>NC_134714.1:44437500-46837500 GCF_049634645.1 Pelodiscus sinensis | reverse complement strand
CTGTGTGCTTTCATTTGACAGGAGCTTGAGGGTTTCCCTTCTAAAATCGGCATACATATTCCAGAATCTAGGATTATGGAATTTTGATTATTTTATGGCATCCCCCTGATATCCCTAGAAACATGGCAAGAATCCTTTAAAGTGGAAATGGAGATTATTTTTCTATTTGGAGCATGTCACATATGTGCAGAGAGTGAGCAGGTGTCAGATACTTGCTGACCACTGTAATATGCAGATTATAGAAGGAAAACCCTAAAGCTCCTGTCAAATTACTAATGCTGGCCTTGTAGTTACCAGGAAATGTTTATACAAAAGGGGTACCCAATGTTTGGGGGAACACAGATATAGAAAGAGAATTGTGCTATTGCACTAGATTTAAAGCAAAACTTGCTTTAAAGGGAAATGATGTGGATTTCTCTCGCTGTATTATCCAAACTGAGTGAAATGCAAAATAAAAAGAGCATAAACCTCTGAAAAGCAAATTTAATATTTAAAATGTTCCCAGGGTCCATAAGTGAAAGTCATTAATGGTAAGACAGGTCAAGAGTTTTTTAAAAAACTAACTTGTCTTGAAAAAATGTCCTTTTAGCAAACTTCCATTTTATTCCCAAATAATAATCAGTGACATTCTTTCAGATATGGGCCAAGTGTACAAAACCCGGCACTTGTGGTATTTTAAATCCAGGGGAAAGGGTGGCAGATAGACCTAAACAAGTGCTCCAAATCCAAATGTGACAAGGTTTGATTGAAGAACACTACATCACCATTGCCTTTGGATTCAACCAGATTCCAAAACAGCAGGGGATCCTCTCTGCACCTGGATCTGTGTTGGTATCTTGCCTCTAGTCCCAGAACCTGCTCAGGAATCCCCCTCCTCATGCCATGTGAGAGACTTTTAATTGGCTTCCCTTCCTCTCAAAAAGCTCACCTCACTGCCTGCTAATGCTTCTCTCCTCATTTCTCCCAATGGGGTGCCGTGACTTCCTCGTTACACTCAGCAGCCTCCCTTCTTGCCAGTGCAAGAGGACTAATCACCTGCATACTTCTAACATCCAAATGCCTAGTGAGAATGCTGCAATTTTGATTATTTTATGGTATTCCCCGGATATCCCTGAGTGGGTGTACCCAAATTCACTGATAAATCAAGTCAGATACTAGTGAAAAATCTTGAAGTTTGGCAGAAATAAGTTTATTAAGAACCTAATCAGAGCTGTTTGGTTAAATAACCTGAATTAAACCTAAGTCAGTTTGAACCAAGTAAATTATATTCATGCAGAGACAGTATCATTGGGTAAGCACAATGTACTCAGGTATGTTAGAAAGAAATGGAAGTCAGATGACAATTGTTATCAATCCTTTACTCTAAGCCAAGGATTTTCAGAGCAGGCTCCACTACTGCTCACTTGAATGAAAAAGACCAGAAATCAAAGAGGAATTAATGATATAAAAGGAAGGAGCTCTTGCAAAACAACAGATGGAATGAGATCGGAAACACATGTAGTAAGCTGAACTGTTCTAATAACAGCAAAAACGACAGAAATTGGAACAAGAGGCATGGAGAGAGGCTCACGGTAGAAAAGTTTTTGACTGGGGCTGTATTGCAGAGTTCCTATCTGGACTCAGATCATCTCTTAACTATTTCAAAGTTCAGGGGGTGTTTAATCCAGGGTGTTCATTTAGTTTGTGACAAAGATAACAGCCAGCCATGACCTCTAAATCACAAAATAGATCAAAACTTTTCCAACATTTGTCAAGATGAGGTTTTTGGCATGGACCTGTGTCTTGACCACGTAAAAGACAGAAGGATAGTTTTTAATTTACAGGGGTGACTAACATGCTGCCCTGTATTCCTGTCCTCTGATGCCAAAGAACCCCCAAAGTGGCAATTTTGTGTGAGTTTCTTTATATTCCCAACACCAACCCCAGTATGGCCTTGTGCAGCAAAGAATTTAAAATTATTCTTATTCTTTAGCTCTTCCTGCAGGGCCAGGGAAGAACAGAAGTCTCCCTTTCTCAAGATCTCCGAACATACTGGATTCAGCTAGCTCAGATCCTTTCCCCTCATTTTTTTCCTGTACTTTATTTTGTGCCACCAGCTAATTACTCACTAATTACTCAGCTCACCCAGACTGATCAGCTAATTAGCGGCATATCCTCAGTATGCCTTAACTAGGGAAGCTGATTGGTGCTTAAGAGATCAGAGCACCAAACAGCTTCCAGCCCCTGGTTCTCTCTCACACAGCTCACCCAATTGTCCAACGCTGCGGTTCCTTTTCCCTTGTGCATTCCTTTCTTTAGAGGATGCAACAGATGCCTGCTTCCTGCACTTGGTCATCTTCTCTACACCCAAAGAACTCATATTTTATAGGGGACAAATTTCCCCTTAATTCAGTTTCAGCCCACTGGTCTTGGTACCAGGTGTAATTTGAAGATCTAATCTCTTCCCATTCACCCATTTCATTTTGGGTCAGCGTGGATCCTTTTATATTCTTTCACTGTGGTTTCTCATTTTCCCAGTCCTACCAATATATCTCATGGTTCCTTCTCTCAAGGACATAGAAGCAAATATTTGATACACAGTCCATCCTCCTCTGATACTTTTGGGCTCCCCCCTTCTCACCTCCAGTGGCTAGGCTACTCGGCCAATTCTTTTCTTTTTCCATTTTTTCCTCAGGAACATTCATTTTCCTCTTTCATCACCAGTATGTATCCTGTCATCCAGGGTTCTTCTGTTCTCTTAACTTTGAGCCATTTCTTCATCTTCTTTGGTGGCTCAGTTCCCTTCTGCTGTACACCACAGACAGCTACTGTTTCAGTTCCAGTTCATCCCTAACGCCAACAGTTGGGGAAACCTATCCACAACTCCAAGCTGTTTCCATCTCACCTTAACCTGGACCTTTAGGGATATTGTGCCCATTGGGTTGAGTCATCTCTCCCCATTGATGCCCTCCAGACTCAGCCTTTCCCTTGTAGGATCCAGAGTGGCTTCACCACATCTTTCCTAGCAAACAAACACCCAGCCTCTCTCTCTTCTCCTCCTCATCTTTACTAAGATGATTGTCTTTTTTCTTTGGCACTCCCCCAATGGTATTGCTTGAATTAACACATATACCAATCAGGCCCAAACTACAGCATTCTAGTTGGAAAAAACATTTTACTATATTTAGCTCAAAAACAATGAGTATTACAAAGCCATTTCTTTGACATTTCAGTTTGTCACATCTTGTGTCACAGATTGGTAAATCTGATGGGTGACCATAGGATACTGCCCTTCAATCCAGGATAAACAGAAGGAAAAGCAAAAGTGATTATTCATTTAGGGTACTTCTACACAGCAGGGCTAAACTTGAAATAAGCTACGCAACTTGAGCTATGCTCATTGCGTAGTTTAAGTTGAAATAGCTTATTTCTAATTTGGGCATGAGTACACAGCACTTACTGTGAAATAGAGCACTCTTCCTCTGACTTCCCTTAATCCTTGTAAAATGAGGGTTACAGGAGTCAGAATAAGAAGCAGGGCCAGACTAGGGGTGGGCTAGCCGGGCAGCTGCCCAGGGTGTCAACTTACGGGGGGCGCCCGGCTCCCGGCGGGCTGCAGCAGCTGTCCAGGGTGGGGGCCGTGTTAACCCCCGCAGCATCAACCAGCAGCGTCCTTCCCCCCGCGGCCACAGGGCCCTGCACGGCCAGGTGCAGCCCGCCCTGGACAGCTCTGGGCTGTGCGCCATCAGAGGTGGCCAGGCCGACTGGGCAGCGCATGCACCATGCATCCACTCACGCACCCTCGGGGCGGGCCTGCGCATGCGTCGTGTGCCCGGAGGCGGTGCCGTGCGCCCCAGGGGCAGCGCCATGCACCTGGGGCCCAGGGTGCCAAAATAGCTCGGGCTGGCCCTGATAAGGAGCTCTCTGGCTGGACATTATTTCAACATCATGACGAAATAACTACTTGTGTGTAGACGTGTACTTTGTTATTTTGAAATAATGTCAGTTATTCCAGAATAACGGTGCTGTGTAGATGTACCCTCAGACGAGAATACCCATCAGCTCACCAGTCATCCATTTAAGTGATATCATTAAAGGTTTAAAAAAAACCCTGACCTTCTGTAGATTGACAGCATCTTTATCTGCAAGTTCTTAGCTACTGAATCCGTTTCATATGTTTCCTCGCTCCCCAACTACCCAGGAGATACAAGCAACTTTTATTGATGTTAATGAAAGTTTGTTGTAGCCTTTAGGGAGACTATAGGGATCTAGTACTTTATTTATTTTACTGACTGCTGCACCTTCCCTAAGGATAATCTGACTAAGAAAAAATAAGATAAAAGATTTGCTGTGATATAAACAAATGCAACATGAGCTGTATAAGCCTTCTTGTATCAGAAAGTACAGCAAGGCTACGTCTACACTGGCCCCTCTTCCGGAAGGGGCATGTAAATTTCACGAGTCGTCGTAGGGAAATCCGCGGGGGATTTAAATATCCCCCGCGGCATTTAAATAAAAATGTCCGCCGCTTTTTTCCGGCTTTTAAAAAAGCCGGAAAAGAGCGTCTAGACTGGCCCCGATCCTCCGGAAAAAGTGCCCTTTTCCGGAGGCTCTTATTCTTACTTCTTTGAAGTAAGAATAAGAGCCTCCGGAAAAGGGCACTTTTTCCGGAGGATCGGGGCCAGTCTAGACGCTCTTTTCCGGCTTTTTTAAAAGCCGGAAAAAAGCGGCGGACATTTTTATTTAAATGCCGCGGGGGATATTTAAATCCCCCGCGGATTTCCCTACGACGACTCGTGAAATTTACATGCCCCTTCCGGAAGAGGGGCCAGTGTAGACGTAGCCCAATAGTTTTCCATAGTCTTCTGGCTGGGTACAGCATTTCATTTGGAAGAGGAAGTAGGTTGCATTGGGCTAAAATAATAGAGAGAGAGTTTTCTGTTTTTTTCTGTGTATAAGTAACTTGGATTAATCTGTCAGATTTGAAATCTTCTTTGGTGTCCTAATGCAGAATGAAACAAAATTATTTTCAAATGTATAAATGTACATTTAGCAGGAAATAGCTCCACTGGGCATGCTGTTTGTTTATAGTTTACAAGAACATATTTTTATATATCAGCCCTTCTCCAAGACCTGCCATGGATAAATGATTATATTATTATTGTAGAATAGTATAAAATTATTAAATACAGCAAATGTATGGCAAAATATTATCACAGAAAATCCAAACCATTATTGTGTTTCCTGAGGTTCAAAATAATCTCAGGCAGGAATTTCCTTTTCCAACATATTTATTAAAAACATATTCAAGCAAACACAAAACACATAACAATCAAGCAAGGATGCACAGCCACAATCCACAGGATGTGGGCATCTGGCATTGTCTTGATGTTCCTCTGGAGCAGGAATGGGCAATAATTTTTGAAGGGGGGCCACTTGGTGAATTTCAGAAGTGGTCGTGGACTGCCCCGGAAGGGGCAGGGCCTCAGGCGGAAGGAGTGGGGCCAGGATACATCAAGTGCTTCTCCACCCACAGACCCTGATTGGCCTGCAGGAAGTCTCCTCCCCCTGCCAGGGACACGCAGTTCCTTTTGGGGCCATGTACCTCTCATGGGGAGAGGAGAGTTCACACACTCCCACACCCTGCTCTTCCAGGGGCACGCAATTCCCTCCTGGCAGGACGGGGTGGGCAGCAAGAGACTTTGTGTACCCCTCCACCCCCAGGCCCTGATTGGCCTGAGGGTAGTGGGAGCGTGTGAAGTCTCCTTCCCCCACCAGGGATTTGTGGTTCCCTCTGGTGCCACGTGCCCCTGACGGAAAAAGGAGACTTCATATGCTTCCCCATCCCCAGGTCTCAATTGATTTGGGACCGGGGGGCGGCAGGGCGGCCGCGGGCTGGATTAATCCACTTAGTGGGCTGGATCCAGCCCGCAGAGACCCCTTTGCCTACCCCTGTAGTAAATGTTAGTGTCTATGTTGCTGAAGAGATCAAGAATTGTGTAATGGGGGGGAAACAACTTTAAATTGCCACTGGAGTGCCATGCGTCATGTGCTCTGAGAGCTTTGGGAGGGAGAGTGCCGCGGTCCAGGCAGTGCTGAGGGCTGGCTCCCAGCTTGGCCCCTTCTGCCTGAGTCCCCACCCCTTCAAATAATGCAGCAACCACACCCCTCTCCCATACACACCTTGCCCAGGGGCCTGGCAAGGTTGTTGGCTCCCCTGATTGTGGATACTGAGCTGAGGAAAAATCAGAGAAAATTCCTAATATAGAATTACTTCCTTCTCCATAGTCCTTAGCATAATTATAAAAACAAGCAGAGAATGCCTTTACAAACATTCAATACAACTTTTAAGCATCCCAGAGAACTGCTGTCTCTTTTTCCTACTTCAGGCACGTCCTCCAGTTCTTACCTTTCAACTGGCCATACTAGAACTTTGCTAAGGTTAGTTTCACAAGTAGTTAACACTAGTAATGTCTGCATTTGTTACATTATGAATTTAGATGTCAAGCTCCAAAAGACAGAAATCCAATACCATAAGGTTTTTTTCTTTTTCTAAATGAACAATATGATATAGAAATTTTGGGACAAAATTTTCAAAATTGGTTCACCATATGTACTCACAAAGACACAGATTAGTATGGCTAAACAGGAAAATGGAGACAAAGTATAGTTGGCTTGAATTAACCCAACTTACATGTGCTAATTTGGGGAACATTCTTTCATTCTAACTTTTTAAAATGTGACCCATTGCAGCAGGTCTCAAAAATATTTTAAGGCACTATGGCACTTCAGTTTCACATTAAAACATTACTTGAGATGATGGATATGGTAAGCATATTTAAATATTCAACTTTTATTTAATTCTTTCTTTTAGCTATTATATGAAGACTGTACTTCATAAAAAGTATTTAACACCTTTAGATGACCTCTAACCAGAAATGCATCATGCTATTCAAATTCTGTCTATCAAGTGCTGTAAAAAGCAGTAAGTAAACATAAATGCCATTAAAGAGAGAAGTTGTCTTCCTTGGACAAGTTCTAGCAATTTATTTTCTGACAGCTCCCAATTTGGATATTTTCCAGTGTCAATAAAACTTGTTCAAGCAGAACCTTACCTGGTTTTCACTACATCAAGAGGGTGCATCAGGCAAATTTCTACAAGACCTGTAAGATGATAAAGAAGAGAGGCCTAATCAACATTTGTAAAGACAACAGTCTCTGTTGCACTCACTGACCCCAATGGTTTTCTAAGTGTGAATGTTAAAACAGAAAGCTGAGTACAATGAAGGAAACTGAGCTAAAAGCTGAAGGAAAAGTATAAAAACACGTATTACATAGTAAAGATGCTCTTCTGAAATATATTCTGCACAGACTTTTTAAAAAGATTTATGGAAAAGTGAGCTCATTCCTCTCAAACAACCAAATAGACTGTCAATGACCACTGAACAACAAGACATAAATAAACACAGAGGCTGATTATTACTATTAGGCTGTGTCCAGACTCGGGTTTTTTCGAAAAAAGTAGCCTTTTTTCGAAAAAACTTCACCTGCGTCTAGACTACAGCCGCGTTCTTTCGAATTTAAATCGAAAGAACGCGGCTTTTCTTTCGACGGCGGTAAACCTCATTTCACGAGGAAGAACGCCTTTTTTCGCAAGTGCTCTTTCGAAAAAAGGCGTTCTTGAATGCCAACAGGGCTTTTTAGAAAGAAAGCATCCAGACTCACTCGCTGCTTTCTTTCGAAAAAGTGGCTTGCTTTTTCGAAAGTTCCGCTTGCAGTCTAGACGCTCTTTTTCGAAAGAGGCTTTTTCAAAAGTATCTTTCGAAAAAGCCTCTTTCAAAAGAGGCTTGCAGTCTAGACATAGCCTTAGTGTTAAAAACTCAGCATATTGAACCTGGGGTTGCCAGATGGTTTCAACAAAAATACCAGACACACTTGACATTACATCACAATCTACATTACATCTTATTTAGAAAATACCACTAGCTGCCCTGCTGCTGCCCCGCCCAGCCAGGGTTTCCCGGCGTGCCTGTACACTGTGGGGTGGGGGTGCAAAGGGTGTGAAAGCCCCCCCAATGGTTCCCCAAGGAAGCATGCTCTGGCTGGGGGAAGGCTGGGACTGATTTCCCTGCTTACTTGGGAGATCACGGAGGGTGCATTCACACCCTTGCAGTCACATTTACAAAAAAAGCACCCCCCATAGAAATTCCTGCATAAGGGCCTGCTGGGGACAGGGCTCGCCAGGGCAGCAGGGAGACAGGGCTCCCAGCTGGTTCTCACTTCCCAGCTCTAGGGCTCTCTGATCCATCAACATCCGTGGTCCGTTGCTGAACCAGAGTCCCAGATTTCAGAGGTTCAACCTGTAGTACGTTGTGGTGATGAGCTCTTCAGGGTAATAGTAGGAAAGTGGGTGGAGGTGGGGGTGGGGAGCGGGGATACTAACTGTATGCTCCATTGTAATTCCTATTGTTCACCATTCTATAACTGGGACACCAGAAAAAAATCCCTTGGCATCATGGACCAATAGAATTCAATGAATTCTCATTTTTTCTTGGACAGAAAATTAATTTCCTCTAAAGGAAAATACCAGGCTTAAGCACAACTCTTATCTACAAGTTGTTACACACTCTATACTTCTAGCGTACATTACAGCTCCCTGACATCTGCTTCCCATTCTTCTATGTTCATCTACTCCATGCCCATCCATAGGTCTCTATTTGAAGCAACAACATACGGGAAACCATTGTCCTGATTGGGCCACAGCAAAAGTGCATTGTTGGGATTTGAAATAGATTTTGTCTAGGCTGATACTAAACTACTACATTCACTTTAAAAGCGCTTTTAAAATATGAAAAAACCCCAGAAAGATAAAGAAGTGTGTTCACATGCATGATATGTGGGGATTACATGACCTGTCTAACTGAGTCTATTTTTGATAGATTTCAGAATTGGCTGTGATTGGCCAAAGATAACAAGATGTCAAAAGTGACTCACAGTAGCACTCAGGAGGTGACTCCGCCAAAAGTTGGAGATGCTTCCGGTGCCTCTGCTAAAATTTTAATTGCTAAATGGGTGTCCCTTCATGCCTCCTCCCTGTCCCTCTCGGTGGCCCTCAATACAGCCCCTTTCCCCACAGGCACCAGTAACCTATGCTAGATATTATGTTTTAAAGTTTAAAAAAAGAGAGAGAGGATTTTCAGGACTATTAATTTTTAGCTTTGAATTTCTCTGTTTTATCTATTTGCTACTTTAATGACAAGCTGCTTGCAATCAATTTGTAATGCAGTATACAGCAGACAGCAGGAAGCTGAATATGAAACCATTAGTGTAAGGTTATAGTTGAAAAGGTAAGCATACAAGAGTCAGGAAATTCAGTGCTAAGTGTTCTACAACAGCCATTTTGTGTGTTACACTATTCATGAAGTTCAGACTGCTTACATTTAACAAGTAGCCACTGAATATATTCAGGAAATCAGAAATTAAAAACACTGAGTTGAAATCCTGGTCTCCTTGAAGTCAGCCAGGTTGTTAGGTGTCCGTTTTTCAACTGGGCGGCGCACACCTCAGATGCCTTCTGGGAAGTGATGACATGTCCCTATGACTTCTAGGCATACAGGTGGTGAGGGAGACCCCATGTGCTGCACACTGGCTCCACCCCTGCAGCTTCCATTGGCTGCAGTAACAAGCAAATAGAAACTGTGGAGCCGGTGCCCAGGACTCCATGCCCTCCCTGTAGCTTCCTCTGGCCACTCTTCCAGGCAAATGGGGGTTGCAGAGTCAGAACCCACTATTTCATCCTCTCCCTCTGATTCTGTCCCCACAGCTCCCATTGATTTCCACTGACCAATGGAAGTTGTGGAGCTAGCACTTGGTGACACTGTGCACAACCTCCCTGGCCTAGGGAGCCACCTAGGAGCAACAGGGACATATCACTGCTTCCTGGGGAGGTGCCTGAGGTGAGCACCATCTGGAGATTGCACTCTGCACCCTCTCCTGCACCTCAACCCACTGCCCCTGCCCTGAGCCCATCCTCCATCCCAAATCTCTGCATCCCTGGCCCCATCCTAGAACCTGCATCTCCAGCCAGAGCCCTCACACCTTGCACTCCAATCTCCTGCCCCAGCCCAAAGCCCCCTCCCACACCTTCAACTCTTTATTTATGGCCCCATGCTTGAGCCCACACCCCCAGTCCAGAGACCTCAACCTCTCTCAGTCTCCATCTCCCTGCCCCATACCTAAGCCCTCTCATACACTCCCAACTCCTTGTCCTCGCTTGATGAAAATGTGTGAGTGAAGTTGTGACACAGTGAGCAACAGAGGGAAGGGGATGGAGAGAATGGGAGGCAGGGCTTAGAGAAGGGGCAGGGGGCAGGGCAAGAGTATATGGTTTTATGCAAATAGAAAATTGGCAACTGTAGCCAATTCCAGTCACTATGATTCCAGTCACTATGTCTGTGCTACAAACTTTGCTAATATTAATCTAAATGCTTTACTCTTTGAATTTCTCAACCTTAAAATTGCATTAAAACTTGGCTTTTCATTTAATTTTTCCTCGTATTGTTCTTGTTTAAGCCTAAGTTGTTCACACAGAGTGTCTTTCACTGATGCATCTTTAACACCTTCACAACCTTCCTTTAGGTCCTGCTTCATTCAGGAAGGCATATAATCATGTGCTTAATTCCCATGTAATTCAATGGAATACTTAAATGCTTTCCAGAATCAGACCTAGACACCATAAGTTCTAAGGCCCAGATACTGCTACCATGGATTTCATCGGCACAGGACCTGGTCCCAATTAAGTTGTCCTTAAACAGTTAATGGCCTCTGAAACCTAAAGCAATTCATTATGTGTGAAACATTCTCAACCACTTTTGCTTTCCTAAAAATACAAAGAGAAACTGTTCTAATGCCTACGAGTGAAAATTTAATTTTTCACTGTTCACAGCTCAAAGTATTGAACCAATTTAATGCAGCATTGGGGTCTGACGGTACAGCAGACATAGTGTAGCTGGACCCGTCAGCAGAGCTATGTGCCGGTGCAGGGGTCTGCCTGCATGAAGTCTACTGTATGACCAGGGGCTTAAGTTATCCCCCCCCCCACCAACATTGACTATAAACCAAGCTTATTTCAATGTTTTTAATGTCAACCACTTCTGAGATAATAAAATACAAACTTTGAAGTAAAACAAATCAGAAATTTGTACTTTCTTCACACTTAAGTTACTAAAAGTGAATTAAAACTCCAAAGATTTTTCTCAAGCTTCCCATAAAATCTATGCATAGCAGTTCCTACAGAGCCTCACAAAATATGATATGTAACTGAGGAAAACATTCAAACTGTTAAACAAATATAGCATGAAGGAAATTCTCTCCATATTAATTCTTTTATCAGCTGCTTCAACATGATGTCCTAATTTCATTGTGGTTAATATAGAAATATAGAGAAATGTATATCAATCTTATGGTACCTGACATACCTATTATATTAAAGGGTTTCTTTTATCACGCACTTGATCAACAATTCTACCCTCCATTTCAGCTCTGCCTTCGTTTTCTGCTGGCATACGTACCTCAAAATATGAGAGATCTTTTATTTACATATAGCTAATAATTTAGGCTCCAATACTGCAATGATTTAAGTATGTACTTAATCATAAGCAGAGGAGTCAGTTGCAGCCATAAATTTGAAGTAAAGAAAGCTAAAATGTTCTATCAGACATAGTCATAGATTAGCACGAACACACCTGTACGCCCTCATATCGTGATTAGAGCTTCCAACCTCATACAGTATGGCTGCGTCTAGACTGGCATGATTTTGCGGAAATACTTTTAATGGAAAAGTTTTTCCGTTAAAAGTATTTCCACAAAAGCGCATCTAGATTGGCATGTACTTTTGCGCAAAAGCATCCGTGGCCAGTCTAGACGCGATTTTGCGCAAGAAAGCCCTGATTGCCATTTTAGCCATCGGGGCTTTTTTGCGCGAAACAGTTCTTCCCTGTCTACACTCGACCTCTTGCACAAGTATTCTTGCGCAAGAGGGCTTTTTCCCGAGCAGGAGCATGAAAGTATTTGCGCAAGAAGCACTGATTTTGTACATTACAAAGTCAGTGTTCTTGCGCAAATTCAAGCGGCCAGTGTAGATAGCTGGCAAGTTTTTGAGCAAAAGCGGCCACTTTTGCGCAAAATCTTGCCAGTCTAGATGCACCCTTATGTGTTTCACAATCACATCCAAAGGCCCCTTCTAGCTCACAGCTCCCTTATGTTCGTGCTGTACAAATTAAGACCTTAATCCTGCCCATATTTCTGTAGATATTCAAAGTTATTATGAACATAAATGGTTGCAGAATTTGGCCCTAATTAAAGAAGAGCTGAGACAATTGGGTGAAATAAAAAACAGAAGGCATGCAAGAAATTAAGATGAGGATAAGAGTAACAGGAACATGTGGTTAAAAGACTAATTTAAATTTGACATTGCACTAATGCTAAACTATATTTTGAGGGCTTGTTTTATTACATAGATTTATTTTCAAAAATTGCACACACTTTATTTATATACAGGTTGAAACTCTTTTAACTGAGATTCTCTGATCCAGCAACAACCATGATCCGGATGGTGCAGAGCCAGACAGTCCTGGTGGAGGGCCAGTGGCAAGGATCCCTGCAGAGCTGGCAGGGCAGTGGGCTGCCTGCAGCAAGTCCGCTGTCAGTGCTTGGCCGCAGGCCTGCCCAGAGGAGTTGGGAAACTGCGTGCTGCGTGCATGGCTGCCCGGCGGGGCTGGGAGCTGAGGTAGGTCGGTGGGACAGGGATCCACGCCATGCAGCTCCCTGGCTGGTCCTGGATCCCAAGCATGGTGTGCGCTGCTGTCCCGTGGGACCCAGAGTCCCAGCATGGCATGCATGGCTGCCCTGTGGGACCTGGAGCCAGAGTGTGGCATGTGTGGCTGCCCTACAGATCCCAGAGCCAGGGCAGCAATGGCTGCCCAGCAGGGTCAGCAGGGCTGTGGGACCAGCAGGTGAGGAGCCAGCCAGAAGGACAGCAGGCTGGGCGCAGGGTGAGAAGGGCAGCAGCAGGGGGTCCAGAAATGACCTCCCGTGGTCCAGCAAAATCCCTCATCCAGGACCAGTCAGGTCCTGAGGGTGCTGGACCAGGGAGGTCCAACCTGTATTATTATTTCAAAAGAGGGATTATTCTGTATTTGGAGATTCAAAAGTATTTGTTATACTTCCATTAAATTTTGGTCAAAGTACTGAGCAAAACATCTCAGAGCAGCTGTTTTATATACTGATGTTGGTAGGCAAGTCTGTACATCTACACCAATTTTTGAAAATGTTGACAAAGTAATAAGATCTCCTCACTTCTCAAATATAGTTCTACAAGAAGATTTACCCGGCATTGCTCCAGTCCTTAACTCAAATAAGTTTTGTGTTACTTAGTTTAAATCAATGCTCTGGGGTGGGCCTGGATACCAGGGGATTCAGTATGCAGCCTGTCCTGATGAAAGAGGACAACCCCAGCCCTCTGTCACCACAATAGTTTGGGGTCCAGGTCAGAAGCGTCTGTCCATGGCTGCTGCAGCAGGCACAGCCAGGGGACGAAGAAGGAGAAACAGATATACAAACAGACAAACTCTCTGAAATATATAGTAGATATTTGTCCCTTTTTCCACCCCGGAATCCTGCCAGCCTAATGGGGTTATAGCTGTTCTGATCCCCATCTCTGTCCTCTCACTGTCCCCCTGTGGTCATTCTTCAATATAATTGTCCCTCCTATCAGATCCCTCCCTTCCTATTTAATGAGGAAAAAACAAATTGCAGGCACATCCAATTCTCCTGGCACAACCATAGCCTTATCTTGCTTTAAATTATGATAAGAAGAAGCTGCATACCAAATGAGGTAGTCCTACCTCTTACCATTTAGGAGTTCTTGAAGAAAGAGACTCACATAGACAGACACACACACACACATTTCTAAAATATATAGTACAGGTTGAACCTCTGTGGTCCGAGACTCTCTGGTCTGGCAACATCTACAGTCCACAAAGGCTGCCGGAGCTCGCGGGTTCGTGGAGGGCTGTTGCGGCCAGAGGACTGAGGGCATTGATGCTAAGTAGCTGGGGAGAGGAGCCCAGAGGTGAGGCTGGTGCCCCCTTCCCTATCAGACCTTTGCTGGTCTGGAAAACTCCCTTGTCCAGGGCTGGTCAGGCCCCAAGGGAGCCGGACTAGGGAGTCCAACCTGTACTAGAAGACTTACCTGGCGTTGCCCAGATCCTGCCTGAAGATGGAAACGGGGATGGGCAAAGGGAGATGGCCATGGAGGCCTCCTGCTGTCACTCTCCAGGTCTGGCCCAGGGGAAGGGGCGGGCCACACAGGCTTCCCACTAATGTTCTTTGAGCTTGGCCCAGGAGTGGGAGAGGGACAGGTCTGTGAAGGCTAGCTGGGCGCAGCTGCACTAGACAGCTCAACGGTGCTGGGAGGGGCAGCCTGTGGCTCCTGCAGTGGGGGCTGGGGCTGCCCAGTCCCAGTGATGCTGGGGAGGGGGGCATGGCAGTGGGGTCATTGGGGTTTCCTGGCCCCCTGGTCCAGCACTGAGGCTGATGGCCGAGGGAGGAAGGGGTTTGGGACAGAAGCCAGCTGGCCACTTCCTGGTGTGGCTGCCCCAGTGGTCACTCTGCAGTATAGCTGTTCCCTGTGCTTGCTGCCCCCAGTGGTGACTGTGAGTAGTGTCCCTCTGCTCAGTCCCCTCTCTTTCCATGTTCTGGAAAACAATTGAATTCCAAGCACATCCTGTTTTCCTGGCACAACTAAACCCTGAACTTGCTTTAAGTTAGCATAAGAGGAAACTATATACTAAATTTGGTGGTCCTAACTTTTAACGTGTAGGAGCAGTTCTTGAACAAATGGACTCAGACAGACACACGCACAAATCTCTAAAATATATATAAAGAAAGAAGATAGGAAGTTGTATGTTAGCTGTTTTTGCCTCTGCCATTACCACTACGTCTGACTGACTATTCACAATATTCATTTATTGGTTTTTTCATAATTTCTTTTCCCCTCTCCATCATCCTCACATAAAATTTTATTTTTCAAAATATATTAAAGGGAGGAAATACAAGTAGTACATGTCCTAGACTATTAATATACACTGGCAGGGACATGAAGTAAGGGCGACAGCAGTTCAACATTGTTTTTAATTATATTTTTCTGGAAAGCAAGCATTGCAATGTTATGCCTAGATCAGTGAGGTTGCTTTCCCCCTCCCCCCCCCACACGCACGCTCCTCACTTACTGTAATCCTCATTGCTCATGCATAGCCTGTATTGAACTAAACTAAGAACCAAATCATATGTCAGATGGGGGAACCTGGAGCCTGTTTCTTTGTCCTTGCTCTATCCCCAGAACTGAACATAAACTGCTCCACAGCTGCCAACAGGTGCTTTACAAGTGATGCTGCAGAGGAAGGTTTCAGCAGTGATAGGAGGAGCATGGCCTATGACTTTTCTTTCCCTCCTACTTTTCCCCAATTTTTGATCTTCCATCTTGCACTGGCAGGAATGAGTGGTAGTAGGGAATCAACCAGGGAACCATGGCTTTGCTCACCCTATCCTGTGTTTATTCATTAATGCCCATTTTGAGTGAAAACTGCAGTGCCAGAGTTTGGCTCTAATGTCTTGGTCTTCGGAAGTCAATTTTTAATTCAAGCATTTTTCCAGCAATCGAATCACATGAATTCCAGGTTCTTTGGCAAGAAATATGTTGGGTAACTTCAAGATCATATTAACTATCTGCCTTTCTCTGCCTTTTCTTTGTTCTCATCTTTTCACTAGCCCCTAAGTTTTCGACAGTGTATAGGTGGTTCATTTCACCAAGCAGCAGCCTGCAAAATAGCTAAAAATTGTTACATAGTTTTCTAAGAAGCACTAAAAAGAGAGCAAACTGCAAGACTCCAGTGGAACAGCTACAAACACAAGCTACATTTTTCCATTTACTGTACTAGTCATGCAAATCATTACAACATCCCACTTGATAGACTGCCCAGAAATTGTGGTGACCCTACTAAATTACAAGCAACCTGAGATGTGTATAGGAATAAAATATATTGCACTTTCTCCCACTAAAGTGCATTAGTTTTGTGACAAAGTCTGATAGTGCTATACATATCTACTTTGCTGAATATGCAGTTGTATGGTGCAATGTAATCTAGCTATTCATACCTGACAGCTGCTGTTTACCAATTCTGATTCTATGATAAGATGCTTCAGTGGGGTAGCTGAGTTAGTCTGTAACTAGAACACCTTAAAAAACAACAAATAGTCTAGTAGCACTTTAAAGGCTAACAAAACATGTAGATGGTATCATGAGCTTTCGTGGGCACAACACACTCTTCTAAGCAAATGGGGGTTGCAGAGTCAGAGCCCACGATTTCATACCCTTCCCCTGATTCTGTCCCCACAACTCCCATTGACTGCAATTCCCAACCATTGGGAGTTGTGGAGCTAGCACTTGGTGACACTGTGCACAACTTCCCTGGCCTAGGGAGCCACCTAGGAGCAACAGGGACACGTCACTGCTTCCTGGGGAGGCGCATGGAGATTAAACCCTGCACTCTATCCTGCACCACAACCCATTGCCACTACCCTACATGTTTTGTTTGATTTTAAGGATATGTCTACACTACAAAGTTAATTCGAACTAACAGCCGTTAGTTCGAATTAACTTTCATAGGCGCTACACATACAAACCGCTAGTTCAAACTTAGCGGAGCACTTAATTCAAACTAGGTAAACCTCATTCTACGAGGACTAACGCCTAGTTCGAATTAAGTAGTTCATTTCATTTGGTGTCCTCTAGTCCTTCTATTATGGGAACTAATGAAGAATTTTTCTTTATGCACCCTCTCCACACCACTCATAATTTTATAGACCTCTATCATATCCCCCCTCAGTCTCCTCTTTTCTAAGCTGAAAAGTCCCAGTCTCTTTAACCTCTCTTCGTATGGGACCTGTTCCAAACCCCTAATCATTGTATTTGCCCTTTTCTGAACCCTTTCCAAGGCCAAAACATCTCTTTTGAGGTGAGGAGACCACATCTGTACACAGTACTGAAGATATGGCGTACCATAGTTTTATACTTCCCCTCCTCCTTCTTCCCCTGGCTTCCCTCTTCCAGCTCCCTCCTCCCAGGATTCCCCCTCCCCTCTCTCACCCTCTCTCTTCCCCCTCCCACCTCCTTTTCCCCGTCTCCCCAGAGGTTAATCCCCCCCTCTCCCCAGTTTTGTTAAATAAAGAGTTTCTATTTTTGAACACACATGTCCTTTATTTTTTACATCAGGAAGGGGGGCTAGGGAAGGGTAAGTGGAAGGAGGCGAGGGAGGAATGGAGCACGAGCCCCCGATGGGGAGGACTGGAGTGGCTCTGCGGGCTCCTCGGGGTGGAAGCTCTCCTGCAGGGTCTCCTGGATCCTGACAGCCCCCGATTGACCCCCCCGGATGGCAGCCTGTGGCAAGTGCAGGTGGGCTGATGGCCGAGTGCTGTGATGTGCCGAGTGTGAGCACTCAGGGCACTCCAAGACAGGACTGTTTTGCTTTCCCTCATCGAGGTAGACAAGCAAGCGGGGAACCTTTAACTTCGGTTCAGGGTCCACTCAATGTGGACATGCTAGTTTGAATTAGCAAAATGCTAATTCGAATTAGTTTTTAGGTCTAGATGCACTAGTTCGAATTAACTAATTCGAATTAAGTTAGTTCGAATTAGTGCTGTAGTGTAGACATACCCTAAGGTACTACAAGACTATTCATAGTTTTTTAAGTTTTTCTGTAAGATGGTATTTTAATGCTGCAAGGAACATGGATAGTCCAAAGCTATTTTCTGATTGACCTGTGGGAATAGTTTAGTAATGTCATCTGCATCAATTAACAGTGATGCACAAATGAAATGGAATCAATAGCAACCAAAGGGAATCCACAACGCTATTGTGTTAAAATTATTTTAAATTCGGAGAGAGTTGTACGAAGATGTGGTTCCACCCCAATTCTAACACAACACATGCCTCTTCCCTACTAGGAATTGTTTTCATTCTGGAAGGATACATACCCTT
The DNA here is from genome assembly GCF_049634645.1 of Pelodiscus sinensis. NCBI lineage: Eukaryota > Metazoa > Chordata > Testudines > Trionychidae > Pelodiscus > Pelodiscus sinensis. The sequence continues at coordinate 46,819,424 of NC_134714.1, read as the reverse complement.
TTCAAATTGGCTGTTAAGAAGTTTTGTAAGTTATATTTAAAATTATCAAGCTGCAGTCTCCAACAGCAGTATGTCACTTTATGGTACAGATGTGAATGGTTAATCCATTAAACCTCATGGGTGAGGCTTAGCAGCTCTGGTTAACCGGCAGGTGCTAGAGCAGCTCCCTGCCAGCTGTGGAGACACTGAGTGCATGGGGCACTCCAACCCTGCCGGAGCAACCCCTGGCCATGGCGGAGCAGGGCGTGGGGGGTAGCTCCAACCTGTATCTGAGGAGAGGAGCAATTCCACCTCTCTTTAATTGGTTAACCGGTTAGACATTATGTTTAACCGATTAACCAATTAAATGAGATTTACATCCTTACTTCATGGCGTGCATTATTTATTGATTATTGTACGTCCTGAATGGTTGATTTCCCTTGGCCTTTATCTTTCTGCTTTGCAGAGCACCTGAAGCTAGCACCCATAAAATGCACTGCCTGGAGTGGTGTACTGCTGTATTAAAGTGGCTGGAAACACTGTGACTATCTGACTGGATGGTTTTGTCTTTTGGATGATGTCACACTTACCTATGATGCCAGTTCCCACTGCCACTCAGTTAAGACCTCATCAGTGTAGAACTATCACAACAAAATGCTATTACATTAATTATATTCACTGAATAGGAAAATATCCAAACTAATAAGTAAGAAATAGAGATAACAGAAGAAGCTGGTTTGTACATGTTTCAAAAGTGGAATTCTTTATACTTTTGATCCTTCTCTTGGGACAAACTCTGGCTCTGAGCTCCACATACACCCCAAAAGCTTTGGCCAGGAGCAAAGTGTAAGGTACAATTGATACACCTTAAAATTTGTTCTTCAGACACTGTAGTTGAACCTTCCTGGGGCTTTCTGTGTATATTACTTTTTAAGGGGTGCTCTAATGTAGATCTGAGTGATCAGGGACCACGATCCATGTGGTTTAGTCCAGACACCCTGTTTAGTGCAGAAGTCATTAGACACCCTCCTTACCGTGTGTTATTCATTTTCCTGGAATAACATAGTCACCAAGGAAACACAACAGAATGGAGATTGCTCATAGAGAATGTAGTAATAAACACGCCAGGCACTGTATAGTTGGAACACTACATATTTATCTTGGCCTTCATAGAGATACAGTTACGATATAAGAAATGATAATAAATATTTGTGTGTACCTTACATTTCTTTGTAAGAAATATGTCAGACTTAAAAATAAATAATTAACCTTAAGGAAATGTGATTTGTATTGATCTTTCTTTTCTTAGAAAAAAGAAAAAAAAAAGCAAAAAATCCAAACACAAAAAACTGTTACATATTTCCTTCTTAAAATTAGCTTACTAGTTGGCTGATGCAAGTTATCTGACAAGACAAATACTTCCAGCAGTATGCAGCCTCTAACTGACTGTAAAATGCATTGTTTGGAGAAAAATCAATGTCTGAAACACAAGGATCCTAACAGTCAATCTTCCATTATGAGTTCTATCCAGACTACATTTTTTTCATGGCTGCTGGCCCACTACATCTGTGCAGACACATAAAGCTTTAACCTGTTCTCTTGCAGAAGCAGCCATAAAATGCCATTTTCAGCTTTATAGATATGGCTGTCAAAGACCATTCCTTCCACATATTATGTCCTTCCCAAATGTAATACGTGTTAATTAGGCTCAAAAGGAAAGTGTGCAGGGATGCTCTGAGTATGCTGGAAAAGATTTAAATGACATTCACATTCATTTTAAAAAATGACATTTACTTTAACTCTTTCCCATTATTCTGGTTATTGCTGTGGCCTGGGATTAGCTAAAGGGACCCTAGAGCTTTTAGCAAACATTAATTAATCTTTTAGGTAACAAGCAAAAACTAATCCTTTCCTTAGAAAAATGTGTAGAAGTGGAAAGTTATTTTTAAAAATGCACTGTAATGGCAGTTAGCATTCAAGTAGAATGCTATCCTCAGAGGCCTTGAATATACTGAGATAATGCATCATGCTAGAAAACATGTCAGTTAAGAAGATATTGAACCCAATTTGCCCTTGGCATGGAGGAGAATGTGCAAGTCCCAGCAGGTCTAAAACCTAGTCCTACTGTGCTGCCATGTAGCAAACAGCTACCTGCTGCCATCCAATAGCAGCTGTAACCAGCTTGTGCTCCTCTACTCCTGGCCCACTGTAGACATGGCCCATGGGAAGTCACACCTCAGGAGGTCGGACAAACAGCATCCCTGTGGCTCCTCACTGGGTTTATATAGGGCAGTGAACTAATTGGCCTTCCAGGAAGTGTCCAGGTACCAGTGCGGATTCCCTGTAGTTGCCATGACCATTCCTTTTCCTGAATTCCTAGCTTCAACCTCAGCTTGATTTGGACTTTATTCCTGGCCCAAAGCCTGAAGCCTGACTCAAATCTGACCCTTGAAATCAACCCTGGCCTGGAATCTGACTACATACTTGTTCACAGTTTGGGTACATATTCAGACTTAGTCTTCCTCTCTGAATTTTTTTAATGAGGACCACCATAAATTGAGGGAGTGCCTACTGTTTCTACTCCACCTTCAGTCCTACCCCAGTGACCAAGCAAAAACTGGGATTCATTATTCACCTCCTGGTGGGACATGGGATGGAGCCTCATCACTACTCAAATCATTGAACCAGATGGTATTAGACTGGATGCCTTCCTCTAGGTCAGGGATGGGCAACCACAAATAGTGGGTGGGCTACATGTGTGGCCCCCCTTCACCTCAGTGGGCCACAGCATCCCGCTGCCCACAGGATTCTAGCTGCAGCCCCCCATTTCTGTCCCTCCTGCCCCACACGCCTCTCATGCACTGAGGCACTGGAGCGTCCCAGTTACCTGCTCCTCCATCTTCCTCCCAGCACTTTGAGAGTGTGCTGATTTGGGCTCTGTCCCAACCCTTATCCCTCCCTCGCAGAGCTGAAATATCACAATTCGGCTGTTCACAACAGTTTAAGTTCTGGGAGGGTGGGGGAGAAGTGGGGATGGAGCACGAATCAGGTGATTCGTGGCACCTCCAAAAGTGCTGAGAGACAGGGAAAAGGTGTAGGAAGTGTGGGGCTCCAGCACCCAAGTGCACGAGAAGGGTGTGGGGGAGGGGGCAGCCAAGGGTGTCGTGAGCCACAAGTTGCCCACCATCTGCTCTAGGCATTTTCTGTCTTACTTGATAGTCCCCATTGTACCCACTTGGCAGAGGCAGCCCTGCACAAACTCCAGCAGGGGCAAGGACAAGCTTCTTCCTACACTGCTCACTTTTGGTGATTGGTTTCTGACACCAAGTAGAACAAAGCAACCCAGCTCTACCAGTTCCACTGGCGAACTACACAAGGAGAGTAAGGATGCGTTAGCTCATGTGGAGGGCCTGACCAACCTAGATGCCCACCTTGCCATACACATCAACAATAGGGCTCAGTGAGCAACATGAGGAAAGGGAGCCATCTGTGTTACTCAGTGCTACAAGCAAATAAAAGTATTTTGCTGGTATCGGAGGGACGGGACCACATGATCTCCCTATGTGCCCCTCCCACATGACTCCACCCTCCCCGCAGCCTTAGACCCCCATGCTTTACCCCTCCCTCACTCCTCCCCTCTCCATGTTACCTGCAGGGGAGGAGGAGTTCGGGGCAGGACAGTAGATGGAGGGAAAAGGAGCCAGCAGGGACAGGAGCAGAACCCCCAGCTTTTGCCTGGAGCTGCTGTGTCTATGTACAGGGCTTGGGGTCGAAGTTCTGCTCCTTTCCTTGCAGGGAGAGGCAGCAAGGAAAGGATGAGAACTCTCAGCCCCATCCTCAGTGACAGAGATCTATGGAGAGGCTGGGGAAGGGGCTGCGAGTTCTGCTCCTTTCCCTGCTGCCTTCTCCCAGCAGGGAAAGGATGGAGCAATGTTTCTAATCCCTCCCCCTGCCCTTTTACAGAGCAGCCCCCTCTATAAGGGTTGGGGGCAGAGCTGGCAGTTCTCCTCCTTTCCCTGCTGGGAGGTACAGCCCACTAGAAGGGCAGGGAGGCATACATCTAGGCCAGAAAGTCTGAGAGGAGATGTGAGGGCAGCAGCTGGTTCCTCCTATTTTATTCTGGCACAGCATACCAGAGTATACCATCTTACTTGTTGTAATGGCTTTACTATGTGACTCGTGCCCCTTTGTAGCTGTCTCCAAATCAGACCCAAACCCATGCAGCTGAAGAGGGTCCATCATCATGTGATCCCTGAGGAAACAGAGTGCTGCCATGAGCTGTGTTTCCACTGGGGAGGACCTGGCCATTCTCTTGACAACTTCCCACCGTGAACTCTAGCAAGATGGACTTCACAAAGCTATCACACCCAGGGCTGGCAGAAAGAGTTGGTCAGGACAAGCCCTGAGTTAATGTCTCCCTACTCTTCACTAGACACTCCCAGTTCATGGTGAGCTCTCCCCACACCTCAAAGTCCAGGTCTGGGCTCCACAGGAAGCTTACCAAATCCCAGCAGAGTGGGCACTGGTGGACTCCAGGGCAGAGAACAACTTCATAGATGCTGATATGGCCCAGTGTGGATTCCCTGTAGTTGCCATGACTATTCCTTTTCCTGAATTCCTAGCTTCAACCTCAGCTTGATTTGGACTTTATTCCTGGCCCAAAGCCTGAAGCCTGACTCAGATCTGACCCTTGATCAACCCTGTCCTAGAACCTGACTACATACTTGTTCACAGGTTGGCTACATATCAGGCAGGTAATCAAGTTGGAGACCATGAAGCTTCAGTTACTCAGCTCCCTCAAAATACACCTAGGTGTTTCACATACCCTTGCTAAAACCATTGACAACACCTTCATTCACCAGGATCACTCAGTGGCCCTCTTGTGAATCTAAGAACTAGGAGATACTGGACTAAAAAATCAGGCAGCTCACTTTGGTACATTCTAGGCTGGAAGGATATGGCTCAGAAGAGTGCAACTCCATCTCCCCGTAGTCCATGCCCTTAATCTCATGGAAGCCTTCCATGCATCCCACCCAGACAATCCAGGCTGGTGGAAGTATGGGTTATGTAAGACCCAGTCAGTCTGCAACTTGAGCCTGTAGAGTTTCCAGGCAGCAGACATTTCCATGCGTTACTCAGGGGGCAGCTGCAATCAGCTTGTGCTCCACTACTCGTGTCCTGTTGTTGCCACAGCTAGCTAATACAGATGTTAATACCAATGTGATACACTTTACCAATGTCGATACAACTATAGAAAGTAAAGAATCATAGAACCATAGAGCTGGAAGAGACCTCCGAAGGTCATCAAGTCCAGCCCCCTGCTCTAGGCAGGACCATGCCAACTAAATCAACCCGGCCAGGGCTTTGTCAAGCTGAGACTTAAGCACCTCTAGGGATGGAGACTCCACTACTTCCCTAGGTAACCCATTCCAGTGCTTCACTACCCTCCTAGTGAAATAGTTTTTCCTAATATCCAACCTGGACCTCTCCCACCTCAACTTGAGACCATTGCTCCTTGTTCTGCCATCTGTCACTACTGTGAACAGCCTTTCTCCAGCCTCTTTGGAACCTCCCTTCAAGAAGTTGAAGGCTGCTATCAAATCCCCCCTCACTCTTCACTTCTGCGGACTAAACAGACCCAACTCCCTCAGCCTCTCCTCATAGGTCATGTGCTCCAACCCCCTAATCATTTTGGTTGCCCTCCGCTAGACCCTCTTCAATGCGTCCACATCCTTTTTGTAGTGGGGTGGCCCAGAACTGGACACAATACTCCAGATGTGGCCTCACCAGAGCCGAATAAAAGGGAATAATGACATCTCTGGATCTGCTGGCAATGCTCCTCTTAATGCTACCTAATATGCCATTAGCCTTCTTGGCTACAAGGGCACACTGTTGACTCATATCCAGCTTCACATCCACTGTAACCCCCAGGTCCTTTTCTGCAGAACTACTACTTAACTGGTTGGTTCCCAGCCTGTAAAAAAGAAGAGTGAGTAGTTGCTGCATGAAAAGTGATGATAGCCTGGCCTCCTAACTACACAGAGCCCAATGATCAGTAGGAAATACTGGCCTCAAATCATTAGCAGCTGGGCCATTCACACTGTATGCCAGTCCCTTTGCACAATTATAGCTCCTCTCACTTGAGTGGCAGGACAGAGAACTTAGAGGTTGTGTTGCTCACTGGTCTTTGACTGTACAGGGGGTTAAAACTTAGACTGGAAATCAGGGTGTCACAAGCTTCTGAGGAATTTTACAGCAGACATTCCAAATGAGAGAACTCACAGGAATGCCTGAAAACTGGAAAAATATCTTTGGGCAGCATGTCATCCAGTGTGGTTGTTCCTTCGATCTGACATTCCCATAGCAGCAGCAGCAGCAGCAGCAAATTGCAGAAATATAGAACAGAATGTGGATCCTCCAGTACACCTAAGGCAGTGGTCCCCAACCTTTTGGGGCTGCCGGGCGCCCGGGGGTGGGGCCTCACATGCGCCATGCACCTGGGGGCAGCATCACGCATGCACCACGCGCCCGGGGCAGGGGCTGTGCATGTGCCAGGTGCCCAGGGTCCGGGGTGCAAGAATGGCTCGGGCCGGCCCTGGTCAATAGGCGGGCGCACAAAAATGCCCCGTGGGCACCACGTTAGGGTCCACTTGACCTAACGCATGATTACAAAGCACCCTGCACTTAGGTTGGCATTGCAACCTGCACATGGACATGGAAATGTCACACTTACAATTGGGTCTTCAGAATGGGAACATTTGGCTTGTAAAATTAGCTGGGTGGTATTAGTGGAGTAACCCAGTATTTATATTGCTAAGCCTGAGGGTATGTCTACACTACAACGTTAATTCAAACTAACTTAGTTCGAATTAGTTAATTCGAACTAAGCTAATTCGAACTAACGGATCCAGACTAAAAAACTAGTTTGAATTAGCGTTTTGCTAATTCGAACTAGCATGTCCACACAGAGTGGACCCTGAACCAGGCTTAAGGATGGCCGGAAGCAGTGCCGGCAGGGCATCAGATGAGGACTTAGAGCGTGGAGATGCTGTCACAGGCTAGCAGAGGGCTGTGCTTAAAGGGTCCCGACCACCACCCCGGACAGACAGTTCTCAGGGGTGCCCCGCTTGCAAAGCAGTCCTGGCTTGGATTGCCTGGACTACCCACACTGGGCACATCACAGCACTCGGCCATCAGCCCGGCTGCACTTGCCACAGGCTGCCATCTGGGGAGAGGGGACAATTGGGGGGCTGCAGGAGAGGTTCCACCCCCAGAAGCCCGCAGAGCCAGCCCAGTCCTCTCCATCGGGGGCTCATGCCCCATTCCTCCCTCACCTCCTTCCACTTACCCTTCCCTAGCCCCTCTTCTTGATGTACAAAATAAAGATAACGTGTCTTCCAAAATGGAATCTGTTTTTATTGAACAAAACTGGGGGAGACTGGGAAAAGGAGGTGGGAGAGGAGAAGAGAGAGGCTGGGAGAGGGGAGGGCAACTAAAATGTTCAGGGGTTGGGAACAGGTCCCATATGAAGAGAGGCTAAAGAGACTGGGACTTTTCAGCTTAGAAAAGAGGAGACGGAGGGGGGACAGGATAAAGGTCTCTAAAAGCAGGAGTTGGGTGGAGAGGGTGCATACAGAAAAGTTCTTCATTAGTTCCCATAAAGAAGGACTAGAGGACACCAAAGGAAAGGAATGGGTAGCAGGCTTCAAACTAGTAACAGAAAGTTGTTCTTCAGAAAGCAGAGAGTCAACCTGTGGAACTCCTTGCTGCAGGAGGCTGTGAAGGCTAGAACTAGAACAGAGTTTAAAGGGAAGTGAGATCAAGTCATGGAGGTTGGGTCCATGGAGTGGTATTAGCCAGGGGGTAGGAGTGGTGTCCCTGCCCAAGGTTTGTGGAAGGCTGGAGAGGGATGGCACGAGACAAATGGCTTGGTCACTGTCTTCGGTCCATCCCCTCCAGGATCCCTAGGGTTGGTCGCTGTCGGCAGACAGGCTACTGGGCTAGATGGACCTTTGGTCTGACCCAGGACGGCCATTGTAAGCTCAGGGCTCAGGGTCGGGGGTCTCAGTGGACCACCTTGATTCTCTTGCACACCTGCTCCTGGGTGGCCAGGCTGGCAACTCTGTTGCCCTAGACGGCCATTTTCCTGTGCCTAGTTCGGAGATCGTGGACGAGGTCCACGATGTCTGCACTAGCCCAGGCGGGTGCCCGCCTCTTACGGTCCCGGGCAAGGTCCCGGGAGCCGCCAGCCTGGTCCCGGAAAGAGGGAGAGGGTTGGGGGGCATCTGGTGGGTGGCTCGATCCGAGCCAGGTGCAGGGTCTGCTGGCTGGGTGCTGGCAGGCTTGCACCTGGCATGGGCACCGTAGCCAGCCCGTGCCCCTTTAAGGAGTCCGGGGCCAGGAGGGGGGCAGACGAGTTTCCCTGGTGTTGGCCAGAGTGGCCACCAGGGAAACCTGGGGAGGGCTAGCCTCCCACTAGTTCGAATTAAGGGGCTACACACCCCTTAATTCGAACTAGCTATTTCGAACTAGGCTTAGTCCTCGTAAAATGAGGTTTTCCTAGTTCGAACTAAGCGCTCCGCTAGTTCGATTTAAATTCAAACTAGCGGAGCTCTAGTGTAGCGCCTATTAAAGTTAATTCGAACTAACATTCGTTAGTTCGAATTAACTTTGTAGTGTAGACATACCCTGAGTTATTAAAATATGACTAAGGTCTTTACAACACATTTGTTCTTAAATGTACATCAGACTTGGTTTGAAAGCAATAGGAAGAAAATACCCCAGACAAGCTCTTAAATGATGTAAGCTTAGTGCTGCATTTTACCCTAGAATTTGGTATCATATTGTATTTTACCAGTTGAATTCCTTTGTTGCCCATTTTCCAGATTTGGCTTATTTTGTTGTGAGTGCTTAAAAACTGAAGAGAATGTTCTTACTGGACCACTACGACTTCCCCCTATATTACGTCTACTGATTATAGGTAATTTGCATTGTTTTAGCTATTTCATGATAAAGCTAACATATGAAGATGACAGGTGTGAGCATGCTATTCATAATCACTTGGCATTATTGCAACAACAATATTATTGTAATCACCTAATTAGCAGTGCTTTATAGTAATTTATTAACAAACATTCCAACTTTTATACAAATGACCTGAAATAATATTTAAAGAATATAAATTCAAGCTATTCCTAAATGATAAGTTTAGAATTCTTTGACCTTCACAGTGCTTTTGGCACCTCAAGCCGCATCAGTATAACATGCCAGTGCAATTAGTAAGAAGCAGGTTTCATGTGGGTTTTTTTGTTGCTCAAAATACAATTTAGAGTATCCTTTGAAGAGTTCTCCAGTTTTATTTGTAAATTAATGTGCACTCTTTATATCCATTCACTATGCTCAATGCTCATTTATGGTTTAAGTTTACTATACCATTTTAAAAACAAATAAAAGCCATTTTCCAGGGTAGTTTTGGAATCCCTATTTATTATTCACTTTAACAGTGAATATTAAGGCCCAGATTCTGCAGAGACTTGCACACATAGATTAACTTTACACATCTGAAAGCTTCCACTGAAGGCAACAGGGCTGCTCACATGCCCAATGTTAAACTCAAGCATAGTTCTTTGCAGGATCAAAGTCTGAGTTAAACTCTAACTCATATGCAGTTATGTACACTTACCGTAAAAATACAAAAAAAGACAACCCTTCCAGGTAAAACTGTGGGGCTACGTCTAGACTGGCCCCTTCTCCGGAAGAGGCATGCAAAGCAGGCAAGTCAGAATAGGGAAATCCGCAGGGGATTTAAATATCCCCCGCGGGATTTAAATAAACATGGGGAAAAGCCGGAAAAGAGCATCTAGACTGGCGCGATCCTCCGGAATAAAGCCCTTTTCCAGAGAATCTCTTATTCCTACTTGCATGTTTATTTAAATCCCGTGGGGGATAGTTAAATCCCTCACGGATTTCCCTATTCTGACTTGCCTGCTTTGCATGCCTCTTCCAGAGAAGGGGCCAGTCTAGACGTAGCCTGGATGCTCACAAAGAGTCTCTTTATTTTCATTCATTTTAGTGAAATGACTTTCCAGGCTCCAGTAGCTGACTTGAGGCAGATAATAAGGGTTATGATTCTTCAAGTTATCTCATAAATAATTTCAATACACGACTGATAGTGCTGCTTTGTGGCAGAATAGCCTGTACAATGTCCTTTGTGCAATTTGTATAGTCAAAAGAAAGCAAAACCCATAGCCATATTTGAAATTCTTGCCTCTTCATACCTTTTCTTAAACCCACCCATTGATCCTAAGGATCCAAACATTCAGTACATTTACAAGATAAAATACCATGGAGAGAGTGCACAAGTAAGTAATTGCACCAAAGATTATGGAGAAAACAACTTACCAAAAACTAACAATAGGTCAGAACCTCAGCCAATGCAAATTGGTGTAGCTCTGCTAAGGTCAACTGAGCCACACTAACTAATACCAGATGAGATGATCTGGTCCTAAGAATCTTTAAGTTCAGATGTATTTGACTACATCTCAAGAGTGCCTTAACTTTCTACTGAATGTTGTTATGACATGACATTATATGCTCTTCCGTGGCAGGACAAGGTGACAGACACAGAAGTCCTTTTTAGAGCAGGCCTGCCGTCAGTTCACACCCTGCTGATGAAAGCCCAGACACGCTGGGCTGGCCATGTTGCAAGGATGCCAGACCATCGCATCCCTAAACAGCTCTTCTATGTTGAGCTGTCTCAAGGAAAGCGATCGCCCGGGGGACAAAAGAAGCGATACAAAGACATGCTTAAAGCCTCTCTCAAGTCCCTGGATATCGACACCACCTCATGGGAGACCCTGGCACAAGATCGATTGACATGGCGCATGCTGATCCACCAAGGCTGTCAAACATCTGAAGCCAGAAGGACAACCATAGCACAAGAGAAGCGAGCACTCCGTAAAGCCAAAGTTGCAAACGCTGCAACAGTGGTACCTACACATGTCTGCCCGACATGTGGCAGAACATTTCGTGCCTGCATTGGCCTTATCAGCCATCTGCGGACACACCGTGGACAGCCCACAACTCGTTAGATGTCAAGGTCCTCTTCGAACACGATGGACGAACCTCATATGCTCTTCCGTAAGTCTTTCCTTAACATGCCATCTAAAATTTGTTTGGTCTTATATTCAATGCTAAATCTGAGATATAAAATGAAAACTACTGGCCAATGCATATCCGGAAAACATCTCCGAACAATCATGCACCACACTCAGCTGACAGTGGACCACTTTATATGCAAAAATCATGCTTCCTAACATGATTAGCAATAGTGGTAAACAAAACACTTATCTGTCAAATCAATTTTTTTCTCCAGTAATTAGACTGTATTTTAGAAACTAACAGTATTGCCCTTAAATATTTGACTTACAAAATAAATATATGCATTTTAATGCATGTAAGTACCTGAATTGCTGCACACTAGGGAACTGCAATTTATCAGGCAACATTCTCCATACATTTTTCAGCAAGCATTCCATGCTGCTACGTTGCTCACAGATGACATATTCTTTCTATCATGTGTGACTGAGAAGGAAGTTTTTTAAAATATGATTGAAGGGATCAGTGAGGTCAACACAGGGTTACACTGTATTTGTGCCATGATAGTTTTCACTGTTTCAATACATATTGAACCAATATCCTTGCAATGAAAATGTGCAAGCTATATTTTCTTTGCCATTATAGTAAAATGTTTCTCAAGAAACGTGTTTTCACAAGAAGTTTGCCCACTCATGTGTCCCAGAGCTGTTGTAATCTTCTTTGCTCAGGCTGATCTAAGAGTATGGACATTATTCTAGTTCTTGACATGTTTAAAGTTCTCTAATGAATAAAGGTAACAGCTTATGACTGCTTGGACTGTCACTCGATTGCCCCTGAGGTCTTTAAGGTCTTTAAAACAGGCCTCCTAGTTTGTGTTTAACTACCTTGTTCACAGAGGTCTGAAGAGTAGAGCAGATCAAAGATGTGCTGGGAACATAAAGAGCAGCTGTCCTTCATTTACCGTTAATTAACTACATCTGACCTGATTCTTTATGACCTCCTTGTCACACATTCAACAAGCTATAAGCCTTTTGACCTGCCCCTAAGTACTGTACCACTGCACGAGTTCCAAGGAAATATAACTCTAGAAATATTAAATGTGAGACAGGAAAGAAATCTTTGGTCTCACACCATGGGGTTGCTGTTTGAGGAACTACAAGGCTTGACTCCAGATTAATCTGCAACTATCACAGGCTGCTCAGTTGTTTGGGGACTCAAAATATTCTTTTAAAACTGGATGATTCTGGAATTTAGAGTCTACGTTTTATCTATTTTATTTTATAGGACTTGGTATGATATCTACCACTGAAGGATATGAGTAAAATGACACAACAGGGATGCCTAAAGCAGACTTTAGGTCAAAGGCCGTATCTGGAAGTATTAGCCAGGATTCTGTCCTGAGAAGGGTTGCCAGGTGTCCGATTTTCACCTGGACTATCCGTTATTCGGGTCCCCCATCCGGTAAAAAAAACAGAAAATACCGGACATGTGAAATGTCCGGTATTTCCTGTTTCCCTCGGACGGAAGCCTGGTGGGGACAATTTTCCATGGCAGGGGCGGAGGAGTGACTCGCGCAGGGCCATTTAAAGGCGCAGCACCTTTTTTTTGTTTGTTTGTTTTGCTTTAACAACTTTGGTCCCCCCCCCTTTTTTTTCTCATCAGATTTTTTTCCTGGTGTTGTTTTGGGGGGAGGAGTATTTTTGGATAAACCATCTGGCAACCCTAGATGCTGAAGCAGGAAATAGGTCCAAAGGTGGCTATGCTCTTCAGAGTCTTGATGTCTGTGGTAGCCAGTGCAGCCCCAATGTCAGCTAAAGCCCCTAGAAGCTGCTCTACTTTATGAGGTCCTTCCATATAGAGCTACTTATGCCCACCACAGCTGAAAATCTCCCTCCAATCATAACATGACTCCTTCTGTAATCACTCCTTTCACTGGGGCTTGTGACGAGGTCTGTGCAGGACTTCCAATGGCTATCATACACATTGCTGCGGTTGGGTAAATTGTCTCCTGGCACAATAAGGAATTTTTATGGTCCCTATACTCCACTTCAGTGGCAAATAAGGGCCTAAGCAGATCCTTCCTAATGTCTCAGGAGGCACTGTTTTAGGAAATGGTGATTCACTATAATGATGCAGGTAGACTGAAATAGGTCATAAAAAGCACACAGAGATTGGGAGTTACATATTTCATAACATTAAATAGATGAGAGTAACATGTTTCTATTTACCATGCCTGAAACTATTATTGGAATCTTTGTTTCAAGATTGTCCTCACTGGTTCTATGGTTAAAATCAAAATGCCCTTTAAACATCCAAGAAGTAAGTCCACCACAACATTGGCTTGGTTTGACATCTTGCTGCTATGAAATGGAATTTACAAATACAAACAAAGCAATTGTTAGGTAGATGAATGTTCTGAGCATGATGGATGTATGCATGATAGCAAAAGAGGAAGTTCTAGACCATCTGCACCTGTAGCTTGCTTTTGGAAAATAGAGTGATGGTAATAATTTGTTAGTATGGCTGGCCATGCTACAAGTATAACCCGTCTCTAGCCCCAGCTAACCAGAAAAGTGTGCAAGGGCCTATTCTAAGGAAGATTATTTAAAATTAATATGGGATCAGTTCCTGCAGCCCTTATGCAGGCACAAATCACACAGATACTTACAGAAGGTTTGAGAGACTAGGCACTTTGTGAAAGATTCATATCTCTGCTCCTCCATTCACTTTTTTAAAATATAGTTCTCCAAAAATGCAGTGGTCTGTCAGGTATCTTTTCTGATGGCAGTTTGTGCAGATAATCTAATGTGCATTTGAGAGACTTTTGTGCATGTGTCTGTGTGTCCGTCCATCCATGAGCCTGTTTGTTCAAGAACTCCTCCTCAATGGTAAAAGCTGAGATCACCAAATTTGGTATACAGCTTCCTCTTATCATAACTTAAAATAAAGTCAGGGTTTGGTTGTGCCAGACAATGGGACCTGTGTGGAGTGTGATTGTTTCCAATCACATGGAAAGGGAAGGCTGTGAGAAAAGGGACAGTTATACTCCCAAAAGACCACAGAGGGTCAGCAATTGCCCTAGCCCCTGGGAGCAGCCTCCAGCTGACCATCGCTGTCCCCACCACCGCAGGCTGCAGCTGTTGCCTGGAGAGCAGCCTCTGCCAACGGCAGGTCTGGGCATCTTCAGGCAGGGACTGCTCCGACTGGGACACCAGAGCAGCTCCTGTCTGGGGGATGCCCTGGCCTATTGCAGGCAGGGGCTGCTCTGGCTTCCCCCTGCCTGTGCCATGTGTGTGTACATTCCAGCACAGCAGTAGGCGGGGGTGGGAGCACTCCAATTAGAATGGAGCAGCCCCTCGCTCGCCCCTCTTTTATTAGTTAACTGGTTAACAATATGTTTACTTGGCTAGACAATTAAATGGGATTTTAAATCCTTAAGAGTAACTAGCAAAGGGTTGTGACTAATGCCCAGTAATCAATGTGTATAGCTAACCTTCTTCCTTACTAAGAGCCAGGAAGCATTTGTACCATACAAACTTTATTTTTCAAAAATCAATCTGCCTTTCTAAAAAGATAAGAAATAGTTGTACCAAACTGTAAAGCTTTGATTATCCTTCAGTTATTTCAAGCTGAATATATCCTTTCCACTTCAGTTCAAAAGGCTTTTGTCTAAGAAAAGAAAGAAACTGTAATACCATTCACAGTTAAGAGGCAAATTATGGGTAGGTAAATCTACATCCAAGAACCATAAAAATATAGTAGTATTATAAAACAGCATTCCATACTTTTTATCTTTCTTTAAATTTTAGCAAACATTACAGAAACCATGTAGACATTTATTCTTTTAACTACATTTTGAACATTCAACATAATGTTATAATAAAAAAATCTGGAATAGAGAACATGCTCACTCATGTAAGCAGTAGATCTTTTTATCCAGAGACCAGTTCCAGAGAAGGCCTCTCTCACTAGGATCAGATGGATACAGTCAAGATTACAGCAGGGATTGGGGACCAAAACTGAGGAAACAGGCACAACGTAGGCAGGGCCTGATTTCTATCTTATGCACCTCTAGGTACAGCTAAGGGCACCATTTATGGGTGGCTAAGGAGGGCAGTAACCCCCACTATTTGAAATTGGAACCCCTGGTTTCACACTTGAGATCTTCTTAAAGTCCATGCACTTACTCCAGAGACAGGTCTTAAATGAACAGAGTTTGAGCTGCTTCCAGATTTGTCTTTGGGGCAGGGAGTGTGTTATAAAAAGAGGGAGGCAGGGTGCCTAAGAATAACAAAAGGTTGGGCATTCAAGTAATTGAAGGATCATTAGATCATTATGAAAACATTGCCGGGAACTCCACTTAAAAGAGGGGAGTGGAAGAGTAGGACTGAGTATTGTGTTGCTGAGATTTGCATTTGGATCAATGAGTGAAACTTATAAATGTTCTTGAAACTATAAATACAGAATACCTGTTACCACTCAAGAAAGAGATCTTGGAATCACTGTGGATAGTTCTCTGAAAACATCTGTTCAATGTGCAGTGGCAGTCTAAAAACTAAAAAGCTAACAGAATATTGGGCATCATTAGGAAAGGAATAGATAAGAAGACAAAATACCATAATGCCGCTTCATAAAGTCAGAATACTATATGAAGACCTGGTCACCTCATGTAAAAAAAGATGTACTGTGTTTGGAAAAGGTACAGAAAGGGCAACAGAAATGATTAGAGCTAAGGAACAGTTTCCATATGAGGAGAGATTAACCAGACTGGGACTTTTCAGCTTGGAAAAGAAATGGCTAAAGAGTGGGGGATATGTTAAATGTCAAGAAAATCATGAATGGGATGGAAAAATAGAGTAAGGAAAGGTTATTTATTCCTTCACTAATATAACACAAGAAGCTGACCTAATTAATTTTACAGGCAGCAGATTTAAAACAAACCAAATAAATATTTTTTTTTCCACAATCAACCTCTTTACCAGGAGATGATGGAAAGGCCCAAACTATAACAGGGTTCCAATAAGAATAAAATAAGTTCATGGAAGATTGGTCTATCAATGGCTACTAACCAGAATGGGCAGGTTGGCATCCCTAATTTCTGTTTGCCAGAAGTTAGGAATGGGTGATAGGGGATGAATCACAATGATTGCCTCTTCTGTTTATTTCTTCTGAAGCAACTGGCATTGGCCACTGTTGGAAGACAGGATACTGGGCTAGAAGGAAATTTGCTCTGACCCAGTCTGACGATTCTCATGTTCTTATAGATGTAACCCCCTTTTTCCTCCCTGGGTTACTCGGGAGCAGGTCACACTCACGGGTGTGCCTGGGCACCTGATGGTCTTGACATAAAAGGAGATCCCGAGTACCCCAGTGGTGATGTTGTTTGGTTGGGGAAAACCTATTCACCCCCTTGCTGCACTCCCTTGCTCATAAAGAATGTACAATGGTGGAGCCTCCACCTGGCTGGCCCTGTACACACTTACAGGTATGCCTTGGGAACCTCCAGGAGTAAACTTATTCCAGCAATAAACTGTATCTAATTCCAGAACAACAATTACAAATCATGAATAATATACATCTAATAGATTGCATTAGAATGAATAATCTTTACTTAATTTAAAGAAACAGGATTTAACAAATTAACAGTGAATAACATCAATTACCAAAGTACATAGAAGTAAAAGGAACTTATCTGGCTGCCATTTGCACTGCCAATATTTATCCCACCCCAGAGTGTGCACACCCCTGGACTCAGAGTCCCAGATTCTTGCTTGCGAGGGCGTGCTTGAAGAACTGAAGCTGTAATGGAGATTCTCTGTAGGTAGTGTGTATGTGGGTCCAAGCTATGCAGCAGCTCTGATTCACTGGGTTGGCCTCTCTGCCTCTCTTTGAACCCATAGTCAGTATCTCTGAGGTCTGTCCCAGGCATCATTTCCCCAAAGATGCCCAGTTACTCACAGTCTCCCCTTCTGTGTGCTGGATGCAGAGTAGCTTCTAGCCACAAGTACAGCCAAAGGGCCTCCCTTGTAGGACAATCAGAAGCAGCCTGCTAGATCCCAGTTCCAAAGGCTCGCTGTCCCAGTCTGTAACTGCACCATAACAGCTCCCGAGCTGGATCAAACTCCTCCTCTGCAGCCTGGTTCCCTTTCTGCTCCAAAAACAGAGGGAAGAGTCCACACACTGCTGAGTCTTCCTCCACACACATGGAGAGACTCTCATCTCCCTCACAAAAGTCACTTCCTTCTTGGTTTTCTCCAGGGCTCATGGGAATTGTAGTCTCTGGGGCTAGAATGCAGCACACAGAATCTTCCTAGAGACTAAGCAGAGGCACCTTTAGTAAGGGTACTACATAGGTTATGTCTTCACTATAGCCTCTTGCAAAAAAAAATATGCAAAAGAGGTGAAGCGTGAATATTGCCGTGCCTCATTTGCATAATTAATTAGGCTCTGGGTTTTTTTTGCAAGAGGTTCCTTTTTGCGCAAAAACCCCCTTGTGCGCAAGAGCCATTCTTCTGCATTTTTTCAAGATGGTTCCTTTTTGCCTAAAAGCCTCTTGTGCAAAAACGGAGCCACATTAATTATGCAAATGATGTGTGGCGATAGTCCACGCTTTGCCTCATTTGCATATTTTTTGCAAAAAACGGGGGCAGTATAGACATAGTCATATAGAGCTGAAATGTATCTGCTCCCTTGCTGTAACCCACTAGACCGCACTCCCCTTCCAGTGCCTAAGAGTCCTGACGTCTTCTGTCTCTCTCCAGAGTTAGCCACAAAGTAAGAATATACATTCAAATTTTAAGGCTAATCAGTGTCTCTTCAGTGACATAAGATATCAGAATATGTTAGTGTTAGAGCTGAGTGGGTTTAATACTTATTTAATTTTCTTTCTTTTATATAGGAATTAGATACAGTGCTCCTGTCAGCTAACTGCTAAGTTGTCTACCAAAAAAACATTTTGGGCTTGCTCTTAAAAACAACAACAATGGAAGAATACTGTTTACCAAAAAGAAATGAAACATCAGAAAGATTCCAATTTCACCCGAGAACTCAAATGAAGGCAAACACTTTTGTATAATTTTAAACAGACCTCAAGATAAGAAAGCAGACATGTAATGTCCAAAATCTGACTCAATAATAAGTAAGGCTACAATTTAGTCCTGGGTATTTTTAGTAAAAGTCATGGACAGGTCACAAGAAATAAAGATAAATTCCAGTTCCATGGAATCCTGTCCATAACTTATACAATAAATAAATCTGACTAAATCTTGAAGAGGGTGCTCAGGGTTGGAGGGGTGGGTGGGAAAAAACGGGTGAGCATGAACTGTTGGGGACCACCTTGGGACCACTGCTCAGAGGAGCTGGGAGGTGGCTACTCAACCAGGGCAGTAAGTGGGCAGTAAGGGGTGCCAGGGCAAGTGGCACCAGTTGCTGGGGGCCACCCTAGGCCTGCTGCTGGGAGCCACTGAGCAGCAGTTGCTCCAGCTGCCCATGGAACACCTGTTCAGGCTGTCCCTCGAGTGAGCCACACTGCCCACTCCTGGAGCAGACCAAGGCCAGCTGCATGGGCTGCTGCTTAGGCAGTCCTCTGGGCCAGCTGCCCATGGCCACTCAAGCAGCAGCTGGTGTAGTTGGCCCTAGGGCCTCTCCAGCAGCAGCCAGTGTATCTGGCTGCAGGGCTGACCAGGCAGCTGGCTGCAGAGCTGCTCGAGCAACAGCTGGTATAACTGTTCCCAGGGCCACCTGAGCAGCTGTCCCCAGAGCCAACTGCTTGGGTGGCTGTGGGGTTAGCCACACTGGCTGCTGTAGGTCACGGAGGATGCAGAAAGTCATGGAATCTGTGACTTCCTCAACCTCTATGACAGCACAGAGCCTTAATAATAAGAATTGAAATTGTGATGAGTATAAAAGATGTCAGTATGAAAAAAGATTGTTTGAAGAGCCAGATTTAAATCTGGAATATCAGTGAGAATTTACCAAATTACTTAACTTAATCAACATCGACTGCACATTTTAGGAGGAAAACATATGGAGGACACTACAGATTTAATAAGTATAAAAAACGTTTTAGAGGAAAACAGAAGAAAAATAATGAAGTTAAAATGTACGAGCAACTGAAAGGTTGTTCTAAATGTGGAAGATGGCACCAACCTAAATAATGTCCAGTATATGATCATACCTGTCGCATCTGTAAAAAACAGAATAATTTGGAAAGTTTGTAAACAGAGAAGTCAGAAAAAACATAAGACATATACATTGAGTACAAAATCCAAACATCTCAGAGATATTGAATAGGGAATGCAGAGACGATATTACAGATGGAGAAAATTTGTTTCTGGGAATTCTGAAACAGAGTCATGTTGCAGACTACAAGGAAGACTGGACGGTTATGAAATAAATGTTCCATTAGCAGATGGTGTATGTAATACATATGGGTACAGAAAATAATGTAATTTCAGAAGAAATTCTAAAATGTCTAAAAGTAAAACCTATGGCAAGAGATCAAATGCATGTTAATTTATAATTATAAAGTGGTGAAAAAAATCCTGTGGTAGACATTTGTAAGTTATAGGTCATAGCTGAAGATAGTTTAGAAAAGGATTTATAGTAGTTAAGGAACAAGCAATGGGGTCGACAGCCACTATGGGTCCTGGGGCAAAGTGTGTGTGGGGGCTGGCTCCATGACCTTGATTAAAGGGATTGAGCTGGTGCAGCACACCCGCCCTCCAAAACCCTCAGGGTACGTCTAGACTACATGGCTCCATTGACAGAGCCATGTAAAGTAGTTTACTCGGCATAGTCAATGAAGCGGGGATTTCAATAATCCCTGCTTCATTAAAATAAAAACGGCCGTCGTGCTGTGCCGTCGATCAGCTGATCTGGCGCAGCGCGGCAGTCTAGACGCAGCATGGTCGACAAGGGAAGCCTCATGAAACGAGGTTTACTGGAGCGGTCGACAAAGGCTTCCCTTGTCGACCGCGCTGCATCTAGACTGCCGCACTGCGCCAGATCAGCTGATCGTCAGCACAGCATGGTTGATGGAGCCATGTATTCTAGATGCACCCTCAGAGCAGCACTCCAGCAGTACTTCAAAAGGGGTTAGGGCTCCATCTGTTGTTGCTGCTGCAGCAGTGGCAGTGGTGGCTGGGCATCCTCTTAGAATCACTTGGCTCCCTTTCCCTCCTCTGTTGGCGGGCTTAGGGACAAGCTCTTTATTTGAGGTTTACCCACATTTAGCACTAAATATAATTGGTAGAATTCAGAATATTCAGAGTTCTGAACATCCATTTACAGAATTATTCACTGGAATTAGTAAGTTGGTGTGACGGGGCGGCCCTGCCCCGCACTCAAGCCCAGGGAAACCACCTGGGGCCGGGGGTGGAGAAGGCCCCACCCACACAGCCCTACTGGGCATGCTCCAAAGGGAGCAGAGGTACAAAAGGCTGCTGGCCTGCTCAGAAGGGGCAGACTGCGATCCGAGCAGGAGCTGGCAACCACTGGCCAGAGAGGGAGTCGCCGAGGGAGCTGAGCGTGCTGCTGCCGGACCTCCGCCGGGCTCGGCCCCAACGCCGGAGCCGCCGACCGACCCCCCCGTGACCCGAGCACCGGACCGGACTCCGCCAACTCTGCGGCTGCCAGGAGGAGGACCACTACAGCCCGCCGACCGACGCTGACAGGTGGGACCGCGGCAGGCTGCGAGCAGGGGGTAGGAAGCGACCCAGGGCAGGGAGCTGTAGAAGCCCCTGAGGGCTCGGGGCGTTGCGGGGAGGAGCCCCTGCCGAGCCAGTGGTGGGAACCACCCGAAACTACTAGGGCCCTGGGTCGGGGTCCGGTGGAGAGGGAGGGCCCGGACCCCCCTACCCCTGCTGCCCGAGACCCAGGCAAGTGGGGACCGGGGTAACAAACCCTAAACTGTGGACTAGGCCTCCGGGCCTGCGTATTGAGGACTAGGCCTCCGGGCCTGCAAACTGAGGACTAGGCCGGGAGGCCGTATTTCCCCTAGCACAGGGGCATTGTACTTTGGAACTAGGCCAGTGGGCCGTATTTCCCCTAAGAGAGGGGCAGTGCTCTTTGAGGGCTAGACCCAGACGGGCCGAATTAAGCCCCGAATGGGGGTGGCAACCCCCAGACAGGGGCGAGCCCCCCGACACATGGTGGAGAATGTGGGTAAGCGACCCCGCCCCTGGGCAGAGGGGCTGGCAAAGGGGGTTGGTAGACCAGGGCAGAGAGGGCCCCGGAGACAGAGGAGGTGGTTGCTGACCTGGCAACAGCAGTAAAAAGGGGACCTGACCGAACTGCGGAGGCAGTTGGAGGGGTTACAAGAGCGACAAGACCGCTGGGAGCGGGAGGTCGCAGGCCAGTTGAGGGCCCAGGGAAGGACGGGCCCCCACGGGATCTGCCCCTTTGGGCAAGCGCGGACTGCAGAGCCTGGCAGGGGGCTAACGGACCTTGTTAAAATGACGGTGAGACTTAGGGTAGAAGGGAACCCCACGGTGGCACTGGTGGACTCAGGGTGCAGCCAGACCCTAGTTAGGGCCGACCTAATATCTGAGCCAGAGCCAGCAGGGGCCCCCATCCGGTTGTTGTGTGTACACGGGGACGTACGGGCGTACCCGACAGCTTGGGTGCAGCTAGATGATGGCCAGGAGGTGGGGGTCTACAGCGTGGGGTTGGTCCCAACGCTAGCCTACCCCATGATCTTGGGCCGTGATTGGAGAGGCCTAGGACGGGTGTTGCGGGAGTGGGGTCAGCAGTCAGTGCCCGGGCCGGGAAACCCCCCACCTGACCTGGAGGAGGCCGCCCAAGGCAAGAGTCTAGGGAGGGAGGAGAGGCCGAACCCAGGACCAGCAACGGGCCTGCCACCGAACCGGGGAGACCACCCTGCCTGGGAGGACGAAGTCGAGACCCTGGAAGTAGAGGGCGACTTTATGAGAGAACAAAGGGAAGACCAGACCCTGAGTCGAGCTTGGGAGCAGGTACAGGACCCAGGGGAGGGGACCAGCCAAGATCCCCATAAGCCCCAAGGCCCACGGTTCTGTGTGAAGGCAGATCGGCTATATACGGTGGTCTGGGAACCCCAGACGGGGGAAGACATCTGGCAGCTCCTGGTCCCCCACAGGTTTAGGAACGCCGTACTCCGGCTGGCGCACCGGCTGTCTTGGGCTGGCCATCTCGGACGAGAAAAGACCCTGCAACGGATAGGGATGAGGTTTTTTTGGCCGGGCATACACCACGCCGTGAGGGCCTTCTGTGAATCCTGCCCCGAGTGCCAACTCACCAGTAGAAAGGGGGTGCCGAAAGCCCCCCTGGTGGCCCTGCCCGTGATAGGGGTCCCCTTTGAAAGGATCGGGTTGGACCTGGTGGGACCCCTAGAAAAGGCCAGTTCAGGCTGTCAGTACATTATGGTGGTGGTGGACTACGCCACCCGTTACCCAGAAGCGGTTCCCCTACGTAATACCACCGCCCGCACTCTTGCCGAGGAACTTTTTAAACTGTTCGCACGAGTAGGGATACCGAAGGAGGTCCTGACCGACCAGGGGACCAATGTTTCATCCCGACTGATGGCAGAACTATAGCGGCTACTGAACATCCACCCTCTGAGGACGACGGTTTACCATCCCCAGACAGACGGCCTGGTGGAGCGTTTTAACCAAACGCTAAAGACGATGCTGCGTAAGTTCATGGCTGAGGACCCTCGACACTGGGACAAGCTCCTACCAGCCTTGTTATTTGCCATTCGGGAGGTCCCCCAGGCGTCAACGGGTTTCTCCCCATTCAAGCTCCTGTATGGGCGACAGCCGAGAGGAATACTCGACCTTATACGAGAAAGTTGGGAAGAACAAGAATCGCGCGTCCAAGGGACAGTACCCTATATCTTACAGCTGCGGGAACGCCAGCGGAAGGTAGGGGAATTTGCCAAGGCTGACCTCCTACAGGCGCAGGAAGTCCAAGTCCGATATTACAACCGAGGGGCCAAACTCCGCTCCTTTGAACCCGGGGACCACGTCCTCGTCCTGCTGCCATCCCGGGAGTCCAAGCTACTGGCCCGATGGCAAGGCCCGTTCGAGGTGGTCCGGCGAATAGGGACGGTGGACTACGAAGTGAGGCTGCCGGGTAGGAGGAAGGAGGTACGACTATATCACATCAACCTCCTGAAGGAGTGGAAGACCGCCGAAGGACTACTGGTTACCCTGTGTTCCCCGGAGCCAGAGCTCGGGCCAGCCGTAGAGGACCTCCAGGGGGAGGCTCAGGTAATGATGGGCCCGGAGTTAAATCTGATACAGCGGGGAGAATTACAGCGAGTGGCCCAGAGGTTCGCGCCATTTTTCTCCACTCAACCCGGCCGCGTTCGCACCACGCATCACCACATCGCTACCCGGCCAGGCCATAAGGTGCGAGACCAACACAGGCCCCTCCCTAGGAAGATGTGGGAAACAGTCCAGCGGGAACTCCAGACCATGCTAGAGATGGGAGTGGTGGAGGAATCTCATAGTGAGTGGAAGAGTCCCATAGTTCTAGTCCCGAAACCAGACGGCACGACGCGATTTTGCATCGATTTTCGAAAAGTGAATGCCATCTCGCGGTTTGATGCCTACCCGATGCCTCGAACCGAGGAGCTCTTGGAACGGCTCGGCCAAGCGGAGTACTTCTCCATCCTGGACATGACGAAAGGGTATTGGCAGATCCCCCTGACACCCGCCTCTAAGGAGAAGACGGCCTTCCCTACACCCTGGGGCCTGTTTCAATTCGTGACCATGCCATTTGGACTGCATGGGGCAGCGGCCACATTCCAACGATTAATGGACCGATTGTTACAGCCCCATCACGCCTACGCAGCCGCATATATAGATGACGTAGTGATCTATAGCCCAACATGGACGGCCCATCTGCAGCATTTAGAAGCAGTATTGAAATCCCTGCAGGAGGCCGGCCTCACAGCCAACCCGCGAAAATGCCAGCTGGGACGCCGGGAAGTAACCTACTAGGGGTACACGGTCGGGCAAGGGACAGTACGACCGCTGGTGGACAAAGTGAAAGCCGTGCAGGAGTGCAAGACACCCGCAACCAAAAAACAGGTACGCCAGTTCTTGGGGCTGGCGGGGTACTATCGCCGGTTTATCCCCGGTTTTGCGGACATTGCAGCCCCTCTATCTGACCTCACGAAAAGTACCCAGCCGAACAAGGTACAATGGTCAGCAGACTGTGAGGTGGCTTTCAGGACACTGAAGGACCAGCTTACTAAAGCCCCTGTCCTGTTCCACCCAGATTTTTCAAAGCCCTTCCTACTGCAAACGGATGCATCAGAAAGAGGCTTGGGGGCAGTGCTGTCCCAACAGGCAGAGGGAGGGGAGCACCCGATAGTATATTTGAGGCGCAAGCTCTTCCCACGAGAACAGAACTATGCTACCATAGAAAAGGAGGCACTGGCAATAAAGTGGGCTATAGACGCCCTAAGATACTATTTATTGGGCAACACGTTTCAGGTGGTGACAGACCATGCCCCCTTGAAATAGTTAAATAGCACGAAAGAGACGAACCCCCGTTTAATGCGGTGGTATCTATCTTTACAGCCGTACAATTTCAGTATAACCCATCGCCCAGGGAAGGCGCACACGAATGCTGATTTCCTTTCCAGGGTGGGGGAAGAAGAGACGGGAACGAGTGAGGGGATAGGTACCCACTTAAGGGGGGGGGGGCGTGACGGGGCGGCCCTGCCCCGCACTCAAGCCCAGGGAAACCACCTGGGGCCGGGGGTGGAGAAGGCCCCACCCACACAGCCCTACTGGGCATGCTCCAAAGGGAGCAGAGGTACAAAAGGCTGCTGGCCTGCTCAGAAGGGGCAGACTGCGACCCGAGCAGGAGCTGGCAACCACTGGCCAGAGAGGGAGTCGCCGAGGGAGCTGAGCGTGCTGCTGCCGGACCTCCGCCGGGCTTGGCCCCAACGCCGGAGCCGCCGACCGACCCCCCGTGACCCGAGCACCAGACCGGACTCCGCCAACTCTGCGGCTGCCAGGAGGAGGACCACTACAGCCCGTCGACCGACGCCGACAGGTGGGACCGCGGCAGGCTGCGAGCAGGGGGTAGGAAGCGACCCAGGGCAGGGAGCTGTAGAAGCCCCTGAGGGCTCGGGGCGTTGCAGGGAGGAGCCTCCGCCGAGCCAGTGGTGGGAACCACCCGAAACTACTAGGGCCCTGGGTCGGGGTCCGGTGGAGAGGGAGGGCCCGGACCCCCCTACCCCTGCTGCCCGAGACCCGGGTAAGTGGGGACCAGGGTAACAAACCCTAAACTGTGGACTAGGCCTCCGGGCCTGCAAACTGAGGACTAGGCCGGGAGGCCGTATTTCCCCTAGCACAGGGGCACTGCACTTTGGAACTAGGCCAGTGGGCCGTATTTCCCCTAAGAGAGGGGCAGTGCTCTTTGAGGGCTAGACCCAGACGGGCCGAATTAAGCCCCGAATGGGGGTGGCAACCCCCAGACAGGGGCGAGCCCCCCGACAGTTGGATACAATATATTAAATAGAGTTATGTGAAACAAAGATGCATGCAGCTAGAAAAAATACTTTAGCTTTAAGAAAGAGGGCATAAAAGGATTTGGAAAGGTTAATTTAGCTATAAGACTGGAGAGCCAACTGAGATGGTGAATTCATTAGTAATAGTAGAAAAGAAAGCTGGATCCTTATGTTTATGTTTAGCTCCAAAAGATTTAAATGAGTATGTTTAAAAGGAACATTTTAAAATACCTACAAGCAAAGAAATATTTGGATAAATGTCAGAAGCAACATATATTTTTTTCTTTCAAATATATTTCGGCGTATACCATTGGAGCAAGACAATTAATTGCTATGTAGATTTAACAAAGCATTTGGACATTGTTATTTTTAAAAATTAGCTTTTGGATTATGTTCAGCTTCAGAAGTATTTCAGATAGCAATACAAAAGATTTTTGAAAATATAGATGGCACACAATAACACATATATGATACAATAATATGGGGAAGAATTTTAGAAGATCACGATAAAAAAATAACTAACCGTAATACCTAGACCAAAAGAAACAGTCTTGAAATTTAACAAAAATACATGTAAATTTAGAGTATACACATTAATGTGTCCAGGAGGAAAACCGACCAGTCAGGGATTACTGTTTAATCCACCATGAATATAAACCACAGATAATATTGTTTAACTAAGAGATAAGGAGTCATTACAGAAATTACAAATCAGCCACTGATTTATGACTGTGAAATCACGAAAAAGGTATTTTCAGAATATGCTCAGTCTCAGTGTGATTGAGGAAAGCAATTATAAAGGAGGGTAACAAATGCTGCCATGTCATGTAAGTGTCACCAAAGTGTGGGGAGTGACCAGGCCTTGCACCCCCTCCACAGTCAGATGCAACTCTCAGCCAGCAGGTAGAACAGAAGGTTGATTAGTTGACAGGGATACAGCATAGAACAGATTTGTCAACACAGTAACCAGAATCAGTCAGTACCATCCATCTTGGAGAGAGGGGGCTCAAAGTCAAGGGCCCTGCCCCCCATCTCTGCACCCAAACCAGTGAGATTCACTCACACACACAGCAGCCTGTATCCCACTGGGCCAACCCTGCCGCCAGCCTATGTCCAGTTTCCTGGGCAAAAGGTGTCACCTGCTCAGGTTATAGAAAGCATCAGCCATTATAAATGTGAGGGAGACACACCAAAATTCCCATCAACATCTAAGTATTGGTGTAGTGCCTAAGGAAACTGAGGCACACACATGGGGTTACTGTAGGAAAGTAGAAATCACATGCAACATAACAAAGCAAACAGAGCGAATACAATCCCCACTTTGTCACGGTAGACCATGGGAATTCTTTGTACAATTCTAGGATAGGGTTTTACCAAATTAATGTGTTCTTGCTTTGGCGCATCTCAAAGGGCCCAGGAATTTTCATATTAGTATAACTCATGGAGTAACAATATACAAAATAAAAACAAAAAACCTCAAGAAAAACATGCTGTCCAAAGCCAAGATTAACATACAGAGTTTATAGAGTTTAGTGCACTGGAAACCCCAAAGATAGACTTAACTCTCTTCTGTTGTATGAACACAAACTGTTCTTATGACAGAAAAATTCCAATGAATAGACTATTAAACATTTAATAATACAGAATATTGCCAACAATAAAGCAACTAGGCAAGCCTTGAAAAGATTTTTTCCCTATTGTAACGGAGAAATGTAAAGCGCTGATACATCACAGTATGTGGTATGGCTAAGGAACAGGGTTTAGAAAACAAGTAAAAAACAATACTACAATTGCTCTCAACATTATGCAAAATGTTGAAAGATGGTAACACTGTTGGCTGAATCGTAATTGCCCTTCTGGGTCACACACATAAATGTTAAGTATTTTGCAGCTCCATGTGTGGGTATGTCTAGACTACATGGCTCCGTCGACAGAGCCATGTAAACTAGTTTACCCAACATAGTCAGTGAAGCGGGGATTTAAATAATCCCCACTTCATTAAAATAAAAATGGCCACCACGCTGTGCCAACAATCAGCTGATCCGGCACAGCACAGTAGTCTAGACGTGGATCGGTCAACAAGGGAAGCCTTTGTCGACCACTCCTGTAAACCTTGTTTCACGAGGCATAAGGAAGCAATCAACAAAGGCTTCCCTTGTTGACCAATCTGCGTCTAGACTGCCGCGCTGTGCCGGATCAGCTGATTGTTGGCACGGCGCAGTGGCCATTTTTATTTTAATGAAGTGGGGATTATTTAAATGCCTGCTTCATTGACTATGTCGGGTGCACTAGTTTACATGGCTCCGTCGACAGAGCCATGTAGTCTAGACATACTCTGTGCGATTATGTGCAAATAAAGCACATTAAATAATTGGCTTATTTACAAATAATTTTGAATACCCATAAACTAAAATGTGAAGTCACTATACTCTGTTCCAAGGGTGGTTGGAACAGAACATGGAGCTGTACAAAAATTGGCAGCTGTGGCAGATGAATGGATGTCTGAGGAATAGGTGAGTGTTGGATGAGAGCTACTTGGGACAGCAGTGAGGAAGAAGCCTGAAAGCTAAGAGTTGTCAGGGGAGTTGTGTAAATGGCAGGGGAAAGTAAGGATAGGTAAAAGAAGCTGTTTTTGTGGGGAAGTGTGCATGGACCATAAGGAAGCTCGGGGTTGTTAGAGGCACTTGTTGTGTGAGCGTGTCCAGGGAGGTAGTTAAAGGAAGCAGGGTTTCTGGGGGCATGTCTACACTACAGAGTTTTGTCAGAAAAACGGCCATTTTTCCGACAAAACTTGAGTTACATCCACACGGCAATCATGTTATTTCAAAAGTAAATAGAAAGAACCGAGGGGTTTTTCTGACAGCAGTACTCCTTCTTCTACGAGCCTCCCTACAAGCCACTCCGAGCACCTCTCCCCATCCAGGTTATGAGCCCCTCTCCCCGTCCCCAACGTTTTTTAAATGAAAGATCAATACACAGTTTGCTTTATTCGTTTCTTTATTGAGAGGTCAGGGAAGGGGTGAAGGGAGGGGTTATGGTGGGAAAGTTATGGGGCAGCAAGCCAGGGGCCCCTATTGGGGAGGCCCTGGGGAGAGTTACTGGGTTCCTTGACAGAACCTCTCCCTCAGGGTCTCCTAGGTGCGCACACCAGCCTGATGAGCCTGGCAGATGGCAGCTGTCCATGGCTGCTCAAAGGGTCGCCCCTCACGGCCGACATCTGCTCCCCACCCTGGGAGAAAGGCCTCCCCCTTCCTTTCCAAATGTTATGGAGAACAGAACATGCTACAACCACCTTGGGTATGTTGTGCTCCCCCACATCCAAGTGGGTCAGCAGGCATCTGAAAAGCGCCTTGAGGTGGCTGAAGCGGCACACTTGAGCTGAATCCTGGCCCGGTTCAGGCGGGCATTGAATTGGTCCCTGCTGGGGTCCAGGTGTCTGGTATAAGGCTTCATTAGGCACAGCATTGGGGGTAGGCCACATCGCCCACAGCGTACAATGGTATCGGCACGTCCCCAACTGCAAAGTCCCAGTGGGGGAAGAATGTGCCCGCCTCTAGCTTCCCGTACAGGCTAGAGTTCCGAAACACACGAGCATCATGTGCCCTACCTGACCACCTGACAAAAATGTCTGTGAAATGTCTACAGTGGTCGACCAGAGCCTGAAACACCATCGAGAAGTAGCCCTTCCTATTAATATACTGGACTGCTTGATGCTCTGGTGTGTGGATCGGTATGTGGGTCTCATTTATGGCTCCAGAACAGTTCAGGAACCGCAAGGCAGCAAATCCAGCCACGATCGGGTCCACGTCTCCCAGGTGCATGACGCTCTGTAGCAGGATGGAATTGACGGCCTTCACAACTTGCAGAAGGAGACAAACAAACACACAAAACAGAGAATGAGAGAGGGAGTGCCTGAGCCCTTGGGAAGTGCCTGACCTCCTCCTCTCCTGCCTCAAACACTGCAGGAGCCTCCCTTATGAGGCCATCCCCCCCAGAAGCAGGGCTATGTGAGGGCAGGACAGCACAACCCCCCAGGGATGGGGCTTACCCCCCCAAACCCACTCAACCCCCCACCGCCCCAACCCCCCTTTCCCAAGGGTCCCCATTTTCCTGGACTCCCCCTCCCCATGCAGGGACTGCAGCCCGAGAGTGCCTTACCTCCATGAGGAAGGCATCGAGTAGCTGTCGGGGATGGTGGTAGCTGTCGGGGATGGCGAGCTTCCATACAGCGATTGTGACCCGCTTCTCCAAGGGGCCGCAGATGGGTGTTGCATCTCCGGAGGGCAGGGGCGAGCCAGTTCTGGTCGTCCCACTGGTCCATGACCAGCCAGTCCTACCAGTCGGAACTGGTGTCAAGCCTCCATAAATGGCTCTCTACTGTGGGGTGCAGTTGCCAGAGTGTAACTCCTACACGTAGGGAGAGGGCCCCAAGAATGAGCTCGAGGTCGAGCTCGGTCAGGATCAGGAAGGCAGCTGGCACAAAGTGCTGCAGAAACTGCAGCATTGCCACGAGGGGCCATCACATGCCCAGGAGCAGCTCTGGCTCCACAGTACAAAGGAAAAAACTATGGCAGCCAAAAAAGCAGGGCAACCACAGCACACACTGCAAGAGCTTTGCTGTCCCTCAAAGAGGTAGGCAAGCAGGCAGTCGAAACAGAGAAACAGCTGTCCAGGGGGGCCCCTTTAAGTGCGTGTCTCTGCAAGGCTCCATCACCAGCACTCGAAAGCAACTGGTGACCTAAAGCCCTGGCTGAAGTGGTTCCCGGTGGCGTTTTATGCGAGAGAGCGTCCAATCAGTCTGAACGCTCTCTTTCGAAAAAGCAGATCTCTTAAAAAAAAACTTCTTTAGAAAGAAACCTGCAGTCTAGACGTAGCCTGAGACATTGAGAGTAGCTATATGGCTAGGGTGGGGGAAGAAACTGGGGCAGCTGGGTTTACAGTCATGTTTGAATCATGCCAGAACACTCCAGAATGGTGTTCTGGAACTTTTTCTAGGAACTCGGAAATGTTCCAGTACTCCTGGGTAGGCTGCCCACTCGGAATGAAAGATGGTGGCTCAGCTGCTATTTTTCCTTTCTAGCATACTTGGAAGTGGAAGAAGTGAAAGTAGCAACTCCTTACTTCACCTCAGTTTCAGCATACCTTAAAAACACCAACTGCTTTGGCTCAGGTTCTGATCTCAGTTATACTGATGTAAATTCAGGTTGACTCCTGATTTCAACTGAATTATTTTGGATTTAACCCAGTACAACACAGATCAAAATCTGACCCTTTAACTCTTAAATTCACAGTAGATATTGGGTATGTGTGTCCATATTTGAGTGTGCATGCTATGTTTTTGGGAAGCAATGAGGTCTGTTCCACTAAGTTAATTAAAATAATAAATACATTAACTTCCTGGTTTATAGATGCATCTTAATACAAATTAGTGAACATAAAATTACATAATTTTATATATTCACTGTACTGATTTGAAACATGACATGACATTACATGTAGCTCTGTTCATACATTTTTAGAATTTGTGAAAATTAAAAGAGGAGCGAAAACCTGTACCATTTTTCTAAGCTCCCTATCCTCAGATTGCCACCACCAAAAACAATAACTTTGGGAAACTGGTTATAAAATGACATCTGGTTCTGAATAATCCCCATATCACAGTATGTCAAATCACTGTCCAGTCAAGTTCTGCAAAATCAAAACCATCTGCCATTTTGTCCCATATGTTTTTTTGAATGGAACAAACTATTTAGAAATAAACACAGAACAAACCAAGAGAGATGAAACAAAATTTTCAAGCTCTTCCACGCATCCATTGAAACATAAGGTGACCCATGGATTTGCCCCCCCCCCCCCAATTTTGGATCTGCTTTGCAAAACAAAAACGGCTGACAAGGTTTCAAAAAAGCTAAACTAAAACTAAGCCTACCTCTGGTTTATCCTCTTGAGGGAAAACATATTACAATCTAAAGATATAAAACATTGGTAAGATATTTTAGTACAAGTGCAATATATTTCCAGATGCATACTACAAGATTTGATCCTTAGTACAAACAGCCTCTTTCTGCTCTTTAACAGTGAACATTACATAAGGGGGGGGGGGAGGGGGTCGGTGGAACACTTTTCTCCCAGTCCAATTGCAATATCACAAGACTACGATTTTATTTTCTTCATTCCATTTGACGTTTCATATTAAACACTGAATTTGTTTGGGGGAGGCAGAGAGTTCCTGCAAAATCACAAGGTGACAAGAAATCAGAGATAATTGCACCAAAATTTACTTACACATAAAAAAATCCATCTTTTATAAAAAAACAAATTCTAGTGTGTTCAAAATGTGATGCTTTGCAGCAAACATTTTGCTCTATCAAAAAATAGAAAGGCTCAAACTACAAGAGTTTGGATTGTGATCCAGAGTTTGAAGGTACTGAAGTTTGGAGATGCTCAGACAGAGGGTTTTGGTTTCACCCTGATCGTTAGTTACTATAATGCCCTGTCATGAAAAGATTTATTAGGACCAACATTAGGTTAATACAGTGTTGTTTATAGGTATGGATATTTTAAGGGGACACTTTGGGTCAGATTTTGTATGCAACTCCCACTGATTTCACAGCTTGTTGCATATAAACAGTATAGGACCCAGAGGCTATTACAGAGTGATTGCTTTTGCAGAAAAAAAGACCTGAACCTAGAATCATAGAAATGTAAGGCTGGAAGGGATCTCAAGATACCATCTAATCAACACTCTCCTCCCCCTCCCCCACATACACACTGAGGTAGGAGGTAGGATTAAGACCAAGGCCATCCCTGACAGATGTTTGTCTAACCTGTTCTTAAAGGCCTTCAATTACATGAATTCTACAACCTCTTTTGCATTCCTTGCACACCTAAAATCCCACTGAAGCCAGTGGGGGTTTCATTGCCACAGATTGCAAAATCATATCCCAAATTACTGACCTATGAAAGAAAAAAAATGAACTGCTACTGTGAAAGAAGACACAATGGTGTAAACATTAAAAATGCAGAAGCACAATCCAGCAAATAGATCTGCATACACAGTTTTTTATTCCCATCCAATGTCCCAAGGATGTTAATGACACCAACCGTGGGCATAAAGTTCGTACATGTGATCCCCTTGCAGGATAGTCTCAAATCAATGGCTTAAGGGTGGGGAAAGATACTATGGGCCAAATTCTGCTTGTGTAAATGGGCACAGGTGCATCGCTTTGTTCATTTATACCACCAGAGAGTTTGACCTTATGTGTTAAGGTCACAAAAACATATTTTCCAACTACTGCACATTTGTGGATTGAATACAAAATGGTAAAATATCTTCCCCAATGATGACCTGCACACACAATGCTGTCAAACAGGCAATGGTCTTCTCACTGCATGTGTTTTTTGCTTAAGTCTGTGTTGTGGCAACAGGTGATGACAGCACTACTACTTAGTGTTATTTTAGCAGTCACTAGTCTTCCTAGTATTTTTCACCACTCCCATTTGCTGGCAGTATATCACGGCAGAGTTTCAACAGAAATCTACTAGGAGCTATGAGTTAACTGGGAAATGTCAACATGCAAAGCCATGTCTAGAACTAACTTGTCTTTAATATTAGTAGGTTCCCACACCCGTCTCATTTCTGAAACTTCCATCAGTGTCACACAACATTGGGGAGAGGGAGGAGGAGAACAGTGTTTTATATAACACAATCATAAAGCATCAGCAGGGTAGCCGAGTTAGTCTGTACAGGATAATCTTAAAAAACAACAAATAGTATGGTAGTACTTTAAAGACTAACAAAACATGTAAAGCAGTAATCCTTCATTAATCATGAACTTTAAAGCAGAGAAAGGGACTAGCAATAAGGCCCTTGCCAAGGAGCTAACTTCTTCAAAGAATAGCAAAATCACCATTGCCCTGAAACTCAGAGCATTTAATACATTACAGACAGGAGTGACGGATGTGCTAGCTTCTTCTGACTCTTGCTGACGGGGCACCAACTGTTCCTGCTGTGCCATGCTGAAAGCAATGTCAACTTCTCAAGCATCTTTCTTATCTGAGACTCTTCCCTTCTGTTTTATGGAAAAAGATCAACTTCCAGGCCAAAATGAGGCTGTATAGCGAGGTTCCTCCTGGCACCTCCACGTAAGTTTGTGATACAAGTTCCCAGCTACGAGAGGAATGATCAACACTGCCTTACAAGACCATATCCCCTATAACTGGGCCATGTAATTTGATCAGCTACTCAGATGTATTTTGCAGACTCAAATTCAAGATTTCTTTCCCATTTCAAAAAAATGGCTACTCTGAAATACATCACCATCTCACAGTTCATGATACTTCATCACAGTACCTCGCTACATTTCACAAGTCTTTGGGACACTCTGTGTCTGCTTCTAACACTAACAGACATGGGTCTTCAGAAACTGTTCCTTCCTTACTCCCCCAAAGTAGAAACCAGGAAGAGCCAAGGCCCTTACTCCCAGAGCCTTGCAAAACTATTTGCTTAATATCTGCAGGTGTCCACACCCACAAATGTGGATGTGGATATCCGTGTCTCATTTTTGTGGATACATATTCTTTTGTCTACAAAGACCTAACAAGGAAGATCATCACAGTGACTGCAAAAAGCAACAGCAAGTGTATTCTGCATTCACACAAAGGAACTCAGCATAGCACCATTAAATGCAGGATTGTACCTAAGTAGATCATAGAGCTCCCTATTTCTTTTCTTGCTGCTTTGTATGATCTTCAGCTTAACTTATCTTTATATTTCACAGAGTCAGATATACTGCCCATTGAAAAGTTTGTAGAGCCTCTAAAGCCTTTTCTGTGTAACTTGAGAGTAAAAGAAAATAGGGAAACTCAACTAGGGTATGTCTACACTACAGCGCTAATTCGAACTAACTTAGTTCGAATTAGTTAATTCGAACTAAGCTAATTCGAACTAACGCATCTAGAACTAAAAACTAGTTCGAATTAGCGTTTTGCTAATTTGAACTAGCACGTCCACATTAAGTGGACCCTGAAGCGGGGTTAAGGATGGCCGGAAGCAGTGCCGGCAGGGCATCAGAGGAGGACTTAGAGTGTGGAGATGCTGTCTCAGGCTAGCCGAGGGCTGTGCTTAAAGGGTCCCGACCCCCACCCCGGACAGACAGTTCTCAGGGTGCCCCGCTTGCAAAGCAGTCCTGGCTTGGAGTGCCCTGAATGCCCACAGTGGGCACATCATAGCACTCGGCCATCAGCCCGGCTGCACTTGCCGCAGGCTGCCATCTGGGGAGAGGGGGCAATTGGGGGGCTGCAGGAGAGCTTCCACCCCCAGAAGCCCGCAGAGCCAGCCCAGTCCTCCCCATCGGGGGCTCATGCCCCATTCCTCCCTCACCTCCTTCCACTTACCCTTCCCTAGCCCCTCTTCTTGATGTACAAAATAAAGGACAATTGTGTTCAAAAATGGAATCTGTCTTTATTGAACAAAACTGGGGGAGACTGGGAAAAGGAGGTGGGAGAGGGGAAGAGAGAGGGTGGGAGAGGGGAGGGCAACTAAAATGAACAGGGGGTGGGAACAGGTCCCATATGAAGAGAGGCTAAAGAGACTGGGACTTTTCAGCTTAGAAAAGAGGAAACGGAGGGGGGACAGGATAGAGGTCTCTAAAAGTAGGAGTTGGGTGGAGAGGGTGCATACAGAAAAGTTCTTCATTAGTTCCCATAAAGAAGGACTAGAGGACACCAAAGGAAAGGAATGGGTAGCAGGCTTCAAACTAGTAACAGAAAGTTGTTCTTCAGAAAGCAAATAGTCAACCTGTGGAACTCCTTGCTGCAGGAGGCTGTGAAGGCTAGAACTAGAACAGAGTTTAAAGGGAAGTGAGATCAAGTCATGGAGGTTGGGTCCATGGAGTGGTATTAGCCAGGAGGTAGGAATGGAGTCCCTGCCCAAGGTTTGTGGAAGGCTGGAGAGGGATGGCACAAGACAAATGGCTTGGTCACTATCTTCGGTCCATCCCCTCCAGGGTCCCTAGGGTTGGTCGCTGTCAGCAGACAGGCTACTGGGCTAGATGGACCTTTGGTCTGACCCAGGACGGCCATTGTAAGCTCAGGGCTCAGGGTCGGGGGTCTCCGTGGACCCCCTTAATTCTCTTGCACACCTGCTCTATCCTGCCCAAG
This sequence comes from Pelodiscus sinensis, assembly GCF_049634645.1. Lineage (NCBI taxonomy): Eukaryota > Metazoa > Chordata > Testudines > Trionychidae > Pelodiscus > Pelodiscus sinensis. The sequence continues at coordinate 46,783,681 of NC_134714.1, read as the reverse complement.
CTGGCCACTTTCCTGTGCCTAGTGCGTAAATCGTGGACAAGGTCCACCGCCCTAGCCCAGGTGGATGCCCGCCTCTTGCGGTCCCGGGCAAGCTCCTGGGAGCCGCCAGCCTGGTCCCGGGAAGAGGGGGAGGGCTGGGGAGCATCGGGTGGGTGGCTCAATCCGTGCCAGGTGCAGGGTCTGCTGACTGGGTGCTGGCAGGCTTGCACCTGGCACGGGCACCGTAGCCAGCCCATGCCCCTTTAAGAGGTCCAGGGCCGGGAGGGGGGCAGTAGAGTTTCCCTGGTGTTGGCCAGAGTGGCCACCAGGGAAACCTGGGGAGGGCTATCCTCCCACTAGTTCGAATTAAGGGGCTAAATACCCCTTAATTCGAACTAGCTATTTCGAACTAGGCTTAATCCTCATGGAATGAGGATTACCTAGTTCGAACTAAGCGCTCCGTTAGTTCAAATTTAATTCGAACTAATGGAGTGCTAGTGTAGCGCCTATGAAAGTTAGTTCGAACTAACGGACGTTAGTTCGAACTAACTTTGTAGTGTAGACATACCCCTAGAGAGCTAGAATGAGAACTTGAGGGGACTGAGAGCTGATCAAAAATCAGGAAGTGTTATTTGATGTGCATTCAGAGCTTATAAAGTATCCAGAGCTCTGGAAAGGAAAGCTTTATCAGTTGTAGGGTTTTAGGCACAGGCCATTTGAGAATGTGAGATCTATAAAGAGAACTCAACAAATACCTCTAACTCTCTCCCTACCCCCTACCACAGGTGCTGTGTTTTGGCCTGGTTTGGAATCATGGACTCAGAAACTAGAGCTGGGCTAAAGATGTGTATGTTAATTATATGTTAATTAATATCTTCTAAAGTGGAGAGATTATTAAACTTGCACAAAATCTGGGGTATTCCAATCTAAAATAAATATTAATATGAAAATAAATAAAATATAATTTCCACTCGGTTTTAAGTATCAAAGGGGTAGCCATGTTAGTCTTGATCTGCAAAAGCGGCAAGAAGCCCTGTAGCACCATTGTGTACGGCGACACTAGCTCGTTAGTTTGAGCGAGGTAGGGTAATGAGGGCAAGCGGAGTTGCAAATGAAGTCCGGGAGTTAAATATCCCGGGCTTCATTTGCATGTTCCCGGGCGCCGCCATTTTTAAATCCCGCTTAGTCCGAACTCTGTGACCACGGCTACACGGGGCACGGACTAGGTAGTTCGAATTAAAGATCCTAATTTGAACTACCATTACTCCTCGTGGAATGAGGAATAATGGTAGTTCGAATTAGGATCTTTAATTCGAACTACCTAGTCCATGCCGCGTGTAGCTGCGGGCACAGAATTCGGACTAAGCGGGATTTAAAAATGGCGGCGCTCAGGAACATGCAAATGAAGCCAGGGATATTTAACTCCCGGACTTCATTTGCAACTCCGCTTGCCCTCATTACCCTACCTCGCTAGAACTAACGAGCTAGTGTAGCCGTACCCTCATAGACTAACAGATGTATTGGAGCATAAGCATAAGCATCTGACGAAGTGGGTCTTTGCCCATGAAAGCTTATGCTCCAGTACATCTGTTAGTTTAGAAGGTGCTACAGGACTCCTTGTCACTTGGTTTTAGAACTACGGATGCCATAGGTTCACATCTCTCTGAGTATAACTTAGCAATAATGAAAGATTGAGAGACTGATGACAGACAGGGTAGACAAGGCCTTAGTTCTGGATCAGGAAATTATCTAATGAAGATTAGCTCAACCTGACATTTTATTTTGGAGATTACAATGGCTGATTATGATGTTTTATAGTGATATTATGCTGAAAATCATCTAAGGCCATAAGTAACATTGTAATATTCATGGAAACTGCAACAAAATCTTATATTCTTATTATTCAGCAAACATTTTAGAAGAACAGATACATAAACTGTGAAAACAAACTGACAGCTCATGCAACTTTACTGCTTTGATGAAAAAAACAACATTTTGCAATAGCTATTCTATAGATCTTCTAAGTTCTGTCTTTTAAGTGTAAAACATATATATATACATACAACTCTCCTTCTTTGACATAAGGTTTTATTTTCAACAGCAGTATGGTAACTAAGCCTGGTGAATTTTGGGGGCCCTGCCAGGATCTAAGGCTGCTGATTTTATCCCTGTCCCTTCACCGTGGTCCCACCCTTATCCCAAGGACCTGCCCCCCACTTACTACATTCCAGGCTCCTCAATGGCTCGCTCTCCCCCACCCTCACTCACATTCACAGGACTATGGTACGGATTGGGGTGCAATATGCGGTGAGGACTCTAACTGGCAGTATGGGCTCCTGGATAGGGCCAGAAATGAGGTAGTCAAGGTATAGGAAGTGGTTCCAGATGTGGGCAGAGGGTTGGGGTGCAGGAGAGGGTGAGGTCTGCACATGAGGGCATGAGATCGGAGGTGGGATCAGGGATGAGGGGTTTGGCATGCAACAGGGGGCTCTAGACTGGGGGATGGGGCAGAGGGATTTGGAATGTGGGAGAGCAGTTGGTGTGGGTTCTGAGGTGGGACTGGGAATAAAGCGTTTGGAGGGCAGGAGGATGCTCCAGGTTTGGGCGGGCTCAGGACTACAGCAGGGCTTGGAGATCATGAGCCTTCTGCATGACTAGAGTCTCACTCTCTACAACTGTCTTGGCCCACACTTTCACTCCATCACCACCACAACCAGCATGGGAAGATGGAAATGGTGATAGTCACCTTCAGCTCTCTCAACAATTCTTACTCTGCTTACAAACCTAAACAAGCTGGATGTTTCTGCATCAGATATTGATGTTCCCAGAGTCAATGTCCCATTAAGGAGAAGGGTTGCATCTCTGATAGGCTGAACCCCATGTAAATAAATAATATTTTCTGGAGGAGCTAAGAGGCTGTGAAGGAAAATCCACTCCTGGAACTGGAGTGGATCTCTACTACTTCACGGAGAAGTCTGGAAGTGTGCCTAATGTAGTGAATACAAGCAGAGAGAGGGTAAGTTTAGAAGATAGGATACACAAAGAACAAGTTAAAAATCACTTAGGAAAGTTAGATGTCAGCAAGTCACCAGGTCCTGATGAAATGCATCCCAGGATACTCAAGGAGCTGATAGAGGAGGTATCTGAGCCTTTAGCTATGATTTTTGAAAAATCATGGCAGACAGGGGAGATTCCAGAAGACTGGAAAAGGGCAAATATTGTGCCCATCTATAAAAAGGGGAATAAGAACAACCCAGGAAACTACAGACTGGTCAGTTTAACGTCTGTCCCAGGGAAGATAATGGAGCAGGTAATTAAGGAAATCATATGCAAACACTTGGAAGGTAATAAAGTGATAGGGAATAGCCAGCATGGGTTTGTGAAGAACAAGTCATGCCAAACTAATCTGATAGCTTTCTTTGATAGGATAACGAGCCTTGTGGATAAGGGAGAAGTGGTGGATGTCATATACCTAGACTTTAGTAAGGCATTTGATACGGTCTCGCATGATATTCTTATTGATAAACTAGGCAAATATAACTTAAATAGGGCCACGATAAGGTGGGTGCATAATTGGCTGGATAACCGTAGTCAGAGAGTTGTTGTTAACGGTGCTAAATCCTGCTGGAAAGGGATAACAAGAGGAGTTCCGCAAGGGTCTGTTTTGGGACCTGTACTGTTCAATATCTTCATCAATGATGTAAATATTGGGATAGAGAGTACGCGTATTAAGTTTGCAGATGATACCAAACTGGGTGGGGTTGCAACTTCTTTGGAGGATAGGGACATAATTCAAAATGACCTTAGCAAGTTAGAGAAATGGTTAGAGGTAAACAGGATGAAGTTTAATAAAGAGAAATGCAAAGTGCTCCACTTAGGAAGGAACAATCAGTTCCATACATACAAGATGGGAAGCGACTGTCTAGGAAGGAGCATGGCGGAAAGGGATCTAGGGGTCATAGTGGACCACAAGTTGAATATGAGTCAACAGTGTGATGCTGTTGCAAAAAAAGCAAATATGATTCTAGGTTGTATCAACAGGTGTGTTGTAAGCAAAACTCGTGAAGTCATTCTGCCGCTCTACTCTGCACTAGTTAGACCTCAGCTGGAGTACTGTGTCCAGTTCTGGGCGCCACATTTCAAGAAAGATGTGGAGAAATTGGAAAGGGTACAGAGAAGAGCGACAAGAATGATTAAAGGTTTAGAGAACATGACCTATGAAGCCAGGCTTCATGAACTGGGCTTGTTTAGTTTGGAAAAAAGAAGATTAAGGGGGGACATGATAGCGGTTTTCAAATATCTAAAAGGATGTCACAAGGAGGAAGGTTCCTCTTGGTTACTGAGGACAGGACAAGGAGTAATGGGCTTAAAGTGCAGCAGGGGAGGTTTAGATTGGCCATTAGGAAAAAATTCCTAACTGTCAGGGTGGTCAAATATTGGAATAAATTGCCAAGGGAGGTGGTGGACTCTCCCTCTCTGGAGATATTTAAGAACAGGTTAGATAGACATCTGTCAGGTATGGTGTAGACGGAGCTTGGTCCTGCCTTGAGGGCGGGGGGCTGGACTCGATGACCTCTCGAGGTCCCTTCCAGTCCTATTATTCTATGATTCTATGATACGTCTACAACTGCTTCAGCGGTAATGGACTCCTTGGAATCCTTTGTATAATTTAAATTGAAGCTTCACGTAGCAGTGGATCTATGAGCTAGTCATGTGCCCTACTTCCATCACGCCAAAATCCTCCATGTAGTGTCCCTCTAAACCTGTTTTCCCTGACCCCAGGCCCAGCACAGCAGAACCATCATACTTCTCCAATAACCTTCATTTTGATCCCAGTTACCTATGTTCTTCACAAATGTGGTACTTCTAACTTTTATTGTAGAACATTATTTCCCTCAGAAATAATCATTTAATATAGATTATAGAAATAATATTAATATAGGTTATAGAAAGAATTACTTACACTAAGGAAAGGAATCCCACAGCATATTACATTTCATGTATGAATAATTTTTGGCTCTTCGTCACAAATTGTGTTCAATATCTGTGCCTTGCCATATTGGGAGGTATGGGAATGTGCCTGTTTTCTTGTATTGGGTCTTCAATTCCAGTCAGCATTTAGGCTTTCGACTTTTGTTTTGATCAGGCTGTAAGCCCAGCACTGCCTTGGTTCACATCCAGAACATCCCCCCTCTGTGATGCCTCAGTATCCAGGTCACTTTTCTCAGTGGCTATTGAGAAGTTGAGTGGGATCTAATCTGGGCCCCAACCAAGGGATCCTGTGGATAAGCTGTCTGCTATGTCCGTTCCACTGCTGCTCTAATTCTCTAGGCCACTTCCCCACAGCCCTGCACCATCTTTACCCTTCCCCCAAGGCTCTATCCTGTGTGCCATGAGCTCTCCACACTGAGCTGTCCATGGAACTGCAACACTTCCAGCCAGCCAGTCACCTACTCTTCACTACTTGAACTCCTCGTGCTACTCTTCACAACTCGTGCTCTGTTTTGCAGCTCCTTTTATATGGCTTTTCTAGCAGTCACTCTAGTCTGCTTGGAGGACCTCTCTACTACCTTTTTTTTCTGGGGCAGGTTCTAGTAGGCACACAAGACCTCCAGCAGGAGATCCCAGGATCTACTCCACCCTGAGACACATGCATATTCTAGATTCCTCAAGATTCCTAATTTGGAGTCTATAACATTGTGCCACTAATTAGATTACTACAGGCCCTTATGTTACCACAGACTGTACCTACCCTGGTACACTGCCAAACCTTGATTATAGTTAAGCAATGTTCAACTTTAGAAGGACACCCCTTTCTCCTTCCCCCTTAATTAATATGAAAACCATTCTGAAGAGCAGCTTCCTTACCTGGTATGGTAAATTGTGGACATTCTATGTGAACATTGATGCTATTCTCTCTATATTTAGCACTGAAAATGAAACTATTTTTTCAGGTGCAATAAAATCCACATGAAAGCCCCCTAATGCGTAGAGGCTCTGTAATATTATTATTTATGGAACAAGTCCATTAAAGTTATCTGGGAGTGTTAAAAATAAAAGCCTGGCAAACAGGCTTTGTTAATTGAACCTAGTGTTTATCACTGAATAAAAACTCACGCATTGGCTAGTATGCCAAATACCATGTGGCACATTTCTCTTTCTGAGTATTACTTCAGTTGTTTGCAATGTCATTGTATCACTGTTGGCAGTTTCATGATTTAATTCAATGTTTTCCTTTTGCACATTTACTTTGACAAAAATGTGACATAAACTGATGTTTTTACAAGTATCTGTAATTTGGTCCTTAGGAAGTATCCTTGCATGAAAGATACTTCCTAAGGGCCAAATTACAGAATGCCCTCAGGTGAGTGCATGTGGCCACCATTTAAGTCAAGGGCAAATATTTGGCCCTAATTGCCTGTGGGACACAAAGTCTTTTCTTTTTATTTATGCATATGCTAAAAAGAGCTGGGAACTAGTACAAAGGGTCAAGTACTTTGTACTCACTGAACCCCAGCTGCTTTCCCCCAATAGAAATATATGCATTACAGGCTCCATTAGAACAAGTTGGGGGTGGCCACCTATGTAGGGAATCGTAGAGTTTTGTAACTTCGTTGCTAAAAAAATATATCTGTATTTCCTAGGTGATTTTCATTCTTTCTTTACAAGAACTATACATTTTAGTGCATGTATTTATCTCTCTCTACCATAGGTGCCAACTCCATGTGTGCTTTGGAGCTCCCCTTTGTCTGAGCAACTAAGTTCTCCTTTCTCCCCACCCCACCCCTCTCTGCCTCTCACCCACTGGTGACCCCACTGACCAACTCCTCTTCCACCCTCCCAATGATTCTGGAGTGCTGCAAACAGCTGATTCGCAGAGTTCAGGAAGCCCCAGAAGGGAGGGGGAGGAGCCAGGATGAGGCATGTAGAGAGGGAAGGGGAGAAGAGGCAGGATGGAGGGGTGGGTGTTTGACAGGAAGGGATGGAGCAGGGGTAGGACCTGGGGTTGAGGGTGGGATAGTTCTTCCAATACAAAGGACTTGAGCAGCTCTCCACTACATTTTTTAGGATGTTTGGAAGTTCAGCACAATAGAATAACGTTGATTTAAATAAGTTTAAAGCAAGGATTCTCAACCTTTTTTCTGAGTCTACCCACCCCCTAACATACTACAAAAACTCCACAGCCTACCTGTGCCACAATAACTGGGGGTATGTCTACACTACCCCCCTAGTTCGAACTAGGGGGGGTAATGTAGTCATACGGAGTTGCAAATGAAGTCCAGGATTTGAATTTCCCGGGCTTCATTTGCATAAATCCGGCCGGTGCCATTTTTAAATGCCGGCTAGGTCGGACCCCGTGCCGCGTGTACTAGCTAGTTCAGAGGCGTACAGCTAGTTCGGATAGGAAGCCTAATCCGAACTAGCTAGTCCGTGCCGCATGTAGCCGCGCGGCACAGGGTCCGACCTAGCCGACATTTAAAAATGGCGCCGGCCGGTTTTATGCAAATGAAGCCCGGGAAATTCAATTCCCGGGCTTCATTTTCAACTCTGTATGACTACATTACCCCCCCTAGTTCGAACTAGGGGGGTAGTGTAGACATACCCTGGTTTTCTGCATATAAAAGCCAGGGCCAGAGTTAGGGGTTAGGGATATTAAATTTCAAGTTATTGACTAATTGAATAGTCAATGTAATTTGCATCCACTATTTGATTAGTCGATAGGGCTCCTCTGCCTCTGCTCTAGGGTTGTTGCTACATTTCAAAGGTAAAAGTGCTGTGGGGAACACGGAGCCAGCTCCTCACTGCATTTCAAAGTGGCAGCACCGCCTGGAGTCAGCTGGGGACTCTCCTGCTGACCCTGGGCTCCGTGCGGGGCTGCAACTTTGAAACGCCACAAGCAGCCTGACTCTGGGTTTCCCCACAACATTTCAAAGCAACATCATCACATGGAGCTAGGAGTCAGTGGGGGAGTCCCCAGCTGATCCTGGGCTCCATGCAGTGCTGCCGCTTTGAAACACCGTGTGCATCCTGGGGATGCCACAGCTGGTCCCAGGCTGCATGCAGTGTTTCAAAGCAGCAGCGCCGCATGGAGTCGGGGGTATGGCCCCAGGCTAAAGGCGGCACTGCTGCTTTAAAGTATCCTGTTATTTCTTCCCCTCCCCCCTTGCTGCCTCTTTCTGATAGAGGCAGCAAGAGGTGGGGGAAGCGATTATTCTACTAGCCTGTGGACTATCTGATAAGCATTTGCTTATCAGATAGTCAACTAGTTATTCACATCCCTATTAGGCCGTAGAAAACAGGGCAACTGCCTGGGGCACCATGCCTCAGGGGCCCCCACAAAACTAAATTGCTCAGGCTTTGGATTAAGCTCGGGGTGGCAGGACTCAAGGCTCCAGAGTTCAGCCCAGTGTGCTGGAACTTCAGCTTTGTGCCATGGGCCCCAGCAAATTTAATTGCTGGCCTGGCTGGTAGCCCCTCTGTGAAATCTGTTCATGGCCCCCAGAGGGCCCAGGACCCTTGGATGAAACCCGTTGAATTGAAGTATTTTAAACATTATGAAGTAAGATATTTTAATCTGAAGTCATCAAATGTTCATTACTATCAGTTTATTCCAAAGAAACATTCCAGGATTCCTTCGGCTTCTGGTATTACTTTTTTATCTGCTACAGTCTCAGCAGTATCAATTACTAAGTGTTTCCCATCTTCTCAATTCACAAGCAATGAATCACCTAAGATAAAGACCAGATAGACACATCAATGGGAACCAATTCTAGTGTGGCACTAAACACCAGAAGTAAATCCCTATCTGCCTTTACCAAGCTGAAGCACAAATAGTCCCCACCCACTACAATCCTTCTTCAAATAATTTCTTCATTTACCTGAGATGCACTTCCTGAAAATAACAAACAGTTTTGACTGGAGTTATTATCTCATTAGGACTTGTGAAGGAACTAAATGGATTGGAATGCTTTTCAATAAGACCCTTCTTTCCATCTCCCATGAACTATTATTACCTAGGCTTGTCCTGATGTTTGCCTTCTCATACTGATTTCAAGGCCTTTAAACAGATAGGCTTTTTAAGCAACTACCTGAACCCTGTAGTAGCTTCCCAAGTGCAATTTGGAAATATATTTCCTAATGGTGTAAAATAAGAAGCTAGGATGAGATTTTCAGACAAGTTCAGAACCCAGCAATACCTAAATAAGCACCTAAAAAACAAGTCTATATTTCCCACAGTTTTCTTTCGTGGGTGCTGAACTCTTGAAAATCTATCCTAATTGTGGGTGCTAAGCATGTTTAGAACTCTGGCCCCTGAGTCTATATGCATATTAGTAAACAAATAGTATGTTTCAGGTGAAAACCTAAGTGATCAGTATACATTATCATGCAAGATACTGTAAACAATAACTTAAACATAAAAAGATATTTTAAACTAAGATATGTGAATTTGTAGTTCTACTGGACAAATTTTAGAATATATTTTCCTTCCCATTAATTTCATGTTTAATTCTGATTCATTCTATACTTTAAAATGAATGACTGTATAAACAGGAAAAAACTGGCTCTCTCATCATATTAATATGCCTTTAGGTAGAACTCTTTCTTTCACTCAATAAGGGTAGATAAATACCATCTGAAGAAGAAAATAAGGCAATAACATTTAAAAATAGCTTTTCCTATTTTATGGCACTCATTATGGGCTTCACTAACAATGCATCTGAGTTGTATGATGGAGTAGTCCCAGCCATCCATGACTTTGTAGAATTTTTTAATGAGCTGTAATTAATTCTGATACACAAGTAGCTTATGGGCCAAATTCAAATAGGAATGTCAAAGAATCTGCAAATTTTTCAGCCACATTTTTGCTTTCAAATTCATTTCTATCCACAAGAGAAAAGTGGATGTAGAAGCAGCATTTGGGATGCAATTCACTGTAACTATTTTAGTTAATATGCCATCGAGTCTTTGTTTTAGAGAAGAAATTATAGTGCAAGCAAAACTGCAGGTAAAAATTTTAGAGACTGTTTTTCAGCATGTGGTCATGCCTCCTAAACTTCCTGAAAACTAAAAAGCTTATGGTATTAGACATTGATGTATTATACTACAAAAGAGAACTGTGAACAGAGAACACCTTACAGACACTTTTCTCTTTTAACCCTGAAATTAGAATTTGCTCCCTCAACTGTTTTCCCTTTTCAGTACTTCCTCTCTTTCCTTTTCCTTCCTTCCATTTCTGTATTTAGGTACATTACATTTCTTGTTTGACCACTGACTAGTATAGCTGAAGGATGGAATAAAAACTTAGATGTAAAAATACCAATGTGCAGGAGATGCTAATGCATAGAACACTCAACTGGGACACTGTAGTATAGCATCTCCATCTATGAAAAAGCAAATAATTTAAAAGTGGGTTCCATCCCTACAGCTATTGTGGCTGGGGCCCAATCTTCCATTACAAAACCAGTCATAGAAGGATTGGACTCTTATACAGAACAGCTTCTGGCATTATGCCATAGGAAATTGAAAGAAAAGCAATAGCCTCTTCTGAAGGCTCAAATCACTATTGAGAGAACAATAAACCTGAAATGAAGGAGATTTAAACATTTTTACATAGTAGCCTAAGTATTTCCCCATGTTTGTACCCACAACTTTGCAATTTGTGCATTCAGAAAATCTGCATTTTCATGTGCAACTGGCACTTGTGCAGGAGGGGAAAAGAGCAAATACCTTTTATTTAGGGAGGGGACTCCAAAACCTACACACAACATCTACATGGAAATGATTACAGTCTCAGTCTTGAAAGGCTTCAAGTCCTGAAAATTTGTCATAATGTGGTTAATTCATCTGACCAAAATTCATATAACCTGAACACTAAAAAAATCAACTCTGGGAGTGACAGAAAAGAATTTCTGCAGCCAGTGAATAAAGAGACCTTAGATTCAAAAGCTATCAAGTGAAACCCTGTTGAGGCAGCATTGCTGTGAGTGCTGTATATTGACAACATTTTTATTTAATTTTATTTATTTATTTATTTATTATGGTGTACAGAAAGCCTGAGGCTGTTTCATTGTGTGCCTCATGAAATGCTGTGGTTGTTTTTGGACTCACAGTTAATATTTTCGTTCTCTGGCTTCTGGGCTTATATTGCACCTGGACACAAATCGTTTTTTTCACCTGTAAATGAAGTGTGCTTTTATATCACAGCTGAGCTGTTGGGGGACCTTCCTTGCCTAGTCATTCTTGGATTGATGGATCTGAACAACAATTTATTGCCTTTGCTTTTTAGTTAAAGGTGGTGCACATATTACAATGCAAAACAGATTCACGCACAAGAGACCCCAATTATAAAATAACAGGTATATAGTACTAAGTCTAATGACCAATGAAGTAACTCCAAAAAAGATACATAGTGGAAGTACCATTAATTTAATTCTTATGGCTGTGAGGATGTACATGGCATTTATTTGCTAATGGAACCCTCCTGATGGCCAAAAGTCACAAAGCTGAGCCTTGAGATCATTTCAATTTTTAAAAAATATAAAAGCAGCAGGGATAAATGTCACAGGATTCTTGGGATAATTCCTGGAATATACATATAGATCTAATCTTTTAAATATTCCCCCCTGGGAAGTTAAACACTTTCTCATTTGCTATCATGTCACTGGAATTTGTTTTCAGCATTTTGACTCCAGCCACCATTAGTAGTAACAGTATAGAAGTCAGTTTTATACAGCTATAGTCTTTTAATTATAAGCTTTCTTCCTTTTCTTTTTGTAGCAAGTATAGCTATAATGTAGCTGAATATGACTTCTTAAAGAGCACATGAGTTCCTAAGACAATATTTTCAGATGGCTATTTTAAAATTAATATATTAAAATAAATAAATACTTTTTCTGCCCCATAGTCTTGTACTTCTTCCACATTTCATGCTAGTGCTTTGAACTGGGGGGAAAAAGCTCTGGTTTGTCACAAAAAGAGATGTTATAGCACACCTCCTCATTTTTTTCCTTTTCCTTTGGCAGGAATAATAAGCAGAGTAATGAGGAGGACAAAGATGGTCCAGTATCTAGGACTCTAGTTTATAACTTTAGAGTCTCTGCTGTAACAGACTTTCTGGAATGGCTGCATGACCAGTCACTTAGCCTCCCTGATCATTGCACTTCCCTACCTCCCTGAAGTGCTGGGAGGATACATTCCTTAAAGATTCTCAAAAACTGCAGTAATAGGAGCCCTTTATGCATCTCAGATGAATGGGGTTGCTATAACTACCCCACACAAATTGAGTATAGTATTACGCTTAATAGTTCATGTGACACATTTCACTTTTTCTGTCAGCACAAGAGTGTTTTCTTCTGTAAATATCAAAGTATATCTAGCTATGTTTTTAGCAAAGAAGAAATAACAATTATAAAAAACAATTAGATCTATTTAAAAAAAATAACATTTTATAGAAAACTATGCATGCTGATTCAACTGCATGAAAGTGCAACCTACTATACAAATACAAGTTCAGAAAATAAACAAAATAATACAACATTACCCAGAATCAGGACATAATCCAACAATTACTTAAGTACTTGGCAAATTTCCCCTATGTGAAGCTAATGGGACTGCTTGCATGTGTAAGTATTTACAAGATCACAATCTAGGGCCTAATTCAACACTCATTTAAATTGATGAAATTATTCCTATTGAATTCATACACAATTTGCTCCACTCATCTGAATAGGTGGGTTATGCCCACAAAAGCTCAAAATACTGTATGTGTGTGTGTGCGTGTGTGTGTGCGTGCATGCGTGTGTGTACTGCTACAGGACCACTCTTTTTTGCAGTTTGTGATGTGGAACATAAGCTGAAGGGCTGCTATTGAAAACAGAGATACTCTAATTTCTGTTGACAGGCATATGCACAGTTGATCTGATACTATTCTCAAAGTGGTATAAAAAGGAATTTCACTAAAGTAAATGAAGTTACATTGGTGAAAAACCAGTAAGATATGCATTGGCTCCAAAGTGCATCAATCTATGAGGAGCCATGTTGTACCATCAGTTTTTAAAAAGAACTCCCTACTGATGTCAGTGAAATTCAGCTTAGAAACCGATGGCACAATATCTCACAGAATTTTGCTTCACAAGAAAATTACTGCTAAAGCAATGATTGTTTTCTCAATAAGCATACTGAATAGTTATTTGCCATCAGTAATTGCAAAGAATTAATGGCTTCTAAAATGTCATTTTACAATATCAGACTATTGTAGGTGGACAAAAACGAGTGTGAAACCACTAACTTTTGGGTTTGTTTTCTCATAACTTGAAAAAGCAGAGCTATTTTTTCCAAATGTGCACTAAAAATTCACTGCCAGATAAAGTCCTCACACCCTTGCTTATTTTTAAAATTGCTAAGTTGAATTATAAACATCTCAAAATAGAGATTTATAGTGGAAATGACAAAATTTTAAATATAAAGGTTATGTCAGTATATTGAAGCCTAAATCAATCTCAGAAAAATGAAATTGGTTAACAGTGCAATCATTTTTTTCTTTAAAAAAATATAGGGAAATTATAGACATCATGGTTACAACGGCTTACATTTTAATGAATAAAAAACAAAGTAATTACTTTGTGGTTTGGGCTAAATTCAATATTGACATCTTTGTATTTTGTTTAGCTTTTGAACAGATAAATATTAAAGAAAAGTGTCTAAGGTAGGTAGAATTTTTATGATAACACGTGGTGCATACAATGGATGCAGTATTTTGGCACATGCCTACAATAAATTGAAAAAAAAATAAGGCAAGCACTTAGGTATTATATTTTATAAAGTAGTGTATTTCATCTTTGCTATGTACTGAGACTAAAGAGAAAACTGCTGAAGATTAAGGATTTTATTTTTTCTTTCACATTACATGTCAAAATGGGCCACAAATAACAGAATTATAAAGTATGTTGTAAATGTATATAGAAGTTGATGTCTCAAAAATGAACCGCAACCATTTTTCTAGAAGTGTTGAAATGCAACAGCATTTAATGTGTCTAGAATTCCTAGCTCAAAGAACAAAGTGAACCTTTGTTATGCTCTATCATAAATTTAAATCTGTAACTGTTTCACAGTCTTCAATCAGTAAACATAATGGGCCAAATTCTGTCCTACCTTGTACCCTAATTGGAGATTATACAGTGTGTAAATCATAGGAGAATTTAGCCTAGCAAGAGCTTTTATAAATCACACCAATGAAATGTTCTTTTTCTTTTAAGAATTATGTTTTCTGAGTTATATAGATTTGTGATTATAATTTGGGATTATTTTTTGATAAAATGTTTAAAAGAGATTTTATATGGTACACTTTGGAGGTATTCTGTAAAAATGTGTGATGCTATCTTTTACTACTGTAAAATGTTCCCTTTGTTTATTATATTTTATCATTTTTGAGGATTAGATAGAATTTTTTTTAAATACCTTAAATGGCTTTTGTTTTTTTATTATAGAGACATTTATTTCCATAATTCAATATTATCATAATAAAATAGGTCTGTTATGAGAATGGTTTTGTTCTTTTCTTTACTAGAAATCAGAGATCTGGCAGTATTTACAAAGAATATTCCTAGTGGTTTCAGCATTGCATTATATATTAAAATAGCCTCTGCAAACCCATATCATTTTGAAACTCACTCTAAAATCTCATTGTAATTACTAACACAAGTGTTAGTTCTTGGGATTTAATACTTTACAGGGCTCTAAGAAATATCTTAAATTTTATTTTAACTATTAAATCATAAGTTTATATAATCATATAACCACACAATACAAGTAGCATCTAATTTTTTAGGGTATGTTTTATAATGTACATGGCAGTGGTTAAAGGACAGATCCTGTAAACATTTAGCCATGAAACTTTACCTATGTGATTAGTGTCAATAAAATGTATGTTGGAAGAATCAGCTCTCTCACAACATACAATATCACACTCCCAAAATATTTCTGTATACATTTTTCTTTTATCCTAGCTCCAGCATTTGTCCAGGTAAAAATGCCTTGGAAGTATGCAAATCAAGTTTTATTTTGCTCAAATTTAACAGCCATGTAGCAGAGTACAATGGAAATGCTGAAAATTAGAAATTTATTTTTTATTTTTTTAAAAACAGTTTAAATAATTCATCTAATTCATAGTGTAACTGTTTATTAAAATGATTAATTATACTGGACATATTATTTTATTTAACAAGTAGCTTTAAAAATTCACCTTTCTTCTTGGAGATCGTTGATAAGATTCAGAGTTTATTTGGAATATTTTACCTTGAGCTATTGACAATGAGCTCTGTTCAGGAACTTCCAGTATTTATGTTTTCTATAGCTATTTATCAGTCTATAATTAAGATACAATGTAAGGGGTCTCTCAGTTAAAAACAAACAATTATAATAAAAAAATACCCACAATTATAAATAAACAATTCACACAACATTGTTATTAATTTTCAACTGACAAAAATATATTTTCAGAAGTTGTTTAATTAGTTTTTTTGTTTTTTGCTTCAATCACTTATGGATAATAAAGAAAAAGGTAAAAGAGTTGTACTGTCACCTAGTGGATAAAGGTAGTAGAAGAATCCCCTGCAGCTACTTTCAGTGTTCAAGAAAAATAAAATACATACAGTTACATATTAATTTCCTAGAGGAAACAATTTACCATCAGGATCAAACATCAAGGGTTATGCTCTGCTGGCATAACTTGACTTGACTGCACTGGAGTTACAACGGCAGAGAATTTGGACTCCAATGTACATTTTAATGATCCTTTGTTGACTATGAAATATTTAGTATTGTTAATGTAATATTTTCATTTTTCAAGGGCCTACATTTGTAGGGAAGAAGTTAAATAATAGTGAAATTGAGAAAGTGACACTAGAAATAGGAATAAAGTAGGAGATGTAGTCCTACTTTTTTTCAGACCATGAAGCTAAAGTGTGATATTTCTCAGATGCAAAGAAGCATCTACATTAACAGAAACTAAAGCCATCAAACTTAAGTTATCTAATTTAGAAATACACCCACATCTCCACTGACAAAAACTGGGATTATATGCTTCCATCATTTTCTGAATTTTGAATTTTCAACCAAAGAAGTTTGCTACATGTCATGGACCTCCTGCTTTAGTCACAGATGAATAAAGTTCCATCCTATTGAAACTTTTTAAATTTTCTTACATTAAGACATCAACTTTGGGACCAAGGACGAAATTCATTTAGGATTGCTGGAGCCCTCCCATGCAATAGAACCATAGTGAAAAGCTCCTACAGAGCCCAGTATGTGAGGAGGAAGTCAGGTGGTTTTAGGGACAGTCCAATGGTGGGGATGACTGTTGGTTCCATGATAAGTGGGGCTAGTTTAAAAAAAAGACAAAGCATTTTTACAGAATGTTTAATAAAATGTATCACTGTATGATAATTACACACAAAAGTACATAACAGCAGCAGTGGAGGGGCTTGCAAAGTTCTTGCTGCAACACGCAGTGAAACATACATTCTTTTTGTAACAATTATTATAATTCTGTGGGAACTCAGATTGGACCACGTTACCACAAGTCATAAGAAACAATGGCATATGCACAGGAACGTTCTCAGAGACACCTCCTTGGTGTTGTATTACCTGCCATTAAAATATTTCAACCAGTTTGCCTTAAGTGAAGCAAACAAACTTTTTAAAAAGTGCTTTTGTCTGAGTATTTATTTGTTCATTCTTTTAACAAAGAATCAAGTTTGGAATAAATGACAATAACTCACTTTTTGGAAGCCTAAGCTTGAAATCTATAGCCTTCTATTGACAAAGAAACTGAAAAACACCAACTGCAACAATTATAAAAAAATAGGTTTCTCTTTATGCATAAGATCTCTATGTGTTCTAAACATTAAAAAAGGAACCTTAAAACTGAGCTGGAATGGAAATTTGCATTAGACCTGAACTACAAATTTTGGACTCAGTCCCAATTCAGATATCTAGTATATATTTTGAAGCGTTTGTCTGTGGATTTGTTTGTGAAATATAAAGTCACAGTTTGTGATTAACTACAGATACCAAATTTTCATAAATGATCCTGCCACTTAAATTAGCTAAAAGCACTACTTTTTACACTGGAATGTGTTGGGTAAAAAATTTAAATAATTATTTTTCTTTTTCACTGGAAAAAAGTCATGACTGTATGATTAGAGTTCATAAAAATATTTGCCAACAAAATTAAAATTGAGTCACCTGTTCAACTGTCATTTTAGTGGAAAGAACATTTTTATTGTTACAAATCACAAAATAATTCAAAGTAGTTATGAAAAAAGTAATGGAAGCTTTAAGAGTTTCTGATTCAAATTTACTATGTATGGTAATTATTCAATAAAATGAATAATGCTTGAAATTGAAATCCTACAATTTTAAAACTGTTCTTTTACTTCCCTTTTGCAAACACATTAATACAAAATTCTATTAAATGACATTTAATTTCTTGAACTTTCCTATAAGTGTAATCTACACAAAATGACTTTGCCAAGTCAACAACAGGCCTCACTTGCTAGTATTCTTAATTCAGAGGGTTTTGCACTCTGTTTTGGTAGAGGCTAATCTCTGAAAAGAAAAGTGAGTTTTCAATGTAGATATAAATCAATTTATTAAAACAGCATTTCTCATACTTCATAGGAAGATTTTCACAAATATGTGACATAACATAATCATATCAGCTCCATCAGAATGCTTTTAATCGTATACATGTATCTCCTATTCTATGGGCATCTCCTACATTTTAGGATATGCACTTAGTTTAATGACATTGTTTCCACAGAAAAGCCAAAATATGCAGCTCAGAATAGCAATGAACAGACTACCAGCAGCAAACAGATTAATCACTGAATTTCAATATTTTTCTTGTTAATCAACTAATTATTTATGAATACAAAGTGTTTCCTATTAAATTGGTCATTGTTCAGAATTATTTAACAAATGCTTTTAAAATGTTTTATACAAACTTATTTCAGCCAATGGATTATACAATTGGTTTGTGCATGTATTTGTATTAGCAATTGGAAAAGTGTGCTATTTTTGCTTGCTGTATAAGTCATATTGTGTATTTCTTTGCATTTATTGGATGAGAATTTCTGCTATATCAGGTGTTTAGCAAAAGAGTTTGTGATTACAAATTCATAAACTACTTTCTCCAATAGTGAGTGTATATCCTTACAATTTGTTCTTTCAATGAATATTCCTACGAGTGAACATTCATGGACAGTAAACATCAAAGAGACACGATCAGCCAAAGCAAATTTGTTGAAAAGTTTGAAAGAGTACTCACACATTCTCTTTTACAGCATTAACCCAGCTAATTCTGTAGTCTTCTGAAACTATACTCAAATACAGAGAGGTAGCTTGCATGAATAGATAATTCATATGCCTAAAAAGTTTTATGTATTATCTTGCAGCTAAATGTAATCATTATTGGTGATAATACAGATAAATGGAACACTTTAGATCTGTATTGTTCAAAGTAAACAAAATTATATTTTTAGTTTCTGCTTCTTGCCCACAAAAAGATAAAAAGAGCAATAAATGTCAAAAGTCATTCTCAACTAATAATTCCCCACACCCAAAAAAGGAGAAAAAATGTAAATGCTAACACAAGATAATTCAATAGAGCTGGACATCCTTGGAGTAAGTGGGCTTGGAAATAAATGTATGGAAGGAAAATAAAGTTTGATCTGCTAGTGAAATTGAGTAAGTTGGATTATTAAGGTTAATGAGACCTGGACTGATCCAGTAAGTAAATGCTAATGCAGCAAGGAAAACTGCAGTAACTGCTGTGGATGGAACTTCTTCAACAGGTTTTTTTTAAATGTATAGAAAATATAGAAACTTTATTTCTGAATCTGGGATTGGGGGATGTTACTTTTTTCAATATATGTGAACCACACTTCACTTAGGCCTAAATCCTGCACCCACGGAAGCATATATGCTAAGACTAGAAATGGCATAAAAGCTACAGGTCTGCTGTGTAGAAGGGCCAAAGTAGTGGGGAAGATTAGGTGTGAGACCCATTTCCATGGTTCTCTATAAAGAGAACACACATATGTACCCAGTGTGTTCTGTACTGCATGTAGCTAGTTACAGTCAACTGGCTATGTGCACAGTTGTCCACAGTTCCTCTCAGCAAGTTGGAATGGTTGTGACTGGATTCTGGAGGCACCTAGGCGCAGATTCCTTAAACTCATTTCAATCCCTGCCCTGTTTCTGTGAGAAAAAAAGTTTTTACTCAGACTTTGCTCAGGGGATCAAGATTTTAGATCCCTTGCTTCTTTTCTCTCATACCTGATTAAAGAGCCTAGGGTTGAGAAATTGGGCTGAAAATCTCATAAGAAAAGACTTTCCTGTGAGATTTCCTGTCAGTGCTGATTTCACTAAGGCTGAAGAGATTACAGGAGCAATTTTTGCATGGTATTTCCACCTACTGTCCCAGCCAAACCAAGAAGTGTAGAGGCATGCAGAAAAGAAACTTAAAAGAAAAAGGACATTTAGTAATTTTTAGGAAAGAAAAACAAATGCACCTTCCACTCCAGAAATAACAACCACCACACACTCACCAGTTTCTCTGAATTTTGGATGAAGATTTAGGATTCTTATTTTATTCAGACCGACTCATCCATCTGTAAGGAGGAGCAGACCCTGAGGTATTTTGCCTATACCTCCAAAGTGATGGCAGAGGACAAGCAGAGTCAGGTGGCAGAGACTAGTGAATAATCAACCCCAAAACTTTATTAGAAGTTATAGTTATTTGCAAAGAAACCTATCCTGACAAAAGCTCCATTGAAGACAAAAAGGATCCAAAGGATTGATTTATTGACATAAACAGCACATAGAGCACCACCCTGGGACTCATGTAGGGTTGCCAGGTGCCCGGTTTTGAACCAGACAGTCCAGTATTTGAGCTTTCTGTTTGGGAAACAAATTGAGAAAATATAAATGTCCAGTGTTTTCTAAATAAGATGTAATGTAAATTGTGATGTAATGTCAAGGGTGTCCGGTATTTTTGTTGAAAACATCTGGCAACTCTAGACTCAAGAAATCTAAGTTCAGTTCCCAGATCAACCAGAAACATCCTGTTTCACTTGTATAAGTCAGAGCAGCTATCCCTTATTGCAGTTCCTTGCCTAAATAATAGGGATGGAATTCATTAATGATTGTGAGGTGCTCAGATACTCTGATGAAGGCCGTCATATGAGCAGGCATACACCTAAGGACAGTAGGAAAGGTGCAGCAGTGTTTAATAAGGCTCAGAATGAAAATCAGGACTTCCAGAGATGGGGGTATTTAGGAATTGCAGACTCTTTAAAATCTCCCATCTTTAGTACAATAAATAAATAAAATTAACTAACAACTTGTTAACAAGCTGACAATTATATAAACTTCTAACACAGAGGCCAAGAAAGTTGTAAATGCAAAATTACTTTTTGGAACTGTGTTAAGTCTGGACTTAGCCTATAACAATTTTAACAATAAACTAAGTGTCATTTATTCAGATGTGCTTGCCTTTTTATAAGTTCTG
Organism: Pelodiscus sinensis; assembly: GCF_049634645.1. Classification (NCBI taxonomy): domain Eukaryota; kingdom Metazoa; phylum Chordata; order Testudines; family Trionychidae; genus Pelodiscus; species Pelodiscus sinensis. Next base: position 46,763,130 of record NC_134714.1, on the reverse strand, counting down.
TCCCTGACACAAATGTGATAAAAGACTGGTGTTAAGAGCTTTTAAAACAGAATTAGATCTAATAAACTGCTGATGCCTGCGAGGCTTCCTTCCCCTTCCTAAAAAACACTTGCATTAGCCTGTGTAAAGAACTATCATCATTTTAGAGGATGACATTTTCAAACACCGCTCAACAGCAAATAAGATATAAAGTCAGCTGCCTATATACAAATCAACCATTTGATTAGTGACAAAACCTTTAAAGAAGCAAAACATTTTAACGATTATTTAAATGTATTTAAACTCAAACAAGCAGTTGCAATCTCATTTTTCTGTATTGTTCTTGCCCATATTTTAATTCATATTAATGAAAGGAACACCACAAGGATGAAATTTAAAGGTGTATCTTCAATACTGGGATTCATTAGAAATTACCACAAGTGTTTGGGAAAAACAAAGGGGGAATCAATTAGTAGCAGACTAGGTTCTAGCCCTAACCAACAGACAGCTTATCTAGAAATACATTTACACTTCATATCAGTGCAACAGGTCAGTGGAAGAGGGCTGCACTTCAGTAATCTGACTATATACCTAACATGCAGCCAGAATATTGCAATTTGGGCACTGGCTCTGTTAGATAGATGTTCTTAGCATATTGTTGACACAGGCTGACTTGCCCCATCAAGCCTTTAATATTTCATGTATGTTATGTTTCATTACATAACAACTTTTTTATTCATCTCTCCTCTGATGGCACTATCATTAAGGAATCTATTTCCTCAGTGAGAGAAACCTGTAAGGCTGTCTTGAGTCAAAGGTCAAACACAGTCAATTTATTCTCAAAATAAGAAAAGTCTCTCAGCTGCAAGTGACTGAAAGTTAGTCACTACTTTACTCCAAGGAGTCTTATATTTTTCCTTGTCCTTTGAAACAACCCGTAAGTGATAATGAAATGCTTGAAGCAATAAGAAAGGGAATCAGATTTCATCTACCTGGACAGTCTGGCAGCATACTGTGTAACAATAAACAAGTGTTCTTAAGTCACAGCATTGGACTGGAAATGAGGCAGAACTTGTGTATTTTAACAGCTTTTTACAACTAGTAACCACTAGTGAATTTATTTTACTTTCTCGGGGAAGACCAGTGAATGTCCCTAATTTAAACTAAAGGGCCTTTCAGCCTTCAAGACAAAAAGCACTTCTGCTTAGCACCTGAGTAATAACATGGAATATGTACAGGTGAATCAAGAAGACTGGAATCAAAGATAGTTTGTCTTTGGCTAGTCTGAAAAGTCTGACTCATTTCCAGGCTTGTGATCATTTATTATCCAGAAAAGAAAGGCTGGCTTTTTGCTCTGCAAACACAGTGGTGGTCTTCAGCTCATGATGAATAGATTTACCATGTCCGCTCTGAAATGCATGACATAGAGTTTTCCAAAAGTGTCCAACACCCCACCCCACACACAAACCTGATGATGTTTTTAATGTATGCTTTAAATTCTGCAGTATAGAAAGAGGTTGATATCTACCTATATGTATTTTCCCCCTCAAATTATTACATACAACATAGATTTTGTAATGTGACCAAATAGCAAGGATAGGGGAGGGGGTAATGGATGTCTATATAACAAAAAGCCCTGCATATCGGGTCTGTCCCTATAAAATGGGGAAATCTGGTCACCCTACATTTTTTCTGAGATATTATTCAAAAGAACATTTCTTAGAACAGTGTCATATTTTGCACAAATAATTTTACTGGATCATCATTGGCCAAATATAATATTTTCCCCTTCAGCCAGGAACTACTTTTAAATTAGTTTGGGTATCTATTGAAAATATTATTCTTTATAAAAGAAGAAATTAGAACTTCCAACAAGCAAAATGCTAATCTTAGAAGTACTGTATATTCAGGCAGCATAAAAACTTGTGCTGTCACTATTTTAAAGGTATAACCATGGCATAAAGCATTATTAGAAATAAATAATTATAATAATAAAACTCCCTTACTTTTTAGTGCCAGAATCTGGTCTCTCATATCCAGGGCATTTCACAGTTCATCTTTTAAAATAATTTTTCTCCCATGGATCCACTCAGTTATTGACTTCACAACATATACTTCAAAATAAAGAATATGTTGTGTGTAATTTATTATCTCCACAGGTGTGGGTGGCATTCTGAAGACAAATTAAACAAGATGAGGTCAGTCTTTGGCCTGAAGATTTCATAATACATCATGGCTGTGTCTAGACTGGCAAGTTTTTCTGCAAAAGTAGCTGCTTTTGCGGAAAAACTTGCCATCTGTCTACACTGGCCGCTTGAATTTCCGCAAGAACACGGACGATCTCATGTAAGAAATCAGTGCTTCTTGCGGAAATACTATGCTGCTCCTGTTCAGGCAAAAGTCCTTTTGCGCAAAAGCTTTTGTGCAAAAGGGCCAGTTTAGACAGCTTAGATTTGTTTTGTGCAAAAAAGCCCCGATCGTGAAAATGGCAACCAGGGCTTTTTTGTGCAAAAGCGCGTCTAGATTGGCAAGGACGCTTTTCCGCAAAAAGTGCTTTTGCGGAAAAGCATCCGTGCCAATCTAGACGTGCTTTTCTGCAAACACTTTGAACGGAAAACTTTTCCATTAAAAGCATTTGTGGAAAATCATGCCAGTCTAGACGTAGCCCATGTGTTTGAGACCAAAATCTTGGACCTTAATGGGCTTTGGATAAGGCTGTAAAGCTACAACCGTATTATAGCTACAGTGCCCCTATTATCAAAATTAAAAAAAAAAAAAACCTAGACACCTGCCACTCCTTACCAGAGAGAAGCCTACAGTATTCTCTACATTCACACCGTCTCCTGACCTCCTGGGTTGGGGCTGTCATTGGCTGGGCACCACACCTGCCCCACTCCCTCTGGTGAGTCTGCTACTGTTCTGTGTCTGCTGTAGCTCTTCCTGGGGGTAGGGCTGGGGCTGGGAAGAACACTCCCCAGTGCTCACAGCAGCACCAGCTGAGCATAAAGAGGACAGACAGGTGTCCTGTTTTCAGGCTTCCAATTTCCAGAACTGACCACTGAAAAACTGGACATTTGGCTCCTTTTTAAACATTGCAGGACCAGACTGCATGCATCCATGCTTGCTTAGGGCTCCCGAACACCTCAATGGATATGAATAAGTTGGTGGTATGTGTATCTAACCTGAGTGAATGCCCTTTTGAAAATTTGGCCCAGTTCTCCTTTTAAAATGTAGTCAGTGTTTTGTGGCACTCTGTAACAACTTCCAAACATCATGAAAATCTGGTGTTAGTCTTAAGGGTCAACTCTACTGTTTTCAAATTATACACTATACAAACTCTGCACAAAAAAGTAAGATATAGTAGTGAGTCTCTTGTCCAAGGATCAGCAACAATAGCTGTTTTCTCTATAATAATTATATTAATAGTTGCAAGGAGAGCAGAGAGTTATTCCTGAGCTTGCCAGGATATGCCAAATATAGTTTTGCAAAGGACCAACTGCTAATTAAAATCAGAGTTTTCCCCACAGGCAGAATATCACAGAACTAAGAAACTTAACTGGCAACCGTTTACAGTTGTCAACATGATAGTTTAACTGTTCTTTGCAGTTAGAATAATTTTCATCAGTGAATTGGAAGATTACAGTACCTTTTAATTTTAAATACTTTTGTAATGTTTGTGTTTTATGCTGTTGTATATCATACATAACCCAGGATGGACATAGGGTGCTAGAAAAAAAAACAGAAAAAAATTGGTGGTGTACTACCAGTGACCTGAATATTTCTCTAAAAATCCTACCTTTGTAAAGGCAAAAACTCACTATCCATATATTCTATAGGTAGCTTTTATCCCCTTTCAGAAAATACTTCTTATAGGTAAACCATTCCAAAGTTTTGACACGGATTCAAGTTGAGTATTACTGACATCATGCTCTCCATCCCTTACTCCAAACCACATAACTTAATAGTTTACCTCCCAAATTCTCCCTTGTTTTTTCTCCGCCTCCACAAACCTCTCCAACCTCTCCAGCTCACTATTGTACAAGGAGGAGGATGCATTTTGGGCTTACAGGGAATTATTTTTTTTTTACTGTCCGTGCAAAGCTGTAATCTGTATCCCCATTTAGCAGCCATTCTATCACCTCCTAGGGCTGTTAGATAACAATACAGAGGCAGAAAGAAGCCAGACAATGACAGAGAATGAGGCTTGAGAATTCCAGAGGATTATTTTCTAAGATCATGGCTGTAGATATATTTTGGGAGCTTAAGAGGGACAATGGTTTTCTGGTTAAGAAATCAATGTGATACTATTGGGAGGAGAAAAGTGAAAAATAGGTATGGAGAATCAGTTTCTGCTTGTGGAAGATAAGATAAGCAGCTTTCAGAACTAGGGTAGCAAGCTCTGCTATTGCGTGAACTGAATGAAAATCATCAGAACATGATGGACATCTGGATGGCATTCAGTAGGTTCAAAGGAAATCTGAGTATACAACTTTCAGAATTAAATTAAGACTTGGGTGGGAGGGTATAGACTAGATAGAAGATCACGTGAAAGAATCTAATTCCCAAAGGGTGAGACCAAACTGGAAATCCATTAGTGGAACGTTAACAGTAAGTAAGCTAAGAGCTGAAGTGGGCACACACACACAGCTGGCCATTATAAACCACATCTGCAATAAATCTAAGACTGGTAAGGAAAGAAGTCTTACATGCTGAAGTCTCTGGAACCTACTCTAGGCAGAGATAGTCACCCAAACACCAGCAAAAAGAAATTCCCTTCATGTGAGAATAAAGCATGATGGAGAGGACAGAATCTTAGATCACCAGTATTTTCTAAAAGCTCTTCATAAAACAAGATTTTAGCATGAATAAGGCCTGGGATGAAGAATGGGACTTTTATACAGGATGTCTCTTTTTCCTAAGAGCTGAATGCTCTGGACAAAAAAGAAGCCCACAGGCCATTAATTTCTTGCACATTCTGGGGCTATTAGCATCTCTTTAGTTTACAGGGTCTTTCCAGGTCAGGGGAAGCAGAAGGAAAGTAAATAATACCTTCTGCCCCATAAACCAAGATGATATTTTGGATCTATACTTTTACGGTTTACAATATAACTTAATCATTATCTGGGAGGGAGTTAGATGCAAAGTGAAAACTCAATGCTCTTTGTGTATTAGTACTTACCCATTTGAATACTTCCTTATGTAGCCAAACAATCTCCTGAGTATTTTTGGACTCTTCTGAACTAATCTACTTACTATGGTTATTCTGGATTCCAGATTTTGGTGGACCATCGGAACAAAGTGGAGAATACTATAAGAAGTGACTAGCACAGATCTGATAGGTCAAATATGTAGGCACTGCTGAGTTGTTTGTCTCGATGACAATATGTTGGTGGCCAAGAAAAAAATTCAAAAAGAAGGTCCAGGCATATTGCCCTATACCTCCAAAATGTTGAACAGCTTTCTCTTACTGGACAAATAATTCTATTAGTTTGCCTTGCTTGAGGAATGAACTCTGGAATAGCCCAGGGAGAGGCATGTGTTATGATATAAATACAGGACCCCACAAGTCTCAGGGAAGACAGAGTCAGAATTGATTGCAATTGACCATAAGGACAAGGTTGGCATTAGGAGCTTGTGGGTTGTGATAGATTTTCAGATTATACAATGTACCTAGTATCTTCCGGAGAAGGAGGTAATAGTGGGAGCCTTGAAAAATCATTATCCAGATTGATATAAGGAATGTGTTTTTCTTTGCAGAGACCTTTTTCATGGCTAATGTAAAAAGTTTTGGCCTGTTATCCAGGGTCTTTGAACAACTTAAGTCAAATCGAAATGAATAACAGAACTTAAAATAGCTTCACATTTCCATTACCCTCCTTCCATTCCTTTTTACCTAGATTTAAGTTTTTGATGTCATTTGTCCATTGTTGTAATCAAATATGCCTTTTTACTATATTATCACCATCAAGTAATATATTAAAACTACCACAGACTAAATTATGATCCCAATGCATGCATAGGATTTATGCTGACTTCGTAATTCCCTGCCCATGCATCGAAGGACAGAGTTTATTCCTCAAATTACCAAGACAACTTATTCTTGTACGCAGAGGAATCAGCTAGTGCATGAAATGTTAAAAGGAAATGAAGACATTTCATCAGGTCCATTCAAGAAGACACACAAAAGACACAAAACTATTTTCATTATTATGCATTGTCACCCGCTTCCCAAGTCTTCCATTTGAGATAACTAAGTGATATACATTCTCATCATTTTCCTTAAGTATATTTCAAAAGAAAAAAAATCCTCCACAAAGAAAGTACTAACAACTGACATTTTTGCTTGCATTATAAATGAACATCACTTCAGATAAACAAATCAAGTTCTGCGACAACTTACATAAAGGTCAATCTTAGCATGCATTCTATAAATATTACTTGTTTTGAACTATATGTTTAACATTGTCAACTTTGGTAAATACTTTTCCTCTAAAGGGAAAAACAAATAAGGAATGATAGAAATAAAATACTCCAATGTTACTGGTGATCAGAAGGGGGGAAAAGAAAGGAAGGAAATGATTCCAAAAGAAGAAGGCTGTACAAAGTCCCAGTTTGGTCATACATTTTGGTATTGGTTAGTAAACCAGACCACCATATATAAGCAAAACATTCCATTCAATATTACGTCAACCTTTTACAAAAAGGTCATCATTGTAAATTAATGTTCTATGCACCTGTAAAATCTGATGTGCATTCTTTCAAGTTTTTATTTCAACACTTTGTCTGTCTGAATTACCTCCCACAAGAAACACATAAATTAATATTAGAAGTTTTCCAAATGTCAAAAATGAATTAGTATCACACTGAGCCTAAGAGTGAAAGAGACACCATGTGCATTCATGTGTTCTCGCTACTATAATTCTGACACATTTATATCATGTTCCAGGACTGGCACACATAAGTAGTACGTATAGTTTAGTGTCTTAGAATACAGTGACAAAAATAAAATGTTATTTGCATAAAGTTTGTTGAAAATGTTCTGGCAAAAAAAACCCTAAAATAATTTTAAAAAACACTAGCCATAGTAAATCTAACAAAAGCTGTTGAGGGGGAAAAAAGTGTACACACTGTGCTCTACACTGTGGTTCTAACCTAAGTAAAAAAGTTGGTTATGTGGTTTTAACAAAAAATATAGGCCAGCTAAAGTCAAAGAAGTTCTGTGCCTATATTAAATATTAACCTGTTAAATATATGTATACATTTTTACTCTACACATACATCCACTGTATTTGATAACAACATGATGTGCAATCTAGCAGACAAAGTTATAACAAAAATCAATGTTTAGAAGCTGAATCTGGACAAATTCATATTAGAAATGAAGCATAAATCTTTAACAAGGGGGTTGTGAAACAATGAAATGTAACAAGGGTTGCAGTGGATTCTGCACTGGAAATTCTTAAATCAACACTGAATATTTTTCTAAAAGATATGCTCTAGCTCAAACATTAATTAATTTGAGGGAAGTCCTGTGGTCTGTGTTAGGCATGCATAATGATCACAATGGTCCTTTCTGGGCCTTATCATCTATGAATTTATATTGATTTTATGATTTGGGATCTTATGGTTTGTAGGATTTTTTTAAATTAAAGATTTGAAGCTCAAATTTGATAAAGTATAAATTTCACTCTGTGAATCTAGTATAGTTACAGGTGACATGCAGATATGTAAGAATAATAATCTAAATATATATATTTAGAGAGTTGGTGCATCTGTCTGTCTGTCCATGAGTCCATTTGTACTCCTATACGGTAAGAGCTAGGACCACCAAATTTGATATACAGCTTCCTCTTATCCTAACTTAAAGCAAAGTAAGGGTTCAGTTGTGAAAATAGGATGTGCCTGGAATGGGATTGTTTCCCATAACATGGAAAGAGAGGAAACTGATATGAGGGACAGTTATATTGCAGAGTGACTACAGAGGGGCGGCCACACCAGGAAGAGAGTGGCTAGCTGGGGCCAGAGCTGTCTTTGTCACTGGCCACTGCCCAGCTAAGCAGGCCTTTCCTCCAAACTCCTCTCCCCAGCCTTTGGCTGCAGCACAGGATGGGGGGGCGCTGCCAGCCAGCACCCTCACCAGCCAGCAGCCCAGTTTGATTGAAAGAATCAGTAAAATACCAAAAGGGTCCTAACACTCTTACTCAATTTTATTCAGGCAGTCTTCCAAATCCCATTGACTCCAATGAGAGTTTTCCTGAGGACTTCAGGATTTGGCCTGAAATTAAAAATGGTCACTTACTCAGTAACAAAGAAACAGATAATAAATAGATACATTGCAGGTATATTAAAAACAGAAAACAAAGCCTCTGAAAGCAAACTTTATGACTTGTCTGGTTTAGGAATTCTTTGCTGGATATTGGAATTGTTTCACTTGGCCTATGTGTTAGATTTCTCTCCACAGCTATGTGAATCCTGCCAGGCTCAGTTAACAAAATGAACTCCTGCAGCTTGATTCACAAAGACTGGAAGGGAACCAACTCTTCTTTGTTCACTTAGAGACTCAAGCTCTTGCTTTCTTAGCAAATGCTTGTTACAAGATTCACTCCCAGAATTCTTAGTGTGTGAATGCAAGGCAAACCCCAAGCATTTCCCAGATGCATTTATAAGGATGAGAATTCATAGGGCTTCACAGCCCTTGAGCTTCTTAAGGAGCAGACTAGAAGCAGGAGGAATAGGATGAACATCTTGTTCAACCAAGTGACCTCCAGACTTAAGTACTGTAATGTGCTCTGTGTGAGACTGCCTTTGAAAACTACCTGTAGACTGGAATTTTTGCTGTATAGAAATACAAGTGTATGGAGGCCTTTTTTCCATCAAACTCACTGATGCCGGCACTTCATAAACTTCACTAGCTGCCTTTTATTAGAATGGCAAGCTATGAGAAACTGAAGTCTTAAATTATTTAAGATCAGGGGCTTAAGGGGCTGCCTATTCCATCAAAGGGGCTGCCTATTCCATCAAAGCAACAAATCTATGAACTTCAGCTACACAGGACAGTTATTTTGAAATAACTGACATTATTTTGAAATAATGCAAGCGTCTACACAGCAATTCCGTTATTTCAAAATAATTTAAAAATAACAGATGGATTATTTCAAAATCTGTAAACCTCATTCCACGAGGAATAATGCTTATTTCAAAAAGGCTATTTTGGAATAGCAGTAGTGTGGACCACTGCTGCTATTTCAAAATAGCTCCTCCCAGGGCAATTCAAAATAATTACTCGGCAGTGCCTTCTGGGGCTCTAATTTGAGGTAGCACATCCATATTAGGGAAGCCTGTCTCTGACCAATTTTGAGTCTTTCATGTAGTGTAGACGTGCTATTTCAAAATAATCTATTTTGGAAAAAAAATTCCGAAATAGCTTATTTCGAAATAAGGGTGCTGTGTAGACATACTCAGGAAGAGGGACAAAGCCATTTCTGTTGAAGATCCACAGTCTCAGAAATCTCTATTGCTAAGATTCACTTACTGCCTTGTCAGAATAAAGGGTTTTTGTATATGTGTTGGAACTGTAATGGCTTTGTGTACTCCCATTCTTAGAGTTATGTGGGATTATTATACTGTGTGTGTAGTATTTAATATTAAATTAATGTATGTTAAGGTGGGCCACTGGGCATTAGATACAGTGATAACAGCTGGCCCACAGATGGGGGCAGTGGAAAAGGAGCAATTGCCCGAGGGCCTGGTGATTTTAAAGGATCTGGGGCTCTGGCCACTGCTGCTGCTGCAATAATAGCAGTGGCAGCTGGAGCCCTGGTCCCTTTAAATTACCACTAAAGCACTCTGCAGAGTGCTCCGGGCAGCTCTTAGAGCTGTCTGGGGAGGCAAGGGTGTCACGCCAAGCACTCTGTGTGGCTCTGAGAGCTGGGGGGGGGGAGGGGGTAGCAGTGCGGTCTCAGCAGTGCTAAGGGCTGGGCTCTCCTGACTCTGCCCCTTCCACCTGAGGACCTGCCCATTCCAGGAGCATGGAGTCTCCCCCCCCCCCCACACACACACCTTGCCCAGGAGCCTGTGGAAGCTGCCAGCCCTCCTAGATAACAGTAAAAAATAAATGTTAATAAATAAGTCCACCTCTCTTCAACATAAAAAATGGGAATTATTCTGAATCTTGGTTTTCATGTCAAAATTCCCCTCGTTGTGTAATCTATCTGAAAGAGGTGACACAGTTAAGGAAAGAAAACATCTAAAATAAAAATCACGAGTTATACTGCTAGATAAAAATCTGCAAGCAGATACTGTACGAGAAGTTGCTTTCCTAACATGATAGGAATGTTGGTATTAAATCAGCTTATTTTGACACAGTTTCTGGAAGTCTATGTGTTACAGTTTTATTTTTAATATTTTTTTCACTGGAAACTGGTTGTTGCCCTTGCCATATGTGGATATGTGATACGAAGCATTTAGGAGGCAAACCGCAGCCAATGGGAGCCGTGAGGCTCCTTAGCTATGGACACTTAGGCTATGTTTACACTGGGGGAGAGGTATAGGAGAGAGTGCAAGGTCTAGGAGGGAGTTGTGACCTGGTGCAGTGAGGTACAGGGAGTTTGGATGGTGACCTGGAGGAGGGAGTTAGGATGCAAGCTAGGGTGTCAGAGACAGGCTCTGGTTGGGAGGTACTTACGTAAGCCAGCACCCCTGCAGCACTTCAAGGCAGGCTGGGCTGCCTGCCTGCTGCAGACCCGCTTGAAACTGCAGGCTTATTCCCTCCACTTGACTCTCAGATCTGGGAGGGGAAAGAGATTTGTGCTGCTTCCATCCCCCCAGGCCAATCTCTCAGCTCCTATTGGCTGGTTGTTTCCAGCCAATAGGAGCGGAGAGATTGGCTGGGGTCATTTCCTATTGGCCAGTTGTTTCTGGCCAATAGGAGCTGAGGATTGGGCTGGGAGGTGGGAGAGATTTCACAAAGCTTCCCCCAACCTTCATAGCAGAGAGACGCATGGACTGTGCTTAAAAGCATGCAGCTGTGTGCCTGAAGGTCCCAGCAGGGTCGTCCATGGGCCGGATCTGGTGATTTGGTGGGCCGGCCCCTGGCCTCCGGGCTGTAGTTTGCTCAGCCTTGCTGTAGATAGTTCTCTGAAAACATGTAATCAATATGCAGTGGCAGTCAAAAAAGCTAACAATGTTAGGAACTATTAGGAAAGGGATAGCTAATCAGACAGAAAATAACATGTCATTATATAAATCTATGGTATGCCCATGCTTTGAATACCATGTGCCATTTTGTTCATCCCAATTCTAAAAAAACTAGAATTAGAAAAGATACAGGGAAGGGCACAACAATGAATAGATGTATGGAATGACTCCCATAGGAGGAGAGATTAAAAAGACTGGGGCTTTTCAGCTTGGAAAAGAGACGATTAAAAGGGAATATCATAGTGATCTATACAATTCTGAATGTTGCAGAGAAAGTGAATAAAGACGTGTTATATAACACAAGAATCAGGAATCGCCCAATGAAATTAATGGGCAGCAGGTATAAAACAAACACAAGGAAATGTTTCTTCACACTACTCACCGACCACCCATGGAATTCACTGTGGGGATGTTGTGAATGGCCGAAGTATAACATAAATTCATGCAGGATATAGGTCCATCAATAGCTATTGGTGGGATGGTCAGGGAATGCAACCCCATGCTCTGGGTGTCCTAAACCTCTGCCAGAAACTGGGAGGGGATGACAGGGGATGGATCATTTGATTGGAGTCATGCTCCATTATATAAAAATGTAAGAACATAAGAATGACCGTAATGGGTCAGACCAAAAGTCCATCTAGTCCAATATCCTGTCTTGCAACAGTGACCGGGGCTGCTGATGGGGGTGGTGGGGAGGCAAAGTGGCAGTTGCCCCAGGTTCTGGTGATTTATAAGGGCTGCAGAGTCTGAGCTCTTGAAATTGCTGCCAGAGCCCCTACACAGTGAAGTCCAGGTGGCACTAAGGACTTTATAGGAAAAGACATGGTGCAGCCTAAGTGGTGGTAGTGCGGGCTGCCTCTAGTCCCATCCCTTGAACTCAAGCCACGCCCCCATTGCCCAGGGCCTTCTCACCAGCCCTGACAGTGGTCAATGCCAGGTGCTTCAGAGGGAATGAATGGATGAGGTAATCATAGAATATTAACATTGGAAGGGACCTCGAGAGGTCATCGAGTCCAGTCCCCTGCCCTCACGGCAGGATCCAGTATTGTCTAGACCATACCTGATAGACATTTATCTAACCTACTCTTAAATATCTCCAGAGATGGAAACTCCACAACCACCCTAGGCAATTTATTCCAGTGTTTAACCACCCTGACAATTAGGAACTTTTTCCTAATGTCCATCCTAAACCTCCCTTGCTGCAGTATAAGCCCATTGCTTCTTGTTCTATCCTCAGAGGCCAGGAAGAACAAGTTTTCTCCCTCCTCCTTGTGACACCCTTTTAGATACCTGAAAACTGCTATCATGTCCCCCCTCAATCTTCTCTTTTCCAAACTAAACAAGCCCCGTTCTTTCAGTCTTCCTTAATAGGTCATGTTCTCTAGACCTTTAATCATTCTTGTTGCTCTTCTCTGGACCTTCTCCAATTTCTCCACATCCTTCTTGAAATGTGGTGCCCAGAACTGGACACAATACTCCAACTGAGGCCTAATCAGCGCAGAGTAGAGCGGAATAATGACTTTTCATGTCTTGCTCACAATACACCTGTTAATGCATCCTAGAATCATGTTGGCTTTTTTTGCATCATCAAGTAATTAATCCCCTGTTACTAATTCCCAGTTTCTGGCAACCAGACGCTAGGGACAGCATCTCTGCCCATCCTAGCTAGTTTATTGCCTCTGAAACATCTGGCACTGGTAATTGTCAGAAGACAGGATACTGGCCTAGATGGTCCTCTTGGTCAGACCCAGTATGGCTGTTCTTGTGTTTTTAATTCTTACAGGAAATATGGAAAAAAATGTAATGTATCCTTTATAATTAGTTCAATAGAATTAGGAATTACAAACGTATCATGCACTAATCATGAATCTTATCTTATTACGGGGTGGGCAAAAGGGCCTCCGTGGGCTGGATTCAACCCACCAAGTGGGTGGATCCAGCCTGCGGAGGCCCTGCCACTCTGAGGCCAATCAGGGTGTGGGGGCAGGGGAAGCGCACCAAGTTTCCTCCGCCCTGCCAGGAGCATGTAGCACTTTGAAGTGCCACGCATTCCTGGCAGGGCTGTAAGAGACTTCATGTGCTCCCCTGCTCCCAAGCTCTGATTGGCCTGGGGGAGGTGAAGCATACAAAGCCTCCTCCCCCCCGTGAGGAGCGCATGGCACTTCAAAGTGCCACGCATTCCTCATAGGTCGGGGTAGGATGGAGGAAATTTTGCACACTCCTCCTGCCCCCAGGCCAATCAGGGCTGGGGGCAGGGGAGCACGTGAAGTCTCCTCCCGCCTTGCCTGGACAGCACAGCACTTCAAAGTACTACATGTTCCTGGCATGGCGGAGGAAACTTTGTGTGCTTCCACCCACCCCCTGGCCCTAATTGGCCTGGGGTTGGGGAGCATGCAAAGCCCCTTCCCAGCTGCCAGGGGCATGAGTACTTAGTGTAAAGGGGGGGGCAAAGGGGCTCTCCTCCCCCCAGGCCAATCATGATCTGTGGGTGGGGAAGCCTGGAAGGATCCTGGTCCTGCCTCTTCCGGGGCAGCTGGAAGTGGCCCCCAGCCAAAAATTATTGCTCACCCCTGCCTTAGTATGTTTGAATTTCTTTTAAGTTTAACCTTAGTATTCAGTTTCTGAGGGATGTATCATTTATTTTTGGGATAACTGCAATACACCTCTGGGCTACATCTACACTGGCCCCTTCTTCGGAAGGGGCATGCTAATTTTGAACTTGGGAATAGGGAAATCCGCTTTTTTTCCGGCTTGGGGATCTCTTATTCCTACTTCAAAGATGCTTTTTTCCAGCTTTTCCCCAAGCCGGAAAAAAAGCGGCGGCCATGTTTATTTAAATCCTGCGGGGGATATTTAAATCCTCCGCAGATTTCCCTATTCCCAAGTTCAAAATTAGCATGCCCCTTCCGAAGAAGGGGCCAGTGTAGACGTAGCCCTGATGTTTTTACTCTGAAGGTATTGAATTATACTCAACTTTTAACTCCAGTTTACCATTGCTTTGTTTTACACTTAAAAGTTGGTCAATAGACCTAAACGCCTATAACTATATCAAACCTACCGACCGCTATACTTACCTGCATGCCTCTAGTTTCCATCCTGGACACACCACACGATCCATTGTTTACAGCCAAGCACTGAGGTACAACCGCATATGCTCCAACCCCTCAGACAGAGACCTACACCTACAAGATCTTCAACAAGCATTCTGTAAACTGCGATACCCACACGAGGAAGTGAGGAGACAGATTGACAGAGCCAGACGTGTACCCAGAAGCCTCCTGCTACGGGACAAGCCCAAGAAAGAAACCAACAGAACACCACTGGCCATCACCTACAGTCCCCAGCTAAAACCTCTCCAACACATCATTAGTGATCTACAACCCATCCTGGACAATGATCCCTCACTTTCACAGGCCTTTGGAGGTAGGCCGGTCCTTGCCCACAGTCAACCCGCCAACCTGAAGCATATTCTCACCAGCAACTACACATTGCACCATAATAACTCGAACTCAGGAACCAATCCTTGCAACAAACCTCGGTGCCAACTCTGCCCACATATATACACCAGCAACACCATCGCAGGACCTAACCAGATCAGCCATACTGTCACTGGTACATTCTCCTGCACATCTACCAACGTAATATATGCCATCATGAGCCAACAATGCCCCACTGCTATATACATCGGCCAAACTGGACAGTCCCTACGTAAAAGAATCAATGGACACAAATCAGATATTAGGAATGGCAACATACAAAAACCTGTAGGGGAACACTTCAATCTTCCTGGACACACAATTGCAGATCTAAAAGTAGCCATCCTGCAGCAAAAAAACTTCAGGACCAGACTTCAAAGAGAAACTGCTGAGCTACAGTTCATCTTTAAATTTGACACAATCAACTCTGGATTAAACAAAGACTGTGAATGGTTTGCTAACTACAAAAGCAGCTTCTGCTCTCTTGGAATTCACACCTCCTGATCAGCTGCTAGAAGTGGGCCTCATCCTCCTTGATTGGATCCACCTCGTCATCTCCAGCCTGATCCTGGCCTGCATATTTATACCTGCTTCTGGAAATTTCCACTACATGCATCTGACGAAGTGGGTCTTTGCCCACGAAAACTTATGCTCCTACACTTCAGTTAGTCTATAAGGTGCCACAGGACTCCTCGTCGCTTTTGAAGATTCAGACTAACACGGCTACCCCTCTGATACTTAACTATATCAGCAAAACTCTCTAAGTATAGACATAGCTTATACTGGCAAAATTGCTTTATTAGTATAGTATAGTAGAGGTTTGAGGAGAGAAATAACTGTACTGGCAAAAACAGTTTTATGCTATTATAACTGCATCTACACTAAGGATTTCCCTGGTATTGACATTTTGAAAAATATTATACACCTGACAGAGAGATACCAGGAAAAATTTCTTGCATAGACCTGGCCACAGTTTTTATCTGGAGTATTATTAATTGTGGGGCAATCAGTGAGGTTCTTAAAAGAAAGTTTTGTATTAGCTTCACATATTTGAGATGTAATTGACAAGAATCCTGTGAAAAGGCATGTTTTAAAATTAGTTTAATTTAGTGATATCTTTTCAATAGCTTCCTTTGACATTTGTGAACTAAAGATCCAGAATGTGCATTGCAATCATCTCTACTCAAATGCCAGCATTTATAATACAATTTATGAATTTTCCATTTTATATATACAGTAATTATGCCTTTAACACGTGCCTGCTAAACATGTTTTCGCAATAGCACGACTTTTTTTAGGCAACATTTTTCTAATAACATGACCGACCCCGAAATAACACAAAAATAATCAAGTGGAGGACTACTTCACACGGCAGTATAAGTTGATGAAAACAATGGTAATACGCATGAGTGGATGAATACATATGGTCACAGTGCTCCTCTGCTCACTCACGTGTTTATCTTTGTGTTTTAATAAACCACGATGACTTGTGTTACTAGATATCTTGTGTTGCTAGATATCTAAAGTTGACATTGATGACCCAGCACCAACAAAAAAATTGACTTTGCCACCACCACCTGAAACACAACCCCCACCTTTTCTATTATTTTTAATGGGAAAATTGGCCCCGCATAGCATGTTTTTGCTTAGCACGAACATTTTCAGAAATGCATCTATAGTGTTAAATGAGGAATTACTGTAAATTAAAAATGGAGGTATCTTTGGGTAATTGTTATTAAATTCTGATGTTTTAATGGGAGATCATTATCATATATTACTACAGAAGTCCTTAAGAATACATTCTATTTGGAGAACTGTATTTCTGAAATATATTTCAGACATACATACAATATATAACAGAATATAATGCTATGGCTGATAAACAAACAAAAAATCAACCACTCAAACAAAAAAAAATCCCAAAACATTTTTATATACAGGAATTACAGCAAATTTAAAGCATTTTATAGTGTTTGCTCATGTTATAAAGATCTGGTTTTTTATTTTTAAAATTTTTCCACTGAATATTTTAAACACTTTTTGTTTTCAAAATAATTTTTTTAAAAAAGTTTCAATTTTAAAATGACCCATCAGATGACCAATAAACATTGGCAACATTAAAAATATCCTAAGTAGAAACAATAACTGGAAAATATTTTTCAGGGAAATCAATAGACAAAATATTCTCATTTAACTTTTCCATCAGAACTTTGTGAAGAACCCAAATTAAAAAAAAAAAGAAAAATACTTCTTCATAAATAAGATATCAACTAACACAATGCTTTAATTAAAGAGAGAATTAACATACATGAGAGATAACAGGAGCTCTGAACTTAGTGGGAATTTTAATCTTTTTAAAAAGTACTTGCATACCTTAGAACATTGTCTAATATTAAAAGCAAGGAGTAAAACTTTGTATAATAGGTTTAAAATAGATATGGGCCCAGATTCAAACACTGACTAGAAACTCGTGAAACACAGATCTGGATCTACTCTTTGCTGCTGTATCCTTTACCATTTTAATAAGCCAAATTTAAAATTCTGGATCTACACTCACTAAAACTTTAGAAAAGTTCAATAGAGATCTTAACTTTTCATCATGGACCAGTTTCTAGTGAAAAGTAATTGTTGTTTTTGAATTGTAAATGGATTATTTAGAATACTATTAGGAGAAGCCATAAATTATGGATTTAACGTTCCTATCATAAAACAAAATGAAAATCACAAATTGTCTTGTTATAATAAAATCTGAAGCCATTTCTTTTGTTTCTAATTCTGAATATTAATCAAGCAAAGGGTAATCCGTATTTTCAAACCAAACTGGGTAGAGAAGAACTCTCAGCATAACATAAGGAAAACCTCCCTGGCACAGGAAGTCCTTTCACTTTTCAGAATGTCATCCATCATGCTGGGAAAACTGCAGGAAAGTAACCTACTACTTCTTAATAGGCTAGTGCACAGAGAGTTGCTTTGAAGCCACAGCTGCCCATAGTAAATTTCACTGACCCTTAGAGCCTTCTCCAAGTTCTCCAACTGTTTGTCTCCCAAGCTACAACTCAGTGTTAGGTCCAAGTCAGAGCACCTGACAAAACGAAGGAGCCCCAACAATATGAGAATTTAAAGCTTTCAGTGATGTTGTCTTTTCCATACAGCACCAACAGAGAGACCTGATGCCATTACATCTACCTACAGACTGAATTCACTGTCTGGAGACAGAGTTCAACAGGGACTTTCCTTTAAAGGATGGTGTTCCATTGTACTCATTTTCACTGTTAGAAAATTTAAAACACATAAAGTACTATAGGAATCAATAATCAGTGACAATACCCGGTGTTCAGTTCCATCTCATTTATCATAAAAGTTAACACAGAATTGAAATCAAACAGCTTGCAAGAAACTGAAGAAATAAAAACTGTGGTTTAATAATACTTCAAGAACTTCATATGCAAGCACCATAACATTGCTTTTAAACATCAATTAAGCCTCAGATATCACAATACTAATTCATTAATTCTTTCTTCCTGGTCAAGGAGCACTCCTGTACTTTTCATTCTTTCCTGACTTTTTTGCCCTCATTTCTAGCCACCTATTCACTCCCTTTGACTTGCTCCTTATGTCCCTTCCCCTATCTCATGTGAATAAGATTGACAAGATCCAATGTAACTACAACATTCTATCATAGATGCTGATGTTTCTTGTCTCCTTTCCTCTTTCAACTCTTCACCTGTCTCAGTGACCTGATCCTCATCCCACATCCTGATCCCCTGCCATTCATATGGGCTTCCTTGCCTTCCTCCTTCCCCTTCTTAGCATAGCCTTGCTATGACTAAACCTGACAAATCTTACTATATAATTTAAAAATGTGCTTATGGCTGTCTATCAGTCCACCTGTGAATTCGTTTGTTCAAGAACTCCTCCTAAACGGTAAGAGCTAGGACCACCATATTGGTATGCCTTCCTCTTATCATAACTTAAAGCAATGTAAGGATTTGGTTGTGCCAGGATAAAGGGATGTGGCCGTGAGCTGATTGTTTTTCATAAAATAGAGAGGGAAGGGTCTATTAGAAGGGACAGTTATTCTGTGGAATGACCACAGGGGGCAGCAAGAGGCCAGACATGGAGATCAGGACAGCTATAATCTCATTGAGTCAGCAGTGGGCAGGAGTGGAGAAAGTGACAGCTCTCTACTATATATTTCAGAGAGTTTGTCTGTCTGCGCCCCAGCTGGGGGACAAGGATCCCTCTCCCAGCTGTGCCTGGTGCAGCAGCCATGGTCAGACACTTCTCACCTGGCCCCAACCTCCTACAGTGAGAGAGGGCTGGGGTTGTCCTTTCTCCCCACGGCAGGCTGCATAGTGACCCTACATCCCCAGTCTCATCCCAGAACAGTGATTTAAACGAAGCAAAACAAAACTTATTTGAGATAAGGACCCAAGCAATGCCAGGTAAATCTTCTAGTGCCCTATACATCACAACACAAAACATAGCTTCCTCCTAATACAAACAAACCTATGCATGCTTGTCATTTGCTATCAATCATTAATTGTGAGTAAATAGGAGGTTCTCAGGACTGAATTCTTAATGCAATGTAAGATTTGGGGATTTTTAGAAATATATGCATTTGTTTCAACCAGGGCAAAGATGTGGAAACAAACTGTAACTTGAAATCATAGTTCACTGCCTTGTCCATTCCTGAAACAACACATGTGCATCTGTCTGTGATTCTGTTTGTTCAAGAACTGCTCCTAAACGGTAACAGCTAGGGCCACCAAATTTGATATATAGCTTCCTCTTATTGTAACTTAAAGCAAGATCAGGGTTTGGTTGTGCCAGGACAATGGGATGTGCTTGGAATGTTATTGTTTCTCATCAAACAGAAAGGGAGGGCTATGATAGCAGGGACAGCTATACTCCAGAATGACCAAAGGGAGGCAGCAAGCAAGCATGCCCCGTTGCCCTGAAAACCCTGGAGAGCTGCAGAGCAGCTGCCAGCTGGTCAGCGCAGCCACCACCATGCCAACCCGGCCCAGGGCAGCAGCTGCTGGCTGGGCAGCACAGCCTCCACAATCTTGGGGAGCAGCAACTGGCTGGGCAGCATAGGTTCCACAGTCCTGGACTAGTCCCAGTGAGCATCCAGCAGCTGGGCTGTGCAGCCGCCACTTCCCTGGGCTGCCCTCCAGCCCAGAACACAGGGTAAATCTTCTAGTTCTAAATAAGTAAAATGTGAAATTTTCTACATCCATCTTCTCTTCTGAAAGAGGTTTGAATGAACTGAAGGGATTAAAAGCACAGGGGAAAAAAAGAATTGGATATATTTACAAAGGGTAGATTTATGCCCCATAATGTTTCTTTATTCCAGCATAAAAAAGCACATATTTTGTCAATTTCTCTGAAAACCTGGCAATGCAAAACTGCCCATTAAACTTTGAAAAGATGATTTTACAAGATTTTTCAAAGAAAAGCATAATTTTGCAGCTTTATAAGAATTTATATAAAAGGCAAGTGGAAAAACCCTGTAGATACACAATGTTTTGGGAAAGCAGTGGGTTGACCCAAAACAGAGTAGTAATATCTTCAATATGCGCTAAAGTTAAGGAAAATTCTTATAAAAATAAGTATCATTGGTAACTGACCCAGATAAATTACACACGTTATTCTAGGATGAATCAAAGTCAGTGACCTTGTGCAGGAAACCTATGCAAGTACTAGACAAAATGACTTGGCAAATGCTGAAGGTAGAGTGTAAAGATGAGGGAAAGTAGCAGTAGTATTACCTCTGGAAATCTGCAGGATCTCTTTTCAGAGTACGCATGTACTCTGTGGATGAAAGGTGGCATGAATGTCAAGGGATCACAGGCAAGGCGGAAGTTTCTCAGCAGCAACATCTGCCTCTGAGTTGTCTGTAGTTTACCACGTAAAATAACAGTCTTATCTTATCTTGGATAATGTTTTGCAGCAAGGAGTCTGATATATTTAAAGAGTAAACAATTTGGCACAGGGACTACGCCTTCTCGTGTGTTTGAACAAAGTGGAACTATGATCCTGATTGGATCCTCTGGATACTAATTTAAATTAAATAATAATTATAGCAACTTATGGCAGAAACTACACGGCTAGCAGGACTACTCTACTTTCAGCACTCTGGAGGTAGAATTGGCAACACCTCCTCTCTTAGCACATTCTGAAGGCCATGCCCTTCAGTAAGCACAGTAACCACATCATCTTTCCTCATGAAGAAAAAACAAAGACTTTTCAGATCAGGCTGAAAAATGATTGAAAGGATCATTTTGTTCCTGACGCACTACATCAGTCTACTTTTGAGGAACTTGTACGTCAGTATCTACTATATGTTTTAGAGAGTTGTCTATCTGTCTGTTTGATGAAGAACTCTTCCTAAATGGAAAGAGCTAGGACCAGCAATACAGATTCCTCTTGTCATAACTTAAAGCAATGTTAGAGTATGGATGCTTGTGCCAGGAAAATGTAGTGCCTGGAGTGGGATTGTGTCTCATAAAACCAAACAGAAAAGAGACAAAATCATCAAATCAAGTACAGTCATCAAAACTGACATAACTGGGCGAATGTTGAAAGCGAATGAACCAATATGATCCAGAAAAATAGGATGAACCTGGAATAGGCTTGCTTCTCTATAAACTTTATTCTGTTTTGGCACTTCTGGGCAATGCCAGCTAAACCTGCTAGCTTTCTTATAAACTGGGAAGGACATCAGATGCAAGAACTATGAAGGAAATCTGAGAACAGGTTATAAAGAAAATTTAAAATGACCCTTAAATCTATTAATTTTATTTATATCAGCCTAGTTCAAATAGCAGAAAACTCATGTATTTAGCTAATTCAGCATCCCCATTTAGAGAAATCCCCTTAAGCCTTTATTTTGTAGACAAATCAGAAATTCCCTTTTAATACCCAGTGTTGATTTTCCAACAATTTTAGGCCAAACAAAAAATGGCATCTTTGATGCCATTGTTTATTTTTCACCCCTGTTTAGTAATACAGGCAGTCCCCGGGTTACGTGCAAGATAGGGACTGTAGGTTTGTTCTTAAGTTGAATTTGTATGTAAGTCGGAACTGGCGTCCAGATTCAGCCGCTGCTGAAACTGACCAGCGGCTGACTACAGGAAGCCCAAGGCAGAGTTGCTCTGCCCTGGGCTTCCTGGAATCAGCCGCTGATCAGTTACAACAGCGGCTGAATTTGGACGCCTGCGACAGAGCAGCTGGGGCGCTGCCGGGTAGGTCCCCGCAGCGCCGCACCTCAGCGCTGCAGGGACCAACCCGGCAGCACCCCAGCTGCTCTACCCCAGGCGTTTCGGCGAGAAAAGCCTGGTCTGCTTGAGGGGGGCACACTAGCTGCGCCCCCTCCCCCAGCAGACCAAGGAGA
This sequence comes from Pelodiscus sinensis, assembly GCF_049634645.1. Taxonomy (NCBI): domain Eukaryota; kingdom Metazoa; phylum Chordata; order Testudines; family Trionychidae; genus Pelodiscus; species Pelodiscus sinensis. The sequence continues at coordinate 46,741,080 of NC_134714.1, read as the reverse complement.
CGCGGGTGGCGGGACCACCGAGACGCGCCACGGTCCCGCCCACAACCTCCGCGGCTTTGCTCCGTGTCTCCCTGGTCTGCTGGGGGGGGGGGCTCCCCCCAGCAGACCAGGGAGATGCGGAGCAAAGCCGCGGAGGACGCGGGCAGTGGGACAGCCCAGATGCGCCGCGGCTGTCCCGCTGCCCGCATGCTCCGCGGCTTTGCTCCATGTCTCCCTGGTCTGCTGGGGGGGGGCTTCCCCCCCCAGCAGACCAGGGAGACGCGGAGCAGCTTTTCTCACCCCGAAGAACACGGGCGGTGGGACCGCGGTGCATCTGGGCGTCCCACCGCTCATGTCCTCTGGGGGGAGAAAAGCCCCGTTCATAACTGCGGATCCGACATAAGTCGGATCTGCATAACTCGGGGATTGCCTGTATATTAGATACAACACAAATGATGGCTATCTATCGCATGTATATCTATAACTACCACAATACAAAATAACTTCAATCAACCAATCTAAAAGCTGACAATTCAGGGAGAATAGAAAAGCACTTAAATCATTTGCAATTGTGGGCAGAAACCAGACAAGCTTTTGCTTTATTAATCTCTATCAGAAGACTAAACTTGGTTTCAATTATGATGTCAAGTTAATGTCAAACCACAGAAAAAACACAGAAGTTCAAGGTCAGTGTGTTATCCATTTTGCCAGTCACATAAATGAATGTAGCATTATAAATACTTTTGTATAAAAACTGGTTTAACCCAGTGATTCAAGGAATAAAAATTAAATTCTATATTTTAAAAATTACCACTAAAGTTACAGAACATTACAAAAAAAGCAACAACCTAGTCTTTTTACATCAGCATTGAAATTGGCAATTAGTGTAACATGATCGCATGACTACATAAAGAAAATGCATAGGAAGAAAAAAATTATGGACAAAATCTTTATTCACAAAAGTGAATTTCTACACTTTCTAAAAAATGAATCCAAGACTATATAAAGATAAAGCAATCACATATATGCCCCATCAACAGCAGGAAGAGGTGGAGGCTCCAGGGAGAGGCACACCTACGATTGGTGAAAGTAGGGAAAAAGAAAATAGATCTCTTTAAAATTGCATCAGAATGTTCAGTCTGTGACTTTTCCTGTTTCTATGCTGGCCACTAAATGACTAAAGTACGACACGGTTAATTAGAATGGCAAATTAGAAACATGATCAAATGGCCTGTACTCTACACTCTGTTACAACCGTGGAAACCTAATGGGGCTGAATGCTCACAAGCTTGGGATTGTTAATGGGCATGATATTGTGCAGAGAACATGTGGCCTGCAAGACAGTTCCTCTTTCTGTTATTGTCTTACCCATCTCACATGGAAATTTTACTGTAGTTTCCTCATGCTAGAATCCTATCTTATTCTTATAGGAAATTACAGAGAGTACTTGTGTATAGAAATTCAATTTAGCACAATAATAGTACCCCACAAATAAGCCCTATGTACAACAAGGTTCTACTAAGAGGAATTTAAGAGATCATGACAAATTATTCCATGTTTGAGTCAGTAAAAATCCAGTGCTGCATAATGGATGAAAATTAAATTTCTGGTACAGAAAATATGACAAAAAACAGAGGAGGGGGTATGTATATTTAGGTAAGCAAGCAAATTTCACATATATTTTAGTACTGAGATCTGAATGTGAAAGTTTAAATAACTATGCAAAATTTTACTTAAATTAGAAATAAATTAGTTGTGCTAATAAAAAGAACATTTTCTCTTTGATAGAGGACAAGTAAGAAAACATTTCAGTTTGTTATGTACTCAGCATGTGAACCATAAGAATGGTGGATGTCCAAACCAGGCAAAATCGCACCTATCTCATTACCAATACACATCAACACCGAAGAGAGAAAATTAGTGAATCTGATGGGATGATATGGCATTTGTTACAAAATCCCATGAGGGAGAGACTTAGAAGAAAGCAAAGTTCAAGGCACCCAGTAGGGGTATGTCTACACTACCCCGCTAGTTCGAACTAGCGGGGTAATGTAGGCATACCGCACTTGCAAAGGAAGCCCGGGATTTGAATTTCCCGGGCTTCATTTGCATAAACTGGGTGCCGCCATTTTTAAATCCCTGCTCGTTCGAAACCCGTGCCGCGCAGCTACACGCGGCACGAACTAGGTAGTTCGGACTAGGCTTCCTAGTCCGAACTACCGTTACTCCTCATTCCACGAGGAGTAATGGTAGTTCGGACTAGGAAGCCTAGTCCGAACTACCTAGTTCGTGTCGTGTGTAGCCGCGCGGCACGGGGTTCGAACGAGCAGGGATTTAAAAATGGTGGCACCCAGTTTATACAAATGAAGCCCGGGAAATTCAAATCCCGGGCTTCATTTGCAAGTGCGGTATGCCTACATTACCCTCCTAGTTCGAACTAGGAGGGTAGTGTAGACATACCCTAGGAGTGAGCATTGCAGAGGGAAACTGTCTAAACAAGAAAGTCACAATGCAAAAATCTGCATTTTCTGCTACTGTTGAGGGAAGAGAGGGCAATGCACACCATTGCCAAGCAGTCTGAAATTTAAACCAATACCACTGGTATTGGATTTTTCTTTCTAGATCAAAAGAATAGCAGCAATGCCATCTGCAGTTTGCTTAGAAAAATTGTTAGAGCAGATGTTCCAATGTGTGGACCCTCTATTCTCTTACAGGGAAGTCACTTGACAAATAACCATGAAATAGCATGGGAGAAATATCTGCACCCTGTAAAGCAGACCACTAATAGAGCAACAAAGGAGAGCCAAGAGGGAAGGAGAGAAAAGACATCTAAGTCTAGTTTAGGCTTCTCACTGAGCAGCATAACCTCCAAAAACAACAAGGAGTCCAATGGCACTTTAAAGACTAACAAATGTATTAGGTTATTAGGGCATAAACTTTTGTGAGCTACAACTCACTTCCTCAGACAAAAAAAGAGACAAAAAATGGAAAAAAGGATACAGAGATGGGAATGTGACAACAGTGCTAAATCAGAGTGGATGTGGCTCATGGGCTCATGTGGCTCATGGGCTAAACTGGACAGTCTCCACGAAAAAAGATAAATGGACACAAATCAGACATCAGAAATGGTAGCAAAGAAATCTGTAGGGGAACATTTTACCCTGCCCGGTCACTTAGTCATGGATTTAAAAGTAGCTGTTCTTCTACTAAGGAATTTCACCAGCTAATTACAGGGACAGAGTGAGGAGTTAGTATTCATCTACAAATTTGACACAGTTTCCCTGGGCTTGACCAATGACGCTAGCTGGATGCCCCATTATAAAGCCAGTCTTTCCCTCTTCTAACAACTGCATCTTTACACCAAAAGCTAAGAATTGGACATTTCCAACCCACTAGCACCAGTTCTGCAGTTGACAGGTACTTTGCTCCCTCCCCACTTTGTTATAAATATCTTGATATAATATATATATCTTGATATAAATATCTTGGTTCTGTTATTTCCACTCCAGCTGAAGTGGAGTTTACCCACGAAAGCTATTGATACTATATATTTTTGTTAGTCTCTAAGGAGTCACAAGACTACAAGTGGTGAGAAGGATAGAGTACTTGAATGAGAAATTACCTCTTGCAATGCAAATGAAATAGATACATGGAGTGCTTCTTGCATTACAATAGGTAATTTTCCATTCAAATACTTTCATCTTCTCACCACTGTTGGAGATGAACCACATCCACACTGATTTAATTAGCACTGATGTCACACTCCCATCTCTGTGTCTCTACCCCCGCCCTCCCCCCCGTTTTTTCTCTCTTTTCTCTTCATTATCTGAGGGAGCGAGTTGTAGCTCAGGAAAGCTTATGTCCTAATACCCTAATACATTTGTTAGTCTTTGAAGTGCCACCGGACTCCTTGTTGTTTTTGCTGAAACAGATTAAAATGTCTACCTCTTGAAACCCATAATCTTTAAATGTATTGCTACTCACTGATTGTCTTTTCCTTTCATTACGCAGCAGGACGAAGCCAGATTTCTCACCCATCCACCTACGGTAGGCAGCAATCACTCTGCATGTACTGTTTAGAAAACTCCGAATGCCACAGGAGTGTGGCAGGACCTGTGTGACAAGGCCTTAGAGTGATTTATTCATTGCTCTCTCTTTCTACCTGGATTCATTGCCTCTGGCACAATAAAACATGGTACTGTTTTTTTGTAGACATGGAATTGATTTGTTCACTACATTTTAAAAACTGCTTTCATTTAACAATCTGTGAAATCATAAGCAGATAAAATAAAGCAGAAAATTGCCTTCTCAGTGCATTCAAGCATAAGTCACTTCATTCCTTCACAGATGAATGATACTTCAGCAGCAGGTTGGCTCATATAGTACCTTCTATAGCCCTATATAATTCTTTGGAGTTCAATAATTGTGTGCACCTAGGCATTATGATGATTCACATCCTATAAACATCATAGATGGATGGACGCCTTTGCAGTGCTACTGAAAGAGGATAAGAAGGTCACTCTGTATTCAATTGTTTTGTGGGATCTATGGAAAGTATGTTCATTCTTCTCATTGGACCTGTTAAGGTTATCTCAATAATTAATAAATCATGAGGAGTCTGGCTCCAGATTTACATACGACAAAAAAGACATGCTGGACATGCTTGAGACTACATAGATAGAATGATTGTCTATTAGCTTCATTTAAAACAGTGCACGCAAGAACATTTTGAAGATCATGTGAAGGGACAGCAAATATTTCTACTAAAGAGTACACACACACAGCGATGAAATGTAGTAAGAAAGATTTTTAAATGTTAGTGAATTGGTAATTAGTGGCACACATGAAAGTGTATTTGTCCGCATTTTTTTTTCAAAACATAAAAAGATAAGTAATAAATTGGTGTGGAGACATCAGAGTAGACTAACCACTACGACCTTACAACATTTTAAAATAATGAATTAAAACATATTTCACAATAATCCATCTAGCAATACATCTCTTCCTCATACTTGCCATAAGCCATATTGTGGTCTGACTTGCATGACAACACAAAAGAATAGAGAACATATGACTCTCCCTTATTTCCTTGTGCTACGTAATGGTATGGCAGGGAAAGCAAGCTTTGCAGAGCTGCTATGTCTCTTGCTGTTATCTTGGCTTCATCTTTTAATGTACCTGACAATGTAGCTAAGCCAGGTGTAGATTTGGGATGGTGTACTCTCTTCCTGGAGCAGCAGAGAGACCAGGAAGGAGACTAAGACATCCTGAGACACAATCTCCCTTCTGGGCTGCAGCAGAGACAGCACAAAAACATGCTTCTCTTTATTCTAGACATACTGTTAAATCATAGTCTAGCCCAGGGATGGGCAAAATGGCCTCAGTGGGCTGGATCTGGCCAGCCAAACAGGTTGATCCAGCCAATGGAGGCCCTGCCACTCCCTGACCCCTAGGTCAATTAGGGCCTGAGGCAGGGGGAAGCGCACAAAGTTTCCTCCACCCTGCAAACTCCCTGCAAGAAGCAGCCAGCCGAACACTCCTGGCAGGGAAGAAGGAGACTTCGCGTTCTCCTCCACCCCCAAGCCCTGATCTGCCTGGGGGCAGAAGGGGGAAATGTGCTAAGTCTCCTCCCACTGCCAGAGGCAGGGGAACCTCTGGGGAGGGGCAAAGACTTCATGCGGTCCCCCACCCTCAGACCAATCGGGGTTTGTGAGTGGGGAATCAGGAAAGTATCTTGGCCCCGCCCCTTCCACTTGAGGCCCCGCCCCTTCCGGTGCAGCTCAGGGCCACTTCAAAAATTTCTAAAGTGGCCCCTGGCAAAAAATTATTGCCCACCCTTGGTCTAGCCCAATGTAATTTGCCTACATCTTGTTCCTATACTGCAAAAATGATGACCTTTAGATACTGGGAAAGGGGGAAAGCCCCCAAATTGAAAACCACTGGAAATGGGAGAATAAAGATATTTCAGTTTCAACATAATCATTTCCATACTGTTAGGATACCATCTATAACTCTGAAAAGAAAGTGTATTCTAACTTTCTCTTTAGGGATTTTGATTGCTAGCTCTATTTGTGCATAGGGCACACAAGTGTGAATAATGTGCAGTATTTCCTTAAACAATAGAATATCATGCACTAATTACAGAAAGTGCAAAGTTGACTCTCTGAAATTCAGGGAGGGATTTGACCTCTTATTTGTCAGAGGAGCATCGCTCATGAATGGCTCAAGAAGCAAATATGGATGATACATGACTCAGTTCTTCATGTAACAATAGAGGGCAGAGCACCACATATATATACGACCACACAGAAGGAAATACAAACCAAAGAAAATACAATCAATGTAAAAGAAAACATTGATGTATGGCATGGTACTCTATTCTACCATATCCAGCTTTCTTCTCTGTATAATTCCCTTGTCTACACTTCCCTCCTCCTTTTTCTATTAACTGTTTTTCCTTCCTTATTATCCTTCCTGGGGGATTCTGTCTTTCTTTGTAGTGGCACAAGGGAGATCAAAACAAGCTTCACACTGCACCATAGTAACTGCTTTAATACTGAAGAGCTATCACTTTCTGTACTTCCCCGACCCCCTAACTTCTACCCTTTCATCCCACTACTTTACTGCCATAACTGGAAGTTTCTACTACCAGTTGAGCTAAAATAATTGAATACTGATGTCTAAGATGCGCCATCTCATAGACAACAACTTGTTCACACACATTTAGGGCCAGTTTTTCAAGAGTTCAGAACAAAATACTCAGTACCCAAACCGGGGCCAGATTCTCAACTGAACTAAGCATAGACCAATATCCATTGTGATGTCAACTTGATGAGCACTGTCATTTTTCCAATACCTAATTAAAGAGGGGAGAAAAGAAAACTTTAAAATTGAAGTTGGATACAACTTTAATTGACCTCTAAATAATATGAATTGTAACTTTGGTATTTTATTATGTAATTATGGGGAAAAGAGAATAAACCCTGGCAAATGCATACAATAATTTTACTAGTTTACTGAACGCAGAGCATTTTTACATATTTTAAAAATATGTTTAATATTTCCATAGGTTTCCAGACATTTAAAAATAAGTATTATTTCCTTATAAAATATTTTAGCTGTAACTGATTATCATAAACAAAATAACTAGATATAATATTATATATGTATATTGCATTTATATTGCCATCAATGCCATAAAAGCAAGTGACTGGCGTATCAAGTTCCAATGCCCATACTCTTAGCTCCAGAAAATATGCCTTTCCACCTAAGGTTGCAATCTGTTCAATAACAAGGAATTTTGCCAGTTCAAGAGGGAATATGTGACAAAAATTGACACCTTTTGTGCCAGAAGATCCTCTTGCTTGTATAGAATTCCAAAAGAACAAAACTCCATTTCAAAGAATCACATCAGTAGTCAATTATTACTGGTACACTATCAATTGTCGTTTTGTCCTTGATATGCATCTTTGAGCATGTGATTCTGGAAATCGAGATGCAGAGATATGTGTATTTTGTTAAGAATAGATGGGCAAAAAGAAATGATTTCAACAAATTCACTTTGTCTTTCTTTAAGAGTCTCATTAAGCTTAAGCAACAAAAGTTTCTCAGTGTATGAAAAAAGGCAAGCAATAAAAATTAAGTTTAGTATCACTTTGGTATTATGAAGTGAGATTTTCATATTATGAAATGGAACTCTGCTTTTACTCATTCAACAGATTTCTAAAGCTCTCTCTTTTTCTATTTATTACCTTGATCCTGAGTTCTCCTTTTTCCTCTCCAAACAGCTCCTAATAGATTAGGGAAAGACCATTTTCTGTTTCTCTGGCTTTTAGCACAATATGTAGTGCTAATGCTTCCTGTTCACGTTGCTAATATGGCTTTTCTTAGTCACAAGGGAATATACTGGAAGAGCATGGAAAAATATTATAAACAAGTAGTTCTAATGCTCGGGTTACAGTCTGACTCTAATACTGATGTTATACCATTTGGAATCAGTCTGAACATACAATCCCCTCCTCAAAATATCTTACAATATCTAAACCCTCCTTTCCCATCTCCCTCCAGTTGTCTGAAGCTATACTGCAGCAAGGGGACAGGTAGCCAAAAGATCAGGCAGAGCAGTGACAGCTGGCAGTATCATGGGCAAGTGAATTATATTACCACCTAAATTCACACATATTCTGATGGACAAACTTTGCTAATATTTGCAGCATGTGGCAAACTGTATATTTGCTCATCTCTACCATCTACAAGAAATGCTGGTACACGTCCTTGATCTTCCCAGTGGCCATTAATCTGAAGGGCCTCAGCTGGGGATTTCAAACTGTGAAGCAGATGTCATTGATCCTTCCAAAGGGAATGAAAACTAGCCAGGATGAACACTGGTGCCATTGTTTGCTCAGCTTCCTGAGCAACAATGTTCTTGTCAGCCCTAGAACTACTGAGTTAAAGTTGGAAGCACTATCTGTTGAATATATACAGTACACAAAGTAAAGTTAGTCCACTAGAATGGGTCAAAAACTTTCAATGAGAAATTACCATTTTTAGAAAACCAAAATTTTTTGTAGAACTACTTTAATTTTGATTAATTTGTTTTGAAAATTTCCACTTTTCAGCAGGTTGAAAACCAGAAACCAACTATTTTCAGTTTTCAAAACCACCAAAACGAGGAAAAATATTTTTTTGTTTAAAAATACAGAAAATTTTAGAAAAAAAAGACAATAACACTTCTGTATTTCAAACAATTACAAACAAAATACTTAACATTCTCCAATTAGTTTTAATCTCTATTACCCAACCATTCACATGAAAGGAAAATATTGGTTGCATGGGGACTGCAATAAGTGATTATGCCACTGTAATGGCATTAGAATGAAGAATTATCCATTTTTACACTTGCATACAGATGCCAAAAGATCATTTAAGTTATCGATTACACATATTACTGACCACAATTACTGCTTTCCAATAATAATTTAGCAAAATATTTATGCAATAACAAACACTACAATACAATACCATAATTTCAATTCAATTTAAACTGGCCAAAGACTATTGTGTTTGTTTGTTTGTTCCTTCGTTCGTTCTTGGGAGCCACAAAAAGGGGTAGAAAGAACTGGACCATACCCAGAACCTTATGTTCTGAAAAATTTATGGTTTCAAGAACAGCATGAGTCTAAGGCCTATAAGCAAATGAGAGATGATGAAAGCAGAATAAAAAGCCAATGCTATAAGATCATATGAGGAATGTGTCTAGCCATGTAAAGAGTCCCATCTGGTTCAACAACCCTTCTGCCCTCCAAGGCTGGAAACTAAAGAATAGCATGTATCCTTGACACTAATTTTGATTACAGAGTTTACACAGGAAGTAGCAGCTTTCTTGTAGCACTTGAAAATGTATTCCCACAACCAATTGATTAAGGATACCATAATAGAATGAAAACTAACAGGTAGCTCTGATAAGTGGCTGAACTAACAATATAGAATAAAATTTAATTAAATACTATATTGTATGTTAATTAATATGGTTGAAAATTCAATGTTCAGACATCTGAGTATGTTATGAAATGAAAGTTTTAATTTGAAAGTTCAAGTTGTTCAAAAAATCATCAGATACAAAAAAGGATAATCATTAGACCAGGTTCTGACAAAGAAGAATAGTCTGCTATCATTAAGAAAGTTATTATAAAATCATTACAAACCCATCGTTGGTATGTATGCCAGAATGTTCATATATTTAACCTATTACTATTAAGTGATGTAACTGTCCAATTTTAGAAGAAATTAAATAAATTGTTGTTCCCAGTGTATAAAATGGCAGCAAGACTTGTATTAATATTTCAAATCAATAGTTGTGCAGAACTTGAAAATAGCAGTTACTTACAATTTCTAACATGCATGAAATAAGAATCAGTAAGGTACTCCTGTATAGCACTCCTTTCAGTCAGTGGGAAAACTTCAGAGCTCTCTTTGTTCTTTGAGCATGCACAAAAGGAACCTTAATGCATTCCCGGAAGTGAAACAAATTATACCTATGATCAGCTTCTCTAGTCCCAACATCAGGTAGTTGTTATGTTATATAATGTTAACAATAAATTCACCAAGGGTGCATCTACACTGCACCCTTCTCGAAATAGCATAGCTTACTTCAAGTTATTTTCAAAATAGCTTATTTCAAAATTTGGCGCTACAGTGCTTTTCCGAAACATCCCTTAATCCTCATGGAAGGAGGTTTATAGGAACATCAGAATAGCATGCCCATTAAGATGTGGGAAACAATATTTTGGGATACTGGAAATATCCTGAAATAGCACCAGTGTCTAGATGCTATTCCCAAATCTGTACCGTCCTTTGTGGGTGATGAATCTGAGGAGCTGTCCTGGATTGAAGTGTCATTAGGGAGGTTTTGGAACAAACAGAAAAACTTAACGTTAACAAATCACTGGGACCGGATGGCATTCATCCAAGAGTTCTAAAAGAACTCAAATGGGAAATTGCTGAACTATTATCTGTGGTTTGTAACCTAACTTTAAAACAGCTTTCATACCTAATGACTGGAAGGTAGCTAACTGACACCAATATTTAAAAAGGGCTCTAGAGGTGATCCTGGCAATTACAGACCGGTAAGTCTAACTTCAGTACCGGGCAAATTAGTCGACACAATAGTAAAGAATAAAATTGTCAGGCATGTAGAAGAACATAATTTGTTGGACAAAAGTCAACATGGTTTCTGTAAAGGGAAATCCTGTCTTACTAATCTATTAGAGTTCTTTGAAGGGGTTAACAAACATGCAGACAAGGGGGATCCAGTGGATACAGTATACTTAGATTTTCAGAAAGCCTTTGACAAGGTCCCTCCCCAAAGGCTCTTGTGTAAATTACATTGTCATGGGATAAGAGGAAAGGTCCTTTAATGGATTGAGAACTGGTTAAAAGACAGGAAACAAAGGGTAGGAATAAATGGTAAATTTTCAAAATGGAGAGGGGTAGCTAGTGGTGTCCCCCAAGGGTCAGTCCTGGGACCAATCCTGTTCAACTTATTCATAAATGATCTGGAGAAAGGGGTAAGCAGCGAGGTGGTAAAGTTTGCAGATGACACTAAACTGTTTAAGATAGTCAAGACAGAAGCAGACTGTGAAGAACTTCAAAAAGATCTCACCAAACTGAGTGATTAGGCAACAAAATGGCAAATGAAATTTAATGTGAATAAGTGTAAAGTAATGCACGTTGGAAAAAATAACCCCAACTATACGTATAGTATAATGGGGGCTAATTTGGCTATGACAAATCAGTAAAGAGATCTTGGAGTTATCATGGATAGTTCTCTGAAAACTTCCACACAGTGTGCAGCGGCGGTCCAAAAGGCAAATAGGATGTTAGGAATTATTAAGAAAGGGATAGAAAATAAGACACAGAATATCTTACTGCCCTTGTATAAAACTATGGTACGCCCACATCTTGAAAACTGTGTACAGATGTGGCCTCCTCACCTCAAAAAAGATATTTGGGCCTTGGAAAGGGTTCAGAAAAGGGCAACTAAAATGATTAGGGGTTTGGAACGGGTCCCATATGAAGAGAGTTTAAAACGACTGGGACTTTTCAGTTTAGAAAAGAGGAGACTCAGGGGGGATATGATATAGGTATATAAAATCATGAGTGGTATAGAAAGGGGGAATAAAGAAAAGTTATTTATTAGTTCCCATAATAGAAGAACTAGAGGACACCAAATGAAATTAATGGGTAGCAGGTTTAAAACTAATAAAAGAAAGTTCTTCTTCACACAGCGCGTACTCAACCTGTGGAACTCCTTGCCAGAGAAGGCTGTGAAGGCTAAGACTATAACAGAGTTTAAAGAGAAGGTAGATAATTTTATGGAAGTTAGGTCCATAAAAGGCTATTAGCCAGGGGATAGAAATGGTGTCCCTGGCCTCTGTTTGTCAGAGGCAGGAGAAGGTTGGCAAGAGACAAATCACTTGATCATTGTCTTCAGTCCACCCTCCTGGGGCACCTGGTGCTGGCCACTGTCGGCAGACAGGATACTGGGCTGGATGGACCTGTGGTCTGACCCAGTACGGCCATTCTTATATTCTTATGTTCTTATGCACCCCAAGAGGTGCTCATGCAGACTTACCTGGAAAATACCTTTACATACTGCTCCAGTTGCTATCTAGCAAAGCAATGATTGTACTCACACATGAGAACTGCTAGCCTAGAAGCTGAGTGTCAGTGATTTTATCATTGGAGAGCATGCTAATGTTGGGCAGTCAGACACTATCTTCTTCCATCTCTCTTCTAAAACAAAGATTGTCTTGGGCAATAACTTAGACGCTGAGGTTCTATGTCAGCTATAATCAATTGAAATCACTCAAGAATGGTTTAACTTAACAGAAAAGGAGCTGGGAGAATTGTGTATGTGACAAACCTTTTCCATTTTTTTCCTCCATGGATATTATATATCAAAAGTAAATAATCTATTTTAATAAAATGAACTATTCTCTTACAAGTCCTCTCCCATTAAGCCTCATTTAGAGTATCTAGTTTGAAAGATATAGAAATTATAACTGAGATCCCACATTTCATCGGATAGTACATTGATTCATAAACTGGCCTGCAATGATTGCATCTTTACAAACTAAGTTCTTACAAGAAGAGTACATGTGCCACCCAAAGGGAAGAAAACTTTTTCCCGCCAGTCCATAAATCAACTGTTTTTTCACTGAGGCAAAATATAACAAGTGGAAATTATCTAGTATTATTCTTAAAGGAAAGGTTTTAGCATGTATTGGTACCTTAGACTGAAAAAGACAAAGCAACCGAAAAGTTAGAGGCCACACTCCTCTTACATGGGGATTCAGTTGGTCTTCTGGCAACTCATAGTTAATATGAGCAGAGTATTACAAATTGCAAGATCCTAATAAAAGGAAAAATGGACTTGTCTTTGCAATACTCTGTGAAATGAGAACAGAAGACTAGAACACTGGCATGCAACTAAGTCTGAAACCTACAGACCTAATTGATAATTATCGGTTATTGACTAGTAGTAAATAGTAATGCAAATTGAAACAAAGTAAGTGACTTGACTTAGTCTTAAAATTGATCGAAAGCCTATTCTGAATGTCATAGTTACTGCAAAGTTGGTATGTTCAGGAAGTACTAACTTGACCAGTAACCAAGGTCTGATGAATGACCAGGCAAGTATTGATGCTTCAGTTGAATAATCAGACAAAAGTATATTGGCGGTTATGTTCACATATTTTTAAAATTTATACCAAAATATAAAAATATGTTTCAAAAGGGGGAATGCCCAAGAACAGATGTTTGACAAATACATGAGTCAATCATATTAACCATAATAAAAACAAAATTATTTAGTATATATGGTTGGTCTACCAAGTGATGGAAGGTCAGAATATACCTTGATCTTCAATTAGTAAAATTTTGATTTTGCTTCAAAACATTAAGCGGAATCAGCTAGATTCCTGCCAGCACAACATACCCCATCCAATGTTCCTTCTAATCTTTTCCATCCATGTGCAGACTTTTTTCATCCATGTGTGGAATAAATCTTGTTATGTGCACTGAGGCATGTGTGAACGGGCACCACCAGTAGAAACAAAAAATCTTGCTGTGGGCACTCTGGTATTCAGCTGGGCAGCATTGGCATCTCTCCTGAGTACCCACACAAGTGCACAGCTTACAGGGAACACTGATCCCTCTCCATCTAAAATCTCCAATTTGTTTTTAAATTGTAGCTGCTGCTTATCTTTAAGAAGAGGAAAATGTGCTACATTCTAACCTGACACTGGATGCTATAAAACCCTGAGCCAATTAGTAACACCAACACTTTGAATAGTAGTCCTAATATGTTAGAAAGTGACACAGATGGTTTTATCCTTCTTTTGGAACATTTTCAATTTTAATTTACAAGTGTGGATCAAGAGGGCTGACAGATTCACCAGGCCCCTGAACAAGGTGTGGGGGAGGCCAGCTCTGTGCTCTCCAAAGGGGCAGGGCAACAGATGGAAGGGGGCAGGGCGAGGGGCAGCCAGCCCTTAGCACTGCCCAGACCCACACCACATACACCCAGCCCTCTGCATCATCTGGCATGTGTTGCCTGGGTCTCTAGATTGCACCGTGCAGCGCTCCATCAGTGATTTAAAGGTGTCCAGGAGTTCCAGGCCCCTTTCAATTACTGGGCCTGAAGGCAATTGACCCCATTGCCCACCTTGTTGGGGGGCCTGGTGTGGATGATAAAGGGAACAAAAATATGAGTATATTTCAATAAAGTAAATCTATGGTTCTGAAAAAGTCCCTCTGTAGTTTCAAAGCATCTTGTTTATCATTAATAATAGCTATCTATAATGGGGCACCACTCACCTCTTGCGAGTGCCCCCATCAGGCCAAGTGAACGTGCCTGCACTATCTCTGTTTATCAGCCTTTTCTTTTGGCTAGTCAGCTCTCTGGCCAAGTCATTCTTGTGACTTGGCACATGTTTACCAGGTCCCATCTCGGTGCCTTCTGTTTGGTGTCAGTTTATTCCCCACTCAGATGGAGAGTAGTGCCTCTAGAGCTTCCCTTCCCAGAAACAGTGTCCTCGCTCTTACTTCAGGACTATATCACAGTTTGTCATAGTCCATAATAGGTCCTTACATGGAGCTCTCCTAGGGACTCCCTCCGCCAGCCAGTCACTTGTGGCCTTCTCTCCTTGAGTTCTGCAGTGGCGCTGAGCTGATTCTGGTGCTGCATCTCCTTTTATGGAGTCTTCCTGGCCCCTTATTGGCCATTTCCTCCTACAGACACTCTAGCCTCTTTGGAGGACTTCTCTAGGGTTTGCTGGGATGGAGTGTTGCAATGCCACAAGCCTCCAGCAGGAGGCTTTGGAGCCTCCTTTACCCTATTACATCATCTTATAATATGATCACAGATCCTGGAGACAGTCAATTTCCTTTCCATTGCCAATACCCTACACACTGCAAGTTTAGTTCACCTGATGTTCCTGAGACCTCTTTTTCACAATCGTGAAATCCCATGTACCCGGAATAGCCTCCTTGTGCCTGTGCATCTGCAATCTCAATCCTAGCACATTTCAGAAATTTTTCACAATCGTGAAATCCCATGTACCCGGAATAGCCTCCTTGTTCCTGTACATCTGCAATCTCAATCCTAGCACATTTCAGAAATCATTGTTACATCTCTGTACCTAGCTCTTAATTTCTAACACAGTCCCTACATTTTTTAGTTTAAATAACAAGATATAAATATTGTTCCATATACATCTCATCATCTTTCACTACTAAAACTCTCATCCTTCCAAGTTATTTCACCGACTTACACAAAACTGTCGACCTTGCTGTCATACCTTTATTTATACTAAAAAGGACAGTACTCAGTATGAACTTCTCATGTAAAGTGCTTGGCATTCCTATGGTACTATCTGTAATATGGTGCGATCATGGAAGACCCCTTGGCATTTTTCCCCGGTGTGCTGATTATGCCACTGACACCAACCTTCTTGTTCTATGGGGCTTCCCACCATCCTGTACTGCTGGGCCAGATTCTCTGGTCTCCCCCAGACAAGGCACAGAGTTGGAGTAACCACCCCCTAGAAAAGCAATGCAGACACTGAACCACTTTAGCTTCGGGAGGATGCAGTTATAGGGCACAGCAGTGCAGAAACCAACCATCAAAAGGGATCAAAACCTCAAATCTATCTTTCTGTAAATAAATGTTTTACACAAAGAAAGCTCATAAGGATGTTCACTCTCTTTCTCAATGAAAGAGAGATATGCACGCTGGTCGTCTACTCATATAACAATTTTTTACATTGGGCGTACCAGTAAACAGAAGTGTTTTTATTAAGCACAAACAGTAGGATTAAAGTGGTTGCTGGAGCGCCTTCCCAGCCCCAGTCCCCTTTAATCAGTTAATGTGTTAATCTGTTCAACCAGTTAAACAATTAAACAGGATTTTACATCTCTAGCACAGAGTACAGCTATGAGTCAGTAAATGCTTAGATTTACAGAGAGATGAGACTTTTCTCTTTACTCCCACAGCCAGTCTGTGTGAGTTCATTCATGCCTGAATTTGCCTACTCTTTTAGGATACATCTACACTGCACCCTTAGCTCAAAAAAGCTATGCAATTTGCACTATGCAAATTGTGTAGCTTATTTTGATTGTATTTCGAAAAAGCTTATTTTGTAACTTGGAACTGTGTAAACAGCACCAAACTTAGAAATAATGCGCTATTCCAAAATTCCCCTTAACCCTTGTGGAACAAGGGTTACTGGGACATCAGAATAAGCTTCCCATTATTTCGAAATAGACGCAGAATGGCTATTTTAGGATACTTCTGGTATTCTGAAATAACTTTGCAGTGTAGACATACTCTCAGTGTTATGTGTAGAAAGATTCTGCTGATCTGTGTTCAGCCTGTTTGACCTGAAGAAGAAGGGGAATCATCTCTATAGCACCAGCAAGCCTTCACCATTTTTTACAGCTCATGAATGTGGCCTGAATCCATTTAATTGTGCAACCTCACATAATGGGTTAACAAAAACATTAACTGGATGTTGTAATATAAAGCCAGTCTCTCCTGCCTTTAACAACTACATTTTTACATCAAAAACTAAGAATGGGACACTCCTGGCCTAATTAGTCTCATTAACAGCAGTCCTAAAATGGACAGGGTTGTTGGGGGATTTTTTTGCGCAGTAATATAGATCTTGGTATCTGTTCTTTCCACTCTGGCTCATCTGATGAAGTGGGTTTTACCCATGGAAGCTCATGATATTATATATTTTTGTTAGTCTGTAAGAGTATGTCTACACTACAGCACTAATTCGAACTAACTTAATTCGAATTAGTTAATTTGAACTAAGCTAATTCGAACTAGTGCATCTAGACCTAAAAACTAGTTCAAATTAGCATTTTGCTAATTCGAACTAGCATGTCCACATTGAGTGGACCCTGAACCGAGGTTAAGGATGGCCGGAAGCAGTGCCGGCAGGGCATCAGATTAGGACTTACAGCGTGGAGCTGCTGTCTCAGGCTAGCTGAGGGCTGTGCTTAAAGGGACCCGACCCCCACCCCGGACAGACAGTTCTCAGGGGTTCCCCGCTTGCAAAGCAGTCCTGGCTTGGAGTGCCCTGAGTGCCTACACTCGGCACATCACAGCACTCGGCCATCAGTCCGGCTGCACTTGCCACAGGCTGCCATCCGGGGGGGGGCGGTTGTCAATCGGGGGGCTGCAGGAGCCCACAGAGCCACCCCAGTCCTCCCCATCGGGGGCTTGTACCCCATTCCTTCCTCACTTCCTTCCACTTACCCCTCCCTGGCCCCCCTTCCTGATGTACAAAATAAAGGACACGTGTGTTCAAAAATAGAAACTCTCTTTATTGAACAAAACTCGGGGAGACTGGGAAAAGGAGGTGCATGAGGGAAAGAGGGAGGGTGGGAGAGGAGAGGGCAACTAAAATGATAAGGGGTTTAGAACTGGTCCCATATGAAGAGAGGCTAAAGAGACTGGGACTTTTCATCTTAGAAAAGAGGAGACTGAGGGGGGATATGATAGAGGTCTATAAAATTATGAGTGATGTGGAGAGGGTGCATAAAGAAAAGTTCTTCATTAGTTCCCATAACAGAAGGACTAGAGGACACCAAATGAAATGAATGGGTAGCAGGCTTCAAACTAATAACAGAAAGTTCTTCTTCAAAAAGGAAATGGTCAACCTGTGGAACTCCTTGCTGCAGGAGGCTGTAAAGGCTAGAACTATAACAGAGTTTAAAGAGAAGTTAGATAAATTCATGGAGGTTGGGTCCATGGAGTGGTATTAGCCAGGGGATAGAAATGGTGTCCCTGGCCTCTGTTTGTGGAAGGCTGGAGATGGATGGCATGAGAGAAATGGCTTGGTCATTGTCTTCGGTCCATCCCCTCCGTGGTAGCTGGTGTTGGACGCTGTCGGCAGACAAGCTACTGGGCTAGATTGACCTCTGGTCTCACCCAATACGGCCATTCTTATGTTTTTATTTTCTAAGCTCAAGGCTCAGGGTCGGGGGTCTCACTGGACCACCTTGATTTTCATGCAGACCTGCTCCTGGGTAGCCAGGCTGGCAGCTATCCTGCCCTAGACGGCCACTTTCCTGTGCCTAGTGCGGAGGTCGTGGACGTTGGAGGCTTCCCCCCAAACCTCGATGAGGTCCACGATCTCCGCACTAGACCAGGCGGGCGCCCGCCTCTTGTGGCCCCGGGCAGGCTCCTGGGAGCTGCCAGCCTGGTCCCGGGAAGAGGCGGAGGGCTGGGTGGCAGTGGGTGGCTGGCTCATGCTGTGCCAGGTGCAGGGTCTGCTGGCTGGGTGCTGGCAGGCTTGCACCTGGCACAGGCACCGTAGCGAGACCGTGCCCCTTTAAGGGCTCCGGGGCCTGGAGGGGGGCAGAAGAGTTTCCCTGGTGGTGCCCAGAGTGGCCACCAGGGAAAGCTGGGGAGGGCTAGCCTCCCACTAGTTCGAATTAAGTGGCTACACAGCCCTTAATTCGAACTACTTAATTCGAACTAGGCGTTAGGCCTCGTAGAATGAGGTTTACCTAGTGCGAATTAGGCACTCCGCTAGTTCGAATTAAGTTCGAACTAGCGGTTTGTATGTGTAGTGCCTATTAAAGTTAATTCGAACTAACGTCTGTTAGTTCGAATTAACTTTGTAGTGTAGACATACCCTAAGGTGGCACAGAACTACTCGTTGTTATGAAGCTACAGACTAATACACCTACCCCTCTGAGGGTAATGGGGACACAGCGGTAAGTGTTGGCATGTTTATTTGTATAACCTCATATATACATGCCAGTCTTTATTTCTAGGAATTCCAAAACAAAATCCAGAAAATAGACCACTTCTGTAAATACAGAATTTAATGCCATTTATGTGCACCATTGTTGATGTATTCTTATTCCTTGATTTTTTAAAATGTGGCTCCAAAGGTTAGATGTATTTGGCCCTATAAACACAAGTTGCATTCTATGTGCCTATATGTGAAGGGGCAGATTTTTCTAAATAAGATAATATTCTATTCTCATGATTCACATAAAAGAGCTCATACCATTGTGGACATTTAAAAGGTCATCCAGGAAAATACCTAATGATGCAAAAATGTCTGCTTAATGTATTGATTCATTTTGAGCCATCCTGGGAAACACAGGACCTAAAAATATCTTACCCGTAGGCTTCATGTTCACATTTCACATGCACTGAGAGTGAGTGAGTGTACTAGAGGCCCTTGGTACCTGCGGCTGCAGTTTCTTTACTCAGTATTTTTCTTGGATTGGATTTGCAGCCAACTGGTTGTAATTGACCCTCTATTGGGACAAGTTAGGATATGAACATATGCCTTTCCTTAAAAAAAGAGAGAAGAGAGAGAGAGAAATACCATCAGTATTTATTTTAAGTTGCCTCCATTTCCAACTTTTCTGGCAGAAAATCAAGCTTCTGTCATAATGCAGAATTCCATCTAAAAGCTGCTCCTGGAAAAAAAAGACTACACATGCACCATGCACTTCAAACCAAACTAAAATACAAAATATAAAGGAGCAGCGGAGTAATTTTGGCCCTTTAGGGTAGACAGCACACCTGAGTATTGCCATAAAATTGCTGCCTATGAAATGCCAGTTTGGCATTTCTCTTTAGGGCGCTCATTAGTCAATTTGTCATACATCATGCAAACACAAATTACTAAATTATAACTGCAGATGTGCAAACCTCCAATGATTCTTTACCTCAGGCCAAGTATTTCCAGGCTAAACAAACTCAACACCAGGCTTAAACTGCAACAGGAACAATCCCACAATGATTTCAATAGGAGTTAACTGCTAGACTCTGTGAAAATATGCAAATTCTACCTACTTTTCAATGTAGGCCAAACTTAACTTTTCTTTGGTTCAAATTTAACACTTAAAAACATAAAACCAGATCAATATTTTCCTCTGTTTACATTAATAAATCTCTGTTCCCCGGCATGTACAGTAAGCTTTAATCAATGCATGTAACTGAAAATGGCTATTGTCTTGTCTCAGTTGGTGAGGTCACACCAACACTTCATTCTGATTTTAAGCAGGTAATGTAAGCTTTCCCCAGAGTTTTGCAATTTCATGCTCAATGGACTGAGTGGCCTCTGTAACTCCCAGAATCCAAATACCAAATGGCAGGAGTCATTCTAGTAGACAGCTTATAGGTTTTCCTTGAAGTTGGTGTCAAAATGTTAAATGATTCTGAAGTGCATTTTAAAATGATTTTCTTAATATAAAAATAATTCTTTTAGCACCTTTACTGTGAGGCTGTCAGAATGTTTCTCAGCGTCTCTCTTGATCCGATACTCAGGAGGGCAGACTACAAACAGCAATTCTTGCAGCACCCAGGTGTCCCTTAAAAGTAACTAATCACAGTATTAACCCAGCATGATCCTTAGAATATTTCTGCTACACGAAAGGGAATATCTGTCATAACTTATCGGTAACATTGTACAGAACTTGGGTAGTCTAACAATGTGGTAGTGAACAGAGACAACCATTTTTGCTCATTTCGGGATCTATCCAGCTGGAAATATTTTCTATTTTCTAGGCTGCAAATGGCTGTTCAGCAGCCGATTTAACCAGGGGAAAGTTCAGCCCATTGCAGAAGGCTAATAAAAGGAAAAGAACCTTATTTCCACAGCAGGCAGTTATGGAGCAAAGCCCACGTACTGTAAATGAGCTTCTTACCTCCTGCACAACTGCAACTCCCTGTTCTGCAGTCATATGTCTGTCTCAGTCTTTCCAGTCTCCCACCCTCTCCACTACTAAAGCTATGCAACCTGCAGGAGTTATGACAGAACTACAACTAATATAACCCTGTAGGTGACCCCATCATGGGGGGTGAGGGCAAAGGGAAACAGACAGACAACATCTGGTCAATTTTGTTTTAATGTACCAGTCAGTCATGGAAGTATTTGCTCCCCTAATTGTTGTTGGGAGGTTAAAGATGACCTCAGCGTTGACAAAATTCCTGTGAATTGCCATAAACGGAGTCTGCGACTCCACGTTGTAAGAACATACAATACCAGTTTAGGTATTACGCATCTGCTACTGACGGAGAAACAACTTCCTGAAGGTAAAGGAATCGCCACAATCTCAGCCTTTCACCAAGACTGTTTTAATCTGGTGCATGTCCTACATGGACATTTTAACCTTTGATACACTAGAAAAACACCCACTAAATAAACTCCTCCCATATGGCTGTTCTGATTACTTTTTACAGCGTAGGTAGCTTGGGACACACAGAAGATTGTTGGATGATGGAGAATGAGAAATGTTGCCTTGTTTTAAAGCAGAAACTTAAGCTCCTTGCCTGTAACAAATTATGGCCTTAAATCCATGGAAGAGGTTAAAAGAGCTATGTTATCAAAGCTGGAATCATCAAGAAATTATATTAGAAGACACAGTGTTTAAGTATAAGTCTAATTACTGCAATCATTTCTTTTTTTGCTTCCTTTGCATAGATCCACTTAATCCCATTTCTTAGTGTGGGCAAAAGCTGACAGTTGCATGACAAGGAACGTTTCCCTTTATAAAGCCTACTTCCTCTCAATGTAGTTTTAGCCTAATTGAAATGTTTCCTATTAAGCTCAATCAAGGCAGCAACTATCTAATTACTCACTTATGCTTTTCCAGCCAGAAATTGCCCAAACAAGCATATTAGATTGGCTGGATACATATTTATTATTGTTTTTACATATGTCCGTCTGGCTTTATGCAACAATCAAACAGTTTTTGCAGTTCTTTTTTGCGTTGTTCCTTATTCAGTTTGCTGTTATTTTCTACCAAAAAAAAAAGTGCAGGTCACAATATAAATAGTATATGGATGTGTCTAGAAACTGTAAAGTAGCTAGTGGAGCCTTTAAATTATGCTATTTCAACAAAAGATAAAATATAGCAAATAAATTACAAACGCCACCCAGATCTAGCAAACTCTTACTAATACGAGTAGTTCTTGCATAAGTAAGGGTTTTTAAGATTAGACCCATATGGGAACCCAGATAGGAAACCTTTAGATCTTTGTAAATTCATTACATTTTCTGAGCGAAAAAAATTAGGGAAACGATTGGGTTTAACTTGGAGAGTTATTTTACAGGATCTTTTTAAAAAAAATACATATCCCACATTTTCTGATGTGGTCTTTAAACAAATCCCGCGAATCAAGAGGATCAACACTACAGGTGGTCTGTATTGTGTGTTTATATAAATTAGTGGCATCTCTCACTAAAAGAGAATGTTAGAGTAACTGAACCTGAGATCACTCATGATTAACTTTATTTTAATAGGTGCAACAATAGACAATACAATATATATAAAACGCTGATAAACTATTCTTTAGAAGGCCAAAAATGTCTTGCTTTTAATGCTTTGTTTAGAAAGCATAATAATTTTATTTTGTTTCAAAGTGTTCGGTTGCTCTTACATTAACAATAGTGACAATTCTATTAATCTCTGTTTTCATTGACTATAAAATACAATACGTAATCCCTAAAATTAAGATGTATTAATGCAGCCTAAATTTTCAGAAGTGACTAGTGATTTTGGATGCCTTTTTTTTCAGCTGCCCAACCTGAGTTGCTTTAAAGTATTTAGATTTTCAGAACTGGTGAAAACTTGTGCTCAGAAACTGAGGTACCCCAAATAACTGATCACTTTGGAAAATGTACGCCAGGATATTTTATAAGCATGACGTAGGAGACTAATTGTAGTGATACAATGTGCTAGAATATGACTGATTGGGCCACTTGGGAGATGTCTTTCCCACGATCTATTCCTCTACAAAATCCAGTATTATATCACCCATCTGATCTTCATATCCATCATTTCTGTAAAACTTATCCATATAACTGCTATATAAAAGACAGATACAGGGAGAGACGCATAAATCCTGTATGATAGGACACTGCTAGACAAGATGGGCAAAGAGGGCATAAAGAACTTCTTTTCCTCTCTTAAGGCCTGATCAAAAAATGCATTGAAGATAACTGAAAAACCAGAAAAACTGACATCAATGGCTTTGGAAAGCCAGCATCCATCCTTCCTCCCTCTCTTAATGGGAGCAAACATCAGGATAGATTTGGACCTATGCTAAGTGCTGGGCATTATGCTAGACGCTCCTTTTTTTAAGGGGAGCTAGGAAGGAATTTTTTCTGCACAACCAGATTGGCTTTAGTGGAATATAGGGATTTGAACATGTAGCTGAGTACACAGTTAACCAATGAGCTTAGGCTCATTGGTTATCCCTCTCAGTTACACATAGCCTGCTCCCTCCCTCAAGAGTAGGAAAAAGAAAGCGCCTAAAGCATGGGCCTGGTACTTGAACCAAAGTAAGCAAGAGTTATACTATAAGTAATAGACAGACCCTGTCAAAAGCAGATGTTTGCTTGCAAATAAGTGTGTCTCAGCACTAGAACTTCTAGAATTGATAAAAGCACATAAAATATGTAAATACATTCCATCGTGACAGTACAGGGGCACCCAGCTGAGTACATGAAACAGTTTGAAACAACAAGAGTGAACACATAACAGGTAGTGAATGCTTTGGAGGAAAGTACAAGAGGAGGTACCAAATGTGTCATGAATATGTAAGATGATATGTATGGTGTATATCATAGATTGTTCTTTTCTGTCTATAAACATTGGGGTACCTCACTTAATTCTTTAGCTGGCCTATGGGACAATAGTGAAATCCATACTATTGACTGAACCGTGTCCACTGTCCTGGGTACAAATACGTAGACGTTCGGAGGCCATCTGGCTACTGACCACTATTAATGTACTTCGTACAAAATAAACCTGACACGGATTCCTTTGTATCTTATTTGAGTCTGTGGTCTATTGTGAAGTCTATTATGCTAGCTACCTGTGCAGAGCTGGCATGATATACTGAGGGAGCATACGAAAACACATGCAGCTGAATGTTTATCATCACAGACGGAGCAGGAGACCTGTCAGGATGCCATACCTGTGAATCCTGAATTTACTGTATTGCAATCCAAACTACTACAGGTGGAAGCCGGTGCATGTAGGAAGCCAGCTTCCTGCACATACCAGCTCCCACTGAGCCAACTGCATACTCCTTCTATGCTGCTCCCTCTGTATCAGAAGCAGCAGTGCAGGGGGAACAGGAGCCAGCTTTCAAGGTGGCTCCCACTGAGTAATGCCGCCTGCCATCCCTCCCTTCCACAACGTATAAACATGTATCCACTGAATTTTTCAGTGGATACATGTTTAAACAAACACATTTTCATATCCCTAGTGGAGTGAGGTTTTTCTCACCTTCCTCACAGCAAGGGTCAGGAAGAACCTTTTCGGATAAGAAGAAAAGTTGGTAGGCCATATCTCGCAACTTATTACATAAGGTCGGGTTGAGGTTCAGTGCAGGAAGTTAAGAGAAGACATCCAATGACCAGATAAATGGTATGGCTTAAAAGGAGGTACTGAAAAAAGGAACAGAATGGGGTATGGGGTTTGGAGGGTTCCTCTGATTGGTACAACAGGGAGCCAATCCTCCCCCTTCCCCTGTTCTCATTGCCCATCTTAACCTTCCTACAAAGATGGTGGAATCCAAACCATGGGTTGGCTAGGGCACCTGGATGGAAATAAAAAGGTACTGGTGGAGCCCTGGGTCATGATTTAAAGTAACATAGATTGACCACACTGTACATTTTATCTGCCAGGTAGTCCTAAACATCTGTATAAATAAAATTTCAGCCTGATTAAAACCCATATGAAGCAAACATGATTCTGGAATGCCTTAACAGGTGTGTTGTGAGCAAGACACGAGAAGTCATTCTTCTGCTCTAATCTGCGCTGGTTAGGCCTCAGTTGGAGTATTGTGTCCAGTTCTGGACACTGCATTTCAAGAAAGATGTGGAGAAATTGGAGCGGGTCCAGAGAAGAGCAACAAGAATGATTAAAGGTCTAGAAAACATGACCTATGAAGGAAGGCTGAAAGAACTAGGTTTGTTTAGTTTAGAAAAGAGAAGATTGAGAGGGGACATGATAGCAGTTTTCAGGTATCTAAAAGGGTGTCATAAGGAGGAGTGAGAAAACTTGTTTATCTTGGCCTCTGAGGATAGAACAAGAAGCAATGGGGCTTAAACTGCAGCAAGGAAGGTTTAGGTTGGACATTAGAAAAAAGTTCCTAACTGTCAGGGTGGTTAAACACTGGAATAAATTGTCCAGGGAGGTTGTGGAATCCCCATCTCTGGAAATATTTAAGAATAGATTAGATAAATGTCTATCAGGATGGTCTAGACAGTACTTGGTCCTGCCATGGGGGCAGGGGACTGGACTCAATGATCTCTCAAGATCCCTTCCAGTTCTAGTATTCTATGATTCATATAAAATGTCTCCTGTTCTTTTGGTGTACCCATACAATGAGTTCTGCAACATGTCTTCCCCAATCTGCTCAGAAGAATCTTGCTCTGGCCTGTAGGATTTCTCTAATAGAAGGGTAACTGGAGAGAATCTTTACTGCCTCTCACTGAACTGGCCAGGTTTAGATTAAGCCCACTGTACAAATAAAATTTTCCCATATTTTTTTAAAGGCACATTATGCATGTTAGCAACAAAGGCTGTTTCAGAGCTATTGGGGTTTCAGATTAATTGTTTTAAACAGGAGGAGTAAAAGGAGTATGATGAATGAACATTCAGAAAAACAAAACTAGAAAAAGTCCCCCAAATGAAGCATATACATCAGCCTGCAATAACTAACTTTTTCAACTTGCAGGTCATGCTGCTAGAATTATGATCACACTAGCCCCCATGTAGGAATGCATGCACACGTACATGTACAATGGTTTTAAAGCGCACACATACACGAATAGGCTGGGAAAGCTTAACAGTAGTGCTCTTCGCTGGCACACAGAAGACCCAGCTTTATTTCCTGGTCCCAGAACAGCTGGGACAATTATACAGTTGATCTTGATTAATAAAAAGATTGTTGTTAAAATGCTGTGAACATTCTTCTGTTTTTTACTATTAAAGTGAGGAAAAACTTAGTAGGAAAAAGCTTATTTTACAAATCATGTCAGAACTACGTTGTCATAGTTTGGATGTAACTGGATGCCTGTACAATATTTCAATAATTCATTAAATGTTCTATTTTCCTCTAAACCTAACTGGTTGTAGTGCTTTTTCATGCAATACATCTGTCTGGGGTTTTTACAGGCTATATAGATGTAGCACAGGCTCACACTCCATATATATAGAGGTGGTATCCATGTGAAAAATTGAAGAGGAATGTGATATTCATGACTGCATCACCTGCCCACTAATCTATCTCCCTGGGATTCTATCATTCCAGCCCTCCTGAGTAATTTCAAACACCTGCCATTAATAAATATTAAACTAACAGAGATATGTTTCGTCCTTGCTCCCCCATCTCCAAGCATAGTGTTTTTTCCTCTAAAAATGTCACCCGTGCCAAAATCCCAAGATGAGTTATCCTGCCAGCCAACTGTTATTATAAGAAGTTCTTAACCTTAAAAAGCATTGGGAGATTCTGAGTTCCCATTATAAAAAAAAATAGAAAAGAATATAACCACACAAGGTGCACAGGGGAGTATGCTGACCATTAAAGACCGGTCATTTAAACACTGAACAAACAGGCACTTCAACTAAAGATCGCACTTCGGAGACCTTACCTAGATTTTAAAATAAATGTGTTCTTGTGTGCTGGCCACAAAAAGCCTACCTTGACCAACGAAAGCAAGGCTTCCATTGCAGTAATTGTGAGATTGGAAGGTCACGTATCAGAATCAAGCTCACTATGTAGACCCCAAACTTCAGAGAGTATTACTTGGACATTGTGCATAACTCATTGTGTGAGTTAGTAGACAGGGCACTGGATTTGGCATTAGAAGATATGGATTTTATTCCTGTCTGTGTGTTACTTCATTCCTTAATCCCTCAGTTTTTCCTCCCGCCATTAGTCTGTTTTACCTATTAATTTATAAGCTCTTCAGGAAGGGGATTGTTTCTTCCTGTGTCTTGGTGTAGAACTCATCACAATGTGTTTTGGTTTGGGCCTCTGGTTATTATTATAATTCAATTAAAATAGCAATAGGAGCCTAAAATAGGACACAAACAACCTTACTTACTCTTAGCTTGAGCAATGTAAGACATCTTGCTATTTTGTTTGTTCCTCTATTTTCTTTTAAGAATCCGTATCTTCCATGGCAGTGAAACAGATACTGAATGTGGAAAATCATCCTATCTTATTAATATTTAAAACTTTCTAGATTATAAAATTCAATGTGAAAGCCATTAATAAGGCTAATATTTATTAAAAGATAAAAAATATATGAAATTATTAAATAAATGTCAGTCCTTTCCCAAAATTATACTTGGAAAATTGTCTGGTTTAAACTTGTAAAAGGTTTAGAAGAAAAAATAATGGAACCTAGATACAACCCAAAACATAACATTATATTGATGCATTTTATGTTAATGTACCCATTATTAAGGGACTACTAAAATAGTGAAATCAGAATCCTGTCTTCATGGCACACATTAATATTTAAGAGATTTTAATGAACTTAATGAGGTCCAATAGCTACAGTAATATACAAATTAACATTAATTAATCCTGTAAAAACCACTGCACTGTAGAACACATGTTCAAAAAAATTACAATTTTTAGCATAAGTAGCATAAGAAGTAGCTTCATTTTTCTTGACATACCATTGAAATCAATAGCAGAAATTAAAACAGTTTAGAGGAAAAGACCTAAAAAATTAAATTCTTAAAATCTTTAA
Source organism: Pelodiscus sinensis (assembly GCF_049634645.1). NCBI lineage: Eukaryota > Metazoa > Chordata > Testudines > Trionychidae > Pelodiscus > Pelodiscus sinensis. Next base: position 46,713,277 of record NC_134714.1, on the reverse strand, counting down.
GTCATTATAAAGTCAGGAAGTCCAGTGGGGATTGAGAGCATTAAAAAAGAACAGTGAAAAAGCCAAACTGTACATACAAAATTAAAAAAATAATACAGCATATATAAAACCGATATGTTTTTGCATCCAGGGAGCACTGTTGCAACTATTGCTCTGCTGTCTGATTAGCAAATTGCTCACTAGTAAGAACAGTAAAGGGCTGGAAAGTATGATTTGTGCAATTTATCACACTGACTTTCAAGAAAAACATGATGTCAGAACTTGACTGTAGGTGGTCTTTGAAGGCAATATGTCGATTTCATATAACACAGATTCAATTTAAACTGTATGTAGAAACAGATAATACATATGCAAAGCACAAACCACAACACATTACTGCTGTACATAGAACAAATTCCTCAAAATTAAAGGTTAAATTGCTCCCAGAGGAAGCGTTGTCTAGCCAGTCCCATGATCACATAATCTCATGACAGACTGAAAGGCAGTTCAAAGCTATCAAGAGACCAGCCTGTGGGATCCACCAAGAAGCTAGATGTTACTGCTAGTAGCCCACTTCCCCCCAAAAAACCGAATCTGTTCCCTTAAAAAAATTCCTATTGGTGCCAAAAGTTAAGTGGAAAGATGAGTTGGTATATCATCGTAGACAGAGCTGCTGACATATATAAAGGTCTGGCTCCTTTATCAGGTAGGTTTACGCTGGGGGATACATTCAAATTAAGATATGTAACTCCAGCTATGTTAATAGCGTAGCTTGAGTTGAAGTATCTTAACTCAAATTTTAGTACCATCCACAATGCAGAAAGTTGAAGGGAGCACTCTCTCCCTTTGACTTCTCTTACTCTTTGCAGGAGCAGGACTATTGGTGTCAATGGGAGCGCACTCAATTTGAATTAGTGTGTCTTCTCTAGACCCACTAATTTGAACCCCAGAAGATCAACTGGGGCAGCTTCAATCTTCTCTGTAATGAAGACATGACCTCAATGAGGGATTGTTTCCTATTGTCCTAATATTTCATCTTGTCGGATTTTATTACACTTTGTTGATCTAATTAGGTGAAAGATTCTTAATTCTCAGTTCTTGTATTCTCTTTATTAATTTAATCTCATCACTGTACTCATAGCTTTCTTGAACATGCTTCACCCTCACTTCCTAGGAACTTTAGTTACAACTAACCACACTGCACAACCTAAAAACAGCATTTAATTTCATATGTATTCTAACTGGCAGATAAAATGTGTGTGCGGGGAGAAAGCCTGCTCACCTTACTGAGGGTATGTTTACATGCAGAGGGTTTTTTTTTTCCAGAAAAATGGTTGTTTTTCTGAAAACCCTTTACTTATGTCCACACTGCAATCGCATTTTTTTGACAAAAAGTGAAAAGAACGGAGGGGTTTTTCCAATACTGATAAACCTCTTTTTACAAGGAAGAACGCCTTTTCCCGAGAGAGCATGTGTGGACAGGGAATAGGGTTTTCTTTTGAAAGAAGAGGCTTCCAGGAAAAAGCACAGGTGCCCCGGTGGCCACTCCGTCCAAAGTAATCAGAACTCTATAAAGTTCCTGTCTCCCAGCACCTCTTAAAGCTGCAGACACCCTGGACAAGCCTTGCGGCAGGAAGCCAGCCCTGGAGCAGCACCTAACCGTGAGGCTTTCCCTGCCACAGGTATAGCCAGCTATGGCCGAGCCACAAGCTCCCCGAGATCCTCCTGGCCTTCTCAGGGAGCACCACCAGGGATCCCAGGACCCATCAAGGGGTACCAAGTGGCGGGCACCCTCCCGGTCTGGAGCGTATAAACTGTCCCTCCTCAAGTTGTGGGGGGAGGAGGAGACCCTACAGGATTTCCACTCCAGATGCCGCAATGCTGACATCTATGGGCGCATGGCCGAGGCCCTGGCAGAGCAGGGACACCAACCCCAGACCTTAGAACAGGTCTGGAGTAAAGTGAAGGAGCTCCGCCAGGGCTATACAAGGATCAGGGAGCTCAGCTCACGTTCCAGAGCAGGACTCCACTCCTGCCTGTATTATGAAGAGCTGCACCAAATCCTGGCGGGTGGGGAAACCCTTTCCCCATCTGTGGTGGTTGACTCCCACCTTGAGATGCCCGTCATTGCCCAGCCAGAGGTCATGGAGGAGAAGGACGAGGGACAACAGGGGAAGGGGCAGGAGGAGGAGGATACAGCGACTACAATCATGCTGACCCTGGAGCCGGTACCCCTAAGCCTGGACGTGTCTCAGGCATTGTCTAATGGTGGGGAGGGATCGTCAGGTGAGTGCTCTAAGTTTTTCAGCCACATGCAGGGCAGGGGAGGTGGGTGCAGAGGGGAAGAAGTTGCGATCATCACTCAGCTTGCTCATCATGCTGCAGTCCATGCATGTGGAACCACGTATAGCGTCATTGTGCGCCACGCAGCCTCAGGAGGCAGCCCCTGACAATACCCGGGATCCTGTTCACAGGCTCAGGGGAACCCACACACACGTCTGGCCCTGGGGAGGAATGCCCAACCACCACCAACCACAGCTGGAAGCAGGCTGGCCACAAGGGCTCATGCACGACCCCATACATACTGAGGAGCCATGCCTGCCCGCGCAAAGCACCACCTGCTCCAGCAGACAATGCTGCCAGGCGCAAGTGAGTCTGTGGGCCCCAGGGAGGTGCAGGCTGCTCCAGGCCCCTCTCCTGCACATGGGATCCCACTGTGGCTGGACATTTCTCTTGGCTGCTTGTCCCAGGGGAGGGGGGGGGGAAGTGGGCATCATGGTGCCCATAGCTCAGGGGACACCACACACACATGTCTGGCCCCAGGGGGGAATGCCCAACCACCACCAGCCACTGCTGGAAGCACGCTGACCCCAAGGGTTCAGGCACGACCCCATAGATACCAGGGCCCCTATGAGGCAGGACCTGCTGTACAGCCCACACATGGCCTTGTTCCCAGGACATCCCTGTCCTCTGGCCCAAGGATTGTTGCTCGCTGCTCACAGAGGAGGGCACGGCCTCAGGGACACTGTCTGCATGGTTGACTGACCACCTCTCCCTCTCTATTCACCACGGCCGGACCAACCGTCATTGAGGGGCGAGCCACACAATCTGAGCCAGCCGCCCAACCCTGGGGGAGTCACAAGCGCTGGAGGGTCCATGAAGACCTGATGAGGGAGCAGGTGGCCATACTGCGCCACATGCAACGGACCCTAGCCCCAAAGGTCTGGGATGATGCCGAGTGGCAGAACCGTATGTGGGACTAGCTTGTGCAGCAGGGGGAAAACATTTGTGCCACCATCTGGAAGTGATGGCACACTTGGTTCCTGTTCCCACTCCAGCTCTCTGCACTCCAGCTCCACTTGCCATGCCTATCCTCCTCCCCCAATCGCCCCTGTCATCCCAGGAGTCATAAGGATCTTGCGCAAAAAGGATTTTTTGTGGAAAAAGGATATGCCCACACTGCCTGTTTTTGTGCAAAAATCCCTTGCGCAAAAATGGACCGGAAGAGATTATGCAAATGAAGTGTGAGAAAATGCTAATCCGCGCTTCATTTGCATTGCCTCTTTCAGCAGAATTCATAGTGAGGACAAAGCCTTAGCTGGCCACACATTCTATGCACCAATCTCTCCATTTCATGTGACTTCTTAAAACACTCATTCCTCTCATAAGAAGGAGTCATTACTGGGATTAATTATAAAGCCATATTTTCTTAAGAAATGTATATTTGTCTGCTTATACAGTAAATGCCAAGGGATATTAAAATGGGATAACTGAAACTGCAAACACACCAATGAAGTAATTGATGAGGTAAAGTAGTGAGTAATGTATCCCCTTTCTAAGCATTTATTACAACATAATCCCTATATTACATACTTGTATGTAATCTCAGTTCCGTCTAGAAAAAAAATGTCAGCTGACAAATATGATTTAACAGGTACTTTCATAAAGGGAAGAAGACTCTTACTTTCTAGTAACTTTAATTACAGCTAAGTGCACTGAGTCCTTCTATTCTTCTAGCTATTTAGGTAGTTACAATGCACTCCTCCCTGGGTGTGGCTGAATGCTAGCAAACTTATATAAAGAACAAGCAGTGCCTGTGTGAAGCAGGTAAGTACACATTCTGCTCATTGGAAAGGTAGAGTATGAGATGTATTTTCCCACAGAAGAAATTAGTGTCTGAGCTAAGTTTAAAATGTAGGATCTTTAGCTCCTACTTGTGTATCCACACCACCATAATCAGTTCTTGTTGACTTTATGAGTATTTTTACAAGTCATTGAAGTGCCATTCTTCAGTAATATTTCTGAGAGTTCATCCAATAATTATTGTTCATTACATTTATTGAATATTTAAGCATAAAAAAATCTGATCGGCATGAAAAAATATTGCCAATATTAGTCGTACTTTTCCAAAGAAATAATCAAGGTTAAGCTGTCTTTTCATCTTTAATTTATCTCCCTGGGCCCTGAGCCTGCAAAGAGATATGCCTGTGCTTAACTTGAGTAGGCCTATTGATGTGAATGGGCCTATTCACATACGTAAGTTTCTGCCAAATTAGGTATGTGGTGCTTACACATAGCACAACCTAAAAACAATATGTAATTTTATCTTTATTAAAACTGCTAGATAAAATGTGCGTGCACACTGGGGGGAGAGGAGGGAGCGATTTAAAGGAAACTAATAAAACAATTATTTAATATTTTGATTAAAAAGCAGACACATATAAAGTCTACATTTCATTAAAAAAGGACAATAAGATATATTAATGCAGACAAATACACACAGCAATATATTTATTTTTACTTTTGTTATTTATAATATATGTCCATCCACTATTCTGGGAGCATGTGACACTTGTTAAAACAACAATATTACAACAAAAGCAAAACTGGCACCTTTATACTTCTGTGATGGGGCGGAGGTGCCCCGCACTCCAGTCCCGCCAGCGGCCACTTATCTGCCGGCTCTCGGGGCAGGTGGCAGGGTAGCGGCGTCGGGCGCACCGCATGACACGGGCCGAGTGGCGCAGGGGCCGGCCTACCGGCTGTGCGGCAGCTGTTCCCGGGCGGCTGCCCCGACAGGACGCCCACGCACCACCTGCAGGCCAGGCGCCGACGTGGGGGGAGTAACATCGGACCACGGCCCTGCCAACGGAACGGAAGCGGGGCCACGCCAGAAGGGGCGGGATCCCACGGTCCGGAAGACAGCACGGGGATTTAAACCCCTGGAGATGCCACAGAGAGGAGAGGTCTGAGGAAGCCTCCTCTCACCAAGGCCCAGCAGCGGATGGAACCCAAGGCAAAGAGGTGAGCCCGGAGGCAAGGGGATATCTGACTCCGGAGAGAGGAAGTAGCCCAGGGCAGGCAAAGGGAGCCTGTGGGCTGGCGCGTTACGGCTGATGCCCCGCCAGCCGGACCGGACAGTAGAAGCGTCCGTGTCCTTAGGGCCCTGGGCTGGGGTCTGTGAGAGGGGGCGGGCCCGGACCCCCCTCTCCCCGCGGCCGGTGCAAGACTGGTCCCTGCTTAGGGGTCAGCAAAATCCCAGGCAAGTGAGGGACCGGCGAGCCTTGGACAAAACAGACTCGAATGCTGAAGGAAACACGGGGAAAGGGAAGGGGTACCAGGTGAAAACGGGGCGCACGGCCCCACACGTTTACAACTTCCCTCCAAAAATAACTCTAACAAAACGATACAACTGGTGGGATTTTATCCACGAAAGTATAGAATATTAAAACTAGACGTTACTTTGAGAGGTCATCAAGTCCAGCCCCTTTCCCTTCTGGCTGGACCAAGCACAGCCCTGACAGATATCTGTCTAACCTGCTGTTAAATATCTCCACTGATGGAGATTTCACAAATTCCATTGGCAACTAAGTGCTGAACAACCTAAACTTTCCTTGCTTCTTGTCCTATCATCAGAGGTTAAGGAGCAGGGGCGGATATAGGGCAGGGCGAACGGGGCGGCCGCCCGGGCCCCGCACTTAAAAAAGCCCCACGCATGCGCCGTGGCGCCACGGCACATGTGCCGTGGCAAAGGGGGGGTCCCGGGGAGTTACGCTGCCCGGAACCCCGCAAAACAGTCATCTGCCCCTGTTAAGGAGAATAATTTTTCTTCTTCCCCCTTGTAAAAACCTTTAAGGTACTTGAAAGCTATCATGTGCCCTCTTAGTCTTCTCTTTTCCAAACTAAAAAAACCCAATTCTTTCAGTCTTCCCTGATAGGTCATGTTTTCTATACCTTTAATAAATTTGTTGCGCTTCTATGGACTTTCTCCAATTTCTCCACATCTTTCCTGAAATGTAGTGCCCAGACTGGACACGATATTCCAGTTGAGGCCTAATTAGTGCAGAGTAGAGGGGAAGAATTACTGTTCACTCATAGTTATCTTGTGATCCACTATGAACCCTAGATTCCTTTCTGAGGTACTGCTTTCTGGACAGTCATTTTCCATTCTATATGGGCTTATCTAGACTACGCAGAGCAGTCGAAAGAGGGTATGCAAATTCCACGGGAATTTGAATATCTACTTCCGGTCGCACTTTCGAAAGCAGAGCAGAGCTTTCGAAAGTGAAAGTAGTTTAGACGCAGCTTTTGCAGCAACCTCCCCACCCCCTTTTTCGAAAAGCTGAGTTAACCTCATTTTTTGAGGTTTATGTGGCTTTTCAACAAAGGGGGAGGGGATTCACTGAAAAAGCCGCGTATAAACTACTTTCACTTCCGAATACTCTGCTTTCGAAAGTGCAATCTGCGGGAATTTGCATATCCTCTTTCGCCTGTTCCACGTAGTCTAGATAAGCCCCGAGTGTGAAACTGATTGTTCCTCCCTAATTGGAGTACTTTGCGTTTGTCCTTATTGAACTTCATCCTTTTTACATAATTTTGAATTATTTATATTTCTATATATTGCTAAACCCTCAGCCAGCATGCACACAAACACAAAGTATATACTTTCACTTAAGGCTGCTCTAGGATGCTTTGAGCACACTGCAAACCAGTTCATCTTTGAAGCTCAGGAACATTAATCTTTAATAATGTAACTCATAAAATATCAGTGCAACAGTACATAATAGGAATATTATTAAATGCACTTTTATTAGGATTTTTAACTTTTTTCCCCCAGACACTGAAAAATTGTTACCATATAACAATGAAAAACATCTTCCACTGAGCACTGCAGCATCTAACTTTTAGGCACCTTGCCATCCAGTGGATTTCACAAACCCGAGCTGGAAGCATAAGCTCCGTATACTAAAGAGCCTGCCTGTGAAACAGTGAGTCTCCTATGCCCCCCAGTAGGAAGTGCTGAAGAGAGGGATTTAGGCCCAGGAATGTGCTTACCCCTGCTTATGATTCTTAGTTGTGAACCCTCACCTGGAATTTCATATATAATCACACATGTGAAGTATTTCTTATAATGAAACTTCAGTGGATATGGTGGTGACCCCTTAAATCTTTTAAATCTATGCATTAGATTAGATTCCCCCATTCCACTATCTGGGTTGTGCATAGGTTAAGCATATTTTGGGGGATGCCACACCTGTTGCCAGCTCCAGGGAAGATAGGTACTTTTGTGTGAAGGCTTTGACGAAATTAAAGTTTGTTGAAGGTTTGGGGTTTTTAAAATAATGTGGTCTTATTCATCTGGCTAGCCTGATGCTAGAATATTATTAGTTAAAAGAAAGAGGGAAAGTATTTACGTTTGTTATCTTAGAACTAAAAATGGCTGAACTACTTGCTATACAGAGTCAAAACAAATATTCCGAGGTGAGAACTATAACTCCAGATTTTAGCCTGCTGTGATGTGATATATGGCAGAGTTGTAAATCCTTGCCTATGTTTGGTTGCTGTCCAAGTGGAAACTGATCTCATGTCTTGTTGTTTTTTCTTTTTCTTTTTAATAGGGTGGGGGGAAGCAGTGGGGGGGGGGGGGGGGATAATCCCAGTGTCCTGGCCAACATTTTCCCTCTCAATAAAAAAGGAACTAAATATGTCCAAAGTTGTGTGAGAGCCTATTCCTGAGCTCAAGCTGGATGCCTCATTTGCCTACCCACTGCACTATCAATAGACAGCACTTTGGGATCCCTGAGATTTGAAAAATATTATATAAAACCAAATATCATGTAAACAAATCTATACAATGGATTTTGAACATTTGCAGATTAGTTTTCATAGGGCCCCTGACATATAAACTGTAAAAATAAAAGTTAAACTTATGTTCACGTTCCCAGTTCTTTACAGAAGTGGATTGCTAATGCTGCTTCAAACAGTTTGTCAGTGTCACTATAATGGCTAAAAATAAATGGTGAATATTATGAAACAATGAGCAACATTTCAAGTAGTCTACCAAATCCTGGGTAGGGATTTTAGTCCTCCTGTTCTGTATTTGTGTGCAAACAGCTGTGTTTCATTTTTCAGCTTTTTTTCCTCAAAAGCTTTTTTTTAAAACTTGTCAGATAAAATACAATTGTTATCATGGCCAACACACTAGCAAAATTAAAAAAAAAAAGTCCTTTAGCTGAGATTTTATTTTTAAAAAATCTATACAAAATAACAACAGTGGAAACAAACTGCTTTTGAAAATTGTTGCTAAACACAGGCTACTGAAAATTGCTCTAGTCAATACTGAATAATACACTATTACTGGTACCTAGATAGGCTGTAATATACAATGACAAATACACACAGACAGACTTAATATCTTGAAAAAAAAGTTCCCAGCTAAGCTTCCTAGTTTTGACAGCACTTCATTACTTCCATGGGGAAAAGTTTGGATTTTTTTTAAATACAGCAGAGTTGGGAAACAATGAACACTGGAAGAACTCCGATTACTTTACCTGTACTTCTTAAAACTAAAAATAAAGACACATATTATATTTCTTTAAAGGTTTATTTCCCCTTTTGAGATTTATCTTAAAGTTTATTACCCTATAAAGATCTGGATAGCATTTAATCCATAAAACAGATTAAGGACTGGCTGAAAAATGGTATTTCTGTTTCATGAAAAGTTCTGAGATTTGGAATTTGTTTTCATTCCAGCGTAGAACAAAACAGCTTCATTTGAAATCTTTCACAAAAGTAAGATAGAGATACCACAGAACAACCTAGTAAATCTCTCTTCTGGAGTTGTTCTGCTGTCCAGCTATACTGAAAGAAGGATAAGAGATATAGATTTAATCAGGCTGCAATTTTATTATTAGATGCCTGGGACTACCTGGCAGATAACAGCATACAGTGCAGCTAACCCCATATTTATTCCCTAATTACCTCAGGGGCTTCCACCAGCTCCTCCTCTTTCCATGAAGGTTCCTTCAGTCAATCCACTGCTGGGAATTTACCATCTACCTCCCCCATTGCAAAAGGATAAAGATGGGCTATAAGAAGGGGAGTTTGGCTCCCTGTCATAATAATTATAGAAGCCCCAAATCACACTCATTCTGTTCCTTTAACAAACAACTTTTTAAATCCATTTCTAATCTATCTTTCTGGTCACTCTATACCTTCCCTTTGGAGTACCCTGAACTGGACATCCTCCAGATACTTACATAATGAGTTGCAACAGACAGACTACCACACTTCATGACATGCATGAACAGAGCCTTTCCTGAGCCTGGTGTGAGGAAGGTAAAAAAAGTCAAACTTCACCTAGGCCTGGTGAAGGGAAAAATTCCTTCCCACTCCTTCTGAAAATGGGCAGCTAGCACAATGCTCACAACACATCTTGATCAAACCTTGTATTTCACCACCTAAAGGAGAGGAAGGGTAAGTGCTGCCTCAGCTTGCTCCATGTGGCTTCATGCACAGTGCTGCCCCTTTTAAAACTTTGTGCCCATCCAGTTCCCTAGTTGACCAGGCTGGTGCCTAGACTACTTTTGCAGCAGCTTTCCCTCCTACCCCCCCCCAACATAAATAAATAAATAAATAAATAAATAAATAAATGAAATTCCTTCATTCAGCTAGCCAGCCAAATCCCCCTCCTCCTGTCTCCATATAAAGGTGCAGTGCAGTCATTTTGCAGAAACAATTAAATATTCATTGGTCATAGAGAACTCTAGACCTAATTACTGGGCTACCGGCTACTTTGGGTCAAGTTTTTCTCTTGCCAGACATTCCACTATGACCCCAGGAATTCTTCCTGACAAAAGATTATTAAAAAAAAAATCATTTCACAAAAAGCTTTGGTTTTGAAGAATCAACATTTTTAATAAAAAAGTTTCATAAAAAATTCCCAACCAGCTGTTCCAGAAAGTCTAAATATAGTTTGAACTCCAAATTAAAATATGTTTGTTGTTCTCTATTCAGTCCTCATGGGACAAAATTTAATTTCAGAAGATTACGGAACATAGGGCATGATCCTGTCAGTACTCAACATACAGGTACACTCATTTGCAGGTGCTCTGCATGTGGAACACTTGCTGTAGCAAACCTATGCTTTACTAATACTGGCAATTCTATTCTGTATAGGTGCAAGGAATGGATGCTTGGAAAATTTAGATACTTCATACTCCCAAGGGGGTTCTGATAGGTCAGAGAACTGGGAGAGCAGTGTGGGAGGTTCATACTACAACATCCGCACACGGATATATCTGCCATCTGCATTTCTTCTTGAAGTACTTCAGTTCCCATTACTGAAGAATATGTTTTGAAGACAAGAAAAAAAATTAAAACACTATTGGCCAAATTCAGAATTGAAATGCAGGTACATGTATCTCCCACTGATTTTAATAGGAAACACATCCATAAGCAGAACTAGAACATAAGTTTTCAGCATGAAGCTTCATTAGATCATAATTTTTATTAGAGAAAACCCACTTTAAAAAAGGATTTCCCCTCCCAAATCTCAGATGTGGCCCAAGCTGACCCTTGAATTCCATTGGGCATTTTGTTACAGAAATATAAAATGTATTGGTCCAAAATTGTTTATGTACTATGTAAAATTGATTTTTTTCTCTAATACTGAAATTTGGTCCATCTGTTGAAAAACATAAAATATTCTGAATATATACAAAGAATGGAACTGCTTTATTCTGCTAGCTATACCCTGTGGTGGATGCATTTTTCATCAGTATGTTTGTCTTGCAGACAAAATGAATATCAGATGGTGGTTTTGAAAGAGGGCAGACCTAAGATGAGGTGATTAGTTTCAAAAACAGATTTTTATTCTTGATAAATTATTACCAAATACAATCATCTGTTGATTGTGGATATAAAACAGATTGGTCATACTATAACCCACAGGTTAAACGAAAAACGGAAATAATAAGTTTACTTAACATGGTCTTGCATTAAGTTCCCAGCAATGCAACTCTAAGGCAAATAATTAGATTTTCAATTTAAAGATATACATTTGTTAAACCAGACATTTCTTGAAGTCATCTATTTCTCTATTGGCCACTATAACTGCATTAATATAGAAAAGCTATTTCCATTTAGAAATAATGATTAATAAGCCTTGTGTGATATAATTATCAGCTAGAATTGCCATTGCTGTTCTATTCAATTATAGTCTGTTTTCTGTTACATGTGCTGATTATTTGTGAAGGCTGTTGATGAAACTTCTAGCCCTACAAAGAAATTATAGTAAAGTATCACAGACTAAAAGAAAGCCGTTGCTACTAATATAGCAACGACAGAAGGAAAGGAAAACTTTGATTTATTAAAAGACGCTCCTAATAACAATTACACATCTAGTCTCCTGTACTGACGCGATGGCATAATTGATACAGCCTTCTTATTATGAAATTATTTGTACTACTAACAATTGACTTCCTTTGTCTTCAAAACAGCTAAAAGTCTTCTTACATAACTTGAAGTTAGAAGTAAGAAGAAAGAAATGGTAAGATCCCTTGGTCTTTACCTGAGAAAAACTTGCATGGACTTAAATAGGAATTTTGCTCAGGGTAGAAGCCAGAAAGACTTGCAATTGTTTGCTATGATCAATAGCTATTTTCTTTTTTTCTAGTAAGTGTATTTTGTCATTTTCATTATAGTCTATAATATAGAATTACCCACATAAAACCTCTGGCACACAGATGCTTTTTACCATTGCAAATTCTTCTGTGGAGATCACAGCTCTGTATGTAAACATTCAGAGTTTAGTAACAGATTTTCTTAAAATGTTATTTTGCAGTCTTTAGGCAGATACAAGAAAAAATCATCATGAAAGTCCAATTTCATTACAGAACAGTGGCAAGTTTTTGGAACCAAAGCTAATAAGAGTTTAGAAGTTTAATATACATCCATTCTATTAATAGAGAACAAAGGCTACAGGCTGTAAAAACTTGATTGCAAATACAAATTTCTCAGGTCTTCGCTTTTCTAGTCTTATTTTGTCTCGCAATTTAGAAATGGTAGCCTGATCTATCAGAAAAACTGTTTACTCCTATTTCAGATAATTTTTGAGAGTTTCCATTACAAGAAAACACCACACCTTTCTGATCTCATGTTGTTATCACCAGGATCTCTCTTCTCTTAAAATTCTGCAGAGCACATATTAAGGCTATTGGACAATGAAAAGATACTTCTATATTCCAGTGACTAGGCCTCTAACTTGGAAATCCAAAAGTACTCTCAATCAATCCTTTCACTTTTCTTATGTCCAGAATGAGGTTTATATCTTATGCTTTGTAACACTACTCCAAATATCGATGAAATGTTAGATTTATTCCAAACCCTCCAGCTATCACTCAGACACATCTTCATAGATTACCATTAAATTGAAGAGTATCAGGTCCAGTGAAATTGTTACTTACAAGGCTCTCTCTCTCTCTCTTTAATGAAAAAAACAAAAACAAACAACTTGTAACTCCTCTAAAACTTTGTCAGTTATTTCAATTGGAGTTAGAAGTAATGTGAAATAAAACATAAATTTTGGGAAAAGGATCATTTTTACTGATATTATCATCAATGATATTATTAATTTGTCCTATTATATTAATTCATTCTACTTTATTCAATAGAGATATATATAACACAAATTGCACAATTTTTCCAGATGGGAGAGAATATGGACACACATAATTTTTATCAAGGTTTTTGCCTAGTGGAATATAAATTTTTCTTGCATTGACTTTAGATACGTATCTTGGTTTATTCCAAGTGCTATTACTTGGGATTTGATGTAATTGAATCTAAAGCCTGAGATTTTTCTGAATGCCATCATTTGTTTCATAAGATGTGAGGCTCTGAGGTAAGGCAATCTGCAATCATCATTAGAACATTGTACATATATAGTTCAATTTCCCCCAAAAACCATCTGTAGTGATTCCCAAGGTAGTGCTATTTTTTTCTGATCTTTTTGTGGAAAAAGGTTCTATCGTCATAGAAAAGAAGAGGGGAGGATGGAAATATTTCTGCCAAATGTTTACCTGAAGGACAGTTGAAGAAAGCGCACAAAAAGTGAGATCCATTTGCCTGAAGGGTTCTTATCTGGGTATATCATGATGGCCATTTGGGGTTCCATTAAGCACTAAATTTTTTCTTCCCCGATTTAAGATTGAGACAGAAACACTGAAAGGAGATATCTTGATTTGGTGAAAGCAGAAAATGATTATTACTAAAACTGGGAGAGGTGCTAGGAATCATCTAATAGTGCTGGATGACCAAATATGAAGGACTATAGTACAGCAAGAAGAAAGCACACATAAATGTGGCTGGGGTGGTTGCTACCTGGAAATTACCTTCACAGTAATGTATTGCAAAGCTACCAAGCAGAAAGTCTGGAAGAGTGGTCCACATAGCCTAAGAAGGACTGGGTTCAGCCTCCTAGAGGCAGTGGGGAGTTCACTATACAATGGAGAAAAGCGCCTTGAGAAAATATGACAACAGGGGAAGATTTCACTCTTCCTTCATCTCCTGGACACTTAGCACAGAGGGAGTTGAAGCAAGAGTGGGGAACCTAAGGCCTAGGAGCCAGATGCAGTACTCAACTGTCCTAGATCCAGCCCCCAAGCTTGGGACTTCCCCTCCCCAGCATCAAGGAGTCAGAGTTGGTGCTCCAGCCCTGCACTCCACCCATCCTGCTCAGGTCTACTATCCCCATTTTGCATCTGCACCCTACCTCCTGGGCAGGTCCCTCACCCTTAAGCGGCTCCTGCACACACCTTCCCACCCAGGTCCCACATCTCCCACTCCTCTGCTCCTGTATCCTACCACCCACCCAGACTTACCAATCCCCAACACACTACTGTACCCTCCCTCTTGCCTAGATCCCACACCCCAAGCCTGATTCCCAGCAGTCCCCTCCCACATTTTGGCCCACAGCTTGAACCCCTCATTTTGGCCTCACCCAAGAGCCTAGAAAACCTCAGAAAATCTGGTAGTCCAGGGACCCCAGGCACTTGACTGCAAAAATGTGGGAAGTGTGTTTTCTGCTTCCCAGTCAGGGACCACATCAGTGAGGTATTGGTTTTTGTTTTTATTTTTTTGCTTCTAACATTTGTGTGTGAACTGATCACCAACTGATTTTTCTGTGGGTCAGAGGCCCCTGATGCAAAATAATTCCCCACCCCTAAGCTAACGGAGTGTTTAGCTCCAAATACCAGCTATTTCCTGTTAAGCGTTTCTGTCAGTTAGCTGGAAAACTGACTTGAATCGTATGGGAAAAATCACATGCTATGAACAGAAAGAACAGAAAAAAGAGGGAGCTTTTGAGAGCATGAAACTTCTTCACTATGATTGATTATCATTCTGTCAGAATGAGTGAGCTGTTGCAGACTGAGCCACAGAATAAAAATAATATAGGTAGAAGGCCAGCAGTAGTGTAGGGGCAATCTAATTTATTGCACTGAATGCAGAATGTATAACTACCTGCCTTGTGGACAGTTGTGAATAGGTGTGCATCTGGTATGAGCAGCTCATGGCCACCAGAGACTGAGTACGGCTTTTGAGACCAGAGTGGATGAACTGGAGGAGCTTAGAGAGACAGAGGTGTACACAGACAAGACTTTCTGACATACGGTAGAGTAACTTCTCCCCAAGTCTTGGGGAAGGCAAACACCAAACTGTAGTTCAGAGAAACGATCCCATAGTTGGGATCCTCCTTTCTGATGATATCATGGTATCCGCTCACACAGAGAATACTCTCCCAGGGAAGGAGAACCCAGTTATTAGGAAGAGCAGCGGCGGATATAGAGCAGGGCGAGTGGGGCAGCTGCCCCGGGCCCCGCGCTTCAATAGGCCCCGCGCCAGCCTCGCTAGCCCTGCCGTGTATCTGCTGCTGCTGCCATCACCCCCCGGAGCCACCTCCACCGCTGCCCTTTGCTGCGTGTCCACGAGCAGCTCTGCTAGCCAGTGGCATGCACGCGGCGGTGGCTCGTTGACATGGAGGCGAAGGGCGATGCCTGGCCATGGTGCCCAGGTATCCCACTGCTCCACCCTCCTGCCCCACCCAGAGAGAGGCTGGGGGTGGCGCGGTCTCTCCCCCGGGGGAGCCCAGATCCCTTTCCCGCCGCGCCTGGGGGTAGAGCGACCTGCCTGCTAGGGAAACCCCTTCTCCTCCCGCCAGTCCCCACCTCCTCCCACTCGTGGACGCAGCGCAACCCAGCTCCACAGACAGTGTTCCCTCCCCCAACACACATGTCCCTAGGAGCAGGGGGAGTTGTCAGCTGCCCCCACCCAGCCAGGAGCTGTTCGAGAGGCTGAAATGGTAATTTTGGCCTGTCTGATGAGTCAGACACCCTTGCCCGCTGGTCCTCCCTATCGCACATCTGGGCACCATCCTCTATGTAGCCACACCCTGCCTGCCCCCCAACCCAAGTACCCACACGCTGCCAGCCCTCGCAAGTCCCAACACCCACACACTGCCTGTCCCCCCCAAAGCCCAACACCTAATGCTGCCTGGCCCCCCAAGTCCCAACAGCCACATGCTGCCTCCCCCCAACACTCAATGATGCCTGCCCCCCCAATCCCCAACACCCACACGCCCCCTGCCCCCTCCAAGTTTCAATACCCACACTCCACCTGGCCCCCGCAAGTCCCAATGCTGCCTGTCTGCCGAATACTCAACGCTGCCTGGCAAATACCAGCCATAGGCAGCCAAAGAGAATCTACTGTGAGCTGGGAGCGTTTTATAGGTCTTTCGATTTTATAGATTGAAAACGAAGTGTGTAAAGAAATGGACTTTACTGACATGATTGAAGAATGTGCTGCCAAAAGAGCTAGACAGCTAGACTAGACTTAAATACAAATTAAAATGTTTAATTATTAATGCAGAATTGTGTTTAAGAATGAATTACAATTAAAATAAAAATTATCCAACTAAATTAAGTTTCTATCAAATTTACCCACTTCACATTTAATATGAAAAATAGCCTTCAATGTGTGCATTTGATGCCGTTTTTCTATTTTCTCTCCAAAGGGGAGCCCTGGGAAATTGTGCTGCCCTGGACCCCGCAAAACTCTCATCCGCCCCTGAGGAAGAGACAGATAATAGTAATGAGGGACTTGATTATTATACATTTAGATAGTTGGGCATGTGATGAACAGGAGACACACATAGTGAATTCCCTGTCAGGTGAGAAGGTTGAGGACCTCTTGAGACATTTATATAGACTTATGGGCAGGATTGTGGGGGAGCCAGTGGTACATGTAAGTATCACTGACATAAGGAAAGTTAGGAAATGGGTGACAGGAGAGGGATCATGTGAGGATTACCTGTTGTGTTCCCTCTCTCTGGGGCATCTGGCATTGGCCACTGTTGGCAGACAGGATACTGAGCTAGATGGACCATTGGTCTGACCCAGTATGGCCATTCTTATGTTCTTATGGATGCCAAATTTAGGCTTCTAGAAAAGACATTGAAGTCCAGAAGATGCACGGTACCATTCTCTGAAATACTTCCATTTCTATGTGTAGTGCCAGTCTTAGACAAACATAATTGCAGGTGTCAATCTGTGGATGAAATGATGGTGCTCAGTGGATTTAAGTTTATTAAGAACTGGGGAACTTTTTGGAAAAGGAAAAGCCTATACAGGAAGCATGGACTCCATCTATACCAAAACAGAACCAGACTGCTGGCTTGTAAAATTAAAAAAGTCATAGAGGAGTTTTTAAACTAAGGGCTGGGGGAAAGTCAACAGATGCTGAGGAACATACAGTTTAGACAGAGACTCCCTTAGGGGAAGATTTATTAAAAGTGATATTGATTGTCTAATAAAGTGAAGAGGACAGAAGTTGATAAACTACAGGTTGGAACTGAAGAGAAACCATAAAAAAAGAAAAAAAGTCCCGTTCAATTGCATCACACAAAGGCAGACAACTATATATTGACAAATTTTTTAAGTGCTTCTGTTAAAACGCAAGAAGTCTAAGTACCAAAATGGGTGAACTTGAATGCCTGATACTTAATGAGGATATTGATATAGGAGGCATCACAGAAACTTGGTGCAATGATGATAATCCACTGGACATGATAATACCAGAATACAAACTATATAGGAACAATAGAGTGGAACTATATAGGAACTGGCAGAGGAGTAACATTACATATGAAAGGAAGCATAAATACAATACAATTAATTCATTTAAGATTAAAACAGCACCAAATAAACTACGGGTAGAAATTCCATGCTTGAATAGTAAGAGGCTAGCAGTACTGAGCACCAAACCAGAATGATGAGGGTGATTGTGAAATGCTCCAGGAGGTTAAAGAGACTACACAAACTGAAAAACCAATAATAATGGTGGATTACAACTATCCTATACTGACTGTTAACATGTCACCTCAAAACAGGGTGAAGAGATCATATTTCTAGATATTATTAATAACTGCTTGTTGGAGCAGCTAGTCCTGGAACCCATAAAGTGAGAGGCAACTCTTCATTTAGGCTATGTCTAGACTACATTCCTCTTTCGACAGAGGAATGTAAATTAATGAAGGACTTCGAAATTGCAAATGAAGCATTGATTTACAAATTTCGCGTTTCAGTTGCAAAATGGATTCTGATCGCTTTTTTGAAAAAGGATTTTTTGAAGAAAAAAAACACGTCAAGATGTGGTATTTAAAAAAAATACCTTTTTTGAAAGAACCCTAATGCCTAACGAAAAAATGAGGTTTATAGGTTCTTTCAAAAAAGGGTTTTTTCCCCAAAAGAAAAGTGTCTAGACCGCGGGCTTTTTTTAAAAAAAATCCTTTCTCAAAAAAGCAATCAGAATCCATTATGCAAATGAAGCGCAAAAATTGTAAATCAGCACTTCATTTGCAATTTTGAAGTCCTTCATTTACATTCCTCTGTCAAAAGAGGAATGTAGTCTAGATGTAGCCTTAGTGCTAAGTGGTGCACAGGATCTGGTCAAAAAGGTGTCTATAGCTGAACCACTCCATAACAGCAACCCTAATGTACTTAAATTTAATCCCCAAAGTTAGGAAAATACCAAAGAAAACCACCATATCAGAATTTAACTTAAAAAAGGGGAACTACAAAAAAAGGTGAAGCTAATTAAATGGAAATTAAAAGGAACAGCAGCAAGAGTGAAATATCTGTAAGCTTCATGGAAACTTTTCAAAAACAAATAGAGGCTCAAACTATATGTAAACACCAAATTTAAAAAGTGGTGAAAGGACAAAAAAAATAGCCACCATTGCTAAACAGAGTAAAAGTGGTGTTTAGAGACAAACAGACATCTTTCAAAAATTTGAAGTCAAATCTTTCTGAGGAAAATAAAACGGAACATAAATTAGCAAGTCAAATGTAAAAGTATAATTAGGCAGGCCAAAAGGGGATTTGAAGAACTATTAATAAAAGACACAAAAACTAACAGCAAAACATTATTAAGTACATCAGAAGCAGGAAACCTGTCAAACCCTCAGCGGGTGACTGGACAAGCAAGTGTTAAAGGAGCACTCAAGGAAGACAAGGCTGTTGCAAAGAAGCTAAATTAATTCTTTGCATCTGTCCTCACTGTCAGCCCACACCTGGGCTATTCCTTAGTTTTAGGTGACAAACATGAAGAACAATCCTGGACTGCAGTATTGATAGAGGAAGTTTTGGAACAAAATGATAAATTAAACAGTAATAATTCACCAGCACTAAGGATGTAAAAGAGTAGTCAATTAGTTGACTACCCGAAAAGCCTAGGCTTATAGTGTAGTCGAGTCACCTACTCGCATTCCCCCTCTCTCCCCCTCCTCTGCTGCCTCTATAGCAGAGGCAGCAATGTGGGGCAGGAGCCAATGCTGCAGGGAGCCCGCTTAAAAGCCAGTTCCCCCCAGCTGAATGAACTCAGATATGAAACTGCAGAAGTCCAAAGTCCAAAGTAGACTGAAGAATTATAAAGGGATCTTACAAAACTGGGCAGTAGGAAACAAAATGACATGAAATTCAATGATGATAAATGTCAAGTAATGCACATAATCTTAACTATATGTACAAACTGACGAGTTCTAATTTAGGTGTTACCGCTCAAGAAAGGGATCTTGGAGTAATTGTGGATAATTCTCTGAAAACATCTGCTCAATGTTCAGGAGCAGTCAAAAAGAGTTAACAGAATGTTGGAAACCATTAGAAAAAAAGAGAGACAATAAGACAAAATATCACGTCACTATATAAACCATGGTATGTCCATGCCTTGAATACTGTGTACAGTTCTGGTAACCCCATTTCAAAAAAAGATATACTAGAATGGAAGCAATATAGAGGAAGAATGTTTAAAACAAATAGAAAGAAGTACTATGTCACACAATACGTAGTCAACTTGAGGAATTTGTTGGCAGGCGATATTGTGAAGGCCAAAGTCATAACTGGGTTAAAAAAAGAATTAGATAATTTTATGGAGAATAAATCCATCAATTGCAAGATGAGACTAAACCCCAGGCTCTAGGTGTCACTAAACATCTACTAAAGCTGGGACTGGACAGGGAATGAGCTTGGCTTGTGAATGCATGGGGCCAGAGACTGTTCTGCCCTGGGGCCTGGAATTGCTGTTGATCATCCTGTGAAGTTGGTCCAATAAAACAGAGTGTCTCAACCTTTTTCTTTCTGAAGCCTCCTCTAACATGCTATACTGTATAAAATTCCATGACCCACCTGTGTCACTGCAATTGTTTTTCTGCATTGGGAGTAACAAGTAGGGCAACTGCCCATGATCCCACCTCACAGAGGGCACCATGAAGCTAAATTGTTCAGGCTTTAGCTTCAGCCCCATTTTATGGGGCTTCAGCCTTCTACCCTGGGCCCCACTAAATCTAATGCCTGCCCTCCTTGGTGGACCTCCAGCACCTTTGGACTCATGATTGAGAACTGCTGTGATAAAAGATATTACCGCTTTACCCACCTTGTCTCTCTAATATCCTGGGTCAGACACTGCTGCAACACTGCATATAACAAATGTTAAGATTTTTTTCTGAGGCCGCATTAATCTTTTTGAAAACTGCTGTTCTGCTTTTGCAGGCAGTTAGCTTCCTTTTAAAAAATCTGTAAGTGTCCTAGCATGCTTCCAATGGTGTTAACAGGCATTTGCACAGCTTAGTTGGTTTCATTAGCTGGCATAAATGTTACATAATACACATGATAGTTTTTGAAAATTAAGTATGCCTGTAAGGCCAAAGGGATGATGAAAACTTATCCTTCCAGGTGAAATCCTAGCCCCACTGAAGTCAAAGGCAAAATTCACCCTCTGTCTTATTTTCTTGCCCCCAACTTATTCTGGCTCCTCTCTCCTGTGTGGAGAATGGCAGTGGGTGTTTTATCCACAAACCGCAACATGCCCCACTCTTTCACCCCAGCGATATGCTGTCCTAGTAATTATGCCCATGAGGACACAATCCAGAAAGATGTAGAACTCCTTTGCAGGCACTTTTCGAAAAGTTCTGATGCAGAGAAGTTGGTAATTTTTATGTCAATACCTGGTATTTTCATATCAATAGGTCTTACAGATGTATTATAGGGGCTGTAATTACATTTGGATGATTTGGGGCTAATGCTTATGTACCTCACTAGGGCATTACAACATTTAATTAATTAATGCTTGGAAAAGAACTGTGAAGATGAGAAGTGTTATGTAAGTTCTTCAGTATTGATAATTAGTGCTCAACAGCTGCACAGACAAGCAGCCAAAAGAGTGATCACAAGTTAAAATGCTCCTCTTCCTCAAGAGGTGCTGATTTCACCCAGCAACCTGGAACACAAATAAGGGCGTAAACAGAGTACAGTCTTGCTGTGTGCACTCCATAAGAAACACATGCAATCCACATTTACCAAATTAGAAAAGTGAAATGCAAAAACAAGGAAATATTATTTTCAAGCTTTTAGGAGTATTATAAACAAGGAAGTGTAAAACCAAATTAAAAAAAAAACTATTTGAAGAGATGTACTTGGCAATTTCCTTTTACTAGGTTTGCCTTCCTAGTAGATGCACTTAGAATATTATAACAGAAAGCATATTAAAACAACAGAAGCACTATCTTATCAGAAGTCATCTTGACTCTGCAGACTGAAACATGAGCTTCAGAAACAAAGTAAAATGCCAGAATTTATTTTACATTCAAACCTGCAAACTAGAATTCTTTTTACTTCTTAGAATGTCCAGGTTTTTTTCCATATTAGGAGCTAGGATGTTTACTGAACTTCCATCTGAAACATGGTGGGAGGATGCAGTGAGGTGTGTAGCTAAGTGGTAGATATATATCCTAGGCAATTTCTTGCCTTTGTTGTGTGGTGACCCCCTGTGCATTCAAAGCTCAATTCAGGAGTTTCACTAGAGTGGTCACCCACCACACCGGGCAGGGTATGCATCACTGCCTCACCACACTGGGCAGCATTTGCTTGTAACTGAGACCCCATGTCAGGGGGCTCCTTGGGGACCCTAGGATTGCATAGGTTGTAGGTCCCTAAAGCTATTGTTTGCTTTGGTGAAAGGGGATAGAATACATTATACTAACCTATGGCCCATGGGCTGTACATTGCCCACTGGAGTATTTAATTAGGCCATGGCCTACTTCAACACAATATATAACAGCTGATTTGTTAGCATTGTATAGTCAAGTTTACAGCATTTTAATTTAGACACGTGAATAAACAGACAAATTGTACTTACATTATATCTATCTAAGTATATACAAAACAAGCTGAATTTAAAATATAACTCAATACAGGTGAGTTTAAATCTTATTAAAATATGTAGAATCCATTTACCCCCACAATGTTGTGCTTAGGTTTAGGTGGCCCTTCTGTGTAATAAGGTTAAATGTCATTGCATTACACTATAAGTACAGTGACACTGATCTGGAGGAGTGTGGGGCAACCTGTGGCCTGTGGGTTGCAAGCAGTCCATCAGGATTCTGTGTGTGGCCCATGAGACATTTTGTTTACCAATACCCAGGCACAGGATAGCCAGATTCCACTGGTTTCCATTCATGTAGGTTTTATGCTATTGGTTTTACTAAGGTGAGGTGCGTTGACTGTGAAAGCCGAACACTCCCTCTGCATCCAATCAAAACAGTGCTACAGTTCAATGGACTCACCTGTAAATTCTAGGCACACATGTTCTGTTAGCAAACCAACCCTAGCATGGTAGACCATCTTGGTTACGACACTCTTGCAGCCCACTAATAGGGTTGCCAGATGGTTTAACCAAAAATACCGAACAGCACCGCCCCCCCCCCCCCCAAAAAAAAAACACAAGGGAAAGAATTCTGTTGAGGGGGGGAAAAAGCAGGGGAGACCAAAGTTGTTGAGCAAAATACATAAATAAACAAATAATCAAACAAATAAATAAATAAAACAGCATGGCCCTTTCAGTGCATGCAGAGTCAGAATAGGGATAGGAACGGGGGAGAAGTTGAGCACTAAGACCCAGGAAAGGCGTTGCTTTCCCTTGGTCTTTAGGCTTTTTGCTGGTGGCCATTTTGTTTTCTTGATTAAGCCAGAACGCAGCTTCCCTGTGAACCAGGTAAGCAGCAGGTCCGGGAGGGATATCGTGGTCTGGGGGGGGGGAGGGGAGGCCAGGGGCTGGGTCCAGTTGCCAAGTGTGTCATAGGGTTGCCAGGACAAAAATCAGAAAATACCAGACATTTTAGGTGTCATTTTTTTACTGGAAGGAGGCGAAAATACCGGACTGTCTGGGTCAATAATGGACACCAGGCAACCCTACCCACTAAGATGGAGGGCCACTCGTGTCGCCCACTCACTAGCCCTGGTTTCCCATCACTGATCTAGAGATTCTGGTTATCATTACATATAATCTTGGACTCCATAAATCAGAAATAATGTCCATGCAACACAAAGTAAAAACAATAACAGAATGTTTTATTTCTTTGTATTCTCTTACCAATAATACTTAATTCAAATAAGGGATGCCATAGTGCAGTGCTTGTTTGGATTGTGGAAGATTATCAAAAGACAAAAAAGACTATATTTGTGCCCCAATCTTGTTTAGGTTAAAGTCTGGATTATAGGCTGAATAAAGGTCAGTGTTCAGGGTACTATTTGACAACACCAAATTCTTGTGAAATTTCAGCTGAAAATGGTGGAAAGCTGTTGATTTTGTAGGGTGATTTGCAGTGCTTGCCAAGCGGCGGCAAGCCCCACTCGCCAGTCGCACGGTTCTGCGAGCTGCGCATGAGCAGATCGCGCTGCGCATGTGCAGATCACATGGCGCCAGCTGTGCCGGCTTGTAATCTACTTGCCACAGGAGTGTAGATTACATGATTTGTAGAGCTCTGGTGATTTGTAAGATTTTATCTGCATCCAAAGTGAAGTCAGAATGTAAACCCATTATTGTTTTGGGTTGAAAACCACAAGAGTAGGTTCAAATCTGATCCACTAAATTCAGACACTCCTGTGATCAACTGGCAGAGAGCATGAAGGGTACATGAGGGTTTCAATAGCCCCCATAGCTTTGAACTTGCATTCTGATTCACCAAAGAATAACATATGAGGTGTCTAATAAAATTCTGTGTCACATTGGTTACCAGTGCCACTGCAAAATGCATATATGGATGTTGTATAATAAGTTATGTATATATACAAAAAATTATGTTCTTAGGGTCTGTATGTAGAGTTTGGTCATCCGCAAAGGTGAAAAGTGTGCTTTCTTTCACACAAGAAATTATTATCTGTCCTTGTACATGTTAATTAAGTATTGTATGGTTCACAGTGAGCCTCCTTTCACAAGTGTGAGCCAAATGCTAATTAAAGATTGTGAAATCTTCAAAGATAGGAAATTAACAGGAAGAGGTGAACAGCAGCAGTTATCTTTGTTTAGGGGTAAACAATGAAATGAAATTTGGAACTATATTTCACCAAGAAATTTGATGATGAAGGAATGCCTAACATAGTGAATGCTGTTAGAAATATGGTAGGCTTAAAAGTGAAAATAAAAAAAGAACAAGTGAAAAATTATTTATGGATGAAATGCTTCCTAGAATACTCAGGGAGCTGATAGCTAAGGCTCAGATACCTCCTCTATCATCTTTGAAAAATAGAAGTCGGGAGAGATTCCAGAAGAAAAGGGCAAATATAGTGCCAATCTATAAAAAGAGAAATAAGAACAACCCAGGAAACTACAGAGAAGTCAGTTTAACTTCTGTGCTAGGAAAGATAATGGAGCAGGCAATTAAGGAATTAATCTGCAAACATCTGGAAGAAAATAAGGCGATAAATAAAGAACAAATCATGCCAAACCAATCTGATAGCTTTCTTTGATAGGATAACAAGTCTTGTGGATAAGGGAGAAGCGGTGGACATGGTATACCTAAACTTTAGTAAGGCATTGCATGACCTTCTTATCAATAAACTAGGCAAATACAACTTAGTTGGAGCTACTATAAAGTGGGTGAATAACTGGCTGGATAACCGTTCTCAGAGAGTAGTTATTAATGGTTCACAGTCATGCTGGAAGGGAATTACAAGTGAGGTTCCACAGGGGTCTGTTTTGGAACCAGTTCTGTTCAATATTTTCATCAACAATTTAGATGATGGCGTAGAAAGGATGCCTATTAAGTTTGCAGATGATATCAAGCTGGAAAGGGTAGCAACTGCTTTTGGAGGATAGGGTCATAATTCAAAATGATCTGGACAAACGGGAGAAAAGGTCTGAGGTAAACAATGAAGTTTAATAAGGACAAAAGCAAAGTGCTCCACTTAGGAAGGAACAAACCATTTCACACATACAGAATGGGAAGTGACTGTCTAGGAAGGAGTACGGCAGAAAGGATCTCGGAGTCATAGGGGATCACAAGCTAAATATGTGTCAACAGTGTGACAATGTTGCAACAAAAGAAACATGATTCTCAGATGCATTAACAGGAGTGTTGTGAGCAAGACATGAGAGGTCATTCTTCCACTCTACTCTGCACTGATTAGGCCTCAATTGGAGTACTGTGTCCAGTTCTGGGTGCCACATTTCAAGAAAGATGTGGAGAAATTGGAAAAGGTCCAGAGAAGAGCAACAAAATGATTAAAGATCTAGAAAACATGAGCTATGAGGCAAGGATGAAGGAGTTGGGCTTGTTTAGTTTCAAAAAGAGAGGAATAAGAAGGGACATGATAGCAGTTTTCAAGTACCTAAAAGGGTGTTACAAGGAGGAGGGAGAAAAATTGTTCTCTTTGGCCTCTGATGATAGGACAAGAAACAATGGGCTTAAACTGCAGCAAGGGAGGTTTAGGTTGGACATTTGGAAAAACTTCCTAACTGTCACGGTGGTTAAACACTGGAATAAATTGCCTAAGGAGGTTGTGGAATCTCCATCACTGGGGATATTTAAGAGCAAGTTATACAGACATCTAGCAGGGATTATATAGACAGTGCTTGGTCCTGCCATCGGGGGGCGGGGGGACTGCACTTGATGATCTCTCAAGGTCCCTTCCAGTTCTAGTAGTCTATGATTCTATGAACCTGTAGATACGTCTTGAATGTGTGACCTTTGTATAAGCCTTCTTGGTAGAAATAGCAAAAATGCCTAGTTAATTAAGTTTAGTCATGTAACCATTTCTTTCCAACATTCTTTATCACCACCATTTTGATTTCTTCTTCCGTGGTAATGAACATAGTCTTCTTTTCACAATAAATATATCTAAGTGTTATCTTTTTAGCAGAGCTGTGTTCTCAGGTGTAACTAGTACCCTGCAGTACATGTTTCCTGGGGCCTGGAATGTAGCTGCCAGAGGCTGGTGGTTTCAGGAAGCATAACCACAGCAGGCAATGGCAGCTTCACACTAAAGGCAGTTGATGATGATGAGATGGCTGTCTTTGAGGACCCTGGGGAAGTGGCACAACCTCAAAATTTAAAGTGCTTTGGATTCAGGGTTCCAGTTTTGTCACATCCATTCAGTAAATATATTCACAACAGTGCCCTTATAACTGCCACCATGCATGTTTGAACCTAGGAACCTTGATTTAATGTAGAAGTCTACAGCTTGAGATATAAAGCCAGCTGGCTCCGGCTGTGGAGCTCACTCGTTTTTAATCTCTCACTGTAAGTGGCCTAAGCTACACGGGACAGTGAAGTGAGTTAAACCCTGTCAACATCAGCTGAAGAAGAATCTTTCAAAGTGCATGAAATATGCAAACTGATTTTTATTTTCTTTTTCTTAGTTGTCAGAGGGAGAGGGAAAAGGAGGATGTAGAAATGGGTTTGGGATTTCATTCTACCTGTTGGTATTTGAATCTTCTACCTCTCATGAAATCATCTTTGACATAAAACTCAGCAGTAGCTCCCTAGCATGCTGAGTGACTGTGACAGTTCAAGCATACAATTTTATAGCAGGCAGCAAATAAGACTGAGAATTCAGGGTTAAAAAATCAAGTAAAATTTTGTACTCTACAGTAATGAAAGTTGACCAAGAGAGTAAATCAAATGTATCTCCTAACAAACTGAAAACAGCTGTTTGGCTCAGTTTGTCTCTGATTTAGGTTAGGTAATTATTGCCTTAGTGTGGTTCAAGGTTGTTCTGTATTAGTGAAATATGATATCATATGAAAATCATCCAACTTCTTTATTTACTGTAGCATCAGAAATTCCACTTCTTAAAAAAATTTAAGAAACGCAAACCTTCTAAAAATGTACCTAAGTTAAACTTTTAAAATGCCATTTTCTTTAGTCTTCCAACACATAATTACTGTAGCTTATTACAGCAATGTGATAAAGTGTTATGTATCTATATTGTGGAAATTATATTTTAATTCTAAACTGCTAAGCCATTCAATTTAGTTTTTAAGGAATATGGATAAACAATTACATTTAAAAAAATATAAACTATGATACACTATCTGAGCTTAATCTCCTAGTAATCCAATAGCAATATACTTTCAACCTTAATTTTGAAGAAAAATAATGCTATCATTCTTATATCATTTATACACTAGAAATTTTCTCTTATAGGTTTTGCATGCCAATAGTAACAAAAAATAAAGAAGTATTAAACTTAAATGTTCAAAATTAGAGAACAATTCTTCAAAGAAAATAAGTTAAATGTTGGAGCGATTTAAAGTAAATTAAGTAATTCAAATAATTCCAAACTCTATTTTTGTTTCAGGAGATTACTGCTGTAAAATTAGCTGCTTTAGCACCTTTATTACCTACTATCAATATTCTGGCTGTGCTGGTAATTAAAATACTATTTTACTTTAACTATTTTATTGACTTGCCTGTTGGACACCATGTGTG
The DNA here is from genome assembly GCF_049634645.1 of Pelodiscus sinensis. NCBI lineage: Eukaryota > Metazoa > Chordata > Testudines > Trionychidae > Pelodiscus > Pelodiscus sinensis. Next base: position 46,685,700 of record NC_134714.1, on the reverse strand, counting down.
TTCTAAATGCATTGAACTACCATTTCAATTCTGGAAAGTCAACAAAAAAAATTGGCTTCTACTCTCATATTGGCTGTAAGTTCTGAGTCTGTACCAATTACTGTACTTTGCTAGACCAAATCTTTAATTTAAAGCACAAGAAAATAACACCAAGAAATATGTAATAACTATAATACAATCCCAATAAAGTGCCACAAATTGAAGTGCTTATCTTTCTCAGGCTTCAGTTTAAGTCCAACCAAAAGTTTCAAATAAAATTATTTGGGTGATTTCAGGTCAGCTCCTAGCAAATAGTGAATTCACATCAGTAAATTATTATACAGAAATCTAACTTGGAGGCTGAAACGGTCAGGGGACTCATTATGGATGCACATATAAAGAGGTTTGCTTACTACACCCAGTGTATAATGCTATTTAATACTCAGTACTGCATATTTTCTTAACTTTGATAAATGCTAATAATCCTTCTCAAACCAAACACAATAGAAAGAAAGTACAATTTTCAAATATAAATGTTGCAGTCTAATAATTCTGGTAATTAGTAGGTACCTGCAGGCAACAAAAGAAAAATCTTTCATACATTGTAGATATTCAGTTGCCCCATATTGTTCCATGCAACAGAATCGAAAAGGATTAGACACAAACTCAAGCTAAAATAGCATCAAAGTTGCCCATTATCTTGCTTTTTAAAATATACAGGGCTTCATTGTACTCATTTCGACTATCCAAGCACAAGAAGGAAAATGGAAATCATTCTCATTGTCAGCAACATTCCCAGATACAGGCTGTTTATATATATACAGGATGAGGGCCAAAAAGGTGCCCGAAGTATAAACTATAATGGATAGGAACTCCCAGCCAAAAATCCCCTGAATAGATATAGACAAAGGCACTGGGAGCACATGAAGTTCCAAACCTGCTTTGGACAGAGGGCCTCATTTTTGATGCAGCTCAGGCACAGAGGAAGGGAAAGATAAAAACATGAGTGCAACCTATCTTTCCTATATCAGGATCCTGAAAATGACACCAGGCAACCTAAGAGACATCTCTACCAGCTGAGAATCAGCCAGAGTACAGTGAGCTCCAACCCTGTCCCTAACATGTCCACAGCCCGCCCCCTAGCAGTTAAAGGCAGAGGACATACCCTTGGTTCTTTCAGTTTCATGTGGCTGAAGAGATTCCCCTCCATCAGATACATTCTCGGCTACCCCTCCAAAGCAGCTTTCCAGCTGCTTCATACACTGAACATAATCTAGACTGCTATTTTTATAGCTAAACCTTATTAGTCATTCCAAGAACAACAAAACAAACTTTACCTTAAGGTTTCTTTCCAAGCTCCATGGCCCCAGGATCTTTGCTGCAGGTCTTTCTATTCTATCACCTAGTCCCCTATGCCAAAAGAAACACTCCATGCCCCTCAAATCAAGATACCTCAAGAGATATGTTGTAGGACTGCTGCAATAATTGAGGCAATCATATCCAAAGAAAGGCAAAAATGGCTATAAATCGGACGTGCTACTTTGACAACAGGCCCATAAGAACTACCCAGATAGATGGGCCACATCCTGTCTCATTTCAATCTGCTTTGCATCCCAAAACAGCCAGAACTTGTCTAAGTTGACAGATAAGGATTCTCCTGCATAGAAGAATATTCTAGTTATTAAGTGTTGACTCAGCCACCCTGCTGCTATTCATCTCGTAGCCAAGAATAATGGGGCATGGCTGGAGTACTGTTGTGCTCTGGCAATACCCAGTTCTTTGAATTACCCTTTGAAAGCATGGTACCTGAATGTAATTCAGAAGAGCCTTCAAGATACTCTACATTGTGCTGGGGGTCAAATTGACCTCAGAATAAGCAGGAAGGACATATAAAAGGTGGCTTATAGACATTTTTGCCCCCTTATGCTCCAGGGCCACGTATCTAGTACAGCTCCTTGGACAAGAAACTGTATGTGAAAATATCTAAAATCTAATTTGTACAGTAATGTTGTAAAAGCTATTTAATGAACAGCTCGTAGAGAAAACAGGTAGCAGAGTCTGCAGTAAGCAGGCTCCTTTATATACTATTTTACACAGACTCATCTCTGTTGTTTTGAAAAACACTACTTTTGAGTTACACCTTAATAAATAAATGTTGTTCACCTCTGCTTACAAATTGATTGGCGGTGTACATAATATCAGTCAAAACAATTTTGACTCATGCTGCCACTAATAAAAATAAATAAATAAAGTGGTCGTGTTAATTCTTTACAAGTATCTTTTGTCAAGAAAACTAATGTAGTGCCAACCTAATTCAGAGGAAGTCATGCCACTGTTATGTCCCTAGGTATTTCTGCTTCCTTTATAAGATTAGGACATTAAAATTTGAGGTGAATAGAAACACATACTAAAAAGCATGAATAATTGTTTTAACTACTAATAATGTATAGTATTTTTGTTCTGTTTATGTGGTGACTTTCACCTGAAAGGATCACAGTGGGAATTTTTTACTTTGTTTGCTAGGTTCTGTCTTTAGAAACCCTACTATACAAAATTATATACCTAATTTGTCAATGTCAGTCATGATTTCTACGGTCACTAAAATATTCCAAAGTCTACCATAGAACAATACCTGGATGAAGAGCAGCTGGTTCAGACTCAGGCAATGCAAAAGCAATGGCTAGTCAGGAGCGGGAAATACCTCAGAGTGATATAATTTCTCAAGTTCTTGGGGATTCCACAGTGAACCCTGGAAAAGTAGACAGTGCAACTCCCAAATATGCCTTCTTCTACCTTCAATTACTTGCCCTTTTATCTCACATGAGAAGCTGACCGCACTGATCCACATGTTCATCCACACTAGACTGGTAACTGTAATTCACCATATCTGGGGCAGAAGTAAGGCAAAGGCTCCACCCTGGGTAAATTTCAGCAGCTCGTCACCTCAAGGATCATTTGAGCATTGTAATGAGTATGGGACAGCAACATGGCCTCCCTCTGACCCAGAAGAGGAAGGGCCCTCTAAGACTCCTTGGTGGGCAGATCCACCCTCACCTACCCTTGCCCACAGGAAGCCAGAAGGCAGGACTAGGAGTATAAGAGCTGAGAGCTCAGTCAGAGCCCAGCAGCCGAACAGGCTAGATGCTCAGCCCCAGCTCCTGCAACGAAGGGTTCAGCCATGCTGCACCTGATGGGAGGACTGGTTTGGGCCTCCAGGATCCCAGCAGGCCTCATATGACCAGCTTGGGGCTGCTGAGATTGCAGCCATGGCTTGAAGATATGCGGAGACCACAGCCCCCCCCCCCGCCGGACCCCAATGACTGGACGGGTCCACCTGGCTCCCTCCCTGAGCTGGAACCCATGGCTATCCTGCCAGCACCTCCATCCCCAGCGGACCCCGAGGAGCAGTGCCTGAGCCAGGTTGGCCCCCAGGGGGAACTGGGAAACAGCCCAGGGACAGCAGACCCCAGGGTAGCTGCGGAAATGGCGATGGGGTAGGCAGTGTGTTGTGGCTTAGATCCCCGCTGACCCAGTGGCTGCCTCTGTCAGGGCCCTGGACTGGGATGCCATGGAGCTGGTGGGCCTGCATCCCCTATGCCACTGCTTCCCTTGGGTGGGAGGCTCACCCTACGGGGCAAAACCCCTGCGCTTTTCGGCTCTCTGCCAGTGAGGAAGCCCGATCCCTGCCTGGCTGGGATCCAGCCGGAACTTTAAACTGTTGAACTGCTTGTGATAAACATTTGTCTATCCGCCCCGCCTTGACCCAGGTCTAGGCCTTAATACACTGTTGCTCAGCCTTCGGCTAGACCGAGGCATGCTGAGCAACTTTTTGGTGGCTGCGGCACTGCGATTGCCCTCTTTCAGAGCACTCTAGGGAGTCAGCACGGCCTCTCACTGACCTTGGACCCTTTACAAGCACCTACAGAGATAGATCACCAATTGGACGTAGCCTTAATCCTAATTTTCAACACCATCAGTAAAATCAGGACCGAGAGAGACCTCAGGCCATGACATGCTAATACAGATCTGTTCCTGTTGGACAATATATCTACAAGACCAGAACGAATAATAAAAGGGCTGAACACAAGGGTTCTCAGCTGAAGAGGTTCAGCTCTGGAATGAGTTAGCGAAGGTGATACTAACTCCAAACTGACCACTCATACACAGTGTAAGAACCTCTTTAATACAAATATTTTGTATATTTATTGTTTTAAAATATGATAAACATACTTCAAGCAGAGCTTCTTGGAATCTGGGAAGGGTGAAAACAGAAAACTCGCTGTGCAAATCTAATTTACTTTTGCAGTGCTCAGATAATATAGAGATAGGTTCTTCTCTGAGCCTCATGATAGACCTCAGTGTTTCATCTGACTTGAAGGAGGGTACTTCCAGTAACATAACACCCTTTAACACCACAGTGAGCATTGGGCCATTCAGTATAACCACAAGGGAAGCTTGCTAATTACCAAATCAGAATCACTTCCTGAACCAAATGGTATTTACTTGCAGATCTCCAATTTGACTAGCCTAATCCTGCATAGAGTGTGATAGCTGGCAGAATGATACAGAATGCAGAGATCGCATGACAGTGGCTGCATACCACACTACTGAACTAACTCATTATTACACATATGGGATGCAAACAGGAGTTATGCCCATTATGACAGAACAAGAGCCATTGTACTTTTATTTAAGTCTGACATATGATTTAAATTTTTCAGGTGTGAAAATACAAATCTTATAAGCATAAAAAACAAGTAATAAAATTGTCAATGAAGCAAGAGTATATATAAACTTCAGCTAATAATGGAATCATTATATCTGTATTTGCAGCTTAAAACATTTTCTTTTAGAACAATGGCTTTTTTTTCTGTCAAACAAACTTACACAGAAAAAAGACAAACTCTCAAGGGTTACAGAAAAACCTACTAATAAAATAATAAATTGCAACTTCCACAAGTCACCTGAACAGCTCTTCACACTTAGTTTACAACCTTGCATTCACCCATTTCAAAATATATTGAATTACGGTCAATTTTTCCTTCTTCAGGTTTTTCCTGTTACCTACAAAGATTCTGTTATCATTATACACTAATTTGTCTCCAGGTAACTCTTTGCTTCCAAAGCATGTATCATTATATTCTGGCCAAGAACCTCAGCTGGTATAAAATGATTTCTGTGGAGTCACACTAATTTACATCAGATCTGACCATCCACTGTTTTCATATTTCAAATGAAATGAGGCCATGTGTGAGTAGCTTGATATATAGTTTAAAAGTACAATAGTGCTTTGGACAAAAAATTTTAAAGTGTGCTGGCTGACTGTACAGATATGAACCTTGATATTGCATTTACTTATGCTTGTGAATAACTTTACACAAACAGTCCCAATGCATTTAAAGGAAAAATTTGTGTGCAAGAGTCAAGTATGAAAGTGTTTGTAAACAGTACTGGGCCTGTAAATAAAACTCTCATACATACATACATACACACACACATATCTATAACTACATACAACTCTATCTATGTATGTAGTTATATAGTTATTTATTTGTGCACTTAGAATATAATACCATGATATTTAGCTGTTATATCTATCAATCTGAAAAGGAAACAATTTACTTCCTTTAAACCAAACATAGGAGGGTATGTTAAAGAATGGAAATGGTAAGGTTTCTTGTCACTGGAGGGGGTCCATGGGTCAGACCCATCAGGAGTACAAGTAACGAGTTCTTTAGGAAGTGTCCAGCTATTGCTGACTATCTTGGGTCTGATTCTCCTTTCACTTTCACCAAATAACTTCATTGACTTCAGAGAAAGACAAATAGACCCATTAGCTCCAAGTGTCAGGGGAAAGGTTGGCCCAGCCAGTCATAATTTGTTCAAACTCCAAAAAATCCTGAGCTAACGAGATACAAAAATTCTTAATTCCAAATAATGTACTCTAGTATAATGATGCACTAGAACTTTAAAACACATAGTGCATGAATTATAGAAGGACCTAAATTCAAATCCAAATACAGTTGTATAAAAAGTTCAGGATGGAAGGTTTTAGTTTGGACTCAGTCCTAATGAAGCATGCATATTCATTAAGATTCAGACTCTTCCCCCCTATTAGAAACATTCATTTTAGGTGGCAACTGAGCATAAGAAGGGTCCTTTTGAAATTCTGTAACTGTCACTCAGACTGACTTGCAATTATATCAGCAGTGCTGCTGAAGAAAATGTGGGCAGGGTTGTCCAGACGTATCTCCCATAGGCAAACAGTTACTTGCAAAAGTAATCCTAGTGACTCAAGTGAGTAATTGGTCTCTAGTGGTAATAAAGCAGTTTACAATCTGGCCCTAATTAAGCAAATATATAAAAAAATTAAAGAATGTGTAATTAAATTTGCTACATTTGTTTTTTTCCTGTATTGTTTCTATACTTGAAAGAAAACTAAGGTTTGTGCCTTTTTTCTAAAATTAACACCCCCACAATAATACCAATATCTTAAAAAAAACCCAATTTTGATTCACATATAAAAGCAAGTGTAACTGCTACTGAAGGTTTCATAATGAGACATGCACCATTATTACACTAATGGTTTCTCTAGTGGATTGTTCTTTGTTCTATTAGTATTTTATTCAGTGTTTCATGTTTACTCTTCTAAAATAGATTCTCTAAAATAATGCATCTGAATACAGTCAAATGTATTCTGAAGAGATCTGAATTATTGCAGATTCCAGTACTTTGGAAAAGCAATTTTAACTTTTCATTTTTACTTTTCATGTTAAAATTAAGGAGAGGTTGAGGTCCAGCTGATAGTGTTTACTATAGAAAACTTGGTCAAGCTGGTGTTTGACCTTTGACAAAAGGCTGCCCTCAGTCCGGCTATTCCCAACAAACCAGGCCCGAGACAATAAGGTGCTTTATAGCTATTAGCTAGGCCGGTGTGTTTCTCCAGGAAGACCTCAAGCTGAAAAGCCAACATGCCTGACAACCACAGCCAAGGTACCAAGGGTCCAAGCACTAGACATTGGAAAACAAATGGAAAAAGCACACATGGCTACATCTGGAATCCTAATGGGCCACCAATGGTTCCCAGCTAAAGGAAGAATTACCAGTGTTATTTTATCATCCCTTGTGCTAACTTAGCTGTTTAGGTACAGCAATAAATGATTTTTTAAAAACATATTTGGGTCATTATGTCATATACCACCAGCAAGTAGGGTTGTTTTATTGTGCTTGGAGTCAAAATACATTGCTATACCCAGATGTGAGGGAAGTTCAAAACCTCTAGTCCTTCTGTATTCATTCCTGTTGGACAAATGGATTAAGTTTTTAAAAAGGAAACTGAGAATTTTTATGGCCTATAATCCCATCTCACCAGTAAAATTTGCACCAACGTTTTTCTAGATAAGTTTGCCTTGCCAATGACAACACTACATATTAACATAGTAAGCAAAGCAAAATGTCAACCAACAGGAAATGCCAGATATCCTTGTCAAGACATCTCTCAATTCACTTTGCCATGGCCACATTATGCAACACTCAAGAAACAACTTCTGGGTGAAAAAAAGTTTGCCTTGTAGCAGAGCATGATTTGAAATTCGGGGGAGAGGAGGAGAGGGAATTACTTATTGCGGTAAAAAGATTTTAGAATGTCTAGCCTATTCACATGCCAAAGCATTAAAGTAGTACTCCTCAGAAGTGGCCCTAAATTTAGATCTTGTAAAAAACCAAGCTCTTCCAAAACCAAAGAGCAACATATTATACATTTTTAAAAATGCACTATAAAAGCAGTTTACAAAAATATGCCTCCTGTAGTGTTTCTAACCCAGGCATTCCAGCACTGAGAACCTGAAAATGAAATAGATTATAAAGACCAGTGAAACCAAATTCATTGGCATTCACTTCTGAAGTTGAGAAATATCAAAAAATGAACAAGCAGTATAAATAGCAATTTATACTGGAATTTAATTTTTTAAAGTTGTAATTAGCTAATGGATTACCAGCAAGGATGTTTATTTAAAGTAAGATTTTTGATTTAACATATCCACACAATTTGATCCAACTTCAGTCAGTAAATATATTCTGCCATTACCTTCCATTTCACTCTCCTTCATTAATAGAGAGCTGTTTCAAGGTAAATAAAATTTAGGAAGCAAGTGCAGTGTCCAACTCTAGCAAAAGTCAACGAAAAGATTCACACAGATTTCAGTGGAAGTTTGATCTTGCCCTAAGGTAAGTAAATAATAAATTTCTCAGTCCCACCTGTTTTTAATTGTATTTCTTTCTATTTGTTCCACTTTGTTTCTTTTTCTCCTTTCATTGTTATTCTCTGTTTTCTTTTCTAATCATTCCCGTTTTTCCCCGTTTTTCAAATGAAACAAGTTATGTCTGATGAGATTCACAAACAGAAAAAAGCCACAAACTAGATGACTATATGTAGGAACAGGGCTAATCTTGCTTTTTCAGCACATGATCTGCAAAATGGCCTTGAAAGCAGATTTAAAGAATAACATTTTGCATGTCCCATAGACACAAAATAATTTCATGCTCTGCATAATACATTACAATAACAAAAGGCTAGGGTCAATAGCTCACAGTAAAGTTAAATTCACTTTAGCAGTAGGTTTCCAAGTCAGATAGGAAGCCATCACTAAACTTTTCATTTTTGTAAATACATCAACAGTAAGAGGAGGTGTGATTAAAAAATAATCATGACAACTTCAATGCTAAAGTAACTGCTTTTCAAAACAGTTCTTCCTCCCTGTTTTCCTTTTCAAAATACACTGAGTAACCCTTATTTGCCATGGAAAAACAGACATGTGAATTTGATACTCTGTACTTGTTGATGTATTTTTAAAGCTTACTAGCAAAATGCAGAATGTAAAATGTCCTTGCTTCTGGTGCCACATGACAGATTAAAAATACAATTAAGTAAATAGCTAAATGTTGCTTCTGATTCTCAAGTACAGCAGAAGTATTAGATTATGCTGAAAGAAAAAGAAGAAAGCCAACTCAACAAATTACTCTTGATATTATTAAAAAAACCTGTTTAAAATACATATTTGTATGGAGGAACAAAATACATCTGTAAATGTAGTAGTGTCATGAACTGCCAGTTTTCAATATAATGGAACAATTTAACATATATAAACCTCCCAAAATTGTCAAGTAGAAAACAACTAAGTAGGCTACTTTAAGTGTCAGAATATCTTTTCCTTGCCACTCCCCCAGATGTTTTCTTACTTAAGGAAAGGAGCAGAGCAAGGATTAGAGAAGTTTTTAAAAGAAACACAAAACACCTTGACACATACTGGAAAAAAAATAAGAAGGCTTCACTTTGTTTATGAAAACTATTTTCTATACATGTTACTTACACTCTGGTTTTATCAGCATTAAGAAAATCCTGTTGTAGAGGGGGAAAAATCTAATGATATCAACTCATTATGGAGAAATGATACACTTTACCCAAGCAAGAAAGAGTGCAGAAAAAAAATGTAGTAAACAGTCTAAATAAGAGGAAATATTTTATGGTACAGTTTTTCCTCAGTATTTAAAATCAATTTCCCTTCTACTCCCACACTCAAAGCCATCTCAAAACAGAGAAGATAAGCAGGATGGAACATTTTTCTTGTGACCATGCTAATTAAAGCTAAAGTTTATGAACTAATACAAGTGATTTTAAATGGCATGTCTGGTCATGAAATCGTGAGTGCAAAGGACCTTCTCTTACTGATCCAGGTCCCTGTGCATGGACCTGTGCATCTATTAAGTACTGTCTATCACACTAAGAATTTATATCTGTGTTTCTCAATGACCTTTCAATGGACTCATTCCAGTTCCTGAGATCTCCCTTACACCTTAGGATGGCAGCAAGCTGGTCCTGGATATAAAAAACGCTGAGAAACATTGGTTTAAATAATAGGAAAGGCCTGATGCAAGATTTGTTTACTAGCAAGAATTTCACCATTGGTTGATAACTTTTAAGAAAACTTAAGATTCTCCAGTGATGCTATAGTCTCTCTGATGCAGCCCATTTGTATTTTACAAGCTTTCTGCATCACAATAGCACAAACTAACTGACAATGAACAAACTGACAACAAACCAGGGCTATCCTTACCCATATGCAGAATATGTAGCTCCATAAGGCACCTGAAAATTGGGGCACCTCTGTGTCTTAATGTACACCCACCTGACTCTTCCTATCTCTGTACTGTGTCTCTGCTTCCTCTGGAGAGGATCTAGTTAACTTAAAAAGTGAAAGCCTGCCATACCTATTAGCAGAACATTTAACCTGAGAGAGAGCCATTAAAGTCGTAATGAAGCTATTTTACAGCCATTTGCCAACCCCAGGTATATACTAAATGTACTGTGTTAGACAGGACCTTAGTTTAAATTTTATTTTTAAAATATTTCATTACTGTGTTGCTGAAGATTATAAAATCACATCTCTATAAAGTTACCTTTTTTCTCCCCCTTCCCCCTTCCCCGCCCTCAGGCTGCCATGGGGCATAGGAGTATCAGTTTAAAAGTACTGTGTAGAACCCCATAAATTCTAAGGATGACCCTGCAAACAACTAAAACTAGCAGCAACTTGTTTAAAACCATGATATACAACAAACAGACGCAGTTTTCTTTGCAAGCTGAGATCACCAGGAACTCTGACTCTGGCCATGCTGACAGTAAGAGAGAACCGCAGCAGTGTTGACTCTCATGGCTCCTTAAAGCTGTGGACAAGCCATGCGGCCAACACAAGAACGTGTCAATGGACACTAATATGAACAGATCCAGCACATAAAATGCACGTGCTTTTGGAATTCACACAGGGACCATCACTCAAAAAAGGAACTACTCTTAGGGTATGTCTACACTACCCTCCTAATTCGAAATAGGAGGGTAATGTAGGCATACCGCAATTGCAAATGAAGCCCGGGATTTGAATTTCCCGGGCTTCATTTGCATAAAGCCGGTCGGCGCCATTTTTAAATGCCGGCAGTTCGAACCCCGTGCCGCGCGGCTACACGCGGCACGGAGTAGCTAGTTCGGATTAGGCTTCCTAATCTGAACTAGCTGTACTCCTCATTCCACGAGGAGTACAGCTAGTTCGGATTAGAAGCCTAATTAGAACCGTGCGGCACGGGGTTCGAACTGCCGGCATTTAAAAATGGCGCCGGCCGGCTTTATGCAAATGAAGCCCGGGAAATTCAAATCCCGGGCTTCATTTGCAATTGCGGTATGCCTACATTACCCTCCTATTTCGAATTAGGAGGGTAGTGTAGACATACCCTTACTCTCTACACTGTGTTAGCTCAATAAGTGGAGAACTTCAATTTCCAATTCACTTTTCACACTAACTCCATTTCTCAGTGGAAAATGTCCTGTTCTTCTAAGTGTGACCATTTGGTACTAAACTGCTGCAAAAATTGCTCCATTTTGTTTACTGGTCTTTATGTCCCCGGATCCCTAATAAAGCTAGAAGGAATGTAAATGGCTGAAGAGATGTATTTACGAGTGTGAAGCAGCACAGCAGGAAGGTCTCACCTATGAGGAGGTGGGCTGGTTATTTTTTGTGAAAATAATTATTTAGAAGTCAAGTACACTCCCTACTAGATAAACCTCTTTAAGGTAAAAGCATGTCTACGTATATACATTTTAAAAGCATATTTAATGATACTTTGCAAATATATCATTAAATATGTTTATATGCAATCATATTTTCACAGTAATGGTGACTACTGAACATTATATCACATTAATTTTTACTGTCAAATTAGATACTGGAGCCAAAAATACTGTAGACTGTAAAATAAAGCCTGTTGTAGCATACTCCTTTGCCAATTCTTCATACAGCGGATATCCATCTGTCTTCCCAAAGCACTGCACATATTTGCTGGGGCTCTTACATTTTCATGTTACTAGTCCTGTACTTAGCACATTTCCTCAGAAGCAATAAGCAAACAATTCATAAAGTCAGTTTTCAAATGTAGCAGCAAACATCCAATTTTGCTTCATGCTCCCCTTAAAACCACCCTTCTACCATACCAGGGGCTAGGCAAGACAATTATCTCTGGCATAGATGGTCCGTATCTTATGCTGAAAACTTGCTCAAAAGCCAGTGGGATCCTAAGGAGCTTGATTTAGCAAGGCACTCAAGCACATTCCTAACATCAAGTTTAAACATAAGCATGTGCTTAACTACTTTGCTGAACTGAGGCTTGAGTGCACCATCCATTAATACCTGGTAAGTTTGTCTTACTGAAAATGAATTACATTTTAGTCTTCCAGAGATTTAATAATTATTGTTTCTAAAAATCAGTCTTTGGATAATATTTCATAATAGCAAAAATTTCTGATGTATTGAAGCAACAAGAATGAATCTACAAGTCAGTCTACAAAAGGACAAGAGTGAGCACTGCAGGTTAAGGTGCTGCCTAATTTAGAGTTTAGAACAAGCTATTGCTAAAAGATGAGATTTTCCAAAGTGCTCTGTGTTCTCCTAACACTGTTCTCATTCACATTAATGGCAACACAGGTGAGCATAGGGGAGACAGAGGGTGTGTCTACGCTGCACCATAGTTTGAAATAAGATATACAATTTGAGCTTCACAAATTGCATATCTTATTTCGGTCTTCATTCAAAATAGCTTATCTACACAGCGCCAAATTTCCAAATAATCTGCTATACTAAAACATCCCTTTCTCCTCGTGGAAGGAGGTTTACAGAGATGTTGGAATAGTGAGCCCGTTATATTTTGAAATAACAGGCTTGCTGTGAAGACACGGGATAGCTATTTTGGGATACTCTGGTATCTCAAAGTAGCGTTGCAGTGAAGATGTAGCCAGAATGTTCATATGTGCACATACGCACATGGTGTTGTAGAGTCACTGATATCAAGGTTTTCTTGCAATTAGTTTTAGATGACCTGCATAATTCACTCATGGCTTCACAATTCATGTTTAATGCATCACTCTTTCGTGCCAATAAAACATGTATTGTCTGTGTGGGATTTTCAGGTAGGCTCAGTGTTGGCTTAACTCTTCTCCCATTGAAGTCAATTCCACCTCCTGTAAACACTGGCTCCTCTAGTATCATAAATGCCACATAAAAAGGTGAAATTTTTGCAAGTGACCTAAAATGAATTGTTTTGTACTTACAAATGTTATAGTTTTGAAATCTAATATCTCAAGAACTCCCAGAGCTAAAAGCAATTGTGAGTGCAGCTGGAAAACTCTTTCCAAAATATGTAACATTCCTATTTCTAGAACTAGTGAATTTGCAAGGTATGAGACTGTGCCATTGGTGGAGAGCTGGATATTGCCCATTATAGAGCCCAAGCCAGTATACGTTTTGAAACAGGGGTAATTCTTTGCTGGAAGACGAAACAGACATTTTTCTCTGACAGGTTGATTTTTTTTTAAATAGCAGATGTTTGAGGCTGCTCCAAGGTTTGGAATGTTGAAATAAATCCCAGTGGAAATGGATTAGTGGACAGAGAGCAGGTGAGGCGGTCAAAGGTGGATGTAAATATCATTTATCAGATGATTCTGCAATTTGTCACATTGGTATCACCTACCCACCTACCCATATGTGGCATATATGCAGTTCTTTCCAGGAAAGACCTAACATAGTTTCTATGGCTAGTGTGCTCAAGGATAAATTACACTGTAAATGAGTGATGTGCTCCAAGAATTTTAAACAAGGAACACCAAGAAAAAATCATTCTTAGCTTAGGATAAGTTTGTGTCCCAGAGCATATATCCTTGCAGAGAGAAGAATAAGGGGAAGGGAAATCTACTTATTTGTTTTCCCATTTAAACAAAAACAGTCTCTCCTAACCATGGAGCTTGGCAAACAAACTTAGGTGAAGTTTACTTTTTTTGGAAACTACTTATACTTCCTAAAAATATATATAGATCCTGTACAGTACCAAAGCACTCAGCGATGAGACCTATGTTGGCAGCATTTAGGGATATCCTCCTGTGATAGGGTGTATAAAATCAACACAGACCTATGAAGGGTTAAGTGAAGTCTGAGAGTCCAATTAACTCACCTTATTCCACTTAGAGGCAGTGTCAAGATCAATATAGGAACAGGCCTCGATGGGAATAAGTTGGGTAGTTACCATAAAAGGTGTTCAGAGCAATATTAAGACAATACTCAGGGTAGGAAGGTCCTGGGTCCTCTTTTGAGAAGACCTGAGGAAGAGACAGGGTGAAATCCTCTCCTGGGGAAGAGAGAAATAAGGTGCAGAAGTCAGGATCAGCTTCTGCAGTGGGCCCCTAGAAAGGGGGAGGGACCCAAGGGAAACAGCCCTGCAAGTCAATGTCCTGACAACAAGACAGAAGAAAAAGGAGAATCAGAAGTGGCACTGAAGTCCCAAAGTCACAGGAAGTTGGCCTTATTTTAATGTCAGTTGTTGAAGTTAAGAGAAATGAAGACCCAAGGTGAGACAGTCTTTGTGGTTTGCTAATTGTGTTTTAAATATTAGTGAAGGACATAATGTAAGACATTAATGCCCTTAAAGGGCAGGACTGTATAGGAACCTTGCCTCACTGACACAAAACACTCACAAAACAGTGTCCTCAAACAAAGCTTTTTACCATCTTCAGATGGCTTGGAAATACTATCCCACTTTTACAGTAATGATCCAATCTGGCCTCATTCATACACTCCTCAGCAAACATGTCATCACAAACACATCAATCTATCCTCTGCTCCCTACATTGGCTTCCCACAGAATATTGACCTAAATTCTTATTTTCAAGGTGCTGAATTGCCATGAGCCCAGGATACCTAAAAGGTTGTCTAAAGTTCTGGGACAAGAGCTCTAGTCAATATTCCAGCTCTTCAGGGACATTGGAACTGCTCATGTCTGTCTATATGACAGAAAAATCCTTGTTGGTGGAAGGCATACAAATATGGAAGGAATTCTGACAGAAAATAAGAATCTCTCAATATTATTATCTCCTATTCCAAATATAAGATCCCCATCTTTAACCTTACCGTCTCAATGTAAACACTCATTATGCTGTATTTGTATGATACCCCCCAAACAGAATACCACACTACTCATATAATTTTCCCTTTGTGGTGAACATGAACTGAATTTGGTGGTGAAATTTTAACAAGGAAATCCTGGCAATCTCCACAAACCCCCATCCAGTATGTCACTGGTTGTAAGCTATTTTACAAATCAGTCTAAACTTCCTGATTGTGGAGTAACATGGTTATAGCAAGGTTTATTCCACCTACACATACAAAATCATATTGTATTGTAAGACAACAACATCATGACAGAACAATTTTGTTAACGTGGCTGATCCCAGTAGGTTTTGCTATATTGGCCATGTCAACCATGTTAGTACCTCAAGTTCAAGGATGTCCAAACTATGAGCAGTGTATTCTTAGAAAGAGCCTTGTGGGCCTTTGAAATACACTCTGTATTTTGGTCTGAAATAGCTCAAATTTAATGTACTTTATGACATCTTTTAAAGCTCATCTTTTTTTCTAAGGGGAATTGTTAGAGAGGAAGAGGAAATTGAGTTTTTAAATTGCTTGGCTTATTAGCAGCTGTTTATTTTAATTGTACTGATAAACTTAGGGCAGAGGTTCTCAAACTTTCTGATATCGAGACCGCCCGCTAAGTTGCTTGCGACCCACCCTCAGGGGGTCAGGACCCACAGTTTGAGAAACGCGGACTTAGGGTATTATTTGTGATGTATTTATAAGCGATGTTAAGGAACTATAGTTCATATAGATGGGAGTCTTACTTGTAGCATTTGTATAAGTCTAAATATATTACACAAAAGACATATACACTTTAAAGAGTGGAAATTGCACATTGAAGAAAATAAATTGTACTTTCACTTAGCAGTTTGTTTTCATCATAATGTACGAAGGTTCTCCTCCCCGCTCCATCTCTGAAGCAAATAACCGTGTCTTTACACTTTTTGGTATTCTTTTCCCACTCACCATCTTGTTAGGCACTGTTTCACCTCTCAAAAACAAGTTACTATAATAATTGCAGGCCATAAGTGCATCTTGTCATCACTTATTTTTTTAATGGAAATCTCCCACTGACAAATGGGACTTCTGTTTGTCAAATGGCAGGACAGTGCCCAGTATTGCATAACTATATCTGGCGAACAAAAACACACCACGAGAATATGAGTAAGAAGGAAAAACATTAAACAAGGGAAGAGAAGAAAACCAGGAATTAAGAACTAAAATTTTAAACTAGCAGCAGTAATTAATCTCTTCACTGCTAAAAGTGACAGAAACGTGAAAGAAAAAAGCATAAGAGCAGAGATAGTTACTGTATGTTCTTAATTAATTTACTTTATCATTTGAGGGATACATTTTTGGTAATGAAAAACACATAATAGAATATAAACATACTTCTAGCAAAAAGTCCTTTGCCTTTCAGAAATCATGGTTTAGTTTTCCTTATGGGAAACTCTCCAATGACAGCATTTCAAGTTCTTGAAATGCCCTTCTGAGGTGTCCTTTTCTAAAGCAGACTGGAAATATCATCATATACAAAAAGGTTGTGTTAGAGTGGCAAATATTTCTGTGAGAAAATGGTCAGCAGTAACTTGGCCCTAATACAAAAAAGGCTGATTCATTGACTTGCTTTATATGGTAGTACCAGTGAATTATGGGGTGAGCTGTGTGAAGAAACTTAGGATGCTGACAACAAGAAACATACATACACACTGTGACTGATGCAAGTTAAAAAGTAGAAGACATGTTTGCTAATTTCAATGTCTGCATAAAACATTAAGAAAGTTACTGTCTATATCACAAACATGAAAAGGAAACTTGACTGTATAATCATGATCAAAGTTATTAGGAAAAGGAGAAAGCTATGTTATGCCTCTGTGATACCATAACTAATTAAAATACAGTAGCAACAGTATTCAGACTAGGCTTTTTATGCACTCCCTTTACAGAAATTAATGATGCTCTAAAACAGAGGACATTTCATTATTTTCATAAAAATATTAAAAAGTATTTGTTTTTCCTGTAGATTTTCATTCTGATGCATCTTGTAAAATCACATGAGAAAAAGGAAATTATATCATTTATTTGTGGAGACAAAAGGTGAAAAAAAGTCCCATATGTATAGTAACACTATTGCTTTTTAAAAAGTCTAAATAAGTCTCAGACTTATTTTTTATTAAAAGAAATAACTAAGTTATGGAAGAAACTAAATAGAGACAACTAATGCTAATAACTCTATTCATTAAAATATTATACAACAGATTTTACCACATTTCCCGTTTTAAAAAATTCAGAGATGAAGGAGGTTTCTCAAGAATATTTGCAAATGATCTGGTTTACAATAATTTTTTTTTAAAATAAGTTTTTTAACAATTGTGTCTAAGCCCTGTTCTACACTAGAGATATATTTTAAAATAACAGCCCTTATTTCAAAATAATAAGCAGAGCTTCCACTCTCCTAAGCCCGTTACTTTGAAATAACGAGCTGGTTATCTCAAAATCTGTACTCCTGCTTTCCTTGGGGACTAATGCTTATTTCAAAATAGTTATTTCAAAATAATTGTTCTGCTGCTGCTATTTTGAAATAATTACTCCCCAGAGTAATTCAAAGTAATTACTCCCCACTGTTTCCTGGGGTTCTAAGTTGGGGTAGCGCATCCACATTAATGGAGCCTCCCTCGGACTTACTTTGAGGCTCCTTTGTGGTAGGGACACGCTATTTCAATTTTGTTGTTTCAGGAGTTATTTCAAATGTAATTATTTTGAAATAAATTTCCTAGTGTAGACATGCCCTTAGACAACATTTTATTTTTCAGACAAACTCAAAAACACTGTCCCAAAATTCATTACCAGTGGATGGCTCAGACATGGCCTATGTGATACAAATTGGGCATCTCTATTCACTGTCTATTGGACTAACATCCATGTCACAAATTTATGAAGGTCACAATAAGAGATAAAACAAAAAACAGGACTGTGTAGCACTTTAAAGACCAACAAGGTGGTTTAATAGGTGATGAGCTTTCGTGGGCCAGACCCACTTCCTCAGATCAAATAGTGGAAGAAAATTGTCACAACCACATATACCAAAGGACACAATTTAAAAAAATGAACACATATGAAAAGGACAAATCAAATTTCAGAACAGAAGGGAGATGCGGGGGAGGGAGGGACGGAGGTAAATGTCTGTGAGCTAAAGATATTAGAGGTGATAATTGGGGAAGCTATCTTTGTAATGGGTAAGATAATTAGCGTCTTTATTCAAATTTGCATGTAGAGCATTGAATTTAAGCATGAATGACAGTTCAGAGGATTCTCTTTGAAGTGCAGTCTTAAAAGGTCTTTGAAGCAGGATGCAGGTAATCAAGTCATTGAGACAATGTCCTTTCTGGTTGAAGTGGCAAGAAACTGTTTTTTCTTTGTGATCCTGTCTGATATCTGTTTTGTGGGCATTGATCCTTTGGCGAAGTATCTGAGATGTTTGTCCAATGTACATAGCGGACGGACACTTTCGGCACATGATTGCATACATTATATTTCTGGATGCACAGGAATATGTGTTCTTGATCTTTTAACTCACTTGGTTGGGTCCAATAATGGTATCAGCAGAGTGAATATGTGCACAAAGCTGGCAATGGGGTTTGTTGCAAGGGAAGGTATCAGGGTTGGTATTAGTGTGGTATGTCCTCTGGTTGTTGGTAAGAACCATCTTGAGGTTAGGTGGTTGTCTATAGGAGACTTTGAGTCTGTCTCCCAGAGCCTCTCGGAGTTTAGTATCCTGTTCCAGTATAGGCTGTAGTTTATTGATAATGTGTTGGACAGGTTTAAATTGGGGGCTGTAGGTGATGACAAGTGGTGTTCTATTGTTGGTTTTCTTGGGTCTGTCTTGAAGTAGTTGGTTTCTAGGTATTCGTTTGGCTCTTTCAATTTGCTTTTTTATTTCTCTGGGTGGGTAGTTGAGGTTTATAAATGCTTGGTAGAGATTCTGAAGTTTCTGGTCTCTGTCAGTGGGATTAGAGCAGATGCGGTTGTATCGAAGGGCTTGGCTATAGATGATGGATCCTATGGTGTGTTCTGGATGGGAGCTGGATCAGAGATCAGAGCCCCATGGGGCTAGACACTTAAAACTTACCATATGCTAGACTATGAAGGCACTTTCATTAAAGAGACCCAGGACTGAATGGACATAGAGATTTGAGAAGGGACAACTAGCTGGAGATCAGATAATATTTTTATTTAGAAAGCCTATTTATTTGTATGTTTGAGAATATCTGACTTCAAAAAAATAGAGATACAAATAATAAGAGTAAAATGTGAACAATTCTGGGTAGAGCAACAAAATCAGCAGGCAAATCACAAGAGTTATCCTGAGGAGAGCGAGAAATTGAGATTTTAAATATATACTATGGTTTTCTGTTTCTTTCCTGAGAGAATCATGGTGACAGCAAAAGAGAAACAGGCAAATATAAAAGGACAGTAAGAGGAGCAGCAGAATAAAAAAAACAGATCAAGAATCTAGGTTTTTTTTCTTTTAATGATCCAAGCATTATGCTGTCAGTTATGTGACCAGACATAATGCAACGTCCATCCCAAAGATATATATTAAAACACGATCAGTTATGCAAAATATAATGCACAGCTGCACTGGCTCACAGAGAACTAAGTAATCTCAGATATTGGAGCCTAACATTATAATGTGTCTGCCACGTGTCATTCTGCTGGGGGGCTCGGTTATGACAGATTTTTATTTTCTGAAACATTTTATTAACTCTGTAGGCCTCAATTCTTCAATTTCTTACATAAGAACTGGGAATTACAAGATGATGAGTACAGGAAAGTGGAACTTGCACAAGTTACTGTATGGAGGGCAAGTTTTCAAACTGCGCATTCTATGCATCATAAACTTGTGCATGCACCTATGTGTGAATACAAAATTGACTTCTGCACTTATAGTAATTAAGTGTGCAAATGCACCAGTTGTGCATGCAAAAACAGTAACAGGTCTGCAGATTAAAAGGCAGAAGAATCTTTTCTTATAATTAAAGACATATGACCCTGTGGACAAACCCTTTTAAAAATAAAAGAGTCCTTTTCTGCAACTTCAGGGTCTAAAGCAATATATTGTAAACTAAGCCAAGTAGACTAATAGAGCGGCTGAGCTTCAACCAACTCTCACATAAGCAACCACCAAGACCTGCAGAGCAAGATGCCGAGATTTTGGCATGTAGGTGTAGAGCTGTGAAATTTTTCTCTCTCTCCCTATTGCTAACACTACTCACCAGTGAACTAGCATTATAGACAGCTGCAGAGACTGAGAAAACGCCTATTTCCTTAAATCCTCATTCTGTGCTATACAAATAAACAAATCAACTCAAGTGTATTGTGAAGGAGGAGGAATATTATAAAACAAAACGGAGGTGGAAGTTTGAGGAACAGTGAGGCTCTTCTTCTACTTCCACCTTCCAGACCTACCAGCATTCAAAATAGAGTTGCCAGGTAGTTTCACAAAAAATACCAAACATGGCAGGGAAAGAATTGGTTGAGCAAAAAAAACAAAAAACAAAAAAACAAACCCACCCCAAAAACCGGGGGCTGTTGAGCAAAAAAAATAAAAAAACCCACAAACCCCTGCACACAAAAAAGAGAGTCACTACACCTTTAAATTGCCATGCTGCTGCCCTCCACCCCCAACAGATGCAGCAGGGAAAGAATGTCCCTAGCAGCCTTCTATCTAAGAAAAACAGAAAACAACAGATTTTTTACATGCCCGGTATTTTCTGTTGTTTTTTTTTAACCAGACAGAAGCCGCGAATACCGGACTGTCCAAGCCAATACTGAACACCTTGCAACCCTAAGACAAAATGGGTAAGTAATGACTGGAAAAATGGCTGTTCTAGATGATGAAACAATCTACATATAGCTACTAATTGGACAGAACATACTTGAATGCAAGACTTGAAAGTCTCTATTTAGCCTTTATTGCTACTTGAATGAACATACTCCCAAATATCTGCCTGCTACTTGGAAAAACTTGGCTCACCAAACAGGTATAATTCTTGCCATCTGACAAATTTATTATTCAGTTGGTCCCTTCCTCATAGAATCAAATAAACAGTGTTAGAATATCAGTTTTTGGACTGTCATTTCATAAGGATTTAGGTCATGTACCACCTTTTCATGAATGCGCTTGAGAACTTCTCACATATAGATCAACATCAGTTTATATATTTATTAAGGACCTAAAATGTTTGTCGAAAGTAAAGTATGATACTAGAAAAGATTATCAAGGCCATAAAAAAAATCTCTAAAAGTCCTTAGAAAACCAACATTTAGAATAATTATTTACAGGTTTAAAATTACTTTTCTGGAGCAATACAAAGTCACATTATTTTGAGGAAATATAAAAATATAGCTCTAATTTTACATTCTGAAAACATACAATATATTTAAGCTGTTTAAAAATAATCTCAAAAGATCTAATGAGACTGGTTTTTGAAGGGTTCAGACACTGTATGTATTTCAGCATTGTATTTGCAAAGAGATGCAGTGGGTTATTTAACTACATTAAGATATTCAGTCTACAACTTAAATAAACAAGCATTGATAAAGTTTTTTAGAAAAAGATGCTATCAATAAAACAAACAGGGTATTTTGTATTACTTCAAAGCTTATTTATAATGTATTTAGGAAAATTCAATGGAAACAGGAAAATAATGTCTTGATTTTCTAAACTATACAACATCTGCTTTTACTTACTTGAAGCATTATAAAGTTCCCTGAATTTTGAATGGATAACTTTTTTCTTTTGTCTACTCCTGTATTTGAATATCTTCACATTATATTAATCACAGGATAGTGTGTATGGAACCACAGGAAAATCTCTAGTGCTTTTTAACAATGGTGAGCAGTGGGTAGCATAAATATTTTAAGCAAGAATACTAGAAACAAGTTATTTTCCTCAGAAGGCTAAAATTACTAAATCCTTATATTTTCCTCATGCACATATGTTACATTAGCTCAGATATTTTTAAACCAAATATTGGACTGTTTACACATATTCCCTCTCTCAAATGTGTGTAACCCACATCAGTTTCTATTAGAAGACACATCCTTTCCTACAAACGGACTTCTTTTTAGTGATTGCCATTACCCACGTCAAGCCAAAGTTCCAAAGCCATAAATTTCTTCCTGTAAGGTTTTTCCTTTCCATAGTCATTTCCAGGTTGCTGCATAATTAGACAGCCCATAATCATCTTCTATTTTTGATTACAAACACTAGAAACTTAAATTCTGTGTAATATTAAGAAGTTAACATAAATAGAAAGCAACAAATTCAGGTGTGCATCACTACTCAAGTATTCAAACTGTTCATTGTAACCTAAGTATAAACATATTGTATTTCAGAGAACAACATATTTTTACGCTGAAGTTTAACTGTGTGTATCCAAAGAGATTTTAAAACAGAGCAACAAAATAAGAGATCAGGTCCAAAATCTTTAATTACAATTTGATGAATACATTGTAACATCATATGTTTTTTCCCTCTCTACAAGTTTAGATGCTGGCATTCAAGAGTATCAGTATCTATTGTTGCTGTATATGTCTGATGGACCAAGACAGTGAAGGAGCATAGTTTCTTGTGGAGCTCTTGAATATGCAAAATAATATTTATACTCAATCTCTTAAATAAATGTACAAATGAACAGCCTGATGTATATGAATAAAAAATCAAAGGCAGGGAGATACATATTTACATAATTGTAAATATTTAGTTTTAACTGCAAAGTTCCTCTTAATATTCTTCACAGGTATGTGTAGAATAGATAGTAAAGTGTATTTTTATATGGTTTTCAGAAACGCAGATAGATATAACTGGAGGATATGGCTTAGGTGTTGAAAGTAGAAATGAGGTGGAACCAAACTTCTGGACCCCTTCACCACGAATTTGTGTGAGAAGGTGGATTTTTCAAAAGTTCTCACTTCAGGACATCACTTTAATTGTAGGTGAAGCAACATACTGGGTCCATGCCCCCGAAAATATTGAAAAAGTTTGGGCCTCCTCTGACTCATGGCTACATAAAAATGAAAAGGTTTTTGTTTGTTTTGAATGACTTTGTGTAATTCAGTTCATAGAATGACAGGTTCTTGATATCTGTAACTTGGAGGATTGCATTAAGAAGACTTTGGAATCACTTAACATGAATTTTCACACATTTAGATGTTTGAGAGAATGTTTAATATTCTTGGCATATAGTTTGCAATGATTAGGTTACTTGCAAACCAGAAGTTTAAGTTAAGTGTCAGGGAATTTCCTATTTTTGTTAATGAATTATTGTTATGGAGCAGGGCCAATAGTTAAAGTTGTACTGGTAGTTGCACTGCAGTCGGAGGTACTGGCACTTCTACAGTGGATCACAAATATATGTTGGAGAAAATCAAACATGGAGTTGAGGCTCAAATCCTCAAAGGTATTTAGGCTTCTAACTTCTATTTATTTCACAGCAAATTCAGAGCTGAAGTACAGTTGATGATCTGGGCCTAAATGTTTTATTTTTTGAAAGCAGTAATACTTCCATAGGAGTTGACAGTGTCTGTGTCTACACAACAAAGATAAATCGGAAAAGTAACACATATTTTTCATATTTACTTCTGAAAGAGGCTTTTCCGAAATTTGGCCCACTTATACAGTGCCAAACTTTGGAAAAAACCCTCTTTCAGAACATCCCTTCTTCCTCATAAAATGAGGCATACAGGGATGCTGACAAAACTCATCCACTTTTCCAACTTTTTTTTGGAAAAGCAGACGCATTCCTTGGATGCGGCAGAGCTTTTCCGGGATACTACAGTATCTATTATTTGAAAGAGAAAGAATAGAACATGCTGGAATTCGGCATCTAATTTCAACTGCTGTGGAAAACATGCAACAGGGGTCTATTTTGTGGAGTGTGGAGGTAGGGGCTCCTCTGATACTCCACTGTATACCTAACACCTTCTAATGAATTCCCCCTCCCCTTGTTCTTCAAACAAGGGTCTGACTGCATTGCTGTGCTCCTGTATATGATGGGGAGGGACAGTTCCATGCTCCCAGAAGCACGAGGTCTTAGGTAGAAGTGGCAGGGCTGAGGGTTAGCCACCTACTGCGAGCCCATTAGTGCCACTCAGAATGCACTGCCCAGGGCTCTGATGGTGATTTAAAGGGCTCTTTGCCCTCCCCATCCCCGTCAACAGGCCTGCTCTTAAATGACTGACAGGCTCTATGTCCAAAGCATGAATTCCCACTTTCCTCTGTCATGGGAAGTGGATTGTATTGGGAGATTGGACCTGGATGGAATGGAATTCTGCAGTAGTTTGGGTTTGTGGGGACATAAGCCAGAAAGTTTTAATGTCTCTATATAGACTGGAGTTAGGACAGCCCAGATCTGGTATGCCAAGGCTTCAGTACTTCAAGGACTAGTGCCATGCACAGTCCAGCTGCAGCCTCCACAAAGATCTCTGGATTTCTTATCTCAACCATGCCACTATCCACAGAGCCCAGTTCCCTCTCATTCCAGATCCCCACTTAACTGTCAGAACCAGTTTACAACGCCTGCTTCATGAGGATGAAGGCAGAAGGAATGAGGGTTCAGGGATGAGAATGCTAAGGAAAGCTGAGGCAGGAACTATGAGCCAACAGCACATAAGGGGGACAAAAGGAAAAGAGAAGCGATATGGAAAGAAGGGGATAAGAGGGGCTTGAACAAGTAAGGCAGATGAAGTATAAGAAGTGGAGTTCCAATGATCTCTGCTCTGATGAACAGTGATGGTTCATAAAATAACAGAGAATAGACGTACCCACAAAAAGATAATCAGTGTGAAACATTTCCCTGACTCATCAATCCTTAGATCCCCTCTGTGCCTTGAAAGATTTATTTGAGTGGAAATAAACTGTTAGCCAGCTTTTTTAACTCCAAGAGCCTCCAATAAGCTTCACCTCTTCAGCATCTCTTCTAAAACCCACCATACTACTGGCTCTCCATGCACTCCAGATGCCACAGAGAAAGGCAGTAGCAAAGCTGGGAATAGAATGTAGAATTCCTGACTTCCAGTCCTGTGCTTTGACCACTAGATGGGTCTCCCACTCCAAATAAACAAATTCAACTTTATAAACTTAAAAGAAAGGAAACAAACAGAACTGAGTTCTTTCATACATGCCCAATGGAGCAGAAGCCCAGAGAAGCCAAACTAGCTCAGTTTACAACTTCCAACTGTACAATGTTCCAACATCATAAACAATGTCATCAGACATATCCACCTCCTGTAGAGCAGAATTTGTTACTTAACTGTTTGTGGCTGAGTGGAAAAACAATTCACATATTTGTTTTCTTTCTCTCGCACAGAAATAGTGTCTATTTAAAAAAAACCACACAATTTCTCAAGTATGGTGGCAATTCAAAATAAATAAAAACAAATATTTTAAAAACAAAAGGCTCTTAACCAGAATGGATTTTTTTTCCACTTCCAGGACAAGGTACAAAATGGACAAAAACTGAGTACTGATAGTATTAGCACACTATAGTTACTGCACCGCACATCAAGTGTGGCCAGTGGTATTTGGTTGGTTGGTTGGTTGGTTGGTTGAATGAGGGGAATTGGCCACTATCAGCCGACAGGATACTGGGCTAGATGGACCTTTGGTCTGACCCAGTATGGCCGTTCTTACATTCTTAACTATGCTTTTTGGCTTGGAGGAGGAAGAGTGAAGCAAGGAGAAGAGGAAAACTTCTGCAAAAAGGTCAGCACAGTAGCTGACTCATCCCATCTACACCTTCTGTGGGCATTATGCTAGCTACCCCGTTTTTAGGGAGACTGTAAAGAGATTTTTCCTTTACCACTTGATTAGCCCAGGTAAAGTTGTTGTTTTTTCACCTTCCCCACAGCAATTTCAGGAAGGTCTTTGTTCATGCATGGTATGATGGGCAGTAGGCTATATATTACAACTCATTATTTAAGTATAGGGCAGATGTCCAGTGCAAGTACAGACTCCATAAGATAGGTCTACAGTGAGTGGATAAATGGCTTCAAAAAGGACTTAAAAAGAAATATTGGTTAAAGGAACAAATGGGGGAGATTGGCGACTCCTATGATTGGTATGGCAGGGAGCCAACCCACCTCCCTCCATTCTTACAGCCCACCTTAACCTCCTAGAAGGGATGCTGGATGGTCCTGGCAATTGATTTGCTGGAGGGATCTGAATGGAAAAAGAAGGGAGAGGGGGCTAGAAAAAGCCCTTCCCCAGATAATTGCAGACTAA
This sequence comes from Pelodiscus sinensis, assembly GCF_049634645.1. Taxonomy (NCBI): domain Eukaryota; kingdom Metazoa; phylum Chordata; order Testudines; family Trionychidae; genus Pelodiscus; species Pelodiscus sinensis. Next base: position 46,659,435 of record NC_134714.1, on the reverse strand, counting down.
ACACTGGGTTACCTGCCCTGTATACATTTTTTCTGCCAGGTAGTCCCAATAATGCTGCAGACAGATTAAACTGACATCAAATGTCTCCTGTCCTCCCTTTGGTACACAGCATGACAATACATTATCTAATCCTATTATTTCATTATTCATGCACTTGGCAGGAAGGAAAGAGATTGTACAGAAATGCCAAAGCACAAGGATTGCAGCCTATTATATGCCCCCCAAATCTCCACTATTTCCCACTAAAGTACTGCTGTCCCCATGTTACCACACTACTTAAAGCTGGTCAGATTTTGGGCACTAACCATTTGATAGCACCTCTTTGGAATAGAACATGCTGACTGAACAAAAAGGACTTTGGGTTCTGGATTCTCACAGTTTATTTTATTGTATAACACTACTGAAAACTTTAACCTAACAGGACGTATGGCATAAATAACCTGCAGTTTACATTCTCCTGAAAAAAAGTTAGACAGTATGAATTTACAAAAATATCGTTGTCAAAGTTAAAATCAGGAACAAAAGATCCTTAACATTAGAACATATGGATAAACTCACTCCAGCCAAACCTATTTTCCCTACCCACTACTTCTGTGCAACAATCACAGACAGTTTACTCTTACATTAACTGAATCAAACTATTAGAGCTGGTTAGAGTCATTTTCTACACCTTTTAATACTATTTATAAGCATTCACGTGAACATTTATGTTTAGAGATATGGCTGTTCTTCACGTAAATACCAATATTTACACACAAAAAGTTTGTCACCATACTCTTCAGGAGCAGAAACGTCCAAGTAGAACCAGAAACAATACCACATGCCTGAAATGACCAGTCACACAGTAGGAATATTGAAGAATCAAAGTAATCATCTCAAGCAATCCAAAAGCTGAAAATTATTACCAAATTGTGTAAACAATTACAAACAGAAAACACTTTAATGTAAAAATCAGTCTGTTTGTAAACATTCCATTGACAAAAATGTTGTATTTGTCAGAATTTTATTTTTATTTAATTTGGCAGATAAATTATAATTGATCGGCACTACTCACAAATAGACATCATATGGAATCAGCTAGCTAACATACGAGCAACAAATTCTATGACCCTGCAAACTCTTATGCACATGCTTAACTTTGTTCTATTGACTTCAGTAAAGTTACTCAAATGATTAAAGCTAAGCACTTTAAGCATTTGCAAGATTGGGGCCAAAATAATGTGTTCTTTGTGATGGCTCGAAACAGAAACTTCATATCTAAGTAAGTCTTCCAGAATTATAGAGATCGTAGATCCACATTTTGTGATTGTGCCTCTTAGAACCTCTCTGTGCAAATTGCTGAGTAACACCCCAAATTTAAACAATTATGGTCCTATTTTGAATTTGTAGTTGTTTCTACAGTTGTGTTTTGTGTGTCTTATAAAAAGCATCTTGTAACACATATCAGGCCTTTGACTGCAATGCACTATGCAAAAACACAACATTCAAATATTGGCAGAATAATTTGATCCACATATATGTTCAATATTCAGAACCATTAATTAATACAAGAAAACAAACCAGAATGCAGATCATGTAAAACTAATAATAGCATCTTCTTCAAAACAGCAATTTTTCTTGCTCCAATTGATTGTCATAAAGCATATATAAATGTAACTCTACAAAAAGCATTGAACATGCTGAGTTTTCCAATTATTTTTCATATTAAAAATTGTTTTGTGTAACAGAGGAGCCGTGGATTGATCCATTGTTACTCCCAAGAGCATATCTTATTTATTTTTGAAAAATCCATTTATAATTTCAAGTATCTGTTTTTGCATTACAGTTATGCACCGCAGCCTGACATTGTTAATGAAGAAATCTTCTATTTTTATATGCTTTTCTGTGTGTATAAAACCAAAAACACTCATGGGACTATAAAGGTTGTTAGCCAGAAAACATTTAAAATCCATATAATTTTGTTTTAACCATTTTACAATAATGTTGTAGTTAATTATCCCAACAGTACTGTATTCCAAACATATTGCAAGAGAGGCTACTAAATCAGCACTGAAGAAACCACTAATGTGCCTCAAACATACAAATTAGGATTTGTTCAATGCTCATTTATATCAACCTGCTGTGAAAATATTACTATACCTGCTGATTTTATGAGGTTTTGTTTAGTTTTTTTTAAAGGAAGTTCAGGTACAAGGAAGTTAATGCTATAATTTTAAGATATTTAGCAAGTGGCTTAACATTTCAAAGGCAACAAATTAAGCTGGCATCTAATTAAGGTCATATTATAGTTTATAATTTTAAAACTTTTGGGTTCACAGTTCAACTATTTTTTTCAAGCTTTTCTTTCCTTCAAAATTAGAAATACCAGTACTTGACTAAAACTCTGCTAAGTCTCTTGAAACCTATGGTTCAAAAGTCTTAATTATCAGGAGGTAAATAAAGAGCATGTTGAAGCAGACCAGAGTTCTAATGACTTAATGTAAAAAAAAAAAAAAAAAAAAAAAAAAAAAATTCCAAAACCCTCATGCAAAAGCAATCCGCATCAAAGCTAGCAGGCTATACCCTGACAGTCATCCATCAAACCAAAAGTCTCCTTAATAAATGCCAATTATAGGGCAAATATGCACAAACGTGGATAGCATAAGCCATGGGATCATTTCCTTCCGAGAAAATTAGTGACCAGCAAAACACCCATGTAGTGTAAACTACCAGACTGCCCTACAGCAAGGCTCACTCCTGATCTGAATACTAACTATTATTATTTCACTCCTTTCTATTTTACTTTATTTTGTTCTGTTGTGAGAGTTCAGAACCACACAGAATTTTGTTTGGGGGTTATACAAATTCTTTCACAATTTGTATAAAAGTCTAACATAACTTTTTAAAAGCCATGACATGCCTATAATGTATACAGAGTCTCTGACTTCCGCCGTAAGCGAGCCTTTTTCCTAACTTAATCATACTCAAATTTCACCCCTTTTAAAGATCCTGATTCAAAAATGTTCACTCATTCTCCACAGTCCACAAATTTATACCATCTCTTCCTGTGATATTATATGTGCATAAATTAAAAAAGAATGGTATTGAAAAAAAGCTTAAAAACTTGCCATTGGAAAGCTTTTCTAAATTTAGATTTAGTTTATTAAGTAAAGTGCTCAATTATATGTTCTTATAAAATTATCTGTTTATGTATGTAAAGGATGTTTTGCATTTGAGCTAAAAAAGTTATGATCTCCAAATCTAAAACAAAGGGTAAGAAACAGTACAGTATGTATAAAATAAACACCTTGAACAGTATTAAACAGCACTTCATTATTAAACATCCAGACCCTTTTGCAAACTATTATTAAATATCCAGGTCCTTTTTCAAACATCTTCTGCAAATCACACTTGACTGTAGCATGTCAAAGCTTTAGTTTCCCCAACAGCAGATTTGTCAGCTTTATTGTAACTGATAAACAGTATACTGAAAAGTAGCAAGATGTCTCCTATAGAATGTTACAGGTCCAAATCATGGAGTTATAGTTAAGCCCCAAACCAAAGAAACATCATATTAATAAGGAAAAAAACCAGCTGTTCAAGTAGTACTATTATATACTACTGTAATGACAGAGAGAATAAATTTCTTAGAAGAAAACGCTCATGTTTGCTATATTTATACAAAATGGTTTAGAAAATGTTGCATCAGTCCCAGGTTGATGTCTTACCTAATTGACCTCTAAAGTGACATCTTCCATCACACAGGCTGGCCCGTGCTATATTCATTTATTTCCATCTTGCCTGAAATTATGATGAATGGTCTGAGCTCCATTCAATTATTGAAAATGTGCAAAGAAACAGAAACAATGAAACTGGCAAAGTTCTCTGCATTCTTAGGAACAATTTAGGCTAATTAGCATCAACTTCTCTCCCATTCATCATACCCCTTTAGAAATATAAACAAACTGTCAGCTCTAACCTAACAAACAGATCACTGAGCTACTTAACACAAATTATTCTTACATGAAAAGCTCCTTCTCAGGCAATATTCTCCTCTAGGGCATCTGGGAAGCTGAGCTATTAAAATTGAAGACATATGTTTTAGTCAAACTTAACTCCCAGATTGTAGTGATCACTGTTGTGACAGTTTTCAGTCAGCATACCGGCTGCTGGCAATGTACTGCACATTTAAATGAAATGATGCAAAAATAGAGCTAAATGATGCATGTTCATTTTCTGTAGTATTGATACTGAATAATTAAGATTCTGCAGCTACAAGTGTGACTTTTTTTTTGGTAGAGCTCAAATCTTGGACTTTTTTGGCTTATAAATTTCATGTTCTTTTCTGCTTAATATAATTTTGTCATTAATTTCACAACTGTGAAAGACACTAGCTTGTCAATTTGGATCAGGCAGAAACAGAGGCTATGCTCTGAAGGGGCCAGACTAGGGAACCGCTTTGGCTCTCCTGCATTCTGGCTAGATTTCTCGTATGTGCTACAGATAAAATTATAGCTTTTCAGGAGGAAGAGCAAAAGAGGAATCTAACATTTACAGTTCTTCCTAACTCTTGAAAAAAATACCAGTGCTACCTCCAATCTCAAAAGGATAAAAAAAATATTTTTAAATGTATTCAAAGTTCCTGAGTCATTAAATTAAGATTCTTCCTCCATCTGACTACAAGCCTTTATATTCAATCCTATAACTAAAAAATTCTTCATTATTTTGGTAAAGAAAATGGTTCCAAATCCTGCAGAAGGAAGAATGAAATGACCTCTCATCTACTTCAGATTGCTAGGATTGTGTGTAAAGGAAGTGTAATAGTTCTTTTCAAATCCAGTAAAAGTTTATGCTCAGAGAGGCTTTACTAGTAGCAGTGTTATCTCTTGCATGCATGAGAGGAAACATAGAAAGGGAACTTCCAATATTACCTTAAATATGTAGTGGATGTAGGTGCTATTTTCAACAGGACTGTTTTTGTGTGTTTGTTAGTTTATTTGTTTGTTGTTTTAATATTTTTCCTACTGGAAGCCTTTTCTTCTACTGTATCCTCTTCCCTGGGGTGGTTATATGTGCAATTGGAAAATTGGGAGTTAAAAGGAGAGACTCTTTCATCACTTCTTTGAACTTTCTGCTTTGTTACTTCTTCATGGGACTAACTCTGTTTTGTTCTGAACTGCTCCAATTATTTGCAGGACAGTTTGCTTTAGTAGGAGTGTCCTGAAGGAAAATGCTTTAGTGGCTAGAAGTCACTGTGGAATAAATTTGAATTAGCCCCTCATAAGCCTAGCATCCTGGACTGGAAAGCATATAATATGTGGAAATACACTAGGATTACAATCACTGGACTCAACGTGGACTGAAAAAGCCCTCCAGGTATCCTCCAGTGGCAGCATGTGTTGCTGCATGCAACCCAATAGTTACACTAGATACTACAGTATCTATAATGTGACTATTAGCTGGATCATAATTCTGGGGGCTGAATCCCAAAAGTCTCTAATGAATAGCCCACCCTAGGTGATATTATTTGATAACCTGTACAGGAGATTTTTCAATCTTGAGTTGAATATTGCATGCGGATGTGTATACTGTTTCTTTCGGGACAGCAGACCAGATATTTGTGTGTGTAGCCAGTGACAAGGGCTGGATATCATGGGGAATAGTTTAAAGGGGCTCAAAGATTGGGGTGCAACCTCTTGTTATCCTTCAAGCAGTAAATGTGGGTCTTTTAGGCCTGCCTAGAAAGGCTGCAAGGAAGCGGCCAATCAAGGCCCTATAGGCTCAGTTAAAAGGAGCTGCAGGGCTTGAACAGGTCAGTTGCTGGCTGGGATCTGATGGGTGAAGGAGGACTAAAAGTCTCAAATTCCACAAGAGACTGAGAAGAACCCTGCTTAAGCAGGGAATGGGAAGCTCTCCAGGCAAAGAGGCCTGGGGAAAAGATCTTGAGAAATCAGGACCGAGAAGCTATCCAGGCAAGAAGGCCCCAGAGAGATCCTGCTCAAACAGGAAACAGACAGACAAACAAGGTGACGGGACAGAGTGGGAAGCATCCAGGACATGCAGCAGTAATTAAAGAAAGTTACATTTGGTAACCCTATTTTAGGGTTATAGGGTTAAGACCTGGAGTAGTGGGCAGGTCTGGGTATCCAAAGCCCTGAGAAGGAGTGTTGTTTAGAACAATTCTAAGAAAGGGGCTAGAATTTTAAGGGGCTCAAAGATGGGGCTGATGACCATGTTGAGGGCAAACCATCTGTTGAACTTAGTTACCCCCAGAAGCAAACTGAACTTGGAGTGACCTGGCTGGAGAGCAAGGACAGTAAGTATTGACAAAGGCAAGGAATCCCCAGGGAGAAAGCCCTGAGGACAACTGCTCTGTACCAGGGCAGGCATGAACTTAAAGCTAGTTCAGAAAAGGCTGAGGGATGAGCCCAGAGACATGGCTAAAAACATTACCAAGGGCACAGGGATAGGACCTGTTGCACTTTTTACCCCAGAAAGGGGTTGTTCATGCATTTAACTATGTGACTTAGCTGAAAGGCTGTGCCACTGAAGGGCAACAGTCGGCAGGATCGCACCTGGCCACCAGGGAGCACTCTCATGCAATTTTGGCCATCAGTTTCTGTGGGTGCATCTGGCTTTGAAAACAGTGGTGTGGTTTATGCTCCACGGACACAATCAATTGACCAACAAGAACATGTTTCAGGATTTACTTGTTATTTATTTCATAGTGTGTTGATGCATGTGAACCGCACGCTGGAACTGAAGGTGTTCAAAGGAGAAACTCTGGGGTAAGGCCCACCCATCTATCTACACCTGCAAAGCATACTCCAGAAGGAGGTCAAGCTTAAAGGAGACTTGCTTGGGTGGGGGGGAGAGAGAGACCTAAGAGCGATATCTACACTGAGTGCCTGCCTGGTTCAAGTATTCTTTTTCTTTAAGACTTTGTGTCAAACTGTAAGACTTCAGCAGGAGAGTGGGTAGTAGAAAGTGGCCCAGGGAAGCAGCCTTCAGACATTCCTGGGCGCTGAACATTGTAGGCAAATATTTGAGGAACGGATCTTCTATATATCACTCCTCCTGAGAGTTTGGACCCAATGGTCTAACTGCCTATCCCTAGGACCAGTTTTAACCCAACAGACTTCTCCGTAACTTAAACACACCTCTCCCAGAACTTCAGTCATGTAGACACCCTTGGTTTGCTCTATCTCTTCAGGACCACATGACAAAATAGACTTTTACAGGATTTCAAAACACCATTACTCTTACTTAGTTAACATAAGAGATACACAGATCTAACCCACATCCATATGTGTTTTCCTGCCTTAGTTTCCTCACCAATCTGGAGGTTCCTAAGGCTTGGGCAGAGCCCAATGGTGTTTCCTCAATCCTTTCCCTGAAGCTCATAATTTCTCAAAATTATGGAGCCTTTTCTAGGTCTGTTAGTTTTCTCTGATCTTAAACTGAACCACATTACTTCTGCTCTATTCTGCGCTAATTAGGCCTCAATTGGAGTATGGTGTCCAGTTCTGGGCACCACATTTCAAGAAAGATGTGGAGAAATTTGAGAAGGTCCAGAGAAGAGCAACAAAAAAGATTAAAGGTCTAGAGAACACAAGCATGAGGGAAGACTGAAAGAAATGGGCTTGTTTAGTTTGGAAAGGAAAAGACTGAGAGGGGACATGATAATGGTTTTCAAGTATCTAAAAGGGTGTCTCAAGGAGGAGGAAGAAAAATAGTTCTCCTTGGCCTCTGAGGATAGGACAAGAAGCAATGGGCTTAAACTGCAGCAAAGGAGGTTTAGGTTGGACATGAGGAAAAACTTCCTAATTGACAGGGTGGTTAAACACAGGAATAAATTGCCTAGGGAGGTTGTAGAATCTCCATCTCTGGAGATATTTAACAGCAGGTTAGATAGATCTCTATCAGGGATGATATACACCGTGCTTGGTCCTGCCATGAGGGTGGGGGACTGGACTTGATGATCTCTCAAGGTCCCTTCCAGTTCTAGTAGTCTATGATTCTATGAACCTATAGATACCTCTTGAATGTGTGACATTTGTGTAAGCTTTCTTGGAGGAAACAGCAAAAATGCCTAGTTAATTAAGTTTAGTCATGTAACCATTTCTTTCCAATATTCTTTATCAAAATTATTTGGATTTCTGTTCTCCTTCTCTCCCCCCTTGAAAACAGTAGCAAACAATCATTTCTCATTCTCACCCCCATCAGTTACCCAAGCAGGCACCGTAGCCTGGCAAGCATGGACCCCGCTCACCTTCATGCTGTTGTGGCAAGCACTTCGCACATTATCCTGTGTGTTGTCAAGAGCCTAGCCAGGACTGCCTGCATAAGGAAGAATGTGAGGAGACCACACACACAAACGTGCAGGAACCCCTTGTATGGAGCAATTGACATATGCTGGCAGCAGTGAGGCATGTTGACACAGTGGAATGGCAATTCTGGTCCCAGAATAGAAGCATAGACAGGTGGGAGAGCATAGTTATGCAGCTATGGGATGATGACCAGTGGCTGCAAAACTTTTGCATGAGTTAGGCCACTTTCATGGAACTTTGCAAATTGCTTACCCCCACCCTGAATTGCAGCAATACCAAATGAGACCCATTCTGACAGCTGAGAAGTGAATAGCAAAGCTTGCAATGCCACACTCCTACCAGTCAGTCAGTCAGTCAGTGCAATGCCACACTCCTACCACACTCCTACCAGTCAGTCAGTCGGTGCAATGCCACACTCCTACCACACTCCTACCAGTCAGGAATCAATTCTGCGCTGTGCAACAAGTAGCCAGGGCCATTAATACCCTTCTGTCTCTGGGAAACGTGTAGGACATAAAAGATGTCTTTGCCACAGTGGGGTTCCATAACTACGGTGGGGTGATAGTTGGAATGCACATCCCTGTTTTGGCACCAGACAGTCTCACCAAAGATTACATAAACTGCAAGGGGTACTTCTTAGTGGTATTGCAAGTGCTGGTGGATCACAAGGGCTGTTTCACAAGGGCTGTTTCACCGACATCAATGGTACACAGCATGTGCATCTCCAGTCTCTTCAGAAAACTGCAAGACAGAATTGTCTTCCCAGCCTGGAAATTATCATTGGTGACACTGAAATGCCAATTGATATCGTTATCCATGGAGACCTACCTTACCCCTTCCTCCCATGCCTCACAAAGCCATACACAGGTAGGCTGGAAAGCAATAAGGAGTATTTCAATAGGCTGAGCAAGTGCACAATGTGCCTTTGGCCATTTAAAGGAGTGCTGGCACAGTATACTGTCTAGGTAATACCTCAATGAAAGCAATATTCCCATTCTTGTTGCTGCTTGCTGAGTTCTGAATAATATCTGTGAAAGTGAGGAGGGAAAAGATTCTGAGGGGACAGTGGATTGAGGCAGACTGCCTCATGCCCAATTATGAGCAGCCAGACACTAGGACAATCAAAAGAGCACATTGAGGTGTACTGCACATCGGAGCAGATTTGAAAACTAGTTTTATGAATGACCAGACAGTTTTGTGTCTGGCTGGGCAGCAGAACTCAGTTTCCAGGGTGGAATGGTAGGCAACATATTGGGATGGTCTTTTGCTTCTGCGTTGAAAACATGTGAGAGAGGATGCATGCAAACTATAGCCCATAGTGTTCAGGATTGCCTAAGTGATATCAATTACAAAACTTCCTCTATTTCACCCTGGTCACTATGCATGATATTAGTCTTCTCCAAATCAGAGAGCATGATAGGGACTGGACACTGAATGAATGTGGCTAGAGGTCTAGAGCTAATGCTACTCTACTTTGTGCTGCAATGGTGCCAGAAGACTTACTGCTGGGTGGCCATGGTAAAGTGTCCTACCATGGATCACAGAATAAGGCAGCCCTCCCCAGAAACCTTCTGAGAAGGATTGCAGAGTACCTTGATGAGAACTTTGTAGAGATGCACAGGGAGGATTCTCACTCCGTCTTCAGGCATATTAATGAACTTTTCCAGGGACCACCTTTTGTGTAGGTGGCCGCCCCTGTATAACCACTGTTCAAGGCAGATCAGAGATTAAATCCAATTACATTTAACCACAGTAGCATGATTACAAAAGTACACACATCAGCGGTGCCCTCCCTATGATCAGGGTCCAGCAACAATAGGCCCAAGGAGGGTATTGGCTTCAATGTTAGGAAAAAGTCCTGGCTGTCAGTGAGAATGAATCCTCCACAAGCCTGTTGAGCATTCTCCTCCTCCTCTACAATGTTGTCTTGGTTGTTACACAAGGATGCCCTAAAAGTTGTTTGGGAGGTATTCACAGACTATTTTGGGATAGTGGTCAGGTCCTGCCAGAATCCCATGCAGCTGCTCATAGAAGTGTCTTGTCTGTGGCTTTGACTGGGAGCAACTGTTTGCCTCCTTTGTCTTCTAGTACACTTCCTGAGCTCCTTTATTTTCATGTGGAAGCTGGCATCCCCTGAGCACCAGTGTCACGGAGCTGCCTCCCCCCACCTATGCTGCTGCCTCTGATAGAGAGACAGCAGTAGGGGGAGGGAAGGAAGCAGGCCAGGTGCTGGTATAGCCCCTGTCCATGGGGAGCTCACCTTCCCCACCCCCACAGACAGGGGTTGCTGTCACAGGGCATGGTTAATAATTAAATCAGTGTTTTAATATCATGTGCTCCAAAGAGCCGCAGGAGCCAGTTGTGGCTCCCGAGCCTCAGTCTGAGTATTAGTCTTCTAGAGTCTCCCTTAGAAAGCAAAATAAAGCAAAAGACTCCATGAGTGGTTCTAAATTACAGTTTTAATTGTCTTGTCCAAATATTGGTCAGAGAAGGTTTGGAGTTCTTAGTTTTGGACTTAATTTTCCTCTGACTTTTCTTAATGTTTAAGGAGATGCAGTTACTACTTCCCCAGCCTCCATGGGATAGCTTTAATTCTCCCCCCTCCAAAACTCTAGAACTATTGTTAATTTAATTTTGTTACAAGAGTATTTCCATATTTATGTTAAAATGTATTTTAAATTAAGCCATTTTGTAGATGTGCATCTTCCAAATCCAGGCAGGTAAGTGTTAAAGGCAATGGGGGAAAAAATCAAAGGTTGTACAACTATGTGATGCAATAATAATACTTAGCATGTCCTGACACTCCAATTTATTCCCCCTCAGACATCTAATTGTTTGCTTTTCCTCCTACATACAATAAGGAAATGAACTACAATCAAAGTGTGATGACAAATGGTCCCAGGGTTTGCATTCTTCTGAATATACTGGCATTGTAAACTGAAAAAAAAAAAAAAAAAAAGATGTAATCAACCACCCTCATACAAAAGTAGATCTGGGGGAATATTCTGGCAAAATCTTCAAACCACATTAAGTACTAATTTGAAACTGTGTTTGAAAAGAAGAAAGCACTGCATCTAATACCAGTTTATTTGTCTAACAACAAGTAAAATCTGAACTTGCTAGACGTATTTGGAGAGATGGAAACAATTAAAACACATTAGTGATCTAAACATGCACACTATTTTAAAAGGAAAAGAACTTTAAACAATCAAGGTTATGCATACCACATTATGTTGGTTAATCCCCCACCTTTTCTTGATCTGCTAATAACTCAGTACTTTACTAAGATCATATGGAAATGTTGCATCTTTGTTTACAACACAAAACCATTCAAACAAGAATTAATAAAAATGTCATCGCACCACTCAAAGCCTGAAATATCTGTAGGATCAGAAGCAGCTAGAAGCATGGTGGAGACAGCTCTTTTTTGTTTAGACTATTACCAGGATCAATCATCATTGACTATTGTGGTCTATTACCATCCATTTTTTAAAGTTTTAAGTGACTTAACAAGTTACAAACATGCAGAGTACTGCTCAGGTAAGGCAGGTCACCAAAGGTAACTCAACCAATCAACACCCTTACTCCACAAGTAATTTACATGCAACCATTTCATTGGTTGTAAGAGAGAGAGAAAGAACAAGTGCTGGATTGCGTGACCCAACTGCTACACCATGATCCTCATTGCCATCCACACTAATCAACACAACCAGCACAACCCCTCAGATAACTATGCACACAATAACCTGAAACACATAGCCCCATAACACAGAACACACCTCACACAAATCAACAACTCTCCCATCACAACATGTACATTTGTCCACAATCACTCTTATTGTCTGTGACATCCAAAAGAAATGTTGGAGTCCAAAGGCTCAGTGGCAGTCAGCGTGTCCACCCCCTTGGCAGAGGCAGGACCAAGTCAATTTGGACCATATCTGACTACATTAACCTGTTTTACAGGGGGGAAAAGCCCCCTGGTGATGGGGATTTACTGCCTTCTTAAGAAGCCTATTCCAGTGCTTACTTATCTTCATAGTTACAGAGTTTTTCCTAATATGAAACCTAAATCTCCTTTGCTGCAGATCAAGTCCTTTATTTCTTCTTCTTCCCTCAGTGAAGATGAATAATTGAGTGTCATGCTCTTTAGAACAGCCCTTAACATATTTGAATAGTGTTATCAGGTCTCCTTCAGTTTCCCTTTCTTAAGACTAAACATCCTTATACTTTATCATGCTTTCCTCAGAGAGCAGGTTTTCTAAACCATTCCTCATTTTTGTTGTACTCCTCTTGACTGTCTCTAGTTTATTCACATCTTTCCTAAAGAATGATGATGCCCAAAGTTGGAAATAGTAACCAAGGTGAGGCCTTTCCAGTTCCTAAAAGAGTGGGACAAATGCCTCCCATATCTGACATATGACACTACTATTAATGTGCCTCAGAACTTTAAAAGCCTTTTGTGCAACTATATCACATTGACTCATTCAATTTGTGATCCATTATAAACCGCAGTTCCTTTTCAGAAGCACTACTGCCTAATTAGTTATTCTCCACTTTGCTGTAGTACATTTGATTTTTTTTTCTTCTTAAGTATGGTACTTTGCACCTGTCTTTATTGAATTTCATCTTGTTAGTTTCAGATGCTAGATACAACTTTCCAGTTTGACAGAGAATCATTGATAACATACCCCCTGGGTATGATCTTTCAACCAAATAGTAATTTCATCTAGACCAGGGGTAAGCAATAATTTTTGATAGGGGGCCACTCCAAGTTTTTGGAAAGTGGTCAAGGGCCACACTCTTCCATGATATTAATGGAGGAGATGCAGGGTCTGGGATGGAGGTTGGGTGCAGAAGAGAACTTGGGGTAAGGGACTGGGGTGCAGGAGGGAGACTGGCGTCTGGGAAGGAGTTGGGATAAAGCAGGCAGTTGTGACCTAGGGCAGAGGACTGGAGTGCGGGGCTTTGGGATGTGACCTAGGGTAGGAGGGGATTATGATCTGGGACAGGAGATTGGGGTGCCAGATCTGGGAGGGGGCATGGACGTAAGAGGGGGAACAGTGGGTTTGGGTATGTTGAGTGTGGGTGAGGGGGCAGAGAGTTGGGGCAGGAAAGGGCTGGGGTGCAAGAAACAGGCTATGGCCAAGAGACTTATTTGTCAGCTGCCAAACTAGCCTGCCTACCTGCAGAGCTTAAAATGTTTCCCAGCCAGCCTGCCTGCTTGCCGGGCCATGTGCTTCATGAATAACTGAGCCAAGGAGAGGGGGCATGATTCTTCTAAGGTACCCGTTATTCTGCCAGAAACCAGCCAATGGGAATGTGCTGGGGGTGGGGCGACTCCTAAAATTTCCTCCCTCCCCTCCAGTTTTAAAACAGAAATGGAGCCCTGCAGTTGCATTTTGGAACGGCACGCAGGGCAAGCTGCGGAGCCTGCCAGGGATTCCCCACTGCCTCCACAGGCCAGATCCAGTGGCTGGCGGGCCAAATCCGGCCTGTGGGCCATATTTTGCCCAGGCCTGATCTAGAGCATATTTCCCTACTTTTGCTTATAGGAATGTGTGATGAGGAGTCTGAGCCCGCACTCCCGCAGCCCTGACCCCTGCAGCCCTGACCCTGGAGACGGGGTTCGTGGCAACCAATTTGCGCCACTTGCTCCGAGGTGGTGGAGCAGCTGGGAGGTGGCGTGGCGTAGTCCATGGTGGGGGCGGGGCCTGGAGTGTCACCCGTGGGATGCACAGTATTGGGGCGGAGCCTTGGGTCAGGGATACGTCGCCCGGTGCCAGAGGGTGGGGCCCGGGGCATGCCCACTGGGCATGGGGAGGCAGTCATAGGCAAGTGGTGGGAGGTTTAAAATGCCACCGGGGAGAGGGAGAAGGAGGGCTGGTACAGAGAGGACAGTCTCCCAAAGGGAGGGAAGCTGCTTCATCCCTACGAGGAAGGACTACTCCCATAGGACGGTCCCGAGTAGAAACCAGCAGTGATGGCTGGGTTCGAAAGGTGGGAACCATAGAGGTAGGAAGTGGTCCAGGGTGGGGCTTTTTTGCAATGCCCGCGGGCTGGTAAGTTTCAGGAGGAGTCCCCACCAGCTGGACAGGAATTTAATCGACCCTGTTTTTAGGTCCCTCTCTTTCCTTAGTTGATGGACTTCGATCTACTCCAGCATTAGGGATAGGAAGAAGGTTCCTCACGGCTTACCGAAAAGCCCTAGGTTGTGGACAGTAGCCAGGCAGGTCATATTACTGCCTAGAGAAAAGCCCTGGACTGTGGACATTGGCCGGGCAAGCCATACTGCTGCTTATAGCAGGACCTAATTGTGATCTTTGGGGCAATCGGGCTGTGTCTGCACCCCTCAAGGATCCGAACAGGGGAACTTCGGGAAAGGGGGCCATAACTGTGTTTATTTTCTTATAGTAATAAAAGAGGCCACTTCCCTGTCCCTGGGGTCACGGCCTGCCAGAATGTCAGGTGGGACTGTGTCAACGGCTTTACTGAAACCAAGATATTTCATATCTACAGCTTCTCCCCTATCCAAGCTACCTTGTCAATAAAGGAAATTAGGTTGGTTTGGCATGATTTGTTCTTGAAAGTTCCACATTTGCAATTCCTTATAACCCTATTATCTTCTAGGTGCTTACAAATTGATTGTTTAATCATTTGTTCCTTTATGACAGTTAATCAGAGATGGTGAGAGTAATTCCTCTATTGGCTAACAGTTAGGTTGTTGTGCCTCCAACAAAGGGGCTGCTTTGTTCATTAACTCTGAGAAAAACATAGTTTTAAATTCTCAGACATTTTGATTTTACATTATTGCTATGTTGCATACAGCTGCAGTTATCTTGTATCTATCCAGTTTCCAGAGCCATAAGAACAGCCGTGCTGGATCAGACCAAAAGTTGATCTAGTCCAGCATCCTGTCTTTTGACAGTGGCCAATGCCAGGTGCCCCAAAGGGAGTGAACAGAACAGGTAATCATCAAGCAATCCCTCTCCTGTCATCCATTTCCAGCCTCTGACAAACAGAGGTTAGGGACACCATTACTACCCATCCTGGCTAATAACCAGGGCTCGACAATTAACGTAATCTACTCGCCAGTAGTGAGCAGGTTTTAGCCTGGTGCAGCCGCGCAGCATGCGGTAGTGCGTGGCTGGTGAGCGAGACTCGCTGCTGCTTGGAGAGCACTGCTAATAACCATTGATGGACCTATCCTCCTTGTATTTATCTAGTTCTTTTTTAAATCCTGGTACAGTCCTGGTCTTCACAACATCTGGCAGGGAGTTCTATGGATTGACAATGCATTATGTGAAGAAATACCTCCTTTTGTTTGTTTTAAACCTGCTCTCTATTCATTTCATTTCGTGACTCCTAGTTCTTATGTTATGTGAAGGAGTAAATAACTTCCTTATTTCTCCACACCAGTCATGATTTTATAGATCTCTGTCATATCCCTGTGATGTGTGGTCATAGAAGGCCCCTTGGGGCTGCTTCCTCATGTACTGGCAAAACAACCGACACTCACCACCCGCTCTCTGGGACTTCTCACCACCCTGTCCTGCTGGACCAGATCTCCAGGTTTCCCCCAGACAAGGCGCAGAGCTGAGATCACACCCCCTCACCCTCCAAAGAGTAATACAGATACTGAACCTCTTCAGGTCTGAGGAGAATGCAGTTTTGTGCCCACCATCCAGGAAACCCACTCCCAAAATGGAACCAGAACCCCAACTAAATTGTTCTGGTAAGCTCCCTTTAACAATGAATTGAGGGTGTACATATAGATTTCTCAGTTAACAACTATTTACACTAGACTTGACAATAAATAAAAATAATGTTATTAAGTACACACAGTAGGATTGAAGGGGTTGCAAGTGAAA
The DNA here is from genome assembly GCF_049634645.1 of Pelodiscus sinensis. Classification (NCBI taxonomy): domain Eukaryota; kingdom Metazoa; phylum Chordata; order Testudines; family Trionychidae; genus Pelodiscus; species Pelodiscus sinensis. The sequence continues at coordinate 46,643,255 of NC_134714.1, read as the reverse complement.
GCAGGAAGAGCAAAGTCAATTACAAATTTAAAATATCAGAAAATGGATAGCTGGTTTTAACATCCCAAAACTCCTAAACCTATTGCAAACTTATCATAAAAGTAACTGTTCTTATGTCAGCTGAGCCTCCAAGCCAGTGGTTCCCATCCTTTTCCAGATGAGGACCCATTATGACAATTCAGGAAGACTTGGTGACCCAGGGCAATTCAAAAAAATGTGTGAATGGCTCCTTAAGAGCCACCTGGGGAGACACCTGGCGACCCTTTTGAAATGTAATGGCGACCCATATTTGGGTCCCGACCCATAGTTGGGAAACCCGGCTCCAAACCAAGGAAGATCTTTTTTCCCCTGGGTCTCTGGTTATCCTCTTGGGTGTGTCCTCACAGCCAAAGACCAAGTATCTGAAAACTCTGCATGATAAATAGCCTTCCTTTTGGGCGGGAATTCTTCCCCCTCCCCCCTATAGTCTCCCCTTCCATGGAAAATTACCTGGTTCTTCTCTACTAGTTGGGGTGGCATATTTCCTCCTAAGACCAACCTCTGCTAAGACTTAAAGGACAAAGGAGGGTGATTACAGGTGATCACTCAGACATTGAGGGAAACACCCCTGATGGCTTTCATTTGCACATTTAAAACCATAAACCATTCCATCCTCCATATCTCTAACTTTACATACAAGAGTGATACATAAACCAAAATAAGATATATAGATCCAGCATATTGTGACATTAAAACTAATAGATTATATGAGGTATTTTGTCCAAAGCATTTTCAAGTTATGAATATTTGTGTCCATAAGTCAATTTCATATAGCATGGGGGCAAGACCATCACAACCCCCCACTTAGCATCTCTTTTCCAAGATGAAAAGTTCTAGTTTTATTAATCTCTTCTCGTATGCAGCTGTTCTATAGACCTAATCATTTTTGTTGCCCTTTTCTGAACCTTTTCCAATTCCATTATGCCTCTGCACTCAGTATTCAAGCTATGGGCATATAATTGATTTATATAGAGGCAATATGATATTCTTGGTCTTATTCTCTATCCCTTTCTTAATGATTTCCAACATTTTGTTTCCTTTTTTGACTGCTGCTGCACATTGAGTAAATGTTTTCAAATATCCACAATGACTCCAAGATCTCTCTCTTGAGTATATGTATAGTTAGGATTATGTTTTCTAATGTACATTACTTTAAACTTATCAACATTGCTTGTAATTCCTAGCAAGACCATTGTGATATTAGAGATAACTGAACAAATCACAACTCTTACTCTACCATTAATGTGTGTGCAGTAATTCCATTGGTTGAATGAGGGAAACTGCATTACAGATTGTACATTACTTTGCCCAGCTGACACAGCCATGCAACTGTGTATTTACTAAAGATGGACCTCTCACACTGGTTACAGTATACCAAATCAGCCAAAGAGTATCATTTATTCTTAACAGTCAGTGATAAAAATATTAACCCTGGTATTCCAAAAATACACACACTGTTCGAAATGCTGCGTCATGGCCATCCTACATATATCATCAACCCAACTGCTAAATATTGTATCAAGCCTGCTACCAAACCAAAACAGGCAATGTGTGCTGTAGGGATAAGCTGGTCTCATACAAATTTTTGAATTTTTCTCTTCCTTGGTAACATCCTAACCAGGAGACTCAAAATATGTAAGGAATTGTGAGGCTAGAAAAACTGTGCTGCTAAAGGATCCCATGATACATGGTTTAAGGGTGGGTGTTCTTTCTTTTGGTCTTCCTCCTCCTCCTAGTTACTGCAGTGCTACAGAGAAGTCTGGCAATGCATATTGAAAGAAAAAAGGTCAAGCAAAAATCAGTAGAGAGCACAGTTAATGACTGCTTAAGTCCCAGGCACAGGAAAGGCAGGAAGGGAAGAAAGCTAGATAATTTTTACCTCATAACAGCTCCTCAAGGATAAAATTATTGGCTGTGTGTAGATGAGTCAATGGAGATGCACCTGCTGACATTAGGTCAGAGATTTATCCAATATCCATAAGAAATTGAAATGTTCCTTTATAAAGTAATCATGAAGTGTTTCCCAAACTTGTGAATCCATTTGAAGACAAAACTAGTCACACCATCTGAAAAGCCCAGCATAGATTGTTAAAGGCCTAACTATCTTATTTTACAAATCCTTCCACCCCCACAACCCCTATAGCAAGTCTCTTAAAACAACCCTCGCCCATGGTCCTTCAGACCTGACACACACTAGGAAATGCGAGTAATCCATATGATCCTTCCCCTCCTTTTTACATGATTTGAAGAACAGCAAAACTGTTAACAAAACATTAAGATGTAATGTATTATCATTGACGTAGGAGTTAGCACTTACTGAAATGAATGGGTAGTTCACAACTCAGAACAAGTTTCCATTTCTCTGCAAAATCAGGGAGACATCACTGCATTGACTATAATAAATAGTGTCAGATTTTGAAAGATTTCTTTGCATCCATAACAGCTAGGGTGCATCTACACTGAAACCATAGGTCAAAAGATATGCAATTTGAGCTTTGAAAATTGCATATCTTATTTCGATCTAATTTCGAAATAGCTTATTTCAAAATTTGGCAATGTCATCACAGTACCAAATTTCGAAATAAACCACTATTCTGAAATGACCCTTAACTCTCATGAAGCAAGGGTTACAGGGATGTTTGAATAGCAAACCTGTTATTTTGAAATCTATTTCGAAATAATGGGCTGGTTCAAAAGACACAGAATAGCTATTCCGGATACATTCAGTATCCCAAAATAGCGCCACAGTCTAGATGTGCCCATAGAGATTGACTTTTTTTTTCTTTAAGAAGAAAGAAAAGTTGAGGTTTGTCCATATCTCCCTGGTTAGTCCTTTGGCCCCTACACTTTAGGAACCCCCCTGTTCTGATACATTAGATGTGAAGGAGAACATATTCTGGCAGTTTCAGCATCAAGATGATATAAAGGCCATGTTTTAAAATGTATGTATTTTACCCATAAGAATCTGTTGCAACTTTAATAGCATGAAGAAAATTAGTAATTCTGGTTTTAAAAGTAATATATTCTTTGCAACCAACATATATGGTTTTCAAAAAGCAGGCCTAATATAGCTGTTACAGTAAAATAATTTGAATTTAAGAAAATCAAAACCCAAAATGAAACTGTCAGTTACTTCTCTTATAATAGAAAGCTATAGTAATTGTTAAAATCTTAAAATGCTGTTAACATCAGATATAGTCAAAGGGGGTTGAAATAAGTATAATGAGGGTATGCTTTAATCTGAAAGAAAAGCAAACAGTCTCATTGGAACATTTCACATTATTTATGTTTTGAAAATAGTGCTACAACTTGTTTTCTAATTGGCTGGAGCCAGTTTTCACAAAATTCCTGCTTCCGCTGAAGAGAAAGGAAAAAAAGAAGAACAGAGCTTGGATAAGTTACAAAGAATCAGAACCAGAAAATCTGAATGATATCACCCCCTTAAATAACAATCTAATTTATTAAGGTATATAAACTGCAGACAGACCAGCAGTTGTAAATACAGTTACAGCCATTAGAGAAAGTAATAGTACATACAGAACATAAATGTATCAGACTTAAGCCTTTGCAACATTTTTTACGTATTTCTGGTTCTTCAAAAGCCTAAGTGTAAAAGACCTCACTTGCAAGGTAAAATAGGTCTGTTCTGGCAGTACTACATACTCTATAGGTATATATTAAGGTTTACATTCTTGCAACTATCATTTATGTCAATGGCAGATTCAGGAGGAATAGATACCTCTAGAAATGCATGCACCACAACTGATATATGATACAATTAATCTTACATAGTGTATACATATCATACCACTTGTACAATATTTGATGTTGGTATGTTACTCATACTCTAACATGACTTTCAAAACACTTAAAACACAACAAATAGTCTTGCAGCACCTCAGAGACTAACAAAATGTGTAGATTGTATCATGTTTTATTAGTCTCTAAGGTGCTGCAAGATTATTTGTTGTTTAAATTTTTCCAATTACAAACTAACTCAGCTAATCCTCTGATGACTTTCAAAGTCATGCACTTGTTATTGAAGTCTTAACTGATAGCTTTCAAAGTCACTAGACTATATCCCTTTGATAATAATTATAAACAAACCCACAAAGTTAAAAGATTAATACCTACAATGAAAGAATCCAGATGAGAATAAACTTACTTTTGGGTTAAAAAAATCATTAAATGTATTCCAGAAGCAACTTGAAATGAAGATGTAATCGCCAGTACCATATCAGAGAACTCAAATGGTATCAACTACACGTTAGTTGATAAAGGTTGGTACTCAGAAGTTACTCCCTCATGGCTCCACAGCTTAAGTGTAGTAAGAGCTGGGTGCACAGGCAGCCCGGCTCCTACTATATTTAAACTGCAGAGCTGCAGCGGGGGTAGCTCCTGGACTCAATATGAACTGGGACTGAGCCAGGCTTGCTTAGTCCTGGTTTCCACTGGGTCCAGGAGCCCCATCCATGGCGTCCCAGCCACAAGCTGGTACCCCTCCCACCCCTGCGGACAAGGGCTGCTGCAGAGCAGCTTCTGTACACAGCAGCCAGGATCCAGCATCCCCTGTCTGCAGGGGGTTCCAGCAGGGAGTCGGGACCTCCCATGGACAGGGGCTGGTTCACCGCAGCAACTCTTGTCTGCTGGGGGTCCCAACTCCCTGCTGAGACACTCCCTCTCCGCGGACAGGGGCTGTTGCCAGAGCAGCCTCTCCTGGCCTCCCCCACACTGGGGTAGGTTGGGTGGGAGGGGAGGCTTTTAAGCCAGCTCCCCCAGCATTGTCTCCTGCTACTCCCCATACTTTGCTGCTTTTGATATAGAGGCAGCAAGTGTGTGTGTGGGAGGGGAGTGTGAGTAGTCAACTGAATACCTGATAAACCTAGGCTTATCAGGTAGGCAACTACTCTTTTACATCCCTACTAGTAGATATTCAAGGGTTTTTTTTGTACTGATCAACCACATCAATCATAAGGAAAATCTTAAAAAAATATATATTACTATAACAGAAACTTTAGGTTACTAGACTATGAACACTTTGAAACCCATAGCTTTCCTGTATGTTCAGATCTACCAAAAGGATAAGGTATACAAAATAAAATTAGTACTATGTTTTATTTAAATATTTTAAATTATTATAAATATAATATAAACGACTTTCCAAACAGGTCTCAAAAGATTTTTATAAAGAAAAGTTAATCTTTCCTGGCAAATCCTTACAGAAACTATGTCAAGTAATTAATTATTCTCCTACACCCACTAAGTGGTGTTAACTTTTAAAGAAATATTTTCACATTTTGTAATAATTTGAAATGTATTGACAGAAAATTAAATTATACTCATACATTTTTTAGTATAGGCTATCTATAGACTATCCAAGTGTTGTAGTCTGTTTGCATGCATGAGTTCAGCACCAAGAGTTAAGACTGACCTTTAGCCAGCTGGCATGTTACTTGCCTTGATGTCTCAGAAAAACAAAGTTAATGAACAGACAACACTGCCATCTCCATTTTAAATGCTGAAGTACAAGTATCATAGGGTATGTCTACACTACAAAGTTAATTTGAACTAACAGCGGTTAGTTTGAATTAATTTTCATAGGCGCTACACATACAAACTTAATTCGAACTAGCAGAGCACTTAATTCGAACGAGGTAAACCTCATTCTATGAGGACTAACGCCTAGTTCGAATTAAGTAGTTTGAATAATTCGAACTAGTTGGAGGCTAGCCCTTCCCAGCTTGCCCTGGTGGCCACTCTGAGCACAACCAGGGAAACTCTTCTGCCCCCCTCCCGGCTCCGGAGCCCTTAAGGGGCCACAGTCTGGCTATGGTGCTTGTGCCAGTTCCAAGCCTGCCAGCACCCAGCCAGCAGACCCTGCACCTGGCACGGGATGAGCCAGCCACACGCTGCCACCCAGCCATCCGCCTCTTCCCAGCACCAGGCTGGCGGCTCCTAGGAGCCTGCCCAGGACCGTAAGAGGCGGGCTTCCTCCTGGTCTAGTGCGGAGAAGCCTGTCCGCCTGGGGGAAGCTTCCAATGTCCATGATCTCCACACTAGCCACAGGAACGCGGCCGTCTACAGCCACATGGCTGACAGCCTGGCCACCAGAGGACACATGCGGACCCGGGAGCAGGTCCGCTGCAAGATCAAAGACCTGCGGCAGTCCTACTCCAGGGCCTCCCAGCCAGGGGCCGACCCGGAGGCCTGCCCCCACTTTGAGGCCCTGGACCGCATCCTGGGGGCTCATGCCGTCCATGCCCCCCATGTGGTGATTGACCCCGGGGCAGAGGGACCCATCCTGGACACAGAGGAGGAGGATGCCAAGAGCCAGGAGCCTGCAGGGAGCCTGACCCAGACCCAGGACCCCCGAGGCACCCCACAGAGCACATTGGCTGTGTTGTCCGAGGCTGGGGAAGGCTCCACATGTGAGTGCCATCATGCTCCCCTTATGTGTATGGAAGGCGTGGGGGGAGAGGGAGCCCAGGGACTGTGAACCTGGGCCTTGCCCAGCATGGAGCAGCAGCTGGGTATCATGCAGGAGCCCTGGACCGTTCCCCACATGCCGACCCACCTTGCAGAGAGGGGCTGGGTTTCAGCCACCGTGTCCCCAGGGAGAACTGACCACTGCTCTTGTTTCACCACAGCCGCAGCACCTAGGACTGCAGGGTGCACCACCCCATCTGCAACAGCCACTCGCACCCGGGCCAGCAGGCACACCAGGAACCTGAAGTAATACCAGCAGCAGCATCTGTGGCTACTGGAGCACCAGATCCACATCCAAGAGCACTGGGTCCAGGAGGACCTGCAGCTGTGGCAGCGGAGCTTGGAGATGCTGGAGGAGCAGAGCTGTGCCCTCAGAGGTCACCTCCAGACCCTGGTGGACAGGTTCCTGCCTCCTCCTGCTCCAGCCCCTGCGGCCGCCCCAGCTCTTGCTCCTCCTCCCACCCCTGCTCCCCCTCCCGCTTCCTCCGCACCCCCTGTCCCTTCTGCCCCACCCTCCACACCCACTCCCCTTCGACACCCCCACAACCGCAGTGCTGTGAGACGGGAGAGCCAGCAGGACCCCCAACCTTGAGCTTTCCCTTCCCTTCCTCCCCTTCCACCCCCTTCCAGCTCCCTCCTCCCAGGTTTCCCCCTCTCACCCCAGTTATGTAAAATAAAAAAAAAGAGAATTTTGTTGGCACAGGGAGATGGCCACACGCTTCTGGAGGGGGATGGCGGGCCTCATGCGAGTGTCCCATCACTGCAGAGCAGGGGCGAGCCACTCACAGAGCTCCAGAAAGGTGTCCTTCATCCTGAAGTTCTGGGTTCACTGTCTGTCTCCTCAGCGGCTCCAGGACGATGCAGATGCGGCGGGGCACCCTGGCATCCGGGAGCTGCTGCCGCTCCTCCACAACCCCCAGGGAGGCCAGGGGGAGAGGCAGGGGGCTGATGTGCACTAGGTGGTGCAAGGCAGCCTCCACCCGTTGCTGGCAGGCTTGCAGCAGCAAGTCCAAAAACTGGAGAAGCATGCCCAGGGTGAGCTCTGGCTCCATGTTGCCAACTGCAGCGGCGTCCCCAATGGGAAGCACCGACACAGGCTGGTGGAGAGAAAAATGCTTTGCTGTCCCTCTGCAAGGTAGGCAAGCAAGCGGAAAAGCTGAGAACCAGCTGTCCGGGGGGGGGGAGTGGGGTCCCTTTAAGCACGAGCCTCAGATAGCCTCAAACAGCCCCACAGCAACTATTGACCTGATGCCCTGCTGGAACCAGTTTCAGCTGCCCTTAAATGTGACCCAGCGTCCAGTCAGTGTGGACGCGCTAGTTCGAATTAGCAAAACGCTAATTTGAATTAGTTTTTAAATCTAGATGCGCTAATTCGAATTAGCTTAGTTCGAATTAACTAATTCAAATTGAGTTAGTTTAAATTAGTGCTGTAGTGTATACATACCCATAGACCAGGCATGTCCAAAGTCCGGCCCGCGGGCCAATTGCGGCCCGTGTTCCGGTTTAATACGGCCCCACGGGTAATTTGGCAATATCTATCTTTTATGGCCCCCAACGAATCCATATGTATTGAGATGAATACGTTGTAAAATCTCAGTTAATGTCAGTTGGTCTAAATCAGTTATAAATATATTTGGACACAACATGTATACTTGGTGTTATGTTCCTGTTCATATTTTTTGAACTTAAAAGTTGGCAGACAACCTTTATTACCAATAATATGTAATGTACTTTACAATGTTCCTGACATATATTTCAGCGTCCTGGATTTTTTTTTCATCTGGCCTTCAGATATGAAAGGCAGAGTGATTTAACACCTGTTTAGATTTGTCATCATGTGACGAAATGAAAAGTATGCCGTTTGCAATAAACTTTGTATAAAATAGTTAATTTGCATTTAATTTTAATGGTTCAAAGAATGTCAGGCAAAATGGTCGGCCCTCACGCATGTTCACTTCATCAAATCTGGCCCTCTTTGAAAAAAGTTTGGACACCCCTGCCATAGACACAAAAGAACAGTAAATATTTTAAGTTGAAATGTTCTGGCAACACAATGTACTGTCAGAATGCTAAACATTTCTGTCTGAATTATTTAAAAGAAATGATGACAGGGTTAAAATAGTTGAATCAAAATTATTCTTGAAAGAATTTGAATGTAATGCTCTTGACAAATGCCAGATTAACAGATCAGATGATTGGGGTTAACAGATCAAGTTCAACACAGGCTACTCAAACCTCTTCAGACTCTCAGCTGCCCTGGAGGAACTGGGGTCAGTGAGGAAGAAGAGGAATTTTCAGTCTCAGTGTGCTTTTATTACTTGGCTTCTCTGTGGAGATTAGTGCTGGCTGTGATGATGGCTTTTGTGGTACAGATGCTTACGCATTGTGAAGCAACATAAGACCACCAATATATTCCACATTGTTAGGAACTAGATAGCAAATGATTTTTAAATATTTTCCGTTTCCCACCCCATTACATAAATTAATGAGCCAACCTGTACTTTGCTGCTGTCTGTGTTAAGCTTCATTGAAGTTCAGAATCTGGTGAAGTACTCCCTACCACTGAGACCGTTATATGGGGTTACCTGACTGGAAAGGGATTGCTGACCTTTGGCATTTTCTTTTGCTCTAATTTATGCTTGTATAAAATTAAAGAATTAGCTTCAAACACTAGGTCAAGTGCTGTTTTGTTCTATTTCTGAACAAGGATCATCTTTAGATTTTAAAAAGCCAGCATAATTCTAAATCTGAAATTTCAGCAGGAGGCCCTGGGCTGGGATAAGGAGTTGGAGTACATGAGGGGGAAGAGCTCTGGGGTAGGGCCAGGAATATGAGATTTGTCATTTCCTATATTGGATAATCCATAAAAAATAAAAGCAGAAATGCCCCAATAAATGCTATGCCGACGCCACGCTAATACGGCAGTAAACATGAAATCAACATCAACTGAAATGGCAGAGATACCTAGAATGCTTTAAAATATTTAAAAACAATAAATAATATGAAATTTACATCTTACTTGTCGTATGAAATAGTTTGTAGTTAATTAATTGATGACATTTATAAAAATAAGTTATAAACATGGACACCAGATGTGAAGTTGAATTTTATTCCTATAGACTAGCAATCATATAGACTTTCAAAAAAGAAAGTAAATCAATAGTTCAAACACGCAAATATGGTAATAGTCAGTTTCATTGAGAAAAATTGATCTTCTACTCATCTTCAAAGCCCTCAAATTACTAAAATCAACTGAATTTAAAGGTAATAGAGTATTGAAACGCCACGTCGTATAGTCGTACGCTCACGTGCACTCAACCAGCAATACAAAAAGGCAGGAAATATGACACGCCAGCATACCATAGACTTGCAATCGAATAGACTATATTTAACGATGCCTTTGTATCTTTGATGATGGATATCATAAAATATATGTACAATGGGCAAAGTCGGGGTGCACATTATATATACGAGTACAGATTTATTCATATGATAAAATTCAAAAGTCAGGGTGCGCATTATACATCGGTGCACATTATATTAGAGATTTTGCGGTAACCAGAAGAGAAAACTTAAGAATAAGGCAGAACACAACAAGAGTTTTCAAAGGCTAATTTTATTTATGTTTTTCTTATCCTTTCTGTCCTTTGCTGTTGAGCCCAGTCAGGAAACAGGCCACCACTACCTCCCAGCCATGACCTGTCAGGCAGAAGCATCTCCATTCTGCTCCCCACTCCAGCTGGCAGAGAAAGCAGCAGAAAGAAGTGCATATGGGGGAGAAGAAGGGGAGAATTAGAGAGAAGGACAGAGCTCCCTTCACCACCCAAAGTTACATGTGACCAACATCAAGTGAGCAATGTAATACATTGTCTACATTGTATAACCTGGGCTAGCAACTGAGGTTGGTTATTCATCACTTGATACTTCCCACTGCACCATTCCACATTTGGGCTAATGTGGAGGGAAACCACAGAAGTTGTGATGGTGTGTGTAGGAGGATCTGAGTAAGTATCTCGTTCACAGACATGGGCTCCCTACATTCAGCTAGGATGCCTACCACATAATGAATTTGGGGAGAGGTGTAGAAGTAAGCCATGGGTATTCACCTGGGCCTGTGCTTGGGAGAGAAATGGGAATTTCTTCCTCCTTTCTCAGCCACTATTGAGATATCAGTCTAGAACTTTCAAATTTAGGGATCTAAACATAGACATTTAAATCTATTTATATAAAACCTCCCTATTTTCAGAAATGTCAGGCACCTGCAACTTATATGGATTTCAATAAGGGTTTTAGGTGAAAAAAAATCAAGCCTCAAACTTAAATACTTAAATATAGCTTTAGGGGCTTAACTTTAAATCCCAAATTTGAAAGTTTTGACTTAGTCAGTTCATCTTATATTACAAGTTTAAATACTGAAATATTTACAAAAGCAATTAGCAAATAAATAAATAGTATATTTTCAAATTATACAAATATTTCCAAATAGTTCCAAACAAGTAAACAAAATCCAATCCAATAAACAAAAATGATTTGTTATTTTGTCTGAATTTAGTTTCCTAATCTAATAATCTGTAGACAAAGTATAGACAAAGCAAGCCTGTAAACACTAGCCATCTGTGCTGAAGAAAATTTTGCAAAGTGGAGAAATACATTTACATAAACTTTTTTCTATAAATGTAGCCATACAAATTTGTAGAATGTTAAAGAGTAGTCAAATACTATAGTGAGGTGAGGTTCAGTAAGTTTTATTTATGTTCCCAAATTATTCTTATGGCAACTTTATGCAAGTCTACTATGTCCAGTATTGGACTGAGTTCTTCCAGATATAATCCTTCTGCCAGATGTTGTCACCAACAAAGGAAGCCAGGTTCAATTTCCTAGGAGTTCCTCCTAAAAACTTAACACAAATTTGAACACCCACCCAGTGACCTGGAAAACTATAATAGCATAGTCACATTTGATAAAAAATGCTTCTCTATGTGCAGTACTATGTCCAAATTTTTAAAACATAGAGAACTTACTTGAGGAGAAATAAAGAAGGAGAAATAAAGAAGGAAAAGAGAAAACAGAATGCACTTGGGAAAGCCAATTACTAATAAATTAGGATTATCTATTAGGTAAAACTCCTCTCCCCCCCATCAGCTTACCAATAGTAGACCCAAACTCAATGCATGGACCTCCTCTTGCAGTTGTGAGCGGCTTATGTGTTCTAGGCATTTCCTACCAATACCACTTGAGGTCCCCACTCAATCTGTCATTCAGGGTTCTTGTAGTCCATCTCCTGCCCCTATGGGAGTGCTACCTGGGCTGCTCCAGGAGCCTCAGAAGCTGACCCAACTGAAGTAATTTCAGCTTTGATTTCTGGATAGAGGCCCATCTTGTAGGCTACTGCTCTCCATAGTTTCAGTCCAAGCCACTCAGGACCACATCTGTGTTGTCTGCTATCTCACAGCCAGCTGAGCCCACTGCCTTGTTATTTCAAAGCTACCTCAGCTCTGCCTGCTGCTGTAAATGCCTTGCAGGAGTTTGAAACTGCTGCTATGCTGGCTCTTTATAAAAGGAGTCCTTACAGCATCATTACCAGCAGCAGTTCACTCCCAGAAGACAGTGCAAAGCCTTTTCCTTTCCCTTCTTTGGCATTGTTACCCAAACTATGCCAGACTGTTGTTTTGACCAGGGTGAACCCTCGCACCAGATACATTTGGAATGGTTCTCTTGCGCTATCATTTCTCAACAGGAACAAGAGCATCTGATTACTCCCAAACTCATATCTGCTCCAAAAGTCGAAATGCAAATGGTCCTGTCAGTCACCAACAAGTGCTGGCATGGGGAAATGACTAAATGAGTCATTTGCAGAGCAGGGAACTGAACTTGATGACCTCTTGAAGCCCATTCTAGGGATGTTAATGGTTAACCAGTTAACTGGTAAGCTTACTAGTTACAGTTAACTGGTGGGGGCTGGAGCAGCACTCCACCCATGGTTAGGGTTGCCAGATGGTTTAACAAAAGTACCCAACCTTATCCCCCCCCCCCAAAAAAAATCTGTTGAGAAAAAAAAAGGGGGGAGCTATTGAGAAAAAAAAAAGAGACTCTGACAGCAGTTATTAAGCAAAAACAAAATTAAAAATCAGTATGGCCCCTTTAAGAAAAGGCTTTTTTGCCGGTGGCCATTTTGTTTTTCTGTTCCAACAAGACGAGCCCTGCAGAACCAGGTAAGTGGGGAGAGGTCTGGGGGGGCCTGGCAGGAGGTCCGGGGGCTGGGCCCAGTTGCTGAGTGTGTTGTTGGGGTTGCCAGGTTCCTGGCAGGAAAAAAAAAAAAATCAGAAAATACCGAATATTTTAGGTGTCCAGTATTTTCTGAATTTTTTTTTAATCGTACAAGAGGCAAAAAAACCAACTATCCAGGTCAATACCAGACACCTGGCAACCCTACTTGTGGTGAGCAGGAGGTTGTTCCAGTCCTGTGGGCCCCACCCCAGGTGTAGGGTCCTTCAGACCTGCTGTGGTGGGTGACAGGGTCTGCTCAAACTCAGCTGGGCTGAAGCTTCCCCCCCCCCCATCCCATTTTATCAGTTAAGTGGCTAAGCATAACTTTAATTGGTTAACTAATTCAACAGGATTTTACATCTCTGGTCCCTTCCCATTCTAGTATTCTATGGTTCTATGGGTCTCCTTCTCCTATGGAGTCTCTGTCCCTGTCTCAAACAACTCTGGGCTGCACTTTCCACTATTCACCAATTGGTGCCAAGAGTGACTTCCCTGATATCCAGAGTTTCAGGCTACAGGCCTTATATGGATATTAAAAACAAACTACAATACCATAACAATGAAATGTTTTTTTCTTGTTTCCTAGTAGGATGCACAGCTCTTATAGTTGAGAAGTGTGTGACATTGTGGTTCAAAAGCTCACCACACCCTCTTAAAATAATCTTATTTTCAAAGGACAGTAAATTTTATGAGTTGGAAAGTAATCTAGTCAGACTCTGAAGTAAATTGCCAAATGCAGTTCCATAAGAAGTACAAAGCCACAGAGGAAGTCAAGCCTGGGCAACCGGTCAAAGCTCTTTACAGGGAAATTAAGCATTACAGTATTTAAGAAGTCCCAAATTTGTGGAAACAATGCAGAGCATCTAAAGGATATATCTTTTGTTCAGTTTCACTGTACACAGAGCCCGCTTAGTAAGTTTTTCCTTTCCAATTTAAAAGCAAAATAAAACAACCTTGAAAGTTCCTAGCTCTGGAAGAGCTTAAGTTTATAGTCTTCAAAGTGAATTTCATATGATCACGGATGTGTCTGACCCTTAAATTGGAAGAAGGTGGTTCTTAGTGTAAAGACATTAATAGTTTACATTACAGAGGCAGAAAGGTGCTTTAGCGGAACAGCAATTTCCAGTGAAACGGGAATATGCAGAGTAAATGAAATAACTGGATTATGTCACACAATCAGAAGGGATGGTAAGAAATTTCAAGTTATACTGAGGTGGCCTTATTTGCTTCTGTGACGGGGGGACTCACCCCCGCACTCTCGGCCCCCGGAGCCGAGGCCCCGCACCCCGCGCGGACGATCAGCTGGCGCCGGGAGTCCAGCGCGGCGCGGCGGCAGAGGGGCCGGAGGAAACCGGCGCACCCGACGCGCACGCGCAGGGCGGCTGGGGCGATAGCCAGCCGGCGCTAGGACCCCGGGGCGGCAGAGCGGCCGACGGAGGGGCGGACCGGACGCCGAGCGGGGGATTCAAAAGGGGGAGGACTGGAGAGAACAGGAGGGTTCCCGCTCTCAGCCTCCTCCACAGGGCCTGTTGGAGACTCGGCAGGAGGCGGCACGGTGCACGGAGCCCAGATCCCAACACCCAAGGCGGGCGGCCGGACCAGGGAGCAGTGGGACGGGACGGCGCGGGCCCACGCCGGCAGCAGGCGCCGGGCAGATGGTCGGAGGCCGGGAGAATGGTGATCCTAGAGACGGCAGGAGCAGCGAGCTCGGTGTGAGCTGACCAAAAGGAGAGGACCATGGAAGCGGTGAGATAGAGGCCGGGAGCAGGGGCAGACCAGGACCCAGCGGGGCCTGGGCTTGTGAACTGGGGGCACCCCCGGAACCCTGAACAATGGACCCGGTTACAGATTCAAAGAAGGGAATTTAATGTAGAATGTTTTTATTTTAATTACATTGCTTTTGAAATATAGCTTCACGCCATGGATAATATAGTCAATTGTAAATTATTTTGTCCCTCCATTGCAGCAGCAGACAGAGAAATTTACATGTTCAGAGTAGGGAGGGAAATGGAAGCTGAGAAAATGGAAACAGGGAGAAAAAGGGACAGAAGCATCTGTATTTATTAGTGCATACTCCCGTCCAGAATTTGGATCAGAATCCAGGAATAATAGAATCTCAACATTCCTCTGCTGTCCAGCTGTGAAACCCACTAGCAGAGTATGGATCTCTTTCCCCTACAGTGGTTGGTCTGTTATTGCAGCTAAGTTTCCCCATTATCTGGGTAGGTATGGAGTTGTTCCAACCATGATAATGAGCTAAGAAGAGGGGAGCAGGGGGAGGATGAACAGGAAGAGGGAGGAAAAGAAAATCAGTAATTTTCAATCTCTTTTTTAAAAAATTCAACATTTTAGAAAAAGCAGAGGGGTAGACTCAGAACAGAGTAACCCATAGCCTCAGATCAGAACGTTCATAGTTATGAGAGCACTCACCTGAAAGGATTTGAACAAGAGTCTTACACACATCTTTCTCCCCATCTGGGAGCAGTGGGAAATTGAACCTTGATCTCTCCCAGCCAAAGAGAGTGTTTTAACCACTAAGCTAAAAATTAAGGGAGCTCAGGTTAATACTCTCCTGACAGATCTTGAAAGGGACATGATCTGCTAAACAGCCTATGAGAATTTCTATTGGATTAGCCCCTCTAGGGCTATGTCTACACTACCAGGTTATTTTGAAATAATAACTCCTCAAATAACTATTTTGAAATAAGCTTATGCCTCTTCACAAGCAGAAGTTATTATTTAGAAATAATAAGTCCCTTATTTATAAATAACAGGCTTGGTAGTGTGGATACTCTGCTTGTTATTTTGAAATAAGGGGAGTTAGACATGTATTATGTGAGATATACACTCCCCTGCCTAACTCCCCCTAGTCTGTTGAGTGAATTTAGGCACCCACATTTAGTCACTGTTATTTAGTCAATGTGGGTGCATCTAAAGAGCATCCTTACCTCAAAATACCTTGTTTTGACATTATAAAGCCTATTTCAAAACATCCCTGGAGGTTTGGCAACCCTAAGCACAATAGAAAAGTACACACAAAAGTTAATGATCTTTGTTCATTGTGGGGTTTTAATGGTATGCAGTAAAGATGATACAGGGCTAAATAATCAATGAATGACTAGAATAAGACCATGTCTATACTAGGAGATTATTTCACATATACTAAATTCGACTTCTGAACTCCCAATTTTATAAATTCAGAGTTGAATGTCCTCACTACAGGGAAGAATCAAACGTAGTCCAAAGCAGGCTCCATTAATGAGGATGTGCTACCTCAGGAAGCACTCTGGGGAGCTGTGGGAAGCCACCCAGAGGCCAATTAGTTTGAATTAATGGCTCCAGAGCATCCACTAACTTTATTTTGGATTTACAAGTTTGGAGTTAGCATTATTCCTGATGAAAAGCAGGAGTACAGAATTAGAATTCCACAGCACCTTATTCTGGGATAACAGGCTTGGTAGGGTATATCTACACTACAGAAAAGACCCAAGCTGCTGCTGTCAATCTTCCAGTGTTTGAATTAGCAGGTGTACTTAAGACAGCTAATTGGAACTGAGAGGGGCACTCCGGTCAATGCCAGTAGTCCTGCTTTCATGAGGAGTAAGGGAAGTCAAAGGGAAAGTGTTCTTCCTTTAACTTCCTGCAATGTGGACAGCGCCAAAAGTCAAATTAAGGTACTTCGACTTCAGCTACACAATTAACATAGTTGAAGTTGCATGTCCTAATTCGACCTTATCCTGTAGTGTAGACATACCTGTAGTGTAGATGCACCACTTACAAATTCGAACGTGGGGGCATTATTTCAGACTAAGGTTCTAGTGTAGACCAGGAACAAAAGAATTAATGACTAGGTAGCCATTTAGTCAGCATGGTCCAGCCTGTGCACCAAAGTGTTCTGTGGAAGGACGAGACTGTGAAGATGTAATTAAAGACTGTATCATAATACATATGTTCAAGAGGGTAGAATTAAAGAGAGAACATCTTCAATTCGGCATTTGCTAACTTCTGAATGCTTGACTTGACACCACAATTTTAGTGCAGTGTTCTAGGTTGGGGTTCCCTCTCTCTCTCTCTCTCTCTCTCCCCCAGTAATAAATAGTTTTCACAACCCCTGAAAAAAAGTTGAGTGGGGAAAAAAACAATTTCATCCATTAACATCAACAACTTTTGATAAACTACAGCAAAACAATGAGCAGTCTAATGTAAAAAGTCATAGCAAATTATCAATATTTTTCTATACTGTTACATTCAGAAATGATCTAAATCTGACAGCATCTGGATGTTACTATTTAGAGACTGATTCTCCAAATTTGGTTGTCAATGTTATCTAATTTCTCTGTATTGAAGGTTATTCACCATGGTAACAATAATTCTTAAAGTGACATGTAAATTATTTTTATTGTATATTTTTGAAAGCTTGGCTGTTACTTAAAGTTATGAATGTTTTTCTGAAGACTTTGGAAGATAATTAAAAAGTATGTTTCAGCAGAATTATTTTAACTTTGTCATTTTACTTCTGATATATTTCCATAAAAATAAAACAGTAAATTTTGTGTAGCGTTTGTGTGCTCCTGATATTTATTCCTCACCTGAAATTATATTTGTATAGTTATATCTTCTAGTTTCTAGAAAATAGATGTCAGCAAAAATTATGGAACTAATTCAGAGGAGACTCTAAATTGGTATTATTTATACCTTTTTTAAAATCAAGATGTGCACCTTAAACTATCTTATATTTACTAATATGAGATTCAAATTTACACATTCTTTGGATCTGGCTCTATGCTTTTTGTGAGAAAAGCAGGAACAGATGAATCCTTAGGACACTATGAATCCTGATTTCCATGCAAAGTTATAAATAAGAAATTAGGGTAAATCTTAGTAAACTTTTATACAAACAGAATGTTTGCCAATGTTTTTCAGCAAGCATCAGCATCTAAAGACACAATTCTTGATTCCCACAGGACAAGCTTGAGCAAAACCTCTTTGCTCACAGGAACTATAGTAGGTACACAAGTGGATCCATGCAGTCTGGAGGAACCTACTGGCCATATTTGATACACCTATATTTCATACACCTGGAGCCACAGAAACATGATGTATATAGGGTGAAACTTCCATCTGCTCTGGATGTTTGATTTTTTGTCCTTTGTGCAACAGCTTTTATGCTGGTTTAAACCTTAATATGCCTTTAAGTGAAAGAAGGATTTAGGCCCAACAATTGTAAACATGACTAATGTTTTAGGGTAATCTTTTATTTTAGCTTCAAGAGAAAAAAACAGAATGGTTTTATTATTCCAGTAAAATATTAATGACATTTTACAGTTAGTAGTGACAGGGAAAGCTATATAGCTATCACTACAGGACTTTAGTTACAACTACAAATGGCTGAATACCATTTATTGAATAACTTCTGGTTATCTAACAAAACACATTAAAGGTAAAGTATTGCCTAATGCAAGCAGTTTGTCACTTCAATCTTTTGAAGATTACTATTTTATCTGTCAATTATACACATCCATACATTTCAAAAGGTCAATTTTGATAAGTATTTCAACAAAAAGTAATTAAGATTTTATTATGGGCCACTGAACTGCCTCCCATGTAGATCATGCTAACCTACCATTATCTCGATGGTAGCCAGACAGATATTGTTCAAGGAGAGCAAATGATAAAATATTTGTTCCCATTAAAATTTACAAAGCAGTCTTCAAGTGATATTATACTTTAAATCCTGTTTCAAGCTTTTACTAGTTTTTTAGGGAAAGTATAAATGACATGGTAAATTTGCATTTAAATTCATGGAACTTTAAAAATCTGTTTCCCATTTGGCCCTTCAGCCAGAAACAATATTTTCATTTGTAAACAAGTTGTTTCATAATCAGACCTTCTGTAGTATATAGATGTCTGTGTGGGTGGGTGGAGGTGAGGGGTAGGGGGAGAGGGGAATACCACCTCCCTTTTAAATATAGTAGTATCTTTCCAATATAAAATTATTGATCGCTTTTTGCATCCCAACACACTAAACATATAAGGAAAGATTTGAAGCTAAATTTATTCTGCTGTACAAATACATTACTTTTAAACATGAGGTAATCTAAACATCTGTCTCCAATATATCCCTAGGGATTTAAATCAAACGTCTGCTAAACATGTACAATCATTCTGAAAATAAATAACAGAACAAATTTAGTCTTGATTATGATTATCGTGCATTTTAAAGAGGAAACATTTATTCTAATAAGAAAAATCTGAACTAATTTAAACATATTGATGTTATGGTAAAATCGTTTCATACCCTAAAGACAGTTCTTTCCATTTACTCTGATCTTTAGCAATATTCAATGTTTAATATTTGGGAAAAACAGACTTTTTGCCTGCCTCCTCACAAATACCACTGTTTTCTTCTCCTTTATAGATATATTGTGAAAAACTACTCAAAGAGACAATTTAATGTTTCTCAAATTTATCACAAATACTCCATACTGGCCCAGCTACCCACTTTCCACTGAATTTTCCTTCCCTTTGGGCAACTGCTACTGCATGAAGGAAATATATATCTCCTTTGTCAACACTATGAAGAGCTCTAATAAATTATTTTTATTAGGAATTACTGAGAAATGAAGATATGAAATTTAAGTATGTATGCTAAACTGCTAGTTATCCTGCTCCATTTTCTTCCTATGAAAGAAATATGAAGATGCAGGTGCAGTTTGGTGTGGGAGAGAGATGAGAATGTACGTTATCCTAACTATTCACAAACAAAATATTGTGCAGGTTGTCTCAATGAAGCACCATCTTATATCCCCATTTACATCCCAACTTAGAGAAATTATCATTTTAAAAACAGGTACGAGTTGAAGTTGCCATTTGTTCTTCGCTCACTAGCAGCCCTGCTCCTGCCCATGAGCAAGGATAAGGGGGAGGGGATGATCACCTCTTCAGCATATTCCCCAATCCCACAAAGCTCCCATCACCCAATTGGGGGATGGAGTGGGGAAGAGGAATTAGAACAATGAAAAGTAGCTAGGTTCCTCTAGTAATCCTTTTAAAACCCATCTCTGTACAAATTAACACCCTGCCACGGCTACTTTAACTTGCACTATTTCCCTCCCCTGTCTTTGTGTCACCTCTTTGGTTGGGGATTGTATCAAATGGCAGATGTAATCAGGGTACCTAGCATAGCTTTTAGAGGACCTTGTAGTACCCAAAGCATGCTATCAGAGACTAAATTATACCAACACTAACTCATATCTACCCAGTTGAAGTTTTGTGTATTTTACATATTCTCATTTCCACATGTAATAAATTAGTAATTAGCACTATTAACAAAATTATATATATTTATGTATACACACATTAATAAAATACACATTCTGTTTTTCACATTTTTGTGTCAGTATTTGTCAGATTTCATAGTGAAGTAGTACCTTATGTACCAGACACTTGGGAAAAGTTTCAGTAAGCAGTAGGATGGGTATTTCACAAGGGCTCCATGAGACAGTTATTTCCTTTATAGTACAATAGAGGATTTACCTGGCATGGTTTGGGTCCTTAAATGAAATAACTTTTGTTTTTCTTAATTTAAATTCATTGTTCTGGGGCGGGGCTGGAGACATGGGATTCAATATGCAGGCTGCCCCATGGAGTGAGGACAACCCCAGCCCTCTGTCACCACAGCAGCCTGGGGCCAGGTGAGAAGCACTTGTCCATTGCTGATGCCATTGCAGATGGCACTGCCGGGGAAGGGGTGCATGTCTCCCAACTGGGGGACAAACAGACACTCAAACTCTTTCAAGTATATAGTAAATTGGAGTCCCTTTTTCTACTCCTTCCCCTTGCTGCTTCAACAGGGTTATTTCTGTCCTGGATGCCAACTCTGGCCTCTTGATGCCCCCCTGTGGTCATTGTACTATATAACTGGCCCTGCTAGTAGATCCCCTCCCTTTCTGTTTTATGAGAAACAATTTCATTCTAGGCACATCCCATTGTTCTGGCATAACTAAACCTTCCCTTGCTTTAAATTATGATAAGAGGAAGCTATATGTCAAATCGATGGTCCTATTTCTTAGTGTTTAGAAGTTCTTGAACTCATAGATGGAAAGACAGACACACAAACACTCTCAAATATATTGTAGATCGGTGTTTTCACTAGCTCCAAAATGGTATTCCAAGCTTTGCCTGTAGATTAGTAGCGGCTATGAAAATATAATAAAGGCCACTAATGTATTACCAACCCAACCCAAGCATTATTGAGACACCAACACACCAGGATCAAAGTGACTTAATTATGAGATTTAATAAGTTTAGGGTACATACTTTCAAGCTTTTGTTCACAACCATGAGGATTAGAAATTTATTTTAAAAAAGAAAAAAGCTAAGATTCATACATAATAATGAATCTAGAAGTTGAGGAAAACACCAAATATCTTGAAACTTGAGACAAAAAAAACCCCCACCAAATCTGGCAACACTGTCACTATGCCCGATAATGTGGTAGTAGAACCAGAACAAGTACAATAATCATTAGGAGTAAATCAAAGCTAAAAGCAGAACAGAACACTGAGAGCCAGGACTGGTGGCTGTAAACAAACTTTATTGGACAGTGGGAAAGTTGGCCACAGCCATGATATATGGGCATCCAGCTAACTAAAATCATGCTCGACCATGCATGTTTCCGGACTAGAGTAGGGATGCTAACTACCATTTATTTGTGTAAACATGTAAAAGCCAGATCCCCCAAACTGCTTGGGGAGGCAGCAGAGGTGGGGGCAGGCAGTTCTGCAGGAGCTGGCATACAAAGGGAGCCAGCTTACAAACCGCTCCTCATGGGCACCGACTCCTAGCTGATACAGAGGCAGCAAGGAGGGTGGCTTGCATGTAGTCATTATGATCAATCAATAAGCCCAGGCTTATTGGTTAATTGTGTAACTGACTACTCACTAACATCCCTACAGGAGAGGTTCAACCTATACTATGTTATGTGATCTTTACTCGGGATTTGCATAAAAAAAGAAAAAAAATTGATGTCACTTTTATCTTCAACTTTGGGTGGGAAAACATACTGCCATTTCTTAGACTTCAGAATTCCTAATAAAACAGAATGTTTAACTTTATTAAATTATGTATATATACACACACAGATTATATAGTGTGTGTGTGTTTTCAGGCCCTATTGATTATATATATGAACTTTTCCTTCATCTGTCTTTACATTAATTTTTCAAACATTTTTCTTCTAGATTGACATATTGAAATTTTCTCTCTCATCTGGAAGGGCTAAGTATATAACCTAATTTTTGTTCCTTCTATAACTAAGTATGTTTGTTTTAACACCATATGGCAGTTTTATACTGCCATCTTGTGGAGAACACAGAAAATGAATGATAAAAATAAAGTTTGTTTTAAAATATACATTAACCCTTTAACGTCAAGATTTTTTTTTTTTTTTGCTAAATACCCAACCTTATTGTCTATGTTTTCTAAAAGAACAATTAACTTAAATATAATTAGAGACCTTATTTATGAAGAAACCCCAACCCACCTGGGAGAATCATAGTACTTTCTCTGATGTTTTAACATGGATGTTGGATTACAGATATAAATTTTTAGGGACATAGGCTCCCTTCTGTCCTCATGAAGGAGCCTGAACCCACAGATCCTGGCCAAGGAGATGCCCCAAGAAGTATGTGCATCATTAGCTGACTTTGTTGCTTTGTGCTCAACTAGTTACTCTGTTTTCCCTGGGACACCTTTTCCCCGTCAAGGTGTGATTAGTCATTTCTGGCTTCAGTTTGTTGTATTCTTCCTTCCTCTGTCCCCTGCACCTCTTCAGAGCCATGTGAGGAAACAGCACAAGGCAATACAGGCAGTCCCCGGGTTACGTACAAGATAGGGACTGTAGGTTTGTTCTTAAGTTGAATCTGTATGTAAGTCGGAACTGGCGTCCAGATTCAGCCGCTGCTGAAACTGATCAGTTTCAACAGCGGCTGATTCTGGACGCCAGTTCCGACTTACATACAGATTCAACTTAAGAACCCCAGGCATCCCCAAGTCAGCTGCTGCTGAAACTGATCAGCGGCTGATTCCAGGAAGCCCGGGGTAGGGGCTAAAGGGCACATAGAGGGTGTCATCCCTGTCACATGACTGATAATTCTATCTATTTTCTGTATGGGTTTTATGAAAAACAATCCCATTCCAGGCACATCCCATTTTTCCTGGAACAACCAAACCCTTATCTTGCTTTAAGTTATGATAGGAGGAAGTTGTATATCAAATTTGGTGATCCTAGTTCTTACCATTTAGGAGGAAGCTTCAGAAGGTAGCCGAGTTAGTCTGTACAGAAAAAAACAACAAATGGTCTGGTGGCACTTTATAAACATGTAGATGGCATCATGAGCCTTCATGGGCACAGCCCGCTTCTTCAGATGACTGGAGATTTGAGTTTAGGATGTGCCGACCCAAAATAAATAGGAGAGAAAAGGAGGGAGGGAAGGAAAAAAAGAAGGGAGGTGGGAGACAGGGAGCAGAGGGTATAGAAAATCAGAGAAGTAGAGGGAATCAATAAGTATCTGAAGATTGGGTAGTTAAAATGAAACAGATAAGAATCAAACTCAATTGATAGTATCCTTCCTGACATAGGAATCTACACAAAGAGCTGTGGCATGGTTACTGGAAAGAATTCGTTTCAGACTGGGGAGTTGTCTGTAAGCGAGAATAGGCTTTTCTCCCAAGGCCTCTGAGAGTGAAGGATCATTTTCCAAGATGGGTTGTAGATCGTATATAATGTGCTGGAGGAGTCAGAAGCATCCAGGAATCCAGCCCTGCAACCAAACGTGATGTCAACTCTGCCCACATATCTACACTGACGAATTCATTACTGGAGCCAACAACATAAGCTACCAAATCAAAAGGTCATTTGACTGCACATCCATTAATTTGATCTATGCCATCAAATGCCAGCAATGCCCCACTGCTACATATATTGGACAAACTGGACAGTCTCTGTGGGAAAGAATCAATGGACACAAATCAGATACACGTAAAGGGAACATACAGAAACCTGTTGGGGAACACTTTAATCTTCCTAATCACTGTTTAAAAGATCTTCAAGTAGTTGTCTTGTCACAAACCAATTCTACTAGCCAGATACACAGAGAAGCATTGGAATTAGAGTTCATCTGCAAATTCAATTCTTATGCTAATGGACTCAATCGTGATGAAGGATGGTTGGGATGCTACCAACCTAACATTCAATGAAGGTGCAAACAGCTCTTTGTGTAGATGCCTATGTCAGGAAGGATACAGTAAAACTCCAATTGTCTGGCATCCAGTGGTCCGGCACTCTTGATAGTCTGGCACGAACTGGAACCCGGAAGTGCTCCAGCCAATTGGAGCGCCTGTGAGCCCCACGCACACTCACGGTCCGGGAAAGGAAAGGGGAAGGGGATTATACCCCTGTGACGGGTCTTCCGGGACCCACACTGTGGCCAGCCGGGGGGCAGGAGCAGCAGGGAATGGCGCAGCAAGGGGCGAACCCTCCACCGTTTTGCAGGGAGGTGGGGGAAAGCCTCGCGCAGCCATCTGCTACAAGCCAGCTGGAGCTGCAAGCAGCGGTGGAGGAGAGGAGGTGAGGCAAGAAGTGGTGCTGTGGAACCAACCCGGCAAGCACCCCAGCTGCTCTGCCCCGCTGCTTCCCCAAGTCCGCCGCTCGTCAGTTTCAGCAGTGGCGGACTTGGGGAAGTGGTGGGGCAGAGCAGTTGGGGTGCTGTCGTGTTGGTCCCACAGCGCTGCTTAGGTGAGAGGTGACACTGCGGGACAAACCCAGCGGCACCTCAGCTGCTCTGCCCCGCCACTTCCTCAGGGCCGCTGCTGCTGCTTGCAGCCCCAGCTGGACTGTCACCGGTGGCTGAGCGGGGCTTCCCCCGCCTCCCTGCAAAACAGCGGAGGGTTCGCCCCTCGCTGCGCCATTCCCCGCCAACCCCCTTCCCTCGGCAGACCTATCACAGCCCCCCCACCGGAGTACCTCCTGATACTCTGGCATATCTGATAATCCTGCACCCCCTGGGTCCCAAAGGTGCCGGATTATGAGAAGTCTACTGTACTATCAATTGACTTTGATTCTTATCTGCTTCGTTGTAACTACTCATTCTTCAGATACTTACTGATTCCCTCTGCCTTCCTGATTTTCTATACTCTCTACAGTCAGACAGACAAACTCTCTTAAATATACAGTAGATTGGACTATTCAAATAATTATCTCCAGTCAGCAACCCTTATATGCATGATGGATGTACTGATGATAGCCCCACAGATGAAGGTGCATTAGGATTTTCTTTTAATGAAATCCTTGTAATTTTCTAGTTATGTTCTATTTAATATTAAAGAAAACTCATCTGTTTCCCTGTTAAATCCAGACATAATATTTCATGCCATGATTCACTGTTTAGCTATTACAGTATGGGGGGGAGGGGAGGAGGAGTACTTCAAGTCACTGTATTTAAAAAAAAAAAAAATCTACCAATTCATGTAATGATCCAACTACAGCCATCCAATTTAAACTCCTGCTCATTATTATAACCGACAGTTTTAGGCAATGACCTAAAATTATACATTTTTTAATTCTTTCATTTCATTAACCCCCTGTCAGCAATTAGCCAGGCTGCTCTCCCTTCCTCTCTACTGGCCATCCTCAACAAGCATTGCAGTCCCCTTATTCCACTAATAAGCCTATACACCAGATTTTTTCCTAAATGTAAACTGTTTCCACTCTTCATCTGCTCTAGTAACAAATGCCAAGTCCTGATTTCCCTTCGTTGTAAAACCTGCACACAATCCCTCAGCTTTTAACAATAATTCCTAGTCTCTCTCCTGTTTTTACTCCACGCACTACATACAAAAGTCACACCTTCCATTTCAGATAGACTTCCCTCACAGTATAGACCTGCACCCACATGTGCCCATCTAACCAAAGTGCTCCAGTGCCTACTTGCCAAACCCTCCTGTTTTCCTTCTCATTACTTGGCTCCTTCCCAGGATATGAATTCTTGGACAACATAATCCAATCATATGGTATGACAGAACAAAGCTGGCTTTTTAAAAGGGGATCAAGTTCCAGCTCAGTCTTATTCCAAGTTTACCCAGAACACAGATGTTGTGAGGAACAGTTATTCTCACTGTACTTGGGAACCAAATGCTTAATATCAAAGCAATCTAGGAAGAGAAATAGCATCTTTCATACATAGAGAGAAGGACTTATTGCAGTGCTATGCAAAATACAGCCAGGGGGCTGGATCCAGCCTGCAGATGCAACAGGGAGCCCCAGACAGATTTCCTGCTTGCCTCGTGCCCCTCCCTGATATCCCCACATACCGCTCAGAAAAGCGGCAGTGGCGAACCTGGGGGCGAGGAGAGTGGTGCTTTGTACCCTGCTCCTGCCCCCAACCCAATCTCATTGGCATGAATCACCATGCCCCCTTCCCTGAGGATCTTGTTCACCAATGCACCTGGCCTCTGCAGCCTCTTCAGGGGCAGAGCAGGCAGGGAAGCTGCCTGAGAAACATGCTGGGCTGCTAGCCGGGAGTCACTCAAGTAAGTCTTCTGGCCAGAGACTGCTTATGGCACCCCAGCCTCTCTCCCCTAACCCACTGCCACCCTACACAGCCCAAACCCTCTGTCCCCCTCCTGAACCCATATCCCTCCCAAAACTTGCATCCCAGTATCCTGATCCAGGTTACAACCACCTCTATCACCCAAACTCCCTCCCAGACCCCAAACCTTCTCCTGCCCTCCAATCCCTTATCCCAAGCTCCCTTCTGCACCCAACCTCCATCCCAGACTGAGTACTTCCTCCATTAATATCATGGAAGAGTATAAACAAAAAACAGGACTATGAAGCACTTTAAAGACTAACAAGATGGTTTATTAGGTGATGAGCTTTCATGGGCCACCTAATAAACCATCTTGTTAGTCTTTAAAGTGCTGCATAGTCTGGTCTTTTGTTTCAGCTACACCAGACTAACACGGCTGCATCTCTCTCACTATGGAAGAGTGTGGCCCTTCACCACTTCCCAAAATCTTGGAGTGACCTTCCCATCAAAAATTATTGTCCACCCCTGACTTCTTGTGATACTTACTCTCTTACTAGAGAATAGGCAGAAGAAGAAAGTGTTCCTGTGGACAACAACCAGGAAAGCTAAAGTGATCTGAAATGGGCAAAGAACTCTGGAAATGAGGGAAGCATTTGGTGGCTCTGAGGAATCTTAGGGAAAGGTATCTTGAACTAGTCATTAAAGGAGCTTTTGCTGTTTGTTGTTTGTTGTTATCTAACATGCCTATTTTTCACAATGCAAATATTTGCAATAAAAAATAGTAAGTACTGTACACATCATATTCTACGTGGTAATTGAAATAAAATTATTTCAAAACATAGAAAACATCAGAAATATTTAAATAAATGTTTATATTATTAAAATATGATTAATTATACAATCACAATTACTTTTTTAAAATCATACAATTAATTATTAATTTTTAAATTGCTTGACAAAGCTACAAAATAAAGCATGAAGAAAAGAAAAATCTCTTAGATTCGGGTAATGATCTGTGAGGCAAAATCTGCTATACCAAACTAATTGATGTTTGTTGTGTGTATGTGGTTTTATTTTATACTGTTTGCTTTATTTATTTGTCATGTTTATTCTGGAATTTGAAATTAAACACGTTTACATTCTATACTGTAGCAGGGCCTAATAGACTTATAGTACCTCAATCATATACTTAAAATACTTAAAACTGAGTCATAGGAAATACTGTCTACAAGTTTAGGTCTAGTAAAATATTTTACACAAACTTTATTTAAATCATATAAGTATTTTAATTATCTAGCTAAAAAATAATATTTTCTTTAGATGTGAGCACACACTAAACCAGTGGTTCTCAACCAGTGGTACGAGTACCTTTAGGGGTACTTGAGAGAAGTCTGGGGGGTACATCAACACAACTGAAATTTGGAGAAAACTGATTTTTTTTAAGTTTTACAGAGCTTTATTATTTTTGTACTTTTTACATCCAAAAATTTCATCACCCGCCTAGCTATGATGATTAAGTTGTTTAAACAAATATGATGCAATGGTAGAAAAATTTGTGTGTGTCTGAAAACTGTAGGTACTGGGGGTACTTATAATTTTTTAAGGGGTACCTTATAAAAAAAGGGGTACCTTATAAAAAACACTGCACTAAACTATTTGCTGTCTAAACACTTAAAATATTCTGCTACATAAAAATCACAAACTACAAATACTGTCATTGTTGAAAATGAATTAAATGCAAAAACTGAATATAATAAACTTGTGATTTTAAAGTTTATAGTTTTAATAACCTCATGAATTAGTGATAGCTACACTTTTAAAACAATGTAATTGATTATTATGTTTATTTTGTTACTTTAATAATATATTGATTTCAGAAAAATGTAAGATTTTATTTTAGTTTCTTCTTGGAGATGAAACAGTATATCTCATTGTAAAGATACAAGATATTCAAAGTACAAAGAGCAGTGTAGTGTGCTTCCATTTGAAACACAGCAGCTACAGTTTCAACACTCTGCCATTTTTACTATTAATGTAGCAGTACATCAAGTACTATTAACAATGTGACATAATATTGTAGATCAGCAGTTTTCAACCACCGGTCTCTGGCCCCCTATGAGGCTTTGAACAGGTTTCAGGGAACCTGCCAAAATAAACCAGAGATCAGGGGCTTGGTGGGGGTCAGGGCAGAAAGCCAAATCCCAAATCCCACTGCCTGGGGATGAAGCCAAAGCCAGAGCAACCTAGCTTCATGGGGCTCTCTGTGGCATGAGGCCCTGAGCAGTTGTGCTACCTAATGCCAGCCCTGGCTTTTAAACAGCTATTTTTCAGAAGATATGGCACAGGTGAGTCATGGAATTTTTATAGCATGAGGAGGGGTAGGGCTCAGAAAGAAAAAGGTTGAGAATCTCAGTCTAGATCAGCATCTAATTTATCTCTGTCTGTCTCTGTCTCTCTCTCTCTCTCTCTCTCTATATATATATATATTTATAAAAATGCAGGAGATGACAGAAGTTCCTGCCAGGTGACAGAATGACATCATCACACTGAACAGTATCATCATGGTCTCTGGCAGATAGGAGAGTGCAGCCCCACAGTAACATCATAATATCAAACAAAATGTTATATAAAATAAGTTTCTGAAGTTAAATACTGCTTTCTGCATGGCATGACCACTACAATAAAGATTTAGAGAGGATCACAGTATACAAATATGGAAAAGGTATCAAATTAAGTCTATGCTTCTGCCAGGAAAGGATACAGCAGTCACTTCTAAGAAGAGACTACAGTGGACCATTAGCACCATTATAGACAAACAGTTCTAAATCTTTACAACCTTATAAAATATTCAATCTACACGACATGTGATCTTAGTCCAAAGTACAGCAGAGTCCCCATATCCTGTGTGCCAGAAATTGGGACTGGAGAACAGGGGCCGGATCACTCCAATTGCCCTGTGTTGTTCATTCCCTCAGAAGCAGCAGTAGTCACTGGGGGAAGCTGAGATAGTGAACTGGAAGGACCATTGATCTGATAGACGCAGGGTGGTGCTATTTCAATTTGTCACCATTATTACTGTTGTATCACTAAGAACGGTAGCTTTGGGGGCCTCAGAGAGAACGCTATCGTGTTTTATCAGCAACCTACAGACCCTTGCTGTAGACTGTAACAGTCCCTGAGAGTAGAACTACACAGGGTAAGGTCTACACCAGTCTGTTAAGTTTGTAAAATCAAATGAGGGGACACCCAGTAGGTGCTGGATTAGGAGCCCTGGATCCCAACGCCAAGGAGGCTGGTCTGAAGTGCCGAGACGGGAACTGTTGAAGCAGGGAACGAAAGAGCAGGCTGTCACCTCGTCTCCTTTAGGTAGTGCACACGCACAGAGAGTGGGAGGAGCAGCCAACAAAAAGCCAGGACGGGAGACGAGACTGCACATTTAACTAGATCAAGGCTTTCGTACCCAGAACGCATGGGGTGGGTGGGTCGCAATGTGGCTTTTCACGTGCCCAGGGCCAGCGTGGCAGAGCACCCCCGGGCCGGCTGAGCCCCCGCCTAGCCAAAGTCTGGAAATGCGGGCGAGCTGAATCCCAGCATCCTCTAGTCGGGAGTGAGCGTGGAGCAAAATGTCTGACTTACCCGCTGAGCCGCCGGCCGCGATCTGGTGAGACGCCTCCTGCAAAAAGCCGCCCATCCTGGACATCGTCCCCTGCGCTGAGAACGCGACAGAGCGGCCGGGGCCGAAGTCTCCGGCGGCTGCCGCAGCTTGGGGGCAGAGGCAGCGGCAGCCCGGGTGCGGGGAAAGAGGCCGAGGCGGTGGGGGTGTGGGAGTGTCGGAGACCAGCCCCTGGCAGCGGGTGGCAGAGGGAAGCGCAAGGGCCCCTCGGCTCTGGGACTGGGCTCGGCGGGAGGAGGAAGAGGCAGAGGGCGTGAGAGCGAAGGCGCCCAGCTGCACGTGCAAGGACCTGCCTGTTGCGTGCGCTCCCTTCACTGTCAGCAACCTTTATACCGGGGGAGGGGCAGGCAGGCTATGGGCCTAGAGCCGCTGTGCTGCCCCAAAGGGCAGGTCGCCTCTTGCTTTGCCCGAGAGGAAGCAAGTTGGGAGGGTGGAAAGGGAGAACCTCTGAGGCAAGAGGCATAGGCAGGAGCCCCAAGAGTGGTAGTAGGAGCATCCTAGTAGTGAGTGGGAGAAAGAACAGAAGGTGCCTAGGCTGCATTCAACCCCTCAAACCTCATCAACTCAGCCAGTACCCCTGCTCTTCCTCCCTATTCCCTGGCCCACCACCACTATGCCCACAACCCCCTTACTGGCCTCAGCAGTACCCTCAGATCCCTGACTCCCTGGCTGCCCCCAGTCTACTAGCACAACACTCTGCTCTCCTAGACCCTCATCTGGCTACCCCATCTCCTTTCTCCTCCAGCTGACTCCTAGAGTTGCCAGTTTTGGTTGGCCATATTTCTGGAGGTTTTGTCACACCACTAATCTTTAATGAAAGATTTATTTTAAATTCCTGGAGACTCCAGGACAATCCTGGAGGTTGGGCAACTCTATTATAACCCTCCCTCCAGCAGTTCCAACATTCTTATTACGCTTCTATAGCTAGCCAATTAGCCCGTCATAAGACGGGATTTTCAAGTCTTCTCTCCTGAGCACTCTTCCTCTCTCTCTCTTCTACTGCCTACCCCCCTCTCTCTTAGCTCTCCTCCGCCTCCTGCCTCTCTCTCCGTCTCTCTCTTTCTCTTCTACCCCTCCTGCCTCTCACTCTCCCTTTCTCTTCTCCTCCTCCTGCCTCTCTCTCCCCTCTGTCTTTCCCCTTCCCCTTCCCTCCCACCATGGCTCTTGGCTGAGTGCTGCCTGTTCAGCTGGGCTGCTGCGGGCGGGGGGGGGGGGGGGCGGTGACGTACATGGCCAGGAGGTGGGGCCATGTACGTCACCGCCCTTCCTTCCCCTCCCACCGCAGGGGAGCCCAAACGGCCCTTTGCGCAGCTGGCTCCCCCGGAGGCCCGGCTGAGGGGCGCACCACCACTCAGCTGAGTGCCACAGTGGGAGGGGAAGGGGGGCGGTGACATACACGGCCCCACCCCCTGGCCGTGTACGTCACTGCTCCGCCCCCTTCCTCTCCCTCCATGGTGGCTAGGCTGAGTGTTGCATGCCAGCCAGGCCGCCGCAGGGGAGGAGGGGCGGGGCGGTGACGTACATGGCCAGGGGGCAGGGCTGTCTATGTCACCAATCCTCTCTCCCCTCTCCCATGGCGGCCTGGCTGAGGGGCGCACCACTCAGCACCACGGTGGGAGGAGGAAGGGGGGGCGGTGATGTACATGGCCCCGCCCCCTGGCTATGTACATTACCGCCCTGCTCCCCTTCCTGTCCCACCAGGCCCACCTGAGCGGCGCTCAGCTGGGCCCCGGCAGGGGAGCAAGCTGCGGCAAGCAGCCCTTTGGGGTCCAGCTGCGGCCAGTGATTGCACCCCCACCAGGTCTGCTTCCCAACCCCCTCCTCCCATCCAGCCCCACGGCCCCCGATTCCCCCCCAGCTCTGCTTCCCACCCCCTCTTCCTGCTGGCCGGCCCCACAGCCCCCTGGACACCCCCCCGCCAGCACTGCTTCCCTCCCCCTTCCTCCGGCCCCCCATCCTCCTCTACAGCCCCCAATTCCCCCCCCAAGCTCTGCTTCCCACCCCACTTCTGGCCAACTCCGCCCCCTGTGTGGTGTTCCGCCCCCCCTTCCTTCACTCTCCCCCCCCTCCGTGGCACGCTGCGCCTCTCCCAGCTGAGAGGCGCCAGGTAGGGAGGGGAAGGGGGCGGGGCTGGCCAGAAACGGGGTGGGAAGCAGAGATGGGGGTGATTGGGGGCTGTGGGGCTGGAGGGGAGGATGGGGGGGCCGGAGAAGGGGGGAGGGAAGCAGCGGTGGCGGGAGGGTGTCCAGGGGGCCCTGCGGCCGCTTGCCGCCATGGAGTGCGGGGATGGGGGGGTGGGGCGCTGATGTACATGGCCAGGTGGCGTGGCCGTGAACGTCAGCGTTACAGACGCACAAACATTGGGCTACTATATATATGATTCTGTTACCGTACCCACATCCCATAGCTCCCTTCTCATGGGCTCTCCCTTCAGGCATCACCGGAACAAAGCCACAAGCTAACCCAAAAGCCAGACAACACCCATTTCCTCCCCGGATGACCCATGAGCCAATTTCATAAATTCCTATGAATCATCAGAGGGAAGAGGCAGTAGTTTTAGTTTTCTGGAGTTGTCTGTCTAGCCTTCCATCTCCTGCCTTCAGCTAGGTGATTCCAAACCTCTTGTTTTCTGTCCTCTCAGGAATCAGGTCTGGCAGAACTTGCATCTTGTACTTGTTTTAGATATACAGGTTGTATCTTTAGTTAATTATAAATGAAAGTCAGTCACTTCACCATACAAGAGTCTGCGAAATTCAAACTGTGTATATCCAGTCAATTTCTTCAAAAAACAGAACAATACCTAAATGTATGATTATCCTTGCAGACAATATTCTCTTTTGCCACATGGCAATTGAACTGACTATCCACCATGATAGGCTGCAACCCTCTGTCCTTTTTTGGAATCAGAAGTACATAGTCATATACTTGAAGATTTTCTTTTCCAGGAGGGACTTGATATCCTGACATTTCTTACTGAGCCTGTTGATCTCAAAGGCACTCTTGAACAGAGCTGTGAGGGTGAATTTAATGAAAATTCTCTTAACTAAATTCCCTTAGTAGGATGAGGGACCATTAATCCAATGTGACAAAGGACCATCTGAGATAAAAAAGCTTCCTACTTTTCTTCCCTGAGGAACACCCTGCAAATTGGATACTAACTGCCTACTTATTCTTTGCCCTTTAAATAGCTAGAAGTTTTTATTTCTTTGAATTATAGGATTTAGGAGGGGGCCCTTTTGGTTTATCTGAACACGAGTATCCTGAATCCAGTGGTCTAAGTTGGCTGGCGGCCTCTGGTGAAAGGACTAGCTGACAGGGAATGAAGGATGGCTTTTGCCTCCTTCACTTTGAAGCTTTTAACTTCTCCTTAAAAAAGATGCTTTCCATCTTAACAATAGGAATCTTAGCTTCTGCTAAGCCTCTTGAGGACAGCAAATATGTGCAGCCATGTGGGTCTGCATGCTCTTGCATCCTGTTCACCAAAGACAATCTGAAACTTAGTACCAAGTCATCTCCAAGCCAAACCAGATCATATTTTTAAATTCTGCCTGCTATTTCTGGGTAAATTCAGTGAATTTTTTAGCAGCTTTCCACATTCTGAACTGATACTTAACCTGGTATGACTCAATAGATTGGTGTCAGAAATGGTTGGTACTAATACAGTATTTCATTTAGCTCCTGGGGCATCTGGACTTTAAGGCCTTACAAACCAACTTCTTGTCATAATTATGAGACACACTAATAAAAGGGCTAGAGCACCTTCAGGTGCTTGCTTAGAGACCTGCCAGGCCAATGACTTATGGGGTACAATTTTGGGTGAAGCCAATGGGAGTTTTGCCAACAATTTCAGTAAATCTAGGCTTTCAAAGCATTTAGGTCCTGCCACTGCAGCCTCCTTGGGTACAAGGAGCCAGGCTTTTGGCCTGCAGTGAATATCACCAACACGGAGGAGTGGTTAAAGTCAATGTGATATTTCTTCTCTTTTTAGCATGATTTTAGAAGACAAGTTTAAGAGGAAACTAGATTTTTTAAGAGAAACAGTTACATTAGAAGACAAAGGCACCAAAGCTTAATTGAGTAATTGTGAATAAAAAAGTGTATAATAGTGAACATTGTAGTCACCCAATAGAAAGAAAAGAACTGATGACTGGAGATACTTGGGCTATGTCTACACTGCCCAGTCTTGCGCAAGAACTTGTGCAAGAGCGTGTCCACACTGCCATGTGCTTTTGCGGAAGAGTTGTGCTTTTGTGCAGGAGCATCCATGGCAGTGTGGACGCTGTCTTGTGCAAGAAAGCTCTGATGGCCATTTTAGCCATAGGGCTGTTTTGTGCAAGAAACCCCTGTTGACCGACCACATTGCCTTCTTGCGCAACAGCTCTTTTTTTTATTTGGAGTGATTCTTTGGATGTATAATTTAATAAATATATTTAAAGTAAAAAGTATAATATTTAATAAAAAATTAGCTGTGTCATATGGTGGGGAGATGAAGACTTTAAATTTTGTGAGGTGCCGTGAAACTGGAAAATGCTTTACAGAATTAATGCCTTCATAGAGTTAAAGAATTAGTAACTAAAGAAAAAAATTCAGAGTTACTAGAAATAAAAATATATTTTGCGTTAGAATTAAAGTGTTTCCACCTGCAAACCACGGATTCCCTGTGTGCCTCTCACACACTGGGGCACTGGAGTTCTGCACTTCCCGCTCCTTCCTCTCCCCCTCCCTCCCAGCACTTTCAGAGCACTGCTGTTCAAGCTCTGGGAGGGATGGAGGAGGAGCAGGGTCGGAGCGCAAGTCAGCAGATTCATGGCATTCCAAAAGTGCTGGGAGTGCAGTGGTAGGAGCAGGTAAGTGCAGAGCTGCAGTGCACAAGAGGGACATGGAGGAAGGGGACAGAGTGGGATGTTCACTGACATGGAGGGCCATTCATGCAGCCCACTTACTAATCGTGGTTGCCCATTGCTAGTCTACACTAAAAGTGGCCACAGCACGAGCGCTGAGAGAAATCAGCCCAGGCTCGTATGTAAATCACCTCCACGATGCTCCCAGTGCTATATTCTGGTTCACACTGGCTCTTCACAGTGCTGTAACTTGCTGTGCTTGGAGGTATTTTTTCACACCCCTGAGCCAGAAAATTACAGCACTGTAAAGTGCAATGTAGACTTAGCCTTGGATTTACAAAGGGAACATGAAGAGAAATCAAGTTGGACTATTAAAGTTATCAGAAACCACAATTCATCTAATTTTACCATTTCAGTCTGTTTCTGAGACAAAAAAGCAGGCTCTTTCTAAGCAAAAAAGCAATAATTTTAGACAAGTGACATTTTAAAGAAGATACTTTAGTTGACTGCAAGTAATTATTGTCTGAATTTCTTAGATAAAGAATTTTTCCTCCAGTTGCAGGTCTTTCTGAGAATTTGCCACATCACTCCCAGATGTGTTTTGTTACTTGGAAAATGAGTAGCCAATGCATTATTACTCGGAAGCATAGACCTCAAAACATTTTGTTGTTAGATATTTTCACCAAGCTACAGTACAATTCTGATAAGTTCTTTTGCTGAGCCTCTCTTGTGATAAAGTATTATCAACAAGTTCTGCTGACTGAGAAGATATTCCAGCGCTGTAAGAAAATTTAGCTGTTAATTGCTTACGGCAAAGAATGCAAAACCTGTGATGGTCACTGCACAGTGTATGAACATGTAGAGTATTAATTAAATGTAAAAAAAATGAATTGCTATATGTTGAGATTGTAATTGTACCAAAAAAATCAGGAAATTCAAAATTATTGTTCCACAGCAAACACAGCTTGTTCCCCTTGCACATATCAGGAAACAAATAGTAACTTGAATTGTTTAATATATGTATGTAAAAACTATGAGTAATCATTGTGGTGGGAATCTAGAGTAAATTCCCCTAAGACAATAAACTCTGAATGTGCTGACCTTCAAGTAATTAAAATCTCAACATTGTTTCATTAACATTTACATTAGTTCCCTTGGTTTTGCTCAGTAAGAACATTGCTTGATAAATACCATAAGATCATCAAGCCACCAGTTTTTTAGGTTGTCAAAAACTACTTGAGCATCATTGGTTCTCCATAGATGGAGAATCAGCTATTCAGTATCCCCTTTGATAGCAATGCATACATTGACCAGACATCCTGTTTTTAAAGGTGCAATCCCATATTTAAGTCCTGCAAGTGTCCCAACTTTTTCTTAAAAATGGACACATTATCCTGTATTTTCAGTATCCCACCACCAACAATACTGGCAGCTCCTGCTACTGGCTGGATCCCTGCTTGCCAGCTGCCTGACCATCAGTGAAGTCCAGTGCCTAAGATGGGAGTGGGTGTGCAAGGCAGTGTGGGATAAAGATGCAGCATGGCTGCTCCCCCTGCTGGTCCATCAGCATAGTTCACGCAGAATGTCAGATGTCTGCCAGCAGGGCTCTGTCCCACTTCCTGTCCCATTTCCAGCTGGTACTGGTGGTGAGCTGCTGTGGTTGTGTGCAAGCAGGTACCAGGCAGCAGCTGGTTATGTGTTGCTGCTGCTGCCCACCAACTGGCCTTTTCCAAGTTTCCCCTTTCACTGTTCTCTGCTTTGCCTGCTTTCTCCTGATACTCTTCCATATCTGCAACAGGCGCCATTGCAACAAAACAGGAATTTGTGTATGTCTAAAGAATAAAGTTAAGCTTTAAAATAGCCAAGATGTACATAATTAACACTGAAATGTGTCTGTTGTGGATGCATGTCATCATACCATTCTCTTATGTAAAACATTACTGCTTTAGGAAACCATAAAGTTGATCTACAATTTTAAAATAAAAACAAATCACTGTCACTTTATTACTAGGTAACATGTACCCCAAACACCAATGGTTAAACACTCCTTCAGGTTATTTTCTTTTATAGCATATAGCTTTTCTCGTTTAGCATCTCAAAATACTTCTAAAATGTGTGTGTGTGTGTGTGTGTATACACATATACACACACACACACACATTTATATAATGTATATTTTTATTTATAAACATTTATATAATAAATATAAATAAATAATACTGATCTTCTCAAAATACTAATGGCTGCACCCCCCTAGGCAGATTTCCCAAAGCATTACAAGATTTTATCCTGTGTTCTCATGAACCTTTTCCTCTACTGCTCTTCCTAACACTACATATCTGTTCACCTGGATCTCAGAAGCCTCTTTAAAAGAACTAGCTCAGTAATATTCACATATAGTTTATTTGATCATTTTCTCTGTGAGGGGTTTAGAGTGACCATATTTCTCAAAGTGAAAATGGGATACCACATGGGGCTGATCCACGTCATTTGCCTAAGCCTCTCCTGCCACCATGTGAGGCTGGCCTAAGCTCAAATCCCTTCTCTCCCCACACCTGCCCTTTCTGCTGCCAGAGTGACTTGCCTAAGCCAACTGGTGTGACTGCTAACATGAGCCCATTGTACATGGCTAGTGTCTTCCCTTGCTCTGAATTAGGAGAAGCCTACTCCAATTTTTTGGCAGAACTCAGCATCTGTCCTGTTTGACCTTGCCAACTTATGAGCTGGCAAGATTAAACTGAACAAACGGGGGCCAACAGACATGCTGAGGCCTGGGGCAAGGTGGGGGTGCAGCTCCATGCCCCCAGAAGGGATGTGGCCTCAGGTGCAAGGGACAGGGCTGGGAGCAGCTGGCCTTCAACATAGCCTATGGATCTAGTGCAGTGCACTCCACGCTATGTCTACACTGGCGGGTTGTTCCGCAAGAACATTTTGTGAAGACTTCCTGTGCAAGAAATCTTGAGAAGAACACGTCCACACGGCCATGTGCTTTTGCGCAAGAGATTTGCTTTTGCGCAAGAGCATCCATAGCTGTGTGGACGGTTTCTTGTGCAAGAAAGCTCTGATGGCCATTTTAGCCACATTGCCTTCCTGCACAAGACCTCCTGCGCAAGAAGGCTTACGCCTGTCAGAAAAGAGCGTAGCTGTTATGCAAGAAGCCCTCTCTAACCATGCTGTACTGTAAATCTTGCGAAAGAGCTGGCGGGCAGTGTGGATGCTCTGCGGAAGAACAGCCGTTCTTGCGCACAAGAATCCACCAGTGTAGAAATAGCCAGAGTGATTTAAACAGCCTGGGGCTCCAGCTGCTGTTGCTCCTGTGGTAGTGGCAGTGGTGGCCAAGCGTCCCAAAGCCCAGCAATTCTAAAAACCCTGGGACAATTGCCTCTTTTGCCCCGTCAGCAAGCCTGAAGACAAGTGCCCATTTTTGAAAAAAAAAAAAAAAAAAAAGTCAGAACAGCTAGGCCAGGGCTTACAAAGGGCCTGATACCAAATTATTAGTTGCCTTAGTGATACCATTAGTCAGTGAATAATCACCACTACACGTTCATTATTCAACTAACTTTATTCTTGAAAACAGCTTACGTCAGGGCCCCCATTCTATCCTTTCAGAAACAAGTACAGCAGTCGCTCCCCCTCTCCCTCATTGGAAAAAACACATCAGATTCTTCAAGTCAAAGCAAACCACACCAGCAACACAACAACAAACACAGGGCAGACAAGCACAGGAACTGTTCTCCTCCCCCAAAAGCCTTAGTGTGCTCCAGCCTATTAGCCAACTCCCACGCCTTTGCATCCCTTCCCCCTAAGTTCCCCACCACAGCGCGTCCCAAAGCAGCAAGTCAGTAGCAATCACCCAAATTCCCCCGCTAGAAGCGTCCACCGAAAGCTCCAACCCCCCCCGCTTCGTCGCTCGCTTCGGTGACCAGCTGATCAAATCCCGCCCAGTGTCTAGCTCCGCCTCCCACCCCCGGCTGTGCTGTTTGCTCCTCCTGACCTGCGGGAGCTCGCCTTTGCGCGCTCCCGTGGGCTGTGTGTTTCCTCCCCATCGGTGTCGCCAGGGCGCGCCCGCTGCCCTTGCCCGCCTGCGCTCGGGGCTTTGTTTGTCGGGCCGGGCTGACGGCGCGGGCCGGCGGCAGAGGGGGGCTGTGGGCACGCGCAGAGCAGTGTCTCCTCTTTGGGGTGCGTGGCACAAGCCGTAGGAGGAGGACACAGGTAATTGGCTCCCAGGAGCATTTCACCAGGCAGCTTAATCTGGGGGGCCTGGCGCTGCGTGTGTAGGATTCTTGGAGTTGCTGTGCTGGAGTTAGGATTTGCTCACACGTTGCCTGTGGGGAGACCCTGGGCTGGGCTCCAGTGGGGCATGTGTCTGTTGGATTGTGTGCTGCGAGCAGACCAGGGGGCTGTGTTCACTGCGTCCTGTGCTCAGCAGGACCACGCTCACACACGAGAGGGCTGCACGTGCGCTGTCTTTCCAACAACTCTCTGCCTCTGCTTCCCTGCCCTGCCTTGCCCAGTGCGTTACAGAATTCTGTTTGGGCTGTGGGCACGGGTGGGCCAAGTCAACTGTTTCATAGTGCGCCCGTCACAAAAGATTACTGCTGTCCTTATTAGAGGTAAAGGATATGTGGGCTGTAGCAACTGACCTACTCTCTAACCTCTGGAGGTACTCAGTCCTCCTAGCCGCTTGTGAGGAAACCTGTGTTGTGTCGATTCTGTCCCTGTGAATGCAGGATATCAGTCCCCAGGCGTCTTAATCCAGCCTTCAGATCACCTATATATACAGAGAGAGAGTGGAACCAAAAAAAAGTGACTTGAAGTGTGACATGGTTGTGGAGAGACATTCCAGAAAGTACTAGCTTCATTGGTTAGATATTGGAGGCTCAGAGAGAAGGTCCTTATTCTGAGTATTATGTAACAATTTGCAGGGAGTAGGAGGATGTAAAAGAGCCCTGTGTGCTTATATACCGTCTTTATCTTGATTAGAAGAGATCACTCTGATTCCAAAGGGCCATTAAACTATTCTTCCAGGAGTGAGCTAGATCTGGAAGTAACTCTGGGGCTGGGAGGGTACTGGGACTGGTCAATACAGAATGCGTGAAGTTCCACTGCACCTATATTTTGCAAACTTGCCAGTATATTTTGTAATTTGCGTATAATACTAGTCTCTCCCCACTTTACACAAGAGCATTGTGGGATAGGCCTGTATTACTAAATCTTCATAACTTATACCGCTGTGGTCTCATTCATATTTTATGAAGTTTTAAAATTCAAAATTAAACTAAACCCTAATTGCCAAACCAAGCAATACATTCTGTGATAGTGAGTAACATTAAAAAAAATAAATTTAGTAATGCAGTTCATGCAGATTAGTGAGGTTACACTGAAAGCAAGAAGTGACACACTTTAAGCTCAGGGACAATGATATTGACACTAACAGTCATCACTACTAGTATAGGGACCAGCACTGACTTCACTCTGACAGTCACCCTGGCAGCTGGAAGAGGCAAGCTGTCAAATATACTGGAGAGAGGAGGAGTTAAGTAAGATGTAAATAGAGATCTATAATTTACAGATGGAAAAGGCCTAAAATAATCGGGTATGCAACCCATCTCCTGGCCAACACATGAGTGATTACTATTTTGTATATATTTCTAGTGCTGTGTCTAGTTTAGCTGAAAATGTGTAAGTAATGGGACCACGCTAATAGATCTCACTGCAGAGAAATTTTCCTTGATAAGTCAGACTGAATTTTACCTTTCTAAATTTAATCTGCTATTACTCCCAGCTATCATGCTATATTCTTTCCATGAGTTCTTCTCCGTGCCTGTTTTTTTTTTTTTTAGACCAATCATGTAACTATTTAAAATTACTGCGTCTCAACATAAGATGTGGTGCTGTGAAATTCTGAAATGCATCGTTCAGTGAAGTCTGTGCCAAGCACCATCCATGATTATGCCTTTAATTGTTACTTAGACAATGTATATTTTTAGTTTTCATAAATCCAGAGTTTATAATTTTTATTGCTTTTGCTTGATTTGTTTATTGCTCTTGCCTTCTGCTGCAGGAGGTTGGGAATTTAAATATTTGTCTCAACTGTTACCCATAATTTTATGTAGTCAAATGCATTTGAGTTATATCCCCAGCTCCAGCAGCTCAGAATCACCAGGCTAGGCTGTTCTTGTAGTATTGTATGTGGGTAGGAATCAGTTACATTTGTGGACAAATGACAGCAGTAAAATATATTTCATGGGATCAACCAAAAATACAAAAGCATAGCACATAACACATTAGCTCAAACCTCTGAAGTCTGTGCTGGGGCTTCCTTTCACTTGTGTGGGTTAGCAAACATTTTAAACTCTAAAACCATGGTACGTTCACGTCTTGAATACTGCGTACAAATGTGGTTGCCTCATTTTAAAAAGATGTATTGGCATTGGAAATGGTTCAGAAAAGGGCAACAAAAATGATAAGGAGTTTGGAATGGGTCCCATATGAAGAGAGCTTAAAAAGGCTTGGACTTTTCATCTTAGAAAGAGGAGATTGGGGGGGATATAATAGAGGTCTATAAAATCATGACCGGAATGGAAAAAGTGAATAAGGAAAATTATTTACTTGTTCCCATAACATGAAGTTTTTCTTCATTTAGCACACAGTCAGCCTGTGGAACTCCTTGACAGAGGATGTTGTGACGATCAGGACTTTAACAGGGTTCAAAAACTAGATACGTTCATGGAGGTTAGGTCCATCAATGGCTATTAGCCAGGATGGGTAGGAATGGTGTCTCTAGCCTCTGTTAGTCAGAGACTGGAATGGATGACAGGAGAGCAATTGTGATGATTTCCTTTTGTGTTCATTTCCTTTGGGGCATCTGGCATTGGCTACTGCTGGAAGACAGGATAGTGGGCTTGATGGACCTTTAGTCTGACCAGGTATGGCCATTCTTATGTTCTCATGTTAAAATTAATTTGAAAAATTGATTCTAGATTAAGTTTAAGTACATGTCATCATATTTTCAACAGCTCAATATTGGTGAAAAGAGGATTTCTGGTTTCCCCTTCTCTTTAAAATTAAACTACAGTATTTGTGAAATGTTGTTTAAACATCACTGGAGATTGAGAAGTTCAGTTTATTTGCGGAACAGGTAAAGCATGGAAGACATCATGGCAAGCCCTCTCTCTCTCTGCATCAGTATGCCTCAATGCTGCTGGGGGCCTAACTGTAAGCATGAGAGGCAATGACTATGCTGTTGGCTGATAAAGTTTACTCCTTAGCATGTACAATATATCCACTTTTTATAGTTAAAGCACTTTATACGCTGGTTTGTACAAACTATCATCGAGTGCCTTTCATTACCAAATTTGATAGTAATTATTTGATGTGGATTCCCATGCACTAACTAGGACTCAACAGCAAAATGAGTGTAATAGAAACATTAATCAGTAATATATTCAGTGGATGGGCTTAGGCATGTTGTTATAACATTATATGGCTACATCTAAATAGCTTAAAATTAGAATAGCAAAAGCAATATGAACTTGAAGATGGCAAGAAGTGATATTTGAATTATCCTCACTGATCTTAGTGAGCTAAACAACTTTGGCTGAAGTTTTAGTATGTGTTGATTTGTGTAGATCCAGTAGAAGAGAGAACTTAACAATTGCTTGGGAGTTTACTACAGTTCTGCCCCCCTTGTAATAGGTGCTGTACAAGCACTTAAGGAGTAGGGATGTAAACAGATAACTGATTAATGGGTTACCCAGTAAGCATCACTCTTACTGGCGCCTGGCCCAACTGCACCCATGGGTCAGGGCATGCTCCATTTAGTTTAACTGGTTAACGTTTTAAATGAGATTTTACATCCCTATTAAGAAGATATGTGGCCACATATACCAAATACTAACAGATATGTACTCCAGAGCTGTTTGTGGCTTTCTTGATACTTAGAATCAGAAATAATATTGATGTTGAAGTAAATTTAATTACGATGGCTTGTAAATTTTTGTATTGCATCAACTGCTTACAATGCAACTGAAGATATCTTAATCAAAATGTAGAGCAAATTCAAAGATTTTTAACATTTATTCTCAGTGTATTAAAATGCTTCCATGTGCTTAACTATAGCATTGAATGCTACCTGGCAGACTAATTTGTAGGGTTTAATTTTAGTCAGCACACAGCAATCTTAGGTCAGTCTTATGTTTCCAAAAAGGTGTGTGTATCAGTAAACAGCATGAAAACAGCATATGAAAATAACTTGCATAATATCGTGTGTCACGGGAATTGGCTGAATCTCAATGAATAAATTACCAGATTAATTTTTACTTTTCAGAGGAATTGAGTCTTAACTGAAATTATGCAGATAATACAGATTGTACCTCCCTTGTCTGGCACCGTTGGGGCTTGACAGGTCCCAACCAAGGGGATTTGCTGGTCCAGGGGAGGTCATTCCCAGCAGGCCTATGCTACCCTGCTGTCCCTGGCTAGAGCACCATCCTGGCCCTGCTGCTGCCTGCCTAGCCTTGGCTCCCCAGGCTGGAGCGCCATGGCTGTTGCCAGGGCCAGAGCTCTGCAGTGGTCACTGCCGGCCTCATGCTACTGTGTAGCTGCAGGGGCTGGAACTCTTCTCCGACCCCAGGCTCCCGACTGAGTTGCTGTCCCCTCTCCCCCGCAGCTCCTGCCTCACAGCCCAACCTCCCTATACCTGGGCTTTGTGGTCCAGGAACGTCTGGCATCCTGCTGGACTACAGAGTCCTGGTTAAGAGATGTACAACCTGTACTGTAATTTGTCTGACAGTGGCTACTATTCATAGTGCTTTTAGCAAATTATTTTACAGCCAAATGTTTAAAGAAATTATTCTGTCAAATGATTAAAAACATCTAAATTGTGAGATTTAAAAAAAAGTTGCAACTAATCTCAGTTTAATCATGCTGTAAAAACAATAATAGAATAACTTTAAATTTATGATAAACATTTTGGATATTTTTCTACACTTTCAAATATAATTACAGCACAGAATACAAAATGTGCAGTTCTTACTTTATATAATTATTTTTATTGCAAATATTTGCATTGTAAAAAAAAAAAAGGTGCAATCCAGAAGCCTAAGTATGAAAGGATGTACAAATGTTTAACATATCTGACTCATAAATATCTTGCAACCCTAGCTACACACATGTCTCTTCTCACTTTTAGTTTCCAGTGTAAATAAGAAAGTGGGCAGTCTTACCTTCTGTAAATATCAACAAACTTGTTTCTTTTAGGCTATGTCTACACTGTAGGCTGCTTGTGCAAGAGTTCTTGTGCAAAAGTTCTTGCGTCCATTGCAAGAGTGCGTCCACACTGCCATGTGCTTTTGCTCAAGAGATATACTTTTGTGCAAGAGCGTCCGTGGCAGTGTGGACGCTCTCTTGTGCAAGAAAGCTCTGGTGGCCATTTTAAAATGTTCCCATCCACACTTATTCCTCATGGGGAGAGGAATAACTCTTGCGCAAAAAGCCCTCTCTTCTGATGATCTACTGTAAACTTTCTTGCTCAAGAACAGGCTTGCAGTGTGGACACTCCGCATGTTTTTGCGCAAGAACAGATGTTCTTGTGCAAGAAGCTTGCAGTGTAGACATAGCCATAGTAATTTGTTTAAAAAGAAGTAGGACCGAGTGGACTTGTCGGCTATAAGGTTTCACGTTGTTTTGTTTTTGAATAAAGTTATGTGGGGAAAAATCTACATTTGTAAAC
Source organism: Pelodiscus sinensis (assembly GCF_049634645.1). Lineage (NCBI taxonomy): Eukaryota > Metazoa > Chordata > Testudines > Trionychidae > Pelodiscus > Pelodiscus sinensis. The sequence goes on along the minus strand of NC_134714.1, from coordinate 46,598,627 downwards.
AGCGCAATCTCCTTATTATGAAAGAGCAAATTTCATTTGTTTCATTGTGACAAACATTTGTAATCCAAAATCCTATAAAGTGAGCACAATACACTTATTCTGTCGTAATTTAAATCAGTATATATGAAAATGTAGAAAAACATCCAGAATATTTATCATAAATTGGTATTCCATTGTTTAACAATGATATTTAAAAGTGCAATTAATCATGACTAATTTTTAAATTTAGTTAATTTTTGTGTTCATTTCTTTAACTATGAATTCATAGAAGTAAAATCTTTCTTTCTCATTTCTGAAGGAGGGAGGGAGGATAATGTACAATTGAATTGATTCTGAAGTTGGAACCATACTCTTTCTTTGGTGTATGTAAAATTAATGAAAATATTCTTTCAAAAAGAAGATTTATTTGCATTAAAGAGATAATGGTTATATGCAGAGCTTTACTTTCAAAATGTAGTTTATCATCTCACTTTACAAGCAGAAGAAAAAGATAGGCTGAAAAAGAGCACAAGGAATAATTGCCTTTCTTGTTTCTGGACTTCATTTAAAATATTCAGTATCGAAAAGAGTCACATAATTTTGTCGTAATTTTATTTACAGGTATAGACACAGATATTACCAAAATATTGTTTTCTGTTTTTTGTAGAGAATAAGTGTGCTAGACTGTTGTTCTAGATCTCGGTTGATATCTTCTTCCTAGTGAGGAAAATTGATATGCATATCACAATTTATAGTAATTGAACTAGTCAATTAAGATCTTTATTTTCAATTTAATGGCAAAACTCCCATCAATTCCAATAATGTGGGATTGTGTCCTAGGTGTGGAAGAAATAATTGGTAATAGATTCATCGCCTGGTGGTCATTACAGTTTAACGATCTAGAATTTACCAAAATGAGCCAAGGAGCTCCACATAACAACATAATGGCCAAAATCAACTCTTACTTTCATCCTGGCTAACTCCACTGAAGGCAGGATCTTGACATTGTGTAATATGTTCATTTGAATATGGAACCAAACTTGCAGTAAACTAAATTGTATGCATTTCTATCTGACAAAAAGGCAAAATCTAAATTCTTTACTACTAGTATAAATGAATATATTAATAAAATGGGGAAAACGTTTAATTCCTTGCTGAGCAATGCCACTTATAAAGTTCAGGACTGAATAGTCTGGGGGGTTTTTTTGTGGGGGAGGGGAGAAGACAGTATCTGCTGTTAGTGTTTTAGTTTGTATCCAAACTTCATCTGAGATTGAGTAATCTTTTTTGCATAAATGCAAGGGAGTTTAATAGAAAGTTTCTCCTGTGATCCAGAATTGGGGTATTTGAAATAAATTGGCTGAGTTTTAAATAATATTTAGAAAATACGGAGGTATTCTAATGATTTCTTCTTGCTCTAAAAAGTGCTGAAAATCTTAATAAAATTTTTCAATGGAATAGATTCCTTACACATTTTACAGATACTGATTTATCAAGTGGTACCAAACTTAGATTGGGTTGAGAGAAGCACAATAAGGCTCTTTCAAGCATACTAATGGATATGTATGAATTTTAATTTTTTAAATTTGTCACATAATTTGTACAATTAAAAAGTTGTGCTGCATTCCAATTTTCAATGCATAAATCTTTGCAGGACTGGGGTCTTAATTTGTGTTGTATTAATTACATCAATTTGTTTTCTTTAAGAGAATTAAGGTCCACTTCAGTTTACCTGCAGTACTACATTCAGCAGTATATACTAAGTGCAGGATTCAAGTATTAACCCCTTCTTTGTTTGTATTATACTACATCAGCTAGTGAGAAGACTGCCCCATTTGTGGATGTATTAAAAATATTTGTGATATAAGAATGAAATATTGCACCTATTTTACATTTTGACCGTTTTCCCTTTTGTATTATAGATTAGCTTAATTTTAAGAACTTGCTTGGCAGAAAGACAAGTTTATATACAGAGAAGTGGTTGTTTCCAGCAGAGTTGGAATGGATTAAAATAACATTGGGGAAGGCTTGCATTCATGTGTTGTTTTGCTGGTACAAGCACACCACTCCGTGGCTTTTTAGTTTATCGCAGCAGGATTCTTATCTAAACATTTCAGAAGTAGGAATTGCTCACGAGCCATTCTACATGCAGAAAGTGTTCCTCCATGCATGAATTGCTTACCAACCACTGGAAGAAGGTGTTATTTGCTCAAGTAACTTTATTTGGTTTGGAATACATATTTTATTTTAATTAATTTTATTCTGTTTGTGTGATGGTGCAGTTGCTGCTTAAGAACTTGCTTAGACACATGAGTATTAATATCCTGCTTTTAAAAAATGTATGTTTTGGAAGCCTTACTTCTGTATATTTAGTTACGACATAAGCCTTTGTATTGTGTCTATAAGCACTAACACACTTATTCTATATGTCATCTTTTATCTTTTGATCCATCAAACAGTAGAGTGAACCTGCTCTATTATTTGAATTAACCTTCCCATAGATTGTCACTTGGAATTCAACATGAGGCCATCAGCACCAAAAGCACAGGCCTCTCTACCATTTGAACCAAAGGAGTAGCTCTGTTATTGAGGAACAATACTAAATTCTACTAGTCACTAGAGGGGAGTATGACACACTTAGCCTGTGTGTTACGTGTTATTGTATAAAGCAATTATTGTTAGACCTGAGGTACTAAATGCTAAATCTTTTACTTGTCCTGGACTAAATGTTCCAAGTACTAGACATCATGCAAAAAAACTAAATTTGTAATGTCTCACTTTCTGAAAAGTAGTGGTGTTTTAATTGAAAAATGTTTAGAAGCTTACTGTGTAAGCATGTGTGCCATGTTGAATGGTGTATTTTGTACATTTTTAAGAAAAGAGAAAATAGTTCTGGCTGAGATGGATTAGAAGGGAAGAGTGCAAGGTGCACATGGTGATGCCATTTATTGCCTTGATGTCAACACTTGTACACAGCTTGTGTTGCCAATCCTCCGGGGTTATCCTGGAGGAATAAAAGATTAGTACAATATTATGATGAATACCACAAATTAAAGAAAATATACAGTAAATATGGACTTATTTTAAAAAGGCACTTCTTAATTTAAGTCTTATGACCTGATCCAAAGTCCACTGAAGTCAGCAGAAAAAATCCCAGTGACTTGAATGGGTTTTGTGAATTCTGCAGTGTAAATCCAGGATTTCAACTTTTAAATAGTTTTCTTGCTTTTGTGGAAATAATTCAGATACTCCATGTTATCTAGATATTGTTTGGTAACTAAAGAAGGTGTGTATATGTAAGTGTGGTATTTTTCTGTGTGTGTGCACTTACACCTTCTAAATATATTAGGATGTAAATGTATTCATTATAGATAACACTAATAACATTGTGTAGTTTAATGCCTGGTAAAACAATCCCATCACTTATATCTTCAAAAAAATTTTCTCAGGTTAAATTGCTTTTGTTATCACAAGTATTATCTTTAGATGTGTAATAAAGTTAATATTCTATTGGATACATTGCTTAATAGTATCAAAGTAAACCATTCAAATATGTAGCTATTTGATTTTAGTCTGTTTTCAACCATAATCAGTTGTTTTTGTTGCTTATGTCAAGATTTCATGAGCTTGTTGACATTCTAAATTAAGAATGTTAAAAAATAAATATAAAGATGCAGTTAAACATTTCAGTTCTTGTGATTTATCTTTAAAGAAAAGCAAACATACAACATTTTATAAATCTGCTTTCTTGGCTCTGTCTCAAAAGCTGTTTGTTTTTATTAGACCACAGGAACGCTAAAGTTAAGCATTTGTATTTGCACCTGACTATAGATCATGAAAAAGGATATAGATCCACACCTATATCCTTGTGAAGTAGAATACATCCTAATTTCACTGTTCCTTAAAGGAACACTGCATAAAATAATGTTACTATTTTTGCTAGTCACACTTTAAATATTTTTAATAATGAACTGCAATAATTTTAAAATGCCAACATTGCTTACATTAATCTTGAGAGATGTTTCTTTGTTAATCCCCTTCCCTACAAAAAACAAACAAAAACCGCAACAACCCCAACCTGGAAGTGTGTTAAGTAGTGATCTGATCATCTACCTCCCACCCCAGTTCTCTGATTTATTGTGTTACCAAATAGCAGGTGAAAACAAATGTGGCACATATTTTTCCTTATGAGGAAAAATAATAAATTGAGATTATATTTTCACTTTTAAAATTCATGATGTTGATGCATTTACATTTTTGTAAATTTGAAGAAATGAAATGCATATGTGTCTAGAACAATGCTACTTTGCAAATAAGTTATCTGTCATACGTATTTTTCTGAGATATATGAAGTTTACATGAGCATGAGGAATGAATACTTTATGCTTGTTTTCATGTCTTGATTTGAATAACTATTAGACTAATTGTGGTGGTTAGGAGCTTCTTGAAATACATGTTGAGAATACATTTTCTGAGAGCAACAAAGGAGATCACAGACCGATGAAGAATGTCACTTAGGTTTTTTTCTTTCCTTCAGGAGTTTTTCTGAGGGTGCTGAACTGTTAAAAACATCTTGAAAAAATATAGCTTTTTTTGATATATTTTTAGTATCTTTAAACACTAGATGGAGCTATGTGCCAACAGTGGATCTCTAAAATAACATTAGAATACTGGTTATCCACTCTCCTCCCCTCCCAAAAAACCTCCTATATGTGAGTGCTTTCATTCCTATGGTTCTGTAGTGCATTTTTTACTATATACAACATGTTAAAACTTCAATTTTGAAATGTAGTGTACAAACTAAAGACACTGATCCTGCATTGACACAACTAGGGCTGTTTGTAGTATCAATTTAGCCATTGAGTATTTAATTGGAAAAACGGAATATAACTACAGAAAATAGGTCAGCAAAAAACTATGCACTTTATTGTGCCTGATGCATATTCATACCCTCAATTTAAGAAGTCAGTAGCATGAATGACTTGAATCAATTTGGCTTATTACCAAATTAAGCTAAATCCATATTGGTCACTCTTAAGCTGATTTAGGAGTGTCAACACAAAGGGAATTGCACTAATTGATCAAAATAGTGCCATTTCTGTGTGTTAACATTATGAGAGTGAAACAGCATCTAAAGAGCAGAATGTTGTGGTTACAGTGACACTACCACTCTGTTTTTACTGGGGAGGAGGACCTACTGAAATACTGTCTGAAAGAGTGTAAATATATAGTATTGATTGAAAAACGCTGCCATCCTAAAGATCAGTGTTTAAAACTATTAAAATTTGGACCATTTCAGTGTTGTCTGAAAATAAATTATAGTGCATCACATTTGCTGCTTTTGGTCATTCAAATAATCAGGAAATTGTGTCCCAGTTTTCCTAGATCTGACTAACACTATTGTGCAATAACAGTGTTATGCAATATCTGGTATTCCAAAAACAAGGGATTAATTTATTCCCAAAAGTTATGGATTTAGTTGACTAGTATTGCAAGCTGAAGTAGTGTCAGGAAGTGAATTCCAGGCATGGTGTTACACATGAGACAGTGAAAAGCAATGTTTGGGCATTTGTCAAAAAGAAATGTAAAGAACAAGTTAGTTTCCTAAGAACTTTGTCTTTAAGTTCTTTGATGTTTGAAGCACACTTGCCTTTACTCACATGTTATAGTTCTGCAAATTATCTTTATGGGATTTTTTCACAGCACAATTCAATGCTATTGCACAGTGTCATTAACCAGTTACATTTAGGAACTAGCTGGAGTTACCCGGTGTTGCTCGGGAAAGTGGAGGAACAAAATGTAGAAAAACAATAGTCCATTATTGTTTTTTGAATGGTAGAAAAGTTGCAGTGAGTTCTGTAGAGATTAAAATATATTTTAAAAAAGTATAAAACAACCAATTTTACATGTTATCAAAAACTTTATTGTAAACTATATTTTTTGTTTCAGTCTTAACAAATATTTACAAATTTTTTCCACTTCCAACTCTTGAACACACAACATAGAGTTGTCCATGTGAAAAGCAAGATGTCTCCAAATCAATTCCAACTATTTTAAGTGACTGTCCTTGCACTTTGTTTATGGACATTGCTAAGGCAAGTCATATTGGAAATTGAAACTGTTTAAATTGGAAGGGCATATCAGTAGGGATGATTGGTATACGTGGTAGAAATATATCCTCATCCTTCGCACAACCTGTTAAAATTGCTGCTTCTCTCACGTGGGGCATTAATGTTTTTTTACACACAATCTTGTCCCATTGCATAATCTTGGTGCATCCAGATTCCTGAGAAGAATAATCGGAGAACCAATTTTAAGCCCTAAATTGTGAGATGGCATCCCAGTAGGTTTGCGGGAGTGTATAAACTCAGTGGAATAATACACTGCTTGGTCTCTATTTACAACTGTGTCAACCAACTTGTATGTTGTGGCTTCTCTGGGAAGCTGTTGTTGTATTCGTAGGTTAATAGCATTCACACTGATATTTTTAGGAGCAAGAATTGCACGTTCACAAAGCCATTTATGATCATTGAAATGATGTTGAATGTTTGTAAACACATGGTTTTCTAATGCTTCAGAAGATTCTACTATATTGCAAACATTTTTTGGAATTTTGATGAGTCTAGTTGTCAGATCAATTGGTATTTTCCATTGCCAAGTGTTAGCAGCTGTTGAGCAAATTGTCCAGCAGCCACATCACCCTGCAATTGAGCTCGCATGTTGGTTTTTACTTCTAGTCTTCACACACATCTCAATAGGTATGAAAATTTTGATCAAGCTTTAAGTTCATCGGCCATTGTTCCCTTCGGAATGACAGGTAGTGTTTGTTGAAAATCACCTGCTAAGAGTACAACAACTCCACCCATAACTGCCTGGTTATTTCGCAGGTCTCTAAGAGTTCGATTTAGAGCCTCCAATGTGTGTTTGTGAGCTATTGTACACTCATCCCATAAAGGGGCGGCCCATGAGCCTAGGCAAACTAGGCAGTTGCCTAGAGCGCTGCTGGCCCAGGCACCTGATAATGATGTCACGCAGCACCGGGGCACCCCGTGATAAAATCACGGCCATTGACAGCCATGCCGGGGGGTGGGGAGGCGCCGCCCACCTGGGGCGCCAGCTGCCACAGCCGGCCTCAGACCGCTCCTGATCCCATACAATAAGTTCACAATTTTGTAACACCTTAGCTTGATCTGTTTCTTTGCTGATATTGCATAGAGGATTTTCAGTATGTGAAAGATTAAGAGGTAATTTGAGAGTTGAGTGAGCAGTGCGACCACCATGAAGTAAAGTAGCAGCAATACCGGAAGAAGCCATTGCAATTGCAATTTTTGATTGCTTCCTGATTTTGGCTAAAAGTAAATTTATGACAAATGTCTTTCCTGTTCCACCTGGTGCATCAAGGAAAAATATTCCTCCAGTTTTCTTATAAACCAAGTCTGATAGCATTATAATCGTATCTTTGATCAGTGACCAGTAGTGGTTCATTTGTTCATATATCTTGATCCAATTTTTCTATGTCGTAATTTGTTTCTCTTAGCATTTCTCTGCTTAATCGATCACCCACATCTCTTTGAGGTGTTGGAAAACCTGCTTGCTTCAAATCCTTACCAATCACTTCCAGAAGTTTGTCTTCTAGGAGGATCAATGCTTGATTGAAAATATCAGATGTGTATACCAAATCCATTCCAGGATTTTGTCTGCGAGCTTGCATTAAAATGTCTTCGACCATGCTTTCTTTATGAGTTTCCCACAACTGATTAGGATTACACAATCCGCAAGTGGTGAGCAAAATGGTGAAAAGGTTTCTCAATTTTGCAGGTGACTGAGAAATGGCAGCTTCAAGCATTGTCATTCCAATGTGAATCATCTTCAGGCAGGCCTCTAATTTGGCAAGCCTCATGAAATGTTGAACATATTTGTCCATTGACAGTTCTAAGAGCTTCAAAAGAAGTAGGACCTCTGACAATATGTAACAAAATCCGTAGAAAGAAACATTCAAAATTATTTGGATTCACAATATAGACACGACCAATAGCGTCTGTATATTTCACACCATTCCACCGAGGTACAGTGGTTCCTTGAATTCTGCATTTAAAAACTTTTCGTGATGGGTTCCTATGGAACCCATCACAATATAGTAGCATCTTGGCAAAGTCATCTTGTTGACAGAGTAAAAAAAAAATGCAGTCAATGTTGTGTTATGTGGTTCACTGATTCTCTGCTGTAAGTTAAGTTCTGTGAAATAAACACGTTGACCATTTTCCAAATGTACAGCCAAATACATTACCGTTGGATGTCGTTTATGTATTAGAAAATCAAGAATTTGCCTAACTGCCTCATTTCTGCTGATGTATCTACCCATTATGTATCATTGAATGTCATCGATAGCTGCTCCATCTCTTTCTAAGCCAAATATCGCTTGGTCACTGCCTTTGTTTATGTATTTGCATATGTACTTAATTGACTTCACTGAGTTGCAATACTCAACATAGATATGCACCGCAAAAATCCGAGAAAGTAATGGACAGTATGGTACAACCCACTTGTCGATTTTAGTCTCTTGATAAGAGTTATTAATTTTTATCTTGATTTTAGCTGTAAAACCACCATCTTCTACTTTCCTCTTTCTGTAGAGAGGATATCCATCTTCTCCTGTTTGAGTTTCTTGAAGATTTCGTGGGTATTTTTTTGGCACACTTTCCATGTACCATGCAGGGAGAATTAGGATTGATACTACCGCATGGACTGCGTATCATGTTTTTCACAATTAGGTCAAACAGAATAGGATCTTGTTCGGGATCAGGTAACTCTGCACTAATTAAGCTATCTATTTGATTGGGCCTAATTTTTTCTTTCATCCATACTAATATGTAGGCATTCGGTAGTCCTCTCTTTTGCCATTCGATAGAGTACATCCGACATCGAGTTTGTCCAAATACATGACCCTTGGTAATGGTATCCATGAGCTTTATAAGTTTTAGCCTAAAGACTCTTGCCAATAAATCATGCCGATTGTAGTAAGTTTGGCCAGTCATTAGCTCTGCTTGAATTTCTTGCCATTATAGATTGCAAGTGAACGTCACCATTTGGTCAGGTCTACCGAATTTTCTGACATATATCATAGCATCTTGTGTATATTTGTCCATATACCGTGGGCTTCCAGTAAATGTTGTTGGTAGAATTACTGATTGACCAAGGTTGTTTGTATTCCTGTCATTAGCCATTGCATCTCTCAAGTGAATACATGCATCTACTCTGTTTTTTTTAAATTTATTTAAATGAATATACAGTAATTGTTCACTCTCGGTCTTGGCATACATATCAGCGACAAACTGATGGAAGAGTTGACGGTACCTCAAAATGTGATTAAAATTTTCTGCTCGCACCATTATTCTGTTAGCATAAAATTTCATTTCTGATACTTTTTTTTTTCCATCAATAGGGATTTTTGTTACTTTCAAATTATTTAGATTGATCTAATAGCCATCTTCTCCTTGCCAAAAAATGAGAGGGTATTGTAATGCATCCTAAGATCTGTCACTTTCTGCCACTTTCTGCAGTTGTTTCTTTTCTCCAGGATGATATTGCGTCTCTCAAATTCATTTCCCACGATGACAATCACCACCTCATTTGTCAAAGTTTGATTAAATGGTCGCTCATGTTCTCCAGCATGTTTTGTCCACTTGAATTAACACTTTGTATTCATCAGAATACAATCCTCTGAATAGCAGTTACGAAAATATGTACATAGTCATAATCAGGGCTCGACAAATCACCGAATCTACTCATCCGTGTTGAGTAGATTTCAGCTGGTCACACCGTTTACCGGCAGCGCATGAATGCACAATGTGGGTCTTGTGCATGGGCAGTGTGGGGCTGGCGAGCAGATTTCGCCACCATTTGTCAAGCCCTGGTCATAATGGCTGTGTCCAGACTCAGGGTTTTTTTCGAAAAAAGTAGCCTTTTTTCGAAAAAACTTCACCTGCGTCTAGACTACAGCTGCATTCTTTCGAAATTAAATCAAAAGAACGCGGCTTTTCTTTCGACAGCGGTAAACCTCATTGCACGAGGAAGAACGCCTTTTTCGATGGAGATCTCTGGAAAATAGGTGTGTGTGGACGCGGGGAGGCCATTTTTTCGAAAATAATGGCCTCCAGGAAGAAGCCCTGGTGGACAATCTGGGGCATGCCTTGCTGTCTCTGGTTCCTGTCTGCAGCCATTTCTTAAAGGCACAGGCACCCTCACAGCCACTTGTGGCAGCAAAGCAGCCAGAGCACACGGCTTGTGAAGTGCAGCATGTCCCAGCCCCAAGACCCTCCTGGCCCTTCTAGAGAGCCTTCTGGGGACCCAACCAAGGTCTCCAAACGCCGGGCACCATGATGGTCTGGGCCAGAGCTCAAGACCCTTCTCGAGCTCTGGGGAGAGGAAGAGACCTTACAAGCCCTAAAAAGCCGGCGGCGAAATGCGGACATTTATGGCCGCATGGCAGAGGCCCTGGCCCAGAAAGGACACTACCCCCGCACCCAGGACCAGGTGTGCTCCAAAGTTAAGGAGCTGCGCCAAGGGTATGTGAAGGCCAGGGAGGATAGCTCCCGTTCTGGGGCAGCCCCCCACTCCTGTCCCTATTATACTGAGCTGGACCAGATCCTGGGTGGTGATGAAGCACGCACACCACAGCGTCTCATGCAGTCAGGCTTGGCGGACCCTGTGGTGGACGCGCCAGAGCAGGACCCAGAGCAGTCTGGAGATGGGGACATGGTGCCAGAGGAGGACAGTGAGGAGACGGCGACCCTCACCCTGGAGCCAGTCACACAGACCCCAGAGGCCTCCCAGGTGTCATCTGATGCCGGAGATGAAGCAGCAGGTGAGTGCAGTGAGGTTGTATAACACCCGGGGGAGGGAGAGGTAGGTGGGTGCACAGTGGGTGATGCACAAGGGAAACCTGTAATGCTCAGGCTGATGCCCAGGTCACACACAGTGTTACCTTCAGAATGTCTGATTTCCCCTGTCTCAAGGACAGGGCATGCCCTTTTGGACAGCTGTTGCACACATGACTGATTGTGACAGAAATTTAGCTGTGTTACTCTGATCTGAGGAAGTGGGTCTGGCCCACGAAAGCTCATCCCCCTAATACACCATCCTGTTAGTATTTTAAGTGCTATATAGTCCAGTTTAGGACTGGTTGTGTCTTCCTCTTTTCCTCCACAGCCGGACCAGCCGTGCAAGAGGGCCGCAGCACCCCAGCCCCACCTCCATCTCGGGGACATGGGAGCCGCAGACACAGGCGTGTGTATGCGGACATCCTGAGGCAGCATGTGGAGGCCGTGCAGGAGCTCAACTCCATCCTGCGAGAGAGGGCGGAGGCAGAGGATCGATGGCATGACCGGCTGATGGACGAGCTGGTCCAGCAGCGCACGTCCCTGAGTGCCACTCTCAGGGAGGTCTGCAGCTTGCCTGCTCCTGTGCCTAGTCCTGCTCCTCCAGCACCCCATGACCCTGCCCCACCAAACCCCCCTTCCACAGCAGCATCCCTTTCCCCCCTTGGACCTCCCTCTCCCCCAGCCCCCCCAGTTCCCCAGCCCCTTTCTCCCCCTGGCCCTCCTCTCCCCCAGGCCTCCCAGTCCCAAGAGCACCTACCTGCTGTTATCCAGCCAACCGACAGGTGCACCACCCGATCCCATGGCCATGGTGGACCCCGAACACGAGGCCCAAGCAGGAGACTGAGATCAGGCAAGCACCGTGCAACCTGATCCCCTTCCCCCCTCCAGGTTTCAAGTCCCCTTCCCCCCTCCAGGTTTCAAGCACCCCCATCACCCCAGTTAAATGACAAGGAAAGTGTTCAACAAAATGTTTATTGTACATAGTTTGGCATGAAAGTATATTTTCTACATCAAAAATGAACAAAAGCTTTTTTATGTTTGCAACAGTTATACTATTTTCCAGTGAGTGATATTTAATAAAATAACACAGAACTTATTATATTGAGACAAACCCTGGTGTTTATTATTTCACCAAACAGAGTCAGGAGATGGGTTGTGGAGGGAAGCTTCTATTGGGCCAGGGCCCAGTCCCCAGGCAGAAGCCCCTCAGTAGAGTCAGTGGCCTCCAATTGAGAATTGCTCCCGTAGGGCCTCCCGTATGCAAACAGCAGACCGGTGAGCCTGGCGGATAGCAGTTGTCCGGGGCTGGGCAAAGTGCTTCTCCTGACCATCAGCACCTGTACCCCACCCTGGTAGGAAGGCCTCCCCTTTCCTCTCCACTAGGTTATGGAGAACGCAACACGCGGCCACCACCTCAGGGATGTTGCTCTCCCCCATGTCTAGGCGTGTGAGCAAGCACCGGAATCTGTCTTTTAAACGTCCGAACGCACATTCCACCTGGTTGCGAGCCCGGTTAAGGTGAGCATTAAACTGCTCCTTGCTCACATCCAGGTGGCCGGTGTAGGGCTTCATCAGCCACGGCATCAGGGTGTAGGCGGCATCAGCCACTATGCACACTGGCATGTGCACATCCCCAAACGCAAAGTTGTGATGTGGGAAAAATGTTCCTGCCTAAAGACTCCGGTAGAGGTACGAGTTCCTGAAGATGCGGGCATCATGTGCCCGCCCTGACCACCCAACACAAATGTCAGAAAACTGACCACGATGGTCAACCAGGGCCTGGAGGACCATAGAAAAGTAGCCCTTTCTGTTAATGAATTGGGCTGCTCGATGGGGCGGTGCACGGATTGGAATGTGTGTCCCATCGAGCACTCCTCCACAATTCGGGAAGCCAAGGGCAGCAAAGCCGGCCATGACGCTGTCCAGATCTGGTAGACAGATGAGCCTGTTCAGCAGCTCTGAATTGATGGCCCTCACCACCTGCAGAACGAGACAGACAACAAAATGTTAGAAGGGGTGCCTTATCTCTTAGGAGGAGAACCCACCACTCACCTTCCCTCTCAAACACCCCGGGAATCCCCTTCTCAGAATTCCCCTCCCCCCCAGCAGTTCAGGGTGAGTGGAGGAGCTCCCTCCCACTCACACTCCACTTTGTCCTTCCTGACAGTCTCCCTTCCCCCCACCCCAAACTGTGACTGTCCCCAGACAATGACTTACCTCCATCAGGATGTATCCAACAGTAGACCTGCCCACTCCAAATTGGTGTCTCACGGAGCGGTAGCTGTCGGGGGTTGCCAGCTTCCAGAGGGCAATGGCAACCCTCTTTTTCACGGGGATAGCGGGCCGCAGGTGGGTGTCTTGCTGTTGCAGAGCAGGGGCGAGCCAGGTACACAGCTCCTGGAAAGTGGTCTTTCGCATCCGGAAGTTGCGTAGCCACTCTTGGTCATCCCAGAGCTGCATAACGAGCCGGTCCCACCAGTCAGAGCTGGTGTCAAGCCTCCAAAAACGCCTGTCCACAAAGAAGTTTGGAGGCAAGGGCAGTGGGGCTGCATGACGGACGATCCCTTTGTACCTCTGGTCTGGGTCCAGATGGGGAAGTAACCTCATGACTGTGTCATGCAGGTGCAGCAACACTTGCAGTAAGATGGCGTGGGGCCATCGCCTGCCCAGGGGCAGCTCTGGCTCCATGCCAAAAAAAATGGGTCTAAAACAGAAAAACCTCCACACAAAAAACCTGCTGGGGTGTCCCAGGAAGCTGAGCACTCCAAACCAGCACTGCAATGCCTTCCTTACCTCCTACAGGGACAGCAAAGGCAGCTGCAGAAGCAGAGCAACGGGTGTTCAGGGGCGTCCCTTTAACCATGCGTCTCTGCAAAGGGCAGACAACAGCACCCGGAAGGAAATGCTGCCCCCATGCCCTGGCAGAAGCAGTTCCGGGTGGCTTTTAATTTCGAAAGAGCGTCCAGCAGTCAGGACGCTCTTTTTCGAAAAAGCGGATCGATTTTCCGATCCGCGTATTGTAGTCTAGACGCGCTTTTTCGAAAGAGGCTTGCCGTCTAGACATAGCCAATATCTGAGAAGCATTTGTTGTAAGTCCAAAATGATGTCTGGGTTTGTACCGGGAATGTTACTGCACTGTTGGTTTGTTTCTTGATTTTCATCATCCATGAAATAAATTTGAAGAAATCGATGCTCTTCGTTTGGAAGTGGCAACAATGATTCTATACGATGATTAACCTGATCTTGAACTTTAAAAGTAGGCATGAAACCTGGCTCTCATATTTCGTTGCTTCTGCCAAAAGATGTCATTTGGAAACATGAGTTGTACTTTCTGATATTTTGCAAGAAATGTTTCGATCTGGATGTTAATCCTGACATTAATGATTGTAGCGGTTCCGGAGGCGGTTGGAGTATTGGTACACTAATTTTACCACTCAAACAGCACATGTCTAGTGTTTCTCCAATCCACTTTAGAGCGCTACAGTTCATTCGCCCGATATCAAATTGAGGCCAGTTTTCATAATTATCAGTCAGATTATAACGAAATGCCTTGCCTTCTAGTATTGACCAGCATGTAGCTCTTGAAGTTGCTTGTATTACATGTTGGTTTTCAAGCTTAACCTGCCTCTATTCCACACTTTCGGCCGCTCTGGATGCTGCAGTTGTAAGTCGCAGATTTTCGAGCCGTGTCCGTCTCTGGTCTTGACTCTCAGATGCCCTTAATTCTACTTGTATTTCACGTTGCTTGTCTAAACGAATCTGCTTCTCTTCTACACATTCAGGTGCTCTTTATAAAGCCAATCTTTTTGCACCTGCAGTCTTTCTTCCTTTCTGCCTTTTTTTTTAATGGCATAATATTTTTATAAAATGGGCTAAAAAATGCAATTTGTTGTGTATTAATTTTTTTAGGAAAAATAATATAATCCGTTCAATAATTAAAGTGAGTTACCGAAAAAATAGTCAGTATACGTTTTTGAAATATAAGTTGACAGTTGATATAATTGAGGTGAGGAGCCTGGTGGGAGGAGAAGAAAGGGAACCGCACGCTGCTTCCTTGTCCCTCTGCCGGTCTTAGTGAGCGACTGTCCCCATTGCTTCCCCCAGGAATCTGCTTCTCCCCTCACTGCCAAGCTCCGTGCAGCCCCGGGAAGAGGTGTTGGTCTCTCATCTCTTCCTTCCCACAGTACCTTAAAATCTTCTCCTGGATAATAAGGTTATCCCATGCAAAGTTTGGTTGTGGTAGCTCTTAGTGTCCAAGTTATTAGCGCACAAACATACAAACCTTCTCCTTTATATATTAGATTTGTTATTTTGGTTATAGTTTTGCATGGAGCTAACATGATTTCTTTCTATTTTTATCTATATATCTAGAGAATAGGGGGCAAGTTAAAAATGGCAACATTTAATATTTTTCGAGGAGTGACAGTACAAAGAAGTTTTGCTGAAACCATTTTGAAAAGCTTTTCAGAACTTAGAAAAAAAGTTTTAGATTTTTAGTTGCATAGACATCTTTGCTTGGAATGAAGCTTATATCAGAATGAAAACAAAACATAAGGGCTTTCTTCCATTATTTCTGGTTTATTTTTGTGATAATGTCACTATCTCTGGGTTGGGTTTTTGTGGGGTTTTTTTTGTATTTTTTGACAGGTGACAAACTATTGGACACAGTCTTCTCTTACTAAGTGAGAGTTCATGGGTAAACAAAATTGGAATGTTTAACTAGAGCCTTAATTATATTTTTTCTAGTTGTCACTGAAGTCACAGGGATCAAGTTAGGATTGACAATTCCACCCCACGTGCTTCAACATGGGAGTTCTCAAACTTTTAATAGCATGGACTTACAGCTTAATACAAAATGTTTGTGGATACTTCTCCACTTTTTTGTACAACCTTGAGGTAAACTGTAGCAATTGCTCACATGGGAAAATATGATTTGGCCTGTGCCACCAACAAGTGAATTGTGGAGCAAAATTTTGGAACATAAGGAGAGAAATAGTGTGTAGGAGTTTTGATTTGATATTTTGTTAGTACAGGCAGTCCCCGGGTTACATGGATCCGACTTACATCGGATCCCTATTTACAAATGGGGCGAGGCAACCCTGCACTAGCTGCTTCCCCCCAGCAGACCAGGGAGACGCAGAGCAGCTTTTCTCAGCAGACACCTCAGCTTGAGAATAAAGGACTGAGGGAAGTGAGGTGTGGGAGAATAAAACTGAGCTCTGGAGAAATGTTTGGCTAGAGTTTCCCCTACAATATGTACCAGTTCCGACTTACATACAAATTCAACTTAAGAACAAACCTACAGTCCCTATCTTGTACGTAACCCGGGGACTGCCTGTATCTGGAACTGATGATCAGGCCCACTGACAGGAATTCTGGGCCCCTGTTCCTTTGCCTTGGACAGAGCCACAACACCCCCCCCCCCTCCAGAAAAACTTTTAGCACCATCCCTTGAACAGTGGGCCTGCTGGTCAGTTGCAGCCCCATCCCCCACCTGCCTGGAGATGCCCTTCCTTCTCCTCTCTACCCACCCAGGGACTCCCTGCACAGCTCCTCCCCTCCCCCAATAGTCCTGTGCAGAGCTTGGCTCCTTTTCCTCTCTGCCCCCAGCCAGCTGTGCCCCCCCCCCCCACTTGGTTCCTTTTGCTCTCTGCCTCCCAGCCCGTTTTTGCTTCCCTAGCAGTCCTGTGCCCAGCTTGGCTCCTTCCCTTCTGCTGCCTCCCTCCCCCGTCCAACTCTGCTCCCCCACAGTCCTGTGCCCCTTCCCTCAGCTCTGCCCTCATCCCTCTGCTCTTTTCCCTTCCCAGCCTGGCACCTCACAGCTACCCCAAGCCTGGTTCCTCTGCCCCCCTCAGCCTTCACTCCCCCATTTCTGTGCCCTGCTCTACTCCAGAGCCCTGGCTCCCTTCCTTTCTTTCTAGCCTAGATTTCCCACCTCCCTATTCACTCACATGGTTACAAAGCTGGGCCAGCTCCTCCCCCGGCTCTGCCTTCCCAGCACAACTGGGGACTGCTGTGCCTACTTGTCCTCTGGCCAGGGCCCCTTCTGCCCTGACACTGTCTGGTAGAATGCAGCACCAGCCCAGCAGAATCACTCTTCAATCTGCAGTAGGCACTGGGACTCGGGAGTGTGCTCTTAGGTCTTTAGGAGCCTTTGTCTGCCAAGGTGATTTAAAAGAGCCTGGGTCTCAGCAGTGGTGGCCAGAGGACTCTGGGCACTTTTAAATTGCTCAGGCCCAGAGCAATTGTCTCCTTTGTCCCCTGCTGTCAGTAGGCCTGCGAATGATTGTCTTTTTTCTTTTTATAGAAAAATTAAAGTAACTGGAGTTATGAAGAAACTGGCCTCCATCTAAGGAGTCCTGGGCGATGGCACTGGTGAATCAGTAGATGGTACTGTTCCCTGCTCTATTATTGAATGAATGCTGCAATATGGTGGCTGAAGCACTGAGATAGCAGGGTGTACCATTCTTCCAATAAGTTATTAAACAGAACTCTTAATATCTGGCCAGGTTCCTTTCAGTCTGCACTTTCAATTGGATTGAATAATCTTCACTTCCTGTCTTAAACAGGTGTATTGCTGCTATTGACCACAGAGGTGGTTGCTTCAGAGTGGTAGAATCTTCTGTATTTCTTTTTATATTTGGGCACTAGGGATTCTTTAATGAAATGTACAACAACTATTAAACTGTCAGCGGGACTTCCTGCTGGCCCTGCCCTCCATAGCATTCCAACTTTGAAATGAACAAGAGCCCTCACTGGGGCTCTTGTACATTTTAAAGGCGGAATGCGGAAGTGCTTATCAACTAGTTGAATAGTCAATGGAAATTCCATCGACTACTCGACTAGCAAATCAATCACTACTTAACATCCCTAATGGACACACAGACAGACAGATGCACAAACTCTCTCAAATATATGGTAGATAATCTAATGGGGGCAAGGATGATTCTACTTAAAGAATTATCTGTATTTGTAGGACAGGTATTTTGCTGTGCTCATACTAACTGTGGCGAGAGGCAAATATTTATTTATTTTAGATATATATGTGCATCCTAAAAATCAGCATCAATATCTGTGCTCTAATCAACCTTGACATAGGTTCAATTTACATCCAGTTTATTGTAGCCAGGTGAGAGAAGTTCAGGTTGATTTTTTGTCTCTCATGTTACATAATTCTACTCCAGGATTGCGTGTGAATTAATCACAAATATACAGTTCTGATTTGCATGATTAGTCAAATTAGCTCAGTTCCGGTTTCATTATTTATTTTAATGGCAACAGTTTGAGCTGGTCTTTTTTCTTAATAGTCTGCAGTCAGATTTCACTGGGAAAGAGCTTTAGTATGTTCATTGTAATGGAAAAATTGCTTTCCGAACATCCTAGCAAAGATCCTGTTTAAAACAGATGACAGCCGGTCATGTTCAGTAACACATCAGTCATCAGATTTATTTTAATTCTTTAAGCTGAACATTTCATTCAAGCTTGTAGCTTATCTTGTCAAGCAACCAAGGGCTTTGTAGCTTTACCATCGAACATAGAGTTGCACCAGCAGTTCACAAATAAATGCTAAGCTGCAAAAAATATTGTTTATTTTATTAATCTTTTCTTTAGCTAATTATGGTGTTTTCATGCTATTTCTCCCTCCCCTTGCTGGGTTTACCATGAAGAAATTCAATGGACTTCTTCCTAATCCTGCCTCACTTTGACCTAGGGCCAGTTCAGACTCAAGGCTACTTGCTCTTGGGAGTGCTGTTTTATTCACTGACAATCTAGACCACCCTGGTTATGACATTCCTCATTCACCCAGGGAGCAGCCTAGTTTGGTAACAGCATTAGTATCAATCTGCCATTGGTGCATAGGAAATATTTATACAGCCAGTCTCCTCCTTTACATGCATCTGACGAAGTGGGTCTTTGTCCACGAAAGCTTATGCTCCTACACTGCAGTTAGTCTATAAGATGCCACAGGACTCCTCTCCGCTTTTGCAGATTCAGACTAACACGGCTACCCCTCTGATACTTCTTTACCCTATTTCCCTTAGAGGTTTTAGTGCCCTACAGCAGTGGTCTCCAATCTTTTTAACCACAAGATCACTTTTTGAATACAAGTGCAATGTAAGATCTACTTCAAACCCAAATACCCTTTCTCTGCTTCCTTTCTGCCCCTTCTTTGAGGCCCTGCCCCTGCTCCACCCCTTCTTCATGGCCTCATCCTGCTCACTCTAACACCCTACTTTCCCCATGCTCACTCACTTTTACCAGGCTAGGGTAGAGGGTTGGGGTGCAGGCTCTGGTCTTGGGCCCAGGGGTTTTGAGTGTGTGGGGGGCTCTGGGCTTAGCCCAGGGTGCGGGAGTGGGGTCCGGGAGGGGTTTCAGGGTGCAAGCTCTGGAAAGGCATTTGGGTGCAGGGAGATTCACGTCTGGGCAAGAGTTTAGGTACAGGAGAAGGTTTAGGGCTGGGACTTGAGTTTAGGAAATAGGCTCTGGCTGGGCACTGTTTAATTGGGATGGCTTCCAGGTGGTGGAGCAGTGGAGTTAAGGCAGGCTTACTCCTGCCCTGGCCCTGTGCCAATCCTGACAGAAGCTAGCATGTACAGCAGTGGCTCCATGGTATCATGTGCTGCCCCTCGTCTGCAAGCACTGGGCCCACAGCTTCTAGTGGCCACAGTTCCCTGTTATTGATAAATGGGAGCTACAAGAGTGGTGCCTGCAGACAAGGACAGCATGTGGAGACCCCCTCCTCTGTCTTTCTAAGTACCACTAAGTGAAAGGGAGAAAACTTTTGTTGGTATCTTATTTCATAGTCCTCTATTTTACGATTTCATGTTCCTTTCACAGAAGCTTCTAATACTGGCTGCTGTTAGAGGCAATATATTAGATAAAGAAGGCAGTATGGTATAGTGGATAGAGAACTTGAGTGCGATTCAGAAGACCTACATTTCTGGCACTGCCACTTGCCTGCAGAGTTATTGCCTCAGTAACTGCGACTTGGGCAAGTTATTGCCCCAGTATATGCCTTAACTTTTCCATCTGTACAATGGAGAAGCACGATACTGACTTCCCTTTGTAAAGCACTTTGAGATCTACTTATAAGAGCAAAATATCATTATTAAATTATTAGCACTTCCCAATCTTATGTTCCTAATTAGGGAAACTTCTAAAAGCAAGGAAATCAGTCAAAGCCAGTTTCTCTGTCTTTAATTCAAGTTTGCTGTGGGCACACAGTATTTGGATCATTAGCGTGCAGCACTACAAATTCTTCAGTCTGATTTTTTTTTCTTTACAATTACGTCCTTTTATTTCTTGATTTGTTAGATTGGAAATATATTTCAACACGCTTATTGCTTGAACAACTATTCTGGAAGAGTATATTGTACCTAGCTAAAAAATCAACTGTGGGGTTTAAGCCCTAGATAAAGTAAAGTCTATGTATATAAAAATGATTGTTGAAATGTCAAGATAATGAAAAGTAAGAACATAAATTATAGCTGTTATTAATTTTGAATTGTATTCAAATATAAAAATGTGTAGCCTAGACAAAAGCTGATTACAGAGAGATAAAATTCAATTTTATTCTAGGATAACTGTTTTATGCATTTTACATTTATTTATAAGATTAGATAAAGGCTTGGAATTCTCAGTATAAATCATAGTATGGTCCTGGTGAATGCCAAGATCAGTAGATAGGCAGCCCTTCATTTTCCAAATACATTTCTTTTGCTGGAAATAGAAAGTGAATAAATGGGATTGAAATATTGCCCTTGTTATTATATACACTCCATATTCATTATAAAGTTGTCAGAGTCAGGTATTTTAGGTGTTATAATGGGGTGGAGATATAGCAGTACCTCTAATATCACCCCACATATCATTATAAAGTGTCTTTCTTAAAAAGAGATGAATGTAAAAATTGCCACACCGGTAAGGCTGTCAGGGAAGGTGGTAACACTTGGCCAGGACCACCCAGAGACCAAATCAAGCGTGGACAGGTGCAACTTCTGATTTTTGAAAGTTTTTGAAAACCACAATCCATGCAGCAACATAACACAAACATACACACAACAAAATCAAATGCATTAGTCATTTTTAAAATTGCATAGTACATGTCATCTCCCTTCAAAACCTCACAACACTCATAAATCTTAGCAACTGGAAGCACTGATGAGATAGACCTTTGACCTATTTCACACAGAGGAGGAAGAAACAAATTCTACAGTCATCTCTGAGAGTGCCATGCTGGCAACTGCCTGTCTTCTAGAACAAGCTTGAGCACTTATGCCCCTAGTCAATTTTGACAGTGGCAGTATGCCCTATCCCTAGGTAACTGGATCCCAAGCAGGCTCTCATGTTTTTACACTAGTTTGTGAAAAGGTTACAACTTCCACACTTCTAGCTTGCTGGGCTGATGACAAGGCACAGCCCTCTGTGTTAATTACTAGCTCAGGGGCCTCTTGTTTTCTGGACTGATGTCAACGTATAAGCTTCTGTCACTGACTTGCCACATCTGGCTTGCTTGGCTGATGTCAGGAAATGGTGGCTGTAAGATTTGTGACTCTGCAACTAGCGATATAAACTGGGTGATGCTCACCAGTAATTGGTTAACTGCCACTTAGCCTGGCTGGAGCAGCCCTCCACCTCCCCTCACAGGCCCACTGTGCTGTGGGCGGGGGCTGCTCCAGCAGACCCTCTCCCCCGTGGCATGCCACAGGAGGAAGGTAAGCTTATAGCTTAACTGGTTAACATTTTAAATGGGATTTTACGTACCTATCGGCAACTGTAGCATGCAGATCTGATGTCAGTATACACCTCTGAACTTCAGAGTGGAGTTCTGCTGGTGGAGCAGCTACAGCCTACTGCACTGAGATGACAACTATAGGATAGCTTTGGTGGGGGTCCACTGATTCAGCTAATGTAGGTAGCTGATTTGATGTCAAGGCAGGAGTCTTGCTGACTTGGGGCTTGTAGCTTGTTGGTCTAACATCAGGGGACAGGATTAGAGGATCTCTTAATTTGCTGGGCAAATTTCAAGGTTCATGTTTCCTTCTGGTGTCTGCATCAGCCCTCTGTGATGTCTGTGGCATCATCTTGCTTGCTTAGATGATGCAAATACATAGGCTTAGGTATTGTTGCTGAGCCTGCAACCTCATCACCTTGCTGGATTGTTGTGCAAATGCAGTTTTGTGTATGGACACTGGTCCAGCACCATGCCTCCATGGTATAGTGGAATTTCTTTCATCATTGGCATCTCAAGAGTTTTTATGATGGAATATAGCTGCTATAAATGCAGCCTGGGACAGCCTCTATCCACTGCAACAGCCTCTTGATGCCACTTGGTTAGCCAAAAAAAAAAAAAAGAAGTGGGATAGAATTAGTGTCTTGGAGATTTCGCCCAATGCAGGGCTTTCCATGGGGGATGGAAAAGGGAGAGAACACTGGTTATTCAGGGCTACAGAGCAGCATATGGCCCAGTCATATAAAGGTGTTTGAAAGTTAGTTTGCTGTCCGAAAATAAAGTTGGCACTAGGGTGACTTGACACCAGTTTTACCTTCCTGTCCCCTTCCTGCTGTAGCTCCAACTTCTGTGCTTTGCAGTGGCAGCCAAAACAGACGTGTGTGGAGTGTAACAGTTTTTCTCTCATTACACTGAAGGTGACTACTGTGCGGGTGTACCAGGTAACACTAATTAAAATACAGTTTTGCCTTGAAATGTAATTTTGTTCTTCCTCTTTGCTATCCTGTACTAGGCTAATATTTGTCTCTAGACTCTTTTCTAGGATTTGAAGTGGAGTTATAGTAGCTGAAGGTTACTAAAATTAGGAAAAAATGTAATTCTGTTCATATTTTGAAAGTATCTATTTTACATTCCAAAAAAAAAAAAGTGGTTGGGTAAAATATTTTTAGTAAACTTACATATGAACTTCCTCCTCCCCCCGTAAAACTTTAGATTGTGGGTTTGGTGTTTTTAAAGTACTTAACTATCTTAAATTAAGGAGCCCACTATTTGCTATTGAAGCTTTAGAAATCTATAGGCAAAAGTATGGTTCCATTTACGCCAGTGCAATCCTATTGACTTCAATGAGTCAGAAGTAGTGCGTAAGTAAGAGCAGACTTTAGCCCTTAATTCTCTGGATTTTTTTTTCCTTAAGCATTTAGCTCAGACTACGAAGTCCAAGTTAATTCTCACAAAGCCCATCCAGTTCGGTAGTAGTATCTTTGTTTTATATCTGTTAATTTCAAGTGATTGATTTAACTCTGGTGCAGTCAGCCTTCATAAGAATATGCCAGAAATTGAGAAGATCAACCATTTTGGATATGTTCATTGCACATCTAACTGTTTGCAATTAAAAAAAAGTTCATTTTTATGTGGAAAACCTCCTGGCTGGCATCTAAGATATATTGTTGTGCTGATTGTAATGGATGCAAAAGGGTTGTTTTGTTCTATGTCTAGAGTAGATTGAGCCCATGTAACACACTGTATATATTCGAGTTAGTGGCACTATAGTATAGAAATTAGAAACTGTTCAAGAACTGTATCTTTCATGTTATATTTTTTTAATAATTTGGCTATCAAAAAAATGGAGGATTGAAAAAAATTTAGAAATTGTCAACATAGCTAATAGACTTGCATTTCTAAATTTGTCGTGTTCTTTTCGCTCCCTTCCCCCCCCCCCCCCCCCCCCATGTATCCTCTAAACTTTCTTCGGTCTCTCAAAACCACTGAAAATGTCCATGTGGTATTTTGATTGTGAAATATAGGTTGTGTTTAAAGGTATGATCCGTCTGCATATAGACATGTTTTTTATGATACGAGCAATGAGTTGCACCTTTTGCATGCTTGTGTGGGACATGATATGTTATGATGTAATCCTATTACTTTAGTTTCAGAGTTTCAGTATGAGAGATGCGGGGAGGATAATGCAGTTTTAACTTGTGCTGGTGATAGAAGCTGTAAATTTAGAGAATTAGGACAGTTGAGATACTCTTGTGATCTACTGTAGAATGGATTCCATGAAAAGAAGATAACAGAAATATCAGACATCTCCTAAGGCATTTTTAAAATTTGTTTTTCAAGTTTCACATTAATCATGTCCACATTTTTACTTGTTTTCATTTCAGTCCTTCTACAGGATTAAAATAACTCTGGACTTTTACTTTAATCAAATAGTTTAGGAAAGTCTGGTCAAATTGGTTTAGTTCATGGCAGTATTTTTGGGAACTGGCCTTATTACTACGAAACTTATCACTGTGGGAAGCTGATATTTATTGGGAGATCTGATGAAGGGCCTGCTAAAACAGTGATAAACTGATGTCTTTGTTGCATGATAAAAGAAATATCACACACAGGCTAGGTCTATGCTGCCGCTTTTTTGTGGAAGAGGATATGCAAATCGTGCTGTCATTTGCATATTTTCTTACGATTGTTTTTGCAGAAGAGGTTTTGCTAATAAAAAGCCCAATGTAAATGGGGCTATTTGTCAGAGAAAAAACCCTTTTTCACAGGATCCTGTAAACCTCAATTTTTGAGGAATAAGGGATCTTGTGAGAGGTTTTTTTTCCTGACAAATGGCACCGTCTACATGGGGCTTTATAGCAGCAAAATCTCTTCTGTAAAAAGAATCAGAAGAAGATATGCAAATGAGAGCGCAATTTGCATATCCTCTTCTGCAAAAAAACAGCAGAGCAGCCATAGCCATAGCCATAGCCACAGGTAGGTGAGTACCAGCCATGCTATTTTCCTTGTCATCGTCCCATCATTTCTTAAGATTTTTTTCCTCTGATATCTTACAACATAAAGCTAAAAATAAATATGGCTTTATATTGTATGTATGTTTGCGTTTGTTTTAATAACTGAAATTGTTATGGTACATCTTTTATTGTATGAAGGAAAACCAAAACATGTAACATTTAAAAAGTCTCCTAAGCCTTCAAAGTTGCCACAATAATTGTCCAGGTGTGGAAACTGATGCATTAAGACCTATCATACTGCATGTCTGAAACAATAGTTTTGAGAATTTTGCAGTGGCCACCTTTATCTCAAGGGGTATTTTGCTTTAAATGCTAAAATTGACTATTTCATGCCTGATCAAAGCAAGTGACATCAGCAGTGACTTTCCACACTGGTCTGGCATGGATGATCGGGGGGGCGGGGCGGCAATCCAAGCTCAGATCCCAGGAAGCATTTTGGGCTAATACTTAGCCAGATTGGAAAATGAGGAGAATGGAGGTGATGAAGCCTAGGAGGAAAGTATGGGGAGGAGAGAAGACGGAATTTAAAGTTGGGGTAGACTTTTGGGGAAAGAGAGTGAAAGGGGAAAAAACCCTCCGACCAGCGTTTGTCTGGAGGCAGGGGGACAGAGAGGACCAAAGAGCAGAAGATAAAGTGAGAAAAAGAAATGACATAAAGATGGAAATTGAGTTTATTGTGAGTGTTAGAGGGCAGGAAGGAGACAAAGTCCACGAGTGATGAGTTCATAGATTTTTAAAAATGCTCTCCAAAAAAACCCACCAGGTTAATGAGGGTATGATTTTAATACAGCAATAATTTAGTAAAACAATTCTACTGTATGTAAATGAAAACTTGAGTCTGGTGTTTTATTATATGTTTGATACGTATGTGAAGTAATTATTATAATTGTTTCTTATGATCTTTTTCTTTTGAACAGTAGGGACTTTTCATACAGCTGTCTTTCTGGTTGATCTGAACTTGCTTTGGGTGCTTACAGACTTTTGATTTTCTGATAAGCTTTGTGGGGTCTATGGAAATATAAGCCTTTTGTGGAGGAGTATGTCACTGCATCAAAACTTGGCTTCCACTTGAATGCAAACTTCCCTCCTCCCCCCCTCCCCCCCACACACCCAAAACAATCTGTTTGTTCCCTGGGGAAACTATTCTATAAACTAAGTTTTGTTTTTATATGGTGTACCTTCCTAGATTAAGTGATTTAGTTTAGCTTGGCCTGGGGCGAAACGTTTCAGGATATTTTAGAAGATCCTGGTATCTAATTAACCCTATGAAAATAGTCTTAAATTTGAAGCTTTATTTCCTTATCAATAGAGCATACAAACTTCCCTCTGCTGTACAGTTCCCTAATGAATCAATGATAACTGTCACATCCAGTGTACAGAACAAATACTGGCTTGGTTCTTTGCCAAATGTACAGTGGTCTGATGAGGCTGGGTTTTTTAAAGTTTGTGTAAACTTTTGCTGTGCTGTGCTATATCTAGACATTTCTATAAGAGATTTCCAACGTGGCAAGAAATAAAACTGTGACTGATGAAAGCAGACTGAGCTTTTGTTTTTATGGGTGTTTGATGGGATAAAGAATGAGGAGATATAAGTTAGAGATGTAACCAATTAACCGGTAAGCATCAGCCTTACTGGGAGATGCTTACTGGTAACTTGGTAACCGGTTGTCTGGCTAGGCTGGAGCAGCCCCCTGTCCAGCTTGGGTAGGGGACTATTCCAGCCCAGCTGGAACCACCATACCATGCTGTGAGCGGGGGCACTGCTCCAGCCTGGCTGTGTGCACAGTGCCATGCTGTGGGCAGGGGGCACTTGTAGTGTAGGTGTAGCTGGGTGAGCTACCCCACCCCAGCTGGAGCAGCCCACAGTGCAGCAGGCCTGGCTGGGCAGGAGCGGCCCCCCACCCATGCTGCGGCACAGGCCAGGCCTGCCACACTTTGGTCTATTGTGGCCAGACCCACCCACCTGTGGGGTCCTGGTTAACTGGTTAAACATGACACTTAACCTGTTAAGAGGTTTAAAAGAATTTTACATCCTTATTCTAGGTAAGGGAGCATGTAAAGATGGAATGCTATCCACCTCAGCATCAGATACTGCCACCTTTATACAGGCCCATGAAAAGCTCTCCAAGAGGAATTGAACGGTCTTGGCAGTTTCGAAGAAGGCAGAGCTAAGGGTGTTGGAGGAGGATGGTCAAGCTCTGAGGCAGCCCTTACATGCTCCTCTGTAGGACTTTGGCTCATAAAATAGTGCTAGCTCTATATCAGTATTACGTTTCACCGAGTCCCATGCTGTGTTTCCAGGGGCAACAGTATCAGCTATTTGGAGGAGTCTTTACTCCATTGTCCTTAAGAAACTGTGTTGTTAAGGCACCAGCAGGAAGTTTAAAAGCACCACAGGTGGGAACGGGCTTGAGGACTGAATTACCCTGCATTGCGCTGTATGTCTACAGGGCCTCATTATGAATTTTGTAGGCCCTAGGCACTTTTGCCTTTGTGGGCCCCTCCCACCATAATAATATCAATATTAAAAATTATTTTTGATATAACCTTAAATACTTCCACATTTTATTTTTTTTCTGTTTTAGGCAAAATTTAATAGATTTTTGTGGGCCCTAAAAGTTTAATTTTTTTCTGATGTGAGAAAAAAAATTAAAATATTTTCTTCGACCCTAAAAGTTCATTTTTTTCCTTCTGATTTTAAAAGAAATTAAAACATTTTTGTGGGCCCCTAAATGTGTTGTGGGCCCTAGACACTGTGCCTACTGTGCCTAATGGATAAGTCGGCCCTGTATGTCTACACTGCAAGATGACACCCATGGCTGACTTGGCCTGTGGGGATGTTTAATTGCAGTGAACACATCCCAACTGTGGCTGCAGCCCAAGCTCTGGGAGCCTCCCATCTTTCAGGGTTCCAGAACCTAGGCTCTTGCAGTTAACCAGCCCCCCAGCCTGAGCCCAGCAACCCTGAACCAGCTGACTTGGGCCAGCTGTGGATTTCCAGTGGCCATGTAGACCTACACACAGTGTCTACATTGTAAGTGTCCTTCTGCCTAGTGGAATTCACAAACCTGAGTTAGGTGTCCAGGTTCCCTGTATTGTGCCTAAGGGAAGTAGTTGGCCTAAGAATGGGATTCATAAAAGTCAGTGTAACCTACAGGGTATGGTTCACTGTGCTGTGTAGGGCACTTAGAGCATTTACAGCAAGAGAGAATGAGTTTGTGCTATAGCCTTAGTTGAGAGCCCTCTGGCCGTTAGCTCAAGTGTTAGAGGCTCATGCACTAAGCTCCAGAGGTCCTAGGTTCAGTTCCACCTGTCAGCATTATACCAGCATGCAGACGTAGGACCTACCTAAGTGAGGCAGGAGGAGAGGTGCAGTCTAACTCTTGCCTCTCAAAGGGACTTAGCTGACCAAATTCAGGCCAGAGGGAGGTATCCTCTGCTCCTAAAGGTTCACCTAAGGGTGAATCTGCCCTGGAGTTTGGTGCCTAAGCCATGTCACTTCTTTTTCAAGAAAAAATAAGAAGGTGGAGGTTGGCCTCTTCCCTTTATTGTCTTAAAATCAGTGGCTGAAGCACTCACTGAGATGCAGGAGACCTGGGTTCACATTAATGTTCCCTGTAATCTTTTCTATCTGTGTGCAGAATACATTTTTCTGTGTGCACTGAGGCATGTGCCTATGTGCACCACTGGTAGGAAGAAAAAACCCCTAGCTGTGGGTGCTCTGCTAATCAGCTATGCGGCATTTGAATCTCTCCTGAGCAGCTACTGAAATGCTCAGGTTACCAGGAATATTGGTTCAAATTCCATTCCGCTTGATGTGGAGGAGGGAGTTGATGTTGAGTCTCCATTTCTCAGGAGTGTGTCCCAATCACTGTGCTCTGAGATATGGTGAGGTGAGTTTCTCTGTGCCTTGTGTTGAAGCTGTTTCATTGTATAAAAATAGTTAAATATTGCTTGGACCAGAGAAAGTGAGAGACTCTAGCCCAGTGGTGAGCACATTCACCTAGGAGGTATAAGGCCAAGTTCAGATCCCTGCTCTAAATTAAGAAGAGGTAGAATTTGAACCCAGCTGTCCCACATTCTAACCACTGAGCTAGAAGTTGTAACGTAAGGGCATTGCTAACCTTTCTCTTCCAGGGTTTGCATACTGAACAGAGCCCTGAAGGCAACCTGTACATGGAGAATGCCTAATTTGTGAATCCCATTGGGGTTTAAGCATGAGTTAAGTGTTGAGCTACTGGGCAGTTTCAAGACTTAATAGCTAAGTGCATGTCCAGATGCCACCATTTAGGCACCTCAGGACCCTTTACTGGTGGAAATGTAGACACCTCCAAGGTTAGGCAGGAGCTGAGTAGGAATTTTGTCAATGCCAATTGCACTTCAGGATCCAAGTCCTCCTTGTGAAACGCACCCTTCACCTCCATGTCTATGGCAATTGCACTGGTTGAATTCTCAGAAATCTGCTGATTTTTCGGGACGGAATTCCAGAACCTTCTAACTCAAAACCTGTATCCCTCATTCCTTCACTAAGGACAAAATGCACTGGAAACTGTGTGAGTGCCAGCTCCGTTTGCTCACAAGACAGTAAACGCACTGAGGACTAGCTGAAGGTGAAAAGTTGTTTGTAGTATGTGGTTATCAAGCTAAATACTAAATGAATAAATTAAGTACAATTTATTTTTTACCCTTTTTATACTAATATCTTCTTCTGTCTAGTACAGTATGGTCCATATTTTCATGGCCAGTTTATATTCTAATGGGAGCTATATCCATCTTTTTCTTTTAAATGCAAACTGTTTTGACTTTCACACCTGTGAAGAATGTTGGCATCTACTGATTTTATACTGTTGCATGTTTTAACCAGATCTATTGAGGTTTTTCTGGTATCTGCACAGAGCATACAGCATTTCTATCAAAGATTTAATCATAAGAGAATGTTTGGTTAGAAACAGCAGAATCTTACCTCGTGTAATGAACAACCTTTTTCTATGTGTATATAGAGACAATATTTGTCAGCTAGCTAAATATACACAACATTGAGAGTACAGTTCACAGCTTTTTGGCTCCAAGCACACACTACTTGTTCAGATAATGGAGCAATTCTACTTGTTCATTCATTATAGAAAAATGATAAATACTTGCATTCAGTCAAAGCCTTTTAAGATGACTTGAGAATCTTTGGATTGACTCCAAGGTCCTGTTTCTTGCTTCATGGGCTGGCATGGGAACACAACTCATTTAGACTCCCTGAACTCTTCTCATGCTTCCATGTAACTTCTTGAACATGCAATACACTACCTGAATTCATCTATTAGTTAATCCATCAACTCTCTCCTTTAAACCACTCCAGAAGACCATAGGTGGTACGGCACCCCTTGGTTGAAGTGGATTAATTATATACAGGCTGCGTCTAGACTGGCATGATTTTCTGCAAATGCTTTTCACGGAAAAGTTTTCTGTTAAAAGCATTTGTGGAAAAGAGCGTCTAGATTGGCATGGACGCTTTTCCGCAAAAAACACTTTTTGCAGAAAAGCGTCCGTGCCAATCTAGATGCGCTTTTCCACAAAAAAGCCCCAATCACCATTTTCGCGATCGGGGCTTTTTTGCACAAAACAAATCTGAGCTGTCTACACTAGCCCTTTTGTGCAAAAGCTTTGCGCAAAAGGACTTTTGCCCGAACGGGAGCAGAATAGTATTTCCGCAAGAAGCACTGATTTCAGACAGTAGAAAGTCAGTGTTCTTGCGGAAATTCAAGCGGCCAGTGTAGACAGCTGGCAAGTTTTTCCGTAAAGGCAGCTGCTTTTGCGGAAAAACTTGCCAGTCTAGACACAGCCACACAGTTTACAGTTAGGTTCAATTACTCTCGGCACCCCCCACTGTACACACTGTTCCAGCCCCCCTGCTTAAGACCCACCTCTGGTATGACAGCTAAAAAAACCTCAGCCAACTAATGACAAGCTCAGCAGTACTCACAGGACAGCATATAATAAACCAAAACAATTCAAGATGATAAATGTGTACACATAAGATCACATGATGACTTGGCTCACCTATAGCTTGTTTCAAATAAAGACTGTAAGCTCTTCAAGATAAAGACCATGTTTTATTGTGGGTTTGTACAGTGCCTAGCACAGTGGAGCCTGGATCCTGATTGGGTGTTTGGAAATTACAGTCACATGAACAGTAAGTATAAGAAGAATGGACTTAACACGCTTCAAAGAGAGAAGCAGAGTCTGGGACAAAAAACGTTTAAAATTGTTTGATTTTCTTTCAGTCTTAACCTATAGCACAATCCATGCTATCCAAACTGTTTACTGTGCAGTACTTGCTGTGGGTCTATGGAGAATTGGCTGGTCACAAGTGAGGAGCTGCAGTCAACACCCTATTAATGCAACTAAATCACAGTGAAGGTCACTATAAATAAATTAAACTCTTTCCTAATATTTTCTGTGTAAATGATTGCTGTGGTTGCCCTATGGCACTGTACATATGCTAAGTGAATTTGACTACAGGCAGTCCCCGGGTTACGTACAAGATAGGGACTATAGGTTTGTTCTTAAGTTGAATTTGTATGTAAGTCGGAACTGGCTCCAGATTCAGCTGCTGCCACTGAAACTGACCAGGGGCTGACTACAGGAAGCCAGAGGCAGAGTTGCTCTGCCCCCAGCTTCCTGGAATCAGCCTGATCAGTTTCAACAGCTGCTGAATCTGAAGCCTGGGACAGAACAGCTGGGGCGCTGCCCGGTAGGTTCCCACAGGACCAACCCGGCAGCACCCCAGCTGCTCTACCCGAGGCGTCCCGCAACAAAAGCCTAGTCTGCTGGGGAGGGGGGGTGCACTAGCTGCGCGCCCCCCCTGAGCAGACCAGGGAGACCCGAGCAAAGCCGCACAGGTGGAGGGACCCCACTGCCCATGCGGCTTTGCTCCTGTCTCCCTGGGATGCTGGGGGGAGGTCCCCCCAGCACACCAGGGAGACCCGAGCAAAGCCGCACAGGCGGAGGGACCCCGCCGCCCGTGTGGCTTTGCTCCTTTGCCCCCGAGCAAAGGTGGTGGGATGCTGCCTGTGCGGCTTTGCTCCTGTCTCCCTGGTCTGCTGGGGAGGTCCAGCAAAGCCGCTGGACCCCCCCAGCAGACCAGGGGGACAGGAGCAAAGCCGCCCAGGCGGCGGGGGTCCCGCTGCCTGGGCGGCTTTGCTCCCGGGCAAACGAGCAAAGCCGCCCAGGCGGCGGCTTTGCTCGGGTGTCCCTGGTCTGCTGGGGGGGTCCAGCGGCTTTGCTGGATCCCCCCAGCAGACCAGGGAGACTGGGAGAATCTTTTCTCGCCCCGGAGGACACGGGTGGCGACCCGCCGCCCGTGAGCTCCGGGGCGAGAAAAGCCCCATTCGTAAGTGCGGATCCGACATAAGTCGGATCCGCGTAAGTCGGGGACTGCCTGTATATTCCTTCTAGTACAAGAAAGGAACAGGAACAATTGTAGAAATCCGTATCAGATCACAATCGCCTTTCCTGTTTTACTTCACATACCAACAGTTGCTCAGAACAGTGCTTTGCAGGGTATCTGTAGTTCACCAAAGTGCATTCTAAGAGCTTGGTGCCCAATATGTAATGATATAATTATGTAATGGCACATGAGAAGACCCAGCCTAACCTTATACTGATACTGCCAAAAGGAAACTAAAAGATACTCTGCTAGTCTGGACAGTAGGGAGAACAGACAAGGAACCAGCCCAATCATTAAACAAGACTGCAAAATATCTAGCATGTGCTCACCCAACCAATAAAAATGCATACTATAGTGAAGGGCAGCAAAACACATACAGGCTGTGGAAAATGTTTATTAACTGAAAAATTAATTTGTTCATAAATTGTAGAAAGTGACTGATTTATTTTTAGACTTCATTCTCAGAAATTATTTATTTAGACAATTTAAATTTCTTAAACTATTCCTTCTAACACACAAATTCTTCAGGTAGTGAGTGAATTAAATGATCTTGGTGATCCGTAAATCTAATAAGGACCTGTTCTTTCAGTGGAATCTATCTAAACAAATGTTTATGCCCATGAAGAATGGCTAATGATTGCAGGGATCCCTTTGCAGGATTGGGTCCTAATTAAATGAGGTAAGCAATGCCTCTATTCCATATCTCATAATGAAAATAAAGTAACTTTTTGCATTGGGTATAGAACCAAGCCAGTTTGTCCCAGATTTTCAGTTTGATGGCTGACAAAGCTGACCTGAACCTCTAGTACCTATGTGTAAATCAGAGTTGCCCATGCATTTGACTGAGGATTTGTTAGCTGAAAGCACTTGTGTACTTTGGTGTGTCCCTGTTGGAAAACGTGGGCCCTTTTTGCATGAGAACAGAAGTATACCAAGTAAATGTTAATGTTGTTTAGTTTGAATGTGGGTTTATATGTACTAAAAAAGATTGAACTCCTATTTAAGGTGTAATAAATACTCTGTGTTCATGTATTCGGTATTTAAACTTACATAATCAAAAGTCTGTCAATAGATATTTCCCTTTAGGGAATATTTTTGCAACTCTGAAACTCATATGCATGAGTGAAGACTATATTGTTTGTTGTTTAAGGTGAGTATAAGGACAGACATTAGTATTTTATAATAGATTCTTAATCCTTTGTTCTGAGAAGTGCTGAAGTTTTCATTACAGTTCAAATATGTTGCATGTTTACAGAAAGGTCTACATATTAAGATTTCAGTTTTAATTATTTGAATCATTAGAATATCTAGTTTTTGCTTAAGAATGCACAAATGTACCATTAAATCTGTTTTTTAAGATTTTTCCCATTTAATATCTGAATCCAAATTCATAAAGAGTTGGAAAAATGAGATGTCTGAGCTATAGGATTCACAGGGATTTCATATGAAGCCTATTTAATCAGGATAACACTGTTATTAATATTCATAAAGTCAGCTGGAACACAAATGACAGACTATGGGGCCTAAAATTTTTTACTTGGTGAATTTATTAAAAGCAGCTTAAAAAATTAATGGAATTTAAGTAAAGTTGGCAAAAATGAAAATCTTATGTTAGCAGAAAAGAATCTTTATTATAACTTTCTTTAAGACCATCTTGCATTGATATCTTTGACAGATTTCTTCGGTACTTAAAGAAGAAAGATGCATGAATGGTCATTTAAAAGGATTTAAACACATTGGCACATTAATTTTTACATGAATAATAAGTAGTTTCCAAAAGCAATTAACTTACAGTGTACAAGATTTGAATAGAAAAATAAGACTGTGACATCAAAGGGCAAAGCAAATGTGCCATACATTTTAAAATTTGAAATGTGACTTCTTAAAATAATTCAATTTCATCTCTACAATGAGTGTAGAGTCTTCAGATATTTGTCCCTAGCCTCTGCTTGTTTTTAAATGTGTAAAGATTAATAACATAAACATATTACGCTCACAGGAAATCTTATTAGTAAGGATCTACTTAGTGTCCTAAAGAGCAATAACCATGTTTGTGAATGTACTTTTTGTAAGATTGGTGTTTGTGGAAATGACCATATAAAGTATATTTGCAAATACTGTTTATATATTCTTTGAACACTTTACTAGAAAGCAATATATAAAGACAGATTAGAGCTGGAACTCATTTAAATACTAAGAAGTTACTTGCAAATTTATACTCAGGTACATAAATAAATTTACAAAGCCTTTTTTTTGCAGTTATTGGATGAGACATGCCACAGTTGTAGTCAGTTTATAGTTTTCCTTGGTTAATGTCCTGGTTAGTTGATGATATGTACAGGATGGAAGCTGTAATAGGATGTTTTGATACTATTAAAACAGGACATGTATAATTGATACAACCTTGAATTGAAGGATTGTGAATAAGGAAAAAGTGTTTTTAAAGTCAACCTTGAATTGGGTAATTGAAATACGTTGTTTTGTGGCCTTAATTTCATTTTATTATTGATAATTTTGTATAACATTTTCCCCAGTGATTTACTGTTTCCTTCTTCTAGCTTTAGACCCATCTATATAGGTTCAATGCTCTTCAAGTCCTTCTCGTTCCAGTCTGTCTTTTAGCAGTTCCTTGAAATTTTGCAGCTAATCAAATCCTTTTGAGTGCATCTACATGGCAGGGCTTAACTTGAAATAAGCTACGCAAATCAATTGCGTATCTTATTTTGAAATAGTTTATTTCAAAATAGGGAGCATCTACACAGTGCTTATTTAAAAATAGAACACTCTTCCTCTGACTTTCCTTACTCCTCATACAATGAGGGTTACAGGAGTATGAGTAAGAAGTCCTCCAGCTTGATAATATTTTGACACTATTTTGAAATAACTTCCTGCTGTGAAGACGCAGACTAAGTTATTTTGAATAGTGCTAGTTATTTTGAAATACCGTTTCAGTGTAGACGTACTCTCTGTGACATCCATGGTATCCAACTAATTTTATATCTTCCAAGTCTTCTGTTATCCTTTGCGTCAAGTTTCAAACACTGTTTCCTACATATTCTTCCATTATTTATTTTTTGTTTCTTTAATAAAAATACTCAGCAATTAATACAGTAATTGATCAGTTACAAAACTTTCATTTAATCTCAAAAGTGAATGTAAGTAGAACATTTCATTGCAAATCTTTAGCGATTCATTCACAATGAAACTTGTATGGCCATGCCCAACTTTTCGTTGATTTGTATGAGTTACTCAGTGTAATGTCAGAATGTAATTAGTTTTGTTAATGTCACTTGAGTACCTCATAGAAAGGTATGTTGTGTTGCTCGCAAATATTACATGTAAGCTAAGTTTTAGTATGGATTTTTTAAAAGGATAAAGCCTGGCAACTTCGCAAATCTGAATAGCGAGATTTTTTTGAAAAATAATATTTTGTAGATAGCAAAAAAAAAAATAACATTGAAAATCTGGTAAAATCTTATTAGTGGACTCTGACCACTAAGTCAACCAACATAGTTTAGTCACCATAATTGACTTTGTCTATATGTAAACAATTCCTCCTCATTAATTATGGGTGTTTGTGTAATATAGGAGAGAAGCTATTACCTCTAAAAAGTTATGCCATTCTCCAAGTTATGAAGTTGATTATTTAGTAGATTTATGATTCACTATTATCTCCAGGAGAGGGCAGCCTTTTCCTACAACAGGTACATAAAAGAACATGCCCTGCTTAGACTGTCAATGTTTCTTGTAATTACTCCCAGTATATTTGTTGCTTGCTTATGAATTAACTTGCATTTATGGAACTAAATCATTCCAATCATTTAATTACACCTGAGGAGCTGAACTATAATTGCTTGCTTCCAGCTAGGATCTGATATGGCTTGAGCAGTATTAATTTGGTGTTTACTTTTCTGAGTGCTAAAAGCATTAAAATGGTTGTGCAATGGGATTACATTTTACTAATTGCTGGCATTCATTAGCTGGGTAAATCGGGAGGAAGAATGACTGTATATTGTACAGGGATAAAATTATGGTTTTAAATAGTATATTACTAGGCGCATTAAGGCTCTAAGACTTGTTTTAAAATTCTCTAGAGGTTATTAAAGACTGTATTTTCTTCATGTCTTGTTATATGAATATCTTATTAAAAGACTGCAATTATTATGAATCTTTTTGTGCAATATGTAGGGAAATGGCTTCATTGACAGAAACATATTTCTTTGATATTAATAACCTTCTATATTTTCAGCTAATCCAAAAGTAAATGAGAAACTTAGAAAAAGATTGCCAACTCCAAATCAACATAGTTATAGAGAATCAAAAAAGGAGAAGCTTACAGCTTCATTTGAGGACTTTTGTAAGGCACTCATTGTTCTAGGTATGAGATAAAATTACCTTTTTCACTCTTAAGAAGCAAGCACATCAAATAAACACTTGCGCTGCTTTCATCATGTACACTTAAACTTAAGACAACTATGAGCTAGACTGAGATTCTACTAATTCCTGAATGTTTACAGTAAATGTTAGTCTAATTAAATCTTATCAGTGGTCTGCAGAATTAATTTTTTATAATCTCAAATGAAAAATGGTAGTTCCATCAGTTTTTCATGTACCATGGAAAGAAAACTTCCCCCCCAGTTCTTCACTGGAGGATCAGGGGAATGTGAGAAACTTTTGTATTGGTACCATTTACTGGTGGTTTATACATTTAGTTTTAAGATTTTTTCATACTACATCACATTTATTTGCAGAAATGGTAGTTCCCTTTGCATTTTCATGAGCCCTTAAATTATCTCTTCACATTGTATTTTACACAAATGCAGAATAAAATATCCTGTTTATTTTTGGGTGTTTCACCAACACCTGTGCTTGAAGGGTAAAAAATTGTTGATGCTATAGATAATTTAAAAAGCAATGCTTCAGTTAATATTAAAATTTATGGTAGTCTTAGATGTTAAAGAAATAAAAAAGCAAAGCTCACAAAGTGTATGGTAAAATGTTTAGACAAAGTATCAAAAGATAATATACTAAATGTAAAAATAAAATCAAATGTTTAGCAGAAGGAGTCTAAAAAATCTATCCTATTAAATAGTTTGTGAAAAATGAAAGAAAAAATCCTGTCAGTACTGTGAGTTTACCATAAATTGTAATTAAATAATTGTGACTGGTTGAAAAATTTAGTTTTATATTACAGTATATAATACAGAAAAGTGTATATAAAATGCAATTTTGTACTGGAAATAAGACAATTTTAAATAGCATAGGGGTTTGAATTTTCTTCTGAAATACAAGTTTAAAGTACAAGTTGAAAATGTACATGGTTATCTTGTGTGTTACTTATGAAATTAAGAAACACAAGCACATTATAAACAGCTCAAGGATTCAATTCTGCAAGTAGTTACTACCACAAGTAGTGCTTGCCATAGTGGTGGGCAATGCCTTTGCCTTCAATGGAATTACTTGCTGTAGTAAATGTGCACTTGGTAGTATGTGTTTGCAAGAGCTGGACTTGAACAAGGAGACAAACTAATAAATACTTCAACAGAAGCATTAAACACAGCAAAAAGCTGAATAAGCCATTATATAAACTGAATGTGTGAAGAAAAAAATCTTTTACTGAGAAAAGTAAGTTAAAATCAACTGTTAAAATACACAGAGTTTATTGTCCCACTATAAATATTTTAAAAATCATTTGTCTTGTAAATTCTCTGTCAAATAAAGGCTAGGTGTAGGTGTGTTCCAATATATTGTTTCAAGTTTATTTATCTAGACTTGGCTTTATTTTAGCTTTGCAATCTTGGAGCAAAAACCAGAGTGTGTGCCAGATCAAACAAGTTCAGAAGTACAAATGGAGGACTGGTCAAAAGGTAAGGACTTTTAAGGTGTTAATGCGTAACCCCGGGTGGTGTACCAGTGCTAGGTACTGACTGGAATGTATTTGTTCTTCCCAATATATTGAAGTGATTTTTCTCATTCATTTTGGAAACATTTGAGGGTGAAAGCAAAGCAGCTGCATGGTTGTTTTTAAAATAGAATTTTAAAACTTCCATAAAAGAAAAAAATGTAAACCTTCAACCAGCTCAGTTTTTTGTGGATTACTGCATCTTTTCTGTATTTTGCAATATTAAGGGATTTTAGTGAACTCTCAGTTGTGATACTCAGCATTATGTGTATAACTGTAGTGCTAAGGAGTCCTGGTCCTCAACTGGGACATCGTTGTTTTAAGTCAGGAGTGGACAATAATTTTTGATGGCCATTCCAAGATTTTGGCAAGTGGCCATACTTTTCTTATAGAGGGGGTATAGGCTCTGGGTTGGAGGGTGGATGAAGAAAGGAGCTCGTGGTATGGGATTGGGGTGCAGGAGAGGGTTTGCGGTCTGGGAGGAAGTTGTACCTGAAGGAAGGAGGGGGTTTGGATGGTGACCTGGGGCAGGAGGCAGTGGTGCTTGGGGCAGGGATTTGGCGGGGAGGTGAAGGGGGGGAGGAGAAGGTGCCAGAGACAGGCTCTAGCCAGGAAGCAGTTACCTAGACAGCTCCTGGTTGGTAGCCCTTCAGAACCCTGAGACAAGCTCAAAATAGCTGGCTGCTCCCTGTGGCTCTGTCTGGGTGGGGAGGAAGGGAGGCTTCACATGCTGCCCCTGCCTCCCAGCAAAATATGTCAGCTCCTATTGACCAGGGGCAGCGCGCAATACCTCCCTCTTCCCCTGATGCCCAGAGCAGAGAGCCACAGAAAGCGGTGAGACACTTAGCTTACGTCTACACTGCAGGGTTTTTGTGCAAGAAGTCTTTTGCGGAAGAGTTCTTGTGCAAAGACTTCTTGCGCAAAAGCATGTCCACACCTCAAAGCGCATGGATGCTCTTGCGCAAGAAAGCTCGGATAGCCATCAGAGCACCTGTGCTTTTTTGGATAGGCTCTTTTTGCACAAGAAACCCCTGCAAAGCGTCCACACATGCCTTTTTGAGCAAGATCTGTAGTGCTAGAAGGAGGTATACCTACACCGCAAAAAGCCCTCTGTTCTGTCGATTGACTGTAGATTTTCTTGCGCAAAAATGAATTTGAAGCGTGGCTGCTCTGTGGGATTTTGCACAAAAATGGCTGGTTTTGTGCAAAAACCTTGTAGTGTAGACATAGCCTTAAAGTGCCATGGGACTGCTCTGTGCCTGAGGGTCCTCACGGGGCAGCCCGGGGCCAGATCTGATGGGTTGGTGGGCCAGATCTGGCCTGTAGGCCATATTTTGCCCATCCCTATTCTAGGCACTGCACAAACACAACAAAAAGACCAGTCCTTGCTCCAAAGAGCCATTAATTTCTAACTTAGTTCTTTCACAAATTTAATAAAGAGCAGTGATATATTTTCTATTATTTATACCTAAGGGTATGTCTAGACTACATGGCTCTGTCGACGGATCCATTTAGATTAGGTTTCTAGACATAGGAAAATGAAGCGCTGATTTAAATAATCGCTGCTTCATTTACATGAAAATGGCTGCCGCGCTGTGCTGATCAGCTGTTTTGCGGCACAGCGCGGTAGTCTGGGCGCTCCACATTCCGTTATGCCTCATGGAATGAGGTTTACCAGGACGGTCAATGAGGGCTTCCCTTGTCGACCATAGAGCATCCAGACTACCGTGCTGTGCCACCAAACAGCTGATCGGCACAGTGCGGCAGCCATTTTGATGTAAATGAAGCAGCGATTATTTTCCTATGTCTAGTAAACTAATCTACATGGCTCCGTTGATGGAGCCATGTAGTCTAGACATACCCTAATTGTGGCAGGAACCAAAATGCTGGTCATCTAAAGAAGTGGGTTGTGCCCACGAAAGCTCATGATACCATCTACATGTTTTGTTAGTCGATAAAGTGCTACCAGACCTTTTGTTGTTTTTTAAGCAAAACCTTTTTGTTAATCTACTTTACATTTGAGAGTGTGTCTGTTTGTTCAAGCACTCCTCCTAAACGTAAGGGCTAGGACCACCAAATTCGGTATGCAGCTTCCTCTTATCGTAAGTTAAAGCAATGTAAGGGTGTGGTTGTGCTGGGAAATGGGATGTGCCTCATAAACCATACAGAAAAGAGACAGAATCACCAGATAAGTGAAAGGGACTGGCTGGGGTCACACCTCACCCTGTCCCAGCCCCGAGCCTCTCACCACCTACATGCCCTTTAGGGAGGGTAGGGATCCTGAAGCTCCCTCCCCAATTCATACTGGGACATTGCTGGTGGTTCCACTTCATCAGGGAGTGATGGGAAAGTGCACAGTTTGCAGCATCCCTCAATCTGGCTGGAGAGCGCATGGGGCAGGTGAGGT
Source organism: Pelodiscus sinensis (assembly GCF_049634645.1). Taxonomy (NCBI): domain Eukaryota; kingdom Metazoa; phylum Chordata; order Testudines; family Trionychidae; genus Pelodiscus; species Pelodiscus sinensis. The sequence continues at coordinate 46,558,272 of NC_134714.1, read as the reverse complement.
GTGCACTGTGCTCTTATTCACAGACAGGGACAGGAAGGATAAGAGCAAGCAGCCCTGGTACAGATTTTGGGGGCGAGGAGGCTTTGGCCTCCCCATGAGTGCACGCATGCACGCGCACACACTTCCCTACCCAGAGTCCCTCCTGCCCTGAGCCCCTCCTTAAGGACCTGAGCAACACCAGGTAAATGTGCTAATATTCAATAATTTCTTAATATTGCCTTAGTTCAGATCAGGTGACAGCATAGCATTTGATCCAACAATGTCAAGTGTCTCCTCAGTTTCCTGTTGACTTCAGTGGGGACACTTGGCACCTTTTTAGGAGTCAGGGGTAGGATATGTCTACACTGAAGCTGCAAGGTGTTATTTCCAGCACAAGTAATCAGACTTGCACTTGTTCAGCTTAAGTTAGCATGCTAAAAATAGCAGTCTGAATGTTGCTACGCTGGCAGGGGCTTGGGCTTCCAGACTAAGCTTGGACCCAAAGAGTCAGGTGGTCTTGGACTCCAGTGGCTATCACAAGCCACTTCCATTGCCACAACATCCACACCGTTGTTTATAGTACGTTAGTTTAAGCTGAGGTAGTACAAATCTACCCATGCTGGGAATTTCATCTTCCAGCTGCAATGTAGATGTATCCGTAGCCTCCTGATTGGGATTGGGAGGAACAAAGGGGAGTTCTCAGGGAGGTCTTTTCAGTGGTGACAGAAAAAGTTCTGTGGAAGAGGGATATCATGGGGGGACTGCATGAGAATTAAGTGTTTAATGGATCACATGTGGTATCAACCTGATCCCCTTCCCAGAGCCAGCACCCCATATTCCCTCCTGTATTCCAAGCACTTGGTCCAGCCCTGAATTCCCTCTCAGAGCCAGCACCTGATATCCCCTCCTGTTCCATGAGCGCCCTCTGAGCCAGCACCCTAAAACCCCTCCTATGCCCTGTACCCTCTCCTGTACATCAAGCAGCTGTCCCAGCCCTGACCCTCTTCTCAGAACCGGCACCCCGCATACCCTCTTGTACTCACCCTCCTGCTCCAGCCCAGTGAAAGTGAAGAAGGAAGAGAAGGGAAGTAAGTGGGGTGCAGCAGAGGCAGGGGAGGCCTTGGGTTGCCCTTAAGTTCAAAAGACATCTTGGGCATAAAAAGGCTGCAGACCACTGACCTAAGGATTCTAATGGAGAGATGGTCAGTCTTGAGGTGGCCCATATTTCTTGAAGAAAGGAAAGGATGTGTGCCATAGATCATGAGTATCTCATGGATGAGAGGTGTTCATTGGCAAATGGCCATTACTAAGGACATAGAGAACAGTGTCGTTGGGGACAGTGGGGCAGAAGAGAATTTGGCCACTAATAGCCTTAATCACAAAGACCTCCTCGTGGCACCTCACGTATCTATCACGTGAATTTTTACCTCCCCATTGTTTCTCCAAAGAGAATACATTTCAAATATGCCATAAAACCAGTCTTGCATTGATGAGGCAAGGCAAAAAAAGCATTTGTCTTCTTTTTGTTAGAGGGTTACTTCTTACTGGTTTTGAGATTCAGAAGTTCCTGGGAGTAATACTGTATGTAAAAATAATCTACAGGCATCTTTTAGTCCCCATGATGTAGAATGCCTGCTGAAGTAACTGAAAAAATATTTCTGAAACAAATAGCTATGAAATAGTCCCAATGTAGTAGCTTAGTGGGGAAACGGGAGAGCTGGTCTTTCCCTATACTTTTTCAATTTTAGATAGATAATTCAAATTTAGTACCTTTAGACCTTTAGGGGTCAGCATACCCTAAGAAAGGTTCAAAAGGTTAACTATTCAATGGTAGCTAACAATGAATACTTTAAATTCACTGTGCATTAAACATTCCCTGTAAAATTTCAAGAAACTGTATTAATTCCATAGCTTACAGAATATTTAAAAATTGTTTATTCTTTAATGAGTTCCATTTATTTGAAACATCACTTTTGATGAAAGGATTTTCAAGTCTTGTATTGTTTAGGAAGGGACATTATTTTATGCAACTATTTATGCTTTGGTGGTCCAATAAAAGATATCTATGAAATATTGAAGATGAAAATATGCATAGCATAACATAGAATTAAGTTCTAATTAGTAATTTACATAGCTTATTATTCTTATTCCCTTGTATCCATAGAACAGTTAAGAAAGAGATGCTTACTATTAATAGTTATGATTTACTGAGGTCTATTGGGCATACAAAACTCATCATCACTTTGGTTTAAATTGAAAAACAGTATTATTTCAACTAAATACCTCTCTGAACTTTATTCCAACACTAAGAGCCTAGTTATTTATTGGTGTAATTCTCCTGGTTGCCATATTGGTAATAGGTGTACGTATGTAACCACATCTAAATGTGTTTTTTTGGGGGGGGAGAGAAGATGACAGACTACATCCAAACCAACTTCCAGTATTTTCCCTGAGTAATTAGGCTTAGGGTTAGTAATATGTATTTTTTTTATGTCTCTCAGTCCTCCATGTTGCTCTCTTGGCTGTTTTTCCTTCCTGCAGTAGATACTGTATTACCTCAAATATCCACTTCACACGGGTTGCTTCTAGAAGTAGCCTTTAATGACTATTTCTGATTCAGAACTTGTTTTACAGCATGAGCAAATGCCATTAGGCATGGCTGACTTTAAATTCATGTAGTTAGAAGAAATGCAACCAAAGCGAAATGAAAGATATTACCTTTGGAGAAATGGCAGTTTTAATAGTTATATTGTACATTGGGCAATTTGTTTATGTATATCAGAAAATAAAAATTTGAGAGAGCAATTTAAAGAGGACTCTGCATTTGAAATTTGTTTTGGAATTCAGTCTTTGAAATCTCTGGAATGTATTATAAATGTCTTCATGAACTGAAGACCTGCTTTTGCCTCATTTCATATATATTTTAGAAAGAGTTAAAATCCAGTCTGTGTGTAAGGATTACCATTTTGGTCTTGGGTCTAATTTAAATTTACTGTTCATGTCCACAGGACCTAGTTATTAAAGGGGGATAGTGGTTATTCACATATTTCTCTCAAGTATTCTTAGATGGAATAATTCAGGATTGTTGGGAGCTGGCTAGTGAAACGGTTTCATTTCCAGATAAAATGCTCAGATTTCTAGCCCCAAACACATGGGGTGAAGTCCATTATAAAAAGAAATGTAATCTTGCAACTGTATGTATAAAATTTGTATGAAAATTAAAATAAATTGTAAAATTAAAATACTAAGCTTTTCCTAAATGTGTGGCAAAGAACCAAAATATGGACCACATAGAGATAGATAGATAGATAGATAGATAGATAGATAGATAGATAGGTAAAAGCAATGGGGGAGGCTTGGAATGGCATTGGCTCTTTTTCAAGTATATACGTTTTTATGAACTAAACTTCACGATTCAGCATTTTTATGCCAATGCACAGTAAATAGAAGGATTTGGAAAAATCACAGGTAAATTTACTTGGGGGCAAATTTATGTTTGAATTGAGTGCTGTTCTATGTGATGAGCTATATTTGAAAGGTGTACTTGAAGAGCTCAAGGTATGTTCCATTATTAACAATAAATATGTTTGCATTTGTTACGCTTTTTACATTTGTGATCTTTTTGTCTACATTGTATTTTCGTTTGTGAATGTATTTGGTTTAAGGAAAGGATGGTGATAACCCTTCTTGGATTGTAAAGTAATTTTGGTCTGTTAATCAAAAATGACAAGACATATTCTTTCACTGAGTCCAAATTGTAGAAAATGATGATAATCTGATTGCTGTACATCTAGAATTACTAACTTTGTAATAACTGGCAACTTAATTTTTCCTTTTATTGTTGCTTTTAACGGACCAAATACCTACTCAGCTTATGGTTTTAGCGTTTGTATTTTTGTGTGGATTTTTTTAGATTAAATTTCATTATTGGAAGAACTGAATTTTATTTATATAATACACACGCACATAGGCACAAAGGGTTACCAGGCCAACAACTCCTTTTGCCCCATATGATTACATAGTTAAAAAAAAATAGTATGAGAGTCAAGTTACCAGCATTGAGTTAATCAAAAAACCCTGGAGTATAAACTCTTTAGGCGAAGGGATAGTCTTTTAGTAAGTCTGTGTACAATACTCACCATAATGAGGGCATGATCCCTTATTTAGACTTAATAGATGCTACTGTAAAATAAACAACTCCCTCATTTATTTTGTTTGTGAGTGTCCAAAAAATCCATTCCTTTTACTGCTGTTTTATATAACTCAGATCCGGATTATTGTATTTAAAACTTTATTTTAAAACAAATTATTATCCCAGGTAGAAACTTGCATGCCTAATTTCTTTTTGGAGAAGGAATTTTTAGTACAAAGTTTATAAATCCTGAAAACAGGCGTTTTTAATGAACATCTTCAACCGTACTTGCAGAAATATCACAGAATAGATTTAGTAATAAAGTTCCATCTCATTTTACATTGCATAGTGAGCTACATTTACGTACATTTTAGATTGCATAGTGAGCTAATGAGTCAATGTTTCAAAAGATTGGGTGTAAAATTTTAGTGTGGTGACAATTAAAATGAATACACTGATTTCATCTTTATCTGCTTCATGAAAAACATTTTAATTTGTACCAAATTAAGCATGCATGCTGCTTACTGTTGAGGAGATACTCACAATTTAATCAGGTTTTGATGATGTTAGTCGGATTTGAGTTGTATTGGCGTAGCAGCATGTGGAAATTGGAAATTGCCATAGAATTTACCATGTACTATGCTGATTTTAACTTACTCCCCTGTTCAAAAATTTTCCCTCTTCCCCCATCTCTCTCCTATTTTTTTGTGGGGAAGTAACAGACATGTGGGGGAGATTATCAGAATCAGATAAATAGTTTCTCAGATATACTTGCATGTGCCTTGTTTATGCATTTAAATTCTTAGTGTTCATGTATAGCTGCCTTGTGTACATATGTAATCTCTGTGCATTTACTTCAGGTGTTTGTACATACATGGGAGTTATACACATTGGTTAGATGCATGCTAATTTTTGGAACCTACCTTTGAAAATCTTCCTTTTTCCTTATGTCAGCATAATTATGATTTGTATTTCTGTATATTTATAAATAGATTGTTCCACTTTTCTAAGCACCCTGAACAATGAATTAAGAAATAATACCACTTTCGAAAGATATATTATTTATTACATTTACTTCACTTGCTTTACTTCTATTAGTTATCAACAATCCCAGATAAATTCATTGTAACTGATATGTACAGCTCCACACATTTGGAAGGGGGAAAAAAGCTTATAAAACTGAGAGTGGTCGTATAGCACCTTAGAGGCTAACAAAAAAATATAGATAATATCATGAACTTTCGTGAGCTGATACTATCTACATTATTTTGTTAGTCTCTAAGGGTGCAGCTACACAACACCCTAAACTCAAAATCAGATACGCAATTTGCGTTACACAAGCTGCGTATCTTATTTCGATTGTATTTTAAAATTTGAAATTTGGCGCGTCTATTCAGTGCCAAATTTTGAAATAACATGCTATCAGCACATCCCTTAACCCTCATGGAACTAGGTTTACAGGGATGCCAAAATAGCAGTCCTGTTATTTCAAAAAATATTTCAAAATATTTAAAAACATGGGGTAGCTATTTCGTAATACCTCCGTTATCCCAAAAGAGCCACGCTGTGTAGACATACCCTGAGGTGTTATAGGACCTGTCTGTCTTTCTCAGAAAACAGCTGTCTCTGAGACTTTTACATATTTGGAAGATAGATATAAAATGGGATAAAAAGTTATATTCCCACTGCATTATCTACATGTGTAATTGGCTCTAAATTGTACAACAGACTGAATGTGAGTTTGGGATTCAGAAACTGCTGAATCCTATCTCATATCTGCTGTTGACTTGCAGAGTCACCTGTCCACACTATGGAGTTTTTCTGGGATACCTCCAGTATCTCGGAAAAACTCCGCCTCGTGCAGGGAATGCGTCTGCTCTTCTGACATTTTTTGCAGAAGAGCAGACACTCTCTTTTGGAAACCCTGTAAACCACATTTCACGAGGAAGAAGGGCTCTTCTGAAAAAGGACGTTTTTCCAAAATTTGGCCTATTGTAGATGGGCCAAATTTTAGAAAAGCCTTTTCCAAAAAAAGTCAAAAAAAGGTACGCAAATTGCATACCTTTTACGAATGTCAGACTTATTATTAAAATATGTGTAGTGTAGACATAGCTCCAGTCTCTTAACTTCCTTTATTTTACAGAGAGAGGGTAGCACAAGGCACATAACTTGGTTATGCAATCACTGGGCCATCTATGTAGCTGGAGTCTCTGTTTCATGAGATGGTGGGTTTCTGCTTCATACCCACTGATGCCATGTCAACACTCACCGGAGATCAACACTGCTATGATTGAAGCAGTAAGGGTTAATTTAGTGGGTCTGGTGAAGACCTGCTAAATTGATGGCAGAGCATTCTCTGGTTGATTCCAGTTCTCCCCAGAACAAGAACACTGCAATAAGTCAACCTAAGCTATGTTGACTCCAATTGCATTATTCACATAGCTAGCATATGTTACTTAGGTTGACCTACTGCAAAGTGTAGACAAGGCATTAGCACTTGACCATTCTAACTTAGTGAAACTAAGACTTTCATGTAAAACTGCTTCTCACATCATGCCAATTCCTTAATTGGCTCAAGAGTTGATAAGGTACAAACTTGAGGTGACGCTTCTTTCTCCAGAGCATTCGGTGCCGCTGCAACTGTTCTGAGGAAGGGTGATTGAAGTCCCTCACTCAGGGGTGGACTGGCCCGGTGGGACACCGCGAATTTCCCAGTGGGTGGTCGTCCGAAGGGCCAGCTGGAGGCTGCTGGAGGAGGAGGGGGATTGTGACAGGGTACCACAGCCCCACACTTTAAATTCCCCGGCGCTGGGTGCCGGCCATGTCTCGGGCTCAGTGGGGCTGAGGGAGTGCATGCACGGCATGCTCAAACACCACACAACAGGTGAGAGGGGAGACACCCAGGCGTGGCATCATGGCCCAGGACTTTAAAATCGCTCGGCCCAGAGTTGCACCGCGCAGCCCAGCTCGAGGCCCAGCATGTGGTCTGGAGCCCCGGAAGCAGCTGGGACCTGATCACAGACTCCAGCCCTGCAAACTGTAATGCAGAAGGTTGGTGAGGAGGGGGGGAAAATAGGAGGAAGGGGTAGAAGAGGAAGGGGCTTGTGCTGAGGGGAAGGGGGCAGGTCAGGAGAAGAAAGGGGAAGGCATCAAGGGACAGGATGGAGGAGAGACAAATGCCAGGGGGCCAAGTGGAGACACTGAGGAAAAGGACAGGAGGGGAGGAGTCAGTGGGAGGGGGAACGGGGTGATGCTAGGAGAGGAGAGGGGAAGGGTATTGGGGGCTGGAGGGGGAGGTGCTGGCATAAGGCTTGAAAGAAGGGGTGGGCATGAGGAAGGCGGGGATGAAGCAAGTCATGTGAGGGCACAGGGGCATGACAGGAATGGGGGGCAGAGGATGGTGAGGGGGTGAGCATCAGGGAAAAAGAGGGCAAAGGGGGTAGGGGCAATGAAGGAAGGGGGAGGCACCAGGAGGTGCAGGGGTAAGGGAAGGTGCAGGTGCAGGGGCTTCTGGGGGTAAAGCAGAAGGGCAGACACCTGCAGGGGAGGGACCAGCACCAGAGGAGAGAGGCAGGGCAGGTGTGTAGAAGAAGGTGTTAGGAGAGGGGATGAGGAGGGGTAGCTCACATGATCAGAGTGGGACTACTGGAGAAGTGGGCACAGCGGGGGGAGAAGGGCTGGGGGAGGCAGGTCTCAGGAGGGCTGAGGGCAGTGAGAAGGGCAGGAGTCTGAGGGGTTGGCGGGCAGCAGGCACCAGGGGAGCTGATGGAGCAAGGAGAGGAGACATGGCAGCAGAGGGAAAAGGTAGAGGTTTATAAGATATTTATTAATAACTTAGGTGGCACAGTGGCACATCCAAACAAGCCACATCAACTCAGTACTGGTACACAACACAAAATTTGTTCTGTTCATGGGAGGAAACTCTTAGGGGGAACACTTCTCCCAGCCTCTCCGCCCCGAGTTAATGTCACATACATTGGGTTAATGCAATTGCAGGATAGTTGCATGAGGAGGTTTGGGGAGGGGGGCAAACTAATCCCTCTAAGGACTTTTCCCATGATCCTCCTACCAATAGGAGTCATATATAACACCTTTTACTTCTGGTCATGTGTCCATCTTGCCCCGAGAGTGTTACCTCCAGAGGCCTGGCTAATGGGAGTCAGGGGGTGTGGCTAATGGGGGTCAAAGAGTAAATTTTAAAAAAATTCTTTGATGTGAAAAAGTGGGCCGTTCTCAACCCATTTCCCGTGCCTATTTTGATTACCAGTCCACCCCTGCCCTCACTCCAATAATACCGTTGATGCATGGGAGCAGAGTGACGTGCTTGGCTCAGTTCTTCCACTTTTGCATGCAGCAGCAGGAGAAACCATAGCTGTTTCTTCCTCTCCTTCTGCCTTCAAGGAAGGAAAACCCTCTCTAGTTTATGGGGACCTCCGAGAGCGAGCGCAGGGAAGGCAGGATAAGCAGCATGGCAATGAGGACAGAAGAGAGACAAGGGTGTAAAGGAAACAGCACAGGTACAAGGGTTAAAGAAACAATGGGGCTACAGTGGACACACAAATCTCAGGTTGAGAAATATGGAACAGTACACCCAAAAGAACCTTGGAAAGAGACAAGGGATCTGAAGGCTGAGAGCTCTGATAATGAAAGTGAATTTAATTTTGTGGGAGTTTTGTTTTCTTTGATTGTTAGACTTTTGGCTACACTAATTGACTGTGTAACTGACTGAAACTCACACATTATCTGATGTGCCCTCCTAAATCACCTCTTTTCCATATTTATAAATCTTCCTTCCCCCTCCAGCCACTCAGCCCCTCCCCCCATAAACTTTAAATGACTACACTTGATGCTGTTTGCACGTGTGCTGGATGAAGCATGGGGGCGGGAAGAGTCTCTCTAACTGCTCCCCACCAGACACAAAATTAAAGCTCTGCAAGACTTATCTAACTCTCAGAGCACTGTTCTGAAGATTGTTGTTAATGAATATACACTGAATTGAAAACTCAGGGCTTATAAACACCCAGCATTTATTAATTGGTTAAAGGGTGGAATGAATGCACCCTCAAAATAGTTCACTTTGTGGCATTTTAGTTTTGTGAAATTGGGGGGTATCGCTAACTTTAAAAAAACTTTAAATATACTTTTGCAGTAGTGGCAGTTATTACCACAGTCATCTTTTATACACTGCCTCAGAATCCGCTTTAGAAGAACTATTAAAGGTACAAGAAGAATTGGTTGTTTCCTTCTTTAGAAACCTTCATTGCTAGTGTTTTATCATCAACTAATATGAAGTTTAAATCCAGAACAGGCCTACATTAGCACAGGTAAGATGAGCAGAGACATGACATAAAAAATTTCATTAAAAACAGCCCGTGTTCTCTGGAGAGTGAATTGGAGACTAGCATCAGAGACTTCACCTGCATCTTTAATAGACCATTTGTTTTGAATGATTTTTATTGGCATTTCATTGCCAAAATGACCTTTCCTTTTTTTATGGTGGACATATAAAATTAAAGGAAATAGTGAAAGGAAAAAATCATTTAAAGATGAGTTTGTGTTTTCAGAGTTTTTGTTTTGTTCAAAATGCTAAATACAGTAGAACTTTAATTATTCAAATGTTAAGTGGGATGTTGAATTTATTGGTTAATATAGAGAATTTTCAGTGTAAGAAGTGACCATCCTGTAGATACAAAGGAATTGTGGATAATCAAGATTTAGCTAATTGAGTTAGTCATACAGTATATAAATTGTAATTGTCTGGAATCACAGTAACATCAAAAAAAATGAGATGGGAAGGTTTGCTTTATCCAGTTTGTTTTCAGTTGTTCTAGAAAACATAAATACTAGTGAACATGAATAAAACTCTGCCAGTCACCATGTTTGGAAATTATGTAATAACCCCATATAGTCTGTAATGATATCCTGAAACCCTGTATTTAAACTAACCTGAATTACAATGAGAGATAAACAGAATATTTACCCATCCCTTATGAGCTGCTGCTGATATGTAAATTTATTCTTCTACTTTGCACAAATATACTTTTGAGCTACTGCTTAAACACTTCAAGGTCCTTAGCCAAACAGTTTTAATGATGCCTCCAATATTATGAAAGTGTGACATTTGATGAATGCTTTGTATAGTTGTGATATCGGGGAAAGTGTAAACAAAACACGCACATAAAGTCATCGTGCAACACCTAGATAATTTATAATTTTACTGTTTATATCCATCTTGACATTTTTTATCTGCCAAAGGCAGGTTTCATTTGGAATCTTAATCTGAGATTTATTTGGTGGATCTGGAAGTCATAGCTAGGGTTCCCACAGGAAATGGTCCATCTACCAACAGATTAAATGGCAGTCCTGCAGTTGTTAAGGGAGCTCTGCATTTAGCACACATGCATACTCATTCAGTCAGCACTGTGGAGAAAAATTAAAGTAGTAACCCAGGTTTAGGAACAATGTAGCTAAAAAGTCCCATATTTGCTGAATGACAAAGGGTTATATAGCAGCATTTCATTTTATTATTCGTGCTTGAATTTCTTGTTTGCTTTGTTGAGTCTGCTGACGAATACTAATAAATGCCTGCAACAATCCAGACGAGAGATGCCTGGCAACAAAGCTATGCGGTGGACCTCCCTGATCTTCTCCAGTTCACAACCTGACCTTTTGAAAAATTGGCTGGGCTAAGCTGCAGAATTTGGGTGTAATGGTTATTGTTAACTCCAGCTTTAGGATTTATTAATTTGTGTGATCAAGACTTACCTATACTTCAAAGTTTCAAAAGACCAAACACAATCATCCATCCATTAGAACTAACATTGTGTTTCAGTGAATCCCACTTAGTGTCTGACCAGAGAGTCTGCTATTTTGATGTGTTGAGAATCTAACATGCTTTTAAAGTAAGAAAGAAACCAATCCAACAAAAATCGTTTTTTCAAATGCTAGTACTTTTTAAAAAAAAAAGTTAATTACAAAATGAGAATGGAATGCCAAAGGAAGTATGTTTTATATACCTATTAAGAATTGCATCATGATTAACTGCAGTGAATACCAAATCATAATATGCAGTTTAGATACCTCTTTCAGCATTTATTTGAATCTTGTAAATATTAGTCTTCACATTTACTTGAGCATTTTGGATGCCAAGAAAGACAGTAAATGGCTAATAATGAGTGAGAAAAAGAGAGGACAGATATAATTGCTAAAATAAGCAGTGTCTTGGAAGAATTTTAAAAATGGCTATTCTGCCAGAATAACTCCAAAAGTTCTTAAGCACACTCAATTTCTTTCTTTCTAAAGGATGTTGCCTGGTTTCCAAAGAAATACAGGTGAAATAAAGAAGCATTCAAAGTGACACAGATGTCCTTCTTTAAATTGCTAGCAGAGAATGAATTCAGTGTTCTCTTTAGATTCCATTCAGAATTAAAGAAATGAACCAATAACTTTTGAGTTTTGTCCATATTGTAGCAAAGTTTTTTTTATCATGTGAAATAAGTGACATTTCAGAATAAAACTTACACAAGTTTTTCTTTGTGAACTATTAGCAATGTTTCTGTTCATTTCATCACCATTTGGGGGTCTTAGAAAATGTAAACTAAACCCAAAAAAGCCCCAGTCTTTAAATTGCAGTGCTGTACTAATGAAAATATCTGTTAAAGCAGTTTTCATAATAGAAAAATCATGAGAATTACAATTTCATGTTAATTAAGAGGACAATTATTTTTACACAAAACATGAAAAATTATTTAAAATAGTTTGTAAATGTGCCTTTAGGGTTTTTTGTGAGCATATTAATGAAAGTTTATGGTCATCCTGAGTTCTGGAAGAACACCAATACAAATATTTGAATTTTTTCTTTATTCCTTGATAGGGAAACATTACTCTGCACATTCACTGTTAAAAACAAAAACATTATTCTTTGGCTCCATTTTGTTGTATCTCATAGGGTGTTAATGAAGCCAATGAAAAAGGAAAGAGAAACTTAGCGTGGGAGTTATCTCAGAAGGCACCAGAATGGAAGCAGCCAAAGAAAGAGCCAGTACTGTGGTAGTTGGCCTGGTGGATAAAGCTCTAGAATTCACAAGGCTGGGCCATTTCTGCCACTGGCCTATGGGTGATATTGGGCAAGTTACTTCATGTCTCTGGGTAATTGGGACTCAATGTGGAAATGGGGATGAGATTAGCCTTCTTCAGTTCAAGGACTTTGATTTCTACTGCTGAAAAGTGCTATCTAAACAAGATCTAGTTGGTATTATTATTAATAATGGGTCCTGGCACAGAGTGACTAGCCCTTTCAGAGTGTCCGGGCCAGCCTCACTTGTGATCCTCCCCGCTGATCCTAACGGGCTAATGATCAAATTACCCTGTTCAATTATTGACCCAGATGGGAGGAAGTCAGAGGAATGAGGATGCTTAAAAAGAGTGAGAGGGGGACCCCTCAGTTGGTGAGGGGAGCTGACTCCTCTGGCAGGCCCTGAAGAAGGGTCACTCATAAGCAGATGACCTGGAGGAGGAATGAGGAGCTACAAGAGACCACTGTGGCCTCTGAAGCAAGATGGACAAAGAGTCAAAGAGGAAAAATATTTTGAGAAAATCTTGTGTCTATTTTCAAGGTTTTTGCCTCAATTAGTATTTATGGACAATAAAACTATTCTTGAATAAAGCCCCTAGATATCACACAGAGTCCTCCATGGGCAAAGGACATCTGTCTACTGCTTCTTAAACTGGGGTGTGTGTTTGTTTTGTTTGTGTTTAAAAAAAACAAACAAACATAGTAAGTCTGCTTTGCATTGTGTTTGAGGAATTCCTTAAGAGATCCTTGTCCGTCCCACTTAATTGCCAAGATTTTAAGGCCTTCAGTCTGATGGGGTCTCTTCTACATGACTTACAATAAGTGTGAGCCAGGTGGCTTGTCTTCAGTCCTTGTGACAATGGCTGACTATTATGGACAGACAAGGTATTTGTGATGTACTGCTACTGCTGAGCACTTTCTCTCACTTAATTCTCAATGGCTTATGTGGAAGTCAGGCTAGGTGGAGTTAAGTGTTAAGAATGGGGAAAGGGTTCAGTTAAGTGTTACAAAGACAACAGCAGTGAGAAAGATGCCCATCAACTGAGTCACAGAGGTCTAAAATTGGAAGCAGCTCTTGGCCAAGATGCTTTTCAATCTCATACGTGCTGTATCTGTGATGAACCCCAGTGGGAATGAGGGAGGATAAGGCAGATATATCTAAATCCTTGCATATAGCACAAACAAACATCACCCTCTCACCTCTTCCACACAATAGGAGTAGATTCCTTCCCTCTGCTTCATTTTGTTTCACTGCATGTTTATTCAAATGAACCCTTTTATATGAGCTTTGTCCTCCTTTTCAGGCTATAGGCCTTCCAGTCAGGAAATGGGTGGACATTTTAGCAATCTGATTCTCTTGCACAGATTCTGCTTGATAGAAGTTTCAAAGGTAAAAAAGATTGCCAATCTATTTTTTTCTGATCCTTAAGTTACCCAGGCCCAGCCATGGTCCAGATTTCTTTCACATCAGTTAAAAATGGGTTAGTTAACAAGGTTCAGGCTGAAGTGTTGTCTTTTCCATGAGACTTAGTGTGTTATGTAGCAAAAGTGTAATGATATGCAGTCAAATTGCATTAGATGTTATGAATATAAGATGGCATTATTGTCAGATGAATGGTTAGACGTTGCTTGAAAATAGTGACGGCAATTACCTTGTCAGAACAAACATCTTGTTTCAACCCAAATGTATACCACTTGTGGAATTTCTGAAGCAGGAATATCTGGATTGTTTCAAGTCATTGGAAATTTTTAGAAATTTCCCTCCATGAAAGTTGGGGTTTTGTTTGTTTGTTTGTTTGTTTGTTTTTTGGTGATAAAACTAATAAATTAACAAAATCAATCGCTGTTGCAAAAATGAGGAGGGATTGCAGGGAAGCATTTGGATGAGGGTTTGCTGTCTGATATTAATACCGTAACACCAGTCTTTGGTTTGACATACATATCTGGACTTTCAGATGTAACCAGATATATGTATTGTGGCAGATGATGATAGAGCAAGTATTTAATACTAGCAATAAAAAGATTTCTTTCTTTTTTAGTTCTTGTGAGGATAGATTTTATATTTCGTTTTAAACAAATTAATGGTTTGTCAGTGTTTGTAACCGAAATACTGTGGTTTTGTATGCAAACTAGAAACAGATTTGGGGTATTTCTTTTACTACGGGGGCTGTATGTTGTAACGGCTCTGCTGAGATAACTTCATAGCATACGCAGGGCTTGCACTCATGAAAGAGGTTTTGCTGAGTGACAGTAGCTAGATTGCTGGAAGCATTTTTCCATCAGCCTAACTGCATTGGTGGCAGGGTCGAAGTCAGCATAGCTACATTGCTCGGGGTGTGTGGACTTTTCTCTCTGTTGAGTGACATAGCTGTATCAGCCTACAGGAAAGATAATGGAGCAAATAAGGATTGCATTTGCAAACATCTGGAAGATAATAAAGTGATAAGTAACAGTCAGCTTAGATTTGTCCAGAACAAATTGTGTCAAAGCAACCTGATAGCTTTCTTTGACAGGATAACAAGCCTTATCTGTAAGGAGGAAGGAGTAGATGTGGTACATCTAGACTTTAGTAAGGCGTTTGTACAATCTCATTGACCTTCCAATTAACAAACTAGGAAAATATAACCTAGGTAGAGCTATTGTAAGGTGGATGTTTATCTGGTTTATAATCATTCTTAGAGAGTAGTTATCAATGGTCCATAGTCATGCTAGTAAGACATAATGAGTGGGGTTCTGCAGGGATCTGTTTTGGGACCAGTTCTTTTCAATGTCTTCATCAATGATTCAGATAAAGGCATAGAGAGTACACTTATGAAGATTGTGGACGATACTAAGATGGGAGGGGTTGCAAGTGCTTTGAAAGATTATAATACAAAATGAGCTGGATGAATTGGAGAAATGGTCTGAGATAAATAGGATGAAATTCAATAAAGACACATGGAAAGTCCACTCCACTCAGGATGGAACTATAAGTTTCACACACACAGAATGGGAAATTACTCCTTGGTTGTCATTGTGGATCACAAGCTAAATATGAGCCACCAGTGTAATACTGTTGCCCCCCCCCAAAAAAAGCAGCATATTGGAATGCAGTATTAGCAGCAGTATTCTAAGCAGTACTCAAGAAGTAATTCTTCCATTCTCTCTGCACTGATTAGGCCTCAGCTGAAGTATTATGTCCAGTTCTGGGTGCCATGTTTCAGGAAAGATGTGGACAAATTGGAAAAAATCCCAGGAGGAACAACAAATATGATTTAAAGGTATAGAATACATGACCTGTGAGGGAAGATTGAAAGAACTGGGTTTGTTTAATCTGGAAAACAGAAGACTGAAAGGGAACATAACAGCTCTTAATTACCTAAAAGGATGATATGAGGAGGGAGAAAAATTATTCTCCTTAGTCTTTGATGATAGGACAAGAAGCAGTGGGCTTAAATTGCAGCAAGGGAAGTTTAGATTAGACATTAGGAAAAGCTTCCAAACTGTCAGTGTGGTCAATCTATGCAATCAGTTGCATAGTGAAGTTGTGGAATTTCCATCACTGGAGATTTTTAAGAGCGGGTAGACAACCCCATGTCAGGACTATTCAACACATGGCACTCAGCTCACACCATTTCTTTGTGGCTCGGAGTGTGGTTTGGGTTTCTGCGGGGCTCAACACATGGCCCACATGTGGGATTCTTTGAACATGGCTTCCACTGGGAACACACTCCACAATGGCAAGGCAACTCCCAGGCGGGGTGAGCATTGAAAGACACAAGCAGACGGGCTAGCTGGAACAGATGGGTACAGGGTGCTGGCATTTCTAGCCACCCAGGAGGAGGTGATGGGAGCACTGGGTCATTAGAATAATAGAATCATAGAGCTGGAAGAGATCTCAGGAGGTCATCAAGTCCAGCCCCCTGCCCAAGTCAGGACAAATCCCAACTAAATCAACCCAGCCAGGGCATTGTCAAGCTGAGACTTAAAAACCTCTATGGATAGAGATTCCACCACCTCCCTAGAGGTAACCCATTCCAGTGCTCCACCACCCTCCTAGTGAAATATTTTTTCCTAATATCCAACCTAGACCTCTCCCACTGTAACTTGAGACCATTGCTCCTTGTTCTGCCATCCATCACTACTGGGAACAGCCTTTCTTCCTTCTCTTTGGAACCTCTGAAGTTGAAGGCTGCTATCAAATCCCCCCTTCACTCTTCTCTTCTGCAGACTAAACAAACCCAAATCTCTGTCTCTCCTCATAGGTCATGTGCTCCAGCCCCCTAATCATTTTGGTTGCCCTCTGCTGGACCTTCTCCGATGCGTCCACATCCTTTCTATAGTGGGGGCCCCAGAACTGGACACAATACTCCAGATGTGGCCTCACCAGAGCTGAATAAAGGGGAATAATCACTTTTCTGGATCTGCTGGCAATGCTCCTCTTAATGTACCCCAATATGCCATTAGCCTTCTTGGCTACAAGGTACACTGTTGCCTCATATCCATCTTCTCATCCTCTATAATCCCCAGGTCCTTTTCTGCAGAACTGCTACTTAGCCATTCAGTCCCCAGACTGTAACAATGCTTGGGATTCTTCTGTCCCAAGTGCAGGACTCTACACTTGTCCTTGTTGAACCTCATCAGATTTCTTTTGGCCCAATCCTCTAATCTGTTCAGGTCACTCTGGATCCTATCCCTGCCCTCCAGCATATCTGCCTCTCCCCGCTAGCTTAGTGTCATCTGCGAACTTGCTGAGGGTGCAATCCATCCCCTCATCCAGGTCATTAATAAAGGTGTTGAACAAAACTGGTCCTAGAACAGATCCTTGGGGCACTCCGCTAGAAACCGACCGCCAACCTGACATTGAGCCATTGATCACAACCCGTTGGGCCCAACAATCTATCCAGCTTTCTATCCATCTTACAGTCCATTTATCCAATCCATATTCCCTTAACTTGCTGGCAAGAATATTGTGGGAGATCGTATCAAAAGTTTTGCTAAAATCAAAGTATATGACATCCACTGACTTTGCCATATCCACAGAGTCAGTTACCTCCTCATAGAAACTAATCAGATTGGTCAGGCACAACTTGCCCTTCATGAATCCATGTAGACTATTCCTGATCACTTCCCCTCTTCCAAGTGTGTCAAAATGGATTCCTTGAGGATCCCC
Organism: Pelodiscus sinensis; assembly: GCF_049634645.1. Lineage (NCBI taxonomy): Eukaryota > Metazoa > Chordata > Testudines > Trionychidae > Pelodiscus > Pelodiscus sinensis. The sequence goes on along the minus strand of NC_134714.1, from coordinate 46,540,935 downwards.
TCCATGATTTTTCCAGGGACTGAGGTAAGGCTGACTGGTCTGTAGTTCCCTGGATTGCTCTTCTTCCCTTTTTTAAAGATGGGCACTACATTTGCCTTTTTCCAATCATCTGGGATCTCTCCTGATCTCCGCAAGTTTTCAAAGATAATGTCCAAAGGCTCCGCAATGACACTTGCCAACTCCCTCAGTACCCTCAGATGCATTAAATTCAGGCCCATGGATCTGTGTATGTTTACCTTTTTAAAATAGTTCCCTAACTTGTTCTTCCCCACCAAGGGCTGTCCACCTCCATCTTATACTGTGTTGCTTAGTGCATTTGTCTGGGAACTGACCTTGTCTGTGAAGACCGAGGCAAAGAAAACATTGAGTACTTCAGCTTTTCCTGTGACATCTGTCACTAGGTTACCTCCCTCATCCAGTAAGGGCCCTACGCCTTCACTGATCACCCTCTTATTGCTAGCTTGCCTGTAGAAACCTTTCTTGTCATCCTTCACATCCCTTGCTAGCTGCAATTCCAGTTGTGCTTTTGCCTTCCTGATAACTTGCTGCGCATCAGAATGGTTTCTTCCTGTGTCTTTAGTAAGGCTTCTTTAAAATACTGCCAACTCTCTTGGACTCCTTTCCCCTTATGTAAGCATCCCAGGGAATCCTTCCATCAGTTTTCTGAGGGAGTCAAAGTCTGCTCTGAGGGAGTCAAAGTCTGCTTTTCTGAAGTCCAGGATATGTATACTCTCCTTTCTTCCTTTGGTCAGGATCCTGAAATCTACCATCTCATGATCAGCGCTTCCCAGGTTGTCACTCACCTCTACTTCCCCTACTAGTTCCTCCCTGTTTGTGAGCAGCAGCTCAAGCAGCGCATGGCCCCTGGTTGGCTCCTTCAGCACTTATACCAAGAAGTTATCCCCAACATTCTCCAAAAACTTCCTGGATTGTCTGTATACTGCTGTATTGGTCTCCCAACAGATATCAGGGTGATTAAAGTCCCCCATGAGAACCAGGGCCTGCGATCTGGAAGCTTCTCTCAGTTGTCTGAAGAAAGCCTCGTCTACCTCATCCACCTGATCCGGTGGTCTATAGCAGACACCAACTACAACATCACCTCTGTTGCTTCCACATCTAAACTTAACCCATAGACTCTGAACAGTCTTTTCTCCCTCTAAATACTGGAGCTCCGAGCAATCATACTGCTCTCTTATATACATTGTGTGAAAGAATCTGTTTGCATATATTTGCATATATATTTGCATGAATATAAAACTATGCTTAAATTGGGGCCCTCGGCATATGCTATGAGTATCATTGTGTCCCCCAGGGTTTTCAAAGTTGAGGAGCCCTGGCCTAGATAGTGTTTGATCCCGCAATGAGTGCAGGGTATTGGACTTGATGACCTCTGAAGATTCCTTCCAATTCTATGATTCTTAAGTGTAAAAGGAATAAATAATGAAAAGTATAGATTTTTGTTAGCATTCTTTTTTTATCATCTGAGTTTTTGGTACCGTAAGTAAGGAAAAATTTTTTAAGGGGGTTTAATATGATTTTCAACCAGTGTGTTCCTTTAACAATGACAGTATGAGCCCATAAGTTTGTAATTTAATAATCTGCTTTCCAAAAAGATTAATGCATTTTCCAGAATTTATATTGGTCTTTGTCTTTCTCAGTCTCTTCTCTCTTCCTTCCTTTGTTTATTTTCAAGTCCCATCTCTCTTGGCCATCTCTATCCTCTGCAGATAATTCCTATCTTACCTAGACGCTGCTCAGTTATTTCCTTTCCCTTTACATTTGTGTAGGTCCCCAGATATTTTCTGACCAACGAAGTGCTGATTAGCTGAGTATAGCAAGTGGAATGTTGAAAATCCCAGAGGGCTATTCATTACCCATTTTAAACCAGCATTGTTCCCCCTTTTCTTTATTGTCCGTGTAGCTTTAGGATTCCCCAGTAGTTTGCTTCCCCACCCCAATGTTCCTTACATTTCAGTAATGATAGATACAATAATGATTGCTGTAACTTACTTAGACTGCTAGGTGTTTTCCATAAATAGAGAGCGCCATGGTTTATTCTTCAAAGAGTGTACAATTTAAAAAGACAAAGACAGATAAGGAGTAGAGGAAAGGATGCATTTATATGGCAGGCTCGTATTTTATTGATTCCATGTTTGCTACTTGTTTCATCTTCCATCATTCACAAGTTAAACATGCTAAATTTCCCACCACCATGTTCTCTTCACAAAACAATTCCCCTTTAACTTTCTCCAGCACACACCTACCTGCCAGCTTCCATGATAGTGTCTTTATATCCCTTAACATTTGTGCCAAGAGAAATAGATGCAATAGAAAATCAGCTTTTTAGTTTCACCTTTTTAGTCTGGAGTTTGTATAGAAAAAGGTTTGGTTGGCATGTAAGAAGAATTAAAAGCCATATTGTGGTACCACTTCAGTGAAACTATATTCTAGAATATCTGAAAAGATGGAGTGAGTTCCATCTTTGGCACTTGATCATCCATATGCTTTTTTTATACTGTATATAAGGTTTGATCATCCAAATACAATAATTACTCATTTAACACATGCCCACTTAACATGTTTTCGCAATAGCACGATTTTTTTTTAGGGAATGTTTTTGAATAACACAACCGTCCCTGAAATAACATGAAAATAATCAAGTGGTGGACTACTTTGCGCGGCGGTATAAGTTGGTGAAAACAGTGGTAATATGCATGAGCAGATGAATACACGTGGTCACAGCGCTCCTCCGCTCACTCGTGTTTATCTTTGTGTTCTAACAAACCATGGCGACTTGTGTTGCTAGATATCTAATGTTGATGTTGACGACCCAGCACCAACAAAAAATTGACTTTGCCACCACCACCTGAAATGCAACCACCACCTTTTCCATTATTTTTAATGAGAAAATTGACCCCACATTGCACGTTTTCGCTTAGCACGAACATTTTCAGAAATGCATCTATAGTGTTAAATGAGGAATTACTGTACTTTTTTGTATGTATTGAAGGTACGCTAGTGCTGATTAATGTACGCCTCAGGGTTCACAGGAGGAGTAAAGCAACACACCCAGACCTGGGGTTTACATTATTAGTTTGGGAGTTGAGGGTGGCTCTGTATCTAGTACAAATGATCATGTGCATTTTGGTGGATAAAATACTTAGGAAATTGATAGAAGTCACTATACTCAGTAAACCTGATTGCATTTACAAAGTTTTATTTAAAGCACTCTATCCCAGACACACACATAAGGAAAATGGCATAGATTGTAGTGCTTTAGCAAAGAAAGGATGCAGCTTTATTGAACAAGCAACAACTTCAGTCTTAATGTCCCTGGGCAGATGGTCCTTCCAATTCTAAGGGAGGGAGGCTGCCACCTTTCCTCTCTGTCTTATAAAACCAGCAAGGAAGGACCAGGTCCTAATAGTGTCTTCCAAGTCATGTCAATTGCAGGCTCTTAGACCAACTAATGGCAAAATTGCTTGCTTTTGTAAAACTCTTCACCACTGGCAGTGTGTGCTGAGATTGGCCCCTGTCCCATGCAAATTTCAGTCCATCATAATGATGACTGGATTTGCTGGGTATTCAAAGAAGACATAGAATTTCCAAGTCCTTCCTACGTCTAGATTGGCAATCAGAGCACCGCACCTTACTGGTGCTCAAAACACTATTGTTCAGCTCACCCTCCTGCAAGAACTTAGAATGTACATTGGTGAAATTTAAAAGCTGCAGATCTGAAAAACAGGAAAAGGAAAACCCTTGATAGTGATCACCTTGTGTCCTGGAGCATGTGAATTGAGATCTCTTGCAATTTAGATCTGTCCCCACGTAATTACAAAGGTTGTTAATTTGTTATATACATTAACTCCTCCAGGCTTGCCAATGGAAGGGGAATAGAGGTCAATTTTCCTAGAGCCCGATGATTCAGAGAGACCCAGGGCTCTGGCTGCATGGTGCCTGGAACCCTAAGCCCTTTAAATCGCTGCTGTATTGCCGCCACAGCACCCTGGGCAGCTCTTAGGCAGCAATGGAGGTGGGGTGCTGCAGTGTGAGTGACACTGAGGCCCTGCTGTCCTTGGTCATTACCCTTTTGCCTGAGTTCCCCCCCCGCCCCCTCAACCCCCCAACCTAGCCCAGAGTCCTGGCATGGCTGTTCATTCCTCTAAACTCCTCACTTAACACCATTTTGTTTAGAAGCAGAGTTAAGCGAATCCAGTTTCCCCATAAAAATTAATGTAAATGGGGGTGGGAGATTAGGTTCCAGGGAAATTTTTTTCTCCAGACAAAAGACATACACATACACTACTAATTAGAGGATGGTCTGTGAACTTGCTCATGAGCTCCCTGAGCTACTAAAACAACTGTGTTGGCATCAGGTGGGATATTTCCTAGGGAACACCTTGCTGCACAGGCGCCAACTTCCGGAAGTGCCATGGGCTGCTCAATCCCTTGCTCTGCCCCAGGTCTGCTTCCACTCCTCCACCTCCCTCCCCAAGTGCATCCTTGCTCCTGCCCCCTCCTCCTCCGAGTCCTGAATCCTGTGAAACAGCTGATGGCTGTGGGTGGGAGACGCAGCCTCCCTCCCCTCCCACCTGCCGCATTCTCCTGTTTGGTGGTGTTCAGGAGATTTGGGAGGGAGGAGGAGGCTGTGCATTGCATGCTTCCTCCTCCCTCCCGAGCCTCCTAAACATCACCCAATAGCTGATTGCTGTGGACAGGAGGCACCAGGTGGGAGAGGGAGTTGCTGATCAGCTGGAAGGCACTGTGGGTGATCATGTAGGGGAGCTAATAAAGTAGTTGCTGGCACACCCTGGTTCCAAGCCCCACCTGCCAATGGGCAGTCAAACAAGGTTATAAGCAAACATAAAACACTTTAAACAAATATGTTCTCTAGGGGCACATCTACATAGCAAAGTTATTTCAGAATAACAGCCATTATTCCGAAATAAGTATGCGAACATCTAGTCAGCAATAGCGTTATATTGAAATAATTTTGAAATCATGGGAGGCTTATTCCAACTTCTGTAAACCTCATTCTATGAAGAATAATGCCTATTCCAAAATAGTTATTGCAGAATAGGGACACTGTGGATGCTCCACTTCTGCTTTTTGAAATAGCCCCTCACCAGGGCCATTCTAAGTTACTCCTCCCCAGTGCCTCCTTGGGCTCTAAATCGAAATAGCACATCTTCATTAGGGAAGCCTGCCTTGGACTAATTTTGAGGGTTCCCTGCAGTGTAGATATGGTATTTTGAAATAAGCTATTTCAGAATAACTATTCCAGAATACCTTATTCCGAAATAATTGTGCAGCGTAGACGTAGTCTAATAGATGAGGACATAACAAAACAATGTTAATTGAGATGACATTAAGTGAGGAGTTATGGTATTTGGATGATAAGCTCTTTACCACAGGAGCCAACTTTTTGTACTGTGTTTGTACAGCCTCTAGTCTTAGAAAGTCCTTGCCCATCCCTGGGGCTTCTAGGTCCAAAAGTAATACAAACTGGAAGTGAGTGGTGGTTGTTGAGTTCCTCCCAGTCGATAATCTATCCCCGCCTGAGGTGCTTCAAATAAATATTCATTATGGAGACTATTGCTATGGTATAGAAAGGGGGAAAAAAGTGCATGAGATTAAATCAAACTACTGAGAACAAACATTTCAGTAATGTGGCACCCATCCTACAAAGTTCAGGAGAATGGTTTGTACTACTTTGTATGCAAAGCAAAGGGTATCTAAAGTGAGAAAAACAGAGGAGACAATGCACTTGCGGACAAGATTCTTTTGTATGTACTTTTAGATAAAGAAGCAATTAAAGGTAGTTCAAGGAAAGCTCCCTTTAGTGGTTACGCAACCAAAAGAGATATGAACCCCTCACTCTGCCCAAGGGTTTAAAGTAAAGAAAAACTTCCCTAGCTAATAGTGACTGTATATATCCAGGATGCCCCCTGCCCCTCTTAGTTGGGAGCAGGCTCTTAGGGTGTGTCTAGACTACAGGGTTTTTTTGAAGGAAAAAAAAGTGGCCTTTTTTCGAAAAAACTTTACCTGCATCTAGACTGCAGCCATGTTCTTTCAAAAGTAAATCAAAGAATGCAGCAGTTTTTTCGATCATAGTAAACTTCATTTTACGAGGAATAATGCCTTTTTTTAAAGTACTCTTTCTAAAAGAGGCGCTATTAATGCAAACTGTGCTTTTTCAAAAGAGAGCAACTACACTGTTTCAAAAAAGTGGCTCGCTTTTTCGAAAAATCTACTTGTTGTCTAGACATTCTTCCGAAAGAGGCCTGTGGTCTAGACATAGCCTTAGAGACAGTACCTCAATGTGTCTGTTATGCCTTTTTCATTACAGCGAGGAGTTCTTCTACTGTGTACTGCAATGGGGAGCAAGGGACTTTTCCCCCCAAGATTTCATAAATTCTGAAGCAGTGCCAAGGAATGGCTAGTTAGAAACTAGTGGTATGTGGGCCAATGAGCAGTGGCACACACCTGCTTCTGAAGCAGGATTGCCAACCCACAGAAATTTCATTTACGGACAAAATGGGAAACATTTACGGACAGACACATCTTTTTATGGACATAATTTTTATACTAAGACGACATAAATGGGCAAAAGTGAAAAGTAATCATTGTCATTCATACATCACAAGAACAATATGCTATTTTATTCACTTTCATTTAGTTAGTCATGGTCCTGGAAGTTTTCCATTTTGTGATCGTACATCTGGACACTGACGCTGTTAACTATCACTGAAGTGATTGTCCCATATCCATTTCTGACAGTAAACATCCAATTTCCGCTGCTCTGCAGTAAAATGGCTGAAGCAGCACAGAAGAAATTTAATTGCTATAGACTAATTGCTGTTTTGTGAAATTTTATTGCACTTTTACAAAATTTTCCGACACCTACATTTTTTTACTGACTTTTCAAACGTCCAATTTTGGCTAATTTTTTACAGACTCTCCATAAATTTACTAATGGTTGGCAACCCTGTTCTGAAGTCCTGCATAAGTTCCATAATAATATTAGTATAGGCTGGCCCCATGGAGCAAGCTTTAACCATAGTGCTGAGGCAGAATTTGCAGCAAGTACCTGAGTGTCATTGCTTCTCCTCAGGAAAGAGAGATTCTTGCAATGTTGATAGGTTTTAGGGAATTATTTTATTTTAATATTCTTGGATTGAAGTCTCTGCATCTCTATTTTATCTACAGTATGGTACCTGAAGTGTAATGGGTTTTTTGAGGTTATCCATAGAACAGTAACAGAGCACAGACCGTCTTTTTTTATCAGTTTTGAGAGAAAATAATGAATTCGATTGAATAAAATAAACAGCAAAACACACAAACCCTCCTAGTGCAACTTTCTTAAGAAATTTTAAACATAAAACTCTTAGTAGTCTCTATTGAATCTACATAAAGTAGCTAAGAATATTAACTGTTTCCCAGGATTTACAAATATTGTTAGACTCTGTGGGTGAGTGACACCCAGCATGCACTGGTTACGTATTCCTGTAGACTTCCACAAATTGTGGTGGCAAAAAACAGTAATCACACATGCTGGAGTATCACATTGCTATGAATGCTGGAGATGTGAGTGGAGCCAGCTGCTTTGGAAGCTAAGAGGAAAATTAACATAAGCTTTGAAGTCATAGGGCCTGATTTTTTATTTACCCTTAAGGGGCGTTCGTGTAAATGAAAATCAGGCCCATAACTGATATAATGCAGGCTTATCCTGGCTGTTACAGGTCATCTGTAAGGGCAAGTGATCTATCTTGTTAATGAATGATTGGGGAGAGAAATAAGGAAAAGGAAGAGAATTTTTTGACTTGCATGTAACAATCAGCAATGCCTGAATGTGGAGTGATTCCTGAGTTGGTTCTTTGGCTAACTTTCCTCTCCTTTCATCAATAGGATGAGGGAACAGTGGACTTAAAACTGGTGTTTCCTCTTTCTGTTACAAAGAAAAGCATGGGTGGATTATTAATATTCATATTCATTTTAAGTCTATGCTTTCTTTCAATTTAAAAGGAAATTGTTAATTTTTATCTTCAAATAGAAATCTATAAACTGGAACAGCAAACAGAAGATATTTGTCCAAAATTCCAGCTTGATTCAAGTTCTTCAAGAAGCCTACAACCACAGAATGAGTTGGCCATCCAAGGCAATGTTGAAGCAATGACGCTGTTAGATTTGCCAACAACCAGCTCATTAAGCATACAGAGCTCTAGCACCCAAAATATGTCTGTAGATCATGTTATTGTCCCTTGTACTGGTAAAGAATCAAGGTAAACACAAGTTGCTCTTATATATTTTTTCCTGGATTGAGACTATTTCACTATTATGGGTAAAATTTTCAAAAGAGTTGAAGGAAGTGATTTGCTCAGCTTGTATTGAAATTCGCCGGTATTTGGAATGAACATAATGCTGGTTGTGGATTCATAAAAATGGTCACCAGGTTTCTTCCTCACCTTGTGGTCATGTCTCCTGGAATCCAGTGAGTCTTCAGCTTCTTTCAGCTGTTTCTCATCAAACTCTACTCCAAAGCTGTAGTGGTGCTGATAAATATTTACATGGGCCTGTAACAAACATGTGAAAACATTACTGAAATTTAAACATGCACAAAAGAAGGTAAAATCTGTATCAGACAAACAGAGAAAAAGAAACCAGCTGTAGAAAGAGAGAGGTAGCCAAATGGTGGACAAGGATTAAAATAGTCTTTTTAAGTCACAAAAAAGTTCTGACACTAATTGCAGTTGGGTATCAGATTGGGCAACAGGTGAGAGCACCCAGCAATGGAGGCCACTTGCAAAAACCATGATGAAAGAAATGGGTCTTGTAGAGAGGGCATGAAGGAGGAGAGTGAGACTGTTGGGTGCACTGGAAAAAAGTCTTTCATTCTCATGTGAATGAACTATAGGAAGTGGTGAAACAAAGGGAGCAGTGAGGGGTGAGGAGTGGGCAGAACACCTGGTTTGAATTAAGGGAACAAAGGAAGATGGGAGGTAAAATGTAGGCAAAGGTGTAAAAGTGAGGATGAGGAGCTTGAAGAAAGCACTCAAAAAAGGAATCTAGGGGTTACCAGAGAGGGAGGAATGGCCCATGGAGTGAAAGAGATTGTGCTGTCACTACAGGGAGGCAGGGGGTAAGGTGGTTATGTCCTAGTTCAGATCAGAGACAGGCATGGTATGTGACCCATGGGGTTAGCAGTGGGAACTGAAAAGAAAGGATGGTTTTAGCAGTAGTGAATGCTGGGAGGCGAGAGAAGAGAGAATGCAACTCTTAGATGGGAGATGGGGAGGAGTTTATGCACTTATTGAGAAACTGGTTTATTTACTAGAGGTTGAAATTTCAAATGCAGCCTCTTTGGAGTCTGAATCCCACTTTCAAAAGTAACAAAGGCAGTCAAAAACCATTGATTTAAGAAGTCACACTGAAAGTTAAGCATCAGTTTGATCCCACAATATTTTCCTTACTTTATCACTCAGCTTTTTGATATTTACTTCCTTTAAGAATTTCCAATGTATAGACTTCATAGTTTATGTAGGTTAGTTTGTTAGTTTTAACAAATTTATTATTTCAAATACCATTGCTTTTGTAGGTTTAAAAGATTGGAAATTGGCAATGTCTAACTCTATGGCTAATTTATACATCCTGATCCTATGATAGTTAACTATCCGAGTTTGTAGACTTCAGATACTGGTGATAAAACCAACAAGGAGTCAGTCCTGTGGCATCTTAAAGATTAATACACTTATTTGGGTATAAACTTTCATGGGCTGGAACACACTTTGTCAGATGCATCAAGTGGAAGCCAGTTTGGCAGGGATATAGGCGTGTGCAAATATGGGAGTGTTATGCATGTGCTGACAAGGTCAGTTCAATCAGGATGGATATGGCCCACTCTCAATGGTTGATGAGAAGGTGAAAATACCAAAGGAGGAAAAATTGAGAGGCATTGTTGGCGCATAATGGCATATATCACACATGCAGGTGAATGAGCCCCAGGTGGTATGGCTGATGTGATTAGGTCCTATGATGATATCACTGAGAGTACCTCCACACTTGCTCCCTAGTTCAAACTAGGGATGCAAATGTAGGCGACCGAAATTGCTAATGAAGCGGGGATTTAAATATCCCATGCTTCATTAGCATGATCTTGCCAGTGCGTTACTCCGCTCAACAGCTGTTTCAAAAGTGGAAGTGCGTGCCGGGATGCATTAGTTCGAACCAAACCCCTTGGTTTGTACTCCTCATTTTTTGAGGAGTAATGTTAGTTCGAAACAACGGGATTGGTTCCAACTAACGCATCCTGGCGCGCACTTTCACTTTCGAAACAACGGTTGAGCAGAGCAACGCACTGGTGAGATCATGCTAATGAAGTGTAGGATATTTAAATCCCTGCTTCATTAGCAATTTCAGTCGCCTACATTTGCATCCCTAGTTCAAACTAGGGAGCAAGTTTAGTCGTACCCTTAGATAGATATGTGGACAGAGTGGGCAATGAGATTTGTTGTAGGAATTGGTTCCTGGATTAGTGTTTTTGTTACGTGGTGTGGTGTTGTTTGTGAGTATTTGCTTCAAGTTGGGGGGCTGTCTGTAAGCCTGGGCCTACCCACCAAAGTTTGTGAGAGTGAGGGATCATCATCTAGGACAGGTTGTAGACTCTTGATGGACATGTTGGAGAGATTTTAGCTGAGGGCTGTAGGTAATGGCCAGCAGTGTTACATTGCTTTCTTTGTCTGCCCTGTAGAAGTGACTTCTTGGTGTCCACCTGGCTCTGTTAATCTGTTTCTTCACTTCCCCAAGTGGGTATTGTAGTTTTAAGAGTGCTTGATAGAGATCCTGTAGGTGTTTGTTCCTGTCTGTGGCATTGGAACAAATGTGAGGTTGTATCTTAGAGCTTGGCTGTAGACACTGGACCGTGTGATATGATCTGGATGAATGCTTAAGGCATGTAGGTAAGTATAGTGGTCAGCAGGTTCCCAGTATAGGGTGGTGTTTATGTGACCATCACTTATTTGCACGATAGTGTCCAGGAAGTGGATTTTTCATGTGGACTGGTTCAGGTTGATGGTTGGGTGAAATTATTAAAATCTAGATAGAATTCTTCAAGTGCCTCCTTCCCCAGGGTCCAGATGGTGAAGATGTCATCAGTGTAATGCAAATCAATGTGAAGCACTTGGGGATGAGAGCTGCGGAAGTGTTGTTCTAGGTCAGCCATAAAAACATTGGCATATTGTGGGACCGTACGGATACTTAAAGCAGTGCTGCTGACTTGAAGGAATAAATTGTTACCAAATCTGAAACGATTGTGGGTGAGGACAGAGTCACAAAGCTCAGCCATCAGCTGTGCCCATGACATTGTAGTGGAAAACAGACTTGAAAGGTTGCCATATATGAGCAAAAAAACCTCAAAATCAGACTATAGTATGAAACTGCGGAGCTGGAATTCATTTCTAAACCTGGCTCTATTGGACTGGGTCTGGATAAGAGACCGGGAGTGGCTAGCTGACTACAAAAAGTAATTTCCCCCTTTTTGGTATTCTCATCTTCTCATCCGTTTTTGGGAGTAGGCCACACCCACCCTTTATGAATACTTGTCCTCTACATAATACTCCCATTTTTGCATGTGTATGTCCATGCTAAGCTGAAGTTTGCACTTTATTCATCTGACAAAGTGGGTCACAGCCCATGAAAACTTATACCCACATACCTTTGTTAGTTTTTTAAGGTGCCACAGGACTCCTAATTGTTTTTGCTGAAACACACTAACATGACTACCCCTCTGAAAGATGCAATAGTGGATGTCTTGAAAAGCGAGAACCTCTGTTCTACTGATCAATGATTTTTTTTTAATCTTTTTTTTTTTTTTAAATCATAGTATTACAGGAAAACAAGGTAAAATGCTCTCTGACCTTATGACTCCTTGGAAGGAAACTGCAGACCTAGATCTGAATGTTGCATTGCTTTTAAAAGAACTGGATGCTGTAAGGACAAAAAATAAAAAGGTAAAATAGAAATATTAAGATTACAGTACTTGCTGTTTTCCTGTTGTCCATTAAATCTTCATTTCAACCTTTGCTAATATTGTTTTACTAATTAGTTTATTTTACTGCATTAATAATCAATAGATCTCTCATCGTTTCTACTCTTAGTATTTGCTTAATGAATGTTTCTCAAAAAGTGAATGATGTTTCATTCTTTGACCTTTTTAATCAGTGACATCAATTGCTATTATCATAGATATAGATGCAAAATAAGCGTATCGCTGTAGGACCATTCATTAACTCAGTTTCAGTCAGAAGACTCCAATTGTCATCTCTGAGCATGGTATCAGGGCTCACAATGGGCTAGTTTCATGTCAGTTATTCACGCTAATGACTGGAAAATCTAGTACAGATAACAGAATTTTTCAAATGAATGATTAAGTAAGCATGCTACAAATAAGAGAATAATGTAATTTGCTTTGTTCATTTAATTTGACAGTAAGCATTTAGTTTTAAGAATTGGATAGTTTCTAACAAACTAGTAGTAAAAGTAACATGCAGTATTTTGCAGAAGTAATTATATTTAGCAACGTGACATCCCACAACAGTGCACTCCTATTAAATATTTGCTGCAAGGAGGAGCGAGATGAATGTTTTAAAAACAAAACACAAATAATTAGAAATAGTAAAATGTTTCAGTCCCCAGTCCTGCAAGCATGAATGCTGGGAGATCCCAGTGCCCTATGTAAATCATCTCCATGAGGGGAGTAGCTAATGCTATAGCCTGGTTTTACACTTTACAGCTCTGTAACTTGCTGTTCTCAGGGAAGTGTTTTTTTTCATACTGCTAAGCCAGAAAGTTACAGCACTATAAAGTGACAGTGTAGACTAAGGCCTTCTCTATGCTGGCAAGTTTTTTCACCAAGTTTTTCATGTTCACATTGCAACATGGCAAAAGTTTCAGCCAACGCCCAGTTTTGGTGACAAAAACCTTCCAGCTTCACAAGGGACTTTTGTCTCTCCCCCTTCCTTTATTGTTGATAATCATGCAGTGTTGTACTACAGCAGATTTTTTGTAAAGTTTATTGAACTCCAGCATATTTCCCACAGTGCCTCATTAGCCACTCTGGCTGGTGATGAATAGATGTGCCCCTCCCACCTGCAAACGCCAGGAACTTTAAAATCCATCTCCTGGTGTATAACTCATTGGCTGTGTCTAGACTGGCCAGTTTTTCTGGAAAATCAGCCGCTTTTCCGGAAAAACTTGCCAGCTGTCTACACTGGCCGCTTGAATTTCCGCAAAAGCACTGACTTCCTACTGTAAGAAATCAGTGCTTTTTGCGGAAATACTATGCTGCTCCCATTCAGGCAAAAGTCTTTTCCTGAAAAACTTTTGTGCAAAAGGGCCAGTGTAGACAGCAGAGATTTGTTTTCCGCAAAAATGCCCTGATCACGAAAATGGCGATTGGGGCTTTTTTGTGGAAAAGCGCATCTAGATTGGCCACGGATGCTTTTCCGCAAAAAGTGCTTTTGCGGAAAAGAACCTGCCAATCTAGACGTGCTTTCCCAAAAATGCTTTTAATGGAAAACTTTTCTGTTAAAAGCATTTCTGGAAAATCATGCCAGTGTAGATGTAGCCATTGTGTGGTGATCCTCATGGCATTTTCTTGGGGAGACAAAGGTTGTTATTCCTCAAAAAACAGTCTCCTGCTTGGGGCACCACAGAAATTTAGATCTTATAGTATGAGGTGAAGAATTGGTGCAATCACAGCAGAGCAGGACCCACAGGAACTGGGACATGCACAGTTACATTTCTTGAACCCTGTGTGAGAAACCCTACAGTGCAGAACCAAGATAAAGAAAGTCCAGTAGACATACCAGAAGGTAAAGGAGATAAACAGCCAGTGTGAAGCTGCACTCACATCATGCTGTTTTTATATACAACTGGATGCAATCCTGGGTGGAAACCTCTGCGGCAGAGGCATGTAAATTAGACTACCTGACATAGTCAATGAAGCAGGGATTTAAATATCCCCCGCTTCATTAAAATAAAAATGGCCACTGCATTGTGCCTACTCAGCTGATCGTTGGCACAATGCAGCAGTCAAAACGTGGATCAGTTGGCAAGGAAAGCCTTTGCCGATCGATCCTGTAAACCTCGCTTCAGAAGGCATAAGAAATCGGTTAGCAAAGGTTTTCCTTGCCGACTGATCCGACAGTAGGGGTATGTGTTTCACAGTTCAGGGGCCAGCTCAGCACACAGCTCCAGGAAGGTTATTTTACGCAGCCTTAAGTTCTGTACCCACTATTCTTCATCCCACACCTGCATGACAGTGTGATCCCATCACTCAGTGCTGGTTTCCTGGCCCAAAAGCAAAGCTTTACTGTGCACAGCTGGTGTGTGATAGTCCAATGCAATGCCCCTTCGTTGCTGTCCCTGTCATTCATTGTTGTCTGCATACGAATCTTCAATTGTGATCCATGATTTTGCATGGCAGACACTGGAGTTTGCAGCAAGGACTCTCATTCAAGAGGCTGAAAAGTAAGCCAGAAGTCTAGGGCGGGCTGGGAAGCAAAGAGGTGGCTAACTGGACATTTTTCACGTTTCCAAAATGCTTAGCACTACATTGTGAATTCCAACAGTGTGTAGGGACTGTTGTAGGTGAGGCCTGGTGATATATTGACAATGGATAACAGAAAAACAGGTTTGATGCATTTTCAGTTTTGGTGACATTTGCATTTTGACACCACTTTCATCACCAAACCTTTCCAGTGTAAACATAGCCTCAGCCTGAGACTCTGAAAGACATCTTGGTTCGAAAGTTATTCTGTCCACCTGTTGGGCCCCACCTGTTTTATTGGTGTTACTTTAATTCACTCGGTCTCCATTGCCATCTTGTCACTTGTTTTTTTTTTATTTTTCTTTAAACTTCAGCCTTCTAATATAATGTTGATGATGAAGAGTTTGAATTATGGTCCTTCCATGTTTTTATGAAAAGTTTGAAGCCTGCTTTCCAGAAAGGCTTTCATTTAATCTGTTCTGTGAAACAAATTATCCCATGGCTTTCACCCCTTTGTCAGGCTATGTCTACACTGTGGGTTTTTCGGGATACTGGAGGTATCCTGAAAAAAACCCGCTGTGTCCAGAGAACGCATTTGCACTTTGCTTTTTTTTGTGTGTGGAAGAGCTAACACGCTGTTTTGGAAGCCCCTGTATTCTTCCTTCCACGAGGAAAAGAATTGGAAAATGCGAAGCACATTTGGCGTAGCTTTTTCTGACAAAAACTTGTAGTCTAGACCTAGCCTCAGACCACTCAAGTATTTCATGATGCTGTTTTCAACCATCTGGCATAAACAGTGTCTAGAAGCTTATAAATAAAAGCAATAAAAAATCTGGAGCTCTTGCTTTATGCATGTAGTTCATCTAATAGGTGTATATGTCTTGATTGTTTTAATTTAAGATGTGGAGTAAATTCTGTCATTGGTTACACACTGTAGAGGTTTCTATTTTCAGTGGGAATCAACATGAACCTATCCAAATAGCAGTGCCTGACGTTTCTACAGATACTTACTTTACAATTAAGTGACAGTCACATTTGCCCTTTTCCCAAGTACAGATTTGGTTAATTCCCAAATACAAGAAGGCCTCAGTATAGGGAGAAAGAGTAAAAATTCTGGTTTACAAGCATACAGAAAAGAATGTATTACCCCTAAAACCTAGCTCAGATCTTTCCTTTTTTTCTGAATGAAAGAAATAACATTGCTGAAAAAGTATTACAAGGAAAAATATGCATCATTCATTCCATGCTGCTTCTGAATTTCTTTCTGAAATTCTGTTACAGCTAGTAGTGTCTGAGATGAAGTATCACATGTAAAAATAGACACACAGTGTTGTCTGTGATATAAAGTAGATGAAAACAGGTTGGTTTTTTTTCTTTACTAATTTAAATAAATACAAGCACATTGCTTAGTATTTGTTTTTGTTGGGTGAGAGGAATCCTTTTCTAAAATAGAAATGTTATATTTTGCTGAAGGTTAATGAAGGCTGTAAGGTGTATTTGTCGGATAAGAATCTCATTGTCCATTTGTTCAATTCAGCTTCAGGATAAGCTGTCTGAAAAAGACAAAGAGCTGAAGACAATAAAGCTGGACTTAGAACTGCACGAGAGAGCTACAGAAGCTAAGATTGCAGAAAAGACTGCAGGTACAGTAGACAAGCATTTAACAGATGGCCCTGTGGATCATACAGTACCCACGGTTGCTGTATGACGTGGCCTAGTGACTGTTAGCTATATTTGCTAAAGGAGGGAAGGTCTGAATTTTTTTTAATGTGTGGCTGTTTAGAGTTGCTTGGAAAATAGGTGGCTTTAACATCCTGGTAGTGGTATTAGTGAGAGCTTTACCTGTATTCATACTGATTTGGGCATTAAATGCATTGTTAACACCATGTCAATCCAATCACAAAAAGGTTGTTTGTTTTGTTGGAAGGTCCTGAACAAACAAGAGGAAATAATGATTACCAGTGCCTCTACCTTTCAACCAGCAGTTCAAATACCACTTATTGTTTTAGCTTGCTCAAGCTCTCACTACCCCACCTGCCCCCCTTTGTATGGAGATAGTCACACATTCACCTCAACTGGGGATTTACACTTTACTTGAAAAATTTGTTCTTCTGATAGTTAATGAATTTTCATCACATGACATTGATGATGATGATATGTCTTGGGAGGATGAGGTTTATAAAAGATTTCCATAGAGAAAGAGTTTTTAAGTTCACAGTTGAAAGTGACTACTTTAAAAATCTTTTTAAGAACAGTATAGCTGTGCAAATATGCAACCGTCATTCTCTGAGTAGGTACGTAAAAAAATAAAGTTACTTTGTAAAGTTACAAAAAGTTATATTTTAAGTAGAATATTCTTACACTTGACAAGTGATTTTTTTATTGTATTGGCAGCTGTGTGCTAAATAGAGTCAATACACCATGAGACACGAATATTACAGAGAGCTGATGTTTAGTACCTTAAGGAAAGATGAGTGTTCTTTTGAGAGATCTCTCCATTTGGTTTAAATGGTTTGTTTTACTTTTATAAAATGCTTCACACAATTTATTCTCATTCATATTTTATTAGGTTTAAGTTAGGTGCAAGGTGTATAATTGTGTGGCTGATGATCTGTCCCCAAGGTGAAAAATCAGATGGTTAGCTTAATGTTTACTATCAAGCACCTAAAAGTATGATATTCATTTTGTGTGTATCACAGATGGATGAAGGCACATATGAGGGAAGGTGCTAGATATTGTGAAACAAAATAGGAGAAATTGTGCATATTATTAAACTCCACTAATTTTTTTTAATGAATCCTCTTGTTTATCAAATCTTCTGTACGTACCACGATAACATCTTGGTTATCTAGCTGATGATTTTTTGCATTAAATTCAAGTTATTTGTTTGTTTTCTGGATGTTTGCACAGTGTCTTACTAATGTGTATATATTACAGAAATATTTTATTTAAAGTAAATAGTCATTGCTCATTAAAGACTATGGGGAAAAATATGCAGATATCAAATATGTAGTTAAAATTCTAATAATCTTCCTTTAAGATAGGAGAAACACTAGTTGGCAATAAGTGACCATCTTAAGTTTAATTTTCCGGCTATGTTAGTAAATGTATTAATCCTCTCTGGGAAGATATGATGAGAAAGTAAAACATGAAAACTTGAATGTAAATCAAAGCTTTGAAGACTTAAGAACATTAGGGTAACTTTAATAAATGTCCTCCCTCTCATTTTTTTCTTTTTTTCCGCAACTCCTGGTTCTGGAGGCACAGAATTTTCTAATTGCTGAGACTGAGTGTCCTTTTATTTTTAGGCTGACTCAAAGGAGAAAGCCTCCAATATCTCTCAAGAGTTTTTGCATCCAGGTTGGTTTTACCGTGTAAAGGTTTTAGCTAACACGGATAAACACTCCACATTTTGGAGTTATCTGAACCAAACTGAATTTGTGGAGGTTTGCTGATTTAATAAAAACTTCAGGAGCAGACCTACTGTATTATTTAAAAGCTTAGTAATGAAGATTCATTATTTAGACAAATAATTTTTAAAATTTTGTTAAGTTTGTTGAGAAAAGGGGAACACATGGTGCTACAATTTCACACGTAGTTAATGTTTAATTGCTACTGTATATAGCACACGGAAGAGTGAAGCTTATAAAATGGGTGTTTGAATTTTTCCTACTGCTTAGTACCGGCTTTATGATAAGAAAACGACTCCAGAAAAATACATTGTAAAAAGCATCACATAAGGAAATAATAAAAACATTTATTATCTTCTTTGTAAGGGATTACAATTCACTTTTAAAAATGAAATTTCCAGTTTATATAAGGCCTTGCTGATTTAAAACCTGTATCATCATGGCAGAAAAAGATACCTTGGACCTTAGTTCCTCCTGTGCTGCTGACATATGGGCAGTCCTGTTTCTGCATTGATTATGGTTCTTTGCTAGTGGTATTTCTTCCTGATCGATGGAAAGGAATTCAGTATTCTCTGTCATTTCTTATGCCAGTTCTTCCTTTGCTTTCCTTGCTTTTCTTTCCTCTTTCAGATATGCAATTCAGTATTTGCTTAGAACGTTTCCCATCTTCTGAATGGTGTTCAGGTTTCAACTAGATATGTTAAGCAGGTATTTCACTAATCATGTAGTAGATAGAATTTTTATCAACTACACGATAAGTTGATATGGAAAGGCACTCAGTCCTGGCTTGCGCCAGGTCTGGGAGCTACCCCCACTGCAGCTCTGCAGTTCAAATGCAGTAGGAGCTGGGTGGGTAGGCAGCCCAGCCCCTACTACATTTAACTGCGGAGTCACAGCAGGAGTGGGTCCAGCAGCCTCTGTCGATGGTGAAATCCTATCGGGGAGCTAGGATCCCTTGCAGACAGGGGCTGCTGTCTGAGCAGCCTCTGCCCACAGACAGAGGCTTCTTTATAGCAGCCTCCTCTGCCCCCCAGTGCACTGCTGCCTCTCTCAGAGGCAGCAGCGCTGGGGGGGAGGGAAGGGGCAGCACCATGGAGATGGTGCTGGGGGCAACTGGCTTTTAAGCCAGCTCCTCCCAACACTGGCTCCTGCTTCCCTCCCCACCCCCCGTTGCCTCTGATACGTCCCTTATCTGCTGGGTTGGTGGTCCGGTGGCTTCCTCCGGGGAGGGCGAATGCTAGTAGTCAACTTGATGAACCAATAAGCCTAAGATTACATCCCTAGTTTCAACCATCTGAGCCTTCTTTCTTTTCTAATATGTCTTGCTCTGTCAGATTCCTTGCTCTCACATTTGTTTTGTCTCCTCATGAAATGTGTAGCATCTTCCTCAACCACCCCCATAGCCAACCTCCTTCTCTTTTTGGTGCCCAGTCCTTGGCCAAAACTCTGCTCGATACACTAGCATGATCAAATACAGTTGTTTCATGTAAACTGATCCTTAATTGGGTGTGGAGACCTTTGTTTGATCAGATGATATTCATCCTTCCAAAAGTGGTGTTTGCATTTCCTGTGACTATCTTGACTGCAGCCACCTTCAGATATCAGCATGCTCCTCAGATAGCGGCACTCTTCAATCTTTGGGATTTCCTTTCCATGTGAAAATGTATATGGATCTGTTGAGCAGTTGTATACCTTTCATAATCTTGGTTTTCTCTTCATTTACTTTCAGTCCAGGCTTTGCTGTTTCCTTATTTACCTCTGGTATTAGATCAATCATTCCATTCCATGTCCTACTTAGTAAAGCAAAATCATATGTAAAGTCAATGTCATGTGACTTGTCTCTGCCAACCCATTTTAAACCATCCAAAATGCCTATTGTTGCCCTCTTCATCCTCCAATCTTTTGCTAACACATAGAGGATTGATAACAAATACACACTCTTGTCTAACTCCAATCACAAAATCAAATTACTCACCTAGGCCTGTATCCAATCTTAGTTTACATCTGCTTCCAGCATATGAACTCCTTATTATGGTGTTCTGCTCATCTGGTCACCCATTGCTTCTAGTAGTATTCCATAGGATCATTCTGTGGACACTATTGAATGTTTATTAATGTCTTTTAAGATGAGTTTTGGTTCTCTTATCTGCCAAAGAGCAAATATGTTCACTGCATGATTTACGTGGATGGGGCCTGGCCATTTTTTGTAATATTCCATCCACTGCTTTTTTCCTTTTATTCAACATAGCAACAGCCAGTCCATTGCCTGGGATTGAGAGTAATGCAGTACCTCTCTGGTTCATTCACTGAGTCAGTTTACCTTTTTTTGACAGTGTAGAATGTATCTTTCTGTCTTCCCAGTTGTACATATTCTTTCACTCATATTTTGTTAGTATTTTGTTAGTTGCTTAGTTAGAATTTGCCCCTCCTCCTCTCCCCACTTTAGCACCTCTGTTCAATTCTGTCAACCTTGAGAACTTTCCTGTACTACAAGCTTCTGATGACTGCTTTAATTCATCTGATGATGATGTTGGTTCTTCATATTTAGCCCTGGCATTTCTCTCTTCACTTTGCCTGATCGTTGGCTCTGAGTAATGTAATATGAAATGGAACATTTATATCCAATGTCCAGTTGGTTCTCTGTTCATTTTTCAATATCTGTCCATGAGAGTGCCCAATGTGAATCATCTGTTTTGGTCTGATTCTTCCTGGGAGATCTTTCTCTCTTCTGTATTGCTGCTTAAAGTCTCCCTTCTGTGCTGCTGCTTGTGTCTCTGCCGCCTTCTCTTGAATCCAGATGTTTCCATCTTGCCCCTGTCTCTTCCTTATTACTCCGTCTTTTAGTCTGTATTTCGCTCTAAGAATTCTGCTTGTGTCTTGCACTGTTCCTTTAGCGCCTGAAGAACTTTATGTTCATCAGTTGCTGCCCAAATGTAATCCATCACCTCTTTATTCTGTCTTTTCTGGCCTGCTTCTTCCACCACTCTGACAGCCATTTTCTTTCAGACTTTCATCAGCCTGGTCCTATAAAAACCTGGAACCGTTACTAAATGCACTTTAGAATCAGAGCAATGTTTCCTTGTCCTAGTACCCTCTGTTTTCATGATCTTTGAGTTGACGTTGTAATATGGCCACTAAAATATAATGATCTGAGCCATCACCTGCTCCTCTGCTAGCTCAGACATTCCTCAAAGAACATAGTCCATTTTAGATCTGCATACATGGTCTCTCTGGTGGACAGTTGCATTGGCCTGTGTTCTCCGTGTGACCTGTCAGTTCTCTCGTTTTCCTTTTGTTAGGGTGTTTGTGCCACTGAGATTCTAGAGTTATTTGTCGTCATGTGTTTGGGTGCCTTCCTCTGGTCTGCCCGTAACTACTTCCCAGTCAGTAGAGTTGTTACTAGGGACATAAAAATAATAATAATTAAAAAAAACCTAACTCTGTAACTAATTGAAATTCAATCGGTTACACAGTTAAATACTACACAGGCTGCCAGCCCTGTTGGCTCCCGCTGCTGACAGCCCTATGAGCTCTTAGTGATGGCGAAAAGTTTATCAGTTAACCGTTTAAACTCTTACATCCTTAGTTGTTACGAATTTCTGCATTGAACTTGCCTGTCATTGACTTGATTTTGTGGATAGACTCATCATCCAACTGCACCTGCAACTGTGCCCGTTGTGTGTGTTGGTTCATATACTTGAGATATTATTGTACAAGTATCTTGTTTGCAGCATGGTTCTTATTCTGTCATTCACGGCCTCCCAAGTCAGTAGGGTCTTTGATTTGATGTTATCAAGAATAATTCCTACCCTTGTGTATAAGATTGTACTACTATTTGATGCCATCTTCCTGCCCATCTCATTTTCACTGAGTATGTTCATATGTTATTTTTTCATTTCTTATGTAACTGCTCCAGTTTTTCTGTGCTATACAAAGTTCGTAATAGGGATGTCAAAGTGTAGTTACGTAGTTAACCGATAAACCTAAGCTTATTAGTTAATCCTGCTGACCACACGTATTTCTCCCCACTCCTGCCTCCATATAAGAGGCAGCAGGAGGTTGGGGGGAAGAGGTTTGAGCCAGCTTTAAGCCATCTCCCCATGAGCACGGGATCTGCCTGTGCCCCCCACTCCTGCATTGCTGTCTCTGATAGAGAGGTAGTAGCATGGAGAGTATGGGGGGCAGGTAGGAGCTAATATGCATAGGGAACCAACCTTTAAGCCAACTCTCTGTGCATGCCAGCTCCATGGACCTCTACAAGAGGCAGTGAGGAGCAGGGTGGGGGGGGGGGGGGCAGAAAGAAGCTGGTCCTGGGTGGAGTCAGCAGCAGTGCCAGGGGTGGGGCAGAGGAGGCTACTCCATATGGGCAGTCAGTAAAAGTAGGACTGGGGGAGGCAAGCCCCCAGTCCCCACTCTGCCCCTTCCACTGAGGCCCTGCCTCCATAAGGAGCAAAGCTGCTTCCTGCTCTCATTCCCCCCCGCCCCCCCGCACAGGGAGGCAAGGCAGCATGCTGCACGTGTCCCCCACCACCTTGTGGAGAGGAGGTGGGTGGGTGCACGGCCCCAGCCTCCACAGCCCCAGAGCACTGGGAGGGTGGGCCTTGGAAGCAGCAACACTCCACCCCCAAAATACCTATAGGAGGCATTTTGGGAGCGGAATGTGGGTGGGGCCAGGATAGTAGTTTGGGAAGGCTATGCTTTCCCCCACCTGTTATACCTGATGCCTATGCTGCTCCATGGCAGCAGCCCCTGTCCATGTGGGGTCCGAGCTCCTCGTGGACAGAGGCTGCTGCCACCCTGCACTACTGCGTCTGTTTCAGAGGCAGCAGTGTGGGGTGGCAGGCAGGAGCCTGTCTGTGCGGGGAGCTGGTGCTCTCACACCAACATAGCTACTGCCTTTCATGGAGCTGGTTCTGCGTCTATTCAGTTACCCGCTATTTAACATCCCTAATTTGGAATTCCACATGCCCACTTTTGTTACAGTTTTGTTCCTCAGTGATTGTCTGTGATATGTCTGAGTTTTAAGATCCATTTTCATCTTCAATTTTTGGTTTAAGAGAACTGTTTCTGTTGCAGTAATGTTTTGTTGAATGGGTTGCAAACACAACTGCAGAAGCCTTCTTTTTTATCCACAGTTGGGACGGGCACTGTTACTTCTAAAGAGAGTTTATTTTTTAAATGGAAAATGCCATAGATTTCAGCAGTAAATAAACCAAAACTTGTGACTTTAGAGTTTTGTTTTCTAGAGCGCTTGGGAAGAGGTAAAGAAAAAAAGCATAAATATGGGTATGTCTACACTACAGCACTAATTCGAACTAACTTAATTCGAATTAGTTAATTCAAACTAAGCTAATTCGAATTAGTGCATCTAGACCTAAAAACTAATTCGAATTAGCATTTTGCTAATTCAAACTAGCATGTCCACATTGAGTGGACCCTGAACTGAAGTTAAGGCTGGCCGGAATCAGTGCCCGCAGGGCATTAGGTTAGAGTGTGGAGCTGCTGCCTAAGGCTAGCCAAGGGCTGTGCTTAAAGGGACCCGACGCCGACCCCGGACAGACAGTTCTCAGGGTTCCCCGCTTGCTTGTCTAACTCGATGAGGGACAGCAAAGCAGTCCTGTCTTGTAGTGCCCTGAGTGCCCACACTCGGCACGTCACAGCACTCGGCCATCAGCCCGGCTGCACTTGCCGCAGGCTGCCATCCGGAGGGCCAATCGGGGGGCTGTCAGGATCTAGGAGGCCCTGCAGGAGAGCTTCCACCCCGAGGAGCCTGTAGAGCCACCCCAGTCTTCCCCACTGGGGGCTTGTGCCCCATTCCTCCCTCACCTCTTTCCACTTACCCCTCCCTAGCCCCCCTTTCTGATGTAAAAAATAAAGGACATATGTGTTCAAAAATACAAACTCTCTTTATTTAACAAAACTGGGTGTGGAGGGGGGTTGGGAGGGATTAACCTCTGGGGAGACTGGGAAAAGGAGGTGGGAGAGGGGAAGAGAGAGGATGGAAGAAGGGAGGGGGAAACCTGGGAGGAGGGAGCTGGAAGGGGGAAGCCAGGGGAAGAAGGAGGAGGGGAAGTACAGTATAAAACTATGGTATGCCGTATCTTCAGTACTGATGTGGTCTCCTCACCTCAAAATAGATATTTTGGCCTTGGAAAGGGTTTAGAAAAGGGCAACTACAACGATTAGGGGTTTGGAGCAGGTCCCATATGAAGAGAGGCTAAAGAGACTGGGACTTTTCAGCTTAGAAAAGAGGAGACTGAGGGGGGATATGATAGAGGTCTATAAAATCATGAGTGGTGTGGAGAGAGTGAATAAAGAAAAATTCTTCATTAGTTCCCATAATATAAGGACTAGAGGACACCAAATGAAATGAATGGACAACAGGTTTAAAACTAATAAGCTAAAGTTCTTCTTCACACAGCACATAGTCAACCTGTGGAACTCCTTGCCAGAGGAGGCTGTGAAGGCTAGAACTATAACAGAGTTTAAAGAGAAGTTAGATACATTCATGGAAGTTGGGTCCATGGAGTGCTATTAGCCAGGGGGTAGGAATGGTGTCCCTGGCCTCTGTTTGTGGAAGGCTGGAGATAGATGGCACGAGACAAATCGCTTGGTCATTGTCTTCAGTCCATCTCCTCTGGGGTACCTGGTGTTGGCCGCTGTCGGCAGACAGGCTACTGGGCTAGATGGACCTTTGGTCTGACCCAGTATGGCCATTCTCATGTTTTTATGGTCTAAGCTCAGGGTCGGGGTCTCACTGGACCAACTTGATTTTCATGCAAACCTGCTCCTCGGTTCACTTGTGGCCTTTGTTGGCCAGGCTGGCAGCTATCCTGCCCTAGACAGCCTCATTCCTGTGCCTAGTGTGGAGGTTGTGGACATTGGAAGCCTCCTCTCAAACCTTGATGAGGTCCATGATCTCCGCACTAGACCAGGCGGGCGCCCGCCTCTTGCGGCCCCGGGCAGGCTCCTGGGAGCCGCCAGCCTGGTCCTGGGAAGAGGTGGAGGGCTGGGTGGCAGCGGGTGGCTGGCTCATCCCGTGCCAGTTGCAGGGTCTGCTGGCTGGGTGCTGGCAGGTTTGCAACTGGCACAAGCACTGTAGCCAGACCGTGGCCCTTTAAGAGCTCCGGGGCTGGGAGGGGGGCAGAAAAGTTTCCCTGGTTTGGCCCAGAGTGGCTACCAGGGCAACCTCGGAAGGGCTAACCTCCAACTAGGTCGAATTAAGTGGCTACACAGCCTTTAATTCGAACTACTTAATTTGAACTAGTCGTTAGTCCTCGTAGAATGAGGTTTACCTAGTTTGAATTAAGCGTTCCGCTAGTTCGAATTAAGTTCGAACTAGTGGTTTGCCTGTGTAGAGCCTATGAAAGTTAATTCGAACTAACAGCTGTTAGTTTGAATTAACTTTGTAGTGTAGACATAGCCTATGTGAGGGATTGATGAGAGAATAACAAAGGAGGAAATAAAAAATAGTGAGGAAAGCAACACCAACTGTGTGTTTGTTAGAAATAACATGCTGTCAAATATAGTCTCTCTTATTCTTTGTTACAGCTCAGACAGTGAGTTTCAGCATCTGTCTTTAGTTCCTGTCTTTGTCCCAAATGTCTGGGAGTAGGAATTTAGGAGAATTTTGTTGTTGCTGTCATTCTTTGGCCATTGGAGAATGTTATTCCTGCTTCTGTTCCCCTAGGCTCCCTCTCTTGTAATTCTTTATTACTCTCCCTGCCTGATTGTCTTTCATGTAAGTCACCATTTGTGGAGGATTGTTAACTTACTTCCTCCTCCAGAGGGATAATTAAGTGAGGCATCAGGTGAAAGCAGAGGAAGAGAGAGCCTTATAGGTATTCAGTCATATAGGATGATGGAGAGGAAAACGGGGATCTGTAGGAAGGAAGGTAGTAGGAGAGGAAGGAGAAAACCTCACAGGAGCGGTTTCCAAAGAAAGGGAGGAACCTCTCAAAGGGGAAAGAGGAAAGGGATGGACATCAATGGTACAAAGGGAAAAAGGAAAGATGGTGCCTCCCAGGTGGGAGAAGGGGGGACCATGCCAAAAGAGGGAAAGGGAGAGCAGCAAGTAGGGGTGGAGGCACTGCAAGGAAGAGATGGGAATAAAGAAGGTGAATATTCATTCAATCGTGTGAGAGGAAGGAACAGATCTCAGTTTGAAGAATAGCCCATTAGGCCTTCCCCAAGAAAAGACTAAATAGATATATAGGAGGCAACCAGAGTCTGCAAACAGGAAAGGATAGTTGTGTGTAAGGAGGAGTTTTAAGTTGAAGCCAATATTGGGTTGCAAAAACTTCCTAAAGCTTTGAAACCTGAGGGTTGCTCCTTCACTGGTTTTGTGTTCTAGGTATATTTGATATGTTGAAAATGGAGTCTTGCAGACTCTTTATGTTAATAGGGCTGCATCTCTGCAACGAAGTGTTATATAGTGACCAATGTCATACTGTAATATATGAGGTGAAGTATGTAGAATGAGACTGATGACCAAGAATGGCCCCAGTGACCTCTTTAGTCAAGTCTCTCCAGAAGGTCTGAGCTTCAAGTGCATTGCAGCACAGGATTGCTCGAAACAATCTTATGGCCAGGGCAGTCTCTCTCAAGAACAAAAGTACTTTTTTCTTACAATAGACTAGGCTCTCCACTTGGATATGGGATATGAGACTTAGATCAATGGCACCAAAGAGAAGAAAATACCTTCAGGGTGATGAGGGGTCATATCTCTGAACTTGTACTTTCTAAAATGAGGATCCCTACATGTTGATTAAGCAAACAGCATAATGCTAAAAAATGACTGTGGCTATGTCGACCAGCTATAAGAACCTTCCAGGTTATCTACTGTATCCAGTGAGTCTTGGACAAGACATGGGCTATTCTACATTCCTTTAAATCATGTAAATAACTTTCTCTCCCTCTCAAAGACATAGCCCAACACATTTCTTGCATGCCCCTTGTAATAGGAAGAAAGCCTCAGACATAAACCTGTGTATTAGAGATCTGGCATGAGGCAAGACCTGCTTACAGAATCTAGCAAGACTGTCATTGAAGAAATATACATTTCTTAGAAGTGGGAAGTACAGAGTACAGGCAGTCCCCGGGTTACGTACAAGATAGGGACTGTAGGTTTGTTCTTAAGTTGAATTTGTATGTAAGTCGGAACTGGTACCTATTGTAGGGGAAACTCTAGTCAAACATTTCTCCAGAGCTCAGGTTTATTCTCCCACACCTCACTTCCCTCAGTCCTTTATTCTCAAGCTGAGGTGTCTGCTGAGAAAAGCCGCTCTGCGTCTCCCGGGTCTGCTTGGGGGGGGGGGGCACTAGCTTCGCGTCTCCCTGGTCTGCTGGGGGGAAGCAGCTAGTGCGGGGTTGTCTCATCCCGTTTGTAAGTAGGGATCCGATGTAAGTCGGATCCATGTAACCCAGGGACTGCCTGTACTTAGGCAAACACATTCTGAAATGAAGTGCTACCAGAAGATTCCAATATCAAGAATGGTATGAAAACATTACGCAAGGATAACAGAAATGCACTGACCTGTCCTAAAAGATAAGGTCAGGATGACAGCACATTCTGGTTTATATCAGGGTATAAAGATGTATCTCAGAGAGAACATATCTGTCCAGCCTAGTGAGCAGTGGAAAGTCCCATCACTGTCTGAGCTGAATCCATTGTCATGGGTGTATATATATCTTAGTATTCACGTAGAGTCTGCCAGGGGCCATCACTGTGATTCATTGACAATAAACCTGGCAGGGTGCCTTCGTACCTTATCGTATCTTGCAGTCATTGGGCAGTTCACTCGAGGTCTGCTGTGCCAACTGTCTACACTGAGCCTTGTATGTGACCCCAAACAATGGCTATAAGGAGGGAAATGGAGAAATACGATAGATTTTTTTTTTATGTTTTGAGATATCATCAAAACCTTGAACTATAACTACATCTATAATGCATAGTTTTAGATTTTGTGAAGTTTTAGGTTCCTCGTTCTTTATTATAAAAGACAAACTTCTTTTGAAAATGCTGATTTATTGTTTGTTTGTTTGTTTTTTTAAGAGTTACTGATGAAAGTATTAACTACCATTGTTTTTTGGTGGATGTGTGAAGCAGGATTGATGTTTTTATTTTTCTCTAAATGTTTGTTAGCTATTTAATTGGACAAGTTACCTCCCTTGATTAACATTCGCTTCCTTAACCCTCACCACGCACAATCCAAGCGAAGAGCACGTCTACACTACTGCTTAAATTGATTTCACTCACATTGATCAGGGTGTGAAAAAGTCACTCCTTCCCCCTCCAATAAGGATGTAAAAGATAGTTGATTAGTCGACTACTTGCATTTCGCCACCTCCTTGCTACCTCTATATCAGAGACAGTGGGTTGCAGAGGAAGCAGAAGCCAGTGCTGTGGGAAGTCAGCTTAAAAGCTAGTTCCCCCAAGCACGGTCTCCACAGTGTGGGGACGGGGGCAGGCAGGGAAGCCTGAGCCACAGCAGTCTCGGAGCCAGCACAAGCTGGGACTGCTCAGTCCTGGCTCGCATTGGGTCCTGAACCTATCCCTCACTGCGGCTCTGTTGAGCACAGAGTTGCAGTGGTCCTGGAGATGGCACTAGTTGTGACCCCGCTGTGGCTCTGTAGAGCACTTCCCCTTAGTGACTAATCGTGTAGTCAATACAAATTGTAACAATTACATGATTAGCCAAATACCCGCTCCTTTACATCCTAACCCCCTGAGTGACACAAGTTATAGGGTGTGTCTATACTACAGGGTTTTGTCGACAAAAGTCCACTTTTGTCGACAAAACTATACCTGCGTCTACACTACCGCTGAGTTCTGTCGACATAACGTCGACAGAACTCAGCAGTTTTGTTGACGGCTGTAAACCTCATTTTATGAGGAATAATGCCTTTTGTCGACAGAGTTCTGTCGACAGAAGGTGTTATTGCATCTAGGGTTGTGTCTAGACTACAGGGTTTTGTCGACAAAGCAGCTTGCTTTGTCGACAGAACTGAATGTAATCTAGACGCTCTTTGTCGACAGAAGCCTGTAGTCTAGACGTACCCATAGTGACCTAAGTACTGTCTACATGAGTGCAATGTTGATGGGAAATGCTCTCACACCAGCCTAGCTACTGCCTTTCAGGGAGGTGGAATAATTATGCTTCCTGGAGAGCGCTGTCCCATCGGTATAGAGTGTCTTCATCAGATGCACTACCTGCCCTCAGATATCATCAGGAATTTGGGAATGGTGAAACAAGATCAGGAATGGAAGTTGGTTGTGGGAGTAGAGAGTGTGGTGGCTAAGCCATATACACTCATTTTATGCTGCGATTTTCAAATCCCTTGAAAGTCCCAACTTGGTCATTACTTGGACTGTTGTTATGAGTTTAAAAAATTTGTTGAGAAACTGATACAAAAATAATGTAGCTTGACAAAGCATGTCATGCTTACATTTCATTTGTGACTGCAGCACTGCTCGCGAAATAAGACACTCATAATGTGAAGGTAGGGTTTTTCACAGCTCTATAGCCCTGTAAGTTGTAAGACAAGTGCTTTGAGATCCTTGAATTTGCAGCAGCCATGTGTTACTTGGTTATTAAAAATCCATCAGACAATTGAGGAACATTTGTTTTTATGTTTTTTAATGAATGTTTTGGAAAAAGATTGGTTAGTAAGTTTTGCTATATGGATATTTAAAATATAGAAAAGTCACGTAGTTAAATTGCTATGTTTTATGTAAATTATGAACTCTTTGTACCAATTTTTCCTGTTTTTAAAAATAGAAAAGGAAAAGTCAACCTTTTTTCACAATCTGTTAGCTGCCATTTGAGTTCCATATCACTTACTATTGTACCTGTTTTGCTGTTTTATATGTTTGTCTGTCTCCTTCTCTCTCTGTCTCAAAGAAAATAAATAAAGTAGCAATGAAGCTCCAGTTTTTTTCTGTTCATGTACTTATTATTGTGTATTATTGTTTATGTAGTTCTTTGAAATACTCAGATGTGATAAAGATTGTGAACATAATGAAGTGCAGAACATTATTTTAAATATTCTAAATTAACTTTAAAAATTATAATTACTGAATACATGTGCAACAGTTCCAACAGCAAAACTGAAGAAAATGTCTCTTAAGATGTTAGGTGAAGTTAAAGTTTAATTTAATACCACAAATTTCCTCTTACTTAAGTGGTCTTTTTACTAATTAAGTGCCAGTGGGGGTTACTTCTAGCACTGAGAAAAGTATTTTCCATTTCTTTAAAAGCTTGCTGTGGAGTCCCCTTTTTAGATGTTAGTTATTTTTCTTTCTTGCATGTCATCCATTAAAGATTAGCTGAGGAAGGTTGGAGCATGGAGAGATTATGAATGACAGAACAACTCCTGTGGAATAATAATCAGTTTTTGGTATTTAATGCTGTTTGACTTTTGCAGACACATTTCTTATTAACCTTTGGTACAAAGAGAAATCCAGGTTCCTGATATCTCATGGAGAAGATGAATTCAAGATCCTCTTCCAATTAAACTGAAATAAGGCCAATATTGGGCTTTAGCCAAAAGAACTCGCTAGTTCCCAACCTTTATGTTTATAAACCTAAATAGATATGACATTCTACATTTTTTAAAAGTATGTAATGCATATACTTTCACTAATTATTCAGCTCTCTGTGTATAATTATTCATTATGTATACAGTATGTCTATATGTCTATATGTTTTCTTGTCATTGATGTTGCATTATGCAAACCTACTTTGTAAATGTTTTCTCAAAATGTGTAAAATGTGTTTGAGTAATGAGGATGGGAAAGTACACTGAACGGTTGAAAAAACAGACAATGTAGGTTTTTCTTTGCTATTCTGCTGAAGAATTGTAGGCTGTAAAATTGGCAAAATAATTGTTTCACTTTAAAGTTTCCTTTAAAATTAGCAGAAATGTCAGTAGTCTTAAAAACAATATACAGGTCACAACTATCTGGAGTATAAAATTTGATTGGATGGAACAAATTGTTCACTATTTCAGTTATTAAGTTATAAACAATTTTGCTTTTATGCAAAAAGAAATCTAGAGTTTATTTCACATAAGGTCCTGTTAGTGAGTTTTTGCTTCTTAATGCCAAATAAACCACAAATATAAAAATTGTTTTTCCTTTATACACAAAATTAAGGACTTCATGCTATTCTTTAGAAAAAGGAGTTGAACTAAACCCCTTACAGTTTTTGAAGTATTACACACAAACATGACCATAACGTGCTTACATTTATATACATACCCATGCTATGTACCAATCTTTTTTCCATTAAAATAAATGAAATAAAACCATTCATTCAGGAATCAACAGTTATTTGTAGAAGAAGATTGAACAAAATTGCTGTTCAGTTTTTCAGCTGTGTGGAATTCTGTATGTTGAAAGCAGAAGGGTTAAAGTTGTACAAGGATTAACTTTCACAAGAGCCAGGTTAGACAAGTCCTGTGGAGAGTCGGTGTCGAAACCCACAAGAACTCTTCTTTTTTTTCATTGTATTGGGATCTGAGTGCACAATAAAACCACAGTACAGAGCTACATTTGATAATTGCCAACTAAACAGTTTTAGCCATTTAGTTAAATCAGTGTGTTTACAGCACTGGAAATTTAGGAGCAGATGAGTACAACAAATTAAATACATATAGCAAACACAAAGCAATAAAAGTGTCAGTGCATTCTATCTGTGTTTGTACAGATTGCTTTATCTACAGAGTCACATTTATATGTAAATAGCTTGTAGTCAGTAAGTCCTAGTATAGACCAGTCAAAATGCTTGGTAAATTTTCATTCATCAGAAATTTGCTTCTAATTTTTAGTTACATAACAAAATTTTAAATAATTTAATGGTAGTTTTCAAAGTCACAATGAGGAACCTGACCAAGTTGTCTGTTCATAGCACAACATTACAGACCATTTAAAAATAAAAGTAAGATACGGAAGTTTTGCCATTGAGTTCAATGAGAATAGAACAAGGCCTTTTGGTTTAGCAAATTCCAGGGATTATCTGCATTTTGCAATGTTTGTGTGGAGGCAGATTAAGAGCACATTTTAATGACATTCACAGCAATGCAATTACTCTGTTTCAGTTTGACTATTATAAGTTTAATTTCAAAAATAAGAACTGTGCATCTAGTCATTAATCCCAACATGAAAAAAGTCTGACAATTTATTTGATTTCTAAAATAAATGACTAAAGAAAATATCTTATTTTTAATGGAAATTTAGTTTTGGCAAGTGTTTTTAAACTAACATCAATAGTACTGGACCATCTAGGAATGGCATAGAAAGACTCCAAAGCCCCTTCTGCCCAGAAGGACAAGGTACCCCAATGCTGGGGGAGGCTGCAAAGGTGAAAAGGAACATGGTTATTAGTGAATCTCTTCCACATTTTTCTCCTTTCTCTCCCCATTCTTTCTCCCCTTCCAACAACAAGAAAACACTCCTCTCTCTCACATTCGCAACCATTCCACTGGATACATTTCAGATGACCAATCCTTCATAGAAACAACCAAGCAAAATAAAGAAAAGACCCAGAATCTTAAATTTTGAAATATGGTTTTACCAAGTGTGGTGTTTCTTGTATTTTACTTTCTTTTTAATATATATTCAGTTGGGCAGGGGTAGAATGTGGAAATAGAAAATATGTTCTTTGCAGGAAAACAAACTAAATCTTAACTCTCTAAGTAGCTGTATAAAATATTAGTCAAATCAGAAAGTAAAAAAAAAAGACTTAGAAATATTTTATTTTTTGTTAATTCTGAAAAATTTTAACTAAGGAAACCTCAAATATTTCATCGTACAAAATGTATGTTACCCCAAGTATTGAGTGTAACAGTGAAAATACATATTATGCATAACCATTAAAAGTACTGTGATCATTCCAGAACCAACTCTAAAGAAAATCCCAGGTCATGCAGAGTTCAACAACCACTAATCTTGAATACTAAATCCAAAACCAAAAGAATCCTCTTATTACCCACCAATATATTATTAAAAGCAAATTTCTTTTGTCATTGTTATTCCTTGAAAATGCCAAATAAACATTCAGAACTTGAGTTAGTAACAAAATACTAACAAATAAAACCTTGCAGTATTTCTTAGAGCTTTTGGTTTTTGTTTTTGGGAAGATAGACAAACACACGCATATATATGTTCAAGGCAGAAATATATTACATAGTATATAAAACACCTTATAAAGTTCCACAGAATTATTATGTAAGTCAGACATTACAATGCTGAAATATCTATTACATCTTTTGACAGAGTACAATGGATAGTGATCTCATCTTTTGTTATAAGGGCTTCCTTTTATTCTGACTTTTTCCTTTTTTTATATATAAGTAACGTTAAGTGATTTCTGCTGAAGTAGATCTTTTAAAATCTGAACAATTTCTTCTTTCTTGCCTTTCCTATTCAGCTTTTCTATTTACACAGATGACCTCTAGGAAATCAGCAAACAGTCTTCTTTCCTGGGAAACGTACTCCCTCCCTTCCCTCAAAGTTCTGTTGTTTGGAGAATCATGAACTAATGTTTAAACTAGAATGATTTCCAACATACTCTCTTGCTATTACTGTATTATAAAGGTAGTTTAAAAAGTGCGGAAGACAAGTTTGCCAACAGAATCAGGTTTAACTAAGAAAATATGTACAATACTTTGACTCAGTAAACTCATACTTGGTATAGTTCATCTTCTTCATATTTACTTTCACCCATATTAGAAAACAATTAGCTTACTAAACAAATTTGAGTATTTGGGGAAAAAATCTACTTTGAGTCTTTCTCATTTGACTTAGAATTACAGGATATTTGATAAGCTTGTTTAAAAATGAGCATATGCAAATATTATTGTAAACACCCAATGATTTGTTTTACCTGCAATATAAGTATTTTACTTAGTTGGCTTACATAGTAGCTAATAATATTTGTTAATGTAATTTAACTGCTGTGAACCTTTACTGAACAAATATTGAAATTTTATACAAGTCAAAGAAAGAGAATCTCTAATGACTTTTGTAAAAGCTTCCATTTAATAGTTAAGGAGAAAAGTTTATATGACATTCCAGAAGCAATTAACATCAGATTTTACATTTAATAAAAGGAAAGAAGCATATGTATTTGCTTTATTCATTCCATCATAATTTGCATTAGTGCTGTGGGTGTTTAATGAGCAAATTCCAACTAAAATGCTATATTGATTTTCTAAGTGAACTTTGTAATAGCAATCTACCTTACAAAAGCTCTCTGTTTACAGTTGTTTTCTTTACTAAAAACTAAAAATGTTTTAGAGTTGATGGATTTAGCATAATGATCATTTTGAAATAAAGAGCTCTGGTATAATAGGTTTTTTTGGTTAGAAAGACAAAGATGTCATTAAATTATTCCAGAGCAGATAAAATGTAGCTATTCATCAATGTAATATATAAATATATTTCGAGCACACTTTTAGTAAGCATTGGAAAACAGTGTGTTGCATTTTTTTTAATTTGGTGAAATGTATCTAAAATTGTAGGAATAAACCTCTACTAACTCTTGCATGTCATGACATATACATGCTATTGCATTTAAAAAAAATCATCCTTTTAATCTACTGCTTGAATGTACAATTCACTTCATGTAATTAAATGTTTCAAGAGGAGAGAATTAGAAACAAAATTTTATTCTTGTTAGTCAACTTTCGAGATAAACAGGGTTGGGTTGATTGGTCCTTTGATGGCAGGCTTCCAAGGAAAACCCAGGACGGTGGAGTTGGTGAGTGGACTAGCTGGGTCTCAGTTTTTAGTCAGGCACTGAAATTGTGTGCTATCATGAAACTAGGAGCCATTGTGCATATGGAGGTACCATCTTTTGTTAAGGCCATAAGAACCTGATTGTTTATGCTCATTCACAATCTCATGACACTCTCCATAAGCATGGGGCTGTCCATCCTGATTTTGCAACCTAGATAGCTGCAGTCTTTCTATCAAAATATCTCCCATGGAGTTTTATTTGGACTCTCAATTGAGGTAATGGATTTCAGGAAGGCAGATTTTGATAAGCTCAGAGAACTTGTAGGTAAGGTCCCATGGGAAGCAAGACTGAAGGGAAAAACAACTGAGGAGAGTTGGAAGTATTTCAAAGGGACGTTGTTAAGGGCCCAAAAGCAAACAATTCCGCTGTGTAGGAAAGATAGAAAATATGGCAAAAGACCAGCTTGGCTTAACAAGGAGATCTTGCATGATCTCAAAA
The DNA here is from genome assembly GCF_049634645.1 of Pelodiscus sinensis. Lineage (NCBI taxonomy): Eukaryota > Metazoa > Chordata > Testudines > Trionychidae > Pelodiscus > Pelodiscus sinensis. The sequence continues at coordinate 46,505,740 of NC_134714.1, read as the reverse complement.
TAAAAAAGGAGTCATATAAAAAATGGAAACTAGGACAACTAACAAAGGATGAATATAAGCAAGCAACACGGGAATGCAGGGGCAAGATTAGAAAGGCAAAGGCACAAAATGAGATCAAACTAGCTACAGGCATAAAGGGAAACAAGAAGACCTTTTATAAATACATTAAAAGCAAGAGGAAGACCAAGGACAGGGTAGGCCCACTGCTTAGTGAGGAGGGAGAAGCAGTAACGGGAAACTTGGAAATGGCGGAGATGCTCAATGACTTCTTTGTTTCGGTCTTCACCGAGAAGTCTGGAAGAGTGCCTAACGTAGTGAATACAAGCAGAGAGAGGGTAAGTTTAGAAGATAGGATACACAAAGAACAAGTTAAAAATCACTTAGGAAAGTTAGATGTCAGCAAGTCACCAGGTCCTGATGAAATGCATCCCAGGATACTCAAGGAGCTGATAGAGGAGGTATCTGAGCCTTTAGCTATGATCTTTGAAAAATCATGGAAGACAGGGGAGATTCCAGAAGACTGGAAAAGGGCAAATATTGTACCCATCTATAAAAAGGGGAATAAGAACAACCCAGGAAACTACAGACCGGTCAGTTTAACGTCTGTCCCAGGGAAGATAATGGAGCAGGTAATTAAGGAAATCATATGCAAACACTTGGAAGGTAATAAAGTGATAGGGAATAGCCAGCATGGGTTTATGAAGAACAAGTCATGCCAAACTAATCTGATAGCTTTCTTTGATAAGATAACGAGCCTTGTGGATAAGGGAGAAGCGGTGGATGTCATATACCTAGACTTTAGTAAGGCATTTGATACGGTCTCGCATGATATTCTTATTGATAAACTAGGCAAATATAACTTAGATAGGGCCACGATAAGGTGGGTGCATAATTGGCTGGATAACCGTAGTCAGAGAGTTGTTGTTAATGGTTCTAAATCCTGCTGGAAAGGGATAGCAAGTGGAGTTCCTCAAGGGTCTGTTTTGGGACCCGTACTGTTCAATATCTTCATCAATGATGTAGATATTGGGATAGAGAGTACGCTTATTAAGTTTGCAGATGATACCAAACTGGGTGGGGTTGCAACTTCTTTGGAGGATAGGGACATAATTCAAAATGACCTTAGCAAGTTAGAGAAATGGTCAGAGGTAAACAGGATGAGGTTTAATAAAGAGAAATGCAAAGTGCTCCACTAAGGAAGGAACAATCAGTTCCATACATACAAGATGGGAAGCGACTGTCTAGGAAGGAGCATGGCGGAAAGGGATCTAGGGGTCATAGTGGACCACAAGTTGAATATGAGTCAACAGTGTGATGCTGTTGCAAAAAAAGCAAATATGATTTTAGGTTGTATCAACAGGTGTGTTGTAAGCAAAACTCGTGAAGTCATTCTGCCGCTCTACTCTGCACTAGTTAGGCCTCAGCTGGAGTACTGTGTCCAGTTCTGGACGCCACATTTCAAGAAAGATGTGGAGAAATTGGAAAGGGTACAGAGAAGAGCGACAAGAATGATTAAAGGTCTAGAGAACATGACCTATGAAGCCATGCTTCATGAACTGGGCTTGTTTAGTTTGGAAAAAAGAAGATTAAGGGGGGACATGATAGCGGTTTTCAAATATCTAAAAGGGTGTCACAAGGAGGAAGGAGAAAATTTGTTCCTCTTGGTTTCTGAGGACAGGACAAGGAGTAATGGGCTTAAAGTGCAGCAGGGGAGGTTTAGATTGGACATTAGGAAAAAATTCCTAACTGTCAGGGTGGTCAAATATTGGAATAAATTGCCAAGCGAGGTGGTGGAATCTCCCTCTCTGGAGATATTTAAGAACAGGTTAGATAGACATCTGTCAGGGATGGTGTAGACGGAGCGTGGTCCTGCCTTGAGGGTGGGGAGCTGGACTCGATGACCTCTTGAGGTCCCTTCCAGTCCTATTATTCTATGATTCTATGATTCTCATTCTTCCTATCATGTCTTACTGTGCAGTTAAACACATTCTGTTTCACTCTGGAGGTGGCCATGGAGTAGTAGGTAATGATTTATTTGTAGAGTTTGTAAAGCATTTTGAGATCCTTCTGTATGAAAGATGCTATACGGAAAAATTAAGTTGTGCAGCACAGGTTAGCAGCAGGCCCTATCCATGGGGGGGGTCTGAGTTCCCCACAGACAGAGGCTGCTCTGTGGGATGTGGAGCAGCTTCTGTATACAGGGAGCTTGGACTCCCGCGGACAGGGGCTGCTGCCATGAAGCACCCTCTGCCTATGGCGACAAAGGCTGCTTTGTGGCAGCCTTCCCTGCCCCCCTCCCTCCTGTGCTGCTGCCTGTGATAGAGGCAGCAGTGCAGGGGACGGGGGCAGATGGCACTGCAGAGCCAGTGCTGGGGGAAGCCAGCTTTAAGCAGTCTCCCCTCTGTCCCACATGGGCTTCTTCTCCTCCCCTGCCTCTGTAGGAGAAAGCAAGGGGGAGGAGGCAGGACCACAGAGCTGATACACATGGGGAGCTGGCTTGAAAGCTAGCTTCCTGAGTGTATCAGCTCCAGCCCACCCCCTTCACCTTCCACACTGCTGCCTTTCTGTCAGAGGCAGCGGCGCAGAAGTACGGGGGGGGGGGGAGTGCTTAAAGCCAGCTCCTCATAGGCAATGGCTCCAACACTCCCCCCCCCCCCACACTTTTTCCTGTTCACTCTTTTTGTCCTTATTTATAGAGTTGTTTTCGATAAAGAAAGGTGATAAGTATATGCCACTTGTAGTACATGCCAGCACTCCCAAATGACATTATGCTTCTCAGAATTCTGCACCAGACACAGGTAGCATGGCCACCGCAGCCACCTGTGAGAGTTCAGTGTGTCTTGCCCCAGGAGTGGGTGTGGCCATGGCCCCTCCTGGCTATACATGGTGACTAATGTTACACAGTCTTAGTTCCTACAGGATCACAAGGACTGAGATTAGATCAACCCTTCCATTGGATTTGGGGGAGGAAAGACGTGCCTTGTCCCCTGCTCCACACGTCTCGCACATTCATGCAGGGGTAGCTCTAGGAAAATCCTTTTTTTAATATTTATCTGCAAATATGAGCTTAATAATGAGTGGAAGATTTTTTTGTACAGTACTTGGGTTTTTCTCTTTGTTAACCCTTGAAGAGTTAGCGTCTTATGCTCCAATCCTACAGCCCTCCTGCAATCAGTGGTACTCTGTGCAAGGAGCCTGCCTTTGCCAGTGCAGCCTGTAGGAGTGGGATTATACTTTATGACATATCAGTAACTCTTTAAAATGTTGAATATTGCTGTGAAAATTTCTCAGCCCACTATCTAAAATTATTTGGCTACCATAATAATTACCCCCTGTATGAAATTAAAGAATTTTTAAAAGAAATGTTGGTATAATTTTAGAACTTTTTAAATTTATGAATAATAAACATTGTCAGATATTGGCAACAATGAGCACACATGTTGAACATGAAAACATGTATGTTAGAATCTGTAGAAGATCTGTCCAGAGAAATCTAGCAGCTGGTAAATAAGCCTTCTTCTATCAGCCAGGTAAGTTCAGCAAGAACTCTGCTGATTTAAAGAATTTACCTATTAGCATATTTTGGGTTTTCTTTTTTTTTTTTTGTACTTTCCAAATATTTTTTCTTTTAATAAAAAAATTGTATCATTTAAAAGCAAATTTGTGACAGATTTGGAGGTGCTCTGTAATAATTTATGCATACAACATGTTGACCTGATTACCGGGAAGTTTATGAAAATATTGGTTTAGTTTAATAGAGATCTGAAAGGGGAAAAATGGTTCAAGATAAGCCATGCCTACGCAAACATTTGAGGGTTGTTAAGAGACAATGCCAGGACAGGAGAAGGCCCAGGAATACTGGAGATCAAAAGAACTGTGACACTTTGAAAGGATCTCTTTCCCTTGTTGGGAGGAGAGGGCAGTTCTTTGGAGGAATGTGACTGAAACACATGGACACTACTAAGGTGTTTGAAGAAGTTAGACCTGCCAGTGTTACCATCATGGGATGATAGGCCTTTAGGTAAGATAGCCATGTGAACTGTTTGTTTTAAAATATTTTTTTATCTATATGTTCCTACTGTTAAAACAACCAATACTTTGGTTTAAGAAGACTGTGTGGTCACTGTATACCTACTGAGTAAGCACAGTTGATACATGGGGTACTGTGGGCCAGGGCCTGAGCTTCCAGTGAGAGGATTGTGGCATTCCATTCCAGGATAAACAGACACATTGGGGTGCAGACAGATAATACTTATGTCAGATTAACCCACCTACATAGCTCAGATCTGTGTAGAACAGCAGTTACGTTGCAGTTTACCCAGTCATAAGAGCTCTTATGTAGGTTTCAACTGTTGAGATACGGAGGCTCTTATGTAGGCTTCTGCTGTTGGCGCACAGATTCCAGAAATCCTGTGTTCCTTTGGGAATCAGATAAGCATTAGTTCATAGTGCTTATTTGTGCCACACAACTGTCCAGATGTCAGAATCTTGTTCTTCATGTTCTATTATTCTTTCATCTCCAAATCAATTGTGTTTTTGCAGCTGCATGCTCTGCCCATTCACCTAACTTTATCTCTTGAACAGTAGCAAGAATATGGTATCTATCACAAAGGGGCAGTTAGCTTCTGACTTTAGGCCTCTTTGAAACTTTACAATTATCTTCAGCAGAAAAATTCTTCTTCTCTCACCACCAAACAATATTCAGGCTGAAGATATCTGAATGAGTATTCGATGGATGCTCCAAATCAGGGCAGAATATCCTCAGATAATTGGGCATGTTTTTCTTATGATGCAGAACTTATTTTCCTGCTAGAAACACAATTTGACATATATCTTTAGTGACCTTTCTAATGTGACTGGGTTAAGGACTTCTCTTCAATGTGTACAAGAGGATAGACCATCCTAGAAACAACATGTGTAACTATCCCCATTCTCTTTCATCCAGCCTATTATACTGGTTTGGCCCTCTTGCGGTACTCTTCAAAAGCACAAAGATCACATCTTTCTTCCTTCTTTCATCCACTTCCAGTAATACTTCTGGTTCTGCTCCAGAGGTGACAGAAGTATTTCATAGCCAGAATACCTTTCCAGATGGTCTGTGAAGTTCCGTTCACATATTCCCCCTGTGTCCTACATTTCTCAGCTGCCAAAACTTCTTGTGAAAGTCAAGGAATCTACAAGCTAAAGGGTATATTATTCACTATATAGGCTACATTTTCATCTACATTTTGATAGTCTTGCTATCAGTCCTTCAAATGATTTAATTTATTGAACCGTTCTAATGGCACAGTGGGCAGAACTGTAGAAAGCATTGAATTTGTGGTGCTATATCTAAGGTGACCAGGGTAGGGGATTTCCCCTATGTCAAGCCTTTGTGATTGGGGCATTCTAGTTCTTCCCAATTCGAGTAATGCCAGGAAATGGATTGCTGAAGCAGTTACAGTGACCAAAAGAGTCATTTTATGGAAACAAAGATCAGCTGTTTCCCTCACATTCTTTGTTCAGCTAACTAACCAAACCAAGACTGACCTCTTGAAAAAACTGACATTAATTTAGGGACACACAAAATCCAAATGTGAAAGATGTTTGGTCTTTCATGGGACTATTACAACTGAAGTCAGGTAAATTAGGCTTCTCATGCATCTCCCCATTTTTTTAGTTTTGTGCTGGGAGATTAAGGAATTATTTATCTTGTAACACTCAAGAACATTTATCTATGAATATTTCATGCTGTGTTATTGTTAAATCCATACTTCTGCTGTTTTCTTTGTCATTGAACTTGACTATATCTGTATGGATACAGTAAGACTTCTGAAAAATAATTTTAAAAGTGAGATTTCCTCATAGGGTATTTTCTCCACAAAATTTAGTTATGAGAAACAGTTCTGGTACTTTTGACTGCAGTGACATTTTATTACTATTTTGTCTTTTAAAGATTTGTATTTATTTGGTACTGAGGATATAACTACAGTAGTAAGCAAACAAGGGTTATAAAATCTAATTACAATTTTTTATAATGCCATTTCTATGGAGTATTATAAAGTGCTTTATAATAAATTGGATAGAGCCACTTTCATACAGACATCATAATGTACAAAGGTGAAGCTGGAGAAAAGAAACTAAGATAGAAAAAACAGCAGTGTTGGCTCTAGGTTAAAGTGAACAGGGATCAATTTCAAGTGAGACTTGAAGAAAGGGAATGACTCATCTGTGACTCAGGGAATGGGAGGGAATTCCAGCTAGATAGGGGAAGTACAAATGCAATAGCAGTCTTTGACTCAGCAGAACTGTAAGAATACTGGAAAAAAATACCAGCATTTAGAGAAGTCATTGTTGGGTGTAGCACAAATATGTGGATTAAAGATCAGTTCATTAGGGTGAAAGGGGTCCACAGAGGACTTTGAAACCCAGAGGAAACAATTTTGTATTGAATTTGGAAATTCAATTCCAGTGCCAATGATAGAGGATATAATCTTTCTTCTTGGAATAAAAGTAGACTTGCTGCAGCATCCTGAGTCCCCTGAAGTTGAGAATAAAAGTTTAGGATGACCACAAAGAGAGATCTGCAATAGGTGAGAGAAGGAATGTTGAAAGTGTGTGAATAAAGATTTTAGCAGAAGCAAGGTTGAGATAGGGATTCTGACAGTCTTCCAGAGCTGGTGTTAGGCATGTTGACAAAGGAGTTGCAGGAAGAAAAAAAAGGAAGCCCAGTATGAAGAATGACTTGAACGTTTCTCTCCTGGTGAGCAAACTAAAAGTAAATTTTAGTTTATTGGCACCTAGTGTTCAAAGGTCCCTGAATGCTTTAACAGATAATATAACAATATATTAACAATGGAGTAAAGGCTTGACAGGGAGAGAGAGATGCTGACAATATTATCTTTGTAATATCAGAGAGGCACTACACAAGAGCTAGATTGTGCACCGCTATGGGGTCAATTAAAATATGGTGTTAAAAGATCCTTTCTCTTAATCTTAGGTTGTGCTGTAACAGAAGGCTCTAGTTATATCTGATATGAATATGAGCATGAGGAATTAGCCTAATTTTCAGAGTCACTGCTTCACATAAGTGATGGTTTTCTTCTTCTGTGATATGAATTTGAGGGTCAGTCCCAAATCCCTGTTCCTTATTTGTTCCTTTAGGTGTTCATGTTAGCTACCAGATGCACTTTGATGTTTTCAAAACTGTAAAGCAAAATCTTGTTATGGTATCTTCACATTAGCAAATGTTTTGTATAGGCAGTTCAGTCAAGAACTGATCCAAAGGACACTGAAGTGAGTGGTAAACTTGTTGATTTCAAAAGGCATTAGATAGGGTACATTGTGAAGATACAACTAAAGCTGTGATAAACACGCTGGTCCTTTTTACAGCCCTCGTGGAAGAAGTATATACAGCTCAACGAGAACGTGATGAAGCTGTCATGGCTAGACTTAGGTTAGCCAACGAAGAGCGAGATGAAGCACTTCTTCGAGCCAAACATTTGGAGCAATCCATTAAAGGGTATGTGTGTGTTTTCATCGTATGTAAGAAGATGACTTTTTATTGGAACCCAAAGGAAACTTGATCATACTAAAAAGTGATCAGGTGGTAAATCTTAACAAGAATTTCAGTGTGATAGAATTTAAGAGGGTCTCAATATATCAGCACTATGTATAGAGTTTTTCTTTTTCAACATTATCAAATGAGGTCATATTTTTCTCCCCAGATGGAGAACAAAGCAAATGACTCTTGTTGGAAGCCCTCCTTCCCCCCCAAAAAACTGAATAAATCAATACAGATAAATCAGGGAAGTGTGACATTTCTTCACTTAAAGTACAAAGTTGTCAGTCAGAAGTTGCACTGTATAGGAAATCAATTGAGTCTTTGAGCCAACTAGACTCATTCATTTCAGCTAAATTTCTGCTAGTTACAGTGGAAGTGTGGAAAAAATTATGTGAATTACCCTCCTATTCTTTCTCTTTAAGGCAAAAGTCATCTGAATACAAGAAGAACTGGCTCTTTCAATTATCCATTCTCTTTATCTTTATATTTTTTATCCTTGTTCTCTTTTCCTCTTTCTTTACTGTTTCCTCACTTTTTTGCCTACCCCTAATTTTCTTCTTTCTCATTTTTCATCAGTACATCCTCCCTAGTTGACCCTTTATTTCTTGTTTATCCAACAATTCCCACTTCCTCCCACTCAAATGCACTTATACAGCAACAATAGAGCATTCTTTTTTAATCATTTCCCTTGATCATAAGAATTCAGGTGGCTTTGCCTGATTATTACAGAGTAAATTCACTAATTGCCATATTAGGTGACTACACTTGTCTTAAATGTCAAAGATCAGATGTCAGGTATGGGTTGATTTCATAGCCTAGTGTGCATAAGTGGCTATGCCAGATTTAGGGTCGTGAAGACTAGTGCATTCAGAGGCATGGGGTTAGTACACTGTCAATTGCTGTGTGGCAGAGGGATGCTTGAAGGGTGATCTCTGACAGCAGCATCACAGTACAAATTACATGTTGTTCTTGAGCAGACATTGGAAGTTGGATGATTACAGTGTCTGCTCCTGAAATGTTACATTACAGCCTGTGCCAGAACTGCTTGCTCTTAAGCTACTTTGTATGTGCTGAGTCCCCCATTCGATTAAATATCTATGAACTGGGCGAGGCTGCACTTCTTTAGTGTTTAAGTTTAATTTTTAACAAATTGTTAGTCTTTGTATTTTAGACCCCCCAAATAAATAAATAATTTTTTTCTGTAAATAAAATGTTTAACTATTATAGTTAACTTTTAATTACCATAGAAAAAAATGTAATGTTTTGTTTAATCACCTCTGTAGGCAGAAATTTGTGCTATTACTCAGAGCTATTGTTCTCTGAAACAGCAATTAGCAATCATTTGGCAAAACCGTTTGCTGCTACTTTACATCTGGCATATAAGTAAATGTGCCAGTGCAACAGAGAGAGTGCAATATTTTTTCCCAGTATTAAAGAAGGGCACCACAGGAGGCTTAATTTGACTCCTATATTTTATGATGGGATAAAACAGAAACAATTCTAAGTGAGTTTTAACTAAGATATTTGTCCTCCTAGGGAGACGGAAGAATTACATTGTTAAAACACACACACACACACACACACACACACACACACACACACACACACACACACACGAAAAACCAACTGTCCCATTTATTTTGGGGTGCAGTAAAGCCAACAAGAATATCGTTTCAGGTTAAAGTTGTAAGTCCAGAAATAAATAAAATAACAGCACCAGTGCTTTCTATCACTAGGGAACTTTCTTCATCTAAGCACATATGAACAATTGATCCTTGTAGTCATATATAGCAGTAAACATTAATAACTTAACAGTCTGAAGTCAGTGCTGAAGATATGGAGCATTATTGAAAGATGGAGTCGAGCAGGTGGCACTTTAATATGTTCAGTGTCATGGTTGACTCTAAAGACTAGTAGAATGAAATTACTTGAGGTTCTAAAGATTTAAAAAGCGAACTCATTTTGCTGCACTAAGGAAATGCTACTGATCAGGCTTTCTGTGTCCCTTTTTTCTAGGCTAGAAAATATTAACCCTGAAGAAAATGACATGGTAAGCCGTTCTCTGAGGAGATTTCTTGATGTCAGTCTTATATCTTAGAGGCTTAAGTTCAATTGAGTGGGTTTCAAGAACTAAGATGTGGGAAAAAGAAGAATTGACACACTAATAATGTACATCTTTGCTGCAATATGAAAATTCAATAACTTCACTCAGTCAATTTACAATTCACATGTGCCTATTAATTAAAACCCTATATTAAATAAAATATATTAAAACTTCATGTCTGACTAACATATAATGCTGTTGGTAGACATTACAGGAATTACTGAACAGAATAAACAATGCAGACACAGGGATAGCTATACAGAAGAATGGAGCTATAATTGTGGATCGGATACACAGGACCAAGGAGCGTAGAAAGAAAATAACAGCTGAGGAAATGAATGCAGTGATAGAAGAACGGGATGCTGCTTTGTCTCAAGTAAGTCCCCACTAGTATATAAAAAGCACTCAGGGCCTAAATCTCTCTCCTCCTATCTTTGGGGGAACAAATTCTTCCATGTGTTTCCTGTTCAAAGTTTGCTTTTTAAAAGAGCCTTCTACATAGAAAATTCCTGAACACTACACAATTACTGTAGTAACATAGGAATGTTATTTAAAATGACCTTAACAACATTTGCAAGCCACTGTTCGGAGAAAATATTTTTTTCTGATATTCCAGGTTACAAAAGATGCTTCTCGGTGGTTTTCTCTCCCTCTCCCCTTGTTTAGGCTTCCAAAGTACAAACCTTTTTGCACTGCTCAGGGCTCAGATATGCAACTATTTGTGCAGTTGTAAATGGGTATGAAGGGTGCAGAGTAACAGTTCACTGGGCCATAAATATTTGTAAAGCTGAACTATTATAAATGACAGAGACATTTTGTCACATATAATTACCCTTTAGGACAAGCAAATTTTTTCCTACAGTTCTGCATTGAGGATCTGAAAATCAGGTTCCTGATGTGCTGTTCTGGTGTCCGGTGTCCTTTGTCTCTTTTATTTTACTCGAGAAGTTTGATGTCCCTTCTTGTTCCTGATACATCTCACAGCCCCTTCCATATCCTTGGCTTTACTAAAGAACATATTTCCCTTCCCTGAAGCTGGCAGAAACACTACCTGCTCCTCCGTTGCTTCAGTGGGCTAGAGTCGTACCTCACCACAGAATAGCTTTGGGTTTTGTGCCCACTCTTGGTTGCTCCTAGACTTAGTACTTGATATGACTTTACACGTTCCTGGGTTCTGTCATTTCAGATCAGGTCACAGGGATAGGCAGATCATGTTGTGAGTGCACCAGGGGGAGAATAAAGGGATTTGAGGTAGGAGGTAATACAGCCATTAAGCACTCACATCGTTCAAGAGCGGTGATCTACCTCTGCCCCTCAGAGGGCCAGAAACCCAGCATCTTCCCCAGACCTTAATTACGTAAATTATCCATTTCCCAAATATCACACTTTTGGGGATTAACTAGTTTTTAAAGTAGGGTTTATGGTCTTAGTTGTTGAAAACATGAATTATGTTCTGTGCAAGTGTGAAGTAGAGCCTACAGCCAGGTAGGCAGCCTTGACCTCCCCTCATCTGGTAAACTCCCATTGTTGGTGACCACTCAGGTCCTGGATAAGGGAGGTCCGACCTGTAGTTCATTCTTTGCTCAGGACAGATGTATTAAAAAAGAGAATGTCTGAGGACATCTCTTGGAACAGTTGCTTTGCAGCAGCAGATAGTATGAATTGGAATTTTATACATATCGAAGCAACTAAAGACAAATTCTGCTCTTGCTGTGCAGGAGGTGTTTGTGTAGGGGTTGGATGCAGAGTTAAAAAAAAAAAGGCTCCTGCAGCAGGGAAAGGGGTGGAATAAGAGGAGCCCATGGCACTGGAACTATTTTTAGGGTAGGGACACTGGGCTGTACCCCCTAATCCCGTTCATGCCCTTCATCACCCCAGACTGGTTACACCTAGGATGCTGGCATCTGTTCCAGGAGAGTTGGCAACCTTGCCATAGCTGGAGGCATTTGGACATCAAGTGGCTTTGTAGCCTCCAGGTCTGGTGGCCTGGAACCCATGGACAGCGAACAGCAGAGCCCATGGGGATGATGGTCAGCAGGACCCCAGGGGGTGCTGAAGCCAGCGGGGCTGGCCGGACCACTTGGAGGCCTCCTGGTAGAGAGGCCAGCCCTTGAGCACAGGGAAGCTGGGTAGAAAACCTAGGGGTGCTGCATCGCCTCCCAATCTGTATTTCCTGTACCTACTTTTATGAGAGTCTTCGGTCCTTGGTCCTGTTGTGGGAGCTTATTGAAGCTGCACGTGGCCACATCATAGAGATGTCCAAAACCTATCTACCATTAAAGTATAAGGTCTTGTGTTGGCCTTCTGTGCAAGTGTGAACATCCATCACAATGTAGTGGGGTTTGGGATTTCTGCAATAAACAGATAATAACTGATAGAGTATAGCTGATAGAATAGCCAAGGAATAAGTGAGTAGAGAACTGTAAATGACAAGAGTTTCAAGTAAAATTATTAAATTATTTGAGCAAAACATAATTTGCCAAATCACTGATACTTCAGGATGTATTAGTACTTTTATTGACTTTTCAGCTATTTTTAATAAGTCGATGAAATTATACAAATTTACCAGAACATATTTTAGTAATTTCTCTTTGGTCCATCTTTCCCTAGTTCCTGTCTCCTCCATTCATTTGCCATTCCAGACTATTTTATTTTATTTTTATTTTAAAAAAAAACTTATTAGCAACATGGTCACTGGTGAAACATGCAAAAATCCCATGAAAAGTTTATGCTGTTTTTAAAAAATTATTGTTATTATTATTAGCTTTTCTTACACAGGACATTGAAAGCTGGGCAACCAGTAATAGAAAAGATTTCAGCAAAGGAGGAGAATATGCTTGGTTTTTTAATTTTTGGTTTGTTGCTTTCATGCTTTTTTGTGAAATAAGAATTGTAATCTTGGCCAGTAAAACCGATAAACTTTTGATATCACAATTTGGCTAATATGGGAGCTGATGTATACACAAAAAGGCATAAATATGTCTTTTTAAAAAACCTGTTTCCTTGCATAATCTCACAGAATCATGTACGATACGTTGCTTTCTCAAATAATTAAACCAAGCATTAATAAAAGGTCAGTTATTCCACACAGTAATGGCTTAGGTGCAAAGAGCATCAGAGCCAATTTACAAATATATCTGTATAATACACAGGTAGTTTTAAATCATGCAGGTCATATTAAAAATTGTGATGTGAATTATATTGTGCTACCAATGTTTGATGCAAGCAGTACTATTTCATTAAATGTTCAGGAAAAATCCTACTACTATGAATCGTAAATTAATAGAACTCTATGAAATTTACTTATGGAAAACCTAACTTTTATGTTTACATCTGAGAAGCTCTTACAACTAAAACTAATATTCTAGAATATGTAAGATAAGTCTTAAAATTGTGGCCACCATTTCAAACCATATTTCTTAGTTGATAATGTCTTGGGTACTTGTGCAGTATACAAATTACTAGTCTTTTGTTAAGAGCATGATAACAGTTATTACAACCTATTGTCAAGAAAAATAGGAGATGGAATCTTGCATTAGATCACAGAGTTGCCTGAAGGTAACTCAGGTTGTCTATAGTTATACTGCATCCAACCCAAATTATTATAATTTACATCTGGGTCTGCCACAGGTGTTGGTAGTGTGAGATTTCTCCATTTTCTGTGGACATAAAATCAAGTTCACATGAAGACATGTCATAAATATTGACATTGGTCACACCCAGAGGGAGATATTTATTGACTGTCATTGTCCTATGGAGCATACTTATTAAGAGTTTTGAATTTGTGAAACTCTGTAAAAGCTACATTCTCCTACACAACTTGCTACTACTGTAAAATCTCGAATATAATGCACACCGATGTATAATGCGCATCCTGACTTTTGAATTTTATCATAATGAAGAAATCTATACTCCTATATATAATGCGCGCCCTGACTTTGCCCATTGTATGTGTATTTTATGATACCCGTCGTCATTGATCCGAAGGCATTGTTAAAAATAGTCTATTTGATTGCAAGTCTATGGTATGCCAGCACGTCGTATTTCCTGCCTTTTTGTATTGCCAGTTGATTGCACATGACTATAGAATATGCAGCGTTTTGACGCTCTATTACCTTTACATACGGTTGATTTTAGTAATGTTTATAACTTATTTTAATAAATGTCAGCAATTAATTAACTATAAACTATTTCATACGACAAGTAAGACGTAAATTTCATATTATTTATTGTTTTTAAATATTTTAAAGCATTCTAGGAATCTCTGCCATTTCAGGTGATGTTGATTTCATGTTTACTGCCATCTTAGCGTGGCGTCAGCATAGCAGAGGTTCGTCATCTTCTGACATGGAATTGCCAAAATAAAACTTTAAACAATAACTCCTATATATAATGCGCACCCCGACTTTGACCCAAAAAAGCTTGGAAAAAAGTGTGCATTATACTCGAGATTAAACGGTATCTGGTGAAGGAGCATCTGTGCCACTTGAGTTATCAGCATAACTGATGTCATGCAAGCAAGAACTTCCTGCCTGTTTTCAGGGTTTTATAGGGGGTAGGCTTAATGAGGCTAAACTATTAATCTTATGAATGAGGCCATTCACAACTTGACACGTGAGAGTTAACTGCAATTTACCTGAACAGCATCTAGCTCTTCTGGTATTTTTTATAATTTTTTTCCAAATTTTCTGAAGCAGAAACTATAACACAGAAAGCCACTTATAAATTAGGTTTCAGTTGGACAATATTTAAGATTCTTAAATAATGGATGCGCTGTAATAAATTGCGTGCCCTCTACAAGCATGTAAATATAGTCTTGAACTAGTCTTTTAGGTGTGATTTTTGTAGTACATTATGGTGGTTTTATTATATTAGATTATTGCACTCCATTTAATTAGACTGCTATTGTGCATATTCTTGGCAATATTTAACTTGTTATATTTCAGGACTTTAAATTTTATTTGAATTTTTCACTGCTGCACAACCTGGAAATGCTCTCTAATTTTTAGGAAGTGTGGTAAAACAGTCCTTTCTGAACTACAAATATCTAGGTTTGTTTTGAGATTTTTAATGTGATCACTTTGTCTTAACAGAGAGATGGACACTATTATCATATTGAGCTGCACATGTGTATATAATCTTAGATTGTTCACTAGATTGCTTAGCAAATATGCAAACTACATTTTGTATGTGCAAAAACAAATAAAATGATATAAACTCAAATATTTGATACTACTTTTAGTATGTATTTTCAAGTGAATAAAAAACAAACAACTAAAGTATGGCTAAACATTGACATTCATCCCTTCTTACCCTTCCACGCTCACCATCAACCATTTTTTTAGAAAAACAAACTCACCCATTCGGTTGTATTTGCCAAGATATATTTGTTAGTTAAAAGATACTGTGTTATGGTGTGGAACTTGTGTCTGTTTTATGGCTGCTCTTAGAAAAGAACACAGAGAGATGTTGACTGCCACGAGAATGAAGAAATCAGTTTCTTGGTTGATATTCAGTTTTACCTTAAGCCATTCGTGGAAATACCCAGTCCATTCAAATATTTGCAATGTAGTTCCTTAGTGAGTCTTACTTGTTTATTAAGTAATCAGATATATTTGTGATTAACTTTTAATACAAATACAACACAATATAGTCACAATTTGGTAATGTTCATTAAATATTTTAAAGGAAATAGTTACCAGCAAGAGGCAGTATGGTGTAGTGCCTCAAAGTAGCAACTGGCTGTAAGCCATTTTACACCTTCTGGACAGGAATGTTAACATGATTAAAGGTTTGGCAACTGAACCTGGGGCACTGAGTAAGGCATTGCAATTTTTTTTCTTTCCTTTTGAAGGAAGAAAAAGAGATATTTTTATCAGTAGAGCTTGAAGGTGCTTTTAAAGGAAGTAAACCAAGAGCATAGAACATACTGCAAGAGAATGTATTTATTGTGCTTTCGGTCTTAAATTGAGGAGCTATTTTGTAATTAAGGTACAGTCTGTTGCTATATGAAGTTTAAATAAATAAAGTGCAGAATTTGTTGTAGAAGAAAAGCAATAGTTTCATAGGCAGAATAGCATTGTCTGTTTAATACCCTGGGCTGAAGCAGTAATGTAATTGGTAAGCAAACCTGGTTTTACAGTTTTGAAGTTTGATCACATCCTGCTGTGCAGGAACATGCTTATGACTGTTCATGTACAAAACTGGCACACTCCCAGTTGCTCATCTAAAACAAGTTAAAGTGCCTGTCTCCGTTTCAAGTGACTGTTTGGCACCAGACGGCGTTTTATGGTAATTGAGACAGAAGATTAGAAGCAATACGCTTGACTTCCCACCATTATCAGTTTCAGCTAATGACTAATAACTGATAAATGTCAATAGGATTGGTAGGCCAACTTTTTATTAACTTTTCCAAGGCAGTTCTCAAACGGCTCTTCTGGTTTTACACCAAATAAGGTATAGCACTCAGTGTGTTTTTTGTGACACACATCAAGTGAACATTCAAGATTTTTCACCACACATCAGTGAACATTTCTTATTTAAGAAATACACCTGTGAAGTGCAATAACATTGAAGACCACAAAAAGGTGGTTATTTGAAAATGAGCTTGGGACTCCAATCTAAATTAGGGAATATCTGTCCTCATATAGAGGGGGTCAATAGTGCATGACCACACTGTTAGAACAGAGGAAATTCCTTTTGCAGTGAAGCTACCTTTTTGTTTTACACTAAACCTTGCAAATTAGCACCTCTGTTTTATATGCTTATGCTTATTCTAGCCTTTGCCCACACTTACTGATTTCACTCTGCTAGTGTTGGCACTAGCATACCAGAAGGAGCATCTGACAATGATCTAGCTGCCATGCTAAGACACTGCTCCCTCTACCACTCTGCTGCTGCCTTTAAAGCTAAGAGTGGGAGGAGGGCAATAAATCCTTATGGATGATATACTGAAGCAGACAGCTGTTGGGGTGGTGGTGATTTTCAGATTCATTGGTGTGTGTGGTGTGTGTTGCAAGTTGATTAGCTCCGTAACTATCTTGGTTCATTCCACTACCCGATTCCTCTTGTGCCAGCAACAGCAAGATCCCTGCATGCACACATTCAGGTGCTTTGTCTCTGGCTGGTAGCAGACACGTGGATGAGAGGAAAACTTTATCACCAGGAAGAAGGAGTTAATGCAGGACGCAGGAGAGAGTCTGCATAAAATCAAAGACTCTGCCTGTAAGATGCCTTGGTTGCACAGCTTCTGTTAGTGTGATCCCTGCTTTCAGTTTGTGAAGGATAAGAGATGGGGGAAGATAGAATACAAAATGAAAGTGCTAATTTAAAAGGTGGGATTTAACTAAAAAAATAACACTGTGGGAGGGTGGAACAGGGGGAATAGCTATTAGACCTGAATTCTCTTTCTCACAGGTAGCTGTAGGGAAACATCCACTCTGAAGTCCAAGCCTGTGAAGCTGAACAATGGGGTAAATTCTTTCATTCCACTGCAATTCTAATTATGTTTAAGAGTTTCTGTGCAAAGATTCATCAAAACCTTCGTTTCTGAGAAAGGTGAGTAGACATGTTCATTTATTGTCAGCTGCAGAAGAGACATTCTCATGGGGAAACACTGGATGCAGCTGATGCTAAAAGGGCTGCCTGACGGTACTTCCTGGTTGGGGGAGAGGTGGAGCTAATTTCTCAATTTGACTACAAGGATGGCATTGATTGATGCCATTAGGAACCCTCAGCTGGAAGGACAGGTTACTCTATAGGTCATGGAGGAAGTGAAAATTAGAGGATTCTGAAGGATTTTCTAATCTTCCTTCAAGAAGTTCTTATAATAGATTCTGATATCTAGTCTGAATGCTAAATATGAGTAAATATGTAAATGTGAATGCCTAACTTCCTTGAAAAGAGGGATTAAAAAATGTCTTTTTGAACTTCTGAAGCAAAATTTTAATTAATATAGCATTTTCTCCATTTAATGTCACAAACTTTTGCCTGAATTCTGCCCTGTGATACACCACTATTTGTATTGTTAAATCGCCCGTCGTGCTTACGCAAACAATGTGTTGTGTCAAATTTACAAGATACATATCTACGTAGTATTCAAGGGCATGATTAAGCCTTGTATCTTTAACTATAAGCTTTATTAAATTTTCAACTAGAACAGTCATCTTTTGTTCAGTACATAGGAACACCTTCCCCTTTTGAAAATGACAGTAGGTAGTGCCCATAAATTTGCATACAGGCTTGTTTGATTAATTGCTGTTTGACTCATCTATCATCGTGCTAAGCTCTAGGATCACACAGCTCAGACTCCCAAACCACTTTGTAGAATTAATTTAAATATTTAATGTCAAAACCTTAGGATGAAAAGCAAAAAATGGTTTGTCTTGGTGGCTTGTTTCATTAACAACCTGTAGAGGAAATTCCCAATGTATTATAAGTAATAGAGTGTATACAGTATTTAGTCCGTCAGCAGAATTGTACTCAGTATGTTTGAAACAAGTCATATAGGTGCCTGAAATTACACGCTTATATATATTTAAAGTAATGTTTCTACAATACTTAGAAGATGTAAAATGTTGTAAACTTCTAAAGTGTTGGGCCAGAAACTGATTTGCTTACTAAGCAGGAAAAAAAATCACATTGGCATTCTTGAAAATTTTCCCTAAGTGAGGACACAGGTCTTCTGAATTTGGCTCAGTGGGTGTTACCTTTAAAAAATATATACTATCCAAATTGTTAGGGAGAGTTTCTCATTGAATTGTAGTGTGCATGGGTAACATGCTTATGGAATATGTCTACAGAAATACATTGTTTATTCTAGATGCCCTTAGGGGATACACTTGAGTTGTGTCTCTGTTAAAACAGAAGGTTTTTTTTTTTAAGCAAAATGCAGGACAATGTAGCACTTTAAAGACTAACAAGATGGTTTATTAAATGATGAGCTTTCGTGGGCCAGACCCACTTCCTCAGATCAAATAGTGGAAGAAAATAGTCACAACCATATATACCAAAGTATACAATTAAAAAAAAAATGAACACATATGAAAAGGACAAATCACATTTCAGAACAGGAGGGGGATGCGGGGGGGGGGGAGGAAGGAAGGTAAGTGACTGTGAATTGATGATATTAGAGGTGGGGAGAGTGGGATGTCTGTGAGCTAATGGTATTAGAGGTGATAATTGGGGAAGCTATCTTGGTAATGGGTAAGATAGTTTGAGTGTTTGTTCATTCCTTCTCGGAGAGTGTCGAATTTTAACATGAATGACAGTTCAGAGGATTCCCTTTCAAGTGCAGATGTAAAAGGTCTTTGTAGCAGAATGCAGGTGGTTAAGTCATTGAGAGAGTGTCCTTTCTGGTTAAAATGGCAAGAAACTGTTTTTTCTTTGTGATCTTGTCTGATATTGTTTTGTGGGCATTAATCCTTTGGCGAAGTGTCTGAGATGTTTGTCCAATGTACATAGCAGACGGACACTTTCGGCACATGATAGCATAAATTATATTTCTGGATGCGCAGGAATATGTGTTCTTGATCTTATAACTCACTTGGTTAGATCCAATAATGGTATCAGCAGAATGAATATGTGGACAAAGCTGGCAACGGGGTTTGTTGCAAGGGAAGGTACCAGGGTTGGTATTAGTGTGGTATGTCCTGTGGTTGTTGGTAAGAATCATCTTGAGGTTAGGTGGTTGTCTATAGGAGACTATGGGTCTGTCTCCCAGAGCCTCTTGGAGTATGGTATCCTGTTCCAGTATGGGCTGTAGTTTATTGATAGTGTGTTGGACAGGTTTATGTTGGGGGTTGTAGGTGATGATTTTTTTTTTAATTATTTTTATGATCACTTCCTTCCTAATGATGTAAGTGGAATCCTGTATAAACATTATGTGGGAAAACTGGTACCTAGATTACCTCTTAAAAGATTTCTGAAAGTAAAATATTTGCCTCTTTATACTCTGTCTCCATAAATCCTGATTACAATCTAAATAGTAATTGATTATACTTTTCTAAATTTAGTATTACGTACGAGCACACTTTAAAAAGGCAAAGCATCATTTTTATTATTATAGTGGTAAAAACTCAGTCCATTTAGTTTATGAAGATATTAAGTAAATATATCAAAAGTTCTACCAGTCCTGCCTAAATGTAATTAGGAAAAAAAAGGTGCTTTCCCTTTTTTTAAATAATTTATGTTTACCATAGTACTGT
The DNA here is from genome assembly GCF_049634645.1 of Pelodiscus sinensis. Lineage (NCBI taxonomy): Eukaryota > Metazoa > Chordata > Testudines > Trionychidae > Pelodiscus > Pelodiscus sinensis. The sequence goes on along the minus strand of NC_134714.1, from coordinate 46,485,888 downwards.
ACTGTAGGGTCTCTGCTGCTGCCTGTTTACTTCCAGTTCCAAATGATGTGTTTTGATTGACTGGTCTGTTCGGAACTTTGAGGTTCTGCTGGAGTTCAGGGATTGTGCCGGGTGTTTTTCCTCATTGTGTGGGTGAGGTCAGCTATGGATGCTTTGATATGTGACTGTAATTTGATAGTAGCAGAAACCATGACATCTGCACTTGGTGGTAAGGACTTTGTGACCTCTCTCCTATTCCTTGTCCTTAAGTCCTGAATGACTTCAGACTTGCCTACTTGGGCAAACTCCACTCTTTCCTGTGATAGCAATGGAAAGGCCCAAGCTAAAATCTTCCCATCTTATAAGGACTTGTGAATTGAATTCCCTCTCCCTGGCTCAAAAATGACCTGAATTGATTGACACATGACAATGAATGAGAACAAATGCAAGGATAGATTTCAAGAGGCAGATTGCAAGTTTAAACTTAAGCTAAGGGGAGAAGTGCAACCACTCCAGTTACCCATATTTGCTCAAACTAGGTATTTTAAGTGATTCTAGTTTTGGGGTTTCAGGTCTCTACCATATATAATAGACTCTTCTCAGCCTACTCCTAGGACTCAGCTTGCTCTTCTAACCATCTCCTCCTCACCCTCTGTCCCGCTCACAGAGTATCCAAAAGAGGGATCTTGGCCCAGGAAGGCCATAAGATCTTTCTCTGTATGATAAGCTTAAAGTTCGCCAGCAAAATCCCAGTTGATTGAATTCTGGCTACTGTTCCTCTTACCTATAATGGAAATTGGCTGTAAATTGTGATGAACTATCATCCTCACCAAGTAAACTTCTAAATCCTATTTGACTTAACTGTACTTCCACAATGCTGCAAGGAAACCAACAACCTCTTCCTCAGACCTCTGTCAATTTTGCCCCAATGATAAGGGGGAAGCGGGAAACCTTTCTATCCCCCAAAGAGTCAATCATTCATCCTCATGGTATCAATAAAACACAGTTCCAGAGCTATTAGCACAGGATGGATGACTGAAAAACTGCAAAAAGAGGCTTTACAGAACTTGATATAGAGTTTTACATTAATGAAGTGGGAGACTAAGGCAATTGGCCCCCTTCATTCTTCAGTTGGCCAATGAGTGGCTAGAGACTTTTTTGGGAGGGTTGGGGGGTCATCCCCACATTTCTTTCAGCATATCTTCTCCTCCTCCTCAGTTCAGATATGGGTTTTCCAATCACCACCTGCTCCAAAAAGTTTCCTATAGGTCAAGGTGGATTAGCGGAATTTATTGAGACAAATACTCCAACCTGTCTGCAAATACTGGCCCACCTTCTCCATACCTTTTTGGCTAGATTTAATGTAAAAGAAAGCTTGTGTATATATATATATTAGAAGCAGTTGTCATCATGCCCTGTATTGTGCATTTTTTCCTAAAATAACAATACAGTATCGATTATTTATGCAGCAATTATAGAAACACATACACAATGAAGACTTGATTTTGTGCCCTATTTCTAGAACATCAACGCATTGAAGAAACACTGAAAAATTACAAGATGATTTACTGGCTAGGTGGACATCTGGGGTTAATGGTGACTTATGAGACAAGGCAAGCTGCCTAGAATCTGTGAAGTATTTCACAGTAAGGAAGAACAGGAAGAGTTTGAGGTTGTAAAACATACTTTAATTTTGCTCAGTTTTATTCCATCATATAATTAAAGTTGAATAATCTTGAGTAATTCCAAACAGGCCATTGAAAAATCTCCCTTGAGAACTTGCAGAAGCCCCATTGTTTTAGTCATTTAAAACTAAATAGGTAACCACAATAAAGACTCCATTTTAGAGAACAATTCTACACTGGCAAAAGTACAAACCTACATGAACTAAAAGGCGAAGGGGGCAATTGGACAGATGCACAATGGAATTAAGAGGGCATGGAGAAATAGAGGGTCACCAAATGAAATTAATAAATGGCAGGTTTAAAACAAACAAAAGGAAGTATTTCTTCATGCAGTACACAGTCAACCTGTGGAACTCCTTACCAGAGGAAGTTGTGAAGACCAGAACTTTAACAGGGTTCAAAAAAGAACCAGATAAATTTATGGAGGTTAGGTCCATCAATGGCTATTTGCCAGGATGAGTAGGAATGGTGTCCCTAGCCTTTGTTTGTCAGAGGCTGGAAATGGATGATTGGAGGGATCACTTAATGATTACCTGTTCTATTCTTATTACAGTACACAGTGTGAAATGGTGTCAGATAGATGAAGGATTTCATTCTCCCTCTTCCTGATGCAATTTTGGATATCCCTGATCTCTTGCTTATCAACCCTCGCTTCGGGAGCTCTGGTCAAGAAGTAAAAATATTTAACCCTTTGTAGGTTGCTTCCTTTACCTTCTCTACTTCTCTGAGCCCAACTTTCTCTCTCCAAAAGCTCTGGTTACAACTCCCCACCCCCCAAGATATTAAATAGCTGTTAATTTAATAGTCAACTAACCTCATTTAACTATTTTATAGTCCCCAGGGCAGGGCTGGCAGCCAGGGTGCTCCGGCCTCACTCCCAAGGAGCCCCTTGCCACTCTGCACTGCTGCCTCTGTATCCAAGGCAGTAGTGTGGGGTGCCAGGCGGGAGCTGGTCCACGAGGGGAGCCAGTTTAAAAACTAGCTCCCCTTATGGACCAGCTGCCTGTCTCTCTGTGCTGCTGCGTCTGGTAAAGAGGCAGCACCAAAGAGTGGCAGCAGCCCATCTGGGGAGGCGGGCTCTGAGCTCCTGGACCTGGTGTGAGCCGGAACTGAGCCAGGCTGCCTGCTTGCCTGGCTCCTAGTAGTCTGTAAATGCAGAGACCCAGCAGGGGTAGGTCCTGGACCTGTCGCAAGCCAGGACTGAGCCAGGCTGCTGGCGAGCTTGCTAAAAACATTACTGGCAAGGGGGGAAGGAGGGAAGTGCGTATAGTCTATAACATTAACCTATAAGCTTTTGTTTATTGGTTCATTGACTACACTATTACATCCCTATCCCCTCCCCCATTGAACTTCCTACTGAGAACTAGATATATTGAGACTTTGCATGGGAGCAGGGGTATTAATTTAAACTTGTCAGCAGAACCAATCTAATAAATTTCTTGATGAAACTAATGGCATCTAGCAGCTCCTTCCTTAGAAGAAACTCCAGATCTTTATTCCTCACTTGTGAGCAATGCTCAGGCCTTTCCACTTTTCATGCTGGGGCCAAATTCATATTTGGGTAGCCGCTGTGTGTCTCATTGGACTTTCCTTTTTATGTGCTGCATACTGTCCTTTATGGTTTACAGACACTTCTCAGAAGTTGTCAGACATGTATTTATTTTGGCAGATGGATACCTACCCCATTGCTTTCAAAAGATGTCATAACATTCTGCAAGCTTTTTGTTTTGCTTAAAATTTCCTCCAATCTCGCTCTACTTAGGGTGTTTTCCATGTAAATGTAAATGATGGAATCACCTGGAGACCTTCAGTTTGATGTGGGTAATGGGGGTTTCACATGTTGCAGTCTGTATTTCAGAGAAATTCACTGCTACTTTTTAGTGTAGGCCTGGCTTGGGATAAATAATTACACTCGGGTGTAACTGTGCCTTCATAGGTCACAAATTCAGGACAAACTACTGAGAAATATATCCCAAAACTCATGATTATTCTCCCATGAGATACCAAACCAGCAACAAACATAAACTTCATCCCACTACACTGTCTCACTGCAGTTTCCTTAGGCATTCCAATCCCTGCTCATACCAGTAAACCACTGAATTTGAAGATGAGTGGCTTTTTAAAACCAGTTTCTTCAAATAACAGGTTCTTTTGATCCCAAATGACCAGCCACACATTAGTGATATAAAAGGTTATCCAGTTAACTTGTTGGAGCTGGAGCTCCAGCCCTGCAGGGCTCACCATGGACAGACCTGTAGTGTGGGGACCATGGCAGGCAGAGTGCTCCTCCCCACATTTAATCAGTTAACAGGTTACACACTACATTTTACCAGTTAACCAATTAAATGGAATTTTACATCCCTACCACATACCCAGCCCAACATACAACTCAGATTTTACTCCAAAACCATGCTGTTGTCAGTCCTTTAGTATCTAAAATCTGAAAGCAAGAAAGAGAGAGAGGTTAAAATTGATTAAAGGAATCAAATACGTACAATAAATGCAAAGTTCTTCATTCATGCTTGTAGCAGTAATGGAATAAACTGCTGGCTTAAGATTCTGGTTGTTTCCAGATCATTGGAAGTCCCCAGTCCTTTGGTCAGATTGCTTCTATTAGGCAGTTCGTAGTCCAGAGGTTTGAGCGGTAAAGAGGCTGGAGCAAGAAAGAAGCAAAATTGATATATTTCTAAGGCATTATAGCTTGTGCCATGTGGAAGGAAATCCCATCATTCTTACTGTGAAAAATTACAGGTAAAGATAAAGTACGGAGTTACATGGACACGTCAATGGCCATAATTTTGGTTAGTCACAGCCACCCATGCTTCAGATGGAACGTTCACAGGAAAGTCCATTCAGTATAGATGGGTGACTCCCATGATCCATTATGAGTTAAGTGTCCCTTAATGAGCCAGTTAATTTGACTACTCCTTCAAGATGTGCTGGCTAGCAACCTTGTGGGCATTACCCCAGGAGCAAACATTTGAAATACAGGTATGGAGCCAGTACTCATTCCTTCAGATACAAAAAGGATGCATACAAATAGCATAAACATGTTCAGAAAATCACAAGCTTTCCATAGACCCCTTTCTTAACACCCTTTTTTACAAGTCTTGTTGCAAACACACAACAGATGAGGCATCATTTTTTAGAGTTAGTGAGCTAAACGAATTGGCAGGCTAGTAACAGAATAGCTAGTAACAGATAAAGAGGAACACCCAAGGAACGAGGTCTTGGGGGAACCACAATATTTAGTTTTAGACATTTCTGCTTCTCAGTTAGTGATCTGAAGCTTTTAGGTGGATTTTTCTGAAATAATAGCAAATTTTCATTCAGCGTCTGAGAGCTTTCAGAAAACCACATCCAATTGGGTTGCTAATTCCATTCCACTCCCCTCAAATATGACATTAATTAAGTGAGGGTTTGTTATTGCAAGGCAGAAATTTTTAAGTGATCAGTGCCAATAATGAAAGACCTTTTTCATAAACCACAAATATAAAGATAATATAAATTATCCACACATCTGTGTGTACAATAAATCACATGTTGATAGCATACACTATAGCTGAGCTGGAAGGCTATGCATTTTAAATTTATCTTTTCTGTTTTATATTTTCTGCTAATTCATTGTAGCATCACAGGATTAGTCTCTCTACATGTCATTCATTTTGAAAAATTTGAGCAAAATTGATAGTTTTGACCTTTACTTGTACAAGAAAAATTGATTTTTACATGCATGTGATCAAATTTGACAAAAAAAATCTGAAATTTACATTTTTCAGTTCTGCCCTTGTTCACCTCTTAGTAAGAAACAACTGCAATAATGTTTTAGAGAAAAAAATGAGTTGTTAATTTTAAAGTTTGAAATGTCATGTGTTTATGCATGCAGGTCACCTTTTCTTCCACATAATTTAAGACTTGACTTTTATGTAGCATTAGAATGTGTGTGTGTCGGGGCAATAAGAGTTGCTTTCGGTGACAACAATGAAAGCAACATGTCCTATATCACCATTCCTCAATCCAAGGAGAAAAGAGGAACTACTCTTTGTTCAAAAAATACTTGTTGCTACTACTAGAGGTTGTTGAAAATTTTCCTTTTAATATGCCTATTAATTATCTTTTAGATTCACATAGTCTGTCTAGTTTAAAATAGCTTTTGTTAGGGTTTAAAGACGTTTGGGCAACACTCATTAGACAAGGAGAAAATCAAGACCAGGCACTTATGCAATTGACAGCTCAATTGAGAGTACAGTGTTTATCATCGTGGCAAACAACTAGTTTGTGTACCAGGAGAAAGCACCTGTGTTCCTATGATTATAATAAATGAACAAGGAGATTAATAAACTAGCTATTGCTCAGCCATTCCTGATACTTGTTTCCTCAACTAATGTGCTGGTCTTTTAAGAAGCATTCCTGTCCTGTTGTGCAATAACTGCCAACTTACCATTTAGGCAATATCCTGTTTGCATATGGATTTCAAGAAAATCCATTGAAGCTTATTTGGAAACCAACTCATTAGATTTTGTTTTCCTGTCTGTCAATTTACATTAGTTGCTTTCAGCAAACCAAGGTTACGGTACACAAAAACATACCTGAATACTCTGCATTGGACAGAGAATCGGATTCCTCATTACTAGAAGTAGGTGGCAAAGAAGAGGGATTAGATTGGATGTTTGCTTCTACAGCACTGAAATGCCTTTAGAGAAATGGCTAGTCTGGAAATGTGCTGCTCTAGCTAACCATTGAAACACTGTTGTTACCACCGTTTTCAGGCTGCTTCCCCAGTTTATAAGGCTGGAACTCAGGTGTACCAGACTGTGTCCACCGCTTCCATTCAATTATGCATATGCCTGTGAACAATGCTGGTGTGAGTTGCTTAACTTTTTCCAGGGGGAGGAGATAAAGCAGAGCAATTAGCAATTTTAGCAGTAAGGGGGTGTTATGCCAAATGGTTGACAAACTGCCTCCTGGCTGCAAGCCATCTGATGGCAGTGGAATCAGCTTCTCTGCTGAATAGGTGGCATAACACGTGGCCACCAGGAGCAGTAGCTCAATGTTGCATAGTCTAATGAGCTAAGCATAGTAGCAAAAGCAAAGGTCTTGTGTGTACTAATTTTAGCTCTATCAGGGACTCCTTAAACTTTTTCTCTTAACTTCCCATCCCATAAACAGGCAAGAACTGCTGGCCCTATCTACTAACCTCAGAAAGCTGTTATAATAACTTACTAGCTGATGATTGTCAGCTGCTACAACTTTTCTAAGTACTTTTATTATTAAACAGATACTTATGAGGGAAGACACATAACACAGAGAACATCTGTGGGAAGAGGAAGAACAGATTAGAGAGACCAAAGAGGAATAGACATTGTAATGTGGGGAACGCAGTGGTGTGGCTGATGCAGGACAGGGTGAGAGTGAGAGGAAAGGAGATGTTGCTTTTCACAGGAGGAGAGACCAAAAAATTAAAAGAAAATGTAATATTGGGGATTGAAAATGGGATGCCTGCGATTCATATATGGAAGGAGAGAGAAATGAGATAAAATAATAGAAGGGAAAGAGCATGTAAAAGGGTACACAGTTTGTAGGGTGGTAAATTTAACTGAATTTATGTCCTTTCTCCTCCTCTTCTCTGTCAGAAATCTCTGTAAATTTGAGGGAATAGGATGGAATGACTATTTTGATCAGATCTGTTATATTAATATTGCTGGCTATTCTGGTGTCTGTAGTTAAATATTTAGAGGGAAATGACCATCTAAAATATACTAATTTGAGCACACATACATCCAGTTGTTTGTGCTGCAATAGCCCTTCAGCCCAGAGGTTATTTGAAGAATTGCCCCTTGAAACTTTTAAAAACATTAGCAGATGTGAGCAGAACTCAAAACAAATAGCTGGGCTTCCATTTTCCCTGTTTGCAGTCTTAAGGCCTTCGCCTCTGTTTTATAGAAAAAGTATAAGTTCTGTTTAGGGTAGAGATGTAAAAAGTTGTATAAAAATGTAACCTTGTAACACTATAACTGCTAATAAATCTCAGCAGTTTTATGTGCTGCAGGCTCAATATAAAGCAGCCCTGCTCCCAAGGAGGCTTTGCTGCAGGCTCTGTAGCTGGCTCTCCAGGAGCGTGCTGCTAGCCACTGCTGGCCTCGCACCCAAGGATCCACGGTGTGTAACCTGCCGCGGGGCTGGAGCAGGGGGATGGGAGGGCTGGCCAGAGCTGCATGTGGTGAGCTGTTGGGGCTAGAGCAGCCCCCTGCCAGGGGTGGGCAAGGAGCTGCTCCAATCCCTACCAGTTAACTGGAACCGGTGTGCCTCACCTATTAAGTATGAGGCTTATCTGTTAACGTTTTACATCCCTAGTTTAGGGAGACTAAAAACATGCTCCCTGAAGTCCTGAGACTGGTCTTTTGTATAGTGCTGTGGTTACGATGTAACAAAGTGAGTTACGTTTTTAAGAGGGTAGAAAATATTTTTGTAGGTCCATTCCAAAATATTATGGCTACCAGACATCCCAGTGCAAGGAGTGACACTTGCAGCAGCCATAACTGAATTTCAAAATAGTTTACAGACAACTCAATAGAGATTTTACTATGGGTATGTCTACTTTATGCTTCTTGGCTTGGGTGGACAGACACATACTAGCTCTTTTCCAGCTAGTGTGCTAAAAATAGCCAGCGGTAGCCTGAATGGCAGATCAAGCTGGCTGCAGAATACACACCCGGGGGAACTGGGTGGTTTTGTCCTCAGGCAGCTATCCTGATCTGCTGCCTGTGCTATCTTTGGCTATTTTTAGTAAGCATCAAGCTGCAGGGTAGATGATTTACTCAAAGTACCTGATTCTGATACCCATGTTCAACAAGCATGAAACTTTACTTTACAAAGAACTCCTTGCAATGAGACTACTGAGTGTAAGTGAAGCAGAACTGGGCCTTGTCAGTGGATTTCTAGAATATCAATACTAATACATATGCCAGTGTCCATAAACACACGATTTTATTCTTTTAACACTTTAAACAGTACTATTTAATATTTCAAGCTAACAACATAGGAATTGGTTTTTGTTCACTCTGAAATTCTTTTGTTACATTTGCTGCTATGCATTGAATGTAAAAATGAATCTCCTAGCAATATATTGTACAGGCAGTCCCCGAGTTACGCGGATCCGACTTATGTCGGATCCGCACTTACGAACGGGGCTTTCTCGCCCCGGAGCTCGCAGGCAGTGGGACCGCCCAGAGCACAGCGGTCCCGCCACCTCGACCTCCGGGGCAAGAAAAGCTGCTCCGGGTGCCCCTGGTCTGCTGGGGACCGTCTCCAGCAGACCAGGGACACCCGGAGCAAAGCCGGGGAGGCGGAGGGGTCCCGCGCCTCTGAGGCTTTGCTCTTGCAAAGCCGGGGAGGCGCGGGACTCCGCCGCCGCTGCGGCTTTGCTCCCGGTGCCCCTGGTCTGCTAGAAACGGTCCCCAGCAGACCAGAGGCACCAGGAGCAAAGCTGCAGCGGTGGCGGGGTCCCGCGCCTCTGAGGCTTTGCCACAGCAAAGCCTCAGAGGCGCGGGACCCCTCCACCTTCCCGGCTTTGCTTCGGGTGTCCCTGGTCTGCTGGGGACCGTCTCCAGCAGACCAGGGACACCGGGAGCAAAGCCGCAGCGGCGGCGGAGTCCCGCGCCTCCCCGGCTTTGCAAGAGCAAAGCCTCAGAGGCGCGGGACCCCGCCACCGCTGCGGCTTTGCTCCCCATGTCCCTGGTCTGCTGGGGGGGGGGGGGCGCAGCTAGTGCGCCCCCCCCCCCCCCCCAGGAGACCAGGCTTTTGTTGTGGACCCTGGGGTAGAGCAGCTGGGGTGCTGCCGGGTTGGTTCTGCAGGGACCTACCTGGCAGCCCAGCTGTTCTGTCCCAGGCTCGAGATTCAGCCACTGTTGAAACTGATCAGTGGCTGATTCCAGGAAGCTGGGGGCAGAGCAATTCTGCCTCCAGCTTCCTGTAGTCAGCCCCTGGTCAGTTTCAGCAGCAGCGGCTGAATCTGGAGCCAGTTCCAACTTACATACAAATTCAACTTAAGGACAAACCTATAGTCCCTATCTTGTACGTAACCAGGGGACTGCCTGTACTTCTAGTCCTCGGTACTGTGATCAAGATTTTTGCTAACAAAGATCCACAAGTTGCTTGTTACAATAAATGTGGTTCATTATTAGTGTGTGTGTCAAATACAAAGTTTTGATTTTTAAATTATGATGCCTTTTTTGTCCTATGATGAACTCTTAATTAAAATTTGCAATTAGCGGAACCATTTGGGATCATTGATAATATTTTTTTGTTTTCAAGTGTACAGTACCCAGAAGTATGAACTATTTAAAGTTCATTGTACTATCTTGGTTTCCTGTGTATGAGCTTACTCTAAGCTATTACCATGAGCACTACTTATCAGCTTACATGCTTAGTTTATACATTATTTATTAGAATTATAGGTATGAAATTAGAAAAGTGAATGAATAATGTGACCTCCATGTAAAACAGAAGTCTCTTATTTATTTACTAGAAGATTTACCTGGTGTTGCTTAGGTCCTTCAAGGCTCAGGGTGAGGAGGCGATGAGGAGTTCAGGGTAGGGGGTGGAAGTGCAGGAGACAGGGAGGCTCCGTGAAGGGCGTGGGAGGCCTCAGGGGGCTGGGGGTGGCCAGTGGCAGCTCCCTTGGGGGCAGGGGAGGGGCATGTTGCCCAGCTGCTGGCTGATTCCCTTATGCCAAGCTGGAGCAGTGGGTCCATGCTTCCCAACTGGCAGCTGCTCAGCAGCTCTCTGGGGCTGTCCGGGCTTCAGGGTGTGATTGCTTGCTGCTCCTCTGTGGTCATTCTGGGGTTTAACTGTTCCCCGGGCTTGCTGGCTCCTTCCCTCTACCCCATGGTTATTGTGGAGAACAACTGTCCCTACTATCACAGGCCTCCCTGTGACAGCAAAACCAACCCCAACTTTGCTTTAAGTTATGATAAGAGGAAGCTGCATACAAGATTTGGTGGTCGTAGCTCTTACTATTTAGGAGGAATTCTTGAACAGATTCATGGATGGATGGGCAAATGCACAAACTCTCTCAAATATACAGTAGATGAGATGCATTTTAAAAAATGCAAAAGATGAATGAATGTATTTTTGATTAATTTCAAACCCAGTGCAGTATCATATGCAAAAGTTTCACTCTCATTCTGGAGTTACTAGGTTTTGCATTCTGCTTAGAAAGGATCATGAAGGAAGTAGAAGAGGGAGGGTAAAGAAGAAACTCCACTAGGGGATAAAAGATAAGAGAGGAATATAATCCAGTGAAAAGATATGCAATATCTGTGCCAAGTCCAAGGCTCCCATTTATTCCAGCATTATTTGAAAGGAGTTTGTCTTTTTCCAGAACAGACTATAGGATTCTTTTTTATTAGAAAAAATGTATTGCATTTTTTTCTTTTAATTGGACATTCTTAGGAACTTTCTTAGATAACTCACATTCAACCAAGTTTTGCAAACCCTAAAAACAGTTTGAGAGGTTGCAAAATCTAGAATTATACTGAGTTCACTCATTCCTTAAACAAAACATTTTGGTATACTCTGTGAAGACAGAACATCTGGTTACATATCATAACCACGCCCAATATGCCGGAGTATTGAGGAGAATTGCATTAATAATTATATACCCTGTATGTGGAAGTGGGAGCCATGTGGTAAATGGAAAAGTTTTGTGACAAATTGCCCATGCATATGTAAAATATTGTTATGGCTGGGATCTCATTACTATCCCGCTAAAACCCAAATCCCACGAAGACTTATGCATGCTTAATTCGCTAGGAGTGGGTTGTTGAATGGGACTGCTCACATTGTCTGATGTTAAGCACATGCACAAATCTTTAAAGGACTGAGTCCTACTCCATCTTCTGGTACTTCACCATTTCAGATCACTGAGATGCTTCAAATAACAGCCATTTGATGTTGAAATTAATTTGCAATGAAAATGTTGTCATTCAACTAAATATGCCATTTAGCTTCAAATTACTTCAGTCCCCAAAGAGTAAGATTCAAATTTGGGCCTGTGGCAGCTTTTCTAGACCTAACAAGTCTAGAAAATTTAGGTACCCTATGTCCTTGTGGGGCTAGAAGAAGAAGCAGTACACCATTGAGAATGGGATTGTCCATATTTTCCACTGGGACACCAGTTTTCTGATCTATTGCAGTAAAATGTGAGCACACTGTTTTCACTTCCAGTGGATACAGTTGCAATTATTTATGTCTGGTGATAGCATGTGTAAGAACACTGACACAAGTAATACACTGCTGTGAAGGTTGTGGTGCTGTATGACCTGAGAACATCCAACAAAAGGCTTGTAGACTTTTCTAAAATGGATCAAATTTTCAAGTGAACAGAGCCTATGGGCTCTAAACCACCCTACTGCTTTCAGGACCTTGGAATCTCCAGGGCTCAAAACAGTTTCTAGGTAATTGGAGCAGCATACGAGTTGTGGAGTTTTACTCTATGCCCTCCAAGATGAAATACTGTGCCACAGCCCTGACATACCCACTGAGCCAGCTTTGCTGGCTTTATTCCAGGTTTGAATTTTCCTTACGCTAGCATTAGTAGGAGACTGTGATCTACGCATATATTGTTAATAGAATTAAAAGCTACATCTAATTTTATCTAACATATACAGTTTCTGTCCAGGACATGGCTACAAATATTTTGGGTTCAATTATGTTCTGCTTATATTTCTATAGAGATCCATAGTAAATCTATTAGGCTTAATAATCAATAGTTTTGCTGTCAGACTAGGTGGATATATGTGGTGAGGTCCCCCAGTGGTCTGTTCTGGGTCCAGTATTATTCAATATTTTCATTAATGACTTAGATAATGAAAAATTGTTGGTGACATCAAGCTAGGAGGGATTGCAAGTACGTTGGAGGACAGGGTTAGAATTAAAAATGATCTTGGTAAATTGGATTAATTGGTTTTAAATCAAGACTATGAAAATCAGTAAAGCCAGTGCAAAGAACTACAGTGAGGAAGGAAAAATCAAATACAACAGGGAAAATAACTGCTTAGGTAGTAGTACAGCAGAAAAGGATCTGTGGATTATAGTGGATAACAAATTGAATATGACCCAACAATATGTGTAATTACCAAAAAGAAAAAAAGAGATGATTACTTCGTAGGGTGCATTAATAGCAGTGTTGTATGTAAGTCAAGGGGGGAAACTCCAGTTCTACTCAGCACTGGTGACTCCTTCAAACTAGAGAATTGTTTTGGGCACCATGATTTTGGAAACATGAACAAATTGGGGAAAGTCTAGACCAGAACAAAAACATGTAGAAAACCTAACCTATGAGGAGACAATAAAATATCTAGGTGTGTTTGGTCTAGATAAAAGAAGACCAGGTGGGAGGGAGAACCTGATAAGCCTTCAAATATTTTAAGAGCTGTTATAAAGAAGGCAGTGATCGACTGTTTTCCATATCCACCGAATATAGGATACTAAGTAATCCACTTCTTCTGCAGCAAGGGAAATTTAGGTTCAATATCAGGAAAAATGTGCTAACTATGAACTTAAGTGCTGGAATTGATTAGTGGATGTTGTGGAATCACCATCACTGGAGGTTTTTAAGAACAGGTTGGATAAACTACTCTCAGGGGTAGTCTTAACTTTACTTGATCCTCCTTCAGTGCAGGGTCTTGGACTAGATGACCCCTGCAGACTGCTTCCAGGCCTACCTTTCTGTGACTCTGATTCTGTTCTTGAAAGGCCAGGGTATAATGGTCTCTAATTTTGTCAACTTTTTAGACTTAGACAAGGCTGGTTTTGATCATTTCTAGGGATGCTAGTTTTAAATTATTTTTCTCTTTTCCTTAAAAGTCAATGGGGTGTAGACTCCTAAGTGTCCAACTCACTTTTCAAAGTGGGACTTCACTATGGAATGGACCTAGCAATATTAAATGGAGCAACACTAAAAATTGTGGCCTAACACCAGTTGTAGGCTTACTTAATGTCAATAAAAATCTTCTGAAATAGCCTGAACTTGCAAGTGTTGCATCCTGATATCCAGAACATAAAAGGTTTGGTTAAGCAATCCAAGCTTTAGACTGGTTATTCAGATCACCATGTCTCATTAGATTCAGTCATTGCCAGTCCATATCCTTTGGACGAACAAAAGTAGTTTTGTTCCTTTCTGGGCTATGACTGTGGTCCTACATCATAGGTTTAACTCTCTCCCCACATTGCCACATGTTGGAACTCATCATGCTATATAAGAAGTGTTCATTGAGAGTTTACTAAAGAGAAAATTGATCTTGCCTTGGATCTTCCAAATTTCATCCTGAAAGGGGAAAAAGCTGGACACATAGGGTATGTCTACATTGCATTCCTCTTTCGAGAGAGGAATGCAAATGCAGCTGAGCAAAATTGCAAATGAAGCACGGATTTGAATTTCCCGTGCTTCATTTGCATAATCGCGTCCGGCCACTATTTTGAAATACCCTATTTCGAGATGATAAACGCCACGTAGATGCAGTTATTTTGAAAGAAACCCCTTCTTTCAAATAACTCTTACTCCTTAAAAAATGAGGTTTAATGGTTATTTTGAAAGAAGGGGTTTCTTTCAAAATAACCGCGTCCACACAGCGTTTTTTATCTCGAAATAGGGTATTTCAAAATAGTGGCCGGATGCGATTATGCAAATAAAGCATGGTAAATTGAAATCCGCACTTCATTTGCAATTTCACTCGGCTGCATTTGAATTCCTCTCTTGAAAGAGGAATGCAGTATAGGCATACTCATACATAGAAGTTACAGCTAAATTTACACTTACAGCCAAACAAAATTGGACAGGTGTGACTGGTGGCATCATTTGGTTGTACCGCTCTAGATTTCTAATGAAGAGGGACAGAAATAGTTAACCAGCATCATCTGAAACTTCCATTCATCTTGTGTTATGGTAGGAGTGTGACTATGGTTCTTTAAAGTATTCCAAAGAAAATAAATGAACTCTTGATTTGCTGTTCTTTGTCATGTTCATAAATACACATTTTGTGATGTATACTGTGTATTATCTGGTTCCTTTAATCCTTCAGGCTCCAACTGGTTCACAGTAGCAATTCAGACAAAGAGTGTTTCATCTGTATTTTAATGTTTCTTTTGATGGCTTCTAAGTGAGCAAGACCCCCAATACACAATTGCAAAAAATGTTTCTCGCTTGAAATGTTTCTCTTGCTAATCGAATATAAATTTTTAAGAGGCAGATGTTTCTGAGGCCTAAGCACTATAAAAGCATTTTTTCTTGAAATTCCAGTAGTTTTAAGCTGCTAAGGATAGTATAAATAATCATTTAAACTCATTTGTAGAGCATTTGCCAGGACTTTGAAGAAAACATTTTATTTCAGACAGAAATTTTTTATTCAAAATTATAGCTTAATGGAAAAATCCTTCTAGTGATTATTGTATAGAAACTCATTTATTTTTTAACAAAAATAATTCTTCCACGTGAAAAAAGATAAAAACTATCTGTATAAATGTAAGTGCTTCCAAACATCTGCAGTTCAAAGTACATAATTCACATTGACACCAAAGGTTGGTTTGTGTTTTGACTGGAAGAGTTGGTATTATTTTTGTCTGCAAAGGAAAGAGTTGTGTAGTATCCAAGTGGAGAGAGGTTCGCCTCTCAAGCAATCATGATGGATTTGGGACAAGGAGCAGACTGTTAAAAAAAGAAAAAGAAACTGTTAAAATCTAAGAATGCTTGCA
Source organism: Pelodiscus sinensis (assembly GCF_049634645.1). NCBI lineage: Eukaryota > Metazoa > Chordata > Testudines > Trionychidae > Pelodiscus > Pelodiscus sinensis. The sequence goes on along the minus strand of NC_134714.1, from coordinate 46,470,472 downwards.
TTCCATTAGGAATCTTTAAGTTGGGTGCTATTCTCAAATGAAGGTCTTTAAAAAGAAAATAAAGAAAAGGATAATAGTATAATAAAATGAGTAAAACCAGTTAAACAGTTTCTGTCTGTTGCATATTGTATTCGCTCATGTCTGTAGATGACTAAGGGGGGAAAGTCTCAGGTAAAAAAATATCCATTGTTTAAAAAAATATGTTTCTAGTCTTCATGTACAGGTTATATGTGAGTTGCTTATGATTCTGAGGAAGTGATTACCTGTTATAAACGTACCTCGTATTTATCACTTGCAGAAATACTACTCTGTTCAATAGGAACATGATAGTCAATGGTTTGTTTTGTCAATTTCTCTTTTGTGTACAGGCAGTCCCCGGGTTACGTACAAGATAGGGACTGTAGGTTTGTTCTTAAGTTGAATCTGTATGTAAGTCGGAACTGGCATCAGCCGCTGCTGAAACTGATCAGTTTCAACAGCCGCTGAATCTGGACACCAGTTCCACTTACATACAGATTCAAGGTAAGAACACCAGGCGTCCCCAAGTCAGCTGCTGCTGAAACTGATCAGCAGCTGATTCCAGGAAGCCCAGAGCAGAGCAACTCTGCCTCGGGCTTCCTGTAGTCAGCCGCTGGTCAGTTTCAGCAGCGGCTGACTTCGGGACGCCTGGGGCAGAGCAGCTCGGGTGCTGCTGGCTTGGTCCAGTAGCGCAGCCGCTCCTCGGAGCTACTGGACCAACCCAGCAGCACCCCAGCTGCTCTGCCCCAGGCATCCTGATTCAGCCACTGCTGAAACTGATCAGCAGCTGAATCAGGACGCCTGGGGCAGAGCAGCTGGGGTGCTGCCGGGTTGGTCCAGTAGCGCCAAGGAGCGGTGCTGCGGGACCAACCGGCAGTGCCCCACCTGCTCTACCACAGGCCCCCGGCTTTGCTCCACGTCTCCCTGGTCTGCTGGGGGGGCACTAGCTGCGCCCCCCCCCCCCAGCAGACCAGGGAGACATGGAGCAAAGCTGCGGAGGACCCAGGCCGAACCGCGCCGCATCCAGATCAGCTGGAAGCGGCGCGGGTCCGGCCCCGGGTGCTCCGCCGCTTTGTTCAGCGTCTCCCTGGTCTGCAGACCAGGGAGACGCTGAACAAAGCGGCGGAGCACCCGGGGCCGGACCCGCGCCGCTTCCAGCTGATCTGGAAGCGGCCGTGGGTCCGGCCCCCGATGCTCCGCCGCTTTGCTCCCGTCTCCCTGGTCTGCTGGCTCTGTCAGCAGACCAGGGAGACAGGGAGCAGCTTTTCTCACCCCAGAGAAGGCGGGCGGCGGGACCAGGCGTCCCGCTGCTCTAGTTCTCCGGGGTGAGAAATCCCCGTTCGTAACTGCAGATCCAACATAAGTCGGATCCGCCTAACTCGGGAACTGCCTGTATTTTTATTGAAATACATCAACATTTATTTTTGGTTAAATTGCTTTTTGCTCAGCAAAGTAGTAACATTCTCGTGACTCTTCATAATGAGATAAATTCATTTTTGTCAAAATGTTGTATAAGCACAATTGTTAAAACAAATACCTAAGTTGACCATAACTGAAAGACATTAAATAAGGAAATATTTCTCTCCCTTTACATACATTTACTTTATGTATTTGCAGCAAATTGGTTCTTATATCACTGCTTCTCTTGTACTTCAGCAAGGTATTTAAGAACAGACCTAACAAAGCACTGGAGTAATCCCGTTGAATTTGGTAAAACTGAAGCATGCTTAAATACCTGGTTGAATTAGACCACTGTTATTTTGACCTAGATCCTGCATAAGGAGCATCCTGCTCCTATAACTATATGGAGCGTTAGTGAGGTCAGTGTTCGATTGGGAATTTAGATTCTCATTTGTTGAAAAGATCCACATAAGCATCAACAAGAGAGAAAAAAAGATGGCACAGTCAGGACATACAATTAAGTGTGTTCTATCAAAGTTGATTTTTTTAAGTTACCAACTTTAAATAAATTCATGTAGATAGTATTTGTTTAGGTGAGTTAGGTATAATTCAGCAAAATGACTTGGGTTAGTAGCTATCACTATTTATCTTTAAAGTTTACAAATATTATTGTTTTTAACAAATACATAAATGGAAAAAAAGAGAACCACTATTCAAATATAGGGTCTACATAGAGTTGGGACTGCTAATGCAGAACTAGTCACAGAATTATTAACACTGCAGATTCAAACCCGGACTGAAGGATCTTCCCCATGAACATGATTTGTTAGAAGAGATAAATAAACAGGACATTTAGTTTTGGTTTTAATTGTGTTATCAGTGTAATCTTTAACTTTTAGAAATTTCTGCTGAATTTCAGATATCAATAAAGAACTCTGGGACATGTTCTGCATTGGCTCAGGCCTGGTGAAATGTCATCAAACAAGTGACATTGTAATCAGGTGTCAAATTTTGGGCTCAAACTTGTGGTGAAAAGCAAAAATCCACTTGTAGTTTGTGTAGCATATGAAAGGTAGAGTGCACTTTCTTCTTTTTGGAGCATCTTTCTATAACTACCGTTTTCATTTTAATTAAAGCCACCTTCTGTACAGAGGTGTTATTCAGCACTATAAAAAAACCCAAAAGTTAGCAGGTTCAAATAGTCCTAAAAATTATATTCCTCCCCGCCCACGCATACACACTTCAAATACTGTTTTCTTGCCGCAACCCCCTCCTACTCTGCCGAGCCTGCCATATTATTGGGTTGCTTCTATAGCCAATAAAACATTGGTCTTCTCTGGGTTGAGTCTTAGCTAGTTTTAGTTGTCATTCAACCTCTATATTCAGATAAGGAATTAGTAACTAGCAAAGCACTTGGACACATGAGCTATGTCTGCACTGCATGCTTATTTTGAAATAATAGTGTGTGCATCTACACAGCAAGCCCACTATTTCAAAATAACAGGCTTCTTACTCCAACTTTTGTAACCCTCATTTCATGAGGAGTAAGGGAAGTCAAAGGAAGTGTTCTTCCTTTGACTTCCTGCTGTATAGATAGCGCCAAAAGTTGAGTTAAGCTACCTCAACTTCAGCTACGCAATTAATATGGCTGAAGTTGCATATCTTAACTCAACTTTAGCCCACAGGGTAGATATACCCATGCTTATTTTCAAGCATATAACTAATACCCATTGAAGTCAATGGGATGACTTATTCTTAATGCTTTGCTGAATCAGAACTGTAGAGCTGAGCTTAAATTGACCAAGAGTGTGACTCTGGATGGCTGTTAATCCTGTATAGGCATTGCCTTGCCCTGCCCTCCCCCCAGGACTCTCACTTAAACAACTAGAGACTTTAGTTGTTTCTCCAGTTACTTTTCACCTTTCTCTTCTCTTTGTCTCTAACCTTGTTGGTCTTGTCTTCATTAGAAATGAAGTCCTGTTAGAACACAGGTTTTAGGAATCATGCTCCATAAAATGATAGAAGCAACTTAATAGTGTAGATAGAAAGTAGTGTATAACAAAATGTCAACTAGTTGTTGGATACACCCTAGGATAGAGATTGCTGGGGGCTTGCCATTCACCAGTGTAAAGCATGGGGTGACTGTATTTCCCTATGCTGAATCCAGGACACCTGGCACACATCTTCTCATTCAAGCGAGTTCAGGAGCAATCAGAACTATGTAGTACAAATGTTCAAATTATCATCAAGTTGACTGAGACCCCATTAAAAAGAAATACTGCAAAGTTGGATTATTGTTATTTATTTTTGCCTTCTTATTTGTTAAGGCTTTAAGATTCACAGAGGGAGGGATGATGCACACGCACACACTCCTACCCTCCACACTCACACGGAAAGGGGTGAAACACACAGTCTTATACACTTCTCTCTCTCACATACACTCACAGCGTCAAAAGGCAACTTACCGTCCCAAGCTGTTGCTGGCCACTGGTATAACTCAGCCTCCTGTCCTGTCCTGTCTTGTCCTCTCCACCCCACATATACACTACAGTGTAGGCAGGAAGGGGTTAAGCCCTCAGGATGCAGTGTGCAACAGAGCCCCGGCCACCTGATTATGGAGGACTAGGAATGTAAAATCCCATTTAATTGTTTAACTGGTTAAACATAATGTTTAACTATTTAACTAATTAAAGGGGAACTGGTGGGGGGGGGAGGAGTGCTCCAGCCTAACCTCCCCGCCCACTGTAGATGGGCTGGAGGAGGCCTTCCTTGCCACAGCTGCTCCGGATGGGCTGCTCTGGACGGGCTGGAGCGCCCGTGCCCATGGCAGGCCCCGTGGGGCTGGAGCAGCTTCCCGCACATGGGAGGCAAGGAACTGCTCCAGCCCCCACCGGTTAACCGAAGCTGGCAAACCTCACCCATTAAAGGTGAGGCTTACCAGTTAACCAGTCACATCCCTACTGTGGATTTCAGCAAACCTAGCCAGACTGGTGGCTCATCAAGTGACGGTGCCTATGGAATGAAACAGCCCTTCATTCCCTGGGAGCAGGACCTAGGGGTGCGAGGAGTAAAGAGTGAGCAAAGCCCCTATCCGAGGGGCTTCTGTGGAGCCTGCAGGGTTAGGCAAGAACAGGATGGAAATTGCTCCTCCCTCCTCTGGAGCATTTAGTTGAGATACGGGAGAGGTTTCCCCATTCCAATGTGGCACAGAGCTAAGGCATGTACAGGGCTTGCACCCTCCTGGCTAGTGCCATGGACCAGAGGATCTTGGACTTTCCCCGGGCACCAGCCCAGCCAGAGGTAGTGGGAAAAGGAAGGTGCCGGCTTGTCAGTATGTTGGTGAGCTGAATGCTTGGGGGTTCTCCACACAGTGCTGGGAGTGGGATATGAAGGGGCAGTGGGACTGGAGGAGGTGAAGAGGCAAGGAGGGAGAGGACAGTGAGAGGGGGAGCGCTTAAAGGGCTGATGTATGGACAGCAGAGGACACACCTGCCTGCACTCATCAACTACTGACGCTCACAGCCTGTAGCCAGGGCTGGCTAGAAATGGGACAGGGAGCAGGGCCCTGCTGACCAACAGCCTGCATGCAGCAGGGGCTGCTCTGATAAACCAGCAGGGGGAGCAGGAGCAGCTAGCCCCACGCTCTGTATCTCTGAGCTGCCACCAGCCTAGCAGACCTTCCCACATCACTAGCCACTGGATCCCCCCATTCACCACTGGTGAGCAGGAATCCTGCCAGCAGCAGAATCTACCAGTACTTATGGGGGAGCAGGAAAAATGGAAAACAAGGGACAATTTTCTCATTTTTTAGAAATCAAAAAAGAGACACCTGCAGGAAGGCTTAAGTACAGGACTGTCCCTTTAAAAACGGACTATCTGAGTAACCTTATTAAGCATGACTTGTCTACACTGACTATAAAGTCATAGTTAGCATCCTCATTTTCTAATGACAACAAATGTGTTGAGATGGATTCTTTGATTTGCTTTTCCTCTGACTTATTTCTGAACCTTTTTCAATCAATTGCCAGTCCCTTCCTATCTTATAATAATAATGTTTTCCTACTCTCTAGAACTCTACTCCATGCTTATCCTCCTCAGTGTTCGAATGCTGTCACTCTCTCCCTCTGGAGCATTGATAACACTGTCCTTACATGGTTTTCTTCCTATCCCTTTGACTGTTCCTTCAACATACACCTTCCTCTGCTCCATTCCCCACTGTTGTAGGGGTTGTCCAGGCTCTGTTTTCGGTTCTCTGACTTAGCTTTCTCATGTTTTCCCGGCGTGCATTTTGTCACTGTGTCCTCAGTGGTTTGTATGGGTCTTCTGCGAGGACTCTCAAATCTACCTTTCTTCATTAGACCTATCTGACTCTGCTGAATCTTCCCTCTGATGCTTTCAGGTGAATAGAAAGAGCAACTGATCTGCAATGGGCTTCTAGCAGTGGCATAGATGCTGGAACAAAGAGTGCTGGGGGTGGTACTGCATCCCCTTTTTAAAGTGATTTTCATTCGATACAGAGTTTGCAGTTGGAATCAGTGTCTCTTAGCCTCCCCTTTCACCCCTTTCCCAAATTGTTTGAGCATCTCTGGGCACCCTCAGGAGTTTCAAGTAATGCGGACGGAGAATTACGTTTTTATTTTAAAAACAGGGCTTCTGTCTATTCCCTTCTCCCCGCTCTCAATCTGTCCCCACCACTGTGTCTTCTTGGGGTGGGAGGATGTCTCAACTTCTTTCCTTCTCTCTTTTTTTATCTTAGGGTACGTCTAGACTACATGCGTCTGGCGACAGAAGCATGTAGATTAGACTACCCGGCATAGAAAAATGAAGCAGCGATTTAAATAATCGCCGCTTCATTTGAATTTACATGGCTGCCATGCTGAGCTGATCAGCTGTTTGTCAGCTCAGGGCGGTAGTCTGGACGTTCCACGATCGACATCAAAGGCATTTGTTGACCTCCCAGATAGGCATGTAGATTAGACTCTGTCGCCAGAGGCATGTAGTCTAGACGTACCCTTAGAGTATGTCTACACTACAGCATTTATTCGAGTTAACTTAATTGAAATAGTTAATTCGAATTAACGCATCTACACACAAAACCTATTTCAAAATAGCGCGTCCACAGTGAGTGGACCCTGAACCAAAGTTAAGGCTGGCCGGAACCAGTGCCGGCAGGGCATCAGGTTAGGACTTAGTGTGTGGGGCTGCTGCCTGAGTCTAACTGAGCTCTGTGCTTAAAGGGATCCTACCCCCACCCCAGACAGACAGTTCTCAGGGTTCCCCGCTTGCTTGTCTACCTCGATGAGGGACAGCAAAGCAGTCCTGTCTTGGAGTGCCTGCACTTGGGACAACACTGCACTCAGCCACACCGGTGCATCTTGTGGGGTCGTTGCCATCAACCCGGCTGCATTTGCTGCAGGCTGCCATCTGGGAGGTCCATCAGGGGGCTGTCAGGATCCAGGAGACCCTGCTGGAGAGCATCCACTCTGAGGAGCCCTCAGAGACACCCCAGAACTCCCCACCGGGGGCGCATGCCCCATTCCTCCCTCACGTCCTTCCACTTACCCCTCCCTAGCCCCCCTTCCTGATGTCAAACAAAGGACATGTATGTTCAAAAATAGAAACTGGGTTTATTGAACAAAACTGGGGGAGGGGATGAACCGCTGGGGAGACTGGGAAAAGGAAGAGGGAGAGGGGAAGAGAGAGGGTGGGAGAGGGGAGGGGTAAACCTGGGAGGAGGGAGCTGGGAGGAGGGAGCTGGAAGGAGGAAGCAAGAGGAACAAGGGGGAAGGGAAGTTCAGGGCCCAGGGTTGGGGTTCTCGCCGGACCAACTTGATTTTCATGCAAACCTGCTTCTGGGTTCGCATGTGGCCTTTGGTGGCCAGGCTGGCAGCTATCCTGCCATGGACAGCCGCATTCCTCCGTCTAGTGCAGAGATCATGGACGTTGGAGGCATCCCTCCCAAACCTGAATAAGGTCCATGATCTCCTGGACCAGGAAGGCGCCTGCCTTCTCCAGCCCCTGTTAGGCTCTTGGGAGCTGGCAGACTGCTCCTGGGGACCGGTGAAGGGCTGGCTGCCAGTGTCTTGCTGGCTCATGTTTTGGAGCCACTGGGTCAGGGGCCACAGTGGTCACTGCTGGCTCTGTGCTGGCAGGCTTGGAGCTGGCACAGGCACTGTGGCCAGAGTCTACCCCTTTAATGGCTCCGGGGCTGCGGGAGAGGAGAGTAAGCTTTCCTGGTTGTGCCCAGAGTGGCCACCAGGGCTCCCTGGGAAGAGCTGGAGGCCACTTATTTCGAATTAAGTGTCTACACAACATTTAATTCAAAATAGCTATTTCGAATTTGGCGTTACTCCTTGTAGAATGAGGTTTACCAAATTCGAATTAAGCGCTCCGCTATTTCAAATTAATTTCAAAATAGAGGTTTGCATGTATAGATACTATTAAAGTTAATTCGAAATAATGGCTGTTATTTCAAATTAACTTTGCAGTGTAGACATACCCTTAGTTCCCCACGGTATCTCTCAATCTCCTCCCCTCTACCTCCAAGTTCTAAGTCTGGCACATTCCAGTTTCTTTCTCACATTTACAGTTCTCTCTCACACACAGTTGCCTTCCTTGTTCTGTTTTGTCCCTGTGATCCTGCAGTAGTACCATCACAGGGAAGATCTCCAATCTCTCCAGGTCTGGGGCAGGGTACAGCCTCTAGAGGATGGAGACACACACACTCACCTTCTTACCGCCCCCTACTCCAGACTTAGAAGGTGGATGAAAATCCTCCGTGTAATTGGCTAATCTAGAATTTCCACTCTTCCCCCAACTCCTAGTCTGGAGGGGGTACACAGCAGAAGAATCTTCACCTGCCTCAGGCCTGATAAAAGGCAGGATCTGGGAATTTCTTTTTCCTTCAAGGCATAGTGGTGAAAAGCTCTTTGGAAGATCCTTTTGGACTGCTGTGCTCCCAAGCCTAGCAGGAAAGAGGAAGATGGGCTGAGCTGGGTGGGAGTGCTTCAGCTTTTTGTTTACACTTGGGGGATTGGGTGGGTGTGACGGGGCGACCCCTCCCCGTCCCCTGGGCGACGGCAAGCAGGCGCTGCTCGGCATCCGGGGAGGGCCGGCCCGAGAGTGCGTGGCTTGCACGCAAGCCGCACCGGGGCTGGAAATGCTGGCAGCCCTGCCGGCTCGCAGCCGCGGTGCGGCAGGAGGGGAGGGGCTAGGGCGGGAGGAGTTCCCCCGCCCTGACGAGCTCGGACGGCGGCCAACCGGGGACAAGACGGGTGCTGCCAGTCCTGCCCCGGCCGGTGACGGGGGAGAGGGAAGCCTCCGGCGAGTGGTTTAAAAGGAAACACCTCGCTGCCATTATGGGCGGCGGGGGCTATCGGCAGTCAGGGGTAGAACTGGGAGAGGGGGAGAGTCGGGCGACCTCCCCGGAGCGTGGACCCTGCCCCCACCCGGACTACGCTATCACAGCCCTCCGTCGCTGAAGGGCGGGGGCGCGACAGGGCCGGCAGGCTGTCAGCCAAACCAAAGGTAAACACCCCGAGCGGGGAACGTCGGAGGGGGAAAGGAAGCAGCCCAGGGCAGAGCTCACTCGAGCTGGCGGGCTGATGAGTTACGGCAGGAGCCCCGTCAGCCGGACCGGAGCAAGTCAGTTCCGTGTCCTTAGGGTTCTGGGCTGGGGCCCGTGAGTGAGGGCGGGCCCAGGCCCCCCTTTCCCCCACCCATCAGTGGGGAGATTACACTGACGCTCAGGCTGAAGCAAAACGCCTGAACGTGCAGCGGAGAGCCAAGACCCCGCAGGAGAGCGGGGTACCAGAACACCAGGAGGTGCCGCGCAAACCCCGGGGAAATCCCCGAGTATTCCGGGGACCCGGCGGGTACACATGGTGGATAATGTGGGCACTGTGAGGAGGGATCCCCGCCCCTGGTAAGGAGGGGCGAAAGCGCCGCTGAGGGGAGCAAACTTACGAATTTTTTTTCAGTAGAAGCCGAAAGTGGGGGGGAGCCGCGAGGCCTGCCGCCTCCGGGAAAGGGACCGCGAGATGGATCCCGCCCAGGTGTTGGAGTGGATGAAGGCCGCCCACAGGGAAAGTCAGCAGCAGCAGAATGCGCTGATCCAGCAGTTGTCCACACAACACCAAGAGCAGCAACAGCAGTTGATAAAGGAACTGGCGGAGCAATATAGGGAGCAGGCCCGGTTGTCGATGACCCAGAGGCCGGGCACGACTACCCGGGAGGAGGACCTCGAGGAGAACAGGGAGGCTGGACCACGCCCGAGCATTTGGCTGACGAAAATGGGGGCCACCGACGATCCGGAGGCCTATTTGACGACGTTTGAGCAAGTGGCCACCGCCGCTAGGTGGCCGGAGACTCACTGGGCCACCATTTTGGCTCCTTATCTTACGGGACAGGCCCAGCTGGCATACCGGAGCTTAAGCGACAGAGACGCGCTACACTACTACAAGCTGAAGGAAGCCATTTTGGACCAGATGGGCATTACTCCCGAAACGTATCGGCAAAAGTTTAGGGGCGAACAATACACCCCAGGGACCCGGCCCAGGGTCATAGCCCAGCGATTAAGAGAGTCCACATGGAGATGGCTGGACCCCGAACAACGCACCGGGCAACAGGTGGCCGAGCTGGTGGTTCTGGAGCAGTTCATCAATATACTGCCTAGCGGGGGCTCCCGCTGGGTACGACGACACCACCCCTCCACGCTAAGCGAAGCGGTCGAACTAATGAACGACTACGAAGCCGCAGAAGGGTGGGAAAGAAGCCACAGGCCAGAGCGGCCACCGCCACCCCGGAAAGCGGAACCGGCGAGAAGCCCCCGCGCTAAGGGAAGCCCCAAAAGGAGCTACAGATGGGGGGCCAGCAAAGGCGCAGCAAGGCGACCATTGGCGCCAGCATGGTCCCTCCCGTCCAAGGAAGGACCCCGAGAGACGGGCGGACGCGCGTCTGAGGCGGGGGCGAGCCCTCCGCAACCCTCCGCGCCTAGGGGGCCATGCTTTCGCTGCGGGCAAGAAGGACACCTCATCAAGGATTGCCCCTTCATGGACTGCTCTTACGCGCAGGCTTTAGCGGGGGATGGGATACCCGCTGAAGATGGTAAGATATTGCGCGAGGTCAGGATCGGGGACGAATTAGTGACCGCCCTTTTGGACTCGGGGTGTAGCCAGACTATAGTGCGGGCTGACCTAGTCCCCCCAAGAGGACCCCGGGGTCCCCCCGTACAGGTGCAGTGTGTGAACGGGGACATACACCAGTATACCACCGCGTGGGTGCAGATCCGCGACGGTATGGAAGACAGCTGGTGTTACGTGGTCTTAGCGCCCCAGTTAGCCTATTCGGCCTTGCTGGGCCGCGATTGGACCGGCTTCCGCAGGGCGGTGGGAGAGTGGCAAGCGGGTGGGGCCCCGGTGGGGGGGGGACCAACTGGGGGCCCTCGGGGAACCACCGGGGGGCGACGCCCCTATTACCCCTCGGGCTGAAGACCCAGACACAGGGGCCCTGGACCACCTCGAACTCGACAACGGTGACTTCCTCCAGGAACAGCGAGAAGACCCCACGTTATGCCATGCCTGGGCCACAGCGCGAGAGGAGACCGAGGAGGAAGAGGAGATGGAGGGAGGACCGGTGGGTCCGAACTTTGAGGTACGCGCGGACCGTTTGTATAGGGTAGACGAAGGGGGGGGGAGCAAGCCTCCCGACGGCAGCTACTCGTACCCCGCCGGTACCGGTACCGCCTCATGGAGGCGGCCCACGCCAACCCTTGAGCGGGCCACCTGGGACAGGAGAAAACAGTGAAGCGGTTATTACAACGCTTCTACTGGCCCGGGGTGTACCGCGAGGTACGGGATTTTTGTGAGTCATGCCCGGAATGCCAGAAGGCGGGACCCCGAAATGTACCAGTACACCGGGAGGTGCCGCGCAAACCCCAGGGAAACCCCCGAGTATTCTGGGGACCCCGCGGGTACAGTGGGAAATGCTAATTACGTTGCTCATCATATCTGTCCTTTTCTCACTATCTCTCTGAAATTCATGGGTGTAAAACTAAAGCTCTGTATACATACGTAATTCAATAGAAGGAATATAAAAATCAAGTCCGAAGTGATTACAATTTAAAATGTCACCATATGCCAACACTTAGTTACTGTGCAGTGGTTCTCTAGACACTGCAGTTGTTTCCTCTTTTAATTATAAAAGAACTTTGTACCGCGATAGTACTGTGTCTTAGACAACGCTGAGTAGCGAGGGTTGGAAAATGTTGGTGTTTTAGTGGCAACTGCTGTACAAAATGAAGAGGCTTATTGATAAGGGACCAGAGCAGGGGATGGGTTTAAAAAGGAGCACTGTTTGGGTTATAGATGTGGGCAACACTGACTCAAGTTTGAAGAGTGAGCCCTGTACGTGTTCAAAATTTTTATATACAGAAACTTGAATATCTGCATAGACATCTGCACACGTGGTTACCTGTGGCTATAAAGCAGATTTGCAGGGCTCTAGATACATATTTAATCTACATCCATATCCTCAAAAATACACTGTGGATATAAAGAGGATTTCTTCATATTTGCAGGGGTCTACTTGAAGACCTAATGCATAATCCAGATGTTACAATAATTTGTTCTTTAAGAAAATTTCTCCTGTTTTCTATCAAAACCCTTCACTCTTTTTTGACATTACACATCTCACCTCTGCCTACACAATGCATCTTGATTGCACAACATTTCTTAGTGGTAAAGTCAATTTGTGTGAATGAGCTGAACTCCAGTGGGTTACATGTGTAAAATCACCATGAAATGACCCATTGCCTTCACCAAGACTCTAATGACCTCTTCCCAGCTAAGTATCCATGACATTGCTCCGTGCTTTCTCCCCCTTGGCCTGCAAAGACACTGTGCATGTGTGCCATGATTATGTCCTAAGTACGTAAGATATTTGATCAAGCAAAGAAACTGTTTTCTAAATGATTAGCCACTTTTAAAAAATAGAGTATGTTGCTTAATTCAGGATTTCCTCTGCCAGAAGTTTTCTTTCAAATTAGAATTAATAGAGAGGCCAAAATCTACTTAAGTTGATGTATCATTTTAAAATTTTCCACTCATCTCTGATACTGTTAGGATATAGCTTGAATGTTTCACAAGTAAGTATTTTTCACAAATTTGATATGGCAGGGTTTAGAAATTGTCATTTATAATACTAAAAATAAAAGACTTCTTTTAGGCCTCTGCTTTTTAAAAAGCCAACATACTGTGCTTTCTTGTCAGTATTAAACTAGGCCATGTATTTTCTCTCTCTCTCTCTCTCTCTCTCCAAAAAGATTTTTATATGTTTATAGGAGGAAGTCCAGTTTCATACTTGCAGTTGTTGGCATCTTTCATCAAGGTAGAGAACCAATAAAAACACATGTTCTTTTAAAGAACATCTATTTTTATTGGACCCTTCTAAAAACCAATGACACAGGAAGTCAAAAAATGTTGGCTGAAATGAGTAAAAGGGCCACATTGTTTAAAACTCCTTTATATATTCCTTCCGGACAGCAAAAACTTTGTTTACATAGAAATTTCAGATGCTCTTGATCTTTGTGGAAAAAAAAAGTTTTATTTTAGTAGAATATTGTAGCACAGTATGATGCATATAGCATAAAATAACTTTATAAAATGTACATTTTAGTACTAACTTTGTAGAAAGTTATGATTTTTATGTTCTGTGCAGCATTAACATATAAATAAAAGATTTTCACTGTGACAACAGTTCTTCATAGACAAGGCATAGCTACGTGCTATTTCCTGGACTGCTGGAAATAAATTTGATTTGCAATGTACTTGTAAGAGATTTGTTTAATGAATTATTTTAAATGAAGTAGTTGATTTGTGCCTTCTTTTTGGGTGACTCTATCATTTTCTTAATTAGTTAATTTACATGTTCTCCTATGATGCACAAATTAAGTCACAAACTTCATTTTGGTTTTGTTGTTGTTGTAGTTGGTTGGTTTGTTTGCTTGTTTGTTTTTCGAGCTATCCGTAAAACAGATTCTAGCAACACTGGACCTGATTTTCTATTATCAAAGTTTGTAGTGAAAATGAGATCCTTTTATCCACTTAAGATAGGAAAGTTCACATCTAGTATAGTTAAATCAATCAAACAGTTGAAATTGATGTAAATGTAATTCTTCCAGCTGATTTGATGTGTGTGCATGCATGCTTTGCTCTGCTTCTCTTCAACTTGCCTGCTTAACTGGTGAGTAGGCAGGATAATGTTAGAATCTTGTTGTCTTTGTGTATGCCCATATCGTGCCTTCACAAAAGTGGAACAAGTAGAGTAAAGTAAGATTATGAAGGCCTGCAGTTGTGCAAAACATCAGGCATGTGAGGTTTTCTATTGAATTGTCTAAAAACTAGTTTTATTATTACCAATGTACCAGTGTCATTTTCGGAGTCAGAAGGACAGTGTGAATAAAAATGTATGATTAATTTTTTGACTGATCTCCTTGTGTTACCCCTTTGTGTTTTAAGTGTCACTGGTTCTATTATTATACCATTTAAGCGATTTCTCAAGACACAAGATTTTTTTTAAAGGAAGGCATTTTTGAAAGGTTAAAATGGCATTTTTGCTGATGTTGCTATTTAAAACTCAGGATTCATAATGAGTGAACTAACTGATTTTTAAAACTTTAGTGTTATGAATCTGCATGCTAGCGAAACTGTACTGATGTATACATGAATTTAATTAGAATTGATTCAGAGTTGTTGGACTTATTTTCATGCCACCTTATTTCTCACCCATTTGTTATGAAAAGGCATTTTAGGGCATGATTTGTGGTGCTGTTTTCTGTAAAATAAGCATTAAAATTATATTCAGTAGTTGGACCATTGCTTTATACAAATACAGACAGACACAAATCAAATACATGAAAAATATCATCTGAGCCTTAGGCCTTAACAAGAAAAAAAAACTATCATCCATCATGGTGCACTTTAGCAGATTTTTTTTATTACTTTTTCTCCTTTGTTGTTTACTATAAAAATGAAGCAGCTCCGATTCAGTTAGTACAATACACACTGTCATTTGTTTGAGAGAATGTACTAGTCCCAGAAATATTTCCTCTTTTTTAAAAAGAACAAATTCTTTAGAGCTAGTAGTAACTTTTCTGAGCTCAGGTTTCCTATGCACATGCGCAAAATAGACATCCAGATACTTCATTTGGGTGCTTAGATCGGCCCTTAGTTGCCCATTTTCAGCAACTGCCATTGTTTGGATACCCATGTAAGCCTGGGATTTGGCATCCAGTTTTGATGCCAATGTTTGGTAATGGGCCCAGAGTCCATTATTTGTCATCAAGAGTTTAAAGAAGGAAATAAAATAGTGTTGGAAAATGAACTTTTGGATATAGCTTTAAAATGTTACTAGACTCGTTGGCTGGTAGTCTTCTGGTTTGTTCCATTTGCTCTTTTAAACATTGAGGCTCCCTTGCTTGGTGGTGCTGCATCATGACAGTTTATGCATTTGCTAGGAAATCCGATCCTTATGTAGCTTCCAAAATAAGCCAGGGTTATAAACTATCTGTTCATGGTAATATTGTTTGTGTTTAAATGTTTTGTTTTGAGATCACAGTGCTAGCAGCCATTATATCATTTACCTTTGTCCCTTTTTCTCCCTGTCTGTTCTGAATATTCAGCAGAATGTGTTCATCATCTTTGAATATTCAGATTCGGTGTCATCAAGCTTTCAGTAACACATGGAATCTTCATCTCTCCTTCCCCTTTCCCTGTTTTTATAAGATTTTTTTTTTATTTTTTTTTTTTTTGCTAACTATTAATTACTCTGGTAAACCAGAGTAGCTGGGTTTTGCCACTCATTGCTATCTTGAAAACAGGTAACAGGGTAACTCTGCTTTTGGGCACCAATTTAAATATCCTAAATATATTGGCATTTAAAATTTGTTATTGCAGTTAACTCCTTTAGGTGTTTGTGAACATACTCAGAATAGGAAAAATTAAAATTTTCTACCCCGTTCTTGATTTTTTTTAATCAACTTGTTAAAATAAACATTTAAAAAACAGCAGCACCTTCTCAGATCTAGTATACACTTGGGAATGGATGTAGTCTCTGAGTATTATTAATATGTATATTTCCCCACTAAAGAGTGAGGCGTTTCGTAAAGGTATACACTTTTCTCTTATTCGGTTACATTTAAATATATAATGGGACAAATTCTGCTCTGCTATGCTGGTGCATCTGAGACCAGAATTTGGCTCAAGTGTCATATTTATTTGTGAATATTTAAATATTATTTGGTACAGTTTGTCGATATACTTTACTTAATACACTAGTTTTGGAATAATTGGATCAGAACAAGATAATGAATAAAAGATTGAAGTATGTGTGTGTGTGTGTGTGTGTATATATATATATATATATATTATAGCTCTAATACGATTTCATCTCTTAGATTACAACTTGCTTTTGTTTGAAGCTTTATCCTCTGAAAAAATGGTGGTGGTATTATTTACATTAATTCATTTGGCTTCTTGGAAAAAAATATGCCCCAGCTCCTTTACTTAATGGAATTCTTTCCTCGTTGCAGTGCAAACGGCTGGAGCAGGAGCTTCATCATCTGAAAGAGCAGAACCAGACTTCAGCAAACAACACGAGACATCTGACTGCTGAAAACAATCAAGAACGTGCTCTGAAGGTAAATCTCTGTTCCTTCTTGCAGGCAAATTAAGGTTGTAAGCCAATGGTGCCAGCTTTCTGTGCTGCATATCTCAGTTGTGTACATTTCGGCAGAAGTGAGCTGTGGTGTTTGCCAACAACCCCTTCTTTAAACACAGATATAGCACCCTTCTGTTATGGTATTATTTTATTTTGTGTGTTGTGCAAAAACAACATGAATGAAATAATATATTCTCCAAATCGATGAGCAGTGTTGTGATAACAAGCACTAGATTTGGGTTTGGTTCTGTCTTTGCAATATTGTATTTTTCAAATGTGTAAAAAATTGCAGCTGTTGGTCTGAACTACACAAAACTAACATTTTAAAGCATGTCCTTCCATCTGCTCACAGCAGCACCTGTTATATTAATAACAATATTGACCTATACTACTAGTGCCCACACAGTTGATACTATTATTTGTAAAAGAGTAGTTTATTTCCATTGGAGTTGGGAAAAATAATAGTAAGCTTTGTTAATAAGAATAAAAATTAGAAAGGGGGCAGAGAAGAGACTATGAAAAGATTTTATATGGTTTTTCTATTTTGATTTGAGAAAGTGGAATTGTGATGTTGTTGAAAATGGTACCTATCTAACTTCACACACCATTATATGCCAGCGTAAGAAAATGCCCAATTAAGATGCAAAAACTTGTGTGTATGTTCAACCAATAAAATGTTCAGAAATCTATTTCCTGCCGATGTGCAAAGGAACAGTAGAAGCCAGTTTTCCTCCATCTCTTTAATCTTGCCCCTTGAAAATTGTGGGGTTTTTAGGCAAAAGGAAACAAACATAGCTCATTTATAGTCAAGCGTTGCCCTGTCCCTTTGGTTACTCTTGCAAGCATGAGAGAATTGGCATTCTTGGTTGGTTGATTAGATCTGTGCAAGATAACTCATCTCAGTCTGATGGGTTTTCTTCTCTCTTTAAACCTTGATCACTTTCATGCTGCAACAAAGAAATTAAAAGTTGGCCTCTCTGTTGACAGTAGGCTGATCCACAGTTGGTTACTATGGAATGCTCAGAAAGCACTTATGTGCGGAGAAATTGGAGTCAGGTCCTCAAGTAGGACTATCAGGTAACTTATATACCTCTTGTTTAGCTATTCCTTCATTTACTACAAAAAGAAGCTGTAGTGCTTTATCACGGTGGATATAGTGTTGAATTTTCTGAGCAGATTCCACTTAGTTTCTAAAAATTATGGATATAATATTGCATACATATATATTTGTACATGCAAACATTCAGATTTGCATGTTGGAATAAGAATAGATGTTGCAAACACGAATGCAGCTTCTTGCATGAACAGAACATTGGCCATATAAAACTGAATGTGCATAAATTTAGTAACCAAAAATTGCTATTCAGTTTTTTTTTCACCATTTTTGCAAAAAGCTTAATTAACTAAAGGAAAAAAATCTTTGTTGTATGAACTAAAAATAAATGCCAAGAGTTCCATGAGTTTAAGGTTGCCAGTAAATCTCTGCTGAATATTGCAAAATGAAGTGTGTATATCAAAAGTAGTACAACCTTGTTCAGGGTAACTAATGGACATCACATAGAGAATTTTTAGGCCCTACGGTCATTTATGATCACAGTAATGCAGGTGCCTTGAATCTGGAATTGCCAAAAGCTAGTTTTTGACAAGTATTCTATTGATGGCAAATATTAATGTTGAAAAGATTTTAAGTAATTTTCCATAATTGTATTTACTTATTTAATGTCATTCAATAGTTGCCAGAGAGTCTTTCCATCAGAAAATAATATTTTATTTAAATTATACTTTTTCCATTTAATATTATCTGAAGTGATGGTTACTATATAATTTTATTTTCAGAGCCACAGGGATGACCTAATAGTTCAGGTGGCAACTAGATTTATATTTAATTCTGATA
Organism: Pelodiscus sinensis; assembly: GCF_049634645.1. Taxonomy (NCBI): domain Eukaryota; kingdom Metazoa; phylum Chordata; order Testudines; family Trionychidae; genus Pelodiscus; species Pelodiscus sinensis. The sequence goes on along the minus strand of NC_134714.1, from coordinate 46,452,444 downwards.
TTGTTGAGCCAGCATCCAGTCCTCAAAGAATTTTAATTCTGCCTGGCCTTTCTCAGAAATGTTTTTGCAAAGTTAGAGGTCAATTGGCCAACTTGTTTTTGAGATATGAATTGTGGAAGGCTTTTCACTTTTGGAAAAGCTGTACTTCTGAGGGGGTTATATTATACCTCCTGAATAGTTTGCAGTGAGTCCAGATGTGTTATATTTTGTTGTCCCTGGAGAAGACCAGTCCGTCTGAGTACTTTTGAAAAGTTGGGTGATTAATTTAAATGAAATGACATAATGTTTATATAATTTCTTCTCCTGCAACTGCTTTCCTCTAGCCACTGCACTCTTGTCCACCTGCCCCTATGGCTATTAGCACCAGGGCTTGCTGTGACAGAGTTTTCACACACATTCTGCGGGGAGGCAAAGCATGACTAGGGATGTTGAGTGTATTTGAATACACGATTAACCGATAAGCCTAGGCTTATCAGTTAATCATGGACAGGGGCTGCTGTCACCCAGCATTGCTGCCGCTGTATCAAAGTCAGCAGTATGGGGTGGCAGGCAGGAGCCAGTCTGTGAGGGGAGCTGTTTTTAAAATCAGCTCCCCTTGTGGACCGTCTCTGCCTGTTAAAGAGGCAGCAACGTGAAGTGCTTGGGGGCTCCCCGACCATGGGGCCGGGAGCGCACTGGTTGCCAGCCTTACTCCCAGGGACAATCAAATAGTCGTGTAACCACTAAAATTTGATGCAGTTAAACTATTCAATTAATCACTATCTAATATCTAACATCCCTACTGAAAACATTCCCCTGCCCCTTTCTTGTTCCCAGCCACTGTTGGTACACTTCCAACTGTGACCATATGCCTTCACCACACCTACCATCATTCCAAATCTAAGAGCCCCTTCGCATCAGCCAAAAAAGCAACACCCTCCCAACCATTCCAACTCCTACTATCCCACTTTAATCCAGGGAAACAAATTTACTTCATCCACTCTCTTATACTGTGTGGCATGATTCATGACAGTGAGTGCCAACCTCAGGGAAGAGTGTCAAAAAGCAGGACAGATGCCCCAAATTGGTATGTTGTGAACTCCTGAAGAACTATAACAGTCTTACCATGGAGTCACTAATAGTCCCTATCTTGCCACCCAGCCTAATTGGACTTAGTGATAGTTGGTTACCATATATCAAAGATTTGCAAAAGATTCCATTTGCTTCCAGTCCCAAAAGTCCAGTCAGTAATCTCAAGTCAATATTTGTACCTTAGATGTCATACCAAAGACAAAACTTACGGCCTATCCTTTAATAAACTAGGAAGAAGAAATGAGAGTTATGTACAGGTTAAAGTAGGCAATTTATATACATAAGTGAATTACAATGTATGGTTCCAAAGAGTGACAGAATTGTATTACTCTTCCAGTACCGAATATGTTAAGGGTTAACCCTAGGGATCTCTGCTTCTGTTTCCTAACTCCTGCCCTGTGATTAAAAAAGAGAGAGAGAGAGAAAATGTTCTTGTCCCTGTTTTATCCCTGTCTTTTAGCATTTAAGCCGATGAGACAGACTTTCTTACATGTACAGGCAGTCCCCGAGTTACGCGGATCTGACTTACGTCAGATCCGCAGTTACGAACGGGGCCGTCTCCCTCCTCTCCAGCAGACCAGGGAGAGGAAGCAAAGCGGCGGAGCACGCGGGCAGCAGACAGTCCAGACGCGTCTGGGCTGTCCGCTGCCCGCGTGTTCCGCCGCTTTGCTCCCCGTCCCTGTGGTCTGCAGACCAGGGAGATGGGGAGCAAAGCAAAGCAAAGCCAAGCCACGGAGCACGCGGGCAGCGGACAGCAAAGCGGTGCAACACGCGGGCAGCAGTGCGTCTGGGCTGTCCCTCTGCCCCCATGCTCCGCGGCTTTGCTCCGGACGCCTGTGGTACAGCAGCTGGGGCGCTGCCAGTTGGTCCCGTAGCACTGCTCTGGGCGCTACTGGACCAACCCGGCAGCACCCCAGCTGCTCTGCCCCAGGCGTCCTGATTCAGCCACTGCTGGTCAGTTTCAGCAGCAGCTGAATCAGGACGCCTGGGGCAGAGCAGCTGGGGTGCTGCTGGGTTGCTCCAGTAGTGCCGAGGAGCGGCAGCGCTACCGGACCAACCCAGCAGCACCCCAGCTGCTCTGCCCCAGGCGTCCCCAAGTCAGCCGCTGCTGAAACTGACCAGTGGCTGACTACAGGAAGCCCCTGCCCCGGGCTTCCTGGAATCAGCCGCTGATTAGTTTCAGCAGCAGCTGACTTGGGGATGCCTGGGGTTCTTAAGTTGAATCTGTATGTAAGTCAGAACTGGCGTCCAGATTCAGCCGCTGTTGAAACTGATCAGTTTCAGCAGCAGCTGAATCTGGACGCCAGTTCCGACTTACATACAGATTCAACTTAAGAACAAACCTACAGTCCCTATCTTGTACGTAACCCGGGGACTGCCTGTAGCACCTTCGTCGGTGTGAGGTGGCCACTAAGTCTTGTTATTATGATGTTCTGCAGTAGCTCATTTAATTTTCATAGACCCTCTTAATAGGGATTAGCCATTTCCTTGACTGTGTTCGCAGGTTCAGAGCAAACTTACATAACACCTTTACAGTCTGGGATACAGACAAGACAAGTGAATTCAGGGCATGCTGTTACTTACAAGCATTCCATAGAGTCTAAGCCCCACAAAAATCCCTGTAGGTGTAATACCTCTCTTGAGCAATACTCATATACAAGCAGAGGTAAAAATGGGCTGGTACAGCGTACTGGGAAGAAAATGGCTGCTGGTACCCAGATGACATTAGAGCACTGCTGTGACATTGCTTTTAGAACTATACTGGACAGCCACCAACAGTCCCACAAAAGAGGCAGCTATACTGGGACCCAGCAACTTAAAAAGGTCCAGGGCTTCCAGCCACTGTTGTTGCTACTGGCCTTTTGAATTATTCCTAGAACCTCGGGTGGCATGTGCCAGGCAATGCTGGACCCTAGCTCTATCCTCTACCACCCAAGGCCTTGCCTCTTATGGCCCCCATACTGGTAAAAGTTTTAAATCACTCTCACACGTGTATACCGGAAAGCTGGGCTGGTTTCCAGCTATGAATTTGTAGGTGATACAACCTTGGCAAAAGCTGACAACCTCACATATCCCCTGTATTTAAACAACCATGTATATAGTGAGGAAGTGAGTCTGGCCCACAAAAGCTCATCACCTAATAAACCATCTTGTTAGTCTTTAAAGTGCTGCATAGTCTTTTGTTTCAACCATGTATATACTTACTCCATCCTCCAAATGACTGTAAGACCACACATTGCAGAAACAATGTGGATGTCCACCTTTACTTTGTCTCCTTGGAACCAGTTGTTTAAAACACATTGACGTTCTTATATTTTTCTGACTCTCATAACTTTAACTCATCTAATCCAATTCACTTTGAATGTACCAAAATAATCCATTATGGTGGGGAAAAAATGAGAAGTTTCATGTCCTTTTGGATTTGTCTTTAAAAAGTAAGAGAGGTCAAAATCTGAATGACAATAACAAGATAGTTACACCTTTACATATACAGCCGGTCCCCGACTTACGAACGGATTATGTACCAAACACCTGGTTGTAACTCAATTTGTTTGTAAGTCGGAATACATGCTTTTAAATACGACTGCGCTGTTTGTAAGTGTGGATAGTGCGTTCGTAAGTCGGGGACCGGCTATAATGGGTTTAATGGGAGGTTGGTCGTAAGTCTATTCGTTCATAACTTGGGGACTGGCTGTAGAAATGATGTAGAAAGCAGTAATATAAGATCAGAATTAAGATTATTTACTGAACTTCTGTAATGAATTTTTCTACCTTGCAAATTACTCTTTGCAGTCTACATACATAGTCAAATTGAGCTGAAAATTGATATGCCAACTGAAGACTAAAGGGTAAAGTTAGTGATACAAAGTTGAGGTCATTTGCTAAAAGCATGTCTGAGCTACAACTCCTCAAATAATGACCTATTTTAAAAATATTGGCTTTCTTACAATTAATTATTTAAAGATAGGGAAAGCTCGATTAGCAATATCCACACTACATGTAACACTGTATAGATTAAAGAGTTTTAGATTACTGTCTAAATTAGTGGTTGATGCCTAAAAACAAGCTGCAAAACTTCATAAATAATCTTTCAACACTATTTCCAGAGCAGTGTACAGGGCTGCTGTAGTATGCAGGGACTGAAAGAATGCGTCCACACCGGGGTAGGCAATAATTAAAAAAAAAAATTAAAATACAAAAAAATTCGGGTGGAAGGGGACGAGGCCAGGAGACTTCTTCTGCTCCCCCCTCCACCAACTAGCCTGGAGTGGGGAAGCATGAGAAATATTCCCTCTCTTTCCCCTGCCCCGTCCCCTTGAGAGAAACACCAGTTGTTTTAAATCAGCTGGCAGTTCCCTCTAGGTGCCTAGTTGAAGGAGACCTCGTGAACTCTCCCTGCCCTCAGGCTTTATTTCGAAATAAAGCGCTATTCCAAAATGTTTCTTGGAATGAGGTATACAGGGACTTCAGAATAGTGAGCCTGTTATATTTTGAAATAATGGGCACACTTAAAAGATGTAAAATAGCTATTTTGGGATACCTCCAGTATCCCTACACTGCAGTGTAGACGTAGCCAAAGAGAGGAGGATTAGGGGAGAGAGATAAGGAAAGACATACATTACAATAAAAACCTGGTGTTCTGATTTGAGGTGCCAGGGTACAAAAAGCAGGAAGAAGTGTTGTGTGGTAGCAACCATAACTCTATCTTTGAGTAAGCCAACACTTGTTTTGTACTTCATCAGCTCTTCTCTTCAAAAAATGAAAGAAGAAAATCGGGAAAATAAAGGCTCTAAACCTGCAGACACTGTCACACAAAGTGACTCTTCACTTAAATGATCCCACCAACTCATTTATAAAAGTAAAGTTATTCACATTCATAAGTGTCTATATGATGGGAACATATGATTTTCCTTACAAAATAAATGGTAATTAATGGTAATAGTTTATATGACAGTGCTGAGTTAGTCTCAAAAAAGGGCTGTGAGGTCTCTAATGTGTTATTGCCAAAGTAAAGAAGTGGGGGATTAAGAAAGTGAATGTACAGTATAAAGGATTGTGTTTTTTTCTTTTTATGCATGTGCAAAAGCAGGAGTGGGGAACTTAAGACCCGGGGACCAGATGCAACCCCCGGCTTGCCTGGATCTGGCCCCAGAAGTTTGGGGCTCCCCCCAGCATTGGGGAGCCCACAGTGGTGCTCCAGCGCCCTCACCATCCCTCTGTGGGGCTGGACCACACAAAATCTACTAGTCTCCCCTCCCCCAGCCTCTGATGTGTGAGGGGAATGTGAGGAGTGTCTGTCTTCTTCTTAGTCGGGGACTACATCAGTGAGTGTTTGGGTTTTTTTGTTTGGTTGTATTTTTGGGTTGCCAGGAGTCCACTATTGACCCAGACAACCCGGTATTTTTGCCTCCTGTCTGGTAAAAAAAAATTCAGAAAATACCAGACACCTAAAATGTCCAGTATTCTCTGGGGGGTTTTCCTGGCCAAGAGGCGAAAATACCAGACACCTGGCAACCCTATGACACACTCAGCACCTGGGCCCAGCCCCCAACTCCGCTCTCCTCCTCCCCCTCCCTGCCCTCTGCCCCCGGCCTCCCTGCTTTCCTGGTTCCTTCTGGCTTGATCAAGGAAACAAGATGGCCATAGCAAAAAGCCTAAAGACCTGAAGTGAGTGAAGCAATGCCTTCCCTGGATCTTAGTGCTCAACCTCTCCACTCTTCCTATCCCTGTTCTGACGCTGCATGCACTTAAAGGGGCCATGCTGTTTTAATGCTGTTTAATTTTATTTATTTATTTATTTATGTATTTATTTTGCTTAATAACTCTTGGGGTCCTCAACAACTTTGGTCTCCCCCCTTTTTTTGCCCTCTACAGAATTTTTCCCCAGTGTGTGTGTGGGGGGGAGGGGTTTGTTTGTTTGTTTTTGGGGGGGGCGTATTCAGTATTTTTGGTTAAACCATCTGGCAAACCTAGTTTTTTGGTGGGGAGTTTGGGTTGTGTGGGGGAGGTTGCTTCTTGTGTGTGGCCTCCAACTGACTTCTCTGTCAGCGGCTCCTGGCTCAAAAAATGTTCCCAATCCCTGTGCTAAAGAATCTTCCTCATTATCTCTGAAAATTGCAATGTGGGGACTAGAGACAGGGAATTTTAGAGTGCTTTAATGCTTCCTAGAAATGTCCCCCATGCCTTACAATTCACTGTTGCTTTAAAAAATGTAATATGAAATGTGATATAATGACTAACTTCATAAATGAGACAATAGTAAGTAGTTTAAAGTGAATGTATTCTGCTGCAATAATTGCAGCTGGAAAAGCTTTGTAATGTATTTCTTATTAAATGGTTGTTTCTATAAGGTGTTTGGGGCATAGGCCACCCACAGTAAGGTGCTAATTATCCTCACATGATAGAGGTTCAGAGGACATTCAGCACTTCATAGCACCATAAAAAAGGAACTGAATTAGGGAGAAGATTGCTTTAAGCTGTGCTGGGGGTAAACCAGGCCCTAGCCAGTCCCCAGATTTGGAGGACACAACGGTGCTGTAAAGCTATGCTTGTACACCCTTAGGTCTTTGTGTGAGACTTGAAGATCATGACTCATGTATGACATGTAACATGTATGCAGCTTTCCTCTTGTTCCATACCAGTCATTTACATTAGCTTCCTACTCAGTAATCTTCTCTTCATCCTTTTTGTAAGGCAGTTAGTTTAAACCACTCTCTCTCATGCAGCTCATCTTATAGAGTCTAGGATTTATGTGACTAATTAATGTAATGGGTCAAATGCTCTTCATGGTGACAGTGATGAAATCCCACTGATGCCAGATCTGTGCTCTGATTTTTGTTATAAATGTTTTCCCCCACATACTAGATGATTACACTCATTTGGTGAAAATGTGGTTTCCAAATCTGTATCGCTGTGAAACCCAGCATTGTGTTGATCTCACAGTGAGAAGAATTTGGTCTGGTATTTTCATTTAAAGTAATATAATCCCCCTCTATCTGAAACCATTTTAAAAAAAATCTCTTAAAATATTCCAGATTGAATTATATCTAAATCTTTTAGGAATAATTGCTTCTGAAGAGCACAAATGTATATAGGCCCTTAGTACATTTTCATAAAATAAGATCTGCAAAGTGCTTTACAGGACTAATATGTCAGGGTCTATATAGAAGATTATTCATTTGTGCTTGGCCTTCGTAATTAACACTTGGTCTCTACTGATTCTGATAAATGTATTCCCACATTACACTGAAATATCTGACTGCATTAAATTGTGCAGTGTTCAGAAATCACTGCTTTTGTTATCAGTATTAAAATCCCACCGTGAGTCTTTTTTGTTGTTATTGATTTTTGTAGTTTGTAGTTGTGGAGACTATATTCATAAAAGAGAAGGAAATGTTTCTTCTATGTCTCACTCACTGATTATATTTTATATGAATGTCCTCCTTGCTCTGCTAAAGAAATAGACAAAGAAGTCTTGAGAAATCATCAACTTCATATGAACACTCATGGAACATACTTAACTTGATTTGAGTACAAAGTTTGGAGAAGTGATATTTTTGCAAAATGCGTATGATATGTATTGTAAATTTTAATTAGATGGCACATTATTTGTAAAGCTGCTATTAATCTGCTTTAAACTCCAAAGAGATACACTAATTTACTTTCAGGCTAAATCCTTAAAATGGGGGAAGGAGAGACTGTTTCACAATGATACACAAATCGGGTGCCCTTTAATGACTTAATGAGCTTATTCCAGCCAAGTATGATGTCAGTAGACCTTCTAAAGGTTATTCATCTCCTTCAGAGCTGTTAGAATGTTAATATTTGGCTGTGATGGTTTTATTGTATTTTATTGCCTGGCCAGCTCTTTAGTTGTAATTTTATGTAGAATTCATCCTATGAACTTTCGTGATTTTATTAAGAACTTAATACATTCAGGCCAGATCCTCAGCTCCTGGTCCTGCCGCACAAGGGTGCCAGGAAACTGCCCTAGTGGAACAGTCAAGGATTCCCCAGGAGTAAGTGAATCCAGTGATGGCAAAAAGCCAGCACAGCTGGCTCTGTGCCACCTGCTTCCATCTTTCCTTCTCTCTTCATGTGGTAAGTAGCAGTGACCAGGCTCCAGGTGGTTCAATTTAGAGCACCCCTTAGGCTTCCCTACATTGTGTCAGAGGCCATTTTGGCCCCCAGTAGTCCCAAGATTGTTAGAGTGGAAAGGCATGCCAATCAGAAGAGCATCACAGCTGAGTGTTCAACCAGTCATGTGACACACGTAACACTTGACTTTATAATGAATCTGAAGTATCGGCTGTAACAAACTTTAATAAGCTAGCTCCTATTGAAATTAATGTATTGTGCACTTTAGGTGTAATATACAGTATGAAATATGATGCTTGTTTCAGAAGAGAAATTGTATTGCTTGGTTCTATCTGTGTCTGAAACTAGGTTGCTGCTAGTAGCTGAACTAATTTCAGGGTATGTGTGTGTGGGAGAGCTTGAGAGAGGTGACCCTGAGTGGAGCACTCGAGAGGGACACCTGAGGACTTGGGGAGTCAGCGTATACCTATTGCTAACTAGACAGGCCTGGGAGTCCATACTTCCATTACCAGAGGCTGAGCGATTCATGAAGCTGATCCACAGCATGCACTGACAAAGCTTTTTCGGGATAAGGGCAGGTAGAAAAGTGCCTCACAACTCTGGGTACCCATGGCATCCATCGCGGCATATTGGAAGGTGGAGGTATATGATTTATACTGCCATTGTAAGGGGAAGAAGGATAGGCAGATCTGCCATCACAACGCAAGAATGCACACCCTGCTGCTGCAGCTCCATCTGGCTGTATCCAATTTCCAGAAGTCTATGAGAGGTGACAATGTGTTTAGGAAGTGAATAATTACATAGACTTCTTCATGGAAGTTTCCTCTGTGAACAGTTAGGTTGTCACTACCCTTCATGGAGGGTTGTTCTTGCTGTACTTATGTTGAGGAACTTTTCAATGGGGATAGAACTTTACAGACACAGAATTCACCGAGACAAAAGCCCCTCATAAATTTCAGCAGGATTGATATTGCAGCAGCTTCTCTTTCTCCCTCTGATTTGCAGACAGGTGCAGCTTCTCCCTGACTCAGAGGAGCTGTCCAGTGAGGTAACTAAAATTACATAAGTATTTCACTTCCATTTCAAACAGATACAAATGCAGTTCTCCCCCTAGTTTTAGGCTTTGCTATTTGAGCGCAAGTTTAACAGTGATCTCAGGAGTGTTAAGGAAAAATAACTTCACAAATGCACGGACTATGTGACAGTCAGATGTGCTGATCTGTTGACACAATTAAGGTAAAAGCATATGAGATCACTGTTAAGGTTTTGCATTATAGTGTAATTTTGCTAAAACTGGGATGCATATAGCTTTTGGATATCTGCTGCAGATGTTTCCGTGTTTTAAGGTTTTTGGAGTGCATGGCATGTGAACTGCCAGAACCTTAACTGTCATTAAATATAATTTTTGTTTTCTATTAGACTAGGAGTATTGTGTCTCTGTGGGATGTCCCTACATCTAGGTCCAATTTGGCAACCCTCACTGAACTTGAATGGTGCTTACATGATTTATCTTACTGAATTAAGTGCCATTAAGTACTACTCAACATGACTAAGGTCTGCAGATTTGGACTCTGTGTAAGCATCTGTACTGTGCACTAGCTGAACTTTAAAACTGCAATCTGCGATTACTGGAATAAGAAATTGTGTTTCAAGTGCAACATGAACTGAATGTGTTTTCTTGTTACTATAATTCCCATTAAAGATATGTCATAGACTTTTGGCAACCAGCCCATGCATCATCATACACAGAGGAGCAGAAACTACCATAGAGAACCACACAACTTCAGAGAATTTTCATTCTGTGTGGATCACCTAGGGGAGAAACTTTGAGCATCAGTTAGAGCTTCCTCTGCTCGTAGTTTAAAGTTTTAAACGCATCAGATACTATTCACCTGGTCTCCAGATTCCTTAGCCCTGCTCCCTGATCAGTACTGCTAAGTCCCTCAGCCAGTGTCTTCTGTCCCAATCCATTGTTATATAAATGTTTGGAACAATATTTGTTTCTGACAGTCCCATATATGATGATATTATCTGTGTGCCAACTAACTTAACATACATAATCGAACATCTCACTTCATTCTGTCCAATAATCCATCATCGGAGGATGGGCTCTGGACATGCCAACCACTTAGCAGTTTTCACTTAGCTACACTGCAATACAAACCAAAACCCACCACAAAAAGTGTTTCTTGTCTTACCCCAAATATGGAATTGCATTTCAAAATTATGTTGGCCTGAGGTGCAGGTCATGCAATTTTCAGTCTTCAGCCAGGGGCAGGCTAAAGTGTCATTTCTTAAAGTTTCAGGCTAGAAATCGTTCTTTATACCGGGGTCTCTCCTTCCTCACACCTTTTTCAGTGGTGTAAGACTTGTTTTCATCACTAGTAAATTATAAGATATGAGACCTTAAAACTGTCCCATATGGAATGGTTACTATTCTGTGTGATCTTTAGAAGGGTCTAAAATGCATCAGCTAACTTGTTCTTGTTCTTCAGAAGGCTGTGCTGTGGGACTCCTATTAAAACTGATAATTCTGTGGCTGAGGACTTAACTTTAAAATCAGCAGTAAATTGGTGTTTGCAGCAGTGAAACAATTGTAATGTCATTCCAGGCCTAGGTAATGCTGTGGCTGTCAGACATTTTTTTTATTTGGGGGCATTGTTGACTGCTTGAGATTCTTATGACCATGCACAGGCACTTGATTTAAATGTAATGGTATAGGGCAGGGGTGGGGAACTCTGGTGCACCGGCCACATGTTGTTCATCGGGGTTAACTGCTGGTGGGCCGCCAGATCATTTGTTTACCTGAGCATCCACAAGCACGGAGCCCTGCAGCTCCCAATGACCACGGTTCATTGTTCCCAGACAACAGGAGCTGTGGGAAGCAGCGTGGGTTGGGCCACCAGTTCCACAGCTCCCATTAGTCCGAAATAATGAACCGTGGCCACTAGTTGCTGCAGGGCTCCATGTCTGCAGGTGCTCAGCAAACAGTCTGGCAGCCTGCCAGTGGCTAACCTTGATGAACTGTTTGTGGCTTGGGGGGCCGAAGATTTTCCACCACTGTTATAGGGGCCTGAATTGATATGGGTTTGAGGCAGATGGAAGAGAAAAGACTGAATAATCTGAATCAACCATCCCCACAATATCTTAGTCAAGATAATAGAATCCTATCTCATTTGATTAGTAAAATATGGAGTGCAACCTGGTATGCAGCTGCTTGCTGTTCTTTATCCTGAATATTATAGGTACTATGAAGCTTCTGAATATTGTTGAACTCTGGACTCTTTTGGCATTGATTGTGTTTTATTTCTGCTCTTTCATGATTGATCCTAAAGTAATATACTTATACTGGAATTTGGATAACTGTAATTGCTTTTGAGATTTTCTCCTTTCCATGAGCTATGATTGCCAGGTGGGAGCAGGTGGCCGAGGCCATCTGGCTTTGAGTCATACCTTGTGCTAAAACTTTATGGAACATTTTCTGTTGATGTTTCTTTTTTTTTCTCTGTTGCTATAATGTGTTGGTTTTACTTCTCCTTTAAAAAATACTTGAATAGCTCAATCACAAACAAAAATATTTAGCCGAGTCTTCATTTTCACTTTCTCTAAGGCATCTACTGCAGGCAAGGTACCAGACCTATGTAAATGGCTCTGATGAATAATGTGGTGTTAAGTATTACTTTTTCTATATCATAAAACTTGATTCCATCCATTCCTCACAGTGCAGTGGATCTCAGTTTTTGTGTTCATACATCCTTCTCATCGCCTACTTTACATCATCGGTTTACAAGATGCACAGAAAAAAACAACTTTATTTGAGCAATAACTGTAAACAACAGCTGGAGCCTGAGTGCATGATGACACATTGGTTATTTGTCTACCAATAAAATGTATAAAAGGTAGTAACCTAAGCCCTCATCCGAAAGACAAGACACAGGAGCGTTAAATAGCAAAGGTCTTGCTCTGACCCACCCATGACCTCCTTATCTGAAAAGACTCTGGGAGTTAATAGAATCCACTTAGGTCTGTAGTAGACACTGAGGAGACATGGGGGTGGGTAGTATCAATCTAAATATTTTGGAGTCTTACCCCATTTGCTAAAATGGCTTCTGGGTCCCCTGTATCTGAAAATCTGCCCGGTTTATCTGCATCTTATGCACCATTGGATGGACTTTTTATTGTGGTTTAAGAACCCATAATGAGTGAGTCTGAATAGAAAGAGCAGGAAGTGACAGTAGATGATACTGAAACAGAAGACCCTAAAACCGTCTTAAGGCTGCCCATCAGCATTGACTCAGAAGCCAGGAGGTGCTATCTATCTGCTCTGATCCATCTTTCCTTCTGTCATCCTCTGCAGATCTTGTCTGGTCTGTCATTACAAGTGGAAAAGTGTCTCTTGGCTTACATCCATAGACCAAATCAAAACTTGCATTTTACTTCCCATTTATCATTTATTTGCAGAAATATCTCTGGAGACCTGTTTTAATTCCCAGTCTATATGTTTGTCTAATGCATTGTGTGTATCCAGTGTATTGTTTGTACAATGTATTGTGGGTGAAATAAGACACGTGCTCCCAAATCACCAAGGCGCTTTTGAAAATCCCACCCATTTCATCATAACTAAGGGTTAAATCCTGCCTTTACCTTTGTGCATGTGTGTCAGGAGTGCTAGTCTACTATATATATGAGGTGCTACATAGGGGACATGCCCACCCAGAAGCATATGTAGCCCTGTTTTATAGGTACTCCCTTAACTCTGTGTTTGCATCTGGGTGAGGGGTGCAGAGGATCTAGGGGTATGTCTACACTACCCTCCTAGTTCGCACTAGGAGGGTAATGTAGGCATACCGCACTTGCAAATGAAGCCCGGGATTTGAATTTTCCGGGCTTCATTTTCATAAGCGGGGAGCCGCCATTTTTAAAACCCCGCTTGTTCGAACCCCGTGCAGCGCGGCTACACGGGGCTCGAACTAGGTAGTTCGTGTACCGGTAGTTCGGAATAGGAATCCTAGTCCGAACTACCTAGTTCGAGCCCCGTATAGCCGCGCTGCACGGAGTTCGAACAAGTGGGGTTTTAAAAATGGCGGCTCCCCGCTTATGCAAATGAAGCCCGGGAAATTCAAATCCCGGGCTTCATTTGCAAGTGCGGTATGCCTACATTACCCTCCTAGTGCGAACTAGGAGGGTAGTGTAGACATACCCTAGTGGACTTACTTGTATCGATCCTTTGGTTTTCCCACATGGAGGGGTCCTTTTTGGAGTGGAATATTCCACTTCCTCTATCAATGGACCTCTACCTGCATCTCCACCAAGATTCTATGTCAGTGTGCTGGACTCTGGCTTTACTTCCTACATTGAGCTTCAGAATAGTATACATTGAAGAATAAAATTAATTGAGCTGGATGAAATTTTTCAGATAAATAGTTTGCCAAAAATGTACTTTCAGGTCAACCAAAACTATTCATGAATTTGTGAGTTTGCTGGAGTTTCATCCACAAAATATTGAGTGAGGTTTGATTCACAATGGGCCTTAAGTACCATCCCAGGAAGTTGTGATAATAGTCTTACCCTGTCTCTCTATAGACTTGTGGTTAGAGTACTCACCTGTGATACATGTGTTCAGATCCCTATGCTGCTTCATTTATAGGAGGCTTTAAACCTGGCTCTCTTGCATTTTAAATGATCTGTTTAATTATCTTTATATAATTAAGTTTTCTTTGAAGCAAAGACTGGAACCAGATGTCTGTACTTCTAGGTGAGTCCCCCTAGAACCACCTGGCTGCCAGTCTCCCTCACTGGCAACCACCAGGCTGCCAGTCTTCCTCACTGCTCTGATCCAGTGTACCTGGATTTCCCACATTGAAGATGCAGTATTGCTCTATCCCTGAACCCATTGGTTATAACAGAGGGAGAGCTCCACCACCCCTGCCAGTATTGTGAAGGGCACTTTTGTAAATCTATTGAAAAATTTGGGACTAAAACAATTTGTTTTTGTTTGACCTAAAATGACTTGTTTTCTCACTTTTAGTTTCACTGAGAACCGAAAAAAATATTTCCAGAATTAGTTTTTGATATTTTTTTTGTTTGGCCAGCAAACTGAAATATTGATTTGCAGAACTCAAGTGAGTACTTTTATTCATGGAGCAGTCCTATTGACATAGGTCTTGGTCCTGTAAACATGCAGGTGAGCAACTGTGAATGTGATGGTCCCCATGAGCTGAATGACACAATTCAGAGGCATAAGTATTGGCAGAATTGGGACCTTTCAGTATTTGAGCTTTTGGTTTGGGAAACAAATTGAGAAAATATAAATGAGAAAATATAAAAGTCCGGTATTTTCTAAATAAGATGTAATGTAGATTGTGGTATAATGTCAAGTGTGTCCAGTATTTTTGTTGAAAACATCTGGCAACCCTACACTTAATTGTTTGTAGGCTTGGGCCTACATGGATTTTACATGTAACTTGTAAGGTCTTCAGGGCAGTGCCATGCACACTTATACTAGCATGGAAAAATAAACCATAATGTTCAGTCACATAATTGGAACCTGTGTAGTGAAGTATGTATGTATGTACATTCTAGAGTATGATTAGTTGTTGTTGGAATAAGTTATGGTTCTATACAATTGTCAGGCTCAGGAGAAGTCGGCATTTTATCTAGGAAAATACTTGGTTCCAAGTTAAAATTACTGATCCAAGTCCATATTCATTTCTCAAATATATATATTGTATCGCTTCAAACCTTCCCATCCGAAATATAGTTTTTGTTCAGTTAGATCTTTTTTTAACTAGCTTGTACAAAGATAACAATCAATCAGCTTCAGTCTAAAAACAATCATGTTTCCATTTATAGATGTACAGTTGGGTGGACACTTCGAGTACCACACTAGGTGTCAACCTGCTGCAATTCTAAATAGATAGGATATCAAACTCTGGCCTGGGAGGTATTGTGCTCTATGATACATAGTATACAAAAACCTTAGGGGAAAGGTGTTCAGTATTTAATAGAATGTATAAAAGTAGTTATTGACCTATAAAAATCCAAACACCAGTTAAAGTTGGTCAACTATACTTGCTTGTTTTACTCTAGTTTCTCATTTTTGAGCTATATTGTCTTAGATGCTAGAGGAAAGGGAATGTCTGAAATCGTGAGAGTATTATCATTAGGAATTCCAAGTACAACCACTTATGCACCCAACAATAATTTTCTATACTAGATAAACTAAAATCTGTTTATTTAGCCTACTAGAGCTGTGTGCCAACTTTCAATCAGATGCAGTTTTAAGCTGCATAGAAACTAAATCCTGAAATGTTCAATCTATAAACAAAAAAACTGACATTACTTATAGCATTGTGACTACACATAAGAATGCTTTATATATCTGTATTCACACACAATCGAGAAATGATTGTGGGTCTGTGTGTTGCTTAGTTTTTTCTTATGTTGGAGTATTAAAACAGATATTAAATTTTATCATTAATGCAGTGCATGGTCTCTCTTCAAATCCCCTTAATTACAGATTGACTCCAAGGATTAGAAGCATGGATTTTAATTTTAACTGAAACAAAAAGAAAAGCTGCTTAAAAATTATTCTTGCAGAGTGACTTGTCGGACCACAAAACAATGTTAACATCTTTTGACACGTAGTGTTGTCAAATTTAAAATATTAGGCTAAAGCCGAACGCACCTTTAAACTCAAATTGTGTCATGTCTACTTCCAACATAAAGTGCTCTATTAGCTTTGTCCTTACAAAGGAATGTCTGCCTCTCATAGTTTTGTTTTTTCTGTTATTCTTCAAGGGAAAAAAAGACTTGCAGTCTTGCTGGGATTTGTTTATATTTGTAAGAAAATGACATCAGACTTCGTTTCCTCTCTTTAGGAACTTGGAAAGAAAATGCCCAGCAGAGTTGATGGTATAGGGCAAAATTCACATCACTAAATTGTTTCCATTCTAACCCCCTATCTTTAGGGCTTACAAGGTCCAGTGTAAAAACTTCATTCCTGTTTGAAACTCAGAATAGCAGGTCCAAATCCAGAAACAACATTTTCTCAAACTGGGGCCTAATTCAGTAAATCTCACTTATGTGTTTACTTGTGTGAGTATGTATTACTCACATGAATAAGACTTGCAGGACTAGGGCCTTAGTTTTAAAAATCAGTTTCATGTTTTTCCTTGTTTATTAAAGGAAAAAATTAGCAAAGCATCAAGGATGCTTTTTTTTAACCATTTATCAAAAACAGCTTTATTTTTCATAAAAAATGATTAAAAGTTATTATAATTCTTTACTTTATTCAGCACCACAGTGCTGTGCTTTAAAGACATGCAGAAAATGACAAGTTTCTGCCCAAAAGGTAATTTACAGATATATCCAGTAATTAATCAGCTATGCTGAGTATCTGCATCTGCTATTAAAGTTAGTGGCTGATGTGAGCATTCAGACTGCTAAGGAGCCAGGGCATGACTTTTTGCTTAGAAAATTGGCTCCTTTTGTGCATGGGTAATAACTTTGAGCACAAAGGCTTGGAAGGACTTTTCATCCAGTATCGCTGCATGATGCATGAAAGATAATCATTCATTATTTAATGATAGCCAGTGACTTGGTAAACTAAACTGACTTCAGTCTATTGGATTAAAAATACCCTTTCTAAATTTTTTCATACACACGGGTAAGTTATGGATCATAAATGCTGCTTTTCTCCTTTCTTCCAATCATTTGTGAATTAGTGAAAAGTATGCATATAAGAGATGATACTCACAATTCACTTTGCATCTTGTAGTTCTATGGTGTGAATTAAAAAACAAAACAAAGAAGCTGAACAAAAAAAATATTTTTTCTATTAAAAACTGCAATGAAAGGGGATAGAGGATTCTGAAGGCATAAATCCTTGTGTTTATGAAAATTAAGTTTAATACCAACCAATAAAAAAAACTAAAATATATGTATAAATTTGACATATTCTCCCTTACTTTTGCCCCACTGCGTGCAGTGGTTTCAGGAATAGTGTATGATATTACTGTCCATGTGTGTTATGTTTGATGCAGGGGCGGAGTTAAGGACAATTAATGTTAAATTATTAATATATTTGCTCTTCATGGCTTATGTCACAATCTTAACATGTATGTTTTGTCTGTTTGTGACATAATGCAAGGCACGGATGCTTCCCTGCAAGATGATGGAATTTTTATATTTATTTTAGTCTCATTTGCCCTTTGTTGTCTCTTTTTCCCTAACAGAATGCAACTTTGAAAATACTACCTCTTCAGACTTTTAATACCACTTTAGAA
Organism: Pelodiscus sinensis; assembly: GCF_049634645.1. Classification (NCBI taxonomy): domain Eukaryota; kingdom Metazoa; phylum Chordata; order Testudines; family Trionychidae; genus Pelodiscus; species Pelodiscus sinensis. Next base: position 46,434,988 of record NC_134714.1, on the reverse strand, counting down.
AGTAATTCATAGGTTTTGTGAATCCAGCTTTCCACAAAGCTAAGGTGGCCTAAAAATTAATTAATTAAATTAAATAGATTTGTCTAATTTAATTTCAGGAGTCATTTAGTGATGCTCTTTTAAAGCTTGATATGCTGAGTACCTTTGAATGCTTAGTTAGGTTAACTGAATGGGAGGATGCTAGGGAACACTCAGCCAGATCTTTTGAAAGAATATGTTCCCATCACCATACTGTGAAACTCAAAAAACCTAACCCCAACCGGCTTATGTTCTAACATAAATAAATGTATGCATGAGCACTGTCTATCTCATGAAGTACTGCACATGTTTGTTTAACTTACAACACAGAACACACAGTAAGTCTGGTGTCTGGTTTTTAAAACCATTCAGGGTGTGTAAGCATCTATTTCAAAAAGAAAATTGTTCAGGAGTTCTGATGTGGAGACAGACAAGAAAAACCATCCTTAAAGATAAGTAATATTTTATTGGGTTTTGACAGGCATTGTTCTTTTAACAACAAATATTTATGAAGCATGTTGATTGCTTATGCAAGGAGTAGAGGAAGTTTCATTCAATTTTTAGTACAGTATTTAAGGATTTCTTGGTTTATCTGCCGTATTTTTTCATATTTAGTTTATGAACCAATTATATACTTTGTGGAGAGTGGTGAAGGTTTTGGTCCAGGGTTAACCACATTTGTTTAGTTTACCTGTTTTTGAAGGTGAAACACTAAGTCTCTTTGTAGCTGTTACATTTTTTTAATGATTTTTTAAAACCCCTTGGCTGCTTAATTGGAGACATACTTCAAAAATTGGTGGGGAATTGTTCTACTTTTACTTACCCTATTTTTTTTGCTAGCTACTGCCAATACCTATTTGTGGCTGTTAAACAGGATGTACAGTTTCCTGGGATAGCTGACTTACAATGTTAGTTCTTTTACAGTGTTGCATCTGATCTTGCACAATGACTAAAAAGCCATGGATTTTTTTTATCTTCTTATCCTTTGGATTAAGTCTTATCTGTTAGGCACTGCAAAAATTTCTCACAGATTAGCTGAAATTGAAACAAGCAGTCTAAATTAGTTTTAGAAAAAAAGTCTTCAATTTGTAACATAGTGCTTATAGTTAAATAGCAAACTTATTTTGAAAATAAAAAAGACATAAAATTACTCCATTTTTATGTGGATAATTTTTAATTGGCTACATTTGAAACGAAACGAAAAAATGATCTATTTACTTGAGATTTGCCAAACAAGACTTTAAGCTCCAAGTTATTTTGAGGTGGTGAAAGGTGAAACATTTGACATTTTCTTTTTGGGCATTGCTTTAAAAAACGAGAGGGCGGGAAAGAGGCGTTGCCACATCAGAGATGAGGGTGTTTGTGGTTGTCCGTGACAGCGGCTCCAGTTTTAAAACACCTGTGTTTACTTTCCAGCTTTTCTCAATTTGCCTGAAAGTGGCCTAAGAATGACACAGACAGACCTGCATGATGGCTGTGTTGCCTTTGCAATACAAAAAAGAAAGAAAGAAAGAGAGAGAGAGGGAGAGAGACATCAGACCTCTTTATGCAGCTAATCATTAACCCCAAGTTGAAAACACTTGGATTTTTTCTAGCATTTAGTAGGATACCAGATCATATCTATATGTTTAGCTAATTTTAGTCTTACCAATGTTTTTTTTTCTTTTTACTAGCATTTTCTGCCTATAGTCTAAATTTTATTAGATAGAGAACATTGGAGATAATCGATTTTTTTTAGAACCTTACAGATTTGAGTGGCAAGATAATTTTCGATAATTTTATTTTTAGAGGTAAAATAAGAAAATAGCTAAACGTGGCTTTTTATTAAATGTTTACTATCATATAGTATTTTCAAACTTTTATTAAACATAGTAATCTTGAACTCTCTTTAGAATGGGGAATTCTATTTTAAAGAAACCCATTATTTAAAAAAAAAAACATCTGCCTCTATTTTATCATTTAGGTGATATTTTTTCTGTCCTTCTGTTGTCGGTTAGAGAGTTAAGCTAGGTGCCATCTGGACTGCTTTATCTCTTTAAAATTAACTACAGTAACCTGCACACACTTTTTAAAAACTGAAATTCAACGAGTATTTGTAATGATGTTGTTGAAGTTATGAAATATATTGTTTTGGCTTGCTATTTAGAAATACTTATTGTGATTGGATGAAATTTTTGTCTTCTGCTGTTTCCATTTGCCATTTACTGTTCATTTTATATGTTGCTGGTGTGGGTTTTATACTTCAGTTTTTTAAGAATTGCTTTCTTTAATATTTTGTAATTAATTAGACCTCTCTTTTGCCTTTCTACAATGCCTGGTATTCTTGACTATATAATTTGTTATCTTACAATTGTAGCAACAGTTTTTCCTTAAGAACTATTCAATTTAGATCCAGTTCTGTGCTTTTGAAGGAGACTGAAAACAAAGTTACTCTGCTGGTCACAGCATTGTGCTCTATATCCCTCCTGGTCTTTTTTCTTTTTAGAATTTTATGTTTGCTTGTCAGCATAGATGAAAGAACAACATGAATTCTTCTTCGAGTGATGTCCCTGTGGGTGCTCCACTGTAGGTGTTAGGTCTCCCCGGCACTGCAGATCAGAGTTTTCCATAGTAGTAGCCATTCGGGCTGTGCATGCACTCCAGGTGCCTTTTGCTGTTCACACCCTTTGCTTTGTGTATGTGGCCCAGCTCCTCCTCAGTTCCTTCATTGCCACCCTCAGCTGCAGGTGGAACCTGCCTAGTTCCTCCGAGCTTTTACCTCAGAGAGATGTACTTAGTGTTAATTTTATAGCTTTTACAGTTAAGAGTACTTACCTTAGTCAGTAGTACTTTCATTAATACCAAAAAAAAAAAAAAAAAAAAAAAAAGAAAGATATAATGTAAATGGAGCTCTAAGGCTCGACCAGCTGCGACTTCAAAAAAAAAGAGAAGAGAAGAGACTTAATCTGGACCCTCAACGTGCTGGTATCATCAGAGTTTAAAAAGTGCAACAGCTGTCGCGAACCTAAGCCCATGTCGGACAGGTACTCATCATGCATTAGATGTCTTCGTAAGGCACATAGCCCTCAAAAATGCCCTCACTGAACCAAACTCGCTACCCGGGCTGTGGTGACAGGAAGATGCGGCTCTGCATACTCCTCTTTGACAAGGCTCTTCAATCTCCTGGCACCCGGGACTCCAGCTCTCATATGGAGCCTCCTAGGCCGGAGAAAAGACAGGTGAGCTCCCCTGCACCAAAGGTGGTGAAGAAAAGAGTCACTACGAGACGCTCCTTACCAGCCTTTTCATCCAAATCAGCACCCGTGCCAAACCAAGCACCTCCGTCACTACAACCGCATATTCCTCTAAGTCCACGAATCCGAAGCCTTGGCATGGGACATCATTGGCACCTGCAGATGTAACATTTCACCTGTGCTGGTACCGCTTACTACCTCAGCACCGGTGAAACCACATGAAGAAGACACAACTTCCACCCCATCCATACTGCCACCACCTAGTGAGCCTCTAGTACCGACAAAGGAACAATCAGAATCCAACCGCAGGTCTGCCACATTGGAGAGCCTGAAACCAACTTTCTCTCCGGCACCATTGTCACGAGCACCAATGCTGCACTCTCCGGCACCAATTGAGCATCCCTCCTGTGATATCACACATGCTCACAATGCAACTCCCCATATGGGGCTGCATCATGCCCAAACAACGCGTATTTCTCCTTCGCTGCCTCCTTTATCTCAGGTATCAGAGGGGTAGCCGTGTTAGTCTGAATCTGCAAAAGCGACGAGGAGTCCTGTGGAACCTTATAGACTAACTGAAGTGTAGGAGCATAAGCTTTCGTGGGCAAAGACCCACTTCGTCAGATGCATGTCACATGCATCTGACGAAGTGGGTCTTTGCCCACGAAAGCTTATGCTCCTACACTTCAGTTAGTCTATAAGGTTCCACAGGACTCCTCGTCCTTTATCTCAGGACTCCCCTAGATCTCAAAGGTCCTCATTACAATCAGGGTGGAGCATTTTTGAGGAAGAAAGCAGGAGTGTCTTCGAGATACTCCTCACCAACGAGATCATATTGTGACATGTATAGGTACAGCCATTTTTACAATCACCATCCTCCTTGGATAATGCAGTGGCAGTATCCACCTAGATACTATAAACATTGATCACCCTGCTGCCCAGAGGTCAGTATACAGGCACCATCCCAGTGCCCCACCTCGCGTTCTTCCAGGCCACCACCTCCCTTACCCCACAGACTCACCCAAGCCACTGCCGATCAGCAGGACACAGAGGAGGGTCAAATTTAAATAACAGATGACAGCCCCCCCCCTCCAACCCGGACACCTCATCCACTGATCAGTCTTCATCATCTGCTGATGAAGCAGTCGTCTTGGGGGACGTGTTCCCAGTGGATGACCTCAGACAGTTTCAAGAACTGTTAAAGAGTGATCACAAGTCAACAGGTACAACTCACGGAGGTCTGGGAAAAGCAGCAATACCTTCTGAAGAACTTCCAACCTACTCAAAGAGCAAAAATCATACTCCCTATAGATGAGGTGATTATGGAGGCAGCAGACAAGATCTGGAAAATGCCTGCATCTCCCACTCCCCCCACTAATAAATGTGTGGATAAAAAGTAGTTTGACCTCTCCCCCAAAGGTTTAGTCTTCTTATTTACTCACCCACAACCCAATTCATTGGTGGCTGATGCTGCCCAACAGATATCAAAGTTGCTTCAATACTGTAATATGCCCCACGACAAGCATTTGGACTTCTTTGGAAGAAAGATCTATTAGTCTTCTATGCTGCAACTACACATTCGAACTATACTGCCCTCCTGGCTAATCATGATTTCGATAATTATTCCAGGCTAACTGACCTGATGGACCACATGCCACATAACAAAAAAACAGTGTTCAAGTCAATCATCCAGGAGGGATATTCCATGGCTTGCACAGCTTAGATGTGGCAGATACCGTGGCAGACTCCACCACAACCTTCATTGTTATGTGAAGGGCCTCCTTGCTTTAATCTGCAGGAATCCCTAAAGTACTTCAGAGGAAGGTAGAAGACCTTCCCTTTGATGGGAAAAACTTTTTACTGCAAAAATCAATGGGAAGCGACTGTCTAGGAAGGAGCATGGCGGAACGGGGTTTATGGGTTATAGTGGACCACAAGTTGAATATGAGTCAACAGTGTGATGCTGTTGCAAAAAAAGCAAATATGATTCTAGGTTGTATCAACAGGTGTGTTGTAAGCAAAACTCGTGAACTCATTCTGCCGCTCTACTCTGCACTAGTTAGGCCTCAGCTGGAGTACTGTGTCCAGTTCTGGGCGCCACATTTCAAGAAAGATGTGGAGAAATTGGAAAGGGTACAGAGAAGAGCGACAAGAATGATTAAAGGTCTAGAGAACATGACCTATGAAGCCAGGCGTCATGAACTGGGCTTGTTTAGTTTGGAAAAAAGAAGATTAAGGGGGGACATGATAGCGGTTTTCAAATATCTAAAAGGGTGTCACAAGGAGGAAGGAGAAAATTTGTTCCTCTTGGTTTCTGAGGACAGGACAAGGAGTAATGGGCTTAAAGTGCAGCAGGGGAGGTTTAGATTGGACATTAGGAAAAAATTCCTAACTGTCAGGGTGGTCAAATATTGGAATAAATTGCCAAGGAAGGTGGTGGAATCTCCCTCTCTGGAGATATTTAAGAACAGGTTAGATAGACATCTGTCAGGGATGGTGTAGATGGAGCTTGATCCTGCCTTGAGGGCGGGGGGCTGGACTCGATGACCTCTCGAGGTCCCTTCCAGTCCTATTATTCTATGATATTAGTAAGGATTCTCAAACAACACTCCGAACTCTAGGAATGTACACGTTTCCCTACAAATAAAAGAGATTCATGCTGTACCAACACCAGCTTGAGTCATAATATTGGAGAAACCAACACAGACCCTATGACCTGTCTTATCCCAAACCTCGCACTCGATGGAAGCTCCAAAACAACAGTCATTCCTCTATGTCACAGTCCACCAAGCAGTAGTTTTAAGATATTGGTTGGGGGCCTGCACGATCTCTCCCACCTCCATCTTCAGCAACACACCGCTCTATTTCACCACCGCTTGCACCCATTCTACTATCATTAGGCTGCTATCACAGCAGATCATTGGGTCTTGGAAATAGTTGCATCCAGATATTCCATTCCATTCACTTCACTCCGCACCCTCCCCTCCTTCCCCATCCCTCTTCAGGGATCCCTTTCACAAAGACCTGCTAAGGCAGGAGGTTCATCGGCACCTCACCATTGGAGCAATAGAGAGAGTTTCCAGTCAGTTCAGGGGCAAGGGATTCTTCTCCAACTATTTCCTCAAAGAGATGCATACGGGAGGATGGAGACCCATCCTAGATCTACAAAAGCTCAACAAACATCTACATAAACAGTGGTTCAAGATGGTAACTTTAGCATCCATAATTACAGCACCAGACACAGGAGATTGAATTGCAGCCCTCAACCTACAAGATGCCTACTTCCATGTCGCTATTCACCCATCTCACTCCAGCACTGGCTAGCATTGGTCTATGTCCCTTCAAAACATCATATTCACAAACAAGTCCCTCTCCCCTCTACATCATAAACTCCCTCAAATGGTGGATCATCCTGGCCAACCTGTTGACAGGGGTTCGTTCCAGATGACAACCGACGCCTCCATGATTGGATGGGGAGCACACGTCAGTGGTCTTTTTACCCTGGGTTGATGGTCCAATCATGAAACATCTCTGCACATAAACCTCCTAGAGCTCTGTGTTGTTGCCAGCCTGCAAACGTTTCTGGTCATGCATAACCAATTCCACTATCAGGATACTGACAGACAACATAACAACTATGTATTATATCAACTGCCAAGGTGGGACTCGATCCCATTCATTATGCATCGAAGCCCTGGTGCATCACCAACAGTATAATTCTGACGGCATCATACCTGCCAGGAATCAACAGCACCACAGCAGACACTTTAAGCAGGGTTTTTCAACATAGTCTACGAATGGAAATAGATTGACAGATACTCAAGCCCATGTTTCAAAACTGGGGGTATCCCCAGATTGATGTTTTTGCCTCTCGCACCAACCCCAAATGTCTGGAGCACTTTTCCAGAGCACGTCTAAGATACAGCTCTCAAGAGGACACTTTCCTGATATCTTAGAAAGCTCTCCTGTTTTATGCCTTTCCCCCCCAATCCCGCTTCTTCCGAGAGTTATCAACAAGATCAAAAGGGACCATGCCTGGGTAATTCTCATAGGTTCCTCCTGGTCCAAACAAATCTGGTTTCCCTATTTCTCTCAGATGTCTCTTGAACCTCTCTGTTCCCTTCCCTGCCAACCAGACCTACTGACCCAGAATGGGGGAACCCTGCTACACCGCCATACCCAAACACTGCATCTGACAACTTGGCTCCTCAATGGTTTCATGACTCAGAAACGCGCTGCTCAGGCAAAGTAAAATACATTCTCTTGCACAGCAGACACAGTGCCACATGGACTCCTTACCTACATAAATGGACAAGATTTTCACAATGGTGCACACAGATTCTCACGCAGTCCTACTCCACATGATCATGGAGTACATTCTTGATCTAAAACAATCAAACTTATCTTTCCCTTCCCTTTGGGTACCTCGCTGCCATCAAGGCGTTTCATTCCCAGGTGGATGTTTGCACATCCTGTCACTAGACATTTTCTTAAGGGCCTTCTAAACCTAATTCCACTTCATAGACCTCCACCACTGTTACGGAGTTTGGAGTTGGTGTTGGACACATTATCTTGACCTCCATTTGAACCCTTAGCAGCATGTTCATTGTCTCTAATGACCTGTAAAGTGGCTTTCCTTTTAGCAATAACATCTGCTCACAGGGTCAGCTATCTGGAAGCCCTTACAGCATCACCACCGTACACAGTTTTTACTATGGACAGTGTTCTATTACCCCACCCCCTTCCATCCATCCTTTTTTCCCAAAGGTGTGTTCAGACTTTCATATCAATGAGCCAATCATACTACGTACTTTCTCCCCAAAACTGTACTCATCTGCACAGGAAGCTTTCCTCCGCACTTTAGACATCAGGAGGGCTCTCTCCTTTTATATTACCATGAGACCCTTCCATAATTCACAGCATCTCTTCATCACAACTGCAAAGCAATGTAAGGGTGGCGCATTTTCGTCACGATGCATATCTAACATCATAGTCTCCTGTATCATGCAGTGCTACACTCTAAATCATAAGCCTCTTCCAGCTCACCCCCAGGCACACTCCACCAGGGCAGTAGCTATATCCACAGCCTTCCTATGAGGAATCCACTCCAAGACATTTGCCATGAGGCTACAAGGTCCTCGAACCATTCTTCCCTGGGATGATGTTGTCTATGAGGGAATTTAAACCATCTGTCCAAAGGATGAAAATGTCATTGATGTATCTCAGATATCTCATTGGTTTTGTGAAGCTGTTGTCCATAAATTCTTCCCTGAGGTGGCCTACAAAGAGGCCTACTGGAGCTATGCCAGTCTCCAGGGCTGTTCCTACAGTTTGACAAAAATGTTTGTTGTTAAATACAAAATTGTTATGGCATGACAGATGAAATGGACGATTTTTTTTTGGCAATGTGTTTGGTGTGGATATCAGAGTGTTGTTGATTATCATGTAAAGATTTGATACAGATGTAAGCGGGGTCAGGGTAAACTCTATCCTGACATCTGGTGGCGAACTGTGGCAAGTAGTGCAAAGAGACTTCAGGGGCTGAGCCCAATTTGCACAGACACACCCACCCGTCTAGTATGTGCTCACTGCAGCCCAAATGGTCACTTTGGCCACTGTGGGATCCCCCGTCTCTCTGTTATTGAGGAAGGGGGGATAAAAGTGTTGTTACCCTGATTATGGGAATCAAGGACAATGGAATGGTGGAACTGTTTATGACAGAGGGATTCGCCATAACCTAAGTAGCACTCGCTAGACAAGGGGCATGGGTTCCAAACCCAGTCAAATTGAGAGAGGCTGGGGACAGGTCTTTGTACCTGGTGGTGGTGGTGCCCTGTCTGAGGGCCTGAACAACACCAATTGCACCCCCTCCTCTCTCCACTGTGGAATATCAGAGTTAATTTGGATTCCAGTAGGAGTCTAGTTGTGAGCTGTGGAATTAACTTCACTGTGGACCAGTGGAGTACTAGTGCTAAGGCTCCTCTGTTATGAGCTGAAATCACTGTGTGCTGTGGGGAGCCTGGCGCTGTGCTGCTGGGCTACTAGCAGAGCAGCTTGCAAGGGACAGCCAGCAACCAGCAAGCGCAGGCGGACAGCAGAGTGGTTTGCTGGGACGACCGGTGAGTGCAGGCGGACAGCAGATGCAGGTGGCGGGGCGACCTGCGAGTGCAGGCAGACAGCAGAGCGGCTGACGGGGACGACCTGCAGCTGGTAGGAGTGGCAGCAGACAGCTGGCGGAGCAGCAGCAGGAGCAACCAGCTGGCAGCCAGGAGCATGGACCGAGACGGTTGGCGGAGCCGGACAGTGAAGGCGGCTCACTGGACGACAGGCAGAGCCACCACCAGACCATGTAAGGTGCATCGATCCCCACCCCTCCAGGTTGGGATGGTGAAACTCTGCTGGGTGAACTTTTGAACCCTGGGGCGGCACTGACCCGGGGCAGAGACTTTTGGGGTGTTGGACTTTTGGGACTTTGGGGGGGATTTGTGGCTGGGGGGAGGGCCTTTGCTCGTGTTTGGTCTGTAAATCCGAGTTGTGGTGTTTCCCCAATTTAATGCTGATGTCGGTTACCTCATGTTATTAAAGGTTTGCTACTATACTGAGGCTCTGTGCTTGCGAGAGGAGAAGAATTGCCTCTTTTGAGGCACCCAGAGGTGTATGTAAGATTTCCCAGGTCACTGGGTGGGGGCTCAAGCCGGTGTTGTATTACCTTGTTGGGAGGAGACCCCTAGATACTGAACCCGGCTCTTGCTGCTATTTACTCGGCCTGGCAGAAGGGTTACACAGACAGTTATTGATACAGATACTGTCATTGTGAGGGATGTTTGGGTATGGGGAGATTATGATGTTCATAGTGGCTAAGAGTGGCATTCTGAGAGAGAATGATAATGCTAAGGAGTTTATGGAGGAAGTCAGTTGAGTCTTGGAAGAAACTGGACTGTTGTATTTTGAGTAATTTGAGAATGTTTTTTAAGTCCGAATATTCCTTCAGTAAAAGTTCCAGGGCCAGATATGGTAGGTCTACCTTGTTCCTTTTTTTTCTGCATCTTGAGAACCATTTTAGAGGTCCCTGAGATAGATTCTTGGGGAAGATTGAAATAAAGTTTCTCTTAGAGTTGTCTGGGGAAGGATTTCATAATATCCTTAAATTCCTTGGTGAGTAATGTCGGATCTTTTTTGAGGTCTTCATAGTAAATGCTATTGGAGAGTTTTTGGTTGCCCTCATGTTTGAAGTCTATGATGGTGTACCTTTATCTGCTGGTTTGATCACTGTCTGGTGGTTGAGGAACTGTATAGCTATCCTTTTGGCAGTGGAGAGATTGTGATGGATATAATATTTATTAAGAATTTCACAATCATTGTTTCCCTTAATCAATGTAATCATCAAGTATGTGGTTTTGTCCGGTGTCTTTGGGGTCCAGTTAATTTTTTTGTGAGTGACAGTGGAGTCATAGTAGTTGTAATGGTGTCATCTTTGTTGTGAAAGAATTCTTTGAAGTAGAGTCAATGAAAGAACATGAAAAAGACAAAGGAAAATCCACTGCAGGTCTCACCTCTATAAACTTGGACTCTCTGGTCCAGCAACATCCATGGTCCAGAGTGGGGGGGAAGTCAGAGAACCTGGTGCAATGGGGGAGAGAGGAGTCTGGCTAATGTTGGTAAATTGCACCATTAATTGCCCACTCCGGTATTAAGGGCTGTTTTAAAGAGGACAGCCATCGATTGTTTCCATTCCACTGGTAGTAGGACAAGAAGTAATAAGCAACAAGGGAAATTGAAGTTAGATAGTAGGAAACGTTTTCTAACTGCTAGGATAGTTAAGGACTGGAATTGGTTACCACATGAGGTCATCATCTCAGGCTTTTAAGAACAGATTATACGTAAACTCTGGTCAGGGATTGCCAAGCGATGTTTGGTTCTGTGTTCACGTGGGAGGAATGGACTAGACGACCACGCAAGGTCCCTTCTAAACATACATTTCTATGATAGCTTAGCAGTGTGGTAGGATTCCAGCCATCCAAGCGCTGGCACTGCCAAAAGGCTTACAAATTATACCACAATTATCTCAATTTACCAAATACAGGAAAGTGACAATATTTCTACTGTGTTCCAAAAAGTAGTTATATAGCATCAGTGATACAAAAAACACTGTGTTGTCCTTCAACAAGTAAAGTGGTATTAGTATTGGCATGTGGTTTGATGAAGTTTGCTTAGCTGCTTTGTCACCTGGAGAACGTGGGCTGCAACCTTAATTTACTACAAGGAAAGGAACTCATGGGAAGAATTTAAAAATAATCCCCAGTGGAAGGATAGTCAGGTCAAATGGAAGGATAGTCAGGAGACCTATTTGAATTACATGTAGGAAGTATGAGGACCCAATCCTCAACTGGTGCAGCTTAATTTAGGATTGGTGAAATTAATGTTTTTATGCTGATTCACACCATTTTAGGATATGATGCAAAAATGGATTAAGAGCTAGGGAAGACCAAAAAAAGAGCACTTAAACTCAGACAGGGCTTTCAGACAATATCGGAAAAGTCTTGTGGACTGCTGTAAATGGTATTTTAAAGGGTGGGACAGCAATGGATAGGTTTTAGAGGAAGATTTTCAAAGGTATTTAGATGCCTAAGGAGACAGTTGCACAGCGGGATTTCCTAAAACTCCTAAGCAGGTTTGTTGCCTTATACTTCTTGAAATGAATGGGAATTAGGTGCCTAGTTTGCGTAGGTGCTTTTGAAAATCCCATTAAGCAATAGCTGCATTTTGAGATAATAAATATCTTTCAAAATCTGGTTCCCTGCTCATTTTCTGTCTTAAAATTGTCCTCTACTCACCAGTGGTAGCAATAAAATAAAAGCTGTCCAAGAATCTCTTACTATCAAATTCAAGGGCTGTTGTGCCCTGTCATTTATAATTAGAGTGGCCCTAAAATTGGAATTGCTTATAAAAGATCATGAAATCTGATCTGTTTGATTTTCACAAGGTGTGTCAATTTGGCCTGCTAGGAGAAGTCCAACTACAAACATATTCTCAGGACATTAAAGGAGAATAAATCCATGTATTTTCTTATTATTGTTATAAATGTCTGTTTTGCTTACATCATTGCCTGTGTGAACCTCAGGTTATTTAACCGAGCATCTCATAAGCAGATCTGTTTTTACAAGATAGGAACATACTATATAGCTAAATAATTCTGTCAAGAATGAATCACTCTCTTTTAATCTGTTCTTCAGTGTAAACTAATTTAATAGATTTTCTCTAACTTCCCTTCTCACTCTGCATAGTTCAGTCACCTTTCTTCCAGTACATAAAAAGATAAGGACAAGTCACTATCTCCTCACCACACAGGTGATATTAGAACCATCACATAAAAGATTATGAATGTTTTATTCATTCTTTTCTTAATGAAGAAATGCTGGATTTGAAAATTGATTGGAAAGTTAAGAGTTTCCTACACTTTCAAGATGGATTAAATCCGGTCACTCAAGTTGTTCCTCTCTAGAATTTCTTAGCATTCCCATTCACCAATATGCTTATATGTGCTTGCTGATTGTTCTCCAGCACCAATGCTGTTTCTGCAATCTATACATCCAAAACCATAATCCTTCTTTTGGCTGTACAGTGTTTTTACAAATGCATGGTAATTTTAAGAGAGAAGTAGTCAGTCTTTTAAGAAAAAGCACAACTTTGCTAATTCTACATTAGATTTCTTGAAGTCTTAATATGAGAGGCAACCAGCAGCAGCCAGGTTTTGTCTGTTCTGATCCCTAGTTTTAAATCTTAACAAGAATTTTCACCTGGGAATCCAGTTTTACACAGAGGCAATGTTAGTATTTGTGGTTGTCCTGTAAAATAGTTTTTTGGGGTTCCTTCCTCTGAAACCTAATTGACTCTTTTCTGCCATGATCACATCACTATTGAAGGGATTCTTTAATTGAAGAAAAGACAATCAAAGTCAGACATCCAAAATTTCTATGCTCCACAGAATTCTTCACATCAGACAATGTATACTGTCTTCACCTGCTGGTATCATGCTCAGGCATCAATCAGCTTTGAGGGCAAACAGAGATTCTGCTCAGCAATATATACAGTAGGTAGTCAATAACCTCTATGAAACAGTTATTCAGAAGATCTAGTTCAGTGTAAGCCTCCCGTGAGCCTTCTGGAGAATGAATCTAGCATTGCATGATCTTTGCATTCCTCATTTGGAGATCCTTTAAAATATTCAACCCATAAAATCATGTATCAAGTTGCATTTGTCTGAGCTTCTTGGGTTTTTGAGATGGTAGCCTGCAGAGCATCATGCAAGCTACCATTCAATGCAGGAGGGGGTTAATGGACAACAGAAGGTCTAACTACATCAATTGACATACCTGGAGCAGAAGGCAGGCTTTCAGGGACTGATATAAAAAGAATCACCCTGTTCAGTTAGAGAGGCACTGATGTGAAGTTCTTATTGCAGGAGAAAAGGCTGGCTAATATCTCATACCAGTGGGTCTGCTAGAGGAATAGGGAGAGTTATGTTGCTTTATATTTGTAGATTTTGAGTATCCCAGAAGGGTTAGAACTATAAAACTATGTTTAGACTGCAAAGAAAAGTCGGGAAAAGATATACAGATTGCAGTTTGCAATTTGCGTATCTTTTTCCGCTTTTTTTTTCGGAAGAGGCTTTTCCGAAATTTGGCCCATCTACATGGCCAAATTTCAGAAAAACCTCCTCTTACAGAACGTCCCTTCTTCCTCATAATGAGGAATACGGGGATGCTGAAATAATGCATCTGCTTTTTCAGAAACTGTTCCGGTATCCCGGAAAAGCTCTGAAGTGTAGACATAGCCTAAGTGACCTAGCTAGAAGACTAAGTTTCTGCAACCAAGGAAACATCAGAAGTAGGGTAGAGCAGTTACCAGCTGGGAAAGTAGCTGAGATATGATCTGGTAAGAAAGGGAGTGATCTGGTAAGGACATGTTTTAACACAGGCCTTTTCTACACACATTCTATCTTTAAAAAAAGACCTATCGAAATTTTCCATGTGGGCAAAGTTATTCTACATGCAGTGCCATTCTTAGTGTACAAGTATCTTCTTGATTTTCATCAAAATCAGTAGGCTTTCCTTTCTTCATTATGTCTTTCTTCCAATGAAACCAGGACATGTCTGCGCTTTTTAGATGAGAGAAGAAAAAGAAATTCTCTCTAAAGAGAGCATGTATAATGCCGACAAGTGGAATTGAACCTGGGACCTCTGGAGCTTAGAGTATGAGCTAAAAGCCAGCTGGCTCTTCACTAAGGCTGTAGAGCAGACTTAGTATTATCTCTGCAAGTGGTCATGGTGCCACTAGGGCTATGTCTACACTAGGAAATTATTTCAAAATTTCTAAATTCGATTTAACTCCCAATTTAAGAAATTCGAAATAGCATGTCCTCACTATGGGGAAGCGTCAAAATTAGTCCAAGGCAGGCTCCATTAACATGAACACATTACCTCGGACTTAGGGCCCTAGGAAGCACTGGGGAGTAATTAGTTCAAATTAGCAGCACTAGAGAGTGTCCACACTACCATTATTTCGAAATTACTGTTTCAAAATTAGCATTACTCCTGATGGAAAGCAGGAGTATGGAGTTTGAATTCTGCTGCCTGTTATTTTGAAATAATGGGCTTGGTAGTATGGATGCTCCACTTATAAATTGGACATTGAGGGGGGTTATTATTTCAAAATAAAGTCCTAGTGTAGACCAGGGCTAGGTGCAACAGAAAGCCTGTACAGGCAGTCCCCGGGTTACGTACAAGATAGGGACTGTAGGTTTGTTCTTAAGTTGAATTTGTATGTAAGTAGGAACTGGTACATATTGTAGGGGAAACTCTAGCCAAACATTTCTCCAGAGCTCAGTTTTATTCTCCCACACCTCACTTCCCTCAGTCCTTTATTCTCAAGCTGAGGTGTCTGCTGAGCAAAGCCGCTCCGCGTCTCCCTGGTCTGCTGGGGAGGGGGGGGCGCTAGCTTCACATCTCCCTGGTCTGCTGGGGGGAAGCAGCTAGTGCGGGGTTGCCTCACTCCGTTTGTAAGTAGGGATCCGATGTAAGTCGGATCCATGTAACCCGGGGACTGCCTGTAGTATACAATGGTTTTCTCATGTGTATACTGTTCCTACACAATAAGGATTACAGCCCCTTTCATGAGAAGTGAATGCCTTTGTTAATTCTTCCTTTATTTTTCCTTTATATCATGACATTCAAGATGTCTGCAAATTTAAATCTGTCAAGAGGAGCATATCCATGGTGAAGAGCTTTAATCATGTATTTTGCGTATTGTATCCTACATTAAAATTGGTGGTTATAGCATAAAGAGCGGTTTCAGATTCGTATGAAATTAAAGTCTGCTTTTCACGTTTTTATGGCATAATCATTGATTGATCATTAGCATTTTTTGTGGTTCAAGATGCCCAGAAATTATTCCACTGTGTATTTTGACTTATGGAGACCAAGTTTCATTTTGTGGCACTTGAAAAATTGAAAGAACCAATTGTCATTTTTAAGAGCCCATATCTTTGCTACTACTTTAAAAAAAATTCATCTTTTATCTTGTATTTTAGAAGAATAATCTAGTTTTCATTACTTATGTTTATTCAGTAACTTGTTTCATACACTTCCTTTAACTTTCTAGGAATGTTGGGTTGATTATAGAATCCTATGGTTAGAAGGGACTGTAAAAGTCATCCAGCCTTGCCCCCTGCCAAGATGCAGGATTTCAGATAAATTCATACTTACATTTAGCAATCACTGAACATTAATTGTCTATTTTCTGTATTATACTTTTCACATTTACTACTGTTTAATTGAGAAGTCACCAACCTAGTGAATCGAACACAGAAAATGGAAAATAGATGACATAGAAAATAGTTTTATATAGAACTACATTGTCACATCTCCTTCCCACCTGTCAGAAGTTTCTAGATTCTAGCAAACATAGCCCCCCTCAGGTTCACAATTCTGCCTACTTCCCTTCCTTGAATAGTGAGCTGATTTGACTTGCTGAGCATGCTGTTCTGCACTGCCAAGTGGTACCACCATTCTCCTTCCTCTCTAGGCTGCTAGACTACTGTACTCCAAAATTTGTAGGCCTAAATGCCCAAACACAAACTTAATATTTTTATCATACCCCTTTTAACCATTAAGAATTGTTATTTGTCATTCACAGCTTACAATTACAGTCTAGTGGCCAAGGCTTTCAAAAATAATTCCTAGGTTGGGTGCCTAGGTTGGGACACCTGATTTTCAAATTCTGGGCGACCAGGAAAATCTGAAAGTCGGGTCTATCTAAGATATCTCAATCTGGGAACTCAAAATCACTAGTCATTTCTGAAAATCTTGCCCAGTAGTAAAAATCTTAACTTTTATGTGTTATATCAAAAAAACTTTAAAATCTATTTTATTTCTATGTAAATACCTCAGTGTAAAACAGAGTACTCAAAAAAACTGATTAAGTTGAATAGGTTTATTTATTACTTAAAACACTTTCCACAATTAATTTTCTTTTTTGATTCACTTTCTTTTATTCCTTTGATGGACTGATTGATTTGTTTGTTTGATTGAGTGATTTGGCCTGGCTTTAAAAGAGAGGTGGTGCTAGTTACTCCTTCCTCTCTCTTTTTTCCCCCTAAACTGGCACATCATCTGTTTGGCACTTCTCAGGCTGTCTTTGTGGTCCACCTTGAAGTGTTTCCTCCCACTTTCCTCCCTTGCAGCTTTCCTCCTCTATTCTTTCTTACTTCAGGTGCTAATGCTCTCTGGACCCCATCTTCCCCGTGCACAGTCTACCCAAGCATCGGGCCAACCTGAGCAGCCCTGAAAACCTTCCTCCCACGCTGGGAGCAGCAGCTAAGATATTTCTGTTTTTGTTCCCCTTAGCTGTGTTGTGAAGCACAAAGATCACTTCAAGTCCACACTAAGCAACTGGAAAGTGGCCAGCAGTGGGCCAGGTGAGAGAATCCTTCTGGTATCCACTGGACACACTGTTGGGCTATATTCACAGTGCAGAAACTGCAGGGGAATTGAGCAGCATAACATGGGATGGCAAAATGTTCTTGGTTTCAGGAGTAACAATAATACCTACCTCTTATTTCATTTTTCATCCACATATCTTAAATGAGAGTAGAACTGGTCACACCATCCCTCATTCTTGGGGAAACAGGTTATCGGGTCAGACAATGTCCATCGTGTGAAAACTGTGTGGAATGAATGTTAGTAAGGTTGTGAAGTCAAGCACTTAAGAGGTTAGGAAATAGCACAACAAGATTGCATTCTCAACTATAGGCCCCCTTGTATTAGGCTCTGGATTATCAGTGATCAGGCCTGCTGGTTGGAACAGTGGTCGAAGCCTATCAGGGTAGGGACTAGACCAACATCAGTGCTGAAATTGGAATCCAGGGTAGGGCTGTGGTTGAGAACTGTGCTCAGGGTTCGTGGACAAGCCAAATCAGGATTGTAATCAGAGTCAGGAAGCAGGTCAAAGGTTGAAGCCTGGTTAGTTTCTGTTCAGGAGGTGGGTGCAGGGTCAGAACAGGTTAGGTGGAACAGGCCTTGAGCAGGGCTAGGGCAAGGTATGAACAAGGCTGAAACAAGCTGGAGCAAGGCTCTAGCAAGGCTGGCGGCAGAACAGGAAATGGAACAAGAGCAGG
The DNA here is from genome assembly GCF_049634645.1 of Pelodiscus sinensis. Lineage (NCBI taxonomy): Eukaryota > Metazoa > Chordata > Testudines > Trionychidae > Pelodiscus > Pelodiscus sinensis. The sequence goes on along the minus strand of NC_134714.1, from coordinate 46,417,063 downwards.
CTGGAAACCAGTGAGCCTGTAACACTGTGAGGTAGCAGGAGGGTACCTGGCCAAGTAGTGCTATTGCACAAACTAACTTTCAGCTCTAGCAGGCTCAGGGTAATACCTGTGCCTGGGGAGAGGGTTGTCATCTGATCCAGGGCCTCTTCAGGGATAGGCTGCTGCAGCATGCCTGAGGGTTGAGTCACCACAGGCTGTGCTGGAGGGGTGACTCATGCCAGCCGTGTGAGCAGCCCTGGTCAGGTTGCCAGGTTGCCTCATACCTTGTGCCTGTACTTTATTATAGTCTTTAATTACATGATTACATATTATTTTTCCAATGAACACACTGAGCACTCATTCAACACACAGGGTGGATAGTGCTCACTTAGTGAGCAGCTATTCAATATATAAGTTATATCCTTGTTCAGTGTGTGGCCCCAGGCCTTATTTACTGCCCATTATTCAAAATGTGCTCTGAAGACAGTGTTATTAATTTCCTCATATATCTATGTTGTTCATCACTATAGTCTCTGGGTCCTTTGTGAATATTCATGAATTTATTTTCACAACACCCGTGTGAGATGAAGGTGCACTAAAATCAGAACTGAATCAGAAACAGATTAGGGTCAAAAGTAGTCACTAATTTAAGGTTCCCCATTTGAGATACATATGTTAGATCTGATTTTTCAGAATGCTTAACATTATATTGCACTTTGTATGTTGAAAGCACAGGTCCTACTGATTTCAGTTGCAGTTGTGATTATTCAGTACTTCTGATAATAAGACCTCAGTGTCTTATAACAGGCACCCTGAAACTGAGTGCCCACCTGTGAAAGGTTTGATTTAAGTGACTTGCCCCGTATCACAGAGAAATTCTTCAGCAGATGCCAGGATGTAATCCACTTCTCCAGGGCAGCATTCAAATGCCTTAATGCCATTATTCCATTCTTTCTCTTCCTACAATTCCTTGCCTTGGTTGCTTCACACCTTCCAAGTTCTGCAGCAAATGAAGCAGTGTTCCTACAGACAACAGCCTTCTTTACTGCACAGATCTGATTCATCCCTAGAGCAGGTTCAGCCTGTATAAAGAATGAGGCAGGGATCTTGTGGAAAAAATATGTGATCATTTCATTAAAGATTTTGCCATAATGTATATAGGGAGTTAAGACTGCACAGGCAACCTTAATTGTGGCATTTCTTAACATTTTAGTGCTTGATGTTGCAGTCTTAATAATGTGTTTTAAGCATTATGTGTGTATAATATATATGTCCGTGTGTGTATATGTACACATGTATATATTCATCTACACACATACATAGTGTGTTAGCCTGTTTCTATATTTCATACTAACAGTATTTTTTCTAGCTGTAGTTCTGCAAAGTATATTTCTAATCAGGTTTCAGAAAGAATACTTCAGTCATCCTGTATTGAGTTGTAGAATTCAACCCAACCCTTAATCTGCTTTCTTAGTGTCTGGAGAGAACCACTTCTGTCCCCCAGGTAGTCTCAATAAGGTGATATGGTTATAACACTGATAAAGAGATTATCCTGGTTGATAAAGAATAGTATTTCACTTTGAATGAGCCCAAGAATTTTAGGTGGGTCTCATTTAATGGGTTTATGTCTTAAGACTGGTGACTCGTTAAACAAAAAAGGAATGTCAGATTTCTGTCCTTCATTGTTTAAAATAAAACAAAGACAATATAGTAAGATGTGCTTTCTGGAAATCCGGTAGCATGTTTATTTTTACCATGATCAGTAGCAAATCTGTCCACTTTTATAAAAACACATGATTAGCAGATTAGCGTAACCTGGAAACGATGTATTTAGCATTATTCCTCCTTTCTCTAATGTTTATAAATATTAGGCACAAAAACATTAATACTGTTCTTAAAAAATGGTCATTGTAACAAAAATTGACATTTTAATTGTGAGGGCTAAAATATGTAGTGATATATGGGCTTTTAAAAATCTATATACTGTATAAGACTTGGGCTATGTCTAAACTGCATTCCTCTCTCGAAAGAGGAATGCAAATGAAGGACATCAAAAATGCAAATGAAGTGTGAATTTACAACCATGCTAAGATCATCATGTATATAGTAGCTCAGTGTTTGAGAGTCTGTAATGCCGAAATGCTGGCTGTTCCCTATGGTGCTGTTGCCTGAAATGCTGGCTGTTCCCTCTGGGCGGCCCGTGCTGCATGGGGAGTGCGGAGCCCAAACTGCCATTTGCACCGCTTGCTCTCCCGCAGCGGCCCGGCTGAGTGGCGCAGAAGTCAACCGAGTGCCATGGTGGGAGGTGGGGCGGTGACGTGTGGCACGACAGCGACTCCAGGCCCCGCTCCCTGGCTGTGAACATCACCACCCCACCTCCCTTCGCCTCCTGCTGTGGCGCTCGGTTGACTTCTGTGTCGCTCAGCCGGGCTGCCGTGTGGGAGCAAGTGGTGCAAGCGACCGTTTGGGCTCCGCACCCCCCATGCAGCACGGGGAGTGCGTAGCCCAAATGGCTATTTGGGCTCTGCGGTCCCCCGAGTGAGAGGCAGGAGGAGGAGAAGAGAAAGAGAGAGGCAGAGAGAGAGAGGCAGGAGGCAGAGGAGAGCTGAGAGAGGGGGGGAGGCAGTAGGAGGAGGAGAGAGAGATACGGAGCGAGCGACCGGAGGCTCAGGAGAGAAGACCGACGTGGAGGAGAGACCTGAAAATCCCATCTTATGACGGGCTAATTGGCTAGTTGTATCATAAAGTGACATGTTTACTTTCTGTGGCTTTTCCTTAGCAATAAAGTTTGTTGTAGATGCTAACTGCCAGTTTCAGTGTTTGCAGCAACAAGTGTCTCAACCTAAATCTTACAAATGGTGGTGGTTGTGGTGATGATTGTTATTAGCAAACATTAATGTAAGTCTCTTTTTGAGGGAAGATTGCATAGTATGTCCAAAAATTAAAGTAGCTTAAAAATAAGGTTGTTGAGAGACAGTAAAATCAGTGGGAGCTGCTTGGAACTCAGATGAATGTTTACCTGGAGGTGAAAGATTGCAACCTATTATCAAATTTCTTGAGGTGGACATTTTTCCAGTAGTCATACGAACTCTTAATTCTGTAAGAGGATGTATTCAGTGAAATCAGCCATTTTCCTAGAATTTTGATGCTATAAAATAGGGGTTGGGAACATTGTAGAAAGTTCTTAATCAGATCCGTTCTTTACAAAGTCCTCAGTGTTTAAAAATACCACAGTGAAGCAGATTAAAAAGAAAGCTAATGAGTTTCTATGAATGGGTATTTTTGAGACTGGAGCCATAACAGATATTAGTATTAAGATAATATTGTATGGTGTGCTTTTACTATGAAATATGAATGAAGCTTTGTGGAAACATTTTTTATTAACGTAGAAGATAGACATGTGAGTGGTTAATTAGTTAACCAGGTGATACTTAGTGGTTATGGTTAACTGGTGGAGGGATGGAGCAGGCTGCTGTGAGCAAGGGGCTGCTCCAGCCTGGCAGGGCCCACCACAGACGGGGGGCAGAAGGCGGGGGGCGCTGTAGCCTGGCCAGAGCAGCCCCTGTCTGCAGTGGGCCTAGCCTGGCTGGAGCAACACACCACAGGCGGAAGTGCTCCAGACTGGCCAGAATAGCCCCTGCTCATGGTGGGGGGGGGGGTGCTCCAGCCTGCCCTCATTTAAATGATTAAACATAACATTCAACTGGTTGACGGATTAAATGGCATTTTACAGGCCTAGTAGAAGACCCTAAGTCTCACTAATTTAGGGAATGTATAATTATACATTTAATTATAGCCATGTTTGTCCCAGGCTATTAGAGAGACAAGGCGGATGAGGTAATATCTTTTATTGGACCAACTTCTGGGGTGAGCGAGACAAGTCTTCAAGTCACAAAGGTCTGAAAAAGAGCACTGTGTGACACAAAAGCTTGTCTCTCTCGCCAACAGAAGTTGGTCCAACAAAAATATTACCTCACCTACCTCGTCTCTCTAATTGGCAAAGACCATTGTGAACTAGCTAGGAAAGTGCCAGTCCTGCTCTCACTGAAGTCATTGGGAAGACTTGCACTGGCCTGAATGTTACTAGAATTAGACACTAAATTAATAACCCCTGCAAAAGAGCAAATATATTTGGCTTACTTATTTTGACCATCATAGTTCAACTTTTAATTACTTAAGTCAACATTTCTGAAGTAGAATTAAATCTGTAGTATATTTTGTAAAAACATGCTACAATCTCTCTCTACTAATAAATCTTTCCTGACTGATATAGAATGTTGACCAGTATTTTGTGTGCAGTCCTAAAAGTGTGGAATAAATAGCAAGATTTAGTGTACTAAAATAATCCAGCTAAATAATAGAACCTTTATGAATAGAATTGATATAATTTTAGTATCTTATATGTAATTAAAATGGGGGTTTTAATTTCAAGGGAAAACAAATTAGAGGTCTGAGCTGGCAAAACTGTTACTTTTACAAGAATCTTTGTAGTAATTGACTTCAATATGCCTTTTTCTTACTTTACTAAGTGTAATATTTGATTTATGTTGAGTTAGCATGTTTTGCAGAAAACTCTGAAATGCAGTTATAGTACATTAAAATAACTTCTACTAGTGTTACTGTAATAGTGTAAAACAGCACAGCATTAACTAGAAGCATGGCTTAAAACTTTTATACGTGAACTATGTGACAATCATATTGTGCATGTAAGAAAAAAATGTGTTAAAGGATCAAACCCATATTTCACTATTTTTATTTTTGTTTTTACTTTATTGTTTAAGGCTTCTTTGCTGCAATGCCTCTAGCAATAGGAATCATGATTGTTAATACAATAGCAGAATTCACCCAAGGCTGTAGATAATTTAGTCATGCGAATCAACTTCATCTAAACAGTGTCACTAGGATCTAGTTCCTCCCTGAGAGGGGTGTGTCCTGTTGGTAGATATTTGTAAATCTAGAAGCTCATTCATTAGCAACACATTTCTAATTCCTGTTTTAACCTGTAGAACCAGGAATTGAACCACACTTTTTTTTTAGAAACAGCTAACATTCTGGAGCTACAGTTTTGCATTCTCTTTAGTGTCTTTATAGAATTAAATGAATGAAGATTCAAATCAGTGAAGGATTTGCTTGTCAGATTTTGCAAATCAACTTCTAAACGTGAAATGTAACAAATGGAATGATAATATCTGTGTATATATTGATAATAAAAGTATCCAGAATATAACATTTACTTCAGCTTTTAACATAACGCAGAGTGCAGATTCTATGAATCTTAATTTTGATTGATTACATAGCAGGCTAAGTTCATATTAAAATCTCTCCTTTGTCTTCTTTATCCCTTGCTCACCTTTTCATTCTTTGCATGTCAATTATTAACATTGTGACGTTACTTGTTGCTGCAGTAACTTTGTTTCAGTGCTGCTGTTGCCTGGTGAATTTTGTTGAGAGCTTGGTTGACTGGAACATTTACCAACATTTTATGAGATATCAAAAGGGATTTGTTATAGTCAACATTTTTGTAAGGAGCTGTTCTGACAGTTTATGACATACTGTAGATTTAGATAAATAGGATACCCCAATAGTATGTTCCATGCTGACATGTAAATGTTTCATTAGCAAGCTATAAATTAATTCTAGTACGAGAGATATGAAGATGCACTGCATTAAATTCAGTGGGTCAGATAATGTTCTAAGCCTTGTTCAGTGGGACTGCATGAATGTCGCAGAAGACAGAACATGATCCTGTTAATTACAAATTCAGAGTGTATAATAGAAATGTTGGATTGGAAGGGACCCCCATTCTGACGAAGGACCAAGTTCATCCATGACAGGAGTTTGTTCAACCTGTTCTTTAAAACCTCCATTGACAGGGATTCCACAGTCTCCCTTGGAAGCTTCTTCCAGAGCTTAACTGTCTTTATACATAGATCATTTTTCCTAATATCTTAGGGTACATCTACACTAGCTCGTTAGTTCAAGCTAGATAGGGTAATGAGGGCAAGCGAAGCTGCAAATGAAGCCCGGGATTTAAATATCCCGTGCTTCATTTGCATGTTCCCGGGCGCCGCCATTTTTAAATCCCCCTTAGTCCGAACTCCGTGCCTGTGGCTACACGTGGCACGGAGTAGGTAGTTCGAATTAAAGATCCTAATTCGAGCTACCGTTACTCCTATGAGCCTGGGCCATCACAGATGGGGGGCTGCTTTGTGGCAGCAGCCCCTGTCCGCAGGGGGTCCCAGCCCTGGACAGGGGCTGCTGGACCCAGCGCAAGCTAGGACTGAGCAAGCTGGGCTCAGTCCTGGCTTGTGCCGGGTCCTGGATCTACGCGTGCTGTGCCTTTGCAGTTTAAATGTAGGTAGGAGCTGGGCTGCCTGTCCTTATTAACTAATTGTGCAGTCAATACAAATTTTACTGACTACACGATTAGTGGATTGCCCACCTCTTAACATCCTTACTGCTCAGCTAATTATTTCCCATATAGTGGTGCATTTGATTTTTCCTTACTAAATGTAGTAGTTTACACTTGCTTTTATTGAATTTCATTTTGTTGATTTCAGAACAATTCTTCAGTTTGTCAAGATAATTTTCAGTTCTAATCCTGTCCTCCACAGTGTTTGCAAGTCCTCCTCACATTGTGTCATTCACCGGTTTCATTAGTATACTCCCAATTCTATTATCCAAGTCCATGAAAATATTGAATAGTACCTGAGACAAGACTGACTGCTGCATGACTCCACTAGATATACCCTCCTTGTTTGACAGTGAACCATTGATAATTAAACTTTGAGAACACTCAGTTCTGCATGCACTTTATCATAATTTCGTCCAGATTACGTTCCCTTAGTTTGCTTTTCATGTACTTCTTTAGGCTAAGATGATTTGTTTTAATTGTGCAACATTGCCTTAACTGTGCTGAGTCAAGGGGTGTGTTCCTCGATTAGTACAGAGCAGCATGGGACTCTTGCAAGCCATGAGGTCTCTAAGTCTAGGTGCCTTCAAATCTCCCAGCAGTATACTAAGGGCCAAGCAGTACACATCCTAAAGTAGCTTATTACTGTTAGATTTTGTTCCAGTAATTTATTATTTTTGGAATAATTTATTCTCTAGAGCAGTGGTCCCCAACACAGTGCCCGCAGGCGCTATGGCGCCCGCGGGGGCATTTGTGTGCACCCGCCAAGTGCTCAGGGCTGGCCCCGTCCTGGGCGCGTTAGCCCATGCATGGTGCTGGAGCCGGCCCCGGGCGCATGGCGCACGGTAGCGCCAGCCCCGGGAGCACAGCAAATTGGCTGCCCGCACCCCGGTGCACAGCTATGGGGGGCGCCGGCCCAGGGAGCGCGGCTATGGGGAGTGCTGGCCCCAGGAGCATAGCAAATTGGCATCCCTGCCCCCGGGTACGCAGCTATTGAGGGGGGTGCCAGCTTTGGGCGCGCGGCCATGGGGGGGGTGCTGGCCCTGGGCGCGTGGCTCTGTAGGACGCTGGCCCCAGGCTTGCTGCAAATGGGCGACCCCACGCGTGGTCACGCGGCGCATAGGGTTGCTGGCCCCAGGCACGTGGCTCATGGGGGTGTGGCGTATGCGCGGCCCCACCGCCGGGTGCATGAGTGTCCCCGCCTTCTGGCGCCCAGCAGGCGAACGGCCACGCCCCCTGGCACCCGGCAGCTTCCAATGGTTGGGGACTACTGCTCTATAGGTAAATTTTTGGCTATAATAAAATCAGGCAGTTGGTTTGGTCATCCCAACTTCTGGCAACTCGTACAGCTTTTGAATGTTGGGCAGGTAAGGCACCCTTCACCCCGAATGGTAAGCATCTACAGCAGGGGTGAGCAAATTCTGGCCTGTGGGCCAGACCTGGTTCAACAGGGTTAGTCTCTGGTGGACCCCCACCTCTATATTTACCTGCACCTCTGCAGGTATCAGGCCATAGCAGTGCTCATTGGCCATTGTGGCAGGCTCCCCAGCCCCGCCCTCTTCTCTCCTAGGCCTGGTCCCTTTCAATGCAGGCCCAGCAGCCTAGTCCAAGGTCAAAGCGGGCTCTGAGGCCTAGTCCAGCACAAACGCAGGCCCTGCAGCCTAGTCCAAGGTCAACGCAGGCCCAGCGGCCTGGTCCAGCACAAACGCAGGGGTCTCCTAATCCATGCCCTGGGTGGATGGGGTAGGGGAGTCCAGGCCCTCCCTCTCCACCGAACCCCCACCCAGGGCCCTATTAGTGGTGGGTGGTTACCACCACTGGCTCGGTGGGGAGTTCTCCCCAAAACGCACCGAGCCCACCAGGGGATTCCCTGCCCCTTGCCCTGGGTTGCTTCCTACCCCCGCCCTGTGGCCGACGGAGACTTCCCCCCCTGCAGATGCTGGGCTGGCGGTGGCTGTGACATTGGCAGGTCCGGCGTCTGGGGCAGCAGCGAAGGGGTTGTCCATCGCGGTGGGGAGGGCGGCCCCCGGGGGTCGGTATTGTGGGGGCGCTCGACCCAGGGACAGCAGCAGCAACGGCGGCGGTCCCGGCGGCTCTTGTTCCGGCGGCAGGTCCAGCTGTTGCGCTGGAGTTTGGGCAGGAGCTCCTCCCTCCCCAGAGGCCAGCCGCAACTGAGCAGTCCAGCAGCCTTTTATACTGGGGCAGCACTGCGAGCATGCCCAGCAGGGCTGCGGGGGAGGGGCATATTCCACCCAATAGGCAGGCTCTCCGCCCCCCTGTTCAGTGTGTGGCAGGCCAGCCCTGTCACAGCCATGTATTGCTGTTCATGGCCAATGGGAACAGTGGGAAGCAGAGTTCCAGTTTGTGCCACTTCCTGCCTCCCCCATTAGCTGCAAACAGCAGTCCACAGCCAACGAAAGCTGCAGTGACCCAGTACCTGCAGAGGTGCAGGTAAATATAGCACGGACTAACCCTGTTGGTCCATTGTTTTCTTATTGCCCACACCTGAACTACATACATGGGTCATGTGTTCTATCCCTTCTGAGGTGTGTCAGCTCCTGATGCCAACAGTAAATTACTTGACTTTCAGCTCCCACTTTCTTCCGTCCTTGCTGCTTTATCAGTCAAAAATAAAATCCATTAAAACTGATAAAACCTGAAAAATGTCCAGACAGCTGCAGATCTAACCTAATTTAACTAAAAGTATTTTTCAGGCTTAGGTATAATCTTTCCTGAGCTCTCCCTAGGGAAAAATAGTATGGTATTGTCCACTACTCACCTAGATATCCATTCCCAGCACAATCTAGATATTTGTCATTTCTTAGCACAGGGGAGCCAGGCAACAACTTGCACCCTTCCCTTTCCTTGTCCCCTTCAAATTACTCATGGATATAAAACAGAATGCATGGAGCCAAACCATGCCTTCAGAGGGGGAAAGCTATGTGACGGCCCAGAAACTGCAGAGATAGTACTGTAGGAGAGGGGTATCTGTGCAGAGGGAGGAGAAAAGAGAATGAAAAGTGGTGGTTTAAAACAGCTTATTTACCCTCCCAACCTTTAGGCAGCAGTTTGTGACCACTGTGCCATTTTCAGATGTCATTTCTTATTCTAAAGTCCAACTTGGAAGATATTTCATATTGTATTCCTAATTTAATTTCTACAATTGAAATGGCTATGGCGAGACAAGGCACCTTAAAGGTCAGCAGGAATCATTTGGGAATAGGTACAAGAGGAAGAGTCCAAATACTCCAGGCAGTTTGGGGAGAGCAAAGAAAGTAAGAATACAGTAGAGACGAGATCTATGTAAGTGCCAAAATACTAAAGATAAGAGTGCACTTTTACTTACTTTTTTTCTATCAACCATATTTTTTATTGGAATGGGAGTGGATTGGTTGTTTTGTTTAACTTCAGTTACATATAAAATCAAGGAGTCACATTTCTAATAACAGGGGTATTAGCATTATTAAGCTATTGACACAGTTCTTGGATGGTTGAAAAACACTTTGCTGTGGCTTATTGTTGTGTTATTTGTCTACTCTCTAATATTGTATGGTTGTTCCTAATGGAAATTAAAGTAGCTGCAGGAAGGAGCTTACTTTGTGTTAAGCATTCTTCTAATAACAGAAAACTGACATTTATACTCATGCTTGGTCAGGTGTTCTTTTTTCAAAAAGAACTGAAGTCATATTAATGGACACAAAGGTGTGTGTGCAGAGATCTGTTTTCAGCACTCTTGATTCCATTAAAAGCACTTTTTTCTTTTCTAGTAGGAAAGCTGGGTTGGGAATGATTGTTTTTACATTAGGATTCTGTACCATGTAACTCATAACTCGTTTTCATGCAATTAATATAGAATTAATATATTTGCAGTTTTACAAATATATTTAGATTTGGAACACTTTGGGTTGCCTGATTTTTTATAGGTTCCTTAAAATTTCTGTAGTTCCTATACATTTCCCCAGTGCCTACTGATGAGGGCAGAACTGCTTGTCAAGCTTCTCTACTTAAAACTGAGTGAACAAGCTGCTTATGATGACCCAACAGAGACATAAGGGAGGTCTATGAAAGGGCACGTATTCAACCAGCCTTAATCCTTTTTTTTCAGTACGGCAGTTTCTTTAAGTGCAGACTAATTAGTGAATAGACATGGTTGTAGATTGTTGTAGATGTATCTTTTGTCCATCTGTGATGAACTGCCTAGCTAATATAAATGGTCTAAAAACTCAGTTTTCCATCACTTTTCTTTTTTAATGCACTTTAATAGCCATGAAGATAAGAAAACAAAGTCAGAACAAAATGAAATAAAAACCATGCGACTATCTTGCTGATGTAGTGTGATCCATTCAGATACTTTCTATTACATAGGTGGCCACCACCAGTTCAGATCTGAATGGTGTTAGGCCACTCTATGGTCTATGCAGTTTGATCCTTTTGACCAATTTGAATAGTTAGGAAAAAGGCATATTGCAAAGATATCCATTGAAAGTAAATAAAAAGCCATCACAGAGCCAGCTGAGAAAGGCAGAACAGCCCTAAAAGCTAGGCAGAGACATTTGAAATATGGCAAGCTAGTTAAAAGAATGTAATGTCTGTTTTCTACTGTGTATTCCTCAGTTAGTGTTTGCAAGACAGGTACCCCTTAAAAGACATATTGCAGATGGCAACCATAGCAAGTTACTATTTTACTCATTTTCTAAAAATAGCTATAGATTCCAAGTAATATGCATTAACAGTGTCTTGGTTATTGAAACTCATAGATAGAAGCTTTTTACTGCCTTTATCACCTGTATTATTGATTGGAGATAATTACTGCAAAGCAGCTGGCTGTTGGTTTTAGGGAGCATCAATTGTTCTCCTGTCCCAGCTGTTGGCTAATAAGCACAGTCAACACATCTGTTTCAACAGCTGGTAATTAACAAAAGCCTAATTGCTGCAACTCTTTTAACAACCAATCTCTGAAAGGGTAGGGATGTGGAGGAATATTATTTACTTTGTGCTCTGCACTTTCTGTGACCAGTTTCTTTTTTTCTACTTTGAACACCACTGCCTTTGTCTGACGCATTGAATGGCAGGAGAACACAATATGGTAATCCAGAGCTTAAGTTTTTCAGATCTTTGTTAGTGTTTCTTATTGCAACATTTCTTTGCTAAGTTGCAAGATAAAATGGATCAAAAGCATTTTGCAGAGTTCCATACAACTGCTGAAATCCACAGCAGTGTGCCTAGGCAATAGGGCTGCCAACTCTTGCCTGCTCAAAAAGAGGATGATAGGTGTCACACACGCACGCACACACACACATGCACACACAGTCATTCTAAAGGACTAGTAATCTGAAAAAATGTATTGTTGCGGTCCAAGTTCTTCATATGTTGGGTTTTCAAAATACAACCAGGATCTTTTTATTGCTCCATAAAATCTCTGTGCGTCATCGATGCTAGGATGATGGGTTCTGGGAGTGCAGCCACACCTCTGGGTTGAAGTGGTTTCCATTATCTACAGGTTTACAGTTTGCTTCAATGGATCTCAGCACCCCAGCTATGCCAATTGTTCCTGTGCCCCTGATATGCATTGGTCAGTTTAAAAGAGAAAACCATTTACCACTGTGGAACAGTAGTATCTCAAATTTCATAGTACAGAACTGGAAAGAATTCTGTCATCTTCACATTTATAGTATCTGTCAGTAAGCATAAAATCAGAGAAAGAAAGAGCATGCAAACATACTCATCCTGTATGTTTTCCACTTTTCATTCAAGACAGCATATGTATATTTATTTGATGAGTATACATCTAAATAGATGCTTTGTGAATGCATCTGTAAGTTAATGGCAAAACTCCCATTGACTTAACTGGGGCACAATTCCTCTCTGACCCTAATTTTCTTAAAAGTTGAAGCTCAGAGTCATTCATTTAAGTACTTGTTTCACACATAAGTGAACCACACTAGGTGTGTGGGTTACACATGCAAAGGAGATTCTCAAATATGAATGTGCCTTGTGCTTCAGGTTTTATGAAAGTCAGTCCCCTAGTACAGATTGCATAGCCTCAGACAATGAAATATTTTCTAGAACTAGTATTCAAGGTTAATCCTCATAAGTTATATTTAAAACATTCAGCTAATTAATTCTTTGCTAAAATGTCAGAGAAGATCACTTGATTAAACTTGCTTCTCTAACTTTTCAGTTGGCAAATATTTCTGTACACTCAGTTCCTTAATTGTCTGTAAGTTATGTTGAAAGGCACAGAGGAAATTCTACCCAAGTGCTTGCCATTCACAGAACACAGATTGCATAATTTTAAAAAATTTTGTTGGCAAGAACAGTTTAGTTGCAGGTGTTCAGGTGATGAAGTGTACAGTAGGTGCAGTGAAGAGATCCTTTAAACAAACAAAAACAAAAGTATTGGCTAAAATTCTAACTGTAGAAGGACACTGTTTTTATAGAGAAATGTTTGCAGTGTGGGTTTAACAGAACATGACTTTTGCACACTATAATTTTGTCTGTAGTAACTGAAATGGGCTCAATAGAATTTCATAAGTAGAATGAAAAAAGTATGCCCTCTGCACTGGATTATAACCATGGAAATGTGTCAGAGCACTTGATGATTCATTAATAAAAGGATTTATTTTTCCAAAGTGCTTCACTTGGCGTTGCAAAACTATGATTTTCAATAGAATATATTAACAATTTTTGAAAAAGAAATTTACTTTCCAAATTCCAAATGCTTATAAGTGTTATCAAATATGTAGGGATTTCTTCTTTCATTGCTAAAATGTAGCCATGCATTGAAATGTGACAGAGAGTTACCAGTGCATAGCAAATATACACCACAGTTTCTAATTAAAGCTATATGGACATTTAGTAACGAAGAATGCAGTTACCTCAATTGAAATGTAATAAGGACCTAGCCACCATTCTTGTAAAAAGTGCCAGAAATCCTTAACATCAGAACCTTGTCTGATCCATAAAACTGTACTTCCTGCAGTATAGCATTCCAGAACCTCATATGGAGATGTCCCATATGGCTTCAGGAGGAAGAATGACTCCTCATTGCCACCTTCTGCAACAGCTAAATGTTGCTGGAGGGCTCCCGTAATGTTTTAAAAGATAAACCTTAACTGGAAGTTTCTGTCTGGAATTGTACTTTGGTGAGGGGGGGAAGCATAATTAATATTAAAAGATTTTGGTGATATTTATATTCAAAATGGCTCATGATAAATCATAAAGGCCAGATCCACAGCCCCACTGTGATTGATCCTCTTGTGTCATTGGAATGGTGCAAGGAACTAAATTATCTGTTAATGATTTCCCAGCCTAGGAGACGTTCCAGGGCCAGTACACTTTGTGTCTCAGCAGCCCTCATCAGAGTTGTTATGAGATGGATCAAATTAATGCAGACCTTTGGCTGCTCTAAAATGAGCCAGGGACCAGTGCAACCTCCATCTAATTACAAGACTAGAAAAGCAGAAAGGTGGCTTAAAGCTACTTTTTCTTTCCCTTCCCAAATATGCCAAGCATGAGCTGGGCCCAGCTGGAGATTGAGCTCACAATCTTTAATTAGGTGGTTTGATTGGAACTTCAGATATCAAAATAGAATACACATGTACAGAATGGGCTCCTAGATGAGTCCGGTGCAAAGAAGCTCCTACATTGACAAGTGTCTTGATGCTTGCATCATGCTCACTTCAGTTGTTTATTTGAGGTATAAACATTGATTCCTTACTAATCCTAATTTTCCTAATCACAGATATATTGATTCTGTGTTGATAATTTCTTTGCTCTTTTCTTAAGTGACATATTTGTCTAAAGTCTTAGTATTAAACTCAGCATTTTGATCCTGCGTTATGTATAGATGATAATATCTAATTAGATTTTTTTTGTGTGCCTGTGCATACTAATAGCTCAATTTCCCTTTCACGGACACAGGGCATGTATATACAAATAGACATTAACCCAAACTCCCCCTCCTTGCCTACCCAAATCCTGGAAAAAAATTACTCGCATGAACAGTGCCACTGAAGTCAACAGGCCTACTCATGTTTGTGATTCTTTGCAGGATTGTGATCTTTATGAACTGTTCATGATGTAACTGAATTTTTTGGTATGGTCTCATTTAATGGCTTTGAATAGTAAATATAAACAGAAATTAATTCGGATATTGTTTTTCTCAGCAGAAGTACCAAAGAGTGGGTAAGATTTGTCCATACAAATGAAAAGGTATTACTTTGGGATAGGCTAATTATTTGTGTGCTCAACATAATTAGCACAAACTATGTTTTGCCATTTAACATGAATTGTAAACATTCAATAGCAAATTGGTTATTTTTTCTTTTTGTAAATAGATCAATTTAAATGTTCACAACTGTGAGAAATTATGGGAGGGACAGACACTAATTATTTAATGACAGTAGATACTGCGATTTAAAGTTAAGGCTTCATAACCACTGAAACACAAATTATGAATTTTACATCAAAATACACAAAGTAAACCTGCTTAAATCAAATCCTGACAAGTTGTCAAACAGTATTTTTCTTTCTTTCCATATCTGTAAATGTTGATTGATTGTTGGAAATATTTGTCATCTGTTTGTGCATATATAGAGAATAGGCTTGCCAGATGCTTTCACCAAAAAGTCTGAACATGGCAGGAAAAAAAACTTGGTTGAGCAGACCCCCCCCCCCCCCGCCCCCCACAGGAGACAGAAGTGGGAAAACAAAAAAGGTCACTGCACCTTTAAGAATCCCCACACTCCTCACTCCCCACACCAGATGTGGCAGGGGAAGAATGTCCCAGCCAGCCTTCCATCCAAGAAAAACAGGTATTTTCTGGTTGTTGTTTTTTACCGGACAGGAGCCAGAAATAATGGACTCGTGGGGCAAAAACCGGACACGTGTCAACCCTAATAGTGAAATCTTATAATATAACTTACAACAGCAGTAGTTTTAGCTTCTGTAAGTCCCCGTACCAGTGCACTGCAATCCTGATCTGGAGGTTACCAGGATTTTTCACTTATGGATATGGCCTTGGTCACTCTGAAGATACACCATCACACATCTCCTTTGGATATTTTGTAATAGGGAACAATGAGCAAACTTAGGCCCAGATTTACAAACATATTTAAGCATTGCTCCACCCAGTACTGCAAGGTCTAACTGACTTAGGAGCCCAAGTCTCATTTTCAAGTGACTTAAGCACTAGGAGACTTACTCCCATTGACTTCCAGTGTTTGAGTTACTTTTGAAAGTAAGACTTGGGCTCCTCAGTCAGACCTTGCAGTGCTGGGTGAAGCAATGCTTAAACAGCTTTTAGAATGTGGGCCTTTGTGCTCATGACAAGCGCTAGCTTGATATCCCAGGTCACTGAAGCCTCTTCTTTAGACAGCAGGTATCAACACAGACATTATCCCACACTACTTTGTCACCTGTGATGTCAAGCTAGAATCTGCCACAAGCACAAAGGTCCAGATTTTTAAAGTCATTTCAGTGTTGCTCCACCCTTCACTGTAAAGTCTGACTGACTTAGGACCCCGAGTCTTGTTTTCCGAAGTGACATATGCACTGGGGAGTTTCATAGAGACTTGGGTTTCTAAATCGGTTAGACCTTGCAGTTCTGAATAACTGTTTGATGAGATATGTAAATGGGCCTGTGGTTTTTTCATCTTTTCACTTACAGTTTACTTTACGATTGGTGATACAAGAAACTACTTGCTATGCCTTCATATACAGGATTCTTGTTGTTTTAAAAAAATTGCCTGCAGCTAGATTTCATAATAAAACTATTTCTACCTGGGATCAGCTGTCATCTGTGCATATAACATTACCTGCCTGCAGAAACCAATCTGACACCTGGTTTTGAAAGCACTCCTTAGTGCAGTGACACTTGAAGCACTTTTGTTGACACGAAGATGGGCTTCTGCCTGAAATAAGCTATCTAGTTTGCATATGTAATAATCCATATGTGTGAATAATTACATGTGACTTTAGGTTTTAGGAATCATGTACTTAAATCCACAGAAACTATGGCTGAAATCCTGACTCTACTGAAGTCAATAAGGAGTTATGTCACTGACTTCAGTCAGGCCAAGATTTCACCCTATGCCTCCTCGATACACAGTTAAAACACTCCTTTGGTTTTAAAAATATACAGTACCAACCCCTCCCCCCCTCACTCTTCTCGTCCGTGGACAAAATAAGCCCAAATCCCTTAGTCTCGCCTCGTCGGTCATGTGCTCCAGCCCCCTAATCATTTTGGTTGCCCTCCACTGGACCCTCTCCTTTCTATAGTGGGGGGCCCAGAACTGGACTCAATACTCCAGATGTGGCCTCACCAATGCCGAATAAAGGGGAATAATAACTTCCCTAAATCTGCTGGAAATGCTCTTCCTAATGCACCTTTATATGTCATTAGCCTTTTTTGGCTACAAGGGCACACTGTTGACTCATATTCAGCTTCCCATCCACTGTAATCCCCAAGTCCTTTTCTGCTGAACTGCTACTTAGCTAGTCTGTCCCAAGCCTGTAACAATGCTTGGGATTCTTCTGTCCTTGTTGAACCTCATCAGATTTCTTTTCTTATCAGACTTATTTGCCTTGGGATAGCTCTAGAGATAACTAACTCATTTTACTTCTGCATTTGTAATATTTCAGGTATTTCCTATAGAATATTAAAAAACTTTGCTGCAGAAACTAAGGGTACCTTATCAATGTATCTAAACTAAAATAGGCTGATGCTTAAAGTAACTGTAAATCAGAATAATGTGAATATATTATAGCAGCCCAACACTGTAGCATTTAATTTCAGAAGTGAGGACTACACAAAAATGAGGAAGTTAGCTAAACAGAAATTAAAAGGCACAGTGCCAAATGTGAAATTCCTGCAAGCTTCATGAAAGCTTTTTAAAGACACTACAGGTTGAACCTCTCTAGTCCAGCACACTCTGGTCTGGCAACATCTGTGCTCTGGCATGATTTTACTTAACCATATGCCCACTTCTCATGGGTGTGGCCAAGTTCCCATAGAGTCCCATAGCGTTTGTTTACACGAACCAGTCCTGGGTTTTAGTGTTGTATGCTGTTATTTAGCTTTAATGTACCCCTAAATGTCTTCCAAGTAAGCAGAAGAAGTGTTGGTAATGCTGCTAAGCATAAGCATGTTTTTTTATGCTTTATCTTCTTAAGTCCTTGTGCCAACAGTTAAAATTGTGTAACAACACTAACACTTTGTTATGAAGAGAGCTGATAAGCCTTGGTTAGACATAGGCTTGTATAGGGTGTATCCGTACAGTCATACATTACTAAGCAGAATTGCAAGCATTGTTCCATTTATTCATCTTGGTGAAATAAAAAAGGACCCATTCACTACAGGTTGCACTGCTATAAATCAGAACTCTCTAGTCTGGTGACATCTGTGTTGTTCCAAGGGCAAGGGTTAGGGCCAACAACAGAGGGGCCAGAAATGACATCTCCTGGCCCAACAAAATCCCTCATCCGGGACCAGTCAGGTCCCAAAAATGTCAGACAAGGAAGGTCCAATATATACAATATTGACCTCCCTTGATTCGGAAAATTCTCTGGTTCGGCACCCATCAGTTCCTAAGGTTGCCGGATTAAAGAGGCTCAACCTGTATAATATAGGCTCAACTTAAATGTATACCCCAAATTTTAAAACATAGTAAGAGAACCAAAAAAAGTGCAACAACAAAGTAAAAGAAAGCAGTGAGTGACAAAAAAGCTTCACTTAAAAATGGAAGCTAAATCCTACTGAGAAAATAGAAAGGAGCATAAACTCTAGTAAAAGACATATATTTAGGAAGGCCAAAAGAATTTAAAGAACAGTTAGACAAAAACTCAAAAAGTAATTTCAAAATGTTTTTCAGTACATCAGAAGCAGGAAGCCCACTAAACACCAGTGGGGCCGCTGGCTGATCAAAGTGCTGAAAGAGCAATCAAGAATGATATAGCCATGGTGGAGAAATTAAATTAATTCTCTGCATTGCAACTCTGAGGAACTGTCCCATATTGATGTGCCATTGGAAGATATTTTGGAACAAAACAGTAACAAGTCACCAGGACCAGATGGCATTCACCCAAGAGTTCTGAAGGAACTCAAATGTGAAGCTGCAGAACTACTAACTGTGGTTTGTAACCTATCCTTTAAATCATTTTCTGTGCCAAATGACTGGAGGATATAGCCAATGTGATGCCAGTTTTTAAAAACTCCAGAGATGATCCTGGAAATTACAAGCCAGTAAATCTAACTTCAGTACCAAGCAAACTGGGTGAAACTATAATAAAGAACAGAACTGTCAGACATAGCAATGAACATAATTTATTGGAAAAGAGGCAACATGTTTTTTTGTAAAGGGAAACCATGTTTCACCAATCTACTAGAATTCTTTGAGGGGGGTCAACTAGCATGTGGACAAGGGGATTCAATGGAGATAATGTTCTTAGATTTCCAGAAAGCCTTTAACAAGTTCCCTCACTGAAGGTTCTTAAGCAAAGGAAGTTGTCATGCAATCAGAGGGAAGGTGTTCTCATGAATTGGTAACTGGCTAAAAGACAGAAAATAAAGGAATAAATGGCCAGTTTTCAGAATGGAGAAAGATAACTAGTGGTGTCCCCAAGGATCTGTACTTTGATTAATCCTAGTAAACATATTCACAAATGATCTGGAGAAAGGGGTAATCGGTAAGGTAGCAAAATTTGCAGATGATACAAAAGTGATCAAAATAATTAAGTCCAAAGCAGACTTCAAAGAGTTTCAAAAGGATCTCATAAACCTGGCTATGGGGGCAATAAAATGGAAGATAAAATTCAATATTGATTAATGCAAAGTAATGCATATTGGAAAATATAATCCCAACAATATATATAAAATGATTGGGTCTAAGGGAGCTGTTACCACTCAAGAGAGAAATTGTGCAGTCATTGTGGATATTTCTCTGAAAACATCCATTCAACATGCAGTAGCAGTCAAAAAAAGGAAATAAAATGTTGGAGATAATTAAGAAAGGGATACATAATAAGACAGAAAATATCATATTGCCTCTCTATAAATCCATGATACACCTGAATCTTGAATAATCTGTCCAGAGCTGGAACTTTTCAGCTTGGAAAAGAAATGACTAAAGTTGGATGTCTTGAGCAGTGTGGAGAAAATGATGAGTGGTGTGGAGAAAGTAAACAAGAAAAATGTATTTACTCCCTCCCATAACGTAAGAACTAGGGGTCACCAAATGCAATTAATAGAAGGCTTAAAACAAACAAAAGGGAGTATTTCTTCATTCAATGCACAGTCAATCTGCCAGAAGATTTTGTGAAGGCCAGTACTTTAACAGTGTTTTGTAAAAGAACTAGTTACATTCATGGAGGATAGGTCAATCAATAGCTGTTAGCCAAGATGGGCAAGGATGATGTCCCTAATCTCTATTTGTCAAGTATGGGAATGGGCAACAGAGGATGGATCACTTGATGATTTCCTGTTCTGTTCATTCCCTGTGGGACACCTGGTATTGGCAAGTGTCAAATGAGAGGATACTGGGATAGATGGGCCTTTGGTCTGACCCAGTATGGCTGTTCTGATATTCTTATGATCTTTTCATATATCAGTTTGCCTCCATAGTGTGATAACGTGCTAGAATTCAAATGTAGTATTTTTATGGGCACATTGTCCCTACATATAAAATATTTGCCATAATAATACTTTGTATGCCACACTACTCAATGTGAGCTAATCAAGTCTATGGGGCTAGCATCAGAAACAAAATGCTGCAAAACACATTTATTTGCATGGGTTAACTAGTATCAAACTCTATCTGGTTTTTATTACAATAAAACAAATTGTCTGTGTGCACTCTGCTCCAAATTATTGTTCATCTCTTTTCTTTGATAGAGCAATAAAAATCATATTCTTCCTTGACTATACTATCTGGAAAATGTTTGTTCTGTCCTATTTCCATAAGTTCTTCTCTGATTCGGTATTTTCAAAAATGAATGATCATGAGATGTAGCAATAGCATTCATATAGGGCAGACAGTGAATTATCGTGCAGGATTTGTTGTCTGCATTCTTAAAACCAATGCAGAAGACAGACAACCAGTGTTGTTGTTTACATGGCTGCTGCAAAAATCCCTGAACAGTATTAAATAACAGAGTAAGGATTGGGTTGGGGAGCATGGTATAGATTGCAGAGTAAAACAATATTGAGTTTAACATGCTGCTTCTAATGAATAAAATTTCTAGATACAAACTAGAGCCATATTTTCTAATGAGATCTAGCCCATTTCTGCCCCTAAGGAATATCAGCCTGTCAATAGATCTGAACTAACCCTAAATTCTCTTACCCCTCAAAGGAAGGATGCCACAGATAGCATAATACAGCTACATCAACTTTGTTCCATTCAGGACAAAGGCAATCCTCAGCTGCCCTTCTAGGATAGCTTTCTGGCTGCTTTGATCTGCCTCAGCAATGAAGAGAATCCAAAGGCACGACTGAGGACTTAACTCTAGACGGGCAAGCAGTTGAGGGCTAGTTACGCCGCTTTCCTTGTACTTTTCAGAAATTGTGCTTGTATGGGCAATATAAAGTCAAGTTGTTCTCTCCACTTGGGATGTCTATTTTTACCTTCTACAGTTAGGGCCTCGTTTGGTAAGGTGCGTAAGTGTGTGCGTAACCTTCAGTGGGTAAGTAATCCTATTGGGTTTAATGGGATTACTCAAATCCTTAAAATTACACAATACTTAGCTACTTTGCTGGAGCCTCATTCCCCATGAGACACTTTTTCATATCAGAAGGACTTCATCATGTGGAATGTGCATGGAACATACCATAGAAGTCCTATAGTGCAGATGAGGGAAGGTCAGAATTTTATTCAGTATGTTGATCATTTTTTAAATAATCAGAAAGCATCCCCAGATAATGTAGTATGTGTGAAAGGAAGGTGTTGAGGCCTACCCAGAATATGTCAAATGAGCACCAGTTTAATTGTAACTGTAAAGGAAAGGCAGCATTGTGAGATACAGGAGATGTACGATAAAAAAACAAAATTTGATTGAATGACCAACAATAACCCCATTTTTAGGGAAGTAAGTAACAATATGCAACAAAGTGCTGGTTACCCCAAATGGAGCAGACGAAAGTTTTGAAAGGGCAGAATGAGACAACAAAAATCTAACATCAGCAATTGTCAGGAGAGTGGAAGAATACTGAAATACTGAAACAGGGTATATGAGGTTGGATGGAACAGACCAAGAGTGGACGGGTTGCAAATCCAAACAGCTAAGTCTAATCAACCAGGGCTCCCTCCCCAGCGCTGAATCTCGCTGCCGCACATAAGCTCCGAAAGGGGAACAACACCGGTCGTAAGTTGCAACAAAAAAATCCAAAAAAGGAGAAACATAAAAGAAAAGAATATCTCCTGAATCTAAGCAATGCTTCTATCTTTCTTTACCTGAGTATTATATATTTGTTAACTCTATAAATTGTTTAAAAGTAAATCTGGAGGGTATATCTGTAGGAGGAATTATTATTTCTTGTTTTTTAACTGTACTGTTTTTCTACTTTTTATTTGTATATTACATTGTCTTAAAAGAATCAAAGATAGTGAATTGATTGAAATGAAAAATTAATTATAAAGTAAATAGAAAAATAAAAATATTTGTTTAACCCTAAAAAGAAGTATTCCTCTGTCTGTGGCTTCAAATCCTTTAAAGAACCAAACCTAGTTACTGAAAGTATGCAAGGTCCTTTGTTATGTGAATATCATTTAAGTCATTAAGATAGGCATAACGGAATCGTGGTGCCACTTTGAAAATTTAGGAGGAAAGATCAACACTTATTCTGTAAATTTGCTGCTGAGGTGAAATTTAACATTTTCATGTTTGCTTCTTGATTCAGTTAAATCATGCTTGAACACAGTAACAACTTTCCATCATGTGGAAACATTTCAGCTATGTTAATAGTCATAAATGTTTATGGACACTTAAAGGGGAGAGTCTGTCCTGCACCAGATCTCTGTTAGGCACAGGAGAATTGTTAGGGAGCCAGTTATAGTGCCCTGGTACATAGGCCATCTCTAGCTCCATTTCAGTTTAGATCTGCTGGGAGGGAGATCTAAATTCCACTTCTAACTTAGGGCCCTTATAGACCTTCTGCTAGTGGAAGTAAAAATGCAGTGCACCCCTCCTGCACTTTAGATTCTGGAAAATGGGTGCAGAACATGGAGTCTGCACACCAAAGCCAGAAGGGGGTATCTGCGATGCAGGGTAATTCTCTGCTGGCCATCTGCATTCATTTAGTTTTCATTTAGCTCTAGGATTAAGAGACTCATAAATCCTCATCACCCCACAGCTGCACCAATCATAAACAATTGAACCTATCCACTCCTGAAATAGTCTTCAGGACTTTTCCTCTATACAAGCTCCAAATCAGTCAGAACAGGGGGGGTAAAGGAGGCAGCTGCCTGGATCCCAGTGATTCGGCAGTGGCCAGAACATTGGGCCTTTAAATTGCTGCTGGAGCCCTATGGTGTGAATCCTGCAGCTCTAGCAGTGCTGGAGGGCTGGCTGGGGAACACTAGCCTACAGCCCCACTCCTACCTCCCCCCAGCAAAGTCTCTCATCGGCCCTGACTATAACCACAAAGCTATACAATTAGCTTTCTCTGGCCCTTGGAACATTTAATTATGTATGCACGTGGAATAGCTTTGCCAGCTGTGAGTGAGGAGAAAAATCACCCCATAATTGCTGGCGCAAGAACTTGACCCTGTCTCCCACATCTCAGATGAATACTCTCACTGCTTGGTGCTCCCTATTGCTTTCTCTTTAAATCCGTCCTCCCTCCCCATTGCCCCTTCCCTGTGCTGATCACATGCTCAGGCTGAAATTTTTTTGTTACCTCACCCATCATGTGGTGAGAAGATTGGTAACAACCCTATTACTTTTCTGTTTTTCTTATTTTTACTATCTTGAGTCTAATGAGCTGGTTTCTACTCTCACTTTTGCTGGTGTAAATCAGATGAAACTCCAGTGAAATCAGTGGCATCAGTGCTGGCCTATATAAGAGGCTCAGGTCCCAATGTCTTCTGAACTTTGTCCTGAAAAGTGTGACTTGAATGCTACGTGTATTTTTCATATTCCTCCCTAAAGAGACTAGCCGTTAATCTCTCTGTGCGTAGGTGTGTCTGCTGCAAACATTTCCTTCCAGTCTACCATTTCAATCACACTTCACAGTACGCTGAAAATTGGCAAGGATGTTAATTATTGGCTTCTAGAAAAAACCACCTACATTGATTCAAGCATGTTTTTTCCAATTTTTAAGTATGTTGTTTCACCTACTGTACAGTGTAATTATAGAAAATAACTTGGTTTGGCTAACATTCTTGTGTTCTGTGAGTTCTCTTTGCGATGCTGTAAGCAGCACTGGGCTCAGGACTTAAATGGCTTACCTGGAGAGTTATTTTAACCTCTTTGTGTTGCTAGTTAGGGCTTGCCAGCTCCAAATGCTAATGCAAAGTGCATTGCCATTTAGCATCAGGAGTTCTAAATCTGTGTTACTGAGGGGTTAAGCATTAACATGCTTCACTTTCAAGACTAAAAGAGGTGGTGTCTGTAATAAAATGGTCTGTGCTTGTTTATTCTTTTAACAGCTTCTTATAATTTGTTTACATTACAGTAGCACCTACAAGTTCAACTGATTTCAGAGCCTCTGTCTGCTGGGCACTGTACATATAAATAGTAAAAGACAGTGCCTGTGTTGAAGAGCTATAGTCTAAATACACAAAAGAAAGGTGGATGAAAAGAAGTATTATTATCTCCAGTTTTACAGATGGGGAATTGAAGCACAAACAGATTGAGTTGCTCACGGTCATACAGTGAGTCTGGCAGACCTAGAAAGTGAATCTAGATCTACTCAATCCCAGTCCGGTGCCTGAAGCATATCCTTCCACTCCACGTAGCCACAGCTCATTTATCACATCTAGAATTCACCGAGAAACTTTTTTTTGTAGCCTCAAGGAATTGGTGGGCGCCAAGCTGGGGAACACTAGCAGAATTCACACATGGGAATACATGAAGGCACTGGCGGGTAACCTGCGGAGGAACTGCATATCATCGTTTTCACCCTATGTTCCTGCTCTTCCCCCTCCCTCCCAGAGCTGGAGCACCACGAATCAGCTGTTTGTAGCATTCCAGCTCTGGGAGGGAGAGAGAGGAGCAGGTAAGTGTGGAGCTTCAGTTCCCCAATGCTCAGGAAGTGTGTGGCTCCAGTTCCCCAATGCTCAGGAAGTGAGGGGCAGACGGGGGTTTTGGGACCACAAGTGGAACCCCATTGGGCTGTCGGCTGCTGCAGCCAACTGAGGAGAAGGAGGGCCATTCATGTGGCCCACCCATTATTTGTGGTTGCCCATTCCTGCACTAAGGAGTTGCACACTTTTTGGTTTTATATCCTATGGCTACGTCTACACTGGCATGATTTTCCGAAAATGCTTTTAACGGAAAAGTTTTCTGTTAAAAGCATTTTCAGAAAAGCACGTCTAGATTGGCAGGATGCTTTTCCGCAAAAGCACTTTTTGCGGAAAAGTGCCCGTGGCCAATCTAGACGCGGTTTTCTGCAAAAAAGCCCCAATCGCCATTTTCGCGATCGGGGCTTTTTTGCAGAAAACAGTACTGTGCTGTTTACACTGGCCCTCTTGCGCAAATGATTTGCGCAAGAGGGCTTTTGCCTGAACGGGAGCAGCACAGTATTTCCGCAAGAACACTGACAATCTTACATGAGATCGTCCGTGTTCTTGCGGAAATTCAAACGGCCAGTGTAGACAGCTGGCAAGTTTTTCTGCAAAATCAGATGATTTTGCAGAAAAACTTGCCAGTCTAGACACAGCCTATGACTTCTGCTAATTGGTTGATCTGCAATATGTGTATAATGTATAATATACAAAAAAATTAAATGGTAGGGAAGTCTGCCTGGTGTACAATAGAAATGCAGTGCAAGCCCAGTCTTATTTGTAGTTAAATCAGTTAATCATCCTGTGAGGCATTAAATAAATTATATGAAACCTAAGTATTCTGGGGAGTCCTGTATTTCTAAATAGTATTAGATTTCTAAATATTCAAGTGATTATGCTATAATTCTATATTAAACATACATACACTTATATCTCCAGACCTCTTCTTTGACAATCAATATCTTTTCTTGGCACTCTATAAGCAGTACTTTAGTTCAAGGTTTAGCTTTCTGAATACCATGTAAATATATTTGTTGACAAACATCAAGATAAAATTGAAGAAGAAAATGAATATGGGAACTGAGAGTACAGAAAAACAGTAGAGAAAAGTAAGGAAATTTGGTTAGTGCATTACCCACTGAAAGATGTCAGTAGTTACACACACAATAGTATATTAACCTAATAAGAATGTCTTAGTAATATTATAGAGGACTACTATTATGTATAACTAGAAGACCTACCTGGCATTCAGGGCAGGGAGCTGTGTGGTTTGGAGGATGAAGGAGTCAGGACAGGGCCTTGGGGGTAGGAAGGGAAGTACAAGATGTTGGGTTGGGGGTGAAAGAGTAAGAGTTGGGGATTAAGGAGGTGCTCAGGGCAGGGATCTCATCCGGCACAGGCCTTTTGTCTCCCCCCCCCCCCCCCCCCCCCCCCCGCAATTGCAAGTAGGGATGTGAAAGTTTAGCTGGCTAACCCGTAAGCATTATCTTAACTGGTGATGCTTGACTGTTCCAGTTAACCAGTGGGGGCTGCTCCAACCCTGCGGAGCCCACTATAGACAGGGGTTCTCCAGTCTCCCCACTCCTAGCTGCCAGGAGCCTTTTCTCTCCCTCCAGCCCTCCGCCAGACACCTGCTGCCTTTTCTCTGCCCCTGACCCTCCACCAGTCACAAGGAGCCTTTTCTCTCCTACCTCTCCGGTGCTTCAGCCAAGAACTGGTGTGGGGGGAGAAAAAGGGTTTAGGACAGGAGGGCTACTTACCCAGTCTGGTGGTAGGTAAGATGGCGGGGCCCCAACCCTGCTGGCCACTACCTTGATGGAATGGCTGCCCCCAATGGACACTCTTAATATTGCATCGTTTTCTATGTTAAGGAAAACAATATCTTTCTCTGTGCTTCTGGTTGTCCTGGCACAACCAAACCATGACCTTGCTTTTAAGTTAGGAGAAGAGGAAGCTGCATACCAAATTTGGTGGCTCTAGCTCTTACTGTTTAAGGTAAACAAAAGGACTCACGGACAAACACACAAATTTCTAATATCTAGATTAAACCTACAACAGAGAACTGACATTAACATTAATAAAGGATTGTATTTTTATTGTGCCTAAAACAGCACAATCTTCTCTTTAATTATTACCGCCTATCTATTTGCAGGCAAAGTTGCTAGCTGTGCAGCAAGAGAGAGAGTCTGCTGTTCAACAGAATAAAAAACTAGAAGAAGAAATTCAGACGTTACGTGTTTATTACAGGTAAAATGGTTTATATTATTGTAAATGTGATGACTCATAAGGGAAATTTTCTTCATGGCTTTATAATTGTAAGTGAGGAAATGACCTTATTGCTTAGATATTTGTTAGGAACATGTATAACTGCCTTGATCAATCAGGGCCTTAAATTCCATACTGTGAACCTTTCAGATATTTTTTTCCCTAGATTTCTACCTTTCTGATCTTCAAGCCCTATTTTGAAATGCAAAGTGTTCATTTTTAGCAATAACTGAGTGTCATGAAAGTCTCAGAGGGGTACCTGTGTTAGTCTGTAAAACCCACTTCTTCTCAACTGAACTACTCAGTGCCATGAAGTATCTTTTTATAAAGATGGTCCCATTGCTAGTAGAGTTTCAGTTTTCCTGCTGTTTATTGCTTTGGGGCTTTTTTCCCCATGTAGTAAATGATTCAGTGTTCTTGATGAAATTCAAAAAGTTATGATGTAACAATGTACTTGCTAAAAAAAGAACAGACCTATAGGTGGTGGAACTAAAGATGTGCCACCCACCACACACCTTAAATTGAAGTGGTTTCCATCACGTATAGGGTATGCAGTTTGCTTCAGAGGTCCTCGGCACATCTGTTATATGGTTTGTTCCTGAACCACAGGAAACAGCCTATTTCTTACTTGATTATCTGCTGCTTCGGGGGGAGGCCGAGTTAGTCTGTATAGGTAAACTGAAAAAACAACAAATAGTCTGGTAGCACTTTATAGACTAACAAAACATGTAGATGGTATCATGAAGATGGTATCATGGTATCATCTGAAGAAGTGGGCTGTGCCCACGAAAGCTCATGATACCATCTACATGTTTTGTTAGTCTATAAAGTGTTACTAGACTGTTTGTTGTTTTTTCAGTTTGATTATCTGCATTTCCCCAGCTTTACCTGCATGGATTTAAGAAACACAAAATCTGTTGAATTCTAAAACTGTGATTTCTTTTCTAGTCTTCTGCAGAATTTTTATTGCCTTATACTCTATAGTAGTCAGTGGAGGGGTCAGCCATTCTCTCAGTAATTTCAGAGCCCATGAAAAACTTAGAATCATAGAATCATAGAACTGGAAGAGACCTCAGAAGGTCATCAAGTCCAGCCCCCTGCTCTAGGCAGGACCAATTCCAACTAAATCAACCCGGCCAGGGCTTTGTCAAGCCGAGACTTAAACACCTCTAGGGATGGAGACTCCACTACTTCCCTAGGTAACCCATTCCAGTGCTTCACCACCCTCCTATTGAAATAGTTTTTCCTAATATCCAACCTGGAACTCTCCTACCACAACTTGAGACCATTGCTCCTTGTTCTGCCATCTGTCACTACTGAGAACAGCCTCTCTCCATCCTCTTTGGAACCTCCCTTCAGGAAGTTGAAGGCTGCTATCAAATCCCCCCTCACTCTTCGCTTCTGCAGACTAAACAGACCCAAGTCCCTAAGCCTCTCCTCATAAGTCATATGCTCCAGCCCTCTAATCATTTTGGTTGCCCTCCACTGGACCCTCTCCAATGAGTCCACATCCTTTTTGTAGTGGGGGGCCCAGAACTGGACACAATACTCCAGATGCGGCCTCACCAAAGCCGAATAAAGGGGAATGATGACATCTCTGGATCTGCTGGCAATGCTCCTCTTAATGCAACCTAATATGCCATTAGCCTTCTTGGCTACAAGGGCACACTGTTGACTCATATCTAGCTTCTCATCCACTGTAACCCCCAGGTCCTTTTCTGCAGAACTACTACTTAACCGGTTGGTCCCCAGCTTGTAACTATGCATGGGATTCTTCCGTCCCAAGTGCAGGACTCTACACTTGTCCTTGTTGAACCTCATTAGATTTCTTGTGGCCCAATCCTCCAATTTGTCTAAGTCATTCTGTACCCTATCTCTGCCCTTGAGCGTATCTACCTCTCCCCCCAGCTTAGTGTCATCCGCAAACTTGCTGAGGGTGCAATCCATCCCCTCATCCAGATCATTAATAAAGATATTGAACAAAACCGGTCCTAGAACCGAACCTTGGGGCACTCCGCTAGAAACTGACCGCCATCCTGACATCGAGCCATTGATCACTACCCGCTGGGCCCGGCCTTCTAGCCATCTTTCTATCCATCTTACCGTCCATTTATCCAATCCACAATCCCTTAACTTGCTGGCAAGAATATTGTGGGAGACCGTATCAAAAGCCTTGCTAAAGTCAAGGTATATAATGTCCACTGACTTCCCCATGTCCACCGAGCCAGTTACCTCATCATAGAAGCTAATCAGATTGGTCAGGCACGACTTGCCCTTCGTGAATCCATGCTGACTATTTCTAATCACTTTCCTCTCATCCAAGTGCCTCAATATGGATTCCTTAAGGATCCCTTCCATGATTTTTCCAGGAACCGAGGTAAGACTGACCGGCCTATAGTTCCTTAGATCATCCTTCTTCCCTTTTTTGAAGATGGGCACTACATTTGCCTTTTTCCAGTCATCCGGGATTTCTCCCGATCTCCACGACTTTTCAAAGATAATAGCCAAAGGCTCCACAATGACATTTGCCAACTCCCTCAGTACCCTCGGATGCACTAAGTCCGGACCCATGGATTTATGTACGTTTAGCTTTTCTAAATAGTTCCTAACCTGTTCTTTACCCACCACGGGCTGTCCATCTTCATCCCATCTTGCGTCACTTGGCGCAGAAGTCCAGGAGCCGACCTTGTCTGTGAATACAGAGGCAAAGAAAGCATTGAGTACTTCAGCTTTCCCCACATCATCTGTCACTAGGGTACCTCCTTCATCCATTAGGGGCCGCACACCCTCTCTGATCACCTTCTTCTTGTTAACATGCCTGTAGAAACCTTTCTTGTTATCCTTCACATCGTTAGCCAGTCGCAATTCCATTTGTGCTTTCGCTTTCCTGATAACCCCCCGGCATTCTCGAGCTATACCTTTAAACTCCTCCCTGGTCATTTGTCCAAGTTTCCACTCTTTGCAAGCTTCCTTTTTGTGCTTAAGTTCACCAAGGATTTCCCCTGTAAGCCAGTCCGGTCTCCTACCATGTTTGCCTCTCTTGCTACGTGTCGGGATGGTTTCTTTCTGTGCCTTCAATAAGGCTTCTTTAAAATACTGCCAGCTGTCCTGGACTCCTTTCCCCTTCATGTTAACATCCCAGGGGATTCTGCCCATCAGATCTCGTAGGGAGTCAAAATCTGCTTTTTTGAAGTCGAAGGTGTGTATTTTACTACTCTCTTTTCTTCCTTTCGTCAGGATCCTGAAATCTACCATCTCATGATCACTGCTTTCCAGGTTGTCACCCACCTCCACTTCCCCTATTAGTTCCTCCCTGTTTGTGAGCAGAAGGTCAAGCTGCGCACGGCCCCTGGTCGGATCCTTCAGCACCTGTGTCAAGAAGTTATCCCCAACATTCTCCAAAAACTTCCTGGATTGCCTGTGTACTGCCGTATAGGTTTCCCAGCAGATGTCAGGGTGATTAAAGTCCCCCACGAGAACCAGGGCCTGCGATCTGGAAGCTTCGCTCAGTTGTCCGAAGAAAGCCTCATCTACCTCATCCACCTGATTCGGTGGCCTGCAGCAAACACCAACCACAACATCAATGCTGTTGTTTGCTCCTTTAAACTTAACCCATAGACTCTCAACAGGTTTTTCTCCCTCTTTATACTGGAGTTCAGAGCAATCGTAGTGCTCTCTTACATATAGTGCAACTCCTCCTCCTTTTCTCCCCTGCCTGTTGTTCCTGAACAGTCTATACCCTTCCATAACAGCGCTCCAGTCATGCGAGTCATCCCACCAAGTCTCTGTTATCCCAATTAAATCATATTTCTTGGTCTGGGCCAGGGCCTCCAGTTCTTCCTGTTTGTTGCCCAGGCTTCTCGCATTAGTGTACAAACACTTCAGGTAACCAGTTGATCGTCCTATCTTCTCCATTCGAAACATGGGTCCTCCTTTCTTGCCCCTTCCTCCCTGCATTTCTTCCCGGTATCCGACTTTCCCACTCTTCTCAGGGTTTTGGTCACCATCCCCCGACGAACCTAGTTTAAAGCCCTCCTCACTAGGTTTGCAAGCCTGCCCGCGAAGATGCTCCTTCCTCTCTTCGTTAGGTGGATCCCATGTCTTCCTAACAATCCTTGCACCCGGAACAGAGTCCCATGGTCGAAGAAACCAAAGCCCTCTCTGCGACACCATCTGCGCAACCACACATTTACGTCCTCAGTCCGACGATCCCTGCCCAGTCCTTTCCCTTCAACAGGAGGAGAATACCACTTGCGCTCCAAATTCTTGGGTCCTTCTTCCTAGCGCTACATAATCCGCAGTAACACGCTCAAGATCATTCTTGGCCGTATCATTAGTTCCCACATGGAGAAGCAGGAAGGGGTAGCAATCCGAAGGTTTGATCAGCTTGATAAGCCTCTCAGTGACATCCTGAATGCAAGCTCCCGGTAAGCAGCACACCTCTCGAGATTCCAGGTCCGGACGGCAGAGGGATGGCTCAGTCCCTCTTAGAAGGGAGTCCCCGACCACCACCACCAGTCGTTTCCTTTTGGGCATGGTGGCCGTGGAACCCCCATCCGTAGGACTACGCATCCCATGCCTTCCAGTAGATGGTGTTCCCTTCTGGTTTCTTCCTTGTGAGGTCCCTTCCAGAGCTTTCAGCACTGCAGAGCCTGTGGAGAGAGCTTGATAGCCATTGCTTACCTCTATCCATGAATCACTGGATTTGTTTAGTCTCTAAAAAGGATCTGCTGTGTGGTCCAGTGAAAAAAGTTAGGGGACTTTTTTAAAATTGGAGAGCAGTTGTAGTACTTCTCTTCGTTCTGACCTCCTAGGGGCTGTATTTTGCCCAGCCCTGCCTTAATGCAGCTGTGGGGAACCTCAGGCCTGGAGCCCAGATGTGGCCCTCAGCTTGCCCAGATCCAGCACCTGAGTCTCAGCCCTCTCCCCCCCAGCATTAGGGAGCCTAAGCTGGTGCTCCAGTCTTTCAGCTTGTCCCCTGGGGGCTGTAGCACACAAAATCTAGTAGGCTTTACCCCCTCTCCCCCAGGCTCTGGTGTGCAAGGGGAATGTGGGGAGTGTCTTTTTTCTACTCTGTTGGGGGCCACAGTGAGGGTTTTTTTTCTGCTTCTCAATTGTGTTCCACTCCCAACTGATTTTTCTGTGGGTCAGTGATCCCTGACCCAAAAGAGGTTTCCCACCCCTGCCTTAATGTTTGCCATGTTCCTTATGTTTATTAAAAACTGTGGGGAAGCAACTAAATCTGTTTGGCATCTTTCCTTTGGTTCTTAGTCAACAGAAACACCAAGGAATCAATTAGTATTTATTTTCACTAATTTGTTTAATATTCAGTGTAAAATTCCTAGATACATTACAGTAAACTAGAAATACTATATTATGCAACAACATTATTCACTTAGGCCATGTCTACACTAGGAAACTATTTCAAAATTAGTAAATTTGACTTAATAACTGCTGATTTAACAAATTCAAACTAGTATGTCCACACTATGGAGAAGCCTCAAAATTAGTCTGAGGCAGGCTCCATTAATGTGGACCTTGGACTTAGAGCCCCAGGAAGCACTGGGGCGTAATTAGTTCGAATTACTCTGGGGAGCAGTTATTTTGAAATAGTGGCACTGGTGCATCCACACTACTGTTATTTCAAAATAACTATTTTGGAATTAGCATTACTCCTGATGAAAAGCAGGAGTCCAGTTTTTGAATTCTGTGGCTTGTGATTTTGAAATAATGGGCTTGGTAGTGTGAACTCTCTGCTTATAAATTTAACCGGGAGGGTGGGGAGTATTTTAAAATAAAGTCCTAGTGTAGACCAGGGCTTAGAAAAGACTTGAAAATAGTAAAACAAAAAAATTGAATTTACTTTTTTATCATGTTACTTCAAAAATTCAAGCTCAGAGTTGTTCTCTAAGCATAAAGGCTCAGAGTACATTTTAACATTAAAAAGGTTTGCTGCAACAGACATTGAAGCAGATAATAGATTACAGGCTATTGATGCAAATATTTAACTTCCAATAACATGAATATTATTTACTTGCCAGTATATCTGAATATACCACATAGTTAATTAAGTTTCAATCTTTAATTTCACCTGACTAGGCTTCAGTGCCAATTTGGTTATGGTATTTGATAATCTATGATGATTATGGCAGATATGGTATGGTATCATTAGATATATGAAATTATAGACAAATTACAGTAGTATCCTCTGATCTTAGAGCTTTCAGAACCCCCTATTAACTGGGTTATAAAGCCCTTTATTATATTAGAAATAGAGAATTCTTTACCGGTGGATGGTATTTCTCCCTTGATATCTTAAGTGGTAGCTTTTTCTAGCACATTAAGAATTCAGTCCTATGTGTATACATACATGTTAGCAAGAAAAGCTACAGTGCAGCTTTTAATATTACCTCCAAAATTTTTGTAGTAGTCCATATAATAATAAAGTAGAAGGGGGATTAACTTTACTCCCAAAAGTTAAAGTGAACATGTCTGCAGTTTCTTTTAGTCATTGGGGATAAATCAGCTTATAACAGCTACTTGTATTAGTTGGGGCCTGAATCAGCTCACTGAGGAAGAGAATGTAAAGGGATCAGAGTCATGTTCAGTACATGATTATTATTTTTTTTGTCACAAACTGGTAGCACTGCATTCCACAGTTCAGCCTGTATAATGACATCCTTTTCTCTAATAAAAAGTACACCTAAGTCTCTCTGCTGATTTACAGTGCTTCCTTATATTTCCTATTGCTAAGAAAAGAGAAAAACTGAAATAAACACTAACCAAATCCTATAGTTTGCTGCCATCAGAACAAGATTTAGTTAGTTAAGTAGTAACACTGATACTGTCAGTTCAGTCTTCTTTAAATCTTTATTAGAGGGTGTGTCTAGTTTTCCCAGTGTGCACTATGCTACCTTTAGTAGTAATCTCATATATGAACTTTTCTGTTGACATGTGGGACACAAGTTCATTTGAATGGACGGTAAGATATTTTCTATTTTTGCTTCCGTATAAAATAATTTACAAACTTGACATAATATGAATTTTCTTTATTTACACTAGTAAAAATGAGTAATGGGTGTGTTAGTGACGAACCCTTCCTCCCTCCTGTGTCCAGCTTCCATTCATCACCATCATCTCCTTTTTCCAACACTAGGGTTGGGTAGGGCCAAAGTCAGGACAAATAGATGGAGGAGGTTCTCCAGGGTTAGACCCTGGTGGGCCACTGCCACTATATTTACCTGTGCTTCCGCAGATACAGGTGCTTGCAGCTCCTGTTGACTACGGATCACCATTCCCAGCCAATGGGAGCTACAGGAAGTAGTGCGGACCAGGACACTGCTGCCCACACCTCCCATTGGCCAGGAACAGCAATCAGCAGCCATCAGGATCTGCAAGCACCCATACTTGCAGAAGCACAGGTAAATATAACAACAGCACGTCAGGGACTAACCCTGGCGAACCACATCCAGCCCATGGGCTAGTATTTGTCCACTGATGGCCAAAGTCATGAGCAGATTCTGTCTGCATCTGTTTTGATCCACCATTTGAGCAAGTTGGAGGGCTATCTGGATCATTTTATATGCTGTTCTGCCACTGACTTCTCTCACCATGATCTTTACTCCAGGGAGAATTTTGTGCCAAGAAATTAAATATTCGGCACACAGTATTTTAAAATTCTGTATATTTTACCAGACAACAACACTATAAAATCATGCCAGTTTCAATTATTTTGGTAATTTATTTCAAAATACCTGTCAGCTAGTATCTCAGTAACAATACAGACAACAAAAAAAGACACAGGAAATATTTTTGACCAATATAGTCGTTAGTAGGCCTATTTAATATGGAACTTTGAGCACTAATTGTTTAAACTGCAATATGGAACAGTATTTCTCACATCCCGCAGACGCAGTGCAAAGTCTTGGGAGAGTTAGTGGAAACAGGAACTGAAAGAGAGGGAAGGAATTGCTGGGAAGGAGAGTTATTGAGTGTGGGTGGGAGAATATGGAATGAGTTTTTGGGGCTGGGGAGTATTGTTAGGGAACTGGGCAGCCTCCCCCATGCAGACCCTAACTGACCTCTGTCTTCCCCTGTTCAGCAAGGCACATGTTCTTCTTTCCCTGTTTGTCTCTGCCCCACCCCATTCATTCGAGCATATCTGCACACGTTCTTGTGTCTCTGCATCCCCTCCCCATGTGCCCCTTCACCTCCCCATTTTCCTCATGCCCATGTGGCCCTTGACTCAATGTTGTCATCCCAACGTTGTACCCCTCATTAGCCTTTCTGAAACGCACTCTGTGTGATCCCCCACCAGGCTTGTGTGCCCCACACTGTCCATTCATGCCCTCCCCCCATAATCCCATGTCTCTTCACCTGGTCCTGCAGGAGGGATACTATGAGAGAGGCAGCCTCTGTTCCCTCCCTCTCTGTGGCTAGCTGTCCTGGCCTTTGAGCCATCTGTCCTCTCTTCTAGTACCACATCAGCCCTGAGTGAGAGAGAGGTGTAATTCCAGCTTCCCTTTGCCTCCCCATCAGAATTCAAAGGAGGGAATCCACAGGGACATTAATTCTGTGCTTGCATAATTCTGCAGAATTTCCCCAGAATTATCTTCTCCACAGAGATGAATGTTAGGCGATAGATATGGGGTTATTCTAGCAACATGACCAAATCACTGCAGTTGGTGCCTTTTGATGATTGCAATCACACACTACACTTTCACTCTTTTTCAGAAGTTTTCATTTCTTAGTGTGTTTATTCTTGTCATGTCTGGAATAAGCCACAGGCACTTCATTTCAAATGTTTGCAGCTTTTGCTCTAGATACTTTGTAGGTACTAATGTTTCACTTTCATAAGATAATGTAATATCTGGTTTTAGCTGCCATGGTCACTTAGGGTGCATCTACACTGCAGGGCTTAATTTGAAATAAGCTACGCAAATTGAGCCATGTCAATTGCGTATTTTATTTTGAAATAGCTTATTCTGAAATAAAGAGCGTCTACAGAGCACTTATTTTGAAATACAGCACTCTTCCTCTGACTTCCCTTATTCCTCATACAATGAGGGTTACAGCATGGAGTAAGAAGTCTTCCAGCTTGACAGTATTTTGACACAATTTTGAAATAACTACCTGCTGTGTAGACACAGACTAAGTTATTTGAGGATAGTGTTGCAGTGTGGATGTACCCTTATTTGAAGCTTCAAGCATTGTGCAAGCACATAACCTTTCTGCTGAAGTCGATGTGTTGACATCTTCATTACAGTGGCTGCCATCTGTTACACTGAAACACAACAAAGCAGAAGCCGTCAACTTTTTCAACATCTACTTCATAAATGACTAATTTAGCCTGTTTCTTGATTTTTGATATTTCCATTATTTTTATCTTTGGTTCGTCCAGTTTTCATCCCCATTGTTTGGCTGTTGTATACACCTTGACGATTTTTGGTTGTATTCTTCTGTAGGCATTATCATTATATTTTCCATGAAATAAAGATTACTGATAAATTGCCCCAATATCATGCAGTCTCCATCAGTGTTACTTGGTTGGATAAGATGTTTTCTAAGTATAAAGCAATGTACTGAACTGAGTGTTGCATCCCTGTTTGACACCAGTTTTCATTTCAAACTGCTCAGTGACTTACCATTGACTCTCACTTACTATAAAGCTATGCTATAAAGGTTCTGCTGTATTTGAATCAGTCTTCTGCTAAAATCATGCCACCTGAGTACTTGCAACAGAACCTCTCAGTTAATTGAGTTTACTACTTACTTGCCAGATGGAAAAAGTACCCCAAGAAAAACCGTTTATGGATAGTCCCCTTTTGTCCCGGCAAATAGTTCTTTGCCCGTTTGGGACCCTCCATTTTATTTTTCCTGAGTAAAAACTGAATTGGTTTATTGTGATGATAAATAGTAACATATTAGCATGATGACAGTCATTTTCTATAGCGATACCAGATTGTGTTTCATGTTTTGCAAATTGGCAAGCATGCCCGACAGAGAACAGGTTCCATTCCCAAGGAGCTTACAAATACAACTTAAAGACAAAATAGATTATCGTGCAATACTGTAGAAACAAACAGTACATGGTCTGAAAGTGCTCACAGAGTGGGGGGGGGGGGTGAATCTAGAAAGTTTTGGGGATTAACAAATTGCATCTCCCATATCCTAAACACTGAAAGTGACCAAATTTGGAAAATATTCAAAAAATAAGAGCATATGTTGAAAGAAGTGTTATCAATATCAATTTGGGATGGTCACCATACTTGTGAGTGACAAGTCTATGAGTCAATTTTGAAGGTCAACTCAAATGAGTGCCAGAGTGGCAATAAAACTGTTATAGTTCATATCTGGATGTGCAATATATTTAAGAAATGTTTGAGTTTTTAAAGTATTTATTGAGTTGAATTTTTCTCTCGTCACCTGTAAAACCAAGCTAATTAGCATAAACCCTGCATAAAAGGCCTCTGAGGAAGAAAATATATATCTAATACATTTGGAAAAACCTCTCAAAGTATGTCAAAAGCTTTTGTACACATAAAATGTATTGCTTTCAGTGTCATTATCTCATGGCCTAGCCGGGCTACAGCTAGCAAGTACTTTGTGTTCCATTGAAAAGCAGGAAATCTTCCCCTCTCCAATGGTGAGTATATATAGTTGCTATTTCTTTCCTTGAAGGGTTATGAGAGATTGTATAACTAGTCCAGGACTAAAATATGATACATTCTGGAAATTGGGCTTTTCTTGCAGGAAGGAGTATAAAAATAATCACAAATTTGGGGAGAAAATAGAAAACACATTTGTGGCAGGTTAGTTTTACTCAGCTGTCTAGAGCTGTTCAAAGTTTGGAATACTGTGCATATTCCATGTGGGAATGGATTGGCAGGCAGATGAGGCTGTCCAAGTTACATGGCAACTCCAAGCATTCAAACATCAAGAGTCCAGGCCTCAAAAAAATCTCAACATTGGCTCAGAATAATGAGGCTTTTTTAAATATAATATATTTTGGAGTTCTTTCTGGACCAATGAAGCAAGGACACTCAGCTAAGTGGCAATTCTTTGACTGACTGCTTCCTTCGTTTTATGCAAGATAATTGAATCCTGAATCTGATCAATTCAGAATTTTCAGAAAATGTTTTAGGTATCTGTGGGCAAGAACCCTACTGATTTTAGTGAAAACTGGAAATGAAAATGGAGGGGAAACACTGGAATAAGTGGATGGTTGCAAGAAGTCCCTGAAATAAAGGGGGTTGAAGAAGGGTATACAGCAAATATGTGCGAGGAATGGAGGAGTGCAAGGGGGGGCCTAAGTATGCAAGGGGGCCCGCAGATCTGCCTCCACCCACAAAGAGGGTGAGGTGGGCAGGTGGGAGCTGGCTCTCCATGCATATTGGCTACAGTGGAACCATTTGTTCTCCTCCCCTCCCACCCCAGCATGCTGCTGCCTTTCTATCAGAGGCAGGAATGCAGGAGGTGGGGGGCAGATGGGAGCCGATATGTGTGGGAAGTTGGTTTTTAAGCCAGCTCCCTATGTGTGCCAACTCCACAGAGCAGCCTGCCCACCCCCTTACTGCCTCACATAGAAGTGGGGAGGCAGGCAGGAGCCAGTGCTTGGCGGGACCAGCTTAAAAGCCAACTCCCTCCAAGCACTGGCTTTATGGAGCTGCCTCCTCCCTCCTCCCCGCCCCCACACCTCCCACATGCGGGAATGGGGTAGGCAGGATTCCAGATCAATCCCTGTCCATGAGGAGCTCAGGGCCCCCGCAGACAGCAGTTGCTGCTGCCCTACACTGTTGCTTCTGATACAAAGGCAGCAGCCTGAGGTGGCAGGACACTCTCTGGGAGTGGGTCTGGGAGCACACTAGCTGCTGGCCCCGCCGCCAGGGACCATTGAATAATCGTGTAACTGATAAAATTTGGTGCAGTTACACGATTATTAAATTAAACAACATCTAACATCCCTAGCAAAAACCCTCTCCAGCTGCTGACATCGCTGCCTTGATCCATTCCAAATTTCTCCTGATCAAGACCTCAGAAGCGCAAGGTGTTTCTCAGCAGCTTCCTTCACCATGTGTGGACAGCAGGCTCCAGATTTTTAAAGTTCTAATAATCTTTACAGGGAATAAGCACTTGTCTTTACATTCTTTGAATATCACATAAGCCCCCTTTTTCTTCTGATCTGTATGAGAGTACCTGAAACACAGGAACACCATTCTGTAGCCAGTTGCACATCTGTTACTCATGCTGGGACCTATCCGCAGCTGCCATAAGCAATCAGTTAACTTACTCTGAAAGCACCAAAGAAGGCAACAGCAAATGCTTCTGTAAATAGCAGGGCCTCCCTCC
The DNA here is from genome assembly GCF_049634645.1 of Pelodiscus sinensis. NCBI lineage: Eukaryota > Metazoa > Chordata > Testudines > Trionychidae > Pelodiscus > Pelodiscus sinensis. The sequence continues at coordinate 46,377,838 of NC_134714.1, read as the reverse complement.
CACAGCTGTAGACCCACAGCAGAGCCTTTGACAGCTCTGTCAGGGTTTCCTGTTTCTGTTATGGTTACCTGTCATCCCTATGGGGCTGACTCCTGCTTGACCACTCTTTTAAGAGTTTTCAGAATATGAAATGCCCGGATGGGTCTGGGAAACCTGCCAACTTACTCCAGTAGGACAGGCCTACTAGCCAGCCAGAGATAGTGAAGGGAGCCAGCCCATGTTGAGTCAAAAGGCAACACATATCACAGCACCTGGTGTGTGGGGATGGTCCAAATATAATAAAGTTCTTCCTGAGCCTAAATTCCACAAACTCGTTGTAGCAGTGGTTCCCAACCTTTTTTATACCGCGGACCAGCCCACTCATTCAAAAACTGTTGGCAGAGCAGCACTGAAATATTTGTGTATTCATTAAGGTAATTACTTTGTTTGCATATTTGCATATTCATTGTGGTAATTTTAGCCCATGGCATATCAGACAAATCAAAGTAGGGGGGTCATGATGGTTAAAAAGAATTGGAATAACTGTTAAACAGAATTTTAAAAAAGTTGCTAATACTTGTTAAAGAGTATTCTCCAGTCCATACCTTTTTCCTCAATTGCACCAGAATTAAAGAATTAACAAGTGTGACAGTGCTGACACATTCTACACATTCATATTTTTGGATGCACTTAATAATGCATGATAATGGTGTGAGTACCCGCTGGCTAGGAGTAGCTAGAGTCCAGGGGAAGGCTCCCGCTGAGTGGGGAGGGAAGAGAACAGGGTTTCAGGAGCAGCCACCCATCACAAGGTGCTTGGCCTCACTGGACGGGGCAGCTGCTCTCCACGCGGCGTTTGGCCCCACCGGCTGGGGCTGCGTTGCTCCACGCGACTCTTGGTCTTGCCTGCCGAGGAAGCCATGTTCCCCTGCCGGCACGGCCGTTTAGTGGCTGCCGGAGCTAGAACTGGGGCCATAGGGAGGCTGCCTCAATAGTGACAGCCTCGCCATGGTCCCGGCTCCAGCCACAGCATACCTGGCTGCCCGCCCCCCCACTCACCCTGCAGCTGCCTGGGTAAGTGGGCAGGAAGGGAATTCCTGAGAGAACCCCGAGTGGTTGGGGCTAAATAAAAGCTGGGGGGACGGGTGTCCTGGCAATGTGCCACAGCCTGGCAGAGAGGGGTTCGCAGCCCACTGCCAATCCACAGAGCAGCGGTTGGGAGCCGCTGTCTTATACGACCTCAGGGCAGCTGAGTCCCCAGTTAGTCTCACAGCTGTTGTGGGCCAAGGTTCCATAGTTGTTGAGGCATCACCCATCGATCTCTGCTGGCCTGTGGAGCAAATTCCCAGAATCCATTGTCCTGAGATAGACTATCGACAACACCATTATCCACTCCAAGGAAGTGCATTGCATAAAAAGGCATTTAAAAAACACAGGCCGCATAATACGAAGGCCCTGAAAGATCAGCAGTGCCCCTGCCAAAAGACTTCCAGGAAAGCACCTCTTGGCACCCAGAGCCTTAGAACAGGGAACAAGGTCTGGAAAAGCAGAGAGCCATACTGGTGTGTGCATGAGCAGAACCACCAGACTCCCAGTACGGGAGCCACAATATTGAATACCATATACAGGCATGCGGGGGAGAAGGGGGAGTGACTGTGTGTGTGCGTGCATGCACGCATCTAGTTGTAGGTGGGTATGTGTATATACACTTACTTACAGATAAGTATAGAGGGCCCAATTCTTCTCTAATTTACAGAGTCTGACTGATTAAATAGTTTCATTACAGTCATGTTACAATGATGTAAAATTGCTGTGGAAGGAGAGGGGGGAAGGAGAATAGGGGAGGGGCTAAAGCTCTTTGGAAAAGCAAAAGTCTGGTTTTGTCAGAGGGACAGATTGCTCCTGTTCCTCTCAGATGTCTGGAAGCCAGAGAACATAGTCCTAAAAGGAAATCTGCCTATGAATGATCTTACCTCCCCTCTTCCACTGCTTTCCCCCATCCCCAAATTCCCAGAAGAGGGGAGTCATGACTCACTAGTGGACGGGATGGGAATGGAGAAACTTTGGGTATGTTAAAAGAAAACCCCAGAACAGCAAATCTCGCCACCCATGACTACAGACACAGGCTCATACTACCACACTAAAATTGCAGTGTAAGCATTCCGTCTTGGGCTGCAGCTCGGAAGCAAGGAGTCCAGGGACTAGAATGGGCTTCAGAGTCGGAACTAGAACATCTGCATGGCTGTATTTTAGAACCATTGCACAAGCTGAAATCTCTAGATTTGGTCTCTGAGATTTATTGCCATGGCTTGATTTGTTTATATATTTTTTTTACAGTGTCAACATAGCCTAGCTGGCATGAACCCCTGACCTTTCACAGGCAAAAGGAGGAAGACAGAGGCAACCAGTCCATGTGGCATGAAGGAGATGAGTTACTTCATCTCCTTTGGGTGTTTTTATAACCTAACTGGCATTGATCTTTGATAGAGTACTGCTTCTTTCCCTAGCAATGATATTCCCTTATTCACTCTCCTATAACCTTCTAATAGCAATGCATCTCCTGCTCCCTCCCAGATCAGCTTTAATGGGGACATATTTCTCTTCAACTTCCCCAGATCCCAAATGTGTTGGGGCACCGAATGCTATCTGCCCTCTCTTCCACCCTATGAAATTTCTCAGTGTTTGAGCCCTTGCCTGTGCTGCCTTTTCTTCCCTGTGATATCATGTGATCAGGCTGTTGCTATTTTGAAACTATTATTCGTTTCTTTGCCAGAAGCGACTGTTGTAGGTCATGCTCCCAAGCAAAAACATGGAGAGCAACTCCTGGAAGGAATGAGAGTTTTAAGGAAGAAAGAAAAATTTAAAAAATTGGAAAAACCAAAATTGGTCATTTATTTCTTATGAATTTCTGTTTTCTAAAAACTCTGGGAGTGAGCAAAAATTTATTTCAGCAGATTTTGAAAGGAAGGAAAAATTAGAAATATATTATGTATATATCAGGAATCAAATTCAGTCATACAAGCGAGAAGAAAGTTGGCTCAGAATGAAGTTAGGCAAGTTCTGTCTTTCTGTTTATTTTTCTTATATTGTGACTCAGAAGCCAAATGGCAGTTTCTGATGCATAACCTGGAAATGTGAGTCTGAAATCAACATTTGCATAACAGATCCGAGTTAGTGTTCCCAACTGGGTTATTCTAATTCTTTCACAACTGTTATCCTTTAGACTGAGGATTAATGCAAATCATAGAAACTTCACTGACATGATGAAGGATGTGTTAAAATAATCAGTTTTCCACTATGTAGAGGGGTTGCATTACTGTCTATCCTCTCAGATTGTCCTAGTGTTTGAATTTAACAAGTATATTTTTCTTTCATTTGCATAATTTTAATGGCATGACCTATACGTTTTGTTGAAGCATTTTCTTTTAATTTAATTTTATTTAAAAGAATACATAAAATAGCATTTCACGTTTAATACAGAATTGTTGTCAGGACTTTCTATTTAAGTTCCATGAGAATAAGTCTTAAAATGCCAGATTTCAAGTATTGGAGTTGGGAGCTGTACAGCTGGTTTATCTTGGGGGGCTTTTCACAGCTGAAACTCTGCCTCTTGCTCAGTAGGAGTGAGTATGAGATTCTTGGTCAGGAGTCTGTCAAGTGCCACTATGGGAAATGCTGAACAAACACTGTGCCCTGACTTTCACAATTCAGACCTGCTGAACAGTGTCCCAATCATTTTTTCTCCCCACTGGCTTAAACTGGACCACCAGTCAACCCAGGATTTCCCTTGTTGATCCTGTTTCCATGTTAGTCCCTAATCTCTGAGAAAAGAGAAATGAAAATTAAACTAGTCCTTGACCCTAGTTCCCAGTAAGAAAATGCCCATCAGCCTTACTTTCTCACTGCCCTGGGAGTGAGGGGGGAGAAAGGAGTGAAAAAGCTGCAGCGGGATTTACCCATGACTTTTCTGGGCCCACAGATTCTGCACTGGTGAGCTCCATCTCTACACAGTTTTATGCTCTAGAAGGTGCAGATAGTGACACCCATAGATAGGTTGCAGGATATGTCCTATTATAAGTCCCTGTTTTCAGTTGGTTATAGCTTTGCCAAACTCAGTTTCTTTGAACTAAAATTTTCCCTGCTGGGTATCTGTCTCAGGCTGACATTTATTTAAAGTTTCACTAAAACAGATTGGCTCTTTTTGAGAGAGGATTAAGAGACATACGCTTTTTTTCTAAGTTAAAAATATTCTTTGCAGCCATTTCTCTGAGAAACTTTAGCACCTCCAAACTTTGGAGCAGGCACTTGAAATTTGGCAAGGTGATCATCCTGGTATAACAGGTGTGCTGTCCTTTTGAAAATTTGCCTAAGATACGAGCTTTTGAAAAAATGCAGTTTGTGCATATTCAGTAAAGGTTTGATAGAGGCTGATAGTATTAGTCAACTAAGTTTTCATCTGCACTGAGCATGTTCCACCTCAGGGCTGCAGGGTTGTATTGCTTCTCCTGTCTTCTAGGGCTGTTATGGCACCAGAACCAAACAGGAAGATTTTCTTGTTCTCTCACTGCTCTCTTAATAGTTCGTAGGCACCATGGAGGAGAGAGAAGTTCAAAGGAATAAGGAGCACTGGAATGGAAGATGGGTAGTTGAATGCTGGGAGTACAGTAAAACTCCAATAGTATGGCACTCCTGATAGTCTGGCATCAAAATGGCAAGAGCCTAGTGAGTGAGCTTCGGCAAAAAATGAGTCACAAGGTAACAGCGGCAGCAGCTGAACTGAGCAAAAAGGGTAAAAAAAGGCTTAAAAAAACTAAAACATTACAGTATACTGTATATAGTATGTACAATAAAAAGGGTTAAGAACACTTTATATACAGTATATAATGTATACAGTATGTATATATATAACCAGTTTATAGTACCTCCTGATAGTCCAGCATATCTGATAATCCGGCACCACCTAGGTCCCATAGGTTCTGGATTATCGGAAGTCTACTGTAATAGGTATGAGGGGGACAGGGATAGGAACCCTGGTTGATTAAAGGAGAGGGGCTGAGTAAAGATAATCAAAATATGTTTTTATCAAAATAAAATGTTGTTGTGTCAAAACCAAAATGTTCCATGGAAACTTACCAGTTTCTAAGACAATGTTTTCAGAAAAGTTTCTTGAGTCCAGGATCACTCTGGTCAAAACAAGATACTGACTCACTCTGGTCTGGTGCTTGAGAAACCCAGGTTGAAGTCCTTAATGTGGATTAATGATGTAAAAGACTAGTCGACTAGCCGATAAGCATTTGCTTATTGAATAGTATTTTGACTAGTCGACTAGTCGATATCCCCCCTTTGCTGCCTCTATGAAATACAAAGGGGGGTGGGAGGGTACTTCAAAGGGGCAGCACCGCACAGCCCCAAGGCAGCGTTTCAAAGGAGCAGCTGCTGCACTGCTGATCTGCGGAAATTCCACCGACTAGTCAATTAACTGCATTTTAACATCCTTAATGTGAATGAGTATCTATTTAACAACAACTTTTGGAAAGGTCTTGTTTGTGTTCTGTAATGGATTGGAAATTCAGAACCTTGACATGTTTTGCAAAATGGAATTGTTGTTTTCTAGCAAGACCTAGTCAAGAGAAACGGGAACAGAAGATGGGGAATGGGAATAAGCCCAGTGGAGGGGATGAAGCTCATATTTCTCTATAGTCAGCAAATAACTGTGCTCCCACTGGCAAAATATATGTCTCTTATCCCTCTAGCCCTTCCCAAGCTACCACAGATTCCTGTCCTGCATACCCTCCTGGAGCACCTGTACAGGGCTACATAGGTAGCTTGCAGCCTTGCAGCTTACAGGGAACTTAGGTGACAGCAATTATACCTCAAAAAGGTTATGCTAAAAAGCAGTGCTCGCCTTGGCAATCCTGTATTAGGTTAGCCCCTACCTTGCCCCCATCCCTACCCCACTGAAGGTTGGGGGCAAGGTAGGAGAAATGGAAACTTACCAGGACTAGAACAAAGGAAATCAGTTGAGTAGGAGGGTTTTAAATAAAGAAACAGAGGAAAGGGGGAACCTCATAGCAATAACAAGCATGGGGAGCAAGGTCACAGAAACTGGGTAAGGGGATCTAGGAAGGAGAGGATACTAGCATGGGGCATGAGACCCTACTTGCTTTTCTGAACCAAACTGGCACGAGGGATTCTGGGTAACCCAAAAGACTCAGACCACCTCCCAAAAAATGCCCTGAAATGGTGAGAAAACTAAGGCAGACAACTATAAACTATGAATGCTGAGTACTTTACATCTATTGTGTGCCTTGAAAAATTTGAATGATAAATTAGAAGCATAGAGGTATATTTAAGTAACTGAGGTATCTCTGGAATCAGTGTTGGTCCTGGGGGCCCAGGGCAGGTGGACTAAGGAGCCTCATTTGTGAGAAGTGGTAGCAGACTGAGTCAGTGCTCAGGAAATGTGCCAGAGACACCAAGAGAGCAACCAGTGCTGAAGACTGCTGAGGCTCCAGAAACGGAACACATTTGGTGGGATCTAGAGTACAGAGGCTTGCATTCCTTTTGCAGCAGCCCTAGTGGGTGGCTGGTGGGGGAGTGGTCTACAGGATCTGTGATGGTATCATAATGCATTCACACAAAGGGACCACCTTATTTTGCTGTTTCCTGGATTTTGAATGCTTGATTCTGTAACATGAACTTTTTCTTTAATGCAGTATTCTTTGATGTAATAAAAGATCTGTACTTGCATAGAGTTACATCTTTTGGTATATAAGAATATGCAACATTGTTAAGTTTGTAGGATCAGTAAAGTTGTTGTTTGGCAATATAAATAACTTCCTGAGGGGAGCTGCTAACACTCACCACAATTCATAGAGGAGATGGCAGGCTGCTGAATTTCCCTGAGAGGAACGGGGGGCCACAGAGGAAGAGCAAACATGGGGCAAGAGGGAGCGAGGTCACAGGAACTGGGCAAGGAGCTAAAGTGTTTCTGGCTTCAGTGTAAACAGCTGGGTGGCAATGTTTACAATAAGATTGAGGGGTTACAGCATCACACCTAAGGTTCTGCCTGTTTCCCCCTGATGTTAACATGATGTCATCAGTTCAAAGTTCTGTTCAAAGAGAAACTGAAGGCAGAGATTTCAAAACTAGAAAATCAGTGTAAAAATAAGAAGGTAAAGGAAAATTATGTAAATACAGTTTAGGGATGTAAGCGACTAGTTGACTACCTGATAAGCCTAGGCTTATCGGGTAGTCGAGTGACTAATCAACTAGTCGCTTCCCCCCCTCCCCTTGCTGTCTCTGTATCAGAAGCACCAAGGAAGAGCAGGAGCCAGTGTTGAGGGGAGCTGGCTTAAAATCAATAGGTGGCTCTTATACATTTCAAAGGGAGAGGTGCAGCAGTCAGGACCCTGTGCAAGTGTGGACTGCTTTGGTCCCCCTACACATGGGTTCCCTGCTGTGCTGCTTCCTTGCAAAGGAAGAGCCTCAGCGGGGAGTTCTTGTACATTTTAAAGGGAGAGGCGTAGCAGTCGGGAGAGCTGTGGCTCTTATACATTTCAAAGGCAGAGGCGCGGTAGGATAGCGAGCACCCCCCTTATCAGCTAATTGAGTAGTTGATGGAAATTCCATTGACTATTTCATTAGCTGATTAAAAGAAACCTAATATCCCTAATACAGTTCCAGGTAACCAGTGCAAGGCTGGGCCCTCATATAGGAGTCAGGGTTTTAGTTTCTTTTGTTTTTAAATGCACAAGTGGTAACTTAAAATAAGAATGCTACAATAAAAACCTTCTTCTTCTCTCCCCCCCAAATATGTTTGTAGTAGTGATGTTGTAGTCCTGTTGGTCCCAGGATGTTAGAGACATTAGATGAGTGAGGTTATATCTTTTATTGGACCAACTTCTGTTGGTGAGATGAAAGGAGTTCAAGGTTACACAGAGCTCATAAGAGCAGAGATTTTTTCAGGTAATACAACTGGTTTACAACTAATGTTCCTATAGAATCATTTTTAAAAATAAATTGTCACCAGTGTGAAATGAAAAGCTGAGGCCACCACATTTGTTGTTGGCATGTGGGTGGCGAGTCTTGAAGACAAGTAGAAAGAAAGAGTACAGGGATTTACAACTAGTGGCCCCCCAGCAGACCAGGGAGATGTGGCCCCCCAGCAGCTAGTGGCCCCCCAGCAGACCAGGGAGACGTGGAGCAAAGCCCTGGGCCTGTGGTAGAGCAGGTGGGGCGCTGCCGGTTGGTCCCGCAGCACTGCTCCTTGGCGCTACTGGACCAACCCGGCAGCACCCCAGCTGCTCTGCCCCAGGAGTCCTGATTCAGCCGCTACTGATCAGTTTCAGCAGCGGCTGAATCAGGACGCCTGGGGCAGAGCAGCTGGGGTGCTGCTGGGTTGGTTCAGTAGCGCCGAGGAGCAGCGGCGCTACTGGACCAACCCAGCAGCACCCCAGCTGCTCTGCCCCAGGCGTCCCCAAGTCAGCCGCTGCTGAAACTGACCATTGGCTGACTACAGGAAGCCCCTACCCCGGGCTTCCTGGAATCAGCCACTGATCAGTTTCAGCAGCAGCTGACTTGGGGATGCCTGGGGTTCTTATGTTGAATCTGTATGTAAGTCAGAACTGGCGTCCAGATTCAGCCGCTGTTGAAACTGATCAGTTTCAGCAGCGGCTGAATCTGGACGCCAGTTCCGACTTACATACAGTTTCAACTTAAGAACAAACCTATAGTCTCTATGTTGTACGTAACCTGGGGACTGCCTGTATTTCTGTGACATGTAGGATAATCTTCCTAAAGGTTAAAATTGATATACTTGAAAAACAAGGGCATCAAAAATGTTTGTCATTTTCTTCAAGTGACAAGAAGTAGTATCATAGTGCAAAGAAAACACTAGAGGTTTTGATTTTAGTTATAGAACTGAAACAAACTAGAATAGGAGGAATAAAAAAAGCTTTTCAGGGTATTATTTGAACTCTTGGCTCTGTGTGCAAGGGTACATGTTCAATTTACTTACATTTTATAGCTTCATGGTCCAAATTATGGATTATTATTCTGCTATAGGATTGTCTCAGCCTGTCATAATACGTGGATTCTGTGCACTAATTGATACGTAACTGCAGGATTTTGTGCCCAGTTACACAATTCCCTACATACTGATTATGAGGACTCTGGTGGTATATAGTTGTATGTAATTTTTCAGTAATCATACCCTGACTGGATTTGAATTGGCTGACAATCATTGTATTAGCGATTTGGAATACAGGGATTTGCATAATTAATGTATGGTTATTTCTCAGTAGTACTGTGACTATGCAAATCTGTCTGACTCAGCTCTGGCTGGTTCCTGTACTTCGATTTTTCAAGTTTTTATTGCCTGCAACAAAGATGCTTCCTCGATGTCTCTCTCCTTAAACTAATGTGAAAAAATGTCAAAAGTTTAAAATCTTGATGTTGACACTCTTTCCTCCTCCTTCTCACCCTCAGTCTTCTCTCTCCTCTCCCCTACAGACCAGACTCAACAGTTTTAAAAGCTTTTTAGTGTGTTTGACTGTAATATGAGAATAATAAAAAATACTAGTTCAAACAATTATATCAATTTATTATATATGTACTGTTCTTATTTTTTATTCTGATTTTGTGGCATTCTTTTCAGTACTATAAAAACTTTTCCTTCATATCCTAACTAGTTTTCCATGAATCACAGGCATGCTGCCTCCAAAAGTTCATCTTATGTTTATAGTTTCAGGGCATGGGAGGGAAGTATTCTTTTTCTGCCCTACCAAAGTGAAGAGGAGGTTTTTCTTTACTTGCATTATGCGATGGGACACAATGTGATATGTCTTGAGTTATTGCCTTCATGTGAAGGAGCCTAACCCAATGCAATTTGATACAGCACAACTCATACAGAACAATGAAAGTGTAAGGAAATGCTGAGTTTTTTGTTTGCCTTTCATTATTTTAAAAAAATCGCAGGTACCACCTATGTGGGATACCATGTAATGTGTCATGGTTTATTTGCAATATGTAAAGCCCTGTTGATTTCAGTGGGAGTTTGGGGCAATACAAGGAATGTGGGCTTGGGTCCTTATTTTGTTAAAAATACCGGATTTTTACCTGTTGATTCATTAAAGCAATTATAGAAATGTTGAGCAAGAGAGGGCACTCACAGTTTCCTGAAGGAGTTTTACAAGTCTCCAACTTCTTGATGGAATAATGAGTTGCCTCATAACATCCACGTAGCATATGAAAGCTGTAGTCCACTCTCTGGTTAGCTATGCTGCACGTTCAGTTTTAAAAGAGTTATTTCAATTTAGTGCAGATCTTAATTGTTATTTAATGCAATAGTAATTGTTTACTGACTATTATTATTCTAGAGAAGCTACATTTTATACCTTCTATTGTGTTTATTCATGTACTATACATTTTAAGTTAAATCCTCTGAAAAGTGTCAGATCTATCAAGTCCATAAGGCAAGGACTTTTATCTTCTAGCAAAAGGCAATCTCCATCTGTAATATGCTGTCTTTCGTCACACTGCACTATTCAAGGAAAAATGTCAGATTTTTGGCTTTGTAGTAAATCTAACTAGAAGAATGATTTTTTTTTTGCCAGTTTTGCAGTTGTAGTTTCTTTCAGGTTGCCCTTTAAGTGCTGTCTTGGGTCGTGACGAAAGAATTGTTTGTAATTGAATGTTGATGTGGTTTCATGGTTCTATTTCTCCCTTCATACTAACTTTCTGTTATACCTCTAAGGGAATTCTCTTCCATTTGATTCTCTGATTTTCCATTATTGACTTTGTTCTTAATCAGCTATTCCATTATAGACTTTTCTTTGATTTCTGAGGGCTTGCCTACATGGTGCATTAGCCCACACTAGAGGAGTTTATGTTTTAGTGTCCATTAACATTTTGCACGCTGAGTGGCCCGTGTGAACCCTGTTGGAGCTTTAGCTTTTTCATGTGACTAAAAAGAAGAAAATCGTTCATTTCTACTTCCTTGGCTTGTAAACACAGTGTCTCCTTGCTCACAGCCTGTGACAGTTACAAGGTGATATCATTCATTATGTGAGTTCTTAGTTATGTGTTCCAAGTGGAAAACCTAATGAAATCAAATAAGTGAGAACTTTAGTGCCACTTTTTGCCATACTGTCTATGAGGAAGATAGTTCTTTAGCAGTAAAATACCAAAAAATGGTTGAAAATTATGGTGATATTTCTGTCAAAACTGAAATGAATCCCTTTTTTTGGTGACAACCCAAAAAATTCACAGGTCTTGAATTTCACCCACTCCTGGTTTGACGCTGTCTAAAATAACACACCACACTGTCAGTCTTAAAAAGTATTGTCTCTTATTAAAGCTCTTTTAAATATATCAGCCTTGAATTTTCTGTAGCCTTAAATAGATGACTGAATTCAGTGTACTATGTTTTCTTTTGCTTTCCACAATTCTTGAACCTACATTGCAGGTGAGATTGTGTGTCTGTACCAAAATCACGAAAATAATTGTGCTTACCAAACCTCCTATCCTACTATCTTTAAAGCTTCTGCTTTCATGTGGGGATTGTTCCTTGTGACTAGGAATTCCCAAATATTATTATGTAATGTGTCTGGCTTCTTGACTGTTTTTAGATTTGCAACAGGGGTAACTTATGTCTGTACCTCTCAGTAGTGGCCAACAGTATTTGCTATATGTTACGGCAAAATCTGAAATACCAAATTCGTTCTTTATGCTTGAGTTAGGAAATAACAGTGCCAATTGTATAAAATTTGTTGGCAAGTGTTGACTTCTTAGTGGCAATCATACAGTTACAACAAAGTCTCCCTTTTTAATCTGCTCCTTATATTTGAATTCCTTGTTATTGTTGTAGGGTTTTTTTTTCTGTTTTCTCTTGGAAAACCAAGAGAGAGCATGCTGTGGAGTATTCCTTATAATTTGTTCATACTGTTTTGCTTTTGTTTTAGTATTTCAGTAGCCTACATTAGAAAATCTACTTGTATTTCATTTGCTTATTCTTTTAAGGTAGAGTCACAATAGGATACCTACTGTTATAGGATAGGAGACAACAATAGTGTCCCTCAAACTTATCTATGTGTAATCACTAGAATCATTAAAACTAAAGATGTTGTAGATAATAGAAGTAATCTTAGAAGATCTCCAGGGGTTAATAAGCAGAGGTTCACTTATCCCAGTTTTTCAATTAACAGAAATGTCAGAGTTGCCATGTCCAGTGTTGGAGTCATAGACCACTGCAATTTGGAATGCTTTTATTCTGCCAGTGCTTTTTAGACAGCTAGCTGCTAGCACCCAAAAGGGTTAATATATGTTCCAAAAAAGATCTGATTTGGGGACTCGACCTGTCATTAATCAATAAAAATGTAGGAGGTAAAAATCATAACTTTGGAAGTCAGTGAGGATGTTGGCTTGCTCTGAGCAGTTGTTTTAGATTTAATAGCATGAAGTCCAATGTATTTTAAGGCTTTCTTCTTGCTGCTGTTTTAAAAGGGCTTTTAAAATGGAGTTTCCAGCAGATCTGACTGTAAAACCATATTTTTCAACTTGGATATGTAAAATTAGGCACCTAACTCTGTGTTTAAGAACTAATGCCTGGTCTACATGTAAAATTTAGATCTAAAATTCATATCCTGAGTGATGTAGGTAATCTGGCCAAAGCACTGGTGTAGACTGCACTAAGGTGACAGAAGAATTTGTCAACCAACCTATCTATCGCCTCTTGAGGAGTTGAATGTACAATAGTGATGGAAAAACCTTTTCAGTCACTGTAGTAGGTGTCTGCACTACAGTACTACAGCTGTGTAACTGCAACTATGCCACTATAGCAATTGTAGTGTAGAAATATCCTTGGTAAGAAGCCGGTGGCCTAATTTTCAAAGGTGCTGATTTAAACGTGAGCTGCAAGTGTATCTCTGAAAAACCAGCTGCTCATTTAGGTACCAAATTAGGCGCGTAGGTTTGAACATTTTGAGCTCATTTTGCTCAAAGCCTCATGAATGAGTTGATTGCAAGCACCCAAAACTCAGACTGTGTGCTTAATTCCATGATGCTAACATGTCATAAACATAGCCCAAAACTTCTAGAAATCATTATCATATTTTTACAGTGTCCACAAATGTTCTAGATGCTTGCCATATTGTCAACATATATGAGTCAGTTTTCAAAGCAACACACAGAGATACAGTGATTTAACTCATGATTTCAGGAGTCACATAGCTAAATCACTCTGAAGGCTGAAAATGTAACTATAGAGCCCAGTATCACACTAAAGTTCCATTATTCACTTCAGCAGAAACTGAATTGGAGCCATAAAGTCTAGATTATGCAAATAATTTTGAACACCAAATTTACCTGGTGCTATGTCATGTCTGAAGGCCAGTTTGATTTTATTTACCCTTCTCTTGTCTACCTGAGAGTTATGTAAGAAGCCAGTTGGGGGCTTATTTGAATACAAACAATCTGTAACCTTTTCATCTCAAAGTGATTTAGTAGCAGTAAATCGCTCTTTAATGTGATATTAAAGCACCCAGGGTTTCTGTTTTTTTCTTTGGTAACAGTGCTAGAGAAATTTGTTTTCATGGTTTTAAAACAGCAGAAGTTTGTCCCAGAAGGTTCCATTTTCCCCACAGTTTTTACAGTGGTCTGGATGTATTTATTCTCTCAAGCCCTTCAAATTTTTAAAACCATTTGTGGCCCACTGCTAATGAATATAAAAATAAAAGGAACAACCTTAGAATAACATTAACGTTTTGACATAACACCAACAGAAGCAAGAGTCAGAGTGATCCCATTAGCTCAATGTGATCCCATTAGCTGAATTGTTCAGTCTGGCTTCTTTCATCTAAGGGATAGTTCTCACATTCCATTTGTCAGTACTTGATGAGGCAGGCTGCTGAAATTCTTCTCCACACCATAGTTACTTTGAGAATTGCATACACTGCTTCTCTTTTCCTTGATCTCCCTGTTGAGATTTGTCAGTGTCATGCCCCAAATTTAGCAGCCAACCACTTTTACTTATTGTAAAACAAATTGTGGCATATTACTCTTATTCTGGCCAATTTATATCTATGGACTCTAGATTCTTTTGGCCAGACTGATTGTTCAAGAGATGTGACCAATATTTTTTTCATCTGCTGCATAGTATCTGTGCATTGTGTACATCAGGTCTTTTGTATTCCATATAAAGAATCCTGTCATCTGCTCTGCTGTGACAGATGGCTCCCGAACCAGGTTACCTTCATCCTGAAAAATGTAAGAGCTCTGGGCATACTGGTTGTTCATCCTCTGCTTTTTGGATTCTGTTTGTGAGCTGTTTTCTTTTCCAAAGTTTTAGATGGTGTTAAAGATTCAACTTTTTATTTTCCCTGGGGTGAGCTGCATGGATCACAGACCAGGAGACAATGATGAAAGCACAGGGACACAGCCAAAATGCTGTTGACTAGTACCAGTTTATAGCCATGCTTTCCTTCCCCTGTAAATGCATACACTCATCTTAGACCATATCCATAGCCTATTGAAGTCAGTAGGAGTCTTTCCACTGACTTCGATCAGCTTTTCAGCACTATGTGGTATTTGATAGTATGTAAAGCTCAGGGGCCATTTGAAATAGCAGCCACTTAAGTAAGTTCACAGTTGAAGCAGGAGGGAGAAAGTCAAGATGGTGATCACAGTGTTGTAATTTTAAGTGTAATATATCATGAATAACTAAGGAAAAATAAAAGGGTTCTCAGCTTTCCATTGGTGTGTAGCATTGATTTCTCTGGTGGCTCCCAAAATAACATACTCTACATCAGGGATGATGATGTAAGCATAATTGTAAGCAAGTAGTCGACTACCTGATAGGTCTAAGCTTATTGAGAGTCAACTACTCGCTCTCCTCTCCCCCGCTGCCTCTGTATCAGAGGCAGCAACGGGAGGGAACAGGAGCCAGTGCTGGGGGGAAACAGATTAAAAGCCAGTCCCTCCACCCCCGTATCGTCTCCATGGTGCTATCTGTTCCTCCTCACTGCGCTGTTTCTTCTATCAGAGGCAGCAGTGGGGTGGGGCGGTAGAGGTGGCTGCCACGAAGTAGCCTCTGCCCATGGTGGGCCTGGACAGCTCTTACTACATTTAAAATGCAGAGCTGCAGTGGTCCCAGCTCTGTCCTGGCTTGTGCTGTTTGAGGACCTATCCCCGCTGTGGCTCTGCAGTTTAAATGTAGTAGGAGCCAGGCTGCCTGCACATCCAGCTCCTACTACATTTAAACTGCAGCGCCACAGTGGGGGTAGCTCCTGGACCAGCATAAGCTGGTACAGAGCACCTTCCCTTATTTACTAATGGTGTAGTCGATAACTACACAATTAGTCAATTACCCACTTCTTAACATCCTTATTTTAAATTAGTCATCAGTTCCTCTGACCAGACAAAATATAGGTCATTTACTATGCAGGTCAACATTTTAAATACCTGAGCCCATCTTTAAGTCCTTGAAATAGCATTTCATGTCTAGAGCGTTTGTGTAAAGTGGTATGTGGAACTTTAAACACACCAACAGACTCTTTGCTTAGGCTGAGCGCTGTAAATAAAACTCACTGAGGCTACGCTTTACTGAACATAAGAATGGCCATACTGGATCAGACCAAAGGTCCATCTAGCCTAGCAGCCTGCCTGCCAACAGTGGCCAATACCAGATGCCCCAGAGGGAGGGATCACAACAGGTAATCCTCATGTGATCCCTCCCACTTCCAGACAAACAGAGGCTAGGGACACCATTCCTACCCATCGAGGCTAATAGCCATTGATGGACACATTAGGCCTGTTCAGAGTTGTTCAGTAGTCATCCCAGTACTAATCACACCCAGGAAATCTCCGGTTGGGCATCCAGAATCAGAGGCAACTTTTGAAAATATTGTTCTTTATCTCTTTGCATCTCAATAATGGGACATCCATCTTCAGAAACTACTGTGAGGGCACAGTAATGTAAGTATTAATTATAAGACTCCCTGCTACAATTTAGGCAGGGGTAAGAAAAGTATTCTATGGTGGCTCTTGCTCTGCATCCAGTTTTCCACAATTGATGCACTGTGAAAGACCAATTACTACATGCAGTGCTTAGTGACCAACAGGTCCTCTGGTTTTTTCTAGATTAGTCTCAAGATACAAATTTCAATCAAAGGATGGGAGGTGTCAGCTCACCATCATACATATGGGAGGGCTTATGGCATCCAGCAGTTGGACTGAGAATTTATTCCCAGATATGTCTAATATTTCTTCTACATACAGACAAGGAGTGTTTGGAACCATCCCATTTGAAATACAGTGTTGTTCTGAGATAGAGAAAGAACATCTGCAGTCTGAATAGGTGAGCCCTATTATTGTATAAGTGCCAGACTGGAAAGTATTCATGGTCAGTGCATGAACATATGTAGCACTTGGTTTATGTAGATAGATGGTTCTTTTTCTTTTCCAAGTAGTGTGATAGGACATTATTGGGAAAAAATGATTTGAGAGGAGAGGTTGAACCTGCCAATGTTGATGGAGGTGGAATTGAAAACCAGTTTAGCATGGGATGGCTAGACGAGAAATAAAAAACTTGTAAAATGAGTAGGTTACTGCAGAGTAATACTTGCTGGGACAAAACAGGCAAATTGTTTTTAGGTTTAAAGATCCTGAACTTACATATTTAAGTAAATATGTATAAATTGAAAACAAAATGCTATCAATGTCATGGTTCTACTTTTGGGGATTATTGTAGAGGAGTTTTATTGTAGAGGACTTTATTTGAATAAAACAAATGGTCTGGTAGCACTTTATAGACTAACAAAACATGTAGAGCTTTCTTGGGCATAGCCCACTTCTTCAGATGACCGGAGTTATGATGAGTTCAGGATGTGCAGACCCAAAATAAATAGGAGGGGGGAGGGAAAAAAAGGAGGGAGTGGGAGACAGGGAGCTATTGGGAATCAGTAAGTATCTGAAGATTGGGTAGTTAAAATTAAGCAGATAAGAATCAAAGTCAATTGATAGTATCCTTCCTGACAAGAGTCTACACAAAGAGCAGTTTGCACTTTCAATGGCTGTTGAGTAGGTAGTGCCCCAACCAACTTTCATCATGATTGAGTCCATTAGCATGTAAATTGAAGTTGTGGATGAACTCCACAAATTCCAATGTTTCTCTGTGTATCTGGCTAGTAGAATTGGTTTGTGACAAGACAGCCACTTGAAGAGCTTTTAAACAGTGATTACAAAGATTAAAGTGTTCCCCAATAGGTTTCTGTATGTTCCCTTTACGTATATCTGATTTGTGTCCATTGATTCTTTCCCACAGAGATTGTCCAGTTTGTCCAATATATATAGCAGTGGGGCATTGCTGGCATTTGATGGCATAGATCAAATTATTGGATATGCAGTCAAATGACCTTTTGATTTGGTAGTTTGTTGTTGGCTCCAGTGATGAATTTACTAGTATAGATATGTGGACAGAGTTGGCATTGTTTTTGGTTGCAAGGCTGGGTTCCTGGTGCTTATGATGTGGTTGTGTGGCATGGTTACCGGAAATAATTCGTTTCAGGTGGGGGGTTTTCTGTAAGCGAGAATAGGCTTTTCTCCCAAGGCCTCTGAGAGTGAGGGATCATGTTCCAAGATGGGTTGTAGATTTCATATAATGTGCTGGAGGGGTCTGAATTGTGGACTGTAGGTAATAACAAGTGGAGTTCTGTTATTTTCTCTTTTGGGTCTGTCTTGAAGTAGTACATGTCATGCCTGGGTACTTTTTTGGCTCTGTCAATTTGTTTTTTCACTTCTCCAGATGGGTATTTCAGTTTTAGGAATGCTCTGTAAAGATCCTGTAGGTGATTATCTCTGTCTGTGGGGTCGGAGCAAATCCGCGTGTATCTTAGGGCTTGGCTGTATACAATAGATTGAGAAATGTGTCTGGGATGGAAGCTGGAGGTATGAAGGTAAGTGTAACGGTCGGTTGGTTTCTGGTATAGGGTCGTGAAAATTTGCCCATTATTTAACTGTACTATAGTGTCCAGGAAGTGGATTTCTCATGTGGACTAGTCCAGGCTGAGTTTGATCTTGGGATGGAAGTTGTTGAAATCCATGTGAAATTCTTCAAGAGTCTCTTTCCCGTGGGTCCATATGATAAAGATGTCATCGATGTAGCATAAGTAAAGTAGGAGCGTTAGGGGGCAAGAGCTGAGGAAACGTTGTTCAAGGTCAGCCATAAAGATATTGGCATATTGTGGTGCCAGACAAGTACCCCTGGCCGGGCCGCTGACTTGGAGATAGAAATTGTCTCTGAATTGTAAGTAGTTGTGGGTGAGGACAAAGTCTCAGAGCTCTGTAATCAGGTGTGCAGTGTTGTTATCAGGGTGGTGTTCCTGATGGCCTTTAATCCATCTTCATGTGAAATGTTGGTGTAAAGGGCTTCTACATCCATGGTGGCCAGGATGGTATTTTCAGGAAGATTACTGATGTTTTGAAGTTTCCTCAGGAAGTCAGTGGTGTTGCGGAGATAGCGAGGAGTGCTGGTAGCATAGGGTCTGAGGAGGGAGTTGATATAGCCAGATAATCCTGTGGTGAGTGTGCCAATGCTTGAGATGATGGGCCATCCAGGATTACCAGGTTTGTGTATTTTGGGTAGCAGATAGAAAGTTCCTGGTCGGGAATTATGGGGGGTGTTAGCGTAAATTTGTTCCTGAGCAGCATCAGGGAGTTTCATGAGCAGTTTTTTCATGGTTTTTTTGGCATTCCTTAGTGGAGTCACAGGAGAGAGGCCTGTACAATCTGGTATTAATGAGTTGTCTGTTCGCCTCCTGTTCATAATCTGTCCCATTCATGATGACTACAGTGCCTCCTTTGTCGGCCTCTTTGATTATTATGTTAGGATTGGTTTTGAGGCTGTGAATAGCATTGCATTCTGCATTAGGTTGTATGTTATATGTTGTTTGCTGATAATGTCAGGTCAAGCGTGTTTGCAGAAGCAGTCGATGTAGAAATCAAGACTTTTGTTATGTCCATTGATGGGGGTTCATATAGAAACCTTCCTCTTGTGGGATTGGCGGGGGGAACAGTGAGGTCAGTATGTTGTATATCGGTGTATTAGAAATATTCCTTCAGGCAAAGGCGGTGAAAATAGGATTCCAGATCCCCACAGAACTGAATCATATTTGTACATGTGGTGGGGCAGAAGGAGAGTCCGCGGGAAGGGAGATGAAGTGGTCCTTGTAGGTGGTTTGTTGAATAGTCTGGAAAAGGTGAAATGTGTGTGGAGGCTTGTTTTTTTATGATAGTTTCTAATGTAGAGAGCTTCTCCTTGATTTTTTGTTGTAGAGAATGCTGATAAGGTGGTTCCTTATTTTTTTTGCGAGTGTGTGGCATAATCGCTGGCTTTAATCCATAGGGTATGTAGATTGTAGTGGGTTTTTCACCCTTAGGCCGTTAGGGATGATGTCCATCTCTTTGCATTTGGAAAGGAAGATGATGTCAGTTTGGATATCTGTGAGTTTTATGGACATTTATTTCTGAATTGGATGCACAAGCAATATAATCAAGTATTTATAAATATCCAAATATAATTACTGCTGATGAAATAAGTACACAGTTTAACAAAGTTATGTCAACCATTTATTCACTGTAAAAGTAAATCCTACTTAAAGGTAAATTTGCTAAGCTTTTTCCTCTAGGGGCATCGTAGGCATTTCTGAGTCATACTTTATCTTTGTGGCAACCTCTCCTCTGTAATAGCTTTTAGTACAAGTTATTACAATTCTTTTTGCATAAAATAGGTCATATGAAGTTCAGCAGTAGGTGGGGCAGCCATAGTGGATTGGGGGACAGTCTTAATAGATCCATTTCATTAATTAAGTCATGCATTTTTTTATTAACAAAACCTGTATTTCAGGTTTAGCTAGCTGGGAACTGTTCTCATGATTATCTTTGTCAGAAGGAATATTGTGAAAATAAGGAATTGCTATACATGTTTTAACTCCTGACTGAACAGAGGAATGACACCAATTCACCCACTATCCATAAAACAATAACTTAGGGGAATGTTATCAACTTGATTCATGAGCTCTGAGCTGTGCACCTCCCCTTAGTATAAGAGGCCTGCACAAGAGTTCGAAATACACCCTTAGAGGAATTATGTCACAGACATTGCTTGGCTGCTAGGGGGTAAATTAGGTTAATGTCAGATGCCAAGCATTTAGATTTTTAGTGGTTCTTATTCCTGAAATAATTGTTTCATATTGACCCTCTTTTTGGATTTTTTAAATGCTTTTAGAAGCATCAGAATTGTTCCTTTTAGTCTGGTGTCCTGGTACTAACTGTGGCCATTCATGAAAGATTAAGGGGAAGGAGTAGAGTTTTCCATAATGCATCTAATTGTCTTATACCCAGGGCCCAGCCAAAAGAGATCTGCTATTGGAGACAGTAGCTTGAAACAGGATGATAGCTCTCCTCCCAGTAGGCCAGGAGAAAGGAGAGCTGTAGGGGAGTGCAAGCCAAGGGGAGGAAGAGCGCTTTTAGCAGAGATGGGGAGTTGTGCTCAACCCCTCTTCCCATTCCCTGCCCCTTTCCTCCTGCTTCCTCCTTATTTTAGTCTCCTAGACCTACAAGACTTAAAGGATTGTAATTCTATCCAAGCTCATCTGACTTAATGTGATGTTTGCCTCAGGAATATTCTGCCACAGTGATTTCCACAGGCTAAAGCAAATTCAGATCCTGGAGAGAGATGCAAAGGACCTGTGTTCTTCCCTTTAAAAAGGGAGAACTTTAACTCTGGCTGACCAAATGAGCCTGATAAGAAACCCATCTTCCTACTTCTGTTTTAGCTGTAATGGTAAAACAAGTGGCCTGTGATATGATTTCAGTTGTACATCTGGCGTGGTTTTATAATTCTAAAAAAGAAAAGCAAAATCCTAATTCAAAAGGTATACATTTTAAGGTACAGTTGCCAGGCATCCCGTTTTCAACTAGAATACCTGGTTGTAAAGAGATCCTACCAGCTCCAGTCAGCACCTCAGGCTGTTAATACTCTGGTTGGCAGTGCTATAGGTGCTAAGATAGGCTGGTCCCAACGTGCCTGGCACCAAGCTATGCCTGGGAATTATGGCCAGTGGGAGCTTCATGAGTGTGTCTGTGGTAAGGAGCAGCGCATAGAGCCTCATGATCCCCTGCCTAGGAGCTGGATCTGCCAGCTGCTTCCTAGGCACAGCACAGAGTCAGGACAAGCAAGGAGCCTGCCTTAACCCCTCTGTGCCTTCTGACCAGAAGCCACTTGAGGTAACCCTGCACCCCAAACCTGAGCGTCAACCCCATGGTCCAAAGCCGGAGACTCCTCCTGTTCCCCAACACTCTTCCCTGGCACTCTGAATACCTTGGCCCCGCCCCACAGCCTCCAGCCCAGAGACCCCTCCCACACTTCAACATCTCATTTCTGGCCCCATCTCAGAACCCACACACCTGATTAAAGCCTTCTCTCCCTCCCACATCACAAGAGTGAGCCACTAAAGGAGGGTGGAGTGTAGTGAGCAGAGGGGCAGAACCTCAGGGAAGGGGCAGACTAGGGTGTTTGATTTCTGCAAATAAAAAGTTGGCAGCCCTATTTTAGGTGATGTTCATACTTTGCTTTTTCTCTTGTCCTTTCCCAAAAGAATTGCAGTGCATGCTATGTTGGCTAGATTGCAGAGGGATCCTACATTCAACTTCCTTGTCATATTCTCCCAAAATAATTAGCCATTTGTTTAAGGCAATGAACAAGCTTCCTTAAATTTTATTTTATCTGCAGGTTATGGAGAAGTGACCTACAGTTTTTCATCAGAATCCTTCCTCATTAAGTACATATAGTATGTCTTCCTCTTAACTCAGACCTGCTTACAGTACATTACAGCATAGGTTTTTCCCCACATCATTTAAATAACTCAATAGTCAGACTCAGCAGGAAAAAAAAGAGAAAAGAAATGAGAGCAACTGACTTATAAGCTCCAGGATACAAAATCTGTTTTCAGTCCCCTTCCAACATTTACTTCCTGGTGTCAGCTGCTGCTGCTGCTCCTCTGATTTTCTCAAGCAGTGGCAGGCTGAGTTCATATCCTGTAAGCTACATTTGAGTGCCTTAGGCCCAGATCCTAAAGTGAATTTGATCTTCAGGTCTTCTCATTGTTAATAAGCCCCTAAAAGCCCCAGCCACAGTCAGGGCCCTCATATGCTAGGTGCTGTGCATATACACAGGAAGAGACCGTGCTTGCCTCAGAAGCTTATAATCTACATGAGCCAGACAGATGACATGTGAGAGAAAGGAAATGTTATTCCTCATTTCAAGAAGAAAAACTCAACCCCAAAGAGTCTGTGGCTTGTCCAGAATGACATGGAAGGCTTGTGGCAGAACCAGGAATTAAACACACATCTCTTGAGTCCTCCTCCCTCACTTCAACCACAAGACCTTTCTCCTTCCCCAGGTCTTCAAATAAGTGTTCAGGGGATTGGCCCAGACAAGCCTGCCAATTGTCTCAGTAATTGCTGATATGTTGATGAATCGACTTTTAACAAATTAGATTTCCCATGGATTTCCCGCTCTTTCATCACTCTGAGCTGGTATTTCCGCTGTCTTTGTTTCATGGGTCTATATGTCGATTTAACGGAGCTACTTCTATGAGCAAAAGTTTGGCAGGGGCAGGCCCTTAGTAAAATATATGGATTACAATGCAGTTGATCTTCATTGCATGCCTTTGGACAGGGGATTCTTCTAAGGGCTTGTCTGCACTACTACTTAAGTTGATTAATTTATGTTGCTTAAAGGTATAAAAAAGCCACCCAGATCAGTGTAAGTTACATCAACGTAAAGCAGTGTCTACAGCATGTTGTGTCAGCCAAAGATGTTCTCTCACCAGCATAGCTTCTGCCTCTCATTGAGGTGGAGTAATCACATCAATGAGAGAACTCTCCCATTGACTTAGCATGTCTTGATCAGATGCATTATATCAGTGCAGCATGGCAGTGAAGATAAACCCTCAGAAACAGTCCACACAGCCTGTTATCAGAACTTTCTGTATCTTTGGGACCCGATTTTATTGATAGAGCTGAGTGAAAAAAGGTGTGGAGGGGGGGAATTGGGAAAAAACACCAACATTTCAAAGTTATTTTTGTTTTGAAGGATTCAGAACAGACACTTATTGTTGGGAGATTTTGTTTTTACTGAAAACATTAACATTATTATCAAAGGGTTTTCTGTAAATGAAGTACTCCTGTAACATCTTCAGTAACGCTTCTGATGAAATGCCATGCAGAGCATTTTAAAAACCATTTTAGTGAAAAAGTCCATTGAGACCCTGTTTCTGGGATGCTCAGCCCACTCACTGATCCTCTCTGCCTCAAACTCAGTATCTCTTGAGGCAGCCTAGCTTCGAAGAATGTTTCCCTCTTTTTTTATTCTCTCCATCTGGAGAGACTCCTGCCATCCCCCTTTCAGGATTGATGTTGCTAGAAAGCAGTGCTAGAAACCAGTCCAATCCACAGCAAGTACATTGCTCCTTCAGTGTCAGATTTAGCCACCCCAGTGGCTAAATACCCAAACCATGATATCCATCATTTCATTATTGACAAATATTTTCTTTGACTTGATCTATAACAATAACAATGTATTAACTGCAAAGCATTCAATGACAATGATTTCCTTTCTACAATTAGTCATTCATTGCTATTTAATGTCCCACACTTTGTTATTGCTTGATTAATTTATAGTTTTTATTATTTTATTAATATTGTTTTCTTCCTTGGTTATTATTTATTTAGAATCTCTGGGGTGCATGATTATACTGGAATAATTCCAAAATATAATGAATTAATATTTTTTTTTATCTGTTGAACAGCGAGGGTTGAACTGGTGTCTGGTTTTCGACTTGAATGCCCAGTTGTAAAGGAACCCCTGTGCCTCTGATCAGTGCCACTGACCTAGCCATTAAAAGTTCAGTTGGTGGTGCAGTGGAGCTAAGACAGGCTCCCCGCCTGCCGTTTGCTTCCCAGAAGTGGCAGCATATCCTTCCATCAGCTCATAGGACTAGCAACAGTCAGGGGCTTCTGCACACTCTACCCCCACGCTGCAAGTTCCGGTGCTGCAGCTCCCATTGGCTGGGAACCACGGCCAAAGGGAACTAGGATTGGTGCCTATGAACAGGGTAGCATGCAGAAAACCGGGCGGTGCTTCCACCAAGGAGCCTGAGGGGGGACATAATGCTGTTTGAGATAAGCGCCACCTGGAGCCTGCATCCCTGAGCCTGTGCCCTAGCCCTGAGCCCCTTCCCCCTTCTGAATCCCTTTGGCCCAACCCAGTGCACCCTTCTACCTACATCACTCCAGTCCCCGTCCCAGCCCCGATCCCTCTGCTGCACTCCAAACTCCTCCATCCCAGCATGGAGCCCCCACACCAACCCCCTCATCCCCAGACCACTCCAGAGTCTGCATCTCCAGTCACAGTCCTCACACATTCCCCTACCCTGGCCCTGATTCCCCCTCTTACCCTCTAAACCTCTCATCCCCAGCCACACCCCAGAGCCTTCATTCCCAGCTGGGGCCCTCATCCTGTCCCCTGCACCCTAACCCCCTGCCTCAGCGTGAGCCCCCTTCCACACGCTGAACCCCTCAGCTCCATCATAGAGCCCCCTTTTGCTCTCCAAAACCTCATCCACTGCCCCACATCAGAGCCCACACCCTTATCCAGAATCCTCGCCCCCACCCAAAACCCAATCGCCTGCCCTGGCACAGTGAAAATGACTGTGTGAGGGTGGGAAGAGCAATCAACAGAGAGAGAGGGGATGGACTAGGCAGGGGACAAGGACTTGGAGGGAGGCAGAGTAAGGGGTGGGGCAAAGGGATTAGGTTTATTGCTACTAGGACATCTAGAACCCTACAAACATCTTGCTCCTAGAACAGTGAAGAGGTGTTTTCTAAATATAAGGGCTCATGCTTCTTTAGTGTTACAGCATTGAAAATTTCAAAGCTGGAAGCATTTTCAGTGTTATATTCCACAGTGATTTTCCTAGAAAAAAACTAGTCTGCATTGATGAAATAGTGTCTTCAAACACACATAGGTTTACCCGATGGTCAGATCCTGAAATAGACAAATGTCTAAGACCTGGATCCTACATTATATAGCACATTGATGTTCCTGTGTAAACCCCTTTGAAATCAGCTGGGTACTGGGTAGGTGTACCAGTCAGCCCACACACTTATATTGTTTTAGGACTTAAGTGTTTATCTGCTTGAAAAATTATGTATGTGCTACTTGTATAGAGAAAAAACAACAAATGGAAGATTTCCTAATGAGATTCAATGGCTAAGGACATTTCCAATTCAGGCAGGGTGGGGGGACATATCCACTGTATGGGATGGTGGTGGAAAATAAAAATATGCGGGTTCTAGGGCAGTTGTTCAAAACTGGATATTTTTGTCCCCTATATTGGATAAGAGATGAAAATACAGGAGTGTTCTAATTCTAGAGGGTCATGGAGATTCTATAACAAGTGAAACCTTGTCAGAGAACCTCAAGCGTGCACTTGTATAACAGGTTTTGAACAAGTCTGGTGCAGTATTTACTACTGCAGTATAAAGGGTTGGGTTGCTTGCTGTGTATTTGAAGCTGGCATTTTACCAAGGAAGTAAACTTTTTGATTTTTTCATTGTTATTTTGTGACAGCAAAGCTATTTTCATTATTTCACCACATGAAGTGAAACTCAATATTCTCTCTCCTAAGCACTGATTCAAATGCATTAATGTAAGTGCGTTTGCATGAGGATTGTATGGTGACAGCACAAATTATTTATGCAGAGAGAAGCAAGATAAAATTTCTTTTAAGAGTTCTTTAGCATATCAGTTTGATAACGGTCAAAACACCTTTACTGCCATTAAATATTTACCAAGACTTGGCTTTTGGAAGAGGGGCAGTTCAGTGCAGTGTGTTTGGCTCCATGCAATGCTATTGATTAGCTATCAGAAGGACATAGTTAATGAGTAACTTGAGGTATTACAGAACACTCCACATTCTTGTCAATTCTTTTCTCTGAAGATGACCTAAAATAAAGTCAGTTACAACTGGCATTCACCCTGCTACAGATTGCACAAGCGCACCTTCACTATGCACAAAAGGTTCAGGAGAATCAGTTGATCAGTGCTTAAGCAATCCTTGCTAGTGGTTGTTGTCATTGCTGTTGGACTTCAGAACTGAACATGTTTACATTTAATTAGAGAGGGCACGCGGTTTACTTCGCACAGTAGCTATCAATATCGAATCAGAATTGATTTCCGCTGTCTCTCCCAAATGACTATTTCCTTCAAACTAATTAAAAAAGGCCCATAACAATGACTCATACAGTTTTTAAAGCAAGGTAAACAGTATTCCCTGGAGATGAAAATAAAAGTAAATAGCACAGTGTGGTCATTAAGTTTAACTTTTTTAAAGTGATTCTGCCTGTGTTATAATACGTTCCAGTGTTATCAGATTGCTGATATATCATAAGTATCACTTTCAACTGAGTGGACACTTTACTGGGTACTTCAGTTTTCAGAGGCAGGATTCTTATTCCTTTCATGTTTATTATTCTTGCTGTTTAAGAAATACAGCATAGTGATATGCTACCATAGACAGGCAACTCTTTTTCAGGGAGGGCTTGTACTATTTAAAAAAATAATCTTTAAAACTATTCATAAACATAGGGATGATTTTGTTTGTGCCCTTTATTTTTAATGTGCAACTCCTAAAAGCAAAGCTTATTTCCTCTGTATGTAGTTTCCATTTGATTTTCTTAGGGGGGTATTCAGATGTAAAGTCAAACAACCAAGATGGCACAGATTATTAAAGCCTCCAACCACATATGACATGGTGCTGGGCCCTGGCCAGCAAGAGAAGCAAGGTCCAAACGTGCAATTTGCTGTGCACTTTCAACATCCAGAAAAGTCAGTAAGAATTGAGGAGCCTTTGCACCCTAGGTGTTGCTACACTGCAGGGTTTAACTCAAAATAAGCTATACAAATTGAGCTATGTCAATTGCACAGCTTATTTCAAAATAGGGAGAGTCTACACAGCACTTATTTCAAAATGGAGCATTCTTCCTCCAACTTCCCTTATTCCTCGAACAATGAAGTTTACAGGAGTCAGAGTAAGAAGTCCTCCAGCCTGATAGTATTTCAACATTATTTCAAAATAACTGCCTGCGGACTACGTTATTTTGGAATAATGCTAGTTATTTCGAAATAATGTTGCAGTGTAAATGTGTGCCCTCAGAACACAGTTAATACCTCATTGGATGCAGCTCTGGGATTTGATCCTCACATCAGTGAAAAAGAGTTTGGAGAATCAGGCTCATCATAAGGATAAATAAAGGAGAGTAATATCTATTGCTTTTTTTATTTTCTACCAAGTTAAATTTGCATAAAAATATCTGTAATATTTTAAATATAATCAAGGGTTTTTTTAAAAAAATATGTTCAGTTTTTAGCAAAAATGTGAACTGCTTTTAAAACTGGTGTATTTAGACACACAATAAATATATTTTTTTAAAATAATGTTTTTAAACAATTGGGGGTTGATCCTCAAACCCATTCCAGATACTTTATGCTGCTATAAACCCTTGGCTTAGGCAAATTCTCCATTGACATGTAGCCAGTATAGCTGGCTTTACTCGATCCATTCACAAAGATTTCCTTATGTAGGGGGCAGTGACACTCTATGTTGGCCTCTAATAGTTCTAATTAATGCAGTGGCCTCCACAAGCCAGCTGAAGTTAACTTTCACTTAATGCTGGATTTTACCCATCAGCCTAAGCTCTGGTCTGATGCAGCTGTTAACTTAGCCCTTTATGTGTAAAATAATCAGGTTTATCTAGTAGATTGTAAATGTGAAAACATAGATACCATCATAAACATCTCTTTTAATTATTAAGGTAACTTTTAACGACTTGCCAATTGTACCTTCAATTAATAGATAAAGTTACTTCAGTATCTATTTAATGTGTTAAAGTTATTTAGTTACCCAAAATAATTGGCAGGTATTTAAGGATGACCAGACTGCACTAATTGTCAATAAATAGTAGATAAAAGGTAAAAAAAATTCTAGAACTTTTTATGGGGAAACAAAAACGATACTGCTCAAAGCCACTCTGCATATTGATACATTTTACCTAGTTTGAAAGGGTGTTTCAGAGATGCACCAGTAGCAACAGAGTCACATGTCTATGATGTAGCCTCAGTGGCACACAGAATGAACTTCCATCATAAACAGTCTCTTCTAAGTCTTTTCCTGTGGTAAGAGTCAGTATGGAAGGAATTGGCCTTCTGAAATCCCTGAAAATTACATATTCCAACCTCATTCATGGTCGGCTTCATGCTCTTTGTTCTATATACTTTCTATAGAAGTGTGCCCTGTGTAGGTTGGGCATGACTCCACCATTACAGTTGTCTTTTTCTCAATTGGTGCAAGACTGCAACATGCCTGGATTGTCTTGAGTTTCAAGGATGCACAAATATGATATGTCCCAATGTCTATACCAAACCCTGTACACAACTACCCAGTTGTTGTCATGGTTTTATTGGTCCCAGGATATTAGATAGGCAATGGTGGGTGAGGTAATGAGGTGAGGCTTTTATATGACCCATTTCTGGTGGTGAAGAGCTCTGTGTAAACTAAAAAGCTTGTCTCTTATCAGCAACATAACTTGGTCCAATTAACAATATTAACTCATCTACTTTCTCTCTGTACAATATCCTGTATACTTTGTTTCATATGAAGATTATGAACAGCCAGTTCTATGCTAATGTTCATCAGAAACATTCAGATTGCTCACAGAAAAATGTCGGTGTATAATGTAATAAATATCAATGGGCACCCACAACAATTGCAGTTACTAATCTGAAAACCAAAAATCCACAAATGTAGAAGCAAAGAAATATTAGATTATATGTAAGGGTGTCCACTGCAAATAATAGATACGTGCATGTGGAGGCTCTTTAAAATATATAACTAGTCTAATCATACACACACAGAAACAGAAATTAAGAATTAAGGCAGCAAATCCAGAATATCTTGTTCTGTGTTATATTGATGCTTTTACTGCACTCATCACCATAGGATCTGAGCGTCTCCAAGTAGTGCATTAAATAATGTGACCAACATCTGTCACATGTTTGTTCTCTCATTCTGTTCCCAAGGTTAGAAGTGTGTTCAGTCAAGCATTTTGCTTTGGTCTTTTAATATAATATATATAGCAACAGATAAGTGTGGCTATATTATTGAAGAAAGCAAGGTCAAAGAAATGTGCCTAGCACTTAGAACAGTAGGTGGTGAGGTTTATGATAGTCCTCTGTTGTTTTGGGGTCCATTCCACAGTGTGCAATTAACCCCTTTGAGGAGGCTGTCTCCTGCACAGAGAAACTTGATTCAGTATCCTACAGGAAGTTTGAAAATGGCGGTTGGCTTGCTCCGTTATGAGCTTGCTCAGGAGAAAAAGGTTTGACTCTGAAGAGTACTTAACTAGATTCAATGTGTCCAAGGAGGCTTTTCTTTCAATGTGGATTAGATTATTCACGTGAAGTAACTCATGTACTTGTAGAGGAAATCCTATTTTGCAGCCAAAATAGCTCAGATGCAGGTGCCTTATAGATTTCATAGGTTCAGGCCTGAAGAAATCTGACACCAGGTTGTCAAAGAAACGTATTCCCTTTGAGATACTATTCCCTCACCTCCTCAAATCCTACTTTGGTTAATCACTGGTTATCTCAAGGATTCTCTTCACCAAGTTCAAAATGCAAAAATGTTATAAATTCTGAAGAACATAAGAGATTTCAGGACTCATGAAGGCAACCAAATGCAACCAATGGAACAAAGGTAATGCATTGATGTAGCAAATAGGCTAGATAGTTGGCCATGAAACAGCAGTGCAAAAGTGCCCTAAAGCTGCCCTGTATGGGTAGTTGAAGATTCTCCAAAATCTGGTTTGGGGGTTGTTTGTGTGTGTTCTGATGACACGTAGGAGGCCCAAACATTGATCAGGACCCCTTTGTGCAGGACATTCCATAAACAAATAGGGAGGGTTACAGGGATATACTGGTTAAGTTGGGAAGGGGCACGGCCCAAGAACTGCTATACTCTAGTGGTTCCCAGCAAATGTAAGAGCCCCTTGGAGACTGTTTTAGCTGGTGCAAGTTAGAAGAGTCGTGATTCTGCTGTAACATTGAGGGCGAATAAGTCTTAGCTGTGCAGGTGGTTGGGGGGAGTGCACAGCTGGCATACAACTGTTTTTGAAACCTCCCCTCCCTATCTCGTTACAGTTCAGACAAGTCTTTTATTTGAAGCCATCACATCCAAGATCAGCCAGGAAAGAGATAGGTGTATGTGCTACAGCAGCCCAAGAGGCAGAAAGCTTTGATCCTTTCTCACTCTCAAACATTTTGGGTGTTGGAAAGAATTGTTCTTAAGACGTGGCCTCCTGTATATCATAGATCTATTAGGCTCCAGCTCCACGGGGCCTGCCATGAAGAGTGGTGCCCCAGCCCAGCCTGAGGGGGCCAATCTAGCCCTTCCCCCCACCTGCCCTTCTTTTAATTGATTAACCAGTTAAACAATATGTTAAATGGGATTTTAACCAGTTAAATGGGATTTTACATCCCTAAGATCTATACCATCAAAATGGTTTATCTGGGATTAATTTTCCTCTAAAATTATAAAGAAATGAATATTTTATTCAGTAAATACATAATTGTTGGAAAAGAATGAGCAACTACTACTATTCCCCTTTATTTGGCTCTAGTGAGGCCACATCTGGAGTATTGGGTCTAGTTCTGGGCCCCCCACTATTGAAACGATGTGGACACACTGGAGAGGGTCCAGCGGAGGGCAACCAAAATGATTAGTGGGCTGGAACACGTGACCTATGAGGACAGGCTGAGGGATTTGGGTTTGTTTAGTCTGCAGAAGAGAAGAGTGAGGTGGGATTTGATAGCAGCCTTCAACTTCCTGAAGGGAGGTTCCAAAGAGGATGGAGAGAGACTGTTCTCAGTAGTGACAGATGGCACAACGAGGAGCAATGGGCTCAAGTTACGGGGAGGGGGAGAGCTAGGTTGGATATTAGGAAAAACTATTTCACTAGGGCTGTGTCCAGACTCAGGGGTTTTTTCGGGAAAAGTAGCCTTTTTCCGAAAAAACTTCCCCTGGGTCCAGACTCAAGCCGCGTTTTTTCGAAATTAAATCGAAAGAACGCGGCTTTTCTTTCGATGGCGGTAAACCTCATTTCACGAGGAAGAACTCCTTCTTTCGAAAGTTCATCTTTCGAAAGAAGGCGTTCTTCAATGTAAATAGGGCTTCTTCGAAAGAGAGCATCCAGACTCACTGGATGCTTTCTTTCGAAAAAGCAAGCCGCTTTTTCGAAAGTTCAACGTGCAGTCTAGACGCTCTCTTTCGAAAGAGGCTCTTTCGAAAGTATCTTTCGAAAGAGCCTCTTTCGAAAGAGGCTTGCAGTCTAGACATAGCCTAGGAGGGTGGTGAAGTACTGGAATGGGTTACCTAGGAGGTGGTAGAATTTCCATCCCTAGAGGTTTTTAAGTCTCGGCTTGACAAAGCTTTGGCTGGGTTGATTTAGTTTTGGGCAGGGGGCTGGACTCAATGACCTCTTGAGGTCTCTTCCAGCCCTGGGATTCTATGATTCTATGTCAGTGGATGAGGTCATATATGGCCAAGCCTAGCAGTCAGAGTGTAATACAGGCTGAGTGGTCAGAGTCCAAAAGTCAGAGTCAAGGGGTGACTCAGAATCAAAATTAGGAACCAGGGTCAAGAATCACAGGCGAAGTCAAAGGATGAAGGCCAGACCTAAGGGTCAAGAAAAGAGTCAAAGTCAATAGTCAGAGCTAAGGGTTGGATCCAGATTACAGGAGTCGAGTCAGGCAGAAGCAAGGCTGGGCCAGGACTGGAATAAGACTGGGTTCATGGCAGGATCTGGGCTATAGCCATGGAGAAACAAATGAGGAGCAGGGTTTACAACAAGGTGAGCACAGGGAGCCCAGCTACTGCTGCTTCTGGGCTTAAGAACTGACCTGCTAGATGCAGTGTGGTCTGTCATCCTAAGTTATTAGGGTGTCAGGAATACTGAGAAGGCACAGCAGCTGGGTCTTACACTTGATACACTTATCTAAGGAGAGAAGGTTTTAATAAAACATAGGCTGAAGTGAAAAAAATGGGGCAATGAAAATAACTTACATGTATATACAATAGCCCTCTAGACTGGCTTGCAGTATATAACATGTCAGAATCACTTTATCCAGGACGAAAACACAGTCACCTCTGCAGTCAAACATGTAACCAAGAGCTTTAGACACAATATCTCTCGGCCAATATTTTCAAAGTGGGTGTCTAAAATTAAGCTCCCAAATCAATAGTTGGATATATAAATAAACAGCTTGATATTCCCGAGTGCTGAAAAACCCATTCACTCCCATCTAAGCCAAGGTGATGGTGAAGTTGGATGTTTAGCACTTTTTGAACACAGGTCACTTGTTTAGGTATCTAAATACTAAGTTAATCTACAGTGCAGTTAAAAACCTGCAGTTGGCCAGTGCCAGTTATAGGGCAGTTTAATTGTAGTGTAGCTATCCAGGCTTGGTCTGGAGCCAAATATCTATACCACAGCCCCTTAGCTTGAGCCCCAGAAGCCCAAGTCACCTGGCACAGAATAGCTGCAAGTGTCTCATCACAGTGTAGATATACCCTTAGGGGCTCAGCTTTTAGGCTCCCATTTTTGAAAATCTTGGCCAAAGAGTGTAAAAATGGAGCATCCTTAATTTGCAGCTTTTAGCACTACTTCCAAATGCTGCTGTTAACTTTTTCTAGTAGTGCTCAGTAGTTGCCCACTAGAATAAACCATCAATTCATACATTTTATATGATGGACTACTAATATGATTTTATTATTTTAATGCCTCTACTCTATGGATTTGTCATGTCCCTTCATAAATTATGGATATTTTCAAAATGTCGGGATTTAATTGAATAGATGCTTCATACCATTTGCAAACTACATCAGGTGCTATGTGTAATGACATACCCATGTTCTAACTTTTAACTTTTAGATTTCTATTAATTCATCAATATTTTACTTATACATGTATATTATAGTTTAATTTGTATGTGATTTTCTATAAAGCTTATCGGGGAGAGGGAATGTTTTCTGTATAAATGTAATAACAAAAAGTAAGGAAAATAAATACACCACTGCACACGAGCATCCTGGATGCAAGGTTTGACTGGAGTGTTTTATTCACCCTGCATTTCAGAGAAGAGAATAGGATAACACACTTGAAAGAATGGTTGATATTTTCATAGTCATCATTCTGATGTGACTTCGGATGATATTCATTGATATGGTAACAGCTTTTGTCAATTTCTAGTATACATACACTTTCCCATGACCAATTGTCTTTGTTGACAGACCATTCAATTTCAGTAGGCCCTCCCCAATGTGCTGGATAGACTGGATATAAAGCTTTGTGGGTGTTATAAGGAGCAAGCATATTTGTATAAAATATGTCATGTAAGGTGTCAATGAAAAAGTTATGATTTGCTGAATATGATTATCCTGTTTATATGCATGTATCATTTTTGTATCTGGAGTTATGAATATTGACTATACATTTCTCACATATGTAGAAGCAAAGAAATTTTAGATTATATGAAAGGGTGTGCATTGCAAATAACAGATACACATGTCTGGAGGCTCTTTAAAATGTATAACTAGTCTAATCATATGCACACAGAGAAATTCAGAATTAAGGCAGCAAATCCAGAATATCCTGTTCTGTGTTATATTGGTGCTTATACTGCACTCATCACCATAGTATCTGAGCATCTCCAAGTAGTGTATCCTAAATTAAGATATAAGCTATCTATTCATTATAACATTTTTGTTACTACCACTTTTATTGTAAATGTGCTTCCTGAATTTCTTCTACCTTTGCTCCCATTTCACACATAGATGAATGATGGAATGGAAAGTAGAAATGGAGTAGACCTTCTGTCTCATCCATTACCTGGTCAGTGCAAGGCATTCTCTATTTAGCATTTTACACAGGAATATGTCAAAGCACACTCCAGAACTTTTAGCACATGGTTGCAGGATTTACATGGCCAGTTAGTGCTCAGTAAGCTAGTGCACTGTAGATTCACACCCTGGTTTGTAATTTCCATGAGGCTATGGAATTGGCCCAGTGATTACCATCTGATGATAAGTAACATATTTCTGCCCAATAAACATTTTTAGGAACAGTTTATCCTTGCAAAAATATTACTACCTTATTTAAACCAAAATCAGGAAAGGATTTGAGATTGCTGACACTGAGGTTGCTTAGAGTTAAGCTAGCCTGTGCAAAATATATTTCAGAAAAGCACATTAATTTCATGATTTTGTTTTACTCCATTGTACTTTTACTCCCTTTGGACCATATTCTGATATCGTTACCCAAGTTGAGTAATAGTTTACTTCACAAGCAATCCCATTAAAGTCAGTGGGGCAACTGATGCTGTTCAAAATGAATTAAGGGCATCAGAATTTATTCCTCTGTTTCATTCTACTCACTTATTTCAATATTTAATGAGAAAACAGCTGAATCTTCCATTGCACA
Source organism: Pelodiscus sinensis (assembly GCF_049634645.1). Lineage (NCBI taxonomy): Eukaryota > Metazoa > Chordata > Testudines > Trionychidae > Pelodiscus > Pelodiscus sinensis. Next base: position 46,343,206 of record NC_134714.1, on the reverse strand, counting down.
ATCAATAATTCATGGTAATTAATTCAGTTTATTGTAAATCACACATCCAACTTTATTATGCAACCTGTAGAAAAGGTATGCTTAAATGTGGCACAGATTTTATTTTTAAAGATTTGATTATGGAATGCATTCTATTTTTTCTTTTGTTTTCTTTTGGAATTTTTAAATACTGTCTGTATACTTGAAAAGAAGCTTTTAAAATATATTTTTATTTTAAAAACTGATCAAAATTAATATAACAAGCTTTTCCAGCTTAGTGGTATGTCTCTGCATTTCCAATCTTCCTGTTTTGTTACCTAATAAAGATTTTGTTTCACAATTAATTTATATTGATATATGTGTAATATTTTTAAATCTATCAATATCATTTAAGTGTGGTATTCTTGCAATCCAGACTAACCTTATCTAACCTTATACTGTGAGTCAATAAAATGTATCTTTTTTGTTTTGTTTTCCCAGTTTACACAATTCTCTATCCCAAGAAGCGAGTCTTAAGGATCAGTTTAACTGTACTCTTAGTACATATGAAGATGCACTGAAAAGCAGAGAGGATATTGTAGCCATCACATATCACCAAAATGAGCAGCTAGCTACCCAGCTGCAGCAAGCCATGACAGAGCGAACAAACATGGAATTAAAGCTTCAGCAAGCTTTAGAAGCTTCACAAGAGGCCAATGAAAAAGTTCAAACGTAAGTCAATTCACAAATATTATTCCTCCTGATGTTTAAAGTGTAGTCACAAAAGTGGCTGTTTAAAAATGGCTTCCTCTGACTCACAGATTGGCTTCTTGTTGTACGGTTGAGAGCCATTTCCACTGCTGTAGTGACAAAACATAGTGCCTTAGTGATATATAACCAACCCACCTTTGGGAGAAGGATTTGACTGGACATTAAGGGGTGGGGACAATTGTCTGGCTTATTGAAAAAGGGTGGGCCTCTGTAATGGGCCCATGGTGCAACCTGGAAATGGGAAGGTACCACTGAGCCCTTTGACTCGCCAGCTTGGACTCCTTCTCTCACTGTGCTGCTGTGACAAGCTGCAGGCCACTCCCAGTCCTGCACTCAAACAGACCTTTACACATGCAGGCATACACAGAGCTGCAGTTTCATGAATGCTTCTCCTTGGCCATTTATGAACTAACAATAGAGAGATTCCAGTTAGCTCCCTCCCTCTTCCTCCCTTCCTCTCCCCCTCCCCTCTGCATAGGACCTCAATGCTGTACTGTCTTACCATGATCAAAAGTTTGTCCTGTTTATTTCTTAGTCTGGCCCTCCCTCGATGTGGAGAGGGAGCCCCTATTCCTCAGCAGATTCCCCAGGCACTTCAACCAAACCACATTGTTTTTGGTAAAATTTATAAACCAGATTTATTAAGTTCAGAAAGATAGATATTAACTGATTATAAGTAGTGGCATACAGATCAAAGGTGATTACCATAAGAAATTAAACAAGAACCATCTAAGTTCTCTAAATTTAGGATTTGAATCAATGATAAGACGTGAATCAAGCAGATGGAACAAGCAGTCTAACAGGCTTCCATACAGAGGCAGACTGCTTTCTTTCCTTCCTGGAACCCCGTTTTCCAACATTAGTCTTTTTGTCTAAGGTGTTTCCATGTGTTGTGTTATAGGGTAGTAAGGCCCCATAATGATGGGACGTCCTTGTTTATAGTTTTTGCCATGTGGAGGGAACTACTTAGTTTTAAGCCAAGGCCTCCAGCATAGTTTGTGGGAAAATACAGACACTAAAGTGGAGTCCAGTGTTTCTTGATCTACTCACATACCCTTGCATGCGTCAATGAGTTATGGTAGCCATTATCCATATACTGACTGAAGAGTTCATAGGTGAGGCGAGCCTTTCCCTTGACCAATTGTCTTTGTTGATGGGCCATTCAACTTCAGTAGGCCCTTTATAGTGTGCTAGATAGACTTGATATAAAGCTTTGTGGGTGTTATCAAGAGCAAGCATATTTGAAATACGATCACAGTGAAAAATGCATAGTCAATATGCATAACTCCTGGTGCAAAAATGATAAATGCATATAAACAGGATAATCATATCATAAAATCATAACCTTTTCATTGACACTTTACATGACATATTTTATACAAGATGCTTTATAATTACGTCATAATTATATCACTATGATTAATATGTGGTGCAGTGTGTCAATTTCTTTAAAAGCTAGAGAGCTAGGGAGAGACTTTCTGCAACAACTGTGGGCCAGGTCAGCAAAGGGGCACTGACCCAACTGTCCCCATCTGATGAGAAGAGAGGGAAACTATATAGTTCCATGCCAGAGCAGGAAAAGCTTTCTTTTGCTTGGATCAGGACCCTTCTACCCATGGATGTGATGAAATACTGGGATTTGTCAGGATTCTCTGTGGGCATAGATTGCTCTTTTCTTGGAGAGCTGGGAAATGAATATTTTCTTTCCCATCAGATTAGGGATTTTCAGCTTCCCCACAGTGGATTGGGGGAAACTGGAGGGTGGGATGAGGGCTCCTATTTCTAGTGCAGCAGGGAGGCAACCCACCTCTTTAATAGCCTCCTCTGATGTGCATTTGAATGGGAAGACATGATGATGTCCCAGCAGCAGGTTAGCTGGGGACCAAACTGGGTAATGGGAATGATTGACAGAATCTCCCTGGGTATCTATTACCTGTCCTGTGTACTTTTATCTATCAGGAACTCCTGGACATTTAAGAATAAAGTTGCAGCCTAATTGAACTACATCCTGTGTCATCTGCCTTATTCCAGCATAGCCAAACAATGAGCTAGATTCTGAGTTTATGTAGCATAGACATAACTGTTAACTGTGCTCCATCTGTGGCACCCTTATGGTGGTGATGCACAAACTGGAAAGGAGAACACAACTTGACTTTCAGATCCCAGGGAGCATGTACAGAGTTATTCAAGGCAACATCACTTTTCTTCCAAATATACCAGATGTGTATCCAAGTCAATAAGAGACAATGAACATGGAAACTCACAAGGTCAATTAATTGTTAATTATGAGTGATAGTTGAATTTTTAAATAACTAGCTGATAAAACAAAGATTTGACTTTGTAGTCTGCTTTACAATAAGGATATGTCTAGACTACATGGCTCTGTCGCCAGAGCCATATAGATTAGTTTACTAGATATACCCAAATGAAGCAACGATTTAAATAATTGCCGCTTCATTTAAATTAAAATGGCTGCAGCGCTGAGCCGATCAGCTGTTTGTCAGCTCAGCACGCTAGTCTGGATGCTCTGCGGTAGACATTAAAGGTATTTGTCGACTGCCCCGTTATGCCTCGTGGGATGAGGTTTACTGCAGGGCGGCCCTTTATCCTGCCTGCCCCAGTGCCGCCCGTGCCGTCCCGAACCCACCCGACCTGACCCGATCCTGGGGGAGGCGGGATTCAAACCCACGACCCTGTCCTCCCCAGGCGGGAGGACAGAGCCATGTAGTCTAGACTTACCCTAAGTTACATATAATTATTATAGAGCAAGTCAAACTCAGCTCATGAATTTAAATTAGACTATTTGTACACATGCCTAATATTTGCTTTAGTATATATTTCATAAATTGCCAATGTATACACTTTCCAACCTGTTGCTATAAATCATGGATGGGCAAGAGGGACACCGTTTGCCAGGGTTAATCCATGGTAGGCAACCAGCATTTTACTTACCTCCATGTATGCAGGTACAACCTCTTGTAGCTCCCATTGGCTGGGAATGGTGGTCCATGTCCAACAGGAGCTGCAAGAAGCTGTATCTGTGCACATGCAGGTAAATAAAGTGCTGGTGGCCTGCAAGGGGCTAACATTGGTGAACTGGTTTATTGCTCGCTTCACTATAAATGCTCACCTAACATACTGTTCAATATTGTAAAAAATGAATCACACAGACAGAAAGAATACAGCATACTGTTAAAGGGAATGTGTGCATGTTAATTCTAAATTTCTGACATAGTCTCCAATATGAAGACTCCAAATTTGGCCTTATTCTCACTGAAAAGCAAGGATATTTAATAGTTGTCATGAGAAGGTATTTTTATTTCTCAGAATAGTATGCTCACCCCTTCTCTGGGGAAAGATGTGCTCTGTTTTGTTCTGTGTTGTTACTTTCTTGATCAATATTAATGTCCTTAGATCAGAACAAAGCTGTAAAATTATATATTTTATACACAGTACAAACAAAATCCTAAGAATTCTGTTTTTATTTATTATGCCTGTAAATTCTTTGCCCATAGTTCCCATTGCTGAATCAGGGCAAATTTGCAGACCATATCTCTTCATTTCTTGGCCCTGTTCACTCCTATATGACACCTGAAGGCTCCAAAATGAGCTTTCTATAAGCTTTTTGGTGGTGGTGCTAGAATCAGGTTATAGTTTCCCCCTTTTCGTTCCACATCTGCCAACAAATTTCCTACTGTGCATAATATATTCACATAGCATCCAGAAATTAGTTCATAATTCATTTCAGGCATCCAGTAAGATTTTACACTCTCTTCGAAAAAATAGATTTAGTACATAGGAGCTGATTTTTTGTATCAACTTTTGAAAAATGAATGTATATTTTCTATATTATTTAGTGTCAACACTGTGCTGTACAGAACTTGGAAGACTCATGGTCCATGTCCTGACATCCATTAAACCTTCCTTTGTTCTAGTATAATTTTAAAGCTGTCATGTTACTGTTTTTTCATCTTAGTTAAAAACACTTCCTACCTGTATTTGTAAAGAGGGAATTTATAGGCCAATATTTGTCCCAGCGAATATTTTTCAGTCATGTTTTTAATCCCCTGAAACCAAAGTGGTTATAATAGAAGGGCAGACACAACTTGAGCTATAGTGGTGCCAATGCACTGTCATAATGAAAATAATTCATCAATTTAACTTTCTTAGCTACTTGGGAAAATTTCTGTCTGGTTAGTTTCATTATTGCTAAAATTAATCCTCTAGCAAAATTAAACAGTTGGTTGAAGTCTTTTGATCACAATAGCATGCCCTTTTTATCAAGAAACTGTGGAAATGCTCAGTGTCTTCCCAGCACCCAGTCATCCACCCCCATCTTATAATTCAACCTGCAAACAGATTAAGCAGCTGAGTTTGTGGAAAGTGTGTTTACTTTGAGCTAAGAACCCTTGTGTGACACTATAGAGATTCCACTGACACCTCTGGGAGAACTACACAGACAGTTCCTGCTCATCAGCAGGGAAACCAGGCTGAGAATTCACAATTTCTTTGTAACCTCAACTGCTTCATTCAAATCGGTGTTTGGCAATTAGGCAGCAACTAGTTTGTTAGCTTTACTTTTTTATGATCTAGGATGTTCTGCATTTCCAAAAGGACTGACAGTTTTAAAACCCATCAACTTGAAAGCCTTTGCTATATTAGTATTTAATTTTTATCATTATCCTATAAAGATTTTTATTGTATTTTTATTTATAATATGAAACTAAATTTCATAGCCCAATTGAGAATTCAAAGTATAACTTACCGCTGCTTCTCCATAACATCTTAAAAAATGCCAAAACAAAGTATAATTCTGATTTGTAAATGAAGTACTTTCTGGAGAACTGCTAAGTTATTTTATATTTTTCAGTGTTATTGTAATGGGCTTAGAGTTAAAAAAGGGAAATAATGATGAGATTGATTAAAGAAGAATAATTAAAAGTATTATTAATCGAAGTAAAAATCAAGTTTGTCAAGCAAATCTTTCTTAATATCATTTACTGACATACCACACTTTAGATTATCAGTTCTTTAACATTATTGAAGAAATTATTAAAGAAATTAAGATTTTAAAATCTTTATTCTTACAATATATGTTATGTCAATAGTTTAGAAAACAGCACAGCTTTCATTTCTCCATCTAAGGTGGTGCTGTTGGGTTTAATCTATTTGTATATATATTAAGTTACGTAACTGTCTCTGTTGCTCTCTAAATTTAGTTTCCCATATAAATTAGTGCACTGGCCTTTGATATGTGGACACAAACCATCTAAAAAGTTGCTGGATTCCAGCCCATGTGAAGCAGATGTGAACCATATGACCCATAAAGGGAATACAATGGCATTTGCTTATAGCACACTTGGATATAGCAAAATACTCTCACTTTTTTTTCAGTGTATTACAGTATACAAATAGCAATATATAGACAATATATGATATGCATTCTAGTAAATATTTAATAGATAAGATCTGTTGCATAGAAACCTGGACAAATTTTTTTATCAAAATTAGTTTTGACCAAAAAAAGATTTAGCAATACCAAAACGTTTTGAGAATTTTTGTCAGTTTCTCCAAATTATTTCCATTGTTGGAAAAACCTTTGTAAAAAAAATTCTGTTTGAGTTTGCCTTTTTTCAAAATAAAAAGTTTTTTATTTTTAATTAAAACATTTTTATTTTCATACATCCTTTAATTTTCTTTCATTAAAATGTTATATTTTCTAACTAAAGAATTTAATTTCTGGGTAAAACTAAAGATTTCATTTGATTCAAAACAAAAAAAAACACTTTTTGGTTTTACTATTTTTGGTTCAATCCCAAATGAATTTTTATATATATTTTTAGAATAGGCAGCAAATATAATGAAATACCTATGCAGAACTAGGAAAATATTTAAAACTCTGCAATAGTATATGTAATTGTCAGACTATAAATAAATATAATTTTCCATAAGTAAATATTTTTATTTAATTTTGATCAGCAAAGTATTTGGGCCAGTGGCATAAATCCACCTGAAGTGGTAGCACATAGACAAAAAGCCCCTATAAATTTGCCCTGCTGGTGAGGCTAGCTGTTGCAGCCTCAAAAAGAAAGTGCGGTTGACTTGAAGGAGGTAGAGCCAAGCCAGCTGTAAGATGCCATAAATTAATTAGTACTTCTGCCCACCTGGATCGTATGAAGCCTAGGCTGGATTTTAAGATGATTCTCCCTGATGGAACTGCTGCGGATTGTCAGTGGCCATCCTGTTCACTAAAAGTAGGAGGAGGTCCTGATATCGTGCCAAATCAATGTCAATAATTTATCAGAAAATACTGATATGGTAATGATGTATTCTCCCCAAGAAGATCTCCACTTCTATAACATTAGTCTAAAGGATAATGCAAATTTAAGTGTATGAGATTTTACTGATGGGTATTAAAAGAATAATTTAATGACACTGGATAGATCCATCAGGTCGTCTGACTGTGTGTGTGTGTGTGTGTGTGTACATGCACGCACGTGCACACACAGAATATTTCTACACATGCCTCTGAAATGACATATATAAATGTAGAACAGAAGTTTATGATCTGGATGTTAAAATAAAAATCTAATACAATAAATATAAACTGTGATAAATGCATGTACATACATTTTGCCAAGTTAGTGGACTAAGAAAATATATAAAAGTGACAACACTCTTAGTTTTATCTATAATTGTTTATTGAAACTCAGTTCTTTAAAAAAAATATAAGAATCCTGTTTCTGCTTTTCAGTTGGAAAAAACACAAGAAAAAAATTAAGTACATCATATATAATTAGGTAATTTCAACAAAGGGACTTTACAATATCTTATAAAAGATATATTTAATCTTATCTGTGATTTGCCCAATTTGTTGGTGATTTCTTTTAAGTAAAATAGAATGAGAATTCCTGCATGTTCCTTCCCAACATAATCCTTACTGTTAATGGAATGTATCAATTTTGCACAATCCTGCACTTTTCCCATTGCATTTCTGGTGTGCAAGCTCTTTATATTTTCAGGTATTTTGCTATAAAATTTTGTTTTGCTTCTTTGCTCTGCATAACAAGTATTTCCATTAACAAGACACACAAAAATGAATATTTTCTCTTTTCATTTTATATTGGCATTTGACACGTGAAAAGACTGTGAAAATGAAAGGGAATGAGTACTGAACATTTAATGAACATTAGAATCCTCTGCCTCTGAAAGTAAAACTAATCTGCCTTCTGAGTATAGGAGTTGTGTGCATTTCACATCAATGTCCAAGACGTTCTCTAGTGCCCACTGGAGGGTCTAATCTTCCTCAGAATGATCTGAGCAGTGCAGTTCAAGAACAAGAATGAATCTTTGAATAATCACACCACAATGTGAGGTGACCCTCAGACAGGGGACTGACCAGATACACATATGGGTTTTGGGAAGACTCTCTGATGCTCTTTTTTAACACAGCTGTGAGAAGAATGTGGCTAAGACCCAGTAGTCTTTCTGGAGTATAGCTGGCAAAGGAAACCATGAGGAGAAGAGAATTTAACACATGGGTGTTAGAGAGTCCGCTTCATTGATGCGATCTGAGGGGAATGCCTAATGACTGGAAGAATCAAACTTGGCAATGAAAACACAAAGCTCTTTTCATCAATTCAAACGCAGAGTCTAAAGCTGCAGATGGTTACCTCCAGCCTTGTCTATTCAGTGTGGGGTTTTATAAAATGGCACTTTGGTGAATACTAACAGATCAAAACAAAGATTTAATAACATAAAGATGTGGTGTTCGTTTTTAAATGAGGATACAGGTCAGTGTCTCAGAAAAGGATAAAATGGGTATCTTTTATTGGTAGGTCTAAAGTCTTTTGAGATTTTTAACTGCAAGCATGATATCTTTAATGTACAGATTATATTCTGCAGAGCACAACTCTTGTTAAACAGGCAACAGATTAAAAACTAGATTTCAGGATTGTTATGCTGATTGAGTCTTTTTCTTCTGTGTAAATGCTATTAACTAGTTATCGCCCTATTATAATCATACCTAAATATGGTTAGCTGATGTGTATGTGGTGGCATGTACAGTTTTACTCATTCTTCAAAGATAAGGATGGCTCTGGTTAATTAAAAATTACAAGCAGAAGCACTGTGCAAAAGAAAAAAGATGTACATTCATGGAGAATAAAAGCTATTTGTTTTGGAGAAATTACCCAATATTAGAGAATTCAGCTGCCTTTACTTTAAATATCACAAATAAGTTTCTCTATTTTGGGGCTTTCGCGATACTTAGTTTACTCCTGTTAGTTTAGTAATATGTTTATGATTACATGCTTAAATTCCTTTACTAAATGTAGACTTGATTCTTTCCCTTCATTATAAAAGAGGGATTTTGGGGATGATAGCACCAAATTATCTAATGGAGTAAATGGGTGCAATTTCATTCATTTTAATGGAGTTTTCCCCCTATATGCCAGAAAAAAATTTGGTCCATAATGTCAAAAGTGAGTTTGATATTAAAGAAGAGTGCTTATAATTCTGTGTCAGTGAAAATTTGTACTGGTGCTGAATAATCAGTAGTCTTTTTAACATTATTTTGAGGGTAATTTTAATGAGTTCTGGAACATAAAATAAGCTCTGTTATTTTGTAGAAGAATATAAATATGGGGCCAGCTGATGTGAATCAACCTAGCTTTATTGATTTGAACTACACCGATTTACCACAACTCAGGATCTGGACCATAATTTATAGTGCAATACGTTGTATATACCCCCAAAAATAGCTAGAATAGACAACTGAGTAAAGGCTAAATCTGGAGAGTTTCTACAAACTATTGTTTTTAAAGACAATACAGTTAATGTCTGGTGTCAGTAGTGTCTGGCCCTGTGAAGGTCTGTGAGTGACAAGATTAGTGTAACAGGACAGTGATGAAAATTAACAACTTTATGGAGTTTTATAACTAGATCAAAAGTTATTGAGTAGGTTCTATGGGGGTGAGAGGAGGGGAGAGAAAATGCTAGGTGAGGACTCTGGTGTCCTGGAAGGAATGCAGTTATTCAAAGCAGATTATGTATATTGCCTGGCTATACCAAAAAAAAAGAACAAAAGATATTTGACATAAGTTTAATCAGGCCACAACTTGATTATCAAATGTCTGGGACTACTTGGCCGATAAAAGTGTACATTGCAGGTAACCCCTTGTTAATTCTATAACTACCTATGAGGCTTTTACTAGCTCCCCTCTGATTCCATTCTCCAAGTCCTTCTGGCAAATGTATTGCCAGGACTTCTTTTTGCATCTCAAATTTATTGCCAGGGCCTTACCATACCAGGGGAAAGGGAGTTTTCACAACTCTCACTCTTTTTCTACCCACCTCCCTCCATCAAATGTCAGGACCTTACTGTCCACTCCCTCATAGGAGAGGTTAAAGATGGGCTATAAGAATGGGGGAGAGGTTGGCTCCCACCCATACCAATTATAGGAGTCCTCAACCCCTCCTTCCCCCAATTGTTCCTTTAATAAACACCTCTTTTAAGTCCTTTTCCAAGTCATTTATCCAGTCACTGTATGCCTTCCCTATGAAGTACCTGCACTGGACATCCATGCTACACATAAGCAATGAGTTGCAACACAAGGCCTATTGCTCGTCACACCATGCGTGAACAGAGCCCTTCCTGAACTGTCAGTGGGGAAGGTGAAAAAACCCCAACTTCAACCATGTCAATATGGTGTTATGGGGAAAATTCCTTCCCAGCTCCCCTAAAAAGGGGATGGCTAGTGCAATGCCCACAGCAAGTCTTGTCCTAGCCTGGTTCTTTACCATGTTGAGGGGAGAAAGGGTGGGTTCTGATTCAGCCTGCTGTGTGTAAAAGGGCGGTTTCAGACACAGGGATTCCCCTTTTAAGCCCTGAATTTCTAGGGGATGTTTCAGTAACCATGCTGATCCCTTTTGCAGCAGTTTTCATCTCTCCCACCCCCAGCCATAAAGCAGTTTCATTCTTCAGGCCAGCCAGTCAAATACCCCTTCCTCCCCCTTCTTAAAGGTATAGGGTGGTCATTGAATGATCAGTTGCTAGCACCTCCACCAATAGTTGGTGCAGTATCCTTAGAGCTAAGGTGTTGTCTTGTTTTGATATAATGGTCTGGCTTTTGTGGGAAAGGGCAGATTTGAGGAAGTTTTGAGTCCCACCTTGTATGATAGTGTTGTTACTTGCAGTGTCCCAGTAAAACTATTGATTTCTTCATGTGAGTATTACAATGTATCATGGGCCCCATTAAGCCTTTAAGCTCAGCTTGCTGGCATTTAGAGAGTTTGGGAAGGCAACGCCGAGCGGCAAGACTTCCAAATGCACAAAAGTACAGTGCATTCCAATGGAACTCTACAAAGTGTGCCACAGCTGATGCAAACTTTCTTAGGCACATGAGGAAGTCTGAAATGAAAAAAAAACCCAAAAGTAAGATTTGAATAAAGTTGCTAGATTTTGTGACACTGGGTATAGAAACTTAGTCTGCTCTAGGGCATAAGACTTGTGAAGAATTAAGACATTAAAATATATAAAGATGTTCATGTGCAATGTAACTGACAGCAATGTACAGTATTCAAACAATTTATTTAGGTGTTTTAAAGTAATTACACATACCACAGTTGTTTGAAACCCTAAATAATCCCTATTATTATTCCACTCAGCAAAATTTCATTTGCCCTGATAATGTTATGCAGGAACTAACATGTGAGGTGAAATTACAACTTAAAAAGTAAGTCAGTGAACCAGCTATCTAGGTATATCTAATTGTACAGGTAGTGATTAAAAAAACAAACAAGTTGGTGAGGGTATGTTTAGATATAAAAGAACTTAATAAAGCTATAAAGTAAAAGCAATTTCCTCCCTTAGTCATTGGAGAAATAAGCATTAAAATAGACTGGAGCTGAATATTTATTTGTGTTAGATGCATGTCACTCATGACAAATTTGTCTGGATAGTTAGAGAATGTTGTGGGTATAATACATTCTCACATCTCTTGGTGTGATATTAAAGAAGAGTGCTATAATTCTGTGTCAGTGAAAATTTGTACTGGTGCTGAATAATCAGTAGTCTTTTAACATTATTTTGAGGGTATATCTAGTGTGCTATTCATGTTCCATAAAAAGTAAAGATCATTCTTGCAAAATTCTCATGCACATTTCCTAGCCCAGGCATAAAATCTAATCACCCATTCTTTGCCATGTTGATTGAGGATAATTTTAAAATACTTTACTTGCTTGTAAAAATCAATTGTTTACCCTGGGTGAGTGTCCAGTTAGAATTTTGTAATCCAAGCTAGGAGCAGTTGATGGTATCACTGATTCTGTTGATTTTGTGGCCCAAGAAGGGAATACAATACTAGAAGTTGTGGCACGGAAATAATGCTGTACATTTAATAAAGGCAAATGCTGCAAGGCTAGCAATAGGGTAAGACATTTCCATCTGTAATAACTGGAGAAGTCATTAAGCAGGGTGACACTAAAGTAGAAGCTAACACAAAACTTCTGTTAACTTAAAAGTAAATAGGAATAACAGATTGGAATGGTAATGTACTTTCCCAAATTCCCAAATAGCACAGTAACTCTTTGCTTAAAGAATTACTAACTACTGTGAATAACTATGGAAATTGAAACATACTAATATAGAGAAGAAACTGTAAATAAAACCCCTTATTTTGTAATATTTATATCAAAACAAATGGACTGGCAGGTGCTGCCTAACAAAGTGGATAAAGCTAATTATTGTTCCATTTCCTTTTGCTTCTATATCACTGATTCAAAGAGGAGCGGAACAAGAATCCTTCCCCTCATAGGAAAAAAATGTTGTATTTTGGGCAGAAAGATTTCATCAGTACATGTATGGGAATAAATTCCTGGTACAATTTGCACATAATACCTTAGAGTGTTTAAAAAATGTCGAATAAAATAAAATATATATGTATGAGATTGCAAAGGTTTCAGTTTAACCTAAACTACATGCTCAGTGACATCTTGGCTATAACATCTTCACTCTTTATGGCACAATTACCAGGACTCGCATTTATTATCAGAGTCATTTACCTTTACCATGGAGGACCATGGCACAGAAGAACAGGTTAATGCACTTACCAGTTTCTACTGGTAGATGCAAGAAACAGTAAGTGTAACCCTCACACCTACTGTATGTGGTGTATTGTCCCATGTAGTGACATTTAAGAGAGAAAGAATGATTTTGCTCTACGCAACCTGTTTTTTAAAACCTCCAATAGGGATTCCATAGCCTCCCATGGAAGTCTATTGCAGTGCTTACGTATCCTTCTAGTTAGAATATCTAACCTAAATCTCCCTTGCTGCAGATTTCTCTGATTACTTCTTGTCCTACCTTCTCCCCAGGCCCCAGGGAGAAGCCGATGGGCATGGGATGTGCCCTCACTTACCCGGGGGAGAAGCTGTGGGGGGGCGCAAGGTCCCCACCATCTTGAGCCACCCCAGAGAGAAGCCTGCAGCTACCCCCACCCTCTCCCTTGAGTCCCCCACCCCTTCCCTTCCTTCCAACCTCCTGCTTTGACTCCTGCACTGCCCACCATCTGCCCTTAGCCCTCCTCAACCCCCAACCCTGACTCCTGTACCCCCAATGTCTCTGGCCTCCTGCCCTGAGCTCCCAACCACATGGTGGAGCCAGGAGCGGGAGCTGGCCACCGCTCATGGGAGGCCAGAAGCAAAAGCAGGCCTCCTCCCCAAGCCGGACTGCCAGCTTACCTGTTGTTGGGGGGCGGGAGGGCGGGAGCAGAAGCCAGCTACCCACACACACAGGATGGCCGCCTGTGCATGTGGGGGGCACTAGAACGTGTGGGGGGGAGGGCTGCACAGGATCCTGCTTAATCTATTAGCTGGTTAAACCTAAGGTTTAAGCAGTTAACTTATTAACTGGGATTTTACATCCCTACTGTACAGTACAATTACCTAGTGGACATGAGTTCAGAAACTAATTTTAAAACATAATGAAGATTCTTGTGAACCCTTGAAACATAAATTCACAAAGGAATTCACTGATGTGCATCAACACTGTTCAGGAACTTTCTCCAAGTACCGAAATGTGTAGGTGTTCCAGGAATAATGCTTTAGTGTTCCGAGAATAAAGCAGTACTTCTGATGGCAGGCTATTCTGTTGCTATTCTGTAAGTAGTATGTCTCAGCCCTGGCCTCTCTTAATTGTTAATACAGTTTGATACATACTGATTAACTAGGTTGAGATATCATCTTGATATCATGAAATATAAGGCAATATATTAATAAAAATATTTAAATAGGAATTAAGGTAAAATGAAAACTGGGTAAATTCCACTGATGCATCCCTCAACATCTACTAGCCAGACTGTGGTGACCCTTCAGCACAGAAATAAATGTTATCTATTTGCCATATCTGAGTCTTTCCTAACACTTCCTGTTTCTTTTAGGCTATCCCATAATACATCAGACATTGACATCAAATACCAAAAAATCTCATTGAAACCTGAGTCTCTGGGATGTCATAGAATGATATCTTTCTCTAGGCATCACCAATGCTATGGGTTGAAGTGAAATTTCTGGCATCTGATAGCTTATGTTGAATGGCAATATTATTTTCAGTAAAAACACTATGAGTCCTGTGGCACCTTAACTATTTACAGATTTATTTGGGCATAAGCTTTCATGGGCAAAAACTCACTTCATCAGACACAAGCATGCAGCTTATGCCCAAATAAATCTGTTAGTCTCTAAGGGTATGTCTACACTACAAAGTTAATTCGAACTAACAGCCGTTGGTTCAAATTAACTTTCATAGGCACTACACAGGCAAACTGCTAGTTCGAACTTAATTCGAACTAGTGGAGCGCTTAATTCGAACTAGGTAAACCTCATTCTACGAGGACCAACACCTAGTTTGAATTAAGTAGTTCGAATTAAGGGCTGTGTAGCCACTTAATTCGAACTAGTGGGAGGCTAGCCCTTCCCAGCTTGCCCTGGTGGCCACTCTGGGCACAACCAGGGAAACTCGTCTGCCCCCCTCCCGGCCCCGGAGCCCTTAAAGGGACACAGTCTGGCTACGGTGCCCGTGCCAGGTACAAGCCTGCCAGCACCCAGCCAGCAGACCCTGCATCTGGCACAGCACGAGCCTGCCACCCAGCCCTCCACCTCTTCCCGGGACCAGGTGGCGGCTCCCAGGAGCCTGCCCGGGGCCGCAAGAGGACCTCATCCAGGGTTGGGGGAAGGCCTCCAACGTCCACAACCTCTGCACTAGGCACAGGAAAGTGGCAGTCTGGGGCAGGATAGCTGCCAGCCTGGCCACCAAAGGCCACATACGAACCCAGCAGCAGGTTTGCATGAAAATCAAGGTGGTCCAGTGAGACCCCCGACCGTGAGCTTAGAACATAAGAACATAAGAATGGGCGTACTGGATCAGACCAAAGGTCCATCTAGCCCAGTAGCCTGTCTGCCACAGCGGCCAACACCAGCTACCCCAGAGGGGATGGACTGAAGACAATGACCAAGCCATTTGTCTTGTGCCATCCATCTCCAGCCTTCCACAAACAGAGGCTAGGGACACCATTCCTACCCCCTAGCTAATAGCACTCCATGGACCCAACCTCCATGATTTTATCTAACTTCTCTTTAAACTCTGTTATAGTTCTAGCCTTCACAGCCTCCTGTGGCAAGGAGTTCCACAGGTTGACCATTTGCTTTGTGAAGAAGAACTTTCTGTTATTAGTTTGAAGCCTGCTACCCATTCATTTCATTTGGTGTCCTCTAGTCCTCCTATTATGGGAACTAATGAAGTACTTTTCTTTATGCACCCTCTCCATACCACTCATGCTTTTATATATCTCTATCATATCCCCCCTCAGTCTCCTCTTTTCTAAGCTGAGAAGTCCCAGTCTCTTTAGCCTCTCTTCATATGGGACCTGTTCCAAACCCCTCATCATTTTAGTTGCCCTTTTCAGAACCCTTTCCAAGGTCAAAATATCTTTTTTGAGGTGAGGACACCATGTCTGTACACTGTACTGAAGATATGGCGTACCATAGTTTGATACTTCCCCTCCTCCTTCTTCCCCTGGCTTCCCCCTTCCAGCTCCCTCCTCCCAGGTTTCCCCCTCCCCTCTCTTTCCCTCTCCCACCTCCTGTTCCCAGTCTCCCCAGAGGCTAATCCCCCCCCCCAGTTTTGTTAAATAAAGAGAGTTTCTATTTTTGAACACAAGTGTCCTTTATTTTGTACATCAGGAAGGGGGGCTAGGGAGGGGTAAGTGGAAGGAGGTGAGGGAGGAATGGGGTATGAGCCCCCGATGGGGAGGACTGGGGTGGCTGTGTGGGCTCCTCGTGGTGGAAGGTCTCCTGCAGCCCCCAATTGACACACACACACACCCGGATGGCAGCCTGCGGCAAGTGTAGCCGGGCTGATGGCCGAGTGCTGTGATGTGCCAAGTGTGGGCACTCAGGGCACTCCAAGTCAGGACTGCTTTGCTGTCCCTCATCGAGGTAGACAAGCAAGCGGGGAACCCTGAGAACTGTCTGTCTGGGGTGGGGGTCGGGTCCCTTTAAGCACAGCCCTCGGCTAGCCTGAGACAGCAGCTCCACGCTCTAAGTCCTAACCTGATGCCCTGCCGGCACTGCTTCCGGCCAGCCTTAACTTCGGTTCAGGGTCCACTCAATGTGGATATGCAAAACGCTAATTCGAACTAGTTTTTAGGTCTAGATGCACTAGTTCGAATTATCTTAGTTCGAATTAACTAATTCGAATTAAGTTAGTTCGAATTAGTGCTGTAGTGTAGACATACCCTAAGGTACCACAGGACATATCGTTTTTGCAGATATAGACTCTCGAGGCTACCATTCTGATTATTTTCGGCGATATACATAAGAATTAAGTCAAGAGACCCCATCAAGACATTAGCAGAGAGGCAATTCCTGCATTCCTTGCACTCCTCAAACATACATAGCCTTCATGGAATTTTGGATGCATATGGGATACAGAATCAAGCTCAAAATCTAAGGGTTGATCTACACTGAAAAGTTGCATTTGTCATAGCAGCATATCTTGGAGGTGTAAAATCCACACCCCTAGGAGATGTAGTTAAACTGACTTAACTCCTGGTGTAGACATTGCTAAATCAATGAAAGAAGTCTTCTATCAACCTAACTACTACCTTTAGGAGTGTAAGATTACCCACATTGATGGGAGAATGCCTCCCCTCACTGTAGTAGGTGTCTACACTGGCTGTTACAGCTGTAAAATGTTAATCATCGAGATAGCCTCAGTCAAGTATTTATCTATTTGTATACATGATTTAATTCACTTGTCAGTTATAAGTTATGGTCTGCAACACAGATCCTCACAATTAATTGTTTTTAAACATGAAAAATAGGATCTAAACAGAATATTTACCATCTTTTGAATATTTTACCCCTTAATGTTCAAGAAGATGCAGGCAGTGCTACAAGATAATTTTTCCTATATAGTAAAATATACTCTTTGAAACTCAAATGTTTTTAGAGTCAGCATGATCACAGCATCCCATTTTTTGACCTGTGTGTTCATTTACAGTTTGCTTATAGCTCCTTCACAGAGATGGAGTTTTATCCATTACAACATGGTGTTGCTGATTTATTAGTAACAAAATATACTAAGTATACACAGTAAACTGGAAAAGCTAGCTCTAGGGCTACTATTGTATAACATCATCTTGTTGTGGAATACTTCAGAACAAAATCAGAATGTTGGCATAGTCAAGATAAATGGTGTAAACCACACTTGCAAAGACTAATATTGAGTAAGACTAATAACACAAGCAAATTAGATCTTGAAGTTGTATACTTTGTCCAGAACCAGGAAGCATATTTACGCAGTATTTTAAATCATATAGTCACCTGTTCTATGACAAACTATTAAATTACCTTTTTGAAAACACAAGAAATGTCCTTTGAAGACATTTTCTGAAAAACTTTTTTTTACAGGTGAAAAAGTAAGTGTCTTGGTAAATAATCATTTTTAATTTCTATCAAAATAAAATATATGCCTGGCATTTATATTGCTGATATATAATTTTCTTGCCAGAGCCATTTATCAAAAATGGTAAAAAAAATTATTTGTGACTAGGCTGTTGGAATAAAAAAATAGGGTATTTTTAAAAAAACTTTGAAATTATTTCTGAATATGTAAATGATGGAATGTTGTAGCCAAACAAAACTGTATTTGCAAAAAGTCAGACTTATTGGCTCATGAATTGGCTTATGAATGATTTTATAAAGATTCACTGGATGGCTGGGAGAGTCACTCTTGTTCTTTACAATACCGGTGGAAATAACGATTGCCCCAATTCAGCAAAGCACATCAGTCCATGCTTAACTTTAACAGACTTAAAATCAATGGGACTACTCAGTTGCTTTAAGTTAACCAGAGGTGTAAGCACTTTGCAAAAGTAGGGCCTACGTAATTTTATGAAGAAAAAGTAGTGTGTCTCATTTCTAACCCAATATTAAGTTTCTAAACTAGCAACCAACTTTTCCCACAAATCTTTGAGCAGGTTCTAACATTTTAAACAAGGAACTCATGTGGAGAGCAGCATGTCAGCAGCATAATCTGAGGAAAGTTCCATGCATGTGCAGATGGCACATTTTGCTGAGTACTGTTAATCCTCAAAGCAATGCTTTCACAATCTTTTTTTCTGTTGTGTGAAAGTGATCACCTCTGTATTCTTGTCTGTGTTTGTATAGCTCCCAATACAATCGGGCTCCAGTTGCCATTGAGACCACCATAATATAAATATTCTTGATTAATAATGCCCACCTAAAATATTTTTAAAACATTACAGGTGCGTCTAGACTGGCAAGATTTTACACAAAAGCAGCCACTTTTGCGCAAAAACTTGCCAGCTGTCTACACTGGCCGCTTGAATTTGCGCAAGAACACTGACGTTCTAATGTAAGAATTCAGTGCTTCTTGCGCAAATACTTTGATGCCCCTGCTCAGGGATAAGCCTACTTGCGCAAGAGGGCCAGTGTAGACAGGCACCTTCATTTTTTGCGCAAGAAAGCTCAGTGTTATACTGGGCACTGATGCTTTTGTGCAAAAGCACTTTTTGTTCAAAAGCATCTGTGCCACTCTAGATGCTTTTTTGCAGAAATACTTTTAACTGAAAAACTTTTCCGTTAAAAGTATTTCTGCAAAATCATGCCAGTTTAGACGCAGCCCTTAAGAAATAATAATGTGGGTCGAGAAATGATTTATCTACAGCATTTTCCTTACATTATTGAGAGGCTAGTAATAAATTGTCTGAGGTTATTTTTCCAAGATTTGACACCCTGTGAGAATCTCCAAATCCAGAGGTCTATGGGCAAGATGTATTGCTCTGTATATTGTCCTGGATTTTGCCAGAATGTTGAGCAGTTTGGGTTACTCGTCTGAGCCTGCCATGAGGGAGTTGTCACAAGTCAGATCTTAACTACTTCCCTTTGCCTCCAAATCCTTTTCCGTTGTCATATGATCTCTCTACAGCATCATCTCTGCCACTTTGGCTTGGGCCACATTACTTCAGTCATGCCAGGAGGGAAAATCAACTGAAATACACCATGGCTATGTACAAAATGTTTTTTCTCAATGTATATTTAAAGGGATTTGATGGTGGTGCATGGGGAAAAAAATTTGCTCCACAGGTTCCACATTGCTTTAGTCAGAAAGGTACGGCTGCCTAAGAGAAGAGAGAACAAAAATAAGGCCTGGCTAGAGCTAACCAGTCTGCATCTCTATTTGTAAAATATTCACAGAATCAAGAAATAACACCATCTTGTCTTCATTGTTTACAATGTCAAGGGGAGTGTTTAGTGTTTTAAGCAGAGACCATCAAAACTATATCTTGCTGGGATGTGCTTGAGAAACACAAACCTGGGCAGTGTAACAGTATTAGCAATTTGCAAACCTCATTGTAAACAAGACTTGACTAGAGCACACATAAGAAAGGTGCGGTTGACATGGAATAGACAAGAAGGTCAGATCTGGTCTTAAAAGGAGGGCTTGTCTAAAGCATGCAGAGAGGTATTAGAAGGATGGCATTAAAATTTAACAAGTTTAAAATCTCTTTATAATCACAGCTTTCTTAGAGACTTTAAAAATACACCGTATGGCTTGCTGTGTACTTAACACAAAATAATATAAACCCTGTGATTTTTATGCTTTTTAAAAGTGTTTACAGTTCAATTTTTGAGGTCATTGAGTATTTCTAAAGATGGCAAAAAATCTTCAACAGAAGATATTGTTTTAATTCCAATCCCTGCAGCTCATACCCTCTGACAGTTATCATTAAGAGACCTCTCAAAATTTGGAAGCATTTTGGAGCCACGAGTATGAACATAGTCCAATGGATGAGCCATAGAACTGGGAACCAAGAGAGAGGGGATCTGTTCACAGCTCTCTTCAGTTTTGATCCTGCAAAAACATATGTGTGTGCTCAGCTTTGCACACGGGCAATCCTATTCAGAGAGACAACTTGTGAATAAAGTTAAGCACATGCATGAAGTATTTGCAGGATGGAGGCCTTACTGGTTTTTTGTTTGAGGTTGAGTAAGTCATTTTACTTTGTGAAGTACTTTAAATTTTGTGGTAAACCCCACTCTTAAGTGCTAAGCAGTACTAATCATGTATTTTATTATTAGAAGCTCTCCTTACTGCTAGTGGGGACTAACAAGCATCCCTAGTGGAGCAGGTGTTTTGGAATAGGGATGGTATACCATACAGCTAATTGCCTGATGCAACCAAAACTTATTATCTGCTTGTGGGGCTCACTGCAGGACATTTGCCTATTCCCTGTAAGAGACCCTAGAGACAGCCCTTCATAGAAAGGGCAAGATTCCCAGCTCACTATGTTTGTACTCACATTCTTGTACAACACTTGTGTTTGGGAGATACTGAAGGCTGTCACTGTCCTTCAGTCTAGAAGGCACAACTACCGTCTTTTAGCGAATATAACCCGTGGGCTATATTCGTTGTTACAAACCCCGCACCTCCCCTGCGGGCTATACTTGTGCACGAGGTTTATAGGGTTTTTTTACTCGATAAGAACATAAGAACGGCCGCACTGGGTCAGACCAAAGGTCCATCCAGCCCAGTAGCCTGTCTACCGACAGTGGCCAGCACCAGGTGCCCCAGAGAGGGTGGACCGAAAACAATGATCAAGCGATTTGTCTCCTGCCATCCCTCTCCAGCCTCTGACAAACAGAGGCCAAGGACACCATTTTATCCCCTGGCTAATAGCCGTTTGTGGACCTAACCTCCATGAAATTATCTAGCTTCTCTTTAAACTCTGTTATAGTCCTAGCCTTCACAGCCTCCTCTGCCAAGGAGTTCCACAGGTTGACTACATGCTGTGTGAAGAAGAACTTTCTTTTATTAGTTTTAAACCTGCTACCCATTAATTTCATTTGGTGTCCTCTAGTTCTTCTATTTAGGGAACTAATAAATAACTTTTCTTTATCCGCCCTCTCCACACCACTCATGATTTTATAGACCTCTATCATATCCCCCCTCAGTCTCCTCTTTTCTAAACTGAAAAGTCCCAGTCGCTTTAACCTCTCCTCATATGGGACCCGTTCCAAACCCCTGATCATTTTAGTTGCCCTTTTCTGAACCCTTTCCAAGGCCAAAATATCTTTTTTGAGGTAAGGAGACCGATGGAAGAGGATCCCCTCCCCCCCCCCCCACCCTTTCACTACCTTTGCTGGGCTGGGGTTAGGCTCCCAGCCCGCGACTAAACAATGCGGGGAAACTTACAAGGGGCGCAGCAGCCGGGAACGCTCTGGAGCCAGGACAGAGGCATCCCTAGTAGAGGCCCAAGGCAGGGGGCTCCGAGCCTGGGCTGACAAAAGGAAGGAGCCCGGAGCAAGTTGCTCAGTGGCCAGCAGCGGCAGAGTCTGCAGGTGGCCACGGCTCACAGGAGCAGAGCCAGGGCATGGTGCTTGTTGCTCGTTGCTCCTGCACGATCCAGCCGGATGCCATTTCCTGCGTGCAGCCACCAGACACTGGACCTGCTGCATGCTCGCTTGTTGCTCCCGGGCCGGTGCCTGCCCCGCCACCCCGAACCATGCCTCGCTTGTTGCTCCTGGGCCGAGGCATGGTTCGGGGCGGCGGGGCAGGTGCCGGCCCGGGAGCAACAAGCGAGCGCTCAGTGGGTCTGGTGTGCGGTGGGCGGAGGCTGCAGGCAGGGAAGGGCACCCGGCTGGATCGCGCAGGAGCCAGGAGCAACAAGCACCATGCCCCGGCCCCACTCCTGTAAGCCATGGATGCCTGCAGACTCCCGCCATTGCTGCTGGCCGCCGAGCCCCATACTCGCAACTTGCTCCAGGCTCCTTCCCTTTGTCAAACCGGGCTGGGAGCCTCCCACCTTGCGCCTCTGCTACGGATGTCTCTGCCCTGGTTCCGGAGCGTTCCCGGCTGCTGTGCCCCTTGTAAGTTTCCCGTGTTGTTCAGTCCCAGGCTGGGAGCCTAACCCCCTGCATGCTAAATATACCCCCGGCACAGTCTTGTATACCCCACAAGACTCGTGTGCAGGGTATGTATGATTTTTTTTACTGAAATAGCAAAAACCGTGGGGTATATTTGGGTGCGGGTTATATTTGGGTGCGGGGTATATTCGCTAAAATATGGTACCAGTCTGTGGAACAGAGAAATTTCAAATCCTCCTCCTCCTGTTGCGATGATATAGAGTTTGTGAATACCTTGCATAGTGACAACAGCCACAGTGATAGTCAGTTTTGATGTTAGAAAGAAAGAGAGAACTGGATTTGGGCATTGCCCAACAGCCTAAGCAAGGGCTTACCTTTGGCTCCATTGCAGATAAGTCCTATCTGCTCTGTAACCTGTAAAAATCCTACAGGATCAAAAGAATAGTGCTTTAAAACAGCTGTACCAAAAAAAACCCTCATTGCAACCACCTCACGGTCCTGGCATAGATTTGAAGGATCCCACAAGGTTACTGGTATCCCAGTAAGCCAATAACTTGCCTTTTGTTTGGGTGTGAATAATTAGACACCTGTTCTAAAAGCAATAAATACAACTCTTAAGAAAAATGTTGGTTCCCTAGTTAAATTGATTGGGTATTACAGGACACTGCACAAAATAAGTGGCCCCATCAGAGCATTTTTTATATAGCTCTCAACTGATGTAAATTGTCATAGTTCTGTGGAAGTCAGGGGAGCTATGCTGATTAAACCAACTGAGAATCTGCCCTTAAACTCTATGATGCATGTGAAAAATCACAGCTATACACACATGCCGCTTTTCTCTTGAAAGATTGCTCTAGAAAGAAGGGTGGGGAGCTGTTAGGAGACAGACTGAGCCTTTCAGGAGTTCATGACTTTTTAATAACATCAAACAGCACTACCAAAATGAAAGGCTAGTATTCTTCTGTGGTTGATAGGAAATAGTGATTTCTCCTCCCTTCAAACCAATAAATACTTTGGCACAAAGGCTTTCTATGGTAAAGCTATCTGAACTGAAAAGCAAAACTGCTAGTTTTTCTTATTCATGTGACAGAGAGAATTGTTCCAGTAAATATTTGGTATGTAAATCAAATAAACTCCCTATTAAATATAAGCACAAGTACTGTGAAAATGTGGCCATTCCAAGACACATGTTCTGATGCCAGCATTTTTTAGATGAACTCTACAAAGAAGGGAATAAACTATGGAACAAAATGACCTGAAGCAATAATTGTCAGTGACAGACTGTCATGGAGAAACTAGTATAAAATAAGTCACACACAAAGAATTTAGAAAGTGATTTCTGTTGTACATGTAGGAGCAGTAAGCCACTGATGAAACCACCATACATGTTATTAGACTCCATAAAGGGATAATTCACTGAAATTCCCTGGCCTGCTTTACAGGAGGTCAGACTAGATGATCTAATGGTCTCTTCTGGTCTTTAAATATGTGAATCTCTTATCTTTTGTAAGTATTATTATTTGTTTAGTGTGAACAACTTGCACAGAATGGTACTGTACAGCAAATAGGCACAGTCTTTGCTCCGAAGAGCATGCAGTTTAAAGATGCACACATAGGAGGCTGGTTGTACTGAAACCTAGCTGAGGTGGTAAATTAGTGGTTTCAGAGTTGTTTGTCTTATTTGTAATAATCTAATGTCTTGTAGGCAATCAATAAATGCTCTTCTTAATAAACATCCTAAAACATCAGTGCTTTTAGAAAGAATGTATTAAGAACCAAATACATACCCTGGGTCTAATTCTCCACTGGAAGTAAAACACTGATAAAATAGACTGGTACTCACTTTTCTATCACCACTTACATAAATGAAGGTATATGGCATGCGTATGTCAAGCTCATAATATTTGAGACAGGGAAAACTATTTGACAAGATTAGCTATTGTAGGCCACAGAACAATACTAAATATTTTAGCCAAGGCCCAGGTAACCAGGTTTATTTTGAAAGGAACCTAATTGGCTGTGCTTATTTCTACGTTTAATCCAGTACAAAACTATTTGTTTTAGTAGAGAAGATGCTGAAGTGGTTTTATTAGAAATGCTTGTTTTTAGTCAGTGTGAAGAAGTGGGTTCTGGCCATGAAAGCTCATAATACCATATACATTTTTTATTAGTCTCTAAGGGTATGTCTACACTATCACCCTAGTTCGAACTAGGGTGGTTAATGTAGGCATTCGAAGTTGCAAATGAAGCCCGGGATTTAAATATCCCAGGCTTCATTTGCATCTTGCCGGGCGCCGCCATTTTTAAATCCCCGTTAGTGCAGACTCCGTGCCCGCGGCTACACGCGGCATGGAGTAAGTAGTTCGAATTAGGCTTTCTAATTCGAACTACCATTACACCTCGTTTGTAGAAAGCTTAATTCGAACTACCTACTCCATGACACGTGGCAGCGCCCGGCAAGATGCAAATGAAGCCCGGGATATTTAAATCCCAGGCTTCATTTGCAACTTCGAATGACTACATTAACCACCCTAGTTTGAACTAGGGTGGTAGTGTAGACATACCCTAAGATGCTACAGAACTATTTGCTGGCGGGGGGAAAGAGTTAAAGCTTTTTCAGTTACAGACTAACACAGCTACGCCTCTGAAACTTTTAATCATCATGTAACTGTGAGACAATAACTTCCATTGCCAAATTTAAGCCCAGGACTTCATTGGAACAGGCTTACTGATATGACATCATAAACAGTGTTGGCCAGTCAGTAGTTGGTGGCAGTTCCAGGAGTAGGTTAATTTATCACAGTAGTGTACTGTGGTTTAGAGCTAACTGGCTCTGCTCAATCAGTCTCCTAGATTCTTGGGTTTTAGACCACGCAGTTCATCCTGTCTGACCTCCAGCATAATGCAGTCCCTAGAGTTTTCCTCAGTAATTCTTACATCCAGTTCATAACTTCTGACTGAGCCAGAGAGTTTTGTTCAGAAAAACATCTAGTCTTGATGTAAAAGATATAGAAGGACATTTATTATGTGTGTGGAAAGCAGTATGATGCCTCTAAACCATATCAAGGTTTTATCCAATAAATCAGTTAAAGGATTGTAGTAGATCTGCCACTTGATCTATTAAACACAGACATGTCCAGCTCTGCCTATTGCTCTTACACGTCATGGAATGTGTCAGAACTGTTGGGCTTGGGAGAGATGTTCATGTCAGCAGAACACATTCCACAAGAAGCCAGCAAGTACCCAAGTAAGGCCATCTTCGTTGTCTGCACCTAATCTAATCTGTTGGATAGATAACAAAAGGTTAGAGTGTATATTTATAAGCCTTTATATAGTATTTCAAAATCCACAGGGTTTTGTTTTTATCAGTTATCATCCATCTGCTGGCAGAAGCTATTGTTTTGGCCTAGTCTATGTATTGCTGTGCAGATTAGGCCAAAAGCTAATTGAAGGTTGCTATTCTCTGTGAGGTAAATTTTAGGTAGACCTAATTGCAATCTCCTTAGTGACCCCCTTGGAGCAGTGCAGCTCTACGCAAGCCCTTCCTCATGGTTTGTGGCTCAATGTCACTAACACAGAATGGGTAGCTTAGGCCAGAGAATGGTCACAGGTTGGAGATGCACTGATTCAGCTCACCTCTTAGCTTTTGTCTGTACATCTTATATTAAGTCCAAGCCCTAGTTTAAAGCTCTGTTCCTTCATCTCAACTCCTATGGAAGGGGATTGGTGCAAAAATTCCCTCACCCCACAGTAGAGAGGTTAAATGAAGGAGCAATGAATAGAGCCCTACAGTTTAATGCTGAAATGTCCGTGATTGAGAATTTTTAAATATATTTTAACAAGGAAACATTTATATAATTCAGAATTGTCCATAATCAGAGTAGACATCAGCCTCTGAAGATCTGGAGACCACATTAAGAACATAAGAACGGCCATATTGGGTGAGACCAATGGTCCATCCAGCCTAGTATCCCGTCTGCCGACAGTGGCCAATACCTTCAATCTTTGGCAGTCCAAAGGGAAACACTAATTAAGCTACTAAACAGCCATAAAGCTACTAAAAATCAGAGCAGTCAAGCACTGAGAACTATCTAACTACATCCAATATTCAAATCAGAGCAGCATAAATAAGAGGCAAGAGAGCACAAAGCTTAAGTAACTGCATAACCAAGCAGAGTATGTCTTTTAAAAGTAATACTGATTGCTTAAAGCAGTGTGCTTCTAGAGATGGGAACATCATCTCAAAAATTATGAATATATCATGAAGTGTTTATGCCACCTGATAAATCACAGTAGCAGACCCCACCAGTGTGTATGCTACCAAATTCAGCCACATATTCTCTTTCTTTTGGCCCAGAACTAACTCCAACATCGTATTTTTTAAAAAGAGCATTATTGGTATAGCGCAATTCATGAGTCTTCAAGGCAATACATCAACATTGCAGGTGCCTTTGCCTTTAACCTGTAGAACTTTTCTTACTATGCAGGGTTATCAGGAGAAGCACTCAAATAGACATAATAAAAATAATTTATATAAAGAATATTTCTCACTAGTTTTTATGCTCTTCAGCTATGGCAGATTTTATCCATCCTTTTGGCATGGAATGTATTGCCTTTGGAATGTATTGTACATGTCCACCTGAGGACATAATTTGGCCCAGTGGTATTTTTTTCTTTTAACATGGGTCTTTGATTACTTACATATGAAATATAAAAATAAATTATGCACCAGTAAACTGATGTGTAAGGTGAATTAATATCTTAGTGCTAGATTTTCGAAGGCATTTAGGCACCTAAAGGTGCCCATTGGAATTTCTAAAAATACCTAAGCAGATTAGGTGTCTGCTCTATTGAAATCAATGTGAGTTAAATGCCTAACAAGATTAGGCCCTTTTGAGAACTCACTTTAAGCCTGTTATCTTCAGGGCCCTAAATATCTTTGAACATCTGGACCTTAGCACTACAGCTGATTTTTTTTTCCACCAGTCAATCATTCATGTTCAGTTTTCACTAAAAGGTCAGAAGCAGTCTCATCCTCCAAATTATACTGTTTGGGTAGCTTCAAGAGGTGAAGCAAACTGGGTCATTATACATGTTTATTCTTGGGGATACACATTGTCTAATACATTTTAGTTATCCTCAGAAGAGTACCTCCTCCATAAGTTATTGGTTTGCAGTATGACTCACGGCAGTGAAAAGATTAATTCGTCCTGTTTTGGAAAATCATAGTCAAACATAATAAATATGTTTGCAACTTAACTAAAATATATGAACCCAAGCCTATAAAAATGAATGCATATATATGAAATAATTATGTCTAAATTAGCTGTTACCAGTCAAAAAAAGAGATCTAGGCGTCACCATGGATAGTTCTCTGAAAACATGGGCTCTGTGTGCAGTGGTGGTCATAAAAGCTAACAATGTCCGGAACCATTCAGAAATGGATAGATAATAAGACAGAAAATAGCATAGTATCACTATATGAATCCATGATACACCCACACTTTGAATACTGTGTGCAGTTCTTGTCACCCAACTCAAAAAGAATTGGAAAAAGTACACAGGACAACAAAAATGATTAGGGTTAGGGAAACCTTCCATATGAGGAGAGAGCAAAAATACTGGGGCTGTACAACTTGGAAAAGAGGTGACTAAAGGCAGGTCTACACTATTGAAGGAAGGTTGGCTTAAGGTATGCAATTCTACATATTTAACACAGTTTGAGTTGATGTACCTTAAGCTGAACTGTGGGAGGTTGATGGGAGAAATATTCATGTCAGCTTCCCTTACTCCTCACAAACAGCGAGGAGTGTCAGCACTAATGGAGCATCCCCAGCATTTGATTTAGCATGTCCCCACTAGATCCATTAAATTGAACGCTGGAAATTGGCCACTACAGCATCGATCTTCCCAGCTATGTAGACATACCCCAAGAGGGGGATAGTATAGATGTATATTGAATGGTGGAGAAAAGGTGAATATAACACAAGAACCGGGATTCAGCCAATGAAATTCATAGGCATTAGATTTAAAACAAACATAAGGAAGTTTTCTTCACACATCTCATAGGCACCTTTGAAAATCATTGCCCAGGGATATTGTGAAGACTAAAAATACAACTGGATTAAAAAAATAAGTTTGTAAGCCAAGATGTTCAAGGACATGACTCCATGCTCTAGGACTATGTCTAGACTCCAGAGCTTTTCTGGGATAGCAGAGATGTGTTCAGAGAACACATCTACTTTTTTCAGAACAGTTTCTGAAAAAGCGGATGTGTTCTTTTGGCATTCCTGTATTCCTGTCAGTGAGAGGAATGAGAGATGTTCCGAAAGTGCAGTTTTTTCTGAAATTTGGCCCCGGGTAGACAGGCCAAATTTCAGAAAAGTCTCTTTCAGAAAAAAAGCGGAAAAAGATATGCAAATTGAGGTTTGCAATTTGCGTATCTTTTTCTGACTTTTCTCGGCAGTGTAGACATAGCCTCAATGTCACTAAATTTCTGACTACCAGATGCTGGAACTGGAGGACAGGAAAATGAATACTTTAATAAATTGTCCTGTTTGGTTCATTCCTTCTGAAGCATCTGTCCCCAGGCACTGCTGGAAGACAGGATACTGGACTAGGTGGATCTTTGTTCTGACCCAGTATTACCATTCTTATGTTCCTAATATTATAATAGCATGTTATATAGAGATGATCAAAATAATGGGTATTAAATGTTGTTTCCTATCTGTCATTGGCTTCAATTCTTTTTTATGAAAGAAGCTTTACCACAGTTGAGAGATCTGGTGTGCCAACTATTTTCCTGCACCTTCCATTCAGCTCTGCATGCTTTCACTTACAATGAAATATAGGCTGCTACCTCAGTCATAAGAATGGTATTTGGAGCAGCAAGCTCCACCATGAACTAGATGACACAACCTTGAAAAAGAACTAGGGAATCTGCAGCAGCCCACCTGAGCTAACAAACATGCTAATCATTCAGGGCCCAGTTTTGTCACCTTTACTCACTTTGGGTACGTCTAGACTACAGGGTTTTGTCGACAGAAGCTTTGTCGACAGATACTGTCGACAAAGCTTCTGTCAACAAAGAGCGTCTAGACTACATCCAGTTCTGTCGACAAAACAAGCCGCTTTGTCGACATAACAGTGTGGACACAAAGGACAGTGTAGATGCAATAATGCCTTCTGTCGACAGAACTCTGTCAATAAAAGGTGTTATTCCTCATAGAATGAGGTTTACATACGTCAACAAAACTGCTGAGTTTTGTCGACGTTATGTCGACATAACTCAAAGGCAGTGTGGAGGCAGGGATAGTTTTGTCGACAAAAGTCCACTTTTGTTGACAAAACCCTGTAGTCTAGACACACCCTTTGGGTAATACGCAAATGATCAAGTAGTCTCCTTAACTTTAGTTGACTATTCATAGAGAAAGATGTTGTTCTCTGTAAGTAAGGATGACAGCGCTGGGCTCTGGATTGGATAAAAGGGATATAGAATTACAGTTCCCAAATGTGAATCCTGAGGCTTGCGCCAGGGGTTGTTAACCACTGATTTGGGCCATAGCACTACTTTCTGCAATTAAGTGGAATGGTAGTGGTACAAGTTGACTTTTTTGCTGGCTCTCTGCACCGGGGTGAATTTCACCCTCTGTGATTTAATTAATAATTAGACACTACTTTTTATTTCACAGAATTGTTTAGATCCATGTTGGAGATGTGATTTCTTAATACCTTAGGGTATGTCTACACTACAAAGTTAATTTGAACTAACAGCCGTTAGTTTGAATTAACTTTCATAGGCGCTACACAGGCAAACCGCTAGTTTGAACTTAATTCGAACTAGCGGAGTGCTTAATTCGAACTAGGTAAACCTCATTCTACGAG
Organism: Pelodiscus sinensis; assembly: GCF_049634645.1. Taxonomy (NCBI): domain Eukaryota; kingdom Metazoa; phylum Chordata; order Testudines; family Trionychidae; genus Pelodiscus; species Pelodiscus sinensis. The sequence continues at coordinate 46,313,143 of NC_134714.1, read as the reverse complement.
GACTAATGCCTACTTCGAATTACGTAGTTCGAATTAAGGGCTGTGTAGCCACTTAATTCGAACTAGTGGGAGGCTAGCCTTCCCCAGCTTGCCCTGGTGGCCACTCTGGGCACCACCAGGGAAACTTGTCTGTCCCAATCCTGGCTTCAGAGCCCTTAAAGGGGCATGGTCTGGCTACGGTGCCCGTGCCAGGTGCAAGCCTGACAGTACCCAGCCAGCAGACCCTGCACCTGGCACGGCACGAGCCAGCCACCCGCTGCCACCCAGCCTTCCGCCTCATCCCGGGACCAGGCTGGCAGCTCCCAGGAGCCTACCCGGGGCCGCAAGAGGTGGGCGCCCGCCTGGTCTAGTGCGGACATCGTGGACCTCATCGAGGTTTGGGGGGAAGCCTCCAACGTCCACGACCTCCGCACTAGGCACAGGAAAGTGGCCGTCTAGGGCAGGATAGCTGCCAGCATGGCCACCCAGGAGCAGGTTTGCATGAAAATCAAGGTGGTCCACTGAGACCCCCGACCCTGAGCTTTGAACATAAAAACATAAGAATGGCCGTACTGGGTCAGACTAAAGGTCCATTTAGCCCAGTAGCCTGTCTGCCGACAGCGGCCAACACTAGATACCATGGAAGGGATGGACCGAAGACAATGACCAAGCCATGTGTCTCATGCCATTCATCTCCAGCCTTCCACAAACAGAGGCCAGGGACACCATTTCTACCCCCTGGCTAATACCACTTAATGGACCCAACCTCCATGAATTTATGTAACTTCTCTTTAAACTCTGTTATAGTTCTAGCCTTCACAGCCTCCTGCAGCAAGGAGTTCAACAGGTTGACTATTTGCTTTGTGAAGAAGAACTTTCTGTTATTAGTTTGAAGCCTGATACTCATTCATTTCATTTAGCGTCCTCTAGTCCTTCTGTTATGGGAACTAATGAAGGACTTTTCTTTATGCACCCTCTCCACACCACTCATGATTTTATAGACCTCTATTATATCCCCCATCAGTCTCCTCTTTTCTAAGCTGAAAAGTCCCAGTCTCTTTAGCCTCTCTTCATATGGGACCTGTTCCAAACCCCTGATCATTTTAGTTGCCCTTTTCTGAACCTTTTCCACGGCCAAAATATCTTTTCTGTGGTGAGGAGATCACATCTGTACACAGTACTGAAGATATGGCGTACCATAGTTTGATACTTCCCCTCCTCCTTCTTCCCCTGGCTTCCCCCTTCCAGCTCCCTCTTCCCAGGTTTCCTCCTCACTTCTCCCACCCTCTCTCTTCCCCTCTCACACCTCCTTTTCCCAGTCTCCCCGAGTTTTGTTCAATAAAGAGAGTTTCTATTTTTGAACACACGTGTCCTTTATTTTGTACATCAGGAAAGGGGGCGGGAGGGGTAAGTGGAAGGAGGTGAGGGAGGAATGGGGTATGAGCCCCCGATGGGGAGGACTGGGGTGGCTGTGTGGGCTCCTCGGGGTGGAAGCTCTCCTGCAGCCCCCTATTGACACACACACACCCCGGATGGCAGCCTGCGGCAAGTGCAACCGGGCTGATGGCCGAGTGCTGTGATGTGCCGAGTGTGGGCATTCAGGGCACTCCAAGCCAGGACTGCTTTGCTGTCCCTCATCGAGTTAGACAATTGAGCGGGGAACCCCTGAGAACTGTCTGTCCGGGGTGGGGGTCGGGTCCCTTTAAGCACAGCCCTCGGCTAGCCTGAGACAGCAGCTCCACTCTCTAAGTCCTAATCTGATGCCCTGCCGGCACTGCTTCCGGCCAGCCTTAACCTTGGTTCAGGGTCCACTCAATGTGGACATGCTAGTTCGAATTAGCAAAATGCTAATTTGAACTAGTCTTTAGGTCTAGATGCACTAGTTCAAATTAAGTTAGTTCGAATTAGTGCTGTAGTGTAGACATACCCTTACTATTTTCCAATATTAAATAAATGCAACTCCATACTGGACTGAATTAAAAGGCACAAAAGCCCTACATAGTTTGTACTTGGTGCTGAATCCTTCATTTTGATGATTGCAGTCATCATTCATCTAAAGAGAAGAAGCTATGATTGTTAAGCCTCATTATTTTCAATGAGGCTTGACAGTTGCAAGGTTAAACAGAAGACAGCAACTTTCATCCCACTGGTATTTCTTTTCAAATATGGGCAACTCCTCACTCACTTGTCTAATTTGGTGTCCTTTGTCATTGGTTGATCACAAAATTGTGATCATATCTATATATCTAAAAACGCTTGCAGGAGAAATTGTTAACACTGACCTCTATTCCATATTTACCTTACGATCTTAAAGGTACTTAAATAACTGAAACCATTGTAGTTTTTTCTTCGTGTGTGCAGCTGCACAGCATTACTTTTAATACAACAGTGATTTATAATAAGGCATGCTGTCAAGTGGTTCTATTTTCCAAAAAATAACGAACCCTCAAATCTCAGACTTTCAGTATGTCAGATTAGTTTCTCATCCCTCTTGTTCCATAGCTGAGGTGGTATTTTCCTGACAAAATCTGGAGATAAGTACTAATATGAGGGAAATTCTCATAGGTGCTTAAAGTGGCAGAGAAGGTTGTTGTGTGCTATTGAACACAATACGTAAGATTATCTATGAAAGCTAAAGGTCCTAACAGTTGCTGAAAGTAAAGGGAGTTGAATGATGATATGTAACTCAGGCCTGGCCTCCTTCCCTATTTATATTCCTATAACACTGAGCCTTGTGAGTCTGAACAGGTGTAGAGACAGTGACAGCCCTAGCCATTTTGCCAGCCAAGAAAGAAAATGGTTTGGAGCATGCTCTCTCATAGCAGCTGAAAGTAGGAGAAAACATAGCCAGTCAATCAAGATCGGGGGCGGAGTGGGGGAAACAAGTACAGCATTTCAACACTCCTGGAAGTTGGCACCCAGGAAACCACCCTCCATGCCCACCCCTAGAACTAGTCCTGGCCATAGCCCCCATTCATGAAAATTAAAAATGTCATTTTAATCCTTAATCTAAAAAAGCCATCAAAGGAAAGCTACTCTTCTTGGATATTTCCCAGATCTTTTACAGAGGCGTTAGGCAATTTCTGGGTGGTGCAGGATAGGGAACTAAAAACCATTCAGTGAAAAAGGGCACTTCTCCTGATAAGATACAGCTGATCTGAGCCTTAGCTGTTGTGAATTGGTATTTTTTTCATTGACTTCAGTGGTTCAAATAAGAGCTGATTGGAAAATGTAATTCCTATCCCATGGGAAAAGATTTTGAAATTTTGCTTCATCCTGAATTGGGACAAAAAAGTAGAAATCTTGGAATTATTTTGTGAAACTAAGTATTTCATTTCACTTGATTAAAGCCTTTCATTTCAATGAGGTCAAATTGTTTTGTTTCAAATGTATAGTTTTAACATTCATAATTGTTTACTATTATAAAAGTTGAAAGATTTTAGTAATTATTTGTTATCAAAATGATGATGTCTGAATGGATTGTTTCATCCTTATAAAATGTTTCAGTAATTTCCTATAAAAAAATTCAACAAAATAGATGCCCTTCCATGAAATGTTTTGATTTTGTCAAATCAGTACTTTCCAAAAGAAAAACATTACATCATATTTTTTTCAACCAGCTCTATTTTAATCTAAGTATTATCCCTGAAACACGAAATGATAAAGTACATGAACTTTGAAGTAAAAGGGGAGAAAACTGTGGCCTATCATTTAGCTATGAGGTAAAATCCGTAGGTCTTCTAGGATCTAAAAGCCATTTACTTACCCAGCCTGGAAAGTCTTTCTCGTTAGAGTAAACTGCATAAGAACTGACTTATGAGAGTTGTGTAGATCATGGTTAGTAATTTGTTTCCTGCCTGACCCTCGCCCCCAAAAGTTTGATAAACTCCTATAAATGCATTTTTTATGGCAAACAATGGAAACAAATGAAAACAAAAGACAAAAGAAAAAAAAAACAAAGATAAAAATATAGAGAGAGGGAACAGGAAGAATAGTTAGCCCTTAATGATACTGACTATGATAGTACTTAAAATGTGAAACTACACAGGCATAAAAACCACATCTCCAGTACTATTTAAATTTTGCATATGTAATTTTCTGGTGCCTATAGATAATCTTCCCCTCAGTTACTTTTGGGTAGAGAGTTCCTATTGTAGTTTCAGGAATTAAGTCATCTGAATAGAACAGTAAAAGCTGTAGTTTCATAGTGCACAGAGGTTACTAAAAAATCTGAGTGATTCAGTATCTATTGTTCACATTAGTCATTATTGGACGTTATAACTTGTGGCGGTGAATCCAAGAAGCATGATCTAATTATTTTGCACTGGAGTCACTAATATATCCTTTAAGTCAAATGCATTTTTCAGCTCTAAGTGGGCTGAATTACTTTTATATTGTATTTATGTTTCAGTACTGTGCAATATATATGTGTGTCTATTAGGGATATCAACGTGTAGTTGACTACACAATTAACCAATAAGCTTGACTACACGCATTTCCCACCCACCCATCCTCTGCCTCTGTGAGTATGGTTAGATTACAAATTCCAGGGACGAATTTGCTCTTCCATTTTTTTTTCCAGAAGAGTAAACACACTTTTTCGGAAGCCCCTGTATTCCTCGTTCCACTGTCTAGATGGCCCAAATATCAGAAAAGCCTCTTCCAACAAAAGGATCGAGAAAAGCTGCAGTGTAGCCATACCCTTTATCAGAGGCAGAAAGGGGGGGAGGGAGCAGGAGCTGGTGCTCAGGGGAGCCAGCTTAAAAGCCATTTCCCCCTGGCACTGTCTCCACAGTGCCAGCTGACCACTCCCCACCCCCACTTCTGTGCAGGGAGGGGAAGGTGTCAAGGGAGGCTGCCGCGAAACAGCCTCTGTCCACGGCGGGCCCAAGCTCCCTGCAAATAGAGGCTGCTCCGCATCCCACAGAGTAGCCTCTGTCCACAACAAGCCTGGGCCTGCCGCAGGCAGAGGCTGGTCACTAGCAGCAACCCCTGTCCACGGGGGATCTATGCTCCCTGCGGACAGCCTCTGTCCCCCCTTCCCACGGATAGGGGCTGCTGCCAGACCAGTCTCTCTCTGTGGCAGTGCCAGGGGACCTCAGACCTCAGCAGACAGGGGCTGCTGCCACCCTACGCTGCTGCTTCTTTATCAGAGGCAGCAGCCCGGGGCGGCAGGCAGCTGATCTCTGCAGGAAGCTGGTTTTTAAACTGGCTCTACTTGCGGACTGGCTCCTGCCTGACAGCCTGCTGTGCTGCTTCTGATAGTGTGGCAGCAGCATGGGGTGACAGGGGTCTACCCAGGAATGGGGCCAGAGTGCATTGGCTGCCAGACCCAGCTAATTGGAATCACAAGTCATAACTCTTGTTAACTAGCATGAGAGGTGTGTGCATGATACTCTGGGCCTGGCACTGAAAACATTCCCTTTTCCTCAATGTCCAGCTTTATGCTATGTGTTTATTTATGGGGGAACCTTACTAGAAGGATTACATTAAAAATAGATAAATTGAGGAAATACCTAGATACACTTTCAATGGAATGCTTAAGAAAAATGTGTGTGACTGCAAACTGCTGGACAAATTTAGAATTTGGGTTTGGCTACATGCCACGAACAAGAAATGAAGCTCCTGATCTTACAAAGTATTGAACACCCTCACTCTCATTGCATTGAAGTCTATGGGAATTGATTATACTGAAGTTCGCAGGGTTTGACCCTAACGTATTGTATGTTCTTGTTTGTGTAATCAATTCGAAACATATGAACTGGTGTAGAAATAACATCTTTTATACTTTCAGCCCTGAAACATGACTAGTCATATATTTTGAAAAGAACCTTTGATATATACACACATGGGATTTTTAGAAGTAAACACAGTATATGCAAGGCACCTTGCACAATTGAGCTAAAGCCTGTTCTACCCTTCAAAATGAGATTGACCTAGCTACAGTGCTTTGAGCTGTGGAAAAAATGGCACTCTCAGCATCTTAGTTAGGTCAATCTAATTCCCAGTGTAGGTGCAGCTAAGAATTCTTCTGTCAACCTGGCTACCACCTCTTAGAGAAGTGGATTAACTACATTGGTGAAAAAAACCCTTCTGTCAATGTAGAACATAGCCATACTGGGTTAGACCAAAGGTCCATCTGGCCCAGTGTCTTGCCTTCCAACAGTGGTCATTGCTAGATACCCCAGAAGGAGTGAACAGAACAGTTAATCACTACATGATTCCTCTCCTGTCATCCATTTCCAGCCTCTGACAAACAGAGGCTAGGGACACCATTTCTACCCATCCTGACTAATAGCCATTGATGGTCCTTACCTCCATGAATCTATCTAGTTCTTTTTTAACCCCTGTTAAAATCCTGGTCTTCGCAACATCCTCTGGCAACAAGTGCCACAGGTTGACTGTGCACCACATGAAGAAAAACTTCCTTTCATTTGTTTTAAACCTGCTACCTATTAATTTCATTTGGTGACCCCCTAATTCTTATATCATAAGAACAAGGACATAATTTTTCCTTATTCACTTTTTCCACATCAGTCATGATTTTATAGACCCTTTAGTCTCCTCTTTTCTAAGCTGAAAAGTCTTAGTCTTTTTAATCTCTCTTTATATGGAACCCGTGACAAATCCCTCATCATTTTGTTGCCCTTTTCTGAACTGTTCTATATCCACATAGCATCTGTTCTCCACCCAAATAGCTGCATTGTCACTGGAGCATTGCTCGTGGACACATTGCTTTAGTAACAGGTGCTGATTTGCTTTAAACGAAAATAAGGCAATTGAGTATTTTGTTTAGTGAAGGCAAACAGCCACAGAGTAGGAGGTCCCCCCTCCCAGGAATTTAGTGTGATGCTTGTGTATCACAGCATATTTGCAGCAAGATTTATTCATACAATCCTGTGTAAACCAGTGTATCATGGGGATTTCAGATAGTGTATGAAATACACAGAGGAAAGATGAGTTGATATACACCTCTGACTGTGACTGGGTTGGGCTCTAGGTTAAAAGTTTCTCCTAAGTTGTCTGCATTCTGCCCTCATGTCTGTCTTTTACAGTAATGCTTTGTTTCTTAGCATGACCACCACCAGGAGAGCTAGGTTCAGTGCAAACACAGTCTCAGCCGAACATTCCTAATGATAGCTTCTTTTTTATTTTCTTCCCTCCCTCCTCCCCTTGCCCCCATCCTAGGTTGGAAAGACTGGTGGACGTCCTGAGGAAGAAGGTTGGAGCAGGGACCATTAGGACTGTGATATGATTGAAAGCTCCAGCCTATGGAAGTATTCACATCTGGTGACCAGGCTGCTTCATTCAGCACTGTGTAAACACTAAAGCCTTAACTTAGCAAACAGTTGTTAGAAGTGGGACACTCCAATGACATTCCAGGCTGAGATAAAATCAAATCATAAATGTTTAACCACTTTGCTGCTGAGTTGTGTTATTTGTCAAACTGTATCACTGCTAACATGTATTTGCTTTAAGCAGCTGTATTGTGGTAAGATCAGTGAGTATTGTGGAAATCATTTGTGTGCTGTTTTAACAATAGTCTCTTCTCTCAGTTAAACATCACCGGACTGTTATGTTCTGCATGGTTTAAACCGGTCATGTTCTTACATATGACTTGCTTCTGAGGCCAGTCCTGCAAAGCACAGTCTCAGAATGTAAATCTACTGTGCTATTTATAAATCTGCAAATAATTGACTATTTTAATGTTGAATATATTTCTTAATTGATAATAGAGATTCAGAGTTAATGTTCAGTCTATGTTAATATGATGGCAATGTTTTCATTCTGTTGCACACTCATAATCCCCTTGTTCCCTGTATAGTAGTTGTTAATCAGAGTTATGTATCATGGGGAAGGTACACACATGTCTTTAAAAAGAATCTCTATAGTTAACATAAAATGCTATGACAGAACAGTTTCAGTTCCTTATAAACGTGTTAGATTTCACTAAAAGAATAGATTCATGAATTTGTAAAAATGTAGTTCTAATTGTTGTGTAGTAATAGAAATGTAGCCGTGTTAGTCTGGTGTAGCTGAAGCAAAATACAGGACTATGTAGCACTTTAAAGACTAACAAGATGGTTTAGTAGATGATGAGCTTTCGTGGGCCCACGAAAGCTCATCGTCTAATAAACCATCTTGTTAGTCTTTAAAGTGCTACATAGTCCTGTAATTGTTGTGTGTTACTCTTCCATATCCTTTCAAAGAAAATTTCTGAGGAGTCAGTTACTCCACCTTGCTGGGGCAAAGGAACCATCATTCTCCTCCACTGTATAAGACACAGCCTCACCTCTTTTATATCAATCTTCTTGCCTCTTCCTTGGAAATGAAAGCAGGGAGCATTCTGCTCCTCTCCCTGCTCCTTCCCTCCCGCCACATCTGGCCTTTGTGTGTTTTTGCTGTCTTCTCTCTTTAGTGTTTTTTATAAATACAATGAAAGAAGGAATATAAGAATAAAGGAAGCCTGCAAGATGCCATTTTGTTTAGCATGTGGAGAGTCGAGCTCCATCTTTCCAGTCAGAATCTGCAGTTCTCTTCATTCTTTGCCTGCAGACTTAAGCTGCTCTTGGTTTCAGTCTACCAGCTGGGACACTTACAGGGGATGCAGTAGATCTCCCTCAGGGTATGTTTACCTGTAGACCATTGTACTCATTGTGGCCTAGGAGATCTTGTGAGTGATTTCTAACCATACATTCTGCCCCAGACAGACTGTGATTATAGCTTCTGGGCCTTCATAGTCATTAAACCACAGGTGAACCTATAATGCTTCCAGACCTGAGAGCAGGTAAAACTCAAGAAGAATCTGTAACTGCTACACCAGACTCCAGTTCCTCTTGTGCTCAAAGTAAGCTTATAATTACTGTCCTGAGGATGCTGCTCTCACTAGATTGGAAGCAACTACTGCCCTTTTTCTGATGCTCTTACTGTACCTCCAGGGGTGTAGTGAGTGGCATGCCACATGCTGTGGACACCGTTGTGCCAATTCTGCTTGAAGAAAATGGTCATCTAAGGATGGAAGATGTGATCCATGCTTGAGTTACCTAGGTTTCATGTTTACAGGTTAGGATTTTCCTCTTGGTTCTCTCAAGGGTAGGACTTTTGATTTTTCAGTTTGAACTGCTACAGCACTCTCAGTACAAAAAAAATGAAACTGGTGTGTATCTGATGAACACCAATAAAATACCAGAAATGGTTACTTGTATCTAAGGACTTATCTATCTGCAGTAATGTGGACTGTGGGGTGTGATTTCTAAAGCACACTAACATATTACACATGAACTGGTCCATGCAGAGTGTGCTGGTGTGCCCAGCAGGTTCCCTAGTGCACTATGACCTACTGCTGTTTGAAACAGCACTGTGTTAAAGCTCACTAAGGAATATTATAAGTAGGTTCCAGCTCACAAAATGCTTATGCCCTGATACATTCGTTAGTCTTTAAAGTGTCAAAGGGCTCCTCATTGTTTCATTGAGGACCAGATTTTTAAGTCTCTAAAAGATGCAGATAGCATCTTCAAGAAGCATTTTTAAAATGCTTAAGTAAGCTGCCATTTAAATACGTTGATTTATGTTCCTGCTCCCATTGACTTAAATGGCAATATCCCCAGTGATGTGGGGAATCTCTGTGGGTGAACTGAGCCTACTAAAAGCAAGGGGAGATATGCCATTTTCTTCAGTGAGGGGGTAGGATTTCACTCTATAAGTTTCCCCATCTGTGAAATGGGGTTAATAGTATTTTGCTTTTCCTTGCAGAGTTGTTGTGAGGATATCTGTACAGCACTCTGAAGGCATAAAATACTATATAATACCAAAATAGTTGTTATTTGTTAGTCTCCTAATTTGTAGGGAAAGAATGAAGCGGTGTCAGATTACATTCCAATGGAGATACTTCCTTTGCCATCAGAATAAGTGCTTGTGTTCCATAGGCAAAGACTATAACAACGATATGTAAGCATGGTATAATCCAGGGGTAGGGAACCTCAGGCCCATGGCACACATGGCCCCAAGCTTGCCTGGATCTGGTCCCTGAGGGTCAGAGGCCCCCCCCAGGCACTCCAGACCCACTGCTGTCACACTGCAGGGCTGGAACACAAAATCTACTATTTCACACAAAAGCTACTCACCAAGCTCTGTTGTGTGAGGGGATTGTATGGCCTCAGTGAGGGGTTGGAGGTTTTTTTAGGGGGAGGCGGAGGGGAGGGGCGGGGGTTTTTTGCTTCTCATTTGTGTGTGACAAATTTGTCAGCAGCCCTCAACCCAAAAAGAATTCCCCCACTCCTGAATCACTGGTGTAAGAAGTCTCACCATTATTTTGATGCTACATGGACATATATGTAAATTTCATATCCCTCATGAGATTTTTTGCATTTCTCAGTGTGATTGTGCAGCAAGTGACAACACTAGGAGCCATTCACGATGCATGCCGTGATAAAATATGTAAATAGTTTCACATTGTCTGCGGATAAGAATGTTATTAATGCTTTTCAGCACTGTAATTATATTCATAGTAAGCCTTCCCTAAGCCCTCACTAATTAACAATATTGTGACAAGTCAACTTTAACAGAAAAGAACTGTGGACCTTTAGTCATTTAGTACTGTTTTTCATTCAGCCCATAGCCAAAATCTGATAGCATAGTTTTGTACATTGGCGTCAGGAAAGCTGCTGATAGTTGAAAAGTTCATAGCCCACTCAGTCTTGTTAGTTGAACCCTATAGGTGAAATCAGTTATAACCCTCTTTAAATATATTCAGCCAACAGGAAGACTCATTGGTTAATTATTAATGCATGGGAATTTTAAGATTGTTTTTACAAAAAAACTGTCATACTGAAATAATTTAATAAAGTCAATATGTTGTCACAGTGATAGTCAGAGGTGGTCTTTTTTCAAATTATAAAATATTTTGTAAAATTTTCATTCACCTTACTGTCCAAATTAAAATGGTTTTATAAATAATCTTATTAGATGACCTTGAATTATAATTGCTCTAATTCACACACAAAAATGAAGTTGCTATCTAAATGTCAGTTTCTATATGCTTTTGTTTTCTTTGTTTAATATAACGTCATATGAAAGCTGTGTGTGTGTGCGCGTGTGCATGCGTGCTATTCCCCATGTACCAGAATAAACAATTTATTGTGAGGCAGAGAAAATAGTTGCAACAAACGAATGGCAGTTTCTCTGGTACTACACTTGACAAGAGTTTCAGCATTACAGGAAGTTCATCTGGCTTTTACAATTGCACCAGTTAACATAAGGTCTGTGCAAAGTATTATTTTTCTACCACTGTTCTGGTCAATAAAATTGTATTAGGAAATTTAAAAAAACCAAAGTGTTTCTCTTGTTTTAGCTTGATAGTAAGTCAGCTGCTGGCTTCAGTGATCTAAACATTTCATTCTTCAGTTTTGTTGGGAGCACACGTGTTCTGTGAGGCTTTTAAACAAATACTTGGAATGGTTGAAAGATTTGCATTGCCAGTGCCTAGCTAAATATGTAGTCTTTAGAAAAGATGTGGTTTATTTTGGCACTGTTTAAAAAACTGAAATATTTTAAACATTTGTTAAGTTCAAGCTTGCACATTTGAACTAGCAGTATACATTCCAAAGTTGCATCTCAAGTTACCTGTCTTTGTTTTTTTGCATTTGTAATCCCTTTATTAAAATAGTCTTTGTAAAGTTTTTTATAAAAGTGTAACATTAAAAATTTGTCAAATTAATGAGAGTCAAAATTAATGGCAATGGCAGACATGCAATTTCAAAAATGTCATTTGGAATCTGAAGCTTCATGTCAATGGCCCAGATTTCTGTCTCATAGAATGAATAAATTATATGAGGCACCTGATCCTACAGACACTTCCTCTTGGGAGTAATGCTTAACAGCGGCAAAGTAAGAATTACTTATAGTAATAGGTCTTTGCAGGATCAGGTCACAAGGAGACAGCTTAACTGCATAGTCAAAATGATAAAGTAGAATAACTTCCAGGAAAAAAACCCAACATTTCTGTTTCCCACAAATAAAGGGGAGTGGTTTTGCCTTATAATTTAGGGTATGTCTAGACTACATGGCTCCGTAGTAATCGCCACTTCATTTACATCAAAATGGCCACCACGCTGTGCCGATCAGCTGTTTGGCGGCACAGCGCGGTAGTCTGGACGCTCCGCGGTCGACAAGTTATGCCTCGTGGAATGAGGTTTACCGGGGTGGTCGACAAGGGCTTCTCTTGTCAACCATGGAGTATCCAGACTACTGCGCTGTGCCACCAAACAGCTGATCGGCACAGCATGGTGGCCATTTTGATGTATATGAAGCTTCATTTCCCAATGTCTAGAAAGTTCATCTACATGGCTCCGTCGACGGAGCCATGTAGTCTAGACATAACCTTGAAGGGGGGGGGGGGGAATTATCTTGGATGTTTGGACATGAAATTCATAGCGAAACTCGAGAGAGGTAAAACTTAATTTTTGCTCTTAAATATTAAGCAGAAAGGCTCATCTGTTTGGCTGGTTGGTTAGCTTGTGTGTTTTCCCCCTTTTGTGTTGTTTAAACCCTACCAGGACCCCAGTTCAAAAAAGCATTGAAGTTAAGCATGTGCTTCAATGCTCCTCTGAATCAGAACTCAAATGCAGATGGTCAGATTGAGTTATGGGGAAACAGGAACAGCTCCCATTATCTTCAAGTAGAGTTTAGCATGCTTACTCCAGGGTTAAATTTGAGACAGAGACGCTAACTGCACTACATTCAGAAAAAATCATATGCGCTCAGCTTCGTTTTGTACATAATACAGGTGATTTCATTGGTACGGGATAAAATAGCAATATAGAACTGACCACAGCCAAGTTGCAAGACGTTGTGCTAAGAAGAGAATGTGATATTCAGTGTCCAAAGAGAGGAGACGAATTATATTAATTACATGAACTTTCTGCAGCTGATACTTATCCAAACTGTAAGTTTGCACTGAAGAAATAACGCAAGGAGTTCAGAAAGGTAGAAATTCTAATATGTGGCATTTGTCACAGAACAGATATTAGCTGAGCAAATTTCTAAAGCAACCTTTTTCAAAAAAAATTCTATAAATTAAGATGCATGATAACATACATAAATAAAAAGCCATTGCCTGGGAACTGCTCTAACTTGCAATCTGGAGACACAATGTTTTGTTTTTCAGTATTTGACTTTCACAGATGTAGCTTTCTTGTTTCTCCAGTTCTTTATGTTGCCCTGTGGGTGTGTCCTCTGATATTTATAAAAATCAATCTCTGTAATATGAGGCCACATTCTGATGTCTAAGATGGATTTCAACCATCAACAAGTTAGAATCCCCTTTCTTTCAGACGATAAAATACCTGATTTCTCAGCATAGCCTTTACATGTACTTGATGAACCCTTTTTTACACTTTATTAACCAGCAAAGCAGCAGTATATCAAAGTATACCTCTATCAAAATATACTGAACAAAAAAAAGTAACTAGCAGTGGGGAAGCTGCATCCATCCCAATATCACTATGTTTGATATCTTTACATGTCCAATGGTATCTTTTTTTTGTTTTGTTTTGTTCACGTATTGGAGCAAATGTTACTTTCACCTTCACATTCTAACATAAGGTTGATAAAGTACAAGAATGCTATCAATGAAGGTCACTAGAGACTAGCAATTGCATTATGCTATTGAAGATGATCAAGCACAGCCATAGATTAGAGCAAGATGAGCCACTACATTTCTGTGTCAGTTTGTTGTAATGTGAAATGGAGAGGGTGGAGGCTTTTATACAATGACTCCACTGTGTTTGAAAATAAAGGCATAAAAGAGGAATATGTTTAGGCCTGGTATTGATAGAAAACATGTTGGTACTTAATAAACTGGAAACATTATTTGTTCATCCTTGTAAAAATATTTCTCCTTTAACAGTGCCAAAACCAGTGAAACAAAATACAGGACTATGTAGCACTTTAAAGACTAACAAAATCAGTGAGTGGTTGTTATCTGACACAAATATTGGCCATGTAAATTAATCGTAGGGTGGTCAGATTAACACTTCCCGTGACTGTTTTCAGAAATTGTATTGGACTTTTATAAATCCTCCTTTTTTGTTTATTTGGGATAATTCTTCTTCTCCATTCACTTTTCAGTTGACTTCTAGAGCCGTGTGTACCACTAGAGGCCGCCTTGTAAGAAACTTCTGAAGCCAAAACCGTGGATAAATCAAAATTTTGTGCAGGAAACCAATGTTGTGATAATGAGCCTTTCTGAGTCTGCACAGTCTTATATATAGTTATATAGCTTATGCGCCTTGCTTGATATACAGTTCATCCATTTTGCTGCAGAGGGCCTTGTCTCTAAACGGGGCATTCCAGAGATTTGGCAAGCCTTGGGGCAGATTACTCTGAACATCAGCTGTCCCCACTTGGCAGTTGTAAGTATCCTGATTGACAAAATAGTTTGTGGAGGACAAACGTATGCAGTTTTTTCACCAAAGTCATTTTTGGGATCATTTAAAAAAGATTGAAACAAGAATCTTCATTCTTTCAGTTAACCGACCAAACTCTATTTTTCTTTTTGTAGTTGTGTGTTCTGTGAAAGCATCTGGTTATGAAAATTCATTAATTCTGTTATAATGATTATATCTATAGAAAAAAATTAAATTTAAAATGAAAGAACGAGAGGGCAATTTTGTTGCCAACTGAACTTTCTATGCAAAGATGACCTGAAAATAAATGTATAAAAAAAACCTCACTAAAAGTGACATTTCATAACTCATGAAGACTACAGCCAATATCCCAAATACCTGCACATAGGAAAAAGACAAAGGTTAAAGCACAGTGTCATGTTGGGGTGCTGCAGAAATGTACTACTCCAGCTAGCACTGTGGTGCCTCAAGCAGGCACAATAAATAAATCCTGGAGCTTTGGGGAAAGTGGAAGTTATGCTATTAATAAAGAGGGTGTATACTTTGGATCTAGTCCTTCAAGCACTCAACAAGTGGAACATCCAGTCAGCTCAGCTAATGGGAGGAGAATGCTAGGAATTCCATAGTTTAAAACTTGAATCTCCAGAAACTGGACTCTTTTCTTTGGACAAGCAAAGTGCTAATCTATATAGCACACTTACCTCATTAACATTAAATACTCCAGATACAGCAAGTACAAGCCATAAATTAAACTTCATCTGGAGAACAACCCCCTAGCTAGGCCCTCAAATTATGCATGAGTACACAAACTTTTTATGTGTAAAACTTAAAAATGGGATGAAAAGATGTTTGGGGCCTTAAATAAAAGCAGCCCACACCAGCAAACCCCAGCCAGGTCCTGCGGGAAGGTATTCCCCACTCACGCTACATCCCAGGCCCTTCAGACCTTTTCATTGGGTCCCTGCCCTGTGAGTGTCCCCCAGCCATCCCACCAAATACAGTGAGCCAGCAGCATGACTTGCAGCTGGCTCACTCCCAGACCATGCCCAGGAATCACTTGTACACTCTTGTGCGCCACACCCTTCGTTTTCTCACCCTCATTTCTCACCGTGATTTGAAATGAAGGGAACTCAACTATTACCATCTCTTGAGGGCAAGGAACTCTGGTGGGCCAGTCTATATTCCATCTTAGTTCTGCAGCCTGCTGGGAATATCAGTTAGTGGTTCCTCCAGGGAGACATGAGTATCAGCATGTATTTAGCACAGTTCACTCCCCTCCCCAACACTGGCCCCTTTTGCGAAGTGAGGGAAATTCAGGCACACGTATACATTGAGTGCACCAGGCTGCAACCTATAATCCAACTCCTTCTAGATATAGTTTTATGTTCTGGCTGCCCTTCCCCTCACCTTCTTGTACATACGCTCCCTATCTATGGCCTCACAAAGTCGTAGAACTCCTTATCAGCCACCTCCTAGCACAGGCCAAAATGGCCATGTATAAGATAAGGGAGTGGACATTGGCTGGGTGGGGGCTCTCCTGCCACTGTGGGGCCTATTTCCAACCCTCCCTCTCTGCGCATCAAGGCAGAGTTCCTCTGGGTGGTGTCCGCTGGTTCCCTCGACACCTTTGAGGAGCAGTGGGCATTGCCTAGGGTTCTCTGCTTGATGTCCATTTCAGGTCCCCTGGTTCCAAATTTTTGACCTTCATGCCTATGCCTGTTATATAGTTGGTTGTCCATGGTAACTAGTTGAGTTCCTGGGCCTTGTGGATCCTCCCCAAAGACTCGTACAGTTTTCTTTAGCCATGGTTGGGCTTATGCTTTACCACTTCCCAGAACCCAAATAGGACTGGCAAACCCACTGAAGTCAAAGAGAGAAACTCATAGGTGCTTTACCTTTTGAAAATCAGATCTCTTTTACTTAGATGCTTACCCAGATGTTGGAGTCTATTTTCAGGCATCCAGGTTGAAAATGTTGGTTATATGTGTTCATTTTCTTGGTTGATATCTTAGTTGATGAGACAGGCAAACCCAGTTCCATATTTATAATAGAGTAGTACCTGCTAATTTACATTGAGGCACTTCATAATTGTCATAAAAAGCTGTCAATCTCACTGCAGCTTTGCAAAGATTAATTCATCAGGATTGCAGTGAGTCACCATATGATTAAGGTTTCCTTCCTATAAAACACTTACTAGTACATTGTGATGTGCTATCATAAATAATTAACATTGGATTATAATTAAAAATATTAACATAATAGCTATTTCTTAGCATTTTTCTCAGTAGATATGAAAGTACTTTACAAAAGGAGGTAAGTATTATTATCTCCAAATTGACAAAATACATCCTAAAAGTGCATTTGGTGATCTGTTTGCTTGCTTGCCTAATTATTGTGTTTATTCAGATAGGACCTTAACTAAAACCTATTGAAGTCAATGGGAGTCTTTCCACTGACTGCTGCTGGCCTGGAATTCGGTCAAGAAAGCCAGATTTTATTGTCTTTCTTGATGTTGAATAATACCATACTCCAGGGCTATGTCTAGACTGGCATGATTTTCCGCAAATGTTTTTAACGGAAAAGTTTTTGCGGAAAAGCGTCTGTGCCAATCTAGGCGCAGTTTTGCGCAAGAAAGTCCCGATCGCCATTTTCGCCATCGAGGCTTTTTTGCACAAAACAGTTTTCAGCTGTCTACACTGGCCCTTTTGCGTAAAAGCATTTCCGGAAAAGGGCCTTTGCCTGAACAGAAGCAGCATAGCATTTCCGCAAGAAGCACTGATTTCAGACAGTAGGAAGTCAGTGTTCTTGTGGAAATTCAAACGGCCAGTGTAGACAGCTGGCAAGTTTTTCCGCAAAAGCATTTGCTTTTGCGGAAAAACTTGCCAGTCTAGATGCAGCCCAGGAGTAGCCCCACTCAGACTGGGCATGAGGTAAGATGGTCAAATCTGGCCATTTACTATTTTGCAAACTTGAGTCATTCAGTTACCTCACTCCATCATTAGTGTTAGTTATGGAATATTGACTTAATAAAGTTCTAATATAGCTCTCTATAGATTTTACTTTTGTCATTGTTGGTCATCTGTTATATTCTATGTTGTGTTTATTTGCTAAGAATTAACCCACCCTCTACTTCTATTATTTCTCAAGCCATATAATTGGATTCACATATATACATCAAAACTTGGTGAGAGCAAGAAAAATGGTCTTGTTTTCATTTGATTTCATTATAGACTAATCACTGGGACCGAATAGATGACTCAGCCTAACAAGTCTGTGCACAGTGACCTACCAGAATTTGACCTTTGATTATACTCCAGGTTTTTGTACCTCCTTACTATTGTGAATACATATATTGTTCCACATTATCAAACATTTATTAACTGCCAGAGACAGTCATCATAAAGTTATCTAGAAAAAGTCCAGAAAGCTTCACAATTACACTCTTCTTTGATTGCACACCTTGGAAATTTGTATCAATTTTTTTCAAAGGTCTGTGTGTGTTGCTTTCCTTTCATTTTGCTTGTCTACCCATGATAGTTTTATCTTCTAAAAACCTGAAGTTACTAAAACCAGTTCTCTCTCATGTAAATCTGTGTTGGCTTTGTCTAATCAAATATGCCTTTTGTCTATATATTTTCATAAAACTCTCACAATAGTTTACAATATTCACATGAATTCACATCTCTGACTGCCTCTTTTTGAAAAATAGTTTAAGGTTTGTAAATATCTAGTCATTGAGATACTGAAAAGTACCTCTAACATCATCGGTGAAGATATTTCTCATTTGAAAGTTCACTCATTTGTATTTGTATTTCTTTTAAAAGTGTATGTTATCATTGTCCCCTATTATGTGTGTTTAATATTTTCACAGGCATTTACATTTTTATGCTCCTATTATCTAAATCCTCTCCTGCTAGCAGAAAGTATAAACCTTGGTTTAGTGCCTGTTCTTTTATATATATACAATGATTGATTATTAATGATTATAATATGTTTGTGTGCATTCTTTAAAAGTTTCTTTACCTTCAGAGCTATTTTAGGTTCTCATTTTAGGTTTAAGGAATCTTTCTCTATCTGGTAGGATATTTTAAAATGAAAAAAAAAACAGTTTGAAGTGCATCTATTTTCTTTATAGTTAGTGGATTTTTTTAATTTTTAATTAAATTTTTTAATTTTTAATTAATACATTTAATAAAATGTATTCTAAGTTTTTAATAATCACCACATCCTGTATCGAGCTTGTAGATGGAAAGGGAATCTCCAAAATAGCTAAGTCCAGCCCACTAGAAACTCAAAAGATTATCAAAATATTAGGAGGAGAACCTTAATGAGGATCTAGAATTAAAGAGCCAGTGGAGAGTGAACTGTACTTTTGCAATGTCTTCTTGTTGGTCTTAAAGATAGGTTGGTGCATTGCACAAATTGGGGCTTCTGTGTGATCTTCACAGTTGTCATCAGATATAGTCAGTTATAGTTTTCTGCCTGGAAGGTGCTGAATGTCGCGACAACAATGGCTGCTTCATTATCAGAGAGGAATGGATACAATGGATTCAAAATGTTGATGTTACAAAACTGGACAAGACTGAGCCCAGCTTCAAGCCTTCTGCTCCTTTCCACCACCTGATTCCTCTCCTGCTCTAATATACATCCCCCTGTGACAGTCTTAAGCAACAGATGGTCCTATGGCCATGTCTAAGGCCACCAAGTGTTTTCTAGACCACCTTGTCCCCTGCTGCATGGTTCTGCCTCCAGCAACTTGCCTCAATTTTGCAGGGAGCAGATTGCACTGTTTCCTAACCAAAGCAAATCCTATGTCCAGAGCAGGAGGGGGAGAGCTGTGTTTCAATGCCACACTCACTATCACCATGGGAGAGCATTGCCCTATAAACCCAGCTGGGAGAAAACAGAGAGAATAAATGGCAAGGGGAGAAAGAAAAAGGAAGGAAAACAAAACTGACGGAAAAGAGAAGAAGAGGGGAACCTTTTGCTTCTTAACTATGAAATGCTGTTACAGGAAGGAAGACTGCAAGGAAGAGATGGGGTGGGGTCCACCTAACAAAGAAGGGGATGAGCATCTTCACACGCTGACTCACTAACTTAATGAGAAGAGCTTTAAACTAGGCGTAAGTGATGCAAGTGACAAAAGACCAGAAATAAGAATAAAAAATTACTTTAACAGAGGACTAGATGATAGGGAAGAGGCTGTAAAATTACAAGCAAACCATGTATGCCATAGAGGTTTCCAAATTTACAGTGACTTGGCAGCACACCTGTGACTAGAGTGTGCTGATGGCCCACTGCAGATGTCCTTGGAAATATGCCTTTCCCCAAAATGCAACTACCTATCCAGGGTTCCTAGTATAGTAAAAAAATACAGGTATCAGCAATGGGGACTGACTCAGGATGAAGCCAACAGGATGTTGCATTAATGTCCACATGGAATACTGCCTCCCTGTGGCTCCATATGCCTCTCAATCTAGGCTATTCTGGATGAGTATGCCTAGAGACTACATGTGAATAATGATCACTATACAAAAACTACCCCACCATCTTTCCCCAGCGCATTTCTGGGTTGCATACCATACTCTAGACATTGATTTAATCTCAGAGGGCCTACATTTATCCTGCACCACAGCTTGGGACAGTTTTTTTCATCATTCAAAATGATCTGGACAAATTGGAGAAATGCTCTGAGGTAAACAGGATGAAGTTTAATAAGGACAAATGCAAAGTGCTCCACTTAGGAAGGAACAATCAGTTTCACACATACAGAATGGGAAACAACTGTCTGGGAAGGAGAACAGGAGAAAGGGATCTAGGGGTTATAGTGGACCACAAGCTGAATATGAGTCAGCAGTGTGATGCTGTTACAAAAAAAGCAAACATGATTCTGGGATGCCTTAACAGGTATGTTGTAAGCAAGACACAAGAAGACATTCGTCCACTCTACTCTGCACTGATTAGGCCTCAGTTGGAGTATTGTGTCCAGTTCTGGGCACCACATTTCAAGAAAGATGTAGAGAAATTGGAGAGGGTCCAGAGAAGAGCAACAAGAATGATTAAAGGTCTAGAGAACATTACCTATGAAGGAAGGCTGAAAGATTTGGGCTTGTTTAGCTTGGAAAAGAGAAGATTGAGAGGGGACATGATAGCGGTTTTCAGGTATCTAAAAGGCTGTCACAAGGAGGAGGGAGAAAAATTGTTCTTCCTGGCCTCTGATGATAGAACAAGAAGCAATGGGCTTAAACTGCAGCAAGAGAGGTTTAGGTTGGACATTAGGAAATAGTTCCTAACTGTTAGGGTGGTTAAACACTGGAATAAATTGCCCAGGGAGGTTGTGGAATCTCCATCTCTGGAGATATTTAAGAGTAGGTTAGATAAATATCTATCAGGGATAGTCTAGACAGTACTGGGTCCTGCCATGAGGGCAGGGGACTGGACTCGATGACCTCTCGAGATCCCTTCCAGTCCTAGTATTCTATGATTCTATGATTATGTTGTAGCCTCATTTGTATGGTGAGGCATACTAAAAGGGAAATGAATAAAAGGGTCTTACATTAAACACAGAGATACAGCTTTGTCCAAATTTAATGTGAATGCTTCTTTCTTGTGAATGCTTCTTCTTTACACTTCACAATTTCCATTTTGATTGCACATGGTGGTGGTAGCCGGTGTGGAACCAGGGTGCTGGCTTGCAGTCTGCCATTTGCAGCTATACTCTGCTGTCTGTCATTTGCAATAAATTTCGCCTTGAGTAAGGGTATGTCTACACTAGAAAGTTAGTTCGAACTAACGGACGTTAGTTCGAACTAACTTTCCTATGCGCTACACTAGCGCTCCGCTAGTTCGAATTTGAATCGAACTAGCGGAGCGCTTAGTTCGAACTAGGTAAACCTCATTTTACGAGGACTAACGCCTAGTTCGAACTAGCTAGTTCGAACTAAGGGCTGTGTAGCCCTTTAGTTCGAACTAGTGGGAGGCTAGCCCTCCCCAGGTTTCCCTGGTGGCCACTCTGGCCAACACCAGGGAAACTCTATGCCCCCCTCCCGGCCCCGGACCCCTTAAAGGGGCACGGGCTGGCTACGGTGCCCGTGCCAGGTGCAAGCCTGCCAGCACCCAGCTAGCAGACCCTGCACCTGGCACGGCACAGAGCCACCCACCCGATGCCCCCCAGCCCACCCCCTCTTGCCGGGACCAGGCTGGCGGCTCCCGGGAGCTTGCCCTGGACCGCAAGAGGCGGGCACCTTCCTGGGCTAGTGCGGACATCGTGGACCTCGTCCACGATCTCCGCACTAGGCACAGGAAAGTGGCCGTCTAGGGCAGGAGAGCTGCCAGCCTGGCCACCCAGGACCAGGTGTGCATGAAAATCAAGGGGGTCCACTGAGACCCCCGACACTGAGCCCTGAGCTTACAATGGCCGTCCTGGGTCAGACCAAAGGTCCATCTAGCCCAGTAGCCTGTCTGCCGACAGCGGCCAACCCTAGGGACCCTGGAGGGGATGGACCGAAGACAATGACCAAGCCATTTGTCTCGTGCCATCCCTCTCCAGCCTTCCACAAACTTTGGGCAGGGACACCACTCCTACCCTCTGGCTAATAGGACTCCATGGACCCAACCTCCATCACTTGATCTCACTTCCCTTTAAACTCTGTTCTAGTTGTAGCCTTCACAGCCTCCTGCAGCAAGGAGTTCCACAGGTTAACTATTTGCTTTGTCAAGAACAACTTTCTCTTACTAGTTTCAAGCCTGCTACCCATTCCTTTCCTTTGGTGTCCTCTAGTCCTTCTTTATGGGAACTCAGGAAGAACTTTTCTGAATGCACCCTCTCCACCCAACCCCTGCTTTTAGAGACCTCTATCCTGTCCCCCCTCCGTCTCCTCTTTTCTAAGCTGAACAGTCCCAGTCTCTGTAGCCTCTCTTCATCTGGGACCTGTTCCCAACCCCTGATCATGTTAGTTGCCCTCCCCTCTCCCAGCCTTTCTCTTCCCCTCTCCCACCTCCTTTTCCCAGTCTCCCCCAGTTTTGTTCAATAAAGACAGAGTCAATGTTGGAAGAAACGTTATCTTTATTTTGTACATCAATAAGAAGGGGGGCTAGGGAAGGGCAAGTGGAAGGAGGTGAGGGAGGAATGGGGTACGAGCCCCCGATGGGGAGGACTGGGCTGGCTCTGCGGGCTTCTGGGGGTGGAAGCTCTCCTGCAGCCCCCCAATTACTCCCTCTCCGCAGATGGCAGCCTGCGGCAAGTGCAGCCGGGCTGATGGCCGAGTGGTGTGATGTGCCCAGTGTGGGCACTCAGGGCACTCCAAGCCAGAACTTCTTTGCAAGCGGGGCACCCCTTAGAACTGTGTGTCCGGGGTGGGGGTCGGGACCCTTTAAGCGCAGCCCTCGGCTAGCCTGAGACAGTATCTCCATGCTCTAAGTCCTCCTTTTATGCCCTGCCGGCACTGCTTCCGGCCATCCTTAAGCCCTGTTCAGAGTCCACTCAATGTGGACTTACTAGTTCGAACTAGCAAAACGCTAGTTCGAACTAGTTTTTAGTTCTAGATGCGTTAGTTCGAACTAGCTTAGTTCGAATTAACTAATTCGAACTAAGTTAGTTCGAACTAGCGCTGTAGTGTAGACGTACCCTAATAAACAAAAATGCCTCCAATTTTTATATTAATAACAACATGGCATCAGAAACTTTCCAAACTCAGGGGCTCCTTTTGTCTACTGATTCTACAGGTGAGGGTGAGAAGGAAGGTCCTCCAGACTAAATGTGCCTAAAAGACTGAGGGGGGACCTGATTAATATCTTCAGATATCTTAAGGGCTGTTATAAAGAGGCCAGTGATCATTTGTTCTCAGTGTCCCCTGAAGGTAAGACTAGAAGAAATGGACTTAAACTGCAACTACCTATTATATATTAGGAAATTATATATTAGGAAAATCTTTATAAGGCTAGTTTAGGCACTTGAATAGCTGTCCAAAGGAAGTTGTGGCCTGCCCATCACTGAAAGTTTTCAAGAACCACTTAGACCAGTGTTTCCCAATTTTATTTGGCCATGGAACCCTTTTAAGCTCAAAATAATTTTGCGGAACACCTAAAAACAGTCTAGTAAGGATAATAAACAAATGCTAAACAAGGTCATGAGATCAACATTTAGTGTAATTGCACACATTTAAAAACAAAAATCACATCATATTAATTATTTTTTTAAATCATAAAATGTTATTGTAATGGAATTTTCTCTGGAACCCTTATTTTCACTGCACGGAACCCCGGGGTTCCACAGAACACCATTTAGGAAACACTGACTTAGACAAATGCCTGTGAAGAATAGTCTAGGTATTTTGGTCCTGCTTCGATGCAGGGGGCTTAGACAGGGCAGGATTTCCATTTAGGCACAGGAATCATGTACTTAGTGGCACCAGCATTCTTGGGATGCCTAAAGGTCCCTAAAATTCTATGGATGCTCTCAGGTCCCAGCAGGGGGAAGGGTCATCTGAGGGGGAGACGGTGCTGGTGTGTGCCTGCCAGGAAGGAAAGCAAAGCAGCCTCTTGTGTCAGGAGAAGATCTCAGAAGGGCCCTGCCAGGAAAGTGGGTCCTGTGGGAGCTCGGCCTGGGCAGTCTGTGCTCCTGCTTCTGCCTGGCTGATTGTGCTGCTCCTAAGGGGCTGGAGTGATCCACAGCCAGCTCCTGCTGCGCTGTCAGCTCAGCTCAGCAGAAGTGCTGGTGAGCGCAGCTAGTGGGCAGGGACCAGGATACAGGGGAGGGTGCAATGCCTCTCATCATGTAGCTCATTAATGAAGATGTTGAACAAAACTAGCCCAGGATCAACACCTGGGCACTCCCCTTAATACCAACTGCTAACTAGGCTCCAAGCTGTTCATTACTACCTGCTGAGCCCAACAATCTAGCCAGCTTTCTATCCATCTTATAGCCCATTTAGCCAAGCCATATATATTTGACTTGCTGGCCAGACAACTCTAGCAGACAGTATCAAAAGCTTTGCTAAAGTCAAGGTGTATCACATCCACTGCTTTCCCCATATCCACAGAGCCAGTTATCCCATCATAGAAGGATGTGAGTTGGTCAGGCATGACTTGCCCTTGGTGAATCCATGTTGACTTTTCCTGGTCACCTTCCTTTCCTCCAAGTGTTTCGAGAGAGATTCCTTGAGGACCTGCTCCCTGATTTTTCCAAGGACTGAGGTAAGGTTGACTGGTCTGTAGTTTCCTGAATTCTCCTTTTTAAAAGATGAGCACTACATTTGCCTTTTCCCAGTGGTCTGGGACCAAATCACCATGAGTTTTTAAAGTAATGGTCAATGGCTCTGCAATAACATCAGCCAATTCTCTCAGCACCCTCTGATGCATTAGATCTGGCCCCATGGACTTGTGCACTTCCACCTTTTTTAAATAGTCCTTAACCTGTTCTTTCACTACTGAGGGCTGCTCACCTCCTCCCTGTACTCGGCTGCCTAATTCTAGTAATGGCCTTATCAATGAGATATATAGAGATAATGCCAATTCCCATTTCCTACTTCATTTTTCCCTGCTTGGATAGCCAAGAATTGCATTACCTCTCTTAGCTATAACATCATACTTGAAGCTCCTGTTTGGCTGGTAATCTACCATGACCACTACTTCCTTTTCAGTGCCACTGCATTCCAGGATACAGTCCCCCAACCTATAAATGTGCTATATGGTCTTTATTCCCAGATGTCTATACTTGCATTTGTTTGTCTAAACTACACATTCATATGAGCCCATCTTGCTAAGTGACCGAGATTGCTATGCAGAATTGATAAAAGTAAAACCAATTTGAGGCCTGAGGGAGGGAGGTGGAGATTCTTGGCAATGGGTGAAGGGAAGGAGAAAAAAATAAGGAGGACTTTTCAGAACACAAGGAAAAGGTACAGTCATCACTCAACAGAATAGGAAGAAAGGTGGGACAGGAACCTCCCCCACACACACACACACACACAAAGGAATAGGAGAGGGGTCATAAAAGAGTTGGAGTAGAGGGTGCAAAGAGCCAAACAAGACAGGCTACAATGAATAGAAGAGAAAGCAAGTGAAAAGGGTAGCATGTAAATGGAGACACCACATAATATCAGAAAGCTGGGAATGGGAAAAGACAAATAGAACTGGGGAAAAGGAAAGAGAGGGAAAGAAATGAAAGCATTAAATGGCATACAAGGGGAAAATGCAGATAACTAATGAAAGAGTAAGATGGAAGATAGGTTGGCATAATAGGAGTAAAGCACCCTCAACCTACAGAACTTTATATTATTTAGTCATAGTAAATACATAACATGTATAATAATGTTTTAATTTCTGTTGCACTGCTGCTGTACCATGGGATTGTAAAGACGCTACAATTTAAATAGCTAGTCAGAGAGATGGCCAGAAAGGATGCAACAGAAAAGATAAGTGATTGAGCAGTTAATCTTGTTAGCGTGGTTTTGTACTATGGTGATTTTAATTATACTGTAATCTGAGCTAAAGCAAAGGATTATTGGGTGACGTATTGTAAAATCAGTGGGTGGGCACTTGCTAGTGGAAGGCAAGCCTGAAGAAGTGATATTCAGAAGAGATCTGAAGGAGGACAGTGATGTTTGTGTGGCAATCGGGGGGGGGGGGGGGGAGAGGGCTATTGGCAAAGAGAATAGGGTGAAAAAAGTGTGAAGATGAAAGCTTCTGAGAGGTGGGCAGAGTTGGCAGAACAGAATGCATCTTGGGGATGTAGTAAGAGGAGAACCAAGATGCAGGCAAGAACAGCACAGCACAGAGCACTGGAAGTGAGATCAGGAAGCATGAAATTGAGGTTGAAGCCAGTGGAGGAACTCAGAAAGGCAGGGGAGGGACCTGATTGGAGTAGCAGCGAAGGAATGTAATGGCAGTATGTTGAATGGGCTGGGATGAGGCAAAAGGTATAATTACACTGCAGTATAAGCCTGGGCTCACACTCAGTCTTAAGCCCAACCCCTCCTTATGTCTATACACAATTCTGTCTGGCACCAGGCCTTTTATGTTGAGCCTGGCAGGAATACAAAAACATGGCTCTGCGGCCGAGCTGCATCCATCAGATTTGATGTGCAGCATTTGACCAGTGATCTACTAGCTATCTTGTTTGCAAATCTAGACCTGCAGCAGCAAGCCATTTCACAAGGGCTAGTTACTTGGCTGATGAGTGAGTGGGGGACAGGGTCTCAAGGAGAAGGGGCGGGTGCTGGGGGAAAGAACACTGCATGACTTGCTGGTCCAGGAGCTCACAAGCGGCGAGGAGCCCTGTGGCACCTTATAGACTAACTGAAGTGGTGGAGCATAAGCTTCCACTAGCTTATGCTCCAACACTTCAGTTAGTCTATAAGGTGCCACAGGACTCCTCGCCACTTTTGCAGATTCAGACTAACACGGCTACCCCTCTGATACAGGAGCTCACAGTGATAGCAGCAGCAATGCATGTTGCATCATCATGGGTGGAAGAGTGGGGTGCTGCAGTCCTGCTTGCTCCAATCCTGTGGCCAGGGGAGGGCTCCACTACCTAGGAGCCAGTGGGCTACCAGGCGGGTGCTGTCTGAGGAACTCAAGCTGCTGGACAGCTCCAGCTCCATCCTGCTGCTTAGCTGCTGTCTACCAGTCCCAAGTACACTGTTCCCCCTGGGTTGCCTGACCCAGACGCCACTGGCAAGTGCTAGAGAGTAGAGCCCTGCACAGCTGAATTTGCATTTGATCCACTATTTGCAAAAATGGTCTGCAAATCTCTGCAGATTTGCAGGGCTCTCCTCTTAGGCTGGGGGATTTGAGTCTGAAGTCCCAGACAGTGTGAATGCAGCTCAAGCCCAGGACCTCCTGACTTGGATCCTGAGATCCTCCCAGTATAATCACAACAATGCCATGGACCCATGTCCTTTGGCTCTTCTACCCCAAAACCAGCCAGTTGGCTCCCAGGAAATGAAAACAACCCCTTGGTTCTGGGCCATAGGCATTTAACCCTTCCATTTTGCTCTGACTGCTGAGTTTCAAGGAGAGTGAACTGACTCCTACATTTGTAATGGTTCGCTGTATAAAGAAGCACTTTACAGAGTACACTGCTCGCCAGTACCGGGAGCACAGCCAGATGTTGGTTCATCTCAAATGCAAGCAGGGCACTACCGGGGAGCAGAATCAAAGGGGACAACTGCACAGGGGCCTGGCATTTCAAAGGTGCCCAGAGCTCCAGGAGGGCCACTCCATGTGGCTTTGAAGGGTGGGGAGGTGGGGGAAGCACTGCAGTCCTGGCAGCACTAAGGGCTGACTCCGTGGGTACTCTGTGGCTGCAGTAACCACAGAGGAAAATGGTGGGTGCTCAGGGTCCCTGGCAGCCCCTGTTAGCACCCACCCAGCGTCTCCCACCTACTGGAAGCCCCACCAATGAGTGCTTCCCTTCCTTCTCCATGCCTCCCACCTACTGCAACCAACTGTTTCACAGCATGTGGGAGGCTCTGGAGGGGAGGAGAGAGGAGTGAGAGCATGACACCCTCAGAGGAGAGGCAGAATGGGGTAGAAAGTGATTGGGCAGGGGTGGAGCCTCAGACTTACTGCACCCCTGAGCAAAGGGGGAGATGTCTCTGTGCTCCCAGAAGGGGCGGGGCCTCCATTAGAAGGTGTGGAGCTGGGTCCTATGTCACATGTGCATGTACATTTTATTTCTTATGGGACAGGTCCAATCACACAGTCACAGACCCACCCTGTATATAGTGTAACTAAGGTAGATCCACTGCATAGTGGGAAGTATATGGAGCTTGACCCTCTAATATTTTCACTGCTGACACTCCTATCAACAATGTCTTTGAAGTTGAGAACACACTGTACTTTACAGGAGAGGTTGTCAACATCTTGCAGGATCAGGACCAGAGATTCACTGATGTCAGTGGGATTTATTTACACCAAAAAAGGGCACAGAATCAGGCCTATTCCAGCAAGGTGCTGAGTTTATTTAACCTGCTTTGATTGCACTGTGATCTGAGGGCAGTCAAAGCTGATACTATCCTTAATGAGGAGGAGGACTATTTGGTTTCTTCCACTAATGAATGCTTCATTTTGAATTAATATATAGGGGGGTTGTTTTGGTTTGGTTTTGGTGATACTTTTATTTTGTTTTGTTTTTTGATAAGTAAAAATGATGTGCTTTAAATCCTCTTCCAGGAGAAAAAAAAGTAATAGAAAGGGACACTCCCCTTGGAATGTAACCTTAATTTGAACCAAGATCAGTAAAAGGAAAGCACTTCTAAGTGCATTGTTCACTTGCTCCACCCATCCAGCCCCTTATCTAACCTGAGTCTCTATTACCAATAGCTTTGTAACTTTTGCAGTAGTACACTTTGCATGCTCTTACATGCTTCTAGAAAGGAGCGTGAATTTATTTTTGGAAATAACCTATTAACCTGCTTTTCTTAAAATATTCCTTACTTTGTGAACTCCTTGAAGCAGGAAATTGTCTTAAATATTTGGAAAGTGCTTAGCACATAGTGAGCACTGTTGCAAGTAAATAATAAAGAACAATAACAATTCCTGACTTGTAGTAAAGGTGATATTTTAAAGGTACAGTTTTGCCAACAAGTGCTCAAAAACATATATCAGAGCCCCCAAATTATAAGATAATTAATAAATCATGTTTTAAGTCAGACTTCTGATTTTTTTCATCTTTAGGGGACACAGCTAACCTCCATTTTGTGTGCATTTATCCCAGAGTCAAAATGTAACCTTATGCACACTCAAAAGCAGGCTTCTCTGTTCCCTGGGAATCCCACTGAATTACTGCTATCCTCTGGAGTACGGGGAGCTGCCATTCTCTTGCTGTATTATCTCTGTCCCTTCTTGGAAAGGACATGCAGAATGTAAATGAGCCTGCTCTCTCCGCGCTCTCCACTCTCCTTTCCCCTATTTACTCCCTTCACTCATTTGTCCCCTATCTTTCCTTCCTTTTTCCCTCCCAGTTTACTACCCATTTTAGTCTCTGACTGTATCTCCTCAATCCGCCTCCAGCTCCATCCATTTAGCCCTCTCAATTTGCTTCTTGTTCCCCACTTTCCCTGATGCATCACTGTTTATTGTTTAGTTTCCTAACACATTCTCCCTCTCTGCTGTCTTGGTAAACTCATTCCTGGCACCTCCCCATTCTCCTTTCCATAGCCCTCACAGGGATGGGCCACCATATTCTGAGAGAGCAATCTGGCCTCAGCCCCATTGATAACAATGGGATGTGGTAGCCGTCTTTTCTGAGGGGAAGGCTTCTTCAACTGCACCAGCAAAGTTTAAAGTGATGTGTCCTCTGAGGTGTTAGTCTTACTGAGAGTAATGGGAAGTAGCCATGATTTTAGATAAGGGCAAAATTGCAGGCAGAACCCAGAAATTCATCAGAATGCTTAAAATAAAAACAAAATCTTGTAAATATTGACAAATATGGGTGGCAATGCTGACATGCCATGATAATTGTAACGTATCAGTTTTTTTTGTTTTTTGTTTTTTACTTGTAGGTGACAGCTTTTGTTTTATAAAGAATAATGCCAAACACTAGCCTCTTTGAATGGAAAAATTACTAGTACTAAAATTCTTCAAGGAAGTACTACTGTCTACTGCAGAGTTGATACACTATATGTGTAAGCATTTCTTGGAATTATTAATCACAAGAAGATTGGAAGGAGGAAGCAGGAAAAAAGTCTAAATAGGAAATGTCAAGAAGACACGGCCAGGCATGAAACATTTGTGGCTCTTAATTGAACTAGAAGCCAGATCAAGTTTCACAACCGATCTCTTCCCAGAACTGATTGGCAGTGTTCAGGGTTCAGTTGGTTTTATGGTTGTTACAGGCACTATTAGCTTAAATTTGGCCCAAAAGGTTTTGTAAAAAATTTTTTGACAACATTGAAGAACAATAAAAGCATGTTGCATGATAAAACAACCTATAATGGTATTAGGTTTTTTTAAAAAACTAACATAAACAAAGGTATATGTTCCTATAGATTTTACAGCTCAGATACTTGGGCACTGAGGACCCGAAAATGAAACTAACTGCAAACATATATGAAATGGACTTCAATGATGTCCATTGTCTGAATTAGAGGAAATATAGAAAGTGACTACTTACAGAAAAGTGTAATGGAAGTTAAACAGGCTTTCAGTTTTAATCAAGTAGAGTGTTGTTAACAGAAATGAAGAAGTGTGTGTGCTTACAACATGCTGCTTTATTTATTTATTTCTTTGGTTGGTTGGTTGGTTGGTTGGTTGGTTGGTTGGTTGGTTGGGGGTTTTTTTGTTTTGTTTTTGTTTTTGCCACGAGAGCCCTTTAATAGAAGTAAATATATAACTCAGTGTGAGTTGTGTGACCCAGTAGGGAATCCCCTTCCTTCCTCCCCTCACCCCCTGCGGCCCCACCCCTTGTGCTGAAAGTGAGCAGGCTGCTACCTCCAGGAACAGCAGTGGTGAGCCAGACCTGCCTCAGGCTGAGGACAGAGGGGAGCAGGATGAGCCCCCTGTTTTCAAGGGAAACACTTGCCCTAAGGAGATGGCAGAGGAGAGGTGGCTGAGAAGTGGAGTGCCACTGAAGGAGACTGCATCACAATAGAAGTTTCAATGTGTGACAGGCTTAGAGATGCCTCCTCCCCTCCCCCACTGTTTTGCATCCTTGGCTGTCTGTAGGGCACTTAGTCACCAACACCCTCCTCCCCCATTTTTCCAAAACAGATTATCCATACTGCTGCAGATTGCACCCCCCACTAGAGGGGGGAAATCCTTCTAATGCTAAAGGCACAGGCTACTTAATGTCCCTTCTGTGTTTCAGAGCAACACACCCAGAGCAATAGGTAGCACAAGCCGCACTGAGCTCATGTGGGGTGTTAATAAATAACTAAGGGCCAAACCCTCCTCTCCTGTCCTGTCCTTCCTCCAGTCACTGTGATAATGTCACCCTCTCGGTCAGTCTGATTGAGAGATAACTCTCTCAGCAGCAGTTTCACTGAGCCCCTCTGCAGCCTATGCCTCTCTGCGTATCAAAAGGAGATGAAGCCTGATTAACCATTTTGAAACCAATGGGCTGAGGAGCAGTCTGTACAAAACAACTTTTTATACGCTTTAATTAAAAACGTGTTCCAGCAGCCCGAGCTGAAAGGGGTTTAGAGGGGACGAGGAGCGGACAGGGCTGAGCCGGTTGCTATAACTACGCCAAATCTTTTCACTCCTTGTCTTCCCCAGCACACTCCATCTCACCCTCTCCAGCCATTAATTCACATGTGCCTCTGTCTATTAACCCTTCAATCTGTCCGTCCAGCAGTCCACTCTTGAGCCCACCCTTGCTGCTGCTGCTAAACTAACTCCTCTCCTTTTCTCTTTCTCTTACTGGCTTTTTCTAAAGGACCCATCCTGTGAGACATTGAGCAGCTCCAGCTCCTATGGAGATCAGCAGGATTTGGTGGCACTCGGCACCAGCCAGGAGCCAGGCCTATTCCTATGTGCTATCCTCCCACACCTTTCTCTTTCCTAACTTCAACTTCACATTTTGACAGGGTTGTCGTACTGAATATTTATTTTAGACATTAAAAAATTACCCTTCAAATGGGATTTAATTTCACATAAAATAATTGTGAAGCCCCAGTGTTCAATAAGCTTAAAATAATGTTTCAATTAACATAAGGGTATCATTTAAAAACATTTTTTCATTATTGATCTTTAATTTCAAAGTTTCTTGTTAAGCTTATATTGTCTCAGGTGTGTTATACGAACGCATAGTCCACACAGTCAATAAACCACAAGATCTTGTAGATGAGTGTATGTATATTAATGTAGCTCTGTATATTACTGTGCACATATATGTACACACTTTTATAGGATTTCAGGTTTATGGGATTTCAGGTACAATTCAATGCTAAATATATTCAGAAAATATATTTTTGAAAAAGCTAATTTCATCATCTATATTTCCTGGGTGTTTTTCTCTTTTCATTTTTATTTATTGCTAAAGATATTTGCATGAAAGAATGATTGTTTTACTTTATGACTAGTTAATCTAATCCCACTTCTTATTCATGCACAGTTTATAGCATACCATTTCCACAGCAACTAAAGGTAAGAAATATTTAGACTGAAATAGGTATAATCTATTTAGTTAAAAAGCGTTTTGTTGTGTGCTATTTACTTGATTAAATAGAATGTCCCTCTTCCTTTTCAAAATTAAAATCAATTGCAAAGCTACTTTGCTCATATCTAATAACTACTTTCCACAAGATTATTTTCTTTATTGTTCTATACCATAGCTTTTGTTCCAGATAAGCATTTCCATTAAAAGGAATACAAATGTGTCCTTTAGAAAAGTATATTAATACATATTTAAGTATGCCAGGCTATCCAGGACAGAAGAGACATTGTAAAAACTGCCTACATACATATTTACACTCAATAGACCAAACTGTAAATGCTCTGGTTTATCAGATAAATATGTATTTGCCAAGGAGTTCCGGACTCTTGAGCAAATAATTCCTATTTTACAACCTCTCATGAAAGAGATAGTCTTCTGTGTTTCTTTCATTCTTGTTTTTTTTTTTTTTTAAATCTTGTATGTTATGTACCCAACTAGATTTTTATTTGCATATCAAGATGAAGCTTCAGTAATCTATAAAGTCCACAACACAAGTGTTTAAGATAGTAAAAGAGTCCAAGCAGTTGTTACATAATATTGATACGTTACGCTAACAGCAACAAACATAGGGTTCCATCCTGCAAGGTGTTAATCAACACCTAGAGGTACTTAGCAGCATTGTTTATTTATTTAATGTTATCATGTATATTACAGTAGTACTTGTATTGGGCCCATTGTGCTACATGCTGTACAAACATACAGCAAAGAGACAGTCCCTGTCTAAGGGTATGTCTACACTACCCTCCTAGTTCGAACTAGCGGGGTAATGTAGGCATACCGCACTTGCAAATGAAGCCCGGGATTTGAATTTCCCGGGCTTCATTTGCATAAGCGGGGAGCCGCCATTTTTAAATCCCCGCTGGTTCGAACCCGTGTAGCGCGGCTACACGGGGCTCGAACTAGGTAGTTCGGACGAGGTGTACCGGTAGTTCAGAATAGGAACCTAATCCGAACTACCTAGTTTGAGCCCCGTGTAGCCGCGCAACACGGGGTTCGAACCAGCGGGGATTTAAAAATGGCGGCTCCCTGCTTATGCAAATGAAGCCCGGGAAATTCAAATCCCGGGCTTCATTTGCAAGTGCGGTATGCCTACATTACCCTCCTAGTTCGAACTAGTGGGGTAGTGTAGACATACCCTTAAAGAGTTTACAATCTACAATAGGACTTGAAGGCCCACAGCAATTAATAAAGTCCATTTACTTCTGTTGAAATCTCTTGCAAAACTCCCTTTGTCCTCAGGGGTAACTTGTGATACCCATAGTTCTTACCCTGAGAGTCTGCCGTATACATGGGTAGTGTAAGTGGCCACCTAGGGTTCTGAAGACACTTTGCAGTTTGTGAGCTGCTATGATTCCATATTGCCCCTGGGACAAGATAGGAAGGGACCTCCCCACCTTTTCAGATTGTACTAACTTCTTACAGGCAGAAAAATAAAAAAAAATCTCAGATTTACTCAGCTGGCTGTAGGAGAATGGAAACTATTTGCATCACCATCCCCCTCCGGCCCTTTCTTAGTACCTGAAGGCACCTCTTTACTTTAACCCAACAGAGGTGAATATATTCTTCCTACTAATTAGTTTTCTCCCCAAACCACTCTAGATAGGAAACAGTATTTGAAAATGTTTGAATCTGGATGTAGAGGCAGTAAGATGGTGTGTTTTCATTCATTGAGTTTTTGTTCTCTGTGTATAGCTTATCCATCTATGCCCTATTAATCTAGATCCAGAAATAGTACCCATCACAGTAGTATTTGAACATGTTCCAAAATGATGCAGTGTAAATACACATATGCTTTGTTTCCCTATTTTTCCCTCACACACTTCTCCATTTAGCAGAAATTGAACTCTGGTTCCTTTTTAAAAGCAAGGAGAAACAATGTCCATCTTTAACAGTAGCTTGACAACAAAAGCAAGGAGAACCAATGTCCATCTTTAACAGTAGCTTGACAACAAAAGGGCTTTTTTTCCGGAGGATCGGGGCCAGTGTAGACGCTCTTTTCCGGCTTTTTTAAAAGCCGGAAAAAAGCGGCGGACATTTTTATTTAAATGCCGCGGGGGATATTTAAATCCCCCGCGGATTTCCCTATTACGGCTTCTGAAATTAACATGCCCCTTCCGGAAAAGGGGCCAGTGTAGACGTAGCCCACCTGAAAATCATAATCCTGTTTGGGCTGTGGCATAAGACAAATTATTTCTCATAGACCAAAGGGATTCCTTGTAGCAACTAAGGTCTACTATGTAAGTGCCCATTTAGAAAATGCGTAGTGGAATATTGACATTTAGGGTAACTAGCCTTGTAAAAGACAGTTCGTGCACATGAAGTATGTGGTCATGTAATATATTTTGGAGGAGACATTATACATAATGAGATGAAATATACTCATGTTGGCCTGTATATACCTACCTCAATATTAAGAATGTGAGGTCTGCTTCCATAGAGGACATAGGGGGTACATCTATACAGCAGGGCTAAAGTCGAATTAAGCTACGCAACTTCAGCTATGTCCATTGAGTAGCTGAAGTTGAAATAGCTTCATTCGGCTTTTGGCGCTGTCTACGCAGCAGGAAGTCGAAGGAAGAACACTCTTCCTTAGACTTCCCTTACTCCTTATGAAACAAGGGTTAAAGAAGTCAGAGTAAGAAGTCCTCCAACTTGACATTATTTCTAAATAAAGGCTTGTAGAGTAGATGTGCACTAGGTTATTCCGAAATACTGTGTAGACATACTGAGGGAGTTTTGCCACTGCCCTCAATAGGAAAAAGATCAGCCTCCTATTGATCTCTTTACAATCTATGGGAAAGATACAGAAGTACCTGAATACTCTGCATCTCCTCTGAGGTCTATGCAGGTGCAGTTTCACAATCATACTTGGGCCCAAAAAACTCCATGCCAGGCATACCTGAAAACACAGAATGGGAATCCACATAAAATAACCCTGTCAAGGTCAGCCCTATCTCATGAAAGGAATGATGACAGGGTCAACTTTATTGCACATGGGGAAATCCCCACAAGTTTGGAAGAAGCTATCTCTCCTCTGACCCTGACCCCTCCCCTGCCCAGCTAAGTAACCTAAATCAGTCCTTACTTAGGCAAAACTCCCACAGAAGTCAATGAGAGGGGTTTTATGGTGACATTTTATTTTTCAAGAAGGAATGCAGAATCTGGCCCTAGTTTAAAATAAGAACTGGAGGGCATTCCATCATAGTCAACCAGAACAGGAGGGAAATTTAAGAAGACCTTACCTGAATTGGAATTTGGCCATGGACCCCTGCTCTTGTGAAATGTGTCATAGGGTTATTAACTGGCTGCAAGTGGTCAGGACCTTGGTTTTTATGTCTCATCTAAAGGACGGATTAGTCTAACGGGACAATCTCTTGTTTAACTAGTACATGTTTTATAACCTTCCATGAAAGATTTAAAATATAAAAGATAACTCCCCTCATGAAAATGGCTATATATTTTTAAGTCTGACTAATAAGCAGAAGCCAGAAGATTCTAAACTAGACCTTAGCAGTAGACCTTCCCTCCAGTATTAGAGATGTTTCTCCCTTGGTATGTATGGTTATGCCAATTCTCTTCCAGAATATGATCTGAGGAAGTGAGTCTGGCCCACAAAAGCTCATCATCTATTAAACCATCTTGTTAGTCTTTAAAGTGCTACATCGTTTTTCCTTTTCTTTTAGCAAGATCAGACGAACATGGCTACCTCTATTACTATTCACACATGACTAAAGACAGCCTAAAACCAGACAGGTGCTGTCTCCTCTCCCTGGGAAGTCTTTCTGAAGTTAACTCTCCTTAACACTAGAGAGAATTGCCCCTACAAATATAAAATTATTGAAGTGTTAATTTACAAGACACTGAAATTTTAGCAATGATTTTTCCCTTTTTCCCAATCTCAAACTCGTCACCTCCATTTCTCCCCTTATTGTTAAAGGATACATCTACATTGCAAGCTTATTTCGGAAAAAGCTATTTTGGAAGATATCTTCCGGAATAGATTATTTCAAAATAGAGCGTCCACACTACAGAGAAGCCTCAAAATTAGTCCAAGTCTGGCTCCCCTAATGTGGACATGCTGTCTTGATTTAGAGTTCCAGGAAGCACTGGGGAGGAATAACTTAGGATGGCCCTGGTGAGGAGCTATTTTGACATAGCAGCAGTGGAGCGTCTATATACACCCCTCTTCTGAAAGCTTTTTTGGAAGAGGCGTTATTCCTCATAGAATGAAGTTTACTAACATCAGAAAAAGCCCTCAGTTACTTTGATTTTCTTTTGAAATAACAATTGCTGTGTGGACGCTAATATTGTTTTTCCAGAATAATGGCTGTTATTTGGAATAAGGGTGCAGTATAGACACACCCTAAAATGTATAATATCAGTGTACCCTAAAGACTTTGAAGTCTTGCTTGTTAGGTCCTGTCCTCCAAGAAACTCATCCCCCACCAAAATCCCACAGCAGTTAATGAGCTTGACTTCCATGGGAGCTGGGTTACTTCCCAAAGGTGCTCAGCTCCTTGAGAAAAGTACTCAGCACTTTTTGAGGTCTGATCCTCCCTTCCTCTATTCATGGCTCTGACTGATGATTCTTCTCATGAACCTTGCTCCAAAACTGCCACAAGGGGTGCCAACGAGCTGTAGAATAAAGGGGCTCCTGTGCAGTGAAACAAGTCCTAGAGCTAATGAGTTTTTATTGTACCATCCATATACAAGAGGCAGTGGAGGGGGAGGGAATGCAGAACTATCCATGGATTCCAGTCAGGAGTTCTGCTTAGAAATCAATGACACCATAAAGCCCTGAGTGTGAGTCTTGAACTCTGAACCCTTCCTTATCCTATCCACTATCCACTATGTGCCTGTCTCCCTGACTTATTCCTCAAAGATTTTAATTGCATATTTACCTTATGCAAAGTCATAATCTTATTTAAACAGATTTATGAATCTGTGGGGAAGGAGAAGTTGGCGGTGTGATTATATATTATCTATCCACACCTCCAAACCCATCACAAATATATAAATACATATCTATACACACATACACTATTTATTTAAACATTCATCTCTCTATTGCTTGGCCGTGAAAGGAAATCTGCTTGAATAACATCCGATAAAAAAACAGCCATGCTGTAAACAAAGAAGCAGGGAACTCTTTTTAATCCCTCATTTTGAGCTAGTCATTACACTTGCCATGACCAAGTGGAGTGGCAGCTGAATTTGATCAGAACAAGGGCGGGCTGTTCCTATTTTCCCTGGAAGTGTTAACGTTTGATTGAGTTTGTTTACCATCATTTGCCTCAAACTGTGCCGCGTTTAACTGTCTATAATGTTTGATGTCAGGCTCTGCGCTTAGGGACATTCCCACCGCCCTGATCTCTCTTGGGCACACTCCTGAGTTTTGCTCTGCTCAATGGAGCAGCACTTTTCATAGAGGCGAGTGTACTGCTTCTAACCTTCTTCTGCAAAGTTGGCGCGCTAAGCCAGTGTGAAGGCGGGCCAGCTAGTGCAGAGAGTTGGAGGTACATTCATGCTGCGCTTAAATCAGGAGCCGGCAGATTCAGCGGGGTAGGATCCTTTCCCCTTCTCCAGCCTCAAACCAGCCTGGAGTGTAGCATCAAGTGCCTAAAATGCGGTCCCAGAATCGCTGGAATCGCTGTCAGGTTTAGGTGAGGAGTCCCAGATCCAGATTGCCCCTCCCAACGCCTACCTATGGCAGAGAAGTGGCAGGAAACCCCAACCTGGTTAGCTTCGGCTTTGCCAGGAAAGGCTGGAATGCGCAGTCAGACCACCAACGCGCCTTGATCCTCCCAATAACCCACTTAATAGACTTCTGTAATTTAAACTGCCGGGGACCCCCACTCTCAAGCTGATTTTCGATCTAGGTGTTTTCTCCTTTTCCCCCTTTTGCCTTTGAAATGTCCCCACTTCCCCCCTCTCTTTCTTCTCAGCCCCCGTCTCTAATTCTAGATGAGTATTACTTTGCTCTTTTCGTTGGCCAAGCACAATTGTGTTATTGGAGATAATGAATTCAATCCCCATCAAAGAGTATTAGGAGCGCCTTGGCCCTGTAGTGGCTTTTTCAAACTCGGAATGAAAGGCCGGGAGAAAATTCTCTGGGTAGCCTCCCTGATAGCGGCTTTTGAAGTGAAGGGGGTCGAGCATTGTTGTTCAAATTTTTGTCCATAAGGCTGAAGAAAGACCGGCGGCTTTTGATGAGAAGATGAGAACCGCCTCGTAAGTTGAGCAACAAGTTAGATGGCAGCGTCTTACTGCTGCCTGCTGCCTGTGGATAACATATGTCCCGCATTAATAAGGGCTCAGAGGGAACAATGGGGCAAGGGGATACAAGCCTGGCTTACACCAGCTAAAGGCTTTTTTTTCTCTGGACCGCTGAGTATGGCTAGTGGAGGGGAGAGCTGATGAGGTTCTGCCTCGCATGTTGTTTTTCATCAAGCATTCCAGGTCGGCGGAGGCTCCACCACTGTGTTGGCATGAAAGGGCAACGTGTTTCTCTTGGAAGGACTCGAGTGTATATTATCTTTCACCCCCGGAGGCTGCGACGCAGGGATTTGTGCTGTCGGGCGGTTGTGTGTCCGTTTGGTACCCGCGCTTGTGTGTGTGTGTGTGTGTGTGTGTGTCCCGGGGGGAGGAGGGGCAGGGCGGGAGTTAGGCTTGTGCGGTGTTTTCTTTGATGGCAGAGCCTCCAAGTCTTGAGCGGGGTTTGATGTTAGCTCTGAAAAAGGGACTGTAGAGCCAGAGAGCGTGTTGCGTCCCTTGCAGTTGTGTGTGTTTACACAGCTACGGGGTGCAGGGCATCTTCGCGAAAGCCCCCAGACTGGGGGGACGGGACAAAAAGAAAGTATCCCCGCCCCAGCAGGCTAAGCCGCAGGACTGCTCGGTGGTTTTAGTCACATCAGATAACCTCTTCCCTCGAAAACTTCTCTCGTGCATTCGACTTCAGCCCCCACGCTCTCTTACGGCGAGCCCCACGGTCTTCCAGCCCTGTGGAGGTGCCCCGCCCCTAGGGATCATGTCTGAGAGTAGCTATGGAGAATCGCAAGTTTTCATGAAGACCAGCCCCACCTCCTACTTCCCAATGTGTTTTCATTTCTCGCCAGTCATAATCGGGAGGGAATGGTTATGCGCCTTCAATGGCTGGCTGGCTGGCTGGCTATGAAACTAGAGGGAATAAAGGGGAAGATGAATTTCAGCCACTGCACAGTTCGCTTCAGAGTTAGATGGTTAACTGGCGAGCATTTGGAACACAAAAGGCGGTGTAAACAAGGGCTATAACGCGGTAGCGCCTGGGCCAGATCCCGCCTCTATTGAAGCCGAAAGGGATCTTGGCCGTTGACTTCAGTGAGGGCAGGATCTGCCTCAGGGTGAGTCAAGCACCCAACAGCACTTTTGTACCAGTGTGGTGGTGGCAGGCGGGCTTTGCCGCGCGTGCAGACGCGGAGTCCCGAGCACAGAATACGTGCGCTCCGTGGCTCTCCTTCAGCTACGGAGGGGAGACTTGATAAAGCCTCCTGAATCAGCATAAACGCGAGCCAGAGCTCCGGGGGCACGAGGCACCCAAGTAAACACTCACGGCAGGGACATTTTAAATGCTCATTGATAACGCCTCGAAGAGAAAAAGGAGCCTGCTTGGCGTATATGCCCCCCGCCTTCAGCTTATGAGGGCGATCTCATTTCAAATAACGACTAATTCTGCTCTAGTTTATCGGTATGAGGTAGCTGATCCAGGACAGAATCCGCAAGCCGAAATGAGTTCAATTAAAGTCACCCGAAAACGTTCTCAGGAGGTCTCTGGGAATTATTGGCGCCTGGTTTACAATATTTCAGCTCGTTCGCGGCAAATGAGTCGCAGGGTCATAAACGCTGTAGAGTATCGAGCTAATGCGAGTAAACACGAGGTGTGGAGGGTGGGAGGCGGCAATTTTCAACCTGAGGATAAATCTCTTTACTTCAGTGTAAGGGCTCGACTTGCATGGGAATTTTTGCCTGAATGGGGCAGGGTTTGTTTCTTGCCCTTCAGTCTAGTTACCTGGATGTACTTGGAACATAATCGGAGGGCGCTGCGTTCCATTCGGATTACAGTGGCTGTAGCTCGAGATAAATGCATTGCAGCATTTCACCGCAGCTGTTATCCAGACATTGATGTCCGACTAGCTAGCATCCCCCCACCTCAGCATGGTCCCCGGGCTCCAGCGGAGAGTACATAGTACAAGGCTGAGATGTGGGACTATTAGCTCTTTAAAATGTATCCCGCCCACTGTGGGGATCTGTGTTGAGGGGAAAACACTCCTCCCCCCCCTTTTTAAACCATCCTCAATTGGCGAAATGTTCCTTTCGGAGCAATACGAAGATGTGAGAAGGATGAGACGCTTTCATATGACAAATTAAAACATAATTGGACACTGATCAACAATTGCACTCAGCTTTCTCTTAAAATCGCTCTCTCTCCCAAAGCCCATTGGACACGTGAAAATGAGTCAGTCGTGCCATAAGAAATTTTTGTTTATTTAATTTTAATTTCAAGTTTGGGGGAGAACAGTGTGAGAGGATGGCAGGTTTCAATTTTTTTAACCTCAAACCCACCTGGATTTTGTCAGGAGATTGCATGTGTTTTAAATTCTAATGACTAAAAACAAAGGTGAGGGCTGGTAGTTAGAGCTGTCCAAAGTTCAAAGATGTGAAATCTCAATGAGTTTCTATTTGAGGCGAAGAGGAGAAATACAAACATCATGGAAAGTCTTGGGCCAGAAAGTTGCACTATATTGGGAATGAAGTAGGTTATTTGGACTAATCTGTCTGTAACTGTTACTCTGTCACAATGGGTAGAATAATTAGTGCAAAATAACCAGCCAGAACAAAGACAGGGTTTTTTTCCTTATCACCCTTAGTGTTTAACATGTTTTTCAATCTTTCGCCTCCTGAAAATTGACCTTTAGACCTTGGAAAATATAGACATCCTCATTCTATAGTTATTAGTTATTAGCTGTATTTTCTGGGAAATTGAGAAGTCTGTGCTTTGATAAGGAGAAATTACCACCGTCTTACAGCATCATATGCAAATTTAGTCACCAGTTAACTCATTTTTTAAAAGTTATTGATTGGTATCAAACATTCTATACCACAAACCCCCCAACTAATCTAATGGGAGCTTTTGCCTTAGCAATGGAAATTCTAGCCCTAGCTGCACACACATCAGTATGTATAAGCTATTGTCATGTAGTGCTAGTTTGATTATTCGTATGTTTCCATTGCATGTGTTTTCCCGTGGAAACAAATTCATATATATATCTATATATCCTGTATCCCCATAGACCATTTCACTCTTATAATATATAAGGAGAGTAGTTCTGATTCAACATTAAGTCAAAATTAACCACCGAATGTAGACTAACAATTGTGTTTTAACACGTGTATTTCTGTCTTGTGAGTGTGCTTTAAGGAAACTATTTTTCAAATTAATTTTTTTTTAAATCTACATTCTAGAACCACTGTTGTTTCATAGCGAAAAGGAGCAATTACTGTGTACACTGCTACAGCAATCAAGTGATTTATATATAATATTGCTGCAAAATCAACACCAATTCCATTGATTATTTTAAAGGCTAGTTATCCTTACAGCAGGGATAGTTCGCTTAGTTCAGGTTGCAGTGGTTAGTGTTGACTAATCATTGACCAATAAAAAAATCAATCCCTCCCCCTTCAGTCATTTTAAAACAAGACATGGGCACGTTAGTGAGATATGTCTTTTAAATATAGATTTTCTAGGATTTGGTCATATTTATACTTTATTGATGCAGCAAAATTTAAGTCTACACCCAGAAAATTCTA
Organism: Pelodiscus sinensis; assembly: GCF_049634645.1. NCBI lineage: Eukaryota > Metazoa > Chordata > Testudines > Trionychidae > Pelodiscus > Pelodiscus sinensis. Next base: position 46,270,756 of record NC_134714.1, on the reverse strand, counting down.
TTATTTCATGATTCCATATAGCGTTTTTTAACTAATTTATTTCAATAGGTATCCCCTTACAATGGTTTTGCTGTTACACATACCAATATTGACCTTATAGAGCAAACAAAACCGAAGGGCTATTGCTATATTCCTTTCTAATGTAGGTGTGTCATTCTTCTTGCCCATTCCTTGATTCTCACGATTTTATTCCCCTTTGAAGAAAAATAAGGATTTCTCCTTTTTAACAAGTGATGCAAATTTAGGGCTTGATCCTGATCTCTCTGCAGCTCCAAGAGGTGCGACGTGTATTTCCTTTTAGACTTAAGACAATCTGGGCGCGTGTGTTTCTCCTCATTGCTTATAAAACTTGCCACAGGGAAATTGAGTTTAAAAATTACGGGGCGGGGGAATACTGGCACTACTTAGGTTGTGCCACAAGGCACGAATCCGAGGCTGTATTCCCTGCGATCTCAAAAATTCCCATGCAAGGAATGCGGGATCGATTTCCAGATCTGGGTCTTTCAAAGCGTCTGAAATCCACTTAGACGTTGAAGAGGTCCTCTAATATACTGAATGACTCCCTGCTTGCATTTAACTAGGTTAAATGAACTTGAGGGATGCCAATAGTTTTAGCTTTCTAGCATGTGGTTGATTAAAGATAATTGCATTTTAAAAGGCAGATAAACTGGACTAACGTCCGAAAGTCACAGCGCAACTAATCCTGAATTCACCCATTTCCTTGGCGTCCAGTAAGGCAATAGGGCTAAGATACCAAGAATTGAAATATAGGAAATTCATGCTCCCTATCATTAATTTGACCCTGGAAGAGCGCTAGGACTGAATTATTGTAATATGTATGTTTTCCTTCTATGAATACTATGGAATTGGTATATTGCTCTCCTTTACCTGCAGTCCCGTCTCGAGGGTTTTTTTTTTATGCTTCTGCTGAAGGCTTGTTGAGCAGATCTGTAAAGAGCAGAAGCTGCAGGAACAACAGACCTAAACAGTTGAGCATGTAGCAGAAAACACACCACTTTCCTTCCTTTTAATGACTTTATCTTGAACTAAGCACAAAATGTGTATTGTTTTAAAAAATACTTTTTTCGTCCTGACAACGAATATTTCCCTTTTACTTCATTTATATGGTTTCCCCCATTTTAGATTCTAACCTTTATAATATATAATTATTTAGTGTATATCCTGGAAATACACATTATCTGTAGTATAGACTGAATTATATCTAGACAGCACATTTTGAACCAGAATGTTCTGGTTAATACATTTTACTACACACCCCCATAATATTTTTTCAACATCAGTTACACCCTGTCAGTATTCCACAACTGAAGTCTGAAACCGGGTGTCTTAGCGCTGTGAGTCAATTTATATTTTCTATGCAAAGCATAAATGTTTTCACGTTGAAGTACAGTATTATCTATAGCACTATTCTATGGACAAGCGGGGGAATTCTACTTAAAATGAGCTTGGGTAGTAATTACTGGGGCAAAACTGCCTTTGCCAGAATGAGTGAGGGCGGTGTGCTCATCTCATCTGGCCTGACTTGCAATGGTGCTGAGCAGCTTGCAGCTCCACTCCAGGGGGTATAGACAGTCTTATGCGAAGGGGCTGCAAATAATTCCATTTAGCTACACCGCTCAACAGCTCGTTTTCTACCAGGCGTGGAGCTGCCTTTCAGAGTGTTCTAGAATAAAAATGTGGCAAAATATCGCATTGTGTGTGCGCGCGTCTATGTTCTTACAGAGTGTTGGCTTCTGTGAACGATCAACCTGTCTGTGAAAAGCGCAAGAGCGGCTTCCCTTTTATAGGTTTCCTTTCGTTCCTGCCTGGGCCGCCGGATTTTAAGACTTGGTTTTGCTAAGGGATTTCTGTGATCCCCCTTCCCCGAATTTAGTTTGTCTCCACTTTCCCCGACCCGTCAGGGAGCAATTATGTGCTAATTAAGAGAATTACATAGTTCTTTTATCTCGTGTTCTTGTATGAAGTGGGCTGATCAAAGTAAAATCTGTTCAAGTTCATACCCCTGCCGAGGATGCAGTGCACAAACAAGTGCTGCTTGCTGGGGATCAGCGTTTGCGGAGCTGTTGTTGTTGTTGTTATTGATGTCAATCTGAGCAAAGGCTACAAAGAAGTAGGTGGACTGGAAACTGAGCCTAGTATCTAAGGAGATTAATGATTTTTTTGTGTGATTTAGAGCAGCATTTTGGTGTGAAGTTGCATGTAAGAGATTTTCTTCTCTGTGTAACAATGGCCAGCCGTTTAATTCCTGGAAACTGAGTCTTTAGAAGAATTGGTACAAAATGTGTTTGGCATGCTAGCACACATAACAGTTATCAGATATGACCAATTAATATTTAGGCAGAGCGGTAAGGAGGACAGGCATATTTTGTTAAATTAGTTATCTACAACTGGACTCGGAAACATCTGCATAATTTGCAATAAATACAGATTAAATATACAGTAGGAGTCATCACATGGCACTTAAACTAAAAAGCATAATCTGCTGTGGATTTTTACCGTTTAAATACTGTGTGTTTTAATTTCCTAGGGAACAGAATACACACTACGATATACTTTCATTTTCTTTACAGCCCTAAAAATGACAAAAGACTAGAAATTAAAACAAAGAAAAGGATATTACACTTTCATCTAATTGCATTTTTTCACATGGAGTGTTTTTTAAATTTGAGGTGAATGCTTATACATGAATATATTTACTATATATAGAGAGGGTTTATTTGGATCTATCTATCTATCTATCTATCTATCTATCTATCTATCTATCTATCTATCTATCTTGCTTTCATTATTAATGCCAGCATACCACTATGGTTCACAAGAGTTCAATATTTAATACATAGCCTTTCATTTTAAAATATTATACCTTCATCATAAACACTATTTTTATATTTTAACTATGTTTATATTTTATATAAATCTATTCTATCCTTCACACATATGCAACTGAAAGAAAATAACAGAAATCGTCCATTGTTAACGTTTGATTTATTTAAAGTCCTTAACTGCAAATGATCAAAAAACATACTTCACGGCTTAAATTCTCAGGTATCATTTTAAATCAAAATATTTTTCAATTACAATCACATTTATAAAATTAACATTTAAAAAACTCATGTGTAATTTTACTGTTATTTAAAGCAATCTCAGCTGTAAAGAAAGAAAATATAAACCATGCAATAAATTAAGAACATTGAGAAAGCGAACAGGAATAATAAGACCCGTCTGTCTATGCTAACACCGTGTAAAACTGTGGAAAGTGCATTAACACTGGATGAAACAAGCTAACAATGGCAATAATGAAAGGCCATAACAAATTCTGGAGGTCTCATTCTGGAACATATAAGAAGGAGAGAGCTCTCTCCTCGCCCCTCCTTGCGTTGCGTTAATATGCAGTATTTTCTGGGGAAAATAATGTTATACAGCAATAGGTCTAGTTTGTACACAATGGAGAGACTCAAATTAAATAATTATGTCATCCACGTGTTGAAGAGAGTTCCTGATGAAGGAGAATCTTCGTAACAGCTTGGGAGAAAACAAATCCAACTGACTGTGACCTCTGTACCACATCCCGAGACAGGTAACGCTTGGAAATATCTGGGCCAAATTCTGCGCTCCAAAACTCCCACTTCCATCAATGAGAGTGCAGGATTCGTCCCAGGGCAATTGTGCATGCGTGTTCTACTAACCGAAGAGTATTTTGCCAGTGTCAAAAGGATAATCTGAGAAAGTAAATAGCTTTCTTGTTGCTTAGAGATTAGTGTTTTGCGACTTCACAGCAGTATTGTCCTTCAGACCTTCTTAATTAAAAAAGAGAACCGTATACGTCTGCTTGCTTGCTTCTTCATCTCCGTATTGTTAAAAGTATTGCCACATACCTGTAAACTTGCATGAGATTATAGAGCACAGAAGGGGGCAGTGGGTAGGGATGGAAAGCACAAACAAATAGTTTACAAGCCCAACAATCGGTTTTTTTCTCTTTCTCTCTCGTAAGCAACCCCCGGCAAAGGCGACAGCGATCTTTGGAAGGGCAGAGGAGAGGGAGCGAGGAGTTATGTACAGAGGGGGGGGGGGGGGGGTCGCTCCGCTTTGCAGGCGCTCCTGGTTTCGAACAACGTACCCACGGCGTGTGAACACAACAAGAAAGTAACAGTCCTTACGCGGGAAGCGCGCGGGAATGGGACAGTTTGGTTCCCGGGCTGGCGAGGGGGAGACTCGGACTCGCCCCGCGAGGTGGGCCGAGCGGAGCTAAGAAGTGTTTAGCACGGGTCTGGAATACACACCTTGATAGTAGGAAGGCTCCAAAGCGGAGGGCTCAATGCTACTCCTCCCGGCCATGGAGGCGCTGCCCAGGGGCAGCCCGCCCGGGATGCCAGCCCCGTAAGAAGAGTATTGCAGCGCCTGCTCGTAGGCTTTGAAGTCCAGCTTGTGCTGCTGTTCCGAGGAGGACATGAGGTTGTTGATAGAAAAGGGGTGGTTGAAGGAATAATGGGGGTCGCCTTTGAGGTGGAGCGGGGGCTCATGGGCTAGGGAGTGCGGCGGGTGCTGGACAGGCGCCAGGGAGGGCACGGAGCTGAGGGTGGAGGACGCCGCGGAAGCCGAGGTCTTAAGCTCAGTACTCGCTCCAGTGTGGTCCATGGCGTGGGGGCTGGCGGCGGGGTTGGGGTTGGGGATGGAGCTGGCGGACTCTAGCGGGGCGGGTTTCGAGTGAGCCCGGTGTAAAGGGGAGTTGGAGCCGGACTGGGAGGCGCCGGGGGGCTCTTTCCTGCCCTCCGCGCTGGCTTTGTTGCTCGCCTGCTTCTCGCACTTGAAGCGCTTCTGCCGGCGCAGGTAGCAGCCGTTTTCAAACATGTTGCCCGAGTCGGGGTGCAGGGTCCAGTAGGAGCCTTTGCCGGGCTTGTCGGGCGAGCGGGCCACCTTGACGAAGCAGTCGTTGAAGGAGAGCGAGTGGCGGATGGAGTTCTGCCAGCGCTGCTGGTTCTGCCGGTAGTAGGGGAACAGGTCCATGATCCACTGGTAGATCTCGCTCAGCGTCAGCATCTTGCTGGGCGCCTGCTGAATGGCCATTGTAATCAGCGAGATGTAGGAGTACGGCGGCTTGGCGTGCGGGTAGCTTCGCTTGAAGGTCTTGGTGTCCCGGCTCCGCGAGAGGTTGGACTGGGCGTAGGCCATGGGACTCATGCAGGGGTTCATGCTGGCGTACGGGCTCAGGCCATTCATGGAGGCTTGCTGGGCGGACATGGCGTTCATGCCGGTGGGGCTAAGCGCCGTCCCCATGGCCGCCACCCCTGCCGTCATGCTGTTCATGGCGCTGCTGGAGCCCGCCGACATGCCTGCCATGGCGCCGGGGCTCAGGCCGGCCCCAAGCCCCGGGTTGGCGTAGGACATGTTAAAGGAGCTGGATGTCATGTTGCCGCTCGTGGTCATGGTGTTCATGCTCATGTAGGTGTTCATGGTGTTCATAGAGCCCAGGCCGGAGTTCATGTTGCTGACGGGAACTGAGGAATAGGCCTAGACAGGGACACAAGATGAAGAGAGGCGGTGAGCACGAGAGAAGGACACGAACCACTTTTATGAAAGCGAATCCCCGGAGTCCCTTGCACAAGAGGGGAAACGTCTCCCGGCCTTACACCGAGCAGTAACGTCGCCTGACCTCCAGGAAGTTACCACGGCCGTTCTGGAGGCGATCTACCTCCAGCCTATTTACAAATACAAAGTGATAATATATACACCTCTGATGTATCTTACAAACCTCCAGCCAACATGAACACCTTTTTGCCTTTATAGTGTGTCTATTACTATACTACGGAAACTGCTAATTTTATTCTCCGCTGTTTCATGCAGACGGTAGCAGGGTGAGAAAGCTAAATATTTTATTCAGTACTTATTTGGAAAAAGCGCCTGTATTTGTATCTCCGGCGACTGATGCAGCATGCACTTATCTTACTAAGTCACGCTAAAAGTACAATCTCACCTTTTCATATCAAAACAAGTCATGCACACACCATGCTTACAAATAATGTAAAGCGATTGTCTAAAACCAGTTACATGTTCCTCTTATTTCTCCCCATATTCTTAATGTTTGATTAGCTAATAAAAACCTAATACAAAAATATGAACAAACTTGTGCGTTTTCTGATTAAATTTTGGACAAGGCAGAATTAAATTGTCTAGGTTTTCCTACAAAGCATCATCATACATATGGCTGCCACGTATTTGATTTGTTTTTGTTAAACAAACTAATAATATACCATTAAAAGAAATTCAGCTATTCCCCCGTTTAGACCATATTTTATTTATAAATCTGAGAGACAGCACGTGGACCGTTTTGTTCAATATCTGTGTCACATTATTTAACCTAACATCAAAAAACATTTCCCAAAATATATATACGCTAAATTCTATATTGTTTCCTTATGATTTTTTATAATCTTCTAATGTGCAATAAAAATACGATTGAGACACATTTCTGAACTATTATAAAATATATCACCAAAATTACTAAAGGAATATAAAGCAATAATACATCTTAATTGGATAGAAATAAGGTCAAGGCCTTTCTCGTTCATTTACAATTTAGAGTGAACAAATAGAATTCTGCTAAGTAAAAGCTATGTTTAATTATTATTGATGTACTGTAGAATTTGCAGCTCCTTATTATAAGCAATCATGCCGTTTGTCTCCTAAAATCCTGGTTTTATTTTATATTGAGATAATTATTTCACGGAACAGTTTAAAACAAGAAGGCGTTTCCCTTACAAAAATCTATGCAGTGTATATATTATAGTAGCAAATAAGGACAAGCAATTGTCGCTAACATAGTAATAGGAAGGCTCCCAAAACTTTATGGTAGGGAATATTAAATACAGAAAAGCTAAATATGGTTTTCATCTGCCCCTTCAACATTAAAAAATAAGTGTATGGGAACACCCATGCACCCACTGTTCCTATATGTGTGCGCAAATATTTAGTATATATATATCCCGCATCTTAACCCTACGCATTTACAATTCTACTATGAAGTGTCTCCTTTCTGCGTACTAATCTGTGCATAACTTTGGATATTCTCTCTGTTACTTGTTTAATGCTAAGTGTGTTGTTTCTCACAAATATTCCAATGTGAGCTAAACGGTCACATCCACAAATGTGCAAACAGCAATCCCTGTTGGGTTTCAATCCATATTCCAAGGGGAGGCAATTCACTCCGTATTGGTGCTTTATTTGCCCTCTATCATTGTCCATTTGCTTATGTTTGATCTTTTCTTTCTGTTCCTTCTGAGCATATTGTAAAAACAAGAATAACATGGAAATGCGACGGGGATGGAGAAAGAGACAGGTTCCCCCGGGCCCGCCTGAGGAGACTCTCAGCAGCGCCACCCTCCGGTCCCAGGAAGAAGCACTGCCATGTTTCAAAAATCTTGTTGCAAAGGACAAACGACTGGTTATTTTGCCCAGTAAAGCACCAGAATTAACAGGTGAGGCCGTAGGAAGCTGTGGGGAAAGGCCTTAAAACCGAAACTCGCCCACGGCGGGGGAAGGCGCTAGTATTTGCCAAGGATTTTTGCAACTCGTGGCCCTCACACCGTGCACCATCTGGAGAGCCCTGGGCTGCGGGAGCGAGGGCTCAGGCACAGTCCTCTGCGCCAAGCCGAGAGTTTACGGGGCGCTTTTGTGTGTGTGTGCAAAAGTACAAATGACGCCTCTTACACGAGCTCGATCCCCCTCCCCCGCACTCCCACTCACTGCAAGCACAAGCAGCGGCCCCGTTTTCACGGAAGCGCCATTGGGTTGAGGGAAACCCTGGCGATTTCTTTATTGCTTGGCCGGCTTCAGTGGAAAAGGCACGTCTGCACTGGCAGGATCTGGAGTGCAACCCTCTTCCCCATATTGTTACACACACTCCAGCCCTCCCTCCTCCCCCTGCGCCAGCTCCAGCGGCTCCGGGGCAGCAAACAAGCGAGCTCCTTGGATTCACTCACCTCCTGCGTGTCGGTGTAGTAGCTGCTCCAGTCGTTAGTTTCATGCCCTTCCATTTTCACAGTCCCTAACATCATGGAGCCAACCTGCCCGGTGTAACCATCCAGCCTCTCTCCCAGCCACAGGCAGCAGGAAAGGGAGCGTGACAGCCCCAAACTAGCAGGAAGCCAAATCTCGGGGGGAGGGGGGAAGGAGGAGGGGTTGAGCTGTGGTCTACAATCAGCCAAAAAAGAGGCAGGCAGCGGTGTGGGGCGAGACACTTGAGAAAGTGAGGAAGTGCCGGCTGGGATGTGAGTGGAGTTGAGCTGATGTGGATCTTACGTCGCAGAAGTGCCCACCTCCTCCTCCTCCTCTCCCCATTTGTCCGCCGCACAAAGACGTTCGCACCTACAAAGCCGGAGATGCACCTGCAAACAAGGCAGTTCCACTCGCTTGCAACTCCCCCGGGGCGTCACTTTATTTGCAAAGCAGTGTAATTGGTTTAAGCTACGGGGAAAGAAGGAGAGACAGAGGTGGGAGGAGGGAGGGGGGAGAAAGAGTAGGAAAGGAAAATACCCTCTTTTCAAATGGCCAGTAGAAATGCTAGCAGGGATCGCTGGAAATTACACGAAGACGATAAGGAAGGGCAACCCCCGCTGTTTGTATAGAATTCAAAAGGCCACCCAGCCTCCGAACTCGGAGATTTGGGAGCCGTATTTACTAAAGTGCAGTAGATGTTCATTTAACGTGGCGACCGGCATTTCAAAGTATTCAAAGTAGCCAACATACACCCAAGATATGAGAACTAGTCTTAAGATTATACAGCACTTTTCACCTTCCTCTCCCCCCCCCCCCACTCACCAAAGCAAATAACTTTGGCGCTTCCAATTTCAATCTATGTTCTCTGCCATATGTTTCCAAAATTCTATTGACATGTTCATGGGCTAAGACCAGTCCATTCCTCTATACAAGGCTTCTATGTAGCTGTAAGTTTTATTTTTCTCTTTTGCTGTTTCTTACGTTCAGAAATCATGCCATGTGAGTCACAGCGGTGAGGCATGACGTTAAGCCACCCAATAAACACGAACACCGGATTGAATGCGGATCCACTGATATTAACCTATATGTGACAAACATCAGGTGAGTCACTGAAACCATTTTCTATCCTTGTTATAGAAAGTATTCATCCCATAAGCTTGCTTGGAAATAGTCACCCAGCCACAGTGATAATAATAAGCAGCGGATGCCTGACTAGTAACTTTAATTGTGCATTACTCTGATTTCTCTCAAGAAATGGGGGTGCCTCACAATGGTCATATTTGGCTAAAAGTTGAAATTGGTCAGTAACAACAAACAAAACTACACTGAGCAAAACTCTTGGGCAATCTACCCCGCTCTTGCAGGGGAGGGGAACTAAGATATCATTTTAAATTTCCACCTTTTGTGATTCTCTGATCTGATGTCAAGATCGTAGACACGTCTTTGGGTTTCTTAGCAACATCCTTTATGTTTGTCCCGATGACAGAACTTGTATTACTTCGTAGTAAAAAGCTTTCGGGGGAGTTTAAGGGAAGGAGAATAAACCACCTTACAATTCTTGGGCATTTGAAAATCGATGTGATACGAATCGTAACAAACATTAAAAATACACTAGTGAACTGAATTTCTGTACATGGTGTTTATCAGATGGGACATACACAACGGCTTTTAGTTGCTTCCTCGTTTAATTGTCCTTGTGGGTTTTTTTACTAATAGTGTGACAAATTCTTGTGCATCACAAATTAAGCACGTTTCACATTAAAGTCTCTCAGAATAAATTAACATTATAATACACATAGTCTCACATATAATATCTCTGCTTTGAGAAATATGTTTTAACTTGTCTCGTAAACGCGTCCTTTGTTATCCATATCTTTGTTCTTTTTCTTCCCCTTTTTTTCTTTAAATCTGGCAACAGAGTTAAGTTAAATCTTCGAAACAAACAAAACTATGAAATCAGCAGGCGAGAACAAGGGAGGAAAACGTGCCGTTAAAGAAACAAAAGGATAAAAGCACTGGATTACAATCCGCTTTTTAAAACGGTCACACTGTAAATAAAAGATTTATCTTGAAACAAAATCCACATAGAAGGTATTAATAGACAACATAATCAAAGAATGCAGCATCTATCTATCTATCTATCTATCTATCTATCTATCTATCTATCTATCTATCTATCTATCTATCTATCTATCTATCTATCTATGACCTGATCAGTCTATCTATAACACAAATTAGTACTTTTTGAGTCACTTATTTATTTCAATATTTTTGGTTCTGTTTGGACAACATACCAGGTCAAAATATACACGAATGCCCTATGAAACCGTGCGGGGCTCTCAGCAGCAAGGGGTCCTCTGTTTTTCTCGTGATTGTGCCACAAACTATTCTTTGTTTGTGTGAGATAAGCAAGATAGTATCCTATTTTCCGCAGCAATGTAATTCTAGTGAAAACAGCCGCCTAATATATTAGCTCTCATAAGAGATCAGAAACTGTCTCCGCCACATGTCTACTGGATACGTTCGCAAAAATTATATAGAAACGTTATAAGGCAAAGTGTATCAGCTAGCTCAAAAGTCAAGCTGTTTAAAATTACATTCTCTGGCCTTCCAAAAGCCATAGGCAATGATATCAACACACACAACCCACCCTGATTAAAGATTCAGCCCCTTTTTAAAGAGTAGGTTTCCTCTGCTGAAAGGTAATTGTAAGACAATTTTGTTTCACTGAATTTCTACGTGTACAGGAGACTTGTTTGTACAAAGTCACAGCGCCTCCTGTTGTCCAGCTGCTATGCCAAACTCACATACCTGTTTTACACACAGCTACTGGGTACAATGCCACATGAATAGCTGCAGTTTATAATCTTCTTACAACAGTTTTCACTTACTTAGACAAATCAAGCTGCCTGAGGCAGAGAATCAGCAGCTACTGGAAATTCCCTCAGTGCCCACTCCTCTTTACAGCACTGCAGCCTGCTGTTTGAGAGACAGATTTTCACTGCAATTTAGCAGTGGATCTAAGCTCGAGGATCGGGGCGGTTATTTGTGCGGGTGTTTGCAAATAGTAAACGGTGGCTTTGGCTGTGAACCGTTTTAAAAAGAGTACATTTCTAGCCAGCTAGCTGCTGAAACTCTATGTAATGTGCCCGACGATCTGGGTGTCAGCCGCATTTGGCCATACTTTGAAGACTCTCTGGGCAGGAAGGAACGGAGACTCTTCTTAAGAAGTGCGTGGGTGACTCCGGATCAAACCTCTTGGGATGAGTCTAGTTGCCGAAGTGTGTTTGCTAGGCTAGAATAGTATAGCCCTGGTTCCAGTATAGTGATCCTTTCTTCTTAGTGCACCACAGCTGATTGTAACTATTTACAATGACTCCCTGAAATCATTTGCTTCAACTGTCATTCGTTTTGCAAAGTCACAGGACGGGGACACAGAACAGAGAGAGCTTCTGCTCTCGGATGTCTAATGGGGACCAGAGTTTCAATTCCGTTTAGTGGTCTCTCTGCATCAGAAACCGGAGGATGTTGCAAATTAGGAAGGGGAAATAGAAAAGAGACCGACGTTAGCTGGAGCTATTATTATAAGAGAGTCACAACTCATCCCACTTACGTGATGAAAAACATACAATTTTTGAAGCCAGTTTGCGCAGTATTTCTGAGTAAGGGTATTCCAGGGAGGCCTCAGGTAGGGAGATAATGACAGTGAACAAAGGGAACGGTGGCAGATTTCTGGAGTATTTGTCATCTCATTTATTGAAGAATAAAAGTAAGGGAAATTAGTGTTTTCTATTCATGCTCACTTACCAAATATGAAAGTTGGATCATCTGGACAGTCCAGCCACCCCAAAGATTCATTCCCCCCTACAAACTGCAACAAACACAGAAACAAAATTATTAAGAATGATTTTTTTAAAAGAGAAAAAACTGTTCATTTTTCCTAGAAAACGTTGCCGTTTAATGTATTTATCTTTGCCTTTGATGCAGACGGGACTTACGGGTAATTCTTCAGGTTTAATTTGAAGTGGCCACTTGGTTTTAGCTAAATAAGATATTTGTATCGACATTAAAGAGATTTTCTGTTAAGGGACATATCGCTGACACGTGAAGCTGTTCCAATCATCTGTCTCTTTCCATGGAGCTAGGGACATTTTTCTTCTGTGTTAATTGTACAGACTTCGTTTCATTTTACTATATACATTTAACTGCAGAACTGCACATAGAACTGGTCATTATCAGAAAGGATTTCCATATTATTAGAGTATTATGGGTGTGTTAAAGTAGGTTGGACTAAACTTGGTGATGGCTATCTATCTATCTATCTATCTATCTATCTATCTATCTATCTATCTATCTATCTATCTATCTATCTATCTATCTAAAGAAGCTTCATTTTTTTTCTACAGAAGAGATGAAGCAGAAACAGGAAAATCCTATTACTCTAATTTCACACAAAACCGCACACCAATGTCAATAAAACAAATAATCCAACGAAAAGCCCGATGTTGTCAGATCGCAGGGTGCAGCACCCGTTTCTTTTAAATACAGGACAGAGACAACACAGATTGTGAAAGCCTGAATCCTCCTTTCTCACTCCCAGCATGTACTTCGATTAATGTAAAGAGCTTCTGATTTCCACGAAGAAACCGGTAAGTACCAAGACGAAATGCAATTTTATGGACGGATCTAGACATAATAGAACCACTTCGGGACTTGGCAGCATTGACTGAAATATAAACAGCGATGAAAGGGCCCAGCATATTTCTGGGGGCAAAATAGATAGCCTCGTGCATTTTAACACCTCTCCTGCCAGCCCAACAACTGGAAGCTCTGTGTTTTGAAAGTATGCCTCTGACGCAGATAGCCATTCTCGATACTGGCTTTGATTTAAGGGTTGAGCTCTCAGTCGCTCAGCAGGAGTTCACGAACAGGTGAGATTTGATAAGGTTGCATTTACTTTCCTCTCTTTTGGGATAAATGTACTTGCCTAGACAGGTAAGAACACTTTATTGGGTCAACAGTGGCTTCTAGTCTTTTCCTCGTGAACTTTTCTTGCCTCGGATTTTGTCAGTCGAGTAGTTTTTCCTTAACTAATGATCTGCCTCGAAATGAAGTGTCTTTCCCCCCTTACTCCTGCTGGTTTTGTTTATCCCGCTAACCTGCAAAAAGAATCGTATTCCTCTTAAAGTAGATTTTAAATGTAGTGTATTGTGAATCACTTACTAAGTGACATATAACGACACTAAAATGGTTCCTGATCCCATCCACACGGTCTGGACTCTTTTTCCTTCTGAATTGACTCCTTTATCTCCTGTGGTGTCTACAGGAAAAAGCCCATTTCAAATAAAACAATGCATTTGAAAAATGAATCTCTATTCAGCTATTCAAATGAATCGATGTTTCTACCTTTAATTTCAATCTAATGCAAGATGCAGGATTAAAGCAGTACTGTTGTCAACTCCCAGACGCTGACAATACAAACAATCTAGTCACTCCTTTAAAGAGGTACTATACAAAAGTAAATGGAGGACAAATTATATGAGAAATTCTACAAAAATGTTAATATTTTTGAAACTATGTGTTATTAATGTTGAGTAATTAACTATACCCAGATCAGGATTCTGGAGAATTGCCAGGAAGTCAATTTATAAATTTGTGTTAATTTATAAAATTAACACAAATGTCACCTAGGAATTCGAGTGTTTTCGCCTCCACCCTTCTCTCCTACCCCCATTTTTTGTCGCGCCAGGTGTGTGACTGATAGATTGTCCGAATGGATCTAGAGTATGTTTTCCTGATAGAGGAAGCAAAGAAACTGTAGCTCAGCCGCACTACAGTTCTTTCCATCAGCTGTACTAGGGGTTCCCGAGATCTTTATTTTGCAAGTTACAGGAGCACCGATAAGTTAATCGCCTACACCTGACTCGATCCTGCTGCTATTGCAGTCAGTGAAAACAGGATCCGGTCCATCAGATTTATGAACTATTGAGGAGGAAGGGGAAAGACCACAACACAGCTAAGAAGGCGCTCAGGATCGGTCCCTAACAACTCCGGATTCTATAATTGCCTGATTATGATAACCGAGCCCTGTTACAAAGTTCTTTTACACAATCACAGGAGATATCGCTCTGTGCATTGTCATAGCGATGCTGCACTGCCAGGATTTTTTGTTGGTTTGTTTTTTTGGTTTTGGTCCCATAATTTGTATTGATGTGATAGAATCCATTCTTTTATGCGTGAGAATACATTTCCTTACATCATTCAATTCCTGCTCTAAAACAGATTAGAAAATATCTGTGCACTAAAACCAGGTAAGGAGGAAAAAATCTTTAAAATTAAAATGACAAATAAATACTGTCCAATCATTGCTTTTGGCCACAAAGACAATTGGATAATGAGAAAATGTATGTTTTCTTTGTTTAAAGCAACATATTTTTGTTAAATAGTTTATAATGCAGGTAAACTATGTAATGCATACTGTAAGTTAATTTTTGTGAATGCTGCTAGATATATACAAGCTGTTTGGATAGTTCAAATTGTCAGGATGCCCACATTTATACATGGTCTGGGGTGGATCATTGAAGTATGGAGACAGACCTATTAAAATATATTGTTTTTTCCCATCAGTGTCAAAAAGAAAGCATTTATTTTGAATGTTGGGTGCAATAGTTATATTATAATTTATGGAATCTATAAAAATAAACATGTAGCTTGTATATTGGTTGCCCTGTACCCATTTTCACCAATCCATTGTTCAAAAACACTTTGTTGACTTTGAAAAGTTACCAGAGTCATAACTGTTTGCAATGTTGCTGTAGCTTTGGTGGTCTCCGGATATTAGAGACAAGGTGAGTGAGATCATAACTTTTATGGACAAGCTTCTGTTGGTGAAAGAGACAAACTTTCACCAAGGAGCTCTGTGGGAGCTGGAAAGATAGTCTGCTTCACCTACAGACAGACTCTGGTCCAGTGAAAGGTATTACCTAACCTTCCTTGTCTCTGGAGTCATAGTAACATACTAGCAGTAGCTAAGTAGTGAATTTAGGTAAAACATACACAAATCCCTATAGTTTCCTACTTGTGGAATCCAACACAAACAACAAACATGACCTTTCAGGGTTTAGGTGGGGCTTTCAGCATAGAAGAAAGGAAGTGAAAAAACTGTTATTGAACTGGATCTTTAGCTCTAACAAGGGACTTGTTAAATTGACAATATATGTAGTTCTCCAGGCAAAAATTTGAATTTCTTGGAGAAAGGTTGACTCAACTTCAAAGGCCATAATAAATCAAATAATTCCATACCACAATGACCACAAGCTGCAGAATGGACTGTGGCTGCAGTCTCATTGAGGGAAGGATGGGCTTGGTAGCTTACATTTTAAGTGACAGGGATAGTGGAGGGTTCTTCCCTCTGCCCCCATTGACATGTTTCTCATCCCACAGGACTGTGTTTGGACCTGGCTTTGTTGGCTGATGGGGCCTATTACTTAAATCAATTAGGCTACGTCTAGACTACAGGCTTCTTGCACAAGAAGCTTTTTTCAGAAGAGATCTTCCTAAATAATTTCTTGTGCAAGAGCACATCCACACACAAAAGTGCGCTGAAAAAGCGATGTGCTTTTGTGAAAGAGAACATTCTGACTCATTGGATGCTCTCTTGCATAAAAGGCCACCCGGACCCACTTCAGTCTGGGCTTTAGGTCTCCAATTGCTTTCGAGTGCTGGTGCTGGAGTCCTTTCAGAGACATTCTCTGAAAGGGACCCCCCTGGACATCCTGCTGCTTCTGCATGCTTGCTACCTCTTTGAGGGACAGCTAAATGTTTGCAGTGCCTGCTGTGGTTGCCCTGTTCTTTTTTGGATGCCACAGCTTTTTCCTCTGTGCTATGGAGCTGGAGCTGCCCCTGGGCATGTGATGGCCCTACACAACCATACTTCAGTTCTTGCAGCACTTAGTGCTAGCTGCCTTCCTGGTACTGCAGGACCTGGACTCCAAGCTCATTCTGAGGACCCTCTCCGTGGCTGCGGATGCTCCAGTCTGGCTGCTGCACTCCCACAGTTGAGAGAAGGTTCTGGAGGCTGGACACTAGTTCAGACTGGTGGGACCAGCTGGTTCTGGAGCAGTGGAATGACCAGCAGTGATTCAACAACTTCTGCATGCGGAAGGCCACCTTTCTTGAACTGTGTGCCTGGCTCACCCCTGCCCTCCGGAGACAGACCTCTACCTGCGGCCCACCATCCCTATGAAGAAGTGGGTTGCAATCGCCCTGTGGAAGCTAGTCACCCCCAACAGCTACCAGTTGGTGGACAATCAGTTTGGGGTGGGGAAGTCCACCAATCGGGGCCCTCTTTAAGGGGCTTATGGGCTGCAGTCCCTATGGGGTGGGATGGGGTGGGGGGGGAGAGTATTGCATAAGGTGGTGCCTCGGGAAAGGGGGGTTGGGGGCTGTGGGGGATGGAGTAGGGGTGAGAGGGAAGCCCCATCCTGGAGGGCTTGTGCCATTCCACCCTCACACATCCCACCTTGCTGCTGGGGGAGCACCTCAAAGAGGGTGGCGCCTGGGGTGTTTTGGGGGGGCAGCGGAAGGGAGCAGAGTGGCTATCTCCCAAGGGATCAGACACTCCCCCCTCATTCTCTGTTTTGTGTGTTTCTTTGTCTCCTTGTGCAGGTGGTGAGGGCCATCAACTCCCTCCTGCTGCAGAGTGTCGTCTGTCTCGGAGACCTGGACGCGACCGTGGCCAGATTTGCCACCCTGGGGTTCCCCAACTGCGGGGGAGCCATTAATGGGACACACATCCCCATCCGAGTACTGGACCATCGAGCAGATCAATATGTTAACTGAAAGAGCTACTTTTCCATTGTTCTGCAGGCCCTGGTGGATCACCAGGGACAATTTATGGACATTTTTGTAGGGTAGTCAGGCAGGGCACACAATGCCCAAGTATTCTGAAACTCAAGCCTGTACTGCAAGCTGGAGGTGGGCATGTTTTCCCTGGCTGGGACTTTGCGGTCAGGGATGTGCACATGCCTCTGTGCATAGTGGAGGACACGGCATAACTCCTCGTGCCATGGCTCATGAAGCCATACCCCGGACACTTCGATCCCTGCAGGGACCTGATTAATGCTCACCTGAACTGAGCCAGGATCCAGATGAAATGCACCTTTGGCTGCCTAAAGGCATGTTTCCAGTGCCTCCTCACTTGCCTGGATGTAAGGGAGCACAACATCCCTGAGGTGGTGGCAACATGTTGCGTCCTCCCCCAATATTGTGTAGTGGAAGGGTGAGGCCTTCCTTCTGGTGTGGAGAGGTGCGTTTGAGCAGCCCCAGACAGTGGCCATCTGCCAGGCCCATCAGTTGGGAGGGCGTATCTGGAAGGCCCTGAGGGACAGATTCTCTCAGGCACCTCACTAAATCTCCCCAGGGACTCCCCAATAGGGGCCTCTGCCTTGCAGCTCCATCCCTTCCCCACAACAACCCCTCCCTTTGCCCCTTCCCTGACCTCCCAATAAACACACCTGCTTGGTTTTGAAAAAAATGCAGTCTGTATTACTGAAACATTGTGAAAAGGTGGGCAGGAACGGGGGGCTCTGAACTGAGAGGGGGCATCAGAATTGGGGGGATGGTGGCTTGATGTGCCACTTTAGGTGTGGGGACCTCATCGGGGTTGTGTGAGTTGGGGGACTACAAAGAGGTGAAGGAGGGGGAGGGGAAGGCTGCAGTGGGGTCAGGGTTGGTAGGGAGGCAGGTGGCGGAGGCATAGGCATCACTCGGGGAGGGGCATAGGCATTGCTAGGCAAGGGAGCAGAGGCATGATGAGGTAGGGAGAATTGGCATAGCGGGGGGGGGGGGGCAGAAGGGTGGAAGCCAGGATCAGCAGCATCAGGCGGGTGTTCCATCAGGTGGGACATGATGGCACACATGATGTCACAACCCTGCGTCAGTTGGTCCCAGGCACACTCCCACCACTCTTAAGTCACTGTGCACCTTGTGTGCCAGGGTCTGGTGGATGTCATGAGGACAATGATGTGCTGTTGCATCAGGTCCTCACGCACCCTGGAGTGCCTTTGGGTCCTCTGGGATCTGGTGGGTGGTTGCGGTGGTGTGGCTCGGCCCTCAGTCCCAGCTGGTCTAGCTGTGGAGAACATACAGAGGGAGAGAAGGTCAGTCATCCCTGCAGACACTATTCCTGGAGCTGTGTTGAGCAGGAACCAACAGTCCATGGCCCAGAGGAGGGGGATGTCCTGTGAGCAAGGCCATGTGCAGTCTGCACAGTGGGCCTATCCTCACAGGGCCCTGAGGTGCCATGGGGACTGTGCTGCAGCCAAGAGAAGTGTCCGGACACATGGGCGGCAGAGAAGCTGGGAGCAGCCAGGCCCTCCCTGGGGGCCACACACACAACTGTGGCTCGCAGCATTGTCCACGGGAGTAGGTGCTGCCTCGCACATGGAGGCATGCCCGTGTGCAACACTCCACGGTCTGTGTGGGGTTGTGGCTGGGCCCTTGTGGCTAACTGGCTTCCAGCCATGCTGGCCTCCCCACTCCCAGGGTCAGGACATGTGGGGCCTCTCCTGAGCCTGCCAGCAAGATTCCAGGTGTCCTCAGAGGCTGCCTGCTGCATCCATGTGCCACACAGTAATGCTGAACATGGATGCATGTGCACAGACCACAGCACGATGTGCAGCCCAAGCAACCCAAGCGACATTCGCCCCCTGCCTATCCCTGTGTGCCCGTCTCCCTGTGTGTGTGACAAAGTGAGACCACTCACTGGAAGATCCCTCCCAGGTGTCCGAGGAGGCCTGAGAGACATCTTGACTCCCTGTCACTAGCTCGAGGGAAAGAGTCACAGTGCCCCCTCCTGGCCCGGAGCCCTTAAAGGGCCATGGTCTGGCTACAGTGTTTGTGCCAGTTGCAAGCCGGCCAGCACCCAGCCAGCAGACCCTGCACCTGGCACGCCATGAGGCAGCCACCCGCTGCCACCCAGCCCTCTGCCTTTTCCCAGGACCAGGCTGGCGGCTCCCAGGAGCCTGCCCGGGGCTGCAAGAGGCAGGCGCCCGCCTGGTCAAGTGTGGAGATTGTGGACCTCCTCCTCTTCCTCCGGTGTGGCCAACTGGCCCTCCTGCTCCTCCTCGGGGGTGACCTCCAGCGGGACAATTATAGGGGCCTTGACTCCAGAGTCCACCAGGATGGATGGTGAAGATGTCCCCCCACATCCCAGGATTAGCTGGAGCTTTCTGTAGTCTGGGCAGGTGTGGGGTCCTGCTCCTGAGCGTGAGCTGCATTCGGTGGCCCAAACATATCCCTGGTGGAGCTCTTTGACTTTGCTCTGGACCTGTTCCATGATCCAGGGAAGGGGCCGGGCTCTGCCAGGAATGTGCCCATCCGGCCATAAATGTCAGCATTGTGCCGCTTGGCTTGGGGATCCTAGAGCTTCTCCTCCTCACCCCACAGTTCGAGGACAGACTATCTGTGGGCCAGATCAGGATGGGATGCGCCTCTTGGTCTCCCTGGCTGGGTCCGCACACCCCTGGAGCTGCTCCTGAAGAGGGCCAGGGGAATCATGGGGAGCTTCAAGGGCGGACATGGCTGTAGTAGGGAAAGCCACGCGGTCAGGGTGCTGCTCTCTCTCCGACTTCCTGCCACAAGGCTTTTCCAGGGTGTCTGCAGTTTTAAGAGGGGCCAGGAGATAGGAACTAGAGAGTTGTGATTAGCTTGTATAGAATGGCCACCAGGGCACCTATGCTTTTTCCTGGAGGCCTCTACTTCCACAAAAAGCCCTCCTCCCCATCCACACATGCCTTTTTGCAAAAGAACTCTTTCGCAAACAGGCTTCTTCCTTGTAAAATGAGGAATACCAATACCACAAAAAGCCCTCTGTTCTTTTGATTTACTGTCGAAAGAACATGCTTGCAGTGTGGATGTAACTCAAGTTTTCTTGAAAAAATGGCAATTTTTCTGACAAAACTCTAGTCTAGACATAGCCTTAGGGAGATAAATTTAATTCAGGCATGTGCTTCTAGCTCTCCATCAGCATTAGATTGATGTTCTATAGAGATAAATGGTGGTCATAAATGTCTGTCCTGGAATGTTCTCCATTTTGAATTTACAATAATAGAAGAGCTGAATAAAAAACCCCTATGGGTGGTTTATTTAAAATTCCTCCCTGTGTAATGCTACCAGGACCTCATGCATTTCACAGTTCATAGAACACAAGACTTTCTGCTACCAACAATTCAGGGCCCTATCACAAATGAGATAGAGCTCAATCTCTGTGAGCTGAGTTAGCAATGCTCATGCTCTGTAGGTTGTGGAGGCAGTATAGTCACCTATTCAGGAGGGACATTTAATCTGTCAAGGTAATCTCACCACCACCACTAGCCTCTGCACCAGAACAGTTGTAGCCTCCTTTGGGCATGCCAGTGAAATCCACGGAATAAAGGACTTTACTAATGAGAAGTGAATGTCAGTGATATCTCCTTAGAATAGAAACCCCAATGAGATTCCTTAAGATTCTATCCAGCTCATTATTGCCCCAGTGACTGCGAACCTCCTGAGTGTCACAGCTCTGTAGCTCTACCCTGTTCTGAAGGTTAGTTTCCCCCCATAGCTGGCTGCATGAAGCAGACTTTGGCTTTACACAGCTGCCCCAAAGCATACCCTTCAAAGGGATGGAGCTTCCTACTGTGCTCAGGATCTAGAAAATCACATCAGAAAAGTCACCACATGCAGCGCCTTCCCTTATTTCCTCATGCTGCATCTTTGGCTAACAGGCTGTCAGTGAAGGGACAAGCTGGCAAGTCATGACGCTCTCCCCCAGGCTGATAGATCTAAAAGGGAGCTCTCTTTAAAGAGATATTCTGGAATCGACCAAGTTTCAGATTAGAGACTGTCTGCCCCACACTATTTTCAGGATTGTGGGCTGAATTCTTATTATCATCTATAGGATTGAGGCAAGAAGACTTTTCCCCACTCACTTTTACAGGATCACTATCTGGGAGTTTCTCTCATCCCAAATCTCAGCCTCTGCAGACTCACAAGCAGCATCCCCACAATTCTTTTTAGCACCTTTGGCCCTGGACTCCCAAATCTTTCTGTGTTGCTGGAGCCACAACAGATTCAATTTCCTCTATGCATAGGATTGACATAATCTGTTCATATGGGCTTGCATGCCTCCAAAAGACTGAGCTTTCCAGCTGTGAAGTCAATGAGAACTATACACCCAATCATAGACAAGATCAAAATGTGCTTTAGGAAGCAGATGAAATGGACTGGGACAGAAATCTATAGAAATTTGCCAGGACAACTCAAAGAAAGTAAAGAGCAGCCAGCAATAAGATCAACCTTAAAAATGAAATTAAAAGTTCAGGGCCATATGCAGCGAAGATTTCTGTTGGGGTATAACTTTAAACTCTGGAGTAGTCTCACTGAATCAGTACATGATTCAAGCCCTCCATAGATAAATAGGAGAGCACATTACCTAATTGAAAGCCTCCACACCCTACAGGCTTTTGGTCTCTATTAAAGCAGGAGAGGCTCTGTCCTTCTTACTATAAAGATTATGACTAGCTTCTAAAAGTAAATCAGATATTTTCTCCGTGGATATATAATGACATGCATCTGGGTTATGAATAGTACAGTTAAAATATGCCAAATATAAACTTTTGGTTTGTGTTCACTAGAAGTGGTCGTATTGTCTCATTACTTAAAATATTGCTTGGAAATGAAAGCTCATCATCCATTTTCCAACTTTTTAATCAACTTTCTGCTGTCAAGGACCTGTCAGTGTTTAACTAATATGTTTAAATTGGCAAAAAAATAAAGAAAACCTAAACACTTAGGAGGAATAGGTATTTATTTACAAAATTATTTCTGTTGGTATAATATTGACAGGCATAGATATCATGCAACCACTGAGGTGCTTTTCAAAGAAGAGTGTGAATATTTGTAGTGAGTCATAGATATATTATAATAATTAGAAGAATTACAGTTTTCTATGTACCAAAATTCTCAGAAGGTGATGAACTGAGGTACTTACTGACACTTACTCCTCCTCATTATTGCGATAGGTAATCCCAATAGGGGTTGACCAGATATACATATATTGACATTGGAAAAGCTACCAATTCCTTATACTTCAATGGATCTGGATCAGGCCTTTGTAATTAATGGTACAAATCATAATAGTAAGTACTGCTCTCAAATCAGGCCCTAAACCAGGTAATGTTCATAGTGTTACTATTCCCTGTTGCCTGTAATAAAAAGTAGATTATTTTACAGTCTACCTTTTTCAAATTCATCAGTGATTAAAAACTGCAATATTGTTGCAGCTATAGACAAGCAATGACATGGTTTTCCAAGGCTAATTTATTTACTACAATAACTATTATAGGACAAATGCTGATAATAAACTTGAAACTCCCATTAACGTAATACATAGAAGACATAATTTAGTTTCAAATCAGTCAATTTACAGGTTTATGAGTGAACACTTTTGCTTGAATTCATGGAATATATATAATGCTACAAAGAAGGGTCATAATAAACCCCATTTAAGGTGATAGTTGCATAGCAGATGCTCAACTCACACCCTCTTTCCAGTGCCACAGACACTCCTTGCATAGCACAAATGGCTTCATTAAAGCACTGCAGATGAGGTAGTCCCAAGCAATATTCCCTTTATTTTTTTCCATCCATGTGTGAAATAAATTTTCTTATGTGCTCTGAGGCATGTGTGGATGTGCACCACCAATAGAAACCCATTCTGTCGACTGTCTGTGGGCACTCTGCTAATCAGCTGGGCAGCATCTGAATCTATCTGGGTGGCCACCCAAGTGCACAACTTACAGGGAACACTGGTCTCAAGTTATAGCAACTACTAGGAACTGACTGGTTTCATATGGTTAAACTGAATAGTGGTTTGTTTTGTGATTTATTTTGTGATTTGTTTTGTGATTTAATTACCATATATATGGATTATAGTATTTCAAGAATTAATACTCACTTTATTTTATTTATGTATTTATTAATAAGATGTCTTTGGGATACTTATGCTTATTTTTATTTGTATGTATGAGAAAACTGAAATATTAAAATAGAGTTATTGGTTTCTTTAAAGAGCAATTATAGAATCATGAGCGGCTGATAATGTAGGTGTGGGATGGCATTGCCTTCCAAAAATTGCCTACATGTCCCAGCCATCCCGGAAGGGCATGGAATGGCAGCCACAGTCCTTAGTTGGGGTTGGGCAGGGCTTAGTTGGGGGAGGGAGGGCAGGGCTAGGTTGTTGAAGGGAAATGGTCTGAGGGAAAAGGTGTGGCTTTGAGTAGAAAGGTCAGGGCTTTGGCTTGCCTTCCTCAGATGGGCCTTCATTCTCCTCCCATATATAGGATTATAATCTAAGTAAATGTATATAGTTTTTCTATTTATCTGGGCTAGAGAAGGTAGAAAAGAAGCACTGTACTGGAATTTAGAAGACATGGATTCAATTCTTGAGTCTGACAATAACTCTCTTTGTGGCCTTAGGAAAGTCATGTAAGCATTTTGTACCTCAGTTTCGCAATTTTTACAATAGGGATGATGTTACTTAGCCTGTTTTGTGATTTTAGTGAAAAATATAAGACAAGTGATAAAGAATATTATTCATTATTTTAGTGGATGGATAGACAGGCGGTTCTGTGCAAACTTAGGGTACGTCTAGACTACATGCCTCTGTCGCCAGAGGCATGTAGATGAGGCTACCCGACATAGTAAAATGAAGCGGTGATTTAAATACTCGCCGCTTCATTTAAATTTACATGGCTGCCGCGCTGAGCCGACAAACATCTCATCAGCTGTTTGTCGCTCAGCGCGATAGTCTGGACACTCGGGTGTCGACATCAAAGGTATTTGTCGACCACCCAGGTAAACCTCATCCCAGGAGGCTTACCTGGGTGGTCGACAAATACCTTTGATGTCGACACCTGCGCGTCCAGACTATCGCGCTGAGCCGACAAACAGGTGATCAGCTGTTTGTCGGCTCAGCGCGGCAGCCATGTAAATTTAAATGAAGCGGCAATTATTTAAATCGCCGCTTCATTTTACTATGTCGGGTAGCCTAATCTACATGCCTCTGGCAACAGAGGCATGTAGTCTAGACGTACCCTTCCTGCTTTGTACTACAAAGCAGACTTAATTTCTTTTCTTTTAAACGGATTACTTTTTAGCTTCCCTAGGAATGTTTCTCTAAAAAGCTTGTGTCAATTAGGAACAAAGGAAACTGGTTTGCATTTTCTCTCCATCCAACTGAACATATTTTAAAAATCACTTTTATTTTTATAAGAACAAATCCTTCCTTGTAATAGTAATAGCCTACTAACTTAGAATGTACAATTTATGTGAAGTTAGAAAGCTTAGTGATATGGTGAAGCATAATTTAATAGTGTGTGCCCAGGGACTAAACTATACAAAGTTTTCCAGATCTAGATCCATCTACATGTATCAAGTTTCATCTACTGATTAAATCCTTGGACTAAGCAGGCTACAGAGATGAGCGTTAAATTGTTCAACTGCATGACTTACAGTAACCCCCCCCCCCCAAAAAAAAAACAACTTTCTTTAGACTGTGATAGCTAAACAGAGGTTCATAATTCATACACTAGTACTTGGGGAGAGGGGATATCCACCTTCCAGTGTCCATGGGCATAGGGGACTCTCCATGCAGAAAATTGCAATGAAGGGCTGAGGTGGAGGGGTGTCAGCTAACACTGCCCCCTCTGTCCTAGATGCTGTATGAATTGGCAGACCTGTGAATAGAGCAGAAGTAGAAGTAGGAGGGCTGTGGGGCTGTTCATCATCCTTCAAGCCCTGCAGTGAGGCCTGGGAAGAGATGGGGCTCCAGAACCTTTAGTTCCTAGCAGCCGGGGCCTAAGGCCGTGTCTATACTACATGAAAGAGTCAAACTAAGTAAGATACGGAACTCGAGCTTTGAGAATAAAGTAGCTGGGATTGATGTACCTTAGCTCGACTTAATGTGGCATCTCCACAGTGGGAGGTCGATGGGAGAAACTCTCCTGTCAACTTCCCTTACTCCTGGTGACCAGTGGTGATGGGGGTAGGGGTGGGGGTACCACCAGTGGTCTACTTAGCAGATACATACTAGACTTGCTAAATCGAACACTGTAAGATTAATCTCCAGGGTCTTGATTTCTGGGTAAGTCTAGACAAGGCCTAAGAACCTGTCTAGAAGGCCCTGGGTTTCTAAGAGTTACATGGATCTTGAGGGAAAACAATGAAATAGAAGGTAAAAACCATCTATTTGCTCTCCTCCCCAGACTCTTCTCCTGTGAATTTTCTGCAGAAGGGACAATTAGACTCTTACTAAGTCCTAATTGTCCTGCTGTGCCCATTTAAATCAATCTGAGTTTTGCCATTAATCTCATTGGGAACAGGATGAAATGTCTTAGTGCTTATTGCAGACCAACTATTTATAATAAATTACCTGTCTCCTATTGCCTCAAATGAAGAATAATCTTAACTAAGTCACATCCCTTGTTTTAGACAGTGTGTGAAACAAGCATGCAGGCATGTCACAGAATGTCATTAAGTACATTCAGATATAATTTATTGTGTACCTACTGGGAGTGGTAAGTCTTGTTTAGCATAGTACAGGTTCAGTCCTGTAGTCAAGCTCTGCTTGGTTTATATGTTTGGGCCAAAGCTGATGCTTTTATATCACTTTTTGAATTAAAATTGTAACAGTGGCTACTCTATACTGTAGTAAGTCCATGCACTATAGCTAAAAAATGCAGATCAATATATTTATGTCATACTTTTCCTACAAAAAATACACAATTTTTTATATGATTGTCTTTACGATGAGTACCATGGAGACAACTACTACACTATATCCAATGCATAGAGAAAACTATTTGCAACATTATTTTATTTCTCTCTGTTTCAAGACTCACCCATGTTATGGTTTTATATATTTTTATTTCGACAAACCTGTATGTTTGATAGCCTTTTCTCTTTATTCCCCTTAAAATAAATCAACAGATTAGTTCAGTTACCAGATGCAGCCATGTTTATAAGACAAATGATAAATACTATTACTAGCTTTTCTGATTTTTTTCCTCTGACTTTTGCCTGCGTCTTAATCCAGGGGTATTTGTTTTGCAATTTCTTGTAACTACTCCTAGAATCTGTTGCATCTCTTTTCATCTCTGTATCTGCTACTCAGTGCATTTAGTTCATTTTCATATCTCTGCTCCTTAGGTAAAAATGTTTTCTCTTAAGCTAAAAATCAGAAGCTGCAGAATCTTATTTGTCTCATTGTGCTACATTTTTACAGATGCTCCTGGCAGGTTTGAGTCCCCTGCCAATCATTTCCATTATTTTTTATTCCAGGCCTCATTCTTATTCACTGGTTATGTCCATGGACATATGTTTTCTCTGGTGGAGTTCTTTCAGTGATTATCTTATTGGGCTTGCACTGCAGGCTAATCTCTGACTGGCAAACAGCAAAGGTAGAATGGCAGCCCTTCAGCAGATGAAACAAGGCAAGCAACACTCAGAAATGAAAGCATGAGGAAACACCCAAAACTGATGAAATCACAGTCAACATATGAGAGCCAACTGTTCTTATTTTTGCTAAACTTCTTACAGTAGGCCCGATTCTATCCTTGTCATTCCACATGCACAACTCCCACAGTAGTCCATTAGCTATAACTCTACTTGATCTTTTACATCATGGTCTGTTTTTCCATTCCCTGCAAATTTATCTCTCTTAACATTTTATTTTAATCATAGTTTTCTCCCCTCACATTTATCTATGCCATATATAAGTAATCCTCCCCAGACCCAATCTCCTTTGGATGCTTTCAACCAGCTTCACTGAGACTATATACAGCTCTTAAATTTAGGTTGAGTTCTAGGTTTAGACCCTGGATTGACTTTATGTAGACAGATCTTTTGATACTATTAAAATCACTGATATAAAAAGCATCTTAGAAGAGTGTCAAAGCAAGGTTGTCCTCTGTTCTTTCTGCTTTTTTCACCTTTGTAATGGCACCATCTGCCTAAAGGAAAAGGAAAAACCCTAATATAACTGAAACAAAAGTAAAGAAAAAGTCTGATATGTGGATGATATCATGCTGATGACATCCCAAACAACCCTCTTTCTTCTGGAGTCAGTCCATGAAATGCAGACACTGTAGTCTCTGGAATTCAAGGAAATCACTAGGTGATATATTGGCAGTGCTGACATTTGGACTGGCCTCTGAGAACAGCCCTACTGACAAAGGAAACTAAATGGTATTTGGTATTTAACTTAACATGAGCCCCACAAATATTTTCCAAGGTTAGTTTTCATCTTTCCACCCTCAGTGCTGCAGGTGCTGACCCCTGCTAGCTTGCCTGGCACAGAGGCCAAGTGGAATAAGGGGAAAATATGCGTAAAGTAAATCCTGGGCCTTTCTTACAGCCCAAACGAATACTTTTGAAAAGGATCCCAGTTTTGCTTGAACCAGTCCTGAGAACAGAGCAGATACAGGATGAGCAGTAGAGAATGCTAATTTTCCTGCAGTGCTCCACCATTGTATCAGAACCCTGATCGGGAAGAAGCAATCTCTAAGGTTTTTCCTTCCTTCCTGAAGCTTCCTGATGCAAATACCTCTTTCCATTCAGTGTCATCTTCCTAAAGCTTCCTGATGCAAATACCTCTTCAGTGCAGTGCCCTCTCTTCCATCCCCCACAGTGACTCCTGCAGAGAAGAAATGTCAAAGATAAAGTGAGATGCTGATTTCTTATTTACCATTAGGTTAGTTTGAGACTGAGCTGCTCCCTAAAATCCCCACTATATCAGCTTATGATTCTTACTTCAATGAAAAAAGCAATTTCTGTTAACTTTTGCTTGCATTCCTAGGCTACATCTATACTGCAGAGCTATTTTTGGATAAATGGGGTGTTCCCTCATGCTCTCTCCCTGTTCCTCTGGGTGGACTCCTTGCACCCTGCCCCCCTTGCAGGCAGCAGTCACCTATGCTAAACTGAACTATTTGTGAAAAATACATTTGTTACTCTCTTGAGCTACAGCAGGGATAGGGAACCAAAGGCCCGGGGACTGGATGCAGCCCCCAGCTAACCAGGATCTGGCCCTCGAGGCTCAGGGCCTCCCCCAGCATTGGGGAGCCCACACTGGTACTCCAGAACCCCACTGCCCCACCACGGGACTGGAGCACACAAAATCTACTAGGCTAGGGCCAACGAGGCTCTGCTGTGGTAGGGGAATGTGGAAGCGTCTTTCTACTTCTCAGTCAGGAGCCATGTCAGTAGGGTTTTGGGGTTTTTTGGTTTTTTTTGGTTCTCACTTGTCTATAGGCCCCAACTGATATTTCTGTGGATCAGCAGCCCCAGACCTCCAAAAAGTTATCCACTGAGTCTTGCTTCAGGAACAGTACACTCCCCAGTAGCCCTGGCTGTGTCTCTGAGGAAATCAGTTGATTGTAGTCTGAGAATTCAGACCTCATCTACCACACTTGGTCTTATGCAATCTGGGGCTGTGTACTCAAACATGACTACAGCATTAACGATGTATGCTCACAGATAGTGATAAAAGTAGAAACCATGTGCTCTAGCTTGGGGAGGGAATGTACACAGTCAGGAGCAGCCTGAAGTGAGCTGCAGCAGCTGGTGCCCCAGGCGGGACACACGATCGGCGCCCCCACCTGTGTGGCTGTCAATGGAGTGACGTCATCATCGGGCGCCCATGGCACCCCATGACGTCATCATCAGATGCCATCGAAGGCGGTGCTCTAGGTGACGGCTGAGTCAGCCTATAGTCATGGGCTGCCCCTGTACACAGTGCAGGCAGATGGACACAGCATGCCAAGTGGCTAGGACACAGACAAAGGTCTTCATTCACAGTAATGTCTCCCAAGTGTTACAATCCATGGAGGATCACTTAACTCCCCCAGGATTTTGAGCTAGTCTGTGTGAACATATACAGGGGGACCAACTGGGCCCAAGCCACAGTTGTGTGGTGTCACGTGAGGCTCAGGGAAGAGGACATGGGGCTCAGGGACACTGTGGGCAGGGCTGACTGACCGCCTTGTTGTTTTCTGTGTTCTCTGCAGCGGGACCAGCCGGGAGCAAGAGACACTTCAGCCCTGCAGTGGCGGCACCGACAACCCAGGCACAGTCTGGTGGGCCAGGAAGCACGACCAGCTCCTCTGGTGTCACGTCCAGGCAGTGGAGTGGATGGAGGAGGTAGTCAGCAGCAAGCTGCGGGCTGACACAGAGTGGCAGCAGCAGGTGTGGGGTCAGTTCTCCAGCGCTGTGACTGCATGTGCGACACTATCTCCATTCTCACGTTGCACAGCAGCCATGCCGTGCACTATGGCATGGCCTTGCTCCACCCTCCTGCCCCCCTGCCGTGCCCATGCCCCCTCCTGCCATGCTCATGCCCACCTCCCTGTGCTGCCTGCCCCAACCCGGGCTGAAGGGCGCGGAGGCCTCTACACCCGTGGATGCGCTGGGAGGAGCCACCCCTCCCAGCAATAACTCTCCCTCCCAGTTCACAGCCCTTTCCTCCTCCCCCTCCCAGTTCAGAGCCCCCTCACACTGCTCACCTTTTTCCCCTATGTAAATAAAATACAGTTTATTCTTGGTTAAACAAAAAACTGTTGAGTTTATTGGGAGGTGAGAGAAGTGGGGTGGGGGGAAGGGAGATGTGGATGCAAGACAGAAGCGACCTACTGTGGGGCCTGGGAGAACATTTCCTTGAGGGCCTGTAAGATGTGCACCCCATTGTGGTGTGCCTGCTGGATGGCAGCTGTCTGGGGCTGCTTGAACGCCCAGCCTTCGCCTGCCATCCACTCCGGGAGGAAGGCCTCCCTCTTCCTCTCCACTATGTTGTGCAGCACACAACATGCTGCAACAACCTCTGTGATGTTCTGCTCACCCATGTCGAGACGGGTGAGCGGACAACGGAATCTTGCCTTCAGCCAGCCAAAGGCGCACTCCACCTGGTTGCGGGCCCGGTTCAGATGCTGGTTGAATGTTTCCCAGCCGGGGTCCATGCATCCGGTGTATGGCCGCATCAGCCACGGCATTAGAGGGTAGGCTGCGTCCCCCATGATGCACGTGACATGCGGATGTCCCCAATCGTCAATTCCCGCTGGGGAAAGCAAGTGCCTGCCTGTAGCCTGTGAAACAGGCTGGAGTTTTTCAGTATGCGGGTGTCATGTGCCCTGCCCGACCAGCCCACATGTATGTCCGTGAAGCAGTCTTGGTGGTCCACAAAGGCCTGGAGCACCATCGAGAAGTACCCTTTCCGGTTGATGAAGTGGGCTGCTTGATGCTTCGGTGCTCAGATGGGTGTGGATGCTGTCCATGGGTATGTCTACACTACAGCACTAATTCGAACTAACTTAGTTCGAATTAGTTAATTCGAACTAAGCTAATTCGAATTACCGCAGCTAGACTTAAAAGCTAGTTCAAATTAGTGTTTTGCTAATTCGAACTAGCATGTCCACATTGAGTGGACCCTGAACCGAGGTTAAGGATGGCCGGAAGCAGGGCCGGCAGGGCATCAGAATAGGACTTAGAGCGTGGAGCTGCTGTCTCAGGCAAGCCGAGGGCTGTGCTTAAAGGGTCCCAACCCCCACCCCGGACAGACAGTTCTCAGGGGTTCCCCGCTTGCAAAGCAGTCCTGGCTTGGAATGCCCTGTGTGCCCACACTCGGCACATCACAGCACTCGGCCATCAGCCTGGCTGCACTTGCTGCAGGCTGCCATCCGGGGGGGGGGGGGTCAATCGGGGGACTGCAGGAGAGCTTCCACCCTGAGGAGCCCGTAGAGCCACCCCAGTCCTCCCCATCAGGGGCTCGTACCCCATTCCTCCCTCACCTCCTTCCACTTACCCCTCCCTAGCCCCCCTTCCTGATGTACAAAATAAAGGACAAGTGTGTTCAAAAATAGAAACTCTCTTTGTTGAACAGATCTCGGGGACACTGGGAAAAGGAGGTGGGAGAGGGGAGGGCAACTAAAATGATCAGGGGTTTGGAACAGGTCCCATATGAAGAGAGGCTAAAGAGACTGGGACTTTTCAGCTTAGAAAAGAGGAGACTGAGGGGGGATATGATAGAGGTCTATAAAAGCATGAGTGGTATGGAGAGGGTGCATAAAGAAAAGGTCTTCATTAGTTCCCATAATAGAAGGACTAGAGGACACCAAATGAAATGAACGGGTAGCAGGCTTCAAACTAATAACAGAAAGTTCTTCTTCACAAAGCAAATGGTCAACCTGTGGAACTCCTTGCTGCAGGAGGCTGTGAAGGCAAGAACTATAACAGAGTTTAAAGAGAAGTTAGATAAATTCATGGAGATTGGGTCCATGGAGTGCTATTAGCCAGGGGGTAGAAATGGTGTCCCTGGCCTCTGTTTGTGGAAGGCTGGAGATGGATGGCACGAGACAAATGGCTTGGTCATTGTTTCGGTCCATCCCCTCCAGGGTCCCTAGTGTTGGCCGCTGTCGGCAGACAGGCTACTGGGATAGATGGACCTTTGGTCTGACCCAGTACGGCCATTCTAAGCTCAGGGCTCAGAGTCGGGGGTCTCACTGGACCACCCTGATTTTCATGCACACCTGCTCCTGGGTGGCCAGGCTGGCAGCTATCCTGCCCTAGACAGTCACTTTCCTGTGCCTAGTGCGGAGGTTGTGGATGAGGTCCACAATGTCCGCATTCAACCAGGTGGGCGCCCGCCTCTTGCAGCCCTGGGCAGGCTCCCGGGAGCCACCAGCCTGGTCCCGGGAAGAGGCGGAGGGCTGGGTGACAGTGGGTGGCTGGCTCGAGCCATGCCAGGTGCAGGGTCTGCTGGCTGGGTGCTGGCAGGCTTGCACCTGGCACGGGCACCGTAGCCAGCCCGTGCCCCTTTAAGCCAGCCCGGGGCCAGGAGGGGGGCAGATGAGTTTCCCTGGTGGTGCCCAGAGTGGCCACCAGGGAAAGCTGGGGAGGGCTAGCCTCCCACTAGTTCGAATTAAGTGGCTACACAGCCCTTAATTCGAACTAGTTAATTTGAACTAGGCATTAGTCCTCGTGGAATGAGGTTTGCCTAGTTCGAATTAACTGCACCGCTAGTTCGAATTAAGTTCGAACTAGCGGTTTGCATGTGTAGCGCCTATCAAAGTTAATTCAAACTAATGTCTGTTAGTTCGAATTAACTTTGTAGTGTAGACATACCCCATAACTCCCATGCAGTTGGGGAACCCCAGTGCAGTGAAGCCAGCCATGATTGCATGCACACCCTTCAGGCAGATGACCCTCTTGAGCAGGATGTCATTGATGGCTCTGACAACCTGCAGAAGGGCACACAGAAACACAGGGAACACACAGAATGAGGCAGGGTGGGTGCCTAGCCCTTGGGTTGTGCCTGCCCCCCTTTGATGCCCTTTCCCCATAAACATGCAAGGGCCCTCTTGCCCCGGAGGCCCCCCCTTTCCCGCTACCAGCAGGCCTATGTGAGGGAGGGACGGCACCAGACCCTGGGTGACAGGGCTTCCCCTCCCCCCCGTCTCCCTCCAGCCTGGAATCTTCCCTTCCCCCGGGCAGGGACTGCAGCCCCTCTCTCCCCTGAGGTCCTTACCTGCATCAAGATGGCACCCATTGTGGACCTGCCCACCCTGAACTGGTGTGCCACTGAGCAGTAGCTGTCTGGGGTGGCCAGCTTCCACAGGGCGATGGCGACCCTCTTGTTGACGAGGGTGGCGGGCTGCAGCTGTGTGTCGTGTCTGAGGAGCGCAGGGGTGAGCCAGCTAAACAGCTCCAAGAACGTCTGCTTCTGCATCCGAAAGTTCTAGAGCCACTGCTGATCATCCCATTGCTCCCGGACCAGCTGGTCCCACCAGTCAGAACTGGTGTTGAGTCTTCAGTAGTGCCTCTCCACGGTCGGGTAGGAATGCCACAGCAAAGACGCTGCATCCAGGGAGAGGGAGTCTAGATTGAGCTCTGCGTCAAGTTCGTGCAGGAGTAGCGAGGCAGCATTCAGCAGCAGCTGTACGCACTCCAAAATGGCTGTGTGGAGCCCTGGCTCCATGGCACAGCAAGTAGAAGGCAATAGTCCCCAAAGGCACTAAGGCACAAGCTGTGGTGTCCAAAGAGGCTCAGGGCAACCACAACAGGCACTGCTACAGCTTTCAGTCTCAACCCGAGGTCCCAAAGTATGCAGCAGCAGAGAAATGGCTGTCCAGGGAGATCCCTTTTAGCATGTCTCAGAGAGGCTCCAGCCCCCGCCCCTGGAAGGTACTGGTGTCTTTTGTCCTGTCCGAAGTGGTTCCGGGGGGAGGTCATTGTGCATAAGCGTTCTGCCAGTGTGGACACTGTCTTGTGCATAAGCGCTTTGCTTTTGCCATGCTCTTTGAGCAGTGTGGATGCACTCTTGTGCAAGAACTTTTGCACAAGAATTCTTGGGCAAAATAGTTCTCATGCAAGAAGCCTGCAGTGTAGATGTAGGGTGCTCCTATACAGCTCCTTCGTGAGAAATATTGGTCTTCATTTTGAAAGATACACAAACCTTGATGGGGAAGACCATTTACTTCAGTGGTGGATCAGTCTCTGAGATACTTATCCAAACTGAACCTGGGTATCTAAAATATTTTGCAATTTCATAGGGGGTGATTAGTTTAATGAAGGGGTCCCCGTCCTCCTAAATCAGAAAACTCCAAAGGGATTAGTGTTAACATTGAATTCTGAGACCTTAGCTATATCAGGTATAGGGGGTACCACTATGGATAGGAAGCTGAAACACAAAGCAGGTTCTATTCACAACTTCTTTTCTCTACTTTTGATTCTGTGAGCACTGTGAAGCAGATGCAGTTCTGGGAGCCCTGGCTGGATTCTCTGCTGTCCCGAGTCCTTGGCAGTCTTTTTAGTTAAATTCCAGTGATCCAAATTTTATAGCTGCTGATGAATGTCAGAAAGAGACAAATTTGACCTTCTGTTTCAGGCTGAGTTTGCAGGACTAGCAGTTAGAAAGGTGGGATTTAGACTTTCTCTGGAAGTCTCCGAGGGCATGTCTACACTATCTCCCCTTATTTTGAAATAACAATGTGAGTGTCCACACAGCAAACCAAATTATTTTGAAATAACGGTCTTGTTATTTAAAATAGTAACCTCTACTTCTGATGGAGTATGTCTACACTGTAATGTGTACCTCAAAATAAGCTACACAATTTGAGCTACGCAAATTGCATAGCTTTTTTCAAAATTGCTATTCCAGTGTTTTCCTTTATCTTCATGCAATGAGATTTATAGGAAGCCAAAATAAGAAGGCTGTTATTCTGAATGTATTTTGAGATAATGGGTTTCTTGCATAGACAGTGTAGAACGCTATTTTGGGATAATGGAAATAGCCCTGCTGTGTAGACTACCCATAAGGAATAACACCTATTTCAAAATTGTTATTTTGGGAGTTATCTTGAAATAATCTAGTAGTGTAGATATAGCTCCAGAGGTAATAATAATGGCTATATTTAGACAGTTGAGCTATTTCGGGATACCAGAAGCACCCCAAAATGACAATTCTGTATCTTTAAAGGTGCCTGTCATTTCCAAATATATTCTGAAATAATGAGTGTGCTATTTCAGTGTCCCCGTAACCATGAGGCTTAAGGGACTTGTTGGAATAGTGCTTTATTTCAAAATTTGGCAGTGTGTAGACAGTACCGAATTTTGAAATAAGCTATTTTGAAATGATCGTGAAATAAGCTATGCAATTTGTGTAGTGCAAGTTGTGTAGCTTATTTTGTAATAAATTACTATTCCGAAACGTTGCTTACGCCTGGTGGAATGAGGTTTTCAGGGACGCCTGAATATTATTTCCAAATAACAGGCACCACAGTGCAGACCTAGCCTCAGAGTAGAAATGTCATGGAGCCAGGGCACACCTCCATCCACTAGGCAACAGAGTTTCTTTGTACAGAGAAGCAAGGAGGCTGACGGAAAACGCAGGCTTTTGGAGGGCGCCTTGCTTTCGTGGCTGGCAGATATCCGCCCTGGGCGCTGCACCCTCAGCTAGCCGGTATCCTCAGGGGACGGTTCCCACAGCTGCAGCGCAGCCACAAGTCTTCCCGCTCTGGGAAGAGACACGCCCGGTACAGCCCGGCGTCCAGACCGCTCCGCCTGCCTCGAAAGCCAAGTGTCCCCCAGATTTGCAAAGCGGGGGCCCGAGCAGGTTTAGTTGCACCGACTGCGGGAGCTGGCCCATTCCGCCGTGAGTCGGACCGAAGCCTCCTCCTCGTATGAGACCAGCCTGGCTACCGCCGGGGAAATGCAGCCGGCTGATGGGAGAAGTTAACGCGGCTCGGACTGGAGCAACCTCCTCTCTGCCTGTCATTGTCTCAGAAGAGCGCGCGGCGCTAGACCCTCCCCTGCTGTAGGGGGCGCTCTCGGGAAGCGGGAGCCCAGCCGGCCCCTCTTCTCCGGCCGGGTCTCATGCTCCGAGCCAAGCTGGCCCGTTGCTAGGTACCCGAGCGCGTCCTCTCTTCCCCTCCCCGCCGCTCCCGGCCCGGTGTCCGGGCAGAGCCGCCGCCCCACGGGAAGGGCTGTGGCCGCGCCTCTCCCTGCCTGCGTCCCGGGCCACGGGCTGTGCCCAGCGGCGTCCCTTGAGCCGGGACTGACTCCACGGGGGCAGGTGAGAGAGCTCGGTCCAGCGCCCCACTGACCCGTCAGCGTCCCAGTCAGGGGCTGACCTGTAGCTGGAGGAGGGGGTTTCTTTTAGACGGTGTCGGTCATGGGGAGGGACAGGGCGGCTGGGTGGGTGCTTAGGTGGGGTCCCGTTTGCGGGTTGGTACATTTCATGTTGGGGAGGTCAGATTGGATCTTTTTGGCGGTTGCCGGTCGGTGAGTATCTTTTCCAGATACTCTTTTAAAGGGAAGATTAGTTGGGGCGGAGGGACATCTTTTTTTTTTTATGCGGAACTTCAGGAGGGAGTCATTTGTTATGCAGGAGGAGGCTCCACCTGCTGTCCTTTTGCATTGAGGACTCTTATTTTGAGACTTCCTCTACAGTGACCCCCAAAAGAAAAGAAAAGAAATCCCCCAACCTTCTAGCAGCTGCTAGCAGAGATAGCAAAGGTTCAAGTTGCTGTACATAAAGTGCTAGTGGCTGTTGGACTTTCTTAACTGCACATATTGTGAGTAGTCCTATGGAAATCAATAAAACTACTTACAGTGCACAAAATTAAGGATGTGCACAAGCCTGCAGGATTGAGGTCTATAGCAGGATTGGTGTATGTAACATATATACACACACACACACATTTCTGTCTTACTTTATAGACCGTATACATTAAGAAGAAATGGCTAGAAAACATGAGCACTTTGGACTAAGTTATTTAGAAGAACTAAGAATGATTAAAGAGCGTGAGATTATATGCAAGGAATCTCGGCGAGATTTTCTTAAATTCAAACAAGCGGTAGCTATTGCCCATACAAACGTGAGCAGTCAACCTTTACTGGAAGATTTAACACCAGATCAGTCACATCAGTTAGAGCAGTATCATCTTCAGAGGTCAGAGAGTCCACATAAGCCTGTTATTAATATAAATAAAACTGTACCTACAGAATTCATTGGCAGTTCTGAAATAGCCAGAAAAGTTAGGATCTCTCCTGAAGTAAGAGACATGAAAAAACCAATTAATGATCTCAGAATGATGATGCAAACAAATACATCTGTAAAAGAGGACAGTACCTACACAAATCAGAAAAGTTACTCTGAAAAAATAACTGTGGAAAATAGTAGTTGTAGTCAAGAAAGTACAAATGTAAAGATGCCAGTAATAGCATCTTTAGCAGGTACCACTAAAAAAATCACTATGTTAAAACAACCAGCACCACCTCGGAAGCCTAAATATCGCAAACTTACTTTTCATCCACGACTAGTAATTTATAACCCCCCCATTCTGTTACAGAAAGTCAAAGATACTAGAAAAATGCAGGGTAGAGCCCATTCTATAAAGGCAAATGTTAAGAATGTAGAAACAAATAAAACAAAAGAAACTAGCAATGACAGTAAAGAAAGTGATGAATCTAGTTCTACAGATTCAGATTCAAGTGAAAAGGCTTCTGAAAAGGAAAAGGTAATTAAGAAAAAAGATAAGAAAGTATACAGAGAACTTTCAAAAGCAAGTCAACAAGATTCAGTTATTGAACCGGAAAAAGCACAGAGTAAAAGAAGCAGAGTCTCCCGCAGTCATCCAAGTGTGAGGTCTACTTCAGAACAGTTGGAGGAGGCTAGAGACATAACTACACCAGACACTTCAAAAATATATGAGGAGAACTTCCAGCAGAGCAAACCAGAAGAACTTACTTCCACACCAAAGTTGCCTGTGAGAGTGGCTGCAAGGTCTATTGATGAAATAATTGCTTCGCTGCAGTCTACTTTTCAGTCTCCCTCAGACCAGATGATCAAAGAACTCCTGGAGAGTGTTCTTGGCCAGAACTACAGCATAAAAATGGAAGTAGGTAAACCAGAACAAGAACAATATTTTCTTTTGGGTAAATATTACTTTTAGAAAAGTTGTATATTTGTTTTTCAGATCCTACTATGTGTTATAACACAGAGGCCAGACAAGCTGAATGGGTAAAAACATTGATGTGTCATAGAACTTCCTTCATTTTTTCTTACTGTCAATTTGCAGTGTCCTTTAAAAGTAAAATCAAGTCAAGATTAAAACTTGTTAAAATATAACTTCATTTAAGGGTCTCTTTTTGGACTCTGTCAACAGAGGGATGTAAATGAGACACTTCAAAATTGCAAATGACCGCGGTTTTACTTTCAAAATGGCGCTTTTTCGAAAGAGCACCATTACGCAATTATGCAAATGAAGTACAGGATATTTAAATCCCTGCTTCATTTGCAATTTTGAAGTGTCTCATTTACATTCCTCTGTTGAAAGAGGGATGTAGTCTAGACACAGCCTACTTATAATCTAAATGGTTTTTCTATTTCCCTTTTAAAGGGATATGTTTGATATTGACAGATTAACAGAAGTGTTAAATGTAATTAGAAGGTAACAGTGTTAAAAATGTCAGTTTTCAGTTATTGGTTAGCACTGTGAAATCACAATTAAACTGTTAATAAGTTACTGTTAGATTTATTAATTTGGTGTTAGAGATCCTCTCATCTACTGTGGTAATGTTTACAGTAAAAGACTAAAGCCAGGTCTACATTAGACCTGGAAGGTTGGCTTAAGGTATGCAATTCCACCTATGTAGAATATGTAACTGGAGTTATCTTACCTTAAGCCAAGCATGGCGGCATCCCCACAATGGGACTTTTGACTGTCCTTACTCCTCACAAGTGCGAGGAATACAGGTGCTGGCCACAGCTGCCCTTGGCATTTGATTTATGGGTCTATACTAGACCCATAAATCAAATGCCAGAATGTCGATCTCCAGTGTGGTGAGTGAAGATGTTCCCTAAGGCATTAAGCATTAAAAAAAATGCTATTGAAGACTGTTAATTAGACAGAGAACCTTTTACTTAGCCATTATGGATTCAGTTCCTAATCAGCACAGGAAATATTATCAGATGTCTCTTGGGATTGTGTGAAAATAAGTTGATGAAAGGATCTGATTCCATTTCCAAATGATCAGGTGTTCACATAGAATCATAGAAATGATGGGTTAGAAGGAACCTCCAAAGGTCATCTAGTTCAGCTCCCTCACCAAAATCATTGTTGGAACTGGCACCCAAGTGATATTTATGTGATTTTAATGTTTTCTATTTACATTCTGTATGTTCTGTTTTGATGTTTTTCAAACAACAGGTCATGACCCAGTACTGGGTCATTCAATGTTAGATAGTGGGTCTCATTTCTGCAGAGTGACCAGTGGGGGTAGCTCAGGCTAACTTCCTGTCCTGGAACTACATACTGCGCTGCACCCCAGAAGTGGCTGGCAGTAGGCCTGGCTCCTAGGTGCATGAGGAGAGAGAGTGCACAGGCATCTATGCATTGTCCCTGGCCCAAGCACTAGCTCTCCACTCCTATTAGCTGGGAATCTGCTGCTGCCTACTTTTGGAGAGCAGCATGATTTGAGGTGCCTGGAGAGGCAGGATGCCTGCCTTAGCATCCCCGCTGCATCGCTGACTGGGAGCTGCTCAAGGTAAGCCCCTCCTGCCCAGCCTTGATCCCCCCAAAGTCAGAGCCCCTGCTATACCTAAAGCTTTCATCCTCAGCCCCATTTCAGAGCCCACACTCTAGTCAAATTATATTGGGTTGCAGGCATCAACAATTTTCTTCAAGTTTGAAAACCATTGTTCTGGTTGAGATTTAAATTATGGTTCAGACATAACAATCGTATATTTCTTGGATAGATCTACTTATGGCACACCATTAATTGAGAAGGAATCCTTGTGGAAGGTATAAATACTAAAACAGCAATATCTGCAAACGTAAGCAGAAGTGCTAAAATAGATTGAGCATGCATTTTTCACCAGTTAACCTCTGATCATATATTGCTAGCTGGCACAGTGAGAACAGTTTCATATAGATAGAGATTATGTGCAGATATTTTAAACGTTCTCTTTTTCACTGTTTTCTTGAGGCCTAATCCAACACCTGTTGAAGATTAAGGCAGTCTTTTAATTGATTTGAATAGGATTTGGACCAGGCCCCTAAGCAGGAAGGTCAGACTGTAAGCAGGAAGGTCAGTGCAATATGACAAATAGTGTATCTTAAACCAATAGAATGAGGTAATAGGTCCTGATATATAAGAACAGGAAAAAGAGATTCAACATCACTTTCCCAAGCTGGAATATACAATTTTCCTCTTTTGCCACATCTGCACATTTTTTATTCCATTGCTTTAAAATACACTTTTTGATCGTTAGTAGGAAGAACAACAACCTTTTAGCATTCTTTTACAGGCAGTCCCCGACTTACGCGGATCCGACTTATGTCGGATCCGCAGTTACGAACGCGGCTTTTCTCGCCCCGGAGGACACGGACTGCGGGACCTCGTGGTCCCGCCGCCCGTGTACTCCGGGGCAAGAAAAGCTGCTCCGCGTCTCCCTGGTCTGCAGACCAGGAAGACACGGAGCAAAGCCGCGGAGGGGCTCGGGCAGCCGGGCAGCCCCGGCGCGCCTGGGCTGTCCTGCCGCCGGCTTCCCCCGCGGTTTTGCAAAGCCGCGGAGGGGCTGGGTCTCCGGGGCAGCCCAGGCGCGCCTGGGCTGTCCCGCTGCAGGCGTGCTCCAAGGCTTTGCTCCCCGTCTCCCTGCAGACCAGGGAGACGGGGAGCAAAGCCACGGAGCACACCCGCAGGGGGAGAGCTCAAGCGCGCCCGGGCTGTCCCGCTGCGGGCATGCTCCAAGGCTTTGCTCCCCATCTCCCTGGTCTGACCAGGAGACCAGGGAGATGGGGAGCAAAGCCTCAGAGCACGCCAGCAGTGGGACAGCGCAGCGCCTGGACTGCGGGCATGCTCTGCGGCTTTGCTCCGTGTCTCCCAGGTGAGCAGACCAGGGAGACAGAGGAAAGCCATGGAGGACTTGGGCGTCCCCACCCCGTCTCCTTGGTCTGCTGGGGGGGGGGGGTGCAGCTAGTGCCCCCCCCCCCCAGCAGACCAGGCTTTTCTTGCCTACCCCTGGGGTAGAGCAGCTGGGGGCTGGCGGGTTGGTCCCGCAGCGCTGCTCCGGACCAACCCGGCTGCACCCCAGTTGCTCTGCCCCAGGAGTCCTGATTCAGCCGCTGCTGGTCAGTTTCAGCAGCGGCTGAATCCGGACGCCTGAGGCAGAGCAGCTGGGGTGCTGCTGGGTTGCTCCAGTAGCGCCGAGGAGCCGCGCTACTGGAGTAACCCAGCAGCACCCCAGCTGCTCTGCCCCAGGCGTCCCCAAGTCAGCCGCTGCTGAAACTGACCAGTGGCTGACTACAGGAAGCCCGAGGCAGAGTTGCTCTGCCCCAGGCTTCCTGGAATCAGCCGCTGATCAGTTTCAGCAGCAGCTGACTTGGGGACGCCTGGGTTTCTTAAGTTGAATCTGTATGTAAGTCAGAACTGGCGTCCAGATTCAGCCGCGGTTGAAACTGATCAGTTTCAGCAGCGGCTGACGCCAGTTCCGACTTACATACAGATTCAACTTAAGAACAAACGTACAGTCCCTATCTTGTACGTAACCCGGGGACTGCCTGTAATATAAACCTGTACTTTTAAGCATAACTACTGTGCAAAATAGAAGTGTTAGTGGGATCTTTATGTTGTATATTCCATTTTATGACTCTTGCAGAATGCAAATATGTTTGGGTCAGTTCTTCAGCATGTGTAAATCAATGGCAGTATCTTGAATTAGCACAGCTGAAGTGCTGGTCTTTGGGTTTTCAGGGCATGACTATATAGCAGATATAAATGGAATATAATTTAAATATAAATATAGATTCTTCCTTACATTTATTTTAGCATTTTCTACCTTATTGAAGAAGCATGACTTTAAAAAGAAAAAATAGAACTGTGACATTAAATAGAGCCACTTATTTTGGTTAAAATGAATTATCTGCATAGCTAAGTTTGCTGCCTCTGAAGCAAGGAACAACTATCTAATGCCTTGAAAAGCATAGTTTTCTTTGTTTGTTGTGTCAAGTTATTGGTGAATTGTAAAGGTTGTTGTAATAAGCGTATGTTAGGTTCCCTTTCAGAACATTGTATAGCTTTGCTATTCAGGTTAAATTTGTTGGATAGGCACTGACCCAGTTCTCTTTTTCTTGGCCTCTCAACAGTTTTTTTCTCAACATCATTGGTAAGTCACAACGTTGAAAATATATTGTCCTTGAAGCTTATTTATTAATGTACTCTCAATGAAATATTACTCAGTAGATTAAGATTAAATTGACTGGTACATGCAAAAAGCTGTTTGTTTGTGCATTTTAAAATCTTCACTATGCTAGAATGAAAATGTACCCAATAAGAAAAAAACTGAAGTAAAGAATAGTAAAGAATAAAATTAAAACAATAGTAAAGAATAAAATTGTGAAGCATGTAGAAGAACATAATTTGTTGGACAAAAGTCAACATGGTTTCTGTAAAGGGAAATCCTGTCTTACTAATCTATTAGAGTTCTTTGAAGGGGTTAACAAGCATGTGGATAAGGGGGATCCAGTAGGTATAGTATACTTG
The DNA here is from genome assembly GCF_049634645.1 of Pelodiscus sinensis. NCBI lineage: Eukaryota > Metazoa > Chordata > Testudines > Trionychidae > Pelodiscus > Pelodiscus sinensis. The sequence continues at coordinate 46,228,609 of NC_134714.1, read as the reverse complement.
GATTTTCAGAAAGCCTTTGACAAGGTCCCTCACCAAAGGCTCTTGTGTAAATTACATGGCCATGGGATAAGAGGGAAGGTCCTTTCTTGGATTGCGAACTGGTTAAAAGACAGGAAACAAAGGGTAGGAATAAATGGTAAATTTTCAGATTGGAGAGGGGTAACTAGTGGTGTACCCCAAGAGTCAGTCCTAGGACCAATCCTTTTCAACTTATTCATGAATGATCTGGAGAAAGGGGTAAGCAGTGAGGTAGTAAAGTTTGTGGATGATACCAAAATGTTTAGGATAGTCAAGACAGAAGCAGACTGTGAAGGACTCCAAGAAGATCTCACCAAACTCAGTAATTGGGCAGCAAAATGGCAAATGAAATTTAATGTGGATAAGTGTAAAGTAATGCATATTGGGAAACATAACCCCAACTATATGTACAGTATGATGGGGGCTAATTTGGCTATGACAAATCAGGAAAGGGATCTTGGAGTTATCGTGGACAGTTCTCTGAAAACTTCCATGCAGTGTGCAGCGGCGGTCAAAAAGGCAAATCGGTTGCTAGGAATTATTAGGAAAGGGATAGAAAATAAGACACAGAATATCTTACTGCCCCTGTATAAAACTATGGTACGCCCACATCTTGAAAACTGTGTACAGATGTGGTCTCCTCACCTCAAAAAAGATATTTGGGCCTTGGAAAGGGTTCAGAAAAGGGCAACTAAAATGATTAGGGGTTTGGAGTGGGTCCCATATGAGGAGAGGTTAAAGCGACTGGGACTTTTCAGTTTAGAAAAGAGGAGACTGAGGGGGGGATATGATAGAGGTATATAAAATCATGAGTGGTGTGGAGAGGGCCGATAAAGAAAAGTTATTTATTATTCCCTAAATAAAAGACCTAGAGGACACCAAATGAAATTAATGGGTAGCAGGTTTAAAACGAATAAAAGAAAGTTCTTCTTCACACAGCGTGTAGTCAACCTGTGGAACTCCTTGCCAGAGGAGGCTGTGAAGGCTAGGACTATAATAGAGTTTAAAGAGAAGCTAGATAATTTCATGGAGGTTAGGTCCATAAAAGGCTATTAGCCAGGGGATAAAATGGTGTCCTTGGCCTCTTTTTCAGAGGCTGGAGAGAGATGGCAGGAGACAAATCGCTTGATCATTGTCTTCGGTCCACCCTCTCTGGGGCACCTGGTGCTGGCCAGTGTCGGTAGACAGGATACTGGGCTAGAAGGACCTTTGGTCTGACCCAGTACGGCCGTTCTTATGTTCTTATGTCTTGAAAAATTTACATTTAACTTGAAAGTAAGTAGTCTCAATCCCAGTAGTTTTGTTGCTGAAGGGTTCTTTTTTCTTTTCTTCTAATTTTGTTCTTGTTCTGTTGAAGGCTTTAATTACATCTTGAGGCCATGAACTGTATGAAGTGTATAAATGGTTGTAATTTCTTTGTGTTTTTAAAGCATTTTCAAGAAACATTGTGAAATAAAATATAGCTCCGGCTATAAAACTCACACTAGCTAATGCTGTCTTGACCCCAAAAGTCCCTGTCTATCACAAGGTAAATGCGTACTTGCGGAATTGTTTGAACATACTCAGCAGAGGCATAGGAAGCCATCATGTGGAATAAAGAAATGCACACCTTACTTGATATGGTGAGTTGGTGTACCAGAAACAAAATGGTACACATTGAGCACAGATATGGCATAGCTCCACATCCCAACTTCACTAGAGGAGGATTTGTTCTGCAAAGAGAGGAGCACCTTTCTAAACCCTGCAGTAACTCTTTCACTGACTCTACCTGCACAGGGGCAGATGACTGTTTTTGGGGCCCCAGGCAGCATAACTCCACGGGGCCCCTCCCTTTGCCACAGCGCATGCGCCGTGACGCCATGCGCATCCGCGGTGGCGCCACGGCGCATGCGCGGGGCTTTGTCCACCTCTGTTCCTGCAGAATTTGATGTGTGAGGTGATTAATCAAAAATGTACTTAACATCCTGTTCTTTAGGGCTCTGTTCCTGTAAACACTTTTGAATGTGCTTAACTTTACTACCATAAGTAAGTACATTGAGGGACTACTCATGGTAGTAAAATTAAGCATGCACAAAAAGTGTTTGTAGGATAGAGGTGTAAGATCATTTGTCCATGAATATACTTATTGGTTTCAAATTAAATTGTGAATATTTGCAGTGAAAAACAAAACTCATGCTTATCAAAATATCACTTTGTTGGTGTTTTGTTCTGTAAGATAAAATATGTCATAAATGCATGCTTATTTTTTTTCTTGTATGAAAAGCTGACATCAGCTGAACTTAAGGAAAAGAAGACTGAATCTCAAGCTAATGAAGAAATAGTAACAAGCTTTCAGGAACCAAGCCTGGTAAAGTTCAATGTTATCTAGGAATGTTAAAACATAATAAGTTATTGTGCTTGTGTTTGCTTGCTATGTTGCTCAGATAGGCAGTTCATGTTTCAAACTGATAAAAATGAAGGGAAATTAACTAGTTTATTAAAAAATGTATAACACTCCATAAAAGTCAAATATTCCATTTTTTTTCTTGCTTTATTTTTCTTTGTGTCCCCCTGGATCTGTTTCTCCCACTGCTGGAGATATGCAAAATCCCACTGAAATCAATGTCAGATTCTTTTGAGAACCAGGACAGGATACTGCTCTGTTTGTACATACCTAGCACAACGAGGCTCTGTTCTTGGTTGATCCATAAGCACTACAAATAAGAAATATGGTTAATCAATTATGTAATTTAAGTGTTTGTATTGAGTGGCCCTTGAGTAAATAAAAGTTCTTGTGTGCATATTTTATTTTTCTGTAGCATACATTTAAGCTATATATAGTTACACATTTAAACATAGACACGTTCTTAATGTTGTTCACAGTTGTAAACTGAGAGCTGAGAGATGTACAATGTATTTGAGTAGTGTATGTCTTTGTTATATATCTGTGTTCAAGTTTTCAGGGCACACTTTGTAGAAATCATGAATCAGATCATGCCATCAGTTTTTGAGTGGAAATCCCCATTAGCATTAGTATTTAGTGCAATTCATTGTAGTTCCTTTTGGTTAGTATTCCATCTTTTTAAAGTCCATTTATTCATAGATGAATTGATTGTTTTAGTCTTAACTGATCAAATATTGCAGATGCTGTTTAAAATAAATATAGGCAATGAAGGTAAATTTCACAGCTGTAAACATTATGTTGAGAAATTTGTCTTGTGGAATACAAATATCTGTAGTACAATATCTCCTACAGTTCTGGAAATCTGAGTCCCTTACCGCTCTCTGTAGCTCATGGAGGCAGATCAGTGTTTTGTCACTGCCTGGTTTGGCCAAGCTCACTGAACTTTTGCTTGCCCCCAGATTCTTTGCTTCTGCAGCAGCAGACAGTAGCAGTTTCTTTTGCTTCTGTCTTTACTCTTTCTATTTTAACTTTTAACTTATAAGTTTTCTGAGCAGTGGGGAGAAGTGTTCTCCATATTCCTCCTCCTTCCAGTGTTGGTTAGCTCCTATAGTTTAACCGTTTTTGAGTTTCTGCTATAGTCTCTTCCCTGCCAGCTCCTCTGCTTCTTACAGGCATGGCAGAGCAGCTGAGAAAGCACTAGCTCACATTCAAGTGGTATTCTCTATGGGTATGTCTACACTACAAAGTTAATTCGAACTAACAGACGTTAGTTTGAATTAACTTTGATAGGCGCTACACATACAAACCGCTAGTTCGAACTTTATTCGAACTAGCGGAGCGCTTAATTTGACCTAGGTAAACCTCATTCTACAAGTACTAACGCCTAGTTCGAATTAAGTAGTTCGAATTAAGGGCTGTGTAGCCACTTAATGCGAACTAGTGGGAGGCTAGTCCTTCCCAGCTTGCCCTGGTGGCCACTCTGGCCAACACCAGGGAAACTCTTCTGCCCCCTCCTGGCCCGGAGCCCTTAAAGGGCCATGGTTTGGCTACAGTGTTTGTGCCAGTTGCAAGCCGGCCAGCACCCAGCCAGCAGACCCTGCACCTGGCACGCCGTGAGGCAGCCACCCGCTGCCACCCAGCCCTCTGCCTTTTCCCAGGACCAGGCTGGCGGCTCCCAGGAGCCTGCCCGGGGCTGCAAGAGGCAGGCGCCCGCCTGGTCAAGTGTGGAGATCGTGGACGTCATTGAGGTTTGGGGGGAGGCCTCCAACGTCCACGATCTCTACTCTAGCCACAGGAACGTTGCCATCTACAGCCGCATGGCTGACAGCCTGGCCACCAGAGGCCACATGCGGACCCGGGAGCAGGTCCGCTGCAAGATCAAGGACCTGCGGCAGGCCTACTCCCGGGCCTGCCCCCACTTGAGGCCCTGGACGGCATCCTGGAGGCTCACGCCGTCCATGACCCCGGGTGGTGATCGACCCCGGGGCAGAGGGCCCCGTCCCGGACACGGAGGAGGAGGAGCAGGAGGACGCCGAGAGCCAGGAGCCTTTAGGGAGCCTGCCCAGGACCCAGGACCTCTGAGGAACCCCACAGAGCACATCGCCTGTGTCGTCCGAGGCCGGGGAGGCCTCCACATGTGAGTACCATCATGCTCCCCTTATGTGTACGGGAGGGTGGAGGGAGAGGGAGCCCAGGGACCGTGCGCGTGGGCCTTGCCCACCATGGAGCAGCAGCGGGGTGTCATGCAGGGGCCCTGGACTTGCAGAGCGGGGCTAGGTTTCACCCACCTTGTCCCCAGGGAGAACTGACCGCTGCTCTTGTTTCACCACAGCCACAGTACCTGGGACTGCAGGGTGCACCACCCCGCCTGCAACAGCCACCCGCACCCAAGCCAGCAGGTGCACCAGGGACCAGGAGGAGTACCAGTGGCGGCGCCAGCGGTTCCTGGAGCACCAGCTCCGCACCCAGGACCACTGGGTCCGGGAGGGGCTGCGGCAGTGGAGTTTGGAGGTTCTGGAGGAGGAGGGCCGTGCCCTCGGAGGCCACCTCCAGACCCTGGTGGACAGGTTCCTGCCGCTTCCTGCACCGACCCCTGTGGCCGTCCCAGCTCTCGCTCCTCCTCCCACCCTTTTTCCCCCTCCCGCTTCCCTGCACTCCCCGTCCCTCCTGCCCCATCCTCCACACCCGCTCTCCCCCGACGCCCCCGCACCCACAGTGCTACAAGACGGGAGAGCCAGCAGGACCCCAAGCCTGAGCTTTCTCTTCCCTTCCTCCCCCTTCTAGCTCCCTCCTCCTAGGTTTCCCCTCCCCTCTCCCACCCTGACTCCTCCCTCCCCCCGCCCCAGTTATGTAAAATAAAAATGAGATTTTTGTTGGCAAAACAGGTGTCTTTATTTGACATTAGGAAGGGGGGTTAAGGAGGGGAAGAGGAGGAGGGTGGAAGAAGGCCCCAGTGGGGCATGCAGGGAGAGTTCAGTCCTCCTCCTCCACCTGGAAGCTCTCCCGCAGGTCTTCCCGGATCCAGATGGCCCCCCCGCTGGGCTTCCTGGATGGCGGCGGTACGGGGCTGAGCGTAGTGGCCAGCCATGCGCTCAGCCTCAGCCATCCAGGCTGGCAGGAAAGCCTCCCCCTTCCTCTCGCACAAATTGTGCAGCACACAACATGCTGCCACCACGGGAGAGATATTGTGCTTGGCGAGGTCGAGGCAGGTGAGGAGGCACCTAAATCGTGCTTTCAATCGTCCGAAGGCCCCCTCCACCACGATGCGGGCCCTGGTGAGCCTGGCATTGAAGGCCTGGCGGGAGGGGTTGAGGTGCCCCATGTATGGCTTCATGAGCCAGGGCTGTAGGGGGTAGGCCGCATCCTCCACCAGGCACACGGGCATGTCCACGTCCCCGACCCTGATGTGGCAGTCAAGGAAGAAGGTCCCATCCTGCAGCCTCTGGCACACGGAGGAGTTCCAGTACACCCATGCGTCGTGTGCCTTGCCGGACCAGCCCACATTAATGTCCGTGAACTGTCCCCGGTGGTCACACATGGCCTGCAGGAGCACGGAGAAGTACCCCTTTCGGTTGATGTACTGGGAGGCCTGGTGCTCCGGGGCACGGATGGGGATGTGCGTTCCGTCGATGGCCCCCCCCGCCCCCCAGTTGGGGAAGCCAAGGGCGCCGAACCCCCGGATGACGGAGTCGGGGTTGGCGAAGCGGACCACCCTGCGGAGCAGCACCCGGTTGATGGCCTTGACCACCTGCAGAGAGACACAGCAATCCGCGAATCACTGGGGCGCCCGGGTGGCTGGGAGTGTTCGTGCCCTGGCACTGCCCTGCGCCCTACTCCCGGAAGCAACCCCCCCGGGCAGCGTGTAGTACGGCCGGGACAGACCGACTCCTCCGGTGCGGGGCACTTTCGCCTCCCCGCTCCCTCCCCCCATTTTCCCTGGGGCGGCCTATCTCCTCCTTGCAGCCCCCCCTCCCCTCGGCCCATTGGCCGGTGAGTGCCATACCTGCATGAGCACTGCTCCGATGGTGGATCTCCCCATGCCAAACTGGTTCCCGACGGATCGGTAGCTGTCTGGCGTGGAGAGCTTCCAGCGGGCAATGGCCACCCGCTTCTGGAGGGGGATGGTGGGCCTCATGCGAGTGTCCCATCGCCGCAGAGCAGGGGCGAGCCACTCGCAGAGCTCCAGGAAGGTGTCCCTCTTCATCCTGAAGTTCTGGGTCCACTGTCTGTCTCCCCAGCGCTCCAGGACGATGCGGTCCCACCAGTCGCTGCTGGTGTCCAGACGCCAGATGTGGCGGGGCACGCTGGCGTCCGGGTGCTGCTGCGGCTCCTCCATGGCCCCCAGGGAGGCCAGGCGGAGAGGTAGCGGGCTGACATGCACCAGGTGGTGCCAGGCAGCTTCCAGCCATTGCTGGCAGGCTTGCAGCAGCAAGTCCAAAAACTGCACCAGAAAGCCCAGGGCGAGCTCTGGCTTCCAAAGAGAAGCACCGACATAGACAGGCGCAGAGAAAAATGCTTTGTTGTCCCTCGGCGAGGTAGGCAAGCAAGCGGAAAAGCTGAGAACCAGCTGTCCAGGGGGGTCCCTTTAAGCACGAGCCTCAGATAGCCTCAGACAGCAGCCACACAAAGCAACTACTGACCTGATGCCCTGCCGGAACTGGTTTCAGCTGCCCTTAAGTGCACCCCAGCGTCCAATCAGTGTGGACGCGCTAGTTTGAATTAGCAAAACGCTAATTCGAACTAGTTTTTAAGTCTAGATGCGCTAATTCGAATTAGCTTAGTTCGAATTAACTAATTCGAACTAAGTTAGTTCGAATTAGCGCTGTAGTGTAGACATACCCCAAGTGGGCAGTCTTCACTGACATTGTGCTCACCCTGCATCCAGTCTCTGACTTATGAGTTTTCCCCTTCCCATTCTGAAAAGAAATAGGACCCTATAAGCAAGTTTTGAGACAGGCTACTTATAGCTTCACCCTTTAAAAGTGGACACTCACTCTGAACAGGTCCTATGGTTGGCCAAGTTTACAGGCTTCCTCTATTTTGGAGAAAAGCTGGAAAAGGTGATGGCTGACAACACAATACCCAAACTGTCTCTCTCTTCCCCACTAAGAACCCTCTTCCCCACTATAGACAAGCCTTCAGTGGGAGGCACTTCTTTCTCTTCTTGTTCCTTTGCTGTTACCTCTGGCTATGTCTAGACTGCAGGCTTCTTTCGAAAGATGCTTTTTCGAAAGCATCTTTCGAAAGAGCATCTTTCGAAAGATCGCGTCTAGACTGCAGGCGGATCTTTCGAAAGAAAAATCCGCTTTTTCGAAAGAGAGCACCCAGCGAGTCTGGATGCTCTCTTTCGAAGACGGCCTCTTTACATTGAAGAACGCCTTCCTTCGAAAGAGGAACTTTCGAAGGAAGGCGTTCTTCCTCGTGAAACGAGGTTTACCGCCATCGAAAGAAAAGCTGCGTTCTTTCGAAATAATTTCGAAAGAACGCGGCTTGAGTCTGGACGCAGGGGAAGTTTTTTCGGGAAAAAGCTACTTTTCCCGAAAAAACCCCTGAGTCTGGACACGGCCTCTGTGAGGACAACAGATTCCCAAATGGAAAATAGTGGAATCAAAGTCTTGGAGAAAAGTCCAGCTGTACCTTAGCCCTCTAAAAAAATGCACTTTATGACAAAAATTGCATAAACCTTCACCCAGAGCAGAAGGTAGGTGGCAAGTTTTCTCATTTCTAGAGGAATTTTTCATTGACCACAGAAAGGTGGGTCAGGGAAATAGTCAGGGTTGCTCCCCAAGTCATAGGTTTCACCCCATGCAGTCTTCATCCAGCTATGTAGGGATGTTGTTTGTTCTGGTGGCCCTTGCGGATGCCACAGAACTCACCATGGAGGCAGAGCTGCTGCAAAGCAGTGCTAGGCTCATGGGTCTCATGCTGCGCCTCATGGTACAGTTTGTCTAGACCAGTGTTTCTCAACCAGTGGTACAAGTACCCTTAGGGGTACTTGAGAGAAATTCGGGGGGTATGTCAACACAACTGAAATTTGGAGAAAACTGAATTTTTGTTTTAAGTTTTACAGCGCTTTATTATTTTTGTACTTTTTACACCCAAAATTTTCATTGCCCACCCAACTACAATTAAGTTGTTAAACAAGTGTGTTGCAATGGTAGAAAAAAGAATTGTGTGTCTGAAAACTGTAGGTACTGGGGGTACTTATAATTTTTTTTAAATGGGTACTTTATAAAAAAAGGTTGAGAAACACTGGTCTAGACTGCCTGTATGCTGCTCCAGTAGGACAAGGACCAGTGTGGACCGCAGGCCCTACTCACCCAGGTCCTGGCATTCCTGCTGCTGCATATGCCCCTCAGTCCTCTGAACACTGCAGAATGCTACTTCTGGCAGTAGGAGATGAGCTTGGACTGGAGGGACCGTATCGTCCTGCAGCTATGAGATGACCAGCAGTGTCTGCAGAACTTCTGCATGTGGAAGGTCACATTCCTCAAGCTCTGCAAGTGGCTCACCCCTGCTCTCAGGTACAAAAGCATGTAGCCATTGCCATGTGGAAGCTCGCCATGCCAGACAACTACTGTTCCATCGGGAACCAGTTTGGCATGGGGAAATCCACAGTCGGGGCCGTGGTCCCTCAGGTAGCCAAGGCCATCAACCAGCTGTTGCTATGGAGGGTCGTCACTACGGAGGGTGGGGTGGAGTGGGGGCATAGACAGCATGTACATTCCCATCCTGGCCCCTGACTACCAAGGGGTTCCTATGTAAGAGTGTCATGGGGCTGAATGCTCTGGACTGGGTCTGCATGTGCACAGGCTGTTGTACAACCCCCAGGCCAAATAGGCTGAGAGAGGAGTGCGCAGCTCCTCGCAGCTCCCTGCCTGCCTCCACTTGTATATATGGAAAGTTATAGAACTCACCTGAAGCACTTTCCCTGTGTTTGTCTGAATCCTAGGAGACATCCTGGGAAGGGGGGGACTGGTTCCAGGTTGAGGAGCAGGTCCTGGCCGGTGGGTATGGTCTCCTGGCTGGCCTCTTTCTTCTCCTCATTGGTGTCATCTACCACCCTGCCCTCCTGCTCCATGACGATGAGAATGGGCTGGGGGGACATGATTGGCTTCCCTCCCAGGATGGTATCCAGCTGGTAGAAATAGTGACAGCTGTGAGGTGCTGCCTTGGATCATTCACTCTGCTCCCTGGCCTTGTGGTAGGCCTACCAGACCTCCTTAATCTTCATGCAAATCTAGTCGAGGGTCTGGTTGTGGCTTTTGTCAGCTAGGCTGGCAGTAATCCAGTTGTAGACCTCCACATTCCACTTTCTGGTGTGGAGATCCTGGAGGTTGGTCTAGTGCCTCCAGACCTCGATAAGGTCCACGATCTCTGCACCATTCCAAGCCAGAGCTCTCCTGCATCCCTTGCAAGTGACAGTTGAGGGAGCAGCATGAGTGCTGGCTGTCGTGAGAGGTTCTGAGGGAGGGTTGGGGTCCATCATGGCTCCCTCGCTGGCTGGTGCCTCGCACATAGCTAACATTGTTCTCCGACGTGTTAGAAGTCCTTCTCCCATTGCCTGGAGTTTTAAGCTCTGAAGAAAAAGGGGAGTAGTGGAGATGCCAGGTGTGGCCAGAACAATCAGAACTATAGCTGTGAAAGGTCGCCAGATGCCTGTTATTTTGAATTAGCATTAGTGTAGTGTCCACACTCACAGTGTTTCAAAATAACTATTTCAAAATTAGTGTTATTCCCCAAGGAAAGCAGGAGTACAGATTTGAAATAACCACCCCTTAGTTTGAAATTATGACCTTAGCAGTGTGGATGCTCTGCTTATTAATTGGCCCTAAGGGGGGTTATTTTGAAATAACTCCCTGGTGTAGACAGAGCTTAAAGAGGATTCCACAGGTGTCCTGGATGCATAGCCTAAACTTGGGATGTTAAAGACTAGTCGACTATCCAGTAAGCAAATGCTTATCGGATAGTTGAGTCGACTAGTTGATTCTCCACTCCTGCTGCCTCTATCAGATAGAGGCAGCAAAGGAGGGGGAAAAGTGGGTACTTCAAAGCGGCAGAGCCCCGGGGTCAACTGGGGAGTCCCCAGCTGATCCCAGGTTTTGTGGAAACGCCACGTGGAACCCAGGGGCACCTGGGGACTCCCCAGCTGACTCTGGGTTCTGTGGAAATGCCGCACAGAGCCTGGGAACAGCTGGGGAGTCCCCAGCTGACCCCAGGTTCTACAGAAATGCCGCACAGAGCCCAGAATCAACTGGGGAGTCCCCAGGCGACCCCAGGATCTGCATGGCATTTCAAAGTGACAGTGCTGCATGGAGCCCTGGGTCAGGGTGCTTCCACTTTGAAATGCACAAGAGCCCCCACTGGTAAGTCATTTCAAAGCTGGCACGCTGCTTGCAGCCCGGGGCCAGAGGGAAGTCCCACTGACTCCAGGTTGCACATGGGTGCTTCTGCTTTGAAATGCACAGGAGCCATTGGGGCTCTTGTGCATTTCAAAGGAGGAATGCGTAAGTGCCTATCGATTGGTCGAATAGTTGATGGAAATTCCATCGACTACTGAATTAGTAAATTAATCGGTATTTAACATCCTTAGCCTAAACCTGGCAACTCTCTTCTTATGTACATAAAAACTTATAATGATTCATAAATATGTTTGTGGGTAAAATACCTTGAACTATTCTGAATATTAATTTTAGTATCTTAATGATCTTTTGATGATTTTGTGTTTACACTATGTAGTTTAGAAAGTATATTAGAAGTATAAATGTGTCATATTTACAAAAATACAATTTTAATTCCTTCCTCTCCCCCTCCCTCCCCCCCCCCCAGACAGAAGAATCACTTAGTGGAACACCAGGAGCTTCACTTGCATTTTCAGAGGATATGCCTGATTCTGTAGAAACAGAGGAATATAGATTACAGTTATCTTCTTCAGACATTTCACTCTCACAAGAACCTGCTTTTTCAGTGCCTAAAATTTTGGAGGATATAGAGAGAAAACAAGAATCACAAATAACTGTAAAATCACCTTTAGAGGTAACATTTGTATATCTGATTTAATTAAAGTATTTGGGGTGAATCATGTTGTCCCTCTTTGGGTATATACTGCTGCTGGGAGCATGCTTCCTACATGGGTAGATAGACATGTGCTAGCTTGAGCTAATGTGCTGAAAATTGTAGCATAACCAGCATAGTTTAAGGCAGCTTGGGCAGGACTCCAGAATACAAACCTATCTGGACCCCTTGGGTATGTAATCTATGTAATCCTCAGATACTCTGCAATTTTTAGGGCACTAGCTCAAGCAGAGCTAGCATGCTGGGAAGCATGCTTCCAATGAGGGATGTAAGAGTGTAACTGTTTAAATAGTTAACTAATAAGCATCAGTTTATCCGTTTCTGATACGGTTTCTTGCCGGCTCCTGGACTTGCTCCTGGGAAGGCAGCTGTCGCCTGATGCTGTAGGCTCTGTAATATATAGATTATACTGCAGAGCCTGCAGTGCAGCCGGCTCTTGAGGAGTCAGGCCGGCAGCCAGCTCTCTGTGTGCTAGGAACCAGGCTTTACTATACTTTACTATAAGCTGGTTTATACTATACTTATACTATATTCATACTATAAGCTGACTCCTGGCATGCACCAGCTCACCAGCTTATACTGTGACACGTGTAACTGTGTAACTACTAGGATTTTTAATGGCTACACGGTTACATTTTTAATCATTTTTTACATCCTTACTTCCAGTCTCAGAGTATGTCTGTGCTACAAACCTAAGTTAACCTATATTAGGTTTACTATGTAATTATGGTGATGGTTTACATCCATACTACCCTCCTTGGGTCAGTTATGCATGTCCTCCCCATGAGCACTTTCACTGATGTAAAAGGGGCAGAGTTGAGATATAAGAGTCTGGTCTCTCTGACCGAAACCTGGTTGCCCCACAGGCTCCTGGGATCCTGGCAGGCTGCCCCACTTACTTCCTATTCCTGATGGACAGATGGGGAAGCCACCTACAGCTTCTTGCCCCTCTATTCCCCCCCCAAGAGTGGTGAGAATCTGCCTGGAGTTTTTCTTCTTCCTATTCTCCAGTGTGAAATTGACAAGACAGTCAATGTATGGGATACAGTGTATACATTAATGCTGCTTTGCCCTAACGACACCAGCATTAGTCTTATGCCTTTTGTGGAGGTGGAGTTATAGTGTCAGTGTAATAGGGCACTTACATTGGTGGGAGGACGACTCTAGTGTAGACATTGACATAATTAGGTCAACATAAGTTGCTGTATGTTGACCTAATTGTTAGGGTTGTAAGTCTATAGCCGTTTAAACAGGTAACCAATAAGCATGAGGTTATTAGTTACCCAGATGGCTACTTGCTACCTGCTACCCCGAGCGACTGCCTCTGATACAAACTTGCCATGCTTCTCCCCAGGCTGCTTCCTCTGTCAGAGGGAGCCAGTAAGCGGGGGCTCCTGGCCTGCGCTGGCTCCTGGTGAGCTGACTGATGCCCTGTGTATATCTGTGTAACTGTTGACCTTTTTCAGCAATTATATGGTTAATCCATTACACACATTTTAACATCCCTACTAATTGTGTAGTGTAGACATACCCTCAGATAGTGCAGCCTGGGGAGGAGCATAGCAAGTTTGTGCCTCCCAAGTTCTGGATTTCCCCTGAAACTGATGTATCAAGTAGAGTAAGATACAACAACCACTACAGTTTCTCTAATTTATAGCAGCCTTAACTGTCTGATTTGTTTTGCTCTGAAGTTCATAATTGCCAGAGTTCAGAGTATTTCAACATAGATAAAAACAACCATATTATATTTAATTTCTCATAAAATTGTTTTTTTACCCTTCAGTTTTCTTGCTTTTTAGGCTGTATCCTCACAGCTGCTACAAGTGAGAGGAGAAGCAATTTTAAAGGCTAAACCATTAGAAGTCCAGCAAAAATTATCAGAAAAAGATCTCATGCTACAGCAATCACTGTCCTCGCTATCCACATGGACTCCAGGGTTCAAGTAACTTTTAGAACTTTTCATTGTTATGAAGTGAATGCATTGCAAAATATTTTTATAGCTATTTTAAACACTTTTAAAAACATGAGTGTAATTCAGGTTTAAAATAGTCATAAGACCATTTTCAAAATCCGGGGTCTGAACACCCAGAAATTTGGGGAAGTTCAGATCCATATTTTATAGCTCAGAAGCAACTGTTGTTTGAATTTGCTGTTTATCTCCTTAAAATAGTTTTCATTTACAACTTCTTAAACATACTGGGCCAAACTCAACCCTGGCATTGACTTAGCAGGGGTGGGAAGCATTTATGCTGAAGTAGAATTTGGTCTACACAATATCTAAGTATTATCCAATATTTAAAAACAAACCATGGAAAATGCCACAAAGGTAAACAATTCCAGATTTAAACAATTTTCTTTATTTATGTATTAAGAATTCCTTGACTTGTATTTGTATTATAGTAGGCTGTTGGTTATTCAGATTCAGCAGTAGAGGAAGGTGAGATTTTTTGAATGACACTCTTTTTAGCTAAAAATGCAGATTCAGGTTGACTGACACTTTCTTTAATTTATGTCAAATTTGTTATAGTAAATAAAAGCTTAGAAAAAGTCTGTTATGTTTCAACATTTTAAAATTAAATATCTTCATATTTTGATTGGAAATTCGTTTTCATTTTAGATTTTACTTGCATTTTAATTATTTTAAAAAGGTTACCCTCTCACCTTGAAGCAAAATGAAATAGTTTATTTTAGGCTGAATGCAACATTTCACTCAACCCCAAATTAATTTTTTTAGACTCTTTTGGTTCATCAACATTTTTTGTTTTGAATTGACTCAAAACAAATTATTTTGTTTATTTTTTTTGATTCATCCACCCAGCCAAACATATCAGAAATTCACACAAAGTTATTCAGCAGTTTTTAGTTGAAGAGTTGTAATTTGAGAACAGAACTTATATATCTTGCTAGTGTCATAGATAGCATATGTAATTCTGTAGCATGTGTGGAGATACAGAAAGTACAGTTTATACACTAATTTGTCAGATCTTATTCATTTCATGACAAGTGAGATTCTCTAGTTTTTTTCCTGTCAATTAGATCTTTATGGCCTAATTTGTTTTGGTGTACCTTAAGTTGCATCTGCACTTCACTCTTTATTGAGGTTAAAAAAAGCTTTAATGATTAGCTTTTGTTGGTCTTAGAGCCCTGAAAGGTTTGCTGGACACAGAGAGAGCCTTTTTATGGCAGGCCTAAAGTTTGTAAATGGATATTACTTTCAATTAAGTAGCTGAGACTAGACTCATGGGAAAAGAATGCCTAAGTTTATGAAACAGTCAAATTGGCATTTAAGTGACCCTCTGCATGCCATTGCTTATCTACATGGCTTAAAGATCATTTGGTTAGCAAGATTATATATTAAAACAAATAGTGACTGCAGACAATGAGTATTTTACCTTCAATAAATAGTTATTGTCAGATTATCAATGGTGCAGAAACTGCATGATTTTCTAAAAAAAAAACAAACACCCAACAACTTTATTTAGTGCATTAGGTGAAGACAGTGTAGGCCACACACGTAGTATTGTTTCTTCATGTCTTCTTTTTCAAAGAATGATAAATAGTCGTCTTAGGGCAGACTGTGTGCTGTAAAAACACACCTTTACCTGCAACATGCCCCAAATATTTTAGTTTTTATTGCTTATGCTTCCAGCTTGTCCATCCAGCAAAATGATAAACTTCAGTACTAGAAGAATAAGCATGATACAATTAGATTTAGACCCAAACTGTTTTTATCTATTTTAAATTAGTAAAAGAGACCTCCTGAAAAATTTCTGAGACAAATTTTCAGCTATTTCACTTTTCTTTATTTATAGAAATCACTGAAACTATTATATGGTTTCTTATTATAAAGAAAACTTAAGAAACTGTGTTCCCATAGAAGTATTATGACTTTCAGTTATTTTTTTAATTTTTCTGATGAATTATACTGTGAGGAAAATGTAGTTTTTAGTGCACAGATTTACATAAGACAGACTATTGCTTATATTTATGGATTATATATAGTGTTTTTCCCTTTTAGAAATATGGTGTGAAATCTTTCATTTCTTGTCTAAAATAAATCAGTATGTAAGCTGCTCATTAAAATATTGCTCTGCAATTTCACTCTTCTGAGTCTAAGCCGACTATGCTTTCAGTCCTACTATACTGCAAAACTTTCATGAAATCTTGTCCTGAAAATGTCTACTCCACTGCTTGGGATTCCAGGGGGTATCCTTTAATCCAGACTAGCCCATTCATGTGTATCATGTGTATCATGACTGTGAATCCCCTTCTTTCATGGATACTCCTTTCTTTTTTAGACTTTTAAATTTTCATCCCAAAAGCTTGATCCTGTACTCTTTATGCAGGAAAAGGTCCTACTGAGTTTAGTGAGCTTTTGCTTGGGTTGTAGGATCTGGTGACATTTTTGCATTGTTGAGGAAACTAAGGCCTTGTCTACACCACAAAAGTTGCACTGCTTTAACTAAAATCAGTTTTTATATTATTTTAGTTAAATTAGTCCAGACATTTTTGTGAGTGTTGGCTGAAAATTATTTACGTTTGTTTAACTTGTGCCTGTAAATTTACTGACACATGCTAAATCAATATAAAATTGGTTTAAAATGACAAAAGTGTGTCCACGCAGGGGTTTTCATTAATTTCACTGTCATTTTTAGAAACACTTCTTTAGTTAAACCTAAATATACATAGTTTATTTCCCCTGAGAAATGGGTTCTCTTTCATATACCAGTTAATTACAACATAATGAAGTATATTCCCAAATAAAAATGAAACTGTAGGTTAAGGTTTTTCAGATATTGACAAGCTAATTGGGTGTTTCAGTTTTCTTCAAAAATCCATTGAATTCATTGCTAAACTATATGATAATTTTCTGGCTCTTGAGATGTATTAGTTTCTTCTGACTGGTGGTATGTGGTGTAATTATCATTTTGCCTCAATTTCCTAAGGCTTCTTTATCTTTCTTTTTTGCTTTCATTCTTTTGTAATATTTTAGGACATGAGAAATGTGGCTCAGTGTTATACTGTTGTCTGTATTTTTTTCTTATTTCTTTGTAGTTATTAGTGCTGCATTTCCCCTTCATAAAACAAAAACATTACATTCTAGTTTGTGGGTTTAGGAACAGCCCTGAGTAAGGGGGATGATATATAAGCTTCATGACTCCAATGATAGCTCTGCAAGGTTTTGTGTCTCAAGAAAATTTTACTCAATGTAACTTTAACTTTGAATTTCCATCAGTCTTCTACAGATGTTTTCTGTAAGTAACTGATAAGTATTTACAAACTTAATTCCAGTTTAATAATTTTGTTTTCCTTTTAATTTCCTTAGATCCTAAAATGAAAACAAAACACGGAAGAACAATTCAGTGAAAGGACCTTTAGTATAATTTGTAACTTTTCTGTGGATGGAGTCTTCTACCTAAAAATCCATCCTCTATAAAATCCACTCTTTTTCTTACTCTCACACTTTTTCTGACCAAACATGCCTTCTCCATTAAACCCTTTATGGCTCTCTGCTACGTTATGTCTGGAAGATGATGGGGTGCATGTTATGTGGATATGTGGGAGTCTCTGCACCATCACTTTGATCTTCTTTACTTTTCAGATCATCCTCATTCACCCTAGGGGGTTTCTTGTCAGCTAGTCCCCCTGCATATAGCTGGTGTATGTCCTGGACATTTGGTAACTCTGTGGAGTCCATAAAATAGATGGAAATGTCTTTTAGGTCCTGATACATTAAGTTGGTGGAAAGAGTCTCATTGACTTCAGAGAGTTTTGGATCAGGATACTAAATGATGGACTTATATAACTTTAATTTTCCAAAGTTAGTCAAAGACATCAGGTCTTACAAAGTCAATAGATTAAATCAAATTTGTATGGGCCAGACTGTTCCGGAATTATGAACTGAAAGAAGTTAGGAAAATGTACAAATGAAGATAGGACTTCATTAACATAATCAACTCCAAAATGTTATAGACATTATTTTCAAGGAATTCTGTTATGGATCCTAAATCCCATCTGCACTACATCTGGGAGCATGCTTCCCAGCATGTGTAGACAGACATATTTTTGTTCTGTTCAAGCTAGTGAGTGAAAAATAGCATTGTGGCTAGGAAAAGCATGGGTAGAAGCTTGGGTTAGCTGTCTGTGGACAAGTCCATTTGAACTTCTTGGTTACATATTTGGTGGCTAATAAAAGTTGTTGCTCGTGCTATTCTTGGCTACACGGCTATTTTTAGCACTCTTTCTCCAGTAAAACTAGCATGTGTTTGTCTACCTATGCTGGGAAGCACATTCCCAGCTGCAGTGTAGATGTGTCTCTGATCTCATTGATGTGTTCATGTAATGTTTCAGCCTATTTACATATGTATACAATTTAGGCGTCCCTAGATTACTTACACAAGTGAAACTCTCAATGAAACTCATGAAAGTTGTGCTTGAATCAAAAGAAAAAGACTCTGGATTATGTAATTAATTTCTACTTTAAAGCTACTGTCAGAGATTTTAACATTTTCTTTTTCCTTGTACAATAATTTCTACTAGTTATATGTATTAAATCTTTAAATACTGTCTGTGATGCTAATGCAGTAGTAATCTATGTATGTGAAATCTAGATCTCAGAAGACAGTGAAAATCCTAACATAGTTGATTTTTTTTTTGTCCCCCAGAGGTCAACATCATTCAGTTATTCATCACCTTTGTACGGCTTCTCCTAATTTTGCATTACCTGCTGATCTGCAGCTGGCTTCAAGAGTATATCATACTTTCGACAGAAAAGGGCATTACCTTTTATTTACAGCAGAGGATCTGTACCACCAGGAGAAAGCATCACTCTGCTCAGAATATATTGCTTTTGAAGAACAAATGGAAAGAAATAGGTATGAACTCATCTATTTTCAGTTTAGCTTTATACAGGCAATCCCCGGGTTACGTACAAGATAGGGACTGTAGGTTTGTTCTTAAGTTGAATTTGTATGTAAGTCGGAACTGGTACATATTGTAGGGGAAACTCTAGCCAAACATTTCTCCAGAGCTCAGTTTTATTCTCCCACACCTCACTTCCCTCAGTCCTTTATTCTCAAGCTGAGGTGTCTGCTGAGAAAAGCCGCTCCGCGTCTCCCTAGTCTGCTGGGGGCAGCGCTAGCTTCACGTCTCCCTGGTCTGCTGGGGGGTAGCAGCTAGTGTGGGGTTGCCTCACCCCGTTTGTAAGTAGGGATCTGATGTAAGTCGGATCCATGTAACCCGGGGACTGCCTGTAGTTAGTATTTAGTTTAAGTGAATATTAGTTAAAAATAACTTTTCTGAAGGCTTCATTATTTTAAATATTTTATTATTAAGGAAATGTTCTGGAAACAAAATGCCTCAATACATTCTGTTTTACACTGGCACTACGGACATATTTTAATATTCTTATTTATATTAATCTTAAACCATAAACACCTAGAATTAATATTGCTCAGAACAATAAAGATATTGTTTTGCATCTGATTTATTAAGACACATTTTAATTTGTTTTTAGTGACTGTTTCATATATTTATCCTTTATCTTGCAAATACGTATGCACATGCTTATTTTTTTTGTCATGTCATACATGAGCACTGTTGTCAATAGGACTTCTTAAGGTAGTCAAGTTTTGCATGCGTATTCCAATTTGGACTTTAAAGCTCAGCTCCGCAAACCCTTACTCACAGAATCTTATTCACACAAGTCTTGATTCTGAAGCACTTACACGTCTGTCTGCCTTTAACCATATGAGTAGTTACATTGATTTCAATAGAAATTCACATACATAAAGTTAAGCATAAATTGTATGTCAGTAGGATTACTTGTATGAGTAAGGGCTATTCATGGGAGAAAGTGTTGCAAAATCTTTAATCTTTAATTTTTGAATAATGTGTTTAAAATGAAGTGACTGTTTTGTAAAATAATGTTTAAAAATTCAAGCTAAGAATGTTAGTGCAACATGCCAAATAACAGGATGATCTGTCAACACGTAATTTGTTTTACAAGGAACAGTGATGAAATGTTAACAATACTCGGCTTTGTTGTCTGCCTATTCATGTTTTATAGTGTTGTCACATCGCTAATTTATGTGCTTTCAGTGTCATTGTGATTAGTTCCTAAATCTCTTTCTGATTTTCCTACAGGTTTTTGCAGTTCCTTTCTCTTAACTGAAAAAAAAAATCAAATATAAATAAGAATGATCTTTCACCTTCATTGTGTAGTGATTATTTTAATTAACTTTTTGCTGTATTTTTGTTTGTGACTTATTGTGTTCGGTAGTTACTCAGGAGATTTAGGATTGGACAACGTTCGTATATTCTTTCACAATTTTCGGACTGGTTGGTTGCTTCCTATAGTCTGTTTAGATCCAGTCATATTTACAAAATATAAGATCATTTCTAATATGTTTGCAGATGACTCAAAATTTGTTAGAATGATAAAGAATAACAACAGGTCAGTTCTATACAACTATCTTTGTTACTTGATAAACTGGGCTCATTTGAACAACATGCATTTTAAAAAATACAGGCATATTTAAGGTTATACTTCTAAGAATAAAGAATATAGGTCATGCTTGCAGGATGGGGGACTATATTTTGGAAAGCAGTAATTCTGAAAGGGAGTTGATAGCCATGATAGATAATAAGCTGGACATAAACTCCTAGGGCATACACTAGCAAATACAGCAAACATTATCCTTGGTGGTATATGTATATCCTTGAAGAATGTATGTGCAAGATGATATTGCATAGAGGTAGGAATATGGTATTATCTCTGTGTAAGGAGTTAGTGAGACTATTACTGCAATACTGCAGTCCATTCAGGTATCCAGGCTTTTTAAAAAGGATATTGACAAATTGGCTCAGAAAAGAGCAATAAGAATGATTCCAGGTCTGGAAGGCCTCCTGCCTTATAGTGAGAAATTGAAGAAACTCAGTCTATTCAGTTTATCCAAGAGAGAATAATAAATAATTGATCAGTATCTATAAGCACCTGCACGGGGAGAAGATTTCTGATGGTAGAGAGCCCTTTAATTTAGCAAACAAAGGAATGTGGGATTCTCTGTCACTTGAAGTGTTTAAATCAAGACTGAATAGCTCTAAAATTTAGGCTAGATCTCAACCAGAAATTATAGACTTGATGCAAGAATCATTTGGTGATAATGCATTTTGATCTGTACAGACTTCTTTTTCCTCCCAGTTAAACTAATGCTGCTCTTTTCAATTTGGGTATGCACTAGGGCTGAAGTTGTCTGTGAACCTTAGTGAGTAAAGTTAGCAAAATATAGAAGATTTTGTGTTTTACAGAATCATAGAATAATAGAATCCTAGAACTGGGAGGGACCATTCAATTCCAGTCCCATGCCCTCAGAGATAGGCAACCAAGAAGAGTGAGCAGGCTGCATGAGTGGTCCTCCTTTATTTCAGTGGGCCCAGGGGTTCCACCTGCAGCCTATAGTCTCCATGTCTGGCACTCTTCCCCACACACCTCTTATGCACTGGGACACTGGAGCCCCACACTTCCTATTTCTCCTTCTCCCTCCCAGCACTTTTGGAGCACCATGAATCACCCGATCCACATTCTGTCCCCAGCCCTCTCCCTCCGTTCCTGAGCTTGAACAGCCACAAACATCCAGTTCTTTCAGTCTTCTCTCATAGGAATTATTTGCTCCATTATCTTTCCTGGCACAAAAGTTAAGCTGACTGATTTGTAGATTGCTGAGTTGTCCTTATTTCCCTTTTTATAGATGGACGCTATATTTGCCTTCTTCCAGTCTTCTGGAATCTCTCCTGTCTTCCAAGACTTTTCAAAGATGATAGCTAATGGCTCAGATACCTCCTTAATCAGCTCCTTGAGTATTCTAAGATGCATTTCATTAAGTATTTTTAACTTATTTTAATTTCTGAGCTTATCCCGTTTTTCACTGGCATTTACTATGCTAGGTGTCCAGCTGCCATCAACCTTCCTTGTGAAAATTAACTCGAAGTTGACAAGCACCTCTGCTATTTCCCCGTTTTCTGTTATTGTTTTTACCTCTTCAGGAAGAAATGGGCCTACCCTATTTTTGGTCTTCCTCTTGCTTCTAATATATTTGTGGAATGTTTTCTTGTTACTCTTTATGTGTCTAGATAGATTGAGCTTGTTTTGTGCATTCACTTTTCTAATTTTACCCCTACATACTTGTGTTATTTGTTTATATTCATCCTTTGTATTTTGACCTAGTTTCCACTTTTTTATAAGACTTTTTCATTTTTAAATAATTCAGGATCTCCAGGTTAAGCCAAGCCAATCTATTGCCATACTTCCCATCTTTTTCTGTGCATTAAACTAGTGTGCTCTTGCACCCTTAATAATGTCTCTTTAAAAACTGCCAGCTGTCTTCAGTTGTTTTTCCTATTAGTGTTGCTTCCCGTGGGAACTTGCCTACTAGCTCCCTGAATTTATTAAAGTCTGTTTTCTTGAAATCCATTGTCTTTATTTTGCTGTTCTTCCTTCTACTATTCCTTAGAATCCTGAACTCTATCATCTCATGATCACTTTCATCCAAGCTGCCTTCCACTTTCAAATTCTCAACCAGTTCCTCCCTATTGTTAAAATCAAATCTAGAACAGCCTCCCTGTTAGTAGTTTTCTCTACCTCCTGAAATAAAAAAATTGTCTCCAATACATTCCAAGGACTTGCTGGATAATCTGTGCCCTGCTTTGTTACTTCCCAACAGACGTTTGAATAGTTGAAGTCCTCCTTTACAACCAAATCCTGTGCTTTGGATGATTTTGTTAGTTTAAAAAAAAAGTGTCATCCACCTCTTCTTCCTGATTAAATGGTCTGTAATAGACCCCTACCATGACGTCACCTGTGTTTTTTAACCCTTTTAACCTTACCCAGAGACTCTCTCAACAAGTCTCTCTCTTATGTACCTCTTAACATCAGTCCAAGTATATACATTCTTACTATATAAGGCAACACCTCCCACCCTTTTCCCCTGCCTAGTCTTCCTGAACAAGCTGCACCCTTCTATATCAATATTCCAATTATGCATATTATCCCACCAAGTATCTATGATACCAACTATGTCAAAGTTGTGTTTATTTACTGGCATTTCAAGTTCTTCCTGCTTATTCCCCATACTTCTTGCATTGATATACGGACAACTAACATTGTCTCCTGAGATGTTTGTGGTCATCCCATTCCAAATCTAATGGATCATTTTCATAAAGTAGATAAATAATTCCTAGTGTGTGAAATATTTGATTCTGTTTTTGATTGTTGTCAGCTAGGATTTATCAAGCTGTCATCTATCTGGAAGTATATTACTGGGTGAAACTTTGTGAAGTAAATGGTGAAGGAAGAAAAACTTTCTGTAAAGTAAGCTCTCTAACACATGATAAGTGAAACTTCCCAGGCCTTTAAAGTTTTTTGAATCCTAAGGGTCATGGGTAGGAATTCCTCGGTCAATTCCTTTAAGAGCATAATCAGAATGTCTTAACTGATACATGGAGCCAGATGTGAATTAGGGGTTTGTGGGGCCCTGAGCCAGAGCAAGAGGGGCCCCATCATCAGCCCTTCCATCTGCAGTGTCTCCTTCCCCATCTGAACTCTTTCCATAGAGTGGGGTCAGGTAGTGCTGTTGGGGAGGGGGGTCAGGGCATATGAGCACATGGACTTTCCCTGTCCCACCTGCCTGGTGCTTCTGCTGGGTAAAAGGATTGGGGCACATGGGCTTCCTCTATGCCTCAGCAGGAGCACCAGGCAGATGGAGTGGGACAAGTGTTTCATGACCCTGCTTCTCGATAGGAGTGCTGGATGAGCAGAGTAGGGCACAGGGATGCCTATTGTCTAGAGGCCTCCTGGTTGTCTGGAACCCCTAGGCTTGGGCCCTTTGGCCTAGGGTGTGTCTAGACTACATGCCTCCTTCGACGGAGGCATGTAGATTAGCCAGATCGGAAGAGGGAAATGAAGCCGCGATTAAAATAATCGCGGCTTCATTTAAATTTAAATGGCTGCCCCGATCTGCCGATCAGCTGTTTGTCGGCAGATTGGGGGAGTCTGGACGCGATGCCCCGACAAAGAAGCCTTTCTTCATCGACACAGGTAAGCCTGGTTTCACGAGGCTTACCTGTGTCGATGAAGAAAGGCTTCTTTGTCGGGGCATCGCGTCCAGACTCCCCCGATCTGCTGACAAACAGCTGATCGGCAGATCGGGGCAGCCATTTAAATTTAAATGAAGCCGCGATTATTTTAATCGCGGCTTCATTTCCCTCTTCCGATCTGGCTAATCTACATGCCTCCGTCGAAGGAGGCATGTAGTCTAGACACACCCCTAGTGATTAATCTGCCACTTCATGGAGCATTGGCTTTGTCACAAGTGCTGCAGGTACTTTGTGTACCAAAGACCTCATTTCTTCTAGTTCTTCCATCATTGCATCATAATCTGTACCAAAATTTGAGCAGAATGACAACCAGAAGATGATGGTTCCTCTTGTACTCAAATGAATTAATGATTGAGCCTGTTGCTAAATACAGTTCTGCTGCAGAGAAGTAGAAGGATAGCAACTGTGCAAGAGACGGGCTGACTTTCCCCCAGTTTTTTAAAAAGCTGACAACGTTGGCTGACCCAGTTAGTATTGGGCCAGGAGTCTATAAGGATTGTAGCCAAGTGATAATGGAACCATATAATGCAATTACTGTGACTTTGCAAAGTATATTGGACCAGCTGGTTAAGCATTTATGGCTTCCATTTTGTACTACAGGCAGTCCCCGACTTACGCGGATCCGACTTATGTCGGATCCGCACTTACGAACGGGGCTTTTCTCGCCCCAGAGCTCATGGGCGGCAGGTCGCCACCCGTGTCCTCTGGAGCGAGAAAAGCTTCTCCCGGTCTCCCTGGTCTGCTGGGGGGGTCCAGCAAAGCCGCTGGATCCCCCAGCAGACCAGGGTCACCAGAGCAAAGCCGCTGCCTGGTCTGCAGGGAGACGGGGAGCAAAGCCTTGGAGCACGCCCGCAGTGGGACAGCCCAGGCGCGCTTGGGCTGTCCCGCTGCAGGCGTGCTCCGCGGCTTTGCTCTCCGTCTCCCTGGTCTGCAGGGAGACGGGGAGCAAAGCCTTGGAGCACGCCCGCAGCGGGACAGCCCGGGCGCGCTTGGGCTGTCCCGCTGCGGGCGTGCTCCGCGGCTTTGCTCCCCGTCTCCCTGTCTGACCAGCAGACCAGGGAGATGGGGAGCAAAGCCTCGGAGCATGCCAGCAGTGGGACAGCTGTGGCGCGCCTGGGCTGTCCCGCTGCCCGCGTGCTCTGCGGCTTTGCTCCGCGTCTCCCAGGTCAGCATACCAGGGAGATGGAGCAAAGCCGTGGAGGACTTGGGCGGTCCTGCCACCCCCGTCTCCCTGGTCTGCTGGGGGGGGGGGGTGCAGCTAGAGGCCCCCCCCCCAGCAGACCAGGCTTTTCTTACCTACCCCTGGGGTAGAGCAGCTGGGGGCTGCTGGGTTGGTCCCGCAGCGCCGCTCCGGACCAACCCGGCAGCACCCCAGCTGCTCTGCCCCAGGAGTCCTGATTCAGCCGCTGCTGGTCAGTTTCAGCAGCGGCTGAATCAGGACGCCTGGGGCAGAGCAGCTGGGGTGCTGCTGGGTTGCTCCAGTAGCGCCAAGGAGCTGCGCTACTGGAGCAACCCAGCAGCACCCCAGCTGCTTTGCCCCAGGCGTCCCCAAGTCAGCCACTGCTGAAACTGACCAGCGGCTGACTACAGGAAGCCCGAGGCAGAGTTGCTCTGCCCCAGGCTTCCTGGAATCAGCTGCTGATCAGTTTCAGCAGCAGCTGACTTGGGGACGCCTGGTTTTCTTAAGTTGAATCTGTATGTAAGTCAGAACTGGCATCCAGATTCAGCCGCGGTTGAAACTGATCAGTTTCAGCAGCGGCTGACGCCAGTTCCAACTTACATACAGATTCAACTTAAGAACAAACCTACAGTCCCTATCTTGTACATAACCCGGGGACTGCCTGTATCTCCAAAGACCTTCCCTGGGAATATTGCCATCTATGAGTCTTACCTTCTATATGAATGTTGTTGACATGGCCATGACAAAAGGAAAGGCCAGCCAAGTTTGTGGTGCTAAAGTTCAGAATTCTGAGCAGGAATCATAGGATTAATTTGGAGTAAGAGGCTTACCACTCTTTAGCTACAGCCTATACTTTTGTGGTCTGTCTTGCCTTCCTCACTAAAGGTCAGATTAAGGTTCATCAGAATGAGCACCAGGAGCTTAAAAAGCTAGTTCAAGAAGGTACAGACCTGGCCCAGCATCAGGCACGGGCACTCCTTGACAGGGATGATACAGTACAGAAAATTATTGATTCAGTTTGATGTCAGCAAATGCATTTGGCTGAAAAATTCTGAATTCCACTGGAAGGTTCAGAAAAATATCATCAACAATGTTCCTTCTAATTTTTTCATCTATATGCACAATACATTTTGTTATTTGCACTAAGGCATTTGCAGATGCACACCATCAGTAGAAATACATGCTGCGGGCTGTGGGCAGCTATGAGCACTCTGTTAATCAGCTGGTAGAATCTGAATCTCTCCTGGGTGGCCTCCCAAGTGCATAGCTTGCAGGGAACATTGCTCAACAACTTATTCTAGTTCAGAGAGAACTTCTTTGGGGAACAGGTGGAGATCTCTGTATGGAAGGCAAAGGACCTGAAAATACTTTACTTAGAAAGACCTTCACGTCATTGGCTGGTTTCAGATGTATTCCAGTGTATGGGGCATGCAGCTTCAAAAGCAGAAACCAGAGTGTATTAAGCCCTTAGCTATAATTCTTCTTCCTCCCCGTTATTTTCTTTTTAAGTGACTTCTGGAAAGATCCTAACAGTTTAAGGTTTATTAGTCAGAGAATATTAAGTAAAAATATTTATCCACATATGATTCTTTTGTATCTTTGGATGCAAGAATCTAGAACAACTTTTGATGATGATAATATTTTCAATAGTTGGCTAGTTTTCTAGACTTCATGCTACTCAATTTGTTTTTCACTTTTTTTATTTACTAGGCATAGAAATTACCATTCTATGGTATATTCAGGGGATAGCTGAGTGAGTCTGTTACAGAAAAAAACAACAAATGGTCTGGTAGCACTTTATAGACTAACAAAACATGTAGATGGTATCATGAGCTTTCGTGAGCATGTCCACGAAAGCTCAAGATACCATCTACATGTTTTGTTAGTCTATAAAGTGCTACCAGACCATTTGTTGTTTCATTCTATGGTATGTTTATGTTTTATTCTATCTGTCACTGACTTTGATGCAATTACTCACATGCTTAAATATTTAAGCATATACTCAACCTTGCTGCATTCAAGAAGTATAGAAAACTGAATCCTCTGGAGCACTGCCATCTTGTGGCACCACATACTACTTAAAAGTTGATTTTCAATCTTTTAAAATTTATATGCTACATAAACCTACAAGGTCATAGGTCCAATTTGTCCTAAACTAGTCACTGGATAGTTAAATTCAAATTATATTGATGTTTGCAGTTAAAATATCAATAGTTTTTCTCTCTTCATGTGTTGGGGCTAGCTTTAAGTATTTAGGTTTACACTTGTTTGTTTGCAACAAAGACCAAGGAATTCTGCAGTAGTCTATTCTGGTATTTTTAGTGGGTCTGATCAAAAAAGCAATAGGTTCAAGTTTTCCTAAGATAGTAATGCTTATTTCTTCCTTGTATTTATCTTAGGCAGCAATATATTCAATATGAATATTAAAAGAGGTATTTTATCCCCCCCATTTCCAGCAAAAATATTTTACAAGAATTGTAAAAAATGTCATTGATATAGTATTGTATTTTATAAAACTCCTTTCATCAGGAATTCCTGTATTTCTCTGAGAAAAGATTTACTGTTTTTGCCAGCAGCTAGAAACAGAACAGTATTAGATTAGTATTTCTACTTCCTAGCACTTTCCCTGAATTTGCTTTTGTCTCCAGAAGGTCAATAGTCTGTAAGGCATTTCAGTTTATATCAGCTTTTTACTGTTTGACATAGACTTCTTAATCTGAAAACCACTTAGATCAAAAGTGCAATATAAATAGTGGCTAATCATTTTTGTTGCTAATTTCAATTACTTTTTAAAAAGTAATATTTTTAAAAAGTGTGTTTTACTCAAGGATCATAGAAATAAAGAGGAAACTTGAACAGATGAAAGGCCAGACACTTGGCAAAAGCTACTTTTTCCCCTCATCAAGTTAAGACTTCTGCTTGAAGAAAGAGAAATTTAATATATATTTCAGAGACTATTCAAGATCACATTACTTTCAGGTCTAAGGCATTTCTTTCTAAGACTCTAAGGAAGGATTACGGGTTCTTTTGTCCCAAGGTTACTTTTTTAGGACTCCTTTCAAAAATTAATCACACTCCTAATTAGAAGGTACTGTACTTTGTTTTAAAATTATGCTCAGGAATACCAACTTTCTCTCATACTGTAAGGAGGTGTTAAAAAGGGAGTAAATTGCAGATATTGTAAATGAGAATCATACCAACTACATTGGTTGTGTGTGTCATATTACAAAGAAATATGAGTGGAATAATAGAAACATAATTGTATGAATTCAAAGAGAAACATGTTATAACTGTGTTGGCCCCATGATATTAGAATGACAAGATGGATTAGGTAATATATTTTACTGGACCAACTTTTGTTGATCAGACACACTCTTTCAAACTACA
The DNA here is from genome assembly GCF_049634645.1 of Pelodiscus sinensis. Classification (NCBI taxonomy): domain Eukaryota; kingdom Metazoa; phylum Chordata; order Testudines; family Trionychidae; genus Pelodiscus; species Pelodiscus sinensis. The sequence goes on along the minus strand of NC_134714.1, from coordinate 46,200,413 downwards.
TAGAGCTCTTCTTCAGGTCTGGGAAAGATATTCAGAGTGGCACAGCTAATTACAAGGTGGAACAGATTGTTTAGAATAGGTAGTTAACACAAATATTACCTCACTACAAAGAAAAATGTAATTATTAGTTTAGTCGAGTGGTTTTCAGTCTGTGGTCCACAGATCTCTGAGGGGGTCTAGAGACAATGTTTAAGATTTTCAAGGGGTTTCACAATTCCATTAAGAATGTTTAGGGGTCTGCAAACGAAAAAAAGTTGAAAATCACTGGTTTAGTTGTTTCAAAAACCAAAACAGTATAAAACCAGCAGATGTCACTCTGAGCATGTACTAATGAGGTTAGAATGATTGAGTCAAACATAATAAATATTTTATATCTATATGTATACATAGATATTTAGCGATACATTTTCTCTCATTTGTATATATACTATGTTTCATCCTCTCCATTTAGTTATAAATTTGTATAATTGTATTATTTTCATAAAGACCAATTGTAACCAAAAGGTTGAGTATTCATTGTGTTATGAAATCAAGCTAGAAATATAAATTAAAACAAAATATAAACATAAATCTTATTTTCTACTAAGTTAATATATTTAAAAATATGATGCAGAAATTATCAGTATAAACACTATCATTTATTGAGTAGAATGTTTTTTAAAAAAGCTACTTGGCTGATAAATATTAATCAAACCAGGAATAATGAAAATATTAGTGTTTTTGAGTATTCCCTCATTCACACTCAAAATCTGTTATTGGCAAGGTACCAGGCACAAAGGGTCTGTCTACATAGCAGGGCTTAACTCAAAATAAGCTACGCAAATTGAGCTACATCAGTTGCGTAGCTTATATCGAAATAGGGAGAGTCTACAAAGCACTTATTTTGAAACAGAGCACTCTTTCTCTGACTTCTCTCACTCCTCCTACAATGAGGGTTAGAGGAATCAGAGTAAGCTTGACAGTGTTTTGAAACTATTTTGAAATAACTGCCTCCTGTGTAGATGCAGCTAAGTTATTTCAGAATAGCGCTAGTTATTTCGAAATAGTATTGCAGTGTAGACATACCCAAAGTGAATAAAGGTAGAGAATGGCAAACATGGTTAATTCAAGCGGACAGTTTTATATAAATTATTTAAGAAGAGGTTAGTAAATTTTAATCTGAAACATTATAAAAGGTGCAACATGTATTAAGACACATGAATTGTAACTTATTTTATATACTTGAGAGTGTCACTTTCTAAAATGAGATATTCTATTTATGTGACATTTGCAGTAGGTAATTTTACAAAAAATACAACTCTCTCCCAAAATCAGAATCGAACTGACAGGTTAAACACTTAGGTCTGGTCAACACTAGACCAGGCAGGTCAACTTAAGGTACGCCATCCAGCTACACAAAAATGCTTACCTTAAGCCAAGCTGCCACAGCGTCTACAGGAGGCCACAGCTGACTCCAGGCTCTGCACAGCACTGCTGCTTTGACATGCCAATGGGCTTTGGTGCATTTGCCTTTGAAGTGTAGCAACAGCTCTGTGTTGCTACACTTCAAAGGTGGTGGTGCCCTTTCGACTAATCTGCCTTCAAAGGCAGAGGTGCCGTATTGACTAATGTGATGCAAAAATGCATTGACTATTTGATTAGTCATTTACCCGATACTTAACATCCCTAGTCTATGGTACTGAAGAAAAGGCCTAGGTCTTCTTTGGATTTGGTACCTCACTTGGAGATGTTGGTACTGAAGTCTAGTACAAATTAGAGACTTAAAGAGTCATTCAAGGTAGAGTCTGTCATTGGAGCATTCTCCAGCTAAGAAGAAGGGATTGCCACCTCCATAGCTATGCCAAGCCCATTGAGGGCATCCCCTAAAAGATCTCTGCAGCAGAGCCATCAGTCATTGCCACTCCCAACCATCTCAGAAGCATATGCAGTCAAAAGAGATCTGGTTAGCCTCTCAGTACTGATGTCCCCAGAGGTGCAAGAAGGTTTACAGTCAGTTCTGATGCCTGTGTCTCCTTCCGCTCCATGTCAGAAATTCACAGTACTGTTATCTCCCAAGCTTCCACAAAGGCTGCTGCAATCAAAGGTCAAGCCTTCAATGATATCCTCAGCACCACATCTATCATCTATAAGCTTGGGCTACCAACTTACGCTTCCAACTGGTTCTGCTCTCCCATTATCAGATTCTTCCTCTTTGCACTCAGAGTATTTTCATCTGTGTCCCATCCAAGTCAGAGGACATACCCTCCAGTGGATCTTGAGTCATGCAACAGTCTGTGGTCTTCCTGTTATGGAGCAATGGCCCAGTGATGGTGGGGGGATTCTAGGGTCATATCAGTAATCGTTCTGGATACTGTCATTTGTCCCTGCTGCTGGTAGGACCTCCCCACAATCATCTTTCTTTGGCAGTGAGATTACTCTGGGGGCATTGGCACTGAGAGTATCATTTTCCGGAATTGAGCACTGAGAAGTCACAAGTGTGGCTTCCTCATCACAAGTCATGAAGCTTCACCTTGGAATCCTGTCCTGTCTTTTTCCTCATTGCCAGGCAAGACTGTTGGGTTGCTTTGACTGAAATCATTTGCTCTTACCATAGCACACAAATACCTGAGTGTCCTGAGTCATATGTCAAGGTGTACCACACCAGGCTGCATGTCAGAAAGCAGCACGCATCACTAGAGTTGCTGAAAGCCCCAAATACTCATCATTTGGACTAGGTGGTTCACCTGACAGTGTCATTTTTGTTGATTCTGGATTGGTGATGCACCCTCTGAAAGTCTGGAGGTTCCTTTTATCCCCATGCTACCAGCCTTCATTTTAGTCACAGAAGCATCAGCTATGGTTTTTGGGATTCATATCGGGTCCCTGCAAATTCAGGGTCTTTGGTTGCCTTGGGATCTGATGATTCATATAAGTGTCAGGGAATTAAAAACTGTGCAGTCAGTCTGCTCCACTTTCCTCCAACATATAGTAGGAAAGAACTTGTGACTATGATTTACATAAACAGAGAGGAGTACAGTCAACCCAACTATACCAGGAGGAAATGTGCTTTGGGGAATTCCCCATAACTAGTTCATCTCAGGGCTTTCAGTTGATCAGGATTTCTGCTTACCTTCCAGATACCCTCAATAGAGCAGGACAGCTCTGACTACACTTAGCATGTTTTATGCCCAGATATCACCAGATCTTATCTTCCAGTTCTGGAGTAATATCCATGTGGACATATTCACAACAAAGTCCACTAGAAAATGCCATTTGTTTTGAAACCAGGTTCATTGATAGGTGTATTCTGTTACACTGAAAGGATCCCCATCTGTATGCCTTTCTTCTGATTTCCTTGCTGCCCAGAGTTTTGTTTAAAGTCAAACAAGGCCATGCTCATCTCAACCTTAGAGCACGAGTGTGGCCTTGACAATACTGGTTCTTGACTCTATTGAGCTGGTCAGTCAAACCTCTGCTGTCTCATTCATTGGATTTAAATGTGATTTGCCACTTTCTCCATCCCAACTTCCAGCCTGCATGTCTCTAGCTGCCACATGCTCTTGCGGGAGTGAGGAGACTTTGCACGCTCCCCTGCCCCCAGACCCAGATCGGCCTGGGAACAGGGAGAGTGCACGAGGACTCCTTCTGTTAGGCACCTACAGGGACCTGCCAGCTGTTTTAAAACAGCTGGCATTTCTCTCAAGGGGGCAGGGTGAGGAAAAGAAGGGGAAGACTTCTCGCACTTCCCCAGCCCAGGCCAATTGGGGGTGGTGGAGCACAAGACGTTTCCTGCCCCCGCCCCTTCTACCAGAGGCTCCGCCCCTTCCGGGGTGGCCCAAATTTCTGAAGTGGCCCCCTTTTAAAAATTATTGCCCACTCCTGGCATATCCTCAGAACATGCATGCCTCAGCCTTGTACTCTACTATCATCTATGCCTAAAACATCAGAGTTTGGAGATTACCTCTGTAAACATACATCTGGTAACTATCTCAGCCTTTCACATCTCGGTGGATAATAAATCCCTTTTCTCTGACCTATTGTTACCAGATCCCTAAAAGTATGATCAGACTGTAACCACATGAACAAGAGCCTATTCCACCTTCAGTTCTGAACTTGCTTCTAGAAAAATGAATAGGACTGCCATCTGATACTTGCTCTTAACTTCACCTCTCTATAAATATGCTATTACTTGCCATTATAGTGGGCAAGTGGAATTCCAGTGTTAGAGCTTCCCTATACAGTTTTCCATAAGGATAACATTTATCTCTGCTCTTGTCCAAAATTTTTCATCCAAGGTAGTTTATAATTTTCATTTTTACCTACATTCCTCCCGATATCCCATTTGAACAGAAATTAGGAGAGACTTAAGTTGTTCAATGTGAGAAGGCTTTAGTTTTTAACCTGAAGAGTATTAGGTTCTTTAGAATCTACATGTAGATCTCCATTATGGTTGTGGAAAGGGTTAAGTTTTCACTCAGCAAATCTTATTCTGTAACACTTTATTCATGTATTTATGCTACTGGTTTGCTAATATAACCTTGCCAGCTAGAGTATTGTGCATTCTACTAAAGCACAAGCAAGTCTGGTGACTTCCTTGGGACAAGTGCAGATCACAGCTATATGTAAAGCAGAAACTTCATCATCCATTTACATTTTTGCTTCTCATGCCATTTACCATCAGTCCACAGACAATATCAATTTTGGACAACCTGTGGGTCACATTTGGCCTGTCTGACCCTTCAGTGCAGTCCCTTGAGCACCTACTGGAGAGTGGGGTCAGGACAGCGTTACTGGGAGGAGCCAGCCCAACTCCTGGGCGGCATGGTGAACAAGGACAGCTAGCCATACAATTTCCTTCCCCAATGTGGCCCTGAAGCCAAAAAGTTTGTCCACCTCTGAGGTAGACTGAGCTCACCTCCATGTTCATTTGCTTGTGAGTTACCTACAATGGAATGGACATGTACAAGCACTCGAAGAAAAACTGCTAACTTTCTGTAACTTGTTCTTCAAGATGTTTTGCACATATCCATTCTATCCATGCTCTCCGCAATATGGCTACGTCTACACTGGCCCCTTTTCCGGAAGGGGCATGTAAATTTCAGCAGTCGTCGTAGGGAAATCCGCGGGGGATTTAAATATCCCCCGCGGCATTTAAATAAAAATGTCCGCCGCTTTTTTCCGGCTTTTAAAAAAGCCGGAAAAGAGCGTCTAGACTGGCCCCGATCCTCCGGAAAAAGTGCCCTTTTCCGGAGGCTCTTATTCCTACTTTGAAGGAGGATCGGGGCCAGTCTAGACTCTCTTTTCCGGCTTTTTTAAAAGCCGGAAAAAAGCGGCGGACATTTTTATTTAAATGCCGCGGGGGATATTTAAATCCCCCGCGGATTTCCCTACGACGACTGCTGAAATTTACATGCCCCTTCCGGAAAAGGGGCCAGTGTAGACGTAGCCTATGTGTATCTTTTTCCAATAGTTCTTTTGGAAGAGGCTTTTCTGAAATTTGGCCCATCTACACTGGGCCAAATTTTGGAAAAGCCTCCTCTATTGGAAGAGCTCTTCTTCCTTGTGGGAGGAGGGACACAGGGCTTCCGAAAGAGCACATATGCTCTCCTGTAGTGAGATGTAGCCTCAGGATTGTTAGAACAACTCTATTCTCTTAGAGTATGTCTACACTACAAAGTTAATTCGAACTAACAGCCGTTAGTTCGAATTAACTTTGATAGGTGCTACACATACAAACTGCTAGTTCAAACTTAATTCGAACTAGCGGAGCACTTAATTCGAACTAGGTAAACCTCATTCTACGAGGACTAACGCCTACTTCGAATTAACTAGTTCGAATTAAGGGCTGTGTAGCCATTTAATTCGAACTAGTGGGAGGCTAGCCCTCCCCAGCTTGCCCTGGTGGCCACTCTGGGCACCACCAGGGAAACTCTTCTGCCCCCCTCCTGGCCCCGGAGCCCTTAAAGGGGCACGGTCTGGCTACGGTGCCCATGCCAGGTGCAAGACTGCCAGCACCCAGCCAGCAGACGCTGCACCTGCCACGGCACGAACCAGCCACCCGCTGCCACCCAGCCCTCCGCCTCTTCCCGGGACCAGGCTGGCGGTTCCCAGGAGCCTGCCCGGGGCCGCAAGAGGCGGGCGCCCGCCTGGTCTAGTGCGGACATCGTGGACCTCATCCACGACCTCCGCACTAGGCACAGGAAAGTGGCAGTCTAGGGCAGGATAGCTGCCAGCCTGGCCACCCAGGAGCAGGTTTGCATGAAAATCAAGGTGGTCCAGTGAGACCCCCGACCCTGAGCCCTGAACTTAGAACGGCCATACTAGATCAGACCAAAGGTCCATCTAGCCCAGTAGCCTGTCTGCCGACAGCAGCCAACACTAGGTACCCTGGAGGGAATAGACCGAAGACAATGACCAAGCCATTTGTCTCGTGCCATCCATCTCCAGCCTTCCACAAACAGAGGCCAGGGACACCATTTCTACCCCCTGCCTAATGCCACTCAATGACCCAACCTCCATGAATTTATCTAACTTCTCTTTAAACTCTGTTCTAGTTCTAGCCTTCACAGCCTCCTGCAGCAAGGAGTTCCACAGGTTGACTATTTGCTTTGTGAAGAAGAACTTTCTGTTATTAGTTTGAAGCCTGCTACCCATTCATTTCATTTGGTGTCCTCTAGTCCTTCTATTATGGGAACTAATGAAGAACTTTTCTTTATGCACCCTCTCCACACCACTCATGCTTTTATAGAGCTCTATCATATCCCCGTTCAGTCTCCTCTTTTCTAAGCTGAAATGTCCCAGTCTCTTTAGCCTCTCTTCATATGGGACCTGTTCCAAACCCCTGATCATTTTAGTTGCCCTCCCCTCTCCCACCCTCTCTCTTCCCCTCTCCCACCTCCTTTTCCCAGTCTCCCCGAGTTTTGTTCAATAAAGAGAGTTTCTATTTTTGAACACACGTGTCCTTTCTTTTGTACATCAGGAAGGGGGGCTAGGGAAGGGTAAGTGGAAGGAGGTGAGGAAGGATTGGGGTACGAGCCCCCAATGGGGAGGACTGGGGTGGCTCTGCGTGCTCCTCGGGGTGGAAGCTCTCCTGCAGCCCCCTGATTGACCCCCCCCGGATGGCAGCCTGCGGCAAGTGCAGCCGGGCTGATGGCCGAGTGCTGTGATGTGCCGAGTGTGGGCACTCAGGGCACTCTAAGCCAGGACTGCTTTGCAAGCGGGGAACCCCTGAGAACTGTCTGTCTGGGGTGGGGGTCTGGTCCCTTTAAGCACAGCCCTCGGCTAGCCTGAGATAGCAGCTCCACACTCTAAGTCCTAACCTGATGCCCTGCCGGCACTGCTTCCGGCCATCCTTAACTTCGGTTCAGGGTCCACTCAATGTGGACATGCTAGTTCAAATTAGCAAAATGCTAATTCGAACTAGTTTTTAGGTCTAGATGCACTAATTCGAATTAGCTTAGTTTGAATTAACTAATTTGAATTGTTAGCTTGAATTAGTGCTGTAGTGTAGACATTTCCTTATACAAATATACAGTGGTATGTGGCAACAGAGGGAGCTCAAGGTGCCCCAATGGGTACCACTGAGAAAAAAGGTTCTCATGTACCTACAGTGGAATGGACATGTGCAACACATCTTGAAGAACACTAGTTACCCAAAAGTAGGTAACCATATTATTCCTGACTTCTCCCCTTCTAAGGAAAGAACTTTAGTAATTTTATATATTCTTTCATCTTTAGTTTATTCACAAGGAAAATTAAGTAACGTTACATTATTTTTCTTACTGTTTCAAATAACTGACATTTGAGCAATTTAATCATGTTGTATTGCACTTCAGAATTTGTTATGAAGGAGTTCCTGTTTCAGAACTATACCAGGAGAATCAGAAAGATGGAATCAATGTTTTGCCACCACATACATCAGGAAGTTTAACAGAATGGCAAAAAATAGCTCAATATTATGTTGAAAAGCCACGACTGGAACTCTTAGGAGAGAAAGTAAGAACAAATATTGATAAAAATGTACAGTGAACAGTTTTACAAATAATTTCTCTGAACCAGAAAACATTCATAAATCATTTTGTTAGTATGTGCCATTCAGGAATTGAAGGTAACAGTTAGCAGATTTTCCCCAAATATTTGCCCGTATACATTTTTATCATACCTAGTCTCAAAAGCAGAAAAGAGTCTAGTCTCTTATATGTGGAAATCATCCCCCCTCATATCCAGTTCGTTATGTGAATTATTATTACATGGGAACATAGGAATTACCCTACTCGATCAGACAAGTGGTCTCAGTATTCTGTCTCAATCTGTGGCTAATATCTGAAGCTTCATAGGAAGGGACAAGAATCCTTGCAGTAGCTGGTTTGGGGATAACCGCTCCCCACCGCAAAGAGGTTTCGTTTTAACCACCAGTAATTACAGGTTGGCTTGTGTTCTGAAGTTGAGGGCTTATATCCCTTCCAAGACTTAATTTTTAAAATATCATATCCTATAATACTCTGAATATTATTGTTAACCATACATTTTTCTAAACCTTTTTTTGAATCCTCCTAAGCCGTTGGCCTCAATTATATCACATGGCAATGAATTCCACTAGCTATTTGTGCATAGCATTAAAAAGTATTTCCTTATATCTGTTTTAAATTTGCAAACTTTTCATTTAATACTGCATTGTAATTGGTTGCATTGAACAACAAAAATTTAAGATGGTAAGAAATATTTATGGCCATAGATAAATTAAAATGTTTGCTTTAAAATTTTATAAAGCTTAAGTTTTTAAGTACAGTGATCATGCCTGAGCCAAATGCTAGAATGTGCAATCTTCTGAAAAGTGATATAATTTGTAATATTGTCAGTGTGTGAGCTATAAGAATCTGATAGTCAAGTTCTTATCTGCTTTAGTAGTGATTTAGCAATAAGAAGGGAAATTTTAATATTTACAATGGTAAATATTTGTTTTGAGTACTAGGGTTTCTTTTAATTGTTAAATGATTAGTAAAACAGATTAGAAACTTGTAGTTGATGTTGCTAATGCCAAAAATGGCCTAATTTTCTGAATGATAGCAAGTGCCAGCATTAGGTTGAGAAACGTCATTGAACAATGAATTAAAAAATGCATAGAGCTGCACCAGATAGTTTATTTAGGCTCAGAAGTGTGTCTCGTCACTTGAAATTAACTTATTAAATATATTCAGATTCAGTTATATTCAGATCATAATAATTCAATTTAATGTGTGGTGTGGCTTGGTTTTAATAGATAACTATAGTTTGTTGGTTTTGAAGGTTTCTGTTTATCCAGGAACTCTAAAAATGTTTTGGGCTCCAGCTCCACCAAAATTTTCTGCGCCGCTTTCTTTCATGAAGGAAACCTTATTTCCTATGTATCAGGTAAATATTTTAAACGTTTTCTCTGTGTTGCTACCTTTTAAAAATATATACCGCTGTTATAATTTATGCTACTATTTTTATTGAAGTTTCTTTAGTAATATCTATAGATTATAATATGTATGATCTGTTGTACATATTGCATAATTTGCTTTGGTTTTAAATTCAGTTTCTGGAATAATGGAATTTCCTGTACAAGTTGGACCTCCCTGGTCCAGCACCTTTGGGACCTGGCAGATCCCAAATGTGGGAATTTGCCGTATCAGGGAGGTCCCCTGCCACTAACTCCGAAGCCCACTGGTGACTCTGCTTCTGGCTGTCATTGGCCACCCTACTGACGGCTTTAGCCAGGCTGCCTGCTGCTTGTCTTGGCTTGGCAGGCTGCTGCGGCCCCTGACTCCCAGCCCCACCGGGTTCCCAGCTGCAGCCCTCCTGCTGCCTGACTCCCAGCCACTGGGGCTGTCTAGTCCAGGAACATCTACGCTCCTGCCCAGATCGCGAGTGTTGCCAGACCAGAGAGTCCTGGTGTACGGAGGTGCAATCTGTAGTAATTTACGCTACTTAATATAGTGGCCACCTTTAATAAGGTGCATCTACACAGCAGGACTTAACTCGAAATAAGCTACGTTAATTGAGCTATGTCAATTGAGTAGCTTATTTTGAAATAGCTTATTTTGAAATTGGGAGTCTCTACACAACACTTATTTCGAAATAGAGCACTTTTCCTCCGACTTCCCTTACTTCTTGTACAATGAGGGTTACAGGAGTCAGAGTAAAAAGTCCTTCAGCTTGACAGTATTTCCACATTATTTCGAAATTGTATGCTGTGTAGTCATGGAGTAAGTTATTTCAAAATAACGCTAGTTACTTCAAAATAATGTTGCTGTGTAGACGTACAAATATTGTATGGTATTTGTTTTAATTGCATTTTAATAATTACCACCTTTCTCACTTAATACTTTTATATTTTAAAAAGGTGTTTTTCAATGTGTATTCTTTCTTTTAGTAAACTTTATAAAGTTACTTTATTAAGTCTCAGTGTGTGGTAGCTTATCACTGGTTTCTGTTAAAGTCTGATAACCCCTCATCCCCACACATTAGCAATTTAGATAGAAAATAATTTTAGAAATGTCAGTGTGTTTTTAAATTTTGTAATGTTGTTCTGCAATAACATTTTTGTTGTGCAAATACATTTGGCAGCCAACAGACCATCCAAGCTAGTGGACATGTCTAGTGCTTGGTGCTGGCACTCAAACTATGGAGAAGCCTGTAATCCATATACAATACTTTAGTGCAGGGGTGGCCAACCCGTTAGAGACAAAGAGCCAAAATAGTGGTGGATAGAGTGCGAAAAGCCATGTACCGGAGGGAGGGTGGGGGCAGAGGAAGTTGTTGAGCAAAAAAACAAAACAAAAAAAACCGCACTAGGGGAAAATAGGTGCCGGTACACCATCCCAGGGCATACCATCACAAAGAAAGTACTGGGAAGGGGTGAGAAGTGCAAGCTCTGGGAGGGAATTTGGGTGCAGGCGGAAGTAGAGAAGAGGATGCTGGCTCAGGGAGGGGACTCCAGGCTGGAGACTGCTGAGGTCAGGTGGAGGGTTGGGGTGCTGAACAAGCCGCAGGCTTGTGGCTGTGACGGTGCAGGAGTTTGGGCTGGGGTGAATGAGGGGCTCAGGGCAGGGAGGCTGGGAGTATGATGGGCTCAGGACACAGATTTACAGTGTGTGGATGGTGCAGGAGTGTTATGGCAGAAGACTGGGGATGTGGGGGTGCAGGAGTTTGGGGATGTGAGAGGCTCAGGATAGGGGGTTCCAGTGTATGATAGGCTCAGGTTTGGGGTCTGGGTGTGTGTGTGTGCAGGTGTGTGATGATGCTGCGGCCAGATGGGGGCTTGGCCTCAATTGGGGGCTTGTTGGCCAGGCTTCATTTTTAAATAAAATATTATGTCAAACACAAAATGTTTCAGCGTTGTCTTTATCTATGAGAGGGGCAGGGAACCTGTTTTGAGTCAAGAGTCACTGACCCAAAGAAAAGTCAGTTGGGACCACACAAGTGAGATGCAAAAAATCAACCGCTTCGAAACCCCCCAAGCCTCACTAATGTGGCCCCAGGTCTGCTGGTGGGGGCAGGGGACAGGGTGCTGGGGTAGGGTGCTGGGACAGGGTACTCGTGGTGGGGGGTGGGAGAGTCTGGCCAGGGGAAGGGGACAGAGACAGCTGGGGCCAGTACCTGGGGATCCCAGATCTTAGGAAGCATGCTGGCTCCTCTTCCCCTCCCCTCCCTCAGATACCCCCCCCCCCACTCTAACCAATTCCCCTCCCCTTCCCCAGAGCCAGGCACCTCCCCCCGCTCTTACCCAATCCCCCTCCCCTTCTCCAGAGCTAGGCACCCCCCAACCCAATACCCCTCTCCTTCCCCAGAGCCAGGCCCCGTCCCTTCTAACCCAATCCCCCTCCCTCCCAACCTAATTCTTGGGTCCTGGAGGCAGAGCCGCTGCCGCTACAGCCACGTGCGTCTCCCTCCAGGCGCTGGGGCATGTGCGCTCAGTGGCCGGCCTTGAGATGTGCTGGCTGGGACACTGTGTATGCCCCCCAATTCAATCCCCCTCCCTTCCCCTCCTCCAGACTAGAGCCAGGCATCCCTCCCTCCCCCTGCTCTAACTCAATCCCCCTCCTCCCCGCTCTAACCTAATTCTCGGGTCCCAGAGCTGCCGCCGCTGCTACAGCCGTGCGTCTCCCTGCAGGCACTGGGGTGCTTGCGCTGAGTGGCCAGCATGCCATGCACACCCCCCAACCCAATTCCACTCCCCTCCCCCAGAGCCAGACACCTCTCCTTCCCACTGTAACTCAATCCTCCTCCCCCCCCCAACCTTATGCTTGGGTCCCAGAACCAGAGCCACTGCTACCGCCCCACGCATCTGGGATGCCACGTGCACCCCTCACACCTGATCCCCCCTCCTCTCCCTTCCTCTTCTCCAGAACCAGGCATCTCCCCCCCATTCTAACCCAGTTCCCCATTCCCATTAACTTTATGCCCAGGTCTTGGAGCTGGAACTACTGCTGGTGCCGCCGCCACACCCGGAGCCCACTCAGCAGATGGCTACTAGCAAGTGCAGGCTGGGACGCTGTGTGCGACCCATCCTGCACATGCAGGTTATGACGCAGTGTACTGGGGACCATGAATGGAATGGCTTGGGCAGTGAGCATGCATGTGGCTCAGAGTGGCCCGGCCATGGGAATGGCTGACCTTAGCGGTTCTGGGTTGTCCACCATTGCTCTAGTGCTAGAGATGCACTAAAAAAAAGATTCTTTCTTATGCATAGGGGAGTCTACAGCAGAATTAAACCTGGCATAGCTAGTTCTTATGCCACTCGCTCTCAGTCTCATCATGATGGAGTACAGCCAGAGTAAGTTGTGCTCTGGCTACTCTTAACTGTTACATGCTGTGTTGAGGATGATTGCCTTTTGGCATTAATTACCAAAGCCAGGAAACAGCTGTTTAGAGAATCAGGGAATACTAGCCCTTGGTGGCAGCCTTACCCGCTGTCACATCAAACAGATCTTGACCATAACAGAGTCTTGCCCACAGTGTCTGCACATATTAGATGTGAACTAAATTATAATTCTATAAAAACATTAGATTAGCTAAAGTATGTGCTATAGTAAGTGGCACATTGCTGTATTTATTGTAACATTTAAAATTTTAATAATAATATAACATTAATATTAAATACGTTAATGTTACAGAGCAATGTTATTGAGGGTGTTGTAGTTGAAGATTTTTCAGCTGATCTTCAAGATGAAGACTCAGAGTCTGAGGATGATCTTGACATATACAGTTACATGGTGGTATGTATGTATTTCAGTAAGATAGCTTTCAATTTAAATTAATCCCAACTGCTTCCTTGCCAAGAATTAAGGGCTTAACAAAAACATTCTGAATATTTGGATAAAAATATTTTGTGCCAATTAACTGTTTCTGGTATTCTTATGTTGAAAGTATTTTTACTGAGTAATTGAAATACAATATTTAAAATTGCTTCATTCGTGAACAGACATAACATGTCATATTTCATTCTTTAAAGTTAGAATGTTCTTGACTCAGAATGCTGGATATTTTAGTATAGCAGTCCAGTGAGATCAACTGTAAATTGAATTTTCCCTTCATGTATGGGAATCTCTCTCTCTCTCTCTCTCTCTCTATATATATATATATATGGAGAGATCCATCACACAGTCTAAAGACCCTTTTCTCCTTACACTTTGTGTCTGTTTGCAATGGAGGGTACTCATCTCTTGTAAGAGCTTCCTGTCAGCTCGATGTGATCCTGCACTCTTTCTCTCCATGCCTGGTACCCCAGTTTGGCTGCTGTAGATAGGTCTTCAGTTGCTCAGCACAGTTAGGGTTGTCAGATGGTTTCAACAAAAAATACCGGACACGCTTGACATTACATCACAATCTACATTACATCTTATTTAGAAAATACCGGATATTTATATTTTCTCATTTATATTTTCTCAATTTGTTTCCCAAACAGAAAGCTCAAATACTAGACTGTCTGGTTCAAAACTGGACACCTGGTAACCCTAAGCACAGTGGCTGAATCACCCAGTTAATAGGTGAATGGATGAACTCTTTCTATGGTAGCAAAGGTTCAATCAGGACTATCATTGTGCCCTTGTGGATATCTGCAGCCCTGTCCCTGGTCTCAGTTCTCATCCCCTTCTTTGCTAGCTTTAAGTCCATCTCTGTCTTACTATAGAGAACTACCTCCTGGGCTTTTTCCCTGGAGGCTGTCCTTCACAGTTCTTTCTCACTCTCTCACTTCTCCAGTCAGGTCACTGCTTAAGTTCATTCCTCTTCCTGGGGTGGTTAACTAAGAGTTCATCAGACAGTCTATTTTTCCTTACTAGTATCTTCAGCCTTGTCCTTGAGCGCTTTAAATTACAGCCTTGTGCTTGAGCTTCTAAATAAACCTTATCCCAATATCAGGGCTTAAGATACTTGCCCAGGCCTCCGCACTCTTCTGGGTTTAAACCCAGGGACCCTATAAGCAGTAGCTACATACTATTTCCCTTTATAATTGATATTCTTGCATTCCCTGGGCTGCTTTCCATTCATCATTGAATTCCCTTCATCTGTTTCTATTTGAGGAGTGTCTCGTCATAGCCTCTTTGCCTGGAGAATTTTTCAGTCTTTTCTCTTCTGGTCTTAGCCAGGAACTGTCTTGATCAGCCCCTGCAACTCCTTTTATCTGAGCCAGCAGTTCTCTGTTAAGGCTACAGAGAAGCAAACAATCTAGGCAAGCCTGGAGGACCAACCTTCACTGTATCTTTCCTGGGGTGGCATGGGGACTAAAGAGAGCCTCAGTAGGCATGATACATCCTATCACATTAAAATAAAATGATTATGTAATACTTTAGGGCTCTGCGTAGTGCAATTAACAGTTATTTTGGAAAGAAATTTATAGAAAGAAAATGCATCCAATTTTTTCTTCACTAGAAAAGTAGGTTATGTTGGAACACAACTGTGGCTGATGTTAGCTAACATGCTGTTAAGCGTGATTTTGCAGTCAGGGATCTCCGTGTTTATGTAAGCGGGGGAATGGTCCCGCTCTTGTGGGGAACTTTCCTGGCTTCTATACACCCCGGTGAAATGAACCAGCGAAAGGATCTGAGTCCCCGCTCCCACTTCCTTTACCCCACGGCTCCCTGATCCTGAGGGCTCCCCCTCCACTCTCCTGAGTAGCAGAGCCCTTGAAACCCCAACAAGGCTGGGCCCAGGTTTCCTGGGGCTTAATCCCTGACCTTGTAGTCACTAGGGGCAGGAGTTAGGGTGTCCCCACTCCGAGGTGCTCTTTTTACACTGCAGGCCTTCTTGGCCCAGTGATCACTTCATAAGGTTCAAAGCAAATACAATTTATTAAACATCAACTGATTAAAGAGAATAGAATAAGAAACAATGAGAATGGTTAAATGAGAACACACAGCCCTGCTCTGTAGCACAGGCACATCCACACAGCAGTCTGCAGAGTGTAAGGACAGTTCACAGTCTCTTCCTTAGAAGCCCTGGATGTGCTGCAAGGGGCTGCAGGCTGGACACGCTTGCACTGGCAGTGACCACACAGCCTCAGTCTCTAAGTGGCCAGACCCCTCTCCCAGTCCAGAGCCTTTCCCCACACTTTGCAGGCCCCAGTAGCTCACCACATCCAGCTGCAGGCTGTGCTGCTTGGCCAGTTCCAGCTCTTTGTGTTGCTTCTCTGTTCCTTTTGGCTTTCTGAGCACTGCCAGTCTGCTGCTCAACACAGGGTCTGCACTGCTTGGCCTGTCTGTGTCTGGTTCTGTCGCTGCAGGACTTCTTCTTGTACTCCTCTTTCAGCTCTCTGTCTTTGCAGGACCTCTTCTGCACACAGCTTGTTTGTTCAGAGACAGAGCCAGAACAATCCTCACTTACAACCTGTCAGTCAGGCTGAGCTGGAGTGTTGACTGCTTTCCATTGTCTCTGGGGTCTGTCAGTCTCATGAACCCTTCCCCTTCTGAAGCTGGTAAACCAAAAAACTCCCACAGAGTTTTAGTAAGGGGTAACAGTCCCCTTACATTTAGAATAGTGTTAGCTGATTGAGAGTAAATTAATGAAACCATATATTTAACCTTGACAAGGTGACACTATGTTAAACTGCCTTGTCTCTGTCTTTACTGTCTATTGCAAAGCAACATTTAACACCAGTTTAACTAACACAATTCTTCTGTCATGTTCTAACTTAATTTCATTTTCAAGTGAAGAATAGCCCCTGATTATATTACTGCACATTTTAGCCTGACCAGGAGTTCAGCGGGCATACAGGCTGCTGCTGGGACAACAGCATTAGCTTATTGGAATACATCTAATAAAAAGCAGTATGCACCCAGCTTCATCCAGCTCACTTTCATGTGCAAAACTGTGGTGACAATCTCAGTAGAATTAAGGCAGAATAACTTTCCAAATGAATGATCCATGTGATAGTCTAATATGCTAAACCAGTGGTCCCCAATCTTTTGGGGCTGCTGGGCTAGGTGAGGGCGGGGCCATGTACGTGCTGTGTACCTGGGGTGGCACTGTGCATGTGCCGTGCGCTCGGGGGCAGCGGCCGCGCATGCGCCGGGTGCCTGGGGCCTGGGGTGCAAGAATGGCTTAGGCTGGCCCTGGTCACTTGGTGGGCACACATAAATGCCCCGGCAGGCACCATGGCACCCACAGGCACCGCATTGGGGACCACTGTGCTAATCTGTAAATATGAAACATGCTAGAAGATTTATCTGACACTGTTCAAGTTCTTAATTCAATTAATTTTCATTTTTCTTCATCTAAATTATTGCTCTGGGGTGGGGTTTAGCTGAAGGTTTCAGTATGCAGGTGGTTCTGGGGAGAGAGGACTACACCAGCCCTTTCTTACCATAGCAGGTTGGGGCAAGGTGAAAAGCGCATCTCCGTGGCCCTTGTAGCTTGAATGGGTACAGCCAAGGGAGGGGAGCATGTTCCCTGGCTAGGGCAGATCCGGGTTCATCTGCCCCCCTGTGCTTCCCAGCCAGAGTGAGGAATGCAGCAAACTGCATTTTCCCCAGACTCATTAACAAAGGGGAACATCCAGCAACATCCTCATATGAATCAGGAGAAGGAGCTTCACATGTCCCCTGCCCTCCCTAGAGGGTGCCTGGAGACTCGGAGGCTCAGCACTGGGGCAGTCCCGGATGAGAGTGGGGTGCAGCCCCGTTCACTTGCCTTTTGATTCTGTCTCTTTTCTGTATGGTTTTATGAGAAGCAATCCCATTTCAGGCACATCCTGTTTTCTTGGCACAACCAAACTTTTACCTTGGTTTAACTTATGATAAAGGGAAGCTGCACATTGGATTTGGTGGTCCTAGTGCTTACTGTTTAGGAGGAGTTCTTGAACAGACAGACAGATGGACACACAGATACACTCACACATAGGCAAACTCTCTCAAATATATAGTAGAAGAGATTACTATTAAGTTTTTGTGTTAGATTATGAATTGGATGGGACTGCTGTTTTATAGCTGTTGGAGATGAAGTGACTATCCTGTGGAATATTGGAGTGTGTCATTGACAGCATTGTAGGTAAAGTGAATGTGGGAAAGAATGTTAGAGATTTTACCTTTAGCTTTTTATTTTCATGATTTCAAGATCTGTGAGGGATGGGTGTGTCCTCATGCAACTTTAGTTGTCAAATCAATAAAAAAATTTATTTTGGTAATATTTCACGGTATGTACTTAATAACATAACTAGACTAGTATTAAGTTTCATATCTACCAAAAAACCAAGACTTGATAATAAGAAATATAAGTAATGTTTTTCTGCTTTTGTTTTAATTCTGACTTTGTAATCTTAGTTCTTCATTGACATTCATAGCATTAAACCAGCTGTAAAACAGAAAATTTGTCAGGAAAAACTATCATTTTTTAAAAATTGCATAATTGAGAGTTAAGTAAATGAAGGCTCCACTTTTACTAGACATGGACTATGATAGCTCTATTTTAATTTTATTTTATTTGTAGTCAAAAAGCACATTAAGAAGATGCAAGTCAAGTCCAGATTGTGATGCCACTGAAAAATTAAAGGTACTGTAATTTAGTCACTTTTATTGTTTTCCTTTAGATTTTACAGGCCAGTCTTTGTCCTTTGGTGGTTGATTGTTTCAGTCTGCAATACATTTAAAGAAAGAACACGTACAGAATAATAATATTGTACAAAATATATTTAAAATTAACTGCTTTTCTGTTTTCCTTTCTGCTTAATTAAAAAAAAATAGATTAAATGAAAGTTCTCTTTCAAGTGGATTGGTATCTTTCAGTTTCAATACAAAAGGCTGGAGATCTGTATTGAGAGTCTCCTGTTGACTTCAGAGGGAATTGGGTAGGTCAGTGGTTCCCAATCTGTGGTCCATGGACCTCTGGGGGTTCATGAGAGCACTGTCAGGGGTCCGCAGAAAATTTTTTAAAGGAAGGGCCCGATCCTTACTTTTCTTTTCCTTTTCTTCTTCCTCCCCATGCTGGAGCACAGGGGATGGAGTAACCGTGCACACCAGGATACTGCTTGGTTTTGATTCTGTTCTCTGGAAGCTAAGGGAGCATGTGGAAAGTGCTTGCATGCCATGAATGCCTCCCACGCCTAGCTGGTGTATGAGAGGCATACACAGGATATAAGCACTTTCCCCTCGCTCCCTTAGCGTCCGGGGAATGGGATCAAAAGCAAGCTGTGTCCTGGTGCTCATGGCTACTCTTCCCCCCCACATGCTCCCAAAATTCTGCCCTTGCCCCCTACCCTCCCAAAATTCCACCCTTGAGGAGTTGGTAGCTCTAGAGCTTCCTTGTCCATGAGATCCCCCTTGCTCTTTGGATGGGCAAGGAATGGAGGGGACAGCAGGTGAGAAAGCAGCGCAGGCAAACAGCAGCCAGTGGGACCTGAGAAGCTCCGTGCCCTACAGTCGGCGCATCCCTCAGCTCATATTGAAGCTGACAAGCTGCGACTGAACTCTGGAGTTGGCTTATAAACAGGTCAGTCACTTTTTACCATTTTTTTCTTTTGAATACGTCACTCCTCTCTAGCCATTCAAAAGCTATTCGAGTGGCAGGAAAAGTTTAGTTGGACTAGCAAGAATGGATCGTTTGTGGGGTGTCTGTGAAATGCTAATAAATTAAAAGGGGTATGTTCAAAAAGATTGGGAACCACTAGATTAGGATTTTTATTCATGTGAGTAGTCTTTACCAAATTAATCACACATAGGTGGGACAAGATTGATGAATAAAGGCTTGCTTCTTATATTATAAACACACTGGCATAGTGATATTGTGTTTTTCCTATTTGTAAAGTGCTGTGTACATTTTAAGGTACTACAGAAATAAATAATATTTCTGACAATATTTCAGATTGCTTAAGATAGCAATAAATAATGCAAATGTTGCTTACCAATCACACAACCTGTATGACTTTGACCTTAACTGCATTATAAAGGTAATATTTTATTAAGACAAATCAGTTTGTGGATTCTATTTAAGATGTACGTTCGCCATCACTCAACAGATGAGGGCTTGTGACTAGATTGCAGTGGATATAATAACATGGAGCTTGTAAGGAATATATGTGTATGGTGGAGAGGAGAATATGAAAATAACTGGCAAGAATCAGGGCTTTCCAAGCAGATGTGAGAATCTTATTGCTCTAGGAATCCCACACTGGGGCAGGGAACCTCCACAGTTGCCAACTGAAATTCACATTTTTTTCAGTTTTACTGCTGCACTACTGCTGGACCATGGAATATATTTGATTTCAGAAACACAATAAGTTGCTGTTTCTGAACATTTTTTTAGGTTTTCTGGTGTGCAAGAAATGTTGAAAAAATTACTACTTCTTCAAGGATGTCCCCGCGGGTGCTCCACTATGTGTGCTGGGCTTGCCCCGGTGCTACAGACGGAATCTTGTGATGAGCAGTGTTCGGCCGGACCGTGCATGTGCCGCAGACTTTCAGCTTTCACGCTCTTTTCTGTCTCATGCGGTCCGGCCCCCTGCCAGTTCCTCTTCACTGCCTCAGGCTGCAGATGCTTGGAACCATGCTCTTCATTTAGCTCATTGAACTCGATTATTTCTAGTTCCCTCCTTGTACATACACCCTTAGTTTGTTTCCCTTGTTTCTTAGATTCATCTCCCTGATTCTAAGAAATCGATCCTGAGGTCAGTAATCCAAGAGGGCTACACAGCAGCGAGAACGTCCCTCCAAATAGCCATGGACATCGCTGACACCGCTGCTCTCTCTACTGCCATTGCCATCATTATGCGCAGAGCTTCTTTCCTTCAAGCGGCGGGAGTTCCGAAGGAACTACAGGCCGAAGTCGAGGACTTACCCTTCGACAAGGATAAGCTCTTTGCAGAGACCACAGATTCAATCTTGCACTCCTCTAAAGACTTCCAAACAACCTTGCGAACTCTGAGGATGTACGCTCCCCCCTTTAAGAGACGCCGGTACTCACCATACTAGTGCAGATATGACTACTCCTACATCAGACATCAGTGGCAGCAGCAACACCAGCAACAGAGGCCCTTCGACAACCAACGCTCTCGCCAGAGGCCTCAGTGACTCCGAAACCCAAATGGCAGGACGAACATGCCTCCCAACAACAAGCAACAGGTTTGATGCATTGGTCGGGGGGAGCAGACAGTCACAGGCAGCACCATGAATCGTACAACCCAGCTTTTTCACCACTAGTTGAGGCCCTTTCTACATTAGTGGGCAAAAATCACTACAGACAGATGGGTCCTCGAGATTGTTCAGTCTGGCTACGTATCCCTTTCATAGCCATCCCACCAACCACCCCTCCCATCCCGTCCCTCTTCAGGGACCCCTCTCATGAGGTCCTCCTCCGAGTAGAAGTCGACCGCCTTCTCTCTCTGGGTGCCATAGAGCCAGTCCCAAAGGATTTCAGGAACAGGGGCTTTTACTCGCATTATTTCCTCACCCAGAAGAGGTCCGGAGGTTGGCGCCAAATTCTAGATCGCCTCAGTTTGAATAAATATCTCAAGAAACAACTATTCAAAATGACGACTTTAGTTGCCATAATCCCTGCGTTAGATCCAGGATGCCTTTTTCCATGTCCCTATCCATCCAGCTCACAGGAGGTTCTTACGCTTCGTCATGGCAAAGGACCATTTCCAATACAATGTCCTCCCCTTCGGGCTATCAGCAGCCCCCAGAGTGTTTTCAAAAGTTCTATCCTTGGCCACGGCCTTCCTCCGGCACCAAGGGGTACTCATCTTCCCTTACCTGGACGATTGCTTACTCAAGGGCCCTTCTGCACACGAGGTCTCCCAGATGGCTCACCTCACAAGGCAAGTCTTTCAGTCGCTTGGACTCCTCCTCAACGAGCAAAAGTTCATTTTGCACCCCACTCAGAACATCAAGTTCATTGGGGCCTGCATGGACTCACTTGCTGGCCGAGCGTTCCTACCCTTACAAAAGTTTCAAGCCATACAAGACCTCATTCATACCATCACCATCAGCCCTACCGTTCCACTTGTTACATGCCTCAGACTGATGGGCCATATGGCCGCCACAACATATATGGTGAAATACGGCAGATTGCATCTGCGCGCCCTTCAGTACTGGCTGACTCTTGTATATGACCATACCAGATACGATCTCTGCAAGCCGGTAACACCGCCACCTGGCGTTCTCCAATCACTCCTATGGTGGACCAGCCACAGAAACCTGCTGTCAGGTATACCTTTCCATCGGCAGGAGCCACTCCACCAAATCACAACAGATGCCTCCCTGCTAGGCTGGGGGGGCTCACATGAGGTCCCTCTCAGTCCAAGGCCAATGGTCCCCACAAGAAGCACGCCTACACAAAAACCTTCTATAGCTACGTGCCATTTTCAACGCATGCAAATCCTTCCTCATCTACATTCAAAACACCACGGTGAGAATACTCACGGAAACATCACAGCCATGTATTATGTGAATCGCCAGGGCGGCGCTTGCTCCTGTTCCCTATGCATAGAAGCCATCCACTTTTGGAACTAGTGCATGCGCCACGGAATAACACCTACAGTATCCTACTTACCTGGCACCACAAACATGACGGCAGATTTCCTGAGAAGACACTTCCATGTGAAGCACAAATGGGAAATGCATGATGGCGTCCTATGCGAGATCTTCCAACGTTGGGGTACTCCCTGAGTGGACCTCTTTGCAACTCCCGCCAATACAAAATGCTGCAAGTACTGCACCAGGGCGGGCCTAGGCTGCGCATCCCTGGGGGACGCCTTCCTTATGACTTGTCGTGGAACCCTTCTCTATGCATTCCCCCCCATACCTCTGATCCCCAAATCCTCCAGAAGCTGAAGGCGGTTGGGGCAATGCTAATCCTCATAGCCCTGGACTGGCCTCGCCAGCACTGCTCCTCTATCCGTGCGGACACTGATCCGCCTTCCGCCTCTCCACAATCTCCTCACACAAGACCGAGGACGCCTGAAACACCCCCAGATTCAAACCTTGAACCTAACAGCATGGTTCCTAACTGGCTGACTCCATTCGAATCCCTCTGCTCCGTTCCAATCCAACACGTCCTAGTACACAGTAGACGACAAACCACGAGAAAAACTTACCTTCACAAGTGGCGCAGATTCTCCTCCTGGTGTACCTTAAACCACCACGATCCGACACATCCGTTGATCCCCTCCGTACTGGACTAGGTGTTGCACCTGAAGGACAAGGCCTTGCATTAGCCTCCATCAGGGTACACCTCACAGCAATATCAGCATTCACATCACCGATAGGTGATGTTTCTGTCTTCGCCCATCGTACTACTAAGAGATTTCTCAAGGTCCTTACCAACATGGCCCCAACGCACGACCCAGTCCAATCTGTGTGGAACCTGGATATAGTCCTTGACGCCCTAATGAGGCTGTCTTTCGAGCCTCTGGCGACTGTATCCTTGCATTACCTCACTTTGAAAACCGTTTTCCTGCTTGCCATAACATCGGCACACAGAGTGTGCGAGCTTTCCGCCATGATGGCCACGCCACCATATACAATTTTCCATAAGGATGGAGTAGTCTTAAGACCCAAGATTCATACCCAAAATCGTCTTCCATTTCCATATCAACGAACCAGTGATCCTGCCAACCTTTTTCCCGAAGCCCCATGCTTCACCACGAGAAGCGGCCCTACACTCCTTGGACACCCGGAGGGCCTTAGCGTTCTACATAGATTGCACTAAACCTTTCAGGCGTACGGACCACTTATTCGTCTCCTTGGCACAGAGGTTGAAGAGTCAACGCCTATCTTCCCAGAGGATTTCCAATTTCGTAACCTCATGCATAATGCAATCGTACGCAGCAAAAAGCTTATCCCTCCCATCCCAACCACATGCCCACTCGACTAGGGCCATGGCCATATCTACAGTGTTCCATAAAGGAGTATCCCTTAAGGATATCTGCAGGACGGCAACCTGGTCCTCACATGAGACCTTCGCCAAACACTATTCTATTTCTTTAGGCTCTTGCTCAGATGGGGGCAGTGGCGACTGCGGTGCTTTCCACAGTGGATAAAAAGGGAATCCTTTGCCCTCCTTCCGTTCTGGCAACCACCGCTACGCAGTCACCCATAGTGGAGCACCCAGGGGAACATCCCCAAAGAAGAAAGTGAAGTTTCTCACCTCCGGTACAGTAACTGTCATTCTTTCGAGGTGGTGTCCCTGCGGATGCTCCACTACCCGCCCTCCTCCCGGATTTGGAGTCCTCTCTCTCTCTGCTCTTGTCTCTTACAGACTCCGAGGCGGTCTTGAGGAACTGGCGGGGCGCCGGACTGCGTGAGACAGAAAAGAGCGCGAAAGCCGCGAGCCCATGGCACATGCACGGTCCGGCCGAACACTGCTCATCACAAGCTTCTGTCTGCGGCACTGGGGCAAGCCCAGCACCCATAGTGAAGCATCCGTGGGGACACCACCTTGAAGAACGACAGTTACTGCACCAGAGGTGCTCCACTGTAGGTGCCAGGCTTGCCCCGGCGCCGCAGAATGGAGACTTTTTTTGTAGCAGTACCCCGGCCAGACCGCGTATGCGTGGTGGCGTCTTATGGCATTTGCGGACTTTTGTGAGAGTGCGCAGTCCAGCCCCCACCAGTTCCTCTCGACTGCCTCAGGCTGCAGATGGACTGAACTGCTCTCCTCAACTTTCCTTCTTATCGTGAGATCCCTCTTGTTAAACGTTGTTAAAACTTGCTATTCTTTTTTACCCCTCCTTGGTATTTCTCATAGTTTACACACACAAAAAAAAGAGAGAGAGAGAGAGAAAGAAATTTAATACCTTAGAGTTTCTCCTTTCCTGTTCGTACCCCCGTTTCTTCCTACGGTCCCTTTTGCTGTACATAGTTATATATTATAAGATAGCCATAGTTTTTCTTCGTTCATCTGAAAAAACCCCAACAACAAACAAACATTGGAAATGCTGTCATTCCCGGTTTTAAAAAAATGTGACAATGCCCACCTCTGATGGACATGCCTCATGTATCTGCTGCCTTAGGGAAGCCCATGTCCCCCAGAAGTGCCCACACTGTACAAAGCTGACTGCAAGGTCCAAAGGGACAGGGAAATGAGGCTCCGAATGATCCTATCCGATAAAGCTCTCCAGCCACCACACTCGGAGTCAGCCTTGGGAGATCAGCCCCCAAAACCTAGGACTTTGTCTCCTACAGCTGTTTTGCCCAAAAGACCGCGAGCGTCACTGGACAGATCTTTACCAGCCACCTCACACGACAGAGTTAGCACGGGGGATAAACCTGGCACTTCAGGCACCGCGAAGCTGTGTTTAAAGACATCCGCAGCACTGAAAACAAAGCAACTGGGAGAAGCCACATCGACAGCGGCACTGAGGGTTGCCTCGGCACCGCCCACTACGAAACCTCTGGCACTGGTGGTCACTACTGCTTCAAACTGGCATGCGGCACTGAGCGAGTCAGCACTGACACCAGTGGCACCGACCCGCACACCATCGGCACTGAGCCACATACCTTGGCATGGAACACTCCTCCGCGCCGAAGTCGTTCCCGATCTCTGGCATTCTCACCGGCACCATCACCTTCCCTACCGGCACTGTGCTCCCTGAGGCCTTACTGCGGTCACTGCCACCGATCACCATACTCTCCACATCAGTGGCTACCATTCACCTTCCTAGTATCATATAGGGACCACCGGCAACACCACTACCGTCACTCATCCACCTCTCTGGCTTCCTTTAGAGCTTCCTACACCTGCTTCCGGTCTCCCCACTCACCTCACATTCATCATTGGGAACACGTCCGACCTACGTACTCTCACAGGCCTTTACCACTGGATAGACTTTACCACCGTGATGACCGTTACTACCATGATTCACATAATAGGTACTCATACCAATATAGGTCTAGATCGCATGGAATGTCATATTGTGACTGCACATCTTCTAGACACTCACTGACTCGAGCTCCTCCTACTCCAACAGGACAACCGACACCTCCACCTCAACTCTCATCAGAGCCAGATGACCCCCACCTTTCCACTGAGGAACACCCACCAGAGGCGTCCCTTACCGACCACTCTTCTTCCCCAGATGAAGTCGTCATTCCTGGGGACATTTCCCTGGCTGGACAACCTCTGGCAGTTCCTAGAACTATTCAAACAGGTAGCTGTTACCCAAGAGATACCACTGGATGAAATAAAAGACAAACAGCATGGTCTTCTTAAAAATCTCCAGCCACAACATAGATCAAGGCTTGCTGTCCCCCTAGATGAAGCTATATTGCAGGTCGCCGAGGAAATATGGCAAACCCCAGCCTCTGCGCCAACGACCAGCAAGAAAGCTGACAGGTAGTATTTTGTACCTCCTAAGGGTATGGAATTCTTTTCACCCATTCCCTAGCCCAACTCTTTAGTAGTGGACGCAGCCCATCAAAGGTTAAAAACACCGCAATACAAATACACCTCTTCAGACAAAGATGCAAAAAGACTTGATTTATTGGGCAGAAAAGTCTACACATCCGCAACACTTATGCTCAGAATTGCCAATTACACTGCACATCTCTCCAATCACATATTCGATACATTTACAATGCTTACACCGCTGATGGACCACCTGCTAGAGCCTAAAAGGCCCATACTAAAATCGGTTGTGCAGGAGGGCTATTCGTCGGCAAGAACGGCCCTCCAGATAGCAATGGATGTGGCGGATACAGCAGCCCATTCCATGGCCATGGCGATAGTCATGAGGTGATCATCTTACTTCAAGCAGCAGGAGTCCCAAAGGACCTACAAAATAAAGTCGAAGACTTTCCATTCGACAGGGACAAACTATTGCTGAAAAGACTGATAGCGTATTACACTCTTCCAGGGACTAGCGCACAACCCTTCGGACATTTGGTATGTATACCTCGCTGTATAGGAGACGTTGATATACTCGGGTATGTATACATTACCACCCTAGTTCTAACTAGTTCTAACTAGGGTGGTAATGTAGGCAACCGGAGTTGCAAATGAAGCCCGGGATTTGAATTTCCCGGGCTTCATTTGCATATAGCCGGGCGCCACCATTTTTAAATGTCCGCTAGTGTGGACTCCGTGCCGCGCGGCTACACGCGGCACGGACTAGGTAGTTCGGACTAGGCTTCCTATTCCGAATTACCATTACTCCTCGTTTCACGGTAGTTCGGAGACACTAGCGGACATTTAAAAATGGCGGCGCCCGGCTATATGCAAATGAAGCCCGGGAAATTCAAATCCCGGGCTTCATTTGCAACTCCGGTTGCCTACATTACCACCCTAGTTCGAACTAGGGTGGTAGTGTAGACATACCCCTCCTTACGAACGACAGTACGACTACCCATATGTCAGACAACAGTGGCAGCAACAACAAAGAACCTTCAACCACCAACGCCCACACCAAAGACCCCAAAGGCGCTTAAACCTGGGAAACCGTACACAGACCCCAAACAACAACAAGCAGCAGGTTTGGTCGGGGGTACGCAGACAGTCTCTTACAGCAGCAGCAGTCACCAAACCCTCCTCTTTCACAAACGTTTGAGGCCGTTTTACCACCAATGGGTCACAATCACCAGACAAGTGGATGTTGGAAATAGTTCAATCAGGATGTTCCATTCCCTTCTTCGCCATTCCTCTCACTATCCCCCTCACCCCATCCCTCTTCAGGGACCCATCTCATGAAGCCCTGCTACGTCCTGATGACCATCTGCTCTCCTTAGGGTCGGTAGAACCAGTCCTGGACGAGTTTAAGGCCAAGGGCTTTTACTCCTATTATTTTCTCACTTAAAAAAATTCCGAAGGGATGGCAACCAATACTAGATCTCCACTGTTTGAACAGATTTCTACGAAAACAACGATTCAAGATGCTGACACTTGCTGCTATAATACCTGCGTTGGACCCACGGACCTTGCTCAAAAGTGGAAAGGATGAAACCAGCTACAGCCACCAGTAGCACCGGAATCATCCAAATGTGTCTTTCCCCCTACAGTGAGATAATCAAGCATTGCAGGCTCAAATTGTGCAACTGACCTCAGACAACCAGCAACTGCAGGAGCAAGTGAGGCAGCTCAGAACCATTAGCTCAGCTCAGTAAAAGTACTATTTAGCTAACACAGCCTGCAATTCCTTGCCCTAAAGACGGGCCTGCAATACCTTGTCTGAAAAGTTTGATGAGAACTCCTGGCTATTTCTGGATTTCATGATCCAACAATGCTATGTGTTTCTGATACATTTCCAAATATATGCCTCTGATTGGGCCACAATGGCCTTGGTAATCAGCCTGGAACTCCATGCAGCTGGAAGTCCCATAACCCAGTGCTGTCAAACTGGATTGGCTCATTCTATTTTATGTCAACCATCTTCTGTGACCCAGCTCAAATGACTGAGGCCGTTCTGAGGGACTCTAACAGGGGCAAAGCACAGAGGTCTCCTAAGTCTTGTACTTCCACCACCTCCTAGCAGATCCAGAGTGGAATGAAGCAGCACAACTGTACTAGTTCCAGTTGAGCTTGTGGGAAGAAATAAAAGATGAATTGGTCCTACAGACTTCGATACCGTGTGGACCTTACCATCCACATAGATAATTGGCTGTGAGAACAAAGAGAGGAGAAAAGAGGTTTTTGTGCAGCCCTCCTATCTGTGTACTGTGACATCACCTTCTGTATCACATGCCAAACTAATCCAGCTCATCAGCGACTCAGAGAAGAAGAAAAGGAACTGCAGTATCTGTGCCATCTGTGCTTCTACTATGGTGAACCTAGCCATCCCATTTCATCCAGGCCAGTAAGAATGCTGAGAAGCCTGGGGAAAATAATCTAATCCTGGCATGGTGGTAGGAACCAGCCTGAGCTGTTAGAGAAGAAATTTTCTCCATACCCTAGTCCTTACTGAGACACACTCAGAGCTTATCCAGGAGCCTATCCAACTGCACATCCTGGGGGACCAGCAACAGATGCCCCTCAAATAGGCTCTCATCAGTTTGGGAGTAGCAGGCCATTTAATTCCCCTGACATAATTTAAACTCTTGATGAAACTGTCTTCAGGTCTAGTTGTGAAGAATACTGTCACACGGGAAGCCATTATGGAAGGACACAGCGAAATAATGCATATTTGATGTGATCAGTTCCCTCCATATTCAAATCCTTGGCATGTCCTGGATGACCCTCATTCACAGGAGAGATCAGAAAGTCATTTTCCTATCAGAATTTGGTGAACAGCATAGCCAGAACCAGTGAAAATTGCATCCAGACCCAAGTATGCTCAAGCAGGTGTAGTTGTCTTCATTAAAACACTTGCTGAAGGAACAATGAACCTTTCCTACCAAGCACCACAACTATAATGACTATATTTGAGAAGAACAGTGCAGAAAGCCTCCCTCTACATTGGGACTATGACTGCCCATAGAACTTTAGTTGGGGTGAATATACCATTTGGACAGATATACGCAATGTCAGAGCTTGAACTAGCTGCTTTGTGAGAACATCACCATGAGAATCTGACCTGGAGTTCCATCTGCAACTTGACTACATCAGCCAGTGCCCCAATCCTTTTCATAAAAAGAGGGACAGCAGCCTACACCTCTTTGTCAATTATTAAACACTAAATATGATACAAATCTGAAACTGTTATCCACAACTTCAGTCATGTTGGACCATGTGGAAGCTGCCCATATATTCAGTATACTGAATCTCTAAGGAGTTTACAGTCTCATTTGTATCTGAGAAGGGATATATAGGATACTGCCTTTCAGATCTGTTGTGGCCACTTTGAATATTTAGCTATGCCATTTGGACTGACTAGTGCCCCATCAGCATTCCAGCAATTCATTTACAATGTACTACAAGACCTGCTGGCCTTCAGTGGGAGCCACTCTGAGAAACCTGAAGTCATGTTGCCTGAAGAGTGCCCCTAGGGAAAAGGGAGATCATGGCCTGCAGATATTGAATCCTGGCCTACAGGGTTCATGGGAGCAGCTATGCCTGGTGACAATTCCTTCCTTACATGGGACCCACAAAACCCAGCCTCAATGTGAGATTCCACAGCATAGGTCTAACTGGTAGAGTCCCAGAGTGACTGATTGGCCCCATAAGTCAGCAGCAGGAATTGGATGCTGTCTGAACTGGTGGGCTCCACACGCTTTGGGCTGTGCGCCTTGTGATTCCCACTCCTCCAGCTTGATTTTTCTGGCATTCTGACTTGGTTTGATTCCTGGCATATGGTTTGTGGTTCTCAACTTCCCATTTTGTTTTTGCCTCTGCCATTCAGATATTCTGACTCAGTTTAACTCTGGTTCCCAACTCATAGTTCTGATCTCCAGTTTGACTCCTGCTTCTTACTTCTTGGTAACCTGACCCAGTTGATCCTTCGCTTCTGTCTTGTGACTGAAGAATATATTTCTGACTGCTAGGTCTGGCCCATGACCTGACCAAGAGATTGGGGTTCTCAGGACTTCTAACTGTAGCATCAGGAACTGAGTCCCAGTTAGAATTAAAGCCAGCGGGTACAAATGATCACACAGCTCTTTCTAAGTAAGCATATTTAATGTTAAAGTGAAAGAATGACAGAGAAAGCATATTAAAACAACAGAAAATCTATGTGCTTGCTAATAAAATTACTAGAGATCACTCTCATCTGCAGTAAGGGCTCTGATAGGAACTGCATAGATTCTGGCTTATGCTTTAGCTCAATGACTCTCTGTGCCTCAGTCCTCACCCCATTCTGCCCCTTTCCCTAAAGTTTTATCCCCGACCTGCCTCTTCCCATTCCCTCTTCAGTGCACCGCATCCCCACTCCTTTCCCAGAGCCTCTGAACAGTAGGTGGGAGATGCTGGGAGGGAGAGGTATAGATCTGTGGGACCCCCAGCAGACAGGAAGTGCTGGGGGGAAGAGGGCAGAAGGGAAGGCTTGGCTGTCAGTGGGTGCTCTGTACCCACTAGATTTTCTAGCTGTGGAGCACCCACAGAGTTGGCACCTATGGTAGCTTGTTCTTCAATGGGATTTTTCTGTGCTTACAAGTTCATTCCAGCCTCGGCTAAGGAGAACTAGCATAAATAGTTCAATCTTTCCTTGATACCACTTGGGCCTTTAATCTTAGCCTCGTGTAACAGGTGACTATCAGACAAAGGCCCTCTCCTCAGGGAGTAGCTTCAAAAATCTGGGTATTTGCATAATTGAAGGTTGTGAAATTATATTCATCTCCCACTAGATACTTCGCAGAAAATCCACTTCATATGTCCCCATAGTCTATTTCTGTCTGCTACATTTTTCAGTATAATCCTTTGATTATCCAGACCCACAATAATACATAAACTTTGCATTAATACAATGTACTCCACACATACTATGCTCAATTCAGTAATTTTTTTTCTAGGATAATTCAGGAAACTGCCTTATCTTTTACAAACACACTTTCTAATGTATGGAGAAATCCTAATGTCTGGTACAGTGAGGAGACAATCCATTTTCCCTAACCTATTAATCCTCATACAAGGGACAGTGATAAGGGTCACAGCAAAGGGATGAGACTTGCTGTGAAGGGGTAGGATGGCTGATGGCAGCACTCTGCCAGGTAGAAGTAATTAAGGAATGTATCATGACCTACATGATACAAATTACCACCGGGTAGTTCCCAGATGAGTAATACATTGTTTAGCCTAATTAAACCACGTTTCTCTCATCTTGCCTCTTTTTCCATATGTCTAGAACAGTCTTTTACTCATCCTGATTCCATGCCTGTCTCAATACACTTTTCTATGAATGGCAGTTCCACTGGTATAAATCTTTGGGTGTGAATAAAATTAAACTTTGTCTTCATTTCTGGTTCTTTGTAATACTTTGCTCTTAAGATTAACCTCTTCTGTCAGCTTCAAAGAATGATGTGTTACCGAATAGGGGTACATACTTTCAAAAACATGTTGACAAATGTAGATATAATGTAGTTTATTTAGGTTAAATATTCTTTTAAGATGTTTTTGAATAGTATAGCCTCTATGAAAATATGTATCTTTTTCACTGTTTTAAAATTAAGTACTGAAATCCAATCCACTAACTTGTGTAAATGTAATACATAAATCTTGTTTCCAATGAATATTGACTAAATTCAGCTCTCTTTTTTTTAGCAGATAAGTTTTATTCAAAGATCAGTCTCTGCACCAGATATGTCTGCTTTCAATAGCAAAACAGCTTTTACAATTTCTGCTGATTTCAAAACCAGCATGAAAGAATTGACGGTTATGAAGAAACAGATATCTGATTCAGAGGTTGAACCAGAGATTGAGAAAAGCTCCTCTACTAAGCAACTATTGATTGAAAGCTGTAATGCTCCTCAATCAGTACTGGTAGACACGCCAATGGAAAGAACACCTGTTTTGGACATGCAAGTGGATACTGATGATGACCTTGCTCTTGCTGAGATAGCTCGAAAATCTGGGACTAAGTACATTATTTTCCCCAAAAGAAAGACAACAAAGAAATCAAAGAAAATGATAGACCGTGGAAAATTAGAAGCTGTGGCTGAGGAATTAAAACAACCCTCGAAGATTCTCAAAAGGTTTTCTTAATTAATGCATAATGCATTTGTAAAGCATTTATTTAAATTTGTGCTTATATTTTTTATTTTTGTATTTAATCTTTTTGAATGTGAAGTGTTACTCTGAAACATAGGAGTTATGTTCAGCTCATTAAAAAGGGAATCTTATACTTCTATTAATTAGATTATTTATAAAACAACAGTAGCCAGTGAATACTGAAGTTTGAAAAGTAGCTTTTCTAGTTTTTATAATAGCACAATTTAAACTGAGATTTGTTTCTTCTGAAAGAATAGAAAGAAATCCTGAGGTTATAGGAACTAAAATCCTAGGCTGGATTAACCTCTTGTGTTCTGTGAGGTTGCACAGTTTACATGTAAGGGAAGAAGTTCTCTTTTTATTCTTCAGACTTCTTATTCATCATCTTTGCTTATTTTTATTCATTTCATTATATAAACTATAGATGAGACATGACATTAGATGGTAATCAAGGATTTAAATGCCAGAGATGCAGTAAAAATATTAATATTCTTAGGGTGCGTCTAGACTACATGGCTCCATCGTGAAACATAAGTGAAACGAGGCATACCTGAGTGGTCGACAAAGGCTTCTCTTGTTGACCGTGCCACATCTAGACTGCCATGCTGTGCCGAATCAGCTGATTATCGGCACAGCACAGCGGCCATTTTTATTTTAATGAGGCGGGGATTATTTAAATCCCCGCTTCATTGACTATGTCGAGTAAACTACTTTACATGGCTCCGTCGACGGAGCCATGTAATCTAGACGAACCCTTGCTTACCAGTTTTGTATCAGTATATGAAATAGACAACAAATTAATTCTGAAATCTGATGCATACGTCTTCAGTTTTTGGATTAAATTGTGTGTGTGGGGGGGGACTTGAGAGATATTAAAAAAATTTACACTACTTGCTTGCTCACTGATTGATGAAACATATGCACAGACTGGAAGTAAATGAGTCACCAGTATTGACCTTTGAGTGCACTTTTTCCTTCTAATTATTTTTTCTCTTTAGCTACCCTTCATGGGCTGCTACAAGTTTCAGTATTTTCTTTTTTTCCTCATGTGTAGCTCTTAATTTTTTTTCAACTACAAAATTGAGTGCAGTGTGATTTACTGTTATGGTAGATTGAAGTGGTGGTTTATTTTCAAAAAAATCCATATAATCTCTACTTTTTGTTGAGACTATAATTTTCACAGCACTTCTGTTGAGAGGCAAGGCTTTCTACCTCTTTCTGCTTCAGAGGAGTAGACGAGTTAGTCTATAACAGGAAAAACTTAAAAAACAACAAATATTCTAGTAGCACTTTAAAGACTAACAAAACATAGTATCATTAGCTTTTGTGGGCACAACCCACTTCTTCAGATGACCTCTTTATGGTGTGCTGCACATCTTTTACCCTAGTGGTGGCTACATTTCAGTGGTTTCATACATATTTAAATTATTTTTGTTTGGGATATTTAAGATGAAAGCATCTGGATAAATGTAAAGTATTATCTCTACATTCCATTTTAGCACTGTATTTTGGTGACAGAAATAATATTACAGCTACAGATGAAGACATCTATGTTTCTTTGGCATTGAGTGGTTTGAAATAGGTCTTAAATATGACACAATCAGCATATTTTGATGTTGAACATTGTTGAGACTCTCAGCTTGGAGCCTGTGTAATGATTTTACAAAGAAATTATCGCTCTGGGTTTAATTTTGGCACTTTCCTTGGTGATTAGCATGTTTCATGCATTATAATTTTGTTGATGCACTTAGATCAGTGGTCTCCAACCTTTTTACACCCAAGATCACTTTTTAAGTCTCAGAACAGGCGAAGATCTACTGCCCCGCCCCTTCCTTGAAGGCCCGCCTACATTACATGAGGAAATCTAATGTAAATGCACTGCGCAGGTGCGCAGTTCAGAGAGGGCTCAAGAGCTACTCTTGCAGTCCCTGAGATCTACCGGTAGATCACGATCTACTGGTTGGTGACCACGGACTTAGATGTTCTTTACTCATCTCCTCAGAATCCCATTATTCATTTATTATTTATTTAAAATATTTTTACCCCATCTCTCTATTTAAAATATTCAAGGAGGCTTACAACATTTTAAAAACACAATCTAAATATATATAAAAAAGTAAAATATGAGACCCCAGTGGGTCATAAAACCTGCTAAGACATCTTGAGAGGAGGGACACACACACACACACACAGACTCAAACACAAATAAAAGCATGAGTAAAAAGCCTGACGCTGAAACAATGCTAACATTGGAGACATGTGAATATCCCAGAGAAGAGAATTCCACAGCTTGGGAGCAAAAGCTGAGAAGGCCCTGTTCCACGTAGATGTTAATCTTAGCTCCATAAGTGGGGGAACACTGAGCAGAACCTCTCTAGCTGACCTCAATCCCCGGAAAGGTTCATATGGGAGAAGGCCCTTCAGATACCCCAGACTCAACCCGTGTAGGGCTTTATAGGTCATAACCAGGGCTCGACAAATTATGGAAAACCCTACTCTCCAGACAAAAAAGGTAGGGACTCGCCACCCTCCCTCCCCCAAAAAAGAGGGTTTTTTTATGGCATAAATTCCTAATAAGAATAAGAACAGTAATTACTAATACGTTCTTAATAAATATCACCCAAGTTCTTAATAAATATCTTATAAACTTCTACCTTTTCCCTCTGCTGCCATGTCTCCTCCCCTTGTTCCATCAGCTCCCCTGGTGCCTGCTGCCCCCCAACCCTTCACCCTCCTCTGCTGTCCTGACTCCTGCCCTTCTCGCTGCCCTCAGCCTTCCTGAGACCTGCCCCCCTCCACCAGCCCTTCTCTCCCCCCTGTGCCCACTCCTCCAGTGGCCCCACTCTGATCACGTGAGCTACCCCTCCTCATCCCCTCTCCTAACATCTCCCTCTACACACCTGCCCTGCCTCTCTCCTCTGATGCTGGTCCCTCCCCTGCAAGTGTCTGCCCTTCTGCTTCACCCCCAGAATCTCATGGCACCTGCACCCTCCTGGTTCCTCCCCCTTCCCTCACTGCCCCTGCCCCCTTTGCCCTCTTTTTCCCTGATACACACCCCCTCAGCACCCTCTGTCCCCATTCCCCTCATGCCCCTATGCCCTCACCCTTGCTTCCTCATGCCCACCCCTTCTTTCAAGCCTTCTCCCAGCACCCCCCCCTCTCTCTAGCTCCCAGTGCCCTTACCCTCTCCTCTCCCAGCATCACCCTGTTCCCCCCTCCCACTGACACCTCCCCTCTTGCCCTTTCCCTCATTGTCTGCACTTGGCCCCCTGGCATTTGTCTCTCCTGCACCCCTGTCCCTTGGTGCCTTCCCCTTTCTTCTTCTTCTTCTGACCTCCTCCCCTCCCCTCCCTTCAGCACAAGCCCCTTCCCCATATTTTTCCCCTCCCCTCCCCACAGCCCAGCCCAGCCCAGCTGCTTCCTCTCCCCCAGGGCCAAGCAAAACATTCTCCCCCCTTTTTTGTTGTCTTTTACATGTTTGCATTTTGCAATGGTTTTTGTTTGTTTGTTTTCATTTTTGTCCCAGCATTTTAGCCCTATAAATAGCAAATAGCATTTTCATTCATTTTTTTCCATAAAGGCAAAAGCGCTTCAAATAAACTCCCTCTTTCACTCGCTGCTGGGTCACAGCAGCTTTTTCCCTGCCCTGTCCAGCCCCTCCCTATGGACAAGCACCCCTCACTCCCAACCCACAGGGGAAACAGGGTGCAGGGACAGCACAGAGCCAGGGGGTGCAGGGAACAGTGGTGGGGGGTGACGGGTGGCGTGGGGAACAGGAGGCACAGGGGCAGAGGGACGCAGGGAGTGGGGGAAGCAATGTGCGGGGTGCGGTGGAGGCACGGGGAATGGGATGCGGGGAACGGGAGGGGCAGAGGGATCGGGGTCTAGGAGCAGTGCAGAGAACGGGCAGCACAGAGCTGGGGGGGCAGGGATCAGGGGAGCAGGGTGCAGGGTGCAAGGGCGGTGCAGAGTCAGAGGGAGAGCAGGGGATCCAGGGTGCAGGGGCGGAGTGGGGAATGGGTGACGGGAGCCAGATGGGGTGCGGGGTGGGCGCAGCGAGCCGGGCGGTCAGCCGGGAGTGGTCTCTCACCGGCAAGGGACTGAGGCCATGGCAGGATTGGAGCCGGCGGGGCGGGGCCTGGCTCTGCTGCGCGCTGCAGCCAGCTGCCGGGGACATGCAGCCAGAGCCGAGCTGCCACAGCCCTTTAAAAGCAGCGGGGCCATTTCACGCCAGCATCCTGGTGTCTGCCGGCGTCCTGCCCTCTGGCCTCGCCTCCTCGCACTGGACCTGCACACAGGCAGCCCGGCACTGAGAATTGCCGCAGTTCCCCCTCCCCGGCAGCGCTTTGCTCCTCCACCGGCTGGCAGATTGGATGGGGCCACGCCGCCTGTAGTGCGGGCTTTGGCCAGCCCGTTACAACGGCCCACTAGGCCAGTCCACCCCTGCACTCACCAGCTGACAAAATCTACTCGCCATGAGTGAGTTGGTGAGTGCATTTGTCGAGCCCTGGTCATAACCAAGACCTTAAATTGTGTCCGGAAACATACTGGAAGCTGGTGCAGTTGTTGGAGCACTGGCATAATGTACTCTGTATAATGAGTATTAGTTAAAATTCAAGCAGCCACATTCTGGAGCAGTTGAAGTTTCTGAAGGCTCATTAGCAGCAGCTCTACATAAAGCGCATTCCAGTCGGGAATTAACAAGAGCATGGATCACTATGGCCAACTCATGTTGTTCAGGAAGGGTTGCAGCTGGTGGATCAGACAAAGCTGCCCAAAAGCACTCCTGGCTACTGAAGCACTCCTGGCCACTCCTGAACCTCGCTGGACCCCATAGTACAATTGCCACGAGGTCAAATAGCAGCCCCCTGGCTCCACCTTCTGA
The DNA here is from genome assembly GCF_049634645.1 of Pelodiscus sinensis. NCBI lineage: Eukaryota > Metazoa > Chordata > Testudines > Trionychidae > Pelodiscus > Pelodiscus sinensis. The sequence continues at coordinate 46,163,530 of NC_134714.1, read as the reverse complement.
AAGTGCCCTGACTGGTAAGACCGGAACCACTGCAGAAGAGTGCCTCCGATACACAACTCTTCCAGGTGTTCCAGAAGGTTACTATGGTCGATGGTATCAAAAGCCACTGAGAGGTCCAAGAGAATCAACTAAGGATGTTAAAGACTAGTCAACTATTTTTAACTAGTCTATAGGCACTTCCACATTCCTCTTCTGATGGAGCTCTTGTACATTTCAAAGGAGGAATGTGGAACTCTGCGTATAGCCCAGGGCTAGCGGGAAGTCCTGCTGACTCTGGGCTGCACACAGGTACCTTCATTGAAATGCACAAGAGTCCCCAGTGGGGGCTCTTGTGCCTTTCAAAGCCATGGAGCCTTTGAAAATGGGTTGAGCCTTTTCTTCGCTGTGAGCACGGCTACAGAATAAGCTTGCCATTCAACTCCAACCCGCAATCGATCAGACTCAGCTCTAGATCTTCTCCAGCGGCATTCTAGCCGTTGCACAGACCGTTTTGCCTCCATCAACTCCCCAGAAAACCAGGGAGCAAACTTGGATAGACTAGCCCGAAAAGGGTGCTTAGAAGCAATCATGTCAACCACCCGGGCTATCTTGATGTTTTATGTATCGATTGGAGCATTGAGAGGACCATTTGCCATAATGGCTGAACAATCCCTCAAGAAGCCATCCGGATCCATCAGCCTGCGAGGGCGGACCATCTTAATTGGTCCCCTGCCTCTGCGGAGGGGAAGGTCTAATTTAACCAGGTAGTGAACAGTCCATGACAAAAGGAGTGTAACCACATCCCTTATCCCAAGAACTCAATCACCCCTGTCCCTTGGTGCCTTCCCCTTTCTTCTTCTTTTTCTGACCTCCTCCCCTCCCCTCCCTTCAGCACAAGCCCCTTCCCCATGTTTTTCCTTAGTCCAAAAGACCAGATGAAGTGTATGACTTGCAACATGCATGGGGGCTGTTATTTCTTGGGATAATCTTAGGGTTGTTATGGTATCCATAAAATCTCATGCTGGAGCGGACAGGACGGCCTTGGCATGAATATTAAAGTCCCTCAGGACCAGAAGCCTTGGGGTCCTCAATGCCATGTCCGAGACCACCTCGGCCAGCTCAAGGACTGGAACAAAGAATAGCACATAACTGTCTAAACCTCATTCCCCTTAGTTGGCCAGTCCCGATTTTACTGCCATATCTTTCCCTATTTGTTATAACTGCCACAATACTATCTGAACCCTCCCCTTTAGCCACTCCATTTGTGCCAAAACACTTAGGCTGTGTCTACATTGCAAGCATCTTGCGCAAGAACTACTGTTCTTGTGCAAAAACTTGCCAGCTGTCTACACTGCATGCGTGTTCTTGCGCAAGTAAATTTACAGTATAGTGTAGGAAAACAGGGCTTCTGGAAGAGTTATTCCTCTCCCCATGAGGAATAAGCCCTCTTGCACAAGAGCTCTTCCACAAGAGGGCAGTGTAGACAGGCAATGTGAATTTCTTCTGCAAGAAGCCCCTAGGGTTAAAATGGCCATCAGAGCTTTCTTGCAGAAGAGAGCGTCCACACTGCCATGGATGCTCTTGCGCAAAAGCACATGGCACCGTGGACATGCTCTTGTGGAAGATTTCTCACACAAGAACTCTTCTGTAAAACAGTTCTTGTGCAAGAAGCCTGCAGTGTAGATGTAGCCATAATGAAAAAGGAGAACAATAAACACAATCCTTCCTTGACCTTCAGTGTAGGCAGGTAAGGGGAACTTCCTCTCACCAAGGACCTTCCCTTGTCCTCCCTGATCTCACCAGGGACTGAATAAGCCACCACACGATAACAAGTGTGCTGCTTTTATCAGCACCCACAAACACACACTCAAAGATTGTAATGATAGAGATGCAGCTGTGTTAGTCTGGTCTAGCTGAAACAAAAGACAGGACTATGCAGCACTTTAAAGACTAACAAGATGGTTTATTGGGCGATGAGCTTTCGTGGGCCAGACCCACTTCCTCAGATCAATTTTTGGAAGAAAATTGCCAATCTGATAGCAGACCTATGTAACTTTGTTCTCACCCACAGTTATTACCAGTTTGGGGACAACTTATATGTCCAGATCAGTGGCACAGCCATGGGTACCCACATAGCCCCACAGTATGCTAACAGCTTTATGGCTGACTTAGAACAATGTTTCCTCAGATCCCGTCCCCTTTTACCCCTTCTCTACTTACGGTACATCGATGACATCTTTATGATCTGGACCCATGGCCAAGAAACACTGGCTGCATTCCACAGAGACTTTAACAACCTACACCCCACCATCAATCTCAGCCTGGACCATTCTACATGAGCGATCCTTTTCCTGGACACCACAGTACAAATCACCAATGGTAAATTAGACACCACTCACTACAGAAAACCCACCGACTCCTACAGTTACCTACATGCCTCCATCTCCCATCCAGGACACACCATACAATCCATCGTCTATAGCCAAGCCCTTAGATACAATCGTATCTGCTCTAATCCCACTGACAGAAACCAGAAACTTCAGGATCTCTACCAAGCATTTATAAACCTCAATTACCCACCAGGAGAAATAAAAAAACAAATTGAAAGAGCCGGACAAATACCCAGAAACCATCTACTTCAAGACAGACCCAAGAAAACCAACAATAGAACACCGCTTGTCATCACCTAGAGCCCCCAACTTGAACCCGTCCAATGCATTATCAATAAACTACAACCTATACTGTAACAGGATACTATCCTCCGAGAGGCTCTGGGAGACAGACCCATATTCTCTTAGGGTATGTCTACACTACCCCGCTAGTTCGAACTAGTGGGGGTAATATAGTCATCCGCACTTGCAAATGAAGCCCGGGATTTGAATTTCCCAGGCTTCATTTGCATGAAGCCGGCCGGCGCCATTTTTAAATGCCGGCTAGTTCGGACTCCGTGCTGCGCGGCTACACGCGGCACGGACTAGCTAGTTCGAATTAGGCTTCTAATTAGGTTCCACGAGGCGTACAGCTAGTTCGGATTAGAAGCCTAATCTGAACTAGCTAGTCCGTGCCACGTGTAGCCACACGGCACGGAGTCCGAACTAGCCAGCATTTAAAAATGGCGCCGGCCGGCTTCATGCAAATGAAGCCCGGGAAATTCAAATCCCGGGCTTCATTTGCAAGTGCGGATGACTACATTACCCCCGCTAGTTCGAACTAGCGGGGTAGTGTAGACATACCCTTATAGACAACCACCTAACCTCAGGATGATTCTTACCAACAACCACAGGACATACCACACTAATACCAACCCTGGAACTTTCCCTTGCAACAAACCCCAGTGCCAGCTTTGTCCACATATTTACTCTGCTGACACCATTATTGGACCTAACCATGCCAGTTACAAGATCAAGAACACATATTCCTGTTCATCCAGAAATATAATTTATGCCATCATGTGCCTAAAGTGTCTGTCTGTTATGTATATTGGACAAACTTCTCAGACACTTCGCCAAAGAATCAATGCACATAAAACAGACATCAGGCTCTCTCACAGAGAGAAAACTGTTGCTTGCCATTTTAATCAGACTGACCATTCTCTCAATGACCTTAAAACATGCATATTGCTTCAAAGAGATTTTAACTCCAGACTTCAAAGAGAAGCCTCAGAACTGTCATTCATGCTTAAATTTGACACTACGTATGGGTCTTAACAAAGATGCTAATTATCTCACTCATTACAAAGATAGCTTCCCCAATTATCACCCCTAATGTCATTACCTCACAGACACTAACCTTCCCCCCTCACCCCTCCTCTGTCCTTAAATCTGATTTGTCAGTTTTATATGTGTTCACTTTTATTTGATTGTATCACTTTGGTATATATGGTCATGTCAATTTTCTTCTGCAAACTGATCTGAGGAAGTGGGTCTGGCTCACTAAAGCTCATCACCTAATAAACCATCCTGTTAGTCTTTAAAGTGCTGCATAGTCCTGTTTTTTGTTTCAAAGATTATACTATATCACACAAACCACCATCACCCATACCCTTGCCCTTGGCTGCCCTGAAGGGCTCTCCCAAAGGGCAGCCCCGTTTGGCTCATTCCTTTGGTGCAGTGCACCAGCGGTGGCCTCCTGGCTTTAAGTCTGCCCCTGGTAATGGCTGCAGGCAATGCCTGCAGCTGAAAGTTCTTAGTCCTAACGGGGCAGGCCTCTTACCCAAGAGATAGTGCAGCAACAGCAGGGCAAGGTCTTTCCTTCAAGGGCAGGGCTGCGGGAGATGTTAGTCCTTATTCCCAGCCCTCACCCCACCCTCCTACTCCTGAGGTCTGGAGAAGCTCATCTTATTAGTGTTTCTGGAGAAACTCATCTTATTAGTGTTTCTCATCCATCTATTTAATCTAATTTTTGAGGTTATTATGCAGCTGTTGAATTTGGTCCTTTACTCAGGTTTAACTTTGTCCTTATATACCCCTCTTGAGAGCTTTCTGAGGAGCTTGGAACTGAGCAGCAGGAACTGATTAATTTTGGGGTGTATGTGTCATTTAGCATACTTGTACTCGTGTCTTCAAGTGGGATTGTAATAAATGGCTCTTAGGCCAAAAATATTAGAGTTATTAATTAAGCTAGTTAAATAGTTGGTTGATTAGTTATTGATTGCCAAATTCTCTGTATCATCAATATATCTAAGAACCTGTAGTTAATGTTGTTATTTTTCCTCCCGATTCAGCTCTGTATCCCTTGGAAGACTGCATATAGAGAATAAATTCAGTATCCGAGTATCTCCGGCAGTTCGACATTATCGTAGTCCCAGTCTCCCATGTTTGTTAGATTTTGAGAAATTTGCAAAAAGTAAAGATGGAATTCCAAAAGACCTTGATGTTCATGAATGGGTCAAAGAAATCTGGAATAACTGGTTTGATGAGGCTTTCCCTCCTAGTAGGGCTTCAACTGAGGAAAAAGATGCTAAAGTACTAACAGACACTAAGAAGGAGGACTCTGCAGAACAAGAAAAACCGTATCTGGAAGTAGAACTAACGGACTTAGAGAATTCTATTTTTGTAGAAGATATTGCTGCTATTGAAGATTTGGAAACAGAAATCAATAGACTAACACTGTTAATTGAAAAGGAAGGAAAACCCTCCGCATTTCACTATTGTAGACGTGGTGCATTAAAGAGGAAATTAGGCAAGTTAAAGTCAGCCATGGATGATTTGGAAAATGTAAGTTTAATACAATGTTTGCTACCAAGAACTAAGTGTTTTTTGTTACCCTGCTGGGCATCTCATTTCTCCCAAGGCTGGCAGAGAGCTTTTAGCCAGCTTTGTGCCACTTTCTTTTGCCTCTCTCCCAGGCTGTCTCTAGACTACACCTCTCTGTCAACAGAGAGATGTAGATTAGGCATGTCGAAATTGCTAATGAAGCAGGGATTTAAATATCCCATGCTACATTAGCATAAACACGGCTGCTGCTTTTTTTTTTAAATGGAGTTTTTTTGGAAAAAAACCCAAAAAAACCCGGCAGTCTAGATGCGGATCTGTCAAAAATAAACCCTTTTTTGAAAGATCCTGTAAACCTTATTTTTTTGAGGAATACAGGATCTTTTGGAAAATGGATTATTTTCAACAGATCCATGTCTAGACTGCCAGGGGTTTTTTCGAAAAAGCTCTATTTCGAAAAAAAAAAGCGGTGGCCATGTTTATGCTAATGAAGCGTGGGCTATTTAAAGCCCTCCTTCAATAGCAATTTCAATGTGCCTAATCTACATCTCTCTGTCAACAGAGAGGTGTAGTCTAGACCAGTGTTTCTCAATTTTATTTGGCCATGGAACCTGTTTCAGGTTTTTAGAATTTCAAGAAACCCCTAGGTTTGTCAAGCAAAAAAAAAAAAAAAAAATCACATTCCTTCCCCAAAACCCTACCCCTTTGAGGCCCCATCCTCTCTGTTCCCCTTCTCTCCATCACTTGCTATCCCCAGCCCTTATGCACTCTCATGGGGTTGATACAGGAGGTGTGGGCTCTGGGGTGGCAATGAGGGATTTGGGTGTGGGAAGGGGTGAGAAGTGCAAGCTCTGGGAGAGAATTTGGATGCAGGAGAAGGGGATGCTGGCTCAGGGAGGGGGCTCCAGGCTGGGGAGTGTTGGGCTCAAGTAGAAGGTTGGGGTACTGAGCTGTGAGGTTGCAGGAGTTTGGATTGGATATGTGAGGGGCTCATGGCAAAGAGGCTGTGAGTATGATGGGCTCAGGACACAGATTTGTGATGTGTGGATGGTGCCGGAGTGTTGTGGCAGAAGACTGAGGATGTGGGGATGCAGGAGTTAGGGGATGTAAGAGGCTCAGGACAGGGGGTTCCACTGTATGATAGGCTCAGATTTGGGGTCAGGTGGTCTGGGAGTGTTATGATGCTGCAGTGAGATGGGGGTTTGGCCTCAATTGGGGCATGTTGGCCAGGCTTCATTTTTAAATAAAATATTATGTCAAACTCAAAAGGTTTTGTGATAGAAATGTAGCCGTGTTAGTCTGGTGTAGCTGAAACAAAATACAGGACTATGTAGCACTTTAAAGACTAACAAGATGGTTTATTAGATGATGAGCTTTCGTGGGCCAGACCCACTCCCTCAGATCAAATAGTGGAAGAAAATAGTCACAACCATATATACCAAAGGATACAATTAAAAAAATGAACACATATGAAAAGGACAAATCAAATTTCATAACAGAAGGGGGATGCGGGGGGGGGGGAGGTAAATGTCTGTGAGCTAATGGCATTAGAGGTGATAATTGGGGAAGCTATCTTTGTAATGGGTACCCATTACAAAGATAGCTTCCCCAATTATCACCTCTAATACCATTAGCTCACAGACATTTACCATTAGCTCACAGACATTTACCCCCCCCCCCCCCGCATTCCCCTTCTGTTCTGAAATTTGATTTGTCCTTTTCATATGTGTTCATTTTTTAAATTGTATTCTTTGGTATATATGGTTGTGACTATTTTCTTCCACTATTTGGTCTGAGGAAGTGGGTCTGGCCCACGAAAGCTCATCATCTAACAAACCATCTTGTTAGTCTTTAAAGTGCTACATAGTCTTGTATTTTGTTTCAAAAGGTTTTAGCATTGTCTTTATTTATGAGAAGGACGGGGAACCTGTTTTGAGTCAAGGGTCACTGACCCACAGAAAAGTCAGTTGGGGCCACACAAGTGATATGCAAAAAAACCCCTCCAAAATTCCCAAGCTTTTCTAATGTGGTCCTAACTGTGCTTGTGGGGGCAGGGGACAGGGTGCTAGTGGGTCCTGGGGCTGGGGAGAGGGTGCGGCTGGGTGGCAGTATGCTGGCACAAGTGGTGGGGTGCTGGGGCAGGATGCTGGGGTCAAGGACATGGTCCTGCTGGGTGCTAGGGTGGATGGCAGGGTGCTGGGGCCAGGGACAGGGTGCTGCTGGGTGTTAGGGTGGATGGCAGGGTGCTGGGGCCAGGGACAGGGTGCTGCTGGGTGCTGGGGTGAGTGGCAGGGTGGTAGGGCCAGGGCCAGGGTCTTGGGGTGGCTGGCAGGGTGCTGGGGCTGGGGAGAGGGTGCTGCTGGGTGCTGGGGACAGTGCTGGTGGGGGTAGGGGACAGGGTACTCATGGGGATTCTGGGCAGGGGACAGGGGCAGCTGGGACCAGTACCTGGCAATCCTGCAGCACCTCTGGGTTCCAGGAAGTGTGCGACTGCACTTCCCCTCCCCAAACAGCTGGCGTGCACGCTGCCTGAACAGCAGGGGCTGTTGCATTCCAGCAACTTACTTTCACGATGCTGTCCTGTGTGGGGATAGGAGGGAAAGTGCGGGGCGTCCCAAGGCAGAGAGCACTGTCTGTACAGTCGGAGCTATGCAGACCCGGGTCTCCTGACCTCCCCTCCAAATGCGCAGAAAGGCCGCGGAACTAAATTACCAGGTGCCACAGCCCCAGCTGTTCAGGCAGAGCACGCCAGCTCCTTTGGGGAGGGGAAGTGCTTCCCTCCCCACTGTGGGTCATGTGGGGTCACCCCTGTCTGGCACCCCTTCGTGTGCCAGCTGGGAGCAACTGTTCCCCTCTGCCCCTGCCTTGATACACCTCTGTGTCACCAGGGAGGAAGGGAAAACAAGTGTGCTGCTTCTTTAAGAAGCTGGTTAGCTGACACTCTCTCTTTCAGAGGGGGCAGGGGAGTGCCAGCTCCTCATGGAACCCCATTTGGGAAACACTGGTCTAGATGTACCCCCAGAATGGGATGGTCCCAGGTGCATATTGGGGGAATTGAGATACATAGCCAGAATACAAAGTCCTCTAGTAACATAATATTTCTTGAAGTCTGTAGCACCTGTCCCAAGCTAGACAGGCTCTGAATTGTCTTCTGGCTGGTAAGGGAGTGTGTTGAAAGTTGACAGTAAGGGTACATCTACACAACAGCATTATTTTGGAATAACTGATATTTTTCCGAAATAATATAGTGAGCATCTACACTACAAGTCTTTATTTCAAAATAATGTTGAGCTAAAGGACTTCTTACTCTGACTCATCATAACCCTCATTTCATGAGGAGTAAGGAAAGTCAAAGGAAGAGTGTTCTTCCTTTGACTTCCTCTGTGTATACAGTGCCAAAATCTGAATTAAACTGTTTCGACTCCAGCTACATGATTGATAGCCCTGCTGTGTAGATGTACCCTAAATTATTTTTGTTCCCAGCTGCTCCAAGACTCCTGGGTACAAGCCTTTATTTTTATAAGGGGCAGTATATTTTTATGCTTTACTAACATAAATATGATTATGATAATTAGAATATATAAATCTACACTGGTATTAGGCATGTTTGTTTTTGAACACTATTAAATCTATAAGAAATTTACAGAGTACCCACTTAATAGAGAAACTCCTCGCCTTCACCCAAGAAATGACACAATCTAAACTAAGCATAATAAAAAACAATTAAAATAAATTATAAACAGCAAAAATAAAAAGGTAAAATTTATAGTATATAACTTAAAAGGAGAAGTTTTATTTAATGTAAAAATCTTCACTTATATCCAATAATGTAGTTTTCATATTTATATACTTTTACTATGTGTTGTACAGCATCTAATGTATTGGGACTCTGATCTGGTTGGTGTCCAAACACTACTGGAATATACACATTAAATCATGATTATTATGATATTTAATCTCAGCCCTGAAGAATAAATAAATTGTTTATTCATGTTTTTTAATTACCTGTTCTGTCCTGCTTCTCAAGGTCATTAATGTGAGAGAGGTTTACTCTCCAATCTGTCTTTGTTGGGGGGATCTTATCTTCATTATTAATTCAAATTGTATCCAAATAGTGCTTATTCAATTTGCTTGTCGACTTTAGGTATTTCTAATGTGCCCATCACCAAGACATTTTTTGATGCAATAGTCTTCAGATCAGTAATAGTGTTTATTTCAGATAGGTGCAGTAACTATAAATTCCACATTCACATTGTCCATCTTTCAAATCTTTGGGTATGTCTAGACTACATGGCTCCATCCACAGAGCCATGTAGATGAGTTTACTAGACATAGGAAAATTAAGTGGTGATTTAAATAATTGCAGCTTCATTTACATCAAAATGGCCACCGTGCTGTGCCGATCAGCTGTTTGGCGGCACAGTGGGGCAGTCTGAACGTTCCTCGGTTGACAAGGGAAGCCTTTGTCAACCGCTCCGGTATGCCTCGTGAAATGAGGTTTACCAGAGCGGTCGACAAAGGTTTCCTTTGTCAACTGCAGCGTATCCAGACTGCCCCGCTGTGCCTCCAAACAGCTGATCGGCACAGCGCGGCAGACATTTTGATGTAAATGAAGTGGCGATTATTTAAATCGCCGCTTCATTTTCCTGTGTCTAGTAAACTCATCCACATGGCTCCATCGACGGAGCCATGTAGTCTAGACATACCCATTGTGCATAGACCAAAAGCATATGGACAAAAATCTCTTCATCTGGTTTTGATGGTTTTATCAAAAAAATGTACCTGCTCTGGATCCAATTTACTTATTCTCTCTGGGTTCTAGTAAACATTTATACAACTTATTACATTTAAATTAACTTACTGTTTTATAATTAAGAAATCAGCTCTTTTGCCGCAGACTTTCCCTCTAAAATGATATATAAGTGCAAAATATGTATCTATTTAATTTACTTTGATTTATAAAATAATATAGATATCTGTTACATGCTCTGATTGTTTACATTATAATACACAATAATACCTATAATCTCTAGATATCTTGTAGACAATCTAAAATTACCTGACCAGACAACCTATCATATTCACAGAATATCAGTTTATCCTTTAAATTGCCCATCTTTATCCTCCTCCAAAGCCTTAGAAAACAGGTGAGAATGGCAGTGTGTCAGAAAGATGTACAAATCCAGACTGTAGCATACCAGTGGCAGATATGTATACTCTTAAATTTTCCCCATGCTTATGTGAGATGAATATTATGAACACGATGAATAAAATGCATAAGAAATTATTCGCTTGATAAGATCTCATTAATGTGCTAAGATCACAGTCAAGTGCTTTCTATTAATGAATCAATAATGTTTTTCACAGCAATAACAATAATACTGTTCACATATGGTCAACTCTGATATTTTCTTATAAACTGGGAAATGCCAATTATTTTTCACCTTTAGATAGATCAGCAATTCCAACATACCTTTTTTGTGTTTCTCTTAGCATTTAATCATGTTTTACTTTCTAAAAATTGATAAACTATATTGCTTTCCCAAGCTAATCTATATTTCTGAAATTCAGAATAATCCTGTGTACACTTAAACATGTTCTTAGTTTGAATCATAGACTCATAGACTTTAAGGTCAGAAGGGACCATTATGATCATCTAGTCTGACCCCCTGCACAGTGCAGGACACAAAATCTCACCCACCCCTCCTAGAATAATCCTCTCACTTATATCTCAGATATTGAAGCCTTCAAATACTTTGAAGACCCCAAGATGCAGAGAATCCTCCAGCTGTGATCTGTACCCCATGCTACAGAGGAAGGCGAAAAACCTCCAGGGCCTCTGCCAATCTACCCTGGAGGAAAATTCCTTCCCGACCCCAAATATGGCAATCAGCAAGTGGGGGTACTCACGTTCTTAAAGTTAAACATGAACATAAGAGTTTCAAAATTGGAACCTCACATTTTACTTGCATAATATCTGTATTTCAAATGTATAGAACTTTGTCCAGTACTGGACAGAGTCTTTGACATCCTTTGTGTTCAGGGGACCTCTAGCTCATTTAAGAAACTGCTATCACTATTTACATATTAAATTATTTGTTTCGCATTTTCTTTTGTAGGCCATAAGCTTAGAACCACTTCTACTTAATGCTTATTGGCACAGACATTTGATTTACCTCTTTCAAGAAAAAAATCAAGCTGCTTTGGATGACCTGAATTTTATAATTAAATGGAACAAAAATAATGCAGGTAAGTATCTATTGAAATATAACTGATTTTTTAAAAGTTTTTTTTCTCACAAATGCTGTTTCTTTGATTCTATTAGACCCCTGCACAGTAAAGAGTTATGGACGTGTCTAGCTTTATGCACCAAGTAATCCCATTTACTGCTGTATGATTACTTGTAGTTTATAAAGTTTTTGTGAGTATAGGTCTTTGAACGGTTGCAGCCCAAAACAATATTTTTAAAGCAATAACTATAAAATGTTTTATTTCAATACATACACAGTGGTCATGACTCTTGATATAATATCCATTAATATTTCAGGGAAAGCTGGCAATGACCTCACAGAAACATTTCTATTACAGGCAGTCCCCGGGTTACGTACAAGATAGGGACTGTAGGTTTGTTCTTAAGTTGAATTTGTATGTAAGTCGGAACTGGTACATATTGTAGGGGAAACTCTAGCCAAACATTTCTCCAGAGCTCAGTTTTATTCTCCCACACCTCACTTCCCTCAGTCCTTTATTCTCAAGCTGAGGTGTCTGCTGAGAAAAGCCGCTCCGCGTCCCCTGGTCTGCTGGGGGTGGGGGTGGGGCGCTAGCTTCGCATCTCCCTGGTCTGCTGGGGGGAAGCATCTAGTGCGGGGTTGCCTCACCCCGTTTGTAAGTAGGGATCCGATGTAAGTTGGATCCATGTAACCCGGGGACTGCCTGTATACCAAATAGAATAGAGAATAAGACAGAAAATATCTCGTTGCCTCTGTATAAATCCATCTGTATGCCCCTATCTTGAATATTGTGTACAGATGTGGTTGCCTCATCTCAAAAAAGATATCTTAGCATTGGAAAAAATTCAGAAAAAGGCAAAATGATGAGGGGTTTGAAACGGTTGCCATATGAAGAGAGATTAAAAAGACGGGGGCTTTTCAGCTTAGAAAGAAGGAGACTAAGGGGAGATATGATAGAGGTCTCTAAAATCATGACTGGTGTGGAGATAGTGAATAAGGAAAAGTTACTTACTTGTTCCCATAACATCAGAACCAGGGATCACCAAATGAAATTAATAGGTAGCAGGTTTAAACAAGCAAAAGGAAGTACTTCTTCCCACATGTATAGTCAACCTGTGGAACTCCTTGCCAGAGGAAGTTGTGAAGGGTTCAAAAAAGAGCTAAATAAATTAATGGAGGATAGGTCCATCAATGGCTATTATCCAGGATGGGTAGGAATGGTGTCCCTGGCCTCTGTTTGTCAGAGGCTGGGAATGAGTGACTGGGGGTGGATCACTTGATGATCACCTGTTCTGTTCATTCTCTCTGGGAGCATCTATCATTGGCCACTGTTGAAAGACAGGATACTGGGCTAGATGGACCTTTGGTTTGTCCCAGTATGGCCTTTCTTATGTTCCTAAAGTGTTCTTTCAACTTTTTGTGTGTGTATGTTTGTAGAAGTTCTGACACATCAGTTATTTGTAACAGGCCTTTGAAATTGATCAGGGAAATTCATTTGGGCTAGTGCAGGGATTCTTAAACTTCATTGCTTCTGATAATTAAAATTATTGCATGACCCCAGTGTGGGGTGAGGCCTAAAGTCTGAGACCACCCTAACCCCCCATGCAGGATCAGAGGGGAGGCAAAGCCTTAGGTTCAGTGGGGCTTGTGTTTTGGCTCCAGGCAGTGGGGCTTGGGCTTGGGCTTTGGTTCCAGGCAGTGGGGCTGGGGCTTTGGCTTTGGGCCTGGGCTGCAGCAAGTCTAATACTGGCCTTGGCAACCCACTTTGGGGTCCTGAAACAGTTTGAGAATCTCTGGTCTAAGGCTTTTCTTCCAAGTAATTCTGTTCAGATTGCTCTGAGATAGTTATAGTTCAAAATTGCTATTTCCCTTTTGTCCCTTCTGTTCCTCAGGCAAATGTTGGCAGCATACCAAGATAATAAATAAACATTTCAAAGTGATGGGCTCTCACTACTGCCAAAGTGCCTAGAAGTGCCCAGAGCTGCTGTAGCAGCATGGGTGCTATGGGGAGGATGTGGCTGGATGTTCTACTCCAAGTATTCCACTAGATTCAGTTACTACATGCTACTGGAGATCCCTCAGCTCCTTGAGGAGAGAACAGAGAAACAAAGACTTCCACAACTAGCCATTTAAATTCTGCATTTGGCTCCAACCATTCCATCTGCCATCCTCCCACTTCTTCTTCGAGTAGTATCCCCATGGATGTTCCACTCTAGGTGTTGGGCCCTGTCCTGGTGCTGCACCTTGGAGATTTTCGGAAACCGTAGTCGGCCAGATTGCACATGCACATGCACAATGTCTTGCACCATTCGTGCCTTTTGCCTCATGCACACTATCTGGACCCTGTCAATTCCTCTCAACACAGACAGAGCTCTCCTTGTCTCCTCACTATCTAGTCAGGAAACAAAGAAATTATATATATTGGTTAGTTGTTATTAGCTGTAGTGTTAGTAGTAGTTCTAGTTCTCGTTTAAAAAAAACAAAACAAAAAAAACAAAGAAAACCTTCGGTTCTTTCTCTGGCCCTAAGACTTTAAAGAAAAAAAAAAAAAAGCAGAGGTCATCCAACAATGCCGGGATCTCCGGGGTTCAAGAAATGTGACCTCTGCCGTGAGGCAGTGCCGGCCTCTGACAGACATTCCTCATGCATCCGATGCTTGGGCGAGGCTCATGTCCCTTGGAAATGAACCCACTGCTCGAAACTCACGGTCAGGGCGAGGTGCAATAGAGAAATGTGTTTATGCATGATTCTGTTTGACAAGGCGCTCCAACCCTCAGATGTCAATCCAACACTCCTTCAACTTCAGACCATTCATCATCTCAGAAGTGCAGGGTGTCCTCTCTGGGAGCGGCTCTGCTTAAAAAGAAAAGGGTTTCCAGTGCGCTCATTGCCCCCAGACTCTATTAATAGAGTGAGCGTGGGGGAGAAGCCGGAAACATCTGGTACCACCTCCTCACATTCAAGGCCAGCTCCGGCTGCGAAACCAAAGAAGATGCCAAATACAGCACCAACAGTGCCAAGGGCCGTGGTGGCACTGAAGCCCCAGGCATTACTGGCACCGACAACTGAGCTGTCTTCAGTGGCACCGCTGGCACTGCCAGCAGTCATGGCAATGGCACCGTCAGTGTCTAGCAGATCACCAGTGCCGCAGCAGGAGACAAGACTGCAACGGCCAAGCGACTCCACAGCACCACAAAAGGGCACTGCGATAGGCATAGAAGCCCTACACCTTTGTCACCCTCACCAACTTTTTCCCCGGCACTATCTCCATCTTTGCCAGCACTGACCTTGCCGGTGCCAAGCATCGCTCAAGCCTCACGGGAGCACTATATGCATACTCGGCACTACAGATCCCCATCATATGTACCGGCACTGTACTTCTGTGCTAGGCACCGTCACAAGAATAGCTCAATCTCACCGCCAACTTCCTCTAGGGGTTCTGTATGTTACATTCGTTCATCGCCATGATCACCTCATATGGAATATGAAACACACTATACTCCTATGTGCTCTTCTAGATGCTCTGTACCTGGCCGCTACTGCTATTATCACAGGGATCACACTTTGCATCACCATTCCAGAAGGTGATGCCTCAGCTCCCCCAACCTTGCTACTGCAGGTCTCCCAGACACACTCCGAGGGTCATAATTGAGAATGAGCGATCCTTGGATCCGATACCACCACAAATGCCACCTCCTCAGGTGCAGCAATCAGAGCCAGAAGAGGGGCAATTGTCGGCCACTGAAGAGCAACAGCCCGACTCTTCACCAAACGATCAGTTGCCATCTTCACTGGATGAGGCGGTGATCCCGGGGGATGTGTCTCCCCCTGATGACACCAAACAGTTTCAAGAGCTGTTTAAAAGGGTAGTGGCAAGTCAAGATGTTCAACTGGCTGAAGTGAAGGACAAGCAATATCATCTACTGAAAAATTTGTAACCTGCGCAATGCACCAAAATAGAACTCCCTATCGATGAGGCCATTATGGAGTCAGCGGAAGACATTTGGCAGACTCCTGCCTCGGCTCCCCCAACCAGTAAAAGAGCAGACAAGAAGTATTTTGTACCATCAAAGAGGCTGGACTTCTTGTTCAACCACCTTCTTGTGCCACCCAACAGTGCTCACGAGCTCCCCAGTACAGAGGTATTGCTTCCGACAAGAACAACAAAAGGCTAGACCTTTTTGGAAGGAAAGTATACTCCTCGACAACCCTATTGTTGCGCATTGCTAATTACGCAGGGCTATTGTTGAACCATGATTTCGACAACTATACCAAGCTGACAGCTCTGATGGACCACCTCCCGGAGTTGAAACTCCCAATATTAAAATCCATAGTACAGGAAGGATACGCATCCACTAGGATAGGCCTTCAAATTGCCCTAGATGTAGCTGACACTGCTGCCAGATCCATGGCAATGGCAATAGCAATGAGAAGATCTTCGTGGCTACAGTCTGCTGGGGTCTCTAAAGAGCTGCAAAACAAGGTGGAAGACTTCCCCTTCAACAAAAAGAAGCTTTTTGCACAAAACATAGATGAGGTCCTCCACTCTGGCAAGGACTCCTGTACTACCCTCAGAACACTGGGGATGCACACGCCCTCCTATTGCTGGAAGTGCTGCTACCCATATCAAAGGTGCTATGGTTTCAACAGGCCGCATCAACTTCAACGCAGTTTCGATCAGTTCAGGTCGAGACAACAACTGCAAAGAAGGCGCATGCAAAATAACCATACCCCAGGCCAACCTGTGAATAAGCAGCAGGTTTGACTCCTTTGTCGAGGCTCCCAGTCACACACAGTGGTCATTCTGCAACATCATCCTTTAGGCACTTTTCACTACCGCCTGAGGCCGTATTACCACCTTTGGTCAAGTATAACCTCCAATCGTTGGATTCTGGAGATTGTGTCATCTGGGTTTACAATACCATTCCTGTCTCTACCTCCCACTACTCCACCCTCCACGTCCCTCTTCAGGGACCCCTCTCATGAGACCCTGCTCAAACGAGAGGTCTACCACCTTCTATCTATCGGGGCAGTAGAGAGGGTACCAAACGAGTTCAAGGGAAAAGGGTTTTATTCTCAATACTTCCTCACATGGAACAAGTCGGGAGGCTGGAGACCTATATTCGACCTTCAGAACCTAAACCGGCACTTAAGAAAACAACGTTTCAAAATGGTGACCCTTGCCTCCATAATTCCGTCTTTGGACTACAGAGACTGGTTTGCAGCCTTTGTCCTCCAGGATGCGTACTTCCCCATTACTATTTATCTGGCACACAGACGATTCCTTTGCTTCATGATAGACAAAGAGCATTTTCAGTATCGGGTGCTGCCCTTTGGCCTCTCATCAGCACCCATGGTATTCTCAAAGACCTTGGCGGTTGTAGCAGCCTATCTACGGTGGCAGGGGGTTATGATCTTTCCCTACCTCGATGACTGCCTTATAAAAGGGTGTTCTTTCATCAAAGCCCTACACATGTTGACAATAGCCAGACAGACTTTCCATTCCCTAGGGCTAATTGTCAACGAACAAAAATCCATATCGGTCCCAGTTCAGAACCTAGAGTTTATAGGGGTGCGACTTGATTCCATGGTAGCACACGCATACTTACCAGCTCAAAGATTCCAAGCAATCTAAGATCTCATTTCCATACTTACTTCCAGCCCGCCAGTTACAGTACTCATCTATCTACAGTTAATGGGCCATATGGCAGCTACGACCTACGCAGTCTGTCATGCCAGACTCCATTTCTGATGCCTTGTCTGACATTGGTGTACACTCCTACAAGACACAAAGTCACCAAGATGGTGTCTCCTTCTTTCAAAGTTCTGGTGCCCCTCCACTGGTGGAGACAATTTCTTGGCAGGGGTTCCCTTTCACTGGCCCCAGCCTTCGACGCAAATCGCAACAGATGCATCCCTTATTGATTGGGGAGCTCATATGAATGGTATGTCCGTGCAAAGCAGGTGGTCAGCAACAGAGAGTTTCCTGCACATAAATCTCCTCAAGCTCAGGGCAGTCTTCAACGCCTGCAGACATTTCCAGAAATATATTTGCGTAATGACTAACAGCATACTCACTGACAACATTGTGACAATGTATTATATAAACTGTCAAGGTGGGGCACTGTCCCGATCCCTTTGCATAGAAGTGGTCTGCCTCTAGGATTGATGTATTCACAACAAAATCATGTTGGTAGTGTCATACCAGCCTGGCACAAGCAATGTAGTTGCGGATTCACTGAGCAGGCACTTCACTCTCGATCATGAATGAGAGATCAGATTGGATATTCCATCGTTGGGGTTCTCCTCAGATAGATCTGGTCACCACATATCAGAATGCGAAATGCAGACAGTACTGCTCCAAAGCGGTCATTGGTTGCAGATCCCTAGGGCAGTGTTTCCCAATTTTATTTGGCCATGGAACCCTTTTAAACGTGAAAGAATTTTGTGGAATCCCATATAACAGTCTAATATATGGAGCTGAAAAAATAGACCACAAATAAGTAAGGATAATAATAAACAAATGCTAAATAAGGTCATGAGATCAACATTTAGGTTAATTGCACATATTTAAAAACAAAAATCACATAATATTAATTATTTTTTAAATCATAAAATCTTATTGTAATGGAATTTTATCGCGGAACCCTTATTTTCACTTCGCGGAACCCCAGGGTTCTGCGGAACACCATTTGCGAAAAACTGCTCTAGGGGATGCCTTCCTTCTACACTGGGGTGACCCCCTTCTCTGTGCTTTCTCCCTTATTGTCCTCATACCCAGGATTCTGTACAAGATCAAGTTGGATGGGGCCATAGTGATTCTAATAGCCCCTGCCTGGGCACGACAGACATGGTTCCCGTTTCTTCACAGAATGTCCCTTCAGCCTCAATATACTCTTCCCGATCTTCCGGACTTTGTATACCAGGACCATAGCCGTCTCTTGCATCCATAACCACGCACTCTTCCTCTCACTGTCTGGTTCCTAACTGGTTCAACCAGTCCGAGGATCACTGCTTGGATCAAGTCAAAGAGGTCCTAAGGAAAAGCAGGAGAAACACCATTCAAACCACCTACCAATTGAAGTGGAAGAGGTTTACACTGTGGTGTTCTACGAGGGGAATCATTCCTGAAAACATTCCTATTCACCACATCCTCGATTACATTCTCTCTCTGAAGCAAAAGGGCCTTGCAGTTGCTTCCCTTAGAATGCACCTGGTGGTGATTTTGCCTTCTGCCACTATATAGATGATACTTCTGTTTTCGCCCATCCAACCATGAGAAGGTTCCTAAGAAGTCTGTTGAACCTTGATCCTTCTTGTAGACCCCCACCTCCATCGTGAAGTCTGGACCTGGTCTTGGACATGCTTACCCGATACCCTTTGAGCCCCTAGCTACCACGTCCCTCAGAATGTTGATGCTCAAACTGGTCTTCCTCCTTGCTATAACCTCAGCACACAGAGTTACTGAGCTTGTGGCACTAATGTCAGAACCACCTTATACAGTTTTCCATAAAGAACGGGTAATACTTCATCCTCACCCAGCCTTTATTCCAAAAGTATGCTCTACATTCCATATCGATGAACCTATCTCACTGCCCACTTTCCATCCGAAGCCTCATGCTTCACCAAGAGAGACACTTCTTCACACCCTTGACGTTCGACGGACATTAGCCTTTTAAATAGACAGGACCAGGGGCTGGCATAAAACAGATCATTTAATTGTTTCTATAGCTGACCAATCTAAAGGAGAGGCACTTTCGTCACAGCGTGTTGCCAAGTTCATAACCTCCTGCATAACTACCTGTTATTCGCTCCATAAGAAACCTCTCCCATCGTACCTGAAGGTGCATTCTACAAGGGCTATGGCTGCCTCCACAGCCTTTTTAAAAGGGGTTCCCCTCCAGGACATTTGCGGTGCTGCCACGTGGTCATCCAATGTAACCTTTGCGAATCATTATGCAATTATTCTGCGAGCAGCATCGGACTCCTCGCTGGCTTCAGCAGTGCTTTCAACCTCGCACAAACCTTGATTATGGAGCCCATCTTGAGTGGGTTGCGAGTACTGCTGTCCAGTCACCTACAGTGGAGCACCCATGGTGACACTACTCAAAGAAGTTACTCGCCTTGGTGCAGTAACGATGGTTCTTTGAGATGTGTGTGCCCATGGGTGCTCCACTACCCGCCCTCCTCCCCGCTTCCTAATCCTGTTAATAGATATCTCGTTTCAGAGTCCCAAGTGGGCGAGAGGAACTGAAAGGGGCTGGATTGTGCGCATGAGGCAAAAGGCGCGAATGGCACGAGATGTGCATTACGCATGCGCGATCTGGCCGACTATAGCTATCAAAAATCTCCGAGCTATGGCGCTGGGACAGGCCTGACACCTACAGTGGAGCACTCATGGGGACACACATCTCGAAGAATTAACATCACTGCATCAAGGTGAGTAAATTCTTCTTCTGGAGTGGTTTGTGGGAGAGACAAACTAGGTTCCCCCTCGTCATTATCTGGGCCAGCAAATCGTTCCGGAAGCCCATTCTCTGTTGTGTGGGTTGCACATGGAGAAGGAGATCCCTAACTTCCAGGTAGGATGGGGGTGAGAGTGGAAGGTGGATTAGACTTCCCACAACCACCTCCTGCCCCTCGTGGCCTGTTCTTTCCCACCAACTGTCGTGGCAGCCTCCTTATGCCACTGACTAATGTTATGCTTATAGTGCAAATTGTAAAAGTCTGTGTTGTGGTACAGAAGGTACATGGTTCAAACATGCTCGTGGTGAGAAATTAAGATGTCAACTTTCCAGTTTCTCAAAACTGAACACTACAGCTCTATGCTTGTTGAGTCCACCCCTGTTCTGAACCTCCAGCTTTCTATCCCACCTACTCCGCCCTCAGTCTCAGCATCCCAGCCCATCCTGAGCCCCTGCTCCAAGCCCATGGCTCCTCCGTGCCCCAGAAACACCCCATACACTTACCCCAGGAACCAGCCAGTGTGCATCTCACTGTTGATAGCCTATATATTCTTCTACCATGGACTCTTTCCCAGCCACAGGGAGGAGGAGGAAGTTAGCTAGGAAAGTGCCCTATCACCATGGCCAGCTATGCCACAGGCATTTGCAGTGCCCTGTCCTGTGTGACTGCAGCCGGAGGGGACCGAGCCAGGTCAGGGATATTTTCCATCCCCCAGGTGGCATAGTCTATGTGTTCCACACATCTACGGCTTGCTTTGCCCTGGCTGACTCTCAATGGTGATGGCGAAACCCTCTGGGGAGCTTACGTCATGGCCACTGCTGCTTCCTAGAGAAGAAGATATAAAATCATGGTAACTGGACTTTTGGTGTCCAGTCACTACTTCTGACTAGAGACTATACAGGTCTGAAAACCAGACTTTCTGGTTGAAAACTAGAAACCCGGGAGCCCTAGGTGAGATTGCTATAATTTTTTTTATCTTCCATTTAAAACAAATAAAGAAACAGAAACCTGGAGGATTGCATATAATATAATCTGAATGAAAAGAATGTTACTTAGTTTGCACTTGAAAATAAAGAAATAAATTTACAGCTGTCCATGCACCTTAAATTTTGTCCCTTTGTATGTATGCATGACAGTATAGTCTTTAATTATAGTATCATGTACTATTTCCCCCCAAAGTTTTCCTGCCTTATTCAGTACACAGGTTGAAAGCATAAGGGGACAAAATTAAAGATGCATAGGTAACACTAAATGCCAGCATTTCTCAGCTTTTGAGCCCTGTCTTTGCAATAGTATTTTATGTTCATTGAATGTACTGTAAAATGTGGTGATATATAGAAGATTTACCCAATGATGTTTGGGTACTTAATTTCATTAATTTGGGGATTTTTTTTGGAAAATAAAATGAAAATGTAAATGCTTCACTTGAATCATTGTCATGGGGTGTGTGTTGCGGGTGAGGAGTTCCTTATACAGGTTGCCCTGGAGAGAGGACTACCTCCTCTCTCCTGTCACCATAGCAACATTCACCCAGGTAAAAGGCACCTCTCCATAGCTGCTGCAGGTCTAGCGGGCACATCTGGGGTCCATGTGCCTCAGCAGGGGCTGGTCTAGTTCATCTATCCCCTGGTCTTCACAGACAGAGTATGGAATTCAGCAAACTCTGCACTTTAACCTCATGCCCTGACGAAGGGGACCAACCAATAATGTTCACTTACAAATTGGGGAAGGAGGTAGGGAGAGCAATCTTCTGACCCCCCAAAAGGGCTCTTGGGGGGGTCGGAGGTTTGGGGATAGGGCAGTCCCAGAGAGTGTGTGGGCCCCCAGTCAGCCCTTTTCACCTGCTTGGTGGTTCTGTCTCTTTTCTGTATGGTTTTATGAGACGCAATCTCATTCCTTGCACATCTCATTTTCCTGGCACAAACCCGTAGCTTGCATTCAGTTATAATAAGAGGAAGCTATACAGGCTGTCCTCGCTGTAAGTACAAGATACATTAAAAAAAAATTAGACTTATAATGAAATAACTTAAAGCAGGGAATTTTTTTCCTACAGCTAACTTCCATTTGTGCCATTTTTTTTTTGCGTTACTTAAGAGTGGGGAATGGAAGGACTTATAATGCATCAGTTCCTACAAGCATCAATGACTTTAGTGCAGAACGGATGTATACAGGGACGCCCTGTATACTGAATTTGCAGGACCTAGCTCTTACTGTTTAGGAGGGTTTCTTGAACAGACAGACAGATGGACAGACAGTCAAATTTTCTCAAATATGTAGTAGATATGTATATATTATGCTCACATAAAATATACTGTACATGTGTACTATTGTTAACATTTTTTCTCTACAAAAATTTTCAAAATCTTTAAAATTATTTTAAAATAAAACCAGATTCTATTTGTTGTTCACATTTTCCCTTTATGGTTCTTTTTTCATTACATGCATGGTAGTGGGATCAATAGCCAGCACCACAATTAAAGGTTAAAATATAATTTCCATTATTAACTCTTTTTATTAACCTCTGTAAGCAGATAAATTCATTTTGCGTTGCAATTTTCTGTGCTTGATCTTTGCCTGAAGCAAATTGTTTTTGCAAAGGTCCAGCAAAATCTGTTCAGTATTTTGAGGTGCACATATGTGTATAAGCACTCTGCCATAAGTTTTAATCAGGAATTTTACACACACATAACTAACTTCAGACGCATATTATTTTGCTCAAACTTGCTTTGTTTTGAGTAGTACATTCTAAGGAGAGCTAAGGAAATGTGTTGCGTTTGAAAAAAAATTGGTGTAATAGTTTTGAAGTTGTTGGAAGATTTTTATGCATGTAGGGTTGCCAGGTATTGGGTATTCAACTGGACAGACTATTTTTTGGACCCTCTGTCTGGTAAAAAAAATTCAGAAAATACTGGACTTGTGCAAAGTCCAGTATTTTCTGGATTTCCGGCTAGGTGCCTGACTGAAGCCTGGTGGGAGTGGAGAGGAGTGGCTGGGAGGTGGGGCGCAATCGGCACTAGGAGCCTCTGGTTGTGTCTGACGTAGGAGTGATGCATTGGGGAGGAGGAGAAGCCTTATCCATACTCCTGAGTGCTGTTCAAGGTACCGTGCACGGGACAGGCAGCACCCTGAGATCGGCATGTGCCTGGGTCAGTCCTGCTCCCTGCCGGCTGATTCTCTCTCCCGCCCCCCCCCCCCCCCGCTTCCCCTCCTAGCCAGCCCCCCTGGTCCCTCCCGACCAGCCCTGCTTCCTGCCAGCTGCCTCCCCCCATCTCCCCTGGCCAGCCCCGCTGCCCCCGACCCCTCCCCCCCGCCACCCCTGCTTGCTGTTCCCTCCCCTCCGCCCGGCCAGCCCCGCTCTCCTCCTGGCTGGTCCCTGTCCCCCACTCCCCTGGATCAAATGTGTCCGGTATTTTTGCTGAAGCTACCTGGTAATCCTATGTGCAGGCCATTTTTTTTTATTGGTTTGCTCGATTACAGATTAGAATTTGTCAAGAAACATGCAAAGAAGGTCTGTTAGATTATTTTACTCAGGTTAAAATGGCTTTGAACCTGTGGACTACTTTGAAGTGCTTTATGTTACTTTTAGTTTGCAAAGATTTTCAATAACTGAGAAATCTTAGGGTATGTCTACACTACAAAGTTGATTCGAACTAACACACGTTAGTTCGAATTAACTTTGATAGGCGCTACACATACAAACCGCTAGTTGGAACTTAATTTGAACTAGGTAAACCTCATTCCATGAGGACTAACGCCTAGTTCGAATTAACTAGTTCGAATTAAGGGCTGTGTAGCCACTTAATTCGAACTAGTGGGAGGCTAGCCCTCCCCAGCTTTCCCTGGTGGCCACTCTGGGCACCACCAGGGAAACTCTTCTGTCCCCCTCCTGGCCCCGGAGCCCTTAAAGGGGCACGGTCTGGCTACGGTGCCCAGGCCAGGTGCAAGCCTGCCAGCACCCAGCCAGCAGACCCTGCACCTGGCACGGCTCGAGCCAGCCACCCGCTGCCACCCAGCCCTCCGCCTCTTCCTGGGACCAGGCTGGCGGCTCCCAGAAGCCTGCCCAGGTCCGCAAGAGGCGGGCGCCCACCTGGTCTAGTGCAGACATCGTGGACCTCATCCACGACCTTCACACTAGGCACAGGAAAGTGGCTGTCTAGGCAGGATAGCTGCCAGCCTGGCCACCCAGGAGCAGGTTTGCATGAAAATCAAGGTGGTCCAGTGAGACCCCCGGCCCTGAGCCCTGAGCTTAGAATGGCCATACTGGGTCAGATCAAAGGTCCATCTAGCCCAGTAGCCTGTCTGCCGACAGCGGCCAACACTGGGTGCCCTGGAGAGGATGGACCGAAGACAATGACCAAGCCATTTGTCTCGTGCCTTCCATCTCCAGCCTTCCACAAACAGAGACCAGGGATACCGTTTCTACCCCCTGGCTAATAGCACTCCATGGACCCAACCTCCATGACTTTATCTCACTTCTCTTTAAACTCGGTTCTAGTTCTAGCCTTCACAGCCTCCTGCAGCAAGGAGTTCCACAGGTTGACTATTTGCTTTGTGAAGAAGAACTTTCTGTTATTAGTTTGAAGCCTGCTACCCATTAATGTCATTTGATGTCCTCTAGTCCTTCTATTATGGGAACTAATGAAGAACTTTTCTTTATGCACCCTCTCCACACCACTCATGATTTTATAGACCTCTATCATATTCCCCCTCAGTCTCCTCTTTTCTAAGCTGAGAAGTCTGTCTCTTTAGCCTCTCTTCATATGGGACCTGTTCCAAACCCCTGATCATTTTAGTTGCCCTCCCCTCTCCCACCCTTTCTCTTCCCCTCTCCCACCTCCTTTTCCCAGTCTCCCCAAGTTTTGTTCAATAAAGAGAGTTTCTATTTTTGAACACACGTGTCCTTTATTTTGTACATCAGGAATGGGGGCTAGGGAGGGGTAAGTGGAAGGAGGTGAGGGAGGAATGGGGTACGAGCCCCTGATGGGGAGGACTGGGGTGGCTCTGCGGGCTCCTCAGGGTGGAAGCTCTCCTGCAGGCCCCCAATTGACCCCCCTCCCCGGATGGCAGCCTGCGGCAAGTGCAGCCGGGCTGATGGCCGAGTGCTGTAATGTGCCGAGTGTGGGCACTCAGGGCACTCCAACCAGGATTGCTTTGCTGTTCCTCATCGAGTTAGACAAGTGAGCGGGGAACCCTGAGAACTGTCTGTCCGGGGTGGGAGTCGGGTCCCTTTAACCACAGCCCTCGGCTAAGCTGAGGCAGCAGATCCACACTCTAAGTCCTAATCTGATGCCCTGCTGGCACTGGTTCTGGCCATCCTTAACCTCGGTTCAGGGTCCACTCAATGTGGACATGCTAGTTCGAATTAGCAAAACGCTAATTCGAACTAGTTCTTAGGTCTAGATGCACTAGTTCGAATTAGCTTAGTTCGAATTAACTAATTCGAATTAAGTTAGTTCGAATTAGTGCTGAGTGTAGACATACCTCACAGAGGGAAGAAGAATTGCCAATATTCTGTGTTTCTAAATACTGTATTTTATATTTTATTGGTTCTAGATGCATATCTGTCAAAGTCTGAAATTTACAGAAAGCAAGGCAATAAAGCATTAGCAATCATGAATTGCACTTTAGCAGTGAAATGCAACCCTACAGATGATGATATTTATTTCAGGAGAGCTGAGTTGTTGAAAGAAGAGGAGGAATTATTATTGGCAATGGATGATTATGCAAAAGTAGGTTTTCCTTTTTGTAGTGTAACGTTATCACTGAAATACAAATATGTGGATTTATTTGGCATGCAGCTTGTATCCTTTTAAACGAACAACAAACAATTGAGTGTGATGAAGTTAGTACATAATTTCTGTAACTTATCCTGAAGAATGATGAATAGCTAAATTAAGAATCAGTTTATAAAATTGCCTAGTTGGTTGTATTCCATTTTTACAATTGAAGAGAAAAGAATGGCAAAGGAAATTAAAGGACAAGGACATTTTAAAAAAGAATTGAAGGTAGCTTATTATTTTTAAAAAAGTAAATATTCTTTGGTACCTTTTCATTTCAGATTTAAAATTCATTGGAAAATCACTATAAGTATTATGCAAATATTATGTGCTTCTTAATGTTTTCAATGCAGTGTTTTCAATATAACCCAAAAAGAACAGATGCACTCATGAAACATGGAATACATTTCTTTGATAAATCAATTTGGACTGTAGCTCTTCAGGATTTTACAGCTGTGATTAAGGAAGACCCCAGCAATATTCAAGCAAGGTAAAATATATAGTCAGCAATTATTAATTGATTAGTAAAATAGCTTTTAAAATAATATACTAATATATTTTCTGTAAACACAAAATATACTGTGCCAGTGACTCTGTACAGGAGACTCACAGATGTGTGTCTCTCCTCCAGACTATCCAAAGTAAAATCTCAGCCTGTCTTGCTTACATCTTATGGATGTCTAGCCATCAGCTTATACTCAACATGTCTAAAATAGAGTTCTTAATTTCTTCCCGCCACAGCCTTTCTGGACTGTGATGAACAAAACCATAATTCTAACTGTCACTCAGGTCCATAATCTGGGTGTCATCTTTCATTCCAGTCTTTCTCTAGGTCCTCACATTCAGGATAAATCTAATCCTTGTAGATACTTTAAGTGCTTGTATATTGTTGATTACACTGGGTGTCTGCATGCCCTATGTGCGGGTGCTGGAGACTTTTTCCTATAGATTATTTTTCATATAGGAGCAGCCTGTGATGTAGTGGGGGGTGCTGTACACTCTGGGATATGCTGTCTACTCTTGTGGCCCTGGGTCCATTCTGGTTGGGCATTCACTAGTTTCTGTGTGTGCTGTGGGTGACACCTACTGGCCTCTGTCTGTGAGCATTGCTCAGTGGGGGCGGGTCTCCCGTGAGCACAAGCACGTAGGCAATGAGCAACAGTTTCTCACCTGGCCAGGGAAAGGGGTTTAAATAAAGGAAAGGGTGTGGCTACCTGGCAGGGATGAGTGTTCTGTGGTTTTGAGAAGGGGGAGTCTTGGCTGGGCAAACATGAAGAGAATGTACTAAGTCGAGTACTGGAGGTTCAGGGGCCTGCGCATCCCTGCCCCAAGGGGTCTGAAGCTGCCTGCCAAATTACTCCTATGCCCACATCAAACCCGGGCTGTGCTGTATCTCTGAGAAGAAATAAACCCTTTCTATTCTACTGGCTGGCAGAGTCACATCTTGCTGTGGACAGGGATGCAGGGACGGGAGTCTCCGACACGCCATCACACAGCCTCCCCTTATAGCTAATCTCATTCTCTGAAGTGAGAGTGTTAAGTTGAAAGCCAAACCTCCTAAGCTTTGACTTAACCATCTTATTTCCTCTTCATGGTACTGCCATTGTATGTGGAAACAGAATATAGAAGCTAATCTCCATCTGTCCATCCTCTGAGCACTATAATAAGAATTCTTCTTCTGCAATTACCCATTTATACTTTAGAAATCTGCCAGTAAAAATAAAAAGGAATTTGCTATTTAAATATTATGCAGTATCGGCCCATTTAAAATGGTGGTTGGTGCCTGTGACTGGTCGCTCCAGCCCCTCACTGAAGCCAAGGGAATGGCCTTGGCCCAGCTAGTCAAGAAGGTCCCTCCCCCACAGGCCTGCTGGGCACGCTACCACTGGAGACAAACTATAAAAGCCTCTCGAGCAAGACAGTTGGGGTGGACCGACAGAGGGGAAGGAGCGCAGGCACGGGCCCCAGAACAGGCTTAGCAGCAGCCCAAGCCTCAGCAGCAGCCTGAGCCACCGCAGCAGCCTCAGCCACAATGACAACAGCAGCCCCAGTAGCAGCAGCCTCAGTGGCCCCAGCGACAGCCCCAGCCAGGAGGGCGATCTGAGCAATGCCACGGGAGCCGTGCAGCACTGTAGAAATGGTAGCAAGAAGCCCAGGGCAGAGGATTGTTCTCTGGGAGCTTGATGTGTTTTGGTAGCCATCCCTGCTGAGCAGGCAGCAATATACTCCACTGCCAACAGGGCCCTGGGATGGGACCCGGCGGAGCGGGAGGGCCCGGATCCGCCTATTCCCCACTCGGCCCTCCCCCTGCTTGTGGGGACTGTTTTTTGGGCTAGGCCAGAAGGCCGTATATACCCTAATAGAGGAGACTGTGGTGGACCAGAGCAGAAGGCCATATATACCCTAATAGAGGGGACTGTGTTTCAGACCAAACCAGAGAGCCGTATATAGCTTAATAGAGGGGACTGTGTTTTGGACCAGGTCAGAAGGCCATATATGCCCTAATAGAGGGACATTAACTGCAAGCAAAGTTTACGGGCCGGGTTGGTCCCACGAAAATGGAGCCCTAACCCAGGTATTGGGGGCTTCTAGACCGTCAAGGGAATACTAAGCTGATTCAAATATTCACATTGTACATAGCTTCATATGGTTTTCTTCTGCAAATATATACATTTTTTTGTAAAATTGTAAATAAAAATAAATTATTTTTTCTATACTAGGATGTATCGAGGAAGAGCATACAGTAAACGACAGCAGTATAAAAACGCAGTGGAAGACTTTTCTGCTGCAGTTCATCTCGATCCTTCTAATTGGTTAGCATTCTATTACAGAGGTTGCATACTGCGAAAGGTTGATCCAAAGAGAGCGCTGCAAGACTTCAGTGTTTCTGGTATTGTTGTTGGTTTTAAATTTTATGTTGATAAATGTCTATGCATTGTTGACTTTTTACAAAACAAACATTCTCTATCAGTTACCACAGCACAGTGTATGAGATATCACAATTCTTTCTGATGGTCAATGACTGCAGAGTCCACCAAAGATCTGTACTGGTACAGTACTGTTCAAGATATTCATGAATGAGCTAGAAAAGGGGGTAAATGGTGAAGTGGCAAAATTTGCAGACTATATAAAATTAGTGTAGATGGTAAAGCCCAGAGCTGACAGCAATGAGTTACAAAGGCATCTGACAAAACTAGGTGACGGCAAGAAAATGGGAGGTGAAGTTCATTGTTAATATGTGTAAAGTAATGCACATGGGAAAACCAATCCCAATTAAATGTACAGAATGATTGGGGGAAGGTGTCTAAATTTAGCTGTTAACACTCAAGAAAGGTCCTGGATCCACTGGGGATAGTTCTCTAAAAATATCTGCTCAATGTGCACAGGTAGTTAAAAAAAGAAAAAACTAACAGGATGTTAGGAACCATTAGAGAAGGGATAGATAATAAGACAGAAAATATCATAATGCCACTATGGAAATGCATGGTATGCTCACACCTTGGATTCTGTGTGCAGTTCTGGTTCCTCCATTCCAAAAAAGAAGGGCAACAATATTGATCAGGGTATAGAACTGCTTTAGGAATGACCAAGGAGCAGAGATTTATAAAATCTTGAAACGTATGAAAAAAGGGAACATTTTCTTTGTACGGTGATCCCACCAGTTAGTTTGTACTTCAATTCTGGTATTAAATATAACACGAAGGGTACGTCTACACTGCACATTCTTTTGGAATAAATTGTTCTGTAAGATATCTTCCGGAATAGCCTATATTGAAATAGCGCATCTACACACAAAAAGTGTAATGAAATAGCGATGTGCTATTTCGAAAGATAGCATCTACACTGATTGGATGCTATCTCACATATAAGGCCACCTGGAACCAGTTCAGGCAAGGCTTTATGTCAGCAGTTGCTTCCTGGAGCTTCTGCTTGAGGCATGAGCTTAAAGGGACCCCTCCCCCTGATATAGCTGTTTCTCAGGTTCTTCTGCTTGCTTGTCTACCTCTCTGAGGGACAGCAAGCATTTCCACTATGTGCTTTGGCTGCCCTGCTTCTGGACACCACAGCACACTCTGCTATGGACCCAGAGCTGCTTTTGGGCATCTGTTGGCCCTGATTTTTGTGCTGCAGTTTCTGCAGGCTGCTCTCCAAGCCCTGCAAGAACACAACCCTAAGTTGCTTGAGGAGACCCTCAGCATGTATGTGGGAATGGAGCTCTTGCAGCCGCAGCCGAGTGTGGAGTGCCTCTTCTGGCAGCTGAACACCAGTTCTGACTGGTGGGACTGGCTTGTCATGAAGCAGTGGGACAACCAGCAGTGGCTCCAGAACTTCCACATGAGGAAGGAGACGTTCCTAGAGCTGTGTGCCTGGCTCACCCCTGCCTTCACACAATGGAACCCACAGATGCACCCTGCTATCCCCCTCAGAGAAGCAGGTCACCATTGCACTCTGGAAGCTTGCCACGCTGGACAGTTAGATGATCCATTGGGAACCAGTTCATCATGGGGAAGTTGACCGTCAGGGCCCTCGTTATGCAGGTATGGCACTCTCAGGCTGCAGTCCCTGGGGAGAGGAAGTACTAAAAAGGGTGACCTTAGGAAAAGGGGGAATTAAGGGCACAAGGGGGTGGGGGTAGAGGGGATGGTTGTGTGTGTAGCAGGGGGAAGCCCCATCCCTGTGTGGTTCTGCTATCCCAGAAGCTGGAGGCCCACATTTTCTTCACCGAGCGCAGCATCAGGATCAGGGACGTGGAGATGCCACTGTGTGTCGTGGGGAATGTGGCCTACCCCCTCATGCCATGGCTAATGAAGCCTTAAGCCAGCCATTTTGACCCAAGCAAGGACCGCTTCAATGCCCACCTAGGCATTCCAAGGGGAGAGACCTGGTATCCCTGGCTTCTGGGTGAGAGGGATGAAGGTGTGTGTATGAGTGTGAGTGGGAGAGAGAGAGAGCAGGACACACATCTGTGCTTTGCAGTGCCATCCCCGGGAGTGGGTAGTGCCTCGATTGTGCAGGCATGCCCGTATGCGACACTCCAGAGTCTGTGTTTGTGTGTGTCTTTGTCCCAAGCCTCCTTCCAGCAGTAGCTCCTGGTGGGAGGGTGGAGTTTCCCCCCTATGGGTCAGAAGTGTGGCTGGCCTCCCTAGAGCCTATGAGCAGGAGCCCAGGGGTGCAGACTGGTGCTGCATGTGCATCCATGTGCACAGACTGCAGGTGATTGAGCGACGATTGCACCACAGCCCCTCAGTGCCTGCCACCCCCACCCTGTGTGTTTGAGAAAACAAAGACCACTCTGATGATCCTTCCCCAGCCTCAGAGGATAACTGGGACACATCCAGGTGTGATTGGCAGGTGGAAACTGTTGGCTTCTAATTAAAGTTTGAATTCTAGAAGCCTCTGCAGATTGGCTGAGCCTTGGTAGGGGGAGGGGCTTTATAAGGCAGTGGGCAAGCGACCAAGGAGCTTGCGAACAGGTGAGTGCTAACAGGGAGTTTAGAGAGGGAGTTGGGAAGGGTGTGAGGTTCTCTTGCCTTTCTTTTAAATCCCTTCTCCAGGACAGCAGTGATGGATGGTGAGGGGTCTGCTGTTGTTACCTGCACAGCGTGTGCCATGTTTGTCTTCCACCCGGAAGAAAGAACGGATTTCATCTGCACCAAGTGCAAGCTGGTCGACATTTTGGAAGAAAAAATTAGAGGACTGGAGGCCCAAGTGTCAATCCTACGCTTGATCAGAGAGATGAAGACTTCCTCGATAGAAGGCAGCATTTAATCCAAAAGAGCCAGAGAGGGCAGTACGTGACCAAGAAGAGAACTGGCAGCATGAAACTTCTAGAAGGGGAAAAAGGCCAGCACGGGAATCCCCCGATGCTATAGAGGTAAGCAATCGCTTTCAAGCTCTCTCCACAGGCTCTGCAGTGCTGAAAGCTCTGGAAGGGACCTCACAAGGAAGAAACCAGAAGGGAACACCATCTACTGGAAGGCATGGGATGCGTAGTCCTACGGATGGGAGTTCCACGGCCACCACGCCCAAAAGGAAACGACGGGTGGTGGTGGTCGGGGACTCCCTTCTAAGAGGGACTGAGCCATCCCTCTGCTGTCCGGACCTGGAATTTCGAGAGGTGTGCTGCTTACCGGGAGCTCGCATTCAGGATGTCACTGAGAGGCTTACCAAACTGATCAAACCTTCGGATTGCTACCCCTTCCTGCTTCTCCACGTGGGAACTAATGATACGGCCAAGAATGATCTTGAGCGTGTTACTGCGGATTATGTAGCGCTAGGAAGAAGGATCCAAGAATTTGGAGCGCAAGTGGTATTCTCCTCCATCCTCCCTGTTGAAGGGAACGGACTGGGCAGGGATCGTCGAATTGAGGACATAAATGCGTGGTTGCGCAGATGGTGTCGCAGAGAGGACTTTGGTTTCTTCGACCATGGGACTCTGTTCCGGGTGCAAGGATTGTTAGGAAGAGATGGGATCCACCTAACGAAGAGAGGAAGGAGCATCTTCGCGGGCAGGCTTGCAAACCTAGTGAGGAGGGCTTTAAACTAGGTTCATCGGGGGACGGTGACCAAAACCCTGAGGGGAGTGGGAAAGTCGGATACCGGGAAGAAATGCAGGGAGGAAGGGGCAAGAAAGGAGGACCCATGTTTCGAATGGAGAAGATAGGACGATCAACTGGTTACCTGAAGTGTTTGTACACTAATGCGAGAAGCCTGGGCAAAAAACAGGAAGAATTGGAGGCCCTGGCCCAGACCAAGAAATATGATTTAATTGGGATAACAGAGACTTGGTGGGATGACTCGCATGACTGGAGCGCTGTCATGGAAGGGTATAGACTGTTCAGGAACAACAGGCAGGGAAGAAAAGGAGGAGGAGTTGCACTATATGTAAGAGAGCACTGTGATTGCTCTGAACTCCAGTATAAAGAGGGAGAAAAACCTGTTGAGAGTCTATGGGTTAAGTTTAAAGGAGCGAGCAAACATCATTGATGTTGTGGTTGGTGTTTGCTACAGGCCACCGAATCAGGTGGATGAGGTAGATGAGGCTTTTTTCGGACAACTGAGCGAAGCTTCCAGATCGCAGGCCCTGGTTCTCGTGGGGGACTTTAATCACCCTGACATCTGCTGGGAAACCTATACGGCAGTACACAGGCAATCCAGGAAGTTTTTGGAGAATGTTGGGGATAACTTCTTGACACAGGTGCTGAAGGATCTGACCAGCGGCCGTGCGCAGCTTGACCTTCTGCTCACAAACAGGGAGGAACTAATAGGGGAAGTGGAGGTGGGTGACAACCTGGGAAGCAGTGATCATGAGATGGTAGATTTCAGGATCCTGACGAAAGGAAGAAAAGAGAGTAGTAAAATATGTCCTTTTCATATGTGTTCATTTTTTTAAATTGTATCCTTTGGTATATATGGTTGTGACTATTTTCTTCCACTATTTGATCTGAGGAAGTGGGTCTGGCCCACGAAAGCTCATCATCTAATAAACCATCTTGTTAGTCTTTAAAGTGCTACATTGTCCTGCATTTTGCTTTAGTAAAATACACACCTTGGACTTCAAAATAGCAGATTTTGACTCCCTCCGAGATCTGATGGGCAGAATCCCCTGGGATGTTAACATGAAGGGGAAAAGAGTCCAGGACAGCTGGCAGTATTTTAAAGAAGCCTTATTGAAGGCACAGAAAGAAACCATCCCAACGCGTAGCAAGAGAGGCAAACATGGTAGGAGACCGGATCGGCTTACAGGGGAAATCCTTGGTGAACTTAAGCACAAAAAGGAAGCTTACAAAGAGTGGAAACTTTGACAAATGACCAGGGAGGAGTTTAAAGGTATAGCTCGAGAATGCCGGGGGGTTATCAGGAAGGCGAAAGCACAAATGGAATTGCGACTGGCTAAGGATGTGAAGGATAACGAGAGGTTTCTACAGGCATGTTAACAAGAAGAAGGTGATCAGAGAGGGTGTGCGGCCCCTAATGGATGAAGGAGGTACCCTAGTGACAGATGATGTGGGGAAAGCTGAAGTACTCAATGCTTTCTTTGCCTCTGTATTCACGGACAAGGGCGGCTCCTGAACTTCTGCGCCAAGTGACGCAAGATGGGATGAAGATGGACAGCCCGTGGTGGGTAAAGAACAGGTTAGGAACTATTTAGAAAAGCTAAATGTACATAAATCCATGGGTCCAGACTTAGTGCATCCGAGGGTACTGAGGGAGTTGGCAAATGTCATTGTGGAGCCTTTGGCTATTATCTTTGAAAAGTCGTGGAGATCAGGAGAAATCCCGGATGACTGGAAAAAGGCAAATGTAGTGCCCATCTTCAAAAAAGTGAAGAAGGATGATCCAGGGAACTATAGGCTGGTCAGTCTTACCTCGGTTCTTGGAAAAATCATGGAAGGGATCCTTAAGGAATCCATATTGAGGCACTTGGATGAGAGGAAAGTGATTAGGAATAGTCAACATGGATTCACAAAGGGCAAGTCGTGCCTGACCAATCTGATTAGCTTCTATGATGAAGTAACTGGCTCGGTGGACATGGGGAAGTCAGTGGATGTGATATACCTTGACTTTAGCAAGGCTTTTGATACGGTCTCCCACAATATTCTTGCCAGCAAGTTAAGGGATTGTGGATTGGATAAATGGACGGTAAGATGGATAGAAAGATGGCTAGAAGGCCGGGCCCAGCGGGTAGTGATCAATGGCTTGATGTCAGGATGGCGGTTGGTTTCTGGTGGAGTGCCCCAAGGTTCGGTTCTAGGACCGGTTTTGTTCAATATCTTTATTAATGATCTGGATGAGAGGATGGATTGCACCCTCAGCAAGTTTGCAGATGACACTAAGCTGGGGGGAGAGGTAGATACGCTTAAGGGCAGAGATAGGGTACAGAATGACTTAGACAAATTGGAGGATTGGACCACAAGAAATCTGATGAGGTTCAACAAGGACAAGTGTAGACTCCTGCACTTGGGACGGAAGAATCCCAAGTATAGTTACAAGCTGGGGACCAACCGGTTAAGTAGTAGTTCTGCAGAAAAGGACCTGGAGGTTACAGTGGATGAGAAGTTAGATATGAGTCAACAGTGTGCCCTTGTAGCCAAGAAGGCTAATGGCTTATTAGGTTGCATTAAGAGGAGCATTGCCAGCAGATCCAGAGATGTCATCATTCCCCTTTATTCGGCTTTGGTGAGGCCGCATCTGGAGTATTGTGTCCAATTCTGGGCCCCCCACTACAAAAAGGATGTGGACGCATTGGAGAGGGTCTAGCGGAGGGCAACCAAAATGATTAGGGGGCTGGAGCATATGACTTATGAGGAGAGGCTGAGGGACTTGTGTCTGTTTAGCCTGCAGAAGCGAAGAGTGAGGGGGGATTTGATAGCAGCCTTCAACTTCCTGAAGGGAGGTTCCAAAGAGGATGGAGAAAGGCTGTTCTCAGTAGTGACAGATGGCAGAACAAGGAGCAATGGTCTCAAGTTGTGGTGGGAGAGGTCCAGGTTGGATATTAGGAAAAACTATTTCACTGGGAGGGTGGTGAAGCACTGGAATGGGTTACCTAGGGAAGTAGTGGAGTCTCCATCCCTAGAGGTGTTTAAGTCTCGGCTTGACAAAGCCCTGGCCGGGTTGATTTAGTTGGAATTGGTTCTGCGTAGAGCAGGGGGCTGGACTTGATGACCTTCTGAGGTCTCTTCCAGTTCTATGATTCTGTGTGTGAGGTACTGGCTCTAGGGCGATGGTGGTCACTGTGCTGGCCACATCCTTCTCCTTCTCCTTCTCCTTAGCTGGGATCCCTAGATGGGCAATGACAGATGTCTCCTGCCCTGAGTCCACTACTGGGGTGGGAAAGGGGCTGCCTTCCCCCCCCCCCTCAGGATGTGTTGCAGGTCTTCATAAAAGGGGCAGAAGTGGGGTTCTGCCCTGGAACATGAGCTGCACTCCCTTGCCCTGTTGTAGGCCTGCTGGAGCTCTTTAACTTTATTCTGGATCTGCTCCTGGGTCTGGATATGGCCCTTTGTGGCCAGGCTCTCAGCCATCCAGCTATCGATATTGGCATTGCGCTTTCTGTAACAGAGATCCTGCAGGTTCTCCTCTTTGCCCCACACCTCGATAAGAGCCAGGATGGTGCATGCCTCTTGCGGCCCATGGCAGGCTCCAAGGAGCCTTGTGAGTGCTCCCTGGGATGGGCAGAGAGCTCTTGGGGAGGGAAGAGGTTGGGGGGTCTGCCATGATGGCCAGATGTCAAGCACTGGCAATTAGAATGTGGCTGGAGGCTGTGAGGGCCAGCGTCCTGCCACAAGCCCTTTTCCCTGTGTCTGCAGCTTTAAGATCTGCAGGGGAAGAGGAACTATAGAGTCCTGAGGCGTGTGGACGGAGTGGCCAGCAGGGCACCTGTGGGATTTCCTGGAGGCCTCTTTTTTCAAAAAAGCTCCGCCTTATTCCTTGTGGAACGAAGTTTACTAATGTCAGAAAAAGCCGTCCGTTATTTCATTTTTCTTTCAAAATAATGCAGTCGCTGTGGAGATGCTAGAATTGTTTTTCCGGAATAATGGTTGTTATTCCAGAATAACAGTGCAGTGTAGATGCACCTGTTATGTGGGGTTCTTTCAACCCAAACCTCTCAGTAACTTTTACTTACTGCGAGGTGGTGTCAGGAAATAATTCAGGGGAGACATGGTCATCCGACCGATAGATGGATGGTACAAACAGGACAACACAAGAGCTAAACTTTACTTAGTCTCAAGCACTTTCACACTCTGCAACAGGTTAGTAAAATACCCCCACCCTCAATAATTACCGAAGTTGAGTGTGGCTCTTGAGTGACACCGAGGAGGCTTCCGATAGCCAGTCTTCCATCTGCCGGTGGGGACGAAGATGCGTCCAGGAGTGAAGAGTCCTCAAGAAGTCCTCGAGGCATCCCTCCAGGTGTTTCCAAAATTGTCCCACCTAACTCAAACTTTCCTTCCCTAATTATCCATTAGTATTACAAGAACATGTCACTCAAAAACTTGTTAAACAAGCACTTTTTAAAGGTTAGGCAAGAGGTTTTCTTTTGATCATCACTTTCACCAGATATATTTTTTTTTTCAGAGACTTCATGCTCGGGGGCCCTGATAGATATATGTTTTAGGGCATTTAGAAAAACTTCCTGTTTTTCTTAATGTATAGGTCAGCAATTTCACTAGAGATTTGGGCCTCAGAAGGATGCGGGGTCAAGCTGCCCTCTCTGTGGCATCCAAACTCCCTCTTCTTCCCCCTCCCTGACTTGGTCATGCTGTCTAGGCCTATTTGGGGCCTGTTAGCTTGGTTGCTAAAGTTTAAGCAGTAAGCAATAGTAGTTCAGGTACATTACTGGATTTGCCGAAATCTCCTCGTAGACGCCCTAAGAAAGCTAAAATTAAAGTAATATGCAGATAAGTTGTACAATAAATAACTACAATTTAAATAAGAACATCAGAAAGTTGAAATATATTCTTTTTTTCTCCCAGTGCTCCTCAATGACTCTTTTGAAAATCTCAGTTCTTTCATTCACCGTGGGATCTTGTACACAGAACTGTGTCACTGGACATTCGCAATCTGTGACTTTGAAAATGCACTAGCTCTGGACAGGTGATTGGATTTTTAATATATATTTTATATCATTTTGAATTAGCTATGGCGGGGTGGGGAGGAGTTATGTCCATTTCCATCTATCTGTTTCTGTCTATCTAATTATTGCTATGACCTCCATCAGTCCAGTATGATGACTTACAAACATTTATGAATGTATCCTTTATGAAACAGAAAATAGTGTTGTTATTCTTATGTTAGAGATGGGATACTGAGCATTAGATAGATTAACCTGGGATTTTCAAAAGTGTGTAAGTGCTTCAAGGACATGTTTTGAAAATTCCACTCTCATAGACTTGCTAGAGTGTACATGAGAAGGATAATATGGTCTTCTGCCTACCAGTGTAGTGTATTAAGCTCAGTATTATCCTTCCTCTTATTTGTTGGAAAACTATAAGTATTTTCTATAGCCCACCCACAGTGCTGGACATCTGAGCTGCTTGCCTCTGACTGCAGCTTTTCAAAGATGGATCAATGATTTGGCTCCACATTCCTGCTTACTGCAAGAATCTCTGCCTTCATGCCAGGAGTCAGGCAGTTTCTGTTGTTCCTGCTCTTATTTTAGCAATTTGAGCTGTTCCTGCCCAGCCTTTGGACACTGAGCAGCATTTCTTCCAACGTTTCTTCTCATCTCTGGGTCAATTAACCCATCAGGGCTTTAACCCTTTCTGAGCCTGTGCTGTCTCACTTTGGCATCTCTACACCTTGCTGGTGTGGTGAGCAGCCAAGAAAGCACAGGGTTAAATCCAGACAATGCTCTGTTGGTGAAGCAGCCTTCCCAACCTTGAGGATGAGTGATGTCCAGCCTATCTCCAGCTTTCTCTTCCTATATCTGTTAAGATTTAGGGCTATGGGTCAAGCAGCTAAGGCCCCTGACTCATCAAGCCAACCATGACTCCAGTGTGTGTGGGGAGAATGGAACAGAAACCCCAGTTCAGAGCAGAGAGAAGCTTTAAAAGTGAGCAGGACCCAGACCACTCAAGAGAGGCATTAAGTCCCAAGGAACCTCTGCAGAACAAAGAGGGACAGTAGTGGATCCACAGATCCCCCAAATCTTAAAGTGGTCCTAAACAGCCCCCTCCATCCCAAGATGATCCAGCAGGCTCTGATTTAGGAGCTCCTCTTCCAGGGGGAGCTTAGATTCTATAGGGAAGACTCTGCAACCTCTTCAAGGGCTCCAGGCTCACAGGAAGGCTAACTACAAAAGTTCTCATCAGAACTGCAGCAAAACTTCTTTACCCCCAAAGCGAAAGAAAAAGCACTAAAATAAGGAGGTAGTGTGTTTTATTCTCGTCTCCCTCCTTAATATCTACAAGGGAAAGTAGGCTGTCTGGTCTTGAACAGAAATAGGCTGGAAGAAAAATGCAGGAAAGATTTTTTTCCTAAGACATATCAAGGTATGTGCAACAAGATTTTTTCCGTGATTCAAATACAACTTGAGCAGGCTCCTGAAGGTAAGCCTGAATAAGTTTCTCTCCTCAAAATCTTCCTATAAGGCAGCAATACTCTTTCACTCATTCTTCAGAAAGTTATTAGGGATGAGTGGAACAAGCATGATAAGACATTAACAAGAGTAACCTCATGCTGCATAACATTCAATAAATAAAGGGCTTTGTTGCTGACTTACCAAAGGTGGACACTACTGTAACATCCTTCACAAGGGTTATGATTATTCTCTTAGAGGAAAAGGACTCCTCTAAAGGACTCTATGGTTAGAAAGTTGGAGGCCACTCACAAAAAGGACTTTGAAGCCACCACTGCCATCTTCCAAGCATATTTGGCATCTATATACTTTGCAAGAACATCTCTTCTGGCTGGAAAAGCTTAAAGCCCTTAAGGGCAGAGATCACCCTGACTTTGGTTCCATTTGAAAGAAAGTCTCCCTAGCAACAGTGCTTGTAGTTGACATTTCAGTAGATTCAATAAGGTTCTCAGCCCAATTTATGGCTTCCAGCTCAGTAGCCAAGAACAGCCTATGGCTCGATCATTGGAAGGAGAACACTAACTCTTAACAGGTCCTATACTCAACCAAGTTTACAAGCAACAGATTCTTGAAGGGAAAACAGTGAAAGTGAGGATCAGAGGGAAAGCTTAAACTCCATAGGAAATCCATCTTCTTAAAAATCCACTTTCTGATAAAGATTGCATAGACCTCCCCACTCCAAACTGAAGCTAAAGGTCAGAATATCCTACATGAATGTTTATCAACTACAGACAAATAGCACAGAGGGTGAGGGATCCACCCCATCCATTCTTCACTCAGTAATCCAGTTATAGCAACCCCAGAAAATACAATCTGATCCAGAATGAAATGTTTCATCTTCTTCATATTGTATTGATAGAATATGTTCTCTTAGAAGAAAGGTTCTCTGGGCTCTACTGCATTTTTTTTTATTGTGTAGAAATGCACAGGATGAGGGCAGGAGTTGGGGAGTATTATTAGAGCAAATTCTGATTCAAAAGTCTTAACAAGTAGATGAAGAAAATGAAGTTTCAGATGGAGACACTGGCCTCTATAGTATCCTCCCTGTCTCAGTGGGACTTCTTGACTTCAGTAGATCTAATAGATGCTTAGCTCCAACATCCACAAGTGCTGGTTGAAGGATTTAGCTAGATCCTGAGAACGATGTTAAAGAAGTTAATTGCTCAGGATCCTGGTCACTGGGATTAGTTTATTTCTCCCATGTTATTTGCTATCTACTTCATTCTTCCCTTTTGAACTCTAATATGGGAGACAGTCCCTAGGAATTATCGAGCTGGCCCATCATATATGGGAGGACCAGGTTACTCTGATGGAGAATGCTATACACCACATGCTTGAAGCCCCCGGAGAGGCTCAAAACCCTATTGACCTTTGCCAAAGAAAATGGCCTCACTGCTCACTTAACCCAGGAGGCAGCCTATAACAAAGGGGTGCATATTTAAGATGGGTGATTGGATATTTCTACTCCTGACTGCAGAGTTCAAGTTACTTGCTAAATGCAGGGGCTATATGAAGTACTCCACCATGTTCGACCACTTAACTACTAAATCAGGCAACCTGACAAGAGGAACATA
Source organism: Pelodiscus sinensis (assembly GCF_049634645.1). Lineage (NCBI taxonomy): Eukaryota > Metazoa > Chordata > Testudines > Trionychidae > Pelodiscus > Pelodiscus sinensis. The sequence goes on along the minus strand of NC_134714.1, from coordinate 46,123,210 downwards.
ATCCAGGTCTACTAGATTAATCTTCTGAAGATATGGAAGAGCAGGGTATATTTATTACTCCTTACCCCCGAGCCTATCCTGGGACCTCAAGTGTCCACCTCACTGATTCCAGATCCTATACAGATGGGAGAACTTAGTTGCTTAGAATAGAAGGTGCATGCAGGAAGCTTAGTAAAAGCTTTCTTGACAGTGTTTATCTCCCAGCTGAGGTGGACTCATTTGTGCAACACTATATCCAAACAGAGCCTGGGAAACTTGTCTAGGAGAACCAATGGCCACTCTCCCACAAAATACATGAGTCCATGAGGCAAAAGTTCCATGCAATGTCAGAATTAGGAGTCACTGAAGAATCTCTAAATGGCTGTACCAAGCTGGATGGCTGGACAGCAGTATCTGATTTTATGTAGACTTCAGAAAGATCAGTGCTACCTCCAAATTTGATGACTACTACATGCTGATGAGATAGTAGACCAGCTGGATGAGGCCTGATATATCACCTCATTCGTCCTAACCAAGGGATATTGCCAGATCCTACTTCATCAGAATCATGGGATAAAAATGCCTTTGCCACACCTTTTGGCCTCAGTGATTTTAGGTATATGGCTTTTGGCCTCCACCATGTCCCAAAATGTTTTAATTGCTCATGGAACAAGTTATTCCACCCCTCTGGCTCAGATGGAACAGACTATTTAGAATCATAGAATTATAGGGCTGGAAGAAACCTTGGGAGGTCATTGAGTCCAGCCCTCTGCCCAAAGCAGGACCAATCCCAACTAAATCATCCCAGCCAGGGCTTTGTCAAGCCATGGGTTAAAAACCTCTAGGGATGGAGATTCCACCACCTCCGTAGGTAACCCATTCCAGTGCTTCACCGTCCTCCTATTGAAATAGTTTTTCCTAATATCCAGCCTAGACCTCCCCCACTGTAACTGGAGACCATTGCTTCTCACTATAGAGAATAGCCTCACTCCATCCTCTTTGGAACCTCCCTTCAGGAAGTTGAAGGCTGCTATCAAATCCCCCCTCACTCTTCTTTTCTGCACACTAAGCCCAGATCTCTCAGCCTCTTCTCATGTGCTCCAGCCCCCTAATAATTTTGGTTGCCCTCTGCTGGACCCTATCCAATGCGTCCACATCCTTTCTGTAGTGGAGGGCCCAGAATTGGAAGCAATACTCCAGATGTGGCCTCACCAGTGCTGAATAAAGGGGAATAATCACTTCTCTAGATCTGCTGACAATGCTCCTCCTTAGATGATGTGGACTTCTACAGCTGAGATTGAGAGGGACATCTAGCTCAAATCACCTCTGTATTTGGTTTATATGGGAAATTGGACTAATTGCAAACTCAGCCAAGTGTAAGATTAGGAAAGAAGAAACAATCTAACTAGGGTATACTTTAGGGAAAGGTCAGACCATGTCCCTTGTGCACAAAGTCTAGGCCACAGAGCACAAAGTCCAGGCTCCTATATCCCATGGTTCAAAGATTTTTGATGCTGTCAGCTTACTACAACCAATTTGAACCAGGTTTTGATGCTAGCAGCCCTACCCCTGAAACCTCTTCAAAGAGCCTGCCTTTGTCAATGCCGACTTCTTCAAAAGAATTCATTTTGCAAAGCAGTGCCTCAGAAACAAGACTAAGCACAATGTCTTCCCAGGTAGCAAATGGAGAGGAACATACAGTACTCTGTCTGAACTATAAGTGCAGAGTGAGGAGAGCTCACCCAAAATGCTCATTTTTTCCCTGGAGTTGGGAGCAGGAGAGACAATTCACTAGCTCTGGTTCACCAGGTACCATCTGGAGGGGAAGGATATGTGATGAGATATACAAACCCCATATGGGACAACAGGGATTAAGGAGCTATTCTGGGCCTAGACCAGGGGTGGGCAATCATTTTTGATGGGGAGCCACTCCAAGATTTTGGAAAGTGGTTGAGAGCTGCACTCTTCCATGATATTAATGGAGGAGATACAGGGTCTGGGATGGAGGTTGGGTGCAGAGGGGAGCTTGGGTAAGGGATTGGTGTGCAGGAGAGAGACTGGAGTCTGGGAGGGAGTTTAGGTGAAGAAGGCAGTTGTGACCTAGGGGAGGGGTCTGGAGTGCAGGGGCTTGGAAATGTGACCTAGGGTGGAAGGGGATTGTGATCTGGGTCTGGAGATTGGGGTGACACATCTGGGAGGGAGTATGGCTTCAAGAGGGGAACAGAGTGTTTGCTTATGTTGAGGGTGGGAAAGAAGATTGGGGCAGGGAGAGGCTGGGGTGCCGGAGGCAGGCTGTGGCCAAGAGACTTACCAGTCAGCAGCCAAACCAACTTGCCTGCTTGCCTAGCCATTGAATAACTGAGCCGAGGAGAGGGGGTGTGATTCTTCTTGGCTGCCTGTTATTCAAACAATCAGCTCCCATTAGCTGATTTCTGGCCAGAAACTGGCCAGTGGGATTGTGCTGGAGGCAGGGCAGCTCCTGAAATTTCCCCCTTCCCCTCCAGTTTTGAAACAGAAAGGAACCCCTGCAGCTGCATTTCTGCACAGTGCACAGGGCTGCAGTGCAAGCAGATGAGCCTGCCTGGGGCTTCCCACTGCCTCTGCAGGCTGGACCTGGTGGCTTGGTGGGCTCCTGCCTGTGGGCCGTATTTTGCCCAGGCCTGGCCTAGGCAGTTCAATCCTGCAAGACATGCATAGGTTAGAGAAGGAGCTTCAAAGGGGAACAGAGCAACTATTGTTGGTGGACCAAGGAAGACAGTAGACCTTCAACCTTTTTCAGTTCTTGAGGAAAGGGCTGACCTGAAGGTAGAAGTTTCCAAGATGACCATTTGCCTGAAAGTCACCTAAGGGAAGGAAGGGCCAGATTCAGGCACATCCTAAGATGGAATCATTCTCCTCTGTTTCTTATTTCCCCTTTCTTTTTGTATATGGACTACCCTGGAAAGAGAGAGACTTTCATAGAATCAAAGAACACTAGAACTGGAAGGGACCTCAAGAGGTCATCGAGTCCAGTCCCCTGCCTTCATGGCAGGACCCATTACTGTCTAGACCATCCCTGATAGATATCTATCTAACCTGCTCTTAAATATCTCCCAAGATGAAGATTCCACAACCTCCCTAGGCAATTTATCCCAGTGTTTAACCACCTGACAATTAGGAAATTTTTCCTAATGTCCAACCTAAACCTCCCTTGCTACAGTTTAAGCCCGTTGTTTCTTGTCCTATCCTCAGAACATTTTTTCTCCCTCCTCTTTGTGACACCCTTTTAGATACCTGAAAACCGCTATCATGTCCCCTCTCAGTCTTCTCTTTTCTAAACTAAACTAACCCAATTCTTTCAGTTTTCCTTCATAGGTCATGTTCTCTAGACCTTTAATCATTTTTGTTGCTCTTCTTTGGATCTTCTCCAATTTCTCCACATCTTTCTTGAAATGTGGTGCCTAGAACTGAACACAATACTCCAATTGAGGCCTGATCAGCACAGAGTAGAGCAAAAGAATGACTTCTTGTGTCTTGTTCACAACACTCCTGTTAATGTATCCCAGAATCATATTTGCATTTTTTTGCAACAGCGTCACACTTTTGATTCATATTTAGCTTGTGGTCCACTATGACCTCTAGATCCCTTTCTGCAGTACTCCTTTCTAGACAGTCGCTTCCCATTCTGTATGTATGAGATTGATTGTTCTTCCTAAGTGGAGTACTTTGCATTTGTCCTCATTAAACTTCATCCTATTTACCTCAGACCATTTCTCCAGTTTGTCCAGATCATTTTGAATTATGACCCTATCTTCCAAAGCAGTTGCAACCCCTCCCGGATTGGTATCATCTGCTAACTTAATAAGCATATTCTTTATGCCAATATCTTAATAGTTGATGAAGATATTTAACAGAACCAGTTCCAGCTGGCATATCTCTCTAGGGGGTGTGGGAAGAAGGGGGAAGACTTCTCATGCTCCTCCACCCCAGGCCAATCTGGGTGGGGAAAGAAGCACAAGAAGTCTCCTGGCCCTGCCTCTTCCGCCTGAGGCCTTGCTGGTTCTGGGGTGGCCCTGGGCCATTTCAGGAATTTCTGAAGTGGCCCCCTTTTAAAAACTATTGCCCACCCCGATCTAGGAGAAAGTCCAAGGAATGCTGATGAAACACGACTTGCATCTTACACCTTTTAATAAACATCCATGAAAAAAGGTGCAGACCGTGTTTTGAGGTCACTGATCATGCATATATATACAGTGTTCAAAGGAATTAAAAAGGTAATTAGTAATGCATTTGATGTGTGCTACGTAAGCAAATATGTGTAACTTCAAAGCCTAGCTTTTGACTATTTACAGATGTGTTTTTATAGTACCATAATAATTAGATGAAATCTGTTGTATTGGTCATTGATGTATACAATAAAGTGTTTTATAATGTATAACAAAATGAAAAATAAGAATCTTTATTTTTTAGTGGTATTGCCTTGGCTTACATAAATATTGGCTTGATTTTACTTTTACATTTGGAAAATTACTATGAAGCTATTCGACAGTTCTCTAAGGCCATTGGTATTGAGCCCACAAACAGTAGAACTTATATATGTAGAGCTCAAGCATATTATAAGGTATTTTATCTTCTGTTTTTTAAATCATTATAACACTACTTATACATTTCATAGATACTATGAAAAACATTTAAATATATATTCATGCCTTACATACATGCATAAGTTTTTGTATATATTGATTTCTATGGGATAACTTGCAATGTATAAAATTAAGCACATATGTAAATCTCTGCAGGGTTGGGATCAAAAGCAGTAACAGATAATCCCATTTGTAGTAACTGTAGTTGTAAAGCCTTCTTCCATGACCTGAATATTTAGAGCTCTGAGGTCTGTTTTAGAGCCTTACCTAGCCATCTATCTGTGGAATGTTTAAAATAATAGTAGTGAAGTAAAATGAATAGATAAGCTTTTATAAAATATAAAAGCAATTTAGGAAGTTTGCCTATTTGTATCTTTTATCAGGATAAAGGGTCCCTGTACTGTTATATGCATTTGTTTTAGTGTCAACCTTAGTGGTAGGCAGAACAGAAAATCCTGAACTCAGGTGTTGGTTGATAAGTGAAGCCAAAGTTGATTTTAAAATAAAATATTTACTAATGGTATTTATGCATGATGTGGAAGTCATTCTGTGTTCTCTAATTATTTAAAACTTAAAAAGACAGCATATCCATTAATTTACATGTTTTATTACAAAGGAATCTCTTGTAGGGAAGAATACATTAAATGGGATAACAAGTGATTAGAGAATATGTATGAGTAACTGAATTATTTTTTTGTAAATAACAGGTGCACAATTTACAGAATGCATTAAGAGATATAAATCGAGCCATTCATCTTTATCCAACTGAATCCCATTTATGCATAATGAGGTAGGGAAATTATCATTTGGAACTTAAAAAGTATTCCACTTTACATCTGTTGTTTTCAATAACAGCAGGCTTGTTTAATAGATATCTTAATATAGCTGTTGTTTTTACTATGTTTCAATGTAGAAAAGTATAGATAATAATAATAATGAGATGGTAATAATATTTAAATAGTACCTTTCATTCTTTACAAACTATATCCATGTAGTAGCACCTCACTGATGTTACCTTTGGGACAAAAAGAAGGATCCAGCATCATATACAGGATGCCACTTAACAAATTGTTCATTCAAGGGTTGGGAAAGGGCGAATATGAATATGCACAGTAACAACAGGGCACCTTTACACACTTCTAAATTTAATAATTTAAATGTCCACTCAGAGTGGATAAATACTTCAGTGTCCTTTCTGAAGAATTGATGCAGTAAAAGAAGGGTGAGGGGTTAAGTCCAGTCTTGCCCCTAGACTTAAGGCTATGAGAGTAGGGGGGATAAATATTTAAAACCTGATATTTAACTGTTCTCTCCAGCTTAGCCTGAAAGCTCCATTTTTGTGTAGTTTCACTCATCTTCTATGTAAATGTTTCTTTCATCACAGAAAATAATTTTGCTAAATATCTTCCCTCTCATAGTCTTTTTTATACTCTTTTTTTATAGTCTCAAGTTTCTACCACTATTGGTTCTTTTTTCCTTCCCTGTTCTCAGAAGCCAAATACAAGCTTCCTAGTCTGTTCATGAATGACCTGATTTTTTTCTGTATGGTTTATGGGTTTTGTGTAAGCCTCATAAGGCTTGCTTAGAACCATTGCACCATTTGGCATACCAGTATCCTGCCTGTTGCTACAGGTATGTACAGTATGAGAAACTCTCATTAGGCTGGTGCAGATTTCCAAAACTCTGTGAAAAGTTAAAAAGCAACAAATGGTCTGGTAGCACTTTATAGTCTAACAAAACATGTAGATGGTATCATGAGCTTTCGTGGGCACAGCCCACTTCTTCAGAATACTGGTTATCTGAAGAAGTGGGCTGTGCCCACGAAAGCTCATGATACCATCTACATGTTTTGTTAGTCTATAAAGTATTACCAGACCATTTGTTGTTGTTTAAGTTTATCCTGTGCAGACTAACTTGCCTACCCCCTGAAGCTCTGTGAAAACTGACATTGACCAGTGAATCCATATGGTTCCTAATATATGCATAAAATGCATTTAATTATTAATTCTTTCACTCCTCCCAAATTGTGAAAGGTATCAGCCCTGGCTAAGTCAAACAACAGTTTTCACTTGTGGAGCACCAAATCAGATATCCAAAAAGGCAACACACAGAAATCTACTGGCGAACACTTTAACCTGCCTGGGCACTCATTAATGCATCTCAAAGTCACCATGTGTTCCAGGCCAATTCCACAACCCAAATATCAAGGGAAGGTTGGAACTTAACTTCATTTACAAGTTTGATTCCTATCAGAGAGGAATAAATAAAGACATTGGCTGGCTCTAGCACACTGCCTTCCACATCCTAATGACTTAACCAACCAAACAGTGGGTGCTTAAAGAGGTGCAATTTGTTCTTATCAGCTTCTTGTAACTTGAACTATCTAATTCACTATTTTTTTTCTTCCTCCCATCCTCTACCTCTCTCTCCTCCCCTCCCCCTCCTTCCCTTATTTATTCTGAGATCTGGACTTTTAAAACTCCAGCCATCTGAAGAAAGGAGTTGTGCCCACGAAAGTGCATAATACCATTTACATGTTTTGTTAGTGTTTAAGGTGCTGCAAGACTATTCATAGTTTTTAAAGTTTTTCCAGTTACAAACTAACTTGCCTACCTCTCTGAAGCTTTTAAAAAGTGAGAATATCTAAGGGTATGTCTGATGGACCCAGCGGGGTCTGCACTGCCCCAGGGGGGGCCTCTCTCCCTCCGGGGCCAGGACGGCAGACCGGCGGCGCAGACGGCCGGGACAGCCTCGGCAGGACCGAGACCCAGTGTGGCGGAATGCGCGCGGCCCCGCCGCGGCGCACAGGCCGGACCCCAAAGGGGCGTTCTGGCTACGCGGCTCAGGAAGGAGCGAGGGGCAAACCTCCTGACCCCAGGTGCAGCGTCCCGGAGCGTGAGGATGCCAGGGGAGTGGGATTACCCCGCACGGCGTCTCTCCCTGGGCCGCTTGAAAAGCGGACGGGCAAGCTGTCTAGGGGCGGCTCAGGGAGGAGCCACTGACCCCTCCCTGGGAAGATGAACATCCTGCCCCGTTGGAGGAATGAAGGAGCAACGCTGCGGCCTCCAGGGCACCGACCTGATGTGGTGGAAGACGCAGGAAGGATGAGTGCCTAGGTTGGGTCCGCAGGCGGGTTAGCAAAGGACGGGGATGGAAGAAGCCTGGGGCAGAGTGCTTCTGGCGCTCGTGGGCAGGTGAGTTTTGGGGATCAACCCCACCTGTTGTGGAGGGAATGCACTAATCCCTCCATTTAGGGTCCCTGGCTGGGACCCGGTGGAGAGGGTGGGCCTGAGTCCCACACTCCCCCCTCTCCACTCTCAACCTATTCAACCTGCCCCATTAGGCTGGAGTTCCCAGGAGTCGGGTGACTCCGGATGTGGTACAGGCGACTGCTGCCCGTACAGGATGGGCCTTAGGGGATAGGACCCCAGAACCCTTAACAAGGGTAGAACCCCAGAACCCTTATTGGGGATAGAACTCTAGGACCCTTAACGAGGTTGTGGCAGTGGGTCCGCTGAACTCCCTTGCTGATCCAGCAATAAGTGATCACACTCGTGAACTCCGCCACGAGGGATCGGACCCCAAGATACAAACCCCAACTCTGATGGTGGGTTCGCAGAACCCCCCCGCTCCAGCGAGAGGGGGCACTCGCACCCAGTGAATCCGTCACAACTGGTGGAGAATGTGAGCAACATTGTGACCCACAGAGACCAAATGACCAGGTGTTCGGCAAGTGTTTAGAGCCACAGATGGGACGGACTCTGCCGACCTGATGGAGCGGAGGCAATTGCTGGAGTGGCTCGTGGAGAGTCAACATCAACAGCAATGGGCCCAGCAGGAACAACAGACCCAACTTGTCCAGCAACTAGCTGCTCAATTCCAGGAACACCAGCGATACCTGATGATGGAGTTAGTGGCCCAACAAGACAAATGGTGCCAGACGGTTGAGAAGAAGTTGGAGGTACCGGTGGGAGTTACCACGAGTCACAGGGATGAACCAGGGTTGCCCTTACACCTCACCAAGTTAGGCCCCCAAGACGACCCAGAAGCCTCCCTCACGACATTTGAGCAAGTGGCCACTGCAGCATGCTGGCCACCTAAGCAATGGGCCACCTTGTTGGCAACATACTCGAGCGGATCCGCCCAGCTGGCATACTGTAGTCTGTCGGTCGGTGATGCCTTGAATTACCACAAAGTGAGGGAGGCGATACTTGATCAGCTGGGGCACTCCCCGGAGACCTGCCGCAAGAGGTTCCAGCAAGAACAGTTTAAAACAGGGAATCGACCTCGTGCAGTAGCCCAGTGTCTCCAAGAATGGGGGGGCCAGATGGCTGGAACCAGAACATAAAACAGGCACCCAGGTGTTGGAGATGGTCATAATGGGGCAATTTATACACATCCTTCCTCGAAAGAGGCAGAGGTGGATGTGAAGAAACCAGCCCACGATGCTTAACGAGGCAGTGAACTTGATGGAGGCCCACCTAATGGCCGAGATAGCGGAAGGAGGCAGTAGATGGGAGGCATTACCTGGCCCAAAGGTAGGGCAGCTGAGGCTCTAAAGCAAGCCCACAGGGAAGGGACAACCCCAAGGTACCCGCCGGGGTTGGGACAACACCCCCAGATTGGCACCTGTATGGCCTGCCAAGGCTCCAGAAAAGCCAGAAGGGGACGAAGCACCGGAAGGGGCCCAGAGGGAAATGAGGCCAGGCCCTCGGGGGTCCTGCTTCCAGTGTGGCCAAGAAAGGCATTTCAAGTGGGACTGCCCACTCATGGACTGTACCTTAAGCCGAGATGAGCGGGCCGGCTCCAATCCCGCCCCTGGTTTGGGTAGGGACCAGTGTATCAGTAAATTAAAGGTAGAAGGCCAGTGGACCGAGGTCCTAGTAGACTCGGGCTTGACAGTGACCCTGGTGCAGGCCGACCTAGTGCCCCGAGAATGGCTGGAAGGGGAACCGGTATGGATGCGATGCATCCACGGGGACGTGAAAGCTTACCCGACGGTCTGGGTCTGAATAACAGGAGGCGACCAAGATCGAGTATAGGGAAGGCCGCGACTCTGTCCTACCCCGTGTTAGTAGGACGGGATTGGCCGGGGTTCGGGCAGTTACTACAGAACCAAGGCCAACAGAGCATGGAGAAGAGTACCCAGGAAAGCACTGAGAAAAAGGCACTGGGAGGCCCAATAAGTGGAGCATCTTGCTTAGGGGTGGAGTCGGCTCCAGACTTCGTGACGCAGTAGAGACAGGATCCCACGCTCCAAAATGCATGGGACCAGGCTATCATGCCTGAGGAGCCAGAGGGGACCCGGGACTTCCAAATTCAAGGCCTCCACTTTCAGGTACTGAATGACCGCTTGTACCGGGTGACGGGAGAAAGGGGGTGGAGAAGTGAAACAGTGGTCCCGGTGCAGTTCCACCAGGAAGTACTGGAACTCAGGCATGCAAACCCCTGGTCGGGACATTTGGGACGGGAAAAAATGTTAGCCTGAGTGCTACAAAGGTTTTATTGGCCAGGGGTGTTCCGGGCTGTGCAGGACTTTTGTGAGTCATGCCCAGGGTGTCAAAAGACCGCCCCGGCCCAGGTGCCGAGGGCGCCTTTTGTGCCCTTACTAATAATCGTGGTGCCATTCGATGAGTGGCTTTGGATCTAGTGGGGCCCCTGGAGCCCTCCGGGAGAGGACCCCGGTATATAATGGTAGTCCTCTACTACACGACCCGCGCTACTCCAGGCCGTCCCCCTGAGGAACAGCAGGGCCCCTATCTTAGCCAGGGAGTTAGTAAAAATGTTCTCAAGGGTTGCGTTACCCCAGGAAATTCTAACCGACCAAGGAATGAACATTACCTCCCGGGTCATGAGGGAGCTGTGCCAGATGTTGAAAATCAAACATTGCAGACCTCCGTGTATCACCTGCAAACCGATGGACTGGTTGAACGGTTCTCAATGGTTCAACCAGACGCTAAAAGGGATGTTGAGAAGGTTCATGCACGACGATCCCTGGGGATGGGACCAAATGCTCCCAGGCCTCCTGTTCGCCATGCGAGAGGTCCTCCAGTTGTCTACCAGCTTTTCCCCCTTCGAGTTGCTATACGGACTACGCCCTCGAGGAATCTTGGACCTACTGAGGGACGGGTGGGAGACCCAACCCATGACCGGATGCGGGACCGTCCAGTATATTACCCAACTGTGCGAGAAGCTAAGCCGTCTGGGGGAATATACACGCTTAAATCTGGAGGAAAGCCAGAGGAGACAGGCACGGTATTATAATGCCAATGCACACCAACAAGAGTTCCAACCCGGGGACCGAGTAATGCTCCTGTTACCCACGCGGGAGTCCAAGCTGCTGGCACAATGGCAAGGACCTTTTGAGATGGTCAAGAAGGTAGGCGAGGTAGACTATGAAGTGAGGCTGTCGGGCCGCCGACGAGACACCCAAGTTTTCCATATTAACCTGTTGAAGAAGTGGGTTCCTTGGGAGGTCCTGATGATCGCACCACCGTCAGAGGGAGATGAACTTGGGCCATGGGGCGGGGACGAAGAGGAAACGCCAGGGGTCCACCTAAACACCGAGCTGACGACCCTGCAACAAGAGCAACTGAGAGGTATCCTACAGCGGTACCAGGAAATCCTCACAGCTCAGCCTGGACGGACAACCCTGGGAGTTCACCAGATAAACAGAGACCGGCAAGACCGTGCGAGAACCCCTTTGGCCGTTGCCCCAGAAAGTATGGGATACGGTGAAGAAGGAGATCCAACTAATGCGACACTGGGGGATGATAGAGGACTCTAACACTGAATGGCAGAGCCCGATCGTTCTGGTGCCGATGTCCGACGGGTCAACCCGTTTTTGCATCGATTTTTGGAAGGTCAACTCTATATCCTGCTTTGATGTGTACCTGATGCCAAGGGTGGATGAGCTCCTGGAACGGCTAGGGAAGGCCGCCTATATATCAACTCTAGACCTCTCAAAAGGATACTGGCAGATACCGTTGGACCCCGAAGCCAGGGAAAAGACGGCCTTCTCCACCCCATTCAGCCTGTTCCACTTCATGACTATGCCCTTCAGCCTCCACGGGGCCGCCGCCACTTTCCAGCAGGAGATGGATCGGTTGCTGACACCCCACCATGAATACTCGGCTGCGTATATAGACGACATTGTCATCTACAGTCAGACCTGGGAGGACCACCTGGGACACTTGGAGAAGGTACTTGCCTCCCTAGATAAGGCAGGTCTCACGGCAACCCCAAAAAAATGCCACCTTGCGCAGAGGGAGGTTTCCTATTTAGGCTATACCATGGAGGAGGAGGGGGGGCAAACTGAAGCCGCTTTGTAGCAAGGTGCAGGTGTTGCGGGACTACCCGACCCCACCACAAAAAAACAAATACGGCAGTTCCTGGGGCTTTTAGGTTATTATAGGAGTTTGTGCCACAGTTTGCCACTTCGGCGGCACCCCTAACTGAGATGACAAAGAACACCGAGCCAACGAGAGTGCGGTGGAACCCGCAAGCCAAACTAGATTTCTGGACATTAAAAGAAAAACTGTCGGGGGCCCCGGTACTGACTCAACCCAATTTCGATAGGCCCTTTCTCCTATATACAGATGCCTCCGATGTGGGACTAGGTGCAATACTGGCGCAGGAGCACCGGGGAGAGGAACACCCCATCCTGTACCTCAGTCGGAAGCTCCTACCCCAAGAGCGAAGCAACGCCACCATAGAGAAAGAACCTAAGATATACTTGTGGGGTAATAAATTTAAACTGATAACCGATCACGCCCCACTAGTGGGTTGAATTCAATGAAGGACATGAATGCCTGCATTATGCGGTGGTATCTTGCCCTCCAACCGTACTGTTTTGAGGTGATTCACTGGCCTGGGGACTCGCATCAAAACGCGGACTTCTTTTCGTGAATAGGGGAGCAGGAGCCAACCCCGAGCAAGTCACTTCAAAGGAGGGAGGTATGTGACGGACCCAGCGGGTCCGCACTGCCCCAGGGAGCGGCCTCTCCCACTCCGGGGCCAGGAAGGCAGATCAGCGGCGCGGGCAGCTGGGACAGCCCCGGCAGGGCTGAGACCCAGCGTGGCAGAACACGCATGGCCCCACCGCGTAGGAGGTGGGGCCAGACCCGGCTGCAGCACACAGGCCAGACGCCTGAGGGGCATTCCCGCTACACGGCTCAGGGAGGAGCGAGGGGCGGAGCTCCTGACCCCAGGCGCAGCATCCCGGAGCGTGAGGACGCCAGGGGGTGGGGCTACCTTGCACAGCATCTCTCCCCGGGCCGCTTGAAAAGCGGACAAACAAGGTGTCTAGGGGCAGCTCAGGGAGGAGCCACCGACCCCTCCCCGGGAAGGTGAACATCCCGCCCCACTGGAGGAATGAAGGAGCTATGCTGCAGCTTCCAGGTCACCGACCTGACATGGGAATGATGAGTGCCAAGGTCAGGTCCGCAGGCGGGTTAGCAAAGGATGGGGAGTGGAAGAAGCCCAGAGCAGAGTGCTTCTGTCGCTCATGGGCAGGTGAGTTTCGAGGATCAACCTCACCTGTCATGGAGGGAACACTCTAATCCTTCCACTTAGGGCCCCGGGCTGGGACCCAGTGGAGAGGGTGGGCCTGGGTCCCCCACTCTTCCCTCTCCACTCTCAACCTATTCAACCTGCCCCAGTAGGCCAGAGCTCCCGGGAGTTGGGAGACTCTGGACTCGGTACGGGCGACCGCTGCCCGTACAGGATGGGCTTTAGGGGACAGAACCCCAGAACCCTTAACAGGGGTAGAACCCCAGAACCCTTATTGGGGATAGGACCCCAGGACTCTTAACAGGGACGAGGCAGTGGGTCCGCTGAACCCCCTTGCCGATCCGGCAGTGGGTGTTCGCACTCGCGAACTCCGCCACAAGGGATCGGACCCCAAGATTCAAACCACAAACTCCGATGGTGGGTCTGCGGAACCCCCCAGTTCCAGCGAGAGGGGGCACTTGCACCCAATAAATCCGTCATAAACTGCGGGGGGGGGGGGAGAAAGGGGGTTGAGATACCTCTGTGTCCAGGGAACTCATTTGCTCTTTTGGGTTTTTTTTGCAAAAGAGAAAACGTGCTCTTTCGGAAGCCCCTGTATTCCTTGTTCTACAAGGAAGAAGGTGGCTTCTGAAAGAGAGGTTTTTTCCAACATTTGGCTTAGGCTAGACAAGCCAAATGTTGGAAAAGCCTCTTCCAACAAAAGAATCAGAAAAAGGTACGCAAAATGCAGAGTGCATTTTGCGTACCTTTTTCCGACAAAAACTTGTAGTCTAGTTGTACCCTAAATGTCATTTCATCTCAGTGTAGAGGGCCCCCTCAATGCTCTCTGCATCAATTAATCCTCACATTAAAGACTTAACATGAGGCTGTACTCTTAATGACAAATATATAAAAATGTTTTCTTATTCAGTCAATATTCCCAGTATGCATTTCAACTAATCTCTGCTTACTTTAGGAATAATAATAAGTTTCGACTGCTTTTTATTTTTATTAATACTATAGAGCCACAACAAAGCTAAGAGGGAATAGGTGAAAAGCTATTCCTTCTTGTGCATCATTAACAGAGTCTTTTACTAAGTTTTAATCAATTCCACCTTTGTTACCTCAATAAAGAGGGTTTGTACAGGGTTTCTTTGAAAGCCTGATTTGGCTTCCAAGGACCTGTATTACTAGTGGTAGTGCATGAAAAAGCAAGAAATCTAGTTTGGTCTTAAGACTCAGATTTAATTTACCAACAACCATTCTGTGGGAAAACACTATTGATTTTAGAAATAGCATTATTAACAATATTTGTATAGTTCAAGGTGTATAATTGCTAGTAGCTGTGGAGCCCACGGAAAATGTCTTTTTGTGAGTCTTGTACAGTAATTTGAATAGCTATACACTTTTAACATTTCTTGGTGATAGTGTTTTAAACAAGCTTGTGCAGAATGAATAAGGGGGAAAATATGAATGGTATTCCTTTGAAGATATGATTCTTATCAGAAACTTTAGACTTTTACTTACTTCTGCATTATTTGTATCTTTAAACAAGTGCTTAAACAAGAAATCTCAGCCTGAAAAAATGGTTTTATAGTGAGCAAATTTTAATAACATTTTGTTTTGTTACAGAGGACAATATTTAATTGAGATGAAGGAATATAAACTTGCAAGCTTCTGTATATATCAAGTAGCAGAAATGGGTGAAGGTAAAGTCAGTCTAATTATCTAGGTTTTTATTAAACATATTATCTGAAACCTAATATAAGGAGTAATTTAACTACTGTTAAATTAGGACACTTCCTTATGTTGCTTGCAATTCGTTCACTTACCTTTCTTTACTTGTACCATTTATTTTTATATTTATAAATATTGGTAACGGAGCATTATGTAGAATTTATAGTTATACTTTGTATTTACCAAGGAAGGTTTTTCCTAACATATCAAATGGCTTTACAGACATTAAGGGTGCGTCTAGACTGGAAATATTTTGCCAGCTGTCTACACTGGCCTCTTGAATTTGCGCAAGAGCACTGACTTTGTAATGTACAAAATCAGTGCTTCTTGCACAAATCCTTTCATGCTCCCGCTCGGGAAAAAGCCCCGTTGCGCAAGAATACTTGCGCAAGAGGGCCAGTGTAGACAGGGAAGAACTGTTTTGCACAAAAAAGCCCCGATGGCTAAAATGGCGATCGGGACTTTCTTGCCCAAAGTTGCGTCTAGACAAAAGCATCCGTGCCAATCTAGACGCACTTTTGTGGAAATACTTTTCCGTTAAAAGTATTTCCGCAAAATTATGCCAGTCTAGACGCAGCCTAAGTGTCACGAACACACTTGTAAGCTAAAATACTACAGTGCTCTAGTAACCCTTGTGGGTGGTCTCAGAGCAGCAGAGCTAGTGCCCCAAGCCCTGAGTAAGGATGATTCAATTATCCTATTGACCCCTTAGGAATACCTGTGTATTTATTTGGGGTGATCTTTTTCCTTTTCTCTTTCTTTACAGAGGGGAAGCTTGCAGATGCCCATGATTTGATCTTAACTTTGCTGGTGATAGTTGAAATTTTCTGCCCTAGGCTTTGATGTGAATGGATTAAAACTCAACTTTTTAAAAATTATTTGTGTTTTGGTATAGACAACTGTGGATTCTCATGAATTTTGAACAATTTAAACTTTGCTTATTCTTTGAAACAGTCTTAGGGATACATTGTGCAATGTGCAATAATTGAATATTGTGAATTGTTTGTTTGTTTTTCTTATTTTCAGTATCCTTTAAAACTTCTCCTGTTCAGCAAGCGCTCGTTCAGTCATTTTGTCAAAATCACAATGAAGCTATAGCATGCTTACAGGAGCTTATTGCAAATCAGCCTACGCCTTCCATATTTGTTCTGCTAGGAAAAATACAAATGAAAGCCAAGAAAACTAAGGTTAGAAAATTCTTTCTAAACTATTTACAGTAAAATGCCAAGCAATAAAATATCTTGGTTTTTATAGCCTTGATGCTTCATAGAGTGTCTCATTTTTAACAAACATTCTCTATATTTCAGTATTTAAATTACAAAAGGGAAGAGTAAGACTTTCAGGTTAATGCTCCCGCACTAATGTTTCAGCAAGTGTTACACAGTGTGGCTATGTCTAGACTGCAAGCCTCTTTCGAAAAAGAGCGTCTAGACTGCAAGCGGAATTTTCGAAAAAGCAAGCCACTTTTTCGAAAGAAAGCAGTGAGTGAGTCTGGATGCTCTCTTTCTAAAAAGCCCTGTTGGCATTCAAGAACGCCTTTTTTCGAAAGAGCACTGTCGAAAAAAGGCCTTCTTCCTCGTGAAATGAGGTTTACCACCGTCAAAAGAAAAGCTGCGTTCTTTCGATTTAATTTTGAAAGAACGCGGCTGTAGTCTAGACGCAGGTGAAGTTTTTTCGAAAAAAGGCTACTTTTTCGGAAAAAACCCTGAGTCTGGACACAGCCTGTAGTTTAAAACCATGTAAAATGTAGGAAAAAGAAATAATAATGTAAACTGGCACCTGGTTAAATTTCATAATGCTGTTTTTTTCAAAACATAATAAGAAATCAGTGTGCAAATACTATAATATCTAATGTAGCTAAGAGCAATACCAAAGTTTGCTTACTTCATATTTGTAGAATGTAGGCTTGCTAACCCTCTCAGTATCACTTGGAGTCTCCTGGAATTTGACTTCATCTCTCTGAGGTTATTAAAGCCAAATCAGGAGTTTTTAAGTCACTAAACATTCAGCTGTGCGTTGGGGCTAAGGCAGTGACTGCCCTGGTTCTGTGCTACTCCCAGAAGCAGCTGGCATGTCTCTGCAGTAAGACATTACCTTCAATCCAAACGCTGACTCAGCAGCTCCTATTGATTGGAACTGTAGCCAATGAGAGCTGCTGGATGAGGGGTGGCCTCCCACAGGGCCCTGGGTGTCAGTGGTGGGACCTTACGCAGACGGGTTGGAGCAGGGGGCTTGCCTCCCTCAACCATAGGTTCACCTGCCGCCCATGACTAAATGCCCCAATAGTAGCTATGTGTATGTTACAAGCTACCACTATACCCTTGAATGAACTCTCACAAAAAATGAAAAAAGATAAAAATGCCATATCTGTTGGTAAATGCTTTTCAGAAAACAATAAGGGTACATCTACACTGCATCCCTAGTTCGAACTAGGGATGCAAATGGAGACAACCGAAGTAGTTAATGAAGCGGGGATTTAAATATCCTGCGCTCCATTAACAAGATCTCGTCGGCGCGCTAGTTCGAATCACAGCTGATTCGAACCAGGAAGTGTGCGCTGGGACACGTTAGTTTGGACTAAAGCCCTTAGTCCAAACTAATGTTACTCCTCAAAAAATGAGTCCGTTAGTTCGGACTAAGGGCTTTAGCAAAAAATTTGCTAAGCATTTTAGCAAAAAATGAGGAGTAACATTAGTTCGGACTAAGGGCTTTAGTCCGAACTAATGCGTCCTGGCGCGCACTACCTGGTTCGAATCAGCTGTGATTCGAACTAGCACGACAGCGAGATCATGTTAATGGAGCGCGGGATATTTAAATCCCTGCTTCATTAACTACTTCGGTTGTCTCCATTTGCATCCCTAGTTCGAACTAGGGATGCAGTGTAGACGTACCCTAACTCTGTATCTGACCTATCAGCCCTCAAACCTACACAACAATTTCAGAAGAAGATCAAGGAATTTTACATTTGTACATTTGCTAGTCACTAACAAATCATGGACTGAATAGACACACTGAATTCATTATTTATTAAAACAATCCATAAACCCTCTATCAACCACCCAAGCTGCTTTTTTCATCCACTCGTTTCCTTCCCATCACTGGAGAGATGTTAATGTGCTACTTCATTTTGAATGGTCCTTTGAAATATATAATTATTTATGCTAAACAGTCTGTTCAAATCTTATTTTTAGCAGGACACTTTCAGTTAGGCTATCACTACACTACAGAGCTTATGGGGACCACTGTAGTGCTGCTAGTACAGATGCTCTAAGCTATGGGAGAGGGATTTCCCATCAATTTAATTCAGTGTTTCTTAAACTTTTTAAGACTGAGGAACACCAAACAATAACTTTTTTTTATAAGGAACACCAAGGATTTTTTGTCGAGATAAAAAAAAGGGTCAGGAGGAAAATGGGTTGTGGGCGGGGGGAAGAGGGAAGTTATTGTGGGGAAAAAAAAGGGTTAGGGGAAAGTTTTGTTTTTGTTTTTGCTCAATAAAAGGTAGCCTGCCCTTTAAGGGAGGCCATTTTGAATTCTGTTGTCCTCTATGGCACACCTCCAACTGCCTCGTGGCACACTGGTTTTAGCTGTCACGGGTCCCCATCTCTGGCCCCTTGCTGTACCCCTGTCATTATTATGCAGAATAACTCCCTCCTACCAGACCCCTCCCTTTCCATTTTATGAGAAATTATGGAATTCTGGGCATATCCCATTATCTTGGCACAAACAAACCCCGACCTTGCTTTAAATTATGATATGAGGAAGCTGTATACCAAATTCAGTGGTTCTAGCTCTTACCAGTTAGGAAGGGTTCTTGAACAAATGGGCTCTTAGATGGATGGACAGACAGACACACATTTCTAAAATAATTTATTAATCTTACTATATATTACAGAACAGGACCACATCCAGAACACATGTATGTGAGTAGCTTTATTCAATGAGAGTATTACTCTCTTGAGTGAAATTACCTCTCTGTATTTGCATGATTAGCCCATAACCATTGTATTATAATTGAGATAGTTAATTATTGTCAAGAACAAATCATATCAAACTGACCTGATGGCTTTCTTTGATAGGATAACAAGTTATGTGGATAAAGTGGTAGATCTGGTATACCTAGACTTTAGTAAAACATTTGGTACAGTCTTGCATGACCTTTTTCTAAATAAATAAACTAGGGAAATACAATGCAGATGGAGCAGCTACAGGGTGTGTGCATAACTGGTTGGATAACCATTCTCAAAGAGTAGTTATCAATGGTTCACAGTCACAGGAAACATTGGGGTTTTGCCTTTGCTTGTTATTTAAAGAAGCCTAAAGGTTTAAGCTTTTGAAAGTTGTCTTTTGGTTTGTTTGGTTTAGAAATTCAGATTATGTCTCACTGGAAGATGCTCTGTTGACAATTTATGACATGAAAGATTAATAGCTTCCAAGGTCAGAAGGGACCATTGTGATAATTTAATCTGGCCTCTGTACAACACAGGCCATAAAACTCTAATTTCTGTTGAACTACTATATATATTTTTAAAAATCCTAACTTGATTTTAAAAATCACCAGTAAGGGAGAATCCACAATGACCTTTGTTAAATTGTTCCAGTTTCTAATTATCATCACTGTTAAAATAATATGTCTTACTTCTAGTCTGATTTTGGCTTCTGACTTTAGATCTTGTTATACTGTTGTCTGCTAGACTGAATTGTTCGTTATCAAATATTTGTTTCTCATGTAGACCATAGTAGATAGTGACTGAATCACCCCTTAGCCTTCTCTTTAATAAGCTAAATACGTGGAACTCCTGGATTCTGTCACTTTAAAGTATATTTTCTAATCTTTTAATTGTTCTTATGGTTCTTCTCTGAACCCTGTTAACATCCTTCTTGAATTTTGGGCACCAAATCTGGACACATCATCATCATCAATAGCATCAGTGCCAAATACAAAGGTAGAATAGCCTTTCTGTTCCTACCCAAGATTACCATTTATGCATCCAAGCACTTACTTACTTTTGGATATAGAAGTCACATTGGGAACTCATATTCTTCTGATCATTCATCATGATTCCCAAATCTTCATCAGAGTTACTGTTTCCCAGGATGAAGTCTTCCAAAAGAGTCAAGAGGCTGGAATTTGCTAAGCAATTGCAACAGAAAGAAAATATTACTCAGGCTGCTTAAAATTCTACTTTTTGTTTTTGTTAACAGCTACTTATTTAAACTAATCACTAATGAACATTTTGAAGAAAGGCTGTACTTAATTATTCTCACATCTTCAATTAAAACAATTATTATTTCCAGGGAAACCAAGGAAAACCAGACTTGTCATTTCTTAAATGTATAAGGCTAAAACAAGTTATTTAAAGACAAAGTAAAATTACTTTACAGGCCCTCATTACATATAATAAAGAAGGAAAAAAGGTCACAGGCCTGATTAAAAAAATTCTGTCCTTGTCACCTTTAAACTCAGACTTTTAAAGCGAATACTGTTTTACAAATATTATTACAGGATGCTGTGGAAAGTTTTAGAGAAGCATTGAAGATACTGAATTCTTCAGCAAAAAAATTGCCTAATACAATTGAGGCTGCAGAAATTTATTATTTGATGGCCCTCTGTTATATGGACCAAGTCAGTTTATTACAGGTTTGTATTTATGATTTAGAATTTGTTAGTATTGTGGCTTTAAGAGCTGGAAAGAAAATTGACTAAAATATAAAACATTTTTAAAGCTCACTTTCCACTATGTTTTACATATTTGTACTCTATTTTCTATCAGAACATTGTGTAAATGATTTTTCCCATGCTGATATTACCATATTTAATTCTTTTTGCATTCTTTTTGCTGTGTTTCTTGTATATTTGTTTCACTTTACTCAAACAAAATAAGATTTGCCTAGTGAACATTCAAAATTACACAGGAATTTTGCAAAGGGTAGGTTTAAAAGTTGGTGACCTGAGGGGAGGGCAGTAGAGTTCAAACAGATGACCAGAGAGGCAAGAATAGGTATCATGTGACATTTGGAGACCTGTCACAATGCTGCAGTACACTGCAGCATCCATGCTGGCACCACAGCACTGTATCCAGAGTATAGCAAGCTTTACGCTTCTATTTGAGGTGGCTTACCTAAAACACAACAACTGCAGGGCTGGTGCTCACTACCTTGCCAGTATGGACACTTGGGGAGTTATAGTGCTATGACCTGATTTATTACACTATAACTTGCCAATGTAGACAAAGCCATTATTCTTGTAACCCTGTCAGCCTCCTTCTCTGAGACAGTTAAAAGTGGCTGAAATACCTGATGTGGCATACCGTGACCACTAGGAATGGGTTGCTTTCTCTTTAGACTATATGGCTTCTACCACATTAGCAGATCCCAGAAAAATCAATGTTGTTGTGTTCCAGTATGAAGAAAAATCTGCAGAAGGACTTTAAATAAATCACATTTTAGGTATTCACTAATGTAGCAAATAATTTTAGTATGTTACTTATGGACACAGGACCAAATTTTAGTATGTTACTTATGGACACAGGACCAAATTCTACCATTGTTTATAGCAGTGTAGTCCCACTGAAGAAAACAGAGTAATATAAGTATTAAATGAGGGCAGAACTTCACTTAACTGTGTTTGTCTCATACGTTGTATTAAAATGTTTTAAAAATAAGTAGAGTAAAATAATGAAAACATAAGAAAAATATTACTGGGTTTTAAAAGATAATATTATACCTATGATTCCAATTGTGCAAGTGAGTTGCATTAACTTAAACCATTATGTCAACTTTTAGGCCTACAAAGCTTTTAGCCTTGCTGTTAAGGTATACCCAAATTTTCCTGATGCTTTTTATCAACGAGGACTGTGCAGAATGCAACTCAAACAAGCTAGGTGCATCCAAGATTTCAACAGAGCACTTGCTATTAATCCAAAACATTTTCAGGTAATTCTCAATTTACAATTCTAACTGTTTGGTTTTGAGTAGCTTTTGAGAACAATTGAAAAGCCTTCTGATATCAGGGCCAGTTAGGCAGGCAGAACTGCAGGGTATAAATGTGTGAATGAGACGATAGTGTAGGGAGCAGTGGTTTAGATTATTTGGAACTGTGAAGGGGTTTGGGAATGGGGAAGACTGTCTAGGAAGGGTAGGCTCCACCACAACCAAAACGGAGCCAGCTTGCTGGCACATAAAATTAAACAGGTCATAAAGCGGATTTTATATTAAGGGCTAGGGGGAAAGCTGACAGTTCAGGGGAGCATGTGGTCCCAACAGAGACATCTTTTGGGGGAGAATCCATTAATGGAGACTATCCTAGTAAAGAAAAGAGGATGGAAGATGGTAAAATATGGGTAGGTTCTGATGAGAAATAATCAAATAAAGAGTCGCAGACAGCTAAAAAAAAGACTTTTAAAAAAGTGCTCATATACAAATACTAGAACTCTAAATACTTACTTTGGTGAACTTGTGCCTTGTATTAAATGAAGATAATGATATAATAGACATCACCGAAGTTTCATGGAATGGGGATCATCAATGGAACACAGTAATACTAGCAAAATATATCAGAAAGACAGAATAAGCTCTATTGCTGATGGAGAGACACTATGGGTGTGTCTAGACTACAGGGTTTTGTCGACAAAAGTGGACTTTTGTCGACAAAACTATACCTGCATCTCTTAGTTCTGTCGACATAACTTCGACAGAACTTAACAGTTTTGTTGACGGCTGTAAACCTCATTCTATGAGGAATAACGCCTTTTGTCAACAGAGTTCTGCATCTACACTGTCTTTTGCGTCTGCCCTGTCTTTTTTTTCAGTATTTATGCTGCAGCTTGCTTTGTTGGTAGAACTGGATGTAGTCTAGACACTCTTTGTTGACAGAAGCTTTGTCGACAGTATCTGTCGACCAAATTTCTGTTGACAAAAGCCTGTAGTCTAGACGTACCCTATATGTGGAAAAAAAGTGTAGATTTAATCCTCCATGGCACATAGGATCTGGTGCAAGAGGTGAAGAGGTGGAGCCCAGGGTCAGCTGGGGACTCCCCAGGTGATCCCGGGCTCCGCGCAACACTTCCCCAGAACCCGGAGTGGGAGAGCCTGGGGTCAGCAGGGAAGTCCTCAGCTGACTCCAGGCTCCTAGCGGCATGCAGTGTAGCATCCTTTGTACATTTCAAAGGAGGAATGCAGAAGTGCCTGTCGACTAGTCGAAATTCCATCCTTACTTTTAACTAGTTATCAGTCCATGAGAGGACCTTCCCTCTTATCCCATGACAACTAACTTTACTTAAGAGCCTTTGGTGAGAGACCTTGTCAAAGGCTTTTTGGAAATAAAAGATTATAAGTTATTTCTTGTTTCAATATTCATGTTGTTTTCCATTATTATAACTAAGGTACCAAGTGTTCACTTAATTTGCTTGGTTTCCTGACTACTAAGAATTTTAAGTCCTTTATGAAAAAAAATCTTAGCTTTACTCCATGATTGCCCAAGATATTATCAAAAGGGTTTTTTTAGTATTTATGCTGCAGCATGTTTTCTGTCTTCATGTATAAAGGCATATTTAAGTCGTGCTGCTTACTATGGTAGCAAGGGAAGATACTCCAAGGCAATTCTGAATTGTAACGAGGCTATCAAAATTCATCCTGACAGTGTGAGAGCCTATCTCTACAGAGGAACTTTGAAATATCACAATAAGGTAGAGACATATTTTATCTTGGATGAAATATATGAAATATGTTTGCGGTTTACCTGGAGAAAGAGCTAAAAGCCTAGGGATCAATGCTAATCAGGTTTGCCACCAAATATAGCGTACTTCCACTTTCCCCAGCACCTTGGAAGACATTTCATGGGTGGCTCCGTGGTTCTGGAAGAGGGTGCAGTGGATTGGGTTGGCTAAGATACTTGGATTTATCTCACTTTTACTTCTCCAGTACCCATTAAGGATGCTCCCATAAATGAATTTGACCACAGGAGCAACTACAGCTCCATAATGAACTACCATCCATGTAAGGAGATGATACAAAGTGATAGATCATGGAAAAAATCAAAGAGAGGGTCAAAGAATAATATAGCTAGAGAACATTCATGATGGACTATGTAATACAAACATGGGAATGACTAAACATAAATCAATAAGGTTTAGTTATACAGTCTTGGTCCAGTCAAAATCCCATAGAAATTCCCATGAAGGGAAGATGTGAAAACTGACAAACTAATATGAGAATGTTTTCCTGTACTGATGAATAGACAGGAAATTTTTCAGTACTGTGTTCCTCAGGATAGAACATAAGATGTTTTGAATTATACAGTAATTTTATATGGAATGTTTTTATATCCAGACATACAAAAATGCCATTGACGACTTAACTAAAACTATTGACTTGGACAAAATCTGCATTTTGGCATACTACAACAGAGCAATTTGTTATCACCAAATAAAGGACTTTAAAAAGGTATTATATTCTTTTATTCAGGAGCACCTGATTATATAGTTGTTGAAAATGCTAATAAAGTGTTTCTGAACTTTAGTAGCAAGCTTTCCTTTTTATGTCAACAATCATTTACAACTGCTGTCAGCTGAAGATTGAAGCGCTTGTTTTGTGGGTATAATAAGGTGTTTGAATGAATACATGACAATAAGTGTTGTTTAATGAAGGTCAGGCTGAAAATATGGGCTTATATAACTAACATTTGTTGTGCTTATTTCAGGATGTAGTGTAGTGTAGACTTACTCATTTCTGCTATGATATGTGTATATTTTGCTTCTGGGACACCAAAAGGGATTACTATTAGTGATACTGGAGACATACCCATGCGTACCCACTCTAGCATTAGGCATCAGATAGTGGTAGTGCTTCTGTCCTCTAATTATCTGAATCTTCATTTTTAGCCCTTCTAACAGCAGAAATATGTAGTGGTTTTAATCTACAATCTTGGAGGGGAGTTCAGAAAGGGAAAGAGGGGAGAACCGAAGTAGAACAGATTAAGGCAGGAATGAGTGTTGTTAAAAGTTAAGACCGTTTCTGTCTTGTGACGTTTATGTGGTCTTGGTCCCCTGTGACCCTGACTATAACCGCTGCTCGCTCAGAGGAGCAGGATCGGGTAGTTCCACAAAACCCACTGAATTTGGAAAGAGACAGAGGGCATCTTCACAGAGGTGAGGTTTGGGACTTGGTTGTCAAAATCATCAGAGAGCCCTTTGTTTGATTACTTCCTCCTTACAGATCTTTTTGCTCCAGAACAACGATGGGCAACCAAGACTAGTGAGTGAGCCATATGAGTGACCCTCCTCCATGTCAGTGAGCTACATGCTTGAAATCCCATGATGGGCAGTCTCCAGCCTATGGGCCACTGGGGTTCCACCAGTGGCCCTCATACCCTCTCTCTGTCCCTTTCCCCCATGGCTCTTGTGCATTGGTGCACTGGAGCTCTGCACTTCCTACTCCTCTCCTTCCCTTCCAGCACTTTCTAAGCACCATAAATCTGCTGATTCATGCTCCATCCCTGCTCTGACTCATGGCATTCAAGCTCTGGGAGAGAGGGGGAGGAGTGGGGAATGAAGTTAAAATATTAAAATAAAGTTTAAACAAGACTATGGAAAAGAGCAAATTTGATACAGGAAAAAATAGCAGTTTTCTTTCTAAACATAAAATATTTATAACCTCAATGCAGACCCTATACGGCCACTTTACTGTGCTGCAACTTTCTGGATTGGGTATGAAAAAACAAAATATATCTCTTCCCCCACCTCCCCCTCTCCCAATCACAGCAAGTTCAAGTCCTTAAAGTGACAGTGTAAATGGGCTCCCAGCAGTATTAGCTATTACTTTGGAGGTGGTTTTCATAGAGTGCTGGGAGAACTCTCTCCCAGTGCTGCCCTTGCCACACTTTAAAGTGCTGCCATGGCTTCACTTTAATTTTAAAAGTGGAGACAAAGACTTAGTCTCTTTGCTATTGTATTCTGCAGATGGGGGCATATGTACATACAGAGTGAAGTATAGATGGGAATAGACAATACAGTGAGACAAAAATAACTACTGTATTATGTTCCTTTCTGTCATTTAGGCCAATGATGAGCAACCTGTGGGGTTCCATTTGCTGCCTGCACACCCTCTGTCTGTCCTCCTCCCTCACGCACCTCTTGTGCACTTGAGCTCCGCACTTCCTACTACCTCCCTCCTCTCCCAGCACTTCCAGAGTGCCATGAGTCTGGTGAGTCATGCTACGTCCCAACTCCTCCTCCTTCCTCCCAGACCTTGAATGGCATAAATCAGCTGTTTGTGGCTATTCTGAAAGTGCTGGGAGGGAGGGAGAGCAGTAGGATGTGTGGGGCTCCAGTGCACCAGTGCACAAGAGGTGTGGGGGGAAAGGAACAGAGAGAGGGTGTGTGGGCCACCATGGGAACCCCAGTAGGCTGCAGGCCGTAGCTTGTCCACCACCGGATTTCAATCATTTAGCCCCTGAGACGAAGGAGGGCCACTCATATGGCCTGCTCAGTAGTCTTGGTTGCCCATCCCTCATTTAGGCCCTGCTCCTGTAAACATTTAAGTATGTGTTTTTAGCATTTGAGTAGTCACACTGAAATCAATAGGACTACTCAGGTATTTAAAATAAGGCATGAGTGTTTGCAGGATTGGAGTGTTAGATTGTAAGCATAAGTATCATTGTATGCTTCTTAGTAAAATTACATATTTTTAACTTTTTTAGGCTTTGAAAGACTATGGAATTCTTCTTCTTCTTGAATCGAGTAAGGAAATTGTCTTGGCAGTGTTAATTAACCGTGCATTACTCTATGTGGAACTGGAAGACTACTCTAATGCATTAGAGGTATAAAATTCTTATGCAAACAAAGTACCACACTGCATGGTTATTTTGACACATATAATTGATATGAAGAACAACATGCAAATTTAGGAATATTTCTAAGGGTAGGCCTACATTACAAAGTTAGGTTGACTTAACTACATTGCTCAGGGCTGTGAAAAATTTAATTCCCTATGCAATATAATTAAACTAACTTAAACCTGGGTGTGGATGCTGCGAGGTTGACAGAAAAATTATGTCATCAGTCTAGCTGTGACCTCTTGAAGAGGTGGATTTATTACAATGATGAAAAAACTCTTTCTGTCACTGAGGTAAGTGTCTTTGCTATTGTGGCACAGTTGCAGCCTTTCAAGTACAGATAAATCTTAAAGTGCTGACGGCCTAGTCTCATTAACACTATGGTCTCTTTATACAAATCTGGCAGTAAAGAAAGGTTTTAGCATGGACATACATGGTAGTTACACTGCTTAGGAGAAACTAAATGATTTCTTTGCTTCAGTCTTCACGGCTGAGGATGTTAGGGAGATTCCCAAATCTGCACTGTCCTTTGTGGGTGATTGTAGGGGATCACCCACGTCCGTGCCCCCTATTTCCCAGTTAATGCACCCCTCTAGTCATACTTGGGGTATTCAGGTTTATTAAACTCTGTCGCCTTACAACTCCCGTAATGCGATTGGTCGCCTTTCACCCACTAGGGAAGGGGGTTTGGGCCCACCCTCGCTCCGAACCCCAACCCAGGGCCCTAAGGTCAGGACGCTAGTCCTTACCCAGCGGAGGGGGTTGAAACCCCTAAACTCCCCCGCTCTCGGGGTCCACGCCCCTGCCCTGGGCTGCTTCTTCCCCAGTCGTTGGCCGACACTAACCCAAGAACCCCGGGTTAGTACTCACCCAGGGTCTCCAGAGTTCTTACCCGTCCTGCCTCCGCAGCCAGACTCCGACTCCCCCGGGATCCGTCTTCCTCCCCTCTGGCATGGAGCCCACTTTTAAATTCCCCGCCGGACGTGGGGGGATGACGCCTCCCCCAACGTCATCACTCCACGCCGCCCCCAGGCCTCACGCCGGTGATGTCACTGCGGACGTCATCACGGCCAGCCTCCAAGTCCCACGGATGTGCTCCTCCGTGTCGCTGCTCATCCAGGGTGCCGCCGCTCCCCGCCCGGGGCTCTCTGTGGAGACGCGGGAGTTTTAGGAAGGGGCGGGGCCGCCCCGCCACACACCTTCCCCCTCAAGTCTCGCGACATACTTGCCGTGGCTTCCCTTTGGGTTTCTGCTGTACGCGACAGGCAGTCCGCAT
Organism: Pelodiscus sinensis; assembly: GCF_049634645.1. Lineage (NCBI taxonomy): Eukaryota > Metazoa > Chordata > Testudines > Trionychidae > Pelodiscus > Pelodiscus sinensis. The sequence continues at coordinate 46,095,273 of NC_134714.1, read as the reverse complement.
TACCGTTGGTAACCCCTGACCGATGCGTCACTTGGAATTGGTACGGCTGCAGGCTGAGGTACCACCGCAATATCCGGGGATTCATGTCCTTCATATTCTGCATCCATTGCAGGGGGGTATGGTCCGTTACCACGATAAATTTATCCCCTAAAAGAAAGTACCGTAATGAGTCAATAGCCCATTTTAAGGCCAACGTCTCCTCAATTGTGGCGTACCTCTTTTCTCGGGGGAAGAGTTTGCGGCTTAAATACAAAATGGGGTGTTCCCTGCCTTTCTCCTCTTGCATCAATACGGCCCCCAACCCCGTCTCCGAGGCGTCTGTTTGCAGCGTGAAAGGTTTAGTGAAGTCTGGTTGGGCCAGCACCGGGGCATGTACAGCCTGTCTTTTAGCTCTCGGAAGGCCGCGTCACACAATGGCATCCATCTTACCTTCTCGGGTTGTCCTTTCCAAGTTAGATCTGTAAGAGGGGCTGCTAAAGAAGAGAAGTTATCTATAAATCGCCTATAGTATCCCGCTAGTCTGAGAAACTGGCATACCTTCCTTTTCGTGGTCGGGGGAGGGTAGTCACGCACGGCTTGCACCTTATCTACCAAGGGCTTGAGCTTCCCTCTTCCTACCATGTACCCCAAATAAAAAACCTCCGCCTTCCCGAACTGGCATTTTTTTGGATTGGCTGTCAGCCCCGCCTGTTGTAAAGCTTCTAACACGGCCGTTATATGGTCTAGATGCCTTTCCCAGGGCTCACTGAATATTATAATATCGTCAATATACGCTGCTGCGTATTCCTGGTGGTTCCTTAGAATCTGGTTCATGAGTCTCTGGAACGTGGCTGCGGCTCCGTGCAGACCAAACAGCATATTTCTAAATTGATACAGCCCAAAGGGGGTGGCAAAGGCTGTTTTTGCCTGCGCTTCGGGGGACAACGGAATCTGCCAATACCCCTTCGTAAGATCCAGAGTCGATAAGTAAGTCGCTCTCCCGAGACAGCCCAACAACTCGTCTATGCGCGGCATGGGGTTGGCATCAAAACGGGAAATAGCATTCACCTTTCGAAAGTCTATACAGAATCTCATGGACCCATCTGTTTTTGGCACCAGTACAGTGGGGCTCTGCCATTCACTATGGGACTCACGTATTACCCCCCACTCCAGCATGGATTGGAGTTCCTCTTTCACCGTGTCCCACAGCTTCCTGGGGAGGGGGGCGTATGCTGTCTCTTACTATCTTTCCCAGCTCGGTCTTTATCTTGTGGTGTATCAAGTTGGTCTGTCCAGGTCGATTCGTCAACACTTGTTGGAATCGTTCAAGGGTGCGGTATAATTGTTCTCGTTTCGGATTCGGGAGCTCCTCCCCAATCCGTATCCCCTCTAATTTTACCTCGGGCTCCCCCCATGGCCCAAATTCTATGTCAGTCGTCCGGGGGTCAATTAAGAGGGCCTCCCGCTGGTTCCATTTCTTTAGTAAATTTACATGGTAAATTTGAGTTTCTCGTCGGTTTCCGTTCACTCGCACCTCGTAATCGACTGGCCCCACTTTCCTCACCACCTGGAAGGGTCCCTGCCAATGGGCTAATAGCTTGGAATCCCCACTCGGAAGTAATAGGAGGACTTGATAGCCCGGTTCGAACTCTCTTACTTGGGCCCTCCTGTCATAGTAAGCCCTCTGCCCTTCCTGTGCTTTCCGCAGGTTCCCTTGGGCCCAGTCCGCCAAGTCATGCAGGTTCTTCTGCAGTTTCTCTACATATTGGGCGGCTCCCAGGGCTGGGGATACTGTCGCTTCCCACCCTTCTTTTACTAGGTTTAGGATCCCCCGAGGCCATCGTCCATATAGTAATTCGAAGGGGGAATACCCCAGGGATGCTTGTGGTACCTTTCGTATGGCGAACATCAAGCCAGCAGCAGCTTGTCCCAGTCACGAGGGTCATCTTGAGCGAACTTTCATAACATTACTTTCAGGGTGCGGTTGAACCGTTCTACGAGTCCGTCTGTTTGGGGGTGATATACTGACATCCGTAGCTTCTTAATCTGTAAAATCCGTCATGACTTTTGAGGTTAAGTTCGTCCCTTGATCGGTTAGTAATTCTTTGGGCAAACCGACCCATGAAAATAACTTTACCAATTCTTCGGCTATCATGGGGGCTGTGGCTTTCTTTAGGGGTGTAAGCAGGGGCTGAACTGCTGCTTGCTGTCAGCCAGCTGAAAGGAGGGGTGGGTGTGCCCACTACAGTTGTTTAGCTCTACAAGGTAATTAACTGTTAACTGTTGACATGTAAACACTGCTCAGGAGAGAATCCAAGGTGTGGCTATGTAAATCCCATTCAGCCAGGGCTGATGGAGGGTCAGTGTTGGAATGGAATGTGGAGAATTGTATATAATTTGGGACTGTTGTGGGGGTCACTAATCATGCTACCCCTAAATGTGGGAACTGTCAAACATGCCACCAGTGCTTGCAGGAGAGACACCACCATCATGGTAAGAGGTCTCGGAAGAACAAGCCTCCCCCCTTCCAGAGTTGAGTGAACAGAGCTGGGGGAAAGGGTTAAAGGACTTGAGTCAGCCTGCTTCACACCTACCAGGTGTGAGCTATAAGACTGGCCCAGCCTGCACCTTTCCCCCAGCTCTGTGACTGGAACACACCACTGAAATGCTAGAGCATTGGGCTGTGCCAGACAGAGAAAAACGAAGATGTTTAGTAGACAGTCTCCGGGGCCCAGCTTTAGATGTGATTCGCACCTTGAAGCTCACTAACCCTGAGGTCAGTGTAAAGGACTGCCTAGAGGCCCTCACTCACACCTTTGGGAGCATGGAGGGTCCTGAAGACAGTTTTTGTAACTTTCTCAATGCTAAGCAGCACCGAGGAGAGAAGCTCTCAGCCTATGTACAGAGGTTGGAGAAGTTGCTGCAGAGAGCTGTCATTAGGGGAGCCGTGACTGCTGAGCAGATGGACCAGACCAGATTGGCTCAAATTGTAAGAGGAACTCCATATTACAGCCCGATTCTACTACACCTCCGGCTAAGAGAACGACTGGAACACCCCCCTGCGTACTCTCAACTGATAAAGGAGGTCAGAGAGGAGGAAGAAAGGCAGGCTACCAGTGGGTTTTGGGAGGCCCAGAGGCCTAAGCCAACCAGCGCTGCACCCCGACAAACAGCCGGTGTGCTCATGGTGAACACCAGAGGAGACATTGCCCAGCAAGTTCAGGTCCTGACAGAACGGATTGCTGAGTTGCAGAGAGCCATTGACCAAGCGCGGATTTGCAGGGATGAGGAACCTCAGGCTGTGTTGATGGATAAGTCAGCGCCTGGAGCTGCCATCCCACCCAGCCAAAAGAGGAGAGGATCATTCTTCTGCTACCGGTGTGGTCAAGATGGGCACAGGGCTGCACATTGCCCAAATGAGGAAAACCCCAGTTTAGTTTATGGAAAGCTGAGAATCAGTCATGAGACGGTCGGGGAACAGGGACCACCCAGGCCCCCAGGATTTGACGGATTCCCCAGAAAAGACCACTCAGCTAGGATCCCTTCAGGACTGATAGGGCCTCGAGCAGAGGTCACTGTAAGGATTGAAGGGGTGGAGTGCAAAGCAGTGCTTGATACCGGATCTCAGGTGACAATTATATTCCAGTCATTCTACCAACAGGTGCTCAGGCACCTGCCTATCCAGCCATTGACTGGCCTTGGCCTGTGTGGTCTCAGCATGAACGAATATCCCTACAAAGGGTATGTCATAGTGCATTTGGAATTCCCTGAGGAGGTGGCAGGGGTAAGAGAAGAGGTGGACACAGTAGCCTTGATATGCCCTGACCCTAAAGGGGTCCCTGATGTGTCAGTACTGATAGGGACCAACTCCAGTCTCTTCAAGGTGCTCGCAGAATACTGCAGACGACGGGCTGGGGACCAATATCTGGATACCCTGATGATCCATACCCTTTGTGCTGAAGCCTATAGGAAGATTGAAGATGCTAAACAGGAGATGTCTGAGCTACCAATGGGTACTCTAAGGTATGCAGGTGCAAACCCTTTAGTAGTGCCTGCAAGGACAGAGCAGGAAGTGCTCGTCATGAGCACCTGGCTGAAAGGCAATAAACGAGTGTTCGCCATGGTAGAACAACCAACTGAGGGAGAGCTTCCTGATGGGGTCCTGGTCCCCTGTGGAGTTATAACTTTACCAGCAGCATCCCAGGACACAGTCACAGTACTGATTGCGAATGAAACAAGTCGTGATATTATTGTGAATCAAGGGCAAAAGATAGCAGATCTTTTTGAGACTGAATCGATTGTGAGTCCCCAGTGTGAACCGCACGTTCAGACTATAGATCCATCAAGGTTTGACTTTGGAGATTCACCCTTGGACGAAGAGTGGAAGGATCGCCTGAGGAAGAAGCTCTCTCAAAGACCCAACGTATTCTCACTGCATGAGTGGGATGTGGGGTGTGCCAAAGGGGTTGAGCATAACATCAGACTACATGATCCCCGACCTTTCAGGGAGAGATCTAGAAAAATTGCACTTTCAGAGATGGATGATGTGCGACATCACCTTCAGGAACTGGCTGCAACTGGCATCATTTCCGAGTCCCACAGCCCCTATGCTTCACCCATTGTGGTAGTCCGGAAAAAGAATGGGAAAATTCGGATGTGTATTGACTACCGCACCCTGAACCGCCGTACTGTGGTTGACCAGTACACAATGCCCCGAGTAGAAGATGCATTAGATTGTTTATTGGGAAGCCAGTGGTTCTCAGTATTGGATCTTCGAAGTGGATACTACCAGATCCCCTTGGGAGCAGAGGACAAGGAGAAGACCGCCTTCATCTGCCCATTGGGGTTTTATCAGTTTGAACGCATGCCTCAAGGGATCTCTGGGGCCCCCGCCACATTCCAGCGCCTCATGGAGAAAGTTGTAGGGGATATGAACTTACTGCAAGTCTTGGTCTATTTGGATGATCTGATTGTATTTGGAAGGACCTTGGAAGAGCATGAAGAGAGACTTCTTAAAGTACTTGACAGGTTGGAGGCCCATGGGCTGAAACTTTCCATTGATAAGTGTCAATTCTGCCGAACATCAGTGAAGTATGTTGGTCATATTGTGTCCCAAGAAGGTGTGAGTACCGATCCGGATAAAGTAGAAGCACTCACTACCTGGCCGCGCCCCAGAAACTACAGAGAGCTTAAGACTTTCCTTGGGTTTAGTGGCTACTATCGGAGGTTCGTGAAGAATTATGCCACCATTGTAAAGCCTCTGAATGATCTTACCAGGGGATACCCGGCCATCAAGAGGAAAGCTAAGACCAAGAATAAGGGGAGACCCCCACGACCTCCCGATCCAAGACAATATGGCCCTCTAGAGCCTTTTGGACCACGATGGGAGGAGGGATGTGAAAGGGCTTTCCGAGAGATCATTAGCTGTCTAACTCATGCTCCAGTCTTAGTTTTTGCTGACCCAAACAAGCCATTCCTCCTACATACAGACGCCAGTTTGGATGGTTTGGGAGCAGTCTTGTACCAAGATGTGAACGGCAACCGTAAACCTGTGGCCTTTGCCAGCCGAGGGCTGTCTGACAGTGAAAGTCGTTACCCCATCCACAAGTTGGAGTTCCTGGCCTTGAAGTGGGCCATCACTGAGAAATTTCGGGACTATTTGTACGGTGCTAATTTCCAGGTATGGACAGACAACAACCCACTGACTTATGTACTGACAAGTGCTAAGCTGGATGCTACTGGACAACGATGGGTGGCCGCCCTGGCCAGCTATGAGTTCAGCATACAGTACCGATCAGGGAGAAACAATGTAGATGCAGATGCGTTGTCTCGGCGTCCACAGCCAACAGAAATTGGTGAGATTCCTGTAGACGGAGTGAGAGCTATCTGCAACGGTAGTTATCAGAAATCCAAGGCACATGAGAGTCCTCATGGGTGTGTTGCAGAAGCACTGGGCCTACCCCCTGAGAGTGTACCCTCTGTCTCCGTGAACTACATTATGTTGGACCAGTCCCCCTTGCCCAGGCTCAATGCTTCTGACTGGCAGAGAGCACAGCTGCAAGATGTCGACATCCGTAACACACTACTTGCAAAAAGAGAAGGGAAAAGCCCTAGTGCAGTTGCCACATCCACCCCTGAGGGTAAGCTACTGTTGCGGGAGTGGTGCAAACTGGAACTAATACAGGGGGTGCTGCACCGGATCACCGTAGATCCTTTGCAAAATCGACGAACGCAACTAGTGCTACCAAAAGAGTACAGAGCCTTGGCCATGAGAGCCCTGCATGATGATTTTGGGCATTTGGGAATGGAGAAAACCCTGGAACTTATCCGTAGTAGGTTTTACTGGCCCCGAATGGCTGAAGATGTCCGAAAAAAATGTGAGACCTGCGCCCGATGTGTTCATAGGAAAACTCTGCCTATCAGAGCTGCTTATCTGGAGAATATCACCACCAGCAGGCCTTTGGAGCTGGTGTGTATTGATTTCTTGTCTTTAGAAGTGGACAGGAAAAATATGGGGAACATTTTAGTAGTGACTGACCATTATACCCGATATGCACAGGCATATCCCACACGTGACCAGCGAGCCACTACTGTGGCACGAGTTTTGTGGGAAAGATATTTTTCAGTGTATGGTCTCCCAACTCGGATACATTCTGACCAGGGGAGGGACTTTGAGAGTCACCTCTTGAAGGAGGTGCTACAATTGTCCGGAGTTAAGAAGTCCAGAACAACACCTTACCACCCCCAAGGTGACCCTCAGCCTGAGCGGTTCAATCGGACTCTACTAAATATGCTGGGGACTTTACGCCCAGACCAGAAAGCATCCTGGAGCCAGCATGTCGCATTTTTGGTGCATGCCTACAATGCTACAAGAAATGATGCTATAGGGGTCACCCCATTCTTCATGATGTTTGGACGAGAGCCGATGCTGCCTATAGACATATGCTTTGGAGTATCAGGAGATGGCGAGAGTTATGAGACACACTTGCAATATGTCTCCCGATTACGAGAAAAACTGCAGAATGCCTATCGCTTGGCTACTGCAGCTGCCCGGAAAAATGCAGACCGTAATAAACACCGATATGATGCGCGAGTGCGCCCACAAGAGCTCCAACCTGGGGACAGAGTTCTGCTACGAAATATGGGTATTGCTGGCAAACACAAGATTGCCGACAGATGGAAGGCAATGCCTTACCGGGTGGTGGAAAAACTTAGAGATCTACCGGTCTACAAGATTAAACCAGAAACTGGGCCAGGGCAAGTAAAAACAGTACATCGGAACCTTCTGCTGCCTGTGGGAGAATTGGTAGGCGCTCCTTACGAAATGGACCATGACATGGGGCCTCAGCGAAAAAAGAAGTGTCCGGCCAAGTCAACCACCCATCATGTGTGGTGAGTCCTGTGAAGCTAATCTCCCTCTACCCAGCACCTTTGAGAGTGAATCTGAAGAGGAAGATGATCCCATTGAGTATACTGGGATGCAGACCAGATTCCGGACTCCATCAATGAGACATGGAGAGAGCTCCACTTCTTTGGCTCTGAATCCTATGGCTGAGGCATTTAGGCCTGTGGAAGGAGGTTCGGTGTCCTCACCTAGACAAACCTCGGAGGATGAGTTTGTCCCATCTACATCTTCAGAACTTCTGGGAGAGGAACAGGCTTGTGATGACACACCTGTGTCAGTGGACAGAGAGTATGTTCCAGGGGAAGGTGTCCCCAGTGCCCTGGACATCCCAGCATCTCAACAAGAGGTGCAACGGCATGTATCTGAAGAGAGGGTACCTACACATAACCCCTTGTCAGCCCTACCCCCAGAAGAAGTCCCCACAGTTCCTGCTGTGCCTGTGCTCGATAGGCGTGATAGGGTTGTAAAACCAGTGAACAGGCTAACTTACAATGCACCAGGAGTGGTTAGTGAGGATGTGATACACCTGGCACACAGGCTGGTAGAGGCCATAGTGGGGTTCCTTAGACCCTTTGAAGAGAACTCACGTTGCTGGTATAATCAGGAACATATTTTGCCGGGACGGCAAATTTTTGACTGGGGGGAGGATGTAAGCAGGGGCTGAACTGCTGCTTGCTGTCAGCCAGCTGAAAGGAGGGGTGGGTGTGCCCACTACAGTTGTTTAGCTCTACAAGGTAATTAACTGTTAACTGTTGACATGTAAACACTGCTCAGGAGAGAATCCAAGGTGTGGCTATGTAAATCCCATTCAGCCAGGGCTGATGGAGGGTCAGTGTTGGAATGGAATGTGGAGAATTGTATATAATTTGGGACTGTTGTGGGGGTCACTAATCATGCTACCCCTAAATGTGGGAACTGTCAAACATGCCACCAGTGCTTGCAGGAGAGACACCACCATCATGGTAAGAGGTCTCGGAAGAACAAGCCTCCCCCCTTCCAGAGTTGAGTGAACAGAGCTGGGGGAAAGGGTTAAAGGACTTGAGTCAGCCTGCTTCACACCTACCAGGTGTGAGCTATAAGACTGGCCCAGCCTGCACCTTTCCCCCTTTGTTATAAGGACAGACCTAAAGCAGACTCCCTGAGGAGTCTTTTTGTTTGCTAGTCCAGTGAAAGCTGGATTCATTTGAGAGCTGAAATCACTGGTTTGGCTGAGAGTTGAAATCACTAAGCTGAAATCACTGGTTTGGCTGAGAGCCAGACCTACTGCAGCCAGTAGAGTGGCAGCAGGCGAGGAGCGGCGACTAGCGGTGTGGCGTGGTGCGGCAGCAGGCGAAGAGCAGCCATCCGTGACGTGGAGCGGCGGCAGGTGAGGAGCGGCCATTAGCGGCGTGGCGTGGAGCAGTGGCAGGCGAGGAGCGGCCATTAGCGGCGTGGCATGGAGCGGCGGCAGGCGAGGGGCGGCCATTAGCGGCGTGGCGTGGAGCGGCGGCAGGCGAGGAGCGGCCATTAGCGGCGTGGCATGGAGCGGCGGCAGGCGAGGAGCGGCCATTAGCGGCGTGGCATGGAGCGGCGGCAGGCGAGGAGCGGCGACCAGTGGCGTGGCGTGGAGCGGCAGCAGGCGAGAAGCGGCGACAGGTGCCCAGCGGAGCGTCCAGAGGTGTGGGACGAGACAGCTGGTGAAGCGTAGCAGAGTTTCGTATAAGGTGCCCCCTATCTATCTCCCCACCCCCATTTCTACCCAGGTTGGGAGGTGAAACCCTGTGGGTGAACTTTGGGACTCTGGGTGGCACAGAGACTTTTGGGGAGTCGGTGGACTTCGGGCGAATCTTGGCCGGGGTGGGGGCTCATGTTTGGGTTATGAACTCTGTTTGTGGTGTTTTCTCCAAGCTAATGCCGTATGAATTCTTCCTCTGTTTCATTAAATGTTCTTTCCCTACACTCAGACTCAGTGCTTGCGAGTGGGGAAGCATTGCCTCTGAGAGGCACCCAGGGGTGCGTGAATTTCCCAGATCACTGGGTGGGGGCTCGAGCCGGTTCTTTGTGAGATTGACCCCAAGATATTGAACCCAGCCCTGGTTCCTGCCAGGCCTAACCGGCAGAAGGGCTACAGGGGGATGGCCTCAGGGCAGCGCGTCGCATAGTCCACGATGACTAAGACATAGCTGTGACCGCGCCCTGATTTCTCGAGGGGTCCCACCAAATCTAGAGCTACTCGCTCAAACGGGGTTCTGACGATGGGAAGGGGAACCAAAGGAGCTGGTAGCATCCTGGTCATGGAAGTTTTCTGGCACTTGGGACAGGAGGTGCAGAAGTTTTTAATTTCCTGATACACCCCAGGCCAATAGAACCGTTGCAGCACCTTCTGTTGGGTTTTTTCAGTTCCTAAGTGTCTGGCCCATGGGTGGTCATGGGCTAACTCCAAAACCTTCCACCGATAGGGCCGAGGGACCAACAGCTGACATCTCTCCTCCCCGGAAAGATCTCCTTGTAACACCCGATATAAGCGATCGTCCCTTACCTCAAACCGAGGTTCCGAGGTCCAGTTCAGCGGGCCCTCCCCTCGGTTTCCTCCTGCTCCTTGTATTTGGTCCCAGGCCGCCCTCAGGGTGGGTCTTCTCGTTGTAGGGTGAGGAAATCTCCTTCATCTATCCCCAGGCGGGTGAACGCCGGCGGCCCGTCTTGCTCGGGTTCTGTGGCTGGAGGTTCCCCTCTGTCCTCCTCCCCCTGTGCTACCAACGTCCCCAATTTGGGTTCCTCGGCCTTCCTCGCAGTGCGAGCCCCTCCCCACTGTCCTAGTAGCCTTCTTAGACCTGGCCAGTCCCGCCCCAACAGAACGGGATACGCCAATTTAGGGCCCACTGCTACTATGCACTCCTCTTCGAGCTCCCCATCTCCTATCCTTATTCGCGTTGTGGGGTAGGAATGTATGTCCCCGTGGACACACCGCAGGGGCACCGGGGGGCCTCTTGCCCGGGCTGGGTATATAAGGTCCTTCCGGACGATTGTCTGCCCGCATCCAGGGTCTAATATCGCCTCTACCTGTCTCCCGTTAACCCACAGTATCTTCATTACCTGCGCGCGGCTCGTTTCTCCTTGGCCTGCGCCTCCGCCTCGCCTCTGTCCGAAGGTGCAATCCATAAGATGGCAATCCTTCTTATAGTGCCCCTCCTGGCCGCACTGGTAGCAGGCCCCTTTCTGGGTCCCTTCCTGAAGGGAGGTTCCCGGCCCCATTTCTGTTTCACGTCCAATACCAGCCTCGCTTGTTGGCCTGCTCCATCGAGGTGCCAATCTCCACTCCGGGAGGAGTCCTAGGGGGGCTTTCCGCCCTTCCCCACCACGTGGTAGGCCCGCGAGTTTCGGAGTGGCGACTTCACCCTTCTTGGAATCCTTCTGGGTCCCGGACGCCCCCTTCCCTTCCACTCCTTCAGCGGCCAAGAAGTGTTCCATGAGTGTTACAGCTTCTTTGAGGGTCTCCGGTAAGTGTCGTCGTACCCATTGCTGGCCTTCGACGGGGAGAATCCGCACGTACTGCTCCAACATGACTAGATCGGCCACTTGGACCCCCATCTTGTTTTCAGGCTCGAGCCACCTCATTCCAGCTTCCTTCACGCGCTGAGCTACTGCCCACGGTTGCTCTTGTGGATTGTACCGAGCTTCTCGGAATCGACGGCGGTGGGTTTCTGGGGTGACCCCTAGTTGGTCAAGGATTGCTTCCTTGACCTTGTAATAGCAGAGCGCATCACGAGCCGACATCCCCCGGTATGCGAGTTGGGCTGAACCCGATAAATAGGGAGCCAGGAGGGTAGCCCAGTGCTCCTGGGGCCATTTCGCCATCGTGGCCACCCTTTTAAAGGTAATCAGGAATGCCTCTGGGTCGTCCTCTGGCCCGAGCTTAGTTAGTCATATGGGTAATTGTGACTCAACCCCTTCTCTGTCTCCGTGGCTCCCGGTTCCACCGGCTATCATCCCGGTCGGAACTCCTTTCAGTTCCCATAGCATTTGATCCTGGCATTCTTGGAACTGGGTGAGACTCTGTTGCAGCGCCTGAGTCTGCTGTTGCTGCTGCAGCTTTTGGTTCTCCACCAGCCACTCCAAGATCTTATTTACTTCCATCTTCTCCTACCAATCAGTAACACATTAATTTCACCTAATACATTCGGGGTCCCAGTTTCGGGGTCCAGTTATCCGCATTCTCCACCACGTGTAGGGGATCACCAACGTCCGTGCCCTCTATTTCCCAGTTAATGCACCCCTTTAGCTGTACTTGGGGTATTCAGGTTTATTAAACTCTGTCACCTTACAACTCCCGTAACGCGATTGGTCGCCTTTCACCCACTAGGGAAGGGGGTTCGGGCCCGCCCTCGCTCTGAACCCCGACCCAGGGCCCTAAGGTCAGGATGCTAGTCGTTACCCAGCGGAAGGGGTTGAAACCCCTAAACTCCCCCGCTCTTGGGGTCCACGCCCCCGCCCTGGGCCGCTTCTTCCCCAGTCATTGGCTGACACTAGCCCGGGGACCCCAGGTTAGTACTCACCCAGGTTCTCCAGAGTTCTGACCTGTCCTGCTTCCACAGCCAGACTCCGACTCCCCCGGGATCCGTCTTCCTCCCCTTCGGCATGGAGCCCACTTTTAAATTCCCCACCGGACACGGGGGGATGACGCCTCCCCTGATGTCATCACTCCGCTCCGCCCCCAGGCCTCGCACCGGTGACGTCACTGCGGACGTCATCACGGCCGGCCTCCAAGCCCCGTGGACGTGCTCCCCCGCGTCGCTGCTCATCCGGGGCGCCGCCGCTTCCCGCCCGGGGGCTCTCTGCGGCTTCCCGCCCAAGCGCAGCGCAGACCCCGCTTCCCCGTCTCCGCGGAGATACGGGAGTTTTAGGGAGGGGCGGGGCCGCCCTGCCACAGTGATGAATCTGAGGAGCTGTCCTGGATTGAAGTGTCATTAGAGAAGGTTTTAGAACAAATAGAAAAACTCAATGTTAACAAATCACCAGGACCGGATGGCATTCATCTAAAAGTACTCAAATTATCTGTGGTGTGTAACCTATCCTTTAAATTGGCTTCCATACCTAATGACTGGAAGGTAGCTAACATGACACCAATATTTAAAAAGGGCTCTAGAGGCAATCCTGGCAATTACAAACCAGTAAGTCTAACTTCAGTACCGGGCAAATTAGTCGAAACAATAGTAAAGAATAAAATTGTCAGGCACGTAGAAGAACATAATTTGTTGGACAAAAGTCAACATGGTTTCTGAAAAGGGAAATCATGTCTTATTAATCTATTAGGGTATGTTTACACTACCACCCTAGTTCAAACTAGGGTGGTTAATTTAGTCAATCGAAGTTGCAAATGAAGCCCGGGATTTAAATATCCCGGGCTTCATTTGCATCTTGCCGGGCGCCGCCATTTTTAAATCCCCAGTAGTTTGGACTCCGTGCCCGCAGCTACACGCGGCACAGAGTAGGTAGTTTGAATTAGGCTTTCTAATTCGAACTACCGTTACTCCTTGTGGACATCCTGTTTTGTAATAAGCCATAAATCTGGAGTCTTTATTAAGAATGTGACTTTTAATGTCCAGAAAAGTTCTGAATTTAAGCACACAAGCTTATCTTTTGAAGTTGTTGTGCAGGTTTCCTTTGAGAATGAAGACTGCTAAATCAGATATAGAAGTGATGGTTTGATGAAAATTGTTTACCCACTGATGATATGATTATTTTATCATTTTTCTATGTGAGTTCATTTGACAACATAGCCATTATCTGGTTTCACCCAGATAGTTCTTGTTTAGTGAACTGCATGAAGTACACCACATGAGATAGGCATTTGTAGGACCTGGGCATCTGGGAAGGTGTGTTGTGGAAAGTATAAATCATTGTAGCAGTGGAGATATGGCTCCATGTGTAAGGGGACTGTTACCCCTTACTAAAACTCTGTGGGAGTTTTTTGGTTTACCAGCTTCAGAAGGGGAAGGGTTCATGAGACTGACAGACCCCAGAGACAATGGAAAGCAGTCAACACTCCAGCTCAGCCTGACTGACAGGTTGTAAGTGGGGATTGTTCTGGCTCTCTCTCTGAGCAAACAGGGAGCTGAAAGAGCAGAGCGAGCTGTGTGCAGGAGAGGTCCTGCAAAGACAGAGAGCTGAAAGAGGAGTACAAGAAGAAGTCCTGCAGCGACAGAACCAGACACAGACAGGCCAAGCAGTGCAGACCCTGTGTTGAGCAGCAGACTGGCAGTGCTCAGAAAGCCAAAAGGAACAGAGAAGCAACACAAGGAGCTGGAACAGCCAAGCAGCACAGCCTGCAGCTGGATGTGGTGAGCTACTGGGACCTGCAAAGTGTGGGGAAAGGCTCTGGACTGGGAGAGGGGTCTGGCCACTTAGAGACTGAGGCTGTGTGGTCACTGCCAGTGCAAGCGTGTCCAGCCTGCAGCCCCTTGCAGCACATCCAGGGCTTCTAAGGAAGAGACTGTGAACTGTCCTTACACTCTGCAGACTGCTGTGTTGATGTCCCTGTGCTACAGAGCAGGGCTGTGTGTTCTCATTTAACCATTCTCATTGTTTCTTATTCTATTCTCTTTAATCAGTTGATGTTTAATAAATTGTATTTGCTTTGAACCTTATGAAGTGATCACTGGGCCAAGAAGGCCTGCAGTGTAAAGAGAGCACCTCGGAGTGGGGACACCCTGACTCCTGCCCCTAGTGACTACAAGGTCAGGGATTAAGCCCCAGGAAACCTGGGCCCAGCCTTGTTGGGGTTTCAAGGGCTCTGCTACTCAGGAGAGTGGAGGGGGAGCCCTCAGGATCAGGGAGCCGTGGGGTAAAGGAAGTGGGAGCGGGGACTCAGATCCTTTCGCTGGTTCATTTCACCGGGGTGTATAGAAGCCAGGAAAGTTCCCCACAAGAGCGGGACCATTCCCCCGCTTACACATGTATTGTGGCAGGGTATGATGACATTTTGAGTTGAGCTATTTTGGTCGGTGAGAAGCTTACTTCTTTTGATGGATTTGGTTTAATGGCAGAAGAGACTTCAGGGATATGGACCCCATAGAGTATGGGGCTGTAATTACTTAATGATACCCTATATGAGTGCCAGTGTGGGCAGGTAGTTGACAATTAGGGATTTGTGGTTGTGTATTGAGGTGGGTTCTCTTGCAGTGTTTGAATGGCCTGTTCCATGATGCAATCTACTTCTCTGTTGAAGTGTCCTTGTTTAGTGAAGGTGGTTTTAAATATGTTAAAATCTATATCCCAGACACTCTTTTTGGAGCACAGTCTGTAGTATGTGAGTGCTTGGCAGTAGATAAAAGTTCTATGAGTGTGTTTGAGGTGGTTACTAGATCTGTGAAGGTAAGTGTGGTGACTCACCAATGCAGGTAAGCATGTGATCAAAATTAGTAATGTGAGCAGTGTCACTGACCTCATTATAAATGTTTGCATGCTCACAGATAACCATTCAAGAGAGAGGTCTTGGAGTCATTGTGGATAGTTCTCTGAAAACATCCACTCAATGTGCAGTGGCAGTAAAAAAAAAAAAAAAAAAAAAAAAAAAGGAAATGGAATGTAATGGAATGTTAGAAATAATTTAAAAAGGAATAGAGAATAAGACGGAATATCTTATTGCCTCTATATAGAACCATTGTATGCCCACATTTTGAATACTGCATGCAGATGTGGTAACCTCATCTCAAAAAAGATATATTGGCAATGGAAGTGGTTCAGAAAAGGGCAACAAAAATGATTAGGAAATTGGAATGGGTGCCATATGAAGAGAGATTAAAAAGACTGGGATTTTTCAGCTTAGAAAAGAGGAGACTAAGGGGAGATATAATAGAGGTCTATAAAATCATGACAGGTACAGAGAAAGTGAATAAGGAAAAGTTATTTACTTGTTCCCCTAACATAAGAACTAGGGGTCACCAAATAAAATTAATAGGTAGCAGGTTTAAAACAAACAAAAGGAAGTTTTTTGTCATGCAGTGCACAGGTAAACTGTGGAACTCCTTGCCAAAGGATGTTGTGAAGACCAGGACTTTAACAGGCTTCAAAAAAGAACTAGATAAATTCATGGAGGTTAGGTCTTTCAATACTTATTAACTAGAATGGGTAGGAATGGTGTTCCTAGTCTCTGTTTGTCAGGGGCTGAAAATGGATGACAGGAGAGGGATCACTTGGTGATTGCCTATTCTGTTCACTCTCTCTGGCGTATCTAGCTTTGGCCATTGCTGGAAGACAGGATACTGGGCTAGACGGACCTTTGGTCTGACCAGTGTGGCCGTTCTTAAGTTCTTATGTTCATGCTTAGGTGCTTTGGTAGTTTGGTCCAGAGCATCCAGCCCCATTTGGAGCGGGTCTTTGTTTTATAATGGTTTAGTTACACAAGTAAAAAAGAGAGGTTAGTGCTATCATAGTAAGATATTTCTGTTACATGTGTGTACATCTCATTGTAATGTCAGGCTGTGATAGTTTCTTGAATACTAAATCTCTATAGATAGTTTGATATTTATTTTTTACATCTGAGAAGCTAGAAAATACCTTCTGAACTATTTTTCCACTGAGTGCATCTGTACAAGTTTTGTGCAAAGCCAAACTGTTTCTATTGCTATATGTTGATAGGAATTAATATAGACTATATAAAACCTACTTCCCCTTGCAAAGACTTAAACTACTTCCTTATTATAAAATAAAATTTAGGGGTGTTGATTAATCATAATTAACTCGAAAATTAATTCTGATTAAAAAAATAATTGTGATTAATCATTCTGTTAAATAATAAAATACCAGTTGAAAGTTATTAAATACTTTGTATTTTTCTACATTTTCAAATATATTGATTTCAATTATGACAAAATACAAAAAATACGGTGCTCACTTTATATTATTTTTATTACAAATATTTGCACTGTAAAAAATAAACAGAAGAAATAGCATTTTCCAGTTCACCTAATACTGTAATACACTCTGGGTATGTCTACACTACCCTGCTAGTTCGAACTAGCGGGGGTAATGTAGTCATCCGCACTTGCAAATGAAGCCCGGGATTTGAATTTCCCGGGCTTCATTTGCATGAAGCCGGCCAGCGCCATTTTTAAATGCCGGCTAGTTCGGACTCCGTGAGGCGTACAGCTAGTTTGGATTAGAAGCCTAATCCGAACTAGCTAGTCCGTGCTGTGTGTAGCCGCGTGGCATGGAGTCCGAACTAGCTGGCATTTAAAAATGGCGCTGGCCGGATTCATGCAAATGAAGCCCGGGAAATTCAAATCCCGGGCTTCATTTGCAAGTGTGGATGACTATATTACCCCCGCTAGTTCGAACTAGCGGGGTAGCGTAGACATACCCTCTGTCATGATTATGAGGGTAAGCCAGCAGCCTGGGGATTAAGGGGTTAACTACACCTAGCCAGGTGGAGTGACCAGTAGGAATGTAGGTGGGAATTTCAAACTGGGACAAAGGAATTTGGGTTTTTCTTTTCTCCCTTTTGTCTCTGTGAGTGAGTTCTCTGCAGCTACAGAGAGGGACAAGCATGTCTCTCTCTCCAAGACACCATTCTTCATTTTCTGTAAGTATGGTAAAGTTTGGGTAGTTTCGTTGGGCTTTATTGTTTTAAGGGTTGGGTATGGGATCTGAGATCTGGCACTGCTTAAAAGATGTTTTGGCTTTTCTTTGTAACTAAGTTCTAGGCCCATGGAGTTTCTCCATGAGTATATTTTGTTACCTCCCTATCTAGTCATTATGTTACAACAGGAATATTGTTGTAATAATAAAAGTTCTTTCTTTTCTTTTTATTAACCTGGCATTGGTTAATTGTATGCCTTAATTTTTATTTTAGGGATGAGATTTCCCAAATGATCTTTCCCCTGATTTCTTTATCAACATTTGGGTGGTGGCAGCGGAAGTTTTATTCCCAAGATCTAGGTTTTTAAGATTCTGGGGGAAGTTTTATACCAAAGCCTGGTAGATAAGGCGTTGGGGTACACTTGCTGGTCCCCACTTCTGCATTTATCATGCCAGAGTGGGGAAGGAGCCATGACACACTCTCTGTATCATTAAAATTGTATATAATTCTACTTTTGTAGGTTCAAAAAATAGCTTCATTCCATAATAAAATAAAGTAAAACTTTAAAGCCTGCAAAGCTTCTTAGTCCTATTCCTTCTTCAGCCAATCACTCTAACCAACAAGTTTGGCTACAATTTGCAGGAGATAATACTGACTGCTTCTTGTTTACAGCATCACCTGAATGTAAGAGCAAGTGTTCAGAATTTACTTGTTTACAAATACAGTAACAGAAGCGAATGAAGAGGTTAAGTATTTATTACTGATTTTTTTAAAATGAGATTATCAGAAAATAATGTACCATTTATTATGTACATTTAATTGCAATTAAATAGGTGTTTTTATAAAAAATACTGTAAGTAATATTGCACCCAGCGTCATAAGAAATACCCAGATACCAAGGCTGCATCTAGACTGGCAAGTTTTTCCGCAAAAGCAGCCGCTTTTTCAGAAAAACTTGCCAGCTGTCTACACTGGCCGCTTGAATTTGCGCAAGAACACGGACGATCTAATGTAAGATTGTCAGTGTTCTTGCGCAAATACTATGCTGCTCCTGTTCGGGGAAAAAGCCCTCTTGCGCAAATGTATTTGCGCAAGAGGGCCAGTGTAGACAGGTAAAAACTGTTTTGCACAAAAAAGCCCCGATGGCGATCGGGGCTTTTTTGCGCAAAACCGCGTCTCGATTGGCATGGACGCTTTTCCGCAAAAAGTACTTTTGCGGAAAAGCGTCTGTGCCAATCTAGGCACTCTTTTCCGCAAATGCTTTTAATGGAAAAACTTTTCTGTTAAAACCATTTGCGGAAAATCATGCCATTCTAGACGCAGCCCAAATGTATTATCTGATTAGAAATTCTGAACTTTAAGTATGGAATGGAAAACAGTGCATAAACTCTCCAATTTTACAGAAAACAAACTGTGTTCTTGTTTAGGTTTCATCCCCTTGTTGATATAAAATTGATTTGCTAAAGTTACATTATTGCAGTGAAACAAAAACAATACAAACATATATAACTGAATATATTTTTTCAGGACTTTAAAGAGGCTTCCTTGAGTGACCCAAGAAATAGTGAGATTTATCAAGCTATTGGAATCTGCTGTCACAGGTATGATATGTGGTTTGGTATGACATGGATAGAAGAAGTGAAATAAAGGAGGAGTTGGATGATATTCCAGTGTATCTTTTGTTAAAAATCCCACTGAAGACTGAGTAAGAGAAAAGGAAAAAGGCAAGGAAAAAAGTGAGATGAATAGGTATTTTTCAGATTTGCTATTGTTGTCCCAGTCTCATATTAGCTAGCAATAAGATGTTCATAGCAGCAGAGAGGGGAAAAAAAGGCTAAAAACAGAAAAAGTAAAGTTAAGAAGACAACCAAGAGAGGAGAAATATAATGAAAGATGGAGAGGGTGTAGAAGAGAGCCAGTAATACCATCAATGGAGTGAGATTCTTAACCAACCTGCCAATAAGAATCATGGAGATTAAAAAAAAAAAAGTGTGAAGAGAAAGCAATTGTATGATGGGATTACTTTGTGATAGTAGAGGGCAGGACTCAGCAGACCTGGGGCTCACTTCTGGTTTATATATTATGTTCCTAAAAGCTCATGCTTCAGATTTTCAGCAACCCATCTGTGGGGTCAAGAAAGGACTCTCCCTTCTACTCCCAAACCCAATGTATTCCTTTTTCTTTTCTCTCTTTCCTTTGATGCATCAGGGATGGGCACTGCTGGGGATTAGACACTAATCGGGTTGGTCAGGGCTCTGAAGAGGACCAAATTCTTGCTTTCTCAGTTGCTTGGCTAGATAGTTCTTGCTCACATACTCCAGGTCTAATTAATTGCTATATATGGTGTTGGGAAGGAATTTTTCTCCAGGTCAAGTTAGTGATCTAGGTGGCTTTTTATCTTCTGTAGCATTTACGTTAAGGGTGGCCAATAATTTTAGATGTGGGGCCACTTCACAAATTTTTGAAGTGGCCTCAGATGTCTGCAGAAGGTGCAGGGCCAGGACGCTTTCTGTGCTCCCTGACCCAAAGACCCTTATGGTGTGGGGGTGAAGTGAGAATGTGAAGTTTTTACCCTCCATCCGTTCTCAACAGCTGGCAGTTCCCTTTAGGTGCTGCACGCCCTTTGTAGGGTGGGGGAAGGGAGTGAGAGACTTTGTGCGTGCATTCCTTTGTGCCCCATCCTTTGTGCCCCACCCAGTCAGTCAGCTGCATGGAGCCCTGAGCCTCTGACTGGACCAGGCTGATTAATCACCTGTGAAGCTGTGCTGCTTCGCAGCTTACAGGGAACGCTGCTGCGTGCCACACCCCTGCACAGGTAGCAGCCATGTGCTCTAGAGCCCCTTGTGCTTTGTAGCTGCCTGTTATTGAAACAGGCAGCTCCCACTGGCTGATTTCTGGCCAGAAACCAGCTTTGCCCCCTCTGGACTCACAGTTTTTGAAGAAAAACTGCCCCACAGCCGCATTTCTGAGCTGCATGCAGATGGAGCGAGGCAATTGGGGAGCCTGCCTGGGCTCCCCACAGCATCTGCATGCCTAATCCAGTGGCTTGTTGGGCTGGATGCAGCCCGCATGCCATATTTTGCCCAGGCCTGATCCTTTACTAATGAAAAACACATAAGACATCATGTGCTGGCTTTGAACAACAGCTCCAAAACCTTGCTTTAAAATTACTCATATTAGTACAATTGTATTGCCTCAAGGAGTGTCTATATTTCAAATTTTTGGCCCCAGATTTCCATGGTTGTTTACACTGTTTCAGTTCTGGTTTAGCAACAGTGGTAGACCTATTGTAGCCAGGGATCTAGATGGTAACCAATGTTTTAAGTATTGTATTATGTAACTGCCCAGCGCAGGTCTGTTCAACATGGAGCTTCAAAATGTTAGCTGATACCAGAAAACTACACCCTGCCATCAATCGAGCTGAAACTCTAGTGGCACCACTGCAGAATGAATTTTAGGAAATATTTCTTTTAGAGGACAAGAGTTAAGGACAAGGACAATATAATAATTGAAACATCTTTGGTAATCATACAATGAAAAGTTTTCCTGTGTGGCCTGCATTTTTTCCCTTTTACTTTTTCAGTTCTTAGAATTCGGAGAAGCATAATTTTGAAGTAGGCAGCAGTGGTTTCTAGTCATTTTCTTGTGGTTGCTAGGAGGCAACATACCTTAGGCAGCACATGTGACTCATAAACAGTTTGTGCCTCTTGAGACTGGGGCATAGGGTTGCCAGGTGTCTGGTTTTCACACCCTCTGTCTGGTAGAAAAATTCAGAAAATACCGGACATGTGCAATGTCCAGTATTTCCTGGATTTCTGGCTGGGCACTGGATTTCTGGCTGCTCCCTGGCAGGGGCGGGGGAGTGACTGGGATGTGGGGCCTCGATTAGCACTGGGAGCCCTGTGGTCGCATGCAAGAACTGAGTGGGGTGGGGTGGGGGCAGTGGCTGGGACTCCCAGACACTCCCCTGCCCGGCTTCTGCGCACAGCCAGAGGCTCCCAGCACTAATTGCGGCCCCGCCTCCCAGTTGGGAGCCTCTGGTTGCATGCAGAAGCCGGGCGGGGGGAAGTGGCTGGGAGCCACCTGCCCCTACCTGGCTTCTACTAGCAACTAGAGGGAGTGTCTGCCAGGGGCACGGCCTGTTGGACTCTGGCTGCAGCCAGTGGCTGCACCCTCCCCCCCCCCCCCCCCCGCCAGCTCTGCTTCCCGCCTCCCTTCCTCCGGCCACCCCTCCTCACATGCAGCCCCCCTGGTCCCCGATCTGCCCCCAGCTCTGCTTCCCACCCCCCTTCCTCTCAGCCAGCCCTGTAGCCCCCACGAGCCCTACCTCCTGCCCCCTTTCCTCCTGGCCAGCCCCGCAGCCCCTAACCCCCCCGCCACTCCCCTTCCTCCCGGCCAATCTTGCCTCCCTCTCCCTTCCTCCTGGCCAGCCCCGCCTCCCTCCCAGCCGGTCCCTTCCCCGCCCACAATCAAATGTGTCCTGTATTTTGCGGGGGGGTCTACCTGGTAGCCCTAATTGGGGGGCATAATCAAAAGGGGAGGACAGGTAACTGCCCCATGTGTCTCCTCTACCCAGCAACCCCCACTGTCTTGTGCCCAGCTCAGGGCTGCCATCTTCCCAGTTAGGGTTTCCTGTGCAGGGTCGGGGAGGAGCTCTGTCCTTCTGTTATGCCTCCCCCCAAGCACAGTTGGTTGCTCTCCCTGGCAGTCAAGTCTAGGTGGGGAGCAGGATGGAACCATTTTGTACACAGTAGATGCTAGCTACATTAGGTTTTTGACTCTATGCTGTGTGTGGTTTCTTGAGCAGGAGCCTGCCTGAGGCGATACTTCACCTTGCCATGTGTACTGCCTCCCTGGGCCCAGCTACTGGGGACAGTGGCTGAGTGTGCAGAGTAGGGTGTCCTAGTGCCCAGTTTTTGAACATACAAAAAGACACAGCACTTAACCCAGTATAGTTTAGAAATAGATCAAACAGTTCAGATATTTTTAATACTTTGGGAAATTGTACTAGTTTGAGGTAGTGCAGATCAAATATCTGAAAGGCTTTGCATAAAGTGTATTTGAAAGAGAAAAGGTTATCTGAGGAACAAAGAGCCCCTAAATTAAATGGGAGTCTTTAATGGGCATTGGATCAGGATTAAAAACAGGGAGTCAGTTCCAAATTTTGACATGTTAACACGAAGAAGGGAAAGAGATGAAATTTTGAGAAAGATTAATGGAATTGGTGAGAATGAATCTTGGAGGAATAAAAAGAAATAGAAAGAAGGCTTATGTTTAAAGTAAATCCCTTATCTGAAACAGCTAAATCTGTCACAGACTGGATCATAGTGTTTGGTCTGGAAATTGGGCAATGTGAATAGTTTGGCTGGAAATCCAAACACGAACAAAACAAGCCACATTGGAATCTGCTGAATACAAACATTGGGGTGTAATTCTGGTTCCATTGAAGTCAACTGGAGATTTTTCCATTGACTTGATTGGGACAGGATGTCACCATTGTTGTTTACAAGTTCACAGACAAACTCATTGGCAGGTAAATGATCAAGAAAAGTACTGTGCTTGGAGAATTAATCATACTCATTTTTTAACCATTGTCCCTGATACCAAGATTAAAGTACTTTGTCGGGACAGTTTGGAGAAGTGTACACTGCCAATGCTGTGTATTTAGTACATGAAATAAGAACCTAAGTCTCTGGAGCTGTAAATCTGGCACCTATAATTAGAAATTAAAATTACTAATTTTTTAAAATAAAACACTGACCTTTAAATGTATATTTATTTTTAGACTTGAGCAGTTTGAAGAAGCTGTGAATTCATTTACCCAAGGGCTTAAATTAGATCCCTTTTTTCTGGATGCCTATGTTGCAAGAGGAAATTCATACATGGAGTATGGTCATGAAACTGGCAATACTAAAGCACAGAAAGACTTCCTGAAAGCAATGCATCTTAACCCAAAATGTGTAAAAGCCAGAATTTGCTTAGGATACAATTTACAGGTAATATCCTCTGACAGACAGAGGAGCATTTATTTTCATATATAAAATTGTTTAGTCCATACTCCACACAAAGAAATACCATAAAGTATTAGCATATTGTTCAGACAGATAAAATAACTTGTATCCGTGATAGAACCTATTTGGTGTTTCTCTGCTATTTTCCCCGTACTCACTTTCAGTGTTCTTTTCAATTAAAGGCTAGGTGGCAATTTACTTTGAAATTTGTCTGTGTTGCATCTTACTTGATTGGGGGATCGATCATTGAGTATGAAGAGACCTGATCTCCTTAGTTAGCCCAGAGAGAGAGAGTGGTATTGGTAATCATGTCCAGATGCCTTGTATACTATTGTAATAAACTCTCACTAGGCATTAGGTTGCTAAATAAAAAAATACCTAGATATTTTTGGTGAATCTATGTAAAAAGAAAATCTTGTATGTTAAATGAAATCAAAACAAAATGTATTAAGCCCTTCAAACAGGGCTTTTATGTGATGAAATCTGAAAACCATCTAGCTATACACAATCCAGCATTAGCAAAGTCATGTATGAAATGACATATTGGGTATTTTTCTCTTCTCTAATTTCCATGATTTTACAACATTGTTACTGTGCTGTTTTATACCTATTTGTCTAAAAGCTTTTCAACAAAGTTGTGAGTTAATTTCATGCCTGTGTAAATGAAAGACTAATTTTATCAGTCTGCATCAGACTTACTTGGGTAGGCCACATGCAGATTTCCTCACACAACTTTGCCAATATGTTTTAATTCTAATTAATTAATGTTTGCACTGTGCTTTATAAAGTACTGCCTTAAGTGCTGAATACTATCACCAATCTTCACAAGCAGCTCTTCTGCCAGTCAGTTATAGAAGGAAGTCTCTTTCAATAACAGAGTTCTGCTTCTGCTTAATGAATCCAAAAAGTGTGTGACTGTTTCTTAGGAAATCAGATAAGATTGCTAAACTTATTTGTACGTGGTCAAAATTCAAATCCATGTCTTCCAAGTTAGAATGTTAGTGCTCCCGTGAATCAGTAATTTGTGCACAAAAATAACTGAATGTGACCACATGGGACCATGTGATGTGCAGTTTTTCCATATTTTTGAAAATATGTCCACCTCCATGTGGTATACTTAATAATAGTCGTATGCTAAAACTTATTTTAGGCCTTTGGGAAGTTTCAGAAAGCTTGGAATCAGTTTACAGTTGCCATTGATATTGATCCAAAATGCCATGTTGCCTATGATGGACGAGCTGTGGTCTGTCTTCAGATGGGTGATACTTTTGCTGCATTTCAAGATATAAATGCGGCACTAAAGGTAAATGTTGTTTTTCAGTTTATTTATTAATATGTATGTGTCAATATTAGGCCACTGAGTAACACACATCAATGTAAAGAACTTTGTATGAAAAATGGGTTAGATTAGGTGGTGCTTTCTAGTTATATATATATTTCCTTTAAAAGAAAGAGTTGTATTATTAATGTAGAAATGTGGATTTCATTTAAATAAAAATGTGTATATTATAACATTTCAGCTCACTACCAGTGCTCAGCTGCTTACAAACCGGGGTGTCATTAATCAGTTTATGGGTCATTTAAATTGTTCAATGAAAGATTATCAGCAAGCAATTTCCATCAACCCTGGCTATGCTTTAGCCTATTTTAATGCAGCAAATATCTACTTTCATCACAGGCAGTTTGCACAGGTAGGTCTTATGTTCTATTTTCATATTATTCTCAAAACACTTAAGTAAGGAATAATATTAGTGATACAAATTAGTTTCTTGAAACTTTTTTTTTTGCTTACATCTTTTTACCTTTAATCAGTTAGTTGCACTCTGATAAGGTATGATTCCATATACTGTAGATGGGTAATACAAAATAGTACTATATTCTGCTACTGTCACTTTTATCTGATGATCTCAAAGCGTTTCACAAATATTTATGAATCACAACAGGGATTTTACAAATGGAGGTAAAATCTTCAAAAATTCCTAAGTAAATTAGGAACCTAAATCTCACTGATATTCAGTAAGAATTAGGCTTCTAAATCAGCCAAGGGCTTCTGAAATTTTTGCCTGAAGATAAAGGCAAAGAGAAGTCAAACAATTATCATAACTTACACAGTAATTCGGTGACAAATAGAACGTAAATCTCTTGTCTGAAAGGCCTATGCTTTAACTACTAAGCTAGGTTTTCTCCTTGTTGTAATATCCTCAGTCTTGAAACACTCCCTTCTGCAGAAATACTCTAGAGAGAGTCTAAGGTTATCAAACAGTAAAGTTCCCCTTGCATTTTCCTAGTAAGCTCTTTGGGTGCATCTAGACTACATTGCTCCGTCGACGGAGCCATATAAAGTAGTTTACTCGACATAGTCAATGAAGCGGGGATTTAAATAATCCCCGCTTCATTAAAATAAAAATGGCCGCTGTGCCGTGCCGACAATCAGCTGATCCAGCACAGCACGGCAGTCTAGATGCAGCGCGGTCGACAAGGGAAGTCTTTGTCAACCGCTCCGGTATGCCTCGTATGGCTTCCCTTGTCGACCTCGCCGCATCTAGACTGCCACGCTGTGCCGGATCAGCTGATTGTTGGAACAGCATGGTGGCCTTTTTTATTTTGTTGAAGCGGGGATTATTTAAATCCCCGCTTCATTGACTGTCGAGTAAACTACTTTACATGGCTCCGTCGACGGAGCAATGTAGTCTAGATGCATCCTTTGAGGGCAACAACTACCATTTCATACTCTAGGTGCCATTTAACAGGCCTTGATATCCTTTTTTTTTTTTAATCTGGGGTGAAGGCTGCAGAACAGGAGTGGGGCCATGAGGGAAAAGTCAGAGCCAAGGCAGGGTAGATTGAAGGGAAGATGTTGAGCAGGGGACGGGATTTTGGGTCCCAGTTACTAGCCATTGGAAACGTGGCAACTCTAAGTGGGAATGTATTCCTGATTGAAACCTCTGAGTGTTACCAAAATGCTACTAATAAATAATAGGAAGTCATTCTGTTAGGAAAGAGTGGGTGAATATTTCTTTAAGATCTTTGCAAAAGCCTTGCCATTCTTGCATAAATGCTGTGGTTTTCTGCTCTCTTGATTATTAACACAATACAAAATATATACAGCATTTCAGAAATTTACATGGTGCATCATGCCTTCATTTTATATAGTATCATGAGCTTTCATTGTAAAACCCACTTCATCAGATGATAAAGTGTGTTTTGCCCACAAAAGTTCATGATACTGTATATTTTTGTTAGTTTCCAAGGGTGCGTCTGCACAGCACCCTTACCTCAAAATAAGTTATGCAATTTGTGCTATGCAAATTGCATTGCTTATTTCTATCTTATTTCAAAATAGCTTATTTAGAAATTTAGCACTGTCTACACAGTGCCAAATTTCAAAATAAGGTGCTATTCTAAATATCCCTTAACTCTCGTGCAAGGGAATAGTCTCTTAAGACACAGAACAGCTATTCGGTATCTCGAACTATTTCCGCTGTGTAGACATAGCCTAAGGTGCCACAGGACTACTTGCTTTTAAAGTTACAGAATAACAAGGCTGCCCCTCTGATTCATTTTATATATTTCACAGGCCAGTTCCTACTATTCCAAGGCATTACAGCTTGACCCAAGGAATGAATCTGCAGTCCTGAATCGAGCTATTACAAATACATTATTACAAAAGATCGAAGAAGCCAAAGAAGATTTTGAGAAGGCAATTTGTCTCTGCCCTTTCTCTGCAGCAGTGTACTTTAACAGGGCAAACCTTTATAGAACATTAAAGCAGTACGAGCTAGCTGAAAAGGATATTTCAACAGGTACTTTTTGTTCAGGAAACCATCAAGATTGGTGACATAGTTTCAGTTATAAGAACAAATTATTTTGTCTCTATTTCCCAGTTCAGAAAGTATTAGCAACTATTTCCATTTATGCATTTAATATATTTAAGTTATAATTTCTTGACATTAAGATTGAAATGTGAGTTGTAATGAAAATGTCAGATAAAATTAATATTAATATTGTTGTTCTAATGAAAACTAAGTAGTAGAGCTGGGCAATTTATTGGCAAAAAAATCATTTTATGTGCCAAAAATACAGTTTAATATAATTAAGACAAACAGAAACTGTGAATTGGAGTTGAATATGACTAATGATTATGATCAGAAAAAAAACTTTTTTTTAAGTCTAATTGTCCCTTTTCATGGTTTTCAAACTTACAGATTTTTATTTTTTATTTTTAATCAAAGCCTTCTTTTTAATTTAGCTAGATATATTTAAAAATCCCTCCATAATTATTATAACTCAAACAAACCCAAAATGGAAAACAAAAAGCCAAAATATCTGTGGGGATTTGATTGGGGGGCAGTTGTTTTGATTTAAAAAAAATTCTGTTAGGGGTTGACCCAAAATAATCTTTCTGAGTTTAGCCACCAAACCAAAAACAATTCATTTATCTGTTTATTCCTAACTACTGATTAGGAAAAAAAGTGTGCTTATAGAAGCTGAAGATGTAGCAAAAGGAAGATGTAGCAAAAATATGTGTACTCATGCTAGACTTACAGATTCTGAGGCCATCTGTGTGTGCTAAGGGCACATGCAAACAGGGATGTACTTTGCTGGTTTGCACACATAAATGTGGGATTTGTGAAACTTATAATAAAATGAATTTAAAAAAAATCTCCATCTGTAGTAGCTAAAGCAGTAGTGACTAAGTAGGCAATAATGAACATTTCAGTACAATGCAGAACTTTTGAGTGATTATGACTTGCTCACAGAATTTACAAAACATTGTTCAGTACAAGGAATAGGTTCACTGGTTCCCAGAAAATAAAAACTATTATAAACCTTTATCCCGTCACTGTAATCAAACAAAAGCCTTTTATTAGTGTTCAAATCAGCTGAGACAAGATTTCCCCCTTTCAATTTCCAGCTATCACTACAATCATTGCTCTTACCTTTCCTCTTCTACCACCCCAGATTCAACTGCTGAGCTTCCAAAACCATGATCAGGTTGTTTAAAAATTCCCAGGATGAAGTTTTTTCATTGGATTTTGATAGCAAAGTCCTTGAGTCACATCCCTATACAAACTAAAGTATCATTGTTATGCTGCTGTCTGTACCATGAACCAAGTAATAGTTGATTGCCAATGCAACATTTTCTTCACCATTAATAAATATGATAAAATGTTCCTGACAAGTTAACTACAGGCAGTCCCTGAGTTATGTGGATCCAACTTACGTCAGATCCCTACATACGAAAGGGGCTTTTCTCGCCGTGGAGGACGCGGGCGGTGGGACCGCCCAGACGCGCAACGGTTCCGCCACCCACGTCCTCCGCGGTGAGAAAAGCTGCTCCATGTCTCCCTGGTCTGCTGGGGGGGGGGGGGGGGGGCCAGCAGACCAGGGAGACGCGGAGCAAAGCCGTGGAGAACGCGGGCGGTGGGACTGCAGCGTGTCTCGGCGGTCCCGCCGCCCGCGTCTCCCTGGTCTGCTGGAGGGAGGGGGGGGCGCAGCTAGTGCGTCCCCTCACCCCCTCAGCAGACCAGCCTTTTCTTGCCATGGAGGACGCGGGCGGCGGGACCATGGTGCGTCTGGGCGGTCCCACCGCCCGCGTCCTCCGCGGCGAGAAAAACCGCTCCGCGTCTCCCTGGTCTGCTGGGGGGTGGCGGGGCGCAGCTAGTGCGTTCCCCCCCCCCCCCAGCATACCAGGCTTTTCTCTCCGACGCTTGGGGTAGAGCAGCTGGGGCGCTGCCGGGTTGGTCCCTGCAGCACCGAGGGCGGTGCTGCGGGGACCTACCTGGCAGCGCCCCAGCTGCTCTGTCCCAGGCGTCCAGATTCAGCCGCTGTTGAAACTGATCAGCGGCTGATTCCAGGAAGCCCGGGGCAGAGCAGCTCTGCCCCGGGCTTCCTGTAGTCAGCCGCTGGTCAGTTTCAACAGCAGCTGAATCTGGACGCCAGTTCCGACTTACATACAAATTCAACTTAAGAACAAACCTACAGTCCCTATCTTGTACGTAATCCGGGGACTGCCTGTACTTACACTTTCATAAAATTAAGACAAACTTACATTGTAAGTATGATTTGAATAAAAATGTATAATTTCTTATCTTCATTGTTATGTTTTTCCATTAAAACTAGATTTTCATGAGTAGTACTGATGATTCTGAGACAATGAACATTGCTGGTACCAAGGAATAGAATGATAATGGCTTTCTGCTCCTTGATTTTTGTTTTAGTGTTAACTTGGTTTGGGAGCCAGAATGTGGCTTCTGATGCTTCAGCAGTTGTTAGAATCATACTTATAAACATGCCATGATGGTATCTGACATCAAAAAGAGTGTGAAAAGGAGACATGAGAGTGTAAATATCGTAACAAAATTACTTAGCTTTCCAGTATACAAATAATATGAATTTCCTATTGAGAGCATGTGGTTTTGTCACAACTTTCAAATGGGCTTTTAGCAAGTGTTGTTTTTTATAATCATCATCATCATCTTTTGAAATTTAAATACTTTAACATTTATTTTTCATTTTTACAGCACTGTCCATTCAACCTAATGACGCTTTGATGTATAAACTTAGAGCTGATGTTCGTGGTAAAATGGGTTTCAGTGAAGAAGCTATTGCTGATTACAAACAAGCAATCAGCATTCAAGAAATGATCGATGCAATGTGAAAAGATTCCAGTTCCTGCAAAACATGATAACCAGTTAGGTCTATTTATAGAGATTTATCTTATTTTAAATGAGAGATACTTGTTTAATATCTCAAATACTATTTAGAAAAATGTATTATGTTAGCAATAGGCTTGGTACAAAAGGTTAGTTTTGTCTATGAGAAAAATATTGTTATTCCTGTAATAACTCGTTTTCATTTTTAGATGAACTTCTGCACATATGTTATCTTCCTGCATAACTTCTTGCTTAATTCAGTGCAAAATTAAACCAAGCTATATAAGAAGAGAATGTTAACATTAAATATGTAATTTCACAAAGTCAACCTCAGATTTTCTTTATTCAGTCACACCAAATGGCAGCTGGAGAATGAAACAGGGACAAGAGAATAAATATAAATGTGGAAGGCCTCATCTTCATTAATTGTAATAGAGGAGGGAGCAAGCACCACGAAACATCAGTTATTTTCTCAGGTCCAATGTGATATTAAATGGCAAAGTAACCAATATTTAGAATTGGCTTATTTTTGTCCAATTCTTATTCTTCTCCTCCTATTTCAGTGAGAGAGAATACCTGAGCCTTTGTTGATTTCAGATCTTTTCTACCTTAGGCTAATATGGTCCACTTGCCATCTCTTAGGCCTCTTACATGTTTGCCCGAGAGTTGTCCCCTTTGAGCTTTTTACTGACACTGGACACCATCTATAAATTGTGATAAAACTTACAAACTGCACTTGTTAAATTTACAGTTTTTAACTTGCTGTTCTTTCTCTACACTAACTTAAAAATAGGCCTTCAGGATGCTGATGATAATCTATACAGACCTATCACAATCTTGTATATAGTTAAAAGGTGAGAGAACACAACAGCAACAGCAGTAGGATAACTGCTGCATCTCAATGAGGGTAGTGATGTCTGACTGCCATTCAGCAAATGGGCAGCAGGAGAAAGCGGAGAAATATATCCTTTCCTTCCCCAACCCCATTCCCACACAAGCAGTTTCTATGTGCATTATGGGCAGGGACACTGTGTGCAAAGTTCAAGAGCATCCAAGCCAGGCCCTCCTTTCCTCAGGGCCCAGGGATTATCTATCCCCTGCCAATTGACTCAAGCATCCCCCAATTTAAATATAAAATATAAAAAAATGGACAAGAAATAAATTTCACTTAAATACATTATACTAGGCATGCACTAGTACATTTCTTCAAAGTGAATTAAATAATAGATCACTATATTGGATTTTGAACCTTAAGAACGAGATTTAGAAGTTAGTTGAACAGAATTTTGCTTTGATCATGTTCATTGAAATTTGAAACTTAGGTATAATGAAATATCAACAGAAATAAAAAACAGTCAACCCTAAACCTCATACACTGAAACTATCAAATGTGGTCCATATCTAGTTATAATGTACCACTATATTCTATACAGCTAGGCACTCAGATATTACCATGCGGTGGATGGGATAAGAATCTTTGTTGAACGGAATAGAAATAAAACATTTGTTCAACCGGAAAACTTTAAGCAATTTCACAAGATTGAGTGGAGGTGAATTTTCAATGACGCAAATGGTAGTGAGGCACCTTATTCTCATTGATAGTCTTTGGGAGTTATGCATTTAAACCCCTTACTCGAAAAGTGCTATCAATTTTCCTTGTGAAACATGAATGAAGAAGGGAGCGTTTATGGTGAAGCTGATGATAAAATGCTAGTTCATGATTATAATTACATAGTCTTCTCTATGCAAAATAAATCACTCAATGGCAAGGAAATAATTTACATTAACATTCATAATAAGAAAAAAATAATTGACGAAACTTGAATTTATTATTTAATGGGTCACACAGTTCCATTTTCATTTCCTGACAAATCCCTATAGGTTTTTCATTGTTGACGCCACGGTAAAAAAGTCAAAACTACATTGCCTGAGACATTCCCTTTTTTGAATATGACATACAATGCTATTCACCACTTATGTCTACATAGAGCTTTTTTATTTGGTTTTTCCCTTAACTAAGCAATCTTTCTTTAGTAAATATCACATAGTGATGGCTAACTGGTATTATAGCTCTTTTCTCTAACTTTCTGCAGTTCTGACCATCTGGTGCACTATTAAAATTCTCACTTTATGATATTCTGATTTTTGAAAAATATAAATGACTGGGTATATCATAACTGAAGTCTATAAAATGTAGATAGGAACTCCCAAGAAATATATTGTTTTCTATTTCTTTGAATATTTAAGACTATTCATTATCAGTGGGAAATAGGTCAATGGAGGGATGATAGGAGTTACTACAGAGAACTTTCTGGGTGTCTGGCTGATGAGTCTTGCCCACATGCTCAGGGTTTAGCTGATCGCCATATTTGGGGTCGGGAAGGAATTTTCCTCCAGGGTAGATTGGCAGAGGCCCTGGAGGTTTTTCGCCTTGCTCTGTAGCATGGGGTACAGATCACAGCTAGAGGATTCTCTGCATCTTGGGGTCTTCAAAGTATTTGAAGGCTTCAATATCTGAGATATAGGTGAGAGGATTATTCTAGGAGGGGTGTGTGAGATTTTGTGGCCTGCACTGTGCAGGGGGTCAGACTAGATGATCATAATGGTCCCTTCTGACCTTAAAGTCTATGAGTCTATGAGTGATATCAAACTAGTGATATCACACTACTGGATTTTAAAAACATTTAATTTTCAGAGAGAGATGGATAATTTTTTAGTATGATTGTATGATGGTGGTGGGGCAGAGATTAGCAGCCCTAAGGTCCCTTCTGGAAAGCTTTTTCTTAAATCTAAGAAAGGATATATCAACAGAGAAGTAAAAGTGGTTGTCAGCCTACTTTATTAGACAAGGCAAAGTTCAAAGAGCAATTCCTGCCACCACGTATGCAGTAATAAATGAGAGAGAGGTGGTATTTCTACAACAGCCTGTAGAATCCTTAAGGGTATGTCTACACTTGCAGCCTAAATCGAACTAGGGCTGCAAATGTAGGCATTGGGAATTGCGAATCAAGCCTGGGATTTAAATGTCCCGCGCTTGATTTGCATCTTCCCGGCCGGGCGCCATTTTTTAAATTTAGAAGCCCAAAGTAACTGCCCGCGTCTATATGCAGCAGTGAAACCAACGTTCAAAATAAAGCCCTAGTTCGAACTACCTGCTAAACCTCATTGCAGGAGGAATAACAGGTAGTTCAAACTAGGGCTTTATTTCAAACGCCCCATTGGCAGATCCCTTATGCCTCCTGCAAGGGGGTTTACAGGATCTGTCGAAAAAGGCTTTCTTTCTCGACAGATCCCCCTCTAGACTGCTGTTTTTTGTGGACAAAGTGCTGAGTCAGCAAAACGCGGTGGCCATTTTTATGCAAATTAGGTGCGGGATATTTAAATCCCTGCCTGTTTAGCAATGTTGACCTGCCTAATCTGCATCTCTCTGCTGACGGAGGGATGCAGTCTAGACATACCCTCAATGATGTGATCAGGTTGTACCTGGCCCTGATATAGCTATATGGTGGAGGTGCATAAATGCAAGGCATTTTTGGATCCAGTGTGATTGTCTCCTCCTGCAAGCACCAGGAAAAACTCAGTTTTTGCATTCAAAGTGAAGGTTCAATGAGGGTGCTGTCCTGAATCTCTCCAGTGTACAGGAAATGTTGCAGCTTCTGAAACACACTCCCTGACAGTAATCTCTCTGGTACAGCACACCTCTGCATTGTAGCTAAAAGGCACAGTCTATTCTTGTATGCAGTTTGACATGGGGAAAAAATACGTTTTCTGCATACAGCAAGACCCATAACAGATGTTTGGGAGGTTCATTAATTAGAGACAAATGCTCAAATTCTTACTTAGATCTGACTCAGATCTTATTTGGGTAGACTAAAATCAATGTACATGTTGCTTAGGTAACAGCTGAGTAAGAATTTAAGTTGCACAACTTCTCTTCTCGTTCATTATTTGAGATCTAGTGCCCCTCACCTGTGGAACTTGAAGTGGTCCAGCATCGTCATTAAGACTCCAGGACTAGAGCTCTGCTCTTCAACTAAGGCTACCATATTTTCTGCCCCCAGCAGTGGAACAAGTTGATGGTTCAGTTTCTCCCAACCATTTAGTTTTAAAACCTATATTTGTATTTGTTATAATGGTATTGCAACTTACTATCTTTCTCCTCTGGTTTGGGTAATTGGAAGCATTGTAGTTTCAATCACCTGGATCTTCTGCAGGACAGTCTATGCTGAGCTCCTGTGTACCCACTCAGGGCACGTCTTCACTACCTGCTAGATCCATTGGGGATTGAATTATTGCAACTATATTTGATGCAATGAATGGACCACTGAGCAGTCTCCCATTGACTCCAGTACTCCACCAGGGTTAAAAAGCATAGGCTGAGTTGATGGGAGAGTGTCGACTTACCACAGTGAAGATACTACGGTAAGTAGACCTAAGTAATTTAGATTGAAGGCCCTCAATAGTGTGGACTAGGCCTCAGGCATGACAGAATTGTTCCGCAAACTCCTGATGTAAATCTAAGCAGTGTTCTCTACGTGAGGTAGCGCTTCCAGGCTCCACAGAGGGTGAATTATGCCCTTCCTGATGCCAGCCAGCTGATCCTTGTGCTTCCATTGGGTAGAGAATTGAGTCAGACTGGTGCATTGGGTTCCCACCTTGCCAAGGACCCGTGGCTCCCACACAGAATATCTCAGACAGAAGCTTCTGAGGACAGTCTAAGGATGAGGAGAAAGCTATCTGTCTAGTTTTAGAGACAAGTCCTGCATCAGATCTGGACTAGAGGGGGAAAGCCCTGAAAAGATTCACTTCTGTCAGATACTGAAGTGGATCTTAGCTCATTGAGGAAAGAAATAGGGCTCCTACATAGTTCCCTTTCTGTCCCATGTGAACCAGGGGACTGTCAATATACTTTGGGATAAGTCTTACAAATCCCACAGATTCCACAAAAGGCAAAAAGCAAAGTGTGTCCTTCTTCCAGCAGTGATGATTATTGTTCTTGAACAAATGAAGATGAAAATGAGGGATCAACTCCCTTCTTCTTCCAGGAACATCCCCGGGGTTGTTCCACCTGTTGAAGCAAAAGACTTCCATGTGTTTAGGTGGCTAAGAAACAGCTTTATTGATCAATAAGGCACAAAGTGAGCCAAACGTGACCCCAGCAGAGCTGGGCCCAGTAAGGCTGTTCAACACAATCAATCCTAGTATTTTATACCCTTACCCAAACAAGTCTGACGTCAGGGCAAGAAATCAAAGCGAACTTCAAAAAGAAACTACTATCAGGAAAGAAAGAAACAGGTTTTAGGGAGTGAGAGTTTCAACTCAGAATAGTTCATTAACACATTCCAACAGCCCATCTTACTGGCTTTTTTCCACATTGGTGAAAGTCAGTTACTTAACTGGCGTACGTGCAGAAGCAAGAAACTGAAATGGCTTTTGTTATACAGAACGGCTTCTAGCTAAATATGAAATGGTTTCCACACACCAGTGCTGCTGCACCTATGGTCCACAGATTTCTGATAGCAGTGCCCTTCTTGTTGGCTGTTCACTTGCAGTGCTGGCATGCAGGAGTTAGAATGGTCATCCTGCGCGCACAGTTCTCTGACCATCGCAGGCTTTGGTTGCAGCAGAGCAATTGCCCTACTTTAACTCAGTCTATAACTCCTATTAGCTGTTACTAGTTAGGTTATTTTAAATTTTAAATTAGCTTGGAGTAGCTTTCCTTTTTCTTACCCACCAAAATAAAAAAAAAAAGAAGAAAAAGAAGGAGGAGGAGGAGAGAGAATCTCTCCCCTATGCTTCACAAAAGCCGCCGCTTTTAAAGCCGGCACAGAACTGTGGCCTTTTCAGATGACTCTTACCACAACATACCTGGTTCCTCAGGATTCAAGAAGCGTGAATCCTGTAGCTCTCCACCTCCATTTCTGATGGATACTCTCACTGAGTCTGTTGCCTTGGTTAAAGACATAATACTCAGCAGTGCAAATACTGCTTGAAATTGACTAGCAGGACCAGAAGTTAGACAACTGCAGCTTAAAATCATGTAGTTGGAATCTGACTCCAAGTCCACACTAAAGCAGCACTCATGGGCATCACCCCACCCCAGATCTCCTGGGGTGCCCAGAATAAGGGGCCAAATTGCATCCCAAGTCCCAGGGACCAAGACAGAGCTCAACTGCTCAGAAAGAGGTCATGCTCCTCAATGGTTTCAGATTCACCACCGAGGAAGCACTCTGGCAACAGAAAGCCTGTCTCCGCGTCCACCACAGCCAACGTGACAGAAAAGCAGGTGGCGAAACGGACCGGCATTTAGAAAAGCCGGGATCCTAAGGAGAAAGTCCGACCTTCCCCCTCTAAGACAAGCACAGAGTGCGCAAGCAAAAGCTCCACACCGGCAAAACCCACCATCAATGGCTATGTCGAAGGCATAGCAACAACTGCCCTGTTCACAGCACCACTCAAGCCACTGCTGGTGGTACCAACAAGGACAAAATCGGCACCACCAGCAGAAGTGCTAACAGCAGCACAGGTGAGAGTGCACTCATTGCTGGCTCCTGGCTCAGCAGCACAATTGCTTAAAGGGCCAGTACCACGTAACAGTGCGAAACCACACGAGCCATACAGCACCGGCTACAATACCTATACCGGCACCGATACCTTATACACCACAGAGCTACATGCTGCTCCCCTCACCACACCTGCCTCAGTTTACCTTGACAGCAGACTTGGCAGTGGGATTGGTACTGGGGATGCCACTATTCGCCTGCAGGCTCAGTGTCTTGTCATCATTGGCTTCAATGCCCCCACTACTGAGCAAGAAGGAGGACAATGAAGGCTCGCTATACAAGAGTACCCCAAGAACTTTGATAGAAAAGTACCTCAAGAGCTTTGTCGCCTAAACTACTACAGGGTCAGCAGTGGCAACAACCACAATGGCTCCCACCAGCCATGCCATCCAACTGGTCATACTGGTACCAGTGGGCAGCCTATAGACTCCTACAGCCCCAGATACCTCAGGGGTACCAGATCCAGGAGCCCTCTAAGAACTCCCCTGAACTCTCCACCTTGTCAGAGGAAGAAGGGGAAATAGATGTCACAGGGGCAGAAGGAAGATTAGACTCAATACCAAACAAGCACATTCTATCCTCGCCACCCGAGGACACAATCATGCCCCCACCAACCATCGCAGTGGATAATTTTAGGTCTTTCCAAGAGCTCTTTAAGAGGGTGGCAATTACTCTGGACATTCTACTCTCGGCTATG
This sequence comes from Pelodiscus sinensis, assembly GCF_049634645.1. Classification (NCBI taxonomy): domain Eukaryota; kingdom Metazoa; phylum Chordata; order Testudines; family Trionychidae; genus Pelodiscus; species Pelodiscus sinensis. Next base: position 46,058,406 of record NC_134714.1, on the reverse strand, counting down.
CCTGAAACCCAACACAAACTCACGAACATCTTACCTCGTCACAAGCTAAGCTACCCATCCCCATGAATGAAGTACTGATGGATCCAGCCAAGGCCCTGTGGAAGACACCAACATCGATTCCACCGACCAGCAAAAGATCCAATTGAAAATACTATGTATTCCCCAAAAATGTGGAATTCTTGTTTTTGCACCCCTCACCAAAGTCTTTGGTGGTCGAAGTTGCTAACCAAAGGGGCAAACAGCAGATGATCTGTTCAGGCCCACATACCAAGGAATGGTAGCGCCTGGACATATAGGGAAGAAAGGCCTACTTGTCTGCTAGCCTGCAAATCAGGATTGCAAATTACATGGCGCTCCTAGCAAAGTACACACACCACATATTTGATCAACTGTCAACTTTTACTACAGAGCTTCCTGACAACAAAAAGGAACAATGCAGTGCAAACATGAAGGAAAGGGCATTGATCTCCAGAACAGTCCTGCTGGCAGCACTGGATACTGCTGATACAGCTTCAAGGTCCTTAGTGTCCGTAGTAGTCATGAGGTGGGTGTCTTGGCTCCAATTGTCGGGCTTCCCGAGGAAGATGCAATCCCTGGTCGAAGATCTACTATTCAAGGGAACGAAGCTATTTGCTGAGTCCACTAACTGTTCCCTCCGCACACTGAAGGACTCTAGAGCCACTCTGAGGACATTAGGCATACAAACAAAGAAACAGGGAAGACCTTTCAAACAACTCTACAGACCAGCCCTGTTTAATCAGCAACTTAGGCATTACAACAACAGGTGACAACCCAGACAAAATAGACACAGGCAGGCCGCTGACCATGCAACTGCACAGCAGCTTTCAACATCCCGTCAAGCATTCTGAAAGTCTGGTCAAGGGTCATACAGTACTGAGTTCTCCAAAGCAGCAAGACAAACATTATACACCATTTGGCAGCACACTAGTTGCTTTCTATGCAACATGGCGGAACATCATTACAGACAAATGGGTATTGGAGATCATCAAAACCGGTTATTGCATTCCATTTACTTCTATACCACATCACCAATTCCCTTTTCCATCCCTTTTCAGAGACCCCTCTCTCGAACTTGTGCTTGCACAAGAGGCACAGCACCTCTTACAACTGGGGGCTATAAAAGAGGTCCCACAGGGAGAAGGGATTCTACTCCCACTACTTCCGGACAACCAAGAAGTCAGGGAGTGGAGACCGATATTAGATCTCTGAAAACTAAACTGATTGGTTCGTTACCAATGATTCAAAATGATAATCCTAGCCACAATCTTTCCTGTCTTGGAAAAGGGGGATTGGCTGTCCACCCTCAATCTCTGAGATGTGTACTTTCACATCACAGTATACCCATCCCACAGACGATTCCTGAGGTTCACTGTAAGAAATAGGCACTTTCCATACAAAGTGCTACCATTCAGACTCTCAACAGTCCCAAGAATCTTCTCAAAACTCTTGGCCGTTGTAGGTGCTCCCTTAAGAAGAATGGGTGTCGCCATTTTCCCATACTTAGATGACTGTTTAATAAGGGGAACCATGGCACATGACACAGAGCAAGCAGTTGCTATCACCAGAGCACTGTTTGACTCTCTGGGCCTACAGATCAATCTGGAAAAGTGTATCCTTACCCCAACCCAGACCAAAGACTGTGTAGGAGCACACCTGGAATACATGAAAGCGATGGTGTTGCTACTCCACCACAGCTTCACAGCTGTCAGAGATCTGGTGTTGCTAGCACAAACCAGCCCATCCATAATGGCAAGACAATGCCTGCAACTACTGGGACACATGGCAGCAGCCACGTTTGTTGTACCACATGGCCAGCTGCACATGAGACCGCTACAGGCCTGGCTAAGAACGGTGTACAGACCACAAATACACTACGTAAACAGGCACCTCGCCATGCCAAACAACATAAAGTCCTCACTAATGTGGTGGACAGTACATCAAAATGTCTGTATGGTGGTACCCTTCCAGTGTCCACCTTCAACAATAATGACAGAGGCCTCACTAATAGGCTGGGGAGCTCACCTGGACAAAAACGTAGTGCAGGATCAATGGTACAGGGACGAGACCAACAACCACATAAATGTGCTTAGAGCAGTCTGCAATACCTGTGTCCACTTTCAGCCTATTATCCAGAACAAAACAGTCCGGATGTGTCTAGACTGGCCAGTTTTTCCGGAAAATCAGCCTCTTTTGCTGAAAAACTTGCCAGCTGTCTACACTGGCCGCTTGAATTTCCGCAAGAACACTGACGATCTCATGTAAGAAATTAGTGCTTCTTGCGGAAATACTATGCTGCTCCCGTTCAGGCAAAAGTCCTTTTGCGCAAAAGCTTTTGCGCAAAAGGGCCAGTGTAGACAGCTCAGATTTTTTGTGCGCAAAAAAGCCCTGATCGCGAAAATGGCGATCAGGGCTTTTTTTTGCGCAAAAGCGCGTCTAGATTGGCACGGACGCTTTTCCACAAAAAGTGCTTTTGCAGAAAAGCATCCATGCCAATCTAGATGCTCTTTTCCGCAAATGCTTTTAACTGAAAACTTTTCCGTTAAAAGCATTTGCGGAAAATCGTGCCAGTCTAGACGTAGCCTCCAAGTGTTAACAGACAATACTACGACAATGAACTACATCAATCAGCAAGGGGGAATGTGATCCCACCAGTTATGCCAGGAAGCCATAAAGCTATGGGAGTGGTGCATCCCCAGTAATATAACACTCATAACTACCTATCTCCCCGGCAAGGGCAACATCAAAGCGGACAGTCTCAGCAGGGATTTCAACCATGAGTGGGAAATCGACCCCAAAATGCTAAAACACCTATTCCGGAGATGGGGGTTCCCCTCGATAGACCTATTTGCCACCAGCAAAAACAAGAAGTGCCACTGCTAGTGTTCAAGAGCGGGCATAGGACACCAGTCCTTAGGGGATGCATTCAGCATAAAATGGGAAGCACCTCTACTGTATGAGTTCCCACTATTTCCGCTGATTCAGTGCACTATCCTGAAAAGCAGACAGGACAAAGCAAAGGTTATACTGACAGCCCCCAAGTGGCCCAGACAGACCTGGTACTCATACTTTCTGTGGATGAGCTTTTGCCAACCATATACCTTCTGCCCAGTCCGATTTCTGTTGACACAGCAGAACGGCCAGAGTCTCCATCTGGACGTACATTCTCTTCACCTCCACGCATTGATGGTGTTTGACTGATATCCTCAGAGGCTTACTACCCCAAGGAGATACAGCAAACCCTGGTCAACTGTCGGAGACCTGCAAGAAGAAAAACATATAATCAGAAATGACACCGCTTCAAGATATTGTGCCTCAGTAAAGGCTGAGCAGATCTCATTAAGCAGAGCTGTGCACTAACTGATGAGCTGAGGAGAAATCTGAAGTTAATTGGGCCATTAGGCCAATGGTACAAAAGACATGGGAAGGATGTGACACAACTAGAGAGAGAGAGAGATTGCTTATCATTTGCTTGTTCACTGTGCCCTGCGTGCCTCAGGAGCTGAGGGCTCCCCAAAACTATAGGAGGCTATGACGAGTGATGGAAATTAATATGGTAAATAATATGGACCTGGTGTTTTATCAGCAAAAAAGTTTTTGAGCTGTTTGTGGACTTAAGCAGGTGGGTCTCACTACACATGGTCACTCCCTCTTCCCTTATCCTGAGCATGTATAGGGAAGCAGAGAGAGATCTGTATCTCCTGTGCTGCTCTGCCTCAGGATGTGGCCTGATGGAAGCTGTGCCTGTCTGACTTCCGCTCAAGATGCCTCATTCTTCCAGGAAAGGGGGCTCAGAAAAAGGACAGCAACAGAAAGGGAATTGTGCTTTCTGAGCATCACCATAACATCTTGGTCTGCTAGGGAAGGGGTTTCCCGCTCTGCTCCCTCCACAGTTAAAGACTTAGGAGAAGTTCAGGCAGCCTGTGATGGAAACAGAGGCAAATGAGACTTGCATTTCCTGGAGCTGCACTTCAACGGAATTACAAAGGGGTCACTGACAAATCTCTTCCTGTGTTCAAAACAATCCTGCTTTTACTCAGTAAAGCCTCGAGTGCTGTCAAGTTGCTCCTATAGCATTTACATGGATCATAACCAGCCTGGAGGAGCTGGTAGGCAGCCTTTCAGGCTCCAGGGGATAGCTATCAAGTTACTTCCACTATTGAGGCATGGGTTTCAGTACCCCTCCTCCGGTGTGTGGGTTCTATAAATAGTGTACAACCTCCATCCCCTCCTTCCCCCCCCCCACCAAAATCCCAAACCACAGCCCTAAAGAACTTTTCTAGAATAGTGGTTCCATCCTATCTGTGACCATGATGACTGCCAGCCGCTTCAGCAGATGGTGTAAGAAACCAAATAGTGGACAATAATGGTACTGACAGAGGAAATCTCTCCCAACTTCCTGCTAGAGATTGTCTGATGATTGAGGCATGAATGTTTAATCCTCTCCAAAGGTAGGAAGTAGCCAGAGATCAGAGCTTCTCTATGGCAATATAAACAACTTTCTAGTCACAGAAGAATTTTCTCCCTTTTAAGACCATGCCATAAAGGATACATAAAAGAGGGAAAAGAAAGTTTTTAATCCTTCACTGGCCCAAAAAGCACTTTGGACTTGCTAGACAAGTTTTGGTATGAGTTCCCCTAAACTTACAAAAACCTGGCTTTATAATGAGGAAAATATCATTTTTATAGCTTCAGAAACTTTTCTGTTCAAAGTAAGTTCCTTTCCCCACAATTCCTGGGAAATAGGTTCTCCCATCATTTTGTTCTTACCTTTGGAACATTGTGTCATAAATAGGCATTCCTACAGCTCTACAGATTTATCTTACACATACATAGGCTAATTGTACCCTGTTAATCTCATTGTATACATAATGCCAGGTTCTTAGGGCCTCAAGGTTACTGCAGGCAAGATGTATGAATCCTGCAATATCTGGGAAACTATTCACAGAAGTCTCTAGAAACATGGGGCTGGTGTTGGGGAGTGTATGAGCATAATTGGAAAAAAATCTGCAAGCAAGCTTCTTTCCTCTGCAAAGGAATCGTTTGTTAGAAAGTTACTATTGCACTAGTTCCCAGATAACCCCTTAGTTTATAAAACTATTGCTTCATCTGAGGGAAACTTTTGTTCTCTGCTATACTAATTAAATTCTCTTGATCCTTTCCCTTCCTACTTCTAGAATTCATTGCTCACTATTTCCCAGGAGTAATGAATGAGGAGAGAGTTGTGCAATAGAATGAGAAGTTTCTTACCTGATCATTTTCATTCTGCTAGCACCTTCTCTCTAAATTCAATGTCTGGTAATCCAGTAAATAACCAGACTGCAAACTGAAGATTTTCTCTAAAGAGAGACGGACATATATTGTCTCCAAGTTAATTTAATGCATTTTGTCAAGTTGTCTTAAAGCTAATAATTGGTTGCTGGAGTGTTTCTACACCTGTGAAAGAATTCTTCTGATGGCCTGAGTTGAAAAATGGAGTCTAGTTCTTAAAGCTTCCAGCAATAAGGTTGCATTGCCTCTGAATTCCACAGGAGGTGGGCATTAGCCTATGGAGAGCAGTTTCTAACGGAATGTAAGAAATTTCTCATTCATAATACTTCTTATTAATTTCACAGAGAGTTTTGAATGAGTTAGGATGTCAAGATTTGGTCCATTGCAATTGCATGAATTGAGTTCTGCAAGCTAGGCTAAATCACTAAAAATCAACTTCATGAATGTCTCTGCAACTTCAAGATGTTTATTGCATTAGAAAAAATTGGAACCTTCTTTAATTATCCTGTAAATGAACCAGATATTTTCTGTTCTCAAAACTTAGATACAAAATTTATATCTGAGGCAAAGATATTGGAGCTCGTCCTGTAACACTGGCTTTGAATCCAAACCAAGGACTGGTGGGAAAAGATGAGCTACTTTCTTGGGTATCATCCTTTTTTATTGGTTTATATAATAGAGAACAGAAATAATCAGTCCTGACCAAAATCACATAAGCTTTATATGTGTGCTATAGTCATCATGATTTATGGACCTTATAAAAAGATCATAACAGTCCCTTCTGACTTTCAGATACATGCATCTCATTGTGATTTTATTTTTCTGCTTCTTTGTTCCTTTTTATTTCCTCCAAGTGAATATGCTATTTGACAAAAGCTAGGTTTATTCAGAAACTTTGCCTTTATTTAGATATATATGCAGAAGCTGATACTTTAAACATTCTGCTTCACTTAACTTAAGAAAAGTGAAGATACATAAATAGTGGCAAATCCTTGTGGTTCAATATAATATTCAAGTTTGTTCAGTACACTCTATTCATTGAGGATTGCTCCTATCTTTTTTTCCAGGATATTTTGTTAGTTATTTTGTAATGATAATGCTGTCATTTTACTTCCTTTAGTATTTTATCATTACTCTTTTAATCAGCAGAAATATCTCAAAAACAATGTTCCTATCTTATATGCTTTATCAAGGGAATGATAAAGTGAGGTATTGCATGCTATTGCTTCAGAAAAATTATCCCTGTGATTATAAGTAATACTATGAAAAAATAAGAGTTTTCAGCTTCATACTGGCAAAAAAAAAGATAGAGATGTTAGTGTTCTTCAGCTTTATATGTATGCTATAGTCATCATGATTTATGGGCCTTATAAAAAGAGTTTCAAGAATAATTCTATGATCATTTTTGCAGTTTCATAAACATTAAAAAAGTTATATCAAGTTGGATAGAGGAAATTGAGGCATTACTAAAAAAGCTGTTTGTCACCTAAGGGCAAATCTATATATTTAAAGGACTGAAACTACTCTTCTCCCTCTCTCCCATTTTCTTTAAAATACCCGCAGATATGTCAGCAGAAAGCCAACTGCTCTGAGTTAATGAGTGATTGAAAATGCAGTTAGGAGGAGGAATTGGGAAGAAGCAACAGCAGAAGCAAAGTAGAGAACAAGCAAATAAACTTGTACTTGTTTCTGAAATTTTGGCCAGACAATACAAAATGTCATTGCCATTACAATCTTGGATCAATACCTGAATTTGAGTGATAAAAGGATTTCATTAATATGATTCAGAAAGAAGACTAGAATGTTTTATGAGATGCTACACTAATTTGATCGAAATATCTACAATAGATCATAGTCAAATAGGAGACTAAATTACAATTAAGGCTCACACAAGGTGAGGCTAAAGCACCATGGGGCACTATTAATTTATTGTATTGATTTATAAAGTATCTATTGCTGAAGCAACTAGGCCTAGATCCTCAACAGTATTGAAATCAAGGGAAGTTAGGAGCCTAAATATCTTTGAAGATCCGGGCCCTGGGTGCTTGTTTACAAAATTATAAACATGGGTAGCATTAAGGAACAACTGCTGCATTGTACGGAAGTGTAAGTAAACTCCAGAGTCATTCTGGATATTTATATGTTCCATAACTGAGCTGTACCTTAGTCTGTATGGGTATGTCTACACTACCCCGCTAGTTCGAACTAGCGGGGTAATGTAGGCATACCGCACTTGCAAATGAAGCCCGGGATTTGAATTTCCCGGACTTCATTTGCATAAGCGGGGAGCCGCCATTTTTAAAACCCCGCTGGTTCGAACCCCGTGCAGCGCGGCTACACGGGGCTCGAACTAGGTAGTTCGGACTAGGCTTCCTATTCCGAACTACTGGTACACCTCGTTCGGACTAGGTTCCGAACTACCGGTACACCTTCCTCGGAATAGGAAGCCTAGTCCGAACTACCTAGTTTGAGCCCCGTGTAGCCTCGCTGCACAGGGTTCGAACCAGCGGGGTTTTAAAAATGGCGGCTCCCCGCTTATGCAAATGAAGCCCGGGAAATTCAAATCCCGGGCTTCATTTGCAAGTGCGGTATGCCTACATTACCCCGCTAGTTCGAACTAGCGGGGTAGTGTAGACATACCCTATGTATAGTTGTGGGACACATATTTGTCATGTGAATTTGTGTATTCATAGCTACATTACAACAGAATAACAGAAATGTCATTAATAGCTATCTGGGCGCATGGAAAATCCCCAGGAACATGTTTCAGTATCTGTAACTCTAGACTATTTAAAGAAAAATCCTTTGGTTCACCTTGTGGATGCCTGGCGTTTTGGTTATGAACAAGTACTCTAGGATGTTTGAAAGCATTTCATAAAGTGCAGTGTTCATTTTGTACAAGACTGTAAACCAAAGAAAGAATAGTGAAATAGAGCATTAACAGTAAAATTTGTAGTATGAGGAGTCACACTTTAATTGTTGTTTGTTAGCACACTAGACATCTGTTAGCTGATATTCACTAACATAGGGGTAGGTAATAATTTTCACAGTGGAGCCACATTATGATTTTTGGTATGTGGTCATGAGCCAGTTCCAGGCCCCCCAAAAGGGGTGGGACCTCGGGTGGAACTGGGGGCTAGAGAGAAAGAGAGCATGTGAGTGTGAAAGACATTCTAAGTATGAGAGACTTTGTGACACTGTGTGTGGTATGGCACAGAAATGGAAGAGAGTGTGTGGCAGTGTATGTGTGACAGTGACTGAGTGTATTGCAAAGACAGTGTGGCACAGAGTGGGTATGCATGACAATGACACAGAAAATGTGTGTGCTGGCTGTTGCCTAGTAAGATTCTGAGAGAAGCCACAAGCTGTCTCTCCAAGACAGAGAAAGTTGTTCTGCTCTGGCTGCTCCCCCCCCCCCCCTCTTGCTCTGCAGAGATGGGGTTCAGGGGCTAGGGCAACACCTAGACTCTCCTTTCCCTTCCTCACTGAACAGCTAGCAGGACTGTCCTGGGAGCAGCTCCACTGCAGGATGGAGCAAAATGGCAGGGAGGCGGAGTACTGAATACATGCAACACATGCTGCCAGCTGCTAATCAGCTTGACGAGCTGGAGAGAAATGCTTGTTGAGCCAGATCTGGCCACCAGGCCTGATTTTGCCCACTCCTATGCTAACAGAACAGGTGAGTTTATAGTTAAATTGTAGAATCTGGAGATAGATATGGGCTGGAAATGGGTAATGGGGTAGATCACTTGATGATTACCTCTTCCATTTATTCCCTATGGGGCATCTGGCATTCGCCACTATTGGAAGACAGGATACTGGGCTAGATGGATCTTTTATCTGACCCAGTATAGCCGTTCTCTGCTCCAGATTTACTATGACACCTTGGTCCAGTCACTTAATCTCTTTCTGCCTCAGAGTATAATAATATTACATCAACTTTCCACTGCAGTGGTTAATTTCAGTATTTTTAAAGCATTTTAATAATTTTGGCTGGAAAGTGTCACAAAAATGCTTTTAATTGGATCTGATAAAAATGGAACTTCCATTAATTGGGAAATTCCAGAATTTTTACATTTGTTTTCATCCCAAATTTGGATAAGCTGCAATATCTGAACCTTTTGCAGAAAAAAGTTATAAAATTAATTTTGAAATGTCAAGGCTTTTTGTTTAAACATTATAGATTAAAATGAAACAGGCAGACATCCCTTAAGTGTGTAGATTTTCTAGGGAGAAAGCCACCATATCTGATCTTCTCCCACAGAAAATTTCAGCTTCAACAAAATCCCATTTTCTGATGGGAAAATATTTTATTCAAAATTTTTCCAAAAAGCCCCACGTTTAACAATGTCAGTTAGGCTAAAGTCACATTTTGTAGATGTAAGCAGAGTCTGAATGAATGATTCCTTTGACAGCTAGCTGGAAAGGGGGAAAGACCGTGAGTGGGTCTATGTAAATACAGTTTGCTCGTGCTTTGCTTAGATTTGCTAGATATTTAGCAGATGGAGCAGTGTTTTGCTCATTGTAATAAGCTTAATGTGTGACTCAACACCAGCTATGTTAGCACTGAATATTGTTGGTGCAGTGAAATATTGGTATCAATGTGCAATTATTGTGGAAAAGCAGGACTGTGCTTAATCTGTTCCAAAGGAAATGACTTCCATTTAGCAGAAAGTGCCTTGCTGAACAGGGGTTGGACTTGTGAGAGTACAAAAGGGGAAGCAGGTATTCTGGTCAAGAGGCTGTGTCCCCTTTCCAAGGATACTGCCTGGACTGTCTTCACTTGTTTTCCCCACTGTTCAAGGAAAAGAGCTCAATAGGCCTCATTAGGAGCCTCCTTATGTTAACTGTGTTTTTTCTACCCTACCCGTCAAGAGCTAAAATCACTGGGAGCTGAAATCACTTCAGATGACAGTTTTTCTGTCCATCCTGAAAAATTACTAAGGGTATGTCTACATTTCATTCCTCTTTCGAGAGAGGAATGTAAATGCAAACACGCAAAATTGCAAATGAAGCGCAGATTTGAATTTCCCACGCTTCATTTGCATAATCACGTTTTGGCGCTATTGTGGAATAGCGCTATTTTGAGGGAAAAAACAGGGTTATTTTGAAATAAAACCCTTCCTTCGAAATAACCCTGTGTAGACAGGCCAAATTTTGGGAAAGCCTCTTCTGAAAAAACAAGTGAAGAAAAAATATGCAAATTGCGAAACACAATTTGTGTATCTTTTTCCGAAAAAAACCCTGCAGTCTAGACATAGCCTTAGAGGCCTCTTTACCTTCCTCCATGGAGGATGGGAAGTGAACTCTGTGGATGCACCTCTGAACTTGGTCTGTCCTGACCTACGGCAGCAATTATGAGTGGGGGGCAAAGAAGAGTTGGGGGACTTAAGAATCTGAAGGGGAAAGAACACTGCCCATCCTACTTGGGGTGGGACTTTTATGGTTTACATTTATGAACCCTGTTTGTGTTGTTTTTCCAAATTAAAGCCAAGCTTCCCTACTTTTATTAAAAGTTTGTTTACCTTGGACTTGGGAATGGGGAAGTATGGCCTCTCAGAGGCCCCTTGGGCTGGTGCGGTGAATTTCCCAGGTTGAGCTGGTTCTTTGTTGGATCGATGGAAAGGAATCCCTAGATATTGAACCTAGCCCTGGCTGCTGCTCTCTCCACCTGGCATAAAGGTTATATTAACATCATTTTAATTACTGGCTAAACTGATTTTCCCAGTTCCAACATCTAATTTATTCTGTAGGACTATTTAAAAAACAATCAGCAAAAAGAAATTTGTCTTCCTTGGGGAAAAGAATCCAGTTCCATAGGGAATACCTTTTATCTTCAATGAAAAACAGCAGCCAGACTCTGAGTAAAACAAATAAGGCTCACAAGTTCTGCTTTTCATTTCTCCACTGTACACAAATGGCAAACTGGCTGTTTTTCCTGCCCAGTGACAATTGCTAATGCTATCCAAGTGCCAAACGTTTTCTTTGTTAAAGAAAAGGGATAATATTTCATTCAGAAATCCTTTCATATATCCCTTTTGGTGAAAATGGTTCAGGTTCATGGCAGTTTAGCTTGAACATTGATAAGTCCATAGCTGTCAAAGGAAAATGGAAGTTAAAGAAACAAGCCAAAACCCACTAACATCAACAAAGCAAGCAGATCAAAAGCAGATCTATGAGGTTGATTGTAGCTCTCAGGTGTTTTGACTTTTTTTTTCTAATGAAAAGCAAAGCTATAAGATAGGAAACATGAGGAATAAAAAACATGTCCTGTCCCACCCACACTTCTGTAACAGGAAACCTGACAACTAACAAAATTAACAACATAAATTGGTAGCTGGCACATAGAGGTGTGCTGAGATGTCAGCACCACAAGATTGCTAAACCAATAAAAGTGAAAAACACAGGAAAGTGAACTTAAAATACACTGGCTTGGCATGAAAGAAACTCCTGTGAAGTAAAGCTGCCCTGGGGAAAAAACTCTTATTAAAAAGTGTATCTGTCAATGAAAGAGTATTACAAGATCATCTGAGCAACACAGTCAGGTTACGTCTGCCTACAGTGATCTATTGGAAAAAGGTCTGCTAATTGTGCTCCACAATTTGTGTACCTTTTTCCAATAGTTTTTTTGGAAGAGGCTTTTCTGAAATTTGGCCCATCTACACAGGGCCAAATTTCGGAAAAGCCTCCTCTTTCAGAAGAACCCTTCTTTCTTGTGAGAGGAGGAAGACAGGGCTTCCAAAAGAGTGTGCCTACTCTTCTGCAAAAACAAACAGAAGAGCAAACGTGTTAACTGGATGCGATGGAGTTTTTCCAGGATACCTCTGATATCCCGGAAAAACACCGTAATGTAGACATAGTGCCAGTGTTTAGTCAGTAACTAGAGCTAATGCAGTGATAGATTTGAACTTTTTTAGCCTGTGATGAGGTGACTAGGACAGAGCACACTGAGAATGCCACGCTCAGGGCAGATTGCAAAAAATAGGGCAGATAATCCCCTACGATAGGTGATTTATTCTATAGTTAGATTCAATAATCCAGAGACAAAAGAGGTTCTTGAGTATTACATTGGTTAACCAGAAACTAAACCCATCCGGACAACCCAATCTAATATAGTGAGAGGTGTGACATTCTGTCCAATCCCAAAGAATGAGACACACAGATGTTGCCAGACAGGGAGTCCTGGTTTATAGAGGTTCAACCTGTAGCTTTATGTGTATGAATGAAGAAAGGATGATGCAGTCTAGAGACTGTCTCATAGGGTATGTCTAGACTACATGCTTCTGTTGGCAAAAGTAGGCTACCCGACGTAGTCAATGAAGCGAAGATTTAAATATTCCTGACTTCATTAAAATAAAAATGGCCACCGCGCTGTGCCGGCTCAGCTGATCGTCGGCACAGCGCACGAGTCAAGATGCAGATCGGTCAACGGGAAGCCTTTGTTGACTGCTCCTGTAAACCTCATTTCACGAGGCATAAGGGATTGGTTGACAAAGGCTTCCCTTGTCAACCGATCCACATCTTGACTCGCGCGCTATGCCGACAATCAGCTGAGCCAGCACAGCGCGGTGGCCATTTTTATTTTAATGAAGCCAGGGATATTTAAATCCCTGCTTCATTGACTATGTTGGGCAGTCTATTTTACATGCCTCTGCCGACAGAGGCATGTAGTCTATACATAGCCATAGAGAGACAAAATGCATTTTCCACCTAGGACTGCTTGCAACATGTTGTTTCATGTGTCATGCACATCAGAAGAGCTAGAGATATTTCATACACATGCTTGAGCACTGTGGTAAACCAGTTATGCTACTGCTTAGTTGGAACAAGAAAGCCCAATCAGAAAGCATTATGTGACATACCTGTGGTTCCACGGCCATGCGTACCACATACTTATATACAATTTCAGGTGCCTTTTTCATTAGGCAATTTCCACTGTGTCGTGTTTGTTTGCTCCAAGATGGCATTCTAAAATGCTGAAAATGAAACCTTATTCCTTTTGCCTATTTCAAGTATACAAAGTTACAAAAGAGAATGATAAATTCACTCTCATACATAGTATCCTTTATTTTTTATTGTCTTCATGCTTACCGTGATGGACCCAGGGCAGCTAGCTACAATCGTTTGGTGGAGGGCAGACATACCAGGAGCTGGGTGAATGGTTTTCTGTTTCCCAAATAAACTGCCAGAGACTGTTGCCACATAATTAAGACAGGCAGGCAGGCACCTGAGGCTAATTAAGAGCTTGCCTGAGGCAGCAGGCTAATCAGGCATCTACAGCCAATTACAGCCTACTGGGCTACTTTAAAAGGCTTCTCCTCTGGTGACGGAAGAGGAATAGTGAAGGACTAAGAGGAAGAAGTGTGTCGCTGGAGAACTGGGGACTACAAAATAGGGTGCGTGCGACATGCATCTCTGTGTCTGCAGGTATTACTTGGCTTGTTCTAGTGTTCTCTGCTTTGAATGCATGCAACAGTACATGGCAGGATAAATCAAGTAGTTGCATGTTTTTCCTGATCGGAATCTGTCATTGGTCACATGTGTCTAGAGAACGGGGAGTGTAGAAAGAATGGTGCATGTGGAGTGGGAGAGAGGTGACATTTCTTTCATCCACAGCTAACTTAGATCATTCCTTCTGGAGTTATGAAGTCCACCAGGACAACTGTTCAAATGCAAGAAAGTGTTTAGCCTCTGAGTTCTCAGGCTCTGTTAGGAGAACTGCCTGGTACATGTGTTCCAGCCCAGAAACCCTACAACCAGCAATCCAGGTTTGCTTAGTCCTTGTTCCTTGGGTTCCTACCTGCCCAGCCTCTCTACCTTCTCTTGCCTTCTTAAGGCTCTTTCCCTGTAGTTCCCGTCTACTCTCTGTGGCCGCTTCACTCTCCATCCATTATTAAACTCAGGGCAGGTTCCAGGTCTTACTTTCCCTCTAGACTTTCTACCTTGTTCCTGGAGATCTCTTTCCTCCCAGGGAGCAAATGCAGGTTCCTTTCCTGTTCAGCCCCCTTCTACTTTCAGCCACTGGGCTTTACAGTGCTGGCCTTGCTGATTTTACTCTAAGTTAACAATGGCCCTCCTTCTCCAAGATGATGTCAGTGATCTAATTGGCCTGTGAAGGTTTAGTTAACCCTATCGGGCCTGATGTAGGATTCATATCCCTTCCCAGACTGTCCGAACCAACATTCAAGTAAGACCCCATGCTAACTCTGAGTAAAAACATATGCTTAGAGGCACAACATGGAGTTTGCTGCTCTCTATTTGGGTTTTACATCAGGTTCTGAGTAGAATGATATATTATTATTGCCATTTCTATTTTGGAATGATTGGGAAATGAAGGACAATTATGAAGATGGGGGCGATATAAGTGCCCAAACAGATCAAAATGTCTCCCTTGGGTACATCTGCAATGTTTTCTGTTAGTCATCGAGAACAAGGTTTACTTGTAGACGAGCCTACTCAACTTTGCATAAAGCTTCATGGTTCACTAGATCTTACTGCTAATTCTTCCTCAGCTTTCTGGAAAATGATAACAGATGCATTACACTGTTAGAATAAACTGGGAGGCCAATATCCCTTCTTTACCAATAGTGCTGATATCTGAATCGTTCCCTGGCAATCTATAAGGTCAGTCATTGAAATGACTATTTCCTCCGCCGGGAATGGACTTGTAGTCAAATGTGGATGGTGAATCTATACCAGCATCAGTTCTGTAGACTAAATTGCCAGGATTCATCCCGAAACGTTTATTTCCTCAATCAAAATATTGTGACTGAAAAAGTAAATCCACTGAAGATGTGCATATTTTGCGGGCCCTCTGCAAGAGCCCATCTGCAGCTTAAAACATTTAAATCGGCCTGTAGCCCGGTGAGGCTCACTGATGGGCTCCTCCCCTTCAGGGTCAGTAGGCAGCTGCTCTGCCCCACTACACCAACATACAGTCTATAATAAAAAGTCTCTATGCCCCAGCCCTTGTTCTGGGCAGGATGACAATACACCCCAAAGACTGTCCTCAGGCTCAACTCTAATTTAGGGAGGAGTAACAGGCAACTACCCAGTTAATTCAATCCCCAGACCCTGGATCAGGGAGGATGGCAGGAAAGCAGTTTATAAGCCTGGGCACTGGTTCAGAGCGGAGCTGCAGGGAAACAGTTTGTAGGTCCAAGCCCTGGTTCAGGGTGGGGCAGCAGATAAGTAGTTTATAAGTCCAAGCCTGGTTTAGGGCAGGGCTGCAGGGAAAGAGTTTGTAGGCCTAAGTCCTAGTTCAGGGTGGGGCAGCAGGCAAACACACACAAATAGTTCAAGGCCCATTTGCAACAACCCCAGCTGGGTCCCCTTGCTCAGGCAGGGGTCCGGCAGATGCAGGCCACTGAACGGGAACAGCCGAGGGGGGGAGACTGCCACCCAAGAGTGGGGTGACAAGGGATGCAGGCCCACGGCCATAGCAGCAGCAGAGCAGTTGGCTGCTGGGTCAGCGGGGGTCTGTACCACAACACACTGACCTTCTGTTGCTGGATCAGCTATCCCTGGGCTGTTTCCATTTCCCCCCTCAGGTTGTACCTGAGTCCAGAGCAAGTTATCTGGGCACCGTGGTTCGGACTCATCCTGCCAAATAAACCAACCCTCCGGGCAGTCCTCCAGTAGTGGCCCTGGCCAGTCTTCGGCTTCCCCAGGGTCCAGTTCCTTGCTTCTGGCTTCCCTAGCCGCTGGGACCTGACTGGGCTTTCTGCTTTCTGGCTTTCTGCTCCTGCTTCTGTTCACCACCACCACCACCACCAGCTGCTGCTGCTGCCTGGGGGGGGGGAGGCCTGCTGGCCTGCCCCCCCTTTTTCCCCTCCCCATTCCAGAGGAGGAGGACCCCACCATCCAGAGGCTTTCCCCAGCTGGCTGCCACCTGCCTGCTGCTGCTGCTCCTGTACCACCTCCACCCCACCGAGAAGGAATAGAAGAGGAAGATCACCATTTGGACTGTGGAGGGGGTTTGTTTTTTTGGAACTGAAGTTTTTCACCTGCTGTTAGGGTGGTGGTGGACTGAGTTTCTAGAAGAGGACTGGAGGAGAGGCACAGAGCCCTCCCCCCAATCCAGCTTTCCCCCCCCCCAATACCACCACCCCCACAACCCGTCCACCAACTCCCGTGCACCACCTGGACTCGCCCCTCGGCAGGGTTAGCTATTCACTACCCCCCCCTTACTATCTGGGACTGTTCCGCTGCAGCAGCAGGCAAGGACTAGGCCCCCACAGGTGCTCGTAGGTGTGCTCCCCCCATCTTTTCCCTTTGGACTTGGCCCCCTCCCTCAGCAGTGTTTGGCTGGGGGGGTCCCTTTTGCCCTTGTTTTCCCCACCTTGCCCCCCACTACAGTAGCTTGCCCGCCCCACCCTGTTAATCATCTCTGTCCCCCCCCACCCAGAGTTTGCTGACCTGACCCGCCCGGCCCCAGTTTGTTTGCTGTCTGCTGTAGTGCCTGTCCTGCCTCCCAGCCCTTGCTTTGCCTTGCCTTCCCTGCCTTGCTCACCCGCGCTATCCCTTCCCCCAGCCTCCCAGTAGTCCTGTTTTACTCAGAGTACCTGGTCCCTACCACAAGCTCTCCTCCCCCCCTTTTTTTAGTTAGCCCCCCCCGCACATTGCACCCCCCTTCCTTGATGGCCCCATAGTCCCCTTTTGTAACCCAGTGCAGCCGGAGGAGCCGGCTCCCATCCTGCACCCGTTACTTCGCCCCCTGCCCGCCTTGCAGGGAAGAGTGGTTGCCGGCTCCAGACCCCCTCGGTTCCCTGCTTGCATCCTATCCCTGTTAGCACCTTCCTTCCCTGCAAATAGTTAAGCGGGAGAGAGTGGCTGCTTTCCCCCTCCCCCTCCCACCTAATCGCGACTCCCCCACTCTCACGTCCTTACCCTTCCCTCTAATGCCCCCCTCCCCTGCAGTATCCCTATGGGGAGGAGTGGCTGCTAGTTCCCCTTCCTTAGTTTCCCTCACAAGGACCCATCCTCTGCCAGCGCCCTCCCTCCCTGCCAACAACTCAGTTCCTCCCTTGTTCCTCTAGCCCCTCTCCCTTACCCTCTCTTCCCCCCGCCCCTTGCTTTGCGCCTTCCTCCTCTACCTTCAGCCGGCAGGGAGGAGTGGCTGCTGCTCCCCTTTCTCAGTTTCCCCCTCCCCACAATTTTAGTGCCCTCCTCCCCAGCCTCCATTCTAGCAGGGGGGAGTGGCTGACACTTCCCTTTGACCCTCTCCCACAATTGAGCACCCTCCTCCCCTGCCTCTATCTTAGGTGGGAGGAGTGGTTGTCTCGCTCTCCCCAGTTCCCCTATTGAACACCCCTCCCCTGCTGGCTGATTGGTAGGGAGGAGAAGTAGATCCCCTACCCCTTCCCCACAATCTCCACCTCCTCCGACACTGCCCCCCCCCACCATGATGGAGGAGGTCCCAGCCCCCTTCCCTATCCCCACAGGTCCCAAAGGTGCCCCTTTGCCAGTGACCCCACAAATTGCTGCAGCTGACCTCCAGACCCCTGACCCGAGTTCTGCATCTGCCACGGCCGACACCCTCCTCCACCTTGGCTGGCAAAAAGGGCCAGGAGAGGAATAAGGGCAAGGGCCTGGCCAAAAAAGCCAAGCCTCCTGAGGCCAAGGCCACCCCACCCGCTTCAGCCCTGCCATCTGCCGCACCCCTTCCCTCCCCTGATGTTTCTCCCACCTGCTCTGGGGGTGATCCACCTGTACCCACAGTGCGTACGCCCAGGTTGCTGCTGCCACTCCCCCCACATTCCGCCATATCATCTGCCCCGAACACCACCTCCAGCTCCATCCCGGGTGGCCGGAGCCCCTTCCCCACACTGACCAGGAGGCATGGCGTCCGCTGCTTCCTGGTTGCTATCTTGCCCCATGTCGAACCTTATGTGCAGGCATTGGTGAGGGTAGTGGGGACCTCGTCTGTGGTGGCAGCCTCCAAACTGTACAGCAAGGTACTGTTCTTCCTTGCCTCAGAAGCTGCTGCCCAGGAGGCTGTGGAGAGGGGCCTAGCAGTGGGGGGCATGCACGTGCCCCTCGAACCATTGGAGGACCTGGGTGTACGGGTGGTCCTCACCTCTGTCCTGCCCTTCCTCCCCAGTGCTGCTCTGTTGCCTGCCCTCTTCACCCTGGAGAGGCCAATATCCACTATCAGCTCTCTCCCACTGGGCTGTAAGGACCCCGCCCTCTGCCACATCCTGTCCTTCCACTGGCGGGTACACCTACGTCAGAGGCATGCAGTGGAATGGCATTAGAGGGGTCCCTCATGGTGCCCTACCAGGGGGCCTTCTACCGGGTCCATTATTGGATGGGGAGACCCCGTGCTTCCTCTGCTGGGTGATGCACCTCGTAGGGCTGGATACTCATTTGGGGGAAGCGCAGAGCTCACGGTCTGTGGGCTCAATTTCTCCCCTCTGACAAGGAGAATGGGAAGGCCCCCCCTCCAAAAAATCCCGAGGGGGGCCAGCGCTGTCAAGAACACCCCCGGCAAGCATCAGCAGGAGGCACCAGCTGAGGAAGCCATGGCAGTGAGGGGGGATGCCACTGTGCCCCCTACGGAGCCCATCCCTGAGGAGGCCTCAGGTGGAGTTCCCCCAGCTCCAGTACCAGCTGAGCCTCCCGCTGCTACTGCCAAGGTAATTGTTGCCTCGGTGGCCGGTGGGAAGGGCTCTGGGGTTAAGGGGATGGGACTTAGCTCCATTTTTGAGGAGATCGAGGCCCTGGGTCTGACCCTGCTTACCCAGGGAGAGGATAACCCTTCGTCAGCAGGCCTCGGTCTGGGTGGCGACTTTGCTGTGCCACCTCCTCCTCTCCCCACCCCTATGCCCCAGGTGGCTGATCCCATCCTCACACTCGGGGTGTCCCTCGTGTTTCCCATCAGCCCGGCCGACTTGAGTGCTGGAGCTGAAGCCACCAAGCCCTTGGGGTGACAGCGGGTGCCAAGCGGCCAGGTCCTGGGCTCGGGGGTGCCCCCTCTCCTGTAAATGAGGTGGGGCAGCCATCTTCCCTTCCTGTTGTGGGTTCAGCAGAGAACCCCCACTAGCTAACGCTGTGGTCGTAGCTTCTGCTTCTGCACCTGAGCCCGACGTCAGCATGGGCCCCCTTCCCGTTCCTGCCCCCCCGGTCCCCATTCAGGAGGCGCCGTAGGCCAGAGGCACAAACTCAGGGGATCTTCCCCTTGACCTTGACAAAAGCTCTGGTTCCCTCCCTTGTCCTGATCCTCTCCTTCCCCCACCCCATTCACACCCTTGGTCCTGATCCCATCCTCTATGAACCAATTTCCAGCCCTGAGTCCTCCCCCATTCCTGACCCCTCTCCCATGGGTACCATTTTCCCCTCTCTGTGCCTGACCCACTACCCGGCCCTGAACCCATCCCCTCTCCTGCCCCTATTGCAATATCTGCTTCCCTGTCACCCTCCACCCATCCTTCCCCCACTCCTGCCCCTATGGCAATGCTCGCTCCCCCTCTCCTGTCCCCACATCCCGTTTAGACTGCCACCCCCAAGAGAGCCGTCTTGTTCCTGCTATCTGTGGGCAGCCCTCAGGGGGTGGTATTTGTGTCCTCGGTCCCTAATCCACTAGGGGCTGCCATGTTCTGTCTGTCGTCCCCTCCCTTGCCGGGGTTGGGCATGGGCAGTGCAGCGCCGTCGTTCCTGGCACCGCACTGGGGACTGGATCCCTGTTTGCCCATCTCCATGGCCCACAAGATTTATTATGGGGCTCAGATGGAGGAAAAGTCTGGCACCCCCTCAGCACTGGGGGCCGAGCTCTGCCAATTCCTTGTGGATACACGCAGAGCTAAGAGGAAGATGGAGCTGGCCCTTCAGTGCTGGGGGGGGGGGCTTTCATTCCATCCTGGGGGCCATGAGGCCCCCTTTTGCAGGAGGGGAGAGGGATCAAGAGGCAGGACATCACAGCCTATTGGTAGGCCCGCAAATTCCTTGACACTCTCCTTGCCTTCAGGTCGGGGAGCGGCCTTTTGTGGGGCCTACAGGAGGCCGATGATCCTCCTGCCCATGAGGATCCACCCCAGGCCTCAATATGAAGTACTCCACCATCGCAGCGCTAAATGCCTGGGGGTCTGTCTACACTACCTCCCTAGTTCGAACTAGGGTGGTTAATGTAGTCAATCGAAGTTGCAAATGAAGCCTGGGGTTTAAATATGAGCCTGGGTCTAGTTGTTCCTCCCACAAGGCTAGGGGAGGGGCTTTGAGAAGTGGACAGGATGCGCCTGCCCACCCCCTCATGGCCTCAAGTAGGAACCCACTACACAGCAATCTGTCTCACTGAAAGTCAATGAGACTAGTTCTGGCTGGGAATTTTCCAACAGAACATTTTTCCCTTGTAAAATGTCCATTTATCAAATGTGAAACATTTTGCAGAAGTATCAATTTGAGGAAACTTACTTTTTTTTCAAAATGAATTTGAAATGTTTTGAAAATGGCAGTGCAGAACACTTCACTTTTTCATTTTGAATTTTAGTTAGATTTTTTTATTATTAAAAAGTAAAAATTAAAAATGTTCAAATTAGAATGAAATATTTTGATTTTTCCAGATTTTTACTTCATAGGATTTGTTTTTTGCTTTTATTCCCATTTTATTTTGTTTTCATTTTTCTGGAACGGAATATATTTTCAAACCCCAGAATTGCTCAGATACCAGAAAATTTGTTTCCTGACCAGACTTAAGCATTTAAAAAAAATTACCTTTAAATTTTTAATTCTTTGGCTGCATTGTTAATCAGTCACTAATATTTTTGGTGTCTTAGCAGTGCTACTTCCTCCTCTGCTATATAATCTGAATACAGTGCATCCCTTTCCTTTTTAAAAATAATATGTTTATAGAGTGCTACAAACTATTCTTATTTGTGTAAAAGTATCATAGAATCTATTGTTCTGATTCCAATATGATTTCTTTTTGTGGATTGGGACACACTGTAGCATACAGAAGAGCCGCTTAAACAGAGGAGTCTGTATCAGGAAGAAGTCAAGGTTACTAGGTAACCTTGGGCAATAAACTGTTCCCCCCTCAACTTCAGTTCCCCAATCTGTAAAACGGAATAATAGCTTCTATTGAAGGCACTTTGCATCTGTATGGATGACTTTCATCTTAGCAAAGTACTAGCATTATTATTTATAGATTGCCTCCAATGAGAGTTATAGAGGACATGGCCTAATGAAAATACAAAAAGATTAAATGAATTTGCCTACGATTAGGCTTAGAGGAAAATTGTAAAGAATATGCTACACAAAAGTTTTATGTACATAATAGTCCCAGACAGAAAAGAGTCCTGATATTGTTTTAGTATGTGGGAGAAACAAGCACACTGCCTAGAATAAACAAAACAATAGAAACCATGCCTCAGAGGAAGCAATATCTGTGGGGAGATCAAAACAAACTACCATAATTGTGATAAGTATATCTGACATCTCACTATGATGAAACTATTTAATTTAATTTGTTAAATATTATGAATAAAGAAGTCTTAGGATCACATTTATATTTTGGTGCTAACTGAATTTTATTTATTTCAAACACACAAAGAAACCAGATTTAACAATGTTCACTGGCAATTTACATGACATTTTTAGCTATTTGTAATTCTGTTGTTTCTTGAATACAAGTTTATTTAATTTGCCGATTCATATTTTAATTAATGAAAATCTAATGGCCTTGTTGTGTCCATAAATGCAGATTGCAATGAGGCTTTGTGGTACTGCATGTTGCATAAAACTGTATCAGGCTGAGGTCAGTGTTTGCTTCCTATATTTCTTGTGCCAGAAGCTAGCACAATGTTTATTGTAGAGATAATGCATCCACCTTCTGGCAGTAAAGAAGGTAAGAATTGCTGATTTAATACCCAACCATCTATGGTTGGTATTAAGGATTATTAGATGTATATGCCACCTGAAAAAAGGAGTCACTTAGCTAGACTAATTTAACAGTAGATACAAAAGGTGATTTCAGCTGGCAGCTAAATTGGAGAGATAAGCTCCAAGTTTAATCTTTAACCTATTTTTTATAGAATACATATTGAGAAACTGGATATCAAACATATTAATGAGAATTTTCTTTGTGATTTGATAGATCCTTTTTTTGTTTTTCATTATAAGAAGTATCTTCAAGAAAGGATCAGATGACCAAATGCCTTTAAACAGTTGTGGAACAAATTAATGTTAACTGATTCAAAAATTCTGGTTACAAATATCTAAGAAAACAGAAATATTGAATGTCATTGGCAGGTAAAATGGGAAACAGTTTTGCATTTTATTGTAATTTATTCTTGGCAATCCAATCAACTCTTTAATTATTTAATGGAAGTCAATTCCTTTTGAAAATTTACAGCATTCTTAAATGCATCTTCCTTAGTAGACAGTGACTGTCCCTTGCATAGCTATGATAAGTAGTGCACACCGTATAAAACATAATTCTCCATTTTTAGCAGGAAAGTGGTTCACTGGGCAGTTAATGAAAAAGAAGGTGTTGACAATGCCTGGTTTGCAAAGGTCCAGAGTGCTACCATAAGAAGCATTTGCCACATCAGTTTACAAATGTATTTGGTATTTCTTGGGAATAAAACTTAGATGCATCATTTCTGTGGTGATGCTTATAGTTCTTCAAGGGGCTCTGCATAGTTCCACTTATGGGTTTTGCGCCACCTGGTGGTGTCTAACAGAAGAACTTTCTCTAAACTATGTTGGAAAACACAAATGTACCTCTTTACTTTTCCTCTCAGTGTCATCAAATGTTCTAAGTGTGAGGCTATTTAAGGGGTCAGTGTACCTCATTCTGCTTCAGTTCCTTCCAGAGTCTACAGTAGTTGGAAGTGAACAGGTCTGGTCCATTCAGATCTTGGAATTTTCTCCATTGAGCTTGTCTTGATAGTCAGTAGTTTATAGCTGTTAATTTAGTTTACTCGTGAATGTAGTGTTGAATACAGATAGTTTAGTGTAGCTTGTGGAGTTGGGTCCTCATAATGGTAGAACTAAGGAAAAAGCAGTCATGTGTAAGATGCATTTCATGCCTAGCTGTCTCCCTAGTACTAGATGTCCATAATACGTAACTTAAGTGCCTGGGTGAAGGCCATTCTCCAGGTGGGTATTCAATTTGCCAGACTTTCATGCTGAGTACTTGTAAGGAGAGGCAGAACAGAGATACGGGGCTTCTGCTCAAGGAAACTTGCTGCTAAACTGTCTAGTTTCAGAAGGATCTCAAGTCTAGCAGGCCAATTTCAGTTCTGATAGCTTCCTCCAGCAAAGTTAAGTTATGTAAAGATTCCAAGTTATTGGCATCTATTTTGGCTCTGGATCCTACTTTGAACTAAGTCAAGTCTCTAAAGAGTTGGAAAAGGATGACTGCCCTGTTGTCAGCTCCAAGTATATCATTTTCCAAGAAGTCCGGGAAAAACAGGGCCAATAACAGATCCTGCACATCAGATTTATTAAAACAATCTGGTTCTGACATGACCTCTACTCTGCTATCTCTGAAACTCAGGTCAGTTCTGTCTTCATCTTTGAAGAGCAGAGGTGCAGTACTAAGTATTTCACCTGATACAATACTTTCCAGGTGTCTTGAATGCCAAGAATATCTGATTCCTCAGTTTCAGCTTCTATTTCCTCTGTTTTGGAACATCTAATGTAGTTAAAGCTTATCTAATACTGCTTTAAGAGTTCATTTAGCAACTATTACTTTGATGATAGATCACTGTTTGTGCATGATACAGTCAAAAAGATGTATGAAGCGGTTACCAATTTGTATATCCTTTTGCAGAATCTGATCTTACCTGGGACCTCAATTTAGTCTTCTTCATAATTTTAAAACCGCCATTTGAACAAGACAGTGTTCTTTGTTTTGTCTATAAAGAGGGAATTTATTATTGTTATCATGTCAGCCAGAAGTGTGAGAAAATACATACTCTGATGGTGGATCTTCCATTTACTATATTTCATAATGGCAAAGTGGTTCCCAAACCTGACCCCAGGTTTCTATCAAAGGTAGTATTTGAATTTCACATCAATCAAGCTATTACTTTACTATTTTTCCTAAGTTACATGCTAACATAGGGAAAATATTAGATTACATACTTTGGATACTAAAGGATTCTGGCACATTATTTAAAAAGAGCTACAATTTTTATAGGAGTTTTATTTGTCTCTTGTGTAGAAATCATCTGGGCAATAGCATGTCTATTCAGAGTAACCTTCATTTCTATTATGGTGATGGAGATATTAATGTGAATGAAAAATATATGGCTCTATCCATTGGATAGCTATGAAAATCTCCATCAAGTTTGCTTTAGATCAGCGCTATTCAACATGTGGCCCATTTGTTTGTGGCTCACGGTGCAGTTTGGTTTTACGCAGAGCTCAACACACGGCCCGCGGGCGGGATCCTGTGAACATGGCCTCCACTGGGAACACGTGCCACAACAGTGAGGTGTCTCCCAGGTGGGGTGAGCATGAAAGACGCAAGCAGACAGGCTGGCTGGAACAGATGGGTACAGGGTGTTGGCATTTCCAGCCCCAGGGATGAGCTACCAGGAGCACCGGGGCATTGTGTGAAAGAAGCTATTTGCATATATTTTCATATATATTTGCATGTATATGCAACCACACTTAAGTTGTGGCCTTCGGCGCATGTGGTATCATTGTGGCCCATGCGGCCTCCAAAGTTGAGTAGCCCTGCTTTAGATTCTGTAGGTACCATAAATGTCTTGTTGCAGAATTAAGGATGTTTGGGTGCTAATCAATACGAATTATTTCTCTTTAGTCACGTGAGTGTGTGAACCAAATATTAAGGTTTGTGTCAATTTTTTTCTGTCACTTAGCTTGTGATCGCCATACTTTTTAATGTTTGCACTTTTTAAAGAATATGTTGAATAGGAACTCTTTCTTGAATCACATACAGCAAACTGAACTATAGTTTTAAAAAGTTGTTTAAAGTGTTGGTTCAATTTCCTATTTTTCAAAACATTTGAAAACTACATTCGGATTTTTTAAAGGCTACCGTGAGGCCATATAGAAAGAAAGATGGCCATTTGTATACTAAGATATAATCAATGTTGCACAATTCTGATAAATTATATACAAAGTATAACTTGTAAGGTATTAGTTGAAATGTTATGAGCTGCTAAGTGTTATACTGTTCAAATTTATTTACGATCATTGTATCTCAGGTTGTGAATATTTGGTATATGTTGGTATTTCACATGTGTTGTGTTCCTAGGTTACAGCCACAAAACAGATTTACATTAAGGCTATCCAGTCTTGGTTGATGGGCCAATAAAGAGGATCAACTCTTCCAGTAGGCCCCTCCCAAGGATGCCTCAGAGTACATATGGACAATGGAGGCCCAGTTGCTCAGCAGGAAACATAGAAAATGTGATTTCTGTCTCCATGTTTGAGACATTATCCCTCCATGCACAGGGGCTGAGGGTATAAAAGTGCAGACTGTGATGTTATTTCTTTGCCACTTTCTTACTCTACATCTTTGGACTATAATTTCTAACCAAGAAGAGCTTTGAACAATGGACTGAGGACCCCAATATTTGGGATGGTGCGGAAAGACTAATCACAGACTGGCAGATTTAACATCACTTCCATTATTCTGATTTGCATATTCTGAAATCAACTGTAATGTATTTGATTAATTTTAACCTCTTAACAGCGCTCTTCCTTTGTAAGCATTAATCAGTAAAATCTGAAATATAGTTTGACCTGGCACATATCTGGTTCTTTGGAATGGAAAAAACCTGGTGGCCAGGGAGAGGAGCTCAGCAGGGAGGCTGGTGCCCCCCTCCCCTTACTTGGACCACCCATGGTCCGGCAAACTCCTTTGTCTGGGACCAGTCCCGAGGGTGCCAAACCAGGGAGGTCCAACTTGTATTATGGTATTTTGGAAGCACACATTTGTTACTGGCTTGGTAAAATCTTACTAAAGATAATACCACTAATTTGTGGTTACATGAACTGTTTCCTGGCAGTCTGACATGAGGTTGGTGCTGTGATAGGGTGCTTGCCCCACACAAGGATTGAAGGGGTTAATCATGCCCTGCTTTGGAAGGAGCAATGGAGATGAGTCATTTGAGCAGCCCAGAGTGGCTTTGTGAAGCACAACCAATCAGGAAGGAGTTGCAGGGGGCAACCATCTGTACTCAGCAGGCTCTGATAAAAGGGAGCTGCAGGGAAGAGTAGGGTCGTTTGCCACTGTGACCCTAGAGAGTATGATCTGCATCCCTGGAGTCTGACAGAACTAAGCACCTTGATCAGAGCAGCTGCCAGTAGGTACCAGAGGAGTGAGAGGGAGTTCCTGAGTACTGCTGAGTGCCCTGAGCTGAGGGTGAAGATGCTGGGCCATAGGGAAATGACCCAAGGTGGTAGAGCAGCATTGACGGGGTTTCAGAGGAGCAGCAGGAAACTGCTATTTACTACTGCAAGTCCCCACAGCTCACTACTGGGGAAGAGGCTCGACTGTTGAACAGAGATACTGCCCTCTCTCTGGAAGGAGGAAATACTGATGACAACAGATCTGGAGGGCAGCATTGAAAAGAGGATGCTGCAGTTCTGGAAGCAGAGAGGAGCCATAGGTGGGAGTAGATACAAAATTCTGGTGTGCAGACTGCAGATGTGAACATCAGCCTCAAGCAATCCCAGCATGACCAGTAGCCGGAGGAAGTTCCAGTCCTGCAGTGAGGGCTGCACCCTGTGACAACATGGTGAAGAATGCAGGCCTTTGGTTGCCTCTGAGGTAAAGGGACAGCGTGAAGGATTGAGTCTTGGGTGAAGAACTGAATAGGACAATTGCCCCAGAGGAAAGAGAGCTGTGAGTGATTGTACTGTATCGTCTCCTCTAACTGTTTAGGATAGTCAAGACAGAAGCAGCCTGTGAGGGGCTCCAACAAGATCTCACCAAACTGAGTGATTGGGCAACAAAATGGCAAATGAAATTTAATATGGATAAGTATTTAGTAATGCACATTGGGAAAAATAACCCCAACTATACGTACAGTATGATGGGGGCTAATTTGGCTACGGCAAATCAGGAAAGAGATCTTGGAGTTATCCTGGATAGTTCTCTGAAAACTTCCACACAGTGTGCAGCGGTGGTCAAAAAGGCAGATAGGATGCTAGGAATTATTAAAAAAGGGATAGAAAATAAGACAGAGAATATCTTACTGCCCCTGTATAAAACTATGGTACGCCCACATCTTGAATACTGTGTACACATGTGGTCTCCTCACCTCAAAAAAGATATTTTGGTCCTGGAAAGGGTTCAGAAAAGGGCAACTAAAATGATTAGGGGTTTGGAACGGGTCCCATATGAAGAGAGGTTAAAGTGACTGGGACTTTTCAGTTTTGAAAAGAGGAGACTGAGGGGGGATATGATAGAGGTATATAAAATCATGGTGTGGAGAGGCGGATAAAGAAAAGTTATCTATTAGTTCCCATAATAGTTCCCATAATAGAAGAACTAGAGGAAATTAATGAGTAGCAGGTTTAAAACTAATAAAAGAAAGTTCTTCCTCACACAGCTTGTAGTCAACCTGTGGAACTCCTCGCCAGAGGAGGCTGTGAAGGCTAGGACTATAACAGAGTTTAAAGAGAAGCTAGATAATTTCATGGAAGTTAGGTCCATAAAAGGCTATTAGCCAGGGGATAGAAATGGTGTCCCTGGCCTCTGTTTGTCAGAGGCTGGAGAAGGATGGCAGGAGACAAATTGCTTGATCATTGTCTTCGGTCCACCCTTTCTGGGACACCTGGTACTGGCCACTGTTGGCAGACAGGCTACTGGGCTAGATGGACCTTTGGTCTGACCCAGTACTGCTGTTCTTATGTTCTCTACACAAGGAAGTAGTGTGGTGCAGTATAAGAGAGACACCCCTATGGTGCGGGGAGAAAAGACTTATAGAGTTGCTCCCTGATAGGGCTCTGCATTTGAAGCCTAGCCAATATTATGTCTGTGGCTAGAGGGGATACCTACGAATGGTTATGTGAGCCTATAGCCTTTATGTGAGCTGTAATGAAGAAACAACCCACGAAAGAAGAAAGCATGGGTGCCCAAAAGAGCCCCAACTGCTAAAAGACTATGAGGGTGTTTCTGTTTTTTGTGTGGGGAATTGGGGCGCATAGAGTATGAAGGAGAGGAATGGCCCAGAGATGGGTAAAATTCCAAGGAAGAGGGAATAGGAAGCATGTATTGGGAATGCAGAGAAAGTGAGTATAACCCAGAGGTGAGCAATAATTTTTGATGGGGGCCACTCCCAAGAATTTGCAAAGTGTTCAAG
Organism: Pelodiscus sinensis; assembly: GCF_049634645.1. Classification (NCBI taxonomy): domain Eukaryota; kingdom Metazoa; phylum Chordata; order Testudines; family Trionychidae; genus Pelodiscus; species Pelodiscus sinensis. The sequence continues at coordinate 46,029,832 of NC_134714.1, read as the reverse complement.
GGCCACACTTTATGGAGTGGTATAGGATCTGGGACAGAGGCTGGGTACAGAAAGGAGCTTAAAGCAGAGGATTGGGGTACAGGAGTATGTTTGGGCCCTGTAAGAAATTTGGGTGAAGGAGGGGGTTGTGACCTGGGGTGGAGGAGGGGGTGAGGTCTGAGAGGGGGTTTGGGTGTAGAAGTGGATTCTGACCTAAAAGTGAGGTGTAGGCAGAAGTACAGGATCTGGGAGGGAGTTGTGACCAGCAGCAGGAATGCAGGAGGGAGTGCAGAGGTTTTGGGTTGTAACCCGGGGGAGAGTGGTGCCAGATGCAGGATCTGTCTGGGAGATGCTTATCATAGATGGCTCCTGGCCAGCAGCCTAGCAGGACTCTCAGGCAGGTTCCCTAGCTGTCACGCCCCCACATATTGCTCAAAACAGCCAGCTGCTGGGGTCAGCATGTGCCTTTTTGTGCAGCACATGCCATGAAGTGAGGGATGTCTCCATGTGCTCAATGAGCCAATACGCGTGGCCCAGGAAGCTTCTCTTTGCTTTTTGGCCAATGGGAGCTGTGAGGATTGTGCTGGGAGCAGATGCAGTGTGCAAAGACAGCTCCCCACGAGGCATATGCCACACAGAGGTGCACATGCTGGCCCCAGCCACTTTGAGAAGCATGGGGGAGAGGGGGTACAGAAGGAGGGAGCCTGCCCAAGGCTCTCACTGGGTCGCAGGATAATCATTGCTCAGAGGATCATGGTGGCTGAATCCTCCTTGTGGGCCATATTTTCCTGCCGATGGTATAGCCACAAAAAGTATAGAGGCTACACCCATGCAAAAAGGCTGGGACTGAGTGGCCCCAGAAAGATGTAGGGATGAACTCAGTGGCACTGGAGCCTGGGAGAGCCAGAGGGGCTGGTGAAGGAGCTGTGGGAATTGCTAAGAAGATCATGCAAAAAGTGAAGGGCCAGAGAAACCAGGCTCAGAAAGCCAAAGAGGAGAAAGAAAATGTGTCTTGCTGAAAGGTGCAAAGCAGGAGAGGGATGACCTATGAGCACAGCTGTGGCAAATATAGGGCTAGAGGCATCTTTACTGCTACACCTGCTTCAGAACTCCTGGTTGAATACCATCTGATTCTGGTGACTTATTACTACTTAATTTATCAATTTGTTCCAAAGGCTCTTCTACTGCCACTTCAGTCTAAGATGGTTCCTCAGATTTTGTCACCTAAAAAGAATAACTCAGGTTTTGGAATCTTCCTCACATCCTCAGCCCTTGGAGAGGAATGCAAATAACTAATTTAGATTTCTCGACAATGGCCATATATTCCCTGAATGCTCCTTTAGCTTCTCCATCATCTAGTAGCCCCACCAGTTAGGCATCAGGCTTCTGATGTACTTAAAAATATTATGCTGTAACTTTTTGAGTTAATAACATTTACACCTACCAGAGAATTTCTTCGCAAATACAAATACAGGTTGAAGTGCTCTTATCCCCCCCCAGTCTAGCTGCATTACAAACTGGGCTGTTGGAGGACATTTAGGGGTAAATTAGAACTAAATAACAGCACAGAACATTGACAGCTAGGACTGGTGGCTTTAAACAAACTTAATGGGACTGAGGGAAACCTGGCTACACCCATGAAAAGTGGACATCTGGCTAACTGAAATCATTCTGTACAACCGATGTTTCCAGTCCAGAGAGTTTTGTACTACAGAGGTTCAATCTGTATCATGTTTGTTCTGTAATTATTTGTCCATCTTGGTTTTTATTAGCTCATTTTTATAAATATTCTTTGATAGCAAATGCTTTACAAATTTTAGAAGCAGCACATTCTTGCCAAAAGTGATTCTGCAGAGATTTAGATTTTTTTAACTTTCTTGTCCAATAGATTCCTCAAGTATGTAAACAGGGGTTCAACTATTGCTTGCAATGCAGCCAGCTAAAAGGAGAGAGCAGTCCTGGGGGTTGGTATGCTCACTCAAATTGTTTAGTCCTGCAAGATAATTAACTGTTCATATGTAAATACAGCTTGTGCCGGGATGGGGAAGGAATCTGGGGTATGGTTATGTAAATCCAATTCAGCCAGGGCTGATAAAGGATCAGTTGTTAGAATGGAATGTGATGTATTGTAACTAATTTGGCTGTTGTGGGGTCACAAACATGCTACCCCTAAATGGAAGAACTGTAAAATATGACACCAGTGCTTGCAGGAGAGACACCGTCATTGTAAGGGGTCTCAGATAAACAAGTCTCCCCCTTCCAGATTTGAGTGAACTGAGTTGGGGGGAAAGGGCTTGAGCCAGCCTGTTTCATGCCTGTCAGGTGTGAGGTGTAAGAATGGTTCAACCTGTCTCTTCCTCTCTCCCCCACCCCCCATTTTAAGGATAGGCCTAAAGCAAATTCCATCAGGAGTCTTTTTGTTATTCCAATGGAAGCTGGAATCTTTTTGCCAGCCTAAAGAGTTGAAATCACTAAGAGCTGAAGTCATTGGTTTGGCCTGGAGCTAGACCCATTGCTCCCAGCAGAGCATCTGGTGGGAGCGAATGGTGGGCAGCTGGTAGGAGCAGCAGCAGGCAGCCAGCAGGGTGGCTGGTGGAGCAAGCGGACCACAGGAGCAGCACAAAGGTGTCATGGCCTCAGGTTCAATGAGTAGAGTCATCACAGTGATATGTCTGGGTCCGTACTGACTGGACAGAGCTGTAAGTGGGTGTTTGAAGTGGGGTAAGGAGAAAGTTTGGGTAGGTAAATAGGACCCTTACTTTGTTGGACTAGTGAGCCTGAGAGGCAAAGGACATTCATTGCTCAATCCATTTGAGCTGGGATGGTTACTCATGGGTTGGTTATGAACTCTGGTTACGGTATTTTCCCAAGCTAATGCCATGTGACTTCTCTCTCTCTTTCATTAAAAGTTTATTTTATACTAGTAATACTCTGTGCTTGCTTGTGGGGAAGCATTGCCTCTCAGACGCGCCCAGAGGTGTATGAATTTCCCAGGCTACTGGGTGGGAGCTCGAGTTGGTTGTATGTGCGATGGATGAAAAGGGATCCCCAGATATTGAACCCATCCCTGGCTGCTGCCAGTGCTACCTGGCAGAAGGGTTACAAGTAGTTCTGAATATTTTCAGATAATAAAAAAATCAACCTTTCTTGCAGCCTTTTGAAGATTATTTTGTACATGTCTGGAATAGAAACAGTATCATGTAACTTAAGTGACTTAACTACAAAATAACAAATATCATATACTGATAGTCACTTACATGTTTCCTCATAGTTACCTAAATCAAGTACCTGTGTTTCTATCTCATAATCTAAAAAGACATAAAGTGCATTCAGAGAAAAATTGTTTAAGTAATGGCATGTATAGGACTATTTAACATTCTATTTGTCTGTTGTAAAAAAAATCAGCATGTTTTCAAAATCTCAGTACACATGTCACTGCTTCTTCTGTGAATGGCTTTTGAGAATAGATATTTTGGAAAAGATATTTCCCCAGAAAAACCTAAATTATCTTTTCATAATGCACAGAAATTAACTCATTGTCTGATCTCTGAAGGCTTCATTGTCTTACGGGGGTGATTTTAGTGAAATAGATGTATCATTTAATAGAACTGCTGGTTAGTTACCCTAAGGTACAAATATATCACAAAGACTCAGGAAAAAGGGCAGAAATGCAAACGTTTATGCATATCGAAGCTAAAGAACTGGCTGAAGCATAATACATTTAATCTGTTTGTGCTCTTTTTTCCCCACAGGATTTCCAGGTACAGGCAGTCCCCGAGTTATGCGGATCCGACTTATGTCGGATCTGCACTTACGAACGGGGCTTTCTCGCCCCGGAGCTCGCAGGCAGCAGGACCGCCCAGAGCGCAGCGGTCCTGCCACCTCGACCTCCGGGGCGAGAAAAGCTGCTCCGGGAGCCTCTGGTCTGCTGGGGACTGTCTCCAGCAGACCAGGGACACCTGGAGCAAAGCTGGGGAGGCGGAGGGGTCCCTCGCCTCTGAGGCTTTGCTCTGGCAAAGCCGGGAAGGCGCAGCACCCCGCCGCCGCTGCTGCTTTGCTCCCGGTGCCTCTGGTCTGCTGGGGACTGTCTCCAGCAGACCAGGGACACCTGGAGCAAAGGCGGGGAGGCGGAGGGGTCCCGCGCCTCTGAGGCTTTGCTCTGGCAAAGCTGGGGAGGCGCGGTACCCCACCGCCACTGCGGCTTTGCTCCCGGTGTCCCTGGTCTGCTGGAGATGGTCCCCAGCAGACCAGAGGCACCGGGAGCAAAGCGGCAGCGGCGGCGGGGTGCCGTGCCTTCCCGGCTTTGCCAGAGCAAAGCCTTAGAGGCGTGGGACCCCTCCGCTTCCCTGGCTTTGCTCCCGGTGCCTCTGGTCTGCTGGAGATGGTCCCCCCACTAGCTGCACCCCCCTCCCCCAGCAGACCAGGCTTTTGTTGTGGACCCTGGTGTAGAGCAGCTGGGGTGCTGCTGGGTTGGTCCTGCAGGGACCTACCTGGCAGCCCAGCTGTTCTGTCCCAGGCTCGAGATTCAGCCGCTGTTGAAACTGATCAGTGGCTGATTCCAGGAAGCTGGGGGCAGAGCAATTCTGCTTCCAGCTTCCTGTAGTCAGCCCCTGGTCAGTTTCAGCAGCAGCGGCTGAATCTGGAGCCAGTTCCGACTTACATACAAATTCAACTTAAGATCAAACCTATAGTCCCTATCTTGTATGTAACCTGGGGACTGCCTGTATTTCACCAACATGGTGTTTATGTTATTAAACCCAGCCAAAATAAAAGTCTTTCTGAAGCTAATCTCTTTTTGTGATGTTTGTTGCATTATCTGGCAACTTTCTAAATATTAGTGAGTATTTGGGGAAATTAGCTAGCACTCTAATTAGATGGAAATTGGAGGACCTATCACTTAATTACGGCTTCCATAAACAGTCTTTGGGGATTGAGTAATTCAAAGGAATCTCAAATGGCCTCTCATACGAGCATTTCATCGACATAGTCACTATCTATGTAAAGAACAAAAAGAGCATTAGGAAAGTACAACCATAGATATAATTAAATGGAATCATTTATGCACTGTACCATATAAAATTATAATTTCAAAGTTTAGTGAAATATATTCTTAAACTGTTCAATTCTCAGGTGCTGCAACTAAACCTAGTGTAATAGATTTTCTTTTGTAATCTATTTTTCCTTCATCTTCCTTCAACTTCTAAATTTTCATCACACCGACAATGTTATTCTGGCATGTTTTGCTGCTGAAACACATCCGTGTATGAGATCATTCATTAGAAGAATATTAAATGTAGCAAAGTTGATCACAACTGTTTTACTCATACAGGGCTTTCACATATTACAGCTAGAGGAGGGCCAAACCTAGAACTATCTTTCAATAGCCTCCTCCCTCCCCCCCGAATTTAAGAGGAATTTATCTCTGCTTCTTTCACAGACTTTCATACATACAGCAAGGAACTCAGTTGCATTCAAATAACACTTTCAAATTTGCAGATTCTCAGTAGCAGTGAGCATTCTCAGTAGCAGATTCTCAGTAGCAGTAGGGTGAATCTGGAAAACTTCCCTGCCAAGAAAAATGAAAATAAAAAAGATGAACAAATCTATCTCTTAAACTGCTCACAGCTGTTAATTTCACAGAATGGACTTTTAGATGTAAAATCCATGATGGCCCAGAGTGTGAAAATAAGTATGAGTGAGGGAGCTCATTTGGGAGATGAGACCTTGCTCCAATGAATAGTTAAGGATACTATACACAATGGAAGAGCTTCAATAGGAGAGGTTGAGAGAAATCTGTCCCAAAATGCACAATAACAACATAATGGTTAGGGTACTGAAGTGAGAAACTTGAGTTTGAATCCCCATTTTGAATCTGAGTGAGATTGAAACTGGATGTCCCACATCCTGGCTGAGTATGCTAACCACTGGGCTATTGGGTAAAATACTATCACCACAGGTTTTTGTGAGAAAGGGCTCACCTGGCTTGCGAGCCTAACTCAGGAGGGTTCGCAACTGTAAATGTCAAGCAGAGATAGGCACCTTCTTACAGTCTGAAGTTAGAGGATTAAGTCTCCTCTCTTTTAGGGGGTTAGTCCACACATGCCTCTCTTCAGCATTTCCAACAGTCTAAATTAGGCACTTCCTGTTCTATGTCCTGGCTTCTATTAATCCTATTCTTAGGAGCCTCACTTTCCCCATGCATTGACTGGGGAGTCTGAGGGGGCTGACCAAAGTGCCTAAAATTAAACATGGTAACACTGAATCTAAATTACTTTTTCAGATCTAGGCCTCTGACTCTTAACACACCAGAAGTGCTGAATAGTTTGAAAGCTGCAGCAGAACAGCAAGCAGTCTTGAAACATTCTTGAAGGTGCCCATATACACGACACATGAACACATTGTTCTAGGGGGTTCCAAAGCAGCAGCACAAAGACATCACTCAGCTGTCTCTCAGGCACATCAGAAGCACTGAGGGGTATTTTCAAAAGTATCCTTAGTAAGTACATGTAGAAAGTTACAGAGCTCAACCCAAAATTTGAACTAAAAGACAGCATTCTTGGGTGGATACAAAACTAGGCAAAACAAGTTCACTCAAACCCCATCAAAACCACTTCTGTTTTTGGACAACTCTGTTTGAAACAGACTGACCCAAATCAGAACCAGTTATCCAGAGACTTCCCCTGCCCCAAAATTGAGGGTCCAGCATAAAATGGAACCCTGGTTTGGGTTTGGTACATTAGAACCTCAAACAGTGACGGAGTTTTCTAAAATCTGGCCATTTCTTTTTACAACTCTGCATTATGAAATCCACATTCAATCTCCTGCTCTGTCACAGACTGGCTGGGAGACTATGAGCAAGTCAGTTGAGTCCAGATTTTCAAAAGGCATTTAGCCACTTACAGTTAATGGGATTTTTGACTCCTCAGTGCCTAAATCCCATTTGAAATTGAGACTCAGGCCATGTCTATACTAAACAGAGGATTGATGCTGTGGAGATCAATCTTCTGATGTTTTATTTAGCGAGTCTAGTAAGGACTACTACACTGAATGCTGAGGGTGCCCCCACGAATTCCAGAACTCCTCATAGTTGCACGGAGTAAGGGAAGTCAATGAGAGAGTTTCTCTCATCAATCTCCCGCTGTGGGGTGCCTGAGAAATTTGACCTAAAGTACATCAATTCCAGCTACGTTATTTAGGTAGCTGGAGTTGTGTATCTTAAACCAAGCTTCCGGTTTAGTGTAGACCTGCCCTTGGGCTTGTACATTAATTAAGTGTTGCAATGCTGAGCACAGCAATGCTTAAATACCTTTAAATCTCGGGCTTCCCTGTCTCTTATTATCTTCTCTGTGAAGTGAAGTTAAAGCACTTCCATTAAGTTGTTTGGGTAAATACATTTAAGACTCCAGGGTGCTCATATACTACATTTTTGGTGATCTCGTAAGTACCAAAAGTAGAGCTAAAATTGTACTTAAATTGTAAATCCCCAGGACACGGATTCTCTTGTTGTACATTGCTTAACACAATTGGGCCAAGGCTTCTAAGGGCAATTACAATGTAATGAATAATATTCACCATTGGCTGCAATACAAGATTTAAAGTTTAAATGTTTATATTCTTAACATGTATATCTGAAATATAACAACCCAACAATTACTATTTGGTTTCTCTATGTAACTGCTCACTAGATGTCCTCACAGGATCATGGTTATTGGATATTTTCATGATCATATTTTGGGGGCAGCTATATTTGCCCTATTCTGGATGGTTATGAGCTATAAAGTGACACCAGGGATGTATATTTGTCAGCAGTTGAGTGGGAAGATTTGGAAAGACAGATGGACGGGCCCAGATTTTACATTAAAATTTATTGCACTGGTTTAAAAGGTTTAAATCCTTCCTTGCTTTCTCTGGCTTTGCACAGACACAGCTGCTGTGTAAGATACTGAACTCTGATATATAATTATCACTTGCCAGAAACTGAAAAACACATACATTTACCAACAGCACAAAATAAGTAGTTGAGAAGTTAGTGAATATATTTGAGATTACATGAAGAATGGCTAAATGGTATTAGTCTTAAATTAAACATATTCGTTATTTAGGAAAACATTTTACATGACACAATAATAAAATCACTATTTTACTTATATAATAAATATCTGTTCATTTTTTGGCTTTTTTAATTATACAGGCAGTCCCCGGGTTACATGGATCCGACTTACATCGGATCCCTACTTACAAACGGGGTGAGGCAACCCCGCACTAGCTGCTTCCCTGCAGCAAACCAGGGAGACGCGGAGCGGCTTTTCTCAGCAGACACCTCAGCTTGAGAATAAAGGACTGAGGGTATGTCTACACTGAAAAGTTAGTTCGAACTAACAGACGTTAGGTCGAACTAACTTTCCTAGGCGCTACACTAGCGCTCCGCTAGTTCGAATTTGAATCGAACTAGCGGAGCGCTTAGTTCGAACTAGGTAAACCTCATTTTACGAGGATTAAGCCTAGTTCGAACTAGCTAGTTCGAATTAAGGGGTGTGTAGCCCCTTAATTCAAACTAGTGGGAGGCTAGCCCTCCCCAGGTTTCCCTGGTGGCCACTCTGGCCAACACCAGGGAAACTCTATGCCCCCCTCCCGGCCCCGGACCCCTTAAAGGGGCACGGGCTGGCTACGGTGCCCATGCCAGGTGCAAGCCTGCCAGCACCCAGCCAGCAGACCCTGCACCTGGCACGGCACAGAGCCACCCACCCGATGTCCCCCAGCCCACCCCCTCTTCCCGGGACCAGGCTGGCGGCTCACGGGAGCTTGCCCTGGACCGCAAGAGGCGGGCACATTCCTGGGCTAGTGCGGACATCGTGGACCTCGTCCACGATCTCCGCACTAGGCACAGGAAAGTGGCCATCTAGGGTAGGAGAGCTGCCAGCCTGGCCACCCAGGAGCAGGTGTGCATGAAAATCAAGGGGGTCCACTGAGACCCCCGCCCCTGAGCCCTGAGCTTACAATGGCCGTCCTGGGTCAGACCAAAGGTCCATCTAGCCCAGTAGCCTGTCTGCTGACAGCGGCCAACCCTAGGGACCCTGGAGGGGATGGACCGAAGACAGTGACCAAGCCATTTGTCTCGTGCCATCCCTCTCCAGCCTTCCACAAACCTTGGGCAGGGACACCACTCCTGCCCCTTGGCTAATACCACTCCATGGACCCAACCTCCATGACTTGATCTCACTTCCCTTTAAACTCTGTTCTAGTTGTAGCCTTCACAGCCTCCTGCAGCAAGGAGTTCCGCAGGTTAACTATTTGCTTTGGGAAGAACAACTTTCTCTTACTAGTTTGAAGCCTGCTACCCATTCCTTTCCTTTGGTGTCCTCTAGTCCTTCTTTATGGGAACTCATGAAGAACTTTTCTGAATGCACCCTCTCCACGCAACTCCTGCTTTTAGAGACCTCTATCCTGTCCCCCCTCCGTCTCCTCTTTTCTAAGCTGAACAGTCCCAGTCTCTGTAGCCTCTCTTCATCTGGGACCTGATCCCAACCCCTGATCATGTTAGTTGCCCTCCCCTCTCCCAGACTTTCTCTTCCCCTCTCCCACCTCCTTTTCCCAGTCTCCCCCAGTTTTGTTCAATAAAGACAGAGTCAATGTTGGAAGAAACGTTATCTTTATTTTGTACATCAATAAGAAGGGGGGCTAGGGAAGGATAAGTGGAAGGGGGTGAGGGAGGAATGGGGTACGAGCCCCCGATGGGGAGGACTGGGCTGGCTTTGCGGGCTTCTGGGGGTGGAAGCTCTCCTGCAGCTCCCCAATTGCCCCCTCTCCCCAGATGGCAGCCTGCGGCAAGTGCAGCCGGGCTGATGGCTGAGTGGTGTGATGTGCCCAGTGTGGGCACTCCGGGCACTCCAAGCCAGAACTTCTTTGCAAGCGGGGCACCCCTTAGAACTGTCTGTCCGGGGTGGGGGTCGGGACCCTTTAAGCGCAGCCCTCGGCTAGCCTGAGACAGCATCTCCATGCTCTAAGTCCTCCTCTTATGCCCTGCCGGCACTGCTTCCGGCCATCCTTAAGCCCTGTTCAGAGTCCACTCAATGTGGACTTGCTAGTTCGAATTAGCAAAACGCTAATACGAACTAGTTTTTAGTTCTAGACGTGTTAGTTCGAATTAGCTTAGTTCGAATTAACTAATTCGAACTAAGTTAGTTCGAACTAGCGCTGTAGTGTAGACGTACCCTGAGGGAAGTGAGGTGTGGGAGAATAAAACTGAGCTCTGGAGAAATGTTTGGCTAGAGTTTCCCCTACAATATGTACCAGTTCTGACTTACATACAAATTCAATTTAAGAACAAACCTACAGTCCCTATCTTGTACGTAATCCGGGGACTGCCTGTACAGATTTTTAGCTTTGGTGGCCATCAGTCTAACTAAACCATTGCCAAATTTGCCAGCCTATTCCTGATTTCCTCTATATGTGCTTTTTTTCTTCCTCCACTTAGATGACCATGTCTTTGAGCTAATCTGCTATATAATATAGATCCACAGATTTCAAGTCTATGAGAAATCATCTAGACTGACCTCCTTTATCACAGAATTTCATCCCATTACCCTGTATTGAATCCAATACCGTGTGTCTTTCAGGATTCAGACTAGCTAATGGTCTTCAAGCTTTTCATGTCACTCCCTACCATACCCATGTCTGCACCCCCCTTCTGGGAGCTGTGTGGCTGGGTTTGGTACTGCAGTTCCTGGGGGGAGGGTGAGTGGGGCATAGACGCGGGTAAGGGAGCTGAGGCTGGGGACAGAGCTGTGGCTGGGATGCAGTCAGGGTTGGCAGCCAAAGCCAGGAGCAGAGCTGCAGCTGGGGACAGTAGCTGGGGTCATAGACAGATGTGGAGCTAGGGGCTGAAGCCAGGGCCACAGATGGAGACAGCTGTCATGCCTCCCCAAACATTCCTCCATGTCTTCCTGGGGGGATGCCCCACAGTTTGGGACCACTGAGCTAGGACCAGTTCCTGGCCTGCTTCCCTGCTAGCTTTTGTGAATACATCATGAAATGGAGAATTCACCACTTCTCTTGGTATTTTGTTGCAGTGGGTACCAAGTTGTAAATGGTCAATAAGTGGAAGTGATAATCTGTGCCTTTGTGGGTCACACTAAATGAACATCTAGTAATTCCTATCAAGAAAGAGCACTGGAATCCATACCCTTTGGTATGGCCAAGCTGCATTTGGAACCAGATTAGTGTTAGATGACTGATAAAAAGTGTCTCTGTGCAATATTTGTTCCTGAGTCCAGCTAAAGACTTAGTCTGTTCCCTGGTATAAATTCGAACAGCTTAAAGACAGTCCAAATTGTGGTGTATTGAAAACTGTGTCAAAATCACAAGCTATCACTTTAAATTGTCAGGAGCTTTCCTGAGCCTACTTCCAGACTAGGGAATTCTGTAGGAAAGCCTACTAGTTGGGTCTTTTGAAATCAGTCTACAAAAAGCCAACCTATAGCAAATTAGCCTGAGTTGTTCTCTTTGCATTTAGAAACTGCCCACTTTTTCTTTCTCTGTTTTTGATTCTTGTGTATTAAGGTTCTGGATTTTAAGCAATGAGGTAGTATATTTTATTTGTATCCAACTTCTTTGCTTATATGCCATGGACATAACATATACCCGCCCTACACAGAGGCTAGGAAGAGAGTTGGTGCTGAGCTGCTAGACTGGTTCTATGCATGGCATTTGACAGCTTTACTTTGCATTTGCTTTATACCCTCAGAGAAAAGATCAGAATTTGCCTCCGTGGGACACTCAATTATTACTCATTCATGGCTGTCAACTCAGTATGGCCATGTCTGCACCAGGTGATTATTTTGAATTTACTAAGTCTGACTTCTGGGCAACCAGTTTTACAAATTTGAAGTTCTGTGTCCTCACTACAGGGAAGAATTAAATGTAGTCCGAGGTAGCGCGGCCACATTAATGGAAACTGCCTCAGACTCAGAGCCCCAGGACGCACTTTGGGGAGCTGTAGGGGGCTTCCTGGAGGCCAGTTAGTTTAAATTAGTAGCACCAGAGTATCTAAACTAATGTTATTTTGGACTTACAAGTTCAGGAATAGTGTTGCTCCTCGTGAAAAGCAGGACTGCAGGGTTCGAATTCTGAGGCCCCTATTCCTGAATAACAGGCTTAGTAGCTTAGAAAATCAACCTTGGGGGATTAATTTCAGACTAAGATCTTAGTGTAAACCAGGCCTATCAGCCATATCAAAATGAAGAATAGTGCAACAGAATTGTTCCTGAAAAAGTTCTCAATTATTTACACTGTTTGCTTTGAAAATTGTTTGCAGGAAATATCACTTAGTAAAACATACAATTTTAAAAAATAAAACAGGTATTTGACATGATGTGACAGAAAAACAGCAGGCCTTCAATAAATGAAATTCTATCAAAGTTGATTTTGGTAGGATAAATGAAAGACTGATTACATTTTGAAGGAAAAGTCAAAATAAGTAGTTATTTTAAAAATATAGTAAATAAAGACATCTGAATTCTTATAAATACAAGGATTTCCTATTCTCTTCTATTGAGGTTTTCTCTTGCGGCTGATACTAAGGTATCTGATCATCTTCCAGTGATTAATTAAGCAATATGACGAGCATCTGTCACATGTAGCTCCTTCTCCATCCTTTCATAAGGGAAAGTTGCATTTGCCTTTTACCCATGCATTGTGTACTTGAATTTGAAAGGGCAAGAGACAGAGTTGTATTAGGTCACTTGGATTCAAACTCTTGACTCGAGATATAAATCTCCAGTGAGAGCTGAGACACGGTGAGTTTATTGAAATTGAAACAAACAAACCCCAAAGCCAAAAAACAAAAACAAACCCAGTAATTCACCTGAGACAGTAGCACTTTTATATCTAATTCAATAGATCTGTCTAAAAAGTCAATTGGATGTATTGGGCACAACAGAGCTAGCTTCTCTGGGGTTCCTTTATACATTAGTAATACAATATATTTTAGATTACAAAGGCAGTATGTAATACAGTTAAATATTATAAAAAGGTTTTAAAATCACGTGTTAACCAATAATTATTATACTTTGCTCTCATCTGGCAGGCTCTCAAAATATTTTACAGCTATTAATGAATCCTGCTACAAATCAAGTCTGTGAGGTAAATAACTGTTTTCCATTTCTTTGTCAAGGTAAACAACCTTGTGGATGGGGGGGAGAGAGAGAGAGAGATTGATTAGATTTTAGCAAGGCATTTGATATAATGTTGCATGACCTTCTCATTAACAAACTAAAGAAATGCAACCTAGAAGTATCTATTGCAAGGAGAGTGCATAACTGGTTGGATAACCTTTCCCAGAGAGTAGTTATCAATAATTCAGTCATACTGAAAGGGCATAACAAGTGGGGTTCCACAGTGGGCAATTCTGGGTCTGGTTATGGTCAATATCTTTTAATGATTCAGATAATGGCATACAGAGTACAGGTATAAAGTTTGTGGATGATATAGGATGAACCTTTCTAGTCCAGAACTCTCTGGTCCAGAAACATCTGCAGTCCAGAATGATTTTAGTTAGTCCAATGTTCACTTTTAATGGGTGTGGTCAAATTTTCCTCAGTCCTATAAAGTTTGTTTACAGCCGCCAGTTCTAGCTCTCAGTGTTCTGCCCTGTTATTTAACTCTAATTTACCCCCAAATGTCCTCTAACAGCCCAGTAAGCAGTGGAAGTGTTGGTAATGTTGCTAGACAATATTGACCTCCCATGGTCCGGAACATTTTCTGGTTTGGAACCAGTGAGGTCCCAGGGTTTTGGACTAGAGAGGTTAAACTTTTACCAAGTTGGGAGGGGTTGCAAATGGTTTGGAGGATAGGATTATAATTCAAAATGATCTGGGAAGAGTACTGTGGAAAGGGATCTAGGTGTCATAGTGGACCACAAGCTAAATAAGAGTCAATAGTGTGACACTGTTGCAAAAAAAGCAAACATTATTCTGGGATATATTAGCAGGAGTGTTGTAAGTGAGGCATGAGAAATAATTTTTCTGCTCTATTCTGTGCTGATTAGGCATCAACTAGAATATTGTGTCCAGTTCTGGGCCCCACATTTCAGGACAGATATGGAGAAATTGCAGAAAATTCATAGAAGAGAAACAAAAATGTTTAAAGATCTAGAAAACATGACTTTTGAGAGAAAATTGAAAGAACTGGGATTTTTTAACCTGGAAAATAGGAGGGCATGATAACAGCCTAAAGGGGACATGATAACAGCTTTCAAGTACCTAAAAGGTTGTTACAAGGAGGAGGGAGAAAAAATATTCTCCTTCATTTCTGATAATAGGACAAGAAGCAATGGGCTTAAATTGCCCCAAGGGAAGTTTAGGTTGGACATTAGAAAAAACATCCTGTCAGGTTGGTTAAGCACTGAAATAAATTGGTTATGGAGGTTGTGGAATCTCCATCATTTGAGATTTTTTAAGAGCAAGTTAGACAGACACCTGTCAAGGATGGTCTAGATGGCGCTTGGTTTTGGCATGAGTGCAGAGGATAGGACTTGATGATCTCTCAAAGTTCTTTCCAGTTCTGTGAGTCTATTTCTATGATGTTTATACAGAACAAGTAACAGTGAGAATGGAGTATTAAATTGATCTGTAACTTCTTAAAAACTAACAGGCTACATATTAGCAGTGATTTATACTTGTCTTCTCAAAATCTTACTAGACGATCTAGTGCAAATTGGCTTGGATATAAATGTTGTCAATTGTATTGTACCCTAACTGAGAGAAAAGGAAACAAAAAGTAATAATAATGGCAATACATTCAACTGGGGCAATGTGTGCTATAGGGTATGCTTTGGCCAGTTTCACTGAATTTTTTTTTAAATGATGTGGAAATTGGAAGCAGTTCATTAACCCTCTGAACAAGGTAGCTCCTGGAAATCAGTGTAAACAGGAAGAATAAACACAAATTAAAAATTAAAATGAAATTTAAATTAAATTAAAAACTAAATGGTATAGAGCAAAGGTGTTCCATGTTCAAACATAGAAAGACAGAGAGCTAAGGCAGTGTGCATTCAGGTTTTATTCCCTTCTTTGTGTATACTGTCCTTGCTCATCATGTCCTTCCTGAAAGCAGAGCTCTCTTCGCTCTTAAACATTGTCCTATACACAAGGAAATTATCATGCCTTTTATGGGGAAGCTATTGAAGTAAGAGAGACCAGAATCCTTGGCTCCAACATGCAATAGCTAGTGCTCATTTGGTTTACAGCTGCCCTTACAAGATACAGAAAAAGGAATAGTGGATACAGCTCATTGCTTCTCATTTTCCTGGGGGTATGGATTTGGGATTTCAAATTGTGTACATGGACTCATTGACCAGATTGCTGCCATTCTCCCAGCATACACATACTTTCCCCTGGAGTACAGAAAAAAATTGTGTAATGCACAGCGTGCATAAGGCATACAGCTTTATGTATGTATTCTCTGTTACCTGGTTCCTACTGTATGTGAGAACACAACAAATAAAATAGCTATCACAATTCCCAGAGTAATAAACGTGTAACCAAGGCTTTCTTTGCATTGGTGAACTCAGGATAGTTGACTGTTCTATTTATCTGATTAAAATGCGGCCATCCCAATCATTGTTGCCACCATTGTTCTATGTTTGCAGCAAATCTTGCACAAAGTGTGCCAAGTAAGATATCTATGAAAAGTGTGATGATGGCTTGATGGTTACGATTATGCCACTCATATGCATGTGTGCTTTTTGTATTTAAAGTTATGAGCATTGGATATGTATTTGCATTTCAAATGTTTGCTTCTTGGATACACCAACAGGAGGCTTGGCCTGCCTATTTTGAAGGAGCAATTCAAGTTTAGGGGAAGTAACTGGCAGTGGGCTTTGGGAGGTAGCAATCCACAGTTGATGAGATTTCCTCTGAATGTTCAGACTAACCTGTGAGCAATGGCTTCTTCATGCAAAAAACTGAGTCATCCATGGACAGCGACATGCCCATGTAACTCCAAACTCCATTTTGGGACAAACTTTTCCACGCTTAGAACAATGGGATACCCCCACATGGATGAGGATATACACAGCCTTGGGGACTCCTCCATTTTGTATTTAACCTGCTTCTCACCTCTGGAGGATCTTTACCACAAACTGAAGCTCCAAACAAAGGACTGAATGACCCATCCTAATAGTGGATATAGTCCAGAGACCTGGCTTAAGCTACATGCCTGAACCAAGAACTTTGCAATTGTTGTATGTATCTGAGTCCTTTAACAATTTCAGTTGTCTTGTCTTGTAGTAAACCTTTAGATTTTAGATTCTGAAGGATTGGGAACAGTGTGATTTTTTTTTTTGGTAAAATTCTAAGTTCTAAATTGACCTGGGAATGTGGCAGCTCCTTTCCATTAGTTGGTGAGATTCATATTCATTTCTCATCCATACAAGGAGTGTTACTGGTGGTGTTACAAGAGAACTGGAGTGCCTCAGTGAATGGCTTGTATGACTTGTTAGTCAGTCTGGTGAATAGAAGTGCTCTTTGTGACTGGTTTGATGTGGCTTATAGGAGAAGGTCCCCCAGTCTTGGTCAGTAAGTAGCTAAGGTTTTGCAATTTGCCCTGTACTCTTAGCCGTGTACTCTCAAATCTAGAATCCTTTTGTTACAAGGGGTATGTCTAGACTACAGGCTTTTGTTGACAGAAGTTCTGTCGACAGATACTGTCGACAAAGCTTCTGTCGACAAAGAGCATCTAGACTACATCCAGTTCTGTCGACAAAGCAAGCCGCTTTGTCGACATGACAGTATAGACGAAAAGGACAGTGTAGATTCAATAATGCCTTCTGTCAACAGAACCCTGTCGACAAAAGGCGTTATTCCTCGTAGAATGAGGTTTACAGCCATCGACAAAGCTGCTGAGTTCTATCGACGTTATGTCGACAGAACTCAGCGGAAGTGTAGACGCAGGTATAGTTTTGTCAACAAAAGTCCACTTTTGTCGACAAAACCCTGTAGTCTAGACACACCCAAGGACAGTAGAAGATGGTATCAGGATAATAAAAGACAAAAACAATACCTGAACTTGACCCTTCCCAAATGTACAACCAGTACAACCCACTCTGTGCTCCCTCTCGGAATTCAGCTAGGCAAATAGGCAAATAGTCAGTCTTTGACAGGCAGTGTTGAAATTGGTGGCTGGATTAAAACAAAATAGAAAAATAAATAAAAAACACTGTTCTTACAAAGTATCCACATCAAGATTGTCCTTGTGGCTCTCTTGTCTGGATTCCAATGTGCAGTTAGGCTGGCTCTCCATAGCTTGACTATGACTGTCCCTAGCCTGCTGGGTTTCTTTTTTCCTCTGCGATGATATTGTTCAGTGTCCAAGAAATCACAGAGGGACTCAAAATCTTTCCTTTGGCAGGAATTTGGTATAAGATCCTTCCTGGGTATGATGCTTCCTTCCCTGGTACATTCTAAACACAGTGAAAACTAAAAATGAAACCAAATAATTTGTCTCTTATTTCTGCTTATGATTGGTTTTGGAAGTGTAATCCCTGGATCCTAGGCCCTCTGGAAAATGGAGTCTTAAATCTCTGTAGCTATTACTGCAATACTCTGGGGGCTCAGAGTAGTATTTCAGCTGCACCATCTCCAAAGGTGTTAGTTAATTCGGCTAAAAATACAAGAAATCGATGTCATTTCACTTAAGGGTTAATTATATTCACAGATAATACTAACGTGGGAGGTGTTGAAACCATCAGGAAAGATAGAACAATTCTGCAAAAATAGAAAAAGTAAATTGAGGTATTTCCTGGAAATAATACAGTGAGGTACTTCCTGGAAAAGGCACTGAGAGAAAAATATCATGAACCATAATGGGACAGCAATACCCTAGCCAGGGGTGGGCCCATGGAAGCCTTGCTGCTCCCCCACCCCCAGGCAAATTAGAGCCTGGGGGTGGGGGAGTGCCCTCCCAGCCTTTCGTGTATTCATTTGACTTGTTAGCAGTAGTCCATGCATTATATGGGCTGATAGCTGGCTTTTGTAACTGAATCTTTAGATTTCTCCTCTTTCACAAGTTCTGGTACTGAAACTGAAAACTTCAGCATCTCTCTCCAGTTTGTTTCACATTAAGTGGAATGATTCTGTGGCAGTTATAGTTCTGCTACCCAATAGAAGTTAAGCCAGTTTTGAGTAGCTTAAATTCCAAAATATAATCCTGTCCTATGTAATAACAATTCCTATATAATCAATTATATAACTGTAATTCCAAGTCAATGGCCATATGGCAAACTATTAAGAAAAAACCCTACAAATTTAATATAATAGCAAAGTGCTCCAAGGTATAAAACGCTTTATTTAGAACAATATCCATAAGTCAATATCACATCATTTACAAATATTACATCAATCTTTGATAGAAATCAGGATAAGGTATATGAGTACAACCCCATGATGTACTCACTAGTACAGTCATTGGATTTTGACCCTGATAAGTAGATGTTCCTAACTGTCAGTGTCAATGTGGCTCTTCTCTCTAGTCAGATGTCCTTGCATGTCAGCGGATTGTTCTGATGATCTGTCTTTTTGTACCCCTCTGGTTTCAGGTTTCATAGTCTGATTTTGGCATTCATGTCTTTCAGTGGATGGTGTGAATGTCACATCCATCTGAACAATGATATCCAAATTTACAAGATCAATGACATTCTCATTTCCCAGACACGGCTAAAATGTTTCGGTCTTGTGATTCCAAGTCTCTATGACATGGACAGTTTCTGGTGCCATCATATCATGTAGCTCATCTTCATTCTCACTGTCACGATCACTGACGTCTGAATTCCTACTCTCATTTTGGTCACTTATTGAGCTAGTTTTCCTTTTTCTCTGAATCTCCTGCTGTGGTGGTTTAGAAAGTAGTGTTATATCTAAAGGTGAAAATTTAACGATTGTGGCAAAACATTCTAACACGTCCTTTTCCATCTTCTGCTTTTACTCTATAGACGGGTTCCTCTCTTTCCTTCCAAGTGCTACATGAATTTTATCTTCCCAATAGTATTTTAATTTGCCAGGTCTTCATCTCTCTGAAAGATTCCAAGTATTCCATCACCTGGTAAGTGGGCAGCATCATACATTTTATGGTCAGAGTGATTCTTTCTAGAAGCAGAGAAATTTTGAGAACATATTGATGGCAGTGTTTATATTTTTTTCAGCTGATAATTCTGTTTCTCAATGAAATCATTATGATCCTCAGATGCAGATTCAGAGTCATTTAAAAGTAAACGGTGCAAAGTTTTTTGGGATCACGCTATAGAAAACAACTATGCATTAGTGTGGTATGATCTATATAGTAGATCTTTTCTATTTCCAATGGTTGTGTTGGCCAGTTTTTATGGCCACCATTTGTATTTTTCCCTCTGAAGATGGTCATAGGAATCCCTGTCAGCTTCCCCTGACTGAAAAGGGTGGGAAAAGAGAAAAGGTGGGAAAAGTGGGTCACCTGACTCTAATCTGTTCAACAACAAGAGCACTTATAAGGGTTTTCACCTGCCCCTCAGGGCACTCTTCATGTGTGCCAGATGCAAACCTCAGCGGTTCTGGAGCGACACTTAGCAGGCTGTTTGGCTTAAAAGGCTGTCTGAGGCAAGAGCCTGGTTGTTGTCACCACAGAGGCTAGTAGTCTTCCACCAGAGAGAGTGTCTGGGGCAGTCCTCTGTGGCGCAGCAACCCTGTGCCCACACTTGTAACGACTGCTTGTGCAGGTGTTATTTGTTTTTAAGGTTAAGAAGATTGCAGCAGGACCAGTCATATACACAAGCATATTTACCATCCATAAATACTGCACGCAGGATGGAGTGTCAAAAATAGACAAAAGGAAGAAAGAAGACCAGAAGCAAGAAGATGTTCCACCTACCTGAGTCTCTGCAACTCCATCCTGTCTCCCTGAGTTCCCCTTCTCCAGCCTGAAGCCTCACTGGACATTGTAGGACCCCCTGTTGTTGTATTGCCCCCTTGTTTAGACTATTTATATTGTGGGTTTTGGCTTTAAGCCATTGTTTATGACATTCAGATTTTATATTCGCTCTTTACATTTAATATTTTGTTAATAAACTAGTTGTTGTTCCAGTTATTTGTGCCTGACTTGATTAATATCCAGTGACACAGATATGGAAAGGATAGAGAACTTGTGTTCTCATAGACAGGATTCATTCCTTGTGTTACAGTTGTTATTTAAAACGATTAGTAATGTAAGGATCAGTTTTTTACTAATTTTTTAACATGGTTGTGCATTCTCATGTAGTGGTCCTATTATTAATAATGTGAAAGTCTTTGGCTATTTTGCTGTTAATTCTGATATAATCCATAGGCTAAGACCTTGCTTAGTCAAATCATTATTAACTGTATTCAGCACACAGCACACAAATAATGTAACAAAGATCTGAGGTAAACAGGATGAAGTTTAATAAGGACAAATGCAAAGTACTCAGCTTAGGAAGAAATAATCAGTTTCACTCACACATAAAGAATGGGAAGTGATTGTCTAGGAAGGTGTACTGCTGAAAGAGATTTAGGGGTCATAGTGGATGACAAGTTAAACATGACTCAACAGTCTGACAATGTTGCAAAAAAAGCAGACTTGATTCTTAAAAGCAGGAGTGTTCTGAGCAAGACACAAGAAGTAATTCTTCCGCTCTACTCTGCACTGATTAGGCCTCAACTGAAATATCGTGTCCAGTTCTGGGCACCACATTTCAAGAAAGATATAGAGAAATTGGAGAAGGTCCAGAGAAGATCAACAAAAATGATTAAAGGTCTAGAAAACATAAGCTATGAGGAATTGGATTTGTTTAGTTTAGAAAAGAGAAGGCTGAGAGTGGACATGATAGTTGTTTTCAAGTATCTAAAAGGGTGTTACAAGGAGGAGGGAGAAAAATTGTTCTCCTTGGCCTCTGAGGACAGGACAAGAAGAAATGGGCTTAAATTGCAGCAAGGAAGGATTAGGTTGGACATTAGGAAAAAATTCCTGCCTGTCAAGGTGATTAAACACTGGAATAATTGCCTAGAGGGGTTGTGGAATCTCCCTCACTGGAGATATTTAAGAGCAAATTAGACAGACACCTGTCGGGGATGATCAAAACAGTGCTTGGTCCTGCTGTGAGAGCAGGGACTCGATGGCCTGTAAAGGTCCCTTCGAGTTTTCTGATTCTATGTTTCATGTTAACCCAAAAAATAAAATAAGGTCAAGAAGTCTTAGAGTATTGGAGAGTAGGAAATGTAGCCAGTCCTAAAGATTATAGTTATCAGAAGGTAGACATAGGTCAGTTGCTAATAGCTGGGGTGGAAAGAAGGGCTTAATAGCTATGGCATTTAGCTAGAACTCAAAAGACTGTCTAAACAGGATTTCCGTAGCAAGTCACTTAATCTATGCTGTGCCTAGGTGCCCCAAATGTAAAATGGGGATAGTACTCCCTTTTCCCACAGGACTGTGGGGAGGATAAAAGTCATGTCAGCCTGAAACAGGTTCTACAGTGGTGACGAGAGATATATAAGTGGCTGTATTGATGGTCCTACTGCAGTATAGCCTGGTTGCACATACTGCTTCATATGCAGCTTGTCCCTTCTTAGATGTTGGTGAGAGAGGACCTGTAATAATTGTTTTCAAAGCTGTGTTTTAAAAGCCCAAGACTGATGGCAATTCACATGTCTCTTTCCCCTGAGCTTTGTTCCAGACTTCTAAATAAAACTGTTTTTGTTCTTTCCAACTGTCTGCATCAATTTATATCAACTATAACATTTTCACAGAAGTAAGCACTCGTACTAAGTGTTGTGTTGGAGTTCAACGCATGTGTGTTCAACCCACTCTGCTTCCTTACTTTCCTTATCTTTTTATCTCTAGTGCTGTCATCAATTTGGCCTGAGGAAAAAATCTTATTTTAAATCGAACTCACAGTGTACTAACCTAATGGTGAACATGAGATTTCATTCCAATGACTTATAAGGCTGAAATGTTAAAAGTTTGTTTTCACCGACTCAGAATCATGATGCTGAAGGTTTTCTTTATGCTCTTGAATAGGATCCTCAGGGATGAATTCTGGCTTGAAATGAACAGTGCCTACCCACTGACATTTGCAGAGCAGATGTTCACAAGCTTTGCATGATGAGTTTGTATGAGTTCACTGGTGTGCTTAACAAATTTTACCAGAAGGATTTAGACATAAAGATAACATAAATTTTAACATAATATGAATTCAAGGCTAATATTTTATTTATTCCATTTTTAGTATTTTATAAACATTCTAGTAAATTTCTAGGTATTCTACAAGCAAATTCCCAGATCGCTACATATCTTTTCCTGCCTTCTAGAATCATTATTTTTCTTTGCTTTACAATATTAGCAGTTAGTTACTTCCCATAAAGTAACATGGGAAAAAAGGATAAATACTTCATTACAATGGCAGGGCTTATTTTTTTTAATAGTAGAATTTATGAGCTTGTAGGTCACCAAATGCTCTCTGTGGCAAAATGGTGCATGATCTGAATTCTGGGAACATAAAAATCCATCACTGTGTCATAGGAGACTATCTGAAAAATGTGAATCAGAAGGACAAATCCCACTAAGCACCTCTCTGCATATTTAGGTTCATAAATACCTTTAAAAATCTCTTTCTCCCGAGCTGTGCTGTAGTATTCTTACCTGCTCTAGGGCACTAAATGACCCTTAAACTGTCGTATTAAGACACATGAAGACCACCTTAGATTAAGGAATACTCCGATGTTGCAGAGCCAACATTCTGGCTCATATATCAACCCACCACTTTGTAGCCAACTCTGAGTCATGGCTGGGGAAAATGGGTTTGGATAGGACTTCCCTGTGTCCTGGCTGCCTGAGTTTGAGAGGACTATGCAATGCCCTTTAAGGATTTTAGTGACTACTTTGACCCTGTAGGGGTTATCCCCTGAATCCTCACCAGATCCCAATTTAAGTTGTTTATGGTCGCCCTCCCTTTTTCATGGCACATGAGGCATCTCCAAACAGAATAAACATCCTTTTCTCTTTTTCCCTTGAGAGAGAGGATAATCTGAGTAAATAAAAGGCAAAGATGGTACATTTCTTAGCTAGTCTTTTGAGGTTGCCCCTATTAGGCTTGGGTCATCAGCTGGCATAGTGATTTTAATTAGGATCTATCTCCAGCCCTGTCTTTTGGGCAACCCCTCTTTGTAGCTGGTCTTTGCAGTTTCAGGGGCAGTGAGGCCTGGGACTGTCTACCTCCAGACTAATCAGTCTCTGTGATCAGCAGTCTCTGATATATTGCCCCATTCACCAGCCCTTCCCATGGCAGGTTTTCTTTTTAAAAGCTTCCCCCCACCCTCCTCTCCAGACAGGGCAAGTCTTAGAGGTGCATCTGGCCAGTCCTGAATGAGCCCAGAACAGATTGTTAGTCTCCTCTCTACTACAGTGAAGGTATGCCTCTTCATAGACCCAAACTCAAACACTAAGGCTACGTCTAGACTGCTTCCCTCTGTTGCCAGAGGGATGCAAATCAAGCACGTCGAAATTGCTAATGAAGCAGGGATTTAAATATCTCATGCCTCATTAGCATAAACATGGCCACTGCTTTTTTTCAAAATGGAGTTTTTTCTAAAAAAAACCTCGCAGACTAGACGCGGATCTGTTGAAAATAAAGCCTTTTTCGACAGATCCTATATTCCTCAAAAAATGAGGTTTACAGGATCTGTCAAAAAAGGGTTTATTTTCAACAGATCTGCGTCTAGACTGCCGTTTTTTTTTGAAAAAACTCTATTTCAAATATAGTGGTGGCCATGTTTATGCTAATGAGGCGTGGGATATTTAAATCCTGGCTTCATTAGCAATTTCGACGTGCCTAATCTACATCTCTCTGTCAACAGAGAGGTGTAGTCTAGACACACCCTGATTAGCAAATGTATATATTCTCCCAAGCAAGATGACAATGCCACCGCATGAGATGTTTTTCACATTTGGCCCTTCTGTTAGCATCAATGCATATCTTTGCTGATGTGCACATAGAAAGGAAATCTCAGAGAGTCCTAAATTGTGCCTCTTCAAGGCTACAAAGAAAGGTTTTAAGAGAAGAAACCATGGTGCTCAGTGACCTCCTCAATATTCCCTGTGCTTTTGGAATGTCAAACCACTTGTAAGCAGCTGGTATAAGAAGAAACCACAACCTTTAGTCACTATGGGTATGTCTACACAGCAAAGTTATTTTGAAATAACAGCCATTATTTCGAGACAACTTTACTAGTGTCTACACAGCCAAATCGCTATTTTGAAATTAATTCGAAATAGCAGAGCGCTTATTTCAAATTTGGTAAACCTCATTCCAGGAGGAATAATGCCAAATTCAACATTTCTATTTCGAAATAAGGGCTGTGTAGACACGTATTGAAATAGGGGGCCTCCAGCCTTCCCAGGGTGCCCTGGTGGCCACTCCAGCCTCAACCAAGAATACTCCTCTCCTTCTTCCCTCCCTGGAGCCCTTAAAGGGGTAGACTCTGGCCACCATGCCTGTGCCAACTCCAAGCCTGCCAGCCCAGAGCTAGCAGTCACTGCCCCTGATCCAGTGGCCCCAAAACATGAGCCAGCAAGCCACTGGCAGCCAGCCCTCTACTGCTCCCCAGGATCAGTCTGCCAACTCCCAGGAGCCTGCCAGGGCCCAGAGAAGGTGGGTACCTTCCTGGTCCAGGGTGGAGATCATGGACCTTATTCAGGTTTGGGGGAGATGCCCCTAACTTCCATGATCTCAGCACTAGATGGAGAAACGTGGCTGTCTGTGGCAATATAGCTGTCAGCCTGGCCACCAAAGGCCACATGCGAACTCAGAGCAGGTTTGCATCAAAATCAAGTTGGTCCAGCGAGACCCCCAACCCTGAGCCCTGAGCTTCCCTTCCCCCTTCTTCCCCTTGCTTCTCCCTTCTAGCTTCCTTCTCCCAGGTTTTCCCCTCCCCTCTTCCTCCCCTCTCCCACCTCCTTTCCCCAGTCTCACCAGAGTTTCACCCCCCCCCCCCAGTTTTGTTAAATAAAGAGAGTTTGTGTTCATGAAAATACATGTGTTTTATTTGACATCAGGAAGGGGGGCTAGGGAGAGGTAAGTGGAAGGACGTGAGGGAGGAATGAGGCACAAGCCCCCAGAGGGGCAGACCAGGGAGGCTCTTAGTGCTCCTCAGGCTGGAAGCTCTCCTGCAGGGCCTCCTGTATACTGACAGCCCCCAGTGGACCGCCCAGATGGCTGCCTGCAGAATGTGCAGCCAGGCTCGCAGCAATGTGTCCACGAGAAGCACCAGAGTGCCCAGGGGCAGCTCTGGTTCCATGTTGCAGAGTGCTGTGGTGTCCCGAGTCAGGGCAAGCAGAGCACGCAGAGACAAAATGATTTGCTGTCCCTCATCAAGGTAGGCAAGCAAGCAGGGAAAGCTGAGAACCAGCTGTCTGGGGGGGTCCCTTTAAGCACAGACCTCAGTTAGCCTCAGGCAGCAGCCACACAAAGTAACTCCTGACCTGATGCCCTGCCGGACCTGGTTCCGGTTGGCCTTAAATGCAATTCAGCACCCACTTATTGTGGACGTGCTATTTTGAAATAGCAAAATGCTATTTCAAAATGCATTTTGTGTGTAGACGTGTTATTTCGAAATAACTTATTTCAGATGAATTATTTCAAAATAATGCTGTAGTGTAGACATACCCTATGACATAATCAGCAAACCCAAATGACAACAAAATGGCTCAATACTATAGGCTGTATGTGGCAGGGCAGTAAGTTCCAAGGCTGGGCTTGTAAGTATTTTCTGAAACATTGTGGCCCCTTTCCTCAGCTAGGAGGACATTCATCCTCTGTAGCAGAGGAACAATCTGCATAACTCAAGGCAAAGCAAACTGCTATATATGAGCGACAAGGAGTCCTGTAGCACCTTATAGACTAACAGATGTATTGGAGCATAAGCTTTCATGGGCAAAGACCCACTTCTTCAGATGCATGTAGTGGCATCTACACTCATATCTACTATATTTTACTATAATATCTACTGTATTCTCATATAGTGCTTTATATGAGAATCTCTGAGTCTCAAATCTCTTGGAGAAGGTGGGGAAAGTTGAACTCACATTGTGGCTCCTCAGTATTTGGAAAGGAGTGTCAAATTTGACAAGTAAAAGTACTCCATAATAAGATAAAATTACTCCAGTGTATATCCAAGATAACAGAATCCTAATCCATGTCAGGAAAAAGGAAACCATCTGTTATGGAGACAAAAATAAAGCCAAAGTACAGGCACTTCAGGTTGGTCTAGAAATAGTGACAGGAGCTCATTATATTGCTTCAGAGGAAACCAAACATATTAACTTATGACCAAAAGAGAACTTGTGGCTGCCACAACTGTAGTACTCTGAAAGCAGAACCATAAGAGAAAAGGAGCTTCAGGTATTCCAGCAGCATTATTTGGACTTTGCTCATGTGAGAGATGAGAGCATTAATGGTTACACTATGCAGAAGAAATCAAAGAAGCTGAAAGTTGCTACTGCCAAACAGAAAACAGACTTCAAGCAGGCTGAACAAGAAATCTTTGAAAAAGTCATCAACAAGGTACAAGAACAAATTGACAAATTTATCAAACAGAGTAATAAAAAGGTGTTGAAATATGCAAATACCTAAAGGAAAAATGTAGCTGTGTAAACACAGACAGAAAATAAATAATGCAATTGTTGGAGCAACTCTGGATGTGTATTAACAGTAAAATAAAGAATAGGCAGAATCAGGAAGACAAATACATCCAGCCTTCCATACCATGTCATTAAGGGAAAACAGGAAAAAAGGGGGCCAGATCCCCAATCAGTGTACAGCAGTGTTGCTCTGTAGGCTTCAGTGTTACTACCTTTTAAACCAATTATCACCTTAGTCACTTTAGAAATATAAATCATGCCCACAAGTTTATGCTCACATACAAAATATTCGACAGAGGTAATTTGGTGGATATTTTTCATTTTGTATAAGGAAATTAACATGCATGCACTATGATGAGGAAGGTGAACTTTTGAGAAGAAAGAAAGCTGGTTGATGCACATTCAATTCTATCAAGGATGTCCTTCAAAGAAAAATCATCAAGACAACACATGCAGCTCTCTTCAACTCAACAATACTGCAGGCAATGTTCTGACAGTAGAACATGAGTGCTGATGAAAACAGAGGAACAACAGCTGTCTGTCACAGAAAAGATGATGGAAAGAATTCTGGGTATTTCAGTCCAAGATTGAGTCCTCAATATAGTGGTCAGATAGCAGAGTGGAGTGTGGGACACTGTTATTAAAAGCAGATATAGTAAAATATGATGAGCTACCATATAGCTAAGCTCACCAACCAGTGATGGACTGCAGCCGTCACCAAGTGGTACCCACATGAACTGAAACAACCTCTAAGGCAACCTTCAAAGAGATGGGAAGATTTTATTGTGAAAAGCCATGGACCCACATGGAAAAGGAAATCCAGGATAAGAGAATGGAAAACATGTTGTGATCAGTACAATCTACATGAGAGCTAAAGGACCAAATTGATCAAGGTGATATGGCATACAAATGTGTAGATTGCCCACACAGAAGCACTAGTTTGTTCTGTATTGTTCATAAGGGTCCAAACAGACTTTTCAAATCACAATGTAATCATGTGATCTGATTCCATACTGATTATTTGTGTGTAGATTTCTGACGCGTCGGTTCATTGACATGTTCTCTGAAGGGTCTTCAGTTGTGTCAGAGTTCTGCTCAGCACAGCTGAAGAAGCAAAGGTGGGGGATCCATGCTGCTGGTAGGTGCTAGTTTGACCTTTGCCATAATTTGTAGCTCCTCAACTGTGCTCCTAAAATATACCTATATTGCACTCTTCTTTTGGCAGCATGTTGTGTACATACAAAGGATACAGCTACACTGCAGGGCTAAAGCCAAAATAAGCTATGCAACTTCAGCTACATCAATTGCATAGCTTAAGTTGAAATAGCTGATTTCGACTTTTGGCGCTATTTACACAGCAGGAAGTCCGAGTTAGAGCACTCTTCCTCCAACATTTTTTTAACTTGATGTTGAAATTGTTGCATAAAAAAGCCTCCGCCTGAGCTTACTTGATTTATATACATGCATTTTCTGAAACGGCTCTAAACTGTAAGATCTAAGGTTTTTAACTGCAACTTATTGGGATCTTTGTCAAACTTTGTAATTTTTGTAACTCTCAGCTACCTTGCTTGTAACTTGACCTAAACTGCATTCTCCCCTGAGTGTGAGTGTGAGAGTGTTTGTGTGTGAAGAAGAATGGGAACAATGGAACACATGGCGATGAGTCATCACAGACTGCTGCTTTTGTTGGATAAAGGGAAGTCTGGGCATGCTCCCTGATCACGAGGTGAATGAGACACTATATAAAAAGAGGGAGCACATGTGAGACTCTCTCTTTCTTCCCCTGTTCCTGAGAAACTCCTGTCTAAAGCCAGTGTCTCTCCTCCTGACCAGCTTCCCTAGCCATGATGAGCAGACAGACCCTCCAGGATCTACATGCCTTGGCTCCTTCCGCAACCCATATGCCTGTGTAAGTGTGTGAGTGCCTGAGGACAAGAATGAATGTGTGTGAATGAGTGAATGAATGGAGGGGTGTGTGTGTGTGTTTGTGTATGTGTGTGAGAGAGATAGTTCTATATCTTCTTTAGTTTAAACTTTGGTGGCAGCTCTATCTTCTTTGGTTTAACCTTGTAGTGCAAATAGCGGAGTGCTAATTCGTCAAAAAATAAACCCATACTAGTGTAACCCTAGGTGGTCTCCAGTAAGAATATTTTTGGGGTAACAGAAATAACTACTTGTAGTCTAGACGCGGACTATGCTATTTCAGAATAACCTTAGTTATTCCAAAATTACGCTGCTCCCTAACCTGGCTATAAATACAAGCATATTTTAGCCAAAGGTAGCTCCCTAACCTGGTCATAAATACAAGCGTAGATGGTGAGGCACTATTCAGGTGAGTAAAGATACCCCATAAGCCTGTTGAGATGTACCCGGTACATACCCTACACAGCACTCTACTCATCCAAATATGCATTCCCAGAGTTTAGTGTGCCACTGCATCCCCAAGCTGGAGCTTTCTTGCAACAGAAACTCCAACAGCAAGAAAAGATTCTGGCAAGTAGAAGGCAATGCACAAAGGCTTCTCAAGTTCTCCAACTCCAGCCTTTCCCTGCAGCCTCCCTATTGCCAGATCTTTTAATTTATTCTTAGTTACACACCTTGCTTTTCACTGCAGTGTGTTTCTACACAAATCCTATATCCCACTAGCACTGGTGTGTGCAGTGCAGATATAGCCTAAATTACTCTTTGCAGCACACCTACTAATGCTCATTTCACAGCTTTGAGTACTCAGAGCATAGTGTGTGTATTGTCCCTCCAACAGGCCTATTTCCAGCTATAAGAATTTCCATTACAAAGAATCAGGTGACAAATAACTGATTCCCTATGAATATAAAGTTCATGGTAGAAAGATCAATTTTCATACCTCTGTTCCAGATTCCTCCTTTACTGTCTAGTCAGCATTCTGAAACTGCCTTTGATCTAATTGAATTCATGTTGCTAACATCTAACACAAGCCCTCATTCCTAATATATTAGGAATTAAAAGGGCAGATTGCTTCTCTGAAATTTTGCAGCAGAACCACTCACAGACACTAAACTAAATTGGAATCTTTCCTGCAGTCACAGATATTGCTTAGGTCACGAATGGGGCTCTGTCATTCCT
This sequence comes from Pelodiscus sinensis, assembly GCF_049634645.1. Classification (NCBI taxonomy): domain Eukaryota; kingdom Metazoa; phylum Chordata; order Testudines; family Trionychidae; genus Pelodiscus; species Pelodiscus sinensis. The sequence goes on along the minus strand of NC_134714.1, from coordinate 46,000,078 downwards.
GTTTAGTTGGGCCACTGTGTTGTTAATTCCCATAAGTTTTCCCACTCTAAATATTGTTCCTTGGAGGAATTCTTTTGGTTGGCTGCTTTTGTGTGTTCCTCCAGCTAACTGAATATGCCAGTCTGACTTCAGAACAGGTCCCTGATATTTCCTTCTGGATTCTGTTACAGATAAGAGGTTGTTGAGATCTCTGTTGCATCTCATCAGTTGTTATAAATTCATTCCATTTGATAACTAGTATGTTTACAAGTCTTTTTTAATATAATAAAATAATCTTCAACTGCATCATTATATTAATTTGTTTCTTCTCTCCAATTACTTTTACTGAGCACTGGTACTCACACTTCTGTCTCTAGCCTTTGTTAGGATGCAGTTCCATGAAAAAGGCTGATTAGCTGGACTTCAGTTACAGCTGCAACAAGATAAAGAAACCAGAGAACAATGCCAGAAGTATGAAATATTCTCTTATCCACATATACACCAGTGTGAGAGTCTTGTGGGAATTTGGAACGCTGTGGATCCGATTCTTTGTTCTACTCTAGCAACATAAAGGAACCATAAACTGGGCAAAAATAGCTCCCGGAGAGTGACTATACAGCCTTCCCACAACATCATCCCCTCTCTCCCAGAACACCTAGCTTCCAGTATCCTTGTAGCTGGATAGGTGTAGAGACAATCTGTCACTACCCATGAAGGGAATTCTTTCCTGGCAGGACTTCAACTATTTAGTGAGTTTTTCTCACTGTATTTCTTTGTGTGACATCCTGTACCCCTACATTCATGACTTTTTCAAGTCTGTGATAATTTTTGTACAAAATATGCCATGTAAGGCATCATTTGAAATGTCAGAATTCACTGATCTTTATTGTCCTGGTAAAATGTATGGCAACATTCTATGTAAAGTTATAAGATTCTACTATATGATGTTATTAAGACATATTGCAAATCTGGGGAAGCAGCCCAAATCAGTTCCTCAGAGACAAAGGCATCAGTCAGGTATCAACAAAATCATCTGTGTGAGTGGCCATTTTTTAGCAGGAAGAAGGGTGTGAGCGAGAAATCTATATCTTGACACTAGAACAGCTGGGATGCTCATGTAACCAGACTGTCTGTTGTCTGAACTCCAGCTGGAGATGATTTTCAAAGAGGAAGAAAAGATACATCAATGAGCAACACACATCCTAAATCACGCTTCTCCCCTCATCTTCCCTTACAGCATCAATAACATTTGAAAGACAAAGGAAGCATCAGTGAACTGAGGGAGTGGTCTTGACTCAAGGAAACCAACCAGACTGCTGTGACTATATGGTGAGAAAAATCTTTTTGCTTTAAGTTCAGTTAGTTTGTTAAATTAGGTACTAGTTTGTGTTATACATTTTATTTATTCATAATCAGTTCTAAGTTTTATGCCTCATTATTTGTAATCATTTAACACCTGTCTTTCTGTAGTTAAATGCATATTTTATTATTGTATCTATGTCAGTGTGTTTTGATTGAAGTGTTTGGGGATGTCCAATTGACATACCAAGGTTTGTGCATATCATTTTCTATTAATAGATTTTCTATGAGCCTGCATTGTCCAGAAAGAAAGAGTGGGGCAGTACATGATGCACATTTCTGAGGACAAGTCTGGTTTTGGGAATTTGCTGGTGTTGCTCTGCAATGTAATTCATATCTGGCAGGCTAGACACACTCACATACAAAGTTGGGAGTATCCTAATATACATGCTGGAGATGGAGGGTGAGCAGGCCAGGAGTGACTCTTCTCAGATTCCCTCCAAAACACTTAACTTACCTTTTTGTAGGTAGTTTTCATTGTGTCTTTAGTTGTTTCATCTAATCTTTCTCAGTCTCCTTGTATTATTATTATTATTTTATTTTGTAATCCATTCCAATTTAGTTTCTTCCATGGGATTAAATTAGCATGCTGTTTATTATATCTTCCAAATCATTAATAAATTCAAATCAGGCCATTGCTTTAGCCAAGATGGTTCATCAGAACAATGATTCAAATGGAAGCATCTTTGGAATGACTAAATAGATAATGTAAAGTTCTTGTAGGATTGCATGTTTGGGGCATCCTTCCAGGCAAAAGACTTCCATTGATTTCAACAGGTTTAGACCCCTAGAAATATGGATATTCAAAATATTTTTAAGTTGGGGAAGTTTCCCCAAAGTTATTAATAATTTTAGTTGTTTCATTTATGGATCTCTAAAAGGTATGAGACCACATTTGGGGGAGATTTTCAAAGACATAAATTGAAAGTAGCAAGTCCATCTCCCACTGACATTCCCTTAATTTTTTTCCACTTCAAATAGCAACTTCTCCTTCAAGGGGCTTTTTCTAGGGGGTTTAATACATTTTCTTCAGCCAGGAGCAATGTTTTGACTGTATTTTATCTTTTTATGTATTTTAGCTCTTTAAACTAAAAGAAAATTAAAAGAAAAATATTAAAGGTCTGATTTTCAAAGGTCCTAGGGATATCAACTCCTTCCTTTTGCATGACAGCACATCTGAAAATTAGGCCCTAAATGACTGCCCTAGTCTGCTTCAGTTTTTTGTTAGATTACTTTGACATTGACTATGAATTGGAACTAAGGAGCAACATTAATAATGGAGAACTGTGAAGCTAGCACTTCTATGTCAATTAACATGTAACCTGTTAAAAGAACAGAGCAGACTTTGTGAACCAGTCACATTAAAATAGACTTCACTGGTACTCACCCCAAAGTGTAAAGTGACACAAAATGACTTCTAGTCTTCATCCTTTTCAGATAATTTTTTTCCTCTCAGAAATAATTAGTCTTTGTCTCCTTAAATTGTGTAAAAATGTGTGTTACTTACCAAAGCCTTTGCTGAGAGATCACCAATAGAAGCATCTTAATAATACCTTCTATTTTTATAGCACCTTTCATCTGGCTGGAAACCAAAACACTGTACGAAACACATGAATGGATATTTTTTTTTTGTCCACCACTGAAATGCAGCTACCTCTGATGAGGAAATGGGTAGCTGTGTAACAGCTCAGAAGAAAACTATTAACCGCTGAGGTCAAGGAGGAAACCCCTGCATCCCAACCCCGCTGCTTTGCAGGAGCGCTGGGTACATGGGTGGAGGGGGTCACGGTGCGGGAGTACCCATTTTTCTGAGGTCCTTATAAGGGGCAATGCACATCTCTGCCCCTCTGTCTCAAACATACACTGAGTGTGTGCATCTCTGTCTCTCTCACACACACTGTGTGTGTGTCTTTCTCTCACACACACACACCTGTTGGCACTGTGCAGCCATGTATACACCCACTGGAGGAGAGAATGGTGCACTCCAGTGGGATAGTGTGGGTTCATCATATTCAGTTTTTGCAGGCAACTGTTTGCGGCCACTGCTGTGTGTCTATTGTGTGTTCATCCCTCCTGCCTTAGTTCATGCTGCCTTCTTCAATGTGAGGCCACATTTACAATATTAACCCTTGAGGCTCAGACAAGTGCTAGTTAGTTGATCAATCAGTAGCAAGACGTTCCCTAGGATATATTCTACCCTTTGACTCGACCACCTCAACCAAGCTTCATCATTGCCGTGTACAGTATTCAATTGTTTAAATTTGTTTAAAATGTATACTGTATATGTATATACTGCCTTTTGTATGCTGAAAAACATTTCCTTTGAACTTAACCGCCCTATTTACAATAATTCTTATGGAGAAATTTAATTAACTGAACATCATTTTGCTTAAATGATGCATTTTTCAGGAACATGACTCCAAGATTAAGTGAGGATTAATGGTATTTGAAGAAGTCATAATACAAAATGGTGCATAACCTGGAAATGAACTGATAAACTCTTGGGGAGATTGCTCTAGTATAATCATTTAACAGTAATGGGGATGAAAGCAAAAGTGAAAAATATTTTCTTGTCTCTTTTTTTAACATTTATATTTGAAGAGTAAAGGAATGTGTTGTTAAAGGTGGTAGAGACATGATATACTTTCCTGAATTAAAATTTGAAATGGAGACTAAATTAATGGTCATTAAAGGAGCATAAAAACAGCCATATTAGATCAGACGAAATTAATTTAGCCTAGTATCCTGTCTTCTGTCAGTTTCCAATTCCAAGTGCTTCAGAGGGAATGAAGAGAAGAGGCAATCCTCAAGTAATCTATCCCCTGTTGCTTATTCCAAGCTGCTAGCAAATAGAGGCTGAAGACACCATCCCAGACCATCCTGACTAATAGCCACTGATGGACCAATCCTCCATGAACTTATCTCGTTCTTTTTTAAACCCTGTTATTGTCTTGAGCTTCACAACATCATGGCTATGTATATTTGAATAAATTTACTAAGTTTTGTGGTTTTTATCCTGAAATTTTAGCATTGTTTAATTTTCTCTCATTGTTCTTACTGCAAAACCTTACAAAACTGAACCAATGATACTACAGACTTGCTGCAAGTGGGTGTGACTCTGCTGATATCAGTGAAGTCAAGCTGTTTTACACTAGATCTGAATTTGGCTCTATGAGTTCACTATAGATGTGATTATGCATCTTTCCTGTATTTCCATTGGCTTCAATGGAAATGCTGATGTGAATAGCAACTGACCAGTGGCATTGAGGGATTGAGATGCTTGACCAACGGTGACATATTTTGACATATTGATTTTATTTGACTTTATCCATCAATACTTTAGTTTGTTTTGTTTCCAAAGATGTTAGTCATTTTGAATTTTTGTGTGAATGATTAAACTAGTTCTAGTTCAGTTTAAAATAAATGTGGTATTGTCTGTGCCATGAAGTTTTCAGAAGTGGTGCAGTATATTTTGATATGTTATAGGCTTCTAAAGCACCAGTCTTCCAACGTTTTGATCCAAAGTGTATCATTGTTATTTTGGCACTCAGAACCTACTATGTATAAAGTGTAGCAAGATAGTACATGAGTGAAGTATCTGTGACAGTAGTACACATCCCTGACACTAAAAATGGAGGTTCTTTTAATGTTGCACTGGAGAGATTAATCAAAAACTCTAAGCAACAATATTGGTTTTCATAATTGCAAAAGGGGTTCACATTTCATAACACTACTATTTAGCCAAATTAAAGCAAATCATAAAAATCTGACAGTTATGGTAGAAATATAAGGTACAACTGAATCATATTTCATAAGGCCTAGCCAGTTGTTACTGGCCAAAATAACAACAATAAAAAACCCAAAAATGAATATTCTAGCAGTAACTTAAAGACTAACAAAACATGTAGATGGTATCATGAGCTTTCGTCAGCACAACCCACTTCTTCAGATGACTGGAGCACTATAAATCCAGATCCAAGAACAAATAAGGGAAGGGAGGGGAGGGAAAAGAGGGAAAAGAAAAGAAAGAAAAAATAGAGAATTAGATTGTTCAAGTTGTAAGAAGCTGATAAGAAATAACAAATATGTGCAATGATGTCATTTTATTTTTTTTCCTTGAGGTGACTGTTTTACGTATATACTGTACATCAGTTTAAATCATCTGCAGCCAGTTTGTTACCAGAAAAAGGACCAGTTTAAACAGAACAGCTTGTAACAGTTCAAGTTCAAGATCTTTTAGTTTTCCATTTCAGTATATAGTGGGGTTGGGAATGTTGGGGTTTTCATTGAACTGATTGTCTCGTTTGTACAAAGGGTTTCTTCTTGTTGTTTTATTCTTACAAAGAGAGTTTAGTTAGGCATTTGCCCTCAGTTTTAGAGCTGTTCAAAATATGTGCAGCTGGAATCTCATGTGAGTTCATGTTTGCTACAGGCTTTGAAACATGAATCATGTTTGCTGAAAGATTAATAAAAAGGACTCTGAACTTTTGAATGAACCTGGACAAATATGAGAAAATGTAGGGGTTAGCAGAGATGGGCAAAGTGTGATCTGTTAGGACCTGGTCTCAGGAGTCAGTGTGGATGTTTATCAACTGATGTTGGGCGTAATCCAACTCTTACTGATGTTAAGGAGTGCCTTTTCTGGGCTTCATTGGGAGTTAGATTAAGTCTTAAACCAGGGGAGTGAATTTCTCCTTTGTTAAGGTTTCCTGGTGGGCTGGGCTCAGCTCAGAGAGTTAGGTCTAAATACTATTAAAGCTCTGAGGTGCAATCAAAAACAGAAGATAAGAGTGAGCTCAATGTCATGGCTAAGCCTGGTGGGAAACAAGAATATAAATATCACTTCTGGTATTTACTGGGTTTTGTGACTTGCAAGTCTGCTACACAGTCTTTAGTTATAAGTAAAAAGCACATTCATTGAGAATGGATAATTGTCAATTCATCATTCTGATTGTCCCAGAGAGCCCAAAGACACCAGAGTCTGTGACTGGCTCATGATGGATCACGACTACTTAAATTCTATTTAGAAATTGGTTCTGTGTGGTGATTTGTCTGACTCTATTTTTTGTGTGTCCAAGTTATATACTTTGTATCATCTGCATCCCAATGAGTCAAGTTATTAAAAATCACTTTTGGCTCTTGCCATCTCTCATCACCTGGTTATTTGAGATGGCAGAGGTGCCTCTTTGTTAGTACAGGCTGAAACTGTCTCGTCCGGGACTCTGGTCCGGCAACATCCTTGGTCCTACAGGACCACAGATGTTGCTAGACTAGAGAGCTCCACACAAAGAGATTGAGAGCAACAGCTGGTCTGGTCAGTAGCAGCCTGTGGGACCAATGATCTTGGGGCAGAGAGCCCCTGGAGAGACTGCTACCCAATGGGGGACAGGGACAGAGAGCCCCAAGAGTGGCTGCTGCCTTGCATGGGGCCAGGTGGACTGGGACAGGGAATGCAGGGAGCAGTTGCCACTTCACACAGGGCCAGGGAACCCTGGGAACAGCTACTACCCTGTGTGTGTCCAAGGGAATCCCAGGGGCAGCTGTCACTCCACACGGGGCTGGGAAACCCCTGGAGCAGCTGCTGTCCTATGAGGGCCGGGGTCAGGGAGCAGACTACCTAAAAGACTACCACACGAACAGGCTGGGAGCAGCAGAACCAGGCAGAGGGGCTGGAGGAAGTCAGACCTATGGTTTCTTGTGGGACAGCAGCCAGGACGGGAGCTCCGGTAGAGCCCAAATTCCTGATCCAGCAAATTCCTTTGCTCAGGACCACTCAGGTTCCGAGGGTGCCAGACCAGGGAGGTTCAACCCGTAGTATGTTTTGAACTCTCTCCCAGGGCAGATAAGTCTGGGGAAGTTGGCCGTGGGCCTCCTGGAAGCAGCAGGGCCTTAAATAGAAGGGGTAGGGTTGTGAGTTAGCCTTTCCCAGCCACCCCTTCAGTGATGCTGCCAGGATGCAGGACATGTGCTGCTGGCGGCTCCAGCAATGATTTAAAGTGCCTAGAGTTCTGGCTATTGTAGCCAACGAGGTAGCCCCAGGGGAGCCCCAGGCCCTTTTAAATCACCAGGCCCCATGGCAGCTGCCCCCTTTGCCACGCTCTGTTGGTAGGCCTGCTTCTTCCCACCAATCACCTTGGCATGAAGGCCCCTTCAAGTGCTTTTGAAGAGGCAAGAATTACCCCAGGAATCACCCAGTATTGCATGCTGGGGTAGTGAAATATGGTTATCAATGTTGTAATCAGGGATGGTACTTGGTCCTGCTGTGAAGGCAGGGGACTGGACTCGATGAGCTTTCAAGGTCCCTTCTAGTTCTAGGAGATAGTCAATCCCCATTATAAAAAAAATATATATAATAATTATAATTATTATAGCAGTACAGAAAATCAGGATTGTGCTTAACCAGTCCCAAATGAGGGAGCCACCCTCAGTAGGAAGAACCTCATTAAGCAAGGGGCTCAAATGTCAGAGCCCTGTGAAAGTAAGACGTGTGGTGACAGGAATCCCTATGAGAATCACAGAATCATAGAATACTAGAACTGGAAGGGACCTCGAGAGGTCATCAAGCCCAGTCCCCTGTCCTCATGGCAGGACCAAATACTGACTAGTACTTGAATTCTTAAATATCTCCACAGATGGAGATTCCACAACCTCCCTGGGCAATGTATTCCAGTGTTTGACTACTCTGACAGTTAGGAACTTTTTCCTAACATCCAACTTAAACCTCCTTTGCTGCAGTTTAAGCCCATTGCTTCTTATTCTATCCTCAGAGGTCAAGATGAACAAGTTTTCTCTCTCCTCCTTCTGATACCCTTTTAGATACCAGAAGGCTGCTCACTCCTACTTAAGGTCCTACCTACAATGGTTCATCCCGTTTCTCCACATTGTTCAAAGAATAGAGCTAAATAAGCTTCATTAAAAGCCTCTTCACTATGAGCTTCATTAAGAACTCAATCAGAGCTGAAATCAGTCGTGGTAAAACCGTGTTTCTGCCCTGCCTGCCCAGAGCTGGAAAACACTGAGAGCTCCAATCACTTGAGATGGGACAATGTTTCTGTTCAGCCTGCAAAGAGCTAAAAATTACTAATAGACTGATGTGCAGAGGTCACAGCAAATTGGCAGGTGGTGGCAGAGGGCCACTGACAATCAGCTTGTGAATGAGTGGCTGGTAAGGTGGAGAGGTGCAATGAGCGGCCAACAGGGGGATGGCAGAGAGGCATGATGAGCAGCCAACATAGCTGGTGAAGAATTGTGGTGAGGGCAGTGAGTAGGCAGCCAGTAGGAGCAGCAAACAGGCGGCTGGAAGGGTGGCTGGCAGAGAGGGGCCATGAGCACGTGCCCAAGCGGTGGAGTAAAGTACTTCTTTGCCCCGCCCAGGGAGGGGAGGTGAACTCTGCAGATGTGTGTCTGAACATTGGGTCGGCACTGACCAAGGACAGCATCTGTGAGTGGGGTACAGAGTAGGGTTGGGCACGTGAAGGAGACTTTTGGGTTGCTGTATTTAAGACCCAGGGAGGAAAAGGATTCTGCCCAGTCTACTTGGGGTGGGTCTTTTATTCATTGTTTATGAACCCTGTTTGCTGTGTTTTCCCAATATGCTCAGGCAGTCTACACATTGCAGTTACACACTACATTAGCTCTTAGGTTTTATTTCTCTTCTATGGGAAACAAAAGAAACATACATTTTCCTTTTTTTTTTTTTTTTTTTTGCTACAGCACTCACAAGACAGAGAAGGATAATACTCTGAAATTAGAAGATCATTATTAAAAGATAGCATTTTATTTACTTCAGCAGAGACCAAGACTTCCATTAATGCAACAATACAATGGATATTTTTCAGAAATTAGCATGTCTAAAAAGACTTGAGAGAAAATCATGGCAACAATCGCACTGCATGATGGATTGTTTTAAAGTTAAGACAATCCTGAAAGAATTGACAATGTATATGCATTCTCAGGATGGAGTCATAACAAAGAGGTTGCTGCAGGGGGTATCAGATACCCTGGTGGAAGAAGACATAAGAGAATGAGAGAAAAAAAATTGCAGATTTTCTTTTTTTTTTAAAGTATAGAATAGATCTCAAAACTCACAAGTAGGGAAACTGGATGGCTCTAACAATTAGCTACAGCATATTTTGATTATATTGACTGTTCACAGGCACAGCTCCCTGAAGCTCCCATTGGCCACAGTTCTCTGGTCCCAGCCAATGGCAGCTTCGGGAAGCAGTGGCCAGTGCATCCCTGTATGCTGGGCCACTTCATGAGGCTGCAATTGGTCAGGAATAGCCAGGTGCGGGGGGGATGCCTGCAAATGGTAAAAGTAAACAAAATATCTCATGGCCTGCCAGTGTATTACTTTGAAGGGGCACGTGCTGAAGGATGCCAACCCCTGGTGTAAAACTTTTGACACTTAAGATATACTATGATAAAATTCACATCACTTATGTCACCAATGTATTCAAAATGGAGGGAGCAATAAGTAGACAGACGTTGGTGTAAAAAAATTAACGTGTTTAAGGCTGGGCATATATACACACACAAACCTACTAGATGAACTCAGAAATAAAAAGATTTCCTACACATAATTGTTGAATGGAGAAGAAGTTATTAATACTTGGACTTTTCAGCTTGGAAAAGAGATGACTAAGAGGGGATATGATAGATATGTATAAAATCATGACAGGTGTGGAGAAAGTAAATAAGGAAGATTTATTTATTCCTTCACATAACAGAAAAATCTGGGGGGTCAGCAAATTAAATTAATAGGCAGCAAGTTTAAAACAAATGAAAGGTTTCACATAGCACTGTTAACCCGTGGAACTCTTTTCCAGAGGATATTTTGCAGGCCAAGACTTAAATATGCTTTTAAAAGAACTAGATAAGTCCATGGAGGATACATCCATCACTGGCTATTAGCCACAATGGGCAGGGATGGTATCCCTTCCTTTTTGCCAGAAATTGAGAATGGGCTATAGTGGATGGATCACTTGAGGTATATCTATACTTGCACCCTAGTTCAAACCAGGGATGCAAATGTAGACATTGGAAATAGCCAATGAAGTGGGGATTTAAATATCCCGCTCTTCATTAGCATGCAGCGCATTACTCCGATCAACAGCTGTTTCGAAAGTGAAAGTGCGTGCCGGGACACGTTAGTTCGAACCAAACCTCTTGGTAATGTTAGTTTGAACCAAGGGGTTTGGTTTGAACTAACGTGTCCTGGTGCACACTTTCACTTTTGAAACAGCTGTTGATCGGAGTAATGCGCTGGCGAGATCATGCTAATGAAGTGCGGGATATTTAAATCCCTGCTTCATTGACTATTTCAAATGCCTACATTTGCATCCCTCATTCGAACTAGGGTGCAAGTGTAGACATACCCTTGCTGATTACCTGATCCCTCTGAAACACCTTGTATTGGCCACTCTTGGAAGACAGGATGCTGGGTTAGATGGACATTTGTGTGACCCATTATAGCTGTACTTATGAAGTAAGTTAATTTTATTCTCTCTTCATAATCATTAAATTCCAGAAAATTACAATGAAGAATTACTCTTCAGTCTGAGACATAAAATTGAGAAAGATATCTGGGGGTTAAAATATTAATTATCTTGCTATGATGCTACATAGATGGTTTTGCTCTGAATCAGGAACAAATCAACCTTAATGTACAACTAAAAGTTCTCATAAACTGCTATCTATTAAGTGGAATTTTGTGAGTGTCTGCAGACTGCCATTGATTGGCAGCCCAAAACAAAAGATGTCACCTGATATTTATAGGGCAACTAATGCAATGATTCAAAAATTTTAATCTTTAATTGTGATCTTCACTTTTTCAGTGTTTCTTTGGCTTGCTTTTTAAAAAGGGGATAGTGAAAGTGCCCTGTTCACAGTCAATTTGAAAAATAAATTAAAAAGAAATGTATTAAATGAGCTCTTACACAGGCTAAGAGTCTTAGACAAATTTTATACACAGCCTCTGAAATGCCTTAATCCAGCAAAAAGACATAGTGCACCCTCCATTATACATAATTTTAATCTTGTTTTTAGATACTGGTCTGTGACCATTGGTTAGAGCTTTATGTGCTAGGCCATAAATAACATCAGTCAAGATATTTCACTCTTTTAAAGTCTGAAAATTAGCCTTCTGCTTGATGAAAATGGTGATGTTGGCTTATTGGTACTGCAGCAGTGCTCAAAGGGCTGAGTTAGGATCAGGGATCTATTGTGCTAAGCAGTAGCACTGTATCTTTTCATTAGGTAGTCTGGGTTTTGGATCAGGCCCTACATGAACTGTAAGACACCCTCCTTAACCTAAATGTTGCTCTATGAGCCGCCACCCTTGGATTTGTATTAGCCTATTGATCAATATAATTCTAAATGAGGGTTGAAAAGGAATATTTATTATGAAAAAGAAATGTATGACCATATGATCCAATATATTCCTTCCATATTACAAACTTTGGTCAGTTCACATACCACAGCCATATATGATTTTCTGTAATAAAGGGTACAATATATTATTTTCTGTGCATTATAATGATTGATATAATTATGCAGACCATTGTATTAGGATATGGAGCTATGACCTTCCCTAAAGAATATGATTTTTACACTTGACTGGTGTACATCAAAACAATTAACTAAATGTGCTAAGAATCAAGATGGGTAATAAACTGTTCTTCACTCCAGGCGGGAAACCAATACATAAAACTAACTGCTGTTATGAGGAAAATTATAATTGTAATTAAAAAGAATTCTTTTGTGTGCAGTGGTTTCAAGATGAGTGACTGCAATTGTAGGGACAGACTTGCAGGACTTGATAACAGATTGTAATATAGATCACCTCCAGGATTTAGCAGCTTCTCAGTAGTATAAGTCTCTGATGATGCACAGCTGCAATATGATTGTGATTTTTAGTAGATATATGAAGTTCACAAGAAAAAAGAACATGGAAAAACAAAGGGGCAAATAGAGCAGAAGAAGGAGACCTCTTGAAAATCTAGACAATTTGTCAAGAAAATCTTCTGTCATCTAGCAGTGCATTTTCATTTGAGACAAACAAGATTATGAAGATCCATTGACATGGTTGTTAACCAAGATATAAAATGATTTTTTTAACTACCTCTTCTGATTTCATTTAAAGGTTTCCAATACTTGGAACAATCTGAAAGGGAGATGCACACCCACACCTCTCTCTTTTTAATATACTTGATTAGATGAAGTGTTGCATAGCATAATTTTTTCTGTCAAGGGCCATCATTTGATTAAAACCAATATAGTCCATCATCGCTGCATAAGCAGGAAATATGGCATGACTCAGAGGATCACTTGTAAGATAGACTTTGTTTACATCTCTGCAGTTTAATTTACAGAATGAAGGTGAAATGTTTAGAAAAAAAACACTGCTGGGTAGGAGTTCAGAACACAGGAGTGAAGTAAGAAAGCTTGTTAAAAGTCATCCATAATGAGGCATTTTAATGAGTGGGAAGGAATGACTGGGTAGATAATAGAACTGGTATTTAGGAAAAAATATACAATCACTTCTAGGTCACTGACTGAATCTACACACTTAGCTAAGGAACTCAAAATCTGGACCAGCTGTTAGCTGTGTTTGGTAGTACAGTGAACTGAGTTGGCAGTCTCCATCCACTTCCTAGTAAGCAATTGTCCCTCTCAAAAATACTGTTGTCTCGGTTGGGTCTGCCCTATAATTCTCTATAGGAAAGGCTAGGAATGACCAGCACAGGCACTACACTTAGGCCATGTCTCCACTTGCCATTCCAGAGATCAGTCTTATGGCATTCAATTTAACAGGTCTAGTTAAGGTGCAGTTGGTGACTGTACTCCTCGCAGTTGCAAGGAATAAAGGAAGCCGATGGGAGTATTTGCTCCTGTTGTCCTCCCTCTGTGAAGATGGCACCAAGCTCGGCTTAAGGTAAACTGACTCTAGCTACATATTCTATGTACATATCTTAAGCAAACCTTTCAGGTCTAGTGTTTGCACTCTTGGAGGTGGTTTCTGCCAAAGAGAGTTAAGGCTCAAATGCCAGCCAGTTTAATAGTTTATGCATTGTAGTTTCCCCCACTGTAGGTATTTTACAAATTACTTCAGTTGTTGGTGGTGGTAACCTGATACATTTCATTTAATTTTAAGATCAAGCATCCTTCAAAAACAGTGACTGCCCAGGGCCATCATGTGATTAAAACCAATATGCATAACAAGTTAATAAGGTCAGAATACATCCTTTTGCATCTGCAACAAATTGTTTTCACTCACAGTTGATGAACATTTTAATGCACATTTTTGTTCATGAATCTCAGCCTTTGCTCTTTAAAATGTAGCCCCTTGTGTTAGGAAGGTCCCCACTGATAATATTTTTACATTTGTATACTAGTTAGAACATAAGAACAGCCATACTGGGTCAGACCAAAGGTCCATCTAACCCAGTATCCTCTCTTCATACAGTGGCCAATGCCAGATGCCCCAGATGAAATGAACAGAACAGGTAATCATCACATGATCCATCCCCTGTTGCCCATTCTGAGCTCCTACAGAGGCTAGGGACACCATTCCTACCCATCCTGGCTACTAGTCATTGATGGACCTAGCCTCCACGTATTTACTTAGTTCTTCTTTGAACCTTGTTAAAGTCCTGGTCTTCACAAGTCCTCTGCCAAGGAGTTCCAAAGGCTGACTATGCGCTATGTGAAGAAATACTTCCTTTTGTTGGTTTTAAACCTTCTACCTATTAATTTAATTTTGTGACCCCTAGTTCTTGGTTATGGGAACAAGTAAATAACTTTTCCTTATTCACTTTTTCCATACCAGTCATGATTTTATAGACCTCTATCATATCCCCCCTTAGTCTCCTCTTTTCTAAGATGAAAAGTCTGAGTCTTATTAATCTCTCCTCATATGGCAGCCTTTCCAGATCCCTAATCATTTTTGTTACCCTTTTCTGAACTTTTTAGAGTACATATACTCTACTTATCATCTGTACATCTCAAATTGCTTTAGAACACTGAGGAAGCATTATTATAGAAATGGGTTAACTGACACACAAATGGGCTAAGGCCTAAATTTTCAAAACAGTCTATTGATTTTTGTTATCTCTATTTTTCGATGGCCTATTTATGACAGACAAGGTGTAGTTTTTGGAGTATCTGCAGCTCCAGTTGAAGTAAATTTGAATCCCAGAGAGGTTAATCATGTGCATAAGCATACACACGTCTGCTTTGCTGGTCCTGGGATAGAGTGCTCAGAACCTTACAAACCAGAATCCTTTATGTAGCAAATTTTCAACAGTAGGTATCTAAATGCTGCCTCCATATGTATTGGTCTGCAAACAATATATAGGTGTATCTGTACATATCTGCTCTCTAGTGCAAACTATTACTTGTTTGTAGCGCCACATTGAGGCTTTTGGGCACTGGGGCAAAATCAGAAACTGAAGAGTCCCACCCTTCCAAAAATTATGATGGAGGAGAGGCTAGAGGATGCACCACATAGAGCTCAAAGCAGCAACTTGCTCCTGTCCTGGGGCTGGGTGCACCTCTGCCCTCTGGTATTGCAACCCAGTCACAGCACCACTCAGTTTGGGGCACCTCTTCAAATAGGGTTGAGGGCAAACTGCCCCCACTCCCGTCTGAGGGGCCTTGTCTGAATTCATGTATGCATTTTTATTAATACAATTTGTGGTACCTATATATATTGAAAACTTGTCACGGTATAGGAGTGTATTAAAATGCACCATAATACCTCATATAAAAATCTGTGAAAATGGTTCTACTGCAAGAATCTTTCATGTAATCAGGCTGGGATTTCCTCTCTTCAGGGCAATAAGGTAACATGGTGAGTCTCATAACCCTTTCTCTATGTCTGATTTTATTTCTGTCATTGCTCTTCCATGAAGTGTGACATTTTTGAAAAAAAGATTTTCAGTGGCAAGAATGAGAAACCATGATTCACTGAAAGAAATACTTTATGATGTCTTGATATAATGTGGCAGTTTTAAAATACCAGGCAGTGAGATATATATAAAGGTGACAGTTGAAATGTGTAATTCCCCGGAGCGAAGATTTTGTGAAATTCTACAGGAGGTCAGGAAAAACTGCATTACAATGTAGTATTTCCCACAGAGAGGGATGTTACAAAATCTAACATAAAATTGTATGGTTACTCTAAGAAGACAGTAATATGTAAAATAAAATATGTATCTTTTGCCTGTAGCAAGTGTAAGGACTCCTGTCTTCATCCTGTGGGGAATATATGGAAAATCTAGAGGAAACAATAGCAATTTCCTATATATTCTATATATGTTGCCATTCAGGTAAGAACTCTCTGGTCTGGGACTTTTTGGTCCAGAAACATCTGTGGTCTGGACAAGCTCCCCCCCCTGACTAGGAGCGGGGGCCAGCTGGTGGCAAAGTGGGTAGCAGCCAGGAGAGGAGCCAGGCCAATCGACTGGGCCAGGAGTACAGTCAGGGCCACTAGCTGGGGTGGGGAGCATTGCTGGAGCTGACATCCAAGGCCAGGATAGGAGCTGGGAATACAGCTGAGGCCAGGAGCATGGCCAGGAGGCTGGCTGTCCGCCAGGAGAGCTTGGAGGCTGGCAGCAGAAGGCTAGAATTGACCTTCCCTGGTCCAGCAAATTCCCTCATTCGGAACTGGTCAGGTCCTGAGGGTGCTGGACAGGGAAGTCCAACCTTGTACCACTTTGGCTTGTCTCATAGCCTAAGTATAGCTTAGGCTGATCATAACTTTAATTGGAGATCTTCAAGGAAAAACTATATGCCCTGGTTTGGTTTGGCTTTTTTTTTTAAGATTATTTTAACTCCTTGTATGCAGTCAATTTCTCTGTCGCTAAATAATTACATGGATAGTATCCTGTGACATTTCTCAGGTTTTTCAGCAGCAAGGAAGCATTTTTTTTCGTAAGAAACTGTAAGTATAAAAATGACAGGTGGGTTAGTACAGCCAAGTTAACAGTGTCCCCTTAATTTAGATCAATTAGAAATATGATAATTTAAGAGATAAGATGCATGAATAGTATACAGTTATAATCTTTTCCAAGTTCTACAGTTAGCAGTAAGCTGGTTATCACTTATTCTGAAACATATCTGCTATATATAAACTGTGTTAGGCAGTTCTTGATACGAGAAATACTTTTAACAAATGTTGAATTTGTAAAGAGAGTCTTAAATTACGATTCACTAAAGACTACTGTGGTAATCATATTAAAGAAATTAAAGCTAAAGATCATATTTCTAATTGATCTAAATTAAAGGAACACTGTCAACTTGAATCTACTACTTTACAGCACATGCATGTGTGCACAATCACATAGTACTGCAGAAGAATAATAAAGCTTAATTGATTAGGCTTCCCAACTCAAAATATGTTTTTTTATGCGTTTTTGTTTCTGCAGCAACATTGGGTCCTGGGACTGCCTGAAGAGAAGATTTGGTTTTCACTATATCCTCAGGTAAGAGGAGTTGTGACACTTATTAAGGTGTTGATTCAGCAAAGCAGTTAAGCATGTGCTTAATTTTGAAACTTCAATGGGATTTAAGAATGTGCTTAAATGTTTTGCTGAACTGGGAACCGCTTTGTTCAGTGGTTTGTTGAGGATACTGTTTGGGGTGTTGGGTTGTTGATAATAGCTAGAGCCGGATGAAATATTGTAGACAAAATTATTTTTTACAAAAATGCAGATTCAGCAACATCAACACACTTTGTAAATTTGGGTCAGTTTCATCAAATTGTTTGTATTGAAGGGAAAAACAATCTGAAAATGTAGAAACATGTTGTTTTGTCATTTTAAAATGAGCACCTTCAATCTGTTAGTTCAAAATTACTTTTCATTTCAAAATGTCTCTCAATTTAATTTTTTTTAAATTCAAACACACTTACCTTTGAAACAACACATTTTGTTTAGCCCATACCTATGCACTTTATTTGTTTTACTTTTGAAAAAATAATTTTTGGTTTGACCCAAATAAATATTTTTTCTAAATTTTGTGTGTGTGGAATTGCCAATGAACTAAAATAATCCATTATGTACACACATCTAGTGATAGCTTGGGCACTTATATGCACCAATAATAGTAGGACAGTATTCTTCTTTTCCTTAGACACTTGAGTTCTAGAAGCAGAAAAGGAACCTGGAGTAGGTGCCTCTTCACATAAACAAGTCTGAGGAGATAGACTTTCACCTTCTCCCCTAACAATTCATAAGCAGTGATGGTGACACAGTGTGGGTATTAGTGCTACAACAACATACAGGAGAAGGGTTGTATAAGTAGACAATGAGTGGTGGTGAGGTTGCTTTATGAGACATGGTGCAGCCTTTCACAAAGAGCATTGCGCACACTGGAAATGTGAGACTTGGGCAAGCCGGCTTTTAAGGTGACATACTTGAAGTGTGGATCTATCATATACCATGTTGGAAATGACTGAAGGGAGGGGAGAATCCTCACTTGCTCTCTGGCTGGCCATTCTTAAGACATCTTGGTCTCCAATTCCAATTCTTTATCCAGGGTAGGGAGTCCTAGCACACTTTTATTTGTCTTAGTGCTCCCTGTACACATGCCAATATTGTGCCATCTCTGGCTAAGCTCTGAGCTTCAGTTCCCTCCATTTTTTTGTCCTTTACCTGTATACCACTGTTCCCATTGCACTGACTTTGTTGAAAATCTGAACCTGCATCTGCATTTCTGAGACTCCGGGGATATTCCTGAACTGGAGACCCAAAAGAACAATATGATAGTAGCAACAGGAGGAGGATATCAACTCTACATTTCCCGGCGCTCTCTTTTTTTTTAAATGCTAATGTTCTCCAAAGGCAGTAGTCACTCACATAACTCAGAACTGCCGGCGACCTTAAACATCAACTTAACTAATTATTTGTGATAACAGAATAGAATTAAACTATCATAACAATGACACACATGAACAACAGCTGGAGTTAGATTATTTTTTGTCAGCCCACTGACATTTCCAGTTTTAGAATAAATTAGCCTGACACAGCAAACTACAGAGTAGGAAGACTGAATACATGATTTGCAACAAAAAGAACTCTGATGCTCACACTGAATCATTTTCAGAGTTACAGAGATAGTTTTGCCTTGAGCTTCTCTTACACAGATGAGGTGCTGGGCAAAATGAAAGCAGTTAATGCCTTTTTTTGCAAAATTTCAGGAGAAAGTACTGACATTTTTTCACAGCCAATTTTGCAGCCCCTGAATTTTCCACAGCACTCAATTAACATCCACATAGAGGATAGTTTCTGATGTGGCTTGTGCATCCCTTTGTTTAGTGATTATTAGAAGGCCAGGGTAGACTGTCCCTTTTAAGATAGGCCTCAGATCTCTTTCTAGTCTGATGGCTCAAGACTAAGCATTCTGGGAGGATTTCAGTTCCCAGAATGACTGATGGGTGCTGTTGTCTAAGGGTATGTCTAGACTACAAGCCTCTTTCGAAAGAGAGCGTCTAGACTACAGCCAGTACTTTCGAAAAAACGAGCAGCTTTTTCTAAAGAGAGCACCCGGACAGTCTGGATGCTCTCTTTCAAAAAAGCACAGTTCACATTCAATAACGCCTTTTTTCGAAAGAGCACTTTCAAAAAAGGCGTTATTCCTCATAACATGAGGTTTTCTGTGATCAAAACAACTGCCGTATTCTTTTGATTTACTTTCGAAAGAATACAGCAGCAGTCTAGATGCAGGGGAAATTTTTTTGAAAAAGGCCACTTTTTAAAAAAAAAAACCCTGTAGTCTAGACACACCCTAAGAGTGAAGCCTGCTGACAGGCTTTACATCAGTAAGCTATCTGTCCTCACAGGAAACAGAGACGTGGAGCAGGAGTGGTATTCTGGTGAGCAGGGGACCAAGGACTGAACAAAAGAGGGCCTGTGGAAAGACTTCAAAGGGCATCACCTCTGCTATTGTGGCACTTGGAGATAGTGGGGAATAGCTGAGAATTCAAGAGCGGTTTGGTTTTCTTTTGTTACCAGCTACTGGAGGTCACACAGGCCCTGTTGAAAGTCTGATGAAGCTCAAATAGGATGAAGTTCAGTATTATTCAAAGCCTTTTCTTTGGTTTGGTCTTGTTTACATTGGATGGGACAGGTTGCTTGTACTTGAGAGGAAAATGAAAGTAAAGCAAAAAGGATAAACTGAGGTAGTGGCTGTACTTGATGACAAAGGAAATAATTTGCCTATCTGCAGAGGGGATAGGGTGTTCTGGGAGGGGGTCATGAATCCAGTGGTCCAATACACTGATCAGTGATAGGAGCAGTGCATGTGATTCTAACCCCTAGATCAGGGCTACTCAACACGTGGCCTGTGGGCCTCATGTGGCCCGTGGCCTATTTGTTTGCAGCCCATGGTGAAATTTATGTTTACGAGGGGCTCAACACATGGCCTGTGGGTGGGATCGTTTGAACATGACCTCCACTGGGAACTGTGGCAGCCTGAAAGCAGGGGGCTGCAAAAGCCTTGTGGAAGGCAGATATATGGGTAGCTGGATATGTGTCTTTATGGTCCCTGAATAGGCTGCCAGAGACTGAGGCCCAGCCACTATGACACCTGAAGCCCATCTGGCATTAGCCTGAGGGGAAGGCTAATTAGGACACCTGTTGTCAGTTAAGGCTGCTGGGCACATTATAAAAAGCCTCTCCCTCAGGCAAGCTAGGGAGAAGGAAGGAAGGAGAGGTGTGGCTGGAGGAGACAAACTCAGGAGGACAACCAGTTAACAGGGCTGTTCCTAGATACCAGGGAGGAAGTACCTGGGGAGGGGTTGTGGATGTGGCCCAGGCAGGGGCCTGCATTCCAATGGGGCAGGAGTCTAACCTCATAAGCCCACTCCGGGCTGCCATGTAGGGCCCTGGACTAGAATCCGGAGCAAGTGGGTGGGATTGGGTTCCCCCCCAACCCTCCTCTTGGCTGCTCAGGTATCATCAAGCGGCATCATTGGAGGGACTGGCCCTCAAATCCTGGACTGACCAATGATGAAAAGGGCTCCAGGAGCAGGGTACCCTTGACTTCTTGGCAGTAATAGGGATACCATGAGCCTCTGAGGACCACACAAAGACCCTGCTAAGAAGCAAAGGACCCAGAGGGCTTAGCCACGACTTGCCACAGAACACGCTCCACAATGGCGAGGCATCTCGCAGGTAGGGTGAGCATTGAAAGACGCAAACAGACAGGCTGGCTGGAACAGATGGGTACAGGGTGTCGGTGTTTCTAGCCTCCAGGGAAGATGTGCCAGGAGCATTGGGACATTGTGGGAAGAGCTGGCTGCTTAGTCCGGTGAGCAAAGCCTGAGAGGTGCTGACTGGCTCACATTGGCCACATTTGGATCCAGCACCACAGCTTAAGGCTTAATCTTTGTATTCATGCCTGTCAGTGAGAAAGAAGCTACTTGCATATATTTGCATGTTTATGCAACCACACTTAAGTTGCAGCCCTCAGCATGTGCTATACGTATCATTGTAGTTCCTGAGGTTTCCAAAGTTGAGTAGTCCTGTCCTGGGGTGAAGCAGCAGCTATGGAGGAGCTGGACAGCAGCCTTACAATTTGGTTATGGGTTGAGAGGGGCATTGCACCTGCTTAGAGTCCTAATACTCTGTGGGTGAAGAGAAAATCACCATATATGGGGGTATATCATAGGAGAGTAACTGCCATGTTCCTAATTCTCACCTCAAGAGGCACATTGGTAGTTAGCTCCTGTTTTACGGAACATAGGTCCATGGCAATGGGGCTGCCTGCTAAACACCTGCTAAGATTAGGGTACCAAAGGTTCTCTCCTACTGAATTTATTAAGCCTGCAGAGAAGATTAGAACACTTGCTTGAATGACCATAACTGTTCTCTTCCTTTCCTTTTAATGCGTAGGGTTTATTTTGTATAAGTGTTTTTACTCTGATTGATTAGCTGATAAACTCTTTGGAGTAGGGACTGTATTTTTGTTCTGTGTGTTTACAGTATTGATCACAATGGAGTCCTCATCCATGATGAAGGCTGTTAGGTATTGTAACAACGCACCTGTCTTGTTTTGAACAAGGATTGTATTATGTGCGTGTGTCTGTCTAGACAGTAAAATGTATAATGATTTTCAGATACGGTAGATATAACTTACCAGTTTTATCTCATCTGTAATCTTACAAGCTCTTTTGAATATGAAGCTGTTAGAATTTTAGAACATCTGTCCAAAGTTTAGAAATAAAACTTAAAACCCATTGGTTTGATTTAACTATTTAATTATTTATATTTTAATATACACTTTAGTCAGAACCTAGGAGGCTCTCAATCAAGGGTGCTTTAAAAATGTACAATGAATGAAGTATGTAATTTGGCACAGCATATTTACAAGCACGAGAACAAAAATTAAGTAACCACCTTGATTTTTGTTTTCACTTAAACAGCAATTAATATGTTAAGGGCTTGAATGTATCATTCATTATGTTAATGCAGAAAAGTCTCATTTCACAAGCTCAATCTCTCCCCCTCCCCCAAACTGCTATTATACATTAATTTAGTAGAAAAAGTCAAAGTATGCATAGGAGAGACCTTTCTAATACCAGGGAAAATACGACTGGAGCAATATACCACCTGGCAAATATTACTGAGATGGAGCTCACTTGCATTTAGGCAGAACAGGGATAATAGAAAGTTTCAAGGTGCTATGATATATTATCTGCCATCTGTTTAAAGAACAGTTAATTGCTGTGGAACAAAAATTATAGTCCAGCAAATTAACAGTTAGTAAGGGAACTGGTTAATCATTCACATGATGTTTCTGATTGAAATGTAGCTGGAAATTATTACTGCACATGGTCTACCAGGCAAAACTTTATTAAAGGGTGGAGAAAATGAACAATTAAATGCAGCACAAATTGCTCTACAGTGAAGAGAAAGGGGAAGACCGTGACATTTTGCTAACAGCCCAACTTATTTGCCTTTTTTTTAAAACTTCATCTAAAACATAGAGCTTCATAATACCAAAAGAAATTGTACAGGTTTACTCCAAACAAATGTAAAAAATAACAATGGCTACACAAAGAGATAGATATGTAAGAATGGTGGCTTAAACTTGTACAATGTGTATAAAGTAAAGAACTGTTCCAGCCTTCATACTTGAATTGCTTTCTTTCAAAGTCAGATTTAACTGATTAACTGTTTGGCTATATTAGCAGAGTACTTGTACTTGTACTTACAGTGTTTAGTAAGGTTTAGCAGAGTACTTGTACTTGTACTTACAGTGTTTAGTAAGGTTTTTCACAGATCTTAGAGAGAGACTCTTCCTGGCCACCCACTAGGACTACTGTGTGGAGAATCCAAGCTTGGAGTGATCTCAATTCCCTGGAGGATATTAAACTTATAGAGCTTGAACAGAGTCTTGCCACTCCTCCTGTCTTGGGGGGTCCACAGGCACTCTCTGAGGTAAGACCTATCTGGCACCCTCCTTTCTGAGTGTTGGAAGCCACTGTCTGACTGCCAAACCCCTCTGGGCAGAGCACTGACCCCTCTGACTCTCCGGTACTTAAACACACTCCTCTTGGAACTGCCCAACTAGTATGAAGATTCTGGTTTACAGTTTAATTCCCACAGGGGCACACAGGTTGTGAAGCAGTGTACACACACACACACTTTTCAGTTTATCCAGTTTATATTTATTCATACAAAGCAACACAGATCACACAAGAAGAAAACATCCTATACACAGTGTTCCTTCACTAGCTCACCGTCCCTTGATAATCATATATATTCTCATAGGCAGGGTCTTTCACCTCTTTGCCCATTCTACCCCTAGAACAGCCTGTTATCTTACTCTGGTGCAAGATGGCACATGCTCTCAATTCCCCCTTATGAATCCCTTTTTTAGCAAAGGTGTGCAATAATTTTAGACAGGGGCACTCCAGGAATCTGGCAAGTGGACAAGGGCTGCATACTCCCATGATATTAACGGAGGAGGTGTGGGGTCTGGGATGAAGGTTGGGTAAAGAAAGGGGTTGTGAACTGGGGCAGGGGATTGGGGTGCAGGGTCCAGGAGAGGTATGGATATGGATGCAGGAAAGGATGCTGACCTGGAAGAGGAGTATAGGAGGGGATGCAGGGTGTAGAAGTGGGTTGTGACCCAGGGCGGCAGTGCTGGAGGGGATGCAGGAGTTTGGGTTGTGATCTGGGGCAACTGCCTAGCTTTGCAATTAATCTCTTATCACATGCATAGCAGGGCTAGCCATTTGAGAGCACCATCTGCAACCATGTAAAGAACTGGTGGCTTGGTGTCAAAGTAGGTCAACGGGTCAAGGATGCCTGACATAGTCTTTGTAGCTAATAAAAGCATTTGAATCTCTGCATTTCTTTAGGGCAGGTTAACTTTTTTTAAAGATCTGTCAGAGGAAAAATTCATGCCTGAGTGATTGAAAGGGCTTGGGCTCCGGCTGCTGCCACAGTAGCAACAATGGCATCCGGGAGTCCCAGACTCCTTTGAATTGCCAGGCTCCAGGGCGACTGCTCCCTTTACCACCTCTCCCTGTCAGCAAACCTCTCCAATACTTGAAATGCATGGAGGGGCTGTTACCTAGCACATATGTCAGCACCCTTTTAGACCTCTTGAAGAATCTGCTATCTCCTCTTTTATTACCCAGTTTATGAGGCCATCTGTCATCTGTTGAGGATTTTCCAGATTTTAAAATGAAACCTTTTGGAGTCAAGTGCCAGAAAGTCTACTCTGTGCACACCAATAGCTCATGAGGAACGAGAAAAGCTTGAAGTGAGCCCCACTGCAATCGTTACATTCCTGCAGGAATGCCAATGTTTCACTGGTTACCCTGGCCACATATTTTCAAAAATTGCTTTTATGTTTGAGTAAGCATACGTTGTACGTAAGCAGCACAGTGTCTGGGTAGCAGAGTGCATAGATACTGTTGTCATGAGAAACTGCAAGCTTTTGGTCGCAGAAAATTGTTGATGTAGATTTAGAGGCACAGGTAAGGCCCCCTGTAAAAACAGCCATGCTGAAAAACAACATCTTAGAGGGCAGTTCCCATATAGTTGTTTCATGTGAATTCCCTGTTGCAAGCTGAAACATGTATCTGACATATTACTGCTCATGTAGAATAGTAGTTGTGACTTCACATCTTGCACTGAATGCACATGTAAGTGGATTAGGGGTATTGTAAAATAGAGCCCTACTTAGCCTGTTATCTCAGTAGGCCCAGATGCATCCCACCTTTCACCACCCCCGGTGTCACCCAGAGGAACATACTGGGGGTGCATCTAGACTACAGGGTTTTTTTCCAAAAAACTTCACCTTTGTCCACACTGCAATCACATTCTTTTGAAAGAAAATTGAAAGAATGCAGGGGTTTTTCCGACATTGGTAAACCTTGTTCTATGAGGAAGAGCTCTTTCAGAAAAAGGCATGTGTGGACATGGAAGAAGCAGTTCTTTTGAAAAAAGAGGTCTCCAGGAAAAAGCATAGGTTCCCCGGTGGACACTCTGTCCACACTAATCTCAGATGTATAGGAGCCAGCCTCAGAGCAGCAACCTGACCACGTGGATCTCCCTGCCACACCAAGAATGAGCCATGGCACAGCCACAAGCCCCCCGAGACCTTCTTGGCCCTTCCAGGGAACAGCCCCAGAGGTCCCAAGACCCACCCAGTGGCACCAAACACCGAGCACCATCCTGGTTGGGGGCTGAGATCTGGGCCCTCCTGGAGCTCTGGGGCAAGGAGGAGTCCCTCCAGGAATTTCAGTTGCGCTGCAGAAATGCAGGCATTTATGGCCAGATGGCCAAGGCTCTTGGCCAGCTAGGACACCACCCCTGCATCCTTGACCAAGTGAGGAGCAAGGTGAAGGAGCTGCGGCAAGGCTACGCATGGGCCAGGGCGCACAGCTTCCACTCTGGGGCAGCACTCCACTCCTGCCCCTATTACAAAGAGCTCCACCAGATTCTGGGTGGTGGGTAAGCCCTGTCCCCAGCTACTCTGGAAAACTAAGGCCTTGAAACACCCATGGTCTCCCGGGCAGAACTCCTGGAAGAGGAGGACAAGGAGGACAGCAACTGCAGGATGAGGAGGACACCAGCAATGTTGTAACCCTCAGCCTGGAGCTGGTACCCCAAGCCCTGAACATCTCCCAGGCATCATCTGATGTGGGGAGGAAATATCAGGTGAGTGCTGTCAGGTTGGCACACACATACAGGGCAGGGGAGGCGGGAGCACAAGGGATGGGGCATGGTAGTCGCTGGACATGCTTGGATTGGACAACGTGTAGCTGGCCATACACATGCAAGCATGTGCAGCGGCATTGTGCAACATGTGATCTCAGGAGCCAGTCCCAGAGCACACACGGGCTGCTGCTCACAGCCTGGGGGTTGGCCCCACACACGTCCAACCCCTCGGAGAGATGTTCTCCCCCGCCAGACACTGCCAGAAGCAGACTGGGCACAAGGGCACATGCATGATCCCACACAGACCAACAAGTGTCGCACATAGCACATGGCAATGCCTGCACGCAAGAGGCACCACCCACTCCTGCAGACAGCGCTGCCAGATACAGGTGTGTATGGGGGGGAAGGAAGGCCCAGGGAGGGCCACGCTGCTCCAGGCCCCTCTTCTGCCCATGGGAGCTCACTCTGGCCAGACACTTCCCTGGCCTGCTTGTCCATGGGGGCAAGGAAGCAGGCAGGATGGTCCCCTGGGCACCTCGGGGCCTCTGTGAGATGGGGCCTGCTGTTCAGGTCACACATGGCTTTGCTCTCGGGACATCACCATCCCCTGTTTCAAGGACAGTTGCTCGCTGCTCACAAAAGAGGGCATCGGGAGCAGCCCTAGATGAGCTGCTGGCAACTGGTGCCCTAGGTGAAATGCGCGATCGGTGCTCAATCGGCGCCCCCATCTCCAAAGCCCTCAATGGCCATTTTTCTTGGCATCCTAGGCAACCGCCGAGGTCACCTGTATTGACGGGCCACTACTGGAGGGCATGCCCTCAGGGACAGTGTCTGCATGGATGACTGACTCCCTCTCCCTCTTGTCCTCCACAACTGGACCAGCCGTCGCTGAGGGCGAGCCACACCAGTCTAGACAGTAGACCAAAGCCGGGGGAGCCACAAGCACTGGAGGGTCCACCATGACCTCATGCGACAGCACTTCGCAGTCCTGTGAGACATGCAGCAAACACTCGCCCAAAAGGTCGGAACTGGTATTCAGCCACCAAAATCGCCTCTCCACCATGGAGTACGGGGCAAGGGCATTACTCCCGCATCCAGGCAGAGGTTTTCAATGCTGAGTTCAGATTTGAGCTGGGGCAGAACCATCATGACAGTCTCCTGAAAGTGCTGCAGAAGCTGCAGCATGGTAGTGTGGGGCCATCGCCTGACCAGGGGCAGCTCCGGCTCCATGGCAAAAAGAGGAAAAAAATGCTGTGGCATCCAACAAAGCTGGGCAACCAAAGCATGCCCTGCAAAAGCTTTGCTGTCCCTCAGAGAGGTAGGTAAGCAAGCAGTAGAAGCTGAGAAATGGTTGTCCAGAGTTGTCCCTTTAAGCACGCGTCCCAAATAGCCTTAGGCAACAGCACCCAGAAGTAACTGCTGACCTAATGCCCTGCCAGAAGTGGTTCTGGGTGGCCTTTTATGTGCGAGAGTATTCCATGACTGTGGATGCTATCTTTCAAAAAAGCAGATCGCTTTTTCGATCCACTTTTGCAGTGTGGATGCTCTCTTTTGAAAGAAGATTTTTTGGAAGATCTCTTCTGAAAAAGTGTCTTTTGAAAGAAGCTTGTAGTCTACACGTACCCAGGTGGGGCATGAATTACTCCAGGGGACTTCCTTCCCCCTATCTACATAGTAAAGCCACACCTGCAGGGCCTTGATTACTAAGAACACTCTGGGATTAGGTTTAAGACTACAATCCAATTACTCTTCATCTGGAGGGATATCACAGCTGTTTGTGAGATCCTGGGACTAAATAACCACTGGAAACTGTGATGAAGGAGTTTCCAAATTGCCTCATCCTCTCATTATGATACCTCTTCTCCAGTTGCTCCTCTTACCTATATCAGATCTGCCTATGAGATGGAGTGCTCTCCCGGGCTACTAAATATATTCTCAATCACTAACATACTCCTAATGGGTAGTAGCTTTATTTGAGCTAAACTGTGAAAAAGGTCAGGCACACATGGAACACGTTAAATAAAACAGGTTTCTCTTTTTCAGGAGGAAATTAAAACCAGGAGAAAACTTGTTAGCTGGTTGCAATGTATCAGTGTGTTATTTATGACTGGGTATGATATGAGGTATTGGGAAGAGGATCTACAGTTGGATATTATGCCCAGGCAATTACACAGCTTCCAAGGACTGTTAAGTCCCAGTTGGATAGTAATGATAGTGTTCATTCTCAACTATAATTTGGCTTCCTATCCTTTTTATGTGCCTCAAACTCATACTTTCCTAGGATTAGTGAAATGGCATAGTTAGTCTGTCATGTTACTGGAGATGTGTTTTCCAGGTGCTAAACTACAATTGATGTCTCTGGTGTGGCTCTTCAGAAGGATAAATGGGATCATCCAACTTAGACTATGAGATACAGCCAATGCTGTATCTGTGCCATAACTGTGATTTTGAAGCTGAGTTATATCTTTGCAATTCTAACCATATGAATGTGTGAGAACATAAGGTGTGTGTGATTGAAAGTACCTGTGTATTCTCAACCAACACAATATGCCTTGTAAGATGTCATTTGAAAACCATTAATTTACTGGACATTAACAGAAAGATGGAATGTAAGTATCAACATTATGTGTAAAGTTATGAAATCCCCTTTGTATGATCTTATTAGCACATGTTCAAAACCACAATGCCATGCAAAAATTGTTCAACAGGCCTATCCTAATGAGAGGAATGTGTGTTTATCTCAATTTACCTACAAGTAGTAAACGGGAGTCTCAAGATGGCAGGAGACAAAGCAAATTTGTATTTTAGCAAACGTGAGTGAGAAGAAGGGGCATGGAGCTACCTTCACTACTACACTCCATGTCATTTTTTTAGTGCTTGAATAAACTTTACTTTGAAGGGTAACCTTCAGTAGAATTTACTTCAGAGGTGTCCTGGTCCATAAAAGAAAGTATAGAGAACCCGACATGTTCTATCTCTCTTTCTCTCTCCTAAGAAGACAAAAGCATCTGTACCTCTGGGTAAGATCCTGACCAAGGAAAGATTCAGCCACCATCTTGCAGGTAGACTGTTGGTGAGAGAGGCCAGCTTAACAAAGCCTTGAATCAAAATTTGCTAAATTAAGTTTTAGACTTTTAGCTGTGTTTTCACTTTTATTTGCTAATTTTTTCTCTTATACTTGAATTAATTTAGACTCCTGTATTCTTTTGTTATTTTTTCCTTATATTTTTAACTTAAACCAACCCAGTGTTGTGTTTAAACTGGACTGTTTGGTAGCTCCAGTTAAAGTGGCTAATTGTTCAGTATTGACACTTAACAGAAGCAAAGGGGCTTAATATCAACTGTCCAGGAGATGGCTGGGAAAATTTGAGAGTGGAAGTATGTTGGGTCACCCTGCCAGTAGTAACTAAGGCTGATGGAAGCTAGAGCATGTCTAGTGTGTTTCTGAGAGGGTGTTTGGGGTCAGAGCTGCCGAACCATGTCTGCAATTTTACACAGCCAGTCAGTGTGACACTTGGATGCTATTTGGCTGTTTTGTGAGTGGCTCAGATTAGGAGCTACAAGAGCAAAACATTGTTAGGCACGCAAAATTGTGGGGCAGGTGGTGACAGAACTCTCCCTGGTTTGGATGACACTCCAGAATGTGACAGAGTCAAGCTTGTAATTTTGTACCATCCATCTGGTATCTTGAAGGGCAGGTGCAGGACAGATGGCTGCAGTGTGGATCCTTTACTATTACATGTACAGACTTACAGGAGAAGTTGGGCTGGGAGGAAAGTTTTCCAAGATTCACCCCATTGTCTTTCCACAGTTTTTCTTTTGGGGGTGTGGAGATGGCCAGGATTGTGCCCACATGGTATTAACAGAGGGTTCTGCCTTCAAACCCTGCATATTCCCTGAAATCTGCATGGATCCCAAGATAAAGGTCATCGACACCTGGTGTAGGAGCACCTGACCGCCCTTGGGCATCCTGACAATCAGACACTTTTGAAGCTGTGCTTCCAGCATTCCTTTCTTAGGGCGAGACCCCAGCAACTAGGTTGCTGTCTGAAAAAAGCAGTGCAGCTTGGGGTTGTGTGGCTTCTGGAGTGGAGTTACAGAAGAGCAGGAAGATGCTTTCCCCAGCTCTGGTCCTGCCTCAGGCCCGCTCCTTACAGAGGGAAAAGGCAGTAGTGCCAGAAAGATAGCATATCCCTCCACTCTGTCAAAGACTGGGGAAATCTG
This sequence comes from Pelodiscus sinensis, assembly GCF_049634645.1. NCBI lineage: Eukaryota > Metazoa > Chordata > Testudines > Trionychidae > Pelodiscus > Pelodiscus sinensis. Next base: position 45,970,337 of record NC_134714.1, on the reverse strand, counting down.
TAAACAGTCCCTTTTGTGTGTGGCTACTGGGGATATGTTTGGGCCCAAGCTGGACATGACTCTTTCATGCAGGTATGCAGCGAGAAGGTGTGGTATGCACCCCATGAGATCAGTCAGGGAAGGAATGTAAAAAACTATGGGCCTACTTCTTTTTCACGCATCTGCGTGTCTAATGCTCAGGACAGCACATGGGCTGCCAGCAACCACCTCTACTAAAGAATTCCATTAGTGAAAGGAAAAGGGTCCACCTAATTAGAAATACAGGACAAATGTTAATATATCCTTGGGCATCGTCTGTATAGGTGCTGCACTGAGTACTGCCAAAATCTAATAAAAGATTCTTATTCTGAAACCCAGCTCATTTACTTGCTATTCACTGTAAGAACTGCAGAATTGTAACAACATGTATGATGACTGATCAAAACTGAAAGTGGCATTTTAATAGATTTGCCATAGTCAGTGATAGAAATATTATCTGTCATGCTTTGAAAGAAGGCTGTGCCTTTGTAGTCATCTGAAAAGCATGAGAATATTTCCATGGGTTCTAAAATTAAGGTAGTGCAACTTCAGGAATCTTGTCCCCAAAGATTTGATTTTTTGTGACTTATCCCCCTCCAGGCGTATTGAGAAATTCTCATGAAATTACTTCCCTTTGCCTGTGAGGCTGGGGATGAATAGCAGGCTGGGGATGAATAGCAAACTGTGCTAAGCCTTTGCTGACTCTTCAAGCTGCTTTGAGTATGAGAATGAATAGAGTAATTCTCAGTCTGCTGCCTGATACAAGGTGACAGAAGAGAACAGAGAATATGATTAAGGTACCCTACCTAATCTCATTCCAATGGGGATTCTCTTGCTGTGCCGAAGTATAGAGCCTTAAAAGTAAAGGCTTACAAGTTCCTGAATATTGTTTTTAGATTCTGTTCTATGCAGGCAAGAGAAGACCTTGAACTGGTGAGAGGTTCCAGAACAATCCAAATTCTCTGGAGCAGCAGATCTGTCTATAAATAACTATAGTGTTTACTGTCTGCCAGAGGATGTGCTGGCCTTCATTTTGATATTCTGAGGTCCTATATGACCAAAAGCCACACCCTTGGTCTGAGACTCCATCATAGATAAATGATATCACATTCTAATTTTACTGTCCTGAAAACAGGAGAGAATCAGAAAATCAGATAGAACATTATTTACAAAATGTTTTCTTAAATTTCATGCATTTAAAATGTAAGATGTTTCTGACCATAACATTTGTTTTCAGTGCACTCAGTTATGACTGGGTTTTGGTTATTTTGATGAAATAAAGTATTTAATATGTAACTACATACTGGAGAAGTTTTTTTTCCCTCTCCTAACGACTTCTACACTGGTGAAATCATATAAATTCACTTTAGGTGATATTGTATTTGAAAATGTATGTTTATGTAGAGTATCAGAGGAGTAGCCGTGTTAGTCTGAATCTGCAAAAGCGGCGAGGAGTCCTGTGGCACCTTATAGACTAACTGAAGTGTTGGAGCATAAGCTTTCATGGGCAAAGACCCACTTTGTCAAATGCATGTCACAGGCATCTGACGAAGTGGGTCTTTGCCTACGAAAGCTTATGCTCCAACACTTTGGTTAGTCTATAAGGTGCCACAGGACTCCTTGCTGCTATGTTTATGCAGATACTCTTTGGTAAATGCAATGGCCTTACTTAAAATCTTGCCAATTGCCTTATGTAAGACTCAATACTATGAGGTGCTGAAAATCTTCAGGGGAGGAAAGGGAAAGAGAAGTGCCAAGCAGCCTCCAATTCCATTGAAAAACAAGATATTACTCCATGTGATAAGGGAGGAAGAAATGAGTTGTAAATGTACCAATTTTTCAAAACTGGCTTACCTTTGTGTCCCTAAAAAATCAGAATATTTCAAGGAAATGGAAGAAATCTCCAAATATCACAAAGGAAGTTGTTCTTGCAAAAATTCCAAAGGGACCAGAATCAGCAAAGGAGCTAGATGCTCATCTGAAACAGAACATAGCTCTGGACCATATTCTCTTATCTGCTGTATCCTTTGTATATTAACTTTTAGGGGAGATGCAGAGGACTTCCTAGCAATGGTAGAGCTATTGTAACTTGCTCGTACATGCCCATTGCACCAATGGTTGGAAGGTTATGGGAGGATATGGAGGACATAGTGGGGTGGGGGAATTGGCTTGAATTCTTGACATTTTGCTTAACCCCAGTTGATGGATTGTCTCTTAGAAGCTTTTGCCAGCTGGCATAAATTAGAGCAGTCTGCAGCTTGGATTATTTAATAAAGGGTAATGCAGAAGTACAAACATTATTATCAGTTTTTATCATTCAGCTAATTTTTTGAAATTTTGTGTATTTTTAATTTCCCCCCATGCTTCCAGGTCTCCCCCAAATACCAAGTGCAGTCTGGTTGCAAGAGGGTTTTCTTCAAACTTCAAATGCATTTTAAATGTCTGAATTAGGTTTCATGTTCTCCTAGTGGTACCATTTTTAGCCTGGGCCCAATGTTGTGTTAAGCTAATCATCAAGTTGTCTTTATTCATCTATGTAAACCATCAAACCATCCCCTTTACTGCCTCTGACATAATGGGCACTCATCAATGGGTTTCCTCTTAATTACATGGCTCAGTTGGCTCTTCTTGATTGAAATATTCTCTAGCTTTTTCCTTTGTTCTGTGATAGTTAATTTACTACTCTACTTTAAACACTGGAGTCTGTTCTTGCAAAATGCTTTCTATTTGTTTGTATTGTTTGAAATGCTAAACTCTAGGTCCAAAGATTAGCTTGAAAGAGGCTGGGATTATAGTAGGTGCTTCATCTGCTCCTCAAATCTTGCCAGTGAGGCTATAATTCTCTGGATCAGTAGGTTAGATTATGTTAGTCCTCATGCTGTCCAGGTAGCAGAGAGGCCACAGAGAGGCTCTGTTCTGGGCCAAGTCTGTAACGTTAGGTTGCCTGTGAGGGACAAGTATCTGATGCCAACCAGCCATCATGTTTTAGGTCTTCCAGGAGATAGATGATCTTTGTTCTGCCTCTATTGAAAGCAGGATGGATAAATTGTGGATGAGTCTCTCAGATAATTCGAAGGGCACCTTACCACCATAGATAAAATTGAGTGACAGTTTGGAAGATCAGGACTCGTTTAGTTAGAAAATAGATCTCTAATTCAACTTGAATGTGTACTATTTGATTTTTAAATCACTTGAAGATGATTTGGCAGGTTGGTGACCAACTTCTTCTTAATGCTGACAATAAGAGGCCAGGTTTCAGCCCCCCAGATCAGGAGACAACCTCTGAAGCACTGTATTGCCTTACCTCTGTCTCTCACTTATAGAGCAACAGGGTAGATGGGAAAGATGCACTGTAGGAAGCTCTTTGCCGAATCTTTGAAAAGATACAATATGAGGCCCCAGATAGTATATAGTGATGACTGAAACATATCTGCTAGACTTACTCTTTTTATTCCATTAGCAGCTAATGATTCCAAACAAAGATTAGGGTTCATTGTACTTGGCACTGTGCAAATAAACCACACACATTCCCTGCTCCAAAGGGTTCATCGTTTATGATTTATATCATGCATAATAGATGAATAAACTGAGAAATAAGGGGCCAAGAACAGGGACAGCTGTGTTAGTATGTTAGCAGTCACTAACCAGAGGTTCTCAACTTTATTTAGTCTATAGCTCACAAGATGGCATATCTCACAAGCAGGCTGCATAGCCTTGATGTGCCACTTTCCTCACTTCTGACCTCAGGCCCATGTGATTGGTGGGGAGGTGAAGTAAGAAGTAGTTCTTCAATTAAGGTGGTGTCAACAAGAGGAAAGGGAAGGGAAGCAGCTGTTCCTCCTTGTCTTGCTTCCCATTAGGTCTTAGGCCTAGGAATTTTGCAGCTTTGAATAAGTAGCTGCAACCTACACTCTTGAGTCACTTCTCACCAGTTGAGAACTGTTGATCTGGACAGTGGTAGTAGCAGGGCTTTTGATGGCCACAATGCCTGGTCTGATACAGGATTTGGATGGTACTTGTTTCCATTTCTAAAATGCTAGGTAGAGCTCCTATTTGCAACATTGCTTTAGTGACAGTTTGGCTACTCAACTTTGGAAGCCCTGGGGGCCACGATGATACTCATAGCACATGCTGAGGACTGCAACTTAAGTGTGGTTGCATATACATGCAAATATATGCAATAGCTTCTTCCACACTGACGGGCATGATACAAAGCACTTCCCACAATTCCCCAGTGATCCCAGCATCTCCTCGCTGGGAACTAAAAATGCCAACACCCAGTACCCATCTGTTCCAGCCAGCCCGTCTGCTTACGTCTTTCAATGCTCATCCCATCTGGAAGATGCCTCACTGTTGTGGAGTGTGTTGCTAGTGGAGGCTATGTTCAAAGGATCCCACCTGTGGGCCACGTGTTGAGCCCTGCTTTAGGGGATGCCTGTGGCTTGATTGGGAAGGGAAAGGAAGTTGATGTTGTAACTGAAGTTAGGAGAATTCCTGTTTTAAAGCAAAATACTTTAATCCATGTAGCCCAACTCCGTGTATTCTTTATAATTCAAAAGCAATAGCTCAAGTTGTATTAAGAAATTTTCTTCTCCTTTTCAAATTGTTGTAGTGTGTTTAGTACGTTTGGAATGGTACTTTGCTGAGCTTTATACTTACTCTATTTGACTTACAACCATTTTTTAAATCTCCACAGCTAGTTAGTGAACCAATAGTATAATTATTTTAGAAACTTGGAGACAGTTGGCTGTGGCCTTTGTTTTGTTTTGTTTTTAATCTTTTCAGAGAAGATGCCTGGCCAAATCCTCATAAGTTGACATGTTATCCTATGGGTATATAGTAATATCTGCTTGATAATAAGGGTGGGATTTGTCTTAGACATCAGCACCAAAATTTTGTATAAAAGATTCAGCATTTACCAACCATTATGACACCATAGTATTTTTAAATACTGCATTTATTTCCTGCTTTGAGTATGAGGGAAAACTGCAATATCCCAGGTAACAATGTAGGCAATCGGGGATAACAACTTCTTTACGGCAACCTTTGTACTTAACAGCTATTGATATTGGAAATCAAACAACTGGGAAGTTCAGCACAAACTCCTCTAAGCTCAGAGTGGTGGTTTAAGTTCTGTTTAGTTCATGCTGTGATGTAATTTAGAGCAAGCTAAAAAAATTGTTTAGGGTTGATAGTGTGTGTATATATGTGTGTTTGTGTGTGTGTGTGTGTGTGAGGGGGCTAGCAGAAAGGGACTCTGCCTCTAGACCAGGGATGCGCAATGATTTTTGATCGTGGGCCACTTCAGAAACTTTTGAAGTGGTCCCTGGCCACACCAGAAGGGGCGGGGCCTCAGGTGGAAGTTGGCAGGGCCAGGATACTTCCCTGCTTCCTGGGGGCTCAGCACTTAAAGTCAACTGACAGCTGCTGCTCAGCTGGAGGTTGATGCTAAGAGTAGCGTTCACTTGCAGGGTGGGGGCAGGGAGTGAAAGACTTTGTGTGCTTCCCCTCCCCACCCAGGTACTGATTGACCTGTGGGTAGGCAGGAGCGTGAAGTCTCCTCCCACCACCAGGGAAGGCTGTTCAGAACAGCTGGACGTTCTCTCGGGGGGAGGAGGTCAGGGCAAAGACTTCACATGCTCCTTCACTCCCAGACCAATCAGGGTCTGTGGGTGGAGAAGCAGGGAAATGTCTTGGCCCCAACCCTTCCATCTGAAGTGGCCCCCAATCAAAAATTATTGTCCATCCCTGCCCTAAGGTAAGGTTTCCCATAGTTTGTCACAGCACCATTTCTTCCCCATCCTCATAAACCTAACAAAAGTACTTTGGTTTCTTCTACTGGAATTTCTTTTAAAAAATCAATCTACTGTACATGTTTATCTCATTTGTTGAAGGGGGAAAACCTAAAAGCCTCATTCACCTGCACTGAAAAGTATTTTTGAATTTATTTTCCTTTTTCCTTTCCTTTCCTTTCCTTTCCTTTCCTTTCCTTTCCTTTCCTTTCCTTTCCTTTCCTTTCCTTTCCTTCATGAAGCCAATCCATACATATAGCTCAAAATGAGATGCTCACAAGTCCTTGAATATTGAACTTCATTATGGAGATGGAAACCTGCCAGCACCTAGGCAGGTTGCACTAGCTTGTATGAGTTTGTTTGAATTATTTGTGTCACCTTCACAGTGGTTAGGATCTATTCTTTGGGCACTAAACAGTTTCCTTCTTAGAAAAGGAAGTCTGAGCTCTACATAGGTAGCAAATCATACAGCTGGCTCTAAAACGTAAGCATATGATACTTTTAATTAATTTCAACTAGCTAAATAACTATGCCTTCAATGTTTTTTCAGTAATAATACCACTATCCAACAGCTTTTTCTTAGAAAAAAAATTGTGCATCCACAAGTATATTCACCACTGTAGAAGGAAATTAGCACAAGCTGACTGGTTTGCTTAACAAAGCCAATAATAAACTGTTGCATGTTTTCAGTTGTCAGAACTAAGCTTTTTTCCTATCTGAGGTATTTTTCAGGGTATCTGTGACAAAGAAGCCACAACAGACCAAAGCTGAGCTACAAGTCAGAAGACAATTGCCAGAATGCATATTCAACCATCTATTTATTGGCAAGTACTAACCTTTTAATGGCAACCACTGTACTTAGTAACCAGGAGTTTTCAGAACCCAAAATAATGGTAATTTAACTGTTTCATTCCAGGTAATCTCAGGAATAAATTCTTAGGAATACAGGAATCTGCATCTGACAAATGATTAATACAAGATTTTATCTAAAACTACAATTTAATAGACTTAGGATATAAGACATCCCACATATATTTACCCAAGATGGTTTTGAGTAATCATCAGCGGGGCTCTAAAGGATGATGGGGAGTTTAGATGTCAGTTCCTTTTCTGGAGAAAGTTCCCGTGGACTGCTCTGAGGTATTTACTTTTATCTAACCTTTTCTAGCTAACTATAATAAAATACATAATCTACAGTGGCTCCTAGAAGGTCAACACAATAACATACTGAATCACCAGTTCTTTTAATTTCAACAAACTTTTTTAACAACAATTTGTCAGGAGCACCTAAAACCAAGGTCATGATTTTCCCACTCTCTTCCATAACTTTCTATCTCATCCTCTCATTCTGATCAAGAAACTGCAAACATGCAGCTGTCTGACCTTGTCTCACAAAGACCTAAGGTTATTGCTAGCTAGTCAGGTCTGGTTTTCAGCTTGCAGTGGCTGAACATACAAAATGGCTGACTGCAATACTGTCAAAGTCTGGGGTACATGCAGGAATGTCAAATTGCGGGGCAATAACTATATAGAAGCAACAGATTTCACTGGGTCCTGGGCAAGATGGGATGTGTGTGAGGGGGTGCTCAGCCCTTGACCCTCTGCAAGGGGTGGGGCCTCAGGTAGAAGGGGTCCTCAATGCCATCCAGACCACCCCATGCAGGGATCCAGCAGCATTTTTAAAAGGCCCAGGTTCTGGATGCTGCTGCTGCTGCAGTAGCATTGGGGTAGCCCATAGCCTCAGGCACTTTTAAATTGCTAGGCCATGGGACAACTGCCCCTTCCCTCTCCCCCCACCCCATTGGTGGTCCTGCTCAGAAGGTATCTGATACTGCCACAGTTTCCCATCTATATCTACGAACTTCCTGTTTTGTAGTATCTGTTGGCAAATGATAACATTAATGGGGATCCTCAGAGGAAGCCTGTGGTGAAGCCAGAAACTGATCTCTGATCACTTAAGCCCCAGGCTAGTGACTTAACCTCAGAACTATTCCTTCTCCTTGCATTTGTACAGCTTCTGCAACACTTGTAGGGGTTCTACTTTTCGCACTGACTATCTAGATTCAAATCCAGCTATCTACCCAAGTGGGGTCATTGAGCTCTTTGCTAACTATGTCATGCCAACTCTGGTATGCATGCTACTGAAATTGTGAGCAACTTTGTATTACCTCACCATTTGAAGCAGTCCTCAATATGTAGCTTCCCCAAATAAAATATAGATATTTTTCCTTATTAAGTATATGCACATGACCAAAAAGAGTTAAAATTGCGAGGAGCAGTAGAGCTTTGAGCAGGGCTATGGCCTGGTTTTATAGATCAAGTAATCAGTAGCACTGAGATAGAACAGATGGCTCTTGTAGCACAGAAAACAAAATACATCTTCGTGAATCTCTTGTGACTGTATCTGGGAAGTTTGATAGCAGTTTCCCATTTTACCAGTAACTGATTTTTTTATTTTGGGGTATATGCTGACAGTCTTGTTTAGACGCTTTCTAAAATGAATAGCTTATTTGGTAAAAATGCTAATTCTGAGCATAAAATTAACTTCATTGAATTTCTACAAACTTTACCTACCACTGCAGTTGAATGGAAATCCTTTCTAAGGGGCAGTTAATAATAGGGACTATTCAGAAATCTGAGCCATTTCAAATAGTATCAGAGCTATTTAGCATACAGATGCCTTTTCTGTATTTATTAGCATTTCTTTTTAGCCTTAAGAGTTATAGTAGCACCTATTAATAATTTTGACAGTTTTTCAATTGTGCCTCTTGAATGTCTTACTAGGTGTCCCTGCCCAATACCGTTTGTTCATTTGTTATGTGCTAGGAGATAGAAATACAATTACATGTTCAGTGAGTTAAGATGTGTATTTTATTAGGTGGGTGTTTCAGTTTTCTGCAGTCCTTGAAAAAAAAGAACAATACACTTAGCAATTTGCTGCCCTTGAAAAAATGTAAGATATGTAATTGAGTCCAAAATGCCTTTGGCTCAGTTACACAATATTAGGAAACAAAGCCTCATTATCTTTTACTTTGGGTGATCACCTAAACCTTTAAATCAATACCAGTTGGACAGAGCTAATTTTTCACGTGCATGTTAAAGTTTTCAGAGTGCTCTGTAAGGTACAAGGACAATGAATATGAACCTGCTCTGCCACTAATATAAATCAGGAGTAACTCCACTGATGGTGTAAATAAGAGCAGACTGTAGCCTGTATCTTCTTCCCTTCAGTAATATATATCAATCACCTGATGCCCACCTAGACTGTCAGCCTGGTAGAGTTCCATCTCTCCACTGAAAATTGTGCCGGGCCTCTTCTGAGAGCTCCACATGCATCCCAAATAGCCTCCCTGCCTCAGAACATATGCCTACTATGATCAACTGCTTTGTGTTTGACCCAGACACTGCATCTATCTACTTCCCTAATGAAAGTCCATAGTGAGGAACCTTAGGGAGGCCCCAAAACCTCCAGTATGGCTTCCAACTTCTACGGGCTGGTCGACATTAGGAAAGCTATACCAGTATAACTATGTCGATCAGGGGATGCCTTTATTTTACTGATTATATTTATGTCACTAGCTGCCCCAATGTGGATGCAGTAACACTGGTATAAAGTGTAGCCTATAGGTATTTGCTCAGTAAAGGCATAGGTATAAATTAAGGCAATAATACAACAGTTCTACACACCTCGAGACCTATAGGACAATAGCTTAACTAAACTCATTAAAACATAAGGCTCAAAACATATCTGACTCAGGTAGTCCTAGATCATAAGATATCACACGACAAAAAATTAGGTTTGCAGGATCTTGCGAAAAAGGGGGTTCCCCCCCCCCCCCCCAGCAAATGGCCCCATCTACCTGGGGCTTTTTATCACAAAAACCTCTTCCACAAAAGGATCAGAAGAAGATATGCAAAGAGCATGCTATTTGCATATCCTCTTCCACAAAAAACCCTCAGTGTAGACATAGCCATGGTTTGTGGACTCCTAGGGATTTATGGACCATAGATTTAAAACCAGTGCCCCAGGTTTAGAGCACAAAGAGAAGGGTGCAGCCATTGACAGACACTGCTAGTAAAAGTATTCCAGTCTCAAGCACATGGAGTGCATATGTCTCTGCAGTGGAACACAGATAGGGACCACACATTTCAAAGAACTCCAGTTACTGCACAACTTAAGTTTTCTTTCTTTCTTTCTTTCTTTCTTTCTTTCTTTCTTTCTTTCTTTCTTTCTTTCTTTCTTTCTTTCTTTCTTTCTTTCTTTCTTTCTTTCTTTCTTTCTTTCTTTCACAACAGTAAATCATCTCCTGTACCAGTCAATGTTAGTAATCCTGGTCTACATTTTGATGTGTGACTATGAAGGCCACTTATAGCAAAAGAAATCATCTGAGGGCATGAAAAGAAGAGACGTGTTCAATAGTGTGTTTTCCAGATCGTACTGCCAGTTTGTTACTGTTCTCAAAGGAACAAGCAGTGGTGTATTTGTAATTGGGAATGAGCTCTGCTTGGCACTGCTCTGGGTATTGGATCTCTTCACTGAAGTCTGAACATGAAAATATAGTAAAGCATTGTTTGAAAGCTGCACCAAAGACTATTGTGAAGACTATCATTTATTTTATTACTAATAATGAAATGTTTTTCTTCACACATATGTTTCATTAGCTCATTTTCCTGTGCAAGGGACAAGTTCATAACTCCCTAATTACATTATTTCCCCTAATAGTAGTAGATGCTCAAATGGCAACACTTTATTCTTACAGAGGGAGGTGTCATGACAACAGTTGCAACACCATATTAACCCATAAGCACGCTTCCAAATTGAACATGCAGCATATGTTAGTAGGAAGACTTACAATAATCTGCAATGACATTTTTAAAAACAGCCTTTAAAGGAGGTATTTCAACCAAATAAAAATTATTTTTTAATAGAACTCTGTTCACTGAAACTGCAAATATGTCACACACTGAAATGATATTGTAAATGACTGTTATACACTTTGCATTTCATAACTTGATATTCATGTAACATCAAAGTTAACATTATCATCGCTAACAAGATCAAAAAATCTCTCAAACACATAGTAGAGAATCACTTAGGCTTCATCTAGACTGCATCCCTCTGTTGACAGAGGGATGCAAATCAAGCACATCGAAATTGCTAATGAAGCAGTGATTTAAATATTCCACACCTCATTAGCATAAACATGGCCACCACTTTTTTTCGAAACAGAGTTTTTTCGAAAAAAACCCCATGGCAGTCTAGACGTGGATCTCTCGAAAATAAAGCCTTTTCGAGAGATCCTGTATTCCTCAAAAATTGAGGTTTACAGGATCTGTCAAAAAAGGCATTATTTTTGACAGATCCACATCTAGATTGCCTTTTTTTTTTTTTAAACTCTGTTTCAAAAAAAAGTGGCAGCCATGTTTATGCTAATGAGGTGCGGGATATTTACATACCTGTTTCATTAGCAATTTCAATGTGCCTAATCTACATCTCTCTGTAGTCTAGACACACCCTAACAGGGCTGACAACAGACTTTGCTGCACCCTCAATAATGGGAGTGGAGGACTCAAATTGTCTACCCCTTCCCCGCCCAGAAGGGGCAGGACCTGGGGCAGAAGGGGTGGAGCTAGGGGAAACTAGCCCTCAGTGCTGCCTAGACCACGCTTTGCCTCCCGCACTGCCCAGACCGCCACATGTGGGGCTCCAGCTGCTGCTGTTGCTGTGGTAGCAGTGCTAGCAGCCCAGAGCCCTGGGCCCTTTTAAATCACTGGGCCTTGGGGCAACTTTCTGTTTTACCTCCTTGTCAGAGGCCCTGTTAAATGAAGAATAGCAAAGGAATTCTTAAGTGTCACTCCCCTTGGGATTTGGTCACTTATGTTCGAATATTTTTTTTCCTCTTCTTGCTTACTCCAGTTCCCCTTTTCTTCTATCATTCTATTCTTGTTCTTTTGGATACATTTCTGAAAAACCAAGTCTTGCATTGCTTAGGTTACAGCACATGCCGATTCTTTCAGTGTCATGGCCCGTGCTTTTATTGCAGATTATCGATCTCTTAACTTGGTCACATTGCACATATAGGCCACAATTTTACTCTTGCATACAACTCCCACTGAATGCATCTGGCATGCTGGAATTCTTTGAAATATCTTTCTGTTTGCTTTAGTAGCTTCAAAGTCATGTCATGTGATTCAATGTTAGGATTAAATTAAGTAGTCTCAGGGTGACACTCACGTTAAAGGGGAAAAGGTAAATGCACTTGTGACCAGTCAGCTGGATTTAAGAGAAGTCATGGTGGCTGGTGGACAAGGGACTGAAAGGGTGGGTAAGTCCTGATATATGCAGTGTTGTATAACGGGAGGGGGTGTTAATAGGCTACTTAATATATTTCAAGGGACCAATGAAGGTGAACTACTTATGCTAAATAATGTTCCATGTGGCATTTCCAGAGCTTTGTGTAAATTTGAAAGCCTTTCTCACGGACAGACATTGGTCCAATACAAAATATTACCTTGCCCACGTTGTGTCTCAGGCATTAGAGTCAGTTAGGAAAGAGGCAGAGACTGCAGACAGAGGACTTTTATAGGTGTTCTATAGTTCTATAGGTGTTCCTTCAAACTTGAGACATAAACCATAAACCAGGAGGCCTGGGCAGAGGGAGGAAGTGGCTCTGGAGCAAGAGGATAGCATGTGGAATGGCTCTTTGGCTACTGTCCTACACAAGGGATAGGGAACTGGGAAAGAATCAGGAAGGGTGTGAGACTCTTTAAAGACAGGGTGGGTGTGTTATTGCTTTGTTTTGAGTTTTTGAGCTCGAGATGAGGGCTCTGGGGGCTAAGAACCCTCTAGTTTGAAGGATTATTGAGACTAGTGCAGAATCTGGAATCACAGGAGGTGGGGGAGCCCAAACCTTTTGATTTGCAATATTGAGCTTTATTTTGTGAGTTGAGATTCCCCATATTAGCAAATGACCATGTGATGTTGGTGCAATTTGCTTAAGAAAGTGTTGGAAAAACATTCTTAAGGAACTATGAGAAGGACTTAGAAGCTTGCAGGGTCATCCCATGCCATGAGGGGGCTCTCCAAGATGGCTACCCTATGACATAACCTTTCAATGGATGTCTACAGGAAATACAGTGAATGCAATCCCCATGAATTAGGGAAGTACCTGTGAATAGAATGGCTCACAGTATGTACAAGAACTATGCAAACCGTGTGCGAGGGAATATTATTACTACGTAATATATATGTAATTTCCTGATGAATGAAAGAGGGAAAGTGACAGATGGGGGCAAATTGTTTGAATTCTTTGCTAGTGACCACTCTCTCTTGATCTTTTGCAAATTGGCTGCTTCCTTTTCTCTGCTCTTCAGCTAGCATCTTTGTCTCTTTGCTTTGGAGAACTTTTTAGCCTCTCAGTCAGATGTGGGCCATCACCCTAGTATCTCAGAGCAGGTAGCATTATGGGGCTGTTCTTAAAATGCTTAGCAGTTCTCAAAATTTTGGGTGAATTGCACCCTTTTCCTTCCATTTCCAAGCCCTGATATTTCATGCTGGTGGGAACTAAACCATGAAAAATCAAACATTTACTTTATTAATTTTTTCCCATGGGTTGATGACAACAGTGTGGACACCCACTCAGACAACCCACTTGGAATAAGATGTGGGAAAAATAAGTAGCTCTAGGCAGTTGGCTAACCTGTTAATTCTAAAAACTGTGGAGTACTCTCTTTGAGGTGATAGCTTTAGCAGTCATTGACTGCAGAGTTTGCAGTAGACAGCCAGCGGAGGAGAAGCTGGCACCAAAATCCTAGCTTCCTGCTTGTCAAATTCTGAGCAAGACTGAGGAGAAAATTGGCCAGAATTAACAATGGAGTTATGTCATAGAGAAGAATTAAAAATGTAAACAATTGTTAGTCAGATTTTTCTAGGCTTACTCATCTAGCCATTGTAGATTCCACCTTTAAAAACAGGTAGGTCTGGGTTTAAACTAAAAAACAAGCCCTCTAATATGACCAATTAGACTTTAAAAAGAGAAGAGACAATATTATGAATAGATTCTCCATCTGTCTTTACCAACACTGAAATTAATAGTTCAGTGTCTTGTTAAAATGATAATTTGGAGAACAAAAAGGAGCTTTCATCTAATATTTCTCAGTCTTTAGCACCAATACATTTCTGAACACCATTATATTGAGTTATGGAATATATGCATAATATATGCTTTAAATATCTTATATGCTTATTTCATTGTGACTATGGTGTTTGAGAGATTTAAATTAATAGCTATGTGAGGGAAATTATAGAATAATTATTTCCTCCTTATTCTTCATTTTCTTTTTCTTCACTTCTTCTGTTATATGAATTAATTCTTTTCACCTTATTTGCCCTCTTATTAGTCATCAAAGTGGATCTAAGAATCTGTGGAGGATTTTATTCTTAACTTTTTAACATATAAAATATAATTTGTATTTATTGAAAATCTGTTAGCACAATTTTATTTATACATATTCTTTAAGATTTATAGGCAACTTATTAAAATAAAACTAATTTTATGTTTAAACATTTTAAGAATTTATTTATAAACCTCTCTAACTTATTTTTTATTTTATCTGTAAACTTTCAGTTGGAGTCAATTAAAAAAATCCCTAGATTTTACACCAATGCTAATATTTGACTTACGTATCTATTCAGTGTTCTCTTTGGAGCTGGGTAGAAAAGTTTTCTATGGTATTTTTTTGTTAACACTTCTTTTAAAACAATAAAATTGCACAGCAACATCAACTATACTCCAAACTTGGAACAGAGCCATAATTCATAAAAGCAAGCAACAATGTCTAAAAATAGAGTGTTACTACTGAAAAGTCAACCAGACATGAATAGCACGGTTTTAACATCTGGCTAAGTGTTGACTTATTCAGATAGATAGGTGTTCTGCGTAGATACAGGATATTTTACTTTCACATTAATAATTATGTATCTGAAATTGCACTTTTCCTTTATGTACTTTCTATGAAAATGTTTCCTCTTCCTACCTGCACTTATTATCTGTTTCAGACACATTAAAACCATGAGAGCCTTTAGTCACCCTGACGATGATTGTAAAACTACCATTGATAGACAAGTCACCATTGACTTTCTGTTGCTGTTGATGACTGAAGAGAAACCAGAATGTGTTTTAGTAATGCATTTAGGAACTGAGTAAGGCATTTAGATAAGAGCAGCTGACACATGTCATAAGCAACCAATTTAGTGTGCTAAATAGGTAGGTAGTATTTAAAGATTTCCGAGTGGACTGTCTAGCTATCATAGTTCTGAATAATGGTTGGTATGGGGCTAGGTAGAAACTAATGTTTAGTGAAAGGTAAATCCAGGCATACATACAAGATAAGGCCCACATAATATACAAGTTTATGACAAGTGTGTGCTGGAAGTAAAGTTAAGTCTATATAGAAAGTCTGATTTTTTAATTGGCCTGATTTTTAGATGTATTAAGCATCTACAGCTCATGATGACTACAACAGGATTTTTGGGAGTTCATCATGTGCAGTTAATGGTATTACAGTATTACATCAAGTTAAGTAAAAGTGTAAATCTGCAGGATCACAGCTTTAGCACTGTGCTCTGTATTCTTCATAGCAAAGAAAAGCTCATTTACTGAAAAGCTGAATCCAAACTCAATATACCTTTAAAATATTTTGATATCTGTCCAAAGTACCACCTGCTACCTTATTTCTCATTCAGATCACTTTCAGTTATTTTTAAACCTACATTAACCCTCACCCAGAATATAGGCATATTCATTTACTAATAAGGATTCAAATAATTTATATTAAGTGAGAAATCTATGTTGAAACCAGAACATTTTTAAATAATACATGATTTGTGCATAATAGGTCAGCAGGAACATTACTTGATGGCTGCATAGCTTTATTTTTAATGAATTAAGCCATGCAGAAAATGAATGTTAATTTTGAATAGACAGCAGCAAGGAACAGAAATTGAAGAAGCACAAGGGAGACTGTCAACAGCCTTGACAAGTAAAAATAGGTTAATGCTGAATTGATCTAATACAATTTTGGAGACCTTCCCAAGTTCCATCCTTGCCCCCAGACTCTTCAAATGAACTATCCATGATAAATTTGTCTTCTGACCTTCAGTGCAGCAGCTGTATCTTCCTCCTCAGTTTTATGCCCCTTCATCTTCCTCCAGAGGCCTCCTATGTCTTGAGTTCTTTGCTCTCCCTTCATCATACATACATTAAGTAGTTTACATCTTTCTGGACACATGGCTGATTGGATCTGACTCCTCCATAAAAGGGTTTTGTGTGATGGAGTAAATAGGGGGGAAAAGGGATAAGATTGAATGGAAAGTGAGAAGATATGTTGGTAGGATTTGAGGAAGGGAACACTAAGTAAAATCTGAGAAGGGGCCTGCTGGTGTAATGGCTAACAGCACCATGCAAATCACGGGTTGCTTCATGCTTCCCTAATTCCACTACCAGGCTCATAACACACACTCACTATGGAACTACCAAGGAATCACCCCACATGGCCAGAAGATCAGCACCATTATGATCCCAAGAGTGTGTCCCATATATTCATAGATTCCTAAATCAGAAGGGATTATTGTTGTCATGTCACTTGCTCTGTAACACAGGCCATAGGACTTCCCCAAAACAATTCTTAGAGAAAATCTGTTAGAAAAAAAATCCAGCCTTGATTTAAAAGTCAGTGATGGAGAATCCACCACAACCTTTGGTAAATTGTTTCATTGCTTGATTACCCTCTCATTGTTTAAAAAATTACCTCTGATTTCCAGTCTGAATCTGTTTAGCTTCAACTTCCAGACTGTAGTCTAGACCATGTTATACTTTTCTTTGCTAGACTGAAGAGTCCATTGCAAAATATTTGTTTCCCATGTAGATACTTATAAGCTGCAATCAAATCACCTCTTTTCCTTCTCTTTGTTAAATAGATGGAGCTCTGAGTCTGGCTCCATAAGGCATAAACCACTTTTTCAGATGAATGGTATATTAAAAGTCCAGTTCCAAAATAAATAGGAAATGGGGGGCAGAGGAAAGGAATGGGGAAAAACAGTGAATTCGAGTGTTTTTGTTACAAGAAGCTGAAAGAGAAGGTGCAAATTGTTCTTAAGTACCCATTGGTTGGTTGAGTCATTAAGGTGATTTTTCCTAATGAAAAAACAAGGAATAGTTAAGCAGCACTTTAAAGACTAACAAAATAATGACTTAAGTACCCATTGTTTGGTTGGTTAAGAACAATTTATACCTTCTCTATCAGCTTCTTGTAACAGACACTCAATTCACTATATTTTTCCCTTCCTTTTCCCAGCTCCCCCATCCCCTATTTATTTTGGAACTGGACTTTTAATACTCCATTCATCTGAAGAAGTGGGTTGTACCTATGAAAGCTCATGATACCATCCACATGTTTTGTTAGTCTTTAAGGTGCTGCTAGACTATTAGTTGTTTTTTAAGTTTTTCCAGTTACAGACTAATTCAGTTACCCCTCTGAAGCTTTCCATAAGGTATGTTTTCTAATCCTTTAATCATTCTTGCATGGTGTCAAGTATCAGAGGGGTAGCCGTGTTAGTCTGAATCTGCAAAAGCGGCGAGGAGTCCTGCGGCACCTTATAGACTAACTGAAGTGTAGGAGCATAAGCTTTTGTGGGCAAAGACCCATTTCGTCAGATACATGTAGTGGAAATTTCCAGAGGCAGGTATAAATATGCAGGCCAGAATCAGGCTGGAGATGACGAGGTGGATCAAGGAGGATGAGGTCCACTTCTAGTAGCTGATCTGGAGGTGTGAATTCCAAGAGAACAGAAGCTGCTTTTGTAGTTAGCAAGCCATTCACAGTCTTTGTTTAATCCAGAGTTGATTGTGTCAAACTTGAAGATGAACTGTAGCTCAGCAGTTTCTCTTTGAAGTCTGGTCCTGAAGTTTTTTTGCTGCAGGATGGCTACCTTGAGATCTGGAATTGTGTGTCCAGGAAGATTGAAGTGTTCCGCTACAGGTTTTTGTATGTTGCCATTCCTAATATCGGATTTGTGTCTATTGATTCTTTTACGTAGGGACTGTCCAGTTTGGCCGATGTATATAGCAGTGGGGCACTGTTGGCACAGGACGGCATATATTACGTTAGTAGATGTGCAGGAGAATGAACCAGTGACAGTATGGCTGATCTGGTTAGGTCCTGTGATGGTGTTGTTGGTGTATATATGTGGGCAGAGTTGGCACCGAGGTTTGTTGCAAGGATTGGTTCCCGAGTTAGAGTTGTTATGGTGCGGTGTGTAGTTGCTGGTGAGAAGATGCTTCAGGTTGGCGGGTTGTCTGTGGGCCAGGACTGGCCTACCTCCCAAGGCCTGTGAAAGCGAGGGATCATTGTCCAGGATGGGTTGTAGATCACTAATGATGCATTGGAGAGGTTTTAGCTGAGGACTGTAGGTGATGGCCAGTGGTGTTCTGTTGGTTTCTTTCTTGGGGCTTGTCCCATAGCAGGAGGCTTCTGGGTACACGTCTGGCTCTGTCAATCTGTCTCCTCACTTCCTCGTGTGGGTATCGTAGTTTACAGAATGCTTGTTGAAGATCTTGTACCTACAAGATCTTGTACCTACAAGGTATCTACAGGACCATTTGCCATAATGGCTGAACAATTCCTCACGGACCTCAGAAAACCCTCCAGATCCATCAGCCTCCGAGGGCAGATCATCTTAATTGGTCCTCCGCCTCTGTTTAGGGGCAGGTCAGCAGATAGTCTAAACTTGACCAGGTAGTGATCAGTCCATGACATAGGGAGTGTAGACACATCCCTTATCCCAAGAACACTATCACCCTTAGTCCAAAAAGCCAAATTGAGTGTATGACCTGCAACATGTGTTCGGTCAGTTATTTCTTGGGATAATCCTAGGGTGATCATGGTATCCATAAAATCTTGGGCCGGACCAGACAGAATAACCTCGGCATGTCCCCCAAGACCAAAAGCGTCGACGTCCTCAATGCCACGTCCGAAACCACTTCGGACAGTTTGAGCAGAGCATCTGCCGTAGAGCGAGGTGGGCGGTACACAAGCACTATACCCAACCTATCCCAGCCACCCAACATCAAGTACAGACTTTGTTGCACCACAACCCTAGCCAGTGAGATAGTATCTTGATAGACAATTGCCACCCCACCTCCCCGACCATTAAGCCACAGCTTATGCTGTACTGAGAACCCAGCCGGGCACAATTGGGAAAGGTCGACGCCTCCCTCCACTCTCAGCCAGGTCTCAGTGATACAAGCTAGGTCAGCCCCTTCATTCAGAATTAAATCGTGGATGACAACTGTCTTCTGGGATACTGACCTGGCATTCAGCAACAGCACCCTTAAGGCTGATGGACAGGTATTTAAGTTCCCAAAATTTTTAAGACTGGGAATAGGACCGGAAAAAGGAATAGCACATAACTGTCTAAACCTCATTCCCCTTGGCTGGCCAGTCCGGATCTTACTTCCATATCTTCCCCTACCTGTCACAACTGCCACAATGTCATCTGAGCCCTCCTCCTTATGCACCCCATCTGTGCCAAACCACATATTGGTGGTGGGGAAGGGAGGGGAGCAGAACAAATACACACCTTCAGTTTGGGTAGCTAAAGGGAACTTCCTCTCACCAAGAACCCTCGCCTGCCCTCACCAGGGACTGAATAGGCCACCACACTACCAAGTGTGCTGCTCTCACCAGTACACACAAACAATTATAATCTACCATCACAGAATACACCCTTGCACTTGGTCTGCCCCCGAAGGGCAACCCCCACCAGCAGCAGCCTGCCACCAGGCACGGCCTCCTGGCTTTAAGGCAGCCCCTGGTAATGGCTGCAGGCAACACCTGCAGCTGAAAGGTCTGAGTCCTAAGGGGCAGGCCTCTCACTCAGGAGCTAGGTGGTAACAGTTGTGCAGCAACAGCTCTGCCTTCTGAGGTCTGGAGAAGCTCAGCTAACTTCTGGCTTTAAGGCCACCCCTGGTAATAGCTGCAGGCAACACCTGCAGCTGAAAGGTGCTTGTATATTTGTGCTTGTTGTGAATCACTTCCTCAGAGGTTAGCTAAAAGAGTCTCTCTATTAGCTTAGTTGGTAGAAGCATGGGGTTTTGGATTGAAAGTCTGTGAGATCTGTTTCTAATGGTGTATAAATATGAGTAGTGGATAGTGATGGCTTCTGTTTATAATTAGTCACAAAACATTAAATAGCCTAAATCTGCTTTAATTTCTGCTTTGCAATAATCACGCCCTTTATATACCTAGATTCCTTCGAGATGCTCCCGGGGAGCCTCCTGCTTGCTGTGCAGGATGTGGGAGGGAGAAGAGGGGGGTGCTAATGTCAGGGTGTCCCTCCTCACCCCCCACTTCTGTATCTAATCTCCACACAGAGAGAAGGGGATGGAGGGAACTTGGCAGTGCAAATCTCTGTCACTCACACACACTGTGTATGTCTGTCATTCTCACAAACGCACACTCTCCTTCACTCTCATCTCCTGACCCAACACATACATGGGGAGGTTGTCATTACTTTTTTCTGCTTGGAAAGTGGGTTGTTTTTTACTGGTCTGCGCATTTCATAATTTTCATTTCTCTCTTGTGCTTAAATTTAATTCTTTAAGTAGTAAGTTTCAAAATACCTAACCTGTCATGACTGGAGTAGTTATCCCTATTGTAATCACTGCTTCTGTACATGGCTGGAATGTAGGGTTGCCAGATGGTTGAAACAAAAATACCAAACACCCCCTACCCCCAAAAAAACAGGAAAAAATTCTGTTGAAGGATAAAAAAGGGGGGGGGGAGACCAAAGTTGTTGAGAAAAAAAAAACAGCATTAAAACAGCATGTCCCCTTTAAGAGTGAGTGCAGGGATAGGAACAGGGGAACAGTTGAGCAGCCATTTTGTGTCAGCAGCCTTGCAGAACCAGGTAAGCATGGGGGCTGTGGTCAGGGGGCTGGGGGAGGCCAGGCACTGAGTGTTTGTAGGGTTGCCAGGTGCCCGGCATTTTTGACATTTTAGGTGTCTGGTAGTCTCTGAATTTTTTTTACCGGCAGGAGGTGAAAATACTGGACTATCTGGGTGAATACTGGACACCTGGCACCCTACTGTCATGTCCCTGCAGCTCCTGAGAAAGGCAGAGCAGAGGGGTCTCCACTTACTGTCCTTGCCTGCAACTCCCATTGGTCAATAATGGGGAACCATGGCCAGTAGAAGCTGTGGGTTCAGTGCCTATAGATGTGGGGCAACACATGGCACCATTGAGCCATAGTTGTACATGCCAGCTGCTTTTAGGAGTGGTGCAGGGTAGGAGTAACCTCCTTAAGTCCTCTGCTCCACCACCCAGAAGCTATCTCCGTTAAACGGTGCCCAGCCAGATCCTGCAGCCTGAACCTTGTCCCAGCTCTCAACTACCTCCTGCATGAGTCTCCCTGCACCCAAAGTCATTCCTTGAAACCCCTCCTGGATCCCAAGCCCCTACCTGGGACTGAGGCTGGAGCCCCTCCCACATGCTGAACCTCTTGGGCCAAGACCAGAGCCTGCATCCCAACCCCCTACCCCAGTCTGGTGAAAGTGTTTGAGGATGGGGGAGAAAGGGGATAGAGTGAGCAGAGTGAGGCCTCAGAGAAGGGGTGGAGCAGGGGCTGGGCCTCAAAGCAAAGCCAGGAAGGAAACAGGACAAAGGTATTTGGGTTTGAGGTAGATCTTACATTGCACTTAAATTGAAAAAGTGATCTTTTGGTTAAAAAGGTTGGAGACCGCTGCTTTAGTGAGTAAAATTGACATTCTACTAGGTAGGAGTTCTCAATGAAAAAATGTTCTAAGACAGAAGCCTAAGGTAGGCAATATTTCCCCATTGTTCACAGAGGGCAGGGCTGGCCTTACCATGAGGCAAACTGAGGCAGCTGCCTCAGGTGCCAGACTGTGGGTGGTGCCACTAGGACCCAGTGTAGAAAATTATGTATTCTCTCTGCTCTAGATGCACAGAGATGGTGGAGTTCTGTGCTAGAGAAAGGAGGGCACAAGAGACATAACAGGCAGGCAGGAGAAAATGTGAGAGGGAATAACAGAAAGCAGTAGGAGCTGTAGGGAGAGAGAGAAGGAGGAGCCTCTTACGTACCTCTCTAGCACCCCCAGGAGCCTGGACTGATTAGCACCAGCTTTTCAGGGAGCTTCCTTTTTCCTGCTGCTTCCCTGAAACCACTTGAGGAGAACAGGCAGTCAACTGAAGTAGTAGGAGCCAGTTAGACCCTTATGATGCTGATATCTTCCCTCACTCAGGCCCTGCTACCAGCCTGCTTATTTGTCCCCTTCAAATGAGTGTTGAGAGCCACCTATAGCTGGCACAAAACAGCAGTCATGAGCGAAAGAAGAAAACGCCCCTCTGAGGCAGCATTCAGAAAAAGAAAGAAAGCAAAGGAAACTATTCTATCTAAGCAGGAAGGAGCTCTCCTGAGATACATAGACACAAATGTTCATGGTGAGCCTTCCAGCCCCAGTGAGGATGTGAGTGGTGAGGAGATGCCAGATCTTCCAGTTAGTCAGAGTGCAGGTGACCTGGCAGCTACTGCAGCATCCATATCTCCATCTCACATGCATGGTTACATCCATATTCCTGAAGAAAAGTGTAGTTAGAGACATTGAGGCTAATGGCAATTGAGACAAATTACAACATGGTTTTACAAAAGGTAGATTGTGCCAAACCAACCTGATCTCCTTTTTTGAGAAAGTAACATATTTTTTAGATAAAGGAAATGCAGTGGATCTAATCTACCTTGACGTTAGTAAGGCATTTGATACAGTACCACATGGGGAATTATTGGTTAAATTGGAAAAGATAGGGATTAATATGAAAGTTGAGAGGTGGATAAGCAACTGGTTAAAGGGGAGACCTCAGCGGGTCATAGTGAAAGGTGAACTGTCAGGTTGGAGGAAGGTTACTAGCGGAGTTCCTCAGGGATCAGTTTTGGGGCCAATTTTATTTAATCTTTTTATTGCTGATCTTGGCACCAAAAGTGGAAGTGTCCTAATAAAATTTGCAGATGACACAAAGTTGGGAGCTATTGCCAATTCAGAAAAGGATCGGGATATCATACAGGAAGATCTGGATGATATTGTAAATTGGAGTGATAGCAATAGGATGAAATTTAATAGTGAGAAGTGTAAGGTTATGCATTTAGGGATTAATAACAAGAATTTTAGTTATAAGCTGGGGACACATCAGTTGGAAGTAACGGAGGAGGAGAAGGTCCTCGGAGTCCTGGTTGATTATAGAATGACTATGAACCGCCATTGTGACATGGCCGTGAAAAAGGCTAATACGATCTTGGGATGTATTAGGTGAGGTATTTCCAGTAGGGATAAGGAGGTGTTAGTGCCATTTTACAAGGCACTGGTGAGACCCCATTTGGAATACTGCGTGCAGTTCTGGTCTCCCATGTTTAAGAAGGATGAATTCAAACTGGAACAGGTACAAAGAAGGGCCACTAGGATGATCCGAGGAATGGAAAACCTGTCTTATGAAAGGAGACTCAAGGAGCTTGGTTTGTTTACTTTAACCAAAAGAAGGCTGAGGGGGGACATGATTGCACTTTTTAAATATATTAGAGGGATAAATACCAGGGAGGGAGAGGAATTATTTAAGTTTAATACCAATGTGGACACAAGAACAAATGGCTATAAGCTGGCTAGTAGGAAGTTTAGACTTGAGATTAGACGAAGGTTTCTAACCATTAGAGGAGTGAAGTTCTGAAAAGGCCTTCCAAGGGAAGTAGTGGGGGCAAAAGATCTACCGTATTTTCCGGCGTATAAGGCTACTGGGTGTATAAGACAACCCCCTAATTTTTTAGTTAAAAGATAGGTTTTTGTCTTATATCCCAGCGCCCCTCCGCCTCCCCGGCTTTGCTCCCGGTGTCCCTGGTCTGCTGGAGACGGACCCCAGCAGACCAGAGGCACTGGAAGCAAAGCCGCATCAGCAGCGGGGTCCCGCGCCTCTGAGGCTTTGCCAGAGCAAAGCCTCAGAAGCGCGGCACCCCGCCGCCGCTTCGGCTTTGCTCCCAGTGCCTCTGGTCTGCTGGGGACCGTCTCCAGCAGACCAGGGACACTGGGAGCAAAGCCTCTGAGGACGCCCCGGCAGCGGGACAGCCCCGGCGTGCCTGGGGTGCCCCGCCGCCGGAGCCCCTCCGCGGCTTTGCAAAGCCTCGGGGGAAGCCGGCGGCGGGGCATCCCAGGCGTGCCTGGGATGCCCCGCCACCGGCTTCCCCCGAGGCTTTGTAAAGCCGTGGAAGGGCTCGGGCGGCAGGGCATCCCAGGCGCACCTGGGCTGCCCCGCCGCCTGTATGCCCAGCGTATAAGACGACCCCCGATTTTTGGGGGATGTTTTTTAGCATCAAAAGTCATCTTATACGCCGGAAAATACGGTATCTGGTTTCAAGATTAAACTAGATGGGTTTATGAAGGGGATGGTTTGATGAGATAACATGAGCTTGGTAACTAATTGACCATTCATTATCAGTGGGAAATAGGTCAATGGAGGGATGATAGGAATTACTATAGAGAACTTTCTGGGTGTCTGGCTGATGAGTCTTGCCCACATGCTCAGGGTTTAGCTGATTGCCATATTTGGGGTCAGGAAGGAATTTTCCTCCAGGGTAGATTGGCAGAGGCCCTGGAGGTTTTTCGCCTTCCTCTGTAGCATGGGGTACAGATCACAGCTGGAGGATTCTCTGCATCTCGGGGTCTTCAAAGTATTTGAAGGCTTCAGTATCTGAGATATAGGTGAGAGGATTATTCTAGGAGGGGTGGGTGAGATTTTGTGGCCTGCACTGTGCAGGGGGTCAGACTAGATGATCATAATAGTCCCTTCTGACCTTAAAGTCTATGCATCTATGAGTCTATGAGATCAGAGAAGAGTGTGGTGGAGGCACAAGAAACAGCTGCTGCTGAGTTTAGTTCCTTAAGTCTAGATGATCTAGGACAGTGGACCTACTTGAGCTGTAACCTGAAAGAGTTCCTTGTACTGCATGGGCCACAGTAAGTGAAAAACTTCATGTTCCCCAAAGACAATGAAAATAGATGAAAACTTCTAACACATTACTGACGTGAAATCCCCAATAGTGACAAAGTGGAGAGGCCATGGCTTATGTACGCAAAAACCCAGAATGCTGCATACTGTTTTTGTTGCAAACTCTTCCAGTCTAATGTTCCAGCCACATTGGGTTCTACAGGAACAAAGGACTGGAAAAATCTGGCTAGAAATCTGGCATGCCATGAGAAGGCAGCAAATCACCAGAGAGCATTCCATAGGTGGAAAGAGCTTGAGATGAGACTAAGGGTAAAGGCCACCATAGATGATCAACATCAAGATTGCATCAGAGTCTCTTTACTGGCAAAATGTTCTGAAAAGGCGCATTGCCATTGTGAGACTGCTTGCTACCCAAAACCTAGCACTATGTGGCACTTCAGATCAGCTGCTTGTGCCAAAAAATGGAAACTTCCTTAACATTGTGGAGCTGATGGCTGAGTTTGATGCTGTACTCCAGGAGCATCTAAGAAGAGTCCCCACCCAAGAAATGTACATACACCACTACCTTGGAAAAACAATTCAAAATGAGATCATACAGTTACTGGCAACAAAAGTCAAACAGAAGATTGTGGCAGTCTGAAGTCAGCAAGATATTACTCTGTTATTCTGGACTGCACACCTGACACCAGCCATACGCAACAAATGACTTTAAGGGTGCATTTTGTAACAACAATAGAACCTAGTGAAAATGTCCCTGCAATAGTGACTGTTGGAGAGTATTTTCTAGAATTTATTGACATTGATGATACTACAGGAGCTGGTATGACAAATGTGCTTCTTAAAAAGCTGGAAGATACAGGAATTGCAATAGCTGACATGAGTGGTCAGGGCTACAATAATGGTGCCAACATGAGAGGAAAGAACAGAGGAGTGCAGACATGGATCCAAGAGTTAAACCCTCAAACCTTTTTTGTCCCATGCAATTCTCATTCATTGAACTTGGTGGGCTGTGATGCAGCCTCAGCTTCTAGTGAGGCTGCTGAATTTTTTAATGTAATTCAAAGCATCTATGTATTTTTCTCTGCATCGACTAATTGATGGCAAATTTTGAAGCAACAGCTGGGAACATCCTCTCTGACTCTGAAACCACTGAGTGCCATATGATGGGAAAGTCGAGTGGAGGCAATAAAGCCTATCAAACACCAAATTGGGAAGATATGTTGCCATAGTTGCCACTATGAAGGATAATGCTAAGACAGGAACTGTTCATGGGAGAACAATGGCAGAAGGAAATGCAATCACCAGAAACATACATAATTTCAAATTTCTGTGTGGCTTATTGTTGTGGCATGACATATTGTTTGAAATAAATGTTGTAAACAAGAGACTCCAAAGTGTTGACCTTGATATATCTGGAGCAATGGAACAACTGGACAAAGCAAAGTCATATTTTCAGTCATCAGTCAGATGAGGGATTTCAAAACATTCTGAAGAGTGCACAGAAGTTGGCAAAGGAACTTCACACTAAAACTGTTTTCCCACCCATTCAAGAATACAAGAGTCACCAAAGAAGAAGGCATTTTGATTACAAGGCATGGGATAATCCCATAAGAGACCCCAAACAACAATTCAACGTTGAATTATTTAACCAAGTGCTAGATTGTGCAGTACAGTCAGTTGAAGAACGTTTCATGCAGCTCAAGGAGCACAGCAGTATATTTGGGATGTTGTATGATATTCATCACTATACCTGATGAAGACCTATACCAGCAATGCAGGGCACTAGAGACAGTGTTGACACATGATGACATGTGTGATATTGATGTGAGTGATTTAGATGCTGAACCGAAAGCCCTTTCAAGATACATTTCAGCAGGATCAACTCCAAAGGCCATTCTGGAATATATGTGCACAAATAAGATAATCACCCTCTTTCCAAATGCTTTTGTTGCTCTGCACATATTTCTAACACTTCCTGTAACAGTTGCCAGTGGAGAATGCAGCTTCTCCAAGCTGAAGTTAATAAAAACACATCTACGCTCCAAAATGACACAGGAGAGGCTGGTCGGCCTTACAACCATCTCAATAGAGCACGAGTTGGCCCAGACTGTGGACCTTCAGAAAGCAGTTCAGATCTTTGCAACCAAGAAGACATGGGAAGCACCACTTTGATTATTCCAACAGATAAAAATGCCAGTGTTTACTATGCAGGCAAGAAAAGTTACATTTGCTGTTCAGGTGCTTGGAGTTAAGTGTTACTTAAAATTTTTGAACAAGACATTTTAAGTTGTTAGTTCTCCTTTATTGGAGTAGGTAGCAGAGCAGTACCGTGAGAGGAGTAGAACAGGAAGAAGGCAGAATTGAGACCTTTCAAAGTTTTGGCCCAAGTGAGGGTGTATAGGGGTGTCATTTGAGCTCCCCGCCTCAGGTGCCAAAATGTTGTGGGCTGCCCCTGACTGAGGATGCTTGTATGCATGTCTGTCTCGTTTCCTTTTGAAAGACAGATCAGCAAGTCTCTAGCAGCAACCAAATAGAACAGGAGCAAATTAGATTAAACAGTTTCTTCTGGTTATGATGCAGCACTAAAGGCTCTAGCAACAGAATGAAGTATTTAAAATGGAAGGATAAGCAATGACCATGAACTACATTGGCTGCTGTAGTGTTATAGTTGAAATGAGGGGGTCAAATCCCCAACTGGTGTATATCAGAAGCTTCAGGGGGTAGCCAAGTTAGTCTGTTACAGAAAAAAAATGGTCTGGTAGCACTTTATAGACTAACAAAACATGTAGATGGTATCATGAGCTTTAATGGGCGGTGTATATCAGAATGGCTTTGTTGGTGTCAGTGGAGCTTTCTGTTTTACACTAGCTGAGGATCTGGCTTTTAAAAATATTAATTCTCTCTGCAAAACTGGGGGACTCTCCAAGTATTTATTTCTTCCACAATATGGATTTTATCTGGCCCACTAGAAAGTGAAGTTTTTTAAAATGAAAATTGCAAACTGAAAATGCATTAGCTTTCAGTATTTCTCTGAGCAGGCTATCTCAAAAAGTCTAAGGACAGAATGACCCAGCATGCAGACTTGGAGGCATAAAGAAAGCAACACAATCAAGAAAATATTTGGAGATATTTCATTTTCATATATTACCAGCATACTTTGGCATTCCTCTGTTACAATGTCACATATGACCTTGCAAGTTGCCCATACGCATTATGAGGGAAAAAATATATTATATATATATCTTGCCTGGAGACACTATCTGCTGCTCTGTGCTTACAAAAGGCTGGTTCTCATATTCTGACACTAGTCGTAGGCATCTGCTATGTCAAGATGTCTCCTGATTCCTCTATACTTTTGTTAAGTTACTGGCTTCTTGGAATCAATAAAATACATGCTGTGGGCTTTTGAATTAGTCTTCCTCTGCCTTTCCTCCTTTCCCCCTACCCCCCACCAAAGATCTTCAGGTTCTCCAGTGTCCTGTTTTAATTTGCATAATTAATTGATATCTCATTAGCTAATTAGAAATACATTGTGATTAAAAACAACTAAACAGAGGAGCCAGTCTGCACTTGTAAATTACATTAGGAGCTGTAGTGGATTTAGAACACACCAGAAAACAACCTGATACATTATTTAGTAACCAGCTGAGAAGAAACAAAATGCAAAAAAATATTTTAAGAGTTACATTTAAAATGCATATGAATAGGATTAGTAGTCTGATTTTTAAAACTATACTACAAATACAATGCTTTTAAACAACTTGTTTCATCTGTAAGTTTTATGATGATGTTGTTTCTGTTCAGTCTTTCAAAAACCAAACCCATTTGGACTTAACAAAATGTTAAGGAAACAGACTGTTGTTTTCTAGTCTCAAAACAAGGTTGCATATTTGAAAATAGTGAATAACAGTTCTAGAATTTAAGGCCAGAAGGGATCACCAAATCATCTAGTCTGATCTCCCATATATTCACTCAACATTACCCAGCCACTTTTACACTAACTCTAACCAGAACTAGACAAAAGGACTAAAATGATTTTCATAATTTCAAAACACATCTTTGATTATGTGCTGATAGCATGTTGCTAAATTTGATTATCTTAAGCCATATCTACACTATATGCAAAATTGACACTGCCATGGTCAATCTTCTGGGGTTCTAGTGAAGGCCCATTAATTTGAACTGAGTGCGTACCCTAGTCGGTGCCAGTACTCCTACTCCTCACAAGGAGTAAGGGAAGTCAACGGGAGCATTTGCTCCCATCAGCCTCTCGGTGTGTGGACAGTGATTAAAGATGTGTCAACTCCAGCAACATAATTAATGTAGCTGGAGTTGCGTATCTTAAATCAATGTAGACTGATTAGTTATAGTGATTTAGGACTGGAATATGATATTCTTAATGTGAAATGATGGTCACACTTACACAAGTGTGACATGCTTACTTCATGTGTAGCTCTGTTGTCACAAGTGCAATTGTGACTACAGAGGGCCCTACCAAATTCATGGTCCTGAAAAATGCATCACAGACCATGAAATCTGCTGTTTTGTGAACTTGCATCCTATACCAGACTGATTTCATGGAGCAGACGAGTGTTTCTGAAATTGGGGTCTTGACCCAAAAGGGAGTTGCAGGGAGGGTCACAAGGTTATTTTAGGGGGCATCATGGTACTGCCCTATTATTGCTGTGCTACCTTCAGAGCTGGACAGTCAAAGAGTGGCAGCTGTTGACTGGGTGCCCAGCTCCAAAGGCAGCAGCCTGCAGCAGTGTAGAAATAAGGGGGGGAGGGAGCAATACCATACCACGCTATCCTTTCTTCATTGCTGCTCATGGTGGTGTTTCTACCATCAGAACTGACCTCCTGCCCAGCTCTGAAGGCAGTGCCACCGACTACAACAATGTGGAAATAAGGGTCACAATAACACAACACCCCCATAACAATCTTGCATCTCCTTTTTGGGTCATGACCACTACAATAACAACACCTTGAAATGTCAGATCTAAGTAGCTGAAATAATGAAATCTACTATTTTAAATATCCTATGACAGTGAGATTAAACAAAATGGACCATGAATTTGATTGGGCTTTACTTACATTATAAAGAACTGTACAACATAAGGAAGGATACAGCTATTCACATAAGGAAGGCCTTAACCTGCATCATTCTGTGGCTTCATGCCTATTCATCTCTTTTCCCCTTTTTGATGAGTGGCTATTTGGTGGTATTTTTAAAGAGTGCAGTTGCATGTAATTCAACCTGGCATGACTCACGGTACTCTACTTAGTAATATATGAATAATGCTGCTTTGAATTATGTTTCAAGAGGCCAGTGTTTTATAGTTAATGATATTACCATAGCCACGTTAGTACCCATCTGTAGTTTTTGATCAAATACTTTAATTTGCTCTCCTAGATCACTCTAAAGCATGTATACAAACATGTTACAAAAATATAGTTGCAAATACATTGTTGCAAACTTTCACCTAGCAACGCATTGATTCATGGCCAACACTTTCTGAAGTATTGCCAGTTCAGAACTGAACTATAATTGTGTCTACTATTCTCTGTTTATCGTTTGCTATTATGGTGTATGAACCGGTTCTCAGGGTATGCCATTTTTTCTGCTTCGTGACTGGATGACTCTCAAACGAACAAAGAACCTTCAAGATGGGCAAGTGTATTGGTACATGTATTCATGGCATTTTCCTTTTCCTGACATTCTTGAGAACAACAGTTGGTGTTCATGAAGGACAGTGAAAAATGAATAAAAGGGGAGGACGACAAAAATAAAACTGATGCAAATTCATTTTTATTGGAACACATATCAGTGAATATTTTTTGCTGTCTTCTCATTACAGGTTGCACCTCTATAAACTGGAATTCTCTGGATCACAGACTTTCCAGTACCAGAGAGTCCTGGCACACTTTGGGGGGGCTGGGAACCTGAAGCAATGTGGGAGGGAGGGAACTGTGTGTGGCCCATCTGGGCTGGGGGTGGAGCCAGGAAGCTGGATGCA
This sequence comes from Pelodiscus sinensis, assembly GCF_049634645.1. Taxonomy (NCBI): domain Eukaryota; kingdom Metazoa; phylum Chordata; order Testudines; family Trionychidae; genus Pelodiscus; species Pelodiscus sinensis. The sequence continues at coordinate 45,939,447 of NC_134714.1, read as the reverse complement.
CAGCTCCTGGGCACAGGGGACAGCAGGAGCTGGGAAGCCTAGTGCACGGCCTCGCTGGGCTCCAGGGCTCTGGTAGCCAGCACTGTTGGGCTGCCTGAGGTAGACAGAAAGCCCATGGGGGAGCAGGATAGGGAGTGGGGTCAGCAGTATGTGAGCCAGAAATGACCTCCCCTGGTCCAGCAAAATCCCTCATGTGGTACCAGACAAGTGCCAGATCAGAGAGGTACAACCTGTACAAATTTCATTTTAAGTCTGTAGCTGAATATGCAACATATACATAACTTAGGATCCAGCATTTCCCATGTTTTGCATTTAAAGGTACGACTCTGACCTTAATATATCAAAAGGATCATGTGTACATAACCTTCCTTTTTAAAAAAAATTATAACAAAATTATCTGCAGTCATATTGCTAGATTTTCTGCTCCACTGAATCCACTGTGAAGCTGACAGTTAAAGAATGACCTTATTGCTTCATAAATCCCATTCTGGCCATGCCAGAGACACCTGATAATTTGTGGTTTTAAGAAAGTTTTCCATCTATAACTGATCTGTCTATTCCTTTTTTAACTACTCATTCATATGTGAAAAGGCAATTTCTTACATGAAATGTTCTAGTGCAGGTATTTACATTTCTAGTTTATTTCTTCTGAGTGACTGCAATGAGTCATCTGAAATTACTCATCTCTGTCTCTCACTCCTTCTCCCTCATGAGTGACTGTGTTTCAAAGCTTGGTCTCTCCCCAGTACTGCATAGCATTCTCAGGGCTGGATATTAAATTGATATTGAATTTAATACTTAGAATTTTAAGACACTGGTTTTAATTACGTTTTTATTATCTGTCTTACTACATTGTATTAAATCCTAAGGCTGTGTCTACACTGGCGCGTTCTTGCGTGAAAATGGACGCTCTTGTGCAAAAACGTGCCACCTGTCTACACTGGCCGCGCGTTCTTGTGCAAGTAAACTGAGGTTGTACTGTAGAAAATCAGGGCTTCTTGTGCGAGAACTCTGATGCTCCCTTTCAGGAAGAAGCCCGTTTGCACAAGAGCTCTTCCAGAAGAGGTCAGTGTAGATAGGCAACATGAATTTTTTGCGCAAGAAGCCCCTACGGTTAAAATGGCCATCAGAGCTTTCTTGCAGAAGAGAGCATCTACACTTCCATGGATGCTCTTGTGCAAAAGCACATCTCTTGCGCAAAAGCACATGCCAGTGTAGACGCTCTCTTGTGGAAGAGTTTTTGCACAAGAACTCTTCTGCAAGAGAGTTCTTGTGCAAGAAGCTGCCAGTGTAGATGTAGCTTAAGTGTTCCAGGAATATCAGGTTACAAGGAACTCCCTCCTTGTATTTTCCATTAGACTTTGTATTGAAATTTGAGATTCCTTAAACTCTTTGTCAAAACTCAGACTCAAGCATGATCTATTCCAACTTCATCTAACTCAGGTAAGGACATCATGCCATATGAATGACAGCTAAGAACAAATTGCATGTGTAATTGTTTGGAGGAAAGGCAGAATATAATGGTCCAATCCTACAAGTGCATGCTACTGAAGCCACACAGATCAGGTCTTGGCACCAGAAGTACCATGCTCCTCAATCCCTCATATGGGGTAGGAAGAGAAGGAGTTCCTCAGTGAATAATTGACTTCTTTCGGTTCAGTAGCTCAACCAAAGAATCTGGGGCAGAGCTGGGAGAGGAAGTTTTAGTCCTTTCAAACCAACTTTTTGAAATTACTCATAATTTTGAAATTGTTTATACATTTTCCAAAAATTTTAATTGTCTTTGGTTGAAACTTTTTGGCAAAATTTGACTGGAACCCATGAATGCACTGAAAAATGCACTTTTTTTGTAAATTTACTATTGCTGAAAAAATTCACAAAATTCTACTCCTCAAGTTACAAAACTCAGCATAAAGCTTCACTTTAGGAGGAGCAATGCAGCACTGTGAAGAGGCCTTGCCAGTTCATCACTTGACTAATCTGTATAGCCGGGAGCTGAGGATAAAGACATAGATATGAGATGCAGGTCTGAGGATATGAGGATATGACGTGTAGATCTGGGCAGAAACAGTTTACCTGTCCTGTGAGAATTTTCAAGATTTCAAAAAAATTCCTATCTTGAATCAAGACAAAAAGTTCAACATCTCAAACATTTTGGAGAGCTAATAATTAGAAAAATAGGGTTGGATTGATTGAAAAATTTGGATCACTTACATTATTTTAAATTTTTCTGTTGCCCATTAATTACGTTTTGAAACACAATAACTGAATTAGAAAATGAAATATTATTTAGAAAATGTGAAAATAGGTTTTCTGATCATTTCAAAACTTTAAAAAAATGTTTCTAGCTGAGGGGATTTGTCCATACCAACTTTTTCCCATACAATAGAGTTCAAAATAGAAGGCAGAGGAAAAGGCTATAACAGATTATAAATGACCAATGGGGTAACTGCATACCTTTTTTGTTCATTATTTAGTTTTGTATTTTTATTGTAAGGCTGGGGGAAGGGGAGGAGACGAGTGACAAGAGGTAAAATTAAAAATGCTCATTGCAGTAGAAAAAAGAAGGGAAGGAAAGGAGAACAGAAAAGATTAGAGTGAATCAGTTTGGCAGAATGACAATAGAGCAATTGAGGGAAAGAGTAATCTTGAGAAGCAGAACCAGACAACAGAAAACTATATCCAGAGTCCATTTTGTAAAATACAGTCTTTTGACTAAAGCTGGTGCAGAAATCTCCAATTTTTTTGTCAGAAAATGCTGATTCATGAAAACCAAGACTGTTGGAACATTCAAGAGAGGGATTGTTTCTTTCCATGAACCCATATTTAGGGCACAGTCCAATAATTACAAAAAATAATAGGCCAGAATTCAGTGGAACTGCTAATAGAAGGAAATACTACTCTATGAAAGGGTGTCCAAATCTACCCTATGCTAAACCCTAGATGTGTAGTAACTATTTAAAAGTCTTAGTGGATTAAAAGTTTTGGTGATTATCAGTCCGCTCCAGTAACTTTTAAGATCTAACATTAACAATTTTTACATAAAAGACCTAATTGAGTTCACTGGGGGCTTCTGCTCATAGCTGATGGGATGATCAGCTGAGCGGATCAAGCATGACTACAGGGCTTGGGAGTACAGGTGAGGGAGTTTGGGGCACAGGTGGTATTCTCTTCGATCCTTCCTGTCAAAGGTAGGGGCCCGGGCAGAGAAAGGTGCATCCTGGAGGTGAATACCTGGTTGCGAGGATGGTGTCGCCAGGAGGGCTTCGGCTTCCTTGACCACGGGGTGCTCTTCCAGGAAGGACTGCTTGGCAGAGATGGAGTTCACCTTTCCAGGAGCAGGAAGGCCTTGTTTGGACACAGACTGGCTAACCTTGTGAGGAGGCTTTAAACTAGGTTCGACGGGGACAGGTGAGCAAAGCCCACAGGTAAGTGCTGAATGTGCGGGACTGGGAGATGGGTTGGAAATGGGGGGGACTACGGCCTATAATGGCAAGGAGAAAGGAGGGTCAGGGCACAACAGGGAGGAAAGATCAAATCAGTATCTTAGATACCTATATACAAATGCGAGAAGTATGGGTAATAAGCAGGAAGAACTGGAATTGCTAACAAATAAATACAACTATGATATCATTGGTATTACAGAAACCTGGTGGGATGGGACGCATGATTAGAATGTTGGTATGGAAGGGTACGGCTTGCTCAGGAAGGACAGACAGGGAAAAAAGGGAAGAGGGGTTTCCTTGTATATTAAAAATGTACACACTTGGACTGAAGTGGAGATGAACGTAGGAGATAGCTGTGTAGAGAGTCTCTGGGTTAAGCTAAAAGGGGTAAAAAATGAGGGTGATGTCATGCTAGAAGTCTACTACAGGCCACCTAGCCAGGTGGAAGAGGTGGATGCGGCCTTTTTTAAACAATTAACAAAACTATCCAAAGCCCAAGATTTGGTGGTGATGCGGGACTTCAACTATCCAGACATATGTTGGGAAACTAACACAGCGGGGCATAGGCTATCCAATAAGTTTCTGGACTGCATAGGAGACAACTTTCTGTTTCAGAAGGTTGAAAAAGCTACCAGAGGAGAAGCTGTTCTGGATTTGCTTTTAACAAATAGGGAGGAACTAGTTGAGAACTTGAAAGTGGAAGACAGTATGGGGGACAGTGATCATGAAATAATAGAGTTCATGATCTTAAGGAAAGGTAGAAGGGAGACCAGCACAATTGAGGTAATGGATTTCAGGAAGGCAGATTTTGATAAGCTCAGAGAACTTGTAGGTAAGGTCCCATGGGAAGAAGTCTGGAGGTGTGCCTAATGTAGTGAATACAAGCAGAGAGAGGGTAAGTTTAGAAGATAGGATACACAAAGAACAAGTTAAAAATCACTTAGGAAAGTTAGATGTCAGCAAGTCACCAGGTCCTGATGAAATGCATCCCAGGATACTCAAGGAGCTGATAGAGGAGGTATCTGAGCCTTTAGCTATGATCTTTGAAAAATCATGGAAGACAGGGGAGATACCAGAAGACTGGAAAAGGGCAAATATTGTGCCCATCTATAAAAAGAGGAATAAGAACAACCCAGGAAACTACAGACCGGTCAGTTTAACGTCTGTCCCAGGGAAGATAATGGAGCAGGTAATTAAGGAAATCATATGCAAACACTTGGAAGGTAATAAAGTGATAGCTTTCTTTGATAGGATAACGAGCCTTGTGGATAAGGGAGAAGCAGTGGATGTCATATACCTAGACTTTAGTAATGCATTTGATACGGTCTCGCATGATATTCTTATTGATAAACTAGACAAATATAACTTAGATAGGGCCACAATAAGGTGGGTGCATAATTGTCTGGATAACCGTAGTCAGAGAGTTGTTGTTAATGGTGCTAAATCCTGCTGGAAAGGGATAACAAGTGGAGTTCCGCAAGGGTCTGTTTTGGGACCCGTACTGTTCAATATCTTCATCAATGATGTAGATATTGGGATAGAGAGTACGCTTATTAAGTTTGCAGATGATACCAAACTGGGTGGGGTTGCAACTTCTTTGGAGGATAGGGACATAATTCAAAATGACCTTAGCAAGTTAGAGAAATGGTCAGAGGTAAACAGGATGAAGTTTAATAAAGAGAAATGCAAAGTGCTCCACTTAGGAAGGAACAATCAGTTCCATACATACAAGATGGGAAGCGACTGTCTAGGAAGGAGCGTGGCGGAAAGGGATGTAGGGGTCATAGTGGACCACAAGTTGAATATGAGTCAACAGTGTGATGCTGTTGCAAAAAAAGCAAATATGATTTTAGGTTGTATCAACAGGTGTGTTGTAAGCAAAACTCATGAAGTCATTCTGCCGCTCTACTCTGCACTAGTTAGGCCTCAGCTGGAGTACTGTGTCCAGTTCTGGGCGCCACATTTCAAGAAAGATATAGAGAAATTGGAAAGGGTACAGGGAAGAGCGACAAGAATGATTAAAGGTCTAGAGAACATGACCTATGAAGCCAGGCTTCATGAACTGGGCTTGTTTAGTTTGGAAAAAAGAAGATTAAGGGGGGACATGATAGCGGTTTTCAAATATCTAAAAGGGTGTCACAAGGAGGAAGGAGAAAATTTGTTCCTCTTGGTTTCTGAGGACAGGACAAGGAGTAATGGGCTTAAAGTGCAGCAAGGGAGGTTTAGATTGGACATTAGGAAAAAATTCCTTACTGTCAGGGTGGTCAAATATTGGAATAAATTGCCAAGGGAGGTGGTGGAATCTCCCTCTCTGGAGATATTTAAGAACAGGTTGGATGGACATCTGTCAGGGATGGTGTAGACGGAGCTTGGTCGTGCCTTGAGGATGGGAGGCTGGACTCGATGACCTCTCGAGGTCCCTTCCAGTCCTATGATTCTATGATTCTGTGATCATAGGCTGTAATGATTTGGTCCTTGGAAATTTTGTACACATCACCCCATAATTGCCTTATTAGCTGAAATAAATGTGGTATCTAACAAGCTGTAAGAACTATTCAAGAATTTTCAAACTAACATTAATTTTGTTAAGAAAATGTTGATTTTGTCAAAACTGAAACTCATTGTGGAAAAGAGTCAGTTTCAAGTAATCACCTAATTTGGATGTGAGTGTGTGTTGTATGCGGTGTGGGGAGTTGTACATTTTGTTAAAAGATGCTGTTTTGACATTTCTGAAACCTAGTTTTATTTATTTTTATTTTTGTTCTGAAATGTTAGTGAACTTGTACTAAAAAAAAGCTTAATATTTAAAAGATGGAAATTGAAATAAAATGTTTAAATTTATTCAATCCAATTTTAAAATTATGATTATGTTTATGAATGTTGTTTTGTTGTTGTTGTTGTTCAGCTTTTGAGTTTACATTCAATTTGGGAAGGCAAAATTTAAAATCTCAAACTTTCATTGGTTGGAAAAACATTTTCTATCTAGCTGACAGAATGTTGATATTATAGTTAGGTACCTTTAGGGTGCTATGTTACAATCACTATATGTTGTAAATAAAAAATATTGAGCTAGAGGCAGAAAAAAATCAAACTATTCTTTCCTTGGACCATCAGAATGCTATTCTTAGACTCTTTCTTAATAGTCTTTGCCATTGTAACATCTAGTTACTAGGATACAACCATGTGACAGGATCTTTATTAGAAATCATGTGGGAGTAAAAAAGGTCAGGAGATTTTTTTTTCAATAAAGGCTTGATCAGCGAGGAGAAAAAGGCAGTAAGGAAGTCAAGCCTGTTATGTTTCACTGATCCTTTTCCAAGTCTATGCTCATATGAAAATGAAAAAACTGTTTTTAAGCAAAATGTACTGGAAATCATGGGAAAATCATGCAAATTAAAATTGGGGATCCTGATGTATATGAAATTGTACTGGGGGCTAAGAATCTTTCCTTTGGCTTCTGTGGGCTTTGGATCAGTTCCAAAAGAAAGTAAATCTTCTTATCATCTTCCCATGATTAGAAAAAGATTCTTTTGACTAAATCATTACAAAGAGATGTAATTTTATTCTTCCTCCTTGCTGCCTCACACTCACCTCAGAGCTCCACTGTCCCTAGGTCTGAATGGAGCAGAAATATTCTCAGGCATTGCATTGCTGCCTAGGTTTTGGGCAGAAGAACTGAAGCTTGATTCCTGCACATGTATACTTGATTAGTCTTACTCATGTGAGTGAAGTTAAGCACCTGCATACATGTTTGTAGGGCTGGGACCTTAAATAGTGCAAAAGTGGTGTTCAGGGCCATGTGGCCCTGTCTTCACAAAAATGAATTTCACCCTCTGGAATGCAAATCAGGCATATAAACTGCGAATCTAGATACAACCCTTTTATTATGAAAGAGAGCAGCCATAACTGTGGGGTTGTTTTTAGTTTTTTACAATCTTTTAAAATTAAAATAGCAACAAAATACAGTGTTATATGTTTTTACTATATTTGTTGGGCCCTTTATATAGTTATGAAATAATTGGAAGTCAAGTGATGTGCAGATGATTATTCTAGTAATTCGTTACAAGAAATAATAAGGATGTCAGAACCAGAAGTACATTCTTTTTGTGTGTAATAATTTCATTCCAATTAAGCAGTCACAACTCTGTGAATGTTGTTAGCTAAATTTAAAATTAGTACTATTCTCTAAATGGTGTTTTGTGTCATGAAATAGCAAGACAATTAAAGAAGACAATCTAATAAAATAGTATCAAGGGTACTTTAAAAGAGATGAATATTTTACTTTCCTTTTTACAAATTAATTGCTTTAAAAAGTTTTTTTTTCAAATACGTTTCTAAAGTTTTCAGATTAAATACCAGATATTTAGCTTTTTGCAATTTTTGTTTTAAAAGTCCAAAGTGAAATCCTGGCCCCATTAAAGACAATGGAAATTTTGATACTGATTTCAACAGGGAAAGATTTCATCCCAAAATTATGTTGCAGAAAGACTACTCATCTCAGTTTATATCGGTAAAATGACAACATAATTAGAAATAATGAAGAAAGAAAAATAAAAAATACTAAATTTCTTTCTCTATATTTCATACTGAAGACCACATTAAAACTTTATGGTTAAGAACTCCCATTTACCTCCTCATATGTGTAACTCTGCTTTAAAAAATGGATGGCTTCCTTTGGTCCTATATTTCATTTGTACTTCAACCACCTTCACCTTTGACTACACACAGTGGAAAGGGGATTACTAGATATAAAAAAGGGATCACATAAAGTACAGGAAGAAAGCACCGTGTTCTGATGAACAACATGGAACTAATCCATAGATATTGACTTTCTAGACCTTTTGGGCAAGAGAAGTGTCCAGAGTCATCATAAAAGAGAGGGAATGCTCACAAGTGCAGGAGGGTCTTTTATTTCTGGGAAAAAGGATGAGTTTGTTAATAACATAGAGTCAATTACCCTGTACTACAGCTCCGACCCTTCTGACCTTTTCTCTTCCTTGTTTTAGTCTTGCCTCTTCCTGCTAATTTGGTGCTAGAGTGAGATGATCTTTCATCATAGAAGTGAGAGAACATGAAACATGGATTAGCCTCTCTGTCATTTTCCTTTCCGTTCACCAGTAAACTATCAGCAGCACCTAAGAATATTCAATGAATTTTATCTAAGTAGGCTTATCTGTGAGCAAGTGCTTAACAACAGAATTTGAGCATACTTCATGCTGTATAATCATTGGACATGCTAGATAACAAACGACCCTTTAACAATGTGTATGCATCAGCTGAACGTCAGCACAGGCAAACATAATTGGTTAAATGAAAAACCCTTTTGCTTGTTGAAATGCACCAGGCAGATAGTTCAGTCCTCTGGGCAGGCTTGAAGGTTAATATGTCACCTTCTGTACAAATAGTTAAAACATATACAGGTTAAGATGGAAACATCTGTAACCAAGGCTTTAGCACTGCTGTGTAAGCTCCTGAGAGAGGTAACTGAATAGCCTGTATGCACTTTTCATATGTTGCTGTCATCCATCCATTTGTCAGCACCAGATTAAATTACTAGTATGTCCTCTACATTAGGCAATACATTCATCTATTTTTATACTGTACTCATCATCCTGGAGTATCATGGTCTTTCAGAGTCTCTTCAAGACCATTCAGAGCCTACTGGAGAATACAGCAGATCATTGATTTAGTAGCATAAGCATTGGGGAGTATATTACATCAGTGATTCAAAGACAGCTCTGACTTCCAGGTATAACTCAAGATGTTGATTGTGATGTTTAAAGATCTGCATGGTCATGACTGTAGATACCTGAGATACTGTCTCTCTCCTTATGTAATATCAAGATATTTAATAGGTTCTCCCTCAAAGTCCCTAGATAAAAATGCCTGGTTGCTGCATTTATACTGAGGGATCTCTGTTCTAACATTAGATTTCAAGCTGGCTGATCTTCAAGGCATGATATAGACCCTGTGGACCTGATTTCTATTGTATTAGGTAGTCATTTACACTTGTGCAAACTGAATGTCATGGGGCTTGCAAAGCACCACCTCTTGGCAGTCTATTTGCATAACTGCACAAGATACAAGACAGCGGAGAATTGGAGCTTGTATGTAGAGCTGGCTGGAATATTTTTAATGCAAAGGCCTGTGATCGGGGAAACCCTCGTTGGAGTCTCTGCTCTATGTGGTTCAGAGTGATTTGGGAGGAAGAACTCTTCTCTCAGTTAGACTGAAAAGAGTTTAGCACCTGCATTATTCACATCCCAGGTGAGAGCCCTAGTCACCAGATGGTAGAGCACGTGTCTTTCTTTTGAGAAGAGACCAGAAAGCTCTAGATTCAAACATCTGCCTGCCTTACCGCTCCTGCTGCACCTTTGACCATGATCGAGAGCTACGAGAGATAAGCCCACACACCAATCCCCTGTACCCGCCCTCAGCCTTTCCCCAAAAAACTCCCTCTAGCACCCTAAAACTAGACCCACCACAGAGTCCTGACCCCTTCCCACATCCCAATCCCCGCCTCAACCCAGAGCCACATCCCACATCCTGAACTCTTTATTCCAAGCCCTACTCCACAGCCCTCACCCGTGTACCCCAAACCTCTGCCTCAGCCATAAGCCCCCTCCTGTGCCTCAAACACTTCATCCCCCAGAGTTTGAAAACCACTGGTTTAGCATACGTTGCTTTGAGTCTGGGTCTCTCACTTTGCTGTTACTAGTGCTACTAGGGACTAGAGCCTTACCCTTACACATCTTTATTAATTTGTTGTTCAATTCATATCATCCATTTTTGGAAACTTTTGTGAACACCATTGCAGCTCAGACTGTTTGAGCAATTTCAAAGTTTGGTTTGAGTTGAAAAAGGACAAAAACCAAATTCTCTTGGTTCTTGTATCTCAAGTAAAAAGTTAGAGTAGAACATTACTTATTGACCTTCCTACAAGAGGTATAGAACATTTAATACAGCACATGGTATCCAATTTGAAAGATATAGGTGGTAGATTCTAGCAATTCTATGCTATAAGTTTATAATGCCAGCAGATGGCAATATTTCTCAACTAAAGTTTTGCCATTACCAGCTCTATCTCAAGTTTGCTTTGTTTGTTACTATGAAATGCCATAACTGTGCATGGTACTGTACAAATATCAGACACATCTTACTGCAGTTGATTGGATAGGAAGTTGTAAGTAAAATTTGCTGCAAATATTGCATTTTCTAAATGCAATTTCTGAATATATATTTTACTATTCATCCATCTCTGCATATAGGGAAATAATTTGTGAGCAATTATTTTGCTATCATCATGTATTTTATTTATTATATGTATTGTGGTAATGCTAATGACTCTCAATCATGGAGGAGGTCCCATTATGCTAGGCACTACACAAACACATAACAAGGAGATGGTGTCTGCATTAAGAATTTGGCTTTATTCATTACCTCAGAGTGTTTACATTCTAGACAGAAAATGGTAATGCACTTCAGACACAGAGCTACATCACATACATGGTTCAGTATGTTAGTAGTCCACTGAAAAATATACTACTAAGATTTCTTTATTTTGTGGATTATCAGTGGAATAGGTGAGTTCTTAGTAGGAATTTAAGTAAGAAATTAAGAAGGAATTTTGACCTGTTTTTTATTGATGACTGGTTAACATAATTTCATGCTCTATTATCTGTTTTGGCCAATTCTGCTTTGTAAGTAAATTGGGGCCACAATTTCTTAAATTATTAAAATGACCAGAAAGCTGTTTTCAAATGGTCTGACAAAAAATAAGATTAAAAAAGCTTTTAAGAACAGTAACAACTTGTGTTAACTCATGAATTTCATACTTTTGGCAGGTTGTATGTAATAACATTTTAAATGTTTTCCCATGTGCCATTTTGTGGCATAAACTCTATGCAATAGAGCTCACAGAGATTAGACTTAAGACAGACACATGTTGCAGGCCATGCTTGTCTGCCAAAGTCTTTGACCTTTTAAAACTGGTTCTACAAAAACAATGTAAAAGGGAGCAATACAAAAATATTCAACCAGATGTCTGAAATGCTATAGGTTTGCAAGAGATGGATTAGGGCTAGTACCTTTCTAATGGCTGGTAACTTGGACCTCCGAGGACCTACAGATATAGGTGGTACATATATAGTTACTGCAGCTCTGCTCTGCTTCCTCACCCCTGGTTAAAAAAAATGGACATCAGGGCTTTTCAAATGGGATCTGGACACACAAGCAGAAACCTGGATTTTGCAGATGATAATTGGCCTGGTGCAATCTGAGATTGCATCAGATGGCTAGATAAATAAACCAAGTCCGCCACTACGTAGATCTCAGCCAGCAATGCAGAAGGACTCTCTTCCCTCTGATTGCTCACTAGTCAATGTAATATGACTAGGCTGGCAACCATACCATTGTCACAAGGGAGTTCTATATCTGTACCACAGGCTGGCCTACACAGTGTGGAATCTGCAACCTTTCTGAGGGAGGCAGTGAATGTGCGGGGGATGTAAAGCTTCCTTCAGAAAAATGTTCTCTTTATAACATACACATTTTCCTCATGGATCTAGACCACTTCAAGTGTTGGGTTTTGGTTGGCTTTTCCCGCTCATGCCCAGATTTCCCACATGGCCATCAGCAATGTAGATATTTTTTCCATAGGTCAGTGAACTTGGTTATCCCTTGGTTTGATTTCCCTCTCCTGCACACAGCAAGAAAAGCCCAGGCTTCAGAGACTAATCCTTATTGCACACCATTCCTATCAGCTTTCCCTGTGCATGGACATTAACATTTATTTTGTTAAACTGTATTAGCCTTCTTCGCTGACTTGAACAAATGTTCCCTAAGGCACAACAAATAACTAGACTTGTCCCACTGAGAATAAAGCAACACTGGATTTCAAATCAAACAAGGTAATTCTTCCTTAAAGATACCGATTACTGTGTATCAAAAAACCCTAAACCAAACCCCAGTTGCTCTCAATTACATAGCTGTAAGTGCAGAAACATTCCAGGCTTTCCATATACTCACCTTGGATAAATGCCAGAGCAGAATTGGGTCCAATACTTGCTGTCAGTTAAAGACTAAACAATACACAGACTTTGTTTTTCTTGGATTCATCATGTTTGTTCCCTTGCTCAAAAAGGTAACTTTAAAGATTTTTTTCTTGCTAGGACAGTTTTGCAAAGCGATTACAGAATTCTATGCCAGTAGCAGAAAAGGGCTCATATATTTGGGCAGCTAGTCTGGTGTGTGAAAATCCACTCCTCAGCAATCTCCCCTTCCTCCATTTAGCCTACTCCTTTTTCTTTGTTTTTAACAAAATAAAATGACCAGATTTTTAAAAAGAACCTTATTCTATTACTTAAAAGAGGGGAACTTGTGAGATAAGGATCCATTCCTGTAAGGTGCTGAGTGTCCCATGGACAGCATTAAGTCCATTAAATTCCCTTTGAAATCAGTGGGACTTGTGTGTGCTCAGCCTCTTACAGAGTCAGGCTCCAAATGGATTGCTTCTGTTTTCAATAAAAATGTTAATGGTGCCTCTCTTAGAGATGACTCAAAGGACAGGCTGCTTTTCAATTACAGGATGATCATATCAGTAGCGGCAGATTTAGTGTCAGCTGTAATGGTGGTTGTATTTTGCATACTATCACCCAGTGGTTTTTTTCCAAGCAAGATAAAGAGTAATTCTGCCCTCAAATTACCCATGCCACTGCATTGGCTTCCATGGGTTTTTGAGAGAGCTGCAAAATTTTAACTGTTGGTGGAGTTTTGTCCTAAGATTACAGTGAGAAAAATAGGAAGGTCAAGAGCAGTTGTATCACCATGATGTTTCTAGTGAAATTGCCTGAAAATTTGCAATGGAACAGTCTTCTGTTGTAAAATGTATATTGGACAGAATCCAAATTTTTGGTGGAGAACCATTAATTCTGTCAACATTTTTCACAGAAACCAGGTAGGAAGGTGGGCTGCCTGGATTCCTGCTAGACCAGCCTCTGCAGACAGAAGCTTTTCCAAGTTCCTGACTCTACAGAATTCAGGCTGCAAATCTTCCAAAACAAGATTTTTGGGGAGGGAAACATCCCTCCTGCAGAAATTTTCACATAACTAACTTTTTGTTTGGAACCACAAAGAACTGATTTAAAAAAACAAAACAAAACATTATATGGTGTAAGGATTCCAGTCCCTACACAGCTCTAATAGTTATGTAACTCTTAAGTCACTGCATTGTCTTCATACAATATCTAAGACTACAATGTCTGCAGAGATAAGCAGACATTTTGTTTTCAGAGTAGATCTTTGTGGAGGATATGAAAATATCTTGCTCTCTGTTTCATGGAAACTTTGTTCTTTCTTGGTTTTACTCTTCTCCTAACTGAAAATAAAGCTTATTCTGTCTGAAAGTGTGGGATGAAATGAGACAGAACACTGCTAGGATTTCAATCTGTGAATCCAGGGAAGCAAGGAAGTATTCTCAATGTGATGCTTGATTCACCAAGCTAACTGCTCTGGCAAAGTGCTCTCAGGATCTCTCCATTTAGCATTTCAGCATTTATACCACAAAGTAATTTTTATTCATCAATCATACTAGGACTCTGGAGGGAGATAAATGAATACAAATGAAAACATAAGGGATCTAGTATACCTCCATCTGCTCAGAAAATTCCCACTAGCATGAATGGATGTGGAGAGAGTCTGGCATATAGCCTTTATCCTCTAGGGACCTAATTAATCCTTGGTATAAATTAACTGACATCAGTGAAGTTACACCAAGGATGAATTTGACCCAATCACTTTTCTTGTTTCATTTAATTTATAATGCCATTTAATGTATTAATGTGCTGAACATTCCCCACAGCTGTTGCAAGGCACAGTAAGTGCCTCTTTCTTTGAATCTCCCTGAACTACATTATGGGGTCTTGCAAAGGTGAAGTTTCAAAAGTTCCCCATTTTTTTAAGGTAGAGGTAAAGATAAAAACATTACTGAGAATAGTCTGGCAAGTAATTACTTAAGGAAGTCCTCTGTTTGACATTGGGTTCAGCTTTGCTCTCAGGATTTTAGGTGCTATTGCATTCCACAACAAACTTGTAAACATGTTTTGAACAGTCTTAAAATGTCTATATTGTCTTCACCTCTGTTCCTTTCTGAACACTGGACACATCATGGCTAATGAAAACACTGAACTGTTTGTTGTATGGATCTCCCTCCCTTTTGTCTATGTAGATGTAATTTCAGTCTCCATCTTGAGTCTGTGGGAAGTTCATTTTATTAAAAGAAGATGATTGTCCTGTAGGTGAACAGAAAAAGGTCTGAGGATGGGAAGGGTAGGAGAAGAGAGCAGTGTGAGTGTATGGGAAAGAAGAAGTTGAGAGAAAAAGAAGAGGCCAGTAAAGGAACAGGAAAAGAGGCATGAGAATGGATGGGTGGGAAGGTGAGAGAGAGATCTGAGAGTGCTGACATAGTAACTGTGCCATCTGGCTGTTTTCTTCATACAGACTGCTTTACTCCCACAGCAAGGGGCCACTCAGTATGAGTAAGGATGGCGGAATCTGTCCTACAGAGAATAAGTCCTGAAGCAAGAGGGTGCCATTTGTACATAGACATTTGCTGAATATGACTAAATTGCACCAAATCCTGAGAGACACTGAACATTTCATTGCCTAGCAGTTGCTTAGCCTTTTTCAGAATACTGGAATATATTTAAGAAGCACCTAATCCTAGCACATGCTTTGATACTGCTCATCCTTACTGAAAACCTCAGTTGCTTCTGAATAGTTATCTAACACAAAATCACAATGTTAGATCTTAGCTTCTCCAAATTTCTATTAAAAATGATGAAATATTTCCTGATAGTTTCTTCTTCTGTTTTGAGGTTGCACTCATGGGCTACGTCTACATTGGCACCCTTTTCCAGATATGCTTAAAACGGAACAGTTTTCCGTTATAAGTATTTCCGGAAAAAGTGTGTCTACATTGGCAGGATGCTTTTCTGGAAAAGCACTTTTTCCAGAAAAGCGTCCGTGCCAATGTAGACGCGCTTTTCCGCAAAAAAGCCCCGATCGTCATTTTCGTGATCGGGGCTTTTTTGGGGAAAAGACTACCGGGCTGTCTACACTGGCCCTTTTCCAGAACAGTTTTTTCCGGAAAAGGACTTTTGCCCGAACGGGAGCAGCATAGTTTTTCCGGAAAAACAATGACGATTTTACATTAGATCGTCATTGCTTTTCCGGAAAAGCAAGCGGCCAGTGTAGACAGCTGGCAAGTTATTCCGGAAAAGCAGCTGTTTTTCCGGAATAAGTGGCCAGTGTAGACACAGCCCAATGCAGTTGGAATAGCAACATATTCCCAAGTACTTTAACTATCTAATATTTTAAGAGACATTACTGTAGCCAGCACCTATGTCCTCATCTTATGTTATTATCTTTTGTTATTTATTTATTCTCATTTGGATTACAGAATTGCTTAGAGGTTTCAACCAAAATCAGGGGGCATTTGTGCTAACCACAGTACACATAGTAAGAGATGATCCCTGAACCAAAGTTTTGATAATCTAGGTAAACATTATGAACAAATGTTGGGGGAATGGAAGTATTATTATTCCCATTTTATTAATGCAATACTGAGAAAGAGAGATTAGAACACTTGCCCACTGAGACACAGGAAGTCTGTGCCAGAGCCAAGAACTTAACATAGATTTCCTGAATACTAGTTTATTCCCTCAACCACAAGACTAATCTTTCTTCCTATATACTATATTTCCTATCTTCATGTAACATGTTGTACATTATGATTTTATCACCTTTAATATGGCTTATCACATAGGAAAAGGTCATTTGTCGTGGTTGGTTATCATAAGATACACCTCTCATGTAACATCCTCTGTCCCTTGACATGATATGTCCAAGTGCAAATGTGAACAGCTCTGTCTCTACAGCCCAATCTTGTACCTATCGCATTCTGGCAAATACTGCTGATTTAGTGACTTGAATAAAGAAACTGGGAAGTCATTAACACAGCTTCCATCAATAATCTGTCTCAACTCACTGTGTAAAAAAAGATATTACAGAAATAGAATCTTTAAACCACTGCTCAGACAATGTTGGTTACATACAAGTTTAATTGATATGGAGGGTGTGAGACAGTGAGACTTTATTTGTGAGCCATCATTTCATTTTCCTGAAGGCATTGCAGCCAACTCAGTGTCTAACTGAACTAATTTTTTTCTTCATTAAATAAAGAGGACTAGAAGAAACTGATTTACATGAACAATATAAAAATAGCATAAATCTAGTGTTCATGAAAAAGCATATTTATGGCTATAATTAATAACTTGCTGGTAGTTTTTGGTGATGTCCACCTTGATTTAGTCTTTATACTTTCCTGCATATGTAATAATTTCGCTTGCGATATTTCTGCATGAATTGAGAGGTATACAAAAGGCACAAAATGATGCCCGCCAGTGGTTGTATGATAAGCATTTGTAGGTGAATATGTAGGATTTTTGTGGGACAACTACAAGGGTGGGTTTTTTGCCTGTTCTCAGGAACTTAATGTTGGCTGGGAGGACTTACTCCTTCAGAAAACAAACCTATTGAAATCAGTGGAATTTTTCCAGAACAAGGAGGCCAAAGTGGAACCTTAAGTCAAGTGCTGCTGACATTAATTTTCCTTGGTTCAAAATTAATTAGCAATTTAGAGCTCCCTTAAACAAAGAAACAGCCTTAAATCCTCTGAAACAAGGATTGTAGATTCTTACATAGGCTTTTATCAAAACTGATGACATGTAACAGAATATCAATAATTTTTATTTACTGTATTATATCTACAGCAAATAAAGAGTATGCTAAGTGCTTTTCAGGACAAAGAAACAATGAAGACCTGATCTCAAAAACCTTCCAATCTAGGGGTCTGATCCTGCAAAGAGAAAGGCATGACCATCTCAATGGGTCTGGGAGTCATTGTCTCCATGCAGATGCAGGCATCTGCCCATGTGGCTTTCTTGGCAAATCAGGGCCTAGGTTTAGGCATATAACATGATGAGTGACAATGAACAACAGAGGCCCAAGGGAAAGGAAGACAAGGGTACCGTGGAAAGATGATGTGATTATTTAGCTTTGTTATGAAGTGTCTTGGGTTTTTCATTTGGATAAAGGCTCTGGATGTGATTTTATTTTAATTACACTTTTTAATAAAAGTCATGGTATATAGCCATGTATTTATGCAGAACTGAGGTGGGAACAAAGACAGCTGGAGGCAGGGAGGGGAGGAGAAGACTATGGGTGTAAATACCATGCAGTGGGAAAACAGAACACTGAATAAAGCTCGAATACTGCTGGCTAGTGGCAGTGAGCCAGCGAAAGAGTTTGAAATAGTTACAGATGAGATAAGAGCTGCTGATGTCAGCATGGGGAGAGGCTGCCATCCCTGATGACCCTCTGCTGCTCCTCCACATGGCCTGAGGGTGGTATGAGCTGTGGTCTCAAGCCCTGGCTTGGTTCCTACTGGTCTGCTGGAAGCAGAGGAGGAGCAGGGGCTGACAGGCTCTGTATTCTCCTCTCTGCTAGTGCTGCTACTCACCAGGCCATGTAGACCATGTATTCTATATGCCTATGGACCATGGGTCTGAGCATAATTGTGGCAGTGTGGCATGGGGCAGAGGTTATCTCTCAGGTAGGCAGGTCTCTGTCCATTAGTAAAAAATCTAATCAGGTACCAAGAAGAAAGGACTTAGATTGCTGTAGTTTTTCTCTCTACTGAAGCAGTTCCCATGTGTTGTGAGATTATTTGAAATGCCTCTAGCTGAACATTCTGCTCTCTGAGATAGCATTGGTTTGATCGATAGGTGAATAAAGCAGTCTCCTTGCCTACCCTATTGTGTATGTTTAAGAGAAGTTCCTATGTTTATTATTTAATTCAAGATTATTGACTTGGCCCTCTTGTTACCCAGGTTATTTATTGAGCTATAATAGTTTAGTACATGGGTGTCAAAGATTATATCTGCACATCTGAGTATTCACACAGCATTCACTTAACACCCTCAGACCTATCCCAGCATGCACTGAGTAAAACCAGGAATGGACTGTCTTTACCCATTCCAAAGTTCTCATCAGGAAACTGGAGCAGCAACTCCAGTTGTTCTTTTCAGACATTTGTGTTTTTGCTTTATATGCACAATGAAAATTGTTTGTAAAATCATGGGCACAGTTTGTACAATACTAAGATCGATGTCTGAAAAAATGACAATAATACATTCAGATACCTGGTTTCTGTGAAGCGGATCTTGAAATGGTAATGTTGTAAAGAGCCACAGGAGACTCGTTGAAGAGCCACTTGCAGCTCATGAGTCTCAGTCTGTCTCTGGACTTCAGTGTATAGATACATTTTTAAATGCAAGGTTAGCAGTGAATAAATGCAAGACCATCTAGGATATGTTCAAGGTCGAGACCCCTCACTTTGCTTATATAGTAGAGCAGTGGTAATCTGTGTTCTTAAGGAAAATATTACAAGACAGAACCAAGACTAAATTTAAGCAGCTGCACTTCGGGTTATTATGTAGGTGTAATTACAGTTTCTTAAGGGAGAGAGTTTGGTAATTTGTTCAGAGGTGTATGTATATATAGTTTATGATGGATGTAGTAGTCTGCCCAGCACTAGCTCTTTGAATATTGTGGATTAGTTAAGAACTCTGTCCCATGTTTTCATGTACTGGGGCTACAGAGATTCAAGAAAAAAATCTAGTCAAGATATTTATCAAGATAGATGGTAGTTTTCCATTCTTCCCATGCCTGTCTTTAAGACTAGGTATCAATTGAAATATTTATTCTCGGTTCTGACTTGTAATATTTTTCTTAAGAACTCAGATTGTCTCAGGACTTCAGTGTATAGATACATTTTAAAATGCAAAGTTAGTGCACTAAATGCAAGATGATCTATGATTTGTTCAAGAACGAGACCTCTCCTAGCTTTGCACATGAGCTGCAAGTGGCTCTTTAACGTGTCTCCTACGGCTCTTTTCAGCACATGTTAGTAAAACACTGTGTGATTTAATTATTAATCAACCTTAGTTATTAACCCATCAGGATGCTTTTACTGTATTATTAACCAGTTGTAGCTGATAAAATAATAGTCCTTCACCAGCCATTTTGCTGTGAGAATTTTAGATATACACCAAGTATTTCCTCTTTCTTACTGTTTAAATATGAATAGATATCACTATAGTATATGAAACAATGAATTCACACCACTGTTGCTCTTTTGGATACTGTTGATCACTAATTTAGCTCCTGAACCACTGAGGTCTGAATACCACAGTAATGGAATTTTGGCTGGATAATATTGCAGGGCCAGTATTTTCACAGGTATTTTGAGCTAAGTTCTGGGTTCTGTATGAAGCAAGTGAGAATCTGGAGCAGGAGAGGTTGTGTTATCATGGTTCCTAACATTTAGAAGTATCTCACTCAACATCTAGAACTGACAGTGTGCATCCACCTGCCGTGTGAGTCCCAAGACTGGATTAATATAAGAATATTGTGAGTTACATTGCATCAAGAATGTGAAGTAAGTTCTTGCTTTTGGTGAGACTGGAGTGACTCAGACTGATTGTTCTTGGTGTCTTCATTCTTCAGGTGGAAAGTGACTCTTTCGTCTCTGGATCTTGCCCACCATGATAACTACTAATCATGAACTGCCATAGGTAGTTTCTGTTTTAGCGCACACAGTCAGCCACACTCTAGCTTTGCTGTAGGAAGTGGAATAAGAAATCTTGATGGGTGGAGATTGCAGCCTAATTATGGACCAGCAATTACTTCCTCTGCTTTGGGGTCCAAGTGAACTTTTCCTATTGGTCTGAGGGGCCTTTTGTATTGGAAGCCCCCATGGGACTGGTACATTTGTAGGTGATTCTGAAGGAGAATACTATCCTGATAGTCCACTGTATCTGATAGAATTTAACTCTGGTTATCAACTATTGAACCAGGAGTTCTGAAATTTGATTTTCCTCAAATTCATCCACACAGATCACCACATTATAGAAAAAGCCTGTGATTGACAGAGCAAGGGGGAAGATGACTAGAGCACCAGCCTCATAAGTATCATTCAGACTGTGATCCTGGCCTAAAATGACACCACTTTTTCTATTTTCAAAAGACTACAAGTAGTGCGAATCACAATGATAACATTTAAAGAAGGAATCAAACAGTGGAATTTGTCACTCAGATTTTCAGGTAGTATAAACTGGCCATTGACTTCAATGGAGCTTCCCAGCTTTTACACCACTTGACGACTGGGTCTTAACAATCTGTATATTTATATATGAATGCTATCTCAAGAATAAATAAAAGTGAAACGTTTCTTCACAGAAAGCAAACACTTATTCGTCATGCTAAACATTCAAAAAGAGGCAAAACATTACATGGGGAAAAGATGCACAGAGAATCAAATTAAATAAAACTGCTGAAAGGAACCAGTAGCAGTCCAATATCCCAGTATACTGTGTGCCTTTTAAAATATAGATGTATATTGAGCTGATAGCATTAAAGAGATATTTCTACCATAACCTCTGAATCCCATTCCTGGTCAATGCACTGTATAATTGTTCCATTAAATACATACTGTCTATTAGCTTTATTGACCTCAGACTTAATATTTTATATTTGTCTTCATTAAACTGCCTTTTCCATTTCCACACCAACTAATCTAAAGAGATCGAACCCTTCAAAATCTGGCTGTAATATGCCTTAATAGCTGCTGTAATTTCAAATTATCATTGCTGAATTTGACATATTGCATTAAATAGTCTCATTAAAATGCTTAAATGTATTTTTCAAGGAAGACAGGCTCCCAAAGTAACTTTAGCGATAGTGACTAATAAAACCTATACCTTTCCAGCTGGATAAGTTGTTTGCTGCTGCTGCTTTCAAGTTATTTTACTGACTGTTCTAGCCCATACACATGTGTACCTCTATTGTTATTGCTATGGGGTATTTCACTAGTGTTGACATCCAGGTGGTTTGACTTGGAACTTGTATAACATTCTCTATACCCTGTAAGGTTTATATACATTCTTCCAGTCAGAGCATAAGTTGTCTTCCTGATCTAAATATCTGTGAGGACAGGGGAAGAGACTCAGGACGCCATCATTCTAGTCAATGAGGAACAAATGTATGCCCAACCGCTGGGTCTGTGAATTAGAGGAGACTATCCAGAGTATGAGCATAGCAGAGCCCAGTTCTGCAGGGACTCTCTGCTTGGCAAAGCGCAGGGGACAGGTGAGTGAGTGAGCCAGAGGAGCCACACACAGCTGCACATATGATCTGGAATGCCCACCAAAGGAGTATCTTAGGGACAAACAAGGCCATACTTGGTAGCAGAGGAATGTTTTCCCAATCATCATGGTATGGTCATGTGTCCCCTTCGGTCTTTGACATTCATCTGTGGATTAATACTGGCTTGTTTAAATATTTTTGTTTGTTTTATGTCAATAAATGACTATTTTTGCAACATACCAGACTTTGAATTTATTTAGCCAAGGACAGAGCTCTACATTTCTTTCACAGGCTTATGTGGTTCCAGCCTTGACCCTCTCTGCTTTTGTGGAAAGCATCTGCAGTGGAAAGATAAGTAGCTTTAGAAATGCAAGAGCTACCATTAAAAAAAGTCACATACTCCCCAGTAAAATGGGTTTTAAAAAGCCAGGAAAATTCAGCAAATTGTCCATAATTTCGTTGGAATGAGGCACTACTCAACATGAGTAAAGGTGGCAGAATAGGGTAGTAATTTAGCTGTTAGTGGTCTATTTTGCTACAGATTGTTTTGTGAGGGTTCTGTGACTAGAAAAATAAATATGCCTTTTACTGAAGATCATATATGTATCTTAGTATTCTTTGTTTTTAAAAGTTTGCCTATTCTGTGATTTATGCCTCAAACTCACCTTAGTAGTGAATTAAAAAAGATATTTCAATCTGTTACATAGTCACTTGCTTTCACCTTCAAAATAAGTATTTGGAAATGACCATCTAAATATCAGATTTTTATTTAAAATACCACATTGTAACTGTAACTCTATAATAGATAATTCTGGTATATTTGCAATTCTTTTCATAAATATAAACCAGCTTCCAGGAGTTAGATTAATTTAATAATCTGATCTGATGAGAGGGGCAGTATACTTACTTTATTTGCTGTACAAATAATAATACTCTGCAAAGTGTAGTCCAGAGAAGTCTGACTCAGTCACAGTTCTTTCCCTAAGATGCTTCCCCTTTTGTCTGTGGTAGAAGGTAAACATTTGTCAGTCTTTTCTGGGGGGATGTGGCTGCCTATGCACTCAGCCAGTGAAGTTGGTCAGTTCAGACATAAAGCTCCAGCCTTTTCCTACCCTTCCATGCCCATTTGCTCCTCAGGAGATGTATTGGATAAGCAGCCCCTGATCTCACTTTCTGTGGCTGGATTTACAGTCTGAGACTATAATCCTCACCAGACTGATCAAAGTCACTAAAAGCTAATCCTTAATTAACTGAAGTTCCCTCTCCCTTCCATTCCTTTTCTACTTCCAGTTTCAATAGCTGAGTGATAGATGACATACAAATGGAGACAGGACTAAGGCAGAGTGACCACATTGATTATATTGGGGTTCTTGATGGCAAGGGAAAATTTAAATGTTAGAGGCCTTTCTCTTCCCCTTCTTTCCTGGTTCTTCTCACGCAGACAGAAAGTGGAAGACCAGAAGTCCAAAGTGCAGGCAATGTAATGTTTATTGGGGTTATTTTCCAGCAAGTATGTCCATAATGCTGATGCTGCAGAGCCTTGTTTTCTAGTGTTCCCTCTGCTCCTCCTTCTTAGCAGGCATAATTATAACTGAAATGCACACCCTCAGTCCCACCCCTTACAATTTATAGCCCTGTTCTGTTTTGGTTGGAGGGGTCATGATTCTGGGGTCTTCATCTTTTGCAGCTCATGGGAGGGGGTCAAGAAGTGAGGTTACGCTGTGGTCCAGGACAGGCATTTCTTTGGCCTTTTAGTGTATTATATCTGTCCCGCAATCTCCTCTTGCCCCTCTTGACTGATTGCTTGACCTTGCCTTGAAATAGGAGTTGAGGCAGTCTTAAAGTGTACGCTCATATATTATATTCCCACCATACCCCAGTAATACTTTAACTGTTCTTACCGGTTCCCATTATACTAACAAACACATCTGGTTAGGCAGAAGCAACATGCATAATGTCTTTGTCCTTTCTTAACACATATTAGTAAGGATCCCTTTGTTCATATATAGCAGTAAAAATAAGTGCATCAAAAATCAAATGGGCAAACAAGACCCAAAATTTTATGTCAGGTGAAGATACTGGCCTGAATCCTACATTATCACTAGCACTGATTCCAATCAATAGTGTTATTTATGTATTCATTCTGAATTATACAAGATAGTGTTTCTCTTTCACTATGTTTCCCTGAACAAAACTAAGTTGAAGATAAAGATAGTCTAGCAAGGGTATAGATAAATAGGAGAGTAAAATACACAACATGATGATTCTGAAATATCAGGAATTTAAAAAATCCTAAAGCATCAGACTTTTGCAGCTACTAAATCCAATACATTTCCAATAGAGGCACTAAAGCTTTTGAAATCATTTGCTAAATTTGGATGTTGCTGCACAATGTTGTGATCTCAGTCTAGGCAAGCCAATGCTTTCATTTATTTTAATTACAATCCATTTTATCTCCAACATTTTTTATTGCTCCTTGTACTATACATTTGAATGGATTTATGTATGTGCATAATATGTTATCTAGCATTAGAATTTCTAGATCTCTGCTTTTGGAGATCCCCCTCATTTCATATATTTCAACTTTGAGGAAATAATCCTAGGTATTCTTATACAAATGCTTTTGGAAGTAGAACTTCCTCTCCATTGTTTTCAATGATTTCAAAAATTAAAATCACAATATGTTGCCTTGCATCTGTCACTTGGGAACCAACGATCCTGAAAACAGAATAATAGAACATAGAAGCATAGGACTGAAAGGGATCTCAATAGTTCATTGAGGACTATGTAATAATTAGAACATTCTGACAGATGTTTGTCTAAATTGTTCTTAAACCACCCCTGGGAAGGAGATTCCACAACCTCTCTACACAATTTGTTCCGGTGCTTAACTACTCTAACAATTAGGAGATCATGCTTGTATCTTCCTTGCTGTAATTTTACCCCGTTGCTTCTTGTCCTATCCTCTGAGGTTAAACAAGAGCAATTTTCACCCTGCTTCTTGTAACAACCTTTAATCTACTTGACAACTGTTATCATGTCGTGCCCTCCCACAAAGTCTTCTCTTCTCCGATGTTTTCAGACTTTCTTCATAGGTCATGGTTTTTTAGACCTTTAAGCTTGCTAGAATTTGAAGTGCTTCAAACTAAGAAATGCTTTATGCAGAACTCAATTTGAAACTGGAATTCCCTATTGTAACTGAACTAATAGACTTATGTTTGCTATTGGTAATTTCAACAGTAGTTTATTGTAAATATGAGTTCCCAGCAATAAATTATGTGCAATGAAGTGGTAGAGAGTAAATATGCTAAAAAAAGATCTAGAAAAGATTAATACAGTTGTCAAACATCTTGGAAGACAATTGCCAAATTGGTTGCATAAATAACCTTGACCCTAATAACTAGAATACTCATACTCTGGCTGGGAGCTTTTATTTCTCTGTCTCTGTGTATTTTGAACAATGGATTTAAACCTGTCTTTTAAAAGCATTCCCTTTCTGTGTTTTGATTCACTGTGCATCCCTTGTTATTTTAATGTCTGAGATGTCTTCCATGAGAAGAATATGGTTAGTGTTCAGCTTTATTAGCCAATGATCTTCAATGAAACCGCATGAATGAAAGAATAGGCTCACTAACCTCACATTCTGCACTGAATGCTTCAGGTGCAGGATGAGTACAAGTGAGACTGATAGAAAATCTGGCCTAATGAATATAGCAGAGAGATTTAAGTCCCAAGATCTTACAACTGATTCCTTTGGGCACAGCACATTACTCATTCCTCCCATTCACATCTAATTGTCAGGGGTTGGCATTGGAGGCGGGAGTGGGCAGCAAGGTTAATACTTTTGGTTGGAGAGTAGTTAGGTCAGATAACTCATCACTGGGCCTTAGGAAAACACACTCTTCTGGGCCCCTCTACTGGCCTGTTAAACTTGATGATCCCTTAGTGTGGATGCATTTATGTTAACCCTGGCTTGGCAAGCATCGCTGCCTAGTGCTTGATTAACCCAGCACATCTGGCGCCCTCTGCACAGATGTTGCTTAGTTAGCTATTTCCTATCCCGATCTATCAGAAATGGCTTCTACTGCATGGACACTACCCTGTTCTGCACCTTGTGTCTGTTCTATGTAAGACTTGGAAGGTTAATGTCCTGCTCTGTTCGGCACTTGTGAAGTTCTAGCTGCAGTACTGTATCCACCTCTGGGTATCAAGCTTTAGGAAGGATGTGGGCAAATTGGAGATAGACCAAAGGAGAGTAGCAAAAACGATAAAATCCAGATGAATTTGGCTCTGGGCTTCTACTGCACTGCCAAGTGGGTGATGTAGCAGCAGTTCCTCCTCTAGCTGCAGGAGCTTCAGTGTTACAGGAAGCAGGACAAGGATGAGGAAGAAGAGGAAGGCACTGGGCAGCTGATAGCACAGGGCTGGTTCCTGGAGCAGCTTCACATTTCACAGCACCGATCCTGGGCTCAGTTAACCAGCATGGATTGGTGGGCTGCAGTCCTAGAATGACCAGCAGTGGCAAAGTTCAGGATGGGGAAGGCAACCTTTGTGGAGCTCGGTGCTGATCTATCCCAGAGCTGCAGCAGCAATGTACCAACATATGATGCCTTGAGCCCCACAGGACTAATGGTGCCTGAAATATTTACATGTTGAAATCTTGGCAACTGCACCATAACACATTGTGATGAGACACTGATTTCAATACTTGTCTGTCTCTCTTATAACTACCACCGACGACACTAATGGAAAGTTATTCAGCTATCAGCTCAGACTCCAGCTGTCCCAACTATCTAGCAAGGAGATATCATTCCAATGGAGCAGAGGTGTCCCAGTGAAGCAGAATGTAAAGCCTATAAAATACATGCATGAAGTTGGTTCCTGGTATGACCACTTGATTTAAAAAGACATATTGCTTATCCTACCTTTGTTGCTTAGCACTCAATATGTCCAAGCACAAAAGTGTTTTGAAGACTCACAAAAAGGTGAATATTTGATTACCTCAAGCCCTTCCTGGTACTGACAATTGGTGTTCTTATTTTATACACCACTCCAAGTCCTTATCCTCAGAGCAATACTCTAAATTGATTTCTCATCACTTAAAACAGCTCCTGAACTTCTTTGACCAAAAACTTGTAAGAACAGCATTTGCCTCTGATAGCCATATGTAGGAAAGACATGAAAGCAGAAGTATTCAGCATAGCTAAGGCTTAAATTGCTACAGTGGCACAGCTGCAGCGCTCACTACAGGGAAGGGGAAAGATTTCCCTTCTCTCATTGCTGTCCTTAATCCACCTCCTTGGGAGGCATTAGCTAGGTCAATGGAAGAATTCTTCTGTCTACTTGGCACTGTCTACACCAGGGATTAGGTCAGCAAAGCTATGTTTCTCAGGGATGTGGGCTTTTCACATCCCTGAGAGATGTAGTAATGCTTGTGTAACTTTTTAGCAAAGACCATCCCTAATAACATTCACATAAATAAGTGGTGTGGATGCCAGAGATTTTGTTTTGGACCTGTCCTTAATTTTAATTTCCTTACAGCTTTACAGCTTCCTGTTTCCATCAAAAACTAATGGAGAGTGCAATATGGCTACAAACGCAGAACATAAAAGAAAATATTCAGAGTAACATTAAAATTACCCATTACAATTGAAAGGGCATCTTGTTTTTTTCATTAGTATGTCCAATGTGAAAAGACTGCTAAAATCTCTGGCTGCAGTAAAGTACTCTAAATTACAAAATAATTAATGACCACAAATTATGTTTGCCTGTGTTGCTTAATAATAATATTATTAGCAATGCCTCTCTCAGGTTCCAAAGATCACAGAACTACTGAACATTTATAGGAGATAGCAGTTAGAACATAACTTCTAAATAGCAGGCCTATCGACTAGTAATAATGGCAGTCATTTTTAGAGTTGTCAGATATACATATTCTGTCATTTTAAAAAGTCTGTGAGGGATATAAACAGCAAACTGCCACATTATTACAGTAAAACTCCATTAGTCTGGCATCCAATGCTCCGGGACTCCTGATGGTCCGGCACCATCAGGAACCCGGAAGTGCTGGGGCAGCCGGACAGGCTTCCCCTATTCAGCTGCTGCTGAAACTGACCAGCAGCTGAATCGGGGAAGCCGGGAGCAGAGCAGCTGGGGTGCTGCCGGGTTGGTCTGGTAGTGCTGCCCCTCGGGGCTGCGGGACCAACCCGGCAGCACCCCATCTGCTCTTGGGGACACCTGGGGAAGAGCAGCTGGAGTGCTGCCGGGTTGATCCAGTAGCGCCAAAGGACGGCAATGCGGGACCAACCCGTCAGGACCCCAGCTGCTCTGCCCCAGGGGTCTCCAGGTCAGCCACTGCTGAAACAGATCAGCGGCTGATTCCAGGAAGCCCCGGGCAGAGCAGCTCTGCCCCGGGCTGCCTGGAATCAGCCGCTGTTCTGTTTCAGCAGCGGCTGAATCAGGGATCCCTGGGGCAGAAGCAGCTGAGGTCCTGCCGGATTGGTCCCGCATTGCCGTCCTTTGGCGCTGCGGGACCAACCTGGCAGCACTCCAGCTGCTCTGCCCCAGGCGTCCCCAAGAGCAGCTGGAGTGCTGCCGGGTTGGCCCCACAGCCCGAGGGGCAGCGCTACGGGACCAACCGGGCAGTACCCCAGCTGCTCTGTCCCAGGCATCCCCAAGAGCAGCTGGAGTGCTACTGGGTTGGTGCCATAGCGCCGCCGCTCAGCGCTGCGGGACCAACCCAGCAGCACCCCAGCTGCTCTATTGCAGGCATCCCCGATTCAGCTGCTGCTGAAACTGACCAGCAGCGGCTGAATCAGGGACTCCTGGGGCAGAGCCTGACTATCGTAAGGGGGGGGCTATGAGGGGTCTGGGGTGGCATCCCCTCCCACCCCACTCCAGACCCCTCATAGCCCCTCCTTCTGATAGTCCGGCATATCTGATAATCCTGCACCCCCTGGGTCCTAAAGGTGCCGGATTATTGGAAGTTTACTGTACCTGTATAATATTGTTGACATAAGATTGGAATAAACTCATATTAGGCAAACTGTAGTATTTGAGCACATGTACAATATTTCAAGTTCCATCTTTTCTCCTACCTTTCCTGGATTTGTTTACTAAATTTTTTCAACATTCTGATCATGTCCCCATGAACTGTAATTAAACATCTTATAGTTTGTGACATTTTACTACCTGATAACTTAAAGTGCAGTATTTTAAACAAGCCACCAAACACTGAGAATTCTTAACAGTGAAAGAAACAGAGCAAATGAGTTGTAAAGACACAACTTGAAAACAGCACTTTAGAACTCTAAAACCTTAGATGTAGAAATAGGGCACTGCAATTTATTTCCATTTCTGTCTAGCTTGCATAACAGGCCTTAAAGAAATTAGTACAAAGCACAAAATTACACCAAAAGAAGGCTCTGCATTAAAAATCTGCTAGGAAGGTTTTTAAATTTTTCCCATGGATCAGTACAAGTGTAAAATCCATAATACAGAAATCTGCAGAAATGGTTTTCATCTTGTGCAGTGTTCTAAATAAGGAATGTGTGCATAGTGTAATTTCTACCCTACAAGGGAAAATATACATGCAATATAGTTTGACTTCTTTTTTTATTTTGGCCCTTGGCAACTAATCTAGCCATAATTGTAACTATACAGCCACTCAGGATCTTACATCCCTTGGTTGTTAAATTCTTTTGTAAAGGGTAGCAGTAGCATATGGGCTCTGTGAATCACCTCTGGAGATGATGCCAATTAGAGACAAGGAGAGTGAGGTAATATCTTTTATTGGACCAACTTCTGTTGGTGAGAAAGACAAGCTTTCAAGCCACACAGAGCTCTTCTTCAGGTCAGGGAAAGGTATTCCCAATGTCACAGATTAATGCAAGGTGGAACAGATTCTTTAGCAGCAACGAGTAATCCTGTGGCACCTCAAAAACTAACAAATATAGAGTATCGTGAGCATTCATGGTACTCCTTTGAAATTGTTTAGCATAAATATTTAATAGTATGCCTGTGGGTATTCTGTGCCACTAGCATAGTGCAGAATTTTGCAAAAATTAATCTTGTGCGCACAGAATTTTGTTTCCCCAACACAAATGGACTGCAACACTTCTAGCCACCACTAGGGGCTGGAGGACACTGCAGAGCCTAGTTCACACATAGGAGACACTGCTTAGGGGAGGAGAAGGAAGCTAAAGCGTTCCTGACAGCTGAGGGAAGGAGAAGGCAGCACACTGGGCACTTCATGCAAGCCTGGGACCAAGCATCAGACTATTTCTCCCTCTGGATCTCTGGGCTCTGGGAGGGAGAGGAGGCTGATGTATGGACTGGGGTGCATGGCTGCAATTTGGGAAGCCAGAGGGGAAGTTATCTGAGCAAAGGGGGCCCTGCAGCTGGGCTCTGAGGGATGGGATTTAGATGTATTGGCTGTGGGGGGGCTCTGCAACTGGGCATTGGAGCAGAGGGATTGTGGGTGTCTGGTCGCCACACTCCTGGCTGGGCTCTGTGGAGGGAGGGAAGGGGACAAAGAAACAGGCACTGGATTGTCATAGGGGCTTCTGAAATCTCTACTCCCAGGGGATTTTCTTGTGTGTCTCTAATGTTACAGACACAGTTGCTGACTGGTACTTTGAAATACATTTCAAAAAACCTGCCGAAATAGGTATGATTATGTATTGTTGTTCTGACAAAATGTGCAGAATTTTACAGAATTTTAAATTTTTGGTACAGTATTTTTAATTTGGGGGGACAAAATGCCCCATCAGTATAATTGATAGCATAGGTGCCAACTCCATGGATGTGCTGGTGCTGGAAGTCCCATAGGGAAAAATTAGTGGGTGCTCAACTCCCACTGGCAGCTGAGTTCCTCCCTTGGCCCTCCTCCACCTCTCCCACTAGTGGCCACACAGATCTATGGCTGTTTTATGGCATTCAGTGGCTCTGAGAGGGAAGGGAAGGATTGAGGATGTGGTGCAGGGGAAAAGGCAGGGTGGGATGGGGATTTGAGGGTAGGGGATAGAGTGGTGGCACTGGGTCAAAGCGGGGATCAAGCAGGCCCCTGGCTAGAGCAGCAGTCAGCACCTATGATTAATAGTAGTTAAATAGATCATTAGCATTTAGATAAATAGATAATCAGCACTTACGCATCCGAATGCTGTTATTTAAACAACCCATGACTTCAGTGGAGTTAACCTTGTGTAAATGAGACCCAAAATTTGACCCACAGTGTGTGAAAGCCTGACTAAAGAGACATATTTAGAACTGCTACTGCTACTGGAAATACTACTGGATATATACAAAAAACTATTCTCGGCCATTTTAAGCAAATTCTACAAGAGATGTTGTATATTCTTTTCTTTTATCCCTATTATGACTCAAGAGACATGATTGTCTGGCAGTTTCCTCTTTGTGATGTTACATTTTGAAACGTACAGAATACACTTCTGGCTGTGAGAAAGTGAACTATAATCGCATTTTGAGTGAGAATAAGCTTCAGAGAGCAAGAATTGTTGAGATTTTTTAGTTCAAGGTCTAGTCTTCATTTTCTTGGAAAGAACCCAAGATTATTCTTCAGTTAGTTGGTAAGCATTTCATTAGGTTTGTTCAGTAAGTTAAATGGTGAGACTTGTTTATAACTTTCTTTTCTATTTGTATGCTGATGAACTCAATTTGGAAAGAAAATATGGGCTCAGATCCTTAATGGTATTTAGGCAACTCTACCACATGTTTGCAATATAATCTGGTTTCTTGAGAGCATTTATGAGCCATGATGAATCACTACAATCTACCCTAAATTCTGAATTTGAATAGAGGGATCCAAATTAGGTCCAGTCAGATCGGAACCCTTTGGCTCAGACCCATCTTCGGTTCTGAAGTGGAATGAGAATAAATAAGCTACAAACAGAGCCATGCAAAAATAGAAGGCTGCTGGTAATAGCAGTCCTGGGTGGTATATGTTGTAGCAAGAATCAGTCCCAAATCTCCTGAATCCCACGACAGTGCCCTAATGACTAGCTCATTCTTCCCCAACAGGAATTATGTATTTTAAGGTAAAATGTTTTAGAAGTGTATTATGTTGTGACCTTTTAATTAGTGTTTACTACTCTGATGCAGAATTATGGTACCCTATTCAGTCTATATGGATTTATTGAATAAATATTATGGGACTACAATGTCCAGACAAAATATCAATAGAACTGTAGAATGGAAAACTTTAGGCAAACAAACTTTTAAAACTAAAGTTAAGGTGCATTTTAGAGATACTTTCATAAAATCCCTTCCATCCTTATTAGTGTCCACGCTTTCTGTAGTGACACTTTCAGCTAACTTTTAAGGATTGGTTGACTATTTGAAAAAGAATTGTTTCCTCAAATGATTATGGAGAGTACAAATGACTAGTAGAGCAAGTGATGTTTTATGTGTAACCAGACAGATTCCTCTCTTAAAACAGTAATCTTAAATGGGGTAGAAATATAGCTTTAAAAAACTTCTGCAATGCAATCCAAAATCAAGCAGAATTTGTCTAGTTTGGGATTCATTGCAAACTTGAAACTCAGACCAGATTGGTTGAGGATTATAAAATATTTGGTAAATCTGAGCTGAGATTTGAGCAAGCCTTGGTTATGCTTTGAGCAACTCTAGATCAAATTCAGGTTTCAATGGAGTAGCACATGAAACTTGGGCTATGTCTAAACTACATTAGTCTTTCGAAAGAGGAATGTAAATGAAGTCGATCAAAAATGCAAATGAAGTGTGGATTTACAAATCTTGTGCATCATTTGCATAATTGTGTGAGAGCACTTTTTTGAAAAAGGGATTTTCGAAAAAGAAACCACAGTCTAGACAGGGTTCTTTCGGAAAAAAACCCACCCTTTTTTGAAAGAACCCATATTCCTGAAAATATGCGGTGTATGGGTTCTTTCAAAAAAGGGTTTGTTTTTTTAAAGAACCCCCTCTAGATTGCAGTTTCTTTTTAGAAAAAGCACCCTCACGCGATTATGCATATGAAGTGCAAGATTTGTAAATCCACTCTTCATTTACATTTTCGATCGGCTTTATTTACATTCCTCTATCAAAAGAGGAATATAGTTTAGACATGCCCAGTGATTCTATTTTGCTTTTGACTCCAAAATCACAAAATTTTATCTTCTGGTTTTCTATATTCATAGAGGTTGTGAATCCATGAGAACTGACTCCTACCTCACACTTGATAAGGGAAGTGTGATGTTCTGTTCAGGCCACTCAGAACTCTATATCACTCCTCACCTCAGCAAGTGAAAGGATCCACTTTTCTGTAACTAGACTGTGTCAGTTCCTTGGGCAATACCCTGTTTCAATAGCAAGCTCCTTGAGACTCTACCAGTCTAAAGCATGACTTGCAGGCATAATACAGGACCCCAATTCCTGAGTTCCCTTTGAGAGTTCTCTTTGTGGTGTCCAGTCTTTCTTACTAAACACTCACAGAAATTGCTAAGTTCTCAGCCTCCAAAGTAACAGAACACACACCATTCTGTTAGCTGACTTGAGCACTTACATATAGGCTATGTCTAGACTACAAAGATAAATTGGAAAAAGAAACGCAATTTGCAGTAGGCAAATTGAATATCTTTTTCCGATTTACTTCCGAAAGAGGCTTTTCCAAAATTTGGCCCATCTAATTTTGGGAAAAAACCCTCTTTTGGAACATCCCTTTTTCCTTGTAAAATGAGGTTTACAGGGTTGCTGACAAAACACATCTGCTTTTAGGACATTTTTTCGGAAAAGCGGACATGTTCCTTGGACATTGCAGAGCTTTTCTGAATACCAGAGGTAACCCGGAAAAGCTCTGCAATCTAGACGTACCCTTACTCCAATATAACAGTATTGAGAGGGTGGGTAATAAATGTAGACGCAGTTTACCAGGATTAAACCTTGGTTGGCCACCTGTACTATATTTACCTGCATATCTACAGCTATAGCCGCTCGCAGCACCTGTTGGCCATTGATCACCGTTCCTAGCTAATGGGAGTTGTGGGAAATGATGTCCCCATCCACGCCACTTCTCACAGCTCCTATTGGTTAGGAACGTGGATCTGTAGCCAGCAGTAGCTACAAATGGCCATGCCTGTGGACACGCAGGTAAATAAAGTGCCACCAGCTCACTGGAGCTAACCCTGACAAACTGCATCTGGCCCTCAGGCCACTTATTGCACACTCGTGGTTTATAGAAAAACTAAGAATACATTTATTAATAAACAGATTTAAGTGATACTAAACAGGGGCGGGAAAAGCCAGGTATTGTTACAAATCTTTGTCTTAGGCAATTTATCACCTATAGTTAGTTGCCGGGGAAATCAAACCATGTGGTTGACGCTGCCATCTTTCACAGATCCCAAGAGCTCTGGTCCCTTTTATTCCTCAAGTGACGGCTAACACAAATGGCTTTTTGCTCTGCTTACATTTTCCAAAGTGTATTGTCTCTGCCTAGAGAACAAGGAAGATTTCCTCGGGTGCAGACTCTGCCCCCAACATGCTCACTAAATTCTCTACTCTGCTGCTTCTAGCCTGATGGATATTTACCTTATATGTAAGTGTACTATCATTGTTTTTTGCCTGTAGGAAAGCTAGTCAGATGAGTAAATACACATTCCTTTATCTAGGAGAGGCTAGATGTATGCATTGCCTCCAAAATACATTTTAAACATATATTCTAACACACACTCATGGCACTTTGTACAGAAACTATAGATGCATCATGCAATGATTTTCAGGAAGACATGTCACCAGTTATATATGATATCTTACAAGACACCTTTCAGATACATATTATGACAAAAATGTTGGGAGTAGTGAGTGTCTCAGGCCAGATATGAGTTACAGTATGGTGGGCAGGCTACTAATCGGTATTAAGAAAGTCTTAGGGTCACAAGGGGTTTGTAGATTTAAGGCCAGATGGGACCATTATAATCATCTAATTTGACCTATCAAATATCAGCTAGTAATTTCTGAATCAAGACCAGTATTTTATGAAAATCCCTGTAAAATGAAATAATACTTAGAACGGTTACCTCATATAACAAAGATGGCAGTACCCATTATCAATGGCCTGGGTCTGATTCTCATTTCATTCATACTAGTTTTGCATCAGGGTAACTCCATTGACTTCAAAGGAGCTAAATTACTTCTGATTAGTGGAAAGACTCACATTGAAGACAGTGACCTTTGGATCAGGCCTTTTCTACGAATAAAAGTCAAGCAAGTCGTGTGTTATATCTTACATTTACTCAGAGCTGAATGTCAGTTATATGGCCCTTTGTCAAGAATATTTTTTCTCCTGAAACAAAATTGAAAAACACAATAGGCAAGAAAATAACATATATTTCATGATGTTAAAAGCATTTCAGCATTTCACTGCCATCTTAACATTTTGAATCTGCCAGACTGACTTTTACACATGAGAACACTATTCCTAATGTTGCGGGCACTTTTTGCCAGGTACTGTGATTGCTTTCCATAATTCAGTGGGGGGCTGCACACAGGTGTGCACTGTTTCCCCAATCTTGCAATCAGATTCATCCAAGCAGAAGCTGTGCAAGTTAGCATGTCAGTTTCATAACCAGATTGTACTTACTTTGCACCTTGTTTAAATTTGTATAGATTTCTTCTGCAGAGTGTATTACATTTGGAACACTAAGAACAGATCTGCTGCAAGGACTATTTGAACTGACTTACCCTGGATCTGTTAAGATAGCACACCTGTGCTACATAAGACAATAATCCAGTGTTTATTAGAAGTGTTAGTGGCTGATAAAGATTTAAAAAGCTGCAAAACGTGTTTGAGGCACAGAAAAGTCTCAATAGTTATTTTCAAAAGAGAAAGGCATTATCAATCACAACATTTTTTTTCTGTTTGTGAAGCTGAAGGCTCACAGGTGCTATGGAGCACTACACTGATTGAATGCTGTTACCAAGGAAATTTAGGATGCAGATTCCAGATGTTCCCTGAGTGAAAATAATGATTTTGACCTATGTATGATCTGTTTTATAAATATACTTTAAACAGTATAGGTCCTACAAATGGAGTGTTGAATTATTTGATTTACAAGATACGTAAATTCTAGCATGCACAAAAAAACTATTGTAAGGCAGGTTAGTGGGTCTCATGAAAAAGGGAGCCAAGCTTGTTGTGGGAAGTTGAGAAATGGGTACTACAGAAGTGTGATCACCTCAGCAATGGCATGGAGCCTTCTGATTGGACAAACCCTGAGCGATAGACAACTAAGTCAATTGGAGGGAGAATGAGAGGAAGACAGCTCTGCCTGAGGGAGTGTGAATAATCCTCTGACTGTCTCTCCCCACCTGAGGGTATGTCTACACTACCCTCCTAATTCGACCTAGGAGGGTAATGTAGGCATACCGCACTTGCAAATGAAACCCGGGATTTGAATTTCCCGGGCTTCATTTGCATAAGCCGGGCGCCGCCATTTTTAAATCCTGGCTAGTTCGAACCCCGTGCCGCGCGACTACACGCAGCACGGAGTAGCTAGTTCGGATTAGGCTTCCTAATCCGAACTGGCTGTACTCCTCATGGAAGAGGGGTTGCAATGGACTCTACCAACCAAAGGCCCTCTGTCAGTTCTTCCCCCTATTCCACGAGATTTTTTATTTTTTTCAAGGAAAATGTCAAAATTTGCTGCAGAGAATAGGAAAGAGGGGAAAAGATTTGAAGTCATTGTATAGTCCAGCCCTATCTTCTCACTCTGACAGTAGATTAATTCCAGGAAGCCATTACTCAGAGCATAGAACAAGCGGTAGGCCTGGGAGCTGGAACTGACAGTTTCAGAGATTAAAACTTTTCAGGGCTAAAACTGACCTCTGGACTTACGGGAGAATTTGAGGCATAGTTGGATAATGCTCTTCAGATGGATCAGGTCATCCAAGGACAGTCACTCAGAGGTAACTGAGGCTGCACACCTCTCAACCTTGGAGGGTGTGTTTGGAAGCACTGGAAATAAAGTGGTTGTTATATTACAATTTCACACCACCAGCAGGAATCTAAAGAAAAGCTATTTTAGTATCTGGCACAGATGGAATGACTCCTGCAGAGGGCCCAGGACTGGGAGTTTCAGGGAGCAATTTGGATCACTTCAGACTAGAGCAAATTTTAAAGGAACTGGTCTGATGTTGTTCCAGGTGTGATTAGAGGACAGAAAGGAAAAATACCCATATTTTACTACACTGCTGAGAGAGATTAGCGAGTGGGAAATTCAGAACTCTTAAGATAACGCTTCCTGAGGAACTAAAATGAGACTGCGTATGTTGGACTCCAGTCAACATAATACCACTCCTGAAAGTGACCATAGGATGAATCAGATAGCTGAGCTGCAAGAGAAACTAGCTGTCCTGAAAGTGAAACAGCACTCTGCAGCATCCCTCCAACAAATGACAGGAGGTTAAGGATCTCAGCCCTCAAAGCAAATGTGAGAGGGACAACTGTGCCTGAGAAGTAGGGGTCAAAAATGACAGGACCTGGTGAAATCCTGCTTCTTGAATCCCAAGTGTTTCTGCTATTGGTGTAAAGAAGATTGGCACTAACTACAAGGATTTTTGAATCCTGTAAATATAATTCCTCAGCTTTTCTGCTGTAAGGGCTTTCTATCTCAGTAAGATTGTAGGAACTTCAGAGGGACCAGGTAAGAGAGCACTCTGGGACCTGTACCTATCTTCTTTCCTACTACCTTTAAGTTGTGAAAACTGATTGTTGCCTCCATGAACACAGGTTTGCCAGAAGAACTGTGTGAACTGAAGCCTGAGGTTGGAGTGACTGTAGAAGGACTAGCATGTACAGCTGTTCTAGACAGTGGCTATCAGGTCACTATTATGTACTATTTTAACAATAACAACTGCTCCTGGAATCCAGAACAGAGTTGTACTGTGTTTGGAAGTATATCAAGTAAAACAGAAGAGTGAGACCAGTGTGTATTTAGAAGACCAGTGGGAACAGTCAAACTATGGCACTGACCTCCAGTTACTGTTACTGCTATGTCAACCCATTTAGTGGATAGAATTGCTCAAGTGGATCAGAAACACACTAGACAGTTAATCCTGGGTGAAGCCCAAAGTACAGATGTACTGCTGAGCAGATTAATGGTTAAGAAAAGTGTAGCCAAAACCTCATCATGTACTGAATCTCAATAAATCTATCCATGGCTAATGAAACTGAGCACCCAATCACTATCCCTTGAAGGATTATGTTAGCACAGGAATACACAGATGAAACAATGGGCCATACTGCTTCCAACAGGAAGATCATACCCATATTTGACCCAGAGAAGTTGAGCCTTGGGTATTCCCATGATTCCTCTAGAGTGGAAGAAGAGCTTGAAACAGAAGCTAACACAAATAGCCCAAGTGTTCTCTACTTATGAGTAGGAAATGGGCTGTGCCAAGGGAGTCAAACATCACATCTAGCTGCATAATGATATGGCTTTCCCTGAACGACCCAGGATTCTAGCAGAAACTAATCCAGGAATTGAAGTCCACAGGAATCATCAGGAATTCTAAAAGTCCTTATACCTGCCAAATTGTTGTGGCCAGGGAAAAGAATGGGATGTGTGTGTGTGTCTAGATGATCATACTTTGAATAGATATACAATTCCTGGCCAATATACCACCCCAAGGGTTGACAATACCTTACGTTACCTAACAGAAAGTTGCTGATTTTCTGTTTTGGATATGAAAAGCAGATACTTTCAGCTAAGGCACCAGCTGATATGGAAAAGACAACCATCATCTGTCCGTTCAGATTCTCTGAATTTCTAAAAATGCATGAGGGTATATCTGGGGTCCTAGCCAAATTGTATAGCTTATTGGAGTGGATGGTTGGCTACATGAACCTTCTGGAAGACCTGGTGTATCTGGGTGACTTGATAGTATTCTGTCACTTTGGAAAAGCATGAAGAGTACTTGTTGAAAATGTTGGACTGCTGCTGAAACAACGGTTGAAACTATCTCTAGACAAGTGCCAATTCTGTCAGGAAAACATGTAGTATGTTGGGCACATAATCTCTCAAGCTCGATTTGCTATGGATTTGGATAAGCAGAGAGCACTGAGGACATGGCCAAGACCCAGAACTTTGAAAGAATTCCAGAATTTCTTGGGAGTCTACAATTAATATAGATGAGGTATAGATGAATTTTTTGTTCTTTGGCAACTCTTAAATGAACTCATTATTGGCAGAATATTCCTCTACATATCCCCATTAGAAAAAGTCAGGATCTGCATCCAGATGGCAACTATTACAGAATAAAAGAAGCCTCTGGAAATTGGTGAGCTCTGAATTTTGAGAATGCTTGTTGAATGTCAATAAATATACTGACACAAGCACCTGTGTTAGCTTATGCTGATACTAAAATCTGTGTCTAGTACACACTGATGCTAACAACTAGGAATAGCCCTCTGCCAAGAATATCCAGGAGACCCATTCTCTACTCTAGCAGGAATCTAGTATAAGCAGAGAACTAGCCAGCTCACAAACTAGAGTTCTTAGCATTAAAATTGGCAGTGACTGAGAAATTCCATGGTTAACTCTGTTGGGCACCTGTCCATATACTGACCTGGAGTAGCCATTACAGGGAAGCTCTAGCTGTGCCCTTGTATTCCTGGGTTATAGCTTCCATACTCTGCTGATCTTTGGAGATGGTATATGTACAGTGTGCTGAGCAGTAGGACCTGTGAAAGGTTCAAGATGCAATCATCAGAGATTTTATTGGCAGAAATTAAAGACAATTTTTCAAAGACTTATGATTTAACGACTGTGACGAGGCAGCCGGTCTCATCCCGCTGCCCCGCACTGTCAGGAGCGGCGGGGGAGCTGTGGGGGAGCCCGAGACCGCTCCGCCCGCTGCGGATATGGCCGTGGCGGTGGGGCCACAGCCCAGACCGGCGCACTTAGATGACGTCACCCGTGACGTCATCCCGGGACTCCCGGGGGGCCGGGTGACGCAGCCGGGGGCGGAGCCTAGAGGGGACGTGGAATGGCGGCCCTTTCAAAAGGGCCAGGAGGGACAGGAGTCGGGGGGAAAACCAGAGGAGCCGAAAACCCCTGTGGAGGCCCAGAGGCGGCAGCGTGCGGTGAGTCTCTCGCTGCGATGGGGGGTTGACTGACCCGAACCGGGGAGAGAAGGCCCAGGGCAGGGCCGCGGACCCCGTGAATGGAGGGTTAAGGGGTCTCAACCCCCTCCATTGGCAAGGGAGAGCTTCCCCTGCCTTAGGACCCTGGGCTGGGACTCGGAGAGAGGGAGGGCCCGAGTCCCCTCCCCGGTCCCCCCCCATGCGACCCACCTTGTGACTGGCCCCTGCCGCTATACCAAAAGGCGGGTCAGTGATCCCTCGGTACGAGGGGACTTTATTGCCCCCCCCCCCCCCGAACTTGGGCGGGGTGCAAGAGACCAGTCCATTACAACCACATATTTGGGGGAATTTTCATAGGGATGGCATACTCCAGAGAAAAAGTCAATCCATCCTAACTAATTTCAAGTGACTTCTCCAAAGCATGAGTGTGCTAGTACTTTTCAAATAAATGATCACCAGAATATTTTAATATGGGCAAAAATGTATTTTCCCTAGTCCTGTTCTCAGAAACAGCTGAACTGTTCTGACTGGATTTTTCACAAAATGAATGAACGAACTGACCAAAAACATCAATCTAAGGCAGACTGTTGGCATAGAAAATGTCACTCCAAACAGTTAAAGACTGGCAGACATAAACAACTAAAAATGGGACGTGTCAGGCAAACAATATATGCTGCTGCTCACTAGCCCTGTCTATAATTAAGGCCTTAAGAAATTAATTACCCTATCCAGGTAATTTTTCTCCCCAAGCATAATTGGAAACCAGGTCATTTATAGACTGCTATAAATGTGGTCTGTAAAAGTCCTTGTGGTGTCAGATTTATACTAGACTAACTAGAGCCATAAAACCATATATCTATCAAGCATTAACAAAAAAAAAGAACACTTGTAGATGTGAATTTATATTTTTTTCCCAAGCCCTCCCTCCTGCCTCCTTTCTCTGTCATTATAGACAGGACCACTATTCTCCCTGCCAATCAGGCCCATAATCTACGCAATATCTCCAACTCAGGCCTCTCTCTAGAGTCTCACATGCAGACTCTATCTGAATCTGGCTGATTTTTCCTGTTCAGCATCTCTGGCCTTTCATTTCCAAACAAAAAGCTAAAACTCATAACCAATACCTCATTGTCTTGTAGCTCAACTACTGTAACCTTTTCCTTTCCAGCCATAACAATGTAATCTTTCCCTACTTACATCCACTCAAAACGTTGTTGAAAAGGTAATTTCCTTGTCCTTGACCTCATCACCCTTCTTTCTGTATCCCTCCATAGC
Organism: Pelodiscus sinensis; assembly: GCF_049634645.1. Taxonomy (NCBI): domain Eukaryota; kingdom Metazoa; phylum Chordata; order Testudines; family Trionychidae; genus Pelodiscus; species Pelodiscus sinensis. The sequence goes on along the minus strand of NC_134714.1, from coordinate 45,898,344 downwards.
TCCCCCATCACATAAAACAAACTATTTGCCTTCATTTTTAAAGTCCCTTTACAGGCCGTTGCTCTCTTTCTTTCATATGCTAGTGTGATATCACTTTGCCAATGGTGTCAGCCATCTTCACCTCCTTCTTCAGTTTTCATACAGGCACTTCTGTGTTTTCTCCCATGCTGTTCCTTTAGCCTGAGAATAGTTCTCTATAAACATCCATACATCTACTTCCTTATCTTCAGTCAATTCCCTCTTTAAAACTCTCCTGGGCTACGATGCTCACAAAACACTTGAAAATGGATATGCAGTCAGTTTGCTGAAACTATTTCCAACCTTGCTGACCAACACTGTCATATTGTTTCCTTCTACCCTGCTCCCGCAACGCAATCTGTTTATTGTATCAGCCTGCTGTAGTCACCTCTTGCCTTATACTTAGATTATCACATGAGGCAGGAACAGTCTTTTCATTATGAATGTGTACAGTACACAGTGACCCATGATGTGGGCTAGTAGGCACTACCAAAATGCAAATATATATTAATTATTATATTTTAAAATGCATCTATTTGAGATGGGCCCAAAATTCAGATGCACATCCGGTTTTAAAATTCCTAAATGTTTGGATATGCTCCGTCTAGGAGATTTTATTCCAAACCATCTCTATCCTGATATAAAGTGCATTTAAGTCAATGGTTGTCTTTTCACTAGTTTCAGTGAATTTTGATTGAGATGCTATGTGAATATTCAGTCCGATGGCACATCAAAACACCTGTATTTTGCTTTGGACATTGATATTTGAAAAGGTCATTTTGAAAGAGTCTTTGAGCTGATGATTAGAAGCCAAAGGGGCTAAAATAATAAAAGATCATCCTAGAAAAAGCCTATTATGCATTTAAATGTAATGCCACAAAGGAATTCACATTCTCTGGAAATAGCACATAAGATTTGAAAATATATTTTAAGCAGCACTTTATGCTTTTACAAATATATTTCGGATGGTTTTTATTAATAGATGTCTTTAACATCAATGAGTCAATCATGAATAAAATGAACCAAGATAATTTTTTCTTGGTGATTACTGGAAATGGATGCTTTCAATCCTTCCAAGCTATTATGTATAAGGAGACAAAGGGATATGTCTCATATCAAAGACCTGCTGAAAGACTCATCAGAGCCAAGTACACATATTTTTCTTTACATATAAAGCCATGATAAGATAAATAGGAATCCTTTCCACCTATGACATACTCTTTACCCTCCACCCAAATCCAAACAAACCACAAGAGTATGGAATTTGCATTGTCCATATATCTAGAATACAATAGCCATTAATATGGAGCAATACTTCGGCCATAGACCAAATGGACAGATTCAGATTGGTCTTTTGCATGCATTTAAAATTAAAAGTTCGAAGTTCTACTGCTATATTATGTGGATACAGAGGAAAAGAACATTTAGAATTCTCTGCCCAATAACAAATCCCAGCAAAGGTGAAAATCCCCTTGAAACAGCTCTTAAGATCTTGATTAAATCACTTCTCTCTTTAAAAAGAGACCTGAAACATTTGTCTTCAGGCAACTGCACAAGAACTGTATGGAACAGTGACTAATTTTTAGTTTAGATGCTGCCAACTGACACTCAGTTGTGAGTATTGATTGGAATCATCACCATGCACAGTAGCTAATTGTGCAAAATTGTTTATAAACCAAGTTTCAGAGAGAAATTTTTAATTTGCCAAACCATATTTTGGACAGCGTTGGGCACTGAACAAGCTATAGAAGTTATATCATTTCCTTTTCTGTATGATAAAGACACACAAGTCTGTAATTCCAGCAGGCCATGTCCTTAAGAATTAAAATTGGTTTTCACAACACTTGCAAAAGATGCAGTGAGTCATAGCTTCATCCAGGAAGATGTTTGGTTTCCTCTCCCTTTGGAAAGAAATGTCACAGATGTGGCAAGAAAATTATGTCACGGCAAATTGCTCATTCCAGATGACAGAATTCTAACCTGAGATAAAGAAAGGAAAATCCATCTGCTGTAGACAAACCAGATATACAACACAATAATACTGACTTGGAGGTAGCAGGTTATATCTAAATTAGGGTTCTCAAACTTCATTGCACCTCAATCGCCTTCTTGCAAGAAAAATTACTTACATAACCCCAGGAGGTAGGTCTGAAGCCTGAGTCCAATCAAGCCCTGCCACCTTGTAGGGAGGGAATACTAAACCCAAAGCATGAGTTCCACTGCTCTTGGCAAGTAGGGCAAAGCTAAAGCCTAAAAACTTCGGCCCCCAGTGGTGGGGCTTGGGTTTGAGCCCTAAGGAGTTGAACACCAGCACTGGCAACCTCATTAAGGTAGGGTTACAACCCATTTTGGAGTCCTGACCCACAGTTTGAGAACCCCTGATCTAAATGCTTGGAAGTGAGTTATAACCAGTCAAAAGCACCAAATCCTGTAAGGTGAACTGTGAGAGCAAATGAGATTTCTTCAGGCTTACCAGGAACCTTTTCTGCAATATGCTCATGTGTTGGAAGAATGCACAGAGAAGCTACACAGAAGTAATGGGAAGCCAAAGTGAAGAAGTAGGAACATACAGCAATGAAACAAAAGTCCAGGTTCAAGACATTCCACAATGAAAATAAAATGCTTTAAAACAATTAAAGGCATAGCAATAAACTGCTGGATTTACAAAAGGGCAAAACAGAAAAGTGGCAAGCCATATAGAGATTGAGTACAAGTAACTATCTAATGCAGGGGTGGGCAAAAGCCTTTCAGCGGGCCAGATCTGACACACCTAGGGCTTTGATCAGCCTGCGAGGCAGTTCCAGGCCCCGCCCCCTACTGAAGGGGTCGGCAACCTACGGCATGCGTGTCAATTTTCAGCATCACAAGGGAGCTCAGCCCCGCCTCTCCTCCCCCACGCAGCCACTGGAGAGCGCTCCCTCCCCCCTGCAGCAGGTTAGGCTGCGGTGGGAGGAGGGCAGTGCTGGGGCTGAAACTCCCCGGTGGTCCAGGGCCAACCCTGGAGGCTGGAGGCACCACTACCTCAGCCCCGTAGCCCCACAGTCCAGTGTCAGCCCCAGAAACTGGAGGCTCTGCTGCCGCAGCTACGAAGTCCAGGGCCAGTCCTGGAGGCTGGAAATGCTGTGGCCACACAGTCTGGGGCTGGCCCCAGAGGAGTTACGTAGCTGAAGCAGCAGCGTCTCTGGCCTGTGGGGCCGACCCTGGACCGGGTGGCCGTGGCGGCAGCAGAGTCTCTCTCGGGAGCAGCCGGGACAGCATGGCTGCAGCCATTGCTGCAAGGGGGCACAAAGCCAGGTAAGTTCCCCCTTCATGGCCAGACACCCCCACCCCAAACCCCTCACTTCCCTCCCCTCTCAAAACCCAGAACCCCCAGCTTGCTCCAACACCCTCCCTTGTTCTTGCACCCTCTCTCCTGACCACATGCTGCACCCTCCCTTGTTCCTGCTCCCTCCCCCTGGCCATACACCCTGCTCCCTCCAATATCCTGCACCCCATCCCTATCCTACTTGCTGGCAGCACTGTCTCATGCATCATAACCTTCATTTTTGTCCCTAGTGCCAGTGCCTAAGGAGGTCCATAAAATCTAATAACTCCAGAACCCCAGAAAAGTAAATCTGATCTATGGGATACCCTGAACCTCAGTCCCCCCTCCCTTCCCTTCTCCTCAGCCAGTGAGGCTGGGGCACCAGAGGAGTGAGGTTGGGGCCATATCAGTAAACATTGGGGTTTTTTGGAGGAGTTTTTTGCTTCTCACTTGTGTGGTTCCCCACTGATTTTTCTGTAGGTCAGTGACACCCAACCCAAAAAGGATTCCCCACCCTTCCATAAATAAAGAAAACATTGAAACCTTTTGTGTTGGACATAATATTTTACTTTATTTAAAATGAAGTTTGATAAACTAACATGAGAAAGTTAAAACACTTAATCTGTTTCATAATTTAAATTAAACTGTTCTCCTTAGCTGCCGCTGGTTCAGAAGATAAGGTCACCATTCCCGGCCTGGCCTTCCCTCACCCCTCTTTCCCCCAGCACACAGATCCGTGAATAAGTTAAATCTCAATACGCCACTTCTGAAAGGTTGCCAACCCTGCCCTGAAAGGTAAGATCTGCATCTTAATTTAGTTATTAATGAAGCTGCTGTAAGTAGGACTATTATTGACTTTTCAAAGTATCACTAGCATTTGGACCCTTACATAGAGGCGAATAAGTCAAACCTCGGTACTCCACATCTGAAAGGTTGCTGACCCCACCCTAGTGCATTGCCTGGGAGCTGGAGATGCACAAGCCCTTTCCACTGCTTCTATTTAAAGGGCTCCTGCTGGCTGAACGGCTGTGTTGCCTGGCAGCCACCCAGCAAATGCAAGCCCTTTAAACAGAAGCAACTGAAATGGCTTGCAGCTCTCGGTCCCACTGACCCGTTGCATGGGAGCTACCTGGCAGGCACAAGCCCTTTCAGCTGTTTTTGTTCATAGGGCTTGTGCCTGCCAGGCAGCTGCCAGGCAACAAGTTAGCAGCGGGGGTCAGGAGCTGCGAGCTGTGTTATGTGAATTCTAAGCCTCTACCCCAAATAACTCTGAGAGGAGGCTAGTCTCCAGCACCCTCCTATCTGCTCCCGGTCCCTTCCATTGGCCAGAAGTCAGGGGGCAGAGATCCCAGGCCAAGCAAAGCTCCCGGCAGGGTAGTTCTCAAACCTGCCCCTTCCACCCAAGACCTCACTTCTTCTGGGTTGGCACGCGGCCACTTCCAAAATTTGTGAAGTGGCCCCCTTTCCAAAATTATTGCCCACCTCTGATCTAATGGTAACCTAGACGAGGAAAAATGATACAATAAAGATGCTAACAAAATGTATTAAATCTGCACCAATGAGAATGCAGGGTTTTAATAAATCATGGCTCAGTTATATATGTTCTACACATTTATTCCTGAATTCACTGAAGTCAACAGGAGTGTGATCATTGATTTTTAAGTAGTGCAAAATCAAGCCCCAGGTCATCCATTCTATGCCCCTCTATACAAGTGAAACCAACTGTGTTTGGTTGGAGTTGATTGTGATAGATATGCAATTTCCTGCAATCGTCTTGGAAGCTCTTAATGAATGAAGGTTAAGTATTTTTGGGGTCTAGTATACTAAATGGTTTGTGTTATTTTGGGCTGTATTTGTATGTGACCTTTTAGGGGGGACACGACATGTGAACCCTGTTATAAGCCTCAAAGAACCGTAGTGAACTGTCAGACAAGAATGGACTTTTGGAACAGAGGAAAGTGTTTTGCCTGGGGATTCTGTAGTGGGAAGTGAATAGAGAGATTCACCTCCCATTATGCGGAGCCCACCTGTGGAAGCTACACTCTGAGAAGGGGCCCACTCTCTGCTGATTACCTGCCCTCAGAGTCTCAAGATCAAAGGTCCAAGGAATAATTAACCTAGTTGTGGGTGTGCTAGTTCTGAGCTACAGCTGTTAGGAACATGTAAGCACAGAAAAACACTTTGTGTAGTTTTGAGGAGTGGCTCTTACCAGAGCCTGTGTATGATGAGGGATGATCACTGTTAAGTGTCTATACCCATGTAGGCTCTTTGATTGTTTTTTAATGTTTTATCTGTAATGCTTTCACTTTAAGAATAAATGTGCTTGCTTGTAAAGAACTGCGAGCCAACTTGTGACTGTTGACAGTTACAGCTGTTCTCAGCCTTTGCAGAGAAAACAAAGCATAGACACTGGCCTGTTTAGGCAGTCTGACTTGCTGGGAATATCAAAGAGGAGGCAAGGAACTGTTGTCCTGGAAAATTCCCTGATCAGGAGGAAGAGATGTGGGTCTCCACTAAAGAGAGATGATGGCTAAGGAGCCAGGAGACTAAAGTAGTTGCCTTAGGAGAGCTGCTGAATAGACATACAGGTGCAGTTCATGTGAACTGTAACACTGATAATCTGCAACTACAGTAGGAACATGGTAAAAAGTCTCAGGGTATGTCTACACTACCCCCCTAGTTCGAACTAGGGGGGTAATGTATGCATACCAAACTTGCTAATGAAGCCCGGGATTTGAATTTCCCGGGCTTCATTAGCATAAAGCTGGCTCTGCCATTTTTAAAAGCCGGCTTGTTCGAACCCCGTGCCGCGCGGCTACACACAGCACGGGCTAGATAGTTCGAACTATGTAGCCATTCCGATCTATCTGTACACCTCATTCCACGAGGCGTACAGATAGTTCAGAATAACTACATAGTTCGAACTATCTAGCCCATGCCGCGTGTAGCCGCGCGGCACGGGGTTCGAACAAGCCGGCTTTTAAAAATGGCGGAGCCGGCTTTATGCTAATGAAGCCCGGGAAATTCAAATCCCGGGCTTCATTAGCAAGTTCGGTATGCATACATTACCCCCCTAGTTCGAACTAGGGGGGTAGTGTAGACATACCCTCAGAGAGGTTGCCGTGTTAGTCTATAACTTTAAAGAGACTAGTAGTCCTGTGGCACCTTAGAGGCTAACAAAAATATATAGAATCATGAGCTTTCATGGATAAAACCCATTTCATAAGATGAGTATAAGTATTCAATGGTTCAGGAACTTTTATTGTAAACAAATCATATTGGTAAAATATTGATTTGAATTAGTGTACTGTGAAGTGATGCCTAGTTGATAGTTGGAGGCTGAGAGATTTCATTTGGTTCACTTAATGGGAAATGAATCAGATTACCTATGGAAAATGTTCCTCAGAACTGAGAAAACAATTTTGCTTGAATCAGCTGCCAAAAACTGCCCTTACGTTGCCATAGAAGATGTTTTTGATTCTTATTCTTGTTAGAATTTTAATTTGGTTTAGAGCTCAGTTTAGAATGACCAGCTAGAAAGTGTGAAAAATGTAGACACTTTTTTTCTAGGTATGTGGCATATAGTTGCATATGTAAGACAACACCTCTAATATTGGCATGGTCCCAATAATATTTGGATGCCTGGTCACCCTAGATCAGATAATAAGTGCCAAATTCATATCTGGTCTGACTTCAGTTGGAGATGTTCTGGACATGAATTGGGCCAATGGACTTTTGGTAGTAGAAAACCCTGCCTTCAGTGCACTCTTGTAAAGGCACTTGGTCAAATTCTTATCGTTTATAGCCCCTTCAACCAGTGGAACAGAAGATCATAGTTGAGACCATAACTTGGTCCGTTGTCTCTTGGACCTAGTTTTGTCCTAAAATTTACTGGTGCAATTCTCATTAATTTTGACGTTGCCTATCCATGTATTTCAGGCAAAACTAATCCTTAGCTAATATAACATTGTCCAAATTACTTGCCCTGGAATCCACTCCAATCCAGTCTCACTTCGTGGAGGGAATTCAGTTCCTTTTATTCTGAAAGCTCTGGGCAAAGAGACTATATAAGAATCTTAGCCAAAGATTTCTTGTACATTCTCTGATTACCTTCCCCTTGCTAGAAGACTGTCAGTCTCTGCCCCCTTTTTAAAAGCTTATACTTGTATGATGCTAGGTTACCATTATCTTCCATAGTTTAGGAAAGAAGCCGAATTATTGAGAAACTTTTCTAAGAATAATTCTAATGGGTGTGTGAATCATGCCAAGATCTCTTGTGCATCCTTCATGCAGGAAGGAAACCACAGTATTTATTTTTTCTAAATAGAGACAGAAAACCATGAACTCTACCAACTCTCTTTATTCTTCTCCTTTATACAGAAATGGTAGTGTATTTACCCCTATTGACTTTGCAACAAGCACTGAATGCATTTTTAGTTCTTTAAATTGGCCTTGACACAACGTAAAAATTTAAAAGTAGTTATTTGGCATTTATATTTTCAAGTCTGATTCATTAAGATAATTTATGCTACTGATGAGTATCACCTCTTTGGTCTACCTCCCCATTGCTTCCAAACTACACAAGAAAAAGCCTTGTCGTTCTGCTATGCATGACCCAGATGTCTATGCTAACTTGCCCTCTCCTTGGCCATGACACAGTCATCTTATCTGTCAAAGGCAGACAAAAGAACTGTTTACATCTGGCAGGTACATCGGAATGCTAATACAAATATTAACCCAGCCTGATCTGAAATCTGCAACTTTGCACAAAGGCACTGATGCCAGATTGGTCTCAATCAACTTATCACTCAAACTAGATATTTCCGGCTATGTCTACGCTATAGATTTTTTTTCAGAAAAACAGCAGTTTTGCAAAAAAACTTCACTTACGTCTACACAGCGATCGTGTTCTTTCAAAAAAAAAATCTAAAACAGAGGGATTTTTCCGACATTGATAAACTTCTTTCTATGAGGAAGAAGCCTTTTTCCGAAAGAGCTCTTTCGGAAAAAGGTGTGTGTGGATGGGGAAGAGGGAGTTCTTTCGCAAGAAGGGGAAAGAGGAAAAAGCACAGATGCCCTGGTAGCCACTCCATCCATAATAATCACAGCTTACATGTGAGATAGTATCCACACTGAATGGATGCTATCTTTCGAAAAAGCAGATTGCTTTTTCAATGTGCTTTGGCAGTGTGGATGCTCTCTTTCAGAAGGAGTTTTTATGGAAGATCTCCTCTGGAAAAGCTTCTTCCGAAAGAAGCCTGTGGGCTAGACGTAGCCTCTGAGAGTTGAAGCCAACTGTAATCCAGAGACAATGGTTCTCACCTAAGGCCATAGAGCAGACTTCACTCTCCCTTTCTGAGTTCCTCTGAGTTGCATGACTTATAAACTAGTTTGGGGGAGTTTTGGAAGTGCATGGTTTTGGTTATTTTGTTTTTCACGATTTTTTCCCAAATAGGCAGGTTAAAATTAAAACCTTCTGCTTTTGCCTTTTTTAAATACATGTGAAGTGTGCTCTGAGTTTTCATCAGTTACTGAAAATTAAATAGAAAGTAAGGTATATCAATATTCTCTCTCTCCAGCCACACTAGGATGGCTTTTTACATTATACTAAAACACTTAGGGTATGTCTATACTACCACCCTAGTTCGAACTAGGGTGGTTAATGTAGGCAACCGGAGTTGCAAATGAAGCCCGGGATTTGAATTTCCCGGGCTTCATTTGCATATTGCTGGGCGCCGCCATTTTTAAATGTCCGCTAGTTCGGACTCCGTGCCCGCGGCTATCCGCGGCACGAACTAGGTAGTTCGGATTAGGCTTCCTATGGAACGAGGTGTACCGGTAGTTCGGAATAGGAAGCCGAATCCAAACTACCTAGTACGTGCCGCGTGTAGCTGCGGGTACGGAGTCCGAACTAGCGGACATTTAAAAATGGTGGCGCCCGGAAATATGCAAATGAAAGCCCGGGAAATTCAAATCCCGGGTTTCATTTGCAACTCCGGTTGCCTACATCAGGGGTCTCCAAACTACAGCCCGCGGGCTGCATCCGGCCCGCGAGGCCCTCTCATCCGGCCCGTGGAGACCTTTTTGTCTACGGAAAAAAAATTACGGAAATTTATGTGTATCCTGCCAAGATCAGCCGCCGCTTACGTGGACGTTATGTTTTTACCGAATTAAAATAGAGGCACGCAGTAGTGCGTTATGTTTTCCAACCGATCATTACATTGCAAAACCTTATTCGCTGCTTACTTTTTCTACTTCTGTTCACAGTCAATGAGATGATATAAAAGTGGCAAACCCTTTACAGATGGTGAAGTAGTGAAGGAATGTTTGTTGGAAGTGGCTGAGGAACTTTGCCCAGAAAAGTCAAAACAATTTGAAAATGTAGCTTTGGGTGCGAATACCATTGCCCGCCGTGTTGCAGACATGGGTGAAAACATTGTGACTCAAATAGCGAAAAATGCAAGCAAGTTTCGCCATTTTTCAATTGCAATGGATGAATCGCTGGACAGCTGCTCCACCTCTCAACTGCTTGTGTTCATTAGAGGTGTGGATGAAGACATGAACATAACACAAGAGCTGGCTTCCCTACATAGCATGTATGGCACTGTTACCAGAGAGGATATATTCAATGAGTTGAAAAAAACATTTGCTGATTATAACTTGGACTGGACTAACCTCAGTTGCCTGACTGTTGATGGAGGAAAGAACATGAGTGGCATAAAGGAAGGCTTGGTTGGACAAGTGAAGCAGTTGTGTAATGAGAAAAACATTATACAACCAATGTTCCTGCACTGTATTATTTACCAGCAAGCTTTGTGTGCTAAATATGTGGACATTAGCAGTGTACTGAATCCTGTGGTGAAGATGGTGAATTTAATAAGGTCACATGGGCTCAACCATAGACAGTTCAGAGACATGTTGAAAGATACAGACACAGAATCGCAAGATTTACCATATTACACAGCAGTAAGATGGCTAAGTTGTGAGAAAGTTCTGAGCAGAGTATTTAAGTTAAGAAAGGAAATAGGTGACTTCCTGGAAAGTAAAGGCAAGCCACAGCCATTACTGTCTGATGAAGAGTGGGTATGGAAATTGGCTTTTGCTGCAGACATAACTAGTCATTTAAATTTTCTGAACCTAAAACTACAAGGAGAGCAAAATCTAGTTTCTGATCTATACACCCACCTAAAGGCCTTCAGATCCAAACTTGTCTTGTTTTTGGAACAAGTACAGGCCAACAACTTGACGCACTTTCAGCAGTGCAAGGTCTTCATGGCTGAAGCAACAGCTGAGTTCCCCACGTCATTTGCATGCGAGATCATCAAAGACCTCCAGCTGCAGTTTCAGCAGCGGTTTTCTGACTTGGATTCAAAGGCAGAAGAAGTGAGATTGTTTCAAAACCCATTTGAAGCAGATGTGGCCAGTTGCCCAGATGAACTGCAGCTGGAAGTCATTGAGTTGCAAGCAAATGACCTCCTTAGGGACAAGTTCAAAATAGGACTGGTGGGTTTTTACCAGTTTTTGCCCAAGGAAGACTTTCCTAATGTCAAAACTTTTGCATCAAGGTACCTTTCAATCTTTGGAACAACATACCTGTGTGAACAAACATTTTCAAGAATGAAATACGTGAAGAACAATTTGAGAACAAACTTGTCCGATGATAATCTCAGGTCACTGTTGATGTTAGGGACAACAAATCTAAAGCCAGAAATGTCTGCTATTTTGGCATCCAGGAAACAATTTCACCATTCACACTAATACAGGTGTTCATGTGTAGTGTATCAATGTGTTATTAAATAATAAGTGAATAAAATAATATTAAATAAATAATTAAAAACAACATCCATGTTTTGATTGTTTTTTATTTGGACCTCAAGTGTATAGTCGGCCCCCGAACTGCTGTTTGATAGTTAATGCGGCCCTCGGGCTGAAAAGTTTGGAGACCCCTGGCCTACATTAACCACCCTAGTTCGAACTAGGGTGGTAGCGTAGATATACCCTTATATAGTTATGAGACCATCAGTCTTCTAAAGTTTTATTCAGCCAAAATACTTACATTTATATAGAATGACATTTTGTATCATACTTTTTCAATTTCTGGATTCTGAAGCTCCATACTCAATATGCAAAGCAGAAGAGAATAAATTAAAGATATTTCTGTAGATAATAAAATTGGACAGCTAGCCATGAAATATTTCTTTCTAAAGAGCTAGTTATAACATGATATAATAGCAGCCTGTTTTTCCAATGGGGCCCAAACCTGGCCTTGTCTTTCATACACATTGCTCTGCATACTTGTAGCAAGAGGACTGAATCTTTGGCCATTGAGAAACCAATGATTTTTCCTTAGACAAGAGAAACTTACGTGATATAGAGGTAGCTGTGTCAACCAACACAACCCAGCCATATCGCTGCGCATACAGGTTATGTTGGAAGTGGGGAGAGGCATGCTGGAAATGAGTCTGGAGTAGAAGGGAGTGCCTGGTGCTCTGCCAGATTGTTGCCTAGTGAAGCAGATATTGTGACTTAGTGCAACCCTGAGATCCCCTCCTGGCCCAGTCTCAGAGAAACAGAAAAGAGTCTTAGTGCCACATTTCCACAGCATCCTCAGCTGTGCTTAGTGCAAAGTTGGTGCAGATGCTCAGTACCAAGCCAGGTTTATTAGTTTTGTGCCTAGCCAGGCCATTGATAGAATGAACAATTGCTAGATTCTGCCTGCGCCTCAGATTTTCCTACTGAAATGTATATAAGCAACGACATGCTGGAGCAAAGCTGCAAGAGGACAAGTGAAGAAAAGGAGTTTTAAATTGGATGCATATTAGATTGCAACAGTGCAATTCATCTTTTTTCTTCAGCAAAGAATCCTTCCTCCTTATTTCTTTTGAACACAGATTTTGTTAAAAAAAAGTAAAGTCTAGGAACCAGCATTAAGAATAAGCTCCGGGTACTGTAGATTAAGCCAGGGTCAAACTCATTTGTGTGAAGTACAAGGCCAGAAAATATTTCTGTATGAAGTGGAACAAAACCAAAGTTTCACTGTCCACAAGCCTGTAATTCAAAGTAGAATTTAAATATCTTATTCTAAAACTCTAGGGCTGCGTCTAGACTGGCAAGTTTTTCCGCAAAAGTGGCTGCTTTTATGGAAAAACTTGCCAGCTGTCTACACTGGCAGCTTGAATTTGCATAAGAACACTGACGATCTAATGTAAAATTATCAGTGTTCTTCCGCAAATACTATGCTGCTCCCGTTTGGGAAAAAGCCCTCTTGCGCAAATGTATTTGTGCAAGCGGGCCAGTATAGACAGCTAAAAACTGTTTTGCACAAAAAAGCCCTAATGGCGAAAATGGCGATCGGGGCTTTCTTGTGCAAAACCGTGTCTAGATTGGCACGGACGCTTTTCCGCAAAAAGTTAAAAGCATTTGCGGAAAATCATGCCAGTCTAGACATAGCCTAAGGGCATCTCTACACTAGGAAATTATTTTGAAATAACTAAATTCGACATCATAACTTACAATTTAACAAAATCAAAACAGTGTGTCCCTACTATGGGGAAGCATTGAAATTAGTCAGAATTATTTTGAAGTTGTGTCCATGTGGATTGGAGCCCGCCTCAGACTTGGACCCCATGGAAGCACTCTGGGGAGGGGACCAGGAGGGTGGAGATTTCCTGTGGCTACTTGATCAGGCAAGGTGTGACTTGTGCTTTCAGGGGCTCCTCTCTATGGCCACATCTCACATGCCACTGCCTCCCCCCTCACAGGACATTAAATGGATTCAGGGTGCTCTGGTTGCCCTTGTGGACACCACAGCACTCATGTGATGAAGCCAGAGCTGCTTCAAAGCTCACAGGCCTTGTGCTGTGCCTCATGGTGCAGTTTGTCCAGACTGCCTGCATGCTGCTCCAGCAGGACGAGGGCCAGCCTGGACCACAGGCCCTGCTCATCCAGGTCCTCATGCACCTTCTGATGTGCATGCCCCTCAGTCCCCTGAACACTGAAGAATGCCGCTTCTGGCGGCACGGGACGAGTTTGGACTGGTGGGACTGCATTGTCCTGCAGCTATGAGATGACCAGCAGTGGCTGCAGAACTTCTGTATGTGGAAGGCCACCTTCCTCAAACTCTGCATGTGGCTCGCCCCTGCCCTCTGGCAACAGGACACCTGCCACCCCGTGTAGAAACTTAATGGCTATTGCCCTGTGGAAGCTCACCACATTTGACAGTTATTGCTCCATCAGGAACCAGATTGGCATGGTGAAATCCACAGCAGGGTCCGTGCTCCTACAGGTAGCCAAGACCACCAACCGGGTGCTGCTAAAGAGGGTGATGACTCTGGGCAATGTGAACAGCATCATTGATGGCTTTGCCGCTATGGGCTTCCCCAACTTCAGGGGTAGGCCACAGATGGCACGCACATCCCCATCCTAGCCCCCAACCACCATGCCTCGGATGACATAAACAGGAAGTGGTACTTCTCCATGGTACTGCAGATTTTGTGGACCACACAGGATACTTCACCGACATCAACGTTGGCATGGTTGAGAAGCCCGCATCTTCCAGAACTCCTGCCTCTTCCAAAAGATGCACTATGGCACTTTTTTCCCCAACTGCACCATCAGAGTCAGGGAGATAGACATGCCCATTGTGATCTTGTGAAATGCAGCCTACCCCTTGCTCCCCTGGCTCATGAAGCCCTACACAGGCAGCCTGGACTCCACCAAGGAGCACTTCAAAGCCAGGCTGGGCATGGTGGCGGAAGTGTGTGTTCAGGCATTTAAAGGGGAGGTTGAGGAATCTCCTCATCCATCTGGACCTCAGTGAGTGCAACCTCCCCTTTGTGGTGGCAGCCTGCTGTGTGCTCCACAACCTTGGCAAGAACAAGAGTGAGACTTTTCTGTCAGGGTCGGGGGCAGAGGCTGAACATTGCCAGGGCATTCGAGCAGCTATAAACCAGCACCACGAAAAGAACACATCAAAGGGCTGTGCTCATCAAGGAGGCCTTGAGTGAGAATTTTATCCAAGGCCAGCTGTGAGTCTCCTCCCTGTGCCACTCCACAAGGGGCCTCTGCATTCCCTTTGTGTGCCTTTCTTCCTCCACTCCTCCCTTCCCACCTTCCCGCCTCTGCTGCAGAGCAAATAGTAAAGCCTTCTTTTTGGAAAACAAGGCTGTTTATTGGGGGGGGGGGGGATATACAACAGGGGAGGGACTGTGAAAAGAACCTGGAATGGGAAAAGGGGTTGTGGGAGAAGGGGGGCTCAGGGATGGGGCTGGGGGTAGTGCCTTCCTCCAGTTGGTTGGCTTCCCTAGAGGTCCTACTGCCCCATGTTCTGGGTCCTTGGCCCTGGGGAGGGGATGTGGGAAGGTAACTAGTGGCCTCCTCCATGCATGAGGCCATGTGCTCCATTACTGAGGTGAGGTGAGGGAAGAGCGCCTGGCCTCATGCTGGCACACCAGCTGGTCCCAAGTGGCCTTCCTCTTCTCCCGGTCATCCTGGCACTCCTTCCAGTCCATGGACTGCTCCTGGGCAGGAAGCAGATCCTGACTGGCAGGTATGGTCACCGGGCTGGCCCTACTGCCTCCTTCTCCTCCTCCTCCTCCTCCTCCTCATGTGCCACCCAGCCCTACTGGAGGCTGATGCCGGGCATGTCCTGGACATGATGATGGGGGGGAGGGATGACCACCCCACCTCCCAGGATGGCATTGAACTGGTCAAAGTAGTAGCAGGTGTGCAATGCCGTTCTAGAGCATCTGCTTTGCTTCCTGGCCTTGTGGTAGTTCTGACGTAGCTGCTTGATCTTCATCTGGACCTGGTCCAATGTCCAGATTTGGCCTTTGTGGGCCAGGCTGGTGGTGATCCAGCCATGGACGTCTGCATTTCTCTTTGTGATGCAGAGATCCTGGAGGTTGGTCTTCTCCCCACAGACCTTGATGAGACCCAGGATCTCCACACCAGATGGGCCAAAGCTCTCCTACATCCTGGCCAGTGGTAGCCAAGGGAGCATCTGGAGTACTGGCAGCTGTGGGAGGCTCTCAGGGAGTGTTGGGGTCAGTCATGGCTCCCTTAGATGCTGCTGTATTGCACGGAGCTTTCACAACTCCCCACATGGGAAAAGCCCTTTTCCTGCTGCCTGGAGTTTTAAGCTCCACATAGGAGAAGCGGAGCAGTGGAGGTGCCAGCTGTGAGAGGCCTCTGGAGGCCAATTATTTGGAATTAGCAGCAACAGAGCGTCCATGCTAACGCTACTTCCAAATAACTATTTCGAAACAAGTGTTATTCCCCGAGGAAAACAGGAGTACAGATTTTGAAAGAACCATCTCCTCATTTCAAAATAAAGGGCTTGGTAGTATGGACACTGCTTATTTATTTGATCTAAGGGGGGTTATTACGAAATATCTCCCTAGTGTAGACCAGGGCTAAGAGACCTCAGGTAACTCCAAACAGTATTTTCTTGCTGCCAGCATGACTGCACAACTCTCTTCCTTAATCATTCTAATTTCAATTTATTGGGTATGATTCAGGTCTCACTGACACCAGTTTACCATCTCTGTAACCCCATTCACTTTAATAGAGTGACTTCTGAGTCACATTGGTGTTGTGAGATCGCACTCAGGACCAGCGACTGAGAGACATTTTCAAATGTAATCCTTGAAATGACACATGTGCATCTTGTGCACAGGTCCATTTGCATGGGGAAAGAGGCATTCTAGCTCATCACAGATAACGGCATGTTTAATTATTTAGCCCACCTGCACAAATGACAGTTTGTAGATTATGTTTGGGGGGGAGCGGTGTGTACGGACAGTCTCACATTTCATCTCCAATTTTTAAGCCTGGTCTGAAGTCATTTTAAAATGTGTCCCTTTCAGATTAGTTTCCTCTTCCTGTAACTCATTCCACATAGTGGAATTAATTCTAGTCTTAGAAATATGGGTATAGACAAGGACATAACTAGATGCAATTTAAACCTGGAAAAGCTTCAGCCTGAGATTTATGCAGGACTGTTGAAGGCGAGGAGTGAAATCCTGACCCCACGAAGGTCAATGGGAGTTTTCCTCATTGACTTCAATAAACCTAGAATTTCATCTTGGAAGAATTTATAGTTTTCACCTGCAACAAGCTCAGACAAATCCTGGACTAGTTTTCCTAGGCTATGCATTTTACTGTGTGAGATTGTCTTTCTGGTTCATTGCTACTGCCACCTCATTCCCCTTTTTTATTTCTTTACGCTGGCTTTGACTTGCCTTTCAAACTTCACCGCACTTTCAAAAATCATCCACCCATGTTTCGGTCTCAATCTCTTACTCCATCACTCCTCTTGCTCCCTTTTGTCACCTGATTTTACCCTCCTTCCATTCTGCCCTTTACACATGGGAAAGCCTATGAAGTAATACATGCAAAAAACCCTCTTTGCCTCCTTCAAAAACTCCTGATAAACATTCCTTCATAAATGAAACAAAAGATACCAGTGAAAACATACTGCCAGCATAGCTGCTTCTTTTGTCAAAGGTATGTCCATCATGGATCACACCTTTTCATCTCCCTGCCCAGCACAGCTGCAGTCTGTTGAGTAAACCTGTCCTCAGTGTTTGGCTCTGTTCGGATTTGTTTATATCGTTCTTTTCTGATTTTAAGATTCTTGGGACAGAGAGTCTGGTGTTCGTCATGATTTTCTGTTAAAAGCTGTATATATTTATAGAGCTGGGCAATTGTAATAAAGCTAAATGGTCTCCAGTTATTTCTTCCTATTTCTACTGCTGCATGTATTGAAACAGCCCCAAACTGTACAAATCATCTAGCTGTCTATCAAGGTTTAATCACTATGCTACATAGGCACCCGTACAAGGAATTACAGGACATGAGAAAATTCAACAAAAGGCCCTCCAGACAGAAAACTCCATACTCTGCTCTGAAGGCTGCTATTACTTAGTGGGAGTGATTATATGTGTCACACATTCTACCTCTCTGAGGAACTGAGAAGGGCTGGTTCTCTTCTATCTCATTGTGGAAAGGCCAGTTCAGTAAGAAGCATCTTACACTTTGCACTGGATGTCAGTTTGGCATAGCTCTGTCTGATTTCTTCTGGAAGATGTTTCATAATTTAGGCTATGTCTACACTACATGGATCTATCAGAAAACAGGTGTGCAAATTGCACTCCACAATTTGCGTACCTTCTTCTGATAGTTTTTTTGGAAGAGGCT
The DNA here is from genome assembly GCF_049634645.1 of Pelodiscus sinensis. Classification (NCBI taxonomy): domain Eukaryota; kingdom Metazoa; phylum Chordata; order Testudines; family Trionychidae; genus Pelodiscus; species Pelodiscus sinensis. Next base: position 45,880,823 of record NC_134714.1, on the reverse strand, counting down.
TTTCTGAAATTTGGCCCATCTACACTGGGCCAAATTTTGGAAAAGCCTCCTCCTCTGGAAGAGCTCTTCTTCCTTGTGGGAGGAGGAAGAAAGGGCTTCTGAAAGAGCGCATCTGCTCTTCCGCAAAAAAAAGCAGACATATTCCCTGGTGCCTCTATTGAGAATGTCCTGCATCTGAGTCTTGACAACTTTGTACTGGGTCTTCATAATTCCTGATAAACATATAATGTAGCTCTTTGGTTGGATCATGAATAGGGAGTTGTTCTAAGAGACATCTTAGAGTCAATCCACATTCAGTCTAGATTTGAGCCAGTACATGAGGGTGAAGTGGTCATGCCAGTCTAGCCAGTGTAGAAGCTGTGACAGCCTGGGTCATAGAGAACCCCTTGAGACTGTCACTTGATGGGCTGATCATACCACTGAGCCTGCCTACCTGCCCTCTGTGGCACCCCAGCACCCTGTCCTGCTGAGTCAGATACTCTGGTCTCCCCCTGCCAAAGCACAGAGTTGGGATAACAGCCCACAACACAGTAACACAGACATTGAGAGAAGCTCAGCTCTGGGAAGGCTCAGTCACAGGCCTTCACACAACACCCTGATGCATAGCGCCAGTGGGATCAAAACCCCATTTTACTCTGTATAAATGTTTTACACAGAGAAAGATTATAAAATTTGCTCCCTTTATCAGTGAAAGAGAGATATGCACTGCTTCCGCTTCCCCTCCTCCCCCCACCCCAAGTAACTATTATTTACAATGGATTTGGTAATAAATAAAAGTGATTTTATTATAGGAACAACCACAGTTTAGGCTTACAGGACAAACAAGACTATTTACAGATCATCGTCTGGAGCACCAGGCCATTAAGTTTCTTAAATACAACTAATGGCTTTCACTAGAAGAACTAGATTAATAAACAGCTTTACACGTCATATTTCTGACTTCCCATTCAAGAATGATACACGTACACAAATTCAGTATACACATTCAGTGAATTACAAGCTCCTGAATGATTGGCTACATGCCCCATGTTGCATAAAGCATATCTGAGTTATGCATATTCATGTTCAAAAAGTATTTTCATAAAAGGTATGGAGTTACAGAAGGAATACTGCCTTGTGCTCAGGCTGTAGCCTTTGTGTATCTCCTCTTTCCCAAGAATAGCAAATATCACAAGGTGGTGAAAAGGCATGTAAAAGTTGTTAGATTCTTGTGCAGTAGGGTTAGGTATGGTCTCCTGGCTAGCTAGAGGAGACAGAAGATATAATAAAAAGTCCAACATGACTCTGAGGTTACATGCTATCACAATGATATGAGGCTGGGGATGTTAGGCTATGTCTAGACTGCAGCACTATTTTGGGATACCAGAGCAGGGCCCTAACAAGGATGAGGTGAATGAGGCACTTGCCTCAGGTGCACATCTGAGGGGGCGCAGTCTGGCAGCTGCGCGTCATGTCCGGGGTTTCAGGAAGTGCACAGGTTGCATTTCTCTTCCCCAAACAGCTGGCGCGCTACTGAAACAGCAGGTCTGTGGCACTCCAGTGACTTCCTTCCCCTGATGCCTTCCTGTGGGGGGAGGGAAAGGGAGGGGAGTAGGAGTCCCAGGACCATGCCAGCTCTAACTGCTCAGATGCCTCAGGCTGTGGCTTGTTCAGCACTCCAACCCTCCACCTGAGCCCAGCACTCCCCAGGCTAGAGCCCCCTCCCTGAGCCAGCATCCCTTTCTCCACCTCCTCCTGCATCCAAATTCCCTCCCAGAGCTTGCACCTCTCACCTCTTCCCACACCCAGATCCCTCATTCCCACCCCAGAGCCCACACCTCCTGTCTCAACCCAGTGAGAATGTATAAGGGCTGGGGATAGCAAGTGATGGGAAGGAGGGCAACAGAGAGGATGTGGCCTCAAGGACGGGGTGGGGTCTTGGGAAATGGATGGGGTAGATCTTGGCTTGTTCTGACATTTAAAAAGTGATCTTGGGTGTAAAAAGGTTGGAGACCACTGTACTAAGCTATCTTCGCTCGTGCCTCCCACCATGTCAGCGTCCCTGTCTGTGCAGAGGACAGTCAATGTCGACCGCTCCTTAGGGGCGTTGTCCAGTTTTTAAAAGGTGTTTCTTTTATGAGGTCCATGGTAAAGTCAATGTGGCGATCCTTTAAACATATGTTTCCAGTTTTCAAGATAACTATTTTAACCGGGAGTGTGAGCCATTTAAAGGCTATTGCATTTAAGTTTAAGCATTGAAGCAGGATTCTTTTCGGGTGATTCTTTTGTTAAAATGGATACTGCTAATCTTCAAAAAGCAGCAGTAGATTTAAGTTTTAAATATGACAGCAATTTGAATGCCTCGGAAATTTTGTCTCAGAGTTTTAAACATCAGGCATTAGCATTGTTGCCAAACATTTCATCTGCAACTAGTTTGGACCTTCCACAGTTAATTCATGAATATAGTCTGGCTGAATCTTATCCAAATTTGAAACTCGCCCTGCGAATATTTCTTTGCCTGCCACTGACTGTGGCTTCTTGAGAAAGAAGTTTTAGTAAACTATAATTAATTATGGTTATTTATGTATTTTCCCTTTATCTATGAAATAACTACTATGAATATATAAACATGAGGGAGTGCAATTTTATATTCTTGCCTCAGGCGCAAAATTAGCTAGTTACAGCACTGTACTGGAGGTATCCTGAAATAACTATTCTGTGTCTTTTAAGTGTGCCCGTTATTTCCAAATATAATGGACTTGCTATTCCAATGTCTGGATAAACCTCATTCCATAAGGAGTATGGGACAGTTCGGAATAGCAATTTATTTCTAAATAAGTCCTTAGTAGGACAGCACCAAATTTCAAAATAAGCTCTTTTGAAATAAGATTGAAATAAAATGTGTGTAGCTCAAATTATGTATCTTATTTTGACTTATGGTGCAGTGTAGACTGTCCCTAAAGTGCATCTACACAGCACGGCTTGACTCAAAATAAGCTACGCAAATTGAGCTACACCAATTGCATAGCTTATTTCGTAAAAGCTTATTTGGGAGCATCTATATAGCACGGCTGTGTCTACACTGGCCAGTTTTTCCGGAAAATCAGCCGCTTTTCCGGGAAAAACTTGCCAGCTGTCTACACTGGCTGCTTTAATTTCTGCAAAAGCACTGAGGGTATGTCTACACTACCCCGCTAGTGAGAGCTAGCAGGGTAATGTATGCATACCGAACGTGCAAATGAAGCCCGGGATTTGAATTTCCCGGGCTTTATTTGCATAAGCCGGCCGGCGCCATTTTTAAATGCTGGCTTGTTCGAACCCTGTGCCGCGCGGCTACACGCGGCACGGGCTAGATAGTTCGGACTAGCAAGCCATTCCGAACTATCTGTGGAACGAGGCGTACAGATAGTTCGGAATGGCTTGCTAGTCCGAACTATCTAGCCCGTGCCGCGTGTAGCCGCACGGCACGGGGTTCGAACAAGCCGGCATTTAAAAATGGCGCCGGCCGGCTTATGCAAATAAAGCCCGGGAAATTCAAATCCCGGGCTTCATTTGCACATTCGGTATGCATACATTACCCTGCTAGTTCGCACTAGCGGGGTAGTGTAGACATACCCTGACTTCCTACTGTAAGAAATCAGTACTTCTTGCGGAAATACTATGCTGCTCCCGTTCATGCAAAAGTCCTTTTGCGCAAAATTTTTGCGCAAAAGGGCCAGTGTAGACAGCTGAGATTTGTTTTGCACAAAAAAGCCCCGATGGTGAAAATGGCGATCGGGGCTTTTTTGCGGAAAAGTGTGTCTAGATTGGTACGGACGCTTTTCTGCAAAAAATTCCTTTGGGGAAAAGCATCTGTGCTAATCTAGACGCTTTTTTCCGAAAATGCTTTTAACGGAAAACTTTTCCGTTAAAAGCATTTTCGGAAAATTATGCCAGTCTAGATGTAGCCCACTTATTTAAAAATAGAGCACTCTTCCTCCGACTTCCCTTACTTCTCATACAATGAGGGTTACAGGAGTTGTAGTAAGAAGTTCTCCAGCTTGACAGTATTTTGACATTATTTCAAAATATCTGCCTGCTGTGTAGACACAGACTGTTATCTCGAAATAATGTTGCTGTGTGGATGTACCCTTTATGTCCTAGCAGCTCTTTAAATTACTTTCCTCTGCCACTGAGAAGTACCTTTGTTTTCTATAGCTTTAGTTTCTCCCATATGCTTTCTAATTCCATTGTGTATAATACCTAAAGGAAGCCTTTGATGCCTTCTCTATGATTTTTACCTTAGAACGGAAAGACACAAAAGAGTCAATGGGGTTATGGCATGTAGAAATGTGTGTGTGGGGGTGGGGGGATTGAGCATTGAGGGTGTTTGAGAATCCGTTGACTATTGCCCATTTCAGGTGGCTGTTAAAAATGGTTTTCTCGGAGGCTGCTAAAAGTCAGGAGAGTAGCAGGATGCTCTTCCCACATTGAAAAGTTTTGTAGTGGATTTTTAGCATCAGTTTTCAAGATACACAACGGTGAATTCTCATAGACTTCTTGGTGAATCCAAAATAAGGACATGACCCAATATGTGCAGTTCTTCAGTGTGATATATGCTGCTCCACTCCAGGCAGTAAAGGAAACAAAATGTTCTTTTCCAAGTCCCACCTTTTATTCATTTTTGGATTCTATTATATGAATAAAACTGTCACTTGCTATTTACCATTAGCAGATTAACTGTAATATTCCACCAGTTTGAAGAGCCTGAAATAAGATAAAAAAATTATTTCACACACTATAGTTTCTGAAAAAAATGGTAGCTACTTTTGTTTGTAGTCTGGGATATTAGCAAACACATAAAGATGTGTTTTAAATAATTTTAAATTTATTCTTGTATGGTACATTAATGAATGTACAAGTGTATGTTGGTAATTGTGAACAGCTAGAGTATTTTCATGGAAATTATCTCTTCAGCAGTTTTCAAAGATTGACATGGTTTGTGATAACCATGCGATAAAAGGAAAGGTAAAAAATAAACAAGCCCAGATAGCTCATGTAGGATCAAATGGAAGGATTTTCCCTTTAAGTCAGTTGTTTTCACAGCCCTCCTTTGTCTATGTTGTTTACCAGCAAGTTATTCAAAAGAAATTGAGCTTCTGAAAAGCATTAGAGAAGAGACATCTTTGCAACACTGATTTTTTTTCACTCTGTAAATTATGTGAGTTAATGCCCTTTACAGAGCAGACTTGTATTATGGTAATATCATTATTTTTATCATGAATGTAATTATTTGAAAACAAATCTTTCAGTCATGACTAATTTTGAAGTTGGATGACTCATTTGTCTTGTGATTAAATAAGGATGTGTGTACATTTTCATCTTTAAAGATAAATGCTGTAAATTATGCCACAGAGCAGCATTATAATGCATGTGTTATGTTTGCTGTTTGTACATGTTTCACTGAAAATAGGTTTGGGGATTTTAATTAATTTAATTTCTTTCTTTTAAAATCATCCTGACACCTCCAGAATCTTACAGCATAGGATCTGTCTTTGGGACAAATTGACAGATAGTGATCAAATGTTTGTTATACAGCCTGGCAGATGGAATATATTGCTCATACAATTTTGTTTGAAAAAATATTTAATTATTAACCTGGAAAAATATATAAAGGGCCAAATTCTGCCCTGGGATGCTATCACAGCCAAAGTTGAGCTCCCTGTGTGGGACACTCAGCAGGGTGTTATATTTGGCTGTTTTTAAGCTCCCCTGGGTTTACGTATGTTGAAAACAGTCTCTTTCTTAGGCCTCGAGTCTAGTGCTTTTCACAACATTTTTTTTGACGGCCTCAGAGTGTGATCACAAACTCTTGCTGGTGGCCACTCTGACATTTTTTCTCTAAAATACTTATTTAACTTTAGAACAAACAAATAAACATGCTCATAAATATATCCAAATCATAATAATTTATTTATGTAGGGTTTTTGGTTTTTGGTTTTTGGTTTTCATGGGGGTTGTTTGTTTTTTTTTTCAGACTCAGTAATAAATATAATGTACATTTGTCTCTATTCTTTACTGGACCTAAACAGAATACACACAAATAAGGTGCTTTGTAATGGTCTTGTCTTTATTTGTTGTTTGATTTGCTTTCTTGTTTTGTTTTGACTTGCTAGACATTAAGGGTGTATCTAGACTACACGGCTCTGTCGACGGAGCCATGTAAAGTAATTTACTCGACATAGTCAATGAAGCGGGGATTTAAACAATCCCCGCTTCATTAAAATAAAAATGGCTGCCCCGCTGTGCCAACAATCAGCTGATCTGGCACAACGCGGCAGTCTAGACGTGGCGCAGTCAACAAGGGAAGCCTTTGTTGACCGCTTCAGTAAACCTCGTTTCACAAGGCATACCGGAGTGGTCAACAAAGGCTTCCCTTGTCGACTGCGCCACGTCTAGACTGCCGTGCTGTGCCAGATCAGCTGATTGTCGGCACAGTGCGGCAGCCATTTTTATTTTAATGAAGCGGGGATTGTTTAAATCCCTGCTTCATTGACTACGTCGAATAAACTACTTTACATGGCTCCTTTGACAGAGCCATGTAGTCTAGACACACCCTAAGTCTGCTTTTGTGAAAAGTGATATTTGCTTTTATCACTTTGCCCAGCATCACACTTGCCAGCGAGCTGGGATGCAGAGAAAAGTGATATTCACAAACAAACATACAAATAGTATGTATCACAGCAGACTTACTCAGAACTGGCAAGCTGTGAGATGGGGGACAAACTAAGCCCTGGATGGGGAGACAATAGAGAACAGGTACAATGGTGTGGGAAATGGGAGTGCAGAGAAGGCAGGGCAAGTGGTGAGGGGCCCAAAGCCATGCAGTTTTGGGATTGAAGCTGGAGGAAACAGTGGGGGCCAATAGCAATGGAGGGATGGTGAGTCCAGGGTCAGAGACCAAAGCCCTGCAGCAGACAGAGAACAGAGCCTGCAGCTTGCCATCAGGGCTGAAGCTGGAAGTCCAAGCCCCACCACCCACGGATGGCAGGTATAGGCCAGGGAAGGCAGAACTGCTGTGCCTGGGGCAGTGGTCAGTCATCCAGTGCAACAGGAGCTGCTCAGTCTGGCTGGGGCTGCTCAGGCCAGTCAACCAGGGGCTGGGTCAGTCAGACAGCTAGAGCCAGCCTGGAATGAGGCTGGTCCAGGGCTCCTCTAGTGGTGGGGAATGGTGTGTGGTTCAGAGTTCCAGCCAAGCTGGGGCATCTCTGGCCCTGGGAGGGGAGGGGTTGAAGGCTCTGGGCTCCTGCCATGGAGGGAAGGGCATCATGTGGGAAGGGTGGGGCTTTGGGGCTAGCTTCCCTGAAGGGGGATCCAACAACCATCACCCATGCCACCACCATTGGGAAGGTGGGGAACTTACCTGACTGCCAACTCCTCTGGTATTTGCAGCTCCTGAGGGGGGCAGTGCCAAATCCCAGCTAGCAGCACCAGGGAAAGGGCTTCTGCTTTCTCCCTTCCCTCCCCCATCACCATCAATGAAGCTGTGACTGAGAAAATCTCTTGGGGTATGTCTACATTACCCCGCTAGTTCGAACTAGCGGGGTAATGTAGGCATACCGCAATTGCAAATGAAGCCCGGGATTTGAATTTCCCGGGCTTCATTTGCATAAGCGGGGCGCCGCCATTTTTAAATCCCCGCTCGTTCGAACCCCGTGCCGCGCGGCTACACGCGGCACGAACTAGGTAGTTCGAACTAGGCTTCCTAGTTCGAACTACCGTTACTCCTCATTCGAACTAGCGGGGTAGTGTAGACATACCCTTGGAGATTGCATAGAAGAAACACTACTTGTAGGCTCATGGCATGGGCATAGACTTTGTGGTACCTCTTCTCAGAATTGGTGTAACTCCATAAAAGCTTAGGGAGCTATGCTGATTTATATCTTCTGACTGAACCCTCAGATCCTTATCTTCTACCATGACAAGTACTTGTATGCCATTTAAACTATTAGCCTGGCCATTGTTTCTACTTCACTTGAATTTACATTTACATATTCTACTGTTGAGTCATTTTTATCTAATCCACCAAAATTATCCTACAAAATAATTTCCTCCCTTTGATTGTTAACCATTTCCTCCAATTTAGCATTCTGTAATGGTCTCACATTATTACTCTGAATCATTAGCTGCTTCATACACATATTTTATATAAAAGAGGGTGTCTGAAATAGCCTACCCTCCTATAGTACTTTTTAAAATGAAAAAAACACACTTCCATTTCTCTCTCCCCCCCTTCCTCTTTTAACCTAGTTTGAGGATCAAGATGGGATTAGGCATCCCGACACCTTACTGATGCCTGGTCTACCTTGGACTTTAGTCCAAAATAACACCCTCTCCCCCAAGGTCAAATTTGTAAGTGATGCATCCACGCTACTAAGCCCATTATTCAGGAATAAAAGGCCATGGAATTTGAACTCTATAGTCCTGCTTTTCATGAGGAATAACGCTATTCCCAACTTGTAAATCCAAAATAATGTTAGTGTGGATACGCTGGTGCTGCTAATTTTGAACTAATTGGCCTGCAAGAGGTCTCCCACAGCTCCCCAGAGTACTTCCTGGAGCTCTGAGTCTGAGGTAGTACATCCACATTAATGGAGCCTGCCTCGGACTACACTGGATTCCTCCCAGCAGTGATGACACAGAACTTTGAATTTGTAAAATCTGGTTCCCAGAAGTTGAATTTAGTAAATTAGAAATAATCTCCTAGGGTAGACATGGCCTAAGGCAGTCATGTACATGCCAAGAGAAGAAATTTAGGCAGCAGAGGGATGGTTACAGGAAAAAAATAGGTGCTGAATGAATTTAGGGGCCTAATATTTTAGGTGAAAACTAAGTGGACCCTAAGTTGAGAATTTAGGCACTTAAATCTTTTTGTTTGATCTTGGCTTCAGATCCTAGATCAACTGAGCAGTGGCTGATAAGTGGCAAATGATGTAACAAATTATCACTTTTACTATCCCATGGGCAAATGATCATGCAAGAATGAATTGATGTAACACTGCATCATTTTAAGCTATCATTTCCCCTCATATAAGGTATAATGCACTTAATGGGAACATGGAACAGCTTCTAAATTCTAAGTTCAAATGCACTCTAAAAATTACAACAAAATTGCTTTCTTCATTTTTCCAGTTCTTGTCAGCACTCAGCAGAACAAGTTTCCAAGCAACCTAATGCATACAGCTGGCCTTTAATTGGCTGTCTGTTTGGCTACACCACCTGACTGGGGGAAAGAGTCAGGAGATCAGCTTTTAAGCCCAGCCATAACAGCAATTTGGTGGCTGTTCAAAGCATTTATCCATTGCTGTATTAACTTGTGGGTGTGCTTGTTCCCAGACTTGTTCCAATCCAGCTCCTGCCTGTGCCCCAACCTTATCCCAGCCTCATTTCACTCCAGGTAACCTGGCTTTCACCCTCTGTTCTGATTCATGACTTGGACTCTTGCCTCTGGCATCTAGCCTCTGATGCTGATTCTGATCCTAGGCTGACTCCTGGTTTAATCAATAGGCATGACTACCCATGTCCCACTCTCTGAACTTACAGAATTCTTGTGGGTAGTTCACTGAAAACATGCATTCAATGTGCAGCAGCAGTCAAAAAAGCAAACTGAATATTGGGAATCATTAAGAAAGGGATACATAATAAGAAAATATCATATTGCTTCTATATAAATCCTTTGTATACCCGCTTCTTGAACACTATGTGCAGTTATGGTTGTCTCATATCAGAAAAGAGATATTGGACTTGAAAAAAATTCAGAAAAGATCAACAAAAATGATTAAGGTTATGGAACAGTTGCCATTTGAGGAGAAATTAATACAACTGGGACTTTTCAGTTTAGAAAAGAGACGAGTAAGGGGGGATATGATAGAAGTCTATAAAATCATGACTGGTATAGAGAAAGTAAATTAGGAAAAGTTATTTACTCCCTCCCGTAACACAAGAACTAGGGGGTCGCAAAATGAAATTAATATGCAACAGGTTTAAAACCAACAAAGGACAGTATTTCTTCACACCACACATAGTCAACCTGTGGAACAACCTGCCAGAGGATGTTGTGAAGGCCAAGACTTTAACAGAGTTCAAAAAAGAGCTAGATATTACCCAGGATGCGCAGGGGTGGTATCCCTAGCCTTTGTTTCCCAGTAACTGGGAATGGGAAACAGGGGATGGATTGCTGAATGGTTACCTGTTCTGTTCATTCTCTCTGGAGCACCTGGCATTGGCAACTATTGGAAGACAGGGATACTGAGTTAGCTGGACCTTTGGTCTGACCCAGTAAGGCCATTCTTATGGGCACTGTACCTTAGCAAATTCAGATAAGTAAGACACGTGCCTTCCACTTCTAATAACAACATGAATGAGATTGACCCACTGTGACAAGTACATAAATGACAAGCAGCTCCCAATGATTCTCTCAGAATATTTATTGCCCTATTTATTATGGTATAACTACCTAAATATAAAAGATTGCCACCTGTAATGTGTGTCAAATAAGGGACCTTGGGACTATCATTGTGTAATATTTGGTTCAGAATGATTTAGTTTTAACCAGAAGAAATAAAGCAAGCAAGCAATACGTGACTAGTTAGAATGAAAAATTACTGTCTCTGTGATAGTGTGCCAGATATATCAAAGGCGGCCAATCTGCACATCTTAAAAGCAGCAGTCGCTACAGGGCAAATTGGTTCATAAATCGATAAGAACTGAGGATGGCAAAAAAATTAATATTAATACATCCATTTCAAAGGAAATTAAGAAAAGGAGGCATAGCACATTTACCTCCTCACATTTCTTTTTTAAGTCCTGAAATTGTTTTTTCATGCAGTGAACATCAGGCTTTGAAAAAGACGGATACACCTAGGAGTCCACACCAAGAGACTTTCACAATGGGATTGGTTCACTGTGCTCTGATACCATGGTGATGGGAAACCCTACCAGACTTAGCTACTAGAATGCCTTCTCCAGTTGTAAAACTTCAGCTACTGTCTCTAGAAGGACAGGTTGGGAGTGTCCTGGATCCTGTAGCTCTCGTGGCTCCACAGCCTGGGGAACCCCTTTCCATGCAGCATTGCCTAGGGAGGTTGTGGAATCTCCATCTCTGGAGATATTTAAGAGCAGGTTAGACAGACACCTGTCAGGGATGGTCTAGATAGTGCTTGGTCCTGCTATGAGTGATGGACTTGATGGCCTCTTCAGGTTCCTTCCAATTTTATGAATTTGATTATTATGGAGGGATGGCTAGTGTTTCACAACTGTCATGTCCTCTCTGGCAACAGAGCTTCTGCGGGGGCCCTAATCGTATCAAATCAAATATTGTTGGCTGAGACCACCCTGAAGCTTTTCTTCATAGGGGATCCAGAGTAAGGTAATACAATTCCCAACTAAACTACCTCCTGCTCAGATTTCCACATGGTCATCTGTAAGGTGATCACCTGCAAAGTTCCACCCTTTCTGACCCAGCTTCATCCTTGTTCTGCTCCCTGCCACTGAACTCATCTTTATGGAGCTATGGTAAAGGGACACTTCTTTAGAGCAATTAACTGGAGAATGAATCCACTAAGGCAGGAAATTCCTGTGTTTCACTTTGAAAGAGGGAGCTCTCTGGGCAGATGTGTGTCAATGCCCAGATCATGGGACCTGAGCATTTTTTACCTGTGTCTCTAAAATGATTCTTAAATGCTATTGTTTAAGGGTAAAAGGACAAGTGAAGAACATGTTTGGTCCCTATTTTTAATGTTCAACATGCTCTCAAAATGATTAGTGTCTCTCTTCCAAAATGGACACTATCCCTAAAATGGTCCTGGCACTAGCCAGAGTTTCCTGTTTTATGTTGTTGTATGCTTTCTTGTTAGGGGTTTGGTAAAAGTCGTATTTTGAGCTATTCATTTGTAAGGTTTGAAAGGCTTTTGTTTATCATTTCTGGTATTTATAGTAATGTAAATATGTAATACAGACTGGAATAATGGAATTCATTTCAGATACATCTAACCTAATTTATCTATGATTATCTATCTCCTCCACTGTAGTAGAGAATAGAACTCTCTCTGGTTCACTGATAAACTTTATAGCCTCTTCACGACCATCATTGGGAGCAGTGTTCCCTGTAAACTGCACACTTGGGTGGCCACTCAGGAGAGATTTTTAAAAACTGCCCAGCTGATTAGCAGAGTGCCCACTGCCAGGTTTTTTGTCTCTACTTATGGTTCCCTTTCAGGCATGCCTGTGTACACATAAAATAATTATTCAGCACATGGATGGAAAAAAATCCACACACAAATGGAAAAGATTAGAGGGAACATTGAGGGAGAAGGGAAGGAATTAACTGATGTATGATGTAACAGTCTGAAAAAAACCCAACATTTACTTTGTAGCAATCTAGGTTATAATGCAGCAATGGTTGTTTTACCTCAGAGATAATGGTTTCTCGTGTAAGACTTTAGATGAAAAGCAAAACACATAGAGATCCTCTTATTTCTTCTGATTTGTTACAGATTTTCTAAAAACATGGTTCTCCAATTTTCAAGGATATTCTCCAGTTGAGAAGTTACACTTTTCCACTTTCTCTTTCATTACTTTGCAAACAGATAGCCTGACATAACTGAATGGCTTCTTTCAGTGTTTCCCACATCCCATCATGTCATAAAATAGCTTTTAAAAACTGTGGACATCAAAGGGAGTGAGACAAATAATTCTGGAAAAATCAGAAACAGTCTTAGGCTATGTCTAGACCGCGGAGTTAAATCAGAAAAATGATATGTAAGTTGCAAACAGCAATTTGGATACCTTTTTCTGCTTTTTTTTTTCAGAAGAGACTTTTCCAAAATTTGGCCCATCTACACGGGGCCAAATTTTGGAAGAACCTCCTCTTTCGGAACATCCCTTATTCCTCATACAATGAGGAATACAGGGATACCGAAATAACACGTCCGCTTTTTTTGGAAACTGTTCTGAAAAGCGGACATGTTCCTTGGACTCAGAAGAACTTTTCTGGGATACCTCCGATATCCTGGAAAAAGCTCAGCAGTGTAGACATAGCCTTAGTCTTTCTCTTCACTGGAAATAAGAATGATATTCCACAATGAAATAAGAAATGAAGAAAAAAATGAATATAATTATGTCAATAGTGTCAAACTGATTCATTACAACGCAAACAGGCTGTGACAGGGCGTTCGCCCTGCACTGGCCCTTTAAGGGCAAACCCCAGCCTGAAGCAGGGCTGGGGTGTTTAGCCCCAGCCGGGGCTGCATTAGGGGATGAGGGCCCAGCTGGGGGCTGTATAAGAACCTGGGCGGCAGCTCCCAGGAGGAAGGTCAGTGAGGGCCTGGCTGCTGGGGAAGCAGGAGGCTCCCTGGAGCTAGAGCAGGGCTGGGGAGGCAAGGCACGGCAGGGCTAGGGGAGCTCTAGCCAAATAAACCTCCAGACTGCAGGGCCTGCATAACGGCCCAGTGGAGAAACAACAACCCCCGGAAGGGGGGCTCAGAGACGGACTTGGGCACTGCCAGAGGGCTGTGTGGTGAAGAGGATGACGCGGCCTGGAGGAAAGAGGGGAAGCCCCACCAGAGGGAAGGTACTCTGCCAGCAGAAGGAGCTGATTCCGGAGGCAGATGGCAGACCCCCGCTACGGTGGTGAGTGAACCCCCTCACAGATGGTAGAGAATGTGGGTATAGCCCCGAACCTCTAGGCTAAAAGGGGGTACACAAGAAAGGGGGGGAGCAACCCGCCCAAAATGGCGGTGAACCCAAAGAAGGGCGGAAGGCGCCTCCCCGGGGTGAAGGGGAGGACGGCCAGGACAATGGACCCCGCCCAGATATTTGATTGGCTCACTGAGCAACAAAAACAACAGCAGCAACATCAAGTGCAGTTGTTGCAGCAGCTGGCCGCTCAAGGCCAGGAACAACAAAGACAGCTGGTTAGGGTAATAACGCAACAAAAAGAAAGATGGGTGCAACACGGAATAGGACGAGGCACCAGCGTTGGGCCGGTGGGAGAGGGACGCGAGGGACTGGTAGGCCCCCTGCAGTTACCCGTACGGCTAACGAAGATGGGGCCTCTGGATGACCCGGAAGCGTACCTGGTCACTTTCGAGCGGGTAGCGCAAGCTGCCCGTTGGCCCGAGGAATATTGGGCCACCCTCCTGGCACCCTATCTCACAGGGCCGGCGCAGCTCGCCTATAGGAGCTTGGCAGCCCAGGACGCCCTAAAATACTACAAAGTTAAAAAGGCAATATTGGACCAGATAGGCGTGACCCTGGATACCTATAGGCAGAGATTCCGAAGCGAGCGATATCCGCACGGGGCGCAACCGAAAGCGGTGGCCCAGAAGCTAAGGGAACTGGCCTGGCGATAGTTAGAACCCGACAAGCGGGACAGTCCCCAGTTGGTGGACATTGTAGTACTGGAACAGTTCCTCCAAATCCTCCCCCCGGGAGCCCAGCAATGGGTACCTCATCATTGCCCCCAAACGCTGGCCAATGCCATCACAGTCATGGAAAATTATATGGCGGCTGAAACCCCGGGAGGAATGGGAAGGGGGGATAGAGAGACTCGGGGGGAGCAACCCTTAAAAGGCCAAGGGAAGCCAGAAAGGGGAGGCCGGGGAACTGAGGCTCGCTGGGGCCTGGGCCGCGGATGGGTAAGGAGACAGGCCGAGAGGGAAGGCCCCCCCGGGACAGGAGGGACCCGGGAGGAAACGCCCGGGGAAGGACAGGCCGAAGGGGGGTCCTCCCGTAACCGCTGCTATGAGTGTGGACAGAAGGGGCACTTTAAGCGGGAGTGCCCCTTTATGGACTGCTCCTTTGGGCAAGGGGTACCCCTGGGAGTGTCCTCTCGCCCTAATCGAGGAGCTACAGTAACCGCCCAAGTGTTGGTAGAGGGGGTCCCGGTTCAGGCATTGGTGGACTCGGGTTGCGGGCAGACGATGGTCCGTGAGGATTTGGTCCCGAGTCCCGAGCCCACCGGGACCACAGTGTGGGTGAGGTGTATTCATGGAGACATACGGCCCTATGCCACCGCTTGGGTGCAGCTACAATGTGAGGGCGAAGAGGGCATTTGCTAAGTAGCCTTGGCACCTCAGCTCGCCTACCCACTGGTACTGGGATGGGATTGGCCGGGTTTCTGGCAGATGTTACAGGCATGGAACCAACCCGACCCAGAACCCCAGAGGGAAGGGCTGGAGGCCAGTGAAATAGAGCCTGACTGGGTCACCGAGCACGACTTCCTCTATGAGCAAAGAAATGACCCGATGCTGGCCCACGCCTGGGAGCAGGCCCGAGGAGAAAAGGAAGACGGCCCACCGAGCCCACAAGGGGCATACTTCAAGGTACGGGGGGACCACCTGTATCGTGTGGCCCGAGAAACTGAGGGGTTGGGGACGGTCTGGCAGTTGCTGGTACCATGCCGCTACCAGCATAAGGTACTGGAGCTGGCCCATGCGAACCCCTGGTCCGGGCATCTGGGCAGGGAGAAGACCCTACAACAAATTATACAATGCTTCTTCTGGCCGGGAATATACCGAGCCTTTTGGGACTTCTGTGATTCGTGCCCCACCTGCCAGCGCATGTGCTTACAACTATGCCCCAAGGCTCCACTGGTACCCCTCCCTGTAGTAAGCGTCCCCTTCGCCAGAGTGAGCCTGGACCTGGTAGGACCAG
The DNA here is from genome assembly GCF_049634645.1 of Pelodiscus sinensis. Classification (NCBI taxonomy): domain Eukaryota; kingdom Metazoa; phylum Chordata; order Testudines; family Trionychidae; genus Pelodiscus; species Pelodiscus sinensis. The sequence goes on along the minus strand of NC_134714.1, from coordinate 45,865,151 downwards.
TGGAGAAGTCCTCGACGGGGTTCCAATATATAATGGTCCTGGTAGACTACGCCACCCGCTACCCTGAGGCAGTACCACTGAGGAACACCTCCGCGCCCATGATAGCTGGGGAGCTAATCAAAATATTCTCCCGGGTGGGAATCCCAAAGGAGATCCTGACGGATCAAGGGACTAACATGACATCCCACCTGATCCAGGAATTGTCCAGGCTTCTAAGAGTAAAAACGTTGCGGACTACTGTCTACCATCCCCAGACAGACAGGGTGGTGGAACGATTCAACCGGACACTGAAAGAAATGCTGAGGCGATTCATAGACGAAGAAACCCGTGAGTGGGACAAAGCCCTGCCGGCCCTACTATTCGCCATCAGAGAGGTGCCACATGCTTCGACGGGGTTTTCGTCGTTCGAATTGCTGTATGGACGACAACCACGAGGTATCCTAGACTTAGTGAAGGAGACATGGGAAGAGCAGGAGTCCAGGGTCCAAGGGAGCGTAAACTACATCCTCAAGCTGAGAGAGCGGCTGAAACGGCTCGGGGAATTTGCGGCAAGAAATTTGCAACAAGCCCAAGACCGCCAGGCGTTAGCGTATAACCGTGGCGCTAAGATGCGGGAGTTTGAGGCCGGAGACCGAGTCCTCCTATTGCCAATAAGGGAATCAAAGTTGTTAGCCCAGTGGCAGGGACCCTTTGAGGTCGTACGGAGAGTCGGACCGGTTGACTACGAAATACGGATAGATGATAAGCGGGCAAGATCGCAAGTATACCATGTCAACCTTTTGAAGAAGTGGAAGCCCCGCGAAGCGTTCCTGATCACGACAGAGCTATAGGAGCCAGAGGTAGGCCCCTGTACCGGGGAGATGAAGAACGACACAGGCCCAATGTTGGGGGACGGCCTCACGGTGGCCCAACGTCAAGTGGTAAAAGCCATCACGCAGGAATACGCCGACACGCTCACGAAAACACCCGGGAAAACATCAGCGATTTACCACCACATCTCGACAATCCCAGGGAAAAGGGTCTGTGACGCGCTAAGGCCCCTACCCTGGAAAATGTGGAACCCCGTGCGGGAAGAGGTTCAGGAAATGTTACGGCTTGGCGTGATTGAGGAATCCCGGAGCGGCTGGAGGAGTGCAATCGTACTAGTGCCAAAGCCAGATGGAACGCTCCAATTCTGTGTGGATTTCCGGAAGGTGAACACAATATCCAGATTCGACGCGTACCCCATGCCACACGTAGATGAGTTGCTGGATACACTAGGAAAGGCCAGATACATCTCGACGCTAGATTTGACGAAAGGGTACTGGCATGTCCCGCTCACCCCAACCTCGAGAGAGAAAACTGCCTTTTCAACCCCGTTTGGATTGTTCCACTTCAGGATGATGCCATTTGGCCTACATGGGGCTGCTGCGACATTCCAAAGATTGATGGATAAAATCTTGCAGGACCACTGAGAATACGCCACAGCCTGTATCGACGATATAGTCATTTACAGCCAGACGTGGCAGGACCATACGCAACACCTGCGAGCAGTGTTAGGAACCTTAAGGGACGCGGGTCTCACGGCCAACCCCACCAAATGCCATATGGGCCAACGGGAGGTAACATTCCTAGGGTACACGGTGGGGAGGGGGAAACTACGACCATTGCTGGATAAAGTGAAAGCCCTAGCGGAGTATAAGTTTCCAACAACCAAGAAACGGGTGCGGCAATTCTTAGGCCTAGCAGGGTACTACAGAAGATTTATTCCCCAATTTGCGACAATAGCGGCCCCCCCTCATGGACCTGACGAGGGCTGACCAACCTTAAAGGGTAACACCCTCGGGAGAGGCAGAAAGAGCATTTAATGAGTTAAAAACAGCATTAATACGGGCCCCGGTACTAAGACAACCAGACTTCTTGAAGGAGTTCATAGTACAGACAGACGCCTCAGCAGTAGGGTTAGGGGCGGTCTTGACCCAGGAGGTAGGAGGGGAGGAACACCCCATCCTCTACCTGAACCGAAAGCTGTTCCCGAAGGAAAAGGCCTACGCAACAATAGAGAAAGAGGCACTTGCCGTAAAATGGGCCATCGAGGCTTTACGGTATTACTTGCTCGGAAACTCTTTCAAATTAATAACAGACCACGCCCCCCTAAAGTGGCTGCAGTCTATGAGGCTATGTCTAGACTGCAAGCCTCTTTCGAAAGAGAGCGTCTAGACTGCACGCGGAACTTTCGAAAAAGCAAGCCACTTTTTCGAAAGAAAGCACCCAGTGAATCTGGATGCTCTCTTTCGAAGAAGCCCTATTTACATTCAAGAACGCCTTCTTTCGAAAGAGCACTTTCGAAAGAAGGCGTTCTTCCTTGTGAAATGAGGTTTACCGCCGTCAAAAGAAAAGCCACGTTCTTTCGATTTAATTTCGAAAGAACGCGGCTGCAGTCTAGACGCAGGTGAAGTTTTTTCGGAAAAAGGCTACTTTTTCCGAAAAAACCCCTGAGTCTGGACACAGCCTGAGAGAGACAAACCCCAGAATAACAAGATGGTATCTGGCCTTACAACCTTACAGGTTTGAAGTGACACACCGACCGGGCCGACAACACAACAACGCGGACTTTTTCTCAAGAATGGACGAGCCAGAATATACCATGGACGGGAGAAAGGCAAGAAACCCAAGGGGGGGGATGTGTGACGGGGCGGACGGGGCAGTGGACACTAACCCCGCGCCCCGCACTCAAGCGCCGGGGGGCGTAGCCGCCGGAGGATCGGGACGGCTCTGCCGTGCCTGTTCAGCGGTGGCCGCCCGCGCAGGCGCAGCTGGCCCCCGCATCAGCCGCCCGAGGGCGGGGCCGCGAGTGGCCCAAGGCGCAGGCGCCGGCGTCCCTGGAAAGGGTGCCGGCTTTAAAAGAGGACTCCCTGCCTGGAAAGAGGAGGGAGGACCCCACCCCGGTGGACAGGACCAGCAGGGCGCCGGACCCGAACCCGGACTCGGACCCACGCCGGTAGAGCCACGTGGGCCCCCGCGGCAGACCAGAGCGGCGGGAGGAGGTGAGCCCCCTGGCAGGGAAGCGGCAGACATAGATGGACCAAGGCGGAGGAAGGAGCCCAGGACAGGGTCGGGGAGACCCGGGGACTGGTGAGTTGCAGCTATGGCCCCCCCCCCGGTCGGGCAGTGCGTCGCAGATGCCTACCCTTGGGGTCCTGGGCTGGGACCTGGAGAGAGGGTGGGCCCAGGTCCCCCTCCGCCTCGGATAACTCCTATAAAGACAAACAGTGCAGGTGCAACCGGTGGCTAAAGGCGCCCCCCCCCCGCCCTCCCCATGAGAGATACTTAAGGGGGAGGGTGTATGACAGGGCGTTCGCCCTGCACTGGCCCTTTAAGGGCAAACCCCAGCCTGAAGCAGGGCTGGGGAGTTTAGCCCCATCTGGGGCTGCGTTAGGGGATGAGGGCCCAGCTGGGGGCTATATAAGAACCTGGGCGGCGGCGTCCAGGAGGAAGGTCAGTGAGGGCCTGGCTGCTGGGGAAGCAGGAGGCTCCCTGGAGCTAGAGCAGGGCTGGGGAGGCAAGGCAAGGCAGGGCTAGGGGAGCTCTAGCCAAATAAACCTCCAGACTGCAGGGCCTGCATAACGGCCCAGTGGAGAAACAACAACCCCCGGAAGGGGGGCTCAGAGACGGACTTGGGCACTGCCGGAGGGCAGTGTGGTGAAGAGGACGACGTGGCCTGGAGGAAAGAGGGGAAGCCCCACCAGAGGGAAGGTACTCTGCCAGCAGAAGGAGCTGATTCCGGAGGCAGACAGCAGTCCCCCGCTACGGTGGTGAGTGAACCCCCTCACACAGGCACTTTGATAAAGAACACAAAATAATTTTTTGCAATTAGCACTAAGTAGAAACTGCATTTTAAAAAATAGCATAAAATAAAGTTTATTCCAGCTATTACATTATCATATTATGCACTATTGCTTCTGAGAGGTCAAAAGAACATGTAAAAATTAAAACTGTTTTTTAAATTTTCCAAAATGCAAGTTTTAATGTTTTTTTTTTATAGAATCATAGATTTAGAAGGGACTTCAAGAGGTCATCAAGTCCAGTCCCCTGTACTCATGGCAGGACCAAACATCATCTAGATCAGGGGTGGGCAATAAGATGGCAGTGGTATGCCAGAGTTAGCCTCTAGTGGGTCGCCATTGCTATATATACCTGCACCTCTGCAGATAAGGGCAGTTGCAGCTCCCATTGGCTATGGATTGCTATTTCCAGCTAATGGGAGCTGTAGGAAGTAGTGCAGGCCAGGATAAAACTTTCTATAGCTCCCATTGGCCGGGAATGGGGATCTGCAGCCAAAAGGAGTTACAGTCACCCCAGAGGCACAGGTAAATACAGCGGCTGTTATCCACCAGGAGCTAACCCTAGTGAACCAGATCTGGCCCGTAGACCAGTATTTAGCCACTGCTAATTTATACCATCCCTGAAAGGTGCTTGTCTAACCTGCTCTTAACTGATGGTGTAACGGACCGGGCCGTGTCTGGGCACAGCTGAGGGCATCCGCTCAGGGCAAATTGCTCAAATCTGGGGCTCCTTACAGCCCCCGACTGGTGACCTCTCCGAACAGGCCACAAACCAGTCCCACAGAGCGCTTCAGCAGCCTGCCTGAAGCCTCCCGAGCAAAACCCCTCCGACACCCCAGCAATATCCGTGCCCCAGATGGCCCCGGGCCTCATACACAGGTGGGGGGGTTCTAGCACCCAATCCCACCTACCCCGAACAAGTCCTGTCCGGTTCCAAGAAACCAGCCACAGATCCCTGGTCAATTTACCCTCCGGACCTTACCCACAAATCATGCTGGGCCAATCCTTTAGAATCTATATCTAAAGGTTTATTATTACAAGAAAGAAAAGCATGAGAGTAAGGTTATTAAAGTACAGTACGTTACATGCACCGAATCTCCCAGTCCTCGATGCAGGCTTTAGCGGAGATGTTGCAGCTGCTGGTTTAAAAGTTCTTATTACACATCCTAAGATCAGGATGGGTTCACAGGTCTTCCGGGCTCTTCGATCCCTGCATTGCTGCCTCTGGGATGAAGTGCTGAGCTGAGAACAAAAATGGCATCTACCACATGGCTTCTTTATACTTCCTTCCTGGCCTCTTCTGGTATGCAGCAGGTCACCTGGTCCTCAGCCTCTCTCTGCTGGCCGCTCTTAGGTGTCCGCCCTCATGCTTTAGGTGTGTCGTTAGCCCATTGAGTGCCATTGTCCCACAGGGCCTCGCTAATTAGCATGTCCACAGCAATGCTTAACCACATTCCAAGAAATATTCAGCTTCCACACAGATTCCTATCTACACACACAGACATTATCTACTCACATAAACAGTGTACACAGGATCAGAAAACAACAAGCTCCCATTCAATACCCCACATGGCTCCCTTTTATACCAATTTCTGGGGCCAACACCCCCACCTAGGGGTGCAACAGTGATCTGGCTGCTTCCCTCCAATTCGGTAATGTGACAGATGGATATTTCACAACCTACCTAGGCAATTTATTCCCATGCATAACTACCCTGACATTTAGGAAGTTTTTCCCAATGGCCAACCTAAAACTCTCTAGCTGCAATTTAAGCCCATTTTTTCTTTTTTGTCATTTTGAAATAGACTTTTTTTCAAGGGAGTGTTCATAAAACTTGGTATTTTTCAAAATACCTCTTTTGTTATTCACCAAAGAGAACATTTATCAACTAAAAATTGTAGGCTAGACTTCTAGATACCCTGCGATATGCAAATAGTAGCAGTAGCCAGAAATGCCTCTTTCTATCTGTTCAGGAGACTGCATCCCTTCCTTACAGATGCAGAGGTAACTACAGTAAACTATGTCTCTTGCTTTCAGGCTGAACTTCTGAAATGCATTTTACATATGAATGGCTGTTATAGTCACATGGTTTATAGTCACAGATATAACACTTGACATGATTAAATATTTGTATGTTGGGCTCTCTGGGTGTTTCTAGACTACAGGGTTTTGTCAACAAAAGTGGTCTTTTGTCGACAAAGCTATACCAGCGTCTACACTACCGCCGAGTTCTGTCGACATAATGTCGACAGAACTCGTCAGTTTTGTTGACGGTGGTAAACCTCATTCTGTGAGGAATAACACCTTTTGTTGACAGAGTTCTGTCAACAGAAGGTGTTATTGCACTTACACTGTCCTTTGCGTCTACACTCTCATGTCAACAAAGCGGCTTGCTTTGTCAACAGAACTGGATGTAGTCTAGATGCTCTTTGTTGACAGAGGCTTTGTCGACAGTATCTGTCAAAAAAGCCTCTGTCGACAAAAGCCTGTAGTCTAGACATATCCTCTCAGATCTTCAGTTGTGCAGCCAGAAATCAGAATGAGCTCAGGTCTTCTCACTCAAGACCTGACTCTGTGTGTGCAAGCCTGTCTTTAACAGCTGGTGCAGAATGATCCAGGAATCTTTCTAATCATGATTCTAAGATTTTAATCAAGAACCCTCCCACACATGAAAGCAGCATATTAGTGCTCAGTGGGAAAGCATGGTAACTTCAGCCAAACTGCTTTTCCTTTATTTGCATTGCTCCTAGAAAATACTGGTGAGATTTCCAAAAGCACTGTGTTGGCCTTATTCAGTTGCTAAAGAAGTCCATGGGAATTTTATCACTGGATAAAGCAAGTGCCTGAAAACATCCTGTCCCACATTATGCATTTTCCAAAGGGCTGCTAGATTTGCACAAACAAAACATAAGGTTTGTTGGGATGTAAAAGCTCTCTATAGTCACAGTATTCTTAGACTTTACCAAGGATTTCACTAAAAATGGTTGGAAAATAAAGAAATGGTTAAAAGGGGGGTAAAAATGGAATCTTCTGCTTAGCCGCCTAGTGCAGCAAAGCATATAAGCATGATTGATCTCATTCACTTCAGTTCATTTGCTTATACTTCCACATCTGCTCAAGTGTTCTGCTAGATTGGCAATAAGGAAAATTATGGAAGCTTTTAAATGTTTAATTCCTGGTCTAAATATTTTAGGTAAAAAATTCTGTTGTCTTCATTTGGAGCAAGATATGGTATTTGTTTTGCGGAAAGACAAAAATCATTAACAGGACAGACTTAGCAATCATTTTGTCAAATATAGGAGCAGAAGTAAATTCCAGGACCAAGATCTTTGATGAGTATAATTAATAGTATTCAGGACAGTATGAAGAACAAATTATAGCTTCCTCTAATTACCATGTGTTCTAAACATAAGAAACAGAAAAAGACAAAGAATCAAATGTAAGTAAATCAAGAGAGCGGAATACATAAGGGAAAAGAACTCCACAAGCCAGGGAGATTTGGAGTCCATATATGATAATAACTCTTCAACGACAGACAGATGAAAGAGTGACTCAGAACTCAACTACCAGACATTGAGAGTCTAACACAAAACATTCAAGAGAGAAAAAAAATGTTATTTGCTCATGGTTAAAGTTTAAAGGATTCATACTGTACTACTGTAGTTGTGAATTAAAAAGGCATCATTTGCCCCCAGACATGCAAAATTACCCCACTTACTTCCTATTCTAAGCATACCTTGAGGTAAGTATTGGCAAAGCTGAATGCTATAGCTAAAATAAGATGAAAGTTAATTAATGAAAATGTATGGGGCTAGAGGCTCTTGTACAGTGTATCTACTTCTCTTCATACCACTTGTGAGTGCTGGCTTACAGCATGAGCTGACCCTGGGAGGATTATATTATGGAAAAAGCAACCCTCTAGCAGTATAAAAATAGGAGGTGTGACCAGAGAAAATGAGTTACATCGGAATCACTTCTACTCAATCTATTCCTGGCTACACTTTCAAGCCCTTAGGGCTGTTATATTGGCTGCTCTATATCACCATGATGATCTGGCTCTGCACAGAAGACATGACGCACAGGTGAACTTTAGGCACCTGCCTGACTTGTGCCAACTGGTCCTGAGATGTAGCCCAGCAGATTTGTTTATTTATGTGTATATTAAAGTCACACAATAGTTGCAATAATAATGCCTTGAGGGCCCTGTGGGAAGCAGTAAGCACCTCTCGGGCGTGGAAGAATGAGGATTCTTAAAGAGCAAGGTGGTAATTCTGGATTGAAATGTCCCTCCTGTGGGGACTCCAGATAAGTGAAAAGTCCTTAAAATATCCTATTTGGATTTGTTTCTTAAGTCTTCAGTCTTCACAGGCTGGCAAAAAGAATCCAGGATGTAGGCCCCAAATCACATGGCTCTTGGGGAACCCACTGGACCCCCTCAGCAGTTTGAGAGCTCTCTGTCCCCTCTCCAGTTTCCTGGCACTGGCATTATGCAACCAGGGATTGCTCTGTCCATGGCCTGGAAGGAACAGAGGTGGTCTCCAGCCCACTGTGCTCTGCAGGAGTGTTACAGAATTCTGAATTGATATTAACTTTCATGTAGATTTTCCACATGGTTAGAGGGGTTTATGATGCAGGACCTCTTCCCGATTTACCTTCTCCCAGTATTTAGAATTAGAACTACTATTGGGAAAGATCAGGCAGATCTAGTAATGCACCCGTCTACTGGTGCTCCACAGTGCTTCAGTATTAAAAGGGAGAAAAGAGAAGGAAACAGAGCAAAATGATGTGTCACATTACTGGCCTGGCATCCCTGAAGATGAGCAGAGATGAACTTGAAACATGAATACATGATTTCCTTTTCATTGCCCACGATAATTATATTAAAAAGGTAAAAGGCATATAATATGGTATCTGATCCTGAAACAGATGCATCTGTGCCTCTCACATATGGGGAGGATTTTCCAAGAACACTTAATATGAATGAAAATGTATCCTCTGAAACAGAGATAAGATGGGTGAGGTAATAACTTTTACTGGGTCAACTTCTGTGGGCGAGCGAGAATAGCTTTCCAGCTCTGTGTAGCTCTCAGCAACAGAGGATGGTCCAATAAAACTTATCACCTCACTCCCTTTGGCTCTGTAATAACCTGGTAAACAACACAGCTACAACATTTCTACATACCTCTGTAATACTTAGTTTGTTATACTTAGGCAAGCTAAAGAACCCTAGGGCATAGGGGTTGCTGATTTCTGCCACAACCATTGTTTATAAATTTGAGATCGGTGTACAGCCATATGAGTGTTTGTTTATCTTAGGAATGTATATGGCCTCCATTACTGTGCTATAAGAAGGCCAGATCCACAAGAGGATTTAGGCATCTAAGTCTCAAAGGCTGTCACCTATCTTTGTATATGCCTAAATTCCCTCAGCACCTAAATTTTGCTGTAAAAGTTGCCGAGGCACCTAAATTTCTGCCCTTGAACATGTATGCTACTGCCTCAGGCAAGCATCTGGGTTTCTATCTTATGTCTATGCCCCAGTGTGATCCTGAACCCCAGGTAAGATAGGCAGAAGAAGCTTAACCTGGTAATCATCCTTTGAGGATGACTGGAAGGAGGGGGCCAGCTTGCCATATAATCTTCAGCTCAGTGGTTAGGGCACTCACCCAGGACATGATAGTTCCCACCTCTTGTCAACTGAGGAGGAAGAATCTGACCTAGGAGCTTCCATCTCTCAAATGAGTGTACTAGACACTGAAGTATAGAGTCATTCTCACTCTATCTTTTGCCTAATTAATATTTAATCATTTAATTTAAAATGGAATGGCTTCAGCAAGAGAGCTAGAGAGATACATCACACTACCAAACCACAGAAATGTACAGCTAGAAAGGTTATCGTCCTTGACCATTCCTGACCGGAAGATTTCTAACCTGTTCTAACAAACCTTCAATGATAGGGATTCTACAACCATTTTTGGAAGCCAATTCCAGAGCTTTACTATCTTTATTATTAGAAAGATTTTTCTGATATCTAACATAAATCTCCCTTTCTGCAGTTCAAGCTTAATACTTCTTGTCATACCTTCAGTGGACACAAACAATTGATAATTCTTTATAACAGCCCTAACAGTTGAAGACTGTCATCAGGTCCCTCCATCAGTCATCTTTTCTCATGAGTAAACATGTCCAATTGGTTAACCTTTCCTCACATGTCAGGTACAGGTTGGACCTCCCTGGTCTGTCACCCTCGGAACCTGGCTGGTCCTGGATTAGGGATTTTGCTGGACCAGAGAAGGTAATTTCTGGACTCCTGTCTGGTCTACCGGCCTCCCAACCAGTTCCCCACCTCCTGCTGGGCAGCAACTACTGCTGGCTCTGGGACCTACCAGGCAGCCACAAGCCATGCTCCCAGTCCTGCTTGGCAGCTGCCACTGCACACTACAGCTCCCTACCCCACCGAGCCATCACCACCATTGCCGTGGCTCCCTGACCCAGCGAGCCACAGCTACCGCAGCTCCCAACCCTGCTGGGCAGCCCTGCTGCCAGGCGCTGGGAGGCCTTGCCATCAGCTCGCTGCAGGCAGCCTGCTGCCCTGCTGGCCCACAGGGGTCCTTGCTGCTGGCCTTCCTCCATGACTCTCTGGTCCTGCAACATCCGTGCCAGACCATGAATGTTGCCAGACCATAGAATCCCGGTCAAGAGGGTTTCAGCCTGTATTTCTAATTTTTAAATAATCTTTGTTACTCATCTCTGGACTTTTTCCAATTTGTCCACATATTTCTCAAAGTGTGGCACCTAGAACTGGACACAATATTCCAGCTGAGGCCTCACCAGCATCAAGCAGAGCAGGATAATTACCTCCCTTGTTTTCATATGATGCTCTGTTAATACAGCCCAGAATGATATTAGCATTTTTGTAAATGCATCACATTGTTGGTTCATAGTCAATTTGTGATCCAATATAACCCTTAGAACCTATTCTTCAGCATTACTGCCTATCCCGTTATTCCCCATTTTATAGTTGTTTATTTGATTCCCCTGACCTAAGTATAATACTTTGGACTTGTCTTAATTGCATTTCAGCTTACTGATTTCAGGTCAGTTCTCCATTCATTAAGGCCACTTTGAATGATACTCTTATCCTCCAATGTGTTTGCATCCCCAGCACAGCTTGGTTTGCTCTGCAACATTTATAAACATAGGTTGGTAGCTTCATCTAAACCACATTTCCTTAGGTGTTTATGAGACTGTGTGGAACTGTATGAGGAAGTCTAATAAAGATAAAACACATCAACTGTTTCCCCTTATGATTGTGGCAATAAGCTTCTTAGAGAAAGGAATTAGGTTGCTTTGGCATGATTTGTTCTTGATAAATCCATGCAGGCTATTATTACTCATCCTATTATCCTCAGGTGCTGGCATTGATTATTTACCTATAGTCCAACAAGTCCCCATCTGAGAAATGGGGAACCCCTGTTCAAATCTGAGTTGCATTAAGCAGAGGGGGAAAATCGAACCAGGGTCTTCCAGTCTGAGTACCCTAAGTACGGTGCCAAAGGTCATAAGAGAGGCCCCCTCTTAGCCATTTTATATGGAGCGAGGCATTCTCAGAGAATCTGGATTGGGTCCCATGACAAAGATAGGCATTCCTTTGCTTATATGTTCCTGGGTTGTGGCTCATGCTGGTGCCCAGGTGAGAGACAGGTACCAAGAGTGAGGCCACAGTGAGAAGGCTCAGGGGCAGAAATGTCGGTGGCCAGAGGACTTTTACAGCAAAAATGTAGTCGCTGAGGGTACATCTATACTTCATCCCTAGTTCGGAATAATATGAGGAATAACATTAGTTCGGACTAAGTCCGATCTAATGCGTCCCGGCCCGCACTTCCTGGTTCGAATCAGCTGTGATTTGAACTAGCATGCTGGCGAGATCATGTTAATGAAGCGTGGGATATTTAAATCCCCGCTTCATTAAATATTTTGGTCATCTCCATTTGCATCCCTAGTCCGAACTAGGGATGCAGTGTAGACGTACTCTGAGTGAGTTTAAGCACCTAGAGCCTTAGGTAGCAGCCATCCAAGAGGTTTTTTGGTTTTCAATGGCACCTAAAACTAGGACTCAGATACCTAAGTCCCTTTGAGGATCTGGCCCTCAGAATATAAGGGCTTCCTCCAACAGAGTGTTAGTCCATTGCAGAGGGAGCTACGTTTCAGTCCATAGCAATGTGCACATCCTACCTGGCCCATTTTGACTCTGCTGCTGATGTTCCCTAGTGCATGTTTATGTAACTCTGTTTGGATATATCTACACTGCACGCTTATTTCAAAATAAGCTACTGCAGAATAAAAACTAGGAAATAGCTGATTTTGAAATAGCATGTCCATACTACTAAGGCCCATCGAAATAGCGCTGAGCTATTTTGAAATAGTGTCCACACTCATTGGAGCCTGAATTGCATTTAAAGCCCCCTGGAAACACTTTGGACATGGCATCAGGACAGCTGTCACTTCCTGTAGCTGCTTCCTGAGGGTATTTAAGGCTTGTGTTTAAAGGGACCCGCACCATACAATTATGTCTCAGGCTCTTCTCCATTGCCTACCTCCTTGAGGGACAGCAAATTCTTCCCACTGTGTGCTCTGGTTTCCCTTGTGGACACCAAAGCACTCTAGCCATGGAGCCAGACCTGTTGCAAAACACTCGCCGGCTCTTAGACCTGCTGCCGCACCTCCTGGTGCAGTTACTGCAGGCTGCCCTCATGGCTCTTCAGGAACAAGACCCCCAGCTCCCTGCGGGGCACCTCCTCTCCTGTCTCCATGTGCTGCTCATGCAGCACAGCCCCTTCCAACCTCCCCTGTGCACCGTGCACCACTGCTTCTGGTGACAGGTCACTGGTTCTGATTGGTGGGACCGGATCTTCATGGAGTGGTGAGACAACCAGCAGTGGCTCCAGAATTTCCACATGCAGAAGGAGACCTTCCCAGAGCTGTGCAAGTGGCTCGTCCCTGCCCTCCGGCAACGGGATACCAACATGCAACCTGTCATCCTACTCCAGAAGCAGGTCACCATCATCCTCTGGAAGCTCACCATGCTGGACAGCTACTGATCCGTCAGGAACCAGTTCAGCATGGGGAGATTGACCATCGGGGCTGTGCTCATGCAGGGATGGCACTTTCGTGCTATTGTCCCAGGAGGGTGGTAAACTGCTGGAATGGGGTTCCCAAGTGGGGATAGAAGCTCCCTCCCTGGAAGGTTTTTCAGTCCAGCCTTCACAAAACCATGTCAGGGGATGGGGTAAGTTGGGGTTGGTCCTGGTGTGTGGAAAGGGGGGTTGGGCTCGAGGAAACGCCCGAGGGCCCTTGCAATCCTGTGATTCCCTGTTTGTCTCCTTCTACAGGTGGTGATGGCCATCAACACCATCCTGCTGCAAGGGGTCATCATCCTGAGTAATGTGGACCCCATCATCCCTGGCTTTGCCATTATGGGCTTCCCCAACTGCGGGGTGTAGGGGGAGAACCATTGATGGGATCCACATCCCCATCCAGGCCTCCAACCAGAAGGGGTACTTTTCCATGGTCCCGCAGGCCCTCATACACCACCGAGGCCAGTTCACCGACATCAGCGTCAGGTCGTCAGGGAAAGCACACAATGCCCTCCTCATCCACAACTCCAGCCTATTCCAGACGATACATGCCAGCACTTTTATCCCCAACCTCCCCATCAGGGTCAGGGATGTGGACATGCCGATGTGCATCATGGAGGGCACATCCTACCCTTTGCTTCCCTGGCTGATGAAGCCGTACGTGACCAAAGCAAGGAATGTTTCAATGGCGGGCTCATCAGGGCCTGCATTGTTGTGGAGGGTACCTTTGGTTGTCTGAAAGGGAGGTTCCGCTGTCTCTTCACTCTCCTTGGCAAATGGAACATCCCCCAGGTGGTGTCAGCCTGTGTGTCCTGAACAACTTGTGTGAAAACATTCCTGCCAGGGTAGTGGGCAGCGGCCAAGCGCTCAGAAGGGCCTTTGAGCAGCTGTGCATGGCTGCCATCCAGCAACCCCATAAAGGGACTGTGCCTTTCCTCTCACACCCTTCTCTTCTCCTGCCCTCTGTTTTCACCTTCCTCTCTCCCGCAGACACTATAAACTACATTTTGGCTGTGTCTACATTGGCACCCTTTTCCGTAAAAGGGATGCTAATGAGACACTTCGGAATTGCAAATGCCACGGGGAATTTAAATATCCCCCGCGGCATTTGCATGAACATGGCTGCCGCTTTTTTCCGGCTCGGGGCTTTGCCAGAGAAAAGCGCCAGTCTAGACGGGATCTTGCGGAAAATAAACCCTTTTCCTACTTGCAAGTAGGAATAAGGGATCTTCTGGAAAAGGGTTTATTTTCTGCAAGATCCCGTCTAGACTGGCGCTTTTCTCTGGCAAAGCCCTGAGCCGGAAAAAAGCGGCAGCCATGTTCATGCAAATGCCGCGGGGGATATTTAAATCCCCCGCGGTATTTGCAATTCCAAAGTGTCTCATTAGCATCCCTTTTATGGAAAAGGGTGCCAATGTAGACACAGCCTTTTTGTTTTGAAAGAATAAACTGGTTTTTTTTACTGGAGTAAATATAACTTGGGGAGGGACTAGGGGAAAAATCTGGAAAGGGGGAGGAGGAAGGTAAAGGGGGAGAAGGGGGAAGTGGGGCTCAGGGATGGAGATGGGACTGGTGTCTGCCTCGGGCTGTCCCATAGCTTCATGTGCGGGGCTCTCGATGGCCACGTGGGGAATAGAGGGAGAAGCCAGAGGGACGGGAGCAGGAGCAGGAGCAGGAGTGGGAACAGAAGCAGGAGGGGGAGTGGGAGCATAAGTAGGCATGGGAGCAAGGGGAACTTGGAAAGGAGCAGGTGGGGAAACACTCAATTGCAGCGACCATGTGGTCAGCAGTGGTGCTGTAGGCTGCACACGTGCTCCATGCCTTCTGGGACAGCTCCTGCCAGGTGGAGCAGCGTAGCTCCCAGTCAGCACAGTGCTTCTCCAGGTCTGTGTCCATCCTACAATCCTGCTGCTCCAAAAACTACCGAAGAGAATGGAGGAAAGCTATGTGTTCCTGCTTGAGATCCTTGTGGGATTAGCAGCACCTGCAAGTCTCACGGGATCAGGAGGCTGGCACAGGAGATGTGGTTTGTGCCTCACTCACAGCTGGTCCAGCTGTGAAGACCAAAGAGAAGGGCAGTCATCCCAGGAGACACTGTGCATGAAGCCTAGCTCTCATCTCTGAGCTGACACCAAAAAGTCTCAGGTCAGACAAAGGCCATGCACTTAGAGCAAGGCCATCTGAGGCCTAGACAGTAGGCGTTTCCTACAGAGGCACAGATGTCCCGGGGGAGCCTTGCTACCCCTACTCCCTAGGGACAAGCAGGCATGGGAAGGTGCCAGCCAGGTCAAGAGCCTGCAGGGGGGAGGAGAGAAACAGGATGGCTCGGCTTCCCTCCTTGCTGTGCACACGCTGGGTCTGGCAGTGGCAGCATCCCTCAGGGAGAGAACTTGTATCCCTGCCCACTGGAGGAGAGGGGAGGAGGGCGTAGGGGAGGTGTGTGTGAGCAGCAGATGCTGCTTGCCAGGCAGGGTTCTACTGGGGTTCTGACCATTTCCTCCCCCTCTGGGCAGGCTCCCTTGGCATGGGACCAGTGTCCTCTGCTTTGCCATACTGGCCCGGGAGTGGATACTGCTCCAAGAGTGCAGGCATGCCCATGTGCGGCACTGCTATGTATGTGTCCATGACCTCACCTGCCTCAGTGGTGGCTTGTGGTGGGAAGGTGTCCCACCATGGGGTCGGGAGTAAAGCTGGTCAGTGCAGGAACCCTGTGAGCAGGAGCACAAGGTTCCTGTGTGGCAGCCTCATTGGGGTTGTGTGCTCTGGACTCGCACTCCATGTGCATTTATGTGCACAGGCTGCTGTGTAATTCCCCGGGCTAAGAAGGCCAGGAGGCGGAGGAGAGCTGAGAGAGAGAGATGGGGAGGCAGGAGGAGGAGGAGAGAAAGAGACGGAGTGAGAGACCGGAGGCTCAGGAGAGAAGACCGACGTGGAGGAGAGACCTAAAAATCCCGTCCTATGACAGGCTAATTGGCTATTTTTGAAATAATGGGCTTGTTGAAATAACACTTTGGTGAAATAATTCTGCAGTGTAGACATGCCCTTTGAAATGAAACCACATTCATGCCCTCCCACAGGCTGGTTAGTGCACACTAAAATGTATACCCTTATGGAGAAGGTTAAAGCAATAAAGAGGTGAGACCTGTGTGATTTGCCCAAGCTTATATAGGACCTATAGCAGAGAAAGGACTAGAACCCACACCTCTCAAGCCCTAGACTGGCTAATTGCCAAACATGGAAATGATCTTTTCCTATCGGTTATGCTGCATAAACAGATGGTGCATATTATCTGGCAACAACTTAATCAAGCACCTGCAAAGTGTTGAAGAGATTATTTCCCCTTAAGACCTACAATTAGCCTTTGTATTTTTGCAGTACAGAAAAACCGATGCTTCTTTCTGATCTTGCAGCCACAGTGTATGTCAACACTGCAGCATTTTTCTGGTGAGGGGGAAACGGCCATTTTTCTGGAAAAACAATATTTGTGTCCACACTGCAATTGCTTTCTTTCAACAAAAAGTCGAAAGAACAGAGGGTTTTTTTCCAACAGAAGTAAACCTCTTTCTACGAGGAAGAAGCCGTTGTCTGAAAAAGCTTTTTCGGAAAAAGGCTTGTGTGGAAGCAGAAGAGGGAGTTCATCTGAAAAAAGAGGTCTCCAGGAAATAACACGGGTGCCCTGGTGGCCACTCCGACCAAACTAATCAGAACTCTATAGTTCCTGTCTCCTGCCAGCTCTTAAAGCTGCAGGCAACCAGGACAAGCCTTGTGGCAGGAAGCTGGCCCTGAGAGCTGCACCTGACCACGTGCCTAGCTCTGCCACACTAATTTGGACCCGTGGCCCAGCCATAAGCCCTCCGAGACCACCCTGGCCCTCACAGGGAGCACCACCAGGGCTCCCAAGACCCAGTCAGGGGCACAAAAAGGCATGCGTTGTCGTGGCCTAGGGCAGAGATCCTGTGCCTCCTAGAGGTGTGAGGTGATGAGGAGACCCTGCAGGATCTCCTCTTCTGGCGGCGCAATACCAATATCGAGGGCCGGATGGCTGAGTCTCTGGCCATGAGAGGCCACCACCCCCAGACCTCGGGACAAGGGAGGAGCAAGGTCAAGGAGCGCCGCCAGGGCTACACCAGGGCCAAGGAGTGTAGCTCTTGCTCTGGGGCAGGACTCCCCTCCTGCCCCTACTACCAGGAGCTCCACCGAATCCTGGGGGGTGGTGCAGCCCCTTCCCCACCCATGGTGGTGGACTCAGGGCTAGCGATGCCCATCGTCACCCGCCTGGGGCTCCCTGTCGAGAAGGAGAAGGATGAGGATGAGCTGCAGGAAGAGGAGGAGGCGACAGCCAGCACAATCACCCGGAGCTGGTACCCCAGGCCCTGGATATCTCCCAGGCATTCTCTGAGGGTGAGGAGGGATCAGCAGGTGAGTGCTCTCAGTTTGTCACACACATAGGGTGGGGGAGGCGGTCACAGAGGGGATGGGGTGCAATCGTCACTTGGCCTGCTTGGCCTGCTCCGCCTGAACATCGTGCTGCACTCTGTGCATGTGGAAGCACGTGCAGCGCCAGTCTGGATCACGCAGCCACAGGAGGCAGCCCCGGAGCACCCCTGGGCTCCTGCTCACAGGCTCTGCGGAGGCCACACACACATCGGACACCGGGGGAGGGGATGCCCTCCAATGTCCTCCCACCACCAGTCACTGCTGGAAGCAGGCTGGGCACAAGGGCACACACAGGGCCCCACACAAACCAAGGAGTGCCTGCATGCTTGAGGCACTTCCCGCTCCTATGGACAGCACTGCCAGGTGCAGGTGTGTGTGAAGGCCCCAAGGAAGGCCAGGCTAGTCCAGGCCCCTCTACTGCCCATGGGATCCCAGTGTGGACAGACACTTCCCTTGTCTGTGGGATGGGGGGAGACAGGAAGTATGGTCCCCTGGGCACCTTGGTGCCTCTCTGAGGCAGGGGCCACTGTGCAGGCCACACATGGCCTTGCTCCCAGGACATCCCCATCCTCTGGATTGTTGCTTGCAGCTCACAGAGGAGAGCAGGGCCTCAGGGACAGTGTCTGCATGGGTGACTCACTACCTCTCCCTCTTCATTCTCCACAGAAGGACCAGCCATTGCTGAGGGGTGATCATGACCAGCTGAGGCAGCTGCCCAACCCTGGGAGAGCCACAAGCACAGGAGGGTCCAGGAGGACCTCATGAGACAGCATGTGGGTGACCTCTGGGACATGCAGCAAACCCTGGCAAAGAAGGTCCAGCATGATGTCCAGTGACAGACCCAAATGTGGGCACAGCTTGT
Source organism: Pelodiscus sinensis (assembly GCF_049634645.1). Classification (NCBI taxonomy): domain Eukaryota; kingdom Metazoa; phylum Chordata; order Testudines; family Trionychidae; genus Pelodiscus; species Pelodiscus sinensis. Next base: position 45,846,891 of record NC_134714.1, on the reverse strand, counting down.
ATGGCAGGGTGAAAGCATGTGTGCCACCATCCACAAAACGATGGCACACCTGGCTCCTGTCCCTGCTCCTGCCCCCCCTCATCCTGCTCTCCCTGCCATGTGTATGCCTCCTCTTTCCACCATGCCTGATCCCACTCCAGCTCTCCCTGCTAGTCACCCCCCTGTTGTCGCAGGCCTCATACACCCCTGAGGTTGCCAAGGTCCCCGAACCTGAGGCAGCACTTCCAGCCACACCACGCACCACTCCCATCCCTTCTTCCTGCCCCCATCCAGGTTCTGAGCCTCCCTCCTCCCCAGTTACGTTTATTATGGAAAAAATACGAAGTTCTTGGTTTTCAACTCAAAACTGGTATCTTTACTGAGTGTACAGGGAAGGGAGGGGCTGCTGTGGGAAAGGCATATGGGGGCAAGGCACAGCCCCCTAGTGGGAAGACCCTGGGGAGAGTTACTTGAGTCCTTGAGAGAAACTCTCCCTCAGGGCCCCCCAGATGTGCACCCCCACCTGATGGGCCTGGTGGATTGCAGTGGTGTGCGGTTGCTCCAAGGCCCTTCCCTCCCAACTGGGCTCTGCCCCCCACCCTGATAGGAAGGCCTCCCCCTTCCTCTCCACAGTGTTGTGGAAAACACAACAGGCCAAGAGCACCTACGGGATGTTGTTATCCCCCACATCCAGGAGGGTCAGGAGGCAACTGAATCGCGCCTTTAGGCCCTGAAGGCACATTCCACCTGCATTCGGGCCCAGCTGAGGTCCAGCTGAGGTGGACATTGAATTGGTCCCCACTGGGGTCCAGGTGGCCAGTGGACCCCTTCATAAGCCATGGCATGAGGGGGTAGGCCGCATTCCCCCCATGATGCACAGTGGCATCTGCACATCCCCAACACAAAAGTCATGCTGGGGAAAGAATGTGACAGCCTCCAGCTTCTGGTAGAGGATGGAGTTTCTAAATATGGGGGCGTTATGCGCCCTGCCTGGCCACCTGACAAAAATGTCTATGTACTGTCCACGGTGGTCAACCAGGGCGTGCAGCGCTATTGAGAAATAGCCCTTTCGGTTGATGTATTGAGTGGCTCGATGATGTGGTGCGCAGATGGGATTGTGGCCCCCTCCACAGTTGGGGAAGACCAGGGCAGCAAATCCTGTGATGATAGGGTCCAGGTCTCCCAGGTGGATGACTCTGCACAGCAGGTCAGATTTGATGACCCTCACCACCTGGAAAAGGAGACGAAACACACAAAACAGAGACTGAGTGGGAGTGCCTGAGTCCTTGGAAAGTGCCCATCCCCCTCCCATGCCCCCTCAAACATCCCAGGAGCCACCCCCATCTAACCTCCCCCAGGGTTGTGTGAGGGTGGGACAGCAGAAACCTCCGGGGACAGGGCTTCTCCCTACCCCCCTTTCCCTAGGGTCCCCCTTTCCAGAACTCCCCCCCCCCCCCGTAGGGACTGCAGCCCAAGTGCCTTATCTCCATGAGGAGGGCCCTGGCAGTGGACTTTCCCATGCCAAACTGGTTACCCATGGACTGGTAAGCTGTCTGGGGTAGCGAGCTTCCAGACGGCAATGGCGACCCACTTCTCCAGGGGGCTTGCAGGTCACATCTGGGCGTCCTGTCGATGGAGGGCAGGTGCAAGCCAGGCACATATTTCCATAAAGGTGGCCTTCCTCATGCGGAAATTTTGGAGCCACTGCTGCCCCACTGCTCCATAACCAGCCAGTCCCACCAGTCAGAGCTGGTGTCCAGACTCCAGAAGCGTCTCTCTACTGTGGGGTGCAGTTGCAAGGGCCTTGCTCCCACAGGCAGGCAGAGGATCTCACTGATGAGCTCGGAGTTGAGTCCCTGCAGGACCATGAAGACAGTCTGCACAAAGTGCTGCAGAAGCTGCAGCACATTAGTGTGAGGTCCTCGTATGCCCAGAGGCAGCTCCGGCGCCATGGCAGGAGTATGCTGTGACACCCAAAAGCTGAGCAATCAGAGCATGCACTGCAAGAGCTTTGCTGTCCCTCAGAGAGATAGGCAAGCATGCAGAAGAAGCAGAGAAACAGCTGTCCAGGTGCGGTCCCTTAGGCAACAGCACCGGGAAGCAACTGCTGACCTAATGCCCTGCCTGTACTGGTTCCGGGTGGCCTTAAATGCGAGATATAATCAATTTGAATGCTATCTTTTGAAAAAGTATATTGCTTTTTTGCTGAACTTTTGCTGTGTAGACCCTCTCTTTCTAAATAAGCTTTTCCGAAAGATCTCTTCCTGAAAAGCTTATTCCAAAAAAAGTTTGCAGTCTAGATGTACCCGAAGGCTGTGTCTACATTGGCCCCTATTCCGTAATAGGGATGCTAATGTAGCTTTTTGGAATAGACAAATCCGCGGGGGATTTAAATATCCCCCACGGCATTTGCATTAACATGGCTGCCGCTTTTTTCCGGCTTGTAGATAAGCCGGAGAAAAGCGCCAGTCTGGACGCGATCCTCCGGAAAATAAGCTCTTTTCCAGAGGATCTCTTATTCCTACTTTCAAGTAGGAATAAGAGATCCTCCAGAAAAAAGCTTATTTTCCGGAGGATCGCGTCCAGACTGGCGCTTTTCTCCGGCTTATCTACAAGCCGGAAAAAAGCGGCAGCCATGTTAATGCAAATACCGCGGGGGATATTTAAATCCCCCGCGGATTTGTCTATTCCAAAGAGCTACATTAGCATCCCTATTACGGAATAGGGGCCAATGTAGACACAGCCCCCGAGTCTAATATTGACTGTACTATGCCTTGATAGTTACAGGAAAGAATTAGTAAAATATGGTATTTCTGAACTACTCTCTTCCCTTTCACCACTAAATGTGGCTATTCTTTTTTAGTATGCATTGTTACTCCTGCTATTTGAGGTATCCTTTAATCTGATACAACAGAAATGCAATTAATGCCCGCTCATTGAAAGAGACACACTAGGTTTTGTTTGTACCAAGCAAATGTTGCTGCTGTCCTATAATTTATACATCCATGTTCTAATGACAGCTTAGGAGTAAAATAATGACATATTTGAGAGATTTGACAACAGTGGAGTGTTTTGAGCTTCAGCCTTTTTTGCAATTTGTACTGCTCTGATTGTCAAAGTGACTTGTAATCTTGAAGTCCTATTTAACTCATCTCTGTTCCCACATTCCCATAGCAACAACGACCAGAGATGGTTTTTCTAACCTTTGACGGTTAAAAGAATGCTCCTTTTCTTCTCAAATGGGCTATGTCTACACAACTGTGTTATTTCAGAATAATCCCAATTATTCCAAAATAACGTAGTGCGTGTCTACACTACAAGCAGTTATTTCTGCATAATGTCAAAATCATGTCGAGCTGGAGATCTTCTTACTCAGACTCCTGTAACTCTCATTTTATGAAAAGTAAGGAAAGTCGGAGGAAGAGTGCTTTTTCTTGGACTTCCTGCTATGTAGTCAGTGCCAAAAGCTGAAATAAACTATTTTGACTTATGCTTTGCAATTGATGAAGCTCAAATTGCATAGCTTATTTTGGCTTTAGTCATGCTTTGTAGATGTACCCATGCAGAATAAGACATGATGATAGCTTTCTCAAATACAGTCACAGCACTGTACATTCCAGCTTGAAGACTGCTTGGAAAATGAAGTAACTGATTCAAAGTGCAGTGGTTTGCCCTCTAGAAAGATGGAGCAGGTAGGTGAAAACACATCATGTTCATGCTCTAAGTCTAAACTGTACATTGGCTGCTAATTCAGGCCCAGAGTCAATTCAGTATGTTGGTCCTTACTGACAAAGCCAAATCCTAAGCTTTAAGGCTAACTTGGATACCATCTTCCTCTGTATGGCAGCTGCAGTTGACAGAATTGTTTGATAGTTGGTCACCAGGGCAAAACTCTGTGGTCCAGGTGCAGAATGCTCTCCCTGAATGGCTCCACATTTCAAATTTGTATGAGAGACATTTGAACCTAAGGGAATCTTTCCACCTGCAGCGTGCAATACAAAACTCGTTTAGGCTTTTACCACTGCAAGTTACTGCAGGCAAAAGAATGGCCATACTGGGTCAGACCGATGCCCCATCCAGCCCAGCATGCTTTCTTCTGGCAGTAACCCATGCCAGATGTTTCAGAACAAGGCAGTTTATTGAGCGATCCATCCCTAGGGACACCAACAGCCTCCGTGAGCCTCTGGGCCAGGTGGGGAGGAGTTCTATGACCCTGGTAAGGACAGGGCCTTGGGCAGAAGGAGTAAGGCCTGAGCAGCCAGGCCTGAGCACTGCCTGGAGCACTCTGCATTGCATCCCCCAGCCCTTAGCAGTGCCCGGAGCATGCAACACAGTGCTCCAGCAGCAATTGAAAAGTGACTGGGCTGCAGCCATCACTAGGGTATGTCTACACTACACAGTTAATTTGAACAGCAGTTATTTCGAATTAACTTCAATACTGTCTACACAGGCAAACCACTATTTTGAAATAAATTCGAAATAATGGAGCCCTTATTTCAAATTTGGTAAACCTCATTTAAGTGCTGTGTAGACACTTAATTCAAATAGGTGGCCTCCAGCCCTTCTTAGGGAGCCCTGGTGGCTACTCTGGGCTCAACCAGGAAAGCTTACTCTCCTCTCCCCGAGCCCCTGGCCACACTGCCTGTGCCAGCTCCACGCCTGCCAGCCCAGAGCCAGCAGTGGCCACCGGAGCCCCTGACCCAGTGGCCCCAAAACATGACCCAGCAAGCCACTAGCAGCCAGCCCCCCCACCGCTCCCCAGGTGGGGAAAGGGCAATCTGCCAGCTCGCAGGAGCCTGACAGGGGTTGGAGAAGGCGGGCGCCTTCCTGGTCCAGGGTGGAGATCATGGACCTTATCCAGGTTTGGGGGAGATGTCCCCCCCACACCCAGTTTAGTTCAATAAACCCAGTTTCTATTTTTGAACATACGTTTCTTTTATTTGACATCAGGAAGGGGGCCTAGGGAGGTGTAAGTGGAAGGACGTGAGGGAGGAATGGGGCACGAGCTCCTGGTGGGCAGGACTGGGGATGCTCTGAGGGCTTCTTGGGGTGGATGCTCTCCCTCAGGGCTTCCTGGATCCTGACAGCCCCACGATGGACCCCCCTGATGGCAGCCTGCAGCAAGTGCAGTCGGGCTGATGGCTCTGGCTCTGGCTCTGGCTCTGGCTCCATGTGGCTGAGTGCTGTGGTGTCCCGAGTACGGGCACTCCAAGACAGGACTGCTTTGCTGTCCTTCATTGAGGTAGACAAGCAAGCAGAGAACCCTGAGAACTGTCTGTCCGGGGTGGGGTAGGGTCCCTTTAAGCACGGAGCTCAGTTAGCCTCAGGCAGCAGCTCCACACACTAAGTCCTAACCCGATGCCCTGTCGGCACTGGTTCCGGCCAGCCTTAACTTCGGTTCAGGGTCCTCTCAGTGTGGACGTGCTATTTTAAAATAGCAAAATGCTATTTCGAAATAGTTTTTGTGTATGGATGCGTTATTTCGAATTAAGTTAATTCGAAATAGCACTGTAGTGTAGACAAACTTCTACTGCTACAGTAGCAGCAATGGCAAGCAAGAGCCTCAGGTCCTTTGAATCACCAAGCTCCAAGACAAATGCCCTCTTTGCTCCCTTCCCCACCTCTGTGGGACTGTCCATCCCTTGTCATCCAGTCCCAGCTTTTGGCACTCAAAGGTTTAGGGACACCCAGAGCAAGGGGTCATGTCCTTAACCATCTTAACTAATAGCCGCTGATGGAGCTATCCTCCACAAATTCATATAATTCTTTTTTGAAGCCAGGTAGATCTAGATGGGTTCCTGTTTAGTAACTAGATTTTTCCATACTATGCAGAGGAAAGTCCTATCCATGTCTTGCTGTTGCCACCTTACCCTTTCACCATCACCTCCTTTGTGGTGAATTCCAGCTCTAAATAAGAAGAGCTCCAAGATATTGTAGTAGTGCTTTATAAATGCCTCTAAAAATAAAATCCACAAAAGGAAGAAAACCTGACATTTTTGTCTGCTCTAATGTCATTCTATAACTATAGCACAAAGAAAGATTAACAATTATAGAGTTTTTATATGCACGTATTTTTCATGCCTTCTAACAGCTCTATATCCCATTAAACTACTGATAAAATTATGCTACACTTAAATATACTACAAAGATAAAGGTACCTCAGGATGTATGTGTCTTGGATGCTGAATACTCATATGTTTCACAGACTCATATGTTTCACATACTTTTGTTCTGTGAGGGTGTATCTATACATCAGGGCTTAAATTGAAATAAGCCATGCAAATTGAGCTATGTCAATTGAGTAGCTTATTTTGAAACATCCTATTTTGAACTGTCAGCATCTACACAGCGCTTATTTCGAAATAGAGCACTCTTCCTCTGACTTCCCTTACTCCTCGTACAATGAGGGTTACAGGAGTCGGAGTAAGAAGTCCTCCAGCTTGATATTATTTTGAAATAACTGCCTGTTGTCTAGATGCAGACCAATAACTACCTGTTGTGTAGACATAGACACTAGTTATTTTGAAGTAATGTTGCTGTGTAGATATACCCTGACTGAAATAAATTCTGCAGCAATTTCTGTCATTCTCCAGATCTAAGGCCCAGGCTTGCAATCATTTAAGCATATAGTTATCTTTGCTTGCACTGAAGTCACTGGGTCTACTCACATAAGTAAATTATACCCGTGTTCAAACATTTGCAGTCCTGTGTTATATTTATGGTGCCATGAACTTTTACAGTTACTCCTCACATCATGCGTACCCATTTATTTTGCATGTCTATTGTCTGTGAGTATAAAATGTTCATATGATAAAAACAAAAACTAAGGAAATGCAGATTCATTCAGGATCACAGCTAGTCTGTACCTCCCTAGAGACTATAATAGGTAAGTGTCTTTACACATTGCAATACAATGTGCGATCACTAAACCATCATGTAAGTAGCAAATGTATGTCACACTTGAAAAGATGCCTTAATGTAGGCTCCCATTTTGAACCAGCAAATCTTTAATTAGTAATTTAGCAGCCATTTGTATTTTCAAATGGTAATTGTGTTAGGATAAGATTAATCATTTCCTTCTTTTCATCACTAAAACTAAATTAAACCAGCAGCACAACTTTGGACTTAAAGACCAAGTCTCAGTACATTTATTCTTTACCTACAGAGCATGTTCAGCTTGTGTTCCCCACAAATTATGGCATTTGCTGCTACTTAGATTTAAGTGGAACTTTTCTGGAAGATTCTTCACCTTTTAATTTTATTTATCTTGAATTAATCTTGCCTCAGTAGCGCTCAAAGGAGCCTGATTCACTTACAATATGTTAACCAGAGAGCCACTGATGTGGCTCATTACTGAGAGTTCTTAGCTTAGCAAAATTGAGAAGAGGGAATGCAGCAGCTTGATCCTACCATTTTGTCCACTTCCATTAAAAAACCCCAAAAGGATGGATTTTAAGCAAAAGTCCTTCACATAGACAGTCTCCAGATGAACAGCTAGGTTGCCGACTCCATTAGTGAGACTAAAGCCTTTTATGCCCCAAAAGAGCTTGAAAAAAAAGAGAAAAACGAGCTGCCATCTCTGGTAGCTAACCACTCACTCTAGGCAACCCCCTCCCACCTCTGTTACTTTCCAGGACACAAGAATCAAATCATCACCTTAAAACAATTATTTTTATTAACAAAAGACATACTTGCTAAAGCATACTTGATTGCTGAGTGTTACAGAGCAACTAAGTTAAACAAATTAAAACACAGAGAAAATCTCTGGGAACAACTGTTAGGCTACATCTACACTACAGGTTTTTTGCTCAAGAACAGCCATTCTTGCACAAAAACTTGCGGAGCAGCTACACTGCACATGCATTCTTGCACAAGAAAATTTACAGTAAAGTGTCAGAAAAGAGGGCTTCTTGTGCAAGAGTTATTCCTCTCCCCACAAGGAATAAGCCCTCTTGTGCAAGAGCTCTAGCACAAGAAGGCAGTGTGGATGGGCAACGGGTTTCTTGCGCAAGAAACCCCTATGGTTAAAATGGCCATCAGAGCTTTCTTGCACAAGACAGCATCCACACTGCCATGGATGTTCTTGCGCACAAGCACATCTCTTGCGCAAAAGTACTTGGCAGTATGGACGCACTCTTGCACAAGACCTTTTGCGCAAGAACTCCTGTGCAAAACAGTTCTTGCGCAAAAAGCCTGCAGTGTAGATGTAGCCTTAGTGAATGGGAGAGGGAAGGCATGGATTCACACAGAGAAGTTTAAACCAAACATCTAAAAGAAAAATACCCTGATTATGATTACACTTTTCCCTCTACTCACAGTCCATGCTGATCCATATTTCCAGGTCCAGTTTACTCCCTGGGACAATATTTCTTATAGGCATGATAATTCTGGTCCCTGCATTTGCTCTCTCCAGCCCTTACTTAGAATACACACAAAGAAAGAGCAGAACAGGTATCTATATTTCAGCACTGTATCCACATTGGTTCTTCTGGCTCCCTGACAACATCCTTGCTAGCTACCAGAGTATAACACCTTAGTCACTGGGTGCTGGCCAGCACTCCTCCTATCCATAACAATTATAAAGTCATTGGGGGTAAGAATTAAGTTTTACAATGTGTCTGCACGCTGCCCAGAATAATGAGAGTCCAGTCTCAGTTGTTGCTACTGTGTGTTACTGTAAAGTAATATAGTAACATAGGGAGAAAGCAGTGTATTTGTGCAGATAGTGACAAAGGGTCATGTGCTTTCCTCGATCAAGAGTAAGTGTTGCAGAGGAAGTTGAAAAGGTTATATCCCATTAAGAAATGTGGGGAGAGGAAAAGTGGCTACACAACATATGTTCTCTCATGCTCACTGCCTACTTTCCTAGCTGTGATGCCAGCTTTGCTCTGCATCAGTGGGGAAGGCTGGAGTTGGTGAGAAAAGTCAGAAGACGAGCAGTTCTGCAGCGAGGTTCACTTCAACACCAAGCAAGATTCTGACAGTAAAAAATTGTAGAGGCCTTGTAATATTTTTGAGAAATCTATTAATTTTTTGTGTTTCATTTAGTCCTCGCAATGGTCATTTGAATGCTGATGGAGTACCTAACCAACCTAATTGCTCTCACATAGTTAACATAAGATTTCAATAAAGATGCTCTTTATTAAGATTGAAGCAAGGTCTCCATTATATTTATTGTATGCAATTAAGTATTTAATGGAACAATCTAAAGGTGAAGCTGAAAGCTGTTGACACAGAAACAAACCTGAAATTGGTCATAATTACAGTAACAAATCAACTTCCCCTGGATTATTGCCATTGTAAAACTAATAGTCTGTAAGAGTAATGTTATTAAATAAAGATCTTCATCAATGCTTAGCAGCCATGTAAGAATTCAGAGCATTCACGAGGGAAAAGAATTGCTGTAAAAATTATCTAAAAAATCTCCCATATTATTAACATGAGAGAACGAAAAAGACAGAGAAATAAAGAAAGAAAGTCTGATGGGAGTTTGAGATTTAAAATAAAAAATTGGTGGGGGGAGGAAGACCTAGCTTTTCACATTACTATCCTAAACTAGAGCTTCATAGATTGTAGGGTAAGAAGGGACCATTGTCATCTTCTAAGCTGACCTCAATCAGAGTGCCCATAATACATTGACTGCTCCATTAAATTTTCAATTTTCCCCAAGACTCTGGGACCATTTACATTTCTGACATTTTTACCAGAAACTGAAGGAGAAAGATTGACATCTTGTCGTTTGATTTCTAATGTGCTGCTTCTGACTGAAACATTGTTAATTAGAGCTAAGTGAAAATCAAAATTTCTGTCTGATGGGAAAGTTTCATAATTTCATCTCTTTTTCATCAACAAATTAGACAAAAAACTGAAATATTTAAATTATTTTAATAGGACATTAGGGGACTGCACCTGCTTTCTATGTTCACCAACCCCCCTTTGTCTGCCGCAGCTCCTTGTTGGCCAGGCTCCAGGTCCTGCATGTGGCCACACCAGGCAGGGTCTGTGGGGACAACACATGCCTGGGGCAGGTAGGTCGGGAACTTGAGCAACTTTCCCAGTGATGGGTCCCACAGGCATGAAGCTACCCCAGCAAGGGGAGAGGCAGAGGCCCTCTGGGGGAGGGAGAAAGCCATGCGGCTCCCACCTCCCCAGAGCACCGGGGAGGAGGGGCAGGCTACACAGGTGAGGACACAGGCTGAGGTGAGTGATGAGCTGCAGATGATGTGATTACATCACTCTGTCATCCCACGGGAGTTTAGAGAGAGAGAGAGAAAAGTACCAACTATTTTTGCTTTGGAAAAGGCAAACTGTTTCACGTTTACACTTTTTATTAAAATGTTTCCGTGCTGCTAAGTCAAAAATGTTTTTGGTTTGTTGAACTGAATAGTAACAAGTGAGCTCAATATTAAATGATATCTCCCTGTGGGGTTGCATTGTCTCATGGGAGTTATCATTGGGTGCCTTTTGTTGGCATTTGCCTATAACAACTGGGCTCCTTCATCAGATTACATTTCCCATGATGCACACGCAGTCCTTCAAATGATAGCACATGTCTATTCCACTGTAAGTGTGCACACACTTCTTGCACAGTCATTAAAGATTTTTCTTTTAGCAGTATCTGTTGAAGCAGTGCGAAGCCCCCTCTGGTCTGGGCCTTGTGCCACTTCACACAGGCATAAAGGGCACTCACTTCCTTCCCACAGTGATTGTTATTTGTTGGAGCTGCCCTCTCTGTAATTCCATAGCCCTTAGTGCATATAGTGCCTGGTAGTATTAGTTTACACCTGTATAGTCGTTCTGTAAGTAGTTAGTATTGTAAACCTACATTCAGAACTATCTATTTAGTGTGGGTTTCTCAGGATCTAGTCCAGTGTTTCTTAAACTTTTTAAGACCGAGGAACACCAAACAATAATTTTTTTATGAGGAACACCAAGGATTTTTTGTTGAGCAAAAGAAAAAAAAGTTGGGGGGGAAAGGGTTGAGGGGGTAGTTATTGAGGGGGAAAGGATCTGGGTGTGCCACAGAACACAGTTTAAGAAACACTGGTCTAGTTTGATACCAGTCATGCCCCTTTCTGTTGGTTTCATGGCTCATCACTCATGTAACTATTCTATGCTGGTGAGTGATATTTACTCCAGCTGCCATAAGAGTCTAGTAGAGGCACATGTGCATGACAAATGTCACGTTCATAAGGGGTTCAAATCCCATTCAAAAAAAGACAAGGGTGATAGATTGAAGTACTTACTCATAGAGTCTGCATTTCATCCACCATCAGAACCCCCTGTTTCCAGCAGGTACTGAGCATGTCCGCATCTGTCAGGCGTGCTCCTTCTGTTATTGCAGAGTCATCAGCCCGATCTGCCTCACTGGTGCCTAAGAGGACCTGGACCTTCTAAAAGAAAGGCACTAAGTGCTCACAAGGATTCACAGGTGTGCCCAAAAAAGTTGCTTCCCTAAGAGCACTCTATGAGTCAACAAGGATTTCTGATTCCAAAACCCAGGAAAGTTCTGTTGAGACCAAACGCAGAAGCATCAGTGCACCCCTTGGTACTGTTAAGAACACTTGCTGGTGCTGTCAATACCTGAGGCATACAAGGTAGCTAGGGAGTGAATTAGCTTATCAGTACCAGCTTCTTCCAGGCTTCAAAAGCCTCCCACAGTACTGATGCTAGAACCTCATGCTCCTGCAGTCCCATCCAGCCACAGTGTCACTTGCTACCAGCTTGTTCTACTCTAGCCACACCTCTGCATGCAATTGTATCTAGAGGCACGTCACTATCTTTCATCTCACCCTAAATTCTCATCTAGAGTGGTCTCCAAATGTCAATTAAATCAAGAGATGTATCTATCAACATTTCTTTCCTAAAGCCCCATTCAAGCAAAAGAGAGGAAAAGCTTTGCTTTTTAGCTATTAGAAGAGCTTTGGCTTTTTACCTAGACTGGACTAGACCATTTAGTCCTCCAAATCAACTCTTCATTGCCATTTCAGATAGGGTAAAAAGCCAACCAACCTCAGCCCCAAAGATGTCTGTCTGCATCTCCAGCTGCATTCATCTATTGCTGATTTGCAGATATTGCACCTCGGAACAGAGAGATATCTCCCATAAGCAGTTCACAGGCAACTTCTGCAGTCTTTCTGGCTAGGATTCCTGTTCTGGATATTTGCAAGGCAACTACCTGGGAATCATGCCACACATTTATCTCTCACTATCCTATATCTTTTCAACCCAGGGACCATGACAGGTTCAGAGGCATTGCCTTTCAATTCTTATTCAAGTTGAGTCTGAGCCCACTGCCAATTTTAGCTGCTTGTGAGTTTCCTACAGCGGACATGTGCAATTACTGAAGAAAAAAACAGTTACTTACCTTTGAAATGCATTCCACTGGTCTATTCCATGACCTGCCTTACTTCCCTTTTCTACCATACTTTCTGGGAGGAAGAAACTGAGAGTGTATGTGTGGGAGGGGAGAGCATGGGGACAGACAACGTGGCCCTTTGTGCCTATGTGCAGTGGTGTGAAGCATCAGACAGTATTCATGCTGCCTAGACAGGTAGTATTAGAGGGATAATCTCCCCACAATGGTGGACGACGCATGAACACACACACGCACAGTAGGGTAGACACTAGCAACATATCTCAAAGAGCAACGGTTATGAAAAGGTAAATAATCATTTTTATGAGACTCCCATGAGGCACCATTCAGCCCAGTTAGACAGGCAACTACATTGCATCATGGGGCATGTAGGAAAGAATAGGGGTCATCAGGCATCCAAGCAACAACTCTGTGACGGGGCAAGGCAGCCCCACACTGAACCTGCAGGGCCCAGCCAGGGTTACCTGGCTGCAGAGGCCCCTCCCCCGCAGCCCTACTGAGCATGCCCGGGCTGTAGCTCCACTATAAAAGCCTGGAGAAGGATGCAGTCCAGGCAGACAGCTGGAGGAGAAGGACTTGTGAAGGGGGCTCCTACACAGCTGCCACTGGAGAGGATGTGGAGGCAAGCTGGTGTGAACCAGGGACTGCCTGCCAAGGAGATGCTGGCTTCGATGCTGCAGCAAGCTGGGTGAGTACAGGGGAAGGAACCTCAGGGAACCAGGTAGGAAGTGGCCATGGGCAGGAGTGGGAACCTCCTCTCCCACCCCGAGAACCTTGGTGCATTTTGGCAAGATTGCCCTGCCAAGGGAGTGACCTGCTACCTGGTTGCTCACAGGGCCCTGGGCCGGGACCTGGTGGAGTAGGGTGAGCCTGGGTCCCCTACCTGGGGTGCATCCCTGCTACAAACCTAAACTGTGTTGTGGATTCAGGCCGGAGGGCCTTGGACTTGTCTTAGAGGGCCAGAGTTAAGCTGCGCTGTGGACTCTGGCTGGAGGGCCTCAGCCTTGCCAAAGAGGGCTGGACTTGGACTGTGCTTTGGACTCAGGCTGGAGGGCCTTGGACTTAAGAGGGTAGGCAGGAGGGACCTGCCACAAACTCATATAAGAAAATGCAGCACCACAGAGAAAGGCAGTTTAATGCTGAACCTGACTCAAAACAAAAATATTTCCATTCAACAAACCAAACTGGATTTTTTTTTTGTTTTGTTTTTTGCTCAAATCTACCCAAAATGACAGATTTCATTTTGGAATGGCCATCAGAAATTTTAGAAGTTTCAGGAACATTGAAATATTCAATAAAACTGCATTTTCTGCCAAAAATAATATTGATAGAAAATTCCTAACCAACCTTTCTGTTAATCAATGGCCTTCTTTGGTGGTACTTTTGGGGACAAGTAAAAAATAATATTGTGATACTGATCAAGTTCAATCCTCTTTAGAGAGAGGAGCTATGGAAGTACTTATCCTTCCTTCAAACTCTTCAGAGGAAAAAGCTATTCTACAAAAAATCTGACAGAAGCTGAATTATTTGGCTCTAACTCTTATTTACTATAAGCACTTCTTCCTTCAAGAGTCTCTGCACCAACTATAACTTACAGCTTCAACCCTTCTTTCAGTTGACAAGTGACTTTACAGCACTATGCCTGCTGTGCCACTAGAAGTCTACTAAATCATTTTGACAGATGATTTTTGGAGGGGAGGGCCTATTTTTTAAATTGGACCAGGTTTTTGGCATTGCTGTCCCACTTTGTGCATTGGCTCCATGCCCCTATCTATATCCTGGCCTGATGTGCAATGACACTGAAGTTACTGGCTCAGCTGCAACAATTAGTTAAAAAAATGTTTTAATTATTAAGTAGTTCTATTTTAGATACACCTGGCATAAAATGGGTGGCTCCAATGCGAGGCAACTTTAAGTCTGGGGGGGAAAGCTGGATCTGGGTCAGCTGACCCAGCTGGAATTTCCCTTAGGAAGTAGTGAGAATTCAAAGATAAGAAAGCTGGAGAATATAGCTAGGCTAGGCCATGCCATTTCAGATACTATGACTGCCAGGGATACAAAGAAGATCCCAATGACAGTGGAGGATATGCATTCTTACAAGTATATCTTTCTCTCCCTTTTGGAACTAACTTTTTGCTTTTGTTGCCTTACCAAAAATCTTAACTAGTTTTCAATTATACCTTTTTTTGACAATCCATTTTATTTTTCATTTTTCCTTTATTGCACTGAAGTTTTGTAAACAGACACAAACTCTCTTTGAACTGCATTCTCTTCCAAGAGACTTCATCCTTGAAGTATTGCCATCCTCAAGAGATTGTCAAGAAAACATGAGTTGGACCTTCAGAAAGATGAAAAAAAATTGGCCTGACCCCTCAATTATGAATGGACTGAACAATTATGAGATTTTTTTTCAAAAAGGCTATATTGTATTTTAACTGTCTTGTTTTTTTTTTAAATTCCCCCGGCTTCTCCCCAGAGTGTGCGTGTGTAATGCTAACAGGCAGAACCAAATCTGGGAACCCTAGAGCTTAGTTCATGAGCCTTTACCAGTTGAGCTAAAAGCTAGCTGGCTCTCAGCTAAGGTTGTAAAGCAAACTCATTTCCTCTCTCTGTAAGTGGTCTAAGTGCCACAATGTGGAACAGTGAACCACACCCAGCAGGTATGTGAGTTACACATGTGGCAGCTAGCATTATCCATTCTCCCAAATACATTAATGGGTTTTGTCTTCTGCTGCAGAAACTTACCCCTACATCTGCCTGCCCCTGACTAGCAACACATACTGTCTCCCAGTTCCTTCAACAGTTCAGTCCTCACCCAACCTCCACCCTGAAGCAGTTCAGGCCTCCCAACTGTTCAACACCCACCCTATCTGTTCAGCACCTCAACTAGGTACACTCCCCATAAATCCCCCATCCTAGTTCAGCCCTCTCTTTGCTCACTCTTCCTGGGTTTTTTATCCCATACCTCATCCAGACCTCAGGATGGGGGAACCCCTTCTAGGCAGGAGTGAGGCAACTCCAGAGGCTCTGCAACCTTCAACAGTCTTTGGCATCTTCTCAGGATGGATTTCATGGAGAGAGGGGGAAACCATCTTATTCTGTTGCCCACAGCAAGGAAGTGAGGAGAAGCTGAGCTGCTGGGCAACTTAGCTCCATCCTTTGATATTATGGGAGAATTCTTTTTCACACAAATTAAGAATTTGTTGCACAATATTGTAAAATTCTGCATATTTTATTTGTCTAAACACAATATAATCATGCCAATTATTTTGAATTATACAAATGTTGGTAATATCACTGACAATTACAAAGATTCCAGAAATGTGGGGGTTTTTTTTGACAAATAGATTCCTTACTAGGCATATTAATACAGAATTCTAAGTAATAAATCATTTAAACTTCAATAAAGAAATAATTCTCGCACCTCCTCAGAAGCCATGCAAAGGCTTGGGGAACTCTTTCTCCTCCTCCCTGTTCCCTTATATCCCTGCACTCCTCCTCCTTCTCCCCTGGTCCCATGTGTCCCTGCATCTACATTCAGTCAACCCCTCCCCTGTTTCCAGGTGTTCCTGTACCCCCTCCTATTAAGCCTTCACCCAGTCTCTGCACCAGCCCTTTTGAATCCCAATTTGTGACACATCCAACCTTATGTGCCCCCCACTATCCATTCCCCTCATCCAGGTGCCTCCTCACCTGGCCCCATGGGCAGGGTACTGTGAGGAATGCAGCCTCTTCTCCTTCCTATCCCCATAGGGCTACTCCCATCCAGGAGTGGCTACCCTCTGTTCTGGAGTCACATTGTAAGCATAGCAAACTATTCTTAACTTATACCAAAATTTATAGTTGCTATTATGCCACATAATCCTATGATGGAAGGAAATGTATAGTTATTGTTCTGTTTGAATTAGTTATTACAAGCTAAGATGTTTGTAAAAGAGTTGTGTGTATTTGAACTTTTTGTCTTTCATAGATTCCAAGGCCAGAATGGACCATTATGATTGCCTAGTCCAGTGGTCAGCAATCCATTGATCACCATCAACTGATAGATCCTGGAGCCTCTGCCACTTGATTGCAATCATCGGGTAGGCTGCCTCTGCCTGGCCTCTCGCTGTTCCTGGAAGCAGCCAGTTGGCTGAATGCAAGCTTGTCTCTGCAGCTCCTTACGGGTGGGGGTGAGGCAGTTCCATGCTGCCCCTGACCCCAGCACTTCCCGAGCAGCTTACCTTAGCTGGGGACCAGCCAGTGGGGTGGCACTTGCAGATGCCAAGTAGCAGTGCAGAACATGTTCCCACAGGGGCTGCACACAGAAATGTACTTTAACTCAGCCAGCAAGAGTTTCCAGGAGTGGACATGGAGCCAGGTAGGGGCAGCTTTCCTGAGCCTTGCTGCACTGCCAACCAGGAGCTGCCTATGGTAAGTGCCTCCTAGCTGCAGTCTGCACCTCTACCCCATGCCAGTCCTGAGCTGGTACCCAAACTCCCTCCCAGAGCACACAGCCCTTACCCCATTCTGCACCAGCCTGGAGCCCCCTCTTGCATCCAGAGTGCTGGGGTGCAGGAGAGAATGAGGGGTGCAAGCTCTGAGAGAATCTGGATGCAGGAGCAGGCTCCAGGTAGGGGCAAACTCCCTCCCAAAGCTTGCATTCCTCACTTCTGCACCCCACACTCTTCCCTAGCCAGATGAAAGTGAATGAGGGTGGGGGAGAATGAAAGATGGGGGAGGGGGAATAAGCAGGGCTTTGGGGAAAGTGGGGACCTCAGAGGGGGCAGGGTAGATCATGAGGTGCCCTTAAATTCAAAAAGTGATCTCAATCATAAAAAGATTGAAAAGAATTGATCTATGCATATCAAGAGATTCAATATCAACAGTGTGTGTGCTGAACAGCTAGGGGGACAGACTCTGGAAGAGAATTTTGTGACCATAGTAGATTGTTTCTGCCAGCTACAAAGTAGCTAGCCTATAGAATGCTGAGTGCTCTTCACTGACTGTCTGCTCTTAGGTACGAAAACAGCCTCTTCTATCTTGCAGGCATTTTCTCCCTCTCCAAGAGGTACTATTTATGTGCTATGGACTCTGGGACAAATAATCCACATTCATGCACAAATACTGACAGACTACCCCTATAAAATCATCAAGCTATTTTTCCTGAGACCTGGGAAGGAAGAGGAAGTGAATACTGCTTTTTTTTTATTGCCATATTTAAAAAGAAATAGGTGCTCAGATGCTAAGGCCATGTTGGATCTGACATATCATTGGACAGATAAAGAAACTCATCCAAGAGATAAAATACTTATGAGTAAGTCTCCCCAGATAAGCACAAAAAGGATATATTGTGATGGATTCTTACCAACATGCAGAGCACACATTTCAGGATTATTCATTGTTTTATAATGATAAATAAAATACAGTACATGCAGACTATTAATCATAAGGGAGTGCCGTTTAATGCTATTTCTAGACGGCAGAGCTTTTCCGGGATACGTTCAGTCCTCTGCCGCATCCAAGGAACGTGTCTGCTTTTTCAGAACAGTTTCCAAAAAAGCGGACATGTTCTTTTGGCATCCCTGTATTCCTCTCACCAAGAGGAATAAGGGATGGTCTGAAAGGAGTTTTTTCTGAAATTTGGCCCCGTGTAGAAAAGCCTCTTGCGGAAAAAGATTTGCAAATTGTGGTTTGCTGTTTGCATATCTTTTCAACTTTTCTCATCAGTGTAGACATAGCTTAACAAAAAACAATGCAACACAAAAAAAAGGGAATGAAATGTAATACAAACAACTGCAGAACACACCTTTGCAGAAAATAAACGCTTCAAGTATGCATCTTTCTCAGAACCATTCTAATTAAATGAGTTGGGGGGGGGGGAGGAAGGAAATGAACTATTCTTATGAAAATCATTATTTCTTGACTCAGCTTTTCTGAGAGAGAATGCGTTTCTTTAGCTGCTATTACACAGCTTCTTATCCTTTGGCCCAACCAAACACGGCTTATGTGTATCTCAAGCTGTTTCATCCATCTTACAATCCAAGCCAATGGCTTCCATGATAATGATCAAAATAGAGTCTATAACTTAAAGGAATTTATGAATGCGGTGGTGTTGTAACTATGTCATTCCTAGGCTATTAGAGGTTTGGGCTACAACAACAAAGCTATTATCTATAGCCAGGCACTCAGATACCACAGAATATGCTCCAAGAGGAAAGTCCGGGATATACACGTTAACACACTCAAAACCACCTTCTCCAAATGAGGACGCTCCACAAGATAAGTTGATTGCATCATGGGGCAGATTACCCAAATATCCTGCTTCAATACAGGAATAACCCCCTTGTCTCCCGACCCCACACGAGGGCTACGACTACACTGGCATGATTTTCCAGAAATGCTTTTAACGGAAAAGTTTTCCGTTAAAAGCATTTTCAGAAAAGAGCATCTAGATTGGCACGGATGCTTTTCCACAAAAGCACTTTTTGCAGAAAAGCGTCCGTGCCAATCTAGACTCACTTTTGCGCAAAAAAGCCCCGATCGCCATTTTAGCCATCGGGGCTTTTTTGCGCAAAACAGTACTGTGCTGTCTACACTGGCCCTCTTGTGCAAATGATTTCCACAAGAGGGCTTTTGCCCGAAAGGGAGCAGCACAGTATTTCCACAAGAACACTGACGATCTTACATGAGATCGTCAGTGTTCTTGCGGAAATTCAAGCGGCCAGTGTAGACAGCTGGCAAGTTTTTCCGCAAAAGCAGATGATTTTGCGGAAAAACTTGCCAGTCTAGACACAGCCTACTAGTTTATTAGACAACTACAATCCATACTCAATGGGAGCCCCATTCTCAAACAATTTTTTTCTGAACCCCTTTTTTGTCCTTCAAACAACCTCCCATCCTTTCCAAGTTCAACACCAGAAGCAAGCTCCCCACAGACCAAGACACACTCATTCAAAGCGGCACCAGAACCTGATAGAACAACAGTTGCAAAACCTTAAGACAAAGATCAACAACCCCTGCTCAACATATCCTTCAAGATACAAAAATCTTATACATGCCTATCCTACTATCCAGTCCACTAAATGCCCCAGTAGCAACTATGTGAGTGAAACAATAACTTCACGCTTGAATGAGCTCATGCAGGAAAATGATAAAAGACAAAAGGCACCCTGTCATTTGTTGGTGAACACTTTTCACAAAGCAATCATTTTCTATCTGACCTTTAGTCCTCAACCTCAATGGAAACATACAAAACAATTTCAAAAAAACGAGGCTGAGAGCTTAAATTCATAACTTTGCTAGACATTAAAAAGCATTAACTGAATGGAGACATTGGATTTATGACTTACTATGACTCTTTCCTCTTCTCCCCCCCCCCCCCCCCCCCCCCCCCATATACCTTCCCCTACTCTCATTCTCTAGCCTCCATGACAGGAGGGGTGTTAATGAACCGCTTCACTTTGAAATATGTGTTAGCTACTTAATCACCTTATATTTATCTGTGACAGTCTGAGTACCTTTCTCAGACCTGAAGAGGAGTTGTGTAAGCTTAAAAGCTTGTCTCTCTCACCTACAGAAGTTAGTCCCATCAAAGCTATTGCCTCACACACATTGTCTCTGTGGGAATTTATGACTGACTAACCACACATAAGAAGAGTGGGCTGTATTTTTAAAGAGGTTTAAAAAATTGACAGAACCTGTTGATGAAATCCTGCTTCTATCATCAAGCCAAGATCTCAGACAATAGTCACACAACCCCCACATTCTCCTTTTAAGGTTGGATCCTGCAAGGAGCTGAGCATTTCCTGCAAAGTATACATGGCCCTCAATTCACTTTGACAACTTAATATTGGCACCTTGCAGGAAACACTTGGTACCTTGCAGAACTAAGCCCAAACTTATGCCTTGGTCTTGAACTCTTTAGTGGCAAGAAGAAATTGTCTTGCTTAATAATGAAGTTTTTCTAAACAGATCTAAAATAATTTGAATTGTTTACTTTGGTAACTGTTCAGCACCAGAATCTCAGCAGAATACACTAAAATTAGAAAAATATGGGAAAGTGCAGGTCAGACTTGTTGATTTTATAGATGAAAGGTGAGAGCTTTATCCCTGAAGACAGCGAATATTGACTAGCAACTGGTATCAATTACTAATCCATCAGGAATCTGATGCATCAGTCAATAAGACATCTAGCATATTTGGATGATGCTGAACAACATTATTTTTTCTGCAGCTCTTTATGCCCAATGTCTTGCCACAGTTTCAACTATCTCTAAGGCTACGTCTAGACTACATGCCTCTGTCGCCAGAGGCATGTAGATGAGGCTACCAGACATAGGAAAATGAAGCAGCGATTTAAATAATCACCACTTCATTTAAATTTACATGGCTGCCGTGCTGAGCTGATCAGCTGTTTGTCAGCTCAGCGCGGTAGTCTGGACGCGCGGGTTTCGACATCAAAGGCATTTGTCAACCACCCAGGTAAACCTCATCCCAGGAGGCATACCTGGGTGGTCGACAAATGCCTTTGATGTCAACACCCGCGCGTCCAGACTACCAAGCTGAGCCGACAAACAGCTGATCGGCTCAGCACGGCAGCCATGTAAATTTAAATTAAGTGGCGATTATTTAAATCTCTGCTTCATTTTCCTATGCCTGGTAGCCTCATCTACATGCCTCTGTCGCCAGAGGCATGTAGTCTAGATGTAGCCTAAGTTTTCTGCCTCTCTCACCTTCAGAAATGTCTATGCTGCATCTTTAGAACTGATCCCCAATTTACTAACCTGAAATAGTTAAAACCACTGTGCAGATGGCATGGGTTTTAGTAAATATATATTGCAAAACAAATGGAAACAGGTTGTGAGAAATAAGACGAAAAGTCATGTTTACAGCACATGCACTGCACTCAGTAGTACAAGTAAAATACATTTTTTTAATGTATGAGGAGGTGCAGGGGCATCTAGACCTGAAAACTAATTTGAATTAGTGTTTTGCTAATTCGAAATAGCATGTCCACATTGAGTGGAACCTGAACCGAAGTTAAGGATGGCCGGAACCAGTGCTGGCAGGGCATCAGGTTAGGACTTAGAGTGTGGAGCTGCTGCCTCAGGCTAGCTGAGGGCTGTGCTTAAAGGGATCCGACCCCCACCCCAGAAAGACAGTTTTCAGGGTTCCCCACTTGCTTATCTAACTCGATGAGGGACAGCAAAGCAGTCCTGTCTTGGAGTGTCCTGAGTGCCCACACTCGGCACATTACAGCACTCGGCCATCAGCCCGGCTGCACTTGCCACAGGCTGCCATCCGGGGGAGGAGGGGTCAATCAGGGGGCTGTCAGAATCCAGGAGACCCTGCAGGAGAGCTTCCACCCCAAGGAGCCCGCAGAGCCACCCCAGTCCTCCCCATCGGGGGCTTGTGCCCCATTCCTCCCTCACCTCCTTCCACTTACCCCTCCCTAGCCCCCCTTCCTGATGTTAAAAATAAAGGAAACGTGTGTTCAAAAATAGAAACTCTCTTTATTTAACAAAACTGGGGGGGGATTAACCTCTGGGGAGACTGGGAAAAGGAGGTGGGAGAGGGAAAGAGAGAGGGTGGAAGAGGGGAGGGGGAAACCTGAGAGGAGGGAGCTGGAAGGGGGAAGCCAGGGGAAGAAGGAGGAGGGAAGTATAAAACTATGGTACACCATATTTTCAGTACTGTGTACAGATGTGGTCTCTTCACCTCAAAAAAGATATTTTGGCCTTGGAAAGGGTTCAGAAAAGGGCAACTAAAATGATTAGAGGTTTGGAACAGGTCCCATATGAAGAAAGGCTAAAGAGACTGGGACTTTTCAGCTTAGAAAAGAAGAGTCTGAGGGGAGATATGATAGAGGTATAAAAAATCATGAGTGATGTGGAGAGGGAGAATAAAGAAAAGTTCTTCATTAGTTCCCATAATATAAGGACTAAAGGACACCAAATGAAATGAATGGGTAGCAGGCTTAAAACTAATAAAAGAAAGTTCTTCTTCACACAGCTTGTAGTCAACCTGTGGAACTCCTTGCCAGAGGAGGCTATGAAGGCTAGAACTATAACAGAGTTTAAAGAGAAGTTAGATAAATTCATAGAGGTTGGGTCCATGGAGTGCTATTAGCCAGGGGGTAGGAACGGTGTCCCTGGCCTCTGTGGAAGGCTGGAGATGGATGGCACAAGACAAATCGCTTGGCCATTGTCTTTGGTCCATCCCCTCTGGGATGCCTTGTGTTGGCTGCTGTTGGAAGACAGGCTACTGAGCTAGATGGACCTTTGGTCTTACCCAGTACGGCCGTTCTTATGTTCTAAGCTCAGAGCTCAGGGTCGGGGGGTCTCACTGGACCAACTTGATTTTCATGCAAACCTGCTCCTGGGTTTGCATGTGGCCTTTGGTGGCCAGGCTGGCAGCTATCCTGCCCTAGACAGCTGCTTTCCTGTGCCTAGTGCGGAGATTGTGGACGTTGGAGGCCTCCCCCAAACCTCGATGAGGTCCACGATGTCCGCACTAGACCAGGCAGACACCCCCGCCTCTTGCGGCCCCGGGCAGGCTCCTCGGAGCCGCCAACCAGGTCCTGGGAAGAGGCAGAGGGCTGGGTGGTAGCGGGTGGCTGGCTCATGGCGTGCCAGGTACA
The DNA here is from genome assembly GCF_049634645.1 of Pelodiscus sinensis. Taxonomy (NCBI): domain Eukaryota; kingdom Metazoa; phylum Chordata; order Testudines; family Trionychidae; genus Pelodiscus; species Pelodiscus sinensis. The sequence goes on along the minus strand of NC_134714.1, from coordinate 45,823,915 downwards.
GGGTCTGCTGGCTGGGTGCTGGCAGGCTTGCAACTGGCACAAGCACTGAAGCCAGACCGTGCCCCTTTAAGGGCTCCGGAGCCAGGAGGGGGGCAGAAGAGTTTCCCTGGTTTGGCCCAGAGTGCCACCAGGGCAACCTGGGAAGGGCTAGCCTCCAACTAGTTCAAATTAAATGGCTACACAGCCCTTAATTTGAACTAGGCGTTAGTCCTCGTAGAATGAGGTTTACCTAGTTTGAATTAAGTGCTCCACTAGTTCGATTTAAATTTGAACTAGCGGTTTGTATGTGTAGCCCCTATTAAAGTTAATTCGAACAGCTGTTAGTTCAAATTAACTTTGTAGTGTAGACATACCCTAGCAGACTTGCTCAGTACCCTGATAAAATGTGAACTGAAGTATGTGAGCTGCATCCACCATGGTAATAATTAGTGCTGTTGATTAATCACCATTAACACATGTAATTAACTAAAAATGAATCACTATTAATAATCATGGTCATAATCATAATCATTACATTAATCATGATTCAAAATCACAGTTCTAATCACATTGTTAAACAATAGAATTCCAATTGAAATGTATTACATATTTGTGGATATTTTTCTACATTTTAATGTAATAATTTCAGTTACAACACAGAATACTCAGTATACACTACTCACTTTATATGTTTTTTATTATAAATATTTGAACTGTAAAAATAATAAATAAAAGAAATAGTGTTTTTCAATTCATCACATACAAGTCTCTTCATTGTGAAAAATGCAACTCACAAATGTAGATTTTTGTATTACATAACTGCATTCAAAACCAAAACAATGTAAAACTTGACAGCCTACAATTCCCCTCAGTCCTATTTCTTGTCCACTCAGACAAGCAAGTTTGGCTACAATATGCAGGAGATAATGCTGCCTGCTTCTTGTTTACAATGTCACCTGAAAGTGAAAACAGGCATTCACATGGCAGTGTTGTAACTGGCACTGGAAAGTATTTATACTAAACATTCATATGCTCTTCATGCTTCAGCCACCATTCTAAAGGGTATGCTTCCTGCTGATGATGCTTGTGAAAAAATAACACATTAATTACATTTGTGACTGAAATCCTTGAGAAAGAATTGTATGTTTCCTGCTCTGTTGCCCATATTCTTCCATAAATTTCACTTTATAGCAGTCTCAGCACATGTTGTTCATTTTACGAACACTTTCACTGAAGATCTGACAAAATGCAAAAAGGTACCAATGTGAAATTTCCACAGAAAGCTATAGCATCTGACCCAAGGTTTAATAATCTGAAGTGCCTTCCAAAATCTCAGAGATATGGAGCATGCTTCCAGAAGTCTTAAAAGCAGAACACTCAGGTGCTTTGGGTTCTGTAGTGTCTGTATTTTTTTTAAATCAACATTCTGCTGGTGACATCTAACTCAGATGATGAAAAGGAACATGTGTCAGTCTGTACTGCTTTGTATCATTATCTAGCAGAACCCATCTTCATCATGGGCGCGTGTCCTCTGCAACGATGGCTAAAGCATGAAGGGACATATGAATCTTTAGCATATCTGGCATGTAAATATCCTATGATGCTGGCTATATCAGTGCCATATGAATTCCTGTTCTCACTTTCAGACACTTTAAACAAGGCTACGTCTAGACTGCAAGCTTCTTTTGGAAGAAGCTTTTCCGGAAGAGATCTTCCAGAAAAGCTTATTTCAAAAGAGAGCATCTATACAGCAAAAGTGCAATGAAAAAGTGATATGCTTGTTTGAAAGATAGTGTCCACACTGGTTGGATACTAGCTTGCATTTAAGGCCACCCGGAACCCGTTCAGGAAGGGCATTCGGTCAGCAGTTGCTTCCGGGTGCCGTTGCATAAGGCTAGCTGAGACGCGTGCTTAAAGGGACTCCCCCTCCTCCCGGACAGCCATTTCTCAGGTTCTGAGGCATGCTTGCCTACCTCTCCAAGGGACAGCAAAGCTTTAGCAGTGTGTGCTGATTCAGGACATCACAACATACTCTTAGCCATGGAGCCAGAGCCACCTTTATGGAGCTATGTGCACTACTCAACCCTGTCCTCCAATGACGGGACACCCAGATATGACCTGCCATCCCCTGAGAGAAGCGGGTCACCATCGTTGAATGGAAGATATACTGGCATTAGAAAAGGTTCAGAGAAGGGCAACTAAAATGATTAGGGGTTTGGAACGGGTCCCATATGAGGAGAGATTAAAGAGACTGGGACTTTTCAGCTTGGAAAAGAGGAGACTGAAGGGGGATATAATAGAGGTCTATAAAATCATGAGTGGTGTGGAGAAAGTGAATAAGGAAAAGTTATTTACTTGTTCCCTTAATATAAGAACCAGGGGCCACCAAATGAAATTAATGGGCAGCAGGTTTAAAACAAATAAAAGGAAGTTCTTCTTCACACAACGCATAGTCAGTCTGTGGAACTCCTTGCCTGAGGAGGCTGTGAAGGCTAGGACTGTAACAGGGTTTAAAAGAGAACTAGATAAATTCATGGAGGTTAAGTCCATAAATGGCTATTAGCCAGTATGGGTAAGGAATGGTGTCCCCAGCCTCTGTTTGCCAGAGGGTGGAGATGGATGGCAGGAGAGAGATCGCTTGATCATTACCTGTTCGATTCATTACCTCTGAGACACCTGGCATTGGCCACTGTCAGCAGACAGGGTTCTGGGCTGGATGGACTTTTGCTCTGACCCAGTATGGCCATCCTTATGTTAAGGTTGCCACCCCAGACAGCTACCGGTCGGTGCGCAACCAGTTTGGCTTGGGAAAGTCCACCAATCAGGGCCCTCCACATGGAGGTAAATCACTCTCAGGCTGCAGTCCCTGCGGGGGGGGGGGGGGATGAATCATAGAAAAGGGGACCTTAGGGAAAGGGAGGAGTGTGGGAGTGGGATGGGGGTAAGGGGAAATCCCTGTCCCAGGTGGGGTTCTGCTGTCCTGCCCTCACACAGCCCTACTGGGGGAGCGGCCTCATAGGGGTGGCTCCTGGGTGTTCGAGGGAGGGAGGACGGGGGGGCGGGAACCTCCCAAGGCCTCAGGCACTCCCTCTCATTCTCTGTTTTGTGTGTTTCTTTGCCTCCTTCTGCAGGTGGTGAGGACCATCAACTCTGTCCTGCTGCACAGGGTTATTTGCCTGGGAGATTGGACCCTCTCATTGCAGGATTTTCCACTTTGGGGTTCCCCAACTACATTGATGGAACCCACATTCCATTCCGTGCACCACATCAACCGAAAGGGCTATTTCTCGATGGTGCTGTAGGCCCTGGTCGACTATGATGGACAGTTTACAGACATTTTCGTCAAGTAGTAGGGCAAAGTGCACGACGCCTGCTTTTTCAGAAACTCCAGCCTGTACCACAAGCTGGAGGCTGGCACATTCTTTCCCCAGCATGACTTTTGCATGGAGGATGTGCAGATGCCACTGTGCATCGTCGGGGGTGTTGGCCTATCCCCTAACGCTGTGGCTCATGAACACCTACACTGGCTACCTGGACCCCAGCAGGAACCATTTCAATGCCCACCTCAGCCAGGCCCAAATGCAGGTCAAATTCACCTTCAGACATAGTACAGGTACCTCCTGACCCACCTCGACGTGGGGGAGCCCAACATCCCTGAGATGGTCTTGGCCTGATGTGTTTTCCACATCATGGAGAGGACGGGGGAGGCCTTCCTATTGGGGTAGGAGCAGAGGCCAGCCGGGAAGGAAGGGCCTTCGAGCAGCGGTGTACAGCTGCAATCCGCCAAGCTCACAGGTGGGGGCGTCCAGAGAAAATCCTGGTCTGCTGGGGGTGGGGGGGTGCACTAGCTGCGCCCCCCCCCCCCCCCAGCAGACCAGGGAGACGTGGGCGGTGGACCGAGACGCACCGCGGTCCCGCCGCCCAGGTCCTCTGCGGCTTTGCTCCGCGTCTCCCTGGTCTGCTGGGGGCTCACCCCAGCAGACCAGGGAGACGCGGAGCAAAGCCACGGAGCACGCGGGCAGCGGGACATCCCAGACGCACCGTGGCTGTCCTGCTGCCGGCGTCCTCCGATGCTTTGCTCCCCGTCTCCCTGGTCTGCTGGGGGGGGGCTCCACCCCCAGCAGACTAGGGAGACGCGGTACAGCTTTTCTCGCCCCGGAGGACGCGGGTGGTGGGACCGCGGCGCATCTGGGCATCCCGCCGCTCCCGTCCTCCGGGGCGAGAAAAACCCCGTTCGTAACTGCGGATCCGACGTAAGTTGGATCCGCGTAACTCAGGGACTGCCTGTATCTTCAGATAACTTATGAGCCTAGAGAAACTAAACATAATTCAGGATTATTCCTAAATTAATCCCTTGTCTCCTAATTATGCATGTAACCTCACATTTTAAAAACAGCTCTGACTAGTTTTGTACTCTCAGTTGTGCACAAATCAATACCTCCTTGCTCATTAACATCCATACTTCTCCCTAACCATGTTTCCCTTTCCACTCCTCAGTTCAAGAAAGAGTTATACATCAGATTATGACAAAGCCATCATTTTTAACAATACTCACTACAAGCTAAGTGGGGTATGCAGTGGGAACATGCACCAGGAAACCCAAAAGGAGTTGCTCATTGGGATGATCTCTCTCTCTCTATTGCTATAGCCTTTACACATGAACTTACACATTTGGGTTGAGTGCTACAAACTGAAAGAAACAAGCAATAAAACTTCATTGTGCATCACACAGCATAGCTAGTCTATGAAATCATAATGTTCTCTGCTCCCAAAACAATATTTCCTACTTCATTTAAAGCTATTTGTATGCAAACATGAATTCCCCCGATCCCCTTTCATTCCTTCCATAACAGATAATCTTCTCCTTCTGCCTATATATTTAGTGACATGGTTATTCTCTGATTGTGACCCAGGGCTATTTTAAAAAGTAGTTAGCAGTGTTGGTGAACCTTTTCAGTCCCAGGATAATACAGAGACAAGGTGGATGAGTAATATCTTTTATTGGACCAACTTCAGTTAGTTAACAAGACAAACTCTTTAGTTTATGCAGCTCATGCTGGCAAACAGCATCCAGTAAGCCTACATTTAAAAATACCTTATTACTCTGGGGAAGTTGGGAGAAGCACATTGCATAAGTTATTTAAAACTAGATGGCTGTGTCTAGACTGCATCCTTTTTCCATAAAAGGGATGCAAATTAGACACATCACAATTGCAAGTGTAGTGGGGATTTAAATCCCCCCCGCTTCATTTGCATAAACATGGCTGCCGCTTTTTTCCGGCTCGGAGCTTTGCCGGAAAAAAGCGCCAGGCTAGATGCAGATCTTTCAGAAAATAAAGCCTTTTCCGAAAGATCCCTTATTCCTTATTTTCCTCTTAAAATAAGGAATAAGGGATCTTTCGGAAAAGGCTTTATTTTCTGAAAGATCCGCGTCTAGAGTGGCGCTTTTTTCCGGCAAAGCTCCAAGCCGGAAAAAAGCGGCAGCCATGTTCATGCAAATGAAGCGGGGGGGATTTAAATCCCCGCTTCATTTGCAATTGCGATGTGTCTAATTTGCATCCCTTTTACAGAAAAGGGATGCAGTCTTGACAGCCTCTGGGATCAAACCCAGGAGACTTTACGTTAGGAAAAGCTTTGGCAGAGGGCATGGAGCAGATTACAAAATCTTCTCTGATCCTCTAATTTTTATAATAGCTATATTGAAAGACATATTTGGAATTTTATAATGACAACTTTAAGCACCAACAGCAGTGCTTAAACTTACATTTGGACTGCAGCTGTTGTACATTTAAAGAATCATGTCATGAGGGTTTCCACTCACCATTGTGGCACCTCCTTGTGGTTTGCCTAAGCATTAGCTCACCACTGGTTTGAGAAGTCCTATTGCAGTTTTTCAGCATCTTATCACAATGTCTCTTGCCCCATGAACTGCAGTGGATTAGAGGGGTAGCCATGTTAGTCTGAATCTGCATCAACAACTAGAAGTCCTGTGGCACCTCATAGACTAACTGATTAATTGGAGCATAAGCTTTCATGGGAAAAGACCCACTTTGTCAAATGCATGTAGTGGAAATTCCAGAGGCAGGTATAAATATACAGGCACATGAAAAGAATGGAGTACCAATCAAGAGGAAGGCTAGAGATAACGAGGTCAATTCAGTCAGGGTGGATGTGGCCCACTTCTAGCAGCTGATGTGGAGGTGTGAACACCAAGAGAGGAGAAACTGCTTTTGTAGTTGGCTAGCCATTCACAGTCTTTGTTTAATCCTAAATTGATAGTGTAAAATTTACAAATGAATTGTAGCTCTGCAATTTCTCTTTGAAGTCTGTTTTTGAAGTTTTTCTGTTGCAGGATGGCTACTTTTAAATCTGCCACTGTGTCCAGGGAGATAGAAGTGTTCTCCCACAGGTTTTTGTATGTTACCATTTCTGATATCTGATTAGTGTCTGTTTATTTGCAGTGATCCCCAACACGGTGCCCGTGGGTGCCATGGCGCCCGCCGGGGCATTTATGTGCACCCGCCAAATCATCTGGGCCGGCCCCGCCCCTGGCGCGTGCACATGCCCCAGGCGTATGGCGCATGCGTGGTGCCGGCCCCGGGCACAGGGCGCGTGGGCGGTCCCTACCCCAGGCGCGCAGCCTATGTGCAGTGCTGGCCCTGGGCACATGGCGCATGGGAGCCCCAACCCCTGGATACGCGACACATGAGCATTCCCGCCCCCGGGCGTCCAGCAGCCCTGAAAGGTTGGGGACCACTGACATAGGGACTGTCCAGTTTCGCCAATGCATATGGCAGAGGGGCATTGCTGGCACATGATGGCATATATTACATTGGTAAATGTGCAGGTGGATGAGCCCATGCTCCAATAAATCTGTTAATCTATAAGGTCCCACAGGACTTCTCGTTGTTTATGAACTGCAGTGTTTCCTTTTTGTGACTTGGTTCTCTGGCCTGGTCACTATAGTTTCCTCCCTTTTGGGATATCAACGTTCCTCTAAACTATCCACTTGAAACAGTCCTCAAAGTCTACTGGCCTGTCTACGCCATTCCCCAGTAGGGGAACTCAAGCCTACCCTCTACACTGGGTTTCAGCCTAGGGACCCTACAATCAGCAGCTAAGGTCCATGAAGTCTCTCCCATGTTGTTGTTTTTCCTCGGCTTCTTCTAACTCCCTTCTCTCAACCCTAAGGGTATTTCTAGACTACATCCCTCTGTTGCCAGAGGGATGTAAATTAGACATACTGAAATGGCTAATGAAGCGGGGATTTAAGGGATCAGTCGGAAAAGGCTTTCCTTGTCGACCAATCCCCATCTAGACTGCCGCTTTTTGCTGGCAAAGTGCTGCAGCAGCAAAAAGCTGTGGCCATTTTTATTCTAATGAAGCACGGGATATTTAAATCCCCGCTTCATTAGCAATTTTGGTATGTCTAATTTACATCCCTCTGGTGACAGAGGGATGTAGTCTAGACATAAGAGTGAATATCAACTCTGTCCCCTATACTCTCTTTCTGGCATCTTCTCCCCAGCTTTGTACAAGCCCAGCCTCTTTCTTCCCAAGTGGGCTTCAGGTTCAATTAGGGCTGTGTACCCAGCTGACATCTCGCTCTGGTGCAGCTCATACAATCAAGTTGCCTTTCTGAGGAATTTAACAGAGCTACATTCAGAGAACTTTGAGAATGTTTAGCTCCCTAAACATATATTTCAGTGGTGTAAATTTACATGTTTTCATTCCTACTCAAATGATTAAAAAATGGCCACTTCTTTGAGATGCACTTGAACGCAATTATTTCAGTATTTGGAACACTCACTTCATTCTGTACGTGTCAGACATACAAGTCCTGTCAAGGTAAAGTCATGATAGTTGAAGTCGTCTTACATCAGTATTGTAATCTGAACACCATTTCTGAACATCTTCACATCTCAAGAATATCAATGGGAATCAAACCAACTGTCTGTAACGTCCTCCCATTGGGGAGGGGGAAGACAAAGAGGGCAATTGCACAGGGGCCTGGTGTTTCAAAGGGGTCCGGAACTCCCAGCCACTGCTGCCCCACCGCTGCTGCTTTGAACTGCCACAGAAGCACTGATCCACCACTCTATGTAGCTTTGAGTGGGGGACGGGGGGGGGGGGCAGCACCATGGTCTGGGCTAATTGCCCTCGGCCTCACCCCTATATTGCCCCAAGGCCTGTGGTGGCTGTTGACTCCACTGCAATTGGCAAAACTCACAAGGTACGCCACTTGCCCGTTCATGCTATTGTGGCAACTAGGGATTGAGTCCAATACACTACATAGAGCCAGAATACATATCACTATGAAGATTGAGAGGCAAATCCTCTGTTGATGTAAACAATCATTACGCCATAGATGCCAATAGCCTTTGGAAAGTTCCTAACAAAGGTTTAAGCACTTGTTTGCTCTTGTGGTGGGTGTTTTGGTGCATGATCTATGCCCTACACAATTAATGTCATAGAATGGTTTGTTGTATGATTCTGGCAGACAATTTATTTTATTAATGATGTGCTATGCAGGTTATTAACTATTAGAGTAGCAAAAAATGGCAGGTATTGTAGTATAGCACAGCTTTTTTCAGCAATCTGATCTGAATGTTCTTCATTTTCTAAAGCTGAAAAATACACATCTGGATGGAGATTAAAAAACTAGTTATTGACCAGTAAACCCCAGCTTGACCCTGTCTCTGATCCCTTTTTTACAGAATAGATGCTAATTTCTCAATCAAGCGTAAAAAGACAGACTTTTCTTTTTGGGAGCCAAAGCTTTCAAACATACCATTATCAAAATGAATCGCTTCCATCTGTATATTTTCATTTCATTGTCAACAATCAGTAGAAGTGATGTAAAGTTCAGGCACTGTGCTAAAAGTAAAATGATAATCAGACAGCTAGGACAACTAAAATATACTCATTTTATCAAAATGGAAGACTTTAAAATTGTTGTCATTACTCAAAAGCCAAAATATCAGCTAGCTCACAATCCATGCAATGGTTTCATGGGATATAAATCAGATCAAAATTTTCACCCATTCAATGTAAGTGGTTAGAAATTTTCTTTTAGATTATCATATTTTGAGAAAAGCATCGATTTTAAAAATACAACTACATAACTTATATCAAACACAAGTAATTCCTAAGAAAAGCCTGTAATAATGTTTGCAAAGGAGCAAATTAAGAAGATGTATGCTTCATTGTCTTTGAATGTTGTGTCAGGCATATACAGTTTGAAAATGGGAAGTTTTGTAACACTATTCAGTAGGGACCCATCACCATCTTCTCAGAATTTGCAGAGCAGGTGCAGATGTTCTCCAGGTGGTACAGAGCCTGCATAATAGCTTTACATGACTCTCTTGCATGGTTCCTGATCTAGGGTCATGCTACGGGAGTGTCTGGGAAAAGAGGGAGAACAGATTGTGGTACAGCTGCGCTGTGATCTTACCAGTCTTGATTTGTGGAGCAGTTCATTAGAGGCTGTGAGAAATCACTGTAAATCAGAAAAGCTCATAGGGCTGGTCCAACTTATGCCTAGGACTGGGCACACAACCTGATAAGGCCAGAATTTAGGAGGTGCAAAATTGATGTAGGTGTCTCTCACCCTCACTGAATTTTTCCTTCTGAGAGGTGGAGTTGCTCCCTGACTGCTCAGAAGACATAACAGTTGGAAAAGAGAATCTGCTTTCTTTGCAAAGTAGTTGGCTTTGGAAACTTGCAAAATGTGGTCATATTTTCTTTAGAATCACTTCCTACAATGGCAGTGTTCTCATGCCCATCTTTCTTATTCCACCTTGATTTCATGGTCATTTAATCTGGTTTATGAGTGACAGGAGGGATACTACTGTTGTCCATAACTATGAAATAGAATAAGAAAAGAGAATTTGATAAGAAAAATAAGGATGTCAGTTTTGATTGTGTTAAGATGAGCTGGGCAGTAAACAATCCAATACATGCTTAAACTGTAGGGAAAAGGCATATATCTAAAATACTAAAAAAACTCTCTCATTCTTTTATTCAAAATACACATTGCAGGTAGATTATAGCTAAAACACAAGACACTATAGCCAAGATTTTATAAGTGATTAATAATTTTGGGTACCTAATCTGTGATACCTTAAAAGGGACTGCTTTTTTAAAGTGGTGAACATCCACTCTCTGAAAAATCAGGCATCTTAAAGGTATCTCAAAATGGGTGCCCAAGAATACTATTTTTTTAAAATACTGGCTGAAATGCATTCATTAATAGCCTAAAAATAAAAGATAATTTTATTACACACAGCACTGATATAAATAGACTGGGCCATTCAATATTATTTTCCAACATACATTTTATGAAAACTGAAAGTGTTCTCATTTCCATATTGCATGTTTGTTGTACAAATTAAAAAAATAAAGTTTTAAATTCAATTGTAATTATTACTGTAGTCATTTTATTGACATTATATGATGTAATGATTTTTCAATTTACACATATGAATAACCTGTGTTAAATTAATCATGGACGAGGGGAGAGATTTATGACCTTCATTTTCCTCTTGCTCATATCAATGTTAATCAGAAATAATTCTACTGAAGCCAATAGATACACCAAGATAATATTGAGATGAGCAGTGAATCAGGCCCTATTTTTAAGCAGCTTAATAAAGTACCCTAGTTTCAATTAATTAAGCAATTCAATACAAGATGCTCCTGTTTCTTTGATAGATTGCTTCATAGTGCTTTCAATGCTACCCTGAAAGTAACAATAAAGGCTTCAGAAATAAGAAATAGGGCCACAAGTCAACTATAAGTATGAGTACTCCAGCATTTCATTTTCCTGGCCTTGCACTGAGACCTAGTTATGCACAGGAAGCTTAATGCCATTAGCATCCTTGCAGGAGCTACAATTTAAAGATAATACATTTCAAATTGTTGCACTTAGAAATAGATCATACTATACCCACTCCTATTTCCGTGGAAGTCAGTGGCCAACTGTTAACATTGTACAGAATTAAATTACAAGAAATTGAACAGAATGGGCCAATTTCATCCCATGGAATAAGTGCACTGAAGTCAGGCCCTTCTTTTAGGGCCTGATCCAAAATCCATTGAAATCAAAAGGAAGTGCTTCCATTAACATCATTCAATATTGCTCAGCAATCATTTCAGATTTTAAAAGTGGCAGTAATAGGATATCTGCACAGTTTAAAAAACTTCTTTCACACCATATACATTGATTTGGTGTTTCATGAGCTGCAGAAGGAAGTTGTGTTAAAGGAAGCATCATGTGAAAACAAAGGTTCACGAAACCTGAAGAAAATTCTAAGTGTGAGTGAAATGTGTATGTTGAAGGTGTGTGTGGGGAGGATGGGGGGAGCATAGAGGAAGATTCAATAAAAACATGGTGGCGATGACAGTTCTGTTAATGCAGCCTTAGGTTCATAGTTGATCCTCTTTACTGCAAATTTAAATAAAAAAGATGTAACATGTATTCAGAATATTGCCATATGCTATAATAGTAAGAAAGAAAGCCCTTAACCAATACCACATAATAAGTATATGTTCATGTGTACAAAAATAAATTCTCATTTAAATAAAAAAACTGGATAATATATGAATGTTGGATTTTCTAGCAGACCAAAAGATCTCAGGCAACCAGATGTTCTTTTGGATTGGTTTGCAATTATTTACTTAAACTCCTGTGCATATCAGTGATGGAAAATTGGTCCGTGTTGTCCCAGAGCACAGTTTTTAATGCAAATAACCTTTTCAGTTAAACATATATAATGCGGTACTTTGGGAGTAATGATTTTAAAGAATATTGTGTAAATATTAAGCTCTTTCACTGTAATCTTAGTGTCCCAATGCCAACATGTTGTCCCAAATAATACATTATCTCCAAAATCCATATTGAAAGGAGTAAGTCACTGTTAAAACATCAAATGACGTCCACAGATGCTGTAGCATTAAAACACTAATGTATAGCAATAGCCCTATGAATGTTAAGATCATTTGCAAATCCTGTTCACTAAATTCATTTTTGTATTGGAACATAAATCAAAATGAAGAAAATAAACCCCCACAATTCCCAATAGTCACAAAAGACTGATGGTGAAAACACAGTAATCATGTGCAATTAGAGATAACACTGTTTTTTCCAACAGAAACAGATTTTTATCATAGCATCATATATATATATATCACTATGATCTACTTCTCAGTCAGGAAAGGAAAATGCTTCTCAGAGTAGTGTGTATGTGTTGGCAAGGGCAGATGATAATATGTGTATGTACTGAAGTGCATAGATGGTGATGGTAGGGGGATGATGTCGGTATGTGTTTTGTTTGTTGAAGTGGATGAATGTGTATAAATGTGGTTTGTGTGCTGGAATAGGTAGGTGCTGATAATATGCATGCAAGAAAGTTAGATGGTAGTACGGGTGAGAGTGTGCATTTGTGTAGTAATGAGTATGGTGTTTGCATCTGGGATGCACATGATAGTAATCTATGTGTGTCTATGTGGGTAAGTGGTGGTAATGTGAGTGTAGTAGCAGGAGGAGGAAAATGTGGTGGTGGGTGAGGTATTGATGGAATGGTTGGTAAGTGGTGTGTATTTGTGTAGTGGGTAACAAATGGTGTGTGTGCAATAGTATTATGACATGTCAGGTGGCAATAGAAAGGGCAGGTGGTGATGTATAGTGGAACAGTGTGCGTGTGTGTGTATACAGGTCAAGTGACCAACAGGTTTTGCCGGGCCTTGGGCAAGGTGAGAGAGGACCTGGCTCTGGACTGCCAGAAGGGGGCGAGGCCTTGGGCCAAATGGGAGGGGCTGTGAGCTAGCCTCCCCCAGCCAGTCTTCAGCACTGCCTGATGTGCACCGCCCAGGCTCCGGTGGTAATTTAAAGGGCCCGGGGCTGTAGTAGCCCCAGGCCCTTTTAAGTCACTGAGTCCCCAAGGTAGCTGTCCCTTTTCTACCCTCACCCCTGCTGGCTGGCCTAGTACAAGTAACAGAGTGAGTATGTGTTGGTGTGCGGTGGAGGTGTAGGAACAGGGTGTGTGGAGGGGGGTGTCAGATGGTGGCAGTGTGTATAAGGGCAGATTGTGTGTGGATGTGCTGGTGGCAAGATAGGTGTATGGAGGTAGTGCAGTGTATAGGGCCAGGGTGTGTGTGTGGACGTGCTGGTGGTGGAGGTGATGTGCTGTGTGTATATATGCGTAGGGGCAGGATGTGTATGACACTGGACAGTGTGTGTGTGTGTGCGTGCGAGTAGATGCTGGTGGCACTGTGTATCAGGAGAGGGTGTATAAAGATGGTGAAGTGTGTAGAGGCAGAGTGTGTGGCAAGGTGTGCTAATGGTGCTATGTGTGGTGTTGCTGTGTCTAGGGGCATGGAGTGGATGTGATGGAGAAGCTGTGTGGAAGTGGGACTATGGGTAGGATGTGTGTCAGTGTTGTGTGTAGGGAAATGGTGTGTGAATAGGCGCAAAGTGTGGGGATACTGGGTGTGGCACTGCGTGCAGGGGCAGGGTGTCTGTGGTGGTAATGTGTGCAGAGGCAGGGTGTGTGTGGTGACACTATATACAGGGGTAGGGTGTGTGGTGGCATTGTACGAAGGAGCAGGATGTGCATGGTGGCACTGTGCACAGGGGCACTGTGTGTGTTGGCTCTGTGTGCAGGGGGAAGGGGATGTGTGGTAGTGCTTAGTGCAGGGGCACAGTGTGTGTGGTTGGCACTGTGTATGGTGGTGATGTGTGCAGGGGTAGGATGTGTGTGGTGGCGCTGTGTGTGAGGGCAGGGTGTGTGTGGTGCCACTGTGCACAGGGGTAGGGTGTGTCCCGTGTCTGTGCGCAGGGGGAGGGTATGTGTGGTAATTCTTAGAACAAGGGCAGGATGTGTGCAGGGGTATGGTGCGTGTGGTCGGCACTGTGTGTGGTGGCGCTGTGTGCAGGGGCAGGGTGTGTGTGGTGGCGCTGTGCAGCGGGGCAGGGTGTTTGCGGTGGTGCTGTGCGCAGGGGCAGATGTGGTGGTGCTGGCGCAAGGGCAGTGTGCGCGGTGGCTCTGTGTGCAGGGGCAGGGGGCGTGTGTGGGCAGGGGCCGTTGTGGGGCGCTGGTCCTGGCTCCTGGCTGCGGGCTCTCTGTGTCCTACGAGCAGGGCTGGTGCCCGAGGCTTGGAGCGGGAGGCCCAGCTCGCCCCCTGGCCAGGCGGCGGCTCCCGGCAAGTGGCCGCGGGCGGGAGCTGAGCACTGTGGAGCGGGGCGGGGGCTCTCGGGGCCGGGCGGGAAGGACACCCACCTACGTCGCCTTGTGGCGGGCTTTTCCCCTCCTCCTTTTCGTCGCTGCTGACGCGCCGCTGCCTATTAATCATTCTCCAGCCAGAGAGCGGCAATTAGCGCCGCTCGGCTCGGCGGTGGCAGCCTCCTCCCCCCCCATGCCAGCCTCGGGCGGGAGAGCTCGGCGCGGCTCCGCCAGGATGCCGAGCCGGGCGGGCGGCCAGCGCCGGCTGCTCTGAACCCGCGGGAGGGGAGGGAGGGCTGGGCAGAGGATGCTCCCCAATGGCACCTGCCCCAGGCTCCCGGGCGGTGCAGGGGGAGGCAGCGGCAGTAGCGGCGGCGGGAGCGGAGGGAGCTGCAGTGGCTGCAGCGCCGGCGGGGTCCTGGAGGAGGCAGCGGCCGGGGGCATGGACTCGGGCGGCAGAAACTCCTCCGGCGCCCCGAACGGCACCCTGAGCGAGTCGCAAGGCAGCGCCATCCTCATCTCCTTCATCTACTCGGTGGTGTGCCTGGTGGGGCTGTGCGGCAACTCCATGGTCATCTACGTGATCTTGCGCTACGCCAAGATGAAGACGGCCACCAACATCTACATCCTTAACCTGGCCATCGCCGACGAGCTGCTGATGCTCAGCGTGCCCTTCCTGGTCACCTCCACCCTGCTGCACCACTGGCCCTTCGGCTCGCTGCTCTGCCGCCTGGTGCTCAGCGTGGACGCCATCAACATGTTCACCAGCATCTACTGCCTGACGGTGCTCAGCGTGGACCGTTACGTCGCCGTGGTGCACCCCATCAAGGCGGCCCGCTACCGCCGGCCCACCGTGGCCAAGATGGTCAATCTAGGCGTCTGGGTGCTCTCCATCCTCATCATCTTGCCCATCATCATCTTCTCCAACACGGCGCCCAACAGCGACGGCACGGTGGCATGCAACATGCTCATGCCCGAGCCCACCCAGCGCTGGCTGGTGGTCTTCGTGCTCTACACCTTCCTGATGGGCTTCCTGCTGCCCGTGGTGGCCATCTGCCTCTGCTACATCCTCATCATCGCCAAGATGCGCATGGTGGCGCTCAAGGCCGGCTGGCAGCAGCGCAAGCGCTCCGAGCGGAAGATCACCCTCATGGTCATGATGGTGGTGATGGTCTTCGTCATCTGCTGGATGCCCTTCTACATCGTGCAGCTGGTCAACGTCTTCGTGGACCAGGACGACGCCACCATCAGCCAGCTGTCGGTCATCCTAGGCTACGCCAATAGCTGCGCCAACCCCATCCTCTACGGCTTCCTCTCGGACAACTTCAAGAGATCCTTCCAGCGGCTTTTGTGCCTCAGCTGGATGGACAACGCCACTGAGGAGCCCGTCGATTACTACGCCACCGCCCTGAAGAGCAGGGCGTACAGCGTGGAGGACTTTCCCCCTGACAACTTGGAATCGGGAAGCGTGTACAGGAACGGCACTTGCACCTCCAGGATTACCACCCTCTGAGGAAGCGCGCAGCCGCCGCCCCCGCAGGCGCAAGGCAGCCGGGGACTGCGGGCTGAGGGTGGTAGGGTCTGGAGGGGGTGTTAGCTTCTGTTTGGAAACAACAGAGTTGGGCACGAAAAGGGAAGGACACCTTATTCCCTGGCCGGCTGCCCTTCACCCCGCCCCCTCTGTATTTCAGTTGCGTTGTGTTTGCTGATGCTACTACACCCCTAGTCAATTATTAACGGTGTGCCCCTCAGATGGACTTTAGGTTCCTCGCCCCGTTGCTTCCTCCCCGTTGTGTCTGATCAGCGTGTGTGTGGGTCAGTGAGGTCTCTTGTTGACTTTGTTTATTTTAGTACTTGTGTCCTCCTCTCGTCCCCTCTCCTCCCCCCACCCTTGGTTCCCTTGCCATTATGGTGGCACATCTCCGTGCTGCTCTTTTCAGGGTCGTGTTGCTCGGTGTCTAATTGATCCAGTCCTGTGGAAGGCAGGTACACTGCTGGCGGCAGACTTTGCCCCTGTGCCTTGGAAGCCATAAAACATGAGGGGATGCTCTGTCAAAAGCTAGGAAATCGCTCAGTTTCCATGCCACAGATTAACTCGCTCCCTCTGCCGAAACCACTACTGACTGGAAAATTACTGCAAAAGGAGACCGGATTTCTGGTCAGAGTAGACACAGGAAAGGTCCCCTTTCACCCAGCTACAGAGAAAGAGCAAACAAACCTTCATCCCCCACAACGGAGAAAAAAAGCTTCTACCGTACAACAGTGGCAAACTCATGAAGTCATATTTCAAGTAGGGACACAACATAACACAACATAACTCCAGCAAGAGTTCTCTTTCTGTCTCTCTCTCGGGTAAGGATGTGAAAAGACAACGGGGGGAGAGAGAACCACTAGAGGGGACTTCCATTGAGATTTAGCATTCAGTGGCACTCGTGGGGAGAGGGGGAGGCTGGAAATGGGAACGAAAAGGCCTCCTAAGAAAGAAATGCGATTATTTCATTATCTCAGAGCTGCCCAGCAGGGCTGATAAAAGATACACAGACCCGTGACTCGCATGTAGCAGGGTATTGGACGCGGGGCGGGGGTGGGGAGGTTGATGTTTGAACTGGGAAATATTTGGCTGTGTGGGTACATATAATAAAGGTGTGCAAATAATAAAGTTTAAAGGGAGCACTAGGCTGCGAAGCTATTAGCCGGCGAGTGTTGCGCTCACCGTGAAACAACCCACAAGGAATAAAAAAGACGCAAACTATGAACTGAGACAAAAGCAGGACAGTCCACTTGGCCGTTTTTGCAGTTTGAATCACCTAGACTAAGGAAAGTTTATTGCAGATCCTTCATCGAGCTTTGAAATAAATATGCGCCTGTCAGTTCAACAGTAGCATTACCTAGCTCCACTTCGCACCTCTCCTAAACTAAACGGGGTTTAGGTATCAACAATGTAATCTACATTCCCGGAGATTCACTATATGTTTGATTTTGATTGTTGTTATGTATGTGTTTAATATATTGTTTGATTTCTCTGTATTTTTTGTTGTTACCGTGTTGTGAAAACGTTCTCTTTGAAGCAGTTTATTCTATGTACTCAAGTCTTGGCGGCCACATACAAAGGGGTGCAGTTTAAAAGGGTGATGTTCCTTTTAGGAGAAAAAGATAACCTTTTTCTAGGCTTTCTTTTCCCATTATTTCTCCACGACAATTCTTTTTCCTGTCTTTTCGCACCTTGTTCGTGCACTTTTTGGAATATTTTTTCTAATAGAAAAACAGTGTTTTCCTATTTGATAAATGCTGGTGGCTAAAGCAAAAAAAAAAAAAAATCCAAGATTTCTCTTCTCCCTTTAAAGATTATCCCAAACTAAACATACAGTAAAGATTGTGGGGACACAAGCAATTCTGTTGTCTGTTCTTTATTGAGTTCCTTAAAATAGAACTAATATCTAGACTCTGGGCAAATCAGACTCTTTTAGCAAATTATCTCTGTAGCATAATGCTAAGAATTATGTGAACCATAACTACTAGAGATCAGAAGCAAAGGAGAAAAAACCCTAAAACACCAGTAAACTTGAGTAATCTAGCAGCTAATAGGCAATGAGTCCAAACAGCATTAATATTTAACTTTAAGGTGTCTAGCTCTTTGGGGGGCTCCTATAGGTTCTCCATAAACTGTAGCATGAACTTTTCTTTGGAACAAAAAACATCAGGCCATTTTGTAAATCTTTCCCACCAAAACATCAGACATTGTCAATGTGAATGTATAAATTCTAGTATCTCAGCCATTGAAGTGAATGGAAACTCTCCAACTGATTTCACTGGGGCTCTGCCTCATCCCTTTTTAGTTAAAAATAATCGCTAATGTGGAAACTGTTACATCCTTACTAAAACATTTTGTTGAAAGCTTTTAAATCTGTATGTTTCCTGTTCCTTTTTAGGGGACCAGTCTTTTTTTAAGGGACCTTCACATAATTGTTAAGGTAATTACTAATTTTACCTCATTTTATACTAAGATTTCTCTCTCTTAAAACCTTTACTAACATTTCACTGAAGACAGGCATTGTATTATTCAAACCAGACTCAAACTACAGGGTGCCATGTTTACATTTTTAGCACTTCATTTCAAACCATGATAATTGTTTCCTTAAAAAGATAACAATCCAGTGCTTTTATACTATCACTTTATCCAGCAATACTGTAATGCAGTGTTAGCTTAATAAATAGATATATTAAACAGTACTGTGCAATCTACTTTTTACTGTTTTTCTGCAATTAATAGGGTTTTTAAATAGTATAAAATTAGTACCCAGCTTTGATGAGACATTAAGCAAATGTCTGTGTCATTTGGCTTCATGCAAAGATACTGGAACGTGTGACATCCATACCTTTAATTCTTCAGACATACCAATTTGTGCGCTCTGATTTCATTTCTCCCATGCTAAGTAAAGTCAAATTGTTCTAACACTCAGCTGGGAGATCGCCCAGAGTATCTGGTGTTTAGTTGCACAGTGAAACATATATTCTTTCCTACTGGTCATAACAAATTAATTTAGTAAACAGTCATCTTGGTGCTAGGGTCACCAGTTAAAGCACTGTGTTGTATCCAGTTGGAACAACATTCTTCATTGCTTATCCTGAGCTAATGTGTGGTGCTGCCATTTTTCATCTTGAATGTGGCTACCCTCTGGTAGTAGGTGAAATGATCAAAAGTTGTATAGCATTATAGTTTTGCTGCAGAAAGGAAGGGTAATCCAATAAAACTATTCCAAATAACTGAGTAACTGAGAAAAGAGGTGCCTTCAGAACTGATGTGAAATGTATAAAAACAAAGTATTTTCAATGCTTTCAATTTGCAAATTTCAAATAAAAGTTGTTCACATTGCATATGAAAAGGATTCAAATAACTTCTTGTCTTCAGTAACAACTGAAGAAAGCATTTACCTGAAATATTTCTCTGCATCATTTTTCTTAGACATAACCCACTTTATCCACAAAAAGCATAAGTTCTATTTACAATCGAGAGGGAATATATTTGTATTTGTCTAACATAACAGAAGTTTTGTACTAATATATGTTGGCACTGGATCTGACCTTGCACCATTGACTTCAATATGACTATGTCTACAAAACAGCATTATTTCGGAATAACTTCCAAAATAACATAGTTTCCATCTACACAGCAAGATAATGTGAAGCTGGAGGACTTCTCACTCCATCTCTTGTAACCCTCATTGTGTGAGGAATAAGGGAAGTCGGAGGAAGAGTGCTCTACCTCGAACTTCCTGCTAAGTAGACAGCACCAAAGCTGAAATAAGCCATTTTGACTTAAGCTAGGTAATTGATGTAGCTCAAGTTACATAGCTTATTTTGGCTATAGTCCTGCTGTGTAAACATGCCAAATAAGTCTACAGTAGTGGTGCAGGGTAAGGCCCATATAAACATGAGTGGTGTTTCTCAGTAGCACTTTTAGCACTTGCTTTTGTGCGGCTAATTTGAACTAACTGACCTCCAGACAAGGCCGGCCCAAGCCATGTTGGTGTCTCGGGTCTGGGCGCACGGCACCACCCTTAGGGTGCATGGCGCATGCGCAGGCCAGCCACAGCCAATAGTGCGCAGCCCGGGGCCTGCGCACGGCACATGCGCTGCCCAGCCTGGCCCAGCCACTGCTGCTGGCACACGCGCTGGGCCGTGCAGGGCCCCGCAGCCATGGGGGGAAGGGTGCTGCTGGCCAGGGATTGGAGGAGGGGCCCGCGCCCCTTACAGCTGCCATCAGGTGCCCTCCCATCGGTTGGCGCCCCGGGCAGCTGCCCGGCTTGCCCACCCCTCAGTCTGGCCCTTCCTCCAGAAGGCCTCCTGCTGTTCCCCAGATTTGCTTCCTGGGGCTCTGAGTCTGAAATAGTGCATCCACATTCACAAAGCCTGCCTCAAACTAATTTCAATGCTTCCCCGTAGTGAGGACACCAAGTACGAATTTGTTAAATCAGGAGTTCTTAAATCAAATTTAGTAATTTTGAAATAATTTCCTGGTGTAGACATGGCCCTGGAGCATGGGATCTTAGCATAGACTTCCTCCCACAGAGCCCATCCCATGGATTTTTCCATGGAAGGAAAAGAGTCGCTACAGTATCAATGTTTTGAATATGACACATTCATATTTAAAATGCCATTTCTACACCATACCTAGATAGACTCAGAAAATCATTTTTAAAAAAGGGATGTCTATAGTTCTAGTGTCTTGATAATAGTACAACCATGTGCCTGTCTGGCATACTATAGCAGCCAGTCTCCAACAACATGCACATTTTAACTCCAAAAGTTTGGGCCAAATCTTGTTCACATTCCTGAAATCAATTGGCCTCTGTGAGAAAGGCAAGCAAAATTTGGCTTTGCAACACCACTTTCCCAATAAAACAAAGCATAATGTAAAGAGTACCTTAAAATCTCACCAACATAAAAAAGCATCCAGACAAAAACCAAAAAAAACCCAGGGTCAAGGAATTCTCTCTATTTTGTGCACGCACTCACACACACACACATGGATCATTATGTTATTCAGCCTCTGGGATTTCCAACTATTAGAAGCCTTACCACGCTCCAGGACTCTGCATTTTAAAATGTCAGTCATGAATCACCCCAGAGAAAGATAAAATATCTCCACAGTATTTTCAGCATTGTTATGTCTCTGGAGACCTGGACCACAATAAGAAACAATTAGATTTCCCTCATAGAACAAAACATTTCAGCATAATTATATTTTGGAGATAAAAGTAGTCAAGAAGAATGAGGGAAACAGGAAGCATATCAAAGTACTCCTCATTACATTAACTATTTTAAATCTAATTAAACGTTCAACATGAAGTTGTAGTTGCCCAACAAAAGCTAGGAAACCCCCCCAATCATTTAAAATCTGTTTTGACAAAGAAGTTACCATGAATGTGATACAACCCGAAGAAAAGGATGCTGATCAAGGTGATGGCATAACTGTAGTATTTGCATTCATCTTGAAATGTAGATAGTCTCTCCCTGCAAGACTTGATTGAGTACATTATGCTCATCTTGTATGTGCATCTTAACATGTAGTTAAGTTGAGGCTGTTTTCAGTACATTGGAAGCCAATGTTCATCTCTACTGTTCAGGTTCATCATTTCAAGCTCCTCACCAAGGTTTCTAAGCTTCACTACAGAGCTATTGCATTTCCTAACCCTAGTGGAATTGGAAGCGTCAAAGTTGGTAGTGTTTGTCAATTGCAAAAGCAAGGGTAACAATTAGCTTTCTGAATCAGGTTTAAATGGTCATCATGATAACCACAGGACTATCCTCAGATGGTTATTGGCTTAGTTTACACTGCTGACCACACTCTTGATCTATCATTTAGTTTGGGTTTGGAGAGGAAGTGTTTGAAAATTATGGGCCTGATTTTCAAGAGACTCTGACTGCACTGCCATCTCTAATCAATGCCAGTGAGAGCTGCAGATGTTCAACAATCCTGAAAATCATGTCCTACAATCATTGCAAGGACCAATCACTGCTATCTTCAATTTGATAATAGGGTGCTTATTTTCTCTTTGGGTGAAGGAACTGCTTTAAGGCTCTACTTTTGAAAACTAAGGGAACCTGTTTGCAAAAATACTAGCTTAGTTGCTAATGTATTTATTTGTTAGAGAGCACTGTAATGAAATGAAAAAGGTGTAATGTTTCTCAGGTTGCCAAGTAAGGCTCAAAGGGAGTGTTAGCTGGATGAAATGTGCAAAATAAAATCCTGTTTGGAATCACCTATATTGTATAATCAAGCAGTGACCAGCCATGAATAAAAGGAAAATGCAGAATACACTGATTTTTTGAGTATAAAAAAAAATCAATAGCACCATTAATCATTTTCTTTTCCTAGCATCATTGCAGATTTATTTTGCAGATGATCTGACTGAAGCCACAGGGAGAGCAAAAAAACCAAGCTGGATTAAAAATTTTATTAAATAGCTCCATTCAAGAGTTTCTGATTCCTTCTGGAAGAACCAGAGCAACATTCTATTTAAAACATGTCTTTTATAGCTTAGGTTCTTTAGTTTCTTCTGGGTTTTTTTGTTCATTTAAAAATCTCTATTAAAAGCTTCCTGTTCACAGCATAAGGAGAAGGCACCGGTCCCTCAACTGATCTAAATTATTGATGTCAATAGAGCTACACTAATTTACAGTATCTGAGGCTCTCACTACTGATTGCTGCCCCAAAGAGCTTGCCATCTAAACTCATCATACCACAAGAGATGGAGAGAGGACTCCAGAGAATGAGGGCACTTGGATAGTACAGTACATGTCATGTTAATTCATAGCTGTTTGCCTATTTGGGTTTTTTTATAATTATGTTTGGGGAGAGGTTGGCAGATTGTTTGTTTTGGGGTTTCTAAGGGAATGATCAAAAAGATCATTGTTTGCAGAAGAGTGGATGCTGCATTGTGTGACCAGCTAGCAAGTGTGAAAAATCAGGACTGGTGGGAAAATCACAGATATATACTCAGACAAAGGGTTTTTCTTCTCCCAAGGACTGCAACACAATCCCAGAGATGATTTTTATCTTCTGAATAAAAGATGCAAAGTATATGAGAGTCAAAACATCTGCTTGCAAAGCTAGTGGTTATTTTTAAAGGTACAAACTATCTAGGCTTTTTCAAATAACCAAATATTACCATAAGCAGGTTGTTGGGTACCCGTAAACCACAAAAGACTAGAAACCAAATAGATGTCAGAAGGGGTGTGTCTACCCAGCAATGTTATTTCGCAATAATGGACATTATTCCAAAATAACTACGCAAGCATCTACTCAGCAATTTCATTATTTTGAAATAACAGGTGGCTTATTTTATAGAAGTAAACCTCTGTGAGGAACAACTCCTCTTCCAAAATAGCTGTTTCATAATAGGGGCTGTGTAGATGGGGCAGCTGCAGTTATTTTGAAATAAGGGGCCTCCAGCCCTTCCCAAGGTGCCCAGCTAGCCATTCTGTCCACACTCAGCCAAACGCTATGGGCCCCCCTTATCCTGGAGCCCTTAAAGCTGCAGCTTCAGGGGAAAGGGCTTGTGGCAAGCAGCAAGCCCTGACAGCCTTAAGCCACCCAGCAGCTTCCACTGCTTCCCTTTGGCCCACAATGAGCCAGTCTGCTGGTCCCACCCATCCCTCTGCTGCTCCCAGGGAGAAGTCAGACAGCTCCCAGGAGCCTGCCTGGGCCCAAAAGAGACTTACACCTTCCTGGTCTGGTTCAGAGATCCAGGACCTTATTGAGATTTGGGATGATCAGACCAACTTCCAGGATCTCCATGCCAGACGCCGGAACGCCGATGTTTATGGCCACATGGCTGAGAGCCTGGCCAACAAGGGGCACATCCTCACTCAGGAACAAAGTCAAAGAGCTCCACCAGGCATATGCCAGGGCCCAAAAGAGCAGCTCCCACTCCAGGGAAGAACCCCACACCTGTCCCTACTTCGAGGACTTGGACCACATCCTGGGGGGCAGAACAGTCCCTTTCCCCCCTTCACACCCAGTAGTGGACTTGGGGCTCAGGACACCCATTGTCGTCCTCACGGAGGACAAAGACATGGAGGAGGAGGAGGAGGAGGAGAAGGAAGAGGAGGAGCTGGATGAGGTGAGCTGACCCTGGAGCTGGTACCCAGTGCCCTAGATGTGTTCCAGGTATTGTCTGAGGCTGGGGAAGATACATCAGGTGAGTGCCACATCTGTACACAGTATTCAAGATGTGGGTGTACCATAGTTTTATACAGGAGCAGTAAGATATTCTGTGTCTTATTTTCTATCACTTTCTTAATAATTCCTAACATCCTATTTGCCTTTTTGACCGCCGCTGCACACTATGTGGAAGTTTTCAGAGAACTATCCACAATAGCTCCAAGATCTCTTCCTGATTTGTCGTAGCCAAATTAGCCCCCATCATACTGTTTGTATAGTTGGGGTTATTTTTTCCAACGTGCATTACTTTACACTTATCCACATTAAATTTCATTTGCTATTTTGTTGCCCAATCACTCAGTTTGGTGAGATCTTTTAGAAGTTCTTCACAGTCTGCTTCTGCTTGACTATCTTGAACAGTTTAGTTTCATCCGCAAACTTTACTACCTCACTGCTTACCCCTTTCTCCAGATCATTTATGAATAAGTTGAACAGGATTGGTCCCAGGACTGACCTTTGGGGGACACCACTAGTTACCCCTCTCCATTCTGAAAATTTACCATTTATTCCTACCCTTTGTTTCCTGTCTTTTAACCAGTTCTCAATCCATGAAAGGACCATCTCTCTTATCCCATGACAATGTAATTTACACAAGAGCCTTTGGTGAGGGACCTTGTCAAAGGCTTTCTGAAAATCTAAGTATACTATATCTACTGGATCCCTCTTGTCCTCATGTTTGTTAACCCCTTCAAAGAACTCTAATAGATTAGAAAGACGTGATTTCCCTTTACAGAAACCATGTT
Source organism: Pelodiscus sinensis (assembly GCF_049634645.1). NCBI lineage: Eukaryota > Metazoa > Chordata > Testudines > Trionychidae > Pelodiscus > Pelodiscus sinensis. The sequence goes on along the minus strand of NC_134714.1, from coordinate 45,799,244 downwards.
GACTTTTGTCCAACAAATTATGTTCTTCTACATGCCTCACAATTTCATTCTTTACTATTGTTTCGACTAATTTGCCCAGTACTGAAGTTAGACTTACCGGTCTGTAATTACCAGGATTGCCTCTAGAGCCCTTTTTAAATATTGGTGTCACATTAGCTACCTTTTAGTCATTAGGTACAGAAGCCGATTTAAAGAATAGGTTACAAACCACAGATAATAGTTCAGAAATTTCCCATTTGAGTTCTTTTAGAACCCTTGGATGAATGCCATCCGGTCCCGGTGATTTGTTAATGTTAAGTTTTTCTATTTGTTCCAAAACCTCCTCTAATGACACTTCAATCCGGGACAGTTCCTCAGATTCATCACCCACGAAGGACAGTGCAGCTTTGGGAATCTCCCCAACATCCTCAGCCGTGAAGACTGAAGCAAAGAAATCATTTAGTTTCTCCGCAATGGCTTTATCGTCCTTGATTGCTCTTTTTATATCTCAATCGTCTAGGGGACCCACTGTTTTTTTAGCAGGCTTCCTGCTTCTAATGTACTTAAAAAACATTTTGCTATTTCTTTTTGAGTTTTTGGCTAGCTGTTCCTCAAAATCTTTTTTTTGTTTTGCTTTTCTTATTACACTTTTACACTTGATTTGACAGTGTTTATGTTCCTTTCTATTTACCTCACTAGGACTGGACTTCCACATCTTGAAAGATGCTGTTTTGTCCCTCACTGCTTCTTTTACACAGTGGTTAAGCCACAGTGACTCTTTTTTAGGTCTCTTACTATGTTTTTTAATTTGGGGTATACATTTAAGTTGGGCCTCTATTATGGTGTCTTTAAAAAGTTTCCATGCAGCTTGCAGTGATTTGGCTCTAGTCACTGTGCCTTTTAATTTCTATTTAACTAACTGTGACGGGTGCACCCGCAGACAACCCTGAAAGCCGGGGGAAGAGAGCGGAGACCGGCTCGCTCCCCCGGCAGTGCGGCGCATGCACCCAGGTCCGCCCGCTGCATTTAAAAAGCAGCCAGACCAGCTGGTCGGGGGCGGAAGCGGCGGAGAGCGTGGGGCCGGCTGGGGCATCCCAGAGAGCGACCGCAGACGCCGGCCGGAGGAGGACCCTGGCGGGGGCGGCTGGGAGCAGGGAGTCAGCCATGGCGTCCCCGCGGATGACCGCGGATGCCGGCCAAAGGAGGAAGCCGGCAGAGAACCTGGGCAGCAGCGGCGGAAGCAGCTGGGAGCATGGAGCAGGTCCGGGTGCCCCAACAAGTAGTTGCAGACGCCAGGCGGCGGGCAGAGCAGCCCCCAACGAGAGTGTGGAGATGACCGGCAGGCGCCGCGGTAGGGCGACCTGGGGTGCCGAGTTGGCAGAGGCAGCCAGGGAGGTTGCTAGGAGGCGAAGGACTGGGACGCCAGGGGAAGAGTGGTCCAGCCCCAGGATTTGCACTAGACCCAAAGGCGAGACGGCCCAAGACGCCGGCCCCTTGAGCGGCACTTCTGACAGATCTGGAGGGGCCGTGAGTAACCCCCCGATGGGTGCCAGGTCCTCCCCATCCCTGATTATGGGGACTCTCCCCCAACCGTGGGGAAGCGGATGGCTTGCGGGGGGGTAGGTTGGTCTTTCCCAAATAAGTTGGCGTAGACCGCGACCTAACCCCCCTCAGAGCACAATCCTAAAGCAAAGCTAGGGAGTGGGGCCTCCGTACAGTAAACGCGAGGACCCATTCCCACACGAGTTGTGGGGGGGAAGGGGGAGGATCCGTGACACTAACCTCCTCATTTTTGTGTAATTCCCCTTTTTGAAATTAAATGCCAGAGTGCTGGACTGCTGAGGTGTTCTTCCCACCACAGGAATGTTAAATGTTATTGTATTATGGTCACTATTTCCAAGAGGTCCTGTAATGGTTATTTTCTGGACCTGATCCTGTGCTCCACTCAGGACTAAATTGAGAATTGCCTCTCCTCTATACCAGCTGCTCCAAGAAGCAGTCATTTAAGCCATTGAGAAATTTTATCTCTGCTTCTCTTCCTGAGGTGACACGTATCCAGTCAATACGGGGATAATTAAAATCTCCCATTATTATAGAGTTCTTTATTTTGGTAGCATCTCTAATCTCCCTCAGCAACACTGTCCTGGTCAGGTGGTTGATAATATATCCCTACTGCTAAATTCTTATTGTTGGAATTATATAATTCCTATAATTGACCAAAGAGTGTCTGGAGAGGCCTTCCATACTCATGACAGTGGGGTGCCTCCCTCCACAAGCCACCACTAGGAGGATGGGGACATGGAGACACACACACACCCAGCATGCCACACACAGCACACAGGCATGCACAAGAGAACAACATGGGGAGTCACAGGAGCATATGCCGCTCACACACCTCCCCCCAACACCCTGTCCCCCTTTCCTCCAGCAGGCAGGAATAGAGGTTCTCTCCCTGCAGGATGCCACCACTGCCAGACCCGGTGTGCGCTTGGCACGGAGAGAAGGCCAGTCACTCCATGGCTCCCCCTCGCATCTGCAGGATCTCAGTCTGGACAGCACCTTCACATGCTTGCTTGTCTCCAGGACAGGAATGGTAGTGAGGCTTCCCCCTTGGTCATCTGGGTCCCTGCAGACAAGGGCCCACTGGCTAGAGCGCACATGGCCTTGCTCCAAGCACGTCACCTTCGTCTGAGCTGAGAACTGTCAATTTTGGCTCAGAGATGAGGGCTAGGCTTCAGGCACAGTGTCTATGGGATGACTGACAGTCTCTCTTTATTCTGCACAGCCAGACCAGCTGCGAGAGGAAAGCGGTCGACACCACATGGGGCAGTCTCTCGAACCCGAGGCACTGGAGACCGATGGATAACTTCCAGAGGGAGCACCTCACAGCACTCCAATCCATGGAGGTGACCCTGGACCACAGACTTGAGGAAGACATTCAGCTGTGGCGAGACACCTGGTGGGAGATGCTGGATCAGGGCCACGCCATGTGTGCAGTCATGCAATCCCTGGTCTCCAGCGTGTTGCCTGCACCTGCTCCCACTCCTACTTCTACTTCTTCTCCAATGTGCCCCCCACCGCAGACTGTGGCCACCAAGACCCCACAACTGAGACAGTGGGATCACCAGAGCAAGGCACCATTCCTAGCCCCAGCCCTGAGCCTCTCCTCACCCCTCCTTCCACTTTCACCCTCCCTTCTCCCTCCTCCCAGGTTCCTTCCCCAAGCCCTCCCCAGCTATTTTGCCCCGAAATTTTAAAAAAATGATGTTTTCCAAAACAATCTGCCTTTTTATTGTCTATGCAAGGGAGAGAGGTGGATGGGGAAAGGGAGGAGTGTGGGAGGAAAAGCAAAGAGGGGCAATGCACGGGCCCGTTGTAGGGAGGCCCAGAGGAGAGTGTCACTGGGGTCCTTGTGAGAAACTCTCACAAAGGGCCTCCCAGATGTGCACAGGCCTCTGATGGGCCTGCTGGTTGGCAGACATGCACAGCTGCTCAAAGACCCTGCCAATCCGGTCAGCCTTTGCCCCCAGTGCTGGCAGGAATGCCTCCCCCGTCCTCTCACAAATATTGTGACGGATACAATACAACATGTAGCCACCACATGTGGGATGTTCTGCTCCCCGATGTCCAGCTGGGTGAGAAGGCATATGAACCATAACTTCAGCTGCCCGAAGGTGCCCTCAATGCCCATGCGGGCCCAGCTGAACCTAGTGTTGAACTGTTCCCTGGAGTTGTCAAGGTGGCCTGTGTAGGGCCTCATGAGCCAAGGCAAGAGAGGGTCGGTCATGTCGCCAACCATGCACTGGGCATGTCCACATCCCCAACTCTAATAGTGCAGTCAGGGGGCAAAGTTCTGGCATTCAGCTTCTCAAAGATACTTGAGTTGCAAAAGACACGGCCATTGTGTGCCTTCCCTAACCATCCGATGTAGATGTCAGTACACTGGTCCCAGTGGTCCACAATGGCCTGCAGGGTCATTGAGAAGTACCCCTTCCAGCTAATATACACAGAAGCCTGGTGATCGGGGGCCTAGATGGGCATGTGGGTGTCATCAATAGGCCCCTCACCCCACTCTGCAGTTGCGGAAACCCATGTTGTCAAAGCCGGCAATGATGGGGTCCACATCGCCAAGGTTGATGACCCTGCACAGCAAGATGGTATTGATGGCCTGCACCAGCTGTAGAAGGAGAAAAACAAACAAACAGATGGACAAACAAACAAAGAGAATCACAGGGTGGCCAGAGCCCTCGGGAGGTCCCCAAACACATTTCCCCTTCCCCCCATGTACCAGAAGCAACCCTCCACTTACCCCATCCCCGACAGGGATTTGTTAGAGCAGGATTGAAAAACCTCCCAGGGAGGGGGCTTGCACCACCACCACCACCACTCTCCAACCCCTCCTTTCCCAAGAAAACCCCATTCCAGCAGTCCACCCCCTCTGCTGAGACAATAGCCCGAGTGCGCCATACTGGCAGGACCAGGGGCCTGATGTTCAGTGTCCTCACACAGAACTGGTTCCCGATGGATTAGTAGCTGTCCAGCATGGCAAGCTTCACAGGACTATGGCATTCCACTTCTGGAGCAGAATGGTGGGTCTTGTATAAATGTCCTGTCACCTGAGGGCAGGGACAAGCCACTCACAGAGCTCCAGAAATGTGTCCTTCCTCATCTGAAAATTCTGGAGCCACTGCTGGTCACCCCACCTCTCCATGCCGAGTTGGGTCCCACCAATCGGCACTGGCGTCCAGGCGCCAGAAGCGGCAGTGAATGTTGTGCAGAAAAGGGCGCGCAGGATCCAGCAGCATGAGCTGCGCTTGCAGAGAGGCCAGGGGGGTCTCCAAAATGATCTGAGGGTTGGATTCCTGCAAGGCCTGGGAGACTGCCTGCAGAAACTGCTGCATGAGGTGCAGCACAAGCTGCAGTAGCCATTGACTGCCCAGAGGCAGCTCCAGCTCCATTGCTGAATTGCTGAGATGTCCAGAAGGGCAACCACAGCAGGCAAAAGAAAAGGCTTTGCTGTCCCTTGAAGTAGTAGGCAAAGGAAAAAAGCCTGAGATACTACTGTGCAGGGGGGTCCCTTTAAGCAAGATCCTCAGATAGCCTCAGGCAGCAGTCATGGGAAGTGAGTGCTGTCCTGATGCCCTGCCTGAAGTGCTTCTGGGTGGCCTTAAATGCAATTTAGCATCCAATCAGTGTGGACACTCTACTTCAAAATAGCTACGCACTATTTCAATGAGCATTTGCTGTGTAGATGAACTATTTCGAAATACGCTATTTCAGAATATTTCTTCCAGAACAGCTTATTCTGAAATAAATGTGCCATATAGACATAGCCAAGAAGTACAAGAGACAGAGAGAAATCCTAATCTCCTGTAATTTTTTTTAAATTTCATACTCTTTTGATCTGAGCTTTCTGGCTTCTCTCTGTCCCTGCCTCTTTCCATTTTATAATTTAAATAGAAATATTTCTTACAGTTTTGTTTCATATTAATACAGAAAACAATGCAAATATGTCAACAAAATGGAAAATCATTGCACTTCCTCTCACTTATCATAAAATTAAGGGATTTAATATTTTATTTTTAAAAAGCTGTAATGTGATACATAAATAAAACAAATACTTTCTTTTTGAGAACCAGAAGTAGCTTATGTCTTTCTCTACATGTGACTGAACTAAAATCATACTTTCAGCATTGAGTGCTATAATAGATTCCCTCTACGCTATATCTGTTCCATAGAGGATTTCTGTTTCAACACTTGGACCAGGATTTTTCCTCAGAATAAAATAAATTAAAAAATTTAATTTCATTTTATTTAAAAAAAGGAAAAGAAGCCACCCAAAAGAATGGGAGATAATATCATCGGGTATGTATATTTATAAAAAATGTGTACCACTTGTAGTCTGTTAGCTAGTGAGTATTTTAGATTTCATTATGTTGGATTACATGCAGCATGGGGCTACTGTTCCTGTGTGGGTAAGCATTCAATTTAAATCAACTATTCCCACTTTCCCAAAATTATCTTGGGAGCATGGAAAAAGCATTACAATTCTTTTTAAATCTAGCTAAACATATGGCTACTTCAGTCTATTAACACAAAACAGGAATGCACATTCCACAGTAAGCAAAGGTATTTTACTCCAGCAAGACTGTCTTCCTCTGATACGCCAGCAGGGGGTTCTTCTGAGAGTTCTAAACTGAATTTGTAACACAGCAAGATAAGTTATTTTGAGAATTTTTGAAAACAATGTTAGCAATCTCTGTCAGATGCACAGAGCAATCCTGATAGCTATCGCTATCTGGTGAGTAAGATAAGAAAAGGGGTATTTGTGATGAATAAGTTCAAAGGTTAGCTATTAAACTGAAGTCATTAAACTACAGACCAAATTAGAGTGTGATGCACAATGTATATAAATAGGACAATGCTTACAATGCTTACTGTGTTTGAATCCTTTTACATTTGATGATTTAACAAAGTGGGAGCAAGCACTTTTTGTTAATGAAGAGAAAAATATTTTATATTAGGGTTTTGTTTGTTTTTGTTAGTTTTTTTTTGTGGGGGAGGATGGTTTGGATTAGAATGCGGAGAGTCTTTCATCTATCTTACTGGCTAAGGAGGGCTAGAGAAGAGTTCATTCAGAGCCATCATTGGTACTCATTAGGTAGCATGAAGTGTTGCTTGCTGCTGAGTGATGTGTTAAACTTGCTTTCAGAACTGAAGCTGAATATACTTGCTCCACAAATTTCGTTGCTGAGCTAGGGAAAAAAGTAGGATCTAAACAGGAACCAGGCTTCCCGCCTGAGGAGGCAAAACTTTATCACTAAACCAAAAGACCACTCCTGCTAATTATATTCTGGGAAACAACTCATCAAACTGTTTTAACATATTACAGGATGTGTATTGCTCTTTGATTAGCAAATGGAACTCAGAGCCTTATGAGTTCAAAGACTTGGAACAACATACAGGGAAAGTTTGTGTGGGGTGTGTGTGACTGATATTGGCTGAGCACATGATATGTTTTATTTCTGTGTAAATTGGTTCTGATGCTGATTTGTCCCCAGAACTGTTATGATGGCAACAAGGAGAGAAAAAAGATATTTAAAAATAAACTAAGTGTATGAGCACAAGTGTTTCAGTTTAATATGTGCCCTCACCCTTATGTATGTATATGTGTGAAAATTAGCACGGTGCAGAGGGCCAGCAGAAGGCCATGCACTATCCTAGTCCTCAAAATAGGTCCTCAGTGGGATTTAAGTGCTGTATAAACTTTGGGCTTATCCTGAACAGGGTGTGAATTTCTTCCTCAGTGCAGATTTATCAAGAATACCAACAAATGGTTGTATCCTTAAGAAATAAAACCAAAATGTTCCATCTGGAAGGAATTATGTATTGTGTATTAATTATTAAGTTCCATGAAATTGCCTAAGAAAGATACAATAGTTTTAAAACATAGGAAGCTTAATTCAAGGTAGAGAAATTATATTTCCCAGGGGAAAACTTGAGTCCATTTGTTTTTAAAATCTTCATTTCACTATAGTATTTGGAAAGAGAAGGGGGTGTTTGTTTTTTAAAGTGCTTTGAAGCATTTTAATTTTGCCCTTGGACATCTCTGAATTTCATTTTAATCTCATAAACTTAAACCTTCAGTAGTTTAAGTAATTATTAAACAGCTTTTGGAAGATTAAAATTTTATTAATGATTATAGGATGAAACTAAATTTATCAAATATTCACCATACATTCATGATCAAAATGTACGTGGCCTCGAAGTATAACTGTTTAAACTGCCTGGGAAGGAATTAAGGGATAAGAAACGAGATTTGAGAGATGGCAAAGGGGTACATTTCATGGACTACTGTGCTAGATGAGAGGCGTGGACAATTTAATTCCTTACGTATGTATGTGGACCTTCAATTTTTACATAGATTTTAACGTCAGAAGGGACCATTATTTATTACTTGTGTTACCAACCTACCTAGATTGCCCAGTCATGGACCCTGAGCCCATTGTGCTAAGTGCTGTACAAACACAGAACAAAAAGGCAGATCCCAAGAATCTCACAGTCTAAGTTGGTGAGCTAGTCTGATCTTTGTAACATAAATCATAGAGATCTGAACGTTTGAAACATTTAATTATATAACTCTGATCAATACAGTATATTTGTACCCTACAATCTCCACTGATACAATACATATGTTTTAGTAGGAGATGGAGTTGTGTGTTTCATGTATCAAACAATCATTCAAATAACTCCCACTTTTTAGGTGTAGCATGCCATGCTCAAAAATAAGAAAGACATATGCTGCTGCAGAGACATACCTGGAACAGGCCTCGACAATCTTCTCACATTTTGGATATATAGCTCTTTCACACATAGTATTATATAATAGTTAAATGAAAAATATGCACCATTTGCCCATCCCAGAAGTTTTAATATATATTTATGAATTTATGCAAATGTATGGACTTGATTCAGCTTTGACTGAAGTGAATGGCAAAACTTTAATTCACTTAATTGATACTGGATCAGGCATGTTTCTTTAAGTGCTGACAGCTGCATTAAAGTTATTGTGTTAGAAGTTATATGTGCAAAACCCACATGTTGCAAACCAGCTACATACTGGTTGCACATTTAAGAAGACAATGATCTAAATGTAAAATATTGGGGAAAAGCAAGGGCTATTTTCCCATGTTCCCAAAATATCTGTTCTCTGAGTTTTAAACAGTCCAGAAATGTCCAGTCAATAACGAATTGATCTACTCTCTCTCCTCTCCTCCCCCATTTATATGACCTGCATCAGAGGTACCAAATTACATCCATCCAGATACCTTGGGTTCAAATCAAATTAATATGTTATTAGTTTTGCCTTTTGTTTAAGACAAAAGGCAAAACTTTGTCCATGCCTCTCATCTAGCATTGACAAAATAAGATAAAAACACAGCGGAAAGCAGGCAGAGTGAAGAACAAATACAAAGAGAGAGAATGTGAAAAAGGAGTAGAGAGAGGATTATTGTAAATCAAAAAATAAATATAGCATATACAATAACCAGGGGACACAAATATGCTAGCTTTGTTTTAGAAATGTTCTTTCATCTATGATATATAAAACACCTTTGCATCAGGTAAGATAACTTTTTATTTAATTAAATTTCCCTTAGAAAATTACAAGTAGGAGGGAGAAAAGATTTGTGATCTAGTTTTGTAAACAGCAAAAACAGTTTGAAAGTCTTAAAAAACACTGAACTACTTGAGCTTCACCTAAGCATAAAACCAGATTGTACCTCCATAGACTTGCACAAGGGCGGGTCACCTGACTACAGATCTCCTCTTCCTCTGCACAGAGGACATACACCGTAACATTGTGGAGGCTTCCCTGCATGTTAACAGTCATGTGGAGGAGTGCGGGAGTGAGAGGAAGGGCAACTGAGGAGTTGCACATTGCCTCTGAACCCCTGGAAGTTAGCTGGACACGTTAATCTGGGCCCAGGCCCTGGGAGCTGCTATTGTGGCCTTGGACTCCTTGATAGTCCAGCTCCAATAAAGCCATAGTTCCAAAGAGTGAGGACCTGTGGAGTCAGATCTTCTGTGTAGATACGCCAGATGACCCAGGATTCACCAGCTTTGGTGTGGGTCTTTCACATGGCAAACCCAGTCTCACCAGGACAATTTGAGGCCCTCTCCATGAAAAACTCCAACAGGGATTTCCATGTCGCTTCTCCTGTGGTTTTTCACAGGGAGGGAAGCAACCTAACCCATTGTGACTTGCTGAAGAATAGATATCCTGGCCCATTATGTTCCTCAGTCCAGAGATGTAACAACTTTGAGTGTCTTTTTCTTCCTCAGAGTTCTAGAAATTTCACATGTACCATGATCATAAAGTAAAAAATAAATTACTTCAGTTTAGTTCATAATTTATGCTCTTGGGGCACACATTGCCTTTGGTCCATGTACTCCTGGTGAAGTAAATGGAATTTGAGAATTTTCATTCACTGTCTAGGATCTTATGTAAACACTTAACTTACTTAAACTTTGGGCTTACAATGCCCATTATCTGGCCACTCAACCCACCCACCAATGTATAAATTATCGAGTGACCCATACAGCTATGACTCTGGGTAATGCCAGCCTTCATGCACGTTGAATAAGTAACTCCCCACATGGATACAAAAATGTGCATCTGAATCTGATCTACAAAAATTATCTGCTGATAGCCACATCCACAGATATCCACAGATTTACAGGCCAAGATGAGGCCCTGAGGCACTCCCCCATCAGAGTACAGTGTGGACTCTCCACTTTGTTCAGTCTGGAGCCTGGTGGCATTGAGATTACTGGACACAATCTCCACGCACTCAGTTGCAGTGCCTGGCACCTCAGCAGACCAGAGGAGCTTTACTAAGGAGAGTGTGCTTAACCCCAACTGCCCTGGATAGGAAATGCCCATTACAGAGAGACATTTTGGGGAATTTAGATGCAAACTAACAATTCTCTATTGAATATTTGCACATTGAGATTTCCATAGCCTCACAACTTTGCCTGATGTAGGCAGATTTTCAGGAGGATAGCAAAAGGCATATCCCTAACACCAGAGTGAACTTCTAAATTTCAAGACCTGGCTCCAAAGTCTGAGGTGCTAGAGCTCCTAAAGGAAACAGCTGTAAGATTTTTTTTTTTTAGCAGAGGCAAAACAATGTATATTCCTGCTAATTTTGCTCTCTGCTATACCTGAATAATTTTAGCCAAAAGTCACCTGAAGTAGACACCCAGCATGGAACATTTCAACCCAAATTATTAGAACAGGAATGGGGAACCTAAGGTCCGGGGGCCAAATGCAGCCCTCAGCTTGCCTGGATCTGGCCCCCAAGGCTCTGGGCTCCCCCTAAGCATTGGGGAACCCCTGCTGGCACTCCAGCCCCTCCATTGCATCCCACTGTTGCCCCATGGGGCTAGAGCACTGGCCTGGGCCCACCTAGGCTCTGGTGTGCAAGGGAATGTGGGGAGCATCTTTTTCATTCTCGCACTGGGGGACACATCAATGAGGGTTTTTTGTTTTGGTTTTGCTTCTCACTTGTGGGTGGTCCCCGACTGATTTTTTTGGGAGTCAGTGGCCCCTGACCCAAAAAGATTCCCCACCCCTGGATTAGAAGATGAGCAATAAGCCACTGAACACAGGGTTTTATAATGAAAAGTTCTAGCAGTCTTAATGGCAGACTGTGTTATCTTCACCTGTAACAGACAAGAAAGATAGTGAGTGAAAGGGCAAATAGGTGAAGTGACTTACAGGGTGACTCAGTAGATTGGTGGCAGAACAAGGAATGAAACCAGGTCTTTTAACTAGACAAAACTCATAATTCCTTGTTAATGGGAAATTTTCCATGAAAAGGAGATTCTAAAAATGATCATTTTGGAAGCACTGAAAGGATGGTGAGCAGCTGTGAAACTGAAAATAGTCTTGTCAATTTCACAGCTGCTCACCATTTTTTCAGTGCTTCCAAAATTAAACTGACAATAGTCTTGTCAGTTTTACTCAGCAGGTGCCAAGGATCCTGGGGGCCCACAACTGTGGAGCAGTCTCACCATGTGGACTGTCACAGACTGGGCACCCTAGGGCAACCAAATACCAGAGCCAGCCAATTTTCCAGGCTGACTCCTGCAGCCCATGGAGTCATCTTCTCCAAGTGTCAGGAAGCCTAGGGAACCAGCTGGCCTGAGAGTTTTCCAACCACCTTTACTCCTGAAACCTAGTCCAATGGTCCATCTGTGATGGGGCATTAACTCCACACTAATCTAGGAAGGGTTAATGAGGCTGAGAAGGGATCAAATAAGCAGATATTCTGCTCAGGTGTGGCCTTAGCTAGATTATTAACCCTGGACTGATGATAGAGCTCAGTGAAGAAGGACCAGGCAGGGCTAATATAAAACCATAAAATTGTCACGAGAAAAAGACTGCAGCATGGAAGCTCTCAGCCACTCTCTAGTCTAGGCATTAGAAAGACAGAGAAAAAATAGAGAGTACAAACCCTAAAGGAAGAAGTTTACCCAGAGGGTGGTGGAATGGAAGCTTGAAAGAGAAGGCATATGGACAGGCTCATGGAAGTGGTAGCAAGGTGGGATACTATATAACTTGGCCACTGATTAGGGTATCCCTGAGCTGGAACCTAGAGTAGAGAGTGAGCCTGAGTTTCTCTATTAGCCACTGGAGAAGAGGCACATACAGGACAGTGACTGGGAAGACTGCCTCAGACAGTCTGAAGGGAGAGACCGTGATACCCGTGAAGGAGGAAAACACATGGTGACCTACTGGAAGCAGGAAGAGGAGCAACAGGATGTGTGAACAAACAGCAGGGTGTGTGAACAAGCAACAGAAGAGGGTTCTGAACCTGCAAGGAGTTAACACCCAGAGCTGGAAGAAGAAGGCCTCCCAGCAGTTAGTTGCATCTCATGACACCATCTGTTAGAAGTAGCCAACTGGAAAGGAGCTTGTAGCAGACCTAGTGTCATTAGCAGAGGTTGGTGCAGCCCTCTGCCACACATGTATGAACTGTGCTGTGATTTACCTGCCAGAAATCAAAGGACCCTTTTCAGAGGTCACAAAGATTAGCCAGGACTAGACTGAAGTAGAAGATACTCTAAGTATTTCAAGATCTTTAAGAAAAATCACTGAGACAAACTTTAGCCATATCATCACTTTACATCGGCATACATTTTCAAAGCTAATCTTTTCATAGAAAAGGTCTAGGAATTTACTACATTTATTAAATCAAAGCTTCAAAATTGAGAGAGGGCAAAGAAAAAGAGTTAAGGCTGGGTCTGGACAGGAAAAAAAACTATAAAATGTTTAAGAAACAGACAAATTCCAAGCTCTGATTTTAAGGTTTCCAGTTAACCTGTCTCTTAGTGCATTTAGAAGACTTAAAATCAATATTTGGCATGAATACCCTAACTGAGAATCAACAATGCCATAAGTGGAAGGGGATATCAGCATTTTGAGCTGCAAATAAAGTAAGTCGTGTGCCTAGACTGTTGACTGATTTGTGGGACTTTTGAAAGGAAATCACAAACAAAGGGATTGCATCACCTAAGGAGGCACACAGAGGGCAAATCTTCCTGTCTTTATTCTCAGGGGAAACCCATTGAAATCAATACACCAAACTCATGTGAGGAAGGAGAGCAGATTTGGGCTATAGTTGGACTCATATCCACTGTTCCAACCTGAAAAATTTGGCAACTTTATAAACAGAGGGTTGCACAACCAGAATGGGGATGCCTTATGCGCACTCAGAAAGTTTTGCATTAAACTGCCTTATATCTAAACACTTGAATAGAAAGATAGGAGTTATGCTATCATCTGTGCAGAATATTTTGCTGCTCAAGGACTCTGCATAACTGCATATTGTATGAAAAACAAACTAAACAATGATTTAGGTTCTTAAGCAACCTTTATTTTTCTTCCATGGACTGAAATAGAAATCAGTTTTCAATAAGCCGACCCGGCTGTCTTCAATTTTCCAAATACAGCAATGAACATAATATCTGGTTAAATAGTGTTTGGCTCTGAGTTTCCAACAAAATTATGAACATTTCTATCTCCAAAAGTTCAAACAACAATTCAAAATAAAGGCAAAGCCTCCAATTATCACTCTAATATTGTACACCCAGGGCTAATTTATAATTTCTAAGGCACCCTGGCCGAAATGTTCAGACTTGGTTGCTTGCCAGTGTTAAGAACCAGAACTCCAGTGGATGTCAATGGGACCTTCGGGTCATTCGCCCTTCTGAAACTCAGGCACCAACATCTATATGCCATTTATGTAGGCACCTAAATAAGTGACCCGCGTGTCAGAACGTGATTAAAAACTCCTAGAGAAAATTACCCAAAAGCTGCAGGTGCTCTGAAAAACAAGCCGCGTAGGTGCCTAACGTTTGGCAATCGAGTCTGACCATAAAGTGTAAATGCATTGAAGGTCACCCCAAACCCTATATTGCAGAGATCCCAACCAGACCCTTTCCTTGCAGCTGCATGTTCATGGATCCGTCTTCCAAGCCGGGCCATATGCTTTAAAAAACACATGCGATGAGATCCGCAGGGTCTCCTGGAAACATCGCCAAATCCTGCGCCTCCTGAGAAGAAGCCAGTTTTGCCTTCACGCGAAGCATCCTCCCTCCTCGGTCCGGGTCACTCTCAGGAAAGGAAAGTCTCCGCTGGGTCACGTCAAATTAAGCTGCTTTGATCCACTGCGCCCTGGCGGTTCCTAGTTCCCGGGTAGAGCTCCCTGCTCTGGGCTGCGCTCGCCCTGCGAGCTCCCGGCCAGGTCTCCCCCGGGCTGCGGGCGCCTGGCCTCCAGGGAATCCTCGGAGCTGGACTCGGTGAGGTTGGCCTCTGGATCGCTGTCCACGGCGGCGCCTGGAGCCGGCTCCTTGCCCACCCGGCTAGCCGAGGGGCTGGCGAAGCAGAGCTTGAAGAGCACCAGCACGGCCCCGACCAGGATCACCACAGTCAGCACAGCCGTGGCCACCAGGAGGAAGACGTGAGTGGAGGAGGCCGAGGACTTTACCTCCCCAGCTGCACTTGGCTGGGGGCTGGAGGGCGCAGCCAGGCCGCTGCGGACAGTGCCCCCTGCAGGCAGGGTGGCGTTGGGCCCCGCTGTGGCCGAGCCCCCGCTGGGCCCAGGGCGCACACAGGATTTCTTGTCAGGCCCCGGGGCGCAGGCTCCCGGCTCCACGCAGGCTCCAGTGCTGGGGCAAGGGCACAGCTGCTCCCCAGCACCCGTCCAGTTGTAGCCGCCCTGGCCCAGCTCGCAGACCAGCCGCACGTCTCCCCGGGGCTCGGGGCAGGCCACCAGGAGCTGGGTGCCCGGGGGGCTGAAGTCCAGCGCGGCGCTGTGCAGCTGGTAGGGGAGCGCGTAGAGCAGGCGGCGGGCGCCCTGTGGCCGCGGGGCGGGGCAGGTGCCATTGTACTGGTACTTACACACGTAGCCTTGGCTGCTGTAGTCCCGGCAGGAGCGCTCCCGCCAGCCCCAGCGCTTCAGTCCCCGGCGCTCCATGGTGACCTGCAGCCCCGCGCACCCCTGGGTGATGCACGACTTCCTTGGCTCTTTCACCCACTTGTCCAGCTCCTCGGGCTTGTCCTGCGGCGCCCGCTGGGGGCCCGACAGCCAGGAGAAGCCCCGCAGGGGCCGGTCCTTCTGGGTGCATTGCTGCGCTAGCCTCACCAGCCCCAACCAGAACAGGCAGGGCTCGGAGCAGGGCTCGGAGCCGGGCTGGGCCGCGGCCGCGCTCAGCAGTGCGAGGATGTCCTGCACTTCCGTCTGCCCGCTGGCCGTGCTCAGCGCCCCCCCACGCCCAGCGCACTCCTCCTGGGCCTCGTTGAAGGGCACCTGGGCGAAGTGGACACTGTAACAGGCCCCAGAGCCGCCGCACCAGGTGTGGTTCCCCCTGGGCTGCTCCGCACCGCCCAGCACCGAGCTGGCCTGGAGGAGGAGGCACAGGGGGATCGCTCCGCGCATCTTCCCTTCCCGCTGCGAAGTGGCGAGGCTCTGCAAGCTCCTGGTCTTCCCAGTCCAAGCTGGACTCAGCCCCAGCCAACCCTTTCTCCTTGCACCGCCCTCGCCTCCTCCAAAGGAAGTGTAGCAGGAGTGAGGCTTGACCGCACATCCTTGTTTTGTTGAATGACAAATCGTTTCCACCATTAGGGAAACATTAGATTAAACAAGACTCCCACCCAACCCACCTTCTTTCCTTGCCTCTGTAACCCACACACATAGTGTTACACCTCCATACCCCGGTAAGCCAATGGCACAGTAGCGTGAACCGGGCATAACACAGGTGGGTACAAGCCCATGATCATCTTTCAGGTACTTCAGCTCCAGCTGTGGGAGCTTGTCACTGACGGAAAGTCTAGCTTGTATTGCCCAGTTCCATACAGTTCTGGCAATATCTCTCAGACTTAGCCTATAAGGACATAACATCAGTTTAGTTCAACTGGTGCAAATCCCTAATTAGGCGCACACACTCCAACCTGTTTAACTCTTAAATTTGCTTAGCTTTGGTCAGGAAATTACTGAATTAAGATAAACTGATTTAAAGAAAATGTTAAACTGATTCAAATGTGTCTACATTAGGTGGCTGCTGTGGTTTTCACTGGACTGATTTCTAACATCTGCAATAATATTCAGTCAATGTTCAGTTTTCTTCATGTTCTTATACCACATCCTTCCTCTGATACATTATGTCATGTGACTAGCAAGTGGTTTCTTCTCCAGTCCTCTCCCTGGAGGGGAAACTAACCTGTGTAGTAGTGTGTTCTTTTGTGTGATTTATTACAAGCTTCCAATGTTTGGGAAAGGAACTGCATTTTGCACGTAGAACAAAAAGTGATGAAGTTTGTGGTAATTCTTAATTTCTGTGGAAATGAGTTTTAAAGCCTTGGATCAGTTCCCAGGAAGATGTAGTTTCCTGCCCAAAGAACTATAAAACAAGTAGACCCTGTATTAGTTTCTTTGCCATGTAAACTCTTTGGAGTAGAGACAAATGAGGATTATTAATTGAATCCAAATAAAAACAATGGTCCCTGCATATCCCTATTGCAAGGTTAGGGTCTAGGTTGAGACCAAATCCATTTTCACTTGTGACTGCAAGTTAGAATTTGAAATCTAATGTTTAAAGATAAAAGGCAACCATACTAACTCACTGCAACATGAAACCTGGAAGCAAAACATGTTAATAATACGGTTGACATCTTTAATAAGATTTAAATTTCCTCTAATAGGAAGCTTTCCCAGTGAACAGAGTGTTTTTAAAATGAATTAAGACTAAATTGAATCACATTAATAATTCTGGGCCATATTGCACTACAGATTTTGAAGCAGAGTTTCGAACACATTTAGCTTACACTTTGTAATTGTTGATCTTTCACCAAAGTAAAGTGTGTGCCAATATCATCACTGCCACTGTTATTACCATTATTTTGCTAAAAGATATGAAAGTACTCATGTGAAAAGGATTTCATGCTGTAACTGGGTATATGAGACTTGTTATCATCCAGATACAATTGCAGCATGAGGAATCCAGTAGATACTTTGGTTTACAAGAGGCTCAAATGGAGGCAAGGACACTGACTTCAGAACTGTGAATTGGCTTGTTGGTCACAGCTTTTACTCAGACCCTCCTTACCTTGGTACTCAGTTGTTCAAATAGTGATTGAGGCTGTAGAGAGGAGAACAAGGGTGGTGAGTGAGAGGGCAGAGAGCGGGCATGCCTTGGAAAGAGCACTGGCTCCAATTTCCCATCTTGCTGCCCACAGTAGCTGGCTGGGCACAGCCAGGAGAAAATTGTTTCATGAAGAAGGGTGAAGTAAATTATTCCTTCCTCCGAACAAGTGGGAAAGGGTGGCATTATGAGTCTGATTCACAATTTGCTCTTTGGACTATGTGTGGGGCAGTGCAAGGTTAAGGTTTAAGGTACAATGTAGGATTGTGTGAGTAAGAACTACTTGTATGAGTAAAGATTCCAGAATTAGGCAGTACTATATTATATGTCCTTACATAGTCTATTAGCTACTCATGATAATGTGGTGTGTGCTCAGGGTTAACAACCAAAAATTAAACAATACATTAATTTTGCCTTTTACTGTTAATGTATTATGTATAAAGGCTATCCATTCCTGTGTCCATCACGAGGGAATCTGGTCCCCTGACACAAACAAAAAATGTGTCTTGGTTTGTTCTTTATATTAGAAATATCAGGTCCCTGCTCCTTCCTCTCTGCTGGAGGGCCATGGCAAAAGGTTGAGAAATGTGAATCCTGATAGCATAAAAGATTATAAACTTTTCTGCTTAAAAAAAGAATGTATTTAGTATTTGTGAGAGGTACTGGACTGATGGCTCTGGATGGATACTAGTGGTCATTATTTAGGCACAGAACAGCAACAGCAGCAAAATAATTCCTTACTCCACCAATAGACCTCAAACCCCATTCTAAACAATCTATATTTAGGAATGAAAAGGCAATTCAGTCTCCAGTCCCATTCACTTCTTGGCTTCTCTTCTGAAACTGCCCGTAAGGGCAGTGATTGAAACCAACCATGATTGCTTATCCACAAGCCTACGTCTAAACTATGATCCTCTTGCGGAAGAACAAATGCAAATGGTGCACTCATTTGCATATGTCATGCACTCATTTGCATTTTCTCTTCCTTTCCCTTTTGCGCAAGAGGTTTTTGCGCAAAAAAGCGCTGTGTAGATGGCACCTTTTTGTGCAAAACCCCCTTTTTGCGCAAGAGCCATTTGGAAAAAACCTCTTTTTGCGCAAAAAGGTGCCATCTACACAGCGCTTTTTTGCGCAAAAACCTCTTGCGCAAAAGAGAAAAGAAGAGGAAATGCAAATGAGAGCACAACATATGCAAATGAGTGCTCTATTTGCATTTGCTCTTCTGCAAGAGGATCATAGTTTAGACGTAGCCAAGGAAATTGATAGAACTACTAGTTTATTTCACATTGACTTTATATTTCCAAATAACCTAGGCTGGATATGGATCAACAGCTCAGAGATGGCAGTCTAATCATCACCTGTGACCTGAGCCATCCACTTCCTCTCGGAAAAACAGAAACGTGAGTACGCTGGGAGACAGAATGCTTAAAACTTAAACCAGCACAGATTCAGAGAGAAAAATATGCTATTTGCTACTACTTCTGCTCCCAGTTAGACGAATGTAACAGTGGGGAGAACCACAAAACTGAATCAGAGTAGAAGTAAGCATATTTTAAAGTAAGGAATAGCTCTAATTAAGCTCTCCAATTTTTGAGTGCTTTTGCTTTACTTTTTTAATTAATTAATTTAAAAAGCATTATCTTACTAAGCAAGCTTTTCCATATCCTCATTGCTCTTTTTCCAAAGTATTTCTTTTTTGTTTAATCTGACAATTGCAAGAATTACTTTTATACAAGCACTATTATCAATCTATATGAAAGGCACTTAAAACATCTGTTTTATGAAGAAGACAGTAATAGATGTTATGCAGCAGTCAGTTGCATGATATCAAATATGGCCATTCTAATTTTTTATCAAAATGTTATGCTTAAATGAAGCACACAAGATCTTTTATGGGGGAAAAGGCAGTACGCTGCATTTATTGCATATGCTTTTCAGTCACACACACACAAAACATCATGCATACATCATCCTGCCAAATGATATCATAGTTACCAGTCCAGAGTCTGTGTCAATTTAGCAGCCAGCTAGATCGAGCATGGGGGGGAGCGGGGCCTTTTGTTGGTCGCGATCCGATGCTCCTCTCAGGATGGTGTCTTGGCAAGACGAAACCCAAAATTCCATAGCAAAGCACCCTGCTATTTAGAATTCTTCTTCTCTGTTAAAATCCATGGATCCCACTCTGTCAGCTTGTGACCGGAATGTTATTTTGTTGATGTCAATCGTTCCCAAACATCTCTTCAAGAATCATCCTGTTATCAATCGTCCTTTTGGGGGTGCCCGCTCCGCTTCAAGGTTCATCGATCTGCCAATCTGATCCATTCTTTGACCGTGGGTATGCACTGACGGTTTCTCTGCTCTTTGCAGTCTGTCTTTTACAGTTTGTCTTCACCCCACATTCTCCCCCTTCTCTGGCCATCTGGCTTTAACAATGAACTTCACTCTGTATCTCATTCATACAAACAGTCTCTCACACAGAATCCTTTAAAGGTAAACAATACTGTTTTATATTAAGCAAAATCAAAATCAAAACAATTCACATCGAAGGCCTGGGCCTTCAATATTTCTAATCTTATTAACATAGTCACAATACCCAGAACTCTGTCTCTTTATTTACTAAAACTTTAGAACAAGGAACTATAGAAGATATATACTTAACTAAAAATTTGACTTACTACAATATTAAATATGATTTTATATATATATTGTCAAACCTAAAATTCAAATATAAAAAGAATAAAGCTGTCAGCCCTAAAAAAAACCTTAACAATTACTTTAGTTGTGATTGTGATTTTTGGGCTATAGCTTGACTCTCTACTATGGTATCCTTCTCCAGTCTATCTACATGATTTGAACTTTTGAGAAAAAAATGTGGCAAAATCAGTTTTCTTTTATTATTAGCCTGGGGCATTTTGTCTGCTGTATAGCCCTTGATTACCACAGTGTCTATCCTTTTTTCTGATAAGACTTAATGGAAGATCAAGTGAGATATTAATAGAACATCTTGAATTTTTATAGGTGAGCTATAATTATTTTCCTGTGATTGCCAAAGAAACTGATCAGCTGTGAGTATGCACATATTTTACAACTGAGAGGGTTAAGGAATACATTTTCACTAGACTGAAAAAGGGATTGTAGGCTGTTGGCATACCTCCATCAGCCCAGGAAGTGCTAGAAGATGAGTCAATAGACACAAGTCTCCTTCAGAACACAGTTTTTTAATTTAAACAGAGACACAAAAGAAAGCTACTCCCCTGTCAAACCCAGGTTGTAGGGCCCCAGAGGCTTTTTCCTTTGTGACTCTCTCTGCTTCAGGACCTGGCACAGGAGCCAATCTCTTCCTGCAGCTTTCCTCTAATTGATATATCTCAATCCTTCATAGACATCATCTGACCCTTTCCTATCTGGGGCTAATAATGGAACAGCCAGACTGGCAGCTGGCACTAGAAGGGACAGGTTCTCCCTTTCCCCCATTGCAGGATACTCTAGTTTAAACTAATCTTACTAAACACTATATTTTGTTTTCTAGATGCTTAGGGAGATGCAGGAATCAGTCCACCCATGCTGAAGACAAAAAAAAATGAATAATTAGAATGCCGCTGAAGCGTAGACAGGTAGGCCAGCTAAGATGCCTAGTGGCATTCCTTACCCTCACGGTGATCTGGGAAAGTGGTGTGCAGACATGCGAGGTTAAGTTCTTCTTTAGCAGATATTGTTTCCTTTGGAGCAGCAACAAAAGAATTCATCTGATTCAGTATTTCCCGGTCGCTCTACCGCACTCCCCATTTACTGCTCAGGCAGAATGGCTCAAGGAAGCTCCTCCCAGCTCCTGTAGTTTTGCTGCTGTTCACTACCCCAGCCATACTGCCTTGGCAAACCATGCCAGAATTTATTTCTGACATCCAACCATTCTGTTAGAGCTAAGGGCTAAGTAAGAATTTATCCCTAAATTACCTTACACTAATTGGCACTCTGCACAAATGAGACTCACCATAATTCCTTTTGACATGTGGTTTATTGGGGTATGATATAACAGTTTCAGGCAATCACTGCCGCACAATACTTACATCATTCTTGAAGCACTGTTTCAGTAAAATAATAAGCCCCACCCACATATCACATATGAAATCCTATAGCAGCATGGAAGAGTATTGACTGATTATATGGTCCATAAGTGGCCTCTACGGATATACTTCAAGAAAATGCTTAGGGTGAAATACTGACCCAACTCAAGTAAATGAGACCAAGACTGCCTTCTTAACCTCAGTGCATTCTTATAAGGAAAATCAAAAGATTAAAGTTTCCACTTAGCACTTATATCCCATGCTACAATTTTACAGAAAACAGGCAAAGAAAGGAAAATGAGAATTTCTGTTCTACCTTAACAACTTGCACAATCATAAAAATTCACCTTTTAAAAGGACTACTTATGAAGTTAGGAAGATACAACCCAATAGGAGTCATGCAAGTTCCTATCTGTCATTATAACAATTTCCAATGGCATTGTCTCATAGCTACTGGGTTATTTCCCCTGAAATAAAGCATATTTCACAATAATTGTTGAATCAGTGTGTATCATATACATTTTAGCTAATCATTAGATGAAAAATAGGACAAAATTAATGAAGTGAACTTGTACATATTTATTATATCTCAAAACCCTATTATTTCAGGTATGTATTTTTCATGCTCACTTTTAATAATTACAGAAGAAAATAATTTGTATTGTTAAGAATTCTGTTTACCTTTAATGATAAGTTAGTAATGTAAACTCCAGTCCTGCAATAAGCTTCAGGAAGGAGGGTCCCCAGCATCTGCACGTAAAGTACACTAAATCACTAGTATGTCAGGGCGGCCTCACCCTGCCCCCGCACCAAGGGAAACGCTCGACAAACGCTGGACAGAGCGGCGCGGGGCTCCCAGGCGGTGCAGCGCATGCTCAGGCAGTGGAACAGACAGATTAAAGGCCGTGCCGGCATGCCTGGGGGGAGGAGATGGAGACACAGGGGGAGTGGCCAGCGTCAACCCGGAAGCACGGGATGGCCAGCGGGAGCAACGGAGGACGCCACTGGAGGGGGATCCCCCTCGAGTCTGTGGGGGCAAGGGGAAGCCCCAGAACTGCCTAGGGAACGAGGGTGAGGGGGGAAGAAACCGCCCGGAGAAAGAGTGGAGGAGGAGGTGGCAGCTGCAGAGCAAGCAAGGAGGTGATGCGGAGCACCAGAGCAGGGCGACTTGGGTGATTCCCAGGGAGGATCCAGCTGCCCCCTTGAGTGAGAAGGCTCACCCTTGTGGAACGCGGAGGGAGGCCCAGAGGTCCCTGAAGTTGGGAGCGGCACGGGAGTCCCTACGCCAGCGGGATAACAACACCTTGATGGCGAAGAAGCCAGGGGCCGGTGAGATCTGAGGGCAGTGCTGCATCACGGAGGAGGAGGCACAGCACCTAGTGGGGTAGGAAGAGGCCTAGGGAGGGAGCAAGTGGTTCCAGGGACAGTCGCCAGGGTGAGGGGATATCCCCGCCAGACTGGTAAGACCACCATCTTCTGCCCTGAGGGCCCTGGGCCGGGACCTGGGAGAGTAGGTGGGCCCTGGGTCCCCTTACCTCACCAGCGCCCCCCGCCCTCCAGCCCTAGGAACTCATGTCACTCAGGGCCTAAATTTTCATTGGGTAAGCTCTCTAGGCACTTATCTTTTTGTCTCTGGGCCTGTACACTGCAATCTCTAAATGGGACTACTGGATCCATTCACAGTTCTTTGAGAAGGATGAGGTGAGTGTGCTTTTGGTATCAGTTCCCAAATTATAGCTTTTGGCTCTGGGGTTGGAGCACTCACCTGGGGTGTGGACAACCCAGCTTCTATTTCCACTCTGCCAGCAGGAGAGTGTATAGGTGTCTCCCACATCTCTCAGGAGAGGGCTTTCAACACTAAGCATCTCTTGTTAAACCTGTTCCATTTTGGATAAATAGTGAAATAGGTATTGGAACAAAGATATTGGACCCTGTACTCCCTGGTGAGTGCCTATCTACCAAGCTACAGAGTCATTCTTCATCTTTCTCTCTGGACCAGTGACTTTTTCATTATTTATCTGAAGTGGAACAGCTGAGGAAGACTCATTAGACTCTCTCAAGTGGTGTTAGAGTACTTTCCTGAGAGCAGGCCCTTGAAAGGGAGGAATCTGGGAAGGTAAAGAGGGCAATTGCCTGGGAGCCTAGTGATGCAAAAGGGCCTAGAGCTCCCAGCAGCTGAAACCCCAGGCCCTTTACATCACTTCTGGAGTACAGCACAACATGCTCTGGGCAGCACTGAAGGCTGCCTGAAGGAGGCATGGCACTCTCCGGATGATGCTAAGAGTTGCTTAGCCCCAGACCCACCTTTTCCACCTGTGGCCCCACCTCTTTCTGGGAGGTGGAGCAGCCCCCTCCCCCCCCACACACACACGCACCTTGCCCAGAGGCCCAGTGAGGCTGTTGGCTCCACTGCCTGAGAGGTGGAAGCAGAGGTGGAAAGTAACTAACTAAAGAATTCTTTGTTACACTACTAAAGAACATTTTTTCAGTATTTGTACTTTACTCAAGTATTTTTGCGATACTTCAACTTTTACTCAAGTACTTTTTTTGGAAAATATTGTACTTTTTACTCCACAACCATTTCCAGTAGCACTTAGTTACTCAGTACTTTCAACACCCCACTGACAATTGCCCAAGCCAGTATTCTGATTTGCTAAAGCACAGCTGCATGCACAAAGCATCCAACTGTCATTGAGTGAAATTTTTTTTTAAAAAAAATAACCTATCAACAAGCACCATGACCCTGCCAACGAAGAAGTTTTATAAAAGCCACATCAACACCATTTACATTCAAAACCAGTATCTATGCAGGAGTGGGGCACCCCAAGCCTCACAGATCAGATCCACAGGGCTCGACAAATAATGCAGTCTACTCACCTGTGGCGAGTAGATTGCAACCCGGAAGAGCTGGGTTCGGGCGATTTGTGCATGCGCAGATCGCCGGACAGCGTGGCTGGTGAGCGGGGCTCGCCGTAGTTCGGCGAGCCCTGCAGATCCAGCATGTTGGTGAGAGGAAGCACAGCACCGCATGCTACTGCTCACCCTCCCCCTGGCTGGGGGAATGTGGTGCTGGAGGCTGCTCATGGGAGGGTTTCCTTGCTGCTCCCATTGGCCAGATTTCAACCAATGGAATCAGCAGGGAGTGGCAGGGAGCATGGAGCTAGGTAAGTGCCATTCCCCTCATGGCCAGCCCCCACACCCCTATCCATTCTCTGTGCCTCCCTCCCGCCCAGCTGTCCCAGCCCCAATCCTCTCCTGCACCCTCAACTCGTTCCTGCACCTCCCTCCCAGCCAGACCTCCACTCCAAGCCCACTTTAGCACTGTACATCCCACCCAGACACTCACCCCCATCCCTATCTCACTCCCTGGAAACCCTCTCCTGCGCACTGAACCCTTCATTATGGCCTCACCGAAGAGCCTGGGGGGGCTCACAAAATCTAATAACTCTGGGACCTCAAAAGAGTTAATCTGGCCTGTAGGTAGCCCTGAAGCTTGGTCCTCCCTGCCTCGTCTACCCTTCCTTCCCTGTTTTAGGGCTAAAGTGCCAGGGGAGTGAGGTATCTCTGTTGGGGGCCACATCAGTGAGGTATTTTGTGGGTTTTTTTGTTTTTTATTGGGGGATGCCTCTCACTTGTGTGACCCCTGACTGATTTTTGTGTAGATCAGTGGCTCCCAACTCAAATAATGGTGCCCTATGATAATTTGGGTAGTTAATCATTGATTTCCATAGGATGGCTACTTTTTACTCCTGGATACTTGAGTACAATTAAGATGCAATACTTTTGTACTTTTACCAAGTAGTTTTCCAGAAGATACTTTGACTTTTACTTAATTATATTTTTTTCAAAGTAGTAGTACTTTGACTCAAGTAACTTTTTTGGGTACTTTTTCAACCACTGGGTGAGAGGCCCCTATTCCACATCCAAGGCAAGTATGCTAACCACTAGGCTAAACGTTTGAAAGTATGTAGAACTGCCATCTGCTTCTCTTTGCAGTCAGGGACCTGATTCATTCTCACAAGAAAGGATTTAGGTACATAAGCTGCCTGACTACAGGAGAGGGGCTTCTCACTCTGCATCACAACACATATGTCCCTTTGTGGATCTGTGTTTACATAAAGGGCATATGCTACCTTTGAACAGCATTCCACTGACATCAGTGGCAGATTTGTTGAGGACTGAGGGAAGTATATGCTGTCCTAATGTAAACTGTGGCTCACAGGCCATAATTAAAAATAGAGTATCTTCTACTTTAACGAATGAGGGACACCCCTACTCTATCCCATTTCAGTGCATGTCCATAAAGCTATCACTGGCAATCGTCACTGGTCAAACATTTTAAAGGCCTGGAAACTGTCCTTCCATATAAGGGAAAATGGTCAAACTAATAGAGAAAAACTAAGATTGACACCTACATGTCAACATCTTTTAAGAAGCACTTTCAATCCTGTACTAGTTTTTGAGCTGTGTTTAAACAATTAATGACTTTTCATGCCAACTAAAATTCATCTTCGTTAGCTCCTTTAAAAAAAAAGGCAGAACAAAGTCTCCTGAGACCTCCAGGTCATTTGTGAAAAGGCAGAGTTTCCAAAGGAAACAAGATAGAACAGCAGGAAATCTAGTTGTAAATACGTGATTTCACTTCCTGGCATTTTGCCCAGTTTGACCTTTAAACTGACTGGCTTGAACCATTTGATTAAGAGAGGGTAAAGAATGCAGAATTGGAAGAATAAGTCCAGTCTAAAGCAGCTGGGAGATGGGGCACAACAGGTGCTTGTCTACAGGAGCAGTTAATTCAAAAAGAAAAAATATAGAAGAAAGAGTGGTCTGACCTTAGTGAAATAATTGCTGTCTTGGAGGAGGTGGGATGAGTACAGAGCTTTTGCAGAAACAACTACCACTCTTTGTGTGACTGGCCAGTTCAAAAAAGGGTTTGTTTCATTCTACAAACATTATAAACACTCCCTTGTTAAAGCACTTTCTTCTCTTATTTTAAAAATGCCTCATCTTTTGTTCGTAAAAGGCCATGGCAGGAATGTAAAAGTATTTGTATGTTTAAAAATGTGGAAAAAATTACAAGATTTTTGTACTGTACATAGATATTTTGCTTTCTCTTTGAATGTGGTAATATTCATATATTCTCTTTTCGCAATAGCCTTCATATACTATGTGGTTAAAATAATTGCAAAGAATCCTTTTCTCTGCACTTGTATTTTAGAACTGTGTGCATGAGTATTCTAATACCATATACAAAATCCACAAAAATATTTAGACTTCTGACTTCTGTTGATTTCTGTGGAAGTCAGTAGCCTAAATAACTTTATGGACTTGGGCTTTGGATGCCAAGAACTCAGGTAAATTACTGTTATCTTTTGGTGGGAGTGTATATTTATGGCAGAAATTGGCTCACACAACAAAATTAGCATCTAGATGCCAAACACCATAAAGTTGGGGATTATTTATAAGTGGGTTTGAGGGTGTGGTCCATGTATAGTTAAAATAGAGACACTAAAGGCTTTCTTTTTAATGGAAAGAGTCTCTACCATGCTGGAGATGGCTTAGGGTGCGTCTACACATCACCGTAGCTCAAAATAAGCTACACAATTGGAGCTACACAAATTGCATAGCTTATTTTGAGTGAATTTTGAAATAGTTTATTTCAAAATTTGGCATTGTCTACACAGCACTTATTTCAAAATAAATCGCTATTCCGAAACGTCCCTTACTCCTTGTGGAATGAGACTTACAGGGACGTTGGAATAATGAGCCTGTTATATTTGGAAATAATGGGCGCACTCAAAAGACGAGGTATAGCTATTTCGGGATACCTCTGGTATCCCAAAATAGCGCTGCAGTATAGACGTAGCCTTAGTGATCTAAGGAACGGGTATGTAATACCTGTGTTTCTGACATCCTGCGCTTCAAAACTCAGCACCATTGACTCAGACTTTCATCTAAGGCAAATAAATTGAGTTTCATGGATTTGAGCATTTTTGGGAAGGGCTTTCAGATAAAATCGAGTTCTGTCAACACAAAGCATACTATATTTTTAATTTTAACAGAGTATTAACCTAGCTTCTATTTTGTAAATTCATCTCAAAACACTCTCATTGTTCCCCCACGCTTTATGAAAATTGGCACATGAATATGAATATGTAAAACTTGAAGATGATTTATGCAAAATGAATCATGTAACATATACATTTTAAAATTACAATTTGCTGAATCTGCATATCTTATTTTTGTGCATGTATCATTCCTGTATGTGAAATTAGAAACATGAAGTGTGAATCCGGTTTTAATCCTGAATGTGTTAATGAGGGCCATGAAGGATACTTTAGGAACATAGGATATGTTTACACAGCAGTTATTTCAGAATAACTGACATTATTTCGAAATAACATAGTGCACGTCTATACAACAAGCCGTTATTTCAAAATAATGTCAAGAAGGAAAACTTCTTATTCCAACTCCTGTTAACCTTCATTTCACGAGGAGTAAGGGAAGTCAAAGAAGGAGTGTTCTTCCTTCATCTTCCTGCTGTGTAGACAGCGCCAAAAGCTGAATTAAGCTATTTCAACTTCAGCTACACAATTGATGTAGCTGAAGTTACTTACCTTAATTCGACTTTTGCCCATAGTGGCTCAGTACTCAACCCAACAACCTGTGAATAGTTTTGTTTGTCCTGTAAACCCAAACTGTGGCTGGTCCCAGAAAGACATGTGACCATGCCCCCTGATATTGGACTCTACCTTGCATGTGGTATTTTTCCACGGGGATGAGGAGTGCTAAACAAAGGGTTCCCGCCCTGAGGAAAGTCTATTTAAGGAAAGGAAAGCTATTAGCTTTTGTCTTTAGCTGGCCTTTGAAATTGCCTTACCCACCCAAAGAGGATTAAGAAATCTGGCAACACAGAACTCTGAAAAAAAGCTGTAGACCCAGGCCAGAGTAAAGATCAGCTCTGACTTGTAGTGTTTCACCTGATATATTTTTTATTTCTATATATATTTTTAAAAGCTTTTTCCTCTGGGTAGGGATGTAAGTGACTAATCGACTAGTCGATTATCTGATAAGCAAAAGCTTTTTGGATAGTCAACACATTCTTGTATATTTCAAAGTTGGAGCACCGCATGGAGCCTGGGACCAGTGGGGAATCCCCCATTGACCTCAAGCTCCATGCAGGTGCTTCCACTTTAAAATGTACAAAAGTCCTCACTGGGGCTCTTGTACATGTCAAACAGGAAGCGCCGGCCCTGCCCCATCCCACAGAGCTGGAAGGAACTGGCTTTTAAGCTGGTTCCTCCCAGCACTTCCTCCTCTTCCCCCCGTTGCTGCCTTTTTGTGATAAAGGCAGCAAAGGGGAGAAGCCACTAGTCGACTAATGTGTCGACTATCCAATAAGCTCTTGTACATTTCAAAGATTGAAATGCCACGTGGAGCCCAGTGGGGAACTCCCTGCTGGCCCCGGGCTCCATGGGGCATTTCAATCTTTGAAATGCACAAGAGCCCCTGCTGGGTGGAATGCTGTGCTAGTCCTTATCGACTAATCGATTAGTCGATGAAAATCCCATTTACTATTCGATTAGTTAATTAATTGATATTTAACATCCCTACCTGTGGGACAATGGAGTGACATCATCACGTCACTCTGTGTCCTTCAGCCCCTTTCTCTCTCCCTCCCTACGCCTGATCCTCCCTGATGCTGGGCAGCTGGGGGATGTGTGCGTGCCCAGTGAGGCCCTGGAGAGGCACTCCCTGCAATGGCTGGGGGCAGAGTCAGGGTTGCCTCCACAACATGGAGGTTGGTGAGCACAGCGAGCAGGGGGCACAGCCCCTGAGTACTTAATAAAAACCTGTTTGTTTCTTATCAAGCCCAGGCTGTGTCTACATTGGCATGATCTTGTGCAAATACTCTTTAACACAAGAGATCTTGCATTAAAGTATTTGTGCAAGAAAGCATCTACACTGGCATGTGCCTTTGTGCAAGAGATGTGCTTTTGCGCAAGAGCATCCGTGACAGTGTAGATGCTCTCTTGTGCAAGAAAGCTCTGATGGCCATTTTGACCATAGGGCTTTCTTGCGCAAGAAATTCATGTTGCCTGTCTACACTGGCCTCTTGTGCAAGAACAGTTACGCAAGAGGGCTTATTCCTGAGCAGGAGCATCTTAGTTCTTGCGCAAGAAGCACTGATTTCACACATTAGAACGTCAGTGTTCTTGCACAAGAACTCCCCGCCAGTGTAGACAGGCAGCATGTTTTTGCGCCAAAGCAATCGCTTTGGCGCAAGATCATGCCAATGTAGACACAGCCCCAGTGTATATAATTGTTACCTGGGATGGGGGAAGAGCAGCCACTGTGCATATCTCTCGTTCATTGATAAAGAGGACTGATCTTATGAGCTTTCTCTATATAAAACTTTTACACAAAGTAAGAGAGATTTATTTAGGGTTTTGATCCTCTTTGGAGTCTGTGTTTCTGGGTATTCAGCCCTCCCAGAGCTGAGTGTTCAGTGTCTGTGTTGTTCTGCTGGGGTGTGGTAACCCCAGCTCTGTGCCTGGGGTGAGGAAGACCAGAACTTCTGGCTCAGAAGGACAGAGTGGTTGAGAGGGCATCAGTGTCTGGATCAGGAGACAACTGCAAGGGGATTTCTGTGATACAACCCATTACACAATCACACATTTTGTGCATTAGCACTTACACAATATATTTTCTCTAAATTTTCTAGCAAAAGGAGGTTGTGTTATTATTAATTATTATTATTATTGCTATGTAATATTTGTATTACCATAGTGCCCAAATATCCCAAATAGGGTCAGGACCTATTTTTGTTTGTAGCTATACAAAAAATGTCACCTGCCCTGCAAGATATAAAAATATAAGAATAATCTAAAAACCATGCAGACATCTACTGATTTCAGTGGAGCTATGCTAATTAACACCAGCTGGGCATTTAATCTATGCATTTGTTCATGTTCATGATGCAGCCACAGTACAAAAGCATTACACACTCAAAGCTTGTATGTAAAGCCAGTCTGTATCTTAAAAATTTGTAAAGTTTGTAAAGATCTTTGTGGTGGGATCCTTTGAAGTGAAAGTTATCTGCACTAGATCAGCATTATAAACAATAATAATAATTTAAATAATAAATGGCCAGTTTGATAGAGACTTTAGAAATGCATGTAATTTATAATGCATTAATAAAGGGCAAAAAGCTTCAATTCAGGAATTAATTTAGTGTGATTATTTATTGCCCAGTAAATTATTAGTAGCTGTGAAACTGCTATTTATGCTGTATAAGAAAGGACTGATCACAACAGATGTAGAGTCTATGCACATAGTTCTGAATTAGAACAAATGTCTATTTTCTGAGGCTAGATCTTTAACTTTCAATAGTACAAAAAGTTTAGTTCGTAGTTGTACAGAGTTTTTGGTGAGTAATTCTTTGCTCCCCGTTCACCAGCTGCCATATTAGGCAGAGGGCCAGGATGTTATTTTTAGCCAACAATGAGCTCTGCAGACCAAATTCACCTGGTAGTTTGGTCATATTCAGTATTGTTTCAGCAGTTTACGCAAGCAGTGGAATTGGCTCTGGGAGTGCATATTGTTAAGTAACATACATTTAATTGTTTGTAGCCTATGGACGCTGTCCCAGAGTCCAGCTGAAATATTGCATTGATACAAAGTGTTATGTACTAATACTGGTTGAACAAAAAGTCAGCAAGAGGTCTGAGGAAATCAGATGTTAATAAATGGTAAATGAACAGTGATTTGAAGCCCTGTAACCCAATTCTTGCTGCTTTCATATCAATTAGGGCGGCTTTGCTCGGGTGTCCCTGGTCTGCTGGGGGGGTCCAGCGGCTTTTCTGGACCCCCCCCCCCAGCAGACCAGGGAGACTGGGAGAAGCTTTTCTTGCCCTGGAGGACACGGGTGGCGACCCGCCGCCCGTGAGCTCCGGGGCGAGAAAAGCCCCGTTCGTAAGTGCGGATCCGACATAAGTCGGATCTGCGTAAGTCGGGGACTGCCAGTATATAGAAGCACTGTGTTTGCTGAGTTGTTCTATGCTAGGCTTTGGTAATGTCAGGATTTGTAGCTTTAAAGCCATTAAGACTCATCATCTCTTTATGTATTAGTTTTAGTTGCACCAGTTAATGAAGGAGGGATTTTCACCCTTTATTGTATAAATATTATATTTAAGAATCTTAGTGAAAATGGAAAAATTATCACAGTAGTCTCAAAGGCTTTATATTTCAATGTAATCATGTTTTTTTTTTTAAAAAATGGAGATCTTTAATCACCATTAAAATCACAACATTTTATTTCAATAAAGATCATGGGTTAGCCCAGTCCTGGGCAAAATACCCTCTGCGGGCAGGTGCCAGATCTGGCCTGCAGGTGCAGCAGGGAGCCTCAGGCAGATTCCCTGCCTGCCCTCCGCATGCTGCTAAAAAAAGTAGACATTGCAGGGCTCTGTTTGAACAGCTGAGAGCTGGAGGAGGGGAGAGAGGCTACATGTGCTGCCCTCACCCCTAGCACAATCCCATTGGCTGGATTCCAGCCAATGGGAGCTGCCTGTTGTTAATAGGCCTGTTATTAATAGTCAGCTTGCAAAACACCCTGCCTCCCCTCAGGCTACGCTTGTAGTTTGTTCAAAAACCACATGCCCTCTGCATCCAGTGCAGGGGTGGGGCAGGCAGGGAGTCTACTTGAGAAGGCTGCTGGCCAGGAGTCAAGCCTCTGACACCCCAACCCTTTTCCCCCAGCCCACATAACCCAAACCCTTTGCCCTCCGCACCCATATCCCCTCCCAGATCCTGCACCCCAATTCCTTGCCCCAGGTCATGACCCAAACTCCTGCACCCCTCCTGCATCCCAGTCCCATGGCTCAAGTCACAACCCCTTCCTGCCCTAGGTCACAGCCCAAACCCCTCCACCCACTCCTGCACCCTAGTCCCCTGCCCCAGGTCAAAATCCTCTCTTGCCCAGGGTCACAATCCAAATCTCTGACCCCCTAATTCCCAACCCAGATCACAACTACCTCCTTCACCCAAATTCTCTCTCGTACCCCACACTCTCTCCTGCATCCCACTCTCTTTCTGCAAGCTCCCTTCTGCATCAAACTTCCATCCCAGACCCCGCACCTCCTTCATTAATATGGAAGAGTGTGACCCTTGACCACTTTCCAAATTCTTGCAGTAAAAAATTATCGCCCACCCTGGGTTAGCCTGTGACTTCAAGCCATTGGTTAAAATTGGTGGTAGTGCTGGAGGAATTAGGAAGAAGTCTTGGGAGGCAAAATGGCTGACTTGGCCAGAATTCTTCTGTGGAGTGGCACAGGTCAACAGAAAAATTTTCAGAATTTGCATCCTCCTGGCAAGCCAGCTTTATCAGTTACTGCAGAGTTTGGGGCGAAGTATCATACTCTTTAACATTTGAAATAGTGTAATTGCTGACTTCTGATTGGTCATAGACATCACAAGGCATTGTTTTCTGTTCGGTAAGCAAGGTGAGTTACCCACAACTAAGAAACGG
This sequence comes from Pelodiscus sinensis, assembly GCF_049634645.1. NCBI lineage: Eukaryota > Metazoa > Chordata > Testudines > Trionychidae > Pelodiscus > Pelodiscus sinensis. Next base: position 45,766,463 of record NC_134714.1, on the reverse strand, counting down.
GTTTGACAGAGCCACTACAGTTTTTAATGTCTCTAGGAAAAGTAGAGATTAAACAGGATTGGGAAATTTTAGACTATTTTAAGCCTCTTTCTGGCAGCATTCCTAGGAAAAATAGGCTATTGTACTATTTATTGGCTGGAGCCAGAGTTTAAATTTGTTTATCTCATCATATTCATACATGGTAATTGCATAGGGATGCACCACCCTAATTCAAAGGATGGGTTCAACTGCCTGTCATGATTGTTTAGTTTCTTCTCTGTCAGGATTATGGCAATTGGTTTGGGGAACGCTGACTCTTTGTTATGCCCATTCCCATAAAAATGTATTAACTGCACCACATTTACTAGTCTAATCTTGAATTATTGCCACCATCAGTGTGCACTCTAACTTTTCTAACTTTTCTGCGTGAGGGACAAATGTCTGTCTGAGCACAAGTTTAAATCTTAAGAACCTGACTCTCCCCTGGGGCATGAATGCAGCAGGAAAGTAAAGGTAGATGTAAGCCACCTTTGTGCTCTGAGCTATGCCGAGGCCTGCCCAGTCCTTGGTTTAAGATGGAAATAAATCGTAGCTGTTGTTACGTTGTGTGCTCTTCTTTTCAATGTCCCTATTTTCCTTAGGAAGCAGAGAATAACTTTAGTCCGGGGTGCTCCAACCATATCCCTGACATAGCCCCAATTTGCTCCCTGTGCTAGGGCCTGGGAGTAGGGCTGTTGTATAGAGTCCAGATGCTGGTTCCATGCTGTGTAGGAAAGTCTCCATGGCCATTTATACCCTTGTGATATTAGACCAGAATAAAGAGATATTTACTGCACCTGGGAATGAGGCCCTATGCTTGAATTTATAATATCAAACTCCGGTAGTCCTTTGTTACATAGAGAGAAAGAAGAGTTAGGAGAGAAAGAGAAAAGGGAAGGAGAACAATGGAGAGTCTGCTCCTGCTGGTAAAAAGGAACAACAGGCCTTCTCCTGCTCAGGAAGAGGTGCAGTGTGTAAGAGGGTGGAGAGAGAAAGAAGCTTGGGAATCTACTTCTCTCACTATCACTTAGTCTCAGGGAACTAGAATATCCTTCCGGGCCAGGAGAAGCAGCACTGGCCAACGGTTGGGGAGAGTGTCCAGAGCTCTCTTATCAACCAGGGTTAGCAATAGCAGTGCCCTTGCAGTGAAGGGAGCTCCAAAGCCTCCTTTCTTCAGCAAGCAGGAGCACCAGCAGCTGTTGTGAGGAAAAGAGGTGACAAAAGCCCACAGTAAGTGTGGGGGAGGGGAGGAAGGTGACCCTAGCAGACGACTAGATGCTGGGGAGGAGGATGAAAAATTATAGTCAGGTCACAGAAGCGAGGGAAATAGTGGGGGAATCAGCTCAAAATCTTAGATGTCTATATGCAAATGCAAATGGTATGGAGAATAAATAGGTAGAACTGGAAATCTTAGTACAAAAGCTAATTTATGACTTAACTGTTATCATTGAGACTTGGTGAATAAATCTCATGACTGCAATATTGACAGGGAGGGATATAGTTTGTCCAGGAAGAACAGATGGGGGGAAAAGGAGAGGTATTGCATTATTCATCTAGAATATATATACTTGTTCTGAAATCCAGAAAGAGGAGGTGAGAGGCAGACCAATAGAAAGTCTCTCAGTGAAGATAAAAGGGGACATAACAGGAACAATTTCTTGACAGGAGATTACTTACCACCAAATCAGGAAGAGGAAATGAGTGATGCATTTCTAGAACAAATAATCTTAACACAATACTCAAAACACAAGACCTGGAAGTAATGAGGGACTTTAACTACCTATATATTTGTTGGAAAAGTAACATGGAAAAGCACAAAATGTCCAGTAAGTTCTTGAAATGTATTTGGAACAACCTACAGATTTCATAACTGTAGGAAAGGAAGGAGTGAGAGCAGCAAAATAAAGAAAACAGAGTTTAAAAAAAGTGGACTTTCCCTACTTGTTCTCTGAGTTTTTCAAGTGTCATGGACAAAAAATGTTCAGAAGAATTGACAGTTTTTCAAAGAGGCAATATTACAGGCACAACAGAAACAGCAGTGGATAAGCTATTAGGCCAATAGGATCTATGCCCACATACCCTGGCCAATTGAGGGCATCCGAAAAATGTGTGGTCCCCACACCCAGACCCACCCCAACTGCCAGATGCTCTTGCCAGGGAGCAGGGTCAGAGTATGGTGGCATACCCCACTTCCTCTGCTTGGTGCTTCAGGTGAGGAGTAGCGTTGTAGAGAAAGGGCTTAGTGGGCAGGTGAGTGGAGTGGGGCAAATCCCCATACCTCAATCCTCTCTGTGGTAGGTGCCCCGGGAGAAATGGGGCAAGCTCCTAAGCCCTCACCCCCTTTCCCTGGTAAGACACTGGAGATGTGGGCTGGGAGGACTGCAGGTGGAAGGGGGTGAGGAGGGACACTTTGCGACTAAGAACTGCCTCTTTCTTCATTATGGTGTTTTTTAATATAAAGCTATTGCTAAAAATTATCAAGTACTCATACTGTAAAACTCAGGGTATAGTTCTTTGTTGCCTTCAGAAACAGTAAGCTTTGGAATCTCAGTTCTTTAGATCCATAGCCTGAAGCTCCTTTAACTTGTTTAAAAATCAAATTATGTTAAATTAAATTAACTATTAAAACTAGTTTACAGTTAGGTCTTAACTCCAAAATAGGTTAATAAACTCATTCAAAATCTTTTTAAAACAAATGCTTCTAATTTAAATTAGACTTTTTTTTGCACTTTAACAAGGAGACATGAATCTTGTTTTTTCTGCAAGATTCTTAGCATTATGCTTTACTGTGCATCAAGACACAGATCCATTCTGTCAAAGTAAATAAAGAAGCACAGAGAATTATTCACTGGTATCAATAATAATAAAGCAAAAATTAACATGTAAGAGTGAGCCAGAGTAACCTGGGAGATCAGAATATATATGCAGCCTGTCACACAACCAGGTTATGCTTCAGAAGAAAAAGAAATATCCTCCCGCTTGGAGACAGTGGAGAACAGTGGAAAAGCAAATGTTACCATTAATTGTTATTTGTCTCTGCCCTTGAATTCTTTGGCAAAAGAAGCAGGAGTCATTTCTGCTCCTACTACAAGATGATTGGAAGGAAGCTAGTCTCCCCAGAAGATCAGTTGGGATTGGAAAGGCAGCAGCATCCTAAAGAGCTTTGCACGCGGAAAAACCCCTTGAGAAGGAATCACTGAGCTTTCGCGTGGATCTGTGAGTGAAGGAAGCCCAACCATGAAGACAGCTCTAATATAAGGATGTAATTTTTCACACTGTCTAGAGTGGTTCAGAACTGAGTGTGCAACTCTTAGGTCAGACTGTCTAAAAACATGGCAGATTCCCCAAACGTGGTATATTCCAAAGTAGTACTTCAGAGTTATAAGCACCTCAGGAATGGAGGTTGTTCATAACTCTGAAATGTTTGTCACTCTGGACAAAACATTATGGCTATTCTTCAAAAATGTACAATGAAATATTGATGTAATACAGTTTGTAACTTCATTACGTAAAAGAAACATGCTGCTTTAAGTCTTCTTAATTTAAATGAAACAAGCACAGAAAGTTTTCTTACCTTGTCAAGTCTTTTTTTAAACTGTCTTTTTTTTAATAGTTTATGTTTGACACATTTATGTATTTCAATTTTAAGTAATTTCTCTTGCCGTCTTTTTTGTATTCATTATGCATGAAAAAATGCTAGCACGAAAAGCCCATTGATTTCAATGTCCATACAAATAGCACTAAAGAAATTGCTTCATCAAAATGTACCAGCACTTAGATATTACAGGACAAACTATGTAGACCTGAAAAAAATCTTGAATGGTCTCTCTTGAGGTTGCTAACACACTTTCTTGCTGCCAAGGTGCATAGCTTTTGTAGGACCTTTATTTTCATCAGTGTGACTTCAAGTTGTTGTTCAAGCCACTGAAGACAGGTAACAAAGCATTCTTCTGCTTGTATGTATGGGATCTTCTTGGCACTCTCCTCACTCTTGTTGTTATCAATGTCACTAGCAGGTCATGCTGTTTCTTATACCAATTCAGCAGTTATCTCATGTTGTTAAGTCTCAAGTGTCCATTCTTATGTTTATCCACATTTAGCTATTCCGTCTGTCAGGGGTGGCCTTGGAGTGTATGGGGCCCTGTGCTATGCCGCCCCTCCCGCGGCTCCTCCCCAGTGTGACTTTTTTCCTGCCCCCAGCCAGGCCCCCCCCACACTCTCCTCATCCCTTGGCATCAGTGCAGCACAACAGCTGGGAGAGTCCAGCAGTGCGGTAGTTAAGTGTCCAGCTTCTGCAGTAGTTAAGTGCCCCACTGCTGCAGAGACTGCTGCTCAGATCTGCGTCTCTTGGAGTCTGACCCTTTCCACCAATGGTATTGCCCCTCCCCAGCATTTTAGGAAGAGCAAAACATGATCCCATGACCATAATTTGGGGCATCACTGAGAAAGTAGGTAGAAGTGGGTCAGCACATGCTCTTACTTGCTGTCCTGGTGGTGCCCCAAATATTTGGGTGCCCCATGCAGTGGCATAGAATGCGTATGTACAGGGATGGCCCTGCCTCCTGTTCCTCCAAAGTGATACGCAAAAGCTATCACTTTTCAGAAAAAATTATTTGATTTATCTCTATCTGACATTGTTTTCCAAATTATCTGGATTAGTGTTATCAATACACTATCAGAGTTTTTTTTCACAATCATCTCAAAGACTCAGGCCAATCTCACTCCAGGACTCAGCACACATGTAGACAGCATCTTGGAGTACCAGATGTTTCAAAAAATCTGTGTATGATTCCAATTGCATTGATCTCAAAAATAAATCACCATAAGAGATTTCACTTGTATTAATGTTTCATGTTTTCCAGAATGCCTCAGTCCTCCGGCAGTATGAGGCTTGTGATATTTGCTGCCAAACACAAATGCTTTTGGTTTCCATTGATAGATTTTCAATGTCAGCATGAGATGGAGCATTACCCATCAGTAGCATCAGTAGGTACAAATTTTGATGCAAGCTAATCTTTCAGAAGTGGACCAAAAGATTTAATAAATAGTTTGGAGAAAATGTCTTTATGTGTCCATGCGCTGCATACTAATGGACAGATAGAGCTGACATAGTGATGTCTGCAAAGCAGCAAGGTTTCACATTTTTGTGAATGAACAGCAATGGGAGACAGAAATCTCCACTTGTGTTAGCAATAACCATCAAGGTGGCCTGATCTTTACTGGATTTGAAATTCTTTGCTATTTTTATGAACTGTCTGCCAGTCTTGTTTGGAAGCAGGTGCCAATACAGGCTCATCTCATTACAGTTAAACACTTGGTCCTTCACCAGCAGCATTATAATCTGTCAGAGAGTCTCCTTTCATCCTCAGCTGCTGTGTTCCATGCCAATTTTTAAATCAACAGAGCCACCCTGTGCTTGCTTTAAAATGGTCCTCACCTTTGTTTGGATACATTTCTTGATAGAGTAACTTTGCCTTTTCTGTAACCATCATACCACTTATAGGGGAACCTTTTGAAGTTGTAACCATGCCCTTGTGGGTCACAATGGAGAATACCAAAATCAGGACAAACTGCTAAGAAATAGGGCAAATATACCCCCCAACTGATGATTATCCTCCCATTAGCTATACCAAACCAGCAACAAAAGTAAACTTCTGTCTCACCACACTGGCTAATAAGAAGTCATAAAAGCAGTTCCCTTAGGCATTCCAGCCCCTATATGAACCCCAAAACACTGAATTTGAAGATGAGTGGTTCTTTAAAACCAGTTTATTCAAATAATGGGTACTTCCAATCCCAAAGGACTGGCCACAAACCCAGGTCAATATAAAACTCTGTCTTACCAGAGAATCACAGATAGTTCCTTTAGGCCAGGGGTAGGGAATCTTTTTTGGATCGGGGGCCAGTGAGCTACAGAAAAATCAACTGGGGGCCGCACACAAGTGAGAACCAAAAGATAAAATATCTAACAACAACCCTCACTGTCATGGCCCCGAGCTGATTGTGAAAGATACTCCCCTCATTCCCCTCCCACACCAGAGCGTAGGAGGCCCAGCCTAGTGGTTTTTGCATGCTCCCGCCCCATGGTGGGGCAGTGGGGGAGGGGAGAGGAGTGCCAGCACGGGCTCCCCAATGCTAGGGGGACCCTGAGCCTCAGGAACCACATCCGGCACCTGGACTGATGTTCCCCACCCCTGCTTTAGGCCCTCGAGACAGTTCTGCTGTCCAGACAATCTGGACTTAGTGATAATAGTCACATAAGCCAGAAGTTACATCCAATCCAAAAGGATCAGTTGCTTTTTCCCCCAGATCAACTGGTACCCTCAGGGTACATCTTCACTGCAGACTTCTTTCAGAAGAAGCTTTTCCAGACGAGATCTTCCGAAAAAACTTCTTCTAAACGAGAGAGAGTCCACACTGCCAAAGCGCAATCTGCTTTTTCTAAAGATAGCATCCACAGTGAATGGACACTCTCTTGCATTTAAGCTGTGATTACTATGGACGGAGGGGCCACCAGGGCACCTGTGTTTTTTCCTCTTTCTTCTTCTTTCGAAAGAACTCCTTCTTCCACATCCACACACGCCTTTTTCTGAAAGACCTCTTTTGAAAAAGGCATTCTTCCTCGTAGAATGAGGTTTATCAATGTCATAAAAACCCCTATGTTCTTTCATTTTTCTTTTGAAAGAATGCAATAGCAGTGTGGACATAAGTGAAGTTTTTCTGGAAAAATGGATGTTTTTCTGAAAAAACCCTGCAGTCAAGATGCGCCCTCAGTCTCACAGGAAAGACAACACTAGCAGCCAACTCTCTAATAAACTAAAGATTTATTAGCTAAGAAAAAGGAATGAGTGCTACTAACAGGTTTAAGCAGGTAAAATACATTAATGAGAAATCAAAGTATGTATGTCCAAAGTGCTAGTATAGATGTAATAAACTGCCAGTCTTCAAATGTCTCACAGAGTAACCAGAATAACTCTTGGGATCTCTGTCTGCTCATTTAATTATTTTCACCCTCATGGAATCTAAATAGTCTAGACATAAAGGACCTTCCCTTGAAATCCATTTTACAGCTTCATCTTACAGATAACAATCTGATGTGTTTCCAATCACTTCATGGCTATTTGCTTTGAAAATACCATTCTATTTTCTTTGCATTCACAAGATATCTTTAACAAGTAATTTACAGTGATATACATCATGTAAATGCCTGTCATTGCAATTAAATCATAATAGAAATAAATAAGTGACAACAATGCAAGTAACATTCCATTAGTTTTCATGAAGTTTTAATACATTCTTACATTAACAGACCTTTGAGCTAGGGTTATTTAATCACTGGGACATATATAATATAAATGAATTATAATAGCAAATCGGATATACAGTAGTCAATACAATTAATACAATTAGTTAATACAATTAATATCTTTTGATCTATACTAACACACAAGTGAATTGGTCTAAATACACTATAAGTATTTTAACACTTCTTTCATATTGATGCACAAGTGAATCATCCGAAGGCCATGGTGTCTAACACACTAGCCACTAGCCGTATGTGGCTATTTAGCCAGTTGAGTGTGGCTTGTTCCTATAGCAGCAGCCACTGTAGTGGCTCCTGCTTCAGAAGTGGTTGGATATCTCAGTCCTAAGGCTTTGGCTTGACCTCATCTTTCAGCATCACAGTTATAATTGGGAATTTCTGGGCTGTATGGAATGTCTGTTGAGAATAAGCAGATGAATAAGGAAGACCAAAACCAGGAAGGGGTATTTGCGAGTTTTCTAGATTTTTGCAGATCATAAAAATCTTCTAATGAGCATAGGTTGGGTTCTATGAATGAGCAACCCCCAAATCCAACATTATATTCATATGAGTCTGAAGTTTGATGCAGACACACTTATCATTGCCTTATTATTTTGGCCACGTCATTCCTAACTCTAAAACTCCACTAGTTTTGAGTTAAACCTGCCAGATTTTATTCATCATGATAACTGTATTTTTCAAAGTGACTAGACTGACTCTCATGAAATTTTCTATTTAGGCTTGTTTGTAAACTTGCACATTTTCAGCCTGGAAGAAAAACTTCTGCAAAACTGACAATCTACTTAGTTGATAATAGACTGGTACCGAGACTTATCCTCTAGTTACACCTGTAAAGAGTTTCAAACAAAAATAACACAACATCATAAAGCCACAGGAAATGAAACAATGAAATCTTTATTTTTTACTGAACATGCATGAGACCTGTCTAAGTGCTTTTTAACTGTTTTATATATATATATATATATATAAACACAGATCAAAGACTATTTAGCAAATAAAAAAATGAAGTAGAGCCTAATATGCTAGATAGATAGGATTTGAATTAGCAACCTCTCTCACCCTGACTGATGATACAAGCAAGGTTGCAGATTCGTGAGGCAGAGGTTACAATTGCTGTGTAGCCTGGGTTCCCCTCTCCTGTTCCAAATTCTTCCACAGATTCTTTAAGGTGTTGATTTGTGAGGGAGTGAAGACCAATCATGATATCATTCTCCACTTTAAGTAATTTCTCCATATGGTGGGAAACCTTCGTTCCAAGCTAAGTTCCCACCCAGTTTGTGGAAAAATACAGACACCAAAATGGAGTTCGGTGTCATGTGGTCTGGTCACATGCTCTTGCATGCCTTGCTGAGTCAGTGTTCTCAGGAAGACTCACCAGATATGGGATACGCTTCTCCTAAGATCTACTGTTTCCCTTAATGGCACATACTTTATGCCTTTCCCAACCTGCTGTCTAGACTGGCAGCATCTTGCCTAGTTGGTGTCATACCAGCTGTAACCACAGTTGAAATAGAGACACATAGTTAATATTCATAATTTCTGATACAAATATTATTCATATATATAAAAGGATAATCATGTTCAGCAAATCATAATTTTTTTCATAGACACCTTATCTTGAACAAAATGAGTCATAATCATATCATAATGATAGCACTCTGATGAATATGGGGTGCAGTGTCACAAAGAGTGTTAAGTATACTGTCTGGCACAAGCCCTGCATACTGTGTGAACAGAGTAATAATAAGGGTTATTTTCAGACCCATCGTAAGATTTTTCCAGTTGACATGCTTCATTTAACCTAAGTTACCATGGCTTCAGCTCACAGTTCGGGTGAAAATAATGGCTTGAGATAGTAGAAGTGATTGCAAAGTGTGAATGTCACCCTATAGTTGTATTTTTCTGTAAACCAAACGATAAATATTTTGCAGGTTTACCATTTAAAAATGGTCTACAATTTCAAAGTATCACAGTTTTTTCTTAGTTTCTGTCTGTTTCAAGTATATAAATAAGGAATTTATGCAATTTGTCTAATTACCTAATTGCCTAATTAAATACAGTGTAGGGAACAATCCTGCATTGTCAACAGACACACCAGATGACTTAAAATGAAACATCTTTCCATGACTAATATACAATAGTGCAATTTTTGTGTAATATATGCTTATAAGAAACATTCTTCTGTAATATGTAAGGAAATAAAGGACTGTGTATTTTAGAGTTTAAATTGTGCTACAAACAGAACATTGATAGCATCCTTTATTATTTAACTTGAGTCAGTATAGTACAGCAAGGAATTAAGAAAGTGACCAATCTAGTCAGACCTAAACAGCACCTTTGAAGATTCTCAGTCTACCAGTCTTTTGTGGGTATCTGTTCTGTCAAAATGCTGTTGATAGCTGTGGGTTCCTTTTTTCTTAATAACATGGTCAAAACATTTCATGTTTCTGGCAGGAAATTCCCTGTAATATTAAAAACAGAAAAGATGTACTGGCATCAGTTTTCAAAAGGACATAAGCTGAGGACCATGCCAAATTGCATGCCTACACCTGCACACAAAAGGACTGTACCTGCTACCACAAATTAAGTGGGTATGCATATGGACATGCAGTTGGACATCTAATTAGGCTTTAAGGGTAATATTTTCCAAAGCACCTAAATTCCTTTGTGCAGAATTGGACAAATCCCCAGACACAGACATACAGTGGTTCATAGGGTTCTATTCCAATCAAAAAAGGTTCATTTGTGGCCACCAGTGTGTGGCCCTGGGCTCATGTCTTTTTTAAAATTAAGACTACTTAGTCTAGTTAATATTTCCATTTTCTTTTTTTCTTATTCTCATTTTATTCTTTCTAAAGTAAATAATCATGTTATCAGGCTCTATTTTATGCTGTTCACTCTGGCCATTTAAATGGCTAGTCCTATTCAGAAACACCTGCTTTCATAATAGCTTGAGCAAGATACTCAGCAGACGTAAATGAGTGTACAATGGAAGTTCTTGGCCTGGAAAGGAAACAATGATTCCTACTGCTTGCTCAGCTTTGCATTTATATCTACATCTAGGTTCTTATTTGAAGTTAATTTATGCTAGCTGAATGGGCATAAAACTATGCTGTGTACTAGCATCCACCCGTTTCTCCATTTTCTTAGCAGCTATGAAAATATTAACCCAAGACCATCTACCACAGGACATTGGTATCCAATATCGGACTGACAACAACCTCTTCAACCTTTCTTCACTCTGTCATGGGTTGTGGGTAGTGATAGCAAGGAAAGACAGTGCCTTTCCAAATATAAATGGGTGGTCCCGTCCATCCATGCTTGTCTGAGGCCTGGCCCCCTCCTACCTGCCTAGGCTGTTCTCTAGGGGGCCTTCTGGGGCTGTCCAGAACTGGGAGGGCTCCAGTATTGGGGCCATGTTGCAATGTCCTGGGGGGATAGTGAAGCAACTGGGCATGGTGCTGGGGCCGATGGTTCAGCTTGAAGGGGGACTTTCAGAGGAGCGGCCAGCCAGGTGTCAAACTGGGAAGGTTAGGACCATGTGGCGCTCTGGGGCTGGAGGAGTAAAGTTGCCTGGGGCTGTGTGGCTACCCAGCACTGGGGGAGGGGACTAGCCTTAGGCAGGGGCCAGTGGCCACTGTGGGAGGAGGGCTTTGACAGAAGGGGCGGGATTGGGCCTAGACTCCCCAAGCTTGCCATTCACCCACTGCCCATGGTCTCTGTCCAGAACTAAAGGCAATGATAACTGAACTCTAGCACCCAGATGATGGTGCTGTAGCTGCACACTCAAAGGGAGCATCTACAAACAGCCTGTTTCTCTGAAGTTTACAAAAGCCTGACAGAAGTTCTCCACCAGCCATTACCCAATCAATTATCAGACCCAGCAAGGAAGATCTACATTAACAAAGAAGCACTGGAAAATATAGAATGCTTTTCCTGTCTTGGCAGCCCTCTCTCACAGAGGGCAAACATAAATGTCAAGATTCAGCCCAGAATCCGCTGCGCCAACCTTGCCTTTGGCAGACTGTCTACCCAGGTTTTGAACAAGCACAGTATCAGAACGCACACTAGACTTCTAGTTTATAAAATGGTTGTAATTCCAGTTCTCCTCTACAGCGGTGAGACTTGGGTGAGCTATAGAAAATACCTGAAAAACATGGAATACCAGCACCAGCACTTTCTTTGGAAGATCTTCAACAAGCTGTGGGAGGACTGTTGTATTTTGTCAGTATCCTCACAGAAGCCAACATTTCTAATGTTGAGGAGGAGTGGACACTGTGTATGCATGCCAGATATACACTTCCAAAATAGCTTCTGCACACCCACCTCAACAAAGAGAAGAGAAAATAGGGAGGCCAAAAGACACGCTTTAAATATACCCTCAAGATAAACATCAAGAGATGTGGCATTGACACCACACACTTGGAGATAGCAGCAGAGGATAGGGATAAATGGCAAAGACTTGTCACAGAGGGAACATTTGCTTTTGAGGAAAAACCCCTTATCCTCTGCAAAAAAATGCTAGAAAAGAAAGAAAAGACAACTGTCATGTAGACATTGTGTACCAACCCCATCTGCTAACACCACCTGCAATGAGCCTGTGGCTCAAGGATCCGTCTCCACAGTCACAAAAGGACCCATGAAAAATAAAACCTGTGAAAGATCATCCTCAGCCTTGAGTGATTGCTGATGACACTAGCTGAGCAGCTGGCCCCACATCTGTTTTTTTGGGTAAACTTCTTTTTGTAACTCATGGTCTGTGTGCATGAATTGCGTTAGTTTAGATGTAATATCTTATCTCTAGACCTTGATTATTTTAGGAATGTAAATGAGGTATGGCACTGTTGTTAAGTGTATAAGTGTGATCATATGGGAAAGGCATGGAAAGGTCTATAGAACAAAATAAGTTATTGGCTGGAATGTGAGTGGGGTATATTTGTGAGCAGGCCCTGTTCAAAACATCATTTCTGGAACAGAGACTGTACTGTGGCACATGACATTTATTCCCAGCTGCCACCTAAGTAGAAGACACTCTTGTTATTATAACAATCCACATAAAAAAAACTAGATCAGAACTACACATTTTTTGAGAAGGCAGTAAAAATCAAGCCTGTTTGAAACAGAGGGTACCGCATCTGCAAAGGACTGCATCTCCCCTCTCCAGTGCACCTTAATATCTTTCAATCATTCAGCTGCAAACTGTCAGAGAATAATTGAACATTCAGCACTTTTATAAGGTTCACAAAAAGTTCACATACATTCTAGACCATGTACAGAATTTACCAATGCACAAGTTCCAGTTTTGAAAATATGTTTCCTTATTCTCCTGTTTCTTTTGGCTCTTTGGGTATGTCTACACTAGCCCCCTAGTTCGAACTAGGGTGGCTAATGTAGGCATTTGAACTTGCAAATGAAGCCCTGGATTTAAATATCCTGGGCTTCATTTGCATGTTCCCGGGCAGGCACCATTTTTAAAATCCCCTTAGTTCGAACTGACTGCCCGTGGCTACATGCAGCAGTCAGAAGTTAATCCGAACTAACTCCTTAGTTCGGATTAACTGTTACTCCTGCTGCAATGAGGTGCATACATGGGGAGTGCGGGGCCCAAATGGCCGCTTGTGCCGCTTGCTCCCCCACGGCGGCCTGGCTGAGCGGCGCAGAAGTCAGCTGAGCACCACGGCAGGAGGCGAAGGGAGCGGGGCAGTGATGTACACAGCCAGGGGGCGGGGCCTGGACGAGTGTGCATCCCCGATGGAGACAGAGGAGAGTGGAGAGAGAGTGAGAGGCAGGAAGGGGAGAAGAGAAAGAGAGAGACGGAGAGAGAAGCAGAAGGTGGAAGAGAGATGAGACAGAGAGGGAGAGGCAGTAGGAGGAGGAGAGAGAGAGAAAGAGACACAGAGCAAGAGACCGGAGGCTCAGGAGAGAAGACGGACGTGGAGGAGAGACCTGAAAACCCTGTCTTATGACGGGCTAATTGGCTAGTTAATAATAAAGATCTACATGCTGATGATTTATTATAAGGTGTGGAGCGTGCCATATAACAGCCTTTCCCCTCTGCAAGACCCCCTCAGTTCATATTACATATGATTAACACTTGTTTGCTCCCTGCCATGCCACGCACAAGAAGGAAGCATAGAACCCAATGGATTTGCTATATTAATTTTGATATTCATCTGTGCGCTATTAATTTTTCCCACTTGATTAAAATATAGTAAGTTAAGAGCCAGAATAACTGTACACTAAGTGCCACTTGGTTGCATCACCATTTTATGCCCCTGAGATCTCCCAGGATAATGTCAGTGTCACATAATATTGTGATAGCATAGTGTCCTACTGCTGCAATCGTAAATGCCAAGGTGAAGCAAAGGCATTTATAGAAAAGACAATACTTAGAGAATTAATTTCCCAGGGGAGCTATGCCACACAGAATAATGGTCTATTGGGTACAAAAGCAAAAAATAAATTCCAGTTAAAGAAGCACATTGATTCAGAAAAGTATATTTAGCTTTATTCAGAAATAGCAGCATATATTTACATGTGTGAAGTGTGGCTGACAAAAGCAAATCTTTAATCTGTTCTTCATACATTCAGCTTTTTGGTCATGGCACAATGCAGCATCATATTCCTGCACTTAGGTTCTTAATATGCAAATCTGTGGTTGGCTAGTGTTGGCTAGAACCCAACTATTAATTTTATCTTCTCACTAGATTTACCTGGAGTTGCTCGGGTAGTTAATTCAATTAATCTTTGTTTTTTGGAAAATAAAATGAGAATGTACAGGCTGCATGTAAATCATTGCTCTGGGGTGGGTCTGGGGATGAGGAGTTCAGTATGCAGCCTTTCCCGGAGAGAGAGGACAATCCCAGGCCTCTCTCACCGCAGCAGTTTGGGGCCAGGTGAGAAGCATCTCTCCAAGGCTGTGCAGTTCAAAAAGGCACAACTGGGGGAGGGGTGTATGTCCCCTGGCTGGGGCAGGTCTGAGTTTGTATGCCCCATGCACTCCCCAGCCAGAGTGAAGAATGCAGCAAACTGTGTACTTTCCCTTCTCTTCCATACAAAGGGGAACAGCCAGCAATGTTCCCACATTAATCAGGGGAGGGGAACTTCAGACCCCACCCTGACTTCCATAAAATGTGCCTGGGGTGGGGGGAAGGTTAGAGGCTGGGGCAGTCCCAGAGGGTGGGGACATGCCCCCTTCCAGCCCCTTTCACCTGCCTGGTAATTCTATCTCTTTTCTGTATGGTTTAATGAGAAGCAATCCTGTTCCACGCACTTCCCATTTTCCTGGTGTGACAGACCGGGCCAGGTTTGGGCACCACTCAGAGTGACTTGCTCAACACTAGGGCTCCTTACAGCCCCTGACTGGAGGCCTTTCCCAAATAGGCCACAAACCAGTCATACTGAACACTTTAGCTGCCAATCTGGCCAGCAGGAAGCCTCATGAGCAAAACCCCTCAGACGCCCCCAACTCTCCCTGTGCCACAATCAGCCCTAACACACAGGTGAGGGGTTATAGAACCCAATATCACCTATCCTGAATGGGTTCTCCCAGTCCCAAAAGACCAGCCACAGTTCCCAGTCAATTTACACTTTGGATCTTGCCCACACGGTTATACATTGAACTCCCAGGAGGATGCAGTCTCTTCAGTTCTATTTTTTTTTTAGCTGAAGTTCAAATCTGGCAGATCTCTCATCAGCTAGTCTGATTCTTCTGTCCGACTCTTCCATTCTCTCTGCATGTTCTGCCATTCTCTTCGCTAGTTCTTCTTCTAGCTTCTGCCTTTTGTCAGCAGCTTCTTTGGCTAGCTTTTGCTCACTTTCAGCAATTTCTCTGGCTAGCTTCTGCTCTCTTTCAGCTATTTCTTTGGCTACTAACAACCATCTCAGTTCTGGGTTAGAGGCTTTCTTTCTAAAGGGAATGCCTCTCTTCAAGCACAAAACTTCTAGAGCCCTTCTGTCCATGCTCTCATACAGTTGTTGATTCTTTGCAGCGGCTCTTTAACCACCCAAACTCTCAATACCAAAATCAAATTTAAAACAGTGTGGGGTCCTGATCCAAAGATCAACTGACCAAGATCTGTGGATCCTGCTGACTATGCCACTGTGACGGACCAGGCTGGGTCTGGGCACTGCTGAGGGCATCCGCTCAGGGCTAATTGCTCAACACTAGGGCTCCTTACCATCCCTGACTAGAGGCCTTTTTTAAGTAGGCCACAAACCAGCCACACCGAGCGCTTCAGATGCCAATCCAGCCTGCAGGAAGCCTCACGAGAAAAACCCCTCAGACACTCCCTCTCTCCCTGTGCCACAATCAGCCCTGGGCTTAACACACAGGTGAGGGGTTATAGAACTCAATCTCACCTACCCCGAACGGGTTCTCCCGGTCCCAGAAGACCAGCCACAGTTCCCAGTTAATTTATACTTTGGATCTTGCCCACAGAGCTGGCCTTACCATGAGGCGAACTGAGGTGGCCACCTCAGATGCCAAACTGTGTGTATGCGGGTGGGGAGGGGGGCCTCATTAGGACCCAGAGTGTAGAAAATTGTGTCTGCTGCTGGTTCAGCAAGGAAGCATGGAGGTGTCATTTGAGCTCCCTGCCTGAGGTGCCAAAATGTTGTGGGCCAGAATCTAAAATCTAAAGGTTTATTAATAAAAGAAAGAAAAGGTGAAGAGTAAGGTTGTTAAAGAAAATACATAACATGCACCAATCACCAAGGGTATGTCTACACTACCCCCCTAGCTCGAACTAGGGGGGTAATGTATGCATACCAAACTTGCTAATGAAGCCCGGGATTTGAATTTCCCGGGCTTCATTAGCATAAAGCCGGCTAGTGCGAACCCCGTGCCGCGCGGCTACATGCGGCACGGACTAGATAGTTCGGATTAGGCTTCCTAATCCGAACTATCTGTACACCTCGTTCCACGAGGCATACAGATAATTCGGATTAGAAGCCTAATCCGAACTATCTAGTCCGTGGGCACGGGATTCGCACTAGCCGGCTTTTAAAAATGGCGGCGCCGGCTTTATGCTAATGAAGCCCGGGAAATTCAAATCCCGGGCTTCATTAGCAAGTTCGGTATGCATACATTACCCCCCTAGTTCGAACTAGGGGGATAGTGTAGACATACCCCAAGTTATTGATGCAGGCGCTCACCAGAGATGTTACAAACTGCTATCTTAAGAGTCTTTGGTATACATCCTATGTCAGGATGGGTCCCTGATTCTTCCCGGCTCTCTGTCCCTTGCAAGTCTGCATCTGAGATCAGGAGCAGAATTGAAGACAAGATGGAGTTTGCCTCATGGCACTTTATATCCATCCCTGGTACCTTCCAAGCTAGAGCGGATCACACGGCTAAGTTACCTATCCCTGTGTCCCATGCCAGCAGCTATGACATTGGCTGGTTTGCAGCTTTCCAGATGCATTCCTCAGGTGTGTATTGGGCCCCTTGAGAGCCATTGTTCGTGGAGCCTCGCTAATTAGCACAATCATTGATTGAACAATTGCTCTTTACAACAGGCAGTCCAGAGCCCATTGCTCAGTCTCAGACAGAGAACATTCACGGTATAAGCACAGAGTCTATATTCATAACTCCACATACAGACATCATACAAGTACATGAGTAGCATATATTGAATCAACAGAACATCACCTTTCATTTGATACCTCACATGGCCCCCTTTTTACAGAATTTGGGGCAAACACTCCCCTCCCATGGGTGTAGCAGTGATCTGGCTGCTCCCCTTAAAATCCAGTAACATGACACCTGACACCCTTATCTTACTGTAAGTTATGATAAGAGGAAATTGTATATCAAATTTGATGGTCCTAGCTATTATAATTTATGAGGAATTCTGGAACAAACAGACATGCAGATAGATGGACAGACATTCAGACATATGAAGTCTCTCAAATATATAGTAGATTTGGTATGACAAGCTGGACATTGTGATAGTCAAATGCCTTCCACTTTGCAAGTAAAGTCCTCAACTCTGCCTTTTCTATAAATACTTTCACATTTATATTGCAGCAATGGAGTTTGTGAGCTGGTTACAACATTCCTTTCCATTGTCATTATTCCTTTATTATATCAAGTGGAACTGGTGTTTTCCAGTTATTGTGCCATAGGTGGACTCAATTACTAGCTTTTGTCAGTTCATAATGCATCTTTCTAAAACAGGAGATCTGCTGTAGGAAAATATTCAAGAGTGGAAACTATCAAAATCCACAAATAAAAGTGATTTACTAATCAAAATACAGTAAATATAGGTCCAATCCTGCAAAATGTACTCATGTGCATAATGCAGGTAGTCCCATTGATTTCCTGTGTGAAGCCATAAATTCAAAAGCTCAATGCTTCAACATTTACTCTTCTAAATTAGGGATGTTAGTGTGTAGTCAGTTAACTGATTAGCCTAGATTTACCAGTTAATCATATTGATTACACGCAACCCCCCCTTACTATCTCTTGGGCTGGTGCTCGTGAAGATCCTGCCTTTAAGCCAGCTCTCTGTGCATGCTGGCTCCTGCAGAGCCGCCTCCCCACCCACCACAGTCTCCGATGGAGGCAGCAGCATGGGGGGCAGGCAAACAGGAGCTTCCACACACCGGGAGCTGGCTTTTAAGCTGTCTCTCCATACGTGCCAGCTCTGCAGAGCCACCTTTGGAAAAGCCTCTATCAACAGTAAAGCATAAATTGCATACCACAAATTGCATTTCTTTTTCCGACTTACCATTGCAGTGTAGACCTAGCTCAACAAATGAGGTACCCGATGCCCCATCTATTAAAATCAATGGAGATGCCCTGGAGAATGTTGATCATTTTCTCTACGTTGGAAGTTATCTTTCATCCCAGGCAGATATTAATATAGAAATCCAATATCGTTTGAGCTGTGCCAGTGCAGCCTTTACTTGTTTATGGCACAGGGTTTTTGAAGATCACAACATTCAAACAGACACCTACCTTCTTCTCTATCAAGCCATCATTCTCCTAACATGATTGTATGGGTCTGAAACTTAGACAACTTTCAGACATCACTTGAAAGTCCTAGAGAGGTGTCACCAACACTGCCTCTGCAAGATCTTGACATTCGAATGGTAATATAGGAGCACTAACTTCAGTGTTTTGGAAGAAACAAAGACCACCAGTATCGAGGCAATGATCATCCATCAGCAACTGTGCTAGACTGGTCACATTGTTTGGATGCCAGACCATTATCTCCCAAAACATGTCCTATTTTCTCAGCTGAAAGAATAATATTCCTATTATCCTCCTGTGGGAGGACAACAGAAGCTTTATAAGGACTTGCTAAAGAATAACTTAAAGAAGTGCAACATTGATGTTGACACTTGGGAGACGTTTGCCCAAGATTGCTCAAAATGGAAAGTCCTATGCAATGGCTCCCTGCATTTTGAATTTGCCTGCAGACAAGCTGAGGAGGAGAAGAGGCGCAAGAGGAAGAAAGACAGGCTTCTAGTCATGGTCAACAGCCTCTTGCTGTACCTGGAAACATCTGTCCTCACTGTAATAAAACTTGTGTTTCAAGGATCGGCCTCATCAGCCACCTGAGGGTCCACAACTCTCATGGAAGATGATCATACTCAGCAACGATTGATCGCCCATCCATCGCCTCTTGTAATTTTGTTATTTTTAGTTATTTTCTTCTTCATTGGTAAAGAATATAGACTTAGCTAGTTGCATTAATTTTCCTACTTTTGCTATTATGCTGCAGCACTTGATTTGAGCATTTTCAATTTCATGGAGGCTTGAGCAATATTATTTATGTTTACTAATAGAAATTATCCACCAGAAAACACAACCACAGAAAGATATTTGGTTCTGTTTGGCTGACATCCTAATGTTTACTTCAGTCTGCAGTGCAATATTGGGGTACTCACAGTTAACTTTGGTAAGTAGACAGCTCTGGTAATTTTTCTTAAAATAGCATAATTTTTCATGTGTATTAGGCAAATGAGCTGAATATTTAGATAAGAAAGGGATTCCTACTGCATACTTCAGCAGGTGGCACTGCAGCAGTTGAGCCTGCATAAATAAATCAAACTGACTTTACACCCTTAACCTCAGCAATGTGCGGAAGAAACAGAAGTACCATCCTTACCAGTCTTGTAGATGGAGACGGCTCTATCTTACTGCAGTATTAACAATCAACTCAGAACAATTAGCAAAGGTATACATGAACTTTGTTTAATTGATTACCAGGCTTAGCAAACACTTCTCAAAATAAAAAAGGAATTAGGTGTGTAAAGGAAATTGTGTATGTTCAGGGGGACCGACAGTCTCACCAAGCCACTGGGCAATGGGGATGGGGGGCTCCGCACTTCCATAAGGGGTGTGGCTTCAGGCAGTAAGGGCCGGGCCGAGTGCAGCTAGCTCTCCCCCTCCCCCCACACAATGCGCTCTGCGCGCGCGCACACACACACACACACACACACACACACACACACAGAGCCACCCAGAGAATGTGTGGAGTGCTTCAGGTCCTTTTAAATCACTAGGCCCCAGGGCAACTGCCTCCTTTCTCTCTCCCTCCCTGCACCTGTCGGGAGGCCAGTGTATGTTCATAGTTCCAGAGAAATCCAACTTAATAAACACAGACTTATCCCCCACTTTTGTTTCACGTTGATGATTTACAGCAGAGCCACAAGACTCAAATTATTGAATCTTGTGTAAGTTGGACAGGCTATGTTTTCAAAGAAAGACTTTTGACTGAATTGACCATAGTGAATTTTAAATTGTTTTCTATATAGAAGATAAAACTATAATACACATTTATCAATACATAAATCAATTTAGCATGTGCGTGCCTTCTTTGGAAGAAATGATCAGGTATATGAAATCTCAGTGATGGGCCACTTAAAGGGAGTTTCTCTTGGGAATATAAAATTGTATTATGAAGTAGGTGGACACCCAGTGATGCCAGTCTGACACTATATATGCCTGGCAATATACCATCCTGACTGAAGTCCTTTTGCTGGCTTTCCTCTTACTGTTACATACCTAAAAAACAATGAATAGACTAGCAGCACCTTAAAGACTAACAAAACATGTAGATGGTATCATGAGCTTTTGTGGGCACAGCCCATTTCTTTAGATGAATAGAGTTATTAATGGTCCAGTTCCAAAATAAATAGGGCATGGGGGGGAGAAGGAAAAAGAAGGGAAAGGGGGGGGAATAGTCAATTAGGGTATGTCTACACTACCCCGCTAGTTCGAACTAGCGGGGTAATGTAGGCATACCGCACTTGAAATGAAGCCCGGGATTTGAATTTCCCGGGCTTCATTTGCATAAGCGGGGAGCCGCCATTTTTAAAACCCCGCTGGTTCGAACCCCGTGCAGCGCGGCTACACGGGGCTCAAACTAGGTAGTTCGGACTAGGCTTCCTATTCCGAACTACCGGTACACCTAGTCCGAACTACCTAGTTTGAGCCCCGTGTAGCCGCGCTGCACGGGGTTCGAACCAGCGGGGTTTTAAAAATGGCGGCTCCCCGCTTATGCAAATGAAGCCCGGGAAATTCAAATCCCGGGCTTCATTTGCAAGTGCGGTATGCCTACATTACCCCGCTAGTTCGAACTAGGAGGGTAGTGTAGACATACCCTTAGAGTGTTCTAGCTACCTGAAGCTGATAGAGAAGGTACAAATTGTTCTTAAGTACCATTGTTTCAGCTTCCTGTAGCAAGAACACTCTAATTCAGTAGCTTCAGAGGGGGAGCCCAGTTAGTCTGTAACAGGAAAAACTTTAAAAACAACAAATAGTCTGGTAGCACTTTAAAGATTAACAAAACATGTAGATAGTGTCATCTGAAGAAGTGGGCTGTGCCCATGAAAGCTCATGATACCATCCACATTTTTAGTTAGTCTTTAAAGTGCTACCAGACTATTTGTTGTTTTTAAAGTTTTACTCTAATTCAGTGTTTCTCAACGAGTGGTAAGAGTACCCTTAAAGGCACTCAAGAGAAGTCTGGGGGGTATGTCAACACAACTGAAATTTGGAGAAAACTGAATTTTTGTTTTAAGTTTTACAGCGCTTTATTATTTTTGCCCTTTTTACACCTAAAAATTTCTTCGCTCGTCCAGCTATGATTAAGTTGTTTAAACAAATGTGTTGCAATGGTAGAAAAAAATTGTGTGTGTCTAAAAACTGAAGGTACTGGGGGTACCTATAATTTTTTTTAAAAAGGGGGTACTCTCATCCCTTTTTCAAAAAAAATTATTTTATAAAAAAAGGTTGAGAAACACTGCTCTAATTGACTATTTCCGCCTTTTTCCCTTCTTAGACACTAGGGGGAATGAGACCATGTTTCTGCCCCCTCCCCATCCCCACCCGCACATCTCCTCTGCTGCTCTCTTTTTTACTATGCACATTTTGTGCTTATTGACACTATCATGGTTCAAGACATCGACAGTTTCTTTTATCCCCACCTGCTGTCCCTGCAGGTTCCATCATGTCCAGAATGTAGCAGGCCTTCAGCCCCCAAAAGCCTTGAAGGACATGTCATTTCCAGACCGAAGGAGCCCTCTCCCCCTTTCAAACCTTCCCTCCACCCCACCTCCCGGGCTCCATGTGTGCCAACACAGAATTTATTAGCTTGTCTGCTATGGGCACAGCAATTCCACATAAAACAAGGAAAAGGAAGAGACACAGAAGAGAGTAATCATGGGTGCCAGCTTCCTGAATTTCTTGGAGTATTCGACCCTCTTTCTGTCCCAGGCCTTGCTGCCCTCTTCACTTCTCCCCTCAATCTCCTACACCTTTACTACCTCTTCCCACCTCTGCTCTAACCCACCCTACCTCTTCCCACCTCCTCTCCTCTTGCGTGCTGCTGAACAGCTGATCACCAGCAGGTGTGAGGCACTGGTGAGAGAGGAGGAGGAGTTGATCGGCAGGATCACCAATGGGTGCTGAGCACCCACTACATTTTTCCTCTATAAAGCCCAGGGATGGGCACCTATGTAAATCAGCTCTTCTGTTTGTTACCTGTCTTGCTCAAATAGAAAATGTCATTAAAATGGAACGAAGTTGAAAGTACATATCAGTAACTTAAGAGGTGAAAACTTTGCTGGAACAACAGGAAGATTCAAAAGCTAGTCCTGTGCAATAATCATTTGCTGATCAGCTGTTTGTCAGCTCAGTGCGCTAGTCTGGACGCTCCCGCGCCGACCTGAAAGCCCTTTATCGACCTCCCCGTTATGCCTCGTAGGATGAGGTTTACCGGGGAGGTCGATAAAGGGCTTTCATGTTGGCAGAGGAGCGTCCAGACTGCCCCGATCTGCCAACAAACAGCTGATCGGCAGAGTGGGGCAGCCATTTAAATTTAAATGTAGCCGCAATTATTTAAATCGCGACTTCATTTCCCTTTGCTGAACAAACAAATCTACATGGCTCCATCAACGGAGCCATGTAGTCTAGACGTACCCTTGGTGTCTTCTGGGTGAATTGCATTTGTAGGAACTAGTCCTGTTTTACAGTGTCCAGAACACACAAACCACCATCAGGTATGGTACTAGCTGTCCCGTTGATAGTGCCATTGGAGTAAGACAGACTATGTCAATTTGTGCAGGCTCCCCACTCTAGTAGATTCACTCCCAACTCTCCTTGGAGAGGTGTACACATCACAGGTCACATTTTAAATGTTTTTTTTCCTCTGTGGAAATCTTAGCACCTTTTGGGTCACAGAAAATGTCACACTGTAATCCCTGAAATCAATAGTAGGAGGGTGTGACCCTAAAAGCACCCCAATGGCAAATGGCAAAGGGAAGGGCTCCTTGGCACATAACAGTGAGAGCTCAGCTGGCCTAACCAGCTTAATATACCTCACACATTGTTGTCATGATGTTTATTTAAAAGGTGTTGTAATACAATATTTGAAAACTAATAATAGAGTGGTCATCAATTATCACTGTGAAATGTTTGTAATAACACTGTGAAATTATGGATACTCTCTGACATTATGTTTTGGAGACTGTCAACAAAGGAGATGAAGGAAGAGATGTTTGCCTTCTCATTTTTCTCCAGACAAATGGGAAGGCAAACATCTCTGGTTCATTGGCAAAACCAAGCCAGGTGTTGCGACCAGAGACAAGGGCAAAGGGCTATTCATCTGCATCGGAGATTGGAGGAAGACCATTTGCATTGCAAAATTACAGGAGACTGAAAAATCAAAATCAAAGTGGTGCAGCAGCAAGGTGAGCCAAGCTGAGCCCCCAGGACAGCTTCCTGACTTTTTGAAGTCCAAGATAAACTTGGAATATAAGGAACTGTTGAAAAACTTTGGGGTATCCATCTCCCAAGGGAAAAAAGACACCAGCACTTAGATTATGGGAGGGCGCAGTTGGATCCTGGAATAGTGCATCATGATAAACTATATTTGGCAAAGCTATGTCTTCCTAGAATTGAGTTTTACATATGAGAAAGTATGGGGGGGCTGCAGGGATGGTTTGTAACCCTTTCATATCTCTTGCATTCTTGTTTGAAATCACTTAAGTCTATGTTCCTAGTTAATTGATTAGGATATGACTACACCAACAGTAGACCCATGTCAGCTAACTCCAGCTAAGGAACTGTTTTACTGTAGTGTAGACATCTGTGGCCATAGTCTCAGCTCTGGGATCCAAGAACCGCAAGGGTCTTAGAGTCTGGGCTCCAGCCCAAGCCTTAACATCTACACAATTACCCTTAGCCCAGGCCTCATCTAACATTCAGAACTTAGCATCCTATAACATTTTTATTGTTAAGTGTCCCCTGTGAAAAACCTGTCCAAAGGCTGGATCCTGTGAAGTGTGGGGCAACCTCAGTTGACAATTAAAATCAAAGGGAATTGAGGGCTCACTCTCCCCTCTCAGCATCAGGCCAAAATATAACAAGCATTTTAAAGGCTGCTTTCTTTGTACCTAAATCCTATTTTGCAGGTCCAACATAGATGTAGCACTTTGAGAACTCTGTCTCTGGTCTGCAAGGAGTATTGATTTCACATTCTGGCTAAATTTAAATTAAGCCATGAGATGGTAAACTCCATACTAATCACAATGACTAATGATTCAGTATATAGTGTAGTTGTAGCCATGGTGGTCACTGGATAATAGAGACTCAAGATGGATGAGGTAGTATGGACCAACTTCTGTTGGTAAAAAAAAGACAAGATTTTGAGCTGCACAGAGCCTGTCTTCAGGTTTGGGAAAGAAACTGAAGCATCACAGCTCAATGCAAGGTAGAAGAGCTTGCTTAGCATAAGTAATTAACACATAGATCACTAAAAGTACAGTGGTCATTTAACACTTCTAGGCTGTGTCTAGACTGCATCCCTTTTCCGTAAAAGGGATGCAAATTAGACACATCGCAATTGCAAATGAAGCAGGGATTTAAATCCCCCCCGCCTCATTTGCATAAACATGGCTGCCGCTTTTTTCCGGCCAGGAGCTTTGCCGGAAAAAAGCAGCAGTCTAGATGGGGATCTTTCGGAAAATAAAGCCTTTTCCAAAAGATCCCTTATTCCTTATCTTAAGAGGAATAAGGGATCTTTCAGAAAAGGCTTTATTTTCTGAAAGATCCCCGTCTAGACTGGCACTTTTTTCCGGCAAAACCCGAGCCGGAAAAAAGCAGCAGCCATGTTTATGCAAATGAAGCAGGGGGGATTTAAATCCCCGCTTCATTTGCAATTGCGATGTGTCTAATTTGCATCCTTTTTACGGAAAAGGGATGCAGTCTAGACACAGCCCTACAGTCATAGGCCAATAGGTGGGAGAAGCGAGTTAGTGACTCAGAGTTTAAATTCAGAACTCTGCTAGGCACTAAAAATTATGGATTGAACATAGACACTGAGTTTATGACTTATTACAACTATCTGTAATCCATTAACACATACCCGTTTTTTGTCCTATGACTGCAGAGGTGTTAATGGGTACCTTGAATGATCTTCTAGAACCTACTAATGCTAAACAGTCTGTTCCATCTGACATTAAGCTCTGACATTTGACCTTACCCAGACCTAAGAAAAATCTCTGTGTAGCTCGAAAGTTCATCTCCCCCACCAACAGTATGTGGTCCAATGAAAGATATTACCTCACCCACCTTGTCTCTCTATTGATTGGGTGGCAATCACAGAACTTAAATATTGATAGTCTTACTTAAAAGCTCTTATTTCATTGTAAGCTTATTTCAGGGATGAGTCTGCTACAGCCATGCATAGCGGAGAGGTGTTTTTTAGTTCATGCAGTAGCAGCTCATGAATTACGTTCCTGAGATTTCAGGTTTTATTCCCACTGTGATGCTGAATTACCTGAAAGCCCCATATGGGCCACCACTCGTAGCACTGACCCACATGGGGCAGCAGCAGCAGGGACCTCTGGAGCTAAATGAATGAGCTGCTATTTCATGAACTAAAAGACATGTCTCTTATCCAAGGCTTTCATTGGCTTCTCAATCTCTGTCTGACTTAATCACCACTATACGGAGACCATGCCACTACAAGCAAGCAGGGGTTACGTCATTATTGGATATTTGACTGTTCTACATGGTACAAACTTACAAGCAATTTGTGTCTAATTATGCATTTGCCTCTCCTACTCTGTTGTTTTCCACACTGCTATCCAGCATGAGCATGAATTGAAATGGTTTAGCTGCACTGGATTGACTTAACTTTCTTTTGTGAAGTGTTCTGGTATCATTGACAAAAATAACTTGGCAATGATTATTAAAGAAAAGTATATTAGTAATGCAAACTATTATTCCTGGAGCATCCATATTTTTTGTCACTTCAGAATAACTAACCTGAGATTCTTTTTGAAAGATACAGTTTTGTGAACACAGTCACAAATGGTTAAAAATGTTGGTGTTTTAACCAAACCCAAGTAGCAAGTAAAGTCTTTTATTTTCTAAAACTTTTCATATGCAAAGGTCTCTGTAAATCTATAGAAAGAGACCCAGTTTGCAATATTCAAATCCAAACTTTCATCTTTCCCACTGTTTGTGTGAGACCTGGTAATTTGGTTTCCTTCATCAGGAAGATATGGGATGGCAAAAAAATATGGATCTGGATTTAGATTTCAATCAGTTCAGGTTCAGTGTTTGGACAAATCATAAATAAAATCACTAGAAAAATTAGAATCCATTTAACATTCTTGTTAAGATTTTCCTAGAACAGATTTTTAGAGTTGAGTGCTCATTTCATCAGTAGCCCAATTTCCTTTCATGAAATAGTTCTGGCTATCAGAGTTTCCCTCTGGAGGGAAACTATTTAAGAAGTAAATTTTGACTGACTGTCCAACAATTAGTGTCTGCTACAAATTCCAAATGTGGTTCCATCCTAGTTCTCTCAAAACCAGGCCTGCCGATTGGTGGAAGAATGGGGCAACTGTCTCATGGGCTGGTGATTCAAAAGGGGCCAAGGCTCCTGGCTGTCACCACCAACACTACATCAGTGGTGGCTGCTGGAGCACCAGGCTCTTCAAATTGCTGCTGGAACACCATGTCATGCACTCTGGTGGCACCGAGGGCTGGCAGGGGGTGGGCTGGGGGGACATTGCATGGTACAGTCCAAACAGCACTGAGGGCCAGCTGCCCTAGCTCCACCCCTTCCACCTGAGGCTCCACTCTTCTGGGAGCACTGAGTTGGCCCTCACATACCTTGCCCAGTGGCCTGGCAATTCTGTTGGCCCAAAAGATTAACACTTAATACTAACGTTGTGGAAAGAAGTTGCAATAAGGATTGCAATGTAAGCTTCCAAAAATGTCAGTGCTGAAAACTAAACTGAAAAGTATTGATTCTATTTCTGCCATTATCCAGACAAAACTCTAAAACATTTTAAAATTCACCTGTGAATAGCAAAGTATTTGAGAGACTTTTGATAGGAACCTGTCACTCCTTTTTGCACAAGTTGCTTGGAAAGTAGTGGAAGATTGATAGAGGATTATTGAAGAGAAAAGATTTTGTTATACCTGAACTCCACATACCTGTCTTTGGATAGTGGCTATTTAAAACAGTTTTTGATAAAGAAAAGTAGCAGCATAAAGATTCAAAATACTATATCTCATTATACTGCTTCCACAGTGTACTGTAGAACACATTTTATTTTCAATAAGCATTAGATTGAGGTATCTAAATCTTAATATGACTAATAGATAATGCAATTAATGAAATGGGTATACAATTTAAAATGTTTGTGTTTGAATTTTATTCTTTAATCTTCATTCCTTATGAAAACAGGTGAGGGAACAAATTATTAGTCAAAAACACAGAGTTCTTTAAAAGATACTGCAATAAAGAAAAATATGACTAGTTATCTAGCATAAAAATAATCATTTTATATTAACAGTAATTTAACTTATGATTCCAAAGCCTATGATAAGAGCCTCCAGGGGAATATGGAAATCTCAATGAGAAAAACAAATTTTTGAAATGAGAGACAGTGTCCATCTGCTATGCACTAGAAATTAATCAGTGAAGGGACTGAATTGGAGGTTAGAAACAGGAACAAATAGTTCAAATAAAGAAAACATTGTGTACCAGATTGTCTACTGTGCCTAGGTCTCTGATGAATTCAGCAAGAAGGAATGTGGCAATGCAAAGGTTCCTGGGTACTCAGGTCCAGTAATCTGCAATCTGTTCTTTCAGTGCCGAAAACTAAACTGAAAAGTATTGATTCTATTTCTGCCATTATCCAGACAAATCTCTAAAACATTTTAAAATTCACCTGTGAATAGCAAAGTATTTGAGAGACTTTTTATAGGAACCTGTCACTCCTTTTCACACAAGGAGTAAAGACCACATGGAGCTATCAACCTGCCAAAAACAGACAAAGCACAGCAGTACTCTAGCAACCTTTCTATACTGCCAACTCCACACCAGCTGAGGAGCCCCCATGTTGGTTTAGCTGAGGAGATCCAGCCAGTTGTGGTCCATTTGTACCACTAGAGCAGTGCAAAAAAGGTGGATTGCTGCCTGAAGGAACCTGGCCCACTGACACAGAAAGGAAGCATAATGTATCATACCAATTAAGATAGTTTATACTGACATTTAAGATTTATTGGCCAAGACAATAATTAACAATATGTCTTCTAACTCAAAATGGAAAGTTTTTTTTTTTTAAACAGTCTGGTACTAGTGTCTTCTTTTAATCCTGGAGCATCTTCACAGATATGGGAAGCAATATAGCATCACCATTCATTTCTCTCCCTGGCTTGTTCCTCCATTAAGATCAGCATGATCATGTCCCTGAATACACTATTCTGCCATCTAGTCAGCAGTCAACCTCTAGGTCAGACTGATGTTGTTTGTGGGTTTTATTATTTTCTTTGGCATCCTAGCATTGTTTATTTTCTGTATTGTCCCCATCAATTATAGCCAATCCCGAACCTTTATTCACATCCTGCTCTCATTCCAATTTCTTCATTTTTCTTAAAGTCATTCCACTTTATCTTTTGAAGAACTCTCATCTCTACTTCCTCCAGTCTTCTGATGTCTCTTTCACTTAATGCAGCTGCTTCCATTATCTAGAGTAATACCATTATTACACTGTTTTGATATATTTTCACTTGGATACCAACATAATGTTTTTATCAGTCCATCATTTCATCAGTTTCTGTGCAGCATTTGTAGCTAAGGCACATTACCTTTTAACTGAATCCTTGATGGAACCATCAGCACTGATGAAGTTTCTTAGGTACACATATGATTGTACTTGTTCTATAGTACCACTGCAGCTGCATTTCAACACTTTATACATTGTCCCTTTTCCAAGATGCAACCTTGTTTTCTTCTTTGAATTTAAGTCCAAATTGATATCCCCAATTTTCCATGAAGAGTGAATAGTATCTTGATTAATTCAAACATGTCTGCTAGTTGTACAACATCATCTGCATGAGATAAGGCACCTAATTGTAGATCATCCATTGTCATGCCCTGCAACTCATGAAATATCCAGTTTAAAAATGTGATGAAAAGCAACAGTGATTCCAGGTACCCTTGTCTTACATCATACTTTGCTTTGAGTTGCTTAAGTTTTCCCCCATTCTTACAGCACTGCTGAAATCTTAGAATATAGCCTTTATAATCAAGTAGTTGAACTATTAAAAATCTTGATTCAATTTTGGGTCAATATTTTCTAATTCTTTGTTCAGTTCTGGTTCAGATGCTAACTTATAATGACCATTCGGTAACCAGTTCAACCTTTTTGAACCAGTTGAAACTACTTCAGACACATTTTCTGCAGATTACAATGCTACTCCCTCGTGCTTACATTGTAACTCCTGGCAATAGAAAACAATAATAAGTATTTCTTTCTCTATTGAAAAAATATTTAGACACCCCAGTACATCTTTTAAAACTCTCTCACTCATATTTGATTAGGAGATGACAAAATCGATTGCAGCCCAGAAAATGCCCTTTGTACACTGACTTGTGTAGCAAGAACAGAAAACAATCATTTTAGTTCATTTCCCATTAATTTTTGTTGCTCCTGGCAATGAAGATTACTTTCACTTTCATTGGAATGATGGTGATCAATAAAAGAATCACAAGAAGGGCCTAATATGCTTTTTGGCCTTGCTTTGTCCAGAATTTTCCTCTTGTACCTTGGACTTCTCACACGCTTTGAGGAGGAGCTCAGGGTCATCACCTCATAACTACAATGACCTTATCTGGAATTCCATGTGATTTTGTTAATTTCCATAATACTTCCCTCCAAATTGAATCAAAAGCCTTGATGAGAACAGCACAAATTAGTGCATAGGAATTGGGTAATATATTTTTTAGTAGCTTGTGAACCCTTTAGTGAACCTCATTGTCTTCTGTGTTCCCGAAGCCACAAGAATCCTGCCAGAGCAACAGTCTGCATGCATAACAAGGCCATGTATGTTGTGCATAGTAAGTGAACACTGTTATTCAGACCCTACTGTTTGGTTCCTTCATTTTACCTTTGTTGTAACCAACAATTAGTAATTTGTGAATCTCAGAAAATATTCAGGCATTTGATTTAGATAAGTAACCAAAGTCTGCAGATTTATGCCAATTTATCATCCTCTGGCATATAAACCCCATGAGAACGTAACGAAGTATGAGCTCTCTGATGAGTATTTCTCATGATAGCAGCATTAGCTTCTCTCAAAGTATTTCAGAACAGTTGTTGCTGGTGAATATCAAGATGGCAGAGACAAGCAAAGAGGTTTTTTCCAACACAAAAATAGTCTCCTGAAGTTTTTGAAACACAGGATGGTAATCAAAGCTGTGTAATCAGATGAAGTCACACAGGGATGAGGCATAGAGAGAGAAGAGAAAAGGACAAAAACAAACAGAGACCAGGAAGGAGGAGTAGCTGCCAAATGCAAACTGAGTTTCATCCAATATGCAAAACAAATTGAACCTGTATTCTTTCTGCCTTTTACAAGAGTCTGTAATTGCAATTTAGCTGACAGTTTTGTTGATGATGTGGGAGGCAAAGGAAAACCCAGTTCACTTTTCTTTAGCTATACTGGCTCTGCGGTGTTAACAGAAGTAACTATTTGTTTTTGTCGATGTAAATATGACTCACTGAAGCTCAGTGAGCAGATATGCAGAGTACATACCATTTCCAAACATAACCAACACTCTTAAAAAGACTTTTTGGTGGTTATATAAAATGATATTATGAGACCGTGTTAAGATTTGAAGGTATGCATCTCTTATCTAAGAAATCAAAACCAAATAGTATCCCAAGTCATTCTATCCTTTTAAAATCAGTCATAATAATAGCTAGCAGCAAAGATTTCCAACAGCAGACAAAGGGATATTACATGGGAAGGGCACTGAGTTACAACAGGGCTGTGTCTACATTGGCATCCCTTTCCGGAAAAGGGATGCTAATTAGACACATAGCAATTGCAAATCCGCGGGGGATTTAAATATCCCCGCGGCATTTGCATTTACATGGCTGCCGCTTTTTTCCGGCTTGGGGATAAGCCGGAGAAAAGGGCAAGTCTAGACGTGATTCTCTGGAAAAAAAGCCCTTTTCCGGAGGATCTCTTATTCCTACTTTCAAGGGCTTATTTTCCGGAGAATCACATCTAGACTGGCGCTTTTCTCCGGCTTATCCCCAAGCCGGAAAAAAGCGGCAGCCATGTAAATGCAAATGCCGCAGGGGATATTTAAATCCCCCGCGGATTTGCAATTGCGATGTGTCTCATTAGCATCCCTTTTCCGGAAAGGGATGCCAATGTAGACACAACCCAGGTGTTTAGTTGGTGGGTCTTGCTCACATGCTTAGAGTCTAGCTGCTCACTGTATTTGGGGGTCAGGAAGGAATTTTTCCCCAAGTCAGATTGACAGACAGCCTGGGAATGTTTTGATTTCCTCTGCAGCTCACAGGTCTTTTGCAGGTTTAAGCTAACATGGGAGAGCTTTCAGACCCCTTCAAATGAAAGTGTCTTTAAAGTCTATATGCATTACCATGCAACTTTCTCCAAAAGTTATCATTAAATATTAATAAACGTTGTTGCACATAACCCATCTAAGCAGATAATGAAATACTCTGCAATGATATTGTGATAAACTATAGATTCATAGACTTTAAAGCTGTATGGGACTATCATGAATATCTAGTTTACCCTCCTCAATGCTGTAGCCACAGAACCTCACCCAACAACTCTTGTAACGGACCCCTAACTTCAGTTTGAGTTATTGAAATCCTCAATCATAGTTTAAAGACTTCAAGTTATAAAGAATTTACCATTTACCATGTAAATATAAATGGTAAATTCTTTATAACTTGAAGTCTTTAAACTATGATTGAGGATTTCAATAACTCAAACTGAAGTTAGGGGTCCGTTACAAGAGTTGTTGGGTGAGGTTCTGTGGCTACAGCATTGAGGAGGGTAAACTAGATATTCATGATAGTCCCATACAGCTTTAAAGTCTATGAATCTATAGTTTATCACAATATCATTGCAGAGTATTTCATTATCTGCTTAGATGGGTTATGTGCAACAACGTTTATTAATATTTAATGATAACTTTTGGAGACAGTTGCATGGTAATGCATATAGACTTTAAAGACACTTTCATTTGAAGGGGTCTGAAAGCTCTCCCATGTTAGTTACCAGTGATTCATATGCCCTTTGCTGATGTATGGATCTTTGTTGAAGCAAGAATCTTACAATACAATGTACTAAGATAACTGAAACAAAAATGCTTACAAATAATAGTGACATTACACTCCACATTCTTTATGGAAATATGCTTATGATATGGATATAACATAACTGAGATGTACTTTATTAAGATGGATCATGTAAGATAGCATTGGAAAGGTTATGATTTACTGAATGTGACTATTCCATTTGTATGCCTATATCATTTCTGTATTTGAAGCCAGAAGTACTGAACTTGTATCTGTATTTTAAATGTGCTATTTTAAGTGTTATTTACAACTATAGCTACAGATACAACAATGAAAAATCCAGACAGGGATGACGGCCCATTAGTTAAGAGAATGGATAGTTAAAGAGCCTAGTCTTTCTATGGGTACTCCAGTCAGCCAGCTAGCAATGGCTGCCACAGCCCTGCAGAGATTCAGGTCCAAGTCACCAGGTACTGCCCTCCTCTTCCTTCACTTTTTGAATGCCAGTGTTTTTCCACTAGAACACAAAGGACTACATAAGGCAGGAAAAGAGAAGACTGAGGGGGGACTGGATAGCAGTTTTCAAGTATCTAAAAAGGTGTTACAGGGAGAAGGAGGGAAAATCGTTCTCCTTGGCCTCTGATAAGACTAGAAGTAATGGTCTTAAACTGCAGCAAAGGAGGTTTCAGTTGGACATTAGGAAAAACTTCCTATCAGGGTGGTTAAACACTGGAATAAATTGCCTAGGGAGGTTGTGGAATCTCCATTACTAGAGATATTTAAGAGCAGGTTAGACAGACATCTATCAGAGATGATCTAGATGGTTCTAGGTCCTGCTGTGAGGGAAGGGGACTGGACACGATGACCTCTTGAGGTCCCTTCCAGTTTTTTTAGGATTCTATGAAGACAAAGGGCTATATAAGGCAGGAGAGTGACAATCATGGTTCCCATCTGCCTTCCCACCAAAAGAGATCCTGAAAAACACCTGAAGATAGAACTGATACGGGAAGGGGGGAGAGTTGAGCCTAATCTGGAAGGATCTGTAGTTTGTGAGTGATAAAGCCTGAGGCCTGAAGCTGCAGGCTAGTGCAGCTGCCTTTCAAGACTCTCTGTAATCTGTCTGTGACAACACTTAGATAGAGAAATTACTATTTGTAGCCAGTTTCATTAGTGAATCAAGCTAGTTTGCATGTTTTTTTATTTGATTAGTAATTTGCTCTGTTTTCTTTGCTATCTCTTATATTCATTTAAAATTCACCTTTTGTGATTAATAAACTTATTTCTTCTTTGTGGCATTACACAGTTTGTATAATTCATACCCTGGGGAGGGGCAAGGGGATGTGCCTGTCTTCATCCACCTTGAAGGAATGGGTGAATTTCATATAACTTGCAGTCTGAAATCAATGGGAGGTGATGTTAAGTCCTTTAAACTGAGTCTTCCCACAGCTGATCTCAGCATCTGCCTTTCTACAGCAGGGTGTGACCCTGCTTGTGTGTGTACTGAAGGAGGCTTAACAGCCTGGCTCAGAGAGTTAAAGAGTCCCCTTGCTGGCAGAACAAGCAGGCTCAATAGTATCTCAGCACATCAAGCCGTACCTTGAAAGGGGGCATTCTGTCACACATCTATCAAAAATCCAGAAGTTGTAATTGTGATAAGCATCACTTATATAACATGGCTACGTCTAGACTGGCATGATTTTCCGGAAATGCTTTTAAAGGAAAAGTTTTCCGTTAAAAGCATTTTCGGAACAGAGCATCTAGATTGGCATGGACACTTTTCCACAAAAGCACTTTTTGTGGAAAAGCGTCCATGCCAAACTAGACGCGCTTTTCCGCAAAAAAGCCCCGATCGCCATTTTCACGATCAGGGCTTTTTTGCGGAAAACAAATCTGGGCTGTCTACACTGGCCCTTTTACGCAAAAGTTTTGCCCGAACAGGAGCAGCATAGTATTTCCGTAAGAACACTGACAATCTTACATGATTGTCAGTGCTTTTGCGGAAATTCAAGCGGCCAGTGTAGACAGCTGGCAAGTTTGTCCAGAAAAGTGGCTGATTTTCCAGAAAAACTGGCCAGTCTAGACACAGCCCATTTGAAAAACTGACTACCAAAAATTCTGCTTGTCATTTGGATAAATTAACCTTTATATATCATGTCTTATTGGATTTTGTTATCTGTATATAGGGCTGGACTGAGCCTTTACACATAGTGTTTGAAGCTTTGACAGGCATTAAGTTTCAAAAATATCTCTCTGGTTGCCTCTCTTATTCATGTTGAGAGTTGGAGAGATGTGAACAGAACAGGAAGTCATATTAATTTGCTGCTGACTTGTGTCAGCCACACCCAGTTGCAATACTTAAACTGGCTCAGCTGTAGTGTCCATCTGATGTGGGTGGGATGAGGGGATGAAATAAGGAAGATTTTAGACAGTGCTTGATTACACCACAAGTAAACACAATTTTCCAGTGTAAAACTCCCTCTAAGCTGAGTGTGAAGTGGTGTTTCAAAGCTATGTGAGACAGATGTTTTTCTTGCCACTTGGAGTAGGTTGATCCAAAGTATATGAGAAAGTAAGATTGATCAGATCGTGGTAGGAGACTATACACAAAAAGTAGAGATGAGATGGCATAGGATGGGAAGGAATTTGGGGACCAATCTTACATTTTTGTTTTGAGAGTTAAAAGGTTTTACTTTGTCAGGATAGAACATTATGCCAAAAGATGTCAAGATGGCCAGGATTTCCAAGCATTAGAGTTAGAAACCAGATTATTATGATGAGTAATTTTCTGCTAATTCAAGTCCTAAAACATCTAGCAGTTGTTAGAACACAAACAGCACAAATGGAAAGAATGGCAACATAATGGGCTACATAACTTTTTCCAGGTAAATTTGTTTATGGATTATACTCAGAGTCCAAGAATAACTCCTGACCCCAATTTTTCTTTAGTCTTTCTCCTTGGTTGATTCTGAATGAGTTCCAGGGAATGTAAAATAGGCAGTTAATGAGAATGCTAAAGCTATTACTCATCAAGATGAGTACAAATATAACCATGTAAGAAGAGAGTTGCAGAAAAATGTGTTGCCTGTCCACATAAGAGAGGGATCTGGGATGAAATCTAGACACTATCTAGAAATGGCTGAAACTCAGAATTTCCATTCCACAAGAAATTTTAACTTCTGATTTTTTTTTTATTCCAAATTGGAACAAAAGAAAAATTTGAAAAAATCCTGTTTAATCAAAACATTTTGCTTTAATTAAATAAAGTACATTTTTATATGTATTTTTCATTTTGATTTTGACATTTTAAAGTTTATTTATATAATATTTGTATATTATTGTTTATTTTACATTTTTCAAAATTAGGGTTTAGAAATCATTTTAGAGTCTAATAAAAATAATATAAATAAAATACACAAACATAATAATAAAAAAAATAAATTTTAAAATTGTCAATTCTAAATGAAAAATTGAAACACTTTTTTTCTAATAAAGTCCATTTCACTTCAATGTTATTGAAATGCTTTTATTTGCATTTAATTTTCTGAAACAAGATTTCATTAAAAGTAACACATTCCCTCCAAAAAATTGGGGGAATCAACATTTTTCTGAGAGAAAACATTCAGTCAGGACATTTTCAAAAAGTTTCAATGCTATGGAAGTCAGTCCAAACGTTGTCATTGACTTCAATAGGAACATGAAGTCAATCCCAGATTTTAAAATATTGCAACACAGAATACCCTATTTTGATGTTATTTATTGTAATAATGGCATGATGAATCTGCATCTTAATGAAGGGTACCTTCCTTCCTTTTTGAGGAGGAACAGTATTAATTATCATAACCTACTGTGCACATGGCATGGAGGTTCATTGCTTTCTTTCTCAGTACAGCTCTTCCCAGAGTTTTCCTACAAACTTTACCTTACCAAAAGATGCCCTTCACTCTTTTTAGCATCCCTTTTCCCAAACAAAAAGTCAAGTCCTGTGAGCTCTCCCAATCAGGCCCAATAAGAGAAACTTGGGGGCTCCATGCTTCATATCTGCTGGAGCCAAACCCTGTGCCATTTCACCCCAGCTACAGACATTTTGGTGTAGGAGGCGCTGAGTTCGGTGCCCTGGTACAATTGTCATCCCTTTCCCACTTTCCTCAGTCCTGCTCCTATCATCCATTCTTTTAAACAGGAATTGAACAGTGCTGTTTCACAGGATTGCATTAACAAGTGCTTATATTAGTGCATAAATAGTATCACTTCAGAGATGATCTTAGGCTATACCAAGCAATTTTTACAATAGATCTTGAACATTGGCACTATATATTTAAACTTTTCTTACTTTTCTTATTTCTTTACCTTGTTTATATGTACAAAGCAAAGCTCCTTCAAATTTTGTTCCAGCCCTGCAATCCAGCCCTTCATTCTAGCTGAACTAAATCAAATTCAGACTTCTTGATGCTCCTTTGTTCATAATGATTTTCTGCCGTTGTACTTACTACAATGAAATGATGCCTTCTAAGAGCTGCTCTCTATCCATTTGATCATTTTTCTTTCTTCTCCTTCAGTGTATGATTGCTAGCTTCATTTTCCTCACCTCTTTCCTATTTACCCATGGAGTGAGTTGCAGTTAACAAGGCCTGGTTCAGGAAGGCATTTTATCATATGCTTAGCTTTAAACACATGATGATCACTTAATATTTTGTTGAATGGGGGTGAAATAATATAGGTCCATTACACCATTCTTCTGGGTGTATATGCCAATAGTGCCAAACTGTAAGTAAAGAGGACTCACAAAGTAATTTTCTTACCTCCCCCCTGCCAATACTGAAGACAGCACCCATACAAAAAAAGAGAGCCAAATGCTCTCTCTGCATATGTCAATCTCAGGGACCTATGATATAAAAGCAATTAAGGGCTTTATTCATGTTAGGTAACACCTTAATCTTCAAATAATCCCTTATCTACAATAGCACTATTCAAGAAGTAAACTAGTGTTCACTATGAATAAAGATATCAGAATCTGGTCCTAATTCAAAGATTAATAAAAATAAAATTAATAAAAATTGTGGGTCAAATGTTGACTTTAAGTACAGTCAAGAAAAACTGGTATATAAATTACACCACTCCGGGTATGTCTACACTACCCTCCTAGTTCGAACTAGGAGGGTAATGTAGGCATACCGCACTTGCAAATGAAGCCCGGGATTTGAATTTCCCGGGCTTCATTTGCATAAGTGGGGCTCCGCCATTTTTAAATCCCCACTCATTCGAACCCTGTGCCACACGGCTACACACGGCACGAACTAGGTAGTTCGAACTAGGCTTCCTAGTTCGAACTACCGTTACTCCTCATTCCACGAGGAGTAACGGTAGTTCGAACTAGGAAGCCTAGTTTGAACTACCTAGTTCGTGCCGCGTGTAGTCGCGCGGCACAGGGTTCGAACGAGCGGGGATTTAAAAATGGCAGAGCCCCGCTTATGCAAATGAAGCCCGGGAAATTCAAATCCCAGGCTTCATTTGCAAGTGCGGTATGCCTACATTACCCCGCTAGTTCAAACTAGCGGGGTAGTGTAGACATACCCTCCCAGATGTAATCAATGAGTGTAAGAAAAGGAGGGGCACTTGAGATGAGAGCTGAGGAAGCATTGTGCTAAGTCAGCCATGTAGATACCCATAGTGGTGTCACTGACTTGAAGGTCTAATCATTCCCAAATCTGAAATGGTTGTGGATGAGGACAAAGTCACAAAGTTCAGCTGTCATTAGAAATGTGAAGTGTGCTTTGTTCCTGTGCTTCTTCAGCTAGTTTTTTGAGGATCTGGTATAGGTTTCTTTTGGTATTGCTCAGTGGGATCAGAGGATAGTGGCCTGTAAAATGTGTGTTGGAAAGTTGTCCGGCAGCCTCCCATTCATAATCTGACCAATTCATGATTACTACAGTGCCTGTTTGATTATAATGTCAGAGTTGTTTCTGAGGCCATAGATGGTGTTGCATTCCGCATGACTAAGGTTATGGAGTAAATACACGGCCATACTGGGTCAGACCAAAGGTCCATCTAGCCCAGTATCCTGTCTACCGACAGTGGCCAGCACCAGGTGCCCCAGAGAGGGTGGACCAAAGACAATGATCAAGCATATCGGTGGAAGCACTTTGTATAGACATTCAGTCTGTTGTTTCAACTATCAGGAGGAATCTGCGCAGAACCTTGTAGTATAGGTAGGATAGTTTCTGTAGGTTACTGCACAGTTCAGTGGCATAGTGGAAATACTTCCTGAATAAGAGTAGGCTTCCTGGTCACTGCAGAACTGTATCATGTGTGAGGGGGTGGTGGGACAGAAAGAGAGTCCCCAAGAGAGGACAGACTCTTCTGCTACGCTAAATCTGTAGCTGGATAGATTAACAACAGCTAGCTCATTACAAAAAGTAATTTCCTCCTTAAGGTATTCTCACCTTCCTCTCAACTGTTGGAAGTAGGCCCACATGCTCTCTTTCCTCCCCCTCAATTGAATTAATCTCATTAGCACTGACCTTCCACATAGTAATGTAACACTTCCATTTTTGCATGTGTATCCCTGCCATACTGAAGTTTCCATTTCATGCATCTGACAAAGTAGCTGCAGCCCACAAAAGGTTATGCCCTAATAAATTTATTAGTCTCTTAGGCTACATCTACACAGCGGAGCTATTTCGAGATACCGCCGGAATCCCAAAATAGCTATTCCGTGTCTTAAGAGCATGCCCGTTGAATCGAAATATAATGGGCTCACTATTCCAAAGTCCCTGTAAACCTCATTGCACGAGGGTTAAGGGATGTTTTGGAACAGCGCCTTACTTTGAAGTTTAGTACTGTCTACACAGCACCAAATTTCAAAATTTCAAAATAAGATCAAAATAAGCTATCCAATTTGCCTAACACAAATTGCATAGCTTATTTCAAGACAAAGGTGCTATGTAGATGCACCCTAAGATGCCACAGGACTCCTCATTGTTTTTGTTGAAAGACTAACCTGGCTACCTTTCCGAAACATGTGTGAATGGGGATTTAGGTGAGGGGTGTCTGTGTTCTCCCTGTGAACCCTACAGTCTTAAAGATAAGAGGATAAATAAAAAGAATCTAGCTACACAGTATTTCTTCTTAACAGGGACTCAGTCAACTTGATGTTAATTTATACTGCATAGTTCTGATTGCCGTTGAACTTACTTGAATAGGAGTACATTTACCAGATGTCCCATACTCAGCCTAGGGAAATCTGGTCACCATAGTTAGTACAGTTAGGAAAGATTTCAGTAGCTGTGCAGACTGAGCTATCCTTTTACCTCAGCAACAGACATTCCATATTAGAGCTAGGGCATGTTGGCAAATATATCTTTGCTCTGTGTTAGATTAGATTGCCTTGTGTTAGATTTCTGGACATATTCCATGCATAGGCACCAGCTCTGTGGTGCTCTGGGGCTTACGCACAAACAGAAAACAATAGGGGGGTGCTCAGCACCTGTCAGCTAGAACTTGACTGTGGAATATCAAGAGTTCTGTGCTAACAACTTCTGCCCTTGCTGCAGGGAATTTGTTTCTAAACAGGTGATTAAGGTAAAGAAACAGGTGATTGAGGCTGGGTGATTAAGATAACAAAAGGCTTGTCATTAAATTAAATTCAATTAAATTCAATTAAATTCAATTCAATTAAATTAAAGATCACTAGATGATCCTGAAAGCATTGCTAGACACTCCAGTTGAAAGACAGTAAACAAAGGGTAGGAATAAATGATCCATTTCCAGAATGGAGATAAGTAAATAGTGGTGTCTCTTAGGGACTTGTACTGGGCCCAGAGCTGTTCAACAAATTAATAAATGATCTGCAAAAAGGGATAAACTATGAGGAGTAAAAATTTGCAGATGATACAAAATTACCCAAGGTAGTTAAATCCAATGCAGACTGCAAAGAGTTACAAAGTGATCTCACAAAACTGGGTGACATGGGAACAAACTGGCAGATGAAATTCAGTATTAAAGGCCAAGTAATGCAAATAGCAATATACAATCCTAACCATGCATACAAAATGATGAGGCCTAAATTAACTGTTACTCATCAAGAAAGTGATTCTGGAGTCATTTGC
The DNA here is from genome assembly GCF_049634645.1 of Pelodiscus sinensis. Taxonomy (NCBI): domain Eukaryota; kingdom Metazoa; phylum Chordata; order Testudines; family Trionychidae; genus Pelodiscus; species Pelodiscus sinensis. The sequence continues at coordinate 45,725,909 of NC_134714.1, read as the reverse complement.
TATATTCTAGAAACACTGCTTCCAGTATACTATAAATTTATAATAATCCTTCTCACTGGCTATGTCTAGACTGGCCCCTATTCCGAAATAGCCATGCTAATTTCCAACTTTGGAATAGGGAAATCCGCGGGGGATTTAAATATCCCCCGCGGGATTTAAATAAACATGTCCGCCGCTTTTTTCCGGCTTGGGGAAAAGCCGGAAAAAAGCGTCTAGACTGGCGCGATCCTCCGGAATAAAGCCCTTTTCCGGAGGATTTCTTATTCTTTCAGGTAGGAATAAGAGATCCTCCGGCAAAGGGCTTTATTCCAGAGGATCGCGCCAGTCTAGATGCTTTTTTCCGGCTTTTCCCCAAGCCGGAAAAAAAGCGGCGGCCATGTTTATTTAAATCCCGCGGGGGATATTTAAATCCCCCGTGGATTTCCCTATTCCAAAGTTGGAAATTAGCATGGCTATTTCGGAATAGGGGCCAGTCTAGATGTAGCCATCGTGTCTGTAGCATCCTAAATGGCAGTCTGCTCATTCTGCAGCTTCAGAGGACTTAAAAATGATCTCCAGTCACATCAGTGAGACAGATGCAACCGAATAATGTAGCTGTCCTTAATATTCATCACGACTAATAAGATTGCTGACAGTTTCATCCAGAACGCAATAGTGAGACGTAATGTCTATAAACTGGGATATCAATGAAGACAGCTTGTAGGTGATTGCAATTATTTTAATGTACTGTAATTCATGATAATGACTTTATGTAATTTATAACCATTTAATCATTATTAAAATTCTAAAGATATCAATGATAGACACTTTCAGTAAGTAAAATATGAAAGATGTATATAAATACACTGAAAATAGCCTCCCCCAAAACTGGAAGAACATCCCCTGATACAAAATGAACAGAAGAATCTAAATGATGTGAATCTTGAAGTCTGTTGGGAAAGGAATCTCTAACACTACAATGTGCTAACCCCCCCTACAATTTGATTTGATGCTTCTCTATTGGCATTCCGTCCCTTCAGACAGAGAATACAGATTGTGGATGCTTGTCCAGTTCATAGAGAAACATGCCAAGTAGAGCTACTGCTACCTAGTCCTGTCCTGCCCCCTTACACCATCAAGACCTGCTTCTTGGAAAGCCAGTAGAACTCAGACTGTATGAAGCTGGTACAAGTATTCTTCTGTGAACAGACCATGCTATTCTGGCTTCACTCTCTTCCCTTCCACTGCTTCAGAAGAGAAGAGCATAGGATCTGAAGGACTCATCCAAACAAAAGTCTTGTAATTATGAAAATGAGGATTTCGCTATGCTGTATTTTCTTAAATCTTAATGAATGGAGAATCTGTATTAGCATACACAGAAAACAGCAAATTACAGTCCATGCTGCATTCCCCTTAGAGGCTTCATTTTAAAGCAAACTATAAACCAAGGACTTGAGGATAACAATTTCACTTGAGCTTATAGACTGTAAGACGTTAGACTCCTGAGGTGTTCTTTCAATTGATTTTACCACTGTTTAAATAGGATTTGCTATTTTGAATAAAATTTGAATTCAAAATAAGAGACCACTCATTTCTGATTTAACAAAATAAGAGTTATCTTTACAAATGAAAAAAAAAACCTCTTAAATAGTGAACTGAAACAAAAATATTCAAATTAACATTCAGTATGATTTATAAGGAAAGAGAACTCCAACACCTCAGTGCACTAAACTCCTCCCCCTCCCTTTTGCCTACATTTCTGTTTGTGACAGAGAAAACAAGCGTATGGAATTTCCCATAGAAGAGCATCTTCTGACAGTACCCACGTTATCCAAAGCAGCATTGGAAAGCTCCAAGATTCTACTCTGGATGGCTATGTCTATACTGCCGTCTTCTCTCTCTCTAATTTTACTGCCAGTCTGAACAAATGCCCACAAATAAAGCAGCATAGAGTGAAAAAATTAGACTTCCACAAGGATTTACAGTACAAATACACTACAAAAAGCTAAAGATCAAGATACATTTACAGGCTGTTCTCTCTCTACAACTAATTGCAAGTTAACATTTTTAATTCAAATCCCTCTAGGATCTATAAATGTAGGTGCTTATTTGCCCCTTGATGTTGTACTGTCTGACTGCTCTTTTCTTTACAAGGCAGATTAACTCTTTCCCTGTTATTAATTTTGTATGGTGGCTGCCCACATGAGGCTATTGCCTAATTCCAGGCTTTTATCAATGAAACATCAACTCTTTTTCACCTTTTCAAAATCCATCTCTATCCATATAAAAGAGCAAAGATAACTAGAGCTCAGCAATTTTTTTCATCCAAATCCATTTTTGGGAGAAGAAAAAAGGCAGATTTGGATCGATCAAAATAATTTGTGAATTCACCAAAAATTCACATTGATTTAGTTGAAAAAAGCTTTTGAAAATTTGAAGAAATTCATTTTTTTTACATTTCAAATATGAAATGTGGGGTTTTTTATTCAAAATTACTTTCAAAATTTCTTTCAATTTTATTTATTTTTTTAGAAAAAATGAAAATGTGAAAAAAGCTCAAAACCAAAATGAAATGTTTTGTGTCATGTTGAACAAAATATTTCATTTGATTCGCAATATTTTTTAAACTTTTTGGAACATGGGTACCCTGCGTAGTGAAAGAAAAATTACAATATGTGATAGGAATAATTGTGGTAGTGTGTCTGTTTGTACTCCCAGATATTACGTTACATTAACCATGCCTGACCAAAATAAGCTAATTTATGGTGTTGATTTATCCCACAACTATCAACTCTTTAGCGTATACAAATTTTACAGGGTTTTTTTTAGCAGAATATGATTTTAAGCCATTTGAACCACCGTTTAGTCTAGTGAGTCCTTTATTCAGTTTTATGATCTAATCTACAGTGTTCTCTGTTGGGGGCAAATTGAATTTAGATGATAAAAATGCAACTCGAGCTGCATCCGTCCTCTAAGAAGAAAAAGGATTTTTGGCAAATAAGTGTCAAGGATGTTTACTTATATTGACATATATTCCTCAGGAGAAAATAAATTTCAAACTCACATCTCTCCAAGGTAGATTTCCCTAGATATATAACCTACTAAATAAGCGAGTCAGAAAACTTTAAAATTCAGGTGCCCTTCTTCAAAATGTAATGTCACTCTGAACTGATGTTCAGATCAATATCAAACCTAAGTAATAATCTTTTTATAGCAGTACACTTAGGGAATAGGATAAAATTATCATAAGCACAGCCATGCATGACCACAACTTTTATTGAATTTCTTACTTGAACTTATTTAATCATAAATATTTTCTCTCCATCCAGCAGTAGAATTTGTCCAGTGGCTCTAATAGATAAACAAAGACTCCAACTGCCCTCTTCCCCACTCCAATGGAGCGAACCATCCCAGCCTACCTCTTCCCTATGATCCAGGTCCTGCTCCCACTGAAATGAATGGCAAAACTCTCACTCTGCTAAGTGTCACAGGTGCAAAGGAGAGACTTTGGGATCCAAGACTGCAGACCTACACTTTGCGAGCTGCTATTGTGTCTAGCTGTAGCAGGAGTCTTCAGGGACAGAACATGGGTGGCCCCTTAGAACATTTACATTATACATAGAAGATTCAAAGTCATGCAACCTTTTCCAGACCAATTGCTTGTCTCTGCCCCCAAGCCCGTATATGAATAATCTGGGGGCTCTCCCAAGTTAGGAAACACTGCATTTCTGGAGGTTGAGGGGAAGGTGATAACTGCTACTGCACTTGCCAGTCAGCTCATTTCCTAACTTCCAAACCAAGGAGCCAGCTAAAGCCCAATGCATAGTAGGAAACCAACACTGTTGAAACATATCTGAATCACCCACAAAGAATTACACACTGGTGCCATTGCCATTCAGGAAAGCAAAACGAGGCCAAAAAAAGGATGGATAGAGACACTTTTTTCCTGATCAAAAGCGGGGAAGTTCTCTTTGCTTTGGCAGGTGAAATTCTTTCATCCTCTCTCACAAGCCATGAGTTAAGGTGACAAAGGAATAAGCAGGGTTCAAACATGCCATCATGCCTGTTCAAGTCCTGGTGATCAGTGAAAGCTATTAGGGGCACAACTCAGTCCTCTCCCACAGTGAGCTATGATTTCCCACAATATGAAATCAACCCATGCTACCCTCTCCACAGACCATGCAGAAACTCAGCTGCAGAGAGACAGCCAATCAGGGAGCTGAGCTCTGTAGTGCATCCTGGATATTGACACCTTGTCCAAAACTCACCCCATCCTTCAGCTAACCTAGGCCTCACTTCATGTTGGCTCTCAGTGACTGCAGAGTACGGAGAATGATTTTACTCAAAATATATGTAAATGTTATGTAAATGTGATCTGTCTACTCTTAGAATGCACTGTGCTTTTAGATTAGTGTATTACATTACTCTGTCTCTTGTAAGATTATTATAACTCCAACTATCTTTACTTATAATAAACTATCTAATGTTCATTCCACCCCAAATGCTTGCCTTCCAAAGCTCAGGTGGGCAGACTATATGTATTTCATTTTTTAAATCAACTTCCTCTTTGACTTCAGAAATATTTGTTTTACCTTTCAAATTTCAGTAAACTATGAGTGTATTAGTAAAATCAAATAAGAAAGATAAACAAAATAGAAAAAAAAACCCTGAGGCTGGGTTTTTTTTAGTGTTTCTTAAAAATTCTAGATCCTCAATTTTTTGCGTATCTCAAATATTTGTTCACATTTGCACATATTTGAATATTTGTAGTGCCTCGCAAAGCGCTGTGGAGTGGCGTCAAACAGCTCAATAGTCCAGTTAGACTCCACAGTTGGAATTCTCACATGGGACCTCTACATTACTCTCAGAGTTTCTGTGCAGGAGGTCCATGGTAATCAGCCCTTCACAGGGACTTGAATCTGAGACTTTGTCCTATGCTCAGACCTGTGAAGATTATGTCACCATAGGCTCAACTGACTGACTCCTGATGATTTGCCTAGTTGTCCTTTTTTGAGGGGTAGAGAAGGCAATGAGGTTAAATGGAGGTTGTCCCAGGTCAATAATTCAGAAACCCTGATTACTGCAGACAAATTTCAGGCAGATTGTCTTTCAAAAAAAAGCACTGATCAGTCAGTCCTGTTACTGCACATTTAGAAATACTTTATTGGAGAAGATTGGGATTTAACATGATCCAGCAAAACATGATAAGAATTCACATCTAGCCTCGCAGAAGCCTTCCTGACAATTTTATGTAGTATATGAATTCCAGAACAGAAAGTCCCAATTCTGAGGCTAGAAAAATCTGATTGTAAGACTGAATCTTTGTTCATTTAAGGTGCATCTACACTGCACCCATAGGTCAAAATAAGACACTCAATTTGAGCTACACAAATTGCATATCTTATTTTGGTCTAATTTTGAAATGAAGCACTATTCCAAAATGTTCCTTAACCCTTGTGAAATGAGGCTTACAGGGATGCCAGAATAGCATGCCCGTTATTTTAAAATCTATGGGTGTGTTTAAAGACTCAGAATAGCTATTTTGGGATACTTCCAGTATCCCAGAATAGTGCCACTGTGTAGCTGTAGCCTTAGAGAGTTACTGTTTTTTAAGAAAAATAAGTTAATTGTTCTAACATGTTTACAAATGTCTTATGATATGAAAATCATAATACTGTATGAGTCAATATTGGTTAAAATAGAATTTCCGAAGGAAAAGATGTAGTAAAGGATAGTGACTCCTATTCTAACATCTGTTTGATCATGCAGAAAGAATAGTGCTGTACAAGTATTTTTAATAATCAGCTGCCTTATGGAGAGAAACTCCTCAGAAAATAGTGGATCTGTTTCCCAAGGCTCCTATGTGAACTTCCAGTAAAACCAGAAGTACTGTTCTATGACTGAATTCTGCAAATCCTTACTCAGCTCTGCAGTCCTTCAGGAGTACTTCCCGGATTTCAATAGGCCTGCTGGCCTCACGTAAGGACTGAACTCTGTACGTCTCCTTCCTGGAAACCTTTATACATATAAAAAGTGGCAGACATCCTAAAGGTCAGTAGTCACAGTGGCCTTATGAAATATATTTGTGGTGTACATCTGGACAATACAAGTATGAGGACATCTCTCTTCATCCCAAATTTTCTTCCTTTTTGAAGATCCTTTAACCTTTATCAAAAATTGTAATTTTAACTAACAAAAGCCAGGAGATATAAAGATAAAGAAAAACTAATATTTCCTCCTTAATTCTGCTAATTATGCCTTTTCTTCATGCACAGAGGAACGCATTATGGAATTATTTGCCTGCAATATTAATATCTGCACTTTCGTTTCATTATGAATTTAACTTAAAATATTTTAAAATAGTGTGTGTGTGTGTGCACATGTGCACACACATGTGTTATATATCTACACACCCCTATACCTACACACACACACAGACGCGCGCGCGCACACACACACACACACACACACACGGTCTGAGAAAATTCCATTTAAACCATAAAAAAGATAGATGCTTCCAAAACTAATCTTGAGCTTAGGGGAAGACATCAAGAAGAGTAAATATTTGTATTTATAAGGAAAACATTGTCATATTTTTGGCATTTTTTTAAATAACCTGGCAGCTGCAGATACCTATAAATGCCAATTTGTAGGTTTCCATATCTGGACTTTTTCTCCTAGCCTGCATGGAATTCTAATTTCTTTTCATGATACAGAACAGTTGACAACTATATTAACTAAATTTATGTCAAATAGCTGGAGGTGTTCAAATTAATATAAGTGTCTCACTAGAACTTTAACTGAAGCCCAGCTGTTAAGATAGTTGAGGGTTTGTGTGACGCTTTCTCAGGATGTGCAGACTTGTGAATAACTTTGTTAGTTACCCCTACTGTTTTCAGCAAAAAGATTTGCTCATGCTTAACTGTGCATCATCTTTCTAACCCCATCAGTCTGTTAGCCACCCAATCTTCTCAGAGTTGAACCAACCTTTGCTTTGCCTTGAGAGTTAACAGTAGGTATATCCCAGCCTCTGAGCCCCTTTAAAGGTATCATCCCATAGTGTCAAGCCACTGTCATTGGACACTCACATAAATTATCAGGTTTGCTATCACCAACATAATAATACATACATAGTTTGACAGGTACAATTCAAGATCAAGTCCTTTATAACAGCACAGCACTCAGATATATAGTTATAGTGAAAACAATATAAATAGTTACAAAGTTATAACACACTCCTTAAAGTCTAAACTTAACCTTAACAGGCTAATATCCCTGTCTAAAGTAGATTCTCACTGATAGCTATCTCACAGAACCACCAAGGATCATAGCTGGAATTCAACTTTCATGTATGTAAGAAGTGCCACTCTCTGCTTCCTCAGTGAAGGGTGATAAAATGTCTTTTTGCTTTTCCTTATATTTCCCAGAATTCAATAGTTTTGTGTCCATGTCAGGATGACACCAAAGGTTCCCCTCCCAGTGTGCTGGCTCCAAGCTGCCTTCATATCCCCTTATGTTGCCACCGTACAAAATGGGGCTTCAGCTGTAATGGAAAGGTGCCACCAAATGAAATTAATGGGCAGCAGGTTTAGAACAAATAAAAGGAAGTTCTTCTTCACACAGCGCACAGTCAACCTGTGGAACTCCTTGCCTGAGGAGGTAGTGAAGGCTAGGACTATAACAGGGTTTAAAAGAGAACTAGATAAATTCATGGATGTTAAGTCCATTAATGGCTATTAGCCAGTATGGGTAAGGAATGGTGTCCCTAGCCTCTGTTGCCAGAGGGTGGAGATGGATGGCAGGAGAGAGATCACTTGATCAGTACCTGTTCGGTTCACTCCCTCTAAGGTACCTGACATTGGCCACTGTTGGCACACAGGATACTGGGCTGGATGGATCTTTGGTCTAACCCAGTATGGCCATTCTTATGTTCTTATGAAAGGGATGTAATATAGTCACCTGTTTGACCAAACCTGTTTGTTAATCCTGCCTGGTACACAAATTTTAAAGCATTTTTAGTAGATATATAGAATTCCTTTAATATCAGCTATATACAGGTAGTCCCCAACTTACGCGGATCCGACTTATGTCGGATCCGCACTTATGAACGGGGCTTTCTCGCCCCGGAGCTCGCAGGCAGCGGTCCACCACCTCGACCTCTGGGACGAGAAAAGCTGCTCCCGGTGCCCCTGGTCTGCTGGGTACCGTCTCCAGCAGACCAGGGGCACCGGGAGCAAAGCCGCAGCCGCGGCGGGGTCCCGCGCCTCTGAGGCTTTGCCAGAGCAAAGCCTCAGAGGCGCGGCACCCCGCTGCCGCTGGGGCTTTGCTCCCTGTGTCCCTGGTCTGCTGGGGGGCGGGGGCACAGCTAGTGTGCCCCCCCCAGCAGACCAGGCTTTTGTTGTAGACCCTGGGGCAGAGCAGCTGGGGTGCTGCCTGTTGGTCCCGCAGTGCCGCTCTGGGCACTACTGGACCAACCCGGCAGCACCCCAGCTGCTCTGCCCCAGGCATCCTGATTCAGCTGCTGCTGGTCAGTTTCAGCAGCGACTGAATCAGGACGCCTGGGGCAGAGCAGCTGGGGTGCTGCTGGGTTGCTCCAGTAGCACCGAGGAGAGGCGCTACTGGAGCAACCCAGCAGCACCCCAGCTGCTCTGCCCCAGGCGTCCCCAAGTCAGCCGCTGCTGAAACTGACCAGCGCTGACTACAGGAAGCCCGAGGCAGAGTTGCTCTGCCCCGGGCTTCCTGGAATCAGCCGCTGATCAGTTTCAGCAGCAGCTGACTTGGGGACGCTTGAGGTTCTTAAGTTGAATCTGTATGTAAGTCAGAACTGGCGGTCAGTTTCAGCAGCGGCTGAATCTGGACGCCAGTTCCGACTTTCATACAGATTCAACTTAAGAACAAACCTACAGTCCCTATCTTGTACGTAACCCGGGGACTGCCTGTATACATTACACAATAATTATGAAAACTGGTATGATATAAGCTTTTATTAGATGCCTTACTTGACTCTCTTTAGATAAATACTGTGAAAGCAATATGTTGGATGTAATGAGCTTGTTAAGCCTGTCTGGAGTTATTCTTTTACAGAATTGTGCCCTTTAACAATTAGTATTGAGGGGTTATCGAATCACACTTTGATAATAAATGAAATCTCCATATAGTAATAAAAGTGAGATTCTATCTACAGACATCAAGATGGCTGATCTGGTTGACAGTTGTCATTTTAAAATGTGTGAACTCTTTTGGGTCTTATTTTACATAGTTTTATTTTACTGTCAATTATACATAAGCATGATGGGCCATTAAAAACACATCAGCCAATTGTAAATGTCTGGTGGCTTTTTTAAGATGCTAAAAGTCCAAGAAGGAAATCTTTTACAAAAATTCTGCTTCATAAATCTCAGAGCCAACCAAAATCCAACTGAGTTAGAATAGGTTTAATCTACAAATGTAAACATGAGGTTTCTGAGACATGGTTAACACTAGAGCTAGTAAAAATGCAGTATATCTCTTCCTTTAGAAATTAAAACATTTTGCAATGTTCCTTTGTCTCAAATTAGAGTGAAAATTTAAAACTTTCTACAAAATGAAATTTCTAAAATATTGTTTTGAATACAGTTGAATGACCTTATCAAAGCATTCATTTTTATAAGGTTGCAGAATTTCTTTTCAACTTCATTATCTTGATTATATTATATTTTGAGAGAGAAAGAGAAAGATTATGTTATAGTCAAAACAATAAAGCCAAAATAAATGCTTTGATAAGGTTGAAATAAAACATCTTTACCTAATTGAAACACAGATTTTTGATAATTTTTCATTGAAAATTTTGACAAAACAGATAAATTCCTGCAAAATGCTTTGATTTTATGTAGTCTGTATTTTCAGGTGGAAAAACATTCCATTGGAAATGTTTTGACCAGCTTCGGTTAAAAGAAATGTCTGAACCATAAAGTATCTAATAACATGCAATCAGTAATTCTGTTAAGGTTCTTACTGAACCTTAGCAAATTATTTACCAATTTTTTGGATTTAATATACTCCTTCTTAAGCTTCTTTTCTAGAAGAATAGTGTTTAATTCTTTTAAGGACAACTTGGTCATTTATTGCATGTATATCAAGTTAATGATAAAATACATAAAAGATATATTTAAATCTAAAATAGCTGGTTTGTATGAGCTTGCTATTCTAGAATGGTAAATATTGGCTTTGATCCCAGAGGTCAGTTCAACCTAGTGGTTGTACGGAGAAGTAATGAAAGTCTTCAATAAACATGTCACAATTAAGGTATCACTCCTCCTTCACATCCCTCCCTAAACCCACATTTTTGTAAAAGATTTATACTTTCATTTTCTTGCCAATGGTATCTTCGTATCTCTCTGTTCTTGAACTGCTTCACTGACACACATTTGTCTAAGTTAGATTTGTAAATTCTTGGTGGCTCAGACACCGAGTACAATTTTAAGTTTTACTGATTTAGAAACCTCTGATCTATTTTCAAAAGTGACTTTCAATAAGACTTACATTCTCTAAGTTAGCTAAGCAAGTTAGAAAATTTTACCCCTGATCTTTTAATACATTTTATAAAATCTACATGTAATGCACTATCTGGGTGATATTTTTTTGAATTTATTTAACAACCAGAACAATTATAGCAAGAGTAAGAAGAATAAGGTGGCAATCAATGTCTGCAATTATTTTTTTTAAAATTAGTTGTGATTTAAATAAGAGTAATATGACACTGAGTGATCATAAAAGACCTGGAAACCATTAGAAAGTCATCTCTTTGTTCACCTGGTTAGGTAATATATATTGATTAAAGGTGAGATAAGGTCAGTTATTTTGACTGGTTAGTTTTCTTTCTAATAATGCTAAAGACCATGAATAATTAACATTAATACACAATAAAGCAGATAGGGCTATTGCTATATTTGATTGCTATATTTAATTACAGAAAAATAGGAATGCTAAATTTGCTGTGAAATATTGATGTAGCTAAATTGCAAGTATAGACAGTGCTGACACCAACATCCACACCATTCGTTACGCTAGGTGAGATAAAATCTCAATATGAAACCTTCACAATACATTTTTATACTCCTGAGTATATTAAACTTGTGAGCAAAACATCTGGTATTTCCAGTACGAGATTACCTTCTTGACTATATGGTATAGCTACAGTGGAAAATTTGGCAGAATTTGATGTCTTTGTTTAATGTGCTTGCCAGATTTGTTCTTGATACAGATAGATACCAACATCAGAACACACTGGGTATTGTTAAAGTATTTAAAATATTTGAGTCTGAATTTTCCTCACCGAAGATTTCAGCTTGTAGGTGACTCATTGAGGGTTCATATACAGCTCACTGAAATCAGTGGGAGTTTATCCTTTGACATCAGTGAACTTTGGCCCATGACTTGGGGCTTTATCCCAATCCCACTGAAAACAACAGAAAGACTCCCATTGATTTCAATGAGATTTTGCTCACTTTATTAATATTATAAGTAATAAGTAGTTCTTCGCATCAGCAGATCTCAAAAGCTCACTGAAATCAATGGGAGTTTATCCTTTGACATCAGTGAGCTTTGGCCAATGACATCAAAGGCATTTGAGGCATACATGGGAGGTCGACAAATGCCTTTGATGTCGACCGCGGAGCATCCAGACTACCGTGTTGAGCCGACAAACAGCTGATCGGCTCAGCGCGGCAGCCATTTAAATTTAAATGAAGCAGCTATTATTTAAATCGCCGCTTCATTTTCCTATGCCGGATAATCTAATCTACATGCCTCACCAGAGGCATGTAGTCTAGATGTACCCTGAGTTACCTGCTAACCAAGGGCAGCTTTCTGTTGTTATTTATACTGTTGTAGCATTCAAAGGCTTTGAATCAGCATTGTTGCTTCACTGTGATAGGTCCTGCAAACACCTAGAGCATGTCTACACAGCAGGGCTAAAGCCAAAATAAGCTGCACAACTTGAGCTACGTCAATGGTGTAGTTTAAGTCGAAATAGCTTAATTTGACTTTTGGCACTGTGTACACAGCAGGAAGTCCAAGAAAATTACTCTTCCTCCAACTTCCCTTACTCCTTGTGAAATGAGGGTTACAGGAGTCAGAGTGAGAAGTCCTCCAGCTCAACATTATTTTGAAATAAACAACAGTTAAGCCGAAATAGCACTGCTGTGTAGACATACACATAGAAAGGCATAGTGCCTGTCCCCCAGCAAATTTCTATATCAACTTCAATGTATTTTACAGTCACCTGTTAGAACACCTAGTAAAATAGCTGTACCATCTGTGGACATTATTAAAAGGTTTCACTGAATATGTTTGTTTGTTTGTTTGTTTGTTTGTTTGTTTGTTTGTTTGTTTGTTTGTTTTTTGGTATTTTTAGTAGATAAATTAGTCAGAGCGAGTTTTAACATACTTTTAAGGCACAAACTTTAATCAAACGTTGTTTGCAGTGCTGGTCCCAGGAAATTATAAAGATAAGTTAGATAAGGGAATATCTTTTATTGGACAAACTTTCCATTGGTGAAAGAGAAAATGTTAAGCTTACAAAGAGCTGTGTGTAGCTCAAAAGTTTGTATCTTTCATCAACAGAGGTTGATTTAGGGATCATAGTGGACCACAAGTTAAACATGAGCCAACGGTCTGACACTGTTACAAAAAAAGCAAACATGATTCTGGGATGCAATAACAGGAGTGTTGCAAGCAAGACACGAGAAGTCATTCTTCTGCTCTACTCTGTGATGATTAGGCCTCAGTTGGAGTACTGTGTCCAGTTCTGGGCACCACATTTCAAGAAATATGTGGAGAAACTGGAGAAAGTCCAGAGAAGAGCAACAAAAATGATGAAAGGTCTAGAAAACATGAGCTATGAGGGAAGACTGAAAGAATTGAGCTTGTTTAGTTTAGAAAAGAGAAAACTGAGAGGGAACATAGCAGTTTTCAAGTATCTAAAAGGGTGTTAGGAGGAGGGAGAAAAATTGTTCTCTTTGGCCTCTGAGGATTGTACAAGAAGTAATGGACTTGCAGCAAGGAAAGTTTAGGTTTAGGTTGGACATTAGGAAAAACTTCTTGCCTGTCAGGGTGGTTAAACACTGGAATAAATTGCCTAGCGGGGTTGTGGAATCTCGCTCACTGGAGATATTTAAGAGCAGGTTAGACAGACACCTGTCAGGAATGATGTAGGCAGTGCTTGGTCCTGCCATCAGGGCAGGGGACTGGACTCAATGACCTCTTGAGGTCCCTTCCAATTTTATGAGTCTATGATTCCAAACAGAAAATAGCAGCTCAAATGTTCTTTTTTGTGGACTAAAACTACCCAACTTGTGTGCACTAATGGGAATTTTTATGGCTTCTCTAGCTAGGTTCACAATTGCCTCATCTGTACATAAAGCTTCGGGTTTTACTTGTGCATATAGGTGTGCAAGGCCCAAAAGAGACACTGAGAATTCGAACAATTATATTTGAAATTCCCTCGCCTTTCTTAAATGAAAAACTTAAAAAAGAAACAAATAGTCTAAATTTTTTGTGTTACAGACTAACTCAGCTACCCCTCTGAAACTTTTTTTTAATGGAAGTTAAAGTTGTGACAAATAAAGAAAACCCAGGAAGCTTGCATTTACATTTTAGGATACTTTGCTCACCACACTAAAAAAAAGTAGATTCCTCTTTTTCCTTCTCATCCTCTTCTTTCAGGTTTTTCTCTCTCAGTCATCGTAAGTTATCATTCCTAACCTCCCAACCCTTTTTACGGTCATCCCTCAATCACCATTTTTCATGTCAACACTCTCTTGTTCCATTGCAGTCTTATGGCAATCCTTCATCAAGAGCTACACACTTGCTCAGATGCTTGGCTTGCTGCTAAGGCTCAGCTACTTTATTGGTGACACTTTGTACATGTATACCACTACTTTGACAGCATCAGGGCAATGGAAATAAGATGAGGACAGCCACAATTGGGATTGCACTTCTAATGCCATGCCTACATTATAAACTTTGGTCAATGTATGTTACATTGGCTAACAGCCATTAAAGTCTGTATATTTTTGTGCACTTTGCTGCTTGCTTCAGCATGGCATGTACTGATGAGGAGTGCTTGTGCTGATGCAAAGCACAATGCACCAAGGATAAAGATCTCAGAGTGCCACACACCACTGTCCAGGATATTTTTGCAATGAGTTGTGGGGTAGAAATGAGTCACATCGGGATCTCAGGGAGCTAGAAGTCAAGTTCCAGGCATGCAACATTTGCCATTCCATAATATCATCCATCTGCCATAAATTCTGTGTGCCTTCTTTAAAAATCCCATAAATCCAAGCATAGAATCTACGGACTGCGGCACCATTCTCATGAAAGCGGCAAATAAAGGATACACAACTCTCCTCTATTTGCAGACCCAGAAGAAGTATTGCAATAAATGGAGACATGATAGTTTCTTTGAGGACAGTTTGCTGAAGGACACTGTGAAAATCAATTCACAGTTGCTAGTGCTGTTCACGTTGCAGCTACACACAGAAGAGTATCACTTCTGGATCTGAGAAACAAGCCATAAACTGGGGTGTTGCATTATAATGCAGGTTTGGGACAACGAAAAATGGCTGCAGAATTTGGATATCAAAGGCCACATTCCTGAATGTGCACATCGAGCTCACCCTAGCCTCCTATACAGGAACATCAGAATGAAAGCTGTGTTGACAATTGCAAAGCAAATAGCGATCACACTCTAGGAGCTTGCAATGCCAGATTGTTACCAGTCAGCAGGAAGTCATGTCAGAGTTGAAAAATCCACAGTGGGGTCTGTCATCAGGAAAGAGTGTAGGCTATTAAGTGACTTCTGATTCACAAGATTTTGACTTTCAGCATTGTGGGGGACATTCTGGATGGTTTTTCAGAAATGGGTTTCTGAATTACTGTGCACATACACCTATGCACATACTCCTATGTTTTGCCACCAATCCACTTTGCTACAAAGTACAGGCAAGCACTGGTGGATCACCAGGAACATTTCACTAATATTGGTGTGGGCTGGTCAGGGAAAATGGATGAAGTGTACACCTTTAACAGCTGTTCAAGACTGTTCAGGAAGTCCCAGTCATGAACTTTCTTTCTGGACCAGCAGACTACCATGGTAATATTGAAATACCGATAGTGGTTCTGGGGGACCCAATCACTCTTGCTACCCTGGCTCATGAAGCCGTAAATTAGCCATATCAACAGCACCAAGGAAAGGTTCAACCACCAGCTCATCAGGTGCAGAATAACAACTGAATGTGGTTTTGGTCCATGAAAAGGATGCTAGTTGCCTGTTGTGTTGGGCATAGTATCTGTGAGGAAAAAGTAGAACTGCTGCTGCCGGGGGGAAAGGTGGAGCAGGTTAATTACTGCAAATGCACTTTTCACAAATGATTGTTCAGCTTCTGAATTGTTGATTTTCTCAGTTACATTTCTATGACTTATTATTTGCAATCTACAAATATTCTTACTAGAAGGCTTTTTTGAACCAATGTTTGGGATCTGTGCAGGAATAGAAATATTTGTTATCCACTACTCTTCATTTGCTGTTCTTCATTCCTTGTTCTCCTACTTAAAAAGTTTTAATTAAGAAACAATACTATGTGTAACCAATCACAGACCAAGTATAAGTTCATCCGACAAGGCATACCGTGGAGGTCGACAAATGCCTTTGATGTCGACCGCGGAGCATCCAGACTACAGTGCTGTGCTGCCAAACAGCTGATCGGCACAGCATGGCAGCCGTTTTAATTTAAATGAAGCCGCGACTATTTAAATCACCACTTCATTTGGGTATGTCTTGTAAACTAATCTACATGGCTCTGGTGACAGAGCCATGTAGTCTAGACTTACCCACAGGTGAAGCAAACAGTTCATCAGCAGCCATAGGCTGAAAACTGATAATCCAAGTTATTTGATAAATACTTAATTAATAAATGCATTATTAGACACCGGGATTGGCTCACAATTTACAAACAGAAAAAAGTTATGTTCATTAAATAATTTATTCACAGCAAATATGTCAGTACTGACACTATTATTGTGAGAGTTAAAATTTCTTGCCAATATAGATATATCCAATATGCCTTATGATTACTATTAGAAAAACAATAATCCTGTCTCCCTAAAATGCCATCTTTCCAGAAAGGATTTTCTGACCTGGAGGTCTAATTCCATAGGCCACCATTGAGTTTCTACATTGATAAGAGACAAAGAAAGGAAAATATACTCCCTTCTCACAGTAAATGCAAAATAAAATTTAAGGTGACAGGGTTGTAACAATGTAAATTCATCCTGCGAAAGGAAATATTTCATTTCAATCAGAACATTGACATTGTTAGTGGGAAATCAAGATAACTTTTCATTGACAAATCAGTAAATTGCTTGCCACATGGAATATATGATAAACGGATACAAACAACAGTGTACAGCTAACTAACAATGAAGCAAATATACGGATCAACTTGAATATACGGATGAACTTGATAGGCATCACAAAATTCTCAGGGAACTGATGGCATTTCCATTCAACACAGACCAGACCACTTGAAGAGTAAGTCAGGTGAGCGCAGCACGATTCACTACCAAGTGTGTGTCACACAAAAACGATACAATGTGAAAACTTAAAAAAAAAATAAATCAAGCTTTTAAATCTCAGTAAATAATAGAAACAGACACAGTAAATAGAAGAGTATGTATGTGTGCGCATACGCGCACTCACACACACACACACACTGATATCACATATAGCATATAAACCCATTAAAATACATTTCTACCCCACTAGTTTTGAGAGTGAATTAAAAACAAAAACAAAATATGCTTGGGGACAATTAGTGCCAGATGAATTAAGCTAAATTGAAGAGTGAAAACATTTGTAGTAAGTGAGATACTGATACGTGCATGAAATTTTCAAACTTAATGATTTGTTATAAGGTGCAGAATGTATTTCTGCCCTGAAATTGATTTAGAGGAAAAGTTGTAAGAATTGCTTAAGGCTTGGAAAAGAGATTTATTGAATTCCAGTATGTTTTTGTCAGACTGCAAACTCAATTGATGGTTGTTATACCCAAATAGTGGATCATGCTGCTAACAAAAGATCAAATGGCAAAATGTGGTAAAAATGGGCAAGGGTGAGAAATAGAACTTTACAGGGAATATTAACTGCCAGATATTAAGAAGTGCATTTAAAGGTATGGTGACTTCAAAAGCCTCAGTTGTGGGTAGCATTTTACTATTATTTTAGTAAGTTGAGCCATTAAAAAAATACATATATCAGTTGAAGTTCTGACTTGAACACATAAAATTCATGCCAAACCCTGTATTTCAAATTAAGCCACCTTGTGCTCTCTTTTCATAAACATTTTCTGTTCTGTTATATATTGTGGGCCTACCCTTTCAAGGTGCAGATAGTTCACAGCTCCCATTGACAAACTTAGGCCTTCCGAGCACAGCAGGACAGGGCTTTCTATACAGTATGGCTGTGTCTAGACTGGCAAGTTTTTCCACAAAAGCACCTGCTTTTGCGGAAAAACTTGCCAGCTGTCTACACTGACCTCTTGAATTTCCGCAAGAACACTGACGATCTCATGTAAGAAATCAGTGCTTCTTGCAGAAATACTATGCTGCTCCCATTTGGGCAAAAGTCCTTTTGCACAAAAGGGACAGTGTAGACAGCTCAGATTTGTTTTGCCGCTCTACTCTGCACTAGTTAGGCCTCAGCTGGAGTACTGTGTCCAGTTCTGGGCGCCACATTTCAAGAAAGATGTGGAGAAATTGGAAAGGGTACAGAGAAGAGCGACAAGAATGATTAAAGGTTTAGAGAACATGACCTATGAAGCCAGGCTTCATGAACTGGGCTTGTTTAGTTTGGAAAAAAGAAGATTAAGGGGGGACATGATAGCGGTTTTCAAATATCTAAAAGGGTGTCACAAGGAGGAAGGAGAAAATTTGTTCCTCTTGGTTTCTGAGGACAGGACAAGGAGTAATGGGCTTAAAGTGCAGCAGGGGAGGTTTAGATTGGACATTAGGAAAAAATTCCTAACTGTCAGGGTGGTCAAATATTGGAATAAATTGCCAAGGGAGGTGGTGGAATCTCCCTCTCTGGAGATATTTAAGAACAGGTTAGATAGACATCTGTCAGGGATGGTGTAGATGGAGCTTGGTCCTGCCTTGAGGGCGGGGGGCTGGACTCGATGACCTCTTGAGGTCCCTTCCAGTCCTATTATTCTATGATTCTATGATTCTATGAAAAGAGCCCCGATCGCGAAAATGGCAATCGGGACTTTTTTGCAGAAAAGCACGTCTAGATTGGCATGGACGCTTTTCCGCAAAAAGTGCTTTTGCGGAAAAGCGTCCGTGCCCATTAAAAGCATTTGCAGAAAATCATGCCAGTGTAGATGTAGCCTATGTGTTGTAATATCAGTGCACAATAGAATATCAGCCCTGGCATTTTAATCTTATCAAGTGCTTCTGAACAATGCAGGTTGACTGAAACAGAGACCTGAGATTAGGTAAGATATAAGCACTTACGGATTTCCTTCAGTCATGGCTAGACTGGCTACTTCAAGCAGCCTGGGCAGCACTGAGCAGCCTGCAAATTGCTGAAGTGCAGGTAGGGGTGCATAAAGCCCTGAAAGGAATGCTCCTGTCGGAAATATTGATGTTGCCATTTGGGGATAAGCCAACATGGAGAAAGGAAAACAAATGCTCTTACCAATGGCCTAGATCCTCAAAAGTTATACAGGTGCATTAAGTATTCAAACGATTGAATTATATGGCTACACTTCAACATTCATCTTACCACAGATTTTATTTTAGTTTCATTTTAATGTTATGTTAATTACTTTGATGTACTTTTATGTCTTTTATATCACTCTTCGGATAAATTCTTCAGGGTGGAAATTATTTGTGTTTTATGTTTCAATCCCTGAACTATGATTGAGGCAGTCAGGCATTAGTGCAATAGAAATAAAGTCTTCTGTGGTTATGTCCTTCCTCCTTTCCCTCTCATGTATATTTTAGGTTTCTCTTTCATCCCTTCATTCTATCACCTTTTCCATTTCTGGTGTACTCCTCCATCTTGCTATGCAGAAAAGGATGGCATAAGCATTTAGTGCAAGAAATCCGTACATTTAAATAAACCATCATATCCTCCTTTACTACTAATTACACTTATTTATACTATTGAAGCACCTAGGAGCCCTAGGAGAGACCAACCCCTGCTTATGCTAGGCGCTGGACAAACACAAAACAAAAAGCTGGCTCCTGCCCCGAAGAGTTCACAACAACAGATGGATACACACTGACAGGAGTGTACAAGGAAACAATGAGACTATATTAGTTAGCAGGTCCAGCTCAAGCCATTTGTGTGCCTCGGGCCCCGGGAACGCAGCGCTGCCCCCGGGAGTGCGACGCATGCACGGCCCCGCCCCCAGGAGTGCAACGCATGCACGGCCCTGCCCCCAGGCATGTGGCGCCCCCCATACCTTCGGGCGCCCGGCGCATGCCTGGTGCCACCCTGGGCACGCGGAGCATGCGCAGTGCCACCTCCGTCTGGCCCGGCAGCCCCGCGCACTGCCCCCTACAATGGGGCACCCCGGGCAGTCGCCCAGTCAGCCCGTAGCTTGGGCCGGCTCTCTTGGTTAGTGTGATAGGCAGTGGCTTCAGCACACCTGTGGCCTAACCACTGTCAAGTGTTTTGTAGGCATCATGGCAATGAAGGTTTTAGGAGAGTTTTGAAGGAGGATTTCATGTTAGGTTGGTGAATGTATGTGGGAAGCTCCTACCAAGTATGAGAGGCAACATGGGAGAAATTACAAAGGTGTTAGTTTGAAAAGTTTACAAGTGGGTAATAGAAGCTGATATCATGCACTGACTAGAGGAGATGTTGCCATCTTGATAACAAAAGCGGGATGACAGGTAAGGGGGACTTAGGTCAATAAGAACCTATTTACCCCTCTTCTTAACTATTGAGCATGTGTCATTCTTAACTCAAAACTCTCAGCATATTCAAACTGAAGGGGAGGGAGTTGTTGTTCAGAACTGTATCTATTTTAGTCCATTTTCCTAGCTTATTTCATACTTGAAGGCTTATTTTTCTCATGTTTTTCTTTCCTTCAGTAATAAACCTTTAGATTGTAGATTCTAAAGGATTGGCTCAGCATGGTCTTGTGGGTAAGATCCAGAGTGTAAATTGATTGGGACCTGTGGCTGGCTCTTGGGACCGGAAGAATCCATTTGGGGTATATCTATAACCCCTCACCTGTGTATTAGGCTGGGGCTGATTGGGGCATAGGAAGAGCTGGGGTGCCAGAGGGGTTTTGCTTGTGAGGCTTCTGGCTGGCCAGATAGGCAGCTGGAGCACTTGGTGTGACTGGTTTGTGACCTGTTTGGAAGGTCTCTAGTCTGGGGCTGTAAGGAGCCGCAAGTTTTGAGAAATTCGCCCTGAGCGGATGCCCTCAGCTGTGCCCAGACCTGGCCGGGTCTGTCACAACTATTCAAATAGCAAGCTGCCAAAAAGACCAATTAGAGGAGGCAGGACCATGAATCTAAAGGCAATCAGAGGGAGCTGCAGGTGCTCAGAATTTCTGAAAATTAGCCCAATTTGTCTCAAGTTGAATACCCAAAAACTGAAGTATCCAAAGCAGAGACCATCTTAGACAATTTGGCTCCATGCAAATAACAAAATACTGTATACATCTGTGATGCTTATCATCAGTGGTTTTAATAAAATGAGTTAATGACTAGGCTAGTGAAGTCTTGCCAACATTTTTCAAGCTAGGCAAGTCACTCCTCTAGAACTTAGACTGAGAGACTGTTTAAAAATTATCTTAGAAAGGCAGCCTATAGACTGCATTAGATTTAGTTGTCAGCCAGGAACAGTGACCCTCTAACATAGAATCATAGAATACTAGGACTGGAAGGGACCTTAAGAGGTCATTGAGTCCAGTCCCCTGCCCTCATGGCAGGACCCAGTACTGTATAGACCATCTCTGATAGATATTTATCTAACCTACTCTTAAATATCTCCACAGATAGAGATTCCACAACCTCCCTGGGCAATTTATTCCAGTGTTTAACCACCCTTACAATTAGGAACTTTTTCCTAACGTCCAACATAAACCTTCCTTGCTGCAATTTAAGCCCATTGCTTCTTGATCTATCCTCAGAGGACAACATGAACAAGTTTTCTCCCTCCTCCTTACGACACCCTTTTAGATACCTGAAAACTGCTATCATGTCCCCCCTCAATCTTCTCCTTTCTAAACTAAACAAACCTAATTCTTTCAGCCTTCCTTCATAGGTCATGTTCTCTAGACCTTTAATCATTCTTGTTGCTCTTCTCTGGACCCTCTCCAATTTCTCCACATTTTTCTTGAAATGCAGTGCCCAGAACTGGACACAATATTCCAACTGAGGCCTAATCAGTGCAGAGTAGAGCGGAAGAATGACTTCTTGTGTCTTGCTCACAACACACCTGTTAATGCATCCCAGAATCATGTTTGCTTTTTTTGCAACAGCATCACACTGTTGACTCATATTTCGCTTGTGGTCCACTATAATCCCTAAATCCCTATCTGCCATACTCCTTCCTAGACAGTCACTTCACATTCTGTATGCATGAAACGGATTGTTCCTTCCTAAGTGGAGCGCTTTGCATTTGTCCTTATTATACTTCATCCTGTTAACCTCAGACTACTTCTGGACAAACTAGAGATCATTTTGAATTTTGACTCTATTCGCCAAAGCACTTGCAACCCCTTCCAGCGCGGTATCATCTGCAAACTTAATAAACATACTCTCTGCCATCATCTAAATCATTGATGAAGATATTGAACAGACTGGCCCCAAAATGGACCCCTGCAAAACTTTGCATTTGTTTTTAGTAAACTTCACCCTGTTTACCTCAGACCATTTCTCCAATTTATCCAGATCATTTTGAATTATGACCCTATCTTCCAAAGCAGTTGCAACCCCTCCTAACTTGGTATCATCTGCAAACTTAATAAGGGTACTTTCAATGCCAAAATCTAAATTGTTGATGAAGATATTGAAGAGAGCCAGTCCCAAAACAGACTCTCCGGAACCCCACTTGATATACCTTTCCAGCAGGATTGAGAACCATTAATAACTACTCTTTGGCTACGTCTACACTGGCATGATTTTCCGGAAATACTTTTAACGGAAAAG
Organism: Pelodiscus sinensis; assembly: GCF_049634645.1. Taxonomy (NCBI): domain Eukaryota; kingdom Metazoa; phylum Chordata; order Testudines; family Trionychidae; genus Pelodiscus; species Pelodiscus sinensis. The sequence continues at coordinate 45,703,718 of NC_134714.1, read as the reverse complement.
GTTTTCAGTTAAAAGCATTTTCGGAAAAGCGCGTCTAGATTGGCAGGATGCTTTTCCACAAAAGCATTTTTTTGCGGAAAAGCGTCCGTGGCCAATCCAAATGTGCTTTTCCGCAAAAAAGCCCCGATCGCCATTTTCGCGATTGGGGCTTTTTTGCGGAAAACAGTACTGTGCTGTCTACACTGGCCCTCTTGTGCAAAAGTCTTTCGGAAAAAGACTTTTGCCCGAACAGGAGCAGCATAGTATTTCTGGAAAAGCACTGACAATCTTACATGAGATCGTCAATGCTTTTCCGGAAATTCAAGCGGCCAGTGTAGACAGCTGGCAAGTTTTTCTAGAAAAGTGGCTGATTTTCCGGAAAAACTTGCCAGTCTAGACACAGCCTCTTAGTATCATTATCCAGCCAGTTATGCACCCACCTTATAGTAGTCCCATCTAAGTTGTATTTGCCTAGTTTATTGATAAGAATATCATGTGAGACAGTATCAAATGCCTTACTAAAGTCTAGGTATACCACATCCACCACTTCTCCCTTATCCACAAGGCTCATTTTCCTATCAAAGAAAGCTATCAGATTGGTTTGACATGATTTGTTCTTTACAAATCCATGCTGGCTGTTCCCTATCACGTTACCATCTTCCAAGTGTTTGCAGATGATTTCCTTAATTACTTGCTCCATTATCTTCCCTGGCACAGAAGTTAAACTAACTGGTCTGTAGTTTCCTGGGTTGTTCTTATTTCCCTTATTATAGATGGGCACTATATTTACCCTTTTCCAGTCTTCTGGAATCTCTTCTGTCTCCCATGATTTTCCAAAGATGATAGCTAGAGACTCAGATACCTGCTCTATCTGCTTGTTGAGTATTCTAGGATGCATTTCATCAGGCCCTTGTGACTTGCAGGCATCTAACTTTTCTAAGTGATTTTTAACTTGTTTGTTTTTTTATTTTATCTTCTAAACCTACTCCCTTCCCACTAGCATTCACTATGTTAGGCATTCCTTCATCAGACTTCTCGGTGAAGACCGAAACAAAGAAGTCATTAAGCATCTCTGCCATTTCCAAGAAACATCACAAATCATTTCTTCCCTTTCTACTTTTCCTTCTACATTTCTGCCCAAACGTAGTGTTCTAATTTTCAGAATACAGCAGGGGTCTGAGCTTTTAATCAGATCTCTACATGCATATTATTTCAGTGTTCTCAAGTCACAAATGTGCAACTTTATACCATTTTCAAATTATTTCAGAGTTGTTAAAAATGTTCCAATATGTTTTCCATATGGTTCTCATAACCACACGGCATTCTAGAGGTTTAATTTTCTAATATGCATGCAATTGTATGTTTAATGTGTACATATGGCAAACCTAAGTGTAAGTACAAAACCAGCTAATTGCACATAAATTGACCATTTGGAAAAATGAATATCCATTTGCTTGTGCAGTCAACCCATTTTGCACATATTAGAAACATACTAGAATAATATTAGAAAAAAGACTTTATTGCAAGAGCATAGTTATGTCCAAAATTTCAATCTATGTTTTCTTGCAGCAATGTCTGAGCACAAAAATTCTTTGCCTTCCATATTTTAAACCCATGCAAAATTAGCATATTAAGGCGAGATTTTGAATTTATTTTATGTTTTATATCTCCAGGCTGGGTTTGTACAAACTGAGACAATATGTTGAAATACCACCATAATAAAACTTCAAGGACAAAATCTTGAGCAATAAAATAACACATTCATTTATATCTTACCACCAAGAAACAAAATCTAAAATAAACTGCAGAAAATGGGAGAGGAAAAAAGATACGTTTCTATTATAATGAGGGATAACTGCTTTCCTGAGTTGATGCCCTTTATTTTGTGTTTGTTTGTTAGTTTTGGCATAGTTTGTTTTGGCTTTTTCTGTGTTTGTTTTGTTTTTTTGTAGAAGTCAGGCCAACTATTACATAAATCAGAGCAAATTCTTTGGTAATAAAAACCTAAATCCTTTCTCTAATGCAGAATTTCTCAAACTGTGGGTCCCGACCCTCTGGGGGGTCATGAACAATTTAGAGGGGGGTCGCAGTATCACAAGTTTGAGAACTCCTGCTCTAATGCATTCCCAACAAACACTTCTCTTGCCAAGTATGCCATTTTCCATCGCAAAATGGTGGGTTGTTTGCTTTGCATAAATTGAGAAACAAGATTCAGAATAGAGAAAGGATATTAGTGCAATACATCATCAGATTACTACTGTCACTGGCAGAATTTCTTATTCAGAGTGCAACACTGTCTATCTAGATCAATCAGAAACCTGTACACTTTATTTTGTGTTAACCTTAAAACTTGTCAAAGATATGGAATGTTTTGCATTAGGTAGGAAACTTGAAGACTCATCTAATATAGACTGAAATGGCTGCTGACTATGCATAACCTTTACAAAGTTTTGGACTACCACTGGCTATTCTGATATCCTGATATTCTGAAAGGGGAAGCTGAAAAGAATTGTACCTTCTGTAGTCAGAACCTAAATCTGTGTGTATCTAGAATGGAAGGCCTGAACAAGGTCCAATTGGAATGTATTGGATGAAAACAGGGGAATGGAGATTGCAGCAAGGGTCCAAAGTCATGAGAAAAATGAAACCCAGACATCCAGGGTCTTTTTTTTACAACAAATGGTCTGGTAGCACTTTATAGACTAACAAAACATGAAGATGGTATCATGAGCTTTCGCGAAGAAGTGGGTTGTGCCCATGAAAGCTCATGATACCATCTACATGTTTTGTTAGTCTATAAAGTGCTACCAGACCATTTGTTGTTTTTTTCTGTACAGACTAACTCGGCTACCCCCTGAGGTTTTTTAAGGCACTAATGCAAGGGTGAGATATAAATTAGAAAGTGAAAGGACATTCCGGGCATGACTACACTGCAGCACTAAACTCGAAATAAGCTACACAACCTGAGCTATGCTAATTGCCCTGCTTAAGTTGAAATAGCTTATTTCAACTTTCGGCGCTGTCTACACAGTGGTTATTTTGAAATAGAACACTCTTCCCCCAACTTCCCTTACTCTTCATAAAATGAGGTTCACAGAAATCAGAGTAAGACACCCATTATTTTGAATTTATTTTGAAATATGGGCTTGCTGTGTAGAGACGCACTACATTATTTCAGAATAACTGACATTATTCCGAAATAACTGCTGTGTAGACATAGTCTCTGACTTAACGATGTCTGAGCACACTTTAATAAGCCAGTTATATTTTGGCAGTGTGACATCTGTTAAAGTCCCTATATTTGTTGGAATATGCTGCTGTTTCAGCTTGAAAACATGGACACATTTATCATATTCAACACTGATGAATCCCTAAACCCCTTCCAAAGTATAATTTCCTTAGCATAGACAGAATGTGGTCCCTCCTGAAGAAGAGAAAATTACTAACTTTTCCCCACCCCTGACATGAATACTCGGGAGAGTGTCACGAATCATGGGTAGTGTGAATGGTTGGCATGAGTGAATTAGCAGTAAATGAGCTAAAGAGAGGCCATACTACGGTTCAAGCCAGAACTCTGGAGGATTATAGACTTGTTTACAACTTCGGGAGGAAGAACTGTGTGAAAGAAAGACTGTGTGTGCTGAGGAGATAAAAACAGCGTTTCCAGATAAGAAGAAGTAACAAGGGAGAAACCCAGTCAAAGACAGACAGTTGTTTATCAGTCATGATGAGGCAAGCAGAATCGGGTGGTGCAAAAACCGGGTGTTTCTGGATAAGCCATAAACACACCAGTAAGAGGAGGGAGGGTGTCACTAACGGACATCACCCCTGGACTGTGTATAACCAGTGGATGGCATCCCACCCAACTGGCCCCCACCGTGGGAATATATACCACACCATTTTGCCCCACAAGATGCAGTCCATCAATTCGGCATATTGGGGTGACGTGCATGTCGGACTTCCACCTCAACCAAATTAACCAACATTACCTGGGGTTTGGCCAGCCACAGAGGGTGTGTGTGTGTGTGTGTGTTACTATTGGATTAAGAATTAGGCTGCTAAATTGGGTTAAGGATTAGGTTTAGACTGTTAACTATTCAATTTTAAAAATTTTTAACATGCCTTTTAATGCCTTTTAATTGCTAATTACTAAATATATATACATATAGTTTTTTAAAAACTGCTCTTGAACAATCGCTTGCAATAAAACTTGTTAAAGGTGTAGTTGAAATACTGCGAGAGCCTCTTTTGTTCTGTGACTGCTGTACAGTACACGTATTGTGATTTGGCCTGATCAACCGGATCACAGCGCCTTCTTGTGACAGGGGGCCTTTTGGTTAGTCGAAGGCTTCTGTGGCTTTTTTGGCTGTCTGTCTTTGAACCAAGCATTATCTAGGCTACGTCTAGACTGCAGGCTTCTTATGCAAGAAGCTTTTCTCAGAAGCGATCTTTCGCAAAAACTTCATGAGCAAGAGCGCGTCCACACTGCAAAAGTGCATAAAAAAAGGAATGCACTTTTGCAAAAGAGAGCGTCCAGACTGCATGGACGCCATCTCAAAAGTAATCTCTGATTGCTATTCACAGAATGGCCAGCAGGGCACCTGTGCTTTTTCCCCTTTCCTCTTTTTGCGCAAAAAACTCCTCTTCCCTGACTCCACACACCTTTTTGCAAAACAGCTCTTTTGAAAAAGGTGTTCTTCCTCGTAGAATGAGGAATACTTACACCGCAAAACCCCCTCTGTTCTTTTGATTTTTTTGTGCAAAAACGTGCTCGAGGTGTGAGTGTGCTGGGAATTTTTTTTGAAAAACAACAGTTTTTCTGGAAAAAAAACACTGTAGTGTAGACATAGCCCCAGTTAGCACTAGAAGCTGTAGTCTGCATGGCTACCAAATAGAAAAAGTGGGCACCAGTCTCCGTTCTGAACTTTACACTGCTCTGGCAGTCAGTGATCATCTTTTCAATAAATGAGCACTCTCCTTGGCCACAGGAGCAGTGATTAAAACAAATAAACAGGAAAACTGCTTATCAAGCATGATAAATATTTATAGGGAAAAAACTATGGCTGTGTGTTTAATTTCCAAACCTGGTTTTATCAAAAACTCATCATTTAGGATATACCAAAATATGTTTATAATGTATGTTTATAAGGTCCCAAGTCATTTCTTGATATACTGTATTAAAAAAAGTACAAGTTTTCATTTCCACATTAAAGTTTAGATGGCATCAAATATAATTAAGGATGAGGAAACTAATTTGAATAAAATTAGAACTGGCTCCAACTTTCATTAACCCCCAGCTATAATTAAGACACTTGCAGATGATGGTGACAGAACCACATAAAGTGCTTAGAGAAACAGAAGTAACCATTTCAGGGATTTTTTTCAAGGTACAAATTGGTTTGGTAAATCATTTCCCATAAGTGAGGGCTCATCCAAATAGCTTTCACCCTCCCAACATAATAATTTTTTTTAATTGAAGGTTGAAAACACTGGTCTAAGGTGATCACATCTGGGAGTTTGTCTGATAAGACAAATTGGGTGCGTCTACACAGCAGGGCTTAACTCAAAATAAGCTACACAAATTGAGCTATATCAATTGTGTAGCTTATTTTGAAATAGCTTATTTTGAAATCGAGAGCATCTACACAGCACTTATTTTTAAATAGAGCATCTTTCTCAAACTTTCCTTACTCCTCCTACAATGAGAGTTACAGGAGTCGGAGTAAGAAGTCCTCCAGCTTGACAGTACTTGGACATTATTTTGAAATAACTGCCTCTTGTGTGGATGCGTACTAAGTTATTTCAAAATAATGCTAGTTATTTTGAAATAATATTGCTATGTAGACGTACCCAAACTAAACTGTCATAGCCTCAGGCCGTTAGGCCGCCATGGCACAACACATCACAACGATGTTTTGGTAAAATATCAGCACAGCTTTATGGAGCCAAAAGGAATATGGTTTTCCAGTTCTGCAATCATTTCGGAGAGTTCAGAAATATTCCTGTTCTGTATAAGGATGAAAGAGTCTCTTTAGGAAATATTCTGAAAAATATTCTAAAAAACAGAAAAAACCTCAACAGTCATAGCCTGGTGATTAGGGCTTTCAGATGTAAACCCTCCACTCTGATTCAGGCAGAGTAAGAACTTGAAGACCGATCTCCTACATCCCACAGAAGTGCCCCAAACAGGTTTGGTTTGTACTATTTTCATCTACTCTTCTCTTCTTCCCCTAAATTGTATCCAGGATCTGAGAAACCTTCATGATGAAAGTTTCACTGAAATGGATATTCTTCCACAAAAAGTTCAGTCCTGAAACTTGTTGAACCAAAACATTCCCAACGACCTCTAATCTTTATGTAATACTGCAGTATTTCATGGGTCTCAGAAGTGATTCTGGTGCATATAAATATCCTGGAGGTAAATATTATTCAGTAAAAATTCCCTCTCTAGACACACAGTTGGAAATATAGCCAGGATAGAAGAAAAAAGAATTTAAGATCTTCCTTCAGTTGCAATTCACTGAAACTGCATTATTTCTCAAATCAGAACTAAAGTTATGAAATAAGAAAATTAGGTAGAGTCCTCCAAGTCAGTACAAATTGATTTCCAACACAGAGCTGTGTCTTCAGGTTGTTATCACACATTGCATGACTCTACATTTATCTTAATGTTGCTACTGGAAGCCCTTACATTTTATGATTCCACTGCCATCAGATTTATTCTAAGCCATTTGTTTTAGGAAATGGTATATAGTAATATTCAAGATCGTAAAAGCCCGTTTCTTGTTGGAAATTTTAGAAATGTTGCATTAATCTTCAAACACAGAAATCTGTAACAATAATGAATACTTTATTTTAATTGGTGTATCTTCATAAATCTTTCCTAAAATAAAGATTGCTTGTTTAAAGAACTGAACAATACACCCAAATAAAGGATTTATCTAGTTTCATCAGGTGATCATTTACTCTGGGCCATAAAAACAGATGAGAAAAAATGAAGATAAAAACACATTTGTCTATTCATACATTGAAAAATATGCCTTTCCCCAGGAGGCATAAGGATCTTGCACAAAAAGGGGGTTTTGTGTAAAAAGGAAACATCCACACTGCTTGTTTTTGCACAAAAACCCCTTGTGCAAAAACGGGCTGAAATTGATTATGCAAATGAAGCGCGAGAAAATGCTAATCTGTGCTTCATTTGCATTGCCTCTTTCGACAAAGCCTGTAGTGTAAACAAAGCCTTATGGGTCACTTTCCAATTTGTGGGGAAATAGAGCTGGGGAAGCAACAACACAATCATAAACATGTATATCTGACACTCCCAAAAGCACCATCCCATTGTATGCAGAGAAGAGTTGGGAATGTGTGGTGGGAGATGACTAGTTCTTTTCAAATCCCACTTCAAAATTGGAAAAAAGAAGGGACCACAGAAAGCAAAAATCTCTTGCTATATTCAAAGCAAGGTTTAACCTTCCCTCCCCAATCCCATAGTTCAGGGGTGGGGAACATAAGGCCCAGGGGCCAAATGCATCCCCTGGCTTTCTGAATCTGACCCCTGAGGTTCAGGACTCTCCGACCCTCGGCAATGGGGAGACCATGCTGGTGCTTCAGGCCCCCCTCCACACACACATACTGCCCTACCATGGGCTGGGGCACATAAAATCCGGTAGGCTGGGCCCCTGTAGGCTCCCGTGTGTGAGAGGAATGTGGGGAGTGTCTGTCTCCTTCTCAGTCGGGGGCCACATCAGTAAGGGTTAGGGAAGGATTTTTGTTTTGCTTTTTGGGATTTTGTTTTGTTTTGTTTGTTTGTTTTTTGCTTCTCACTTGTGTGTGGCCCCTAACTGATTTTTTTCTGTGGGTCAGTGGCCCCCAACCCAAAAAAGGTTTCCCACCCTGCCATAGTGACTGTGCTCCTTGCATTTAGTTAACAAGACTGACATGTGAAGAGTGTTTTATGTCTTAACTGCTGTGGAGACTGAAATAGTAAGGTTTTCCCCATTATTGGATGTTCTTGCCTGCAAGGTACAAATCTTTTCATATTGAAGAATTGACAATTTAATTACAACTTATCTTTGTAGTTCTCTTTTTCTTGTTATTAATCTCTCGACTGTGTACTGTGCATGAATTGTATGAAGCCAGTTGCGTCTCTTTTAACTATCTCCACAGAGTTTGCATTTCATATTGCATGCATAGTACTGTATTCATATTTAATAGACAAAGGTAACACTCTGATTCACATGATTAACTTCCTATTCTGCAATTGACCATTTTCTTATGCTGTATTATTTGTTCCGGGTTATATCAGATAGGCATGTCTGTTTAATATTTCCTGTGAATATTATTGGATTCAATTTCATTCTGGTGATACTTGTATTAGTAACAATAATTTAAAATAGACTTACACTGAGAGGGATTAAAGATGAATAGGATCCACATCCACCAAAATGCTGAGTCTACTAGCATAGGCTACGTCTAGACTGCAAACCTCTTTTGAAATACTTTCGAAAAAGCCTCTTTCAAAAAAGAGCATCTAGACTATAACCAGTACTTTCAAAAAAGCAAGCTGCTTTTTCAAAAGAGAGCACCCAGGCAGTTTGCATTATATAGCACTTTTTTCGAAAGAGCACTTTTGAAAAAAGGCATTCTTCCTCGTAAAACAAGGTTTTCCGCGGTCAAAAAAAACTGCCGCGTTCTTTCAATTTACTTTCGAAAGAACACAGCCTAAATGTAGATGCAGGGGAAGTTTTTTCGAAAAAAGGCCACTTTTTTTCGAAAAAACCCAGTAGTCTAGACACACCCATAGACTCTTCATCCCAGTTTAGTTATAATTATGCTAGACGAGTCTTCCTCCCAGCTACTCTATGAATGTCTTGTCTTTCTCACAGTCCAAATCCTGAGCTTCTTCCCAAGTGAAGCAGTTCAGATAATCCACCTCACTCAACAATATGCTAGCTAGAGTCACTCATTGTGGCCAGACAGACTAACCCCTATATTATCCATCTTATTTGCCTCTCTGAAGCATACAGGACAGAGAAGGAGCAATAAAATCAGCATAGTCTATGCTGGCTCATCTGATCCTGAGAAGCTGAAACATAGATATGAGGAGAGATCAGGATATGTGAGACTGCCACCAGCTGGCACCTATGTTGATTCGAACACACACACAGTCCCTGAGAGGAATTTCCCACTGAGAAAACAATGTCCTGTACTTCAAAATTTAATCACCTCAAATCTCTCTTACAAGTGTAAATTAAGTTCACAACTCCCTTGTAAGAACTGGTCTCACAGCAGACAGACCAGCATCAATTGGCATGACAGATAAGAAAGAGAAATACGTGACCCCATGATTATAAAAGATGGGCCCAGCACACACTCACTTTGAGTGTCATTCTACCCTCTACCTGCTGGTCGGGTTAGGTGTTTGACCTCCCGAGGTTCTATGGGGACGCCCACCTCGTATTTTTGTCTTTCCTAGGAATTGAGGGACCGGCCCTGGCCTGACATGCTGGAGTCGAGAGGCACAGAAGGGGGTAAAAATGGTACCTGGATGTGGTCCTCTGTCTTAAGTGTACACATAGCAAGAGTAAGCTGTTACTTGGTACCATTATTTCTATTTTTCTATCTTTATCTTCTTTGTAACCATTTTAAGACCTATATTTTGCTAATAGTTAAGAAATAGAACAATAGCCATTGCAACCATATGATTTATAAGCTTCCTCAATAAACCTGTAACTGTTTAAGCTTTAACCTGACTCCTTCAGTTGCTGTAACAGAACCAAGCACAATTTAAAAGAACTTCAGCCGGTCATAAAGGGACAGATATAGGGAGAGCTTGGGCGTTTGGATCTGTGTCACTCCCAGGTGACAGGATCCACTGGGGCATCTTTCAGTCTTTCTCCAAGGCTGCCCGCTGCGAAGGAATTATGAAATTCTAGCAGCTGAAATCTAAGATGTAATAAGCTCTTCCTATATAACGGGGCGTCTGTTGGCCTGCTGGCCACCCTCTGCGATGGGACCCCGGTCCTAGCAGTAAAGGCACGGACGTTAAACCTTTTCTTGGAAGCATACACACACACACTGCCCTGACCGTCGGCTGACACTCATCAAAAGGGAATATTAATGTTTAATTGAAATATGCTGTCTAATAATATCATTGACTTTATTTCTTTTTGAAATTGTAGGAAACCTATGAAATACTTAAAAGAATAATTAACTTATGCTAATCAATGCAACTAATTACCTGTGTATACATAGGAAATAGAATTGACTTTAGCCTCACAGTGTATATTACCTGTTCTTAATCCTTGCTTGCTCTCTTGACTACTGTCAAAAGGCAATGGTAGCCTGCCAAAACTCTAGGGCCCAGTCCTGCATCTCAGATTTTCCTGAACCTTATCAGGGGAGGTTTTGAGTCACAAGACTGAGGTCTTCTGCTCCAGTGTCAATTACTCTGATATTTGACATGGCCTTCCTATTTGGACTATAACCAGATTAACTGAATGTGGAAAGAAGTTTTTGCAACTCAGCACCTCACCATCTCTACTATGAAATGGATCTAAAAACTTTATTGATATCTGAATGTATAATGGTCTTTCAATCATTATATTATCTCTCTTTTCTTTTTTACTAAATCTTAGTTTATTTAACCAGGGGGCTGTGCCCCATGTTCACTACGGCCATTAACCGCCCTCTCTCTGGCCACTTTCGCAGCCAGAGAGCCTGATGACATCCTTCTGTCACACGTCAGGAAAAACTTGTTTATATATAAAACAAAAACCAGGACTATGTAGCACTTTAAAGACTAACAAGATGGTTTATTAGGTGATGAGCTTTCATCTTGTTAGTCTTGTTAGTCTTTAAAGTGCTACATAGTCCTGGTTTTTGTTTCAGCTAGACCAGACTAACACGGCTACATTTCTATCAGTATTGTTTATATATAGTCAGAGATAAGAATTGATTGTAAGCATGTAATTGAGTAAGATCTGAAATATTCATTGACTTGTGGATAATGTGTCCGATCTTTTGGGAGTGGTAGAACTTTATATATGGTAAACAAGTTTTTAAGTAATCCTCATCATATTTTACTTGACTGTCTGGGTAAGAGCACAAGGCTAGATTTCTTTAAGTGTTTATTTAAGTATTGTGTAAGTGGCGTTGTTGCTGGCTTGGTGAATCTAATTACTAGAACCAACACCAGTTTTGAGAATGATCTGCCCCTTTCTTGGCAGTGTGGTCTCTCTAGCAACCGTAGTCACACCAGGGCTATGCTTTTATTGGTCAGTAGTGAGGGAGGGTGTTCCATACGGTGATCTGAAACACTATCACATAGCATGAGCCTCAGAATGCTTTTGATCGGCTTCTCTAGCTAGATTTAATGGAGTTGTAAAAACCTGCTTCATTCAGATGTCCTGGAATTTCTTTATTAGCTACTCTGATTCTTAGGTTGCCTCAGTATCTTCGTGGTTGATGTATATGGATATATATGGATATAAAATGCAGCATTGGTATGCAGATACCACAATGATAGACGTGGTACTAAAAACCTAATTAGATTAATTAGGTAAAATACACAGCATATGGATAAATGTTTATGGCACATTATTCATGTGAAATGAGACATGGCTCTCACCTCAAGAAGTCCTTATTTCCACTTCTTGCTCTCCAGTGAAGTCTTTACCATGCTCTTTCCTTGATCTCATGGTTTTCTACCCCACAGCAGGGATGGGCAAAAGAGCTTCCACAGGCTGGATCCGGCTCATCAAGTGACTTGATTCAACCCACGGAGGCCCTGCTGCTTCCCCCGTCCCCATGCAAATCAGGGCCTAGGGACCAGGGATGGGGGGGGCGGGAATGAGCAGTCTCCTCTCACCCTGCCTCTACCCTGCAAGGACTGTGTGGCACCATGCGCTCCTGGCAGGGCGGGAGGAGACTTCATGCACTCCCCCACTCCCAAGCCCTGATTTGCCTGCGAGGAGAGGGTAAGCGTGCAAAATCTCCTCCTGCTCTGTAAGGGACATGGCGCTTCTAAGCACCACACACTCCTTGCAGGATGGGGGCAGAGTGGGAGGAGACTTCACATGCCCCCTTCCCGCAGGCCAATCAGGGCTTCGGGGTTGGGGAAGCACATAATGTCTCCTCCCGGCTTGCAAGGTGATCAGCACTTAAAGTCAACCACCAGCTGCTGCTCAGCTGTTGGTTGACACTAAGCACGGCGCTCCTTTGAAGGGCGGGGGCAGGGAGCAAGAGACTTCATGTCCTGATTGACTTAGGGGCAGCAGTGGGGAACACGCGAAGTCTCCTCCCACTGCCAGGAGCACAGGTACCTAGAGGAAACCACCAGCTCTTCAGAACAGCTAGCAGAACAGCTAGCTCGGAGGGGAGTGGCGGGAGAGGGGGGCAAAGACTTTGCATGCTCTCCCATCCCCATGCCCCTTCTGGAGCAGCCTGGGGCCACGTTAAAAATTTCAGAAATGGCCCTTGGTTAAAAATTATTGCCCACCCCTGCCCTATACACTATCCTGGTTAGACTCTATTTGCTTCTTTGTAAATAATTATAATAATTTTCTTCAATAGTTATATGAATTTTTCCATTTGCTTTGCTGACATAATAAATAAACTTCATGAATCTTTGGTTCCTTTCTGGATGTCCCATTTCTTATATTCCTCTACTTCTGAATATAAGGTTGCATACTAGCTTTAACACCATTGACATAAGAACATAAGAATGGCCGTACTGGGTCAGACCAAAGGCCTATCTAGCCCAGTAGCCTGTCTGCCGACAGTGGCCAGCACCAGGTGCCCCAGAGGAGGGGACTGAAGACAATGATCAAGCAATTTGTCTCCTGCCATCCCTCTCCAGCCTCTGACAAACAGAGGCCAGGGACACCATTTCTATCCCCTGGCTAATAGCCTTTTATGGACCTAACCTCTATGAAATTATCTAGCTTCTCTTTAAACTCTGTTATAGTCCTAGCCTTCACAGCCTCCTCTGGCAAGGAGTTCCACAGGTTGACTACACGCTGTGTGAAGAAGAACTTTCTTTTATTAGTTTTAAACCTGCTACCCATTACACGCAAAAGCAATCACAGCAGTTTTGGATTTCTTTTTTCCCCTACTAAACCCAAGAGGACTTTTCCCGTCAGCTGCAATATGGCTTATAAAACTCAGAAATGCAGAGATTGCTAAGTACCTAATTTGAATTTTCTATTTAAATTATTAGAGAATAATTTATTGTTGTTCTTACAAAAGTAAAGTGAATAGAGTATCTCCCAGACAGTGACAATATCCATTTGTTTTCCCATAAAGACTCATTTCTGCTGCGTCTCCCTACACAAACTCCCCCATTCCTTCGTCTGTTATTTGCTTTTCCTCATCTTATTCTCCCTCCCCTTTATTTCTATCACTGTCTTTTTACTGCTTCCTTCCCTTTTGCAATCACTTTTAAGGGTTTCCAAGCTCCCACCTTCTTCAGTAAATTATTGTGGAACTCTTATAAGCAAGACCTCCCCAGTTACCAATTCAGACCTTAGCATGAGCTTCTAAGGACTGGTCTTTACTACAAAGCAACCAAGTTATAAACCCAGTTTAACCTAAGTAGTATGTAGGCAGTGTCTTGTGTGTACTAAATCAGTGTTTCCCAAGCAACAGCAATAGTTTCTGGTATTTGGTTCCTTATATGGCTCCCTCTATAGCAGTTTTCAGAAAGGTTATACAGGATATAAAGCAGATGCTACAGCCAAATAAGATGAGTGCTGTAATTACATTTACTAAATTATTCCAAATTGTGTAACAAAAATCCCAGAATATGCTCAGATATCTGATCCATTTTCCGTCAGAAAATGCGGTTTCAATTAAACAAATATTTTTCGCAATCATTTTGACTAGAAAAAAATTTGACTAGAAAAAGCATTACATTTTTGGAAGGGAAATTTTTTTCATTTCAAAATGACTTTTTGTGTAGAAATTTACTTTATATTAATCTTTTTTTAATCTAAAAATGGTCAAAATTGAAATAAAAGATTATGATTGGCCTCAAATGATATTTTTCCAGAATTTTGTTCAATGAAAAATTTTAATATTTTGTTTACCCTAAATCAGAACTTTGTAAAATAGAAAGTCCATGTTCTGAATATATTTTTTAATAAAAAAGTTCATTTATATAAAAGGTTACTGGTTAAACAAAGGCAAATTACATTTCAGACAGTTCATGGGGTTCTCTGTTTCTGGAGAGAAGCATGATGTGGATGTTCTATGATGATGGCACGCTTGTATTATCAAAATCAAATGATGCAGCTAGAGCAGCCAAAAATAGGAAGTTTAGAGACTCATCAAATGAGAAGTAATAAAGCAAAATTACTTAGGACCATAAACCGACTATGACTCTTTTGCGCCACTCGCTAGTACAAAGGAACCATGATCCAGACACTGAAGCTTAGCAGGGAATTTCCTTGTGAGGGTTGCAATTTCTGATGACACATCTGAGCATTGGCCCCCCCCCCCCCCCACTCCAACCAATCCTGCATAAGGAGAATGCTGCAGGCAGGGAGAGAGCATGGTAAACTTTAGGACTCTATGCCAGGCACTGAACTTGGTGAACGCAAGAGCAGCTGTGAGCATTATCAGGAAGGACCCCAACTCTGAAAATCAGGGATCCAGTTCTGGCTCCTTGATGTCCAAGTTCTGTCACCGGAGAAAATCTGCCCCCTTAGATTTCTTCAAAACTTCAGAAAAGGTTTTGTTTAATGTCAGTATTCAGTGAAACCCTTGCCCAATCCATCGATTATCTCAGACTAATTCCCTTAAGTCTCCTTGCTTCTCTTCTCTCCCCTCTAGTCTAATCAGCCCATGTAAAAGTCATCTTCTTTTCCTGCCACTCTGACCTTGACAAACGTTCCCCCCCCCCCTCCTTGAATCTCGTTATGGGCTTCTTATCTTTTACTGCTTCTGTGTCAGACTCCTTGTCCTCACCTTCAAGGCCGTAAGAATTATGTTCTTGCCTCTTCTTACATCTGTGTGCTTTTAGAGTGCTGTACAAATGCTTAAACAAATAATTATAATCATTATAATTAAGTAATTACATGTTTTGGTAAAAGATTTAGCTGAACCAACACTGCTTAGTACTTAGTATTCTGCTGATATAAATCTGCCAAACAAATGTCATTGTTCATAAGAACTTGGCAAACCTTACTGAGATAATGAACATGTAGCACTATAGCAGTCTTCTTTTTTAAGAATGTATTTAATGAGTCGAAAGCTTACTGCATGCCATTTGTCCAGTGATTACACAAGCTCCAACATTCTCCTAAATCTGGCAAAACCTTTTAAATCTTTATCCATATTGGTATATATAAATTGTCCGTATTGGTATAACATGTGCCATATGTTTATTTTAAAATATCTTAAACCCATATCTATCAAGTCTCAATACTGAAGTTTCATTTTCTACTATTTAAGTCATTACATTTTTTAATCTCAAAATCTGAATCCATTTTTATATTTCCTGTAACCTAGGGTGCAATTCAACTTCCCCTGAAGTCATTCATGGGCAACTTCATTGACTTTAGCAGGAACTGGATCTGGTCCCTAGTTTCTTTATTTGGACCATTAACATCATGGAACCACACTGATTCTGTGAATTTATTGACATGACATGTGCTGGAGAGCATGTTTATTGTACTTGAGAAAATTAGATGGAAGGGAACTAGGAGGATACAGAAGTTCTCTGAAAATACAAAAAGGGTATGTAATTAATAAATAAGGAGAAGCTATCAAAAATAGAGTCACAGGATTGAGCTGGTAAGGTTCCTCAGGAAACACAACCGTGTGTTTTGCCATTTATCTGCTCAGCATACATAATTTAGGTAATAAGTAATAATAATCCTGCAAAAGGTTGTTCAAATGCAGTCATTAACTAGAAAGCAGGAAAAGGCTATGTTCCGAAGCAAATGACATGTGCAGACAAGTAAAATGTGTATACATCAGGCAATACCAAATAAAGCTGCAAAATGAAAACAATCAGGAAAGTGGAGGTGGTGTGGGTATGCTCGTACAGTATAACTTCAGAGGCAAGAATTCTATTGGGATATGAAAATCTTTGATTATATCTATCTTTTCTGTGAAGGAAAAATAAAATTGACTATTCTGGTTAAGACACTGCACAGCTCTCAATTATGCACAAAATTAACAATTTTTTTCTTGCATGCTGGTTTGAAGGTTTAACTAGTCTGTTTTTTATCTAATTTTAGTAAGAATCTGAAATAACTTTATTGAAGTCCATGGAGTTACACACTGCATAACTATGGAAGGAAGAGAAAAATGAGGCCCAATGTTCTGGAAAAATTCACCATTGACCAACATTATGCACACCCTAGGCATCTTCCTTGATTCCATTGATATTGGATATCTAAATTTCAATAGCAGAAAAAAATCCCACTACATCTCTTTTCCTCTTCAATTCAATAGGAGACTATACCCCATCGTGCCATATTTAAAGATGAACCATGCATGAAGACCAGTTCTGCCTCTCCATCCACAACAAAAAGACATATAGCTAGAGTCCTCATGAACAATGAAACTTCCTCAATGGTCAAACAAGAAGATGAGAATATTGTGAACAGGACATATGGTCTTCTCAGCAGCTGACGCATGACTGGTGAAATCTATTCCAGAAGAGATAGGATCTTAACATCTTACCAACATCAACACAAAGTACAAGAACCACCTCTTCTCCATTCCCTGTTAAATACAAAATAAAGACAAAGCCATCTGCCCAATATTGCCATTTTAAAAAAGGAGCAAAGCCAAAACCAATCTACGTATGTGCGAAGATCCCTGATTGGCTGCAAATACATTAATAAAGCATCTAAATGCTATAGCGATAAGCGTAGGATAGACCAGTTGGATACAGCAGAGGGAGCTGCTACCAGTCCTTCCAACTCTTTCACTGATTCACACAACTATCTTCTGAAGGGTTAGGATTTTTTCCCTTGATTTTATTGAGTGAATCTTGTGGGATGGAAGGCAAGCATTTTGGGTGGTAACAGACCGTATTCATTGAGGGACCTGGACAAGGGACTTGCAGGGGGACAAGAAATGTTTGGTTTGGGTAGATAGAAAAAAACCCAACAAATTAACAAAATACACACTTAAAACATTATTTGAATATTTTGCTTGCATGTTATTAGTCATCTAATATTGACTGTCTGATCTATTTATAGACTGTGTTAAAAGCTTCATGTAAAGCATCCATATACCAGCAACCACTGGCAGTATACAACTTGTACTGGTCCTAGAAAAAAATCCCTAAATAATGCTGTACATTCTTGAGTGTCATCTGCAGGCACCTTCTATGCTAACTAACTATACATATATACAAACATCTCTTTCACAGAGTGTTCTTTTAATAGCCCACAAGCTCCTTAGGGCAATGACCGTGCATTTGTTATTTGTTTATACAGCATTTAACATCATAATGGTTCCCTATGACTGGAACCTTTGGGCACTTAACACTATATAGATAATCGCACACAAAAAGAACATTTTTATGGTTGCAAAGTCAAGTACCTAAAAGTATGAAATATCAGAATTAAGGTTCCTTGTACAATTTTAATTTGCCTCCTTTGTGTGTATGCATGATGATACATACTTTCATTACCTGATCACATGCTATTTTTTCCACAGAGCCTCATCTCATCCAGTCAGCATGATTGGCCTGCTCTGGGAATTAATCAGGGTTTTGAAATGAAGGAGACTTGTCTGTAGCATCACTTCCTCATTAGTTGTAGAAGGAGATTACAGAAAGAGAAAGGATGGTCTCATGGTTAATGCAGTTGAATGCTGTTCTTGAAAAACTAAATTCTATCTTTGTCCCGGCCACAGAGTTCCTAAATGGTGGTAGGCAAGTTGCTTAAACCAAACATTTCACAGGGGTTCACTAACCAAACATTCCTCATTTTTTGGGTGTGTCACTTGAGAACTTAGGGTACATCTGCACAGTAGTGTTATTTCAGAGTAACTGACTTTATTCCGAAATAACATAGTTAACATAGCATCTACACTACAAGCCTTTATTTCAAAATAATGTCGAGCTAGAGGACTTCTTACTCTGATTCATGGTAACCCTCATTTCACAAGGAGTTCTTCCTTTGGCTTCCTGCTGTGCAGACAGTGCCAAAAGCCAAATTAAGCTATTTCAACATAAGCTACGCAATTGATGTAGCTGAAGTTGCGTAGTTTAATTCGACTTTAGCCCTTCTGTGTAGATGTACTCTTAGGATCTGCTTTGCCAAAATGTTGAGCACTCATCATTGCAGCTGAAGTCACTGGGAGCAGTGCTTTGAACTTCTAGCATGCTATATAATACTAAGTATTCTCAAACATCAGATTTTAGATATCTCAAACTATACACCCCAAATTCTGAAATCTTTTGACTTAATCCCTTTGATCCTCAGTTACTGTAACATAGGGACAGTCATACTTCTCATCAAAATAGGGCTGTTGTGAAAAGAAATTAATATTTGTGACAAGCATGATAGTTAAGACCTTAAAGAAATTAATAATCCTGTGCTCTGAAGACAATTTGAATAGTGTGCAGTAAAATAAGGCCTGGGCCACACATTACACAACATGGAGGAAAAAAGTATTTACAGTTGCTCCATAAGTTAGCACTGCCCACCCTGCCCAATGAAATTTTATAATGTGTCCATGGACATTTGTCACAGCTCTAGCCTGTTGGTTCTCAAACTGAGAGCCATAATATGGTTATGTGGGGGACTTGAGCTATAAGCCGGAAGCCCAGCAGGCCCCAAGCACGTCCAGCCCTACTCCACCTCCAAAGAAAGGGTGCTAAATAGACGTTTGCCCAGGGCACTATTTTTTTTATGCCCTGGCTCTGGGACTGTGATGACATCAGAGCTTGATTGTTCAGCACTGAAGAAGTTCTTCATTATTTAACACTCAAGCATACCTTGACTGCTAAAAAAAACCCACTGAAAAGTAAAAGTATCTTGAATCTTACATTAAACATGATTTCAGCTGCATTGTAATGCATCATTGAAAAATTGTAATGCATCATTTGCCATTTGCCATATTTTGTCCACTGGATCAAAGAAGTCATGCAAACTGCAGCAATATCTCAATGTGGATTTTTCAAATGCAGTGAAGAAACAACAAAGTCAAATTTGATGCAAATAAAAGCCTCCTATGTTATGTCACCACAAATCGCCTGTACCAAAATGCTACCTACAAAAGATGAGGAACTTGTTCTATCACCATGCAAAGATACAGTGTCACTTATGCTTGGCAAGATGCCACCAAAAGCTTAATATACCTTCTATGTTGAATGACACTGTGAAATGCAGAATGTGTGAGATGACTGAAAATATCAAAAACTAAGTCATGCACAAAATTAAACACTCTGCTTTCAGTATACTCAGCCTGAGACTTAATGAAACTACTAACATTACTAACTGTGCAAAATTGATAGTGTTTGTGTGGTAGGTTAATGCCAGGGATGTGAAGGATGTGTTTTGTTCTGTGAACAACTTGAAACAACCTCAACAGCATAGGCCATTTCCAATAAAGTGAATGCCTTTTCAAAAGGCAATGAACTTGAGTAGGAAAATCTTTGTTCTATCTGCACAAATGGTGTTCCAGTCATGAAGGCTGCATGGTCTGGCTTTCAGCAGAAAATAAAGTGCATATCGCCTGATGTGACTGTCGCTCATTGTGGAATTCAATATCAAACTCTAGCAGTAAAGACATTGCCAATGTGCCTTAATGCTCTGGTGGATGATGAGTGGTCAACTACATTAAAGTATATCCTCTGAATAGTCATCTCTTTGGAGAGCTCTACAACAAAATAGGCAGTGAATACAAAGTTCTGTTTTTCCACACTTGAGTCCAATGGCTTTCTAGGGGATGCACTTTAAAGTGTGTTTTTATACTTCATGAAGAGGTAGTGGAGGTTTTCCTGCAAAAAGAGAAATGAGAGCTGAACAAAAAGTTTAGTGATGAGAAATGGTTTCTCTGCTTGGTGCGCCTAGTTCCATGGGTGGCTGGTATGCTAGGCGGGGGTAGGTATTGCCTTCCCAAACTGCCAGCCTGGCCCCGCCCACACTCTGTCCCCAGCGTCCACCCTCCCAGTGCTCCTGGCTGGGGAGGCTGGAGCCACACACTGACCACCCTCCCTGTGCTTCAGTCCCAGGGAGGCTGGTGCTGCGTGTCCTCCCTCCCTGCCCATGCTCCAGGACCAGGGAGGCTGGGGATATATGTCCTCCTCCTGCTCCATGCTCCAGGGCTGAGAAGGTTGGGGATATATGTCGCCTGCCCTCCCTGTACTCCAGCCAGGGAGGCTGAGGCATATGCACCTGCCCTCCTCCTCTCCCTGTGGTAGAGGTGGGGAGGGAACAGGGAGGCGGCTTGCCTCCCCCTGCCCTACCTTCACTGACCTCCCATGCCTAGTTCATATCTTTGATAGCCTTGACGTCCTTAGTTTGTCACTTCAATGAAAACATCCAAAAGTTAATAAACCTGATTAATAAAATCAGAGCCTTCTGGATTAAGTTGGACCTTTGGTGTAATAAGTTAGGGTATGTCTACACTACAGTTAATTCGAACTAAGCTAATTCGAACTAGTGCATCTAGAACTAAAAACTAGTTCGAATTAGTGTTTTGCTAACTCGAACTAGCGCGTCCACACTGATTGGACGCAGGGGCGCATTTAAAGGCGGCTGAAACCAGTTCCGGCAGGGCATCAGGTCAGTACTTGCGTTGTGTGGCTGCTGTCTGAGGCTATCTGAGGCTTGTGCTTAAAGGAACCCCCCTGGAAAGCCGGTTCTCAGTTTTTCCACTTGCTTGCCTACCTCGCCGAGGGACAGCAAAGCGTTTTTCTCTGCGCCCATCTGTGTCGGTGCTTCCCTTCGGGGACGCCGCCGCAGGTGGCAACATGGAGCCAGAACTCGCCCTGCACTTTCTGGTGCAGTTTATGGACTTGTTGCTGACCACCTGGTGCACGTCAGCCCCCTGCCTCTCCACCTGGCCACCCTGGGGGCCATGGAGCAGCTGCGGCGGCGCCCGGGCGCCGGCGTGCCCCGCCGCATCTGGCGTCTGGACACCGGCAGCGACTGGTGGGACCGCATCGTCCTGGAGCGCTGGGGAGACCAACAGTGGACCCAGAACTTCAGGATGAAGAGGGACACCTTCCTGGAGCTCTGCGAGTGTCTCGCCCCTGCTCTGCGCAGAACGGACACTCGCATGAGGCCCACCATCCCCCTCCAGAAGTGTGTGGCCATCGCCCTCTGGAAGCTTTCCATGCCGGACAGCTACCGATCCGTCGGGAACCAGTTCGGCATGGGGAGATCCACCGTCGGAGCGGTGCTCATGCAGGCACGGCACTTGCCAGCCACTGGGCCGGGAGTGAGGGGGGCTGCAAGGAGGGGATGGGCCACCCCAGGGAAAACAGGGGGTTGGGGGGGGAGGAGGCAAAAGTGCCCCGCACCGGAAGGGCCGGTCTCTCCCGGCCATACTACACGCCGCCCGGGGGAGTTGCTCCCGGGAGTGGGGTGTGGAGCACTGCCAGGGCACGAGCACTCCCAGCCACCCGGGCGCCCCACTGATTCGCGCTTTGCTGTGTCTCTCCGCAGGTGGTCAAGGCCATCAACCGGGTGCTGCTCCGCAGGGTGGTCCGCCTCACCGACCCAGACACCATCATCTGGGGGTTCGGCGCCCTCGGCTTCCCCAACTGCGGGGGGGCCATCGACGGGACGCACATCCCCATCCGTGCCCCGGAACACCAGGCCTCCCAGTATGTGAACCGCAACGGGTACTTCTCCATCCTCCTGCAGGCCATGTGTGACCATCGGGGACAGTTCACGGACATTAATGTGGGCTGGTCCGGCAAGGCACACAACGCTAGGGTGTACCGGAACTCCTCCGTGTGCCAGAGGCTGCACGCCGGGACCTTCTTCCCTGACCGCCACATCAGGGTCAGGGACGTGGACATGCCCGTCTGCCTGGTGGGGGATGCGGCCTACCCCCTACAGCCCTGGCTCATGAAGCCCTACACGGGGCACCTCAACCCCTCCCGCCAAGCCTTCAATGCGAGGCTGACCAGGGCCTGCACCATCATTGAGGGGGCCTTCGGGCGACTGAAAGCCCGATTTAGGTGCCTCCTCACCCGCCTCGACCTCGCCGAGCACAACATCCCTCCCGTGGTGGCAGCATGTTCTGTGCTGCACAATTTGTGCGAGAGGAAGGGGGAGGCTTTCCTGCCAGCCTGGATGGCTGAGGCTGACCGCATGGCTGGCCAGTACGCTCAGCCCCACACCGCCGCCATCCGGGAAGCCCAGCGGGGGGCCGTCCGGATCCGAGAAGCCCTGCGGGAGAGCTTCCAGGTGGAGGAGGAGGACTGAACTCTCCCTGCATGCCCCACTGGGGCCTTCTTCCACCCTCCCCCCCCTTCCCTTTTCCCCTCCCTAACCTCCCTTCCTAATGTCAAATAAAGACACCTGTTTTGGCAAAAAAACCCTCTCTTTATTTTACATAACTGGTGTGGGGGGAGGGAGGAGTGAGTGTGGGAGAGGGGAGGGGGAAACCTGGGAGGAGGAATCTGGAAGAGAGTGGAAGGGGAGGAAGGGAAGGGAAAGCTCAGGCTTGTGGGGTCCGGCTGGCTCTCCCGTCTCGCAACACTGCGGGTGCGGGGACCTCGGGGGGGGAGCGGGTATGGTAGGTGGGGCAGGAGGGACGGGGGGTGCGGAGAAAGCGGGAGAGGGAGCAGGGGCAGCAGAGGGAGCAGGGGCAGCAGGGATGGGAGGAGGAGTAAGAGCTGCGGCAGCCGCAGGAGCCAGAGCAGGAGGAGGCAGGAACTGGTCCACCCGGGTCTGGAGGTGGCCTCTGAGGCCACGGCCCTGCTCCTCCAGCGCATCCACACTCCGCTGGCGCAGCCGAAGGTCCTCCCGGACCCAGTGCTCCTAGTTGCGGAGCAGCTGCTCCATGAACCAGAGGTGCCGCCGCTGGTAGTCCTCCTGGTTTCTGGCACGACGGCTGGCCCGGGCGCGGGTGGCTGTTGTAGGCGGGGTGGTGCGCCCTGCAGTCCCAGGTGCTGCGGCTGTGGTGAAACAAGAGCAGTGGTCAGTTCTCCCTGGGGACAAGGTGAGTGAAACCCAGCCCTCCTCTGCAAGGCCAAGGCCCCTGCATGACACCAGCTGCTGCTCCATGGTGGGCAAGGCCCAGGCGCACGGTCCCTGGGCTCCCTCTCCCCCCCACCTCGCCGTACACATAAGGGGAGCATGATGGTACTCACAGGTGGAGGCCTCCCCGGCCTCGGACGATACAGGAGATGTTGTCTGTGGGGTTCCTTGGGGGTCCTGGGTCCTGGGCAGGCTCCTGGCAGGTTCCTGGCTCGTGGCGTCCTCCGGCTCCTCATCCTCGGTGTCCAGGACCGGTCCCTCTGCCCCGGGGTCGATGACCACCCGGGGGGCATGGATGGCATGAGCCCCCAGGATGCGGTCCAGGGTGTGAAAGTGGGGGCAGGCCTCCAGGTCAGCCCCTGGAAGGCAGGCCCGGGAGTAGGACTGCCGCAGGTCCTTTATTTTGCAGCGGACCTGCTCCCGGGTCCGCTGGTGGCCTCTGGCGGCCAGGCTGTCAGCCATGCAGCCATAGAAAGCCGCGTTCCTGTGGCTAGTGCGGAGATCGCGGACATTGGAGGTTTCCCCCCAAACCAAGATGAGGTCCACGATCTCCACACTAGACCAAGCGGGTGCCCGCCTCTTGCGGCCCCGGGCAGGTTCCTGGGAGCCGCCAGGCTCATCCCGGGAAGAGGGGGAGGGCTGGGTGGCATCGGGTGGCTGGTTCATCTTGCAGCAGGTGCAGGGTCTGCTGGCTGGGTGCTGGCAGCCTTGAAACTGGCACAAACTGTGTAGCCAGCCCGTGGCCCTTTAAGGGGTCCGGGGCCAGGAGGGGGGCAGACAAGTTTCCCTGGTGTTGGCCAGAACTAGCTAATTCGAACTAGGCGTTAGTCCTCGTACAATGAGGTTTACCTCGTTCAAATTAAGTTCAAACTAGCGGAGCGCTAGTGTAGCGCCTATCAAAGTTAATTCGAACTAATGTCTGTTAGTTCGAATTAACTTTGTAGTGTAGACATACCCTTAGATAGTGAGATGGTGTGTTTTTGACACTTTCCTCATTCAGCGAGGAGGAGGAAGCCAACATTGACATTACTCTCAAGTCAGCTATTAGTTAACATCTGATAGCCCTTCACAAAGTACTCTCACACTACTTCCCAGAGCTACCCTGAGCAGTTACCTACTGAAGATATCACACACAAGAACAATTTGTCAATATGATCAATGATGATGAAGTAAAAACAAAATTCACACAGCCACTTCCATTCAGGTGCAAGTAAATACCCACTAGTTTCTGAAATTACCCTCAAAATCCTTCTGCCAGTTTCCACTACTCATGAATGCAAGAGTGGATTCTCCAGCCTTCTCACAATAAAGATGAAATCTCAAAACCCATTTAATGTAAAGGATATTAGATGTGCTCTGTCTAAAACACACAGAATAAAGCTTCTGATGTCAAATAAACATCATCATCCCTCTTACTGATTTTTTGGTGATTAATTGCTCTTAAGCATTAAAACAAAGTCTATTTAAAAATAACTTTTGCGCTATAAACAATAATTCAATACATGTTTTAGTTTTAATTTAAAAGCAGTGAGAAGAGGTAAATTCATTTTAAGCAACAGGGTTTAAATTTGGCATTTAGCACAATGTTACATATAAAAAATGTACATTTAATTTCTAGGAGAGGGATCATACTCAGGGGCTTGTTGTGTGCAAAGAGTCACCAGTACAAAAATTTTGAGAACCACTGCTCTAGTCCTAGCCACCCAGGTTAGTCCAGTATTTAAGAATTACAAATAACTAAAATAGTAGCTCTCAGCCTTTCCAGACCACCGTACCCTTTTCAGGAATCTGATTGGACTTGTGCATCCCCAAGTTTCACCTCATCTAAAAACTTATTTGCTTACAAAATCAAACATAAAAATACAAAAGTCTCACTGAAAAATTGCTATTTTCTCATTTTTACCATGTAATTATTAAGTAAATCAATTGGAATATGAATAATGTACTTACATTTCAGTGTAGAGCATTAGAAAGAAATCATGGTATGAAATTGCAGTTTGTACTGACTTTTTAGTGCTTTTTATGTAGACTGTTGTAGAAGCAGAGAAATATATAGATGAGTTGAGGCCCTGGAAAACTGCTGTACATGTACCCCTGTTTGAGAACCAATGATCAAGAACATTAATTCTAACAATCTGTAAATCACGTTGAAAGAAAGCAAAACATAGAAAAAGTATCAGTTCTAATATTTCAAATTCTTCTAGATGTAGGATATAGAATCTCTCTTTTCTCAACCATTTGGACTTATAAAGCTAAAGATTCCATTCCTTAGCTTACATCAAAAGTCAATACTCTAGAAGGGAGAAAAAACAAGAGGAAATACAGTTCATAAACAATTGAAGTTCATATATCATCTTAGCTGTTCTGATAGTGAGCTACTAATTGGGCCAAAAAGAAGCAAAACCTAAAACACTCAACAAAGACTCTTAGGAAATTGTTCACCAAATTAGCATACAGGAAATGAGCTCATTTTTAAAAAAGACAACAGATTAACTGGAAAGCTCAGCGAAATAGAAAGCTGGCGCAATCCTACTAAGCAAGATCAGGATGCTTAAGAACATAAGAATGGCCATACTGGGTCAGACCAAAGGTCCATCCAGCCTAGTACCCTGTCTGCTGCCAATACCAGGTGTCCCAGAGGTAATGAATCGAACAGGTAATGATCAAGCGATCTCTCTCCTGCCATCCATCTCCACCCTCTGACAAACAGAGGCTGGGGACACCATTCCTTACCCATACTGACTAATAGCCATTTATGGACTTAACCTCCATGAATTTATCTAGTTCTCTTTTAAACCCTGTTATAGTCCTAGCCTTCACAGCCTCCTCAGGCAAGGAGTTCCACAGATTGACTATGCGCTGTGTGAAGAAGAGCTTCCTTTTATTTGTTTTAAACTTGCTGACTATTAGTTTCATTTGGTGGCCCCTAGTTCTTATATTATGAGAACAAGTAAAAAACTTTTCCTTATTCATTTTCTCCACACCACTCATGATTTTATAGACCTTTATCATATCCCTCCTTAGTCTCCTCTTTTCCAAGTTGAAAAGTCACAGTTTCTTTAATCTCTCCTCATATGGGACCCGTTCCAAACCCCTAATCATTTTACTTGCCCTTCTTTGAACCTTTTCTAATGCCAGTATATCTTTTTTGAGATGATGAGACTACATCTGTATGCAGTATTTAAGATGTGGGCTTACCATGGATTTATATAAAGGCAATAAGTCTCCGTTTTATTCTCTATCCCTTTTTTAATGATTCCTAACATCTTGTTTGCTTTTTTGACTGCCGCTGCACATTGAGTGGACATCTTCAAGAACTATCCATGATGACTCCAAGATCTCTTTCCTGATTAGTTGTAGCTAAATTAGCCCCTATCATATTATATGTATAGTTGGGGTTATTTTTTCCAATGTGCATTACTTTACATTTATCCACATTAAATTTCATTTGCCATTTTGTTGCCCAGTCACTTAGTTTGGTGAGATCTTTTTGAAGTTTTTCACAGTCTGCTTTGGTCTTAACTACCTTGAGCAGTTTAGTATCGTCTGCTCTGGAAGAAAGGAAGGTAGCTACCAGGGAGAATATAAGAACTGGTATTTTAGAAATGTAAACTCAGTAGGAGACCAGACTGCCGATTTTGGGGCAAATTATCCTTCAGTTACATTGACCGTATCTGCTGAAGTCACTGTGTCTGCTTCATCACCAGTGTCCTTGGAGGAGGCACTGGCCATGCTGCAGCTCTGATATGTTGAATACCCATGTTGCAACTGCCTCTCAGCCTCTTTGTGGGGGGAGGAGGAGGAGAGGTGGTCAGATTATGTAAGGATGAGATTAAATGCAAAGTATTTCCAGAAAAGTTAAGTGAATGGCTAAATCTGAGGACATCTATTCTGCTTTCACACCAAGGTGACCCTACTACCATTTCCCCAGAGACCAAAATGTTTCTAGAAGCTGTTCTGTGGTTTCATCCATTTCACTTTCAGTGTCATTAAGGCCAAAATATGCTGCCTTTACAGCATGCCCTCCAGGGCAGACATTAAGCAAGGGATTACATTTTAACCACCAAGCTAGCCATGAATTTCCCTCTTTAAAAATTTAGGGATTAAAGCTAAGCAGGTTTTTATATCCCGTGAATGAATTTCATGTCCTTTGTAGTCTTTTAAACATTCTTCCTAGATATGACATAATACTGCAAGTGTAATAGAAAGCATCAGTCAAAAACAGATCTATACAGATATGACATAAGAGTTAAGTACAACAAACATAACTGTCAACCAAATATCTCGTTAATATTGGATCAGATGTCAGCTGTGTTTTACAAAGTGACAACTGCTCAGGGGCACAACTTTACATTTGGTAGTTCTGATTATGAATTTGACTGCTGGCTGTAGCTCTGAGTTGTCCATGCCAAGGCCCAGCTGGGGAAGGCAAGCTGAAGCGTTGCCCCTTGTACCCAAAGCCACACACCTTTTCAACAACCTCCTCCCCCCCCCCACCCCCAGAAAGTCTGCTCTGGGTCAGCTCTGACCAATGACAGCAACTAAGAGTGGGGTGCAGAGACAGGCTGGGCATGGGAAGGGAATATTTAGATTGCTGAACTTAAGAACCAGAGTGGAAAAGGAAATTGTCCAACCCACTTAGAGTGGGACTTGTACTCTGGGATTTTGTTTATGCACTTTGTTCGTGGTGTTTTCCATAGACGGCAGATGAAGGCCCAGCTGGGGAAGGCAAGCCCCAACCCCCTCCTTTCTGTCCAAGGCCCCACCCCTTCAGCAACCTTGCTTTCTCCCCTCCCCCCAGAGCTAAGCCCCACCCAACACCAATCTAATCCTTCCTGGGCATCTGGAGCATCCAGGGAAATGGGCTGCCATGGCAGTGGCCCCAGCCCCAGCTTTCCCCAAAAGCAAGGCTGCCAAGACCCCAGCCCCAGCCTTCCCAGGCATCAGGCAGCCATGGCCCGAGCCCTTGCCTTCCCCAGCAGTCAAGCTGCCATGGCGCCAGCCCCAGCCTTCCTGGGCATTGGGCAACTACAGCCACAGCCCAGTGGCTAGGGCACATAGGCAGTTTTGGGAAGGCAATGCCTTCCCTTGCCTTCATTACTCACCACCATGGTGTTTTCCCAAATTAATGCCAAGTTATTTCCCTCCCTTTTATTAAAAGTTTCCTTTCTATACTCAGGGTATGTCTACACAGCAAAGTTATTTGGATGCTAGCCCTTTCCTAGCATCTACACAGCCAAACGGCTATTTCAAAATAAATTCGAAATAGCAGAGTGCTTATTTCGAATTTGGTAAACTTCATTCTATGAGGAATAATGCCAAATTCAAAATAGCTATTTCGAAATAAGAACTATGTAGACACTTATATCGAAATAGGGGGCCTCCAGCCTTCCCAGGAAGCCCTGGTGGCCACTCCAGCCTCAACCAAGAACATTCCTCTTCCTCCCCCAACCCCAGAGCCCTTAAAGGGGTTGACTCTGGCCACAGTGCCTGTGCCAGCTCTAAGCCTGCCAGCCCAGAGCCAGCAGTCACTGCCCCTGACCCAGTGGTCCCAAAACATGAGCCAGCCAGCCACAGGCAGCCAGCCCTCCACCGCTCCCCAGGAGCAGTCTGCCAGCTCTCAGGAGTCTGCCAGAGCCCAGAGAAGGCGGGCACCTTCCTGGTCCAGGATGGAGATCATGGACCTTATTCAGGTTTGAGGGAGATACCCCCAACATCCATGATCTCCACACTAGATGGAGGAATGTAGCCGCCTATGGCAGGATAGCTGCCAGCCTAGCCACCAAAGGCCACATGCAAAACCAGGAGCAGGTTTGCATGAAAATGAAGTTGGTCTGGCGAGATCCCCAACCCTGAGCTTCCCCTCCCTCTTCTTCCCCTTGCTTCCCCCTTCCAGCTCCCTCCTCTCAGGTTTCTCCCTCCCCTCTCCTATCCTCTCTGCTCCCATCTCCCACCTCCTTTCCCCAACTTCACCAGAGTTTTATTCCTCCCACCCAGTTTTGTTAAATAAAGAGAGTTTGTGTTCATGAAAATACATGTATTTTATTTGACATCAGGAAAGGGAGTTAGGGAGGGATAAGTAGAAGGACATGAGGGAGGAATGAGGCACAAGCCCCCAGTGGGACAGACCAGGGAGGCTCTTAGTGATCCTCAGGGTAGAAGCTCTCCCACAGGGCCTCCTGGATACTGACAGCCTCTTGATGGACCTCCCAGATGGTAGCCTGCAAAAAGTGCAGTCAGGCTCGCAGCAATGCATCCACGAGAAGCATCAGAGTGCCCAGGGGCAGCTCTGGCTCCATGTTACAAAGTGCTGTGGTGTCCTGAATGAGGGCAACTAGAGCACGCAGAGACAAAATGCTTTGCTGTCCCTCATCGACGTAGGCAAGCAAGCAGGGAAACCTGAGAACTGGCTGTTTGGTGGGGGGTCCCTTTAAGCACAGGCCTCAGATTGCCTCAGGCAGCAGCCACACAAAGTAAAGCCGCACCTGGTTCCCATCAACGTAATTGTTGGTTTGAGAATTAAAGTCCCTTTACATCCATCTAGCTGATCACTGGAGATATGATCCTGTGCTAATAATGGCAACAGGAATTTTGCCATTCATTTCAGTGGCAGTAGGTTTGAGCTCTCATCAACTGTGACAGGGAAACTGCTCCCCGCATTTGTGACAGCTTGCCGGCAGAGACTGGCAGCCCCGGCGGCACCGCTGCCGCAAGTGGCGAGCAGGGCGCCAAGGGTGCAAGCACTGTAGGTCCAGGGCCGAAAGCAGTGGACCTGAAGACCCCGGTAGGGACAGCCGACACTCACGCTGGGTGGGGGCGTGCCGCCAGCCAGCACGTACAAGAGGGAAGCAGCGGCGAGGAGCAAAGGGGGGGGAGAGCAGGAGGTGGCTGTGCTCTTGAACCCCACAGGTGGTGAACCTGAACCCGGGGGCCGGAGAGCACCAGGCATTGAGGATGCCTGAGCTGACGGGGCCTGTGGTGGACGGGTGACTCCGGGAGCTGGGAGAGGGAAGACAGCGGCCAGTGGATGAGCAGGCAGAGCAAGGGCCTGGACCCTGAGGCCATGAGAGCCAGAGCGGGGAGCGACTGCACAAACCACCCCGCCAGGACCGTAAGAGGGCCGCAGTTGAGGGCCCGGACAAAGGGGAACAGACTGAAGGTGGGGGAGGGACGAGGAAAGACTAAGCCTGACCCTGCCACATCAACCAATATAGTCCCTCCACCCACCCCAAAAAAACCTTTTAGATACAAGAATTTAGATTTCATGATAAAAGCAGAATCTTTTGTAAACTGCAGAAGTTGAAATGCTTCTTTAAAAAAAACACTTTTGTAAGGAACAAAAAATAGATATTGTTATTTTTGTCTGTAAAGAAACTAATGATACATTAATTCTGTAACTTCTTTCAGCAGAATTATGCAAGATAGTAATGAAATGCTAATATCTTAGTTCATTATGCTTGTATGTTTGGAATTGTACATATCTCAATGGGGACTGAATCATATTGCAGCATGTAAAAATAATATATTATATTAATTAAATAGCCACATTATGCAGCTGGCTGCTTGAATTATGCCTATGAAATCTAATGTAATATAGACTGGGTTCTTTATTGTTATTTTATTATGGCAATACAATCTCTTTTTTGCTGAGTTTGAAGGACTGCAGTATCACTCAAAGTGCATCGCAAGTGATAAATGAAAAACATATTTCAGTTGATGCAGTAACTCCAGAAGAAAACATGAATGTAATTCATAATAATCTGATGCCTCAGTCCTGCCAAAAGCTCTACATCCAGCTCATCACAGTACTGAAGCCTAAACAAAAATTGTGGAGGGCTCAATAGGACTACCAAGGGAGTAAGCCTTACGTGCTTTGCAATAAGTGTTTGCAGAACTGTGCCCTAAAATTCAATATTCAATCAATGCTTACTCCTGTTTGTCCAGGATTAAATACTGTGTAATTATTGCGTTACTTAGCTAACCTGTCAACTAGTACAATGTCTGCAAGAACTTTGTTTATCTTATTCACTGTTTGATCTTTATTCACATATAAAGTTGCGTAAAGTAAATATCAATGTGCTTGCGTTTACATACAAAAAGTTACTTACAGATACAGGAAATGAAAATCAGCCTGCATGTTTAACTCAGTGCTTCTCTCCTTACAATGCAAATTACCTTAATTCTGACCCTGAAGCTTTGAAGTTTTCCCATAATTTTTTTAATCTTAGAGCAAGAATCTGAGCACTGAATGTTGGACAATATTTTGTTCAGAAGACAGACTTTAACTTCTCCTAATTTCTTGTGAGCAGTGGGAAATAGCAATGGAAAGATAAGAAAGATAGTAACAAAGCTAGCCAAGCCTGGAACATATTGTTTATAGTGCAGGCAATATTTAGCACTCTAGATTACATTAGAAAGAGGAAGCTGCAAAGCAGGCATTACAAAGCAAATTAATATGTTACTGTATTCTCTGGGGGGGATAAATCTTAGTGTTTCACTATTGAGGACAATATTGTAAGAACAACAGTGACTAGTAATATTTAAAAAGAGACTCATCCAAGGATTTCAGAGTGGATATGTAGTTAATATATTCTTTTTTGCATGCTGCAATATGACTCAATAAACAGGCTGGATGGGCAATGTCACATGAGTGAGATATGGGCAGACATGTCTAGTGGTCAGAGCAAAAGTCAGTCCTACTAGTTAGAAAAAGAGTTGGTAGCCAGCAGTCGGAGCCCAGAACCAGGACCAATGCTCAGACATCATGTGGTCAGGAATCAGAACTGAGGGTCAGTGTCTATTTACTTGGAATGGGAAAAGGAAGGAGTGAATGTGGGAATATCAACTAGCAAATGCTTTAAGCAGCTAGCACTGAGCTGCTGCTGCTGGGCTGACGAGATGTTCTACTGAATCTTCCAGCCAATCAGGCTCTGTGGCCAATCAGGCTACCTGCTACAGGCCAGATGTGCTCTTTAGGTTGCTTGGAAACTGGTTCTACTGCACAGTCTGCTTCCTGATTGGCAGGAGGATGGCAATGCCAAGGAATGATCAAGTGCACTAAACCAGTAAAAAATATATCCCTGATTTAGATCCAACCCAAGATGATAGTTATTTAAAGTCACTGTTGGCTGATAAATGTTTGAGTGACTATGTGAAATAAGTTTTGCCTTTGTCAAATTCTCAGAGGAGCAGTGCCCAGCATCTGACAAATTGCCACAACTGACAAGCTTGTTTGCCATCTAAAACAGAGAGACCAAGAACCAAACACACCTGGATTCTCAGCTATGCTGCTGGAGTTCCTCTCAAGTCATAGCTGCCAAGCTATGTGAGAGCGACGAGGAGTCCTGTGGCACCTTATAGACCCGTGGTCCCCAACACGGTGCCCGCGGGCGCCATGGCGCCCGCCACGTGCTCGGGGCTGGCCTGGCCCCGGGCACATGGCGCGGCGCTTGCAGGGGGGGGGGGAGCGCCGGCCCCCGGCGCTTGCGGGGGGGGGAGGGAAGCGCCGGCCCCAGCCCCGGCCCCGGGGGCGCGGTGCTTGGGGGGGGAGCGGCGGCCCCGGGCATGCGGCTATGGGGGGGGCGCCCCCGGGCGCGCAAGTGTCCCCATCCCCTGGCACCCGGCGGGCGAACAGCCACGCCCCCTGGCGCCCGACAACCTCAAAAGGTTGGGGACCACTGTTATAGACTAACTGAAGTGTAGTGAGCTATGTGAGGAAGCTTGAATTGCTTCTGCCCAAGCTGCACCTGTCCTATGGACAATGTATTTTAGTGTACACATCTGTCGGTCTGGCACTTTCCATGAGCACTAAATCTTCACTTAGAATAAACAGCCTTTTAAAAACACTTTGTACGTTCAAAACCCTGTACAGACCATGATTCCCCTTTCAGCCCTGAAAGACAGGTGTGTAAATATTATTGTCCCCATTTGATCAAAACAAAATCCAAGCCAGAAAGTTGAAGTGACTTGCCCAAGCCCATACAATTAGTAATAAAGAAAATCATGAGAACTCAGGACTTCTTGTTTCCCAACTTTGTGCTCACTCCCCCAGACCACTGTGCAATAATCTATTTACGAGTTTGTCTCTGCCAAATACTAATGCACAGGACTGATTTCATTCATATGAGCACTGAATTCTGTCTATTCAATCTGACCTTGTGAGAGAGTTTGTCACAATCAAATATTGTTCACATTTCTACACAAGATAGAATACACATGTGCTTAAATATCTTCCTAAGTAGGGAACATGTAGTATTTAGTGTAAGTACATAATTAGTCCCATTGATTCCAATAGCGCTATTTGCATGCTTTAGGGTTAGACATGTATTTAAATGCCTTCCTCGGCCAGGACCTATATCAGAATGTGCATGTTTTCTTTCACTTTTTAATAAAGTATTAGGCCAAACTGGTGTCTCTAGCGTAACACAGTTGAAAAAAGTAGTTACACCAGCAATGCATTTGGGTCCTAGATATTTCTTTTTGAATACGTAAACACTCCACCACCATTGGAGTTTGCCAGCTCCTAGGGTACTAGAGTGAGCCTGTAAAGAGTATAACTCTTGGACTACAACAATAATGGAGATTGGTGCCTTCTGATACAATTTCCTAGAGGGCTCTGAATCAGGAGTAGGGTGTACTAGAACCTCCTGCTGATACCAGTAGAGAGGCTTCTGCATGGAGTTTGTTCAGACAAAGAGTTTGCTGGGTCAGTGATGAGCCAAGGCAGCTCAGCCCCCTCGGTGGGTGGAGGAAAGCCTGACTCAAGAGACACAGGGAGGTTTGGTTTTATTTTGATGGGGTTTTGTGCACATAGGAGCTGAAAGAGAAGCAGAACTGTCTCTGATTAGTGCCAGCCTCCTACAAAGGGGGCATTTGAACTTTGGTAGAATCTAAGGCATGCATCAGCAGTTCCAGCCCTGCAGAGGCCAGTATGCCGAGGACCACTTATTGTTTCCATTTTACCAAAAGGAAACCAAAGCAAGATAGGTGAAGTGACTTGCCCAAAGCCGCACGATTAGTCAGTAATAAAGAAAATGATGAGAACTCAGGAATTCTTGTTTCCCAGCTTTATGCTCACTTTCCCTCCCCCCACACACCCAAAACTACACTGCAATAGGCTATTTATGAGCCTGACTCTGACAAAAACTGCCAAAGACATTCAACCCAATACTGGCTACTGAGAGCAAGCCTAGACATCTGCAGGGCTTTGGAGAGCTGGAGAGGACCCTGCCCTCCCCCCTCCCCCATGAGTGAAGACACAGGAAGGGAATCCTCTTTGTTTAAGCCATCCAAATGTCATTGTGCTGCAGCCCCATCCCCAGGCTCATCCTCACTTTACCATCTGCCTTGGAAGGTGTCAGACAGGGAGTTAGGATAAATTGTGAATGTTGTGAGCTGGAAAATGTGTTTATATTTTAGTACTTATTAGCTAACAGTAGACTTCTCCTTTCCCAGATCCAATTTTCCTGCTCCCACTAAAGTCCCCCACTTATTGTATTGTTATTGGTGTGTGCATCATTTCTTTGGTTGGGTTTGTGTGGATGTATAGATTGTTTATAGTGTACTGGTTTTATACTCCTTGTCGGCAATGATTGATTTTCCCAGAAGATACCTCTTGTGTTTCAGGCACAGTGAGAATCACCTTGGTAGAAGGCGTTGGACATCACAAAAAAGAGCCCAAGACTCAATCCAGAAAGGCGAGGAGAAAAAGTACTCCAAGTATGAGCACCAGGGAAGAAGCTTGGGCCACACCACAGAGGGATAAGCTAAAATGACCATGTTTCACTAAGGAGCAAATTTTTCTTGCAGTATTTTTTACAACAAAATGGAATCTTGGCACTTCACCAAGAAAAAAACTTCAAATGCTCTATTGCTGTAATGCTATTCAGATGGCTACAGTAAAGCTTATGACAGCCATATTAAGTACACCAGTATTATCAGTGATTTATAACCCTACTGCAAAATTTTGCTCTAATCTTAAAACTAATCCAAGTTTTCAGCTGAGAGCAATATTTTAAAAAACACAGCTTGCTAATCATGCAAAAAAAGTAACCCACCATTAACAATTTGTTGGGTCCCTGCTGAAAAATATATTGATCATTAGCTCATCAGAGATGTTCACATTTTGTTCATTGATTCTAATCTGGCCCAGATTAGTAGTGATCAACTGATAGTTGATTAATCAAAGACTTAGGAAGTTGATTTTAATAGTCTTATTGCATCAATGTATCAGTAGTAGTTAATAAAAATTCAACAATAATTCTCATGCTGACTTTGCACATTATTTCCAACCCAGCCATCTGTAGTGAGATTTTACAATCGATGTGATGTTATTCAGGTCGCTACCCTCTGACACAAAAACTTCATATTTCAGTTTCAATTCTGATCTTTACACACACAAAAAACACAAGCAAACTGAAAAGAGCATATGATGTCATGCCAGAAAGTCAACACAACTTACCCCTACATTCCTATATTAGTTCTGACAGATTGGCATGTTTAGCTAAAAATTGGGACTATAACTTCCATGTGTGTACTTTTCACAACCATGCATGTATTTCTCAAACATTTGGGGCCAAATACATCACGATGGAGTTACATTAACCGTCAATCCATTATGGGCTCCATAATGTACCTTCACAAACCATTCCAACAGGAAATATTTCTGTGATGATCTTATGAAGTTCTGAATGGGGCCAGCAAGCAGGTCCAGTACCAAAGACACAGGGACATATGACTAGAGGAAAGGCATGAGAGGCTAGCAGGAACTCTCAGGCTGGCTGCAGAACTTGAGAACAGGTTTAAGTATGGGAGCAGGCACTTGCTTCACAGTTCCTGGAACAAGATTGGTGTCTAAGGAAGAAGGACTGTTTGGGTGGCTGCTACTACTAATGAATGCAAGAGTACCAGCTCCTTATGCACTCACTCTATGGCCTGCATCCCTTCCAGGATGATGTGATCCCACCAGTCTATGCTTATAGCCCAGCTCCAGAAGCACCAGTGTATGTAGAGGGCACCAGAGGCATCAGAATGTCACAAGCCATTTTGAGTTTTCTATGTCCGTGCCCTCCTCCTCTTCCTGCTCCATCAGAAGTTCTGTCAAGTACCTTCAATGGAGCCAGCTCAGGCACAAGGTTGCATCCCCATTATGGGCAAAGAGATTGGGAACCTATGTGAGAGTGATTGGTAGAGCTATGGAGAGATCATGGAGGTTTCTGACCCCTGGAGGTCTCAGCAAAGCCAGTGCTATGAGAATTATTTTGGTCTCCTGTCTGACCTTGCAAAGACCACTGTAGAGGCAGGGGACATAAAGAACAGCCCAAAGGCAGAGAGTAAAGAGGTACAGTGATATTCCTTGATTTCAACTTGTTTAACCAGTTCAAGTGCACCCCAATTCTTTAATGTAATGAAATGTATCTGCTAAGTGTCATACAAGGTGTCAAAGAAGAGTTCATGGCCCACCGGTTATTACTATCATCATGTAAAGTACTTGTAAGTGACTGATGCAAAATTTTAGAAATACAATATGTTGTCAGCCAATAAGGAGTTACTCCCCTATGGAGAAATGAATGTAATTTATCTACCTGGGAGTTATTGCCAAAGTGCTTTGAAAGACAATGGGAATACATGTACATATCATATAAAAAGGCCCAGCAAGCTAAAAAGGACTGGAGGCAAACCTTGTATTATCACAATGGGGGAGGAGATTGACAGTCACATGTTTAATATTCATTCAGTTACACCAAAGAGGGCAGGAACTAAATAATTTGCATTTGAGCAGTTGACTCCTAGTGGGAGAAGAAGCAGAAGGAAAATTCCTGCTAGACAGATGCCATGTTGCCTACCTCATAGCTGGAAATAGACCTTTTCTGGACTTCGGTTTCATCTGAAGAAGTGGGTTGTGCCCACGAAAGCTCATACAATCTATATTTTTGTTATCTCTAAAGTGCTACAAGACTATTTGTTGTTTTTTAAGTTTTTTTTCAGTTACAGACTAACACAGCTACCCCTCTGAAACTTTTTCCAGAGATATTGTTCAGAAGAATCCATTTCAAACATTCATTGGACTACAGATGTGGGATAAAGTCTAGGTTATCGTCTTTCACCTAAGATAACAAACGTACCAGCCTTTTGACTTTGGGGGATAGATCCTGACTCATGGGTTCAGTCCGTCATCTTGATGGAGATGATGTGAGGATTTTACCTTGCACACAAACTGGCTTGTTAAGGTTAAGTTATTAGAAAGAATTTTATCTTTATGTTTTATCTTTATTTCTGTTGTCATGCACCCTGGGCATGGGCACATCTGTTTAGGAATATGGATATGGACTAGCATTCAAAGAAGAACTAGCAGCTTTTGAGGGGGAAATGTGAACTGTTGCTGGTTAAAGCAGTTCATCAATTTTCCAACAGAGTTTTGGAAGAAAATGCTGATTTGCCAAACCTGCAATGCTTCACAGAAACTTCTCAGGTTCAAGAAGAATTCACCAAGTTGCAGGCAGTTGTTTGACAGATGACTGTTTGTTTGCTGGAGAGTTGCTAGGTAACCTGGCTTTCAGGTCTGTGGTGCTGGGGCAGCCCTACTATAGGAAATATTTTGGTGTTTGGAAACACCATGTCAGTCTTTCTAAAATAATTTTTGTTTAAAAGTTCAGGTTCATAGGAAGTTTTGAGGAAAAAAATGTTTATTCTGAAATGGAATTAAACTTGATTTGAAATATCAAAGTTTCTCACAAACATAAAATTCCAAGTTTCAGCAAGCTCTGCTGCTGAGATATATGTTAACATATCTGTTGCAGAAACTAAAATGACTCAAAACTCCTCCACACCACACACACTTTTAATAAATCAAACAATGAATTGCCTGTCAGCATTTTAAGTCTCTGTTTTTAAAAAATAGCAAAGATAAATATTTTGTAGTAATGCTATTAGAGCAGTAAACTACAGTAACCACTTATACCTTCAGCTAGATTTATTATTCACTCTGACATTGTCACCAAATATAGGCCTAGAACACTGCTAGGAGTGTTCTCATAATCAGAGAGATAAAGGCAATGCCATCAATCATGTTTCCTTTTCCCAGTCTCCCTTTTCATTACCTCCCCCCTCTCTTCCATGTTTTTTGTGTTGATTCTTCCTTATCTGGCCTTTCCTTTTTTATACGGTGGGTGCTGAATGCTGATGAATCAATCACTTGTCAGTTAGTTTCAGAGCAAACATTTTACTTGTTCACATTGTTCTTTGCTAACAGTTTTGTTCTTCTGACACAGAATGTGGTATTATAACTACATGGTGTATTCACATTTATACCCATAATAATTACTCTGTCGTTGCACAATTATTCCACCTTGAAATATGCTAGTCAAATAGAATCACACATCTTGTTTTGCTTGACTGCTTTTTCCAAGATCATGAAAGCAAAGGGCAGGTCAGACCTGGCAATTGTTGAAAGCCGCCATGTACACAGCCTTAACTGATTATTGGATTTTGTACATTTGATTTTCTCCAGGGACAGCTTGGTTTTGAATGCTATTAACTATCTGAGTTGTTTCTTTCAGATGTTGCGCTCTATTTTCACCCAGATTAAATCTATGCCACTTTCAAAAAGAATTCATAGACTGTGTTATTAAATGGACTTTACTTCAACCTCTAATCTGTGTCATTAACTCATATCACTAGTCTAAAATTTTGACATTCATAGGATAGAGTTTCCCAAGGCCCCAGTCTTGCAAACTGCATATAACTACTCAAATCATTATTTGTAAATGTTTGCAGGAACAAGGCCTAAATTTGCTTTTCACAATAACTGTTTAAATGAAAGTTTGCATATGGGGAGAAACCAAACCAAATAGAAGAGAAAAATGGCTGCTTTCAGCAAGAAAATAATCTAAAAGTTATTCACTCCAGGTTTCTATAGCATCCTCCTTTACAATAGCCTTGAAAGTTAATTATGGAGAGCCAGACTGTGATCTACATTACATATTCACCCAGGGAAGTTAAGGGTGTAAGATGTCTGCTTGGGCTACCTGTATTATAACTCGCAGCACAAAGGGACAGCTGCCTCTGCAGGGCTTCCACTTCCTTCCCCAGGCAGGTGGATGGGAAGTAGACAGACAGTGGACCCCCACTTTTCTCCCATTGCACTGGCCAGTACAACCAATGCAACGTGGCAGGTACCTACCAAAAAAAAGGAAGGTGTTCATGGCTATGAATCAAGTATTATTTATTATGAGCAAAGGGATCAGCATCTTGCCATAAAAAAGAATTAAGCAAGAAGTTCTATATAAAATGTAAAGCCTCAAATATAAAAGCAGTTTGCATTCCATTGAAAAATAGGACATTTTGTGCTCAAAACAGGACCCTAACACTCAAAAAACAACCTACTTTTGCCTTAAAAATCTGGGGGGTTTAATGATGAAATTCTGAATTTTATAGTATCGGTGACAGACTGCTGGCTAAGCCAGATCTCTGCCACTGTATCCTCACTTAAGAGGCTGATGGCAAACAGCTGAGCAAGCCCAGGACTGAAGGGCTAGTAGAAACAGCTGTGGGCTTCAGGAGCTGAGGGCTATTTAAGGCAGCAAGAGGGGAAGTGAGAGGAGCAAGGAGCGGCTGAGTGTGCTCCCACGCAGAGAGAGGAGCTGGCTGAGCTCACTAAACTTTGTAAATAGAAGGTGGTGAGAACTGACAATAAAGGGCA
Organism: Pelodiscus sinensis; assembly: GCF_049634645.1. Taxonomy (NCBI): domain Eukaryota; kingdom Metazoa; phylum Chordata; order Testudines; family Trionychidae; genus Pelodiscus; species Pelodiscus sinensis. Next base: position 45,663,854 of record NC_134714.1, on the reverse strand, counting down.
CGGGTGACTACGCCAAAGTGATGCGTTAAAACATGTTAATTTTGAATGTTGTGCTGTCTGAGGTGAAAATGGCCATTTTGGGGAAGTCTAGTGAGGAAAAATAAAAAACACAAAAGTTCTGGGTGACAAAATAGCCTGCAATGAAATGACATTTTGGCTAATGTTTTGTGAAGGGGAGAGGGGATGCTTTCCAAGTCTTGGTTTCCAGTGGAGTTACTCTGTTCATAATCCTTCCCTCTCAGATTTCTCTCACCCTTACATATGACTGTTTTTATGGTTTTTAATTATCTAATTTAGAATCTAATTTTAAGACCACTGTAAAAAAAAACCTCTAGCCCCTGCAGACTCAAAAAAAGGATAAACCCAGGAAATGTTAATACATGTATATTCTCAGTTTCTCACACACACACACACACAATTATCATACATGGCCAGGATCATCCACTGCCACAGAAAAGTCTGTGGGAGGAAATGCCATAGTTCTTCCCCTTCTGTGTTCCATCAGTGGTTGCAGTTTATTCTTCCATAAAAGAGCTATGGAGCCCGCCAACAGCTCCTGAATATCCCCAGAGATTTTGACCATTTTCTTGATGTCCTTGCCTATCCTTTTAGTCCTTGGTAGCCATTTACATTAGACTATTCTTAGAACTGATCCATGTAAACATGGGTAAAGTACATCAGCAGGGTATCTTGCTGTTGCCACACTAACTATTCTATGAATACATGAAAGCTTTCAAAAGTTTCAAAACCCTAAATTCACTTTCAGCAGAGAAATAAATTAAAGCTAGAAGAATGGGTGCATTAGACCAGTGTTTCTCAACCAGAGGCACGAGTACCCTTAGGGGTCCTTGAGAGAAGTCTCGGGGGGGGGGGGGTGTAAGTCAACACAATTGAAATTTGGAGAAAACTGAATTTGTTTTAAGTTTTACAGCACTCTATTATTTTTGGACATTTTACACACAAAAATTTCATCGCCCACCCAGCTACAATTAAGTTGTTTAAATAAATACATTTCAATGGTAGAAAAAAAAATCTGTGTCTGAAAATTGTAGGTACTGGAGGTACTTATTTTTTTAAAGGGGTACTTTATAAAAAGAGGTTGGAAAACACTGCATTAGACTACAATAAATATGCATCAGAAAGTCAAAGAGCAGAAAATACTTTTTCCCCCTCATGCAATGTTGCTAAGGCCTTGTTTACACTACACAGTTTTGTCGACATAAGTCAGCTTTTTCTGACAAAAGAGGATATATACATACTGGCTATGTCTAGACTATGCCAAAATTCCAAGAGAGGATATGCAAATTCCACAGGAATTCCTGTGGAATTTGCATATTTTCTTCTGATCTTACTTTCGAAAGCAGAGCTTTCCTCAAAAAATTAGGTTTACACAGCTTTTCGAAAAAAGGGGGGAGTTGCCGAAAAAAGTGCGTCCTGACTACCTTCACTTTCGAAAGCTCTGCTTTCGAAAGTGAGGTCAGAAGAAGATATGCAAATTCCTGCAGAATTTGCATATTGTCTTTCAGAATTTCAGTGTAGTCTAGACAAGCCCCCTGAAATGCTCCTCCCATCAATGTGCCATACTAAGATCAAGGAGCTGAGACTGGCATACCACCAGGCTGACGAGGCCAACCATCAATCTGGTGTATCGCCAATAAAACATGCTGCTTCTACAAGGTTCTGCACACCATTCTCAGCAGCAAAACCATCTCTGTTACCAAGAGCTCCATGGATACTTTGAGGGGACTGGAAGCATCATATAGCGTAAAGAACTCCAAAGACGAAGTGGTACATGAAGAAGTGGAGTTGGAGGAGGATGTGAGATATACAAGAAGGTTGTCCTGTGGTGCAGTGAGTCAGGACCTTTTTTGACTCTGGATGGGTCTAGCCAATCTCAGCATTCCGGCTCCAGCATTAATGAAGCAGGGGATATGTGCACAGGTAAGCATGCATTTTGCTTTGATACTTCATAGGGAGAGGAGACTGTTCTCATGTACTGTGTTTTATGGTAGAGGAGGGACAAGGGACAAATTAACAACAGAGCCTCTGTAGCTACAAAGTGGGGGCCTGGCAGTAAAGTTAATATAGACTCATAGACTTTAAGGTCAGAAGGGACCATTATGATCATCTAGTCTGACCCCCTGCACAGTGCAGGCCACAAAATCTCACCCACCCCTCCTAGAATAATCCTCTCACCTATATCTCAGATATTGAAGCCTTCAAATACTTTGAAGACCCCAAGATGCAGAGAATCCTCCAGCTGTGATCTGTACCCCATGCTACAGAGGAAGGCGAAAAAACTCCAGGGCCTCTGCCAATCTACCCTGGAGGAAAATTCCTTCCCGACCCCAAATATGGCGATCAGCTAAACCCCGTTGCCAGCTTTGTCCACATATTCATTCTGCTGATACCATTATTGGACCTAACCAAGTGAGTTATAAGATCAAGAACACATATTCCTGCGCATCCAGAAATATAATCTATGCTATCATGTGCCGAAAGTGTCCGTCTGCTATGTACATTGGACAAACATCTCAGACACTTCGCCAAAGGATTAATGCCCACAAAACAGATATCAGACAAGATCACAAAGAGAAAACAGTTTCTTGCCACTTTAACCAGAAAGGACACTCTCTAAATGACTTAGTGTCCACCCCGCCCTTCCTCATGTTCATTCTCCTACCCCCAGCTATATCCTTTCTTACTTCGTTTTCCTCCCTCTCAGTGTTAAAATCTGGCATAGAGATTACCTGGGCATCTCCCAACCGTCTCCCCCAAATTCCTAGTTTAAAGCTCTCTTCATAAGATGAGCCAGCCTCCATCCTAGAAGTCTATTTCCCTCCCTACTTAGGTGAAGTCCATCTCTAGAGAACAGTCCTCTGTCCATAAATGCCTCCCAGTGACCATACACCCCAAAGCCCTCCTTATAGCACCACTGCCTAAGCCATCTATTGATCATCATAATCCTGTCACATCTTAGTTGCCCTTCTCTAGGAACAGGCAGAATCCCACTAAAGATCACCTGAGCCTCAATTTCCTTGAGCATCCTCCCCAGCCTAGCATAGTCTCCCTTAATTCGTTCCAGCGAGAATCTAGCCGTATCATTTGTTCCTACATGAAGGATGATCAATGGATTCCTTCCTGCTCCCTTAATAATTCTCTTCAACCTCAGTTCCACATCTCTTATCTTAGCACCTGGCAGACAGCACACCCTTCTAGTCTCTGGATCAGCTCTGGTTACAGGCCTATCTGTTCTTCTCAATAAGGAGTCCCCAATCACATAGACCTGCCTTTTCCTAGTGACAGTGAAATTCTCTGGTCTATCTCTAGCTTCCTCTGGCTGCAAGTCCTTGCCATTCCTATTTTCCCTTATAATCCTAATGCTCATTATTGGTGTTGTCTCCATTAAGTCTTCCCCTTTTATCTATGGAACTAGCCACTCTTCTCTTCTTCCTTACCCTTCCATCTTCTTTATCTACCTGCTGTACCCCTTCTACATTTTCCTTCTACAGCTCCACATACCTGTTCTTGAGCTCTATTTTTCCTTCACTGACCCATCTTTTCCTCTGCCTGGTCCTCTGAGTCACATGCTTCCACTGTCCATTTTCTTCGCCCAGCAGTCCTCCCTCTGAGGCCCTTGATCCTGCTTCCATCTGCATATCTGGCTCAACTAAGTTTTCCCCTTCAGCCACGTCATGCCTTTGCCCCATCATCTGCTCAAACCCCCTTCTAAACTCGACCAGAGTTTCCACCTGCATCTCCAGTCCTCAGATCTTTTCTTCCATCAGCTCTATATATATATCAGTGTATACCAATATACACTGGTATGTCCCAGTAATCCTCCATAGAGATCTGCAGGAAACTTTCCTGTAGGTATTCTGCAGTTCTCTGCCAAAGGTTTCTTGGCAGAGCTGCCTCATTTTTGCTGCACCAATCAGAAATTATTCCTGAAGGGACCAGAGGCAAGCAGCCTCCAAAGTTAATACAAAGCCATACACATGCAGGAGATGCACCCCATATATGCATCATGATACAGTTCCATCACTTGGTGCTTGTTTCCTGAATCTCGTACCAATGATCCATCATGTGAAGATGGAAATGCCAGCAGCAACCAGAATTCTTTCTTTCCATGGCACACAGTAAGGTAGGCACCACTGATTCACTTTCTGTCATACAGTTCATGAAAAATTGCAGGACCAGCTGCACTGTGTTCCTAACGCTCCTCACCAGACTGGTCATCAGGGTCTGTTTCAGACAGAGTTGGCAGATGCACAGTTTACAAGAGCTGCAAAAAATGGTGTAAAATGAAGTCAGAAGCTCATGGAATGCAGGCACAGAAAAAAAATCTGCATCATGGAAGGGTGAGCATGCCCCCATAATACTCCACAATCCTTTCCCAGGGTTCCCAGTAGCAAAGGATGACGACATGCACAGTGAGAAGCTTCCCATGATGCAATGCTCTCTCGGTTGATGCAAGAGCACTAACTGTGGATGCATTCTGCTAATGCAAGGAACATTGTTGTGGATGTGCACAACTGATGTAATTAAACCTGCTTTTAATCACAGACTTAAAAACTTAAGTCACCTGACCTCTATAGTGTAGATATGGCCTAAAACTCTGGTTTTTAAAATGAAAAATATAATGGAGTGCAACTCCCTGGTTATTTCTATCCATTAGGAACATACCTTCACTTACTATGAGACTGACAGTTTATATTAACTTCCATTCATTGTGTCTTGATGGTAAATGAAAACATTTGCTAAGTATCTCAGTGTCAGTAACTATTATCATTATTCGCCTGAGAAAATTGCAAAGGTCAGATGGATACAAAAATTCAAGCATTCATTCATTCAGTTGTAAGTGGGGCCAATGTCTGACAGTGAGTCACATATTGTGACCTAAATCAACACAGGATCACCAAGTGTTTGTTAAAGTGTGAGGGCAGCTCAACACTTCACAAAACAAAATCTCCGTCTATGAACCTCATGTAGAAACTTTCACAGGGTCAAGGATCCATGGTTGTAGAGCAATTGGGCTAAAAGGGAGAAGGATCACATCAAAGAGACTAGGTGACATATAGTATCTCCTCCAAAATTTATAGAGAATCCACCAAAAACTTAATGCAGCCTAACTATCTTTATTTCTCCAAAGCCTCACTTCAAGGTATGGAACCTTCACTTAAAGGCTTGAGTGAAGTCATATACCACCACCATTCCTTCCAGACATGTGGCCTTCGGAAGTTGAGTAGGAAATAGAGAGATCTGGACCTTCCCAGAATAAAGATAACCAGGGAGCAGAGATTTTCCCTAACAGGAGCCAGGAGACCACTTCAGATACAGTCATGTGAAACTAAGATAGGCTGACAGCCTGGGCAGCGCTACAGATTAATGCATCTCTGTAGCTGCTGAGAATACAATATTCTTCTTTATAATGTTAATTCTGCTAGGCATAAAACAGTCTTCTTATGAGTCTGTATAGAACCTGCTAGACATACACTAGATGCTGTTGTGATATAATAAATAAATACTATATACAAATATACTAATCCTTAATACACTGCTCCAGGAGAATATGCTCCTGGATTGGTCTTTTCTCCAGGGTTTCATCTTCCTTTTCTAACCTCTTCTACATCTCCTTACATACAACGGCTGTTTAATTCATCTGCTTTTACAACATGTGACCAGGTAAATTTCCACCTGTTCCTAACACAGTAATCCCACACAGGAAGTAGACCAAAATTACCTGTCTTCTAAAGTTACCTTTATTATGAATTTATATAATCAAATATACATCTTAGCACAAAGCTCTCTCCCAAAATTAGTTTTCTTTGATAGTCAGACTGTTTTGTATTCCTTGATGTTGCCAGTACAGCCCACTTGGTCTATATGCCAGGGTGAGTCAGCAGAACAGCACTGTATCTCTGTGCAGGGTCCTTCCACCAGCTACCTGATCACACACTTTGTTGTACTCTGTAAAATTGCCAAACTGTTGTTGTATTTCAGATAACCATGGGTATGCCTACACTAGCTCATTAGTTCAAGCTAGGTAGGCAAATGAGGGCAACCGGAGTTGCAAATGAAGCCCGGGATTTAAATATCCCGGGCTTCATTTGCATGTTCCCGGGCGCCGCCATTTTTAAATCCCCCTTAGTCCGAACTCACTGCCCACGGCTAGACTTGGCAGTTAAACGTTAATTCCATGAGGAGTAACAGTTAGTTTGAACTAAGGAGTTAGTCGAATTAACATTTAACTGCCGCGTCTAGCCATGGGCAGTTAGTTGGGTCACATGGGAAGAGCCCAGTGGGGTAATCTGGGCTGCTAGTCCTTATCCCAGAACACCAGGCCCACCTCCCATCTCCTTCCTTCCATCCCTCCTATCCAGTAGCCAGGGTGCAGCATAACCTTGCCATCCCCTAAGAGTGCAGGTATGCGGTGTGGCCAAGACCTGCCCAGCGTGTGACAGACCTGGGAGAGCCTGCCTCAGCCAGGGGCCTGGCCCTGATGTTCCAGTGGGTTCACCCCTTCCCTGAAAGGCCGAGGTGCAACACAGCAAGCAGGGCCCCTCGGGGTGCCACAGGGGGAAAGCAGGGAGCCATGGCCCCAGCAGAAGGGGGCAGTGCTTTGTGGACAGAGGGGGCCCAAGGGAACCTGAGGCTTAGCAGGGGCAAACCTCCAAAGGGCTGTGCCTCCACAGTGTTCGCCAGAGCCTGGGTGTCTCTGGGGGGGAGGGAGCTGTCAGTACATGGCTCCTGCCCCGCCCCTGGATGTTGCTGGGTGGGAAGCTCCTCACCATTGCAGACCTCCAGGCCCTCACTACAGGGTAAGCCCCACGCAGGCAGTGCCTGCGCTTTTAATCTCTGGCAGGATCCACTCATGGTCAGGGATTCTCTCCGCTATCTTGGGTGGGAGGGAAATAATTAGCAGTGCTGTCATGGGATGCACTGAAGAAGCAATGCTTTAGCCACTGCTGGGGACCAGACCCCCGCACTCCTTGCCCTTACCCTGAAAGTTGCACATGGGGTCCCACCGGGGCAGTCAGGAAGCATCTGCTAGTGCCAAGTCCTCCTGCTCCACAGCAGGCTGCTGGGAAAGGTGTGCGCCCTGAGCTGAAAGGTTCGGGGTTGTTGAGAAGGCAGGAACTGGAGGGGAGAGCAAGGATTCAGGGGGTATGAACTGGGGCTGCAGGAGAACTGGGAAAGGAAAGGGGGAACAAAGAGAGGAGCGGAGAGGCTGAGGACAGAGGCAGGCGGCAGGACACAGAGTGACATGATATGTCACTTTGTCATCCTGTGGGAAATTTTTTTGAGAGGGAGAGATTATATAGTGCTAACCAAAGTGGAATGTATGGTCACCTTGAGAGAGAGAGAGAGAGAGAGAAGGAAAGAAGGAGAGAAAGAAAATCAACTTTGGAGTGGTCTTCAGTTATTAAAAACAATTAATTACTCAGAATTAGATGTGAGCAAAGTTTTAATATATTTTCTATAAACATATCTGAGTTTTTAAACTCTTCCATTTTGATTGTGTTCACTTCTCTGTTCTACTCTAGGATTTCTGTCAAAAAGTTTCAGGGAAAAATTGACTTTTAAGATGACATAGGAGAATATTCACCAAAAGTAAACTATGAAGGCCCAGATCCTACAAGCTGCTGTGTGTGATTGAACCACCATGCCCACATAAAGCCCTATCCACTTAAGCTGGCAAGATTGGGTCAAAGGTGAAAAGTTAAGTATTCACCCAAAAATGGATTCTAAATGTTTTGCTTACACGGTGAGATACCATCACCTTCTAGTGGCTGGACCATAGAGGTATGGGATATGAAATCTGGTCACCTCCCTGTAAAATCTGGTGTTTTGTGTGTTTTTATCCTATTCTACACAGATACCACGGTGCTTTTACCCTATTCTACACTGATACCATGTGGGGAGACCAGTATTTCTCAAACTGCGTGTCGTGACTCCATAAGAAGTTACAGAGGGTGTCAAATACCCAGAGAGATACCGTGTCTTGGTTTGGAGCTTGGGATCTGACATACACCCCCATCCCTAGGCTTCAAAGACTAAGTTCACGCCTGAGCCCCAACGTCTCCATGACTACCGTTAGTTCAGTAGCCTAAGCCCTGTGACCTGAGCCAGGCTCTGAGACCCACTGCTGCTTGCTGGGTAGATGCACCCAGGCAAGTTTATGAAGGGCAGCTACACCAGAGAGCTTATAGTGTGCCGCTGAATTGACTCAACTGTGTACAATAAGCTCTCTAATGTAGCCACTCTAATACAATAGCAGAGAGCTCGCCCATTGACTTAATTACTCCAGCTCCTGCAAGCAGCAGATCTATGTTGGCAGGAGAAGCTGTCCCGCCAACAGAGTGCTGTCCACACCAGCCCTTATGTCAGCATAACTTTATGTCACTCAGTAGTGTGATTTATTCATCTCACTGCATGACAGTTATGCAGAGTAAGTTGTAGTGCACCCATAGCCTGAGCCTACTACAGCCTCTGAAATAAGAAAGCACAGTCTTTTAGTTCAGGCAGCAACTGTTCATGGGTTCAGATCCAGAGATCCCTGGTTCAAACCAACCTGCCATGATTTCCCCATGGTGTAATGAGAGGCCTGGTTTTGACATGTCTCATAGCCACCTTATATATGGACTTAGCATAATCCATAGCCATTTTGTATGCTCAGCTACCATAAGTTGTAAAAATAAAAATAGAGTCAGAAGAATTCAGCCTCAATAGAGACTGACAGAAAAGTATCAGTTGCAGCATTTATACCAAGGATTCATATATATATATTCACAAAGTCACGAGATTCGGAGAGAATGGACAAGTTAACCTTGAGTTTCTGCAAGCAGTTTCTTCCTGATTATAAAAAGTATAAGGTTTTGCTATTGCAAATGTATTCCACAAATGAAGCATAAAGGTAAGTAGATCTTGAGAAAAACTAATGAGTAGGCTGTCTTAGATATCTGAACTTCAGTACAGTGAAAATGATTGGTTAGTGGTTTTTTGCATTGACATGCTTTGAGTAAAATAATTAGTTAAGGTATTGATAAGACAAACTCTCATTTTAACCATATTAAGGGTCAAAAAACAAGTTTGTTGGAACTTAACTCTGGGATACAGATCAAATCAAAGCTGCGAGGATTTTTAACCCCTGCACAACTATACGGTTTATACTGGAGCCCTGGACAAGATTGAGAACATAAGAACAGCTATTCAGGATCAGATCAAAGGTGCATCTAGCCCAGTATCCTGTCTTCCAGTTGCCAATGCCAGATGCCCCAGAAAGAGTGAACAGAACAGGGAATCATCAAGTGATCCCTCTTCTGTCATCCGTTTCCACCTTCTGACAAACGGAGGCTAGGGACACCATCCCTACCAATCCTGGCTAATAGCCATTGATGGGCCTAGCCACCATGATTGGACCCTGACTGGCCTTTAGAAGGCATAAGTCTACTTTCCTGGAAGCAGTGAGTATTAGATGCTTGGTGTGTGTAGTCTGTTGATTCATTGTTAACGGCTAATAAATACACATACATGTTTAAGAATATTTAATTTGTAACAAGGGCTCCATTACTAGGAAAAGCTCCTGTTAACTAGTAAAAGGCCACTGGGATCCAGAATTGCGCAAATAACAATGGATGTCACAAGTTTACACTCATCCATCCCAAAGAACATACACAAACAAGGGTGAAAATCTTGCTACACAAAAGACAATGGCAACACTCTCATTGGCTTAAATGGGGCCAGGATTTCGCCGCTAGTGTCCTTGAGGATATTTTTTTTTTTTAAATTGGAAATGTCTATGCAAAAATCTATAAACCAGAAATGACTCCCTGAAACTATTTAGCTTCCCCCGGTGTCAAGAATAAATATATAAGTAAAAATTCTAAGCTACTAACAGACTCATGAAGAGAAAAAGAGGCAAAATCTGCCAAATTGTTCACTTGGAATTCAGCTCTAATCAGAAGGAAAAAGTCTCATTTTTTATCCTTTTTAAACATCACATTGAAAGATCTAATGTTTCATTTTGACAGGCTGTTAACACACAATTCCCAGTGTGTCACCAGCATCCTACCAGAAAAACCAACAGCTTTGTTTACATTTTTAAATTAAGGGATTTGATCTTATTTGCACAACTTCAAAATGGGGTCCTTGATCTTGCTCGCTTTTGCTATCAACAGCAATTTGGTGTCTGACAGTAACAAGCACAGAATTTGGCCCCAGAACTGCAGCACTTCAGAAAGAGCAATTGCTTTTGAAATATAACCAAATTACATCAGAAATAAGTATAATCCTAACTTGAGACATTTAGATAATAACGCATTTGGAAAAGACATAATGGAATCTCACAAGCTTGAGGTGCATTATTTTATGTTTAGATCTTTTAAAGCATGCTCTTAAAAACGTGTTTGTTTCTAATGTTTATAAATGTAAGCACTGTTTCTAGAGAAAAGGGAATCACTTCCAATTCTCTCTTTATACAATGTTTTGTCCATCAATATCAGGGCTGTAGAGAGGTTAAGGGCTAGATTCTGCAAGGTGCACAGGACCCCACTTAGAACTGATGGCACCCAACTCCATCCAAGTGGAATCCCCATATTGCAATATCAGGTCATAAGTAACGTGCCCTAGACCACCATGGGTGCTGTCCTGCACCTGGCTGTGGCACGACAGGCACACTCACCTCTGTTTCCTCTTGGTCTCTCCATGAAAAGAATATAGTTTCTCTCAGTGTCCATTAAGAACCCAACTTGAGGGCAGGGTTTATTCAAGTACACATGCAATAAACCATAGTAAACACCATTCTCACAGTGAAACACAAATATATACAGCCATTTATCAAGCTCCTCACTTGTCAGTCCACCAGCACTGAGTTCCTAATTCTTTTCTTCTGCTCAAATTCAGTCCAGCTCAGCTCCTTTCAGCCTCCTGGCTCTGGCTCTTTAGATCAACAAAGTAGCCCCTCCCCTGACTCCTAGCCAATTCCTCCTTCCTAGGATGGCTCTGCAAAACCTTCTACTTCTCTGCACACTCTGTCTCTCCAGGCAGTTATCTGCCACTTTTCTTGCATCTCCTGTCTGTGCTCCCTGACTCACCAGGTATCCCTCTGTCCCCATCTCTCCTAGCTCCTTAATAGCCAATGATGCAATCACACCGTCTTAATTGCCAGACTGGACTAACTTCATTTAAAGAGGCCAGTCACCCTAGGACCAGGTCCATGTCAGAATCAGGAGTAGGAACAAGGTACAGAGCTGGTCAGGGAATTTTTTTAACAACTTTTTTCCCCCCAAAAGTGGAAAGTACTGATTCATCAAAAAGCAAAACCTTTAATTAAAGTATATTGATTTCAACAAAACTTTTTATCGTGAACCTTTCTCATGCCCAGGTTGGAATTTCTGAGCAACACCTACCTCAGAATAGCCAATAGCTCCATGGTTAGGGCACTCACCTGCTTTGCTCTGAATCAGGCATCAAGCAGTTACTGGTAGATGATCCCCAAAAGGTTTGTGAGTTCAATTTGGATGCTCCACTGCACTTTGATCTGAAAATCAGACAGGAAATCACAGAAGAACAAGTTATGATTCAACAAATGTCCAATAGGTCCTGATTTCCAATGGGACTGTCACTAGCACAGCCTCTCCTGCAGGATATCTGTTACTGCATTGTTTAGAATCATAGAATACTAGAACTGGAAGGGACCTCGCGAGATCATCAAGTCCAGTCTCCTGCTCTCATGGCAGGACTAAGCACTGTCTAAATCATCTCTGATAGATGCCTATCCAACCCGCTCTTAAATATCTCCAGTGGTGAAGATTCCACAACCTCCCTAGGCAATTTATTCCAGTGTTTAACTACCCTGACAGTTAGGAACTTTTTCCTAATGTCCAATCTAATTCTCCCTTGCTGCTGTTTAAGCCCATTGCTTCTTTTCCTAGCCCATTGATTGTCTGAAAGCACCACAGGAAAGTGCAAAGCATCCAAAAAACCTCTGTGGAAAGGTAATGCTTTTACAGGCATCAGAATCCATCTATGTTTGGTTGGTTCTTTGATCAATAAGGAAATCATCTTTATATTTTAAGTTAACACCCCTGCTGCTATCCCAGTCCTCCCACTATTTGATCATAAGACTATCTCTGCACTTCTTTGATCTGAAAGACTATCTCTGCACTTCTTTGATTTGCTCCAATGAGTGGTAACATAACCAAACTACATATCTTCACTGTTCAATCATGTGGCACTGAGACCACTTACAGAGAGAAAGAATAAGACTGCTCTGCAGCCTTAGCTGAGAGCCAGCTGTGTTTTAGCTCATGGGACAGAGGCTCATGCACTAACCTCAGGGCTACATTATCCATTAAGCACAGTAGGCACAGTGTCCAGGGCATACGAAAAATTTAGGGCCTAAAAATAATGCATAATTGACTCAAAAATAAGAAAACTGCTAAGTCTCCACTTAATAATTTGCTATTTTTATTAGAATACATGTGCAAATGTTGAAGATCAATTAAATGCAGGTGTATTAAATCTTTAGTCAACAGACCACATACAGGTATAATAAACAACCTTTCACTACCTAATTACCAAGGTTTCCTGTAAGCTGGGTAGCAGCATGGCCTTACCGCTGCCTAATGAGGCCCACCCAGGTGCTCAGGGGCTGCTTCGCAGGGAGCTGTCTTACTGGGGGGAGGGGTACTTCTCCCTCAACAGCAGCAGTTCCATGCTAGAAACAGTTTGCCTCTTCCAGCTGGTAGGGAGGGGACATAAGGAGGAGGGGGGCAATCAGTGGCTGTGATGGGGGAGTAAGGGGTGTCCTGGCTAGGTTAGGAGAATATTGGTGTTATTACAGCAACTGGGTTTGGCTGCAGTTTCATGTGAGAAACTTAGCACTCCCCAGCCTGCTGGGCTGGGAGGGAAAGCAGACTGCATGGTGTAGGTAGGGGGTGGGAGGAAAGGAGGTGGGTGGATGCTGGCATCTGTGTGGTGGGTAGGGGGAGTTTGTTGGGTGTCCTGACTCTCTCCTGTCTGGGCTGCAACTGCTGGTGCAAGGGAGATATATAGGACTCTCTTCTGGGCTGGGCAAAGGTGGGGAAGCAGGTTGCATGGGGGAGAGGGCATGGCATACTGATATGCTGGAGAATGGGGGCTTGTGGCTGTGTGGGAGATGGGGATGCTGCTGCAGAAACTTCATTGTCTCATTAATGCATCAGAGGGAGCTTAGTCAAATATGTCTTCCCTTTTCTTGTTGAGGCTGGAGTGAGGATGGGTTGGTATTAATGGCCAACTGACTGGTGACAATTACGAGATCTTAAATATGCCAGGAAAATATTAAGGGGGGGGGAGAATAATGTAGCGCCCACTATGCCTACCTTCATGCCTCCAGCTTCCATCCCGGACACACAGCACACGATCCATTGTCTACAGCCAAGCACTAAAGTACAACCGCATCTGCTCCAACCCCTCAGACAGAGACCAACACCTACAAGATCTTCACCAAGCATTCTTGAAACTACAATACCCGCACGAGGAAGTGAGAAAACAGATTAACAGAGCCAGACATGTACCCAGAAGCCTCCTACTACAGACAAGCCCAAGAAAGAAACCAACAGAACTCCACTGGCCATCACCTACAGTCCCCAGCTAAAACCTCTCCAACGCATCATTAGTGATCTACAACCCATCCTGGACAATGATCCCTCACTTTCACAGGCCTCGGGAGGCAGGCCGGTCCTCGCCCATAGACAACCCGCCAACCAGAAGCAAATTCTCACCAGCAACTCTACACCGCACCACAGTAACTCTAACTCAGGAACCAATCCATGCAACAAACCTCGGTGCCAACTCTGTCCACATATCTACACCAGTCACAGGACCTAAACAGATCAGCCACACCATCACTGGTTCATTCACCTGCACATCTACCAATATAACATATGCCATCATGTGCTAGCAATACCCCTCTGCTATATACATCGGCCAAACTGGACAGTCCCTACGTAAAAGAATAAATGGACACAAATCAGATATTAGGAATGGCAATATACAAAAACCTGTAGGAGAACACTTCAATCTCAATGGACACACAGTAGCAGATTTAAAGGTAGCCATCCTGCAGCAAAAATCTTCAAGACCAGACTTCAAAGAGAAACTGCTGAGCTACAGTTCATCTGCAAATTTGACACCATCAGTTTAGGATTAAACAAAGACTGTGAATGGCTAACCAGGTACAAAAGCAGTTTCTCCTCTTTTGGTGTTCACACCTCCACATCAGCTGCTAGAAGTGGGCCTCACCCTCCCTGACTGAATTAACATCGTTATCTCTAGCCTTATTCTGGCCTGCATATTTCTACCTGCCTCTGGAAATTTCCCCTACGTGCATCTGACGAAGTGGGTCTTTGCCCACGAAAGCTTATGCTCCAATACATCTGTTAGTCTAAGGTGCCACAGGACTCCTTGTCACTTTTGCAGATCCAGACTAACACGGCTACTCCTCTGATAAGTAGCACCCACTACTAGACTTGTAGAGCAAACACAAAGCAGTGACTTCTCAGCAGTTCTAGATGAAAATATTTTTCACCTAGTATCAGGAGGGAAAGATACAGAGCTTGCTTTTGGCCATCCTGCATTCAAATCTGCTAATGCAGAATTTCTCCACCCTCTTTATTTGTCTGCCCTGGGTCTGTCTCCCGCCAAACAAACTAATGTTAGCTAGCATCTCCAGCTAGCATTTCCAGGCAGATTACGTCCTGTTAACAAGCACCCTGTTAACATGCGCCCTAAACATTTGATCCCTGAAGAAAAAAAGAAATGGAAGGATTTCTGCAGAAAACAGGGGATTAATATTCTGGCTTTCTGCTCGCTAGCAAGCAAATATAACCCCCACAAATACATGAGTTAATATGTTTACCAGCAGCAATGTCAAGCTCACTGCAGAACATACATAAACTCAGGCAGAATTGGAAGGATGCTCTGTTAGTGAAAAAGTCCCACAACACCACTAAAACATGGTGAAGTAGATCATGCCCAGACATATATATATATATATGCAGCCCACTTGGCTTTCCTGCTGCTTTTTAGATCCAGACGTAAACCAGTTTTTGGCTTCTGGTACAAATGTAACACAAAGAGGAAGACAAATAACTCCAACAACCGACCAACCTGAAATCTTTACTCTAGGCTGGGAAAGAACACCATCCACATTTTGATTAGGTATCTTGGCCCCTTCTCCCAGTTCATTCAAACCCAGGACTGACTGTCCCCTCAATAAACCTAGGCTTTAAAGCTAAAACAACCCAACAGTTATTTCTTCTAGCATTGGACAGAAAGGTTTCACAGCCTACATTTCTTATGCAAATGCCAATTTAATCCAGCTTCCTCCTCTTGTTTCCAGTCCCTAGTTAGCCACAGAGGCACCAGCCTTCTTTGAGGGTTGCCAGCTTGGGCAGTATTTACAGGATAGAGATGGTCCTCTTCCCTAATCCCAAAGTAGTCTACTAACCCCTTCCTGTCCTGGCCACAAAATATTTGGGTAGGGCAAACTCTTGTACCAAGCCGAATTTGTTTTGTTTATCCAAAATAAATAATCCATTGGCATGAATGTGCAGAATGATGAGCAAGGTTTGAAATGAAGAGAAAAGCTGAAGCAGCATAAACTCCATAAGAGCTGTTCTTTTGTTCAAAGTGAATGTTAATGAAACTTCTTTAGTGTTTCATGATAAACTCCCTAAGCTGCTGGGTAAAAATACAAACTCTTCATTCCCAGAAACAAGCATTTGCCATTGGTGACTCAGAAGCTTTAAAAATAAGTATCTTTTGGGGTGTATATTTCACCTTCCAATGTATCCCAGTTTTTTACTTTGAAAATATGGTCACCCTGGATAAGTACTCCAATAAACAGAACTCAGACCAAGCACATGGACAAACAATAAGTCATGATCTCAGCACCTGTACCTACTCTAATCAGGAAAAACATCCTGCTAGTGTATGTGCTTATTCCATTATTTTTGCAGCAGGTATAACATCAGGGTATGTGTATATAGCAAAAGCTGAGCATGGGATGGCCTATCCAAGCAATCTTGAATCCTGCTAGCATGAGTAACAACAGGAGTGAAGAAAGTGCAGCGCAGGCTTCAGAGTGTTTTAGCAAGTGAAGTACATGTACAGGGTTCATGTACTACCTAGCTGAATTCATGCTGATGTAAACTGACCTGAAATTTCTCTCTAGGCATAGCTGCAGTGCATGTACAAAGAGAGGTACTTGGCATACTTCACTTTGTGCTGTCATTTTTTTCTGTAACATGCAAACGCATTGTGACTTGTAGCAGTGGGATTACAATTTTAATTACTCGCATTTTAATGACAGGTGGTCACTGCAAAAAAATTGTGATAAACACCTTCCTGTTTGCCAGGTTTTTCTGAGAGCAGGAGACAGAGGGGGGAAAAAAAGACATTCATTCTTTCCTCAAGTCCTGCCATCCCACAACATAAACCCATTGGTCTTCCACTGTTTCTTCTTGGATCCAGTCAGTTAGGGATGTTAATGGTTAACCTCTGAGAACATTAACAAGTTGGAGGGGGCTGTTGTTGTAAATAACTAAATAGGGCTATCATTAGTTTGCAAGTGCCCAAAGAGCTTCTTTCCATATTGATGAAACAGCTATGTTGAAGTTACAGCACTGTGCAGCTTGTGGAAAGAATTAATATGCTAAATTATTGAAATGGTCAAGCAACCAACTATTCAGATTTGGCAAGGAATGATTTCAGCATTGAACAAAATGAGTGTAAAATCATTAATACACCTTGAACACAACAATTTGAGTCTCACGATCAACAGCATAGCTCATTGTACACTCCACCATCCACACTTCCCCATGATAGGATACAAATTCCTGGCTAGCACTAGGGGCAACTTTCTCAGGAAAGTTTTAATTTGGGTTTTAATTTTAATATTTTGTACACTTTACAATACAATTTATACAACTGCATAACTATAAAAGCAGGACATTCAGAAGTGCATTAAAAATTAAGTTACTATCTGAGAGAGTCTGAGGTGCAGTGCTGGCCAGAAGACAAAGGGAGCTTTGTTTTGACTTAAATGGTGTCAAAATTGCACCCTTGAACTGAGTTTTGGGTCAGTTCCTATTTTAAATTAACTGATTCATCAGCATGTAGTATCCATCTCTGGACATCCCCATACCATACCAGTATGTAGTAAGGCATCCAGTGTATAACACATCACTTTGAGGCCTTGTACAATCTACAAATTTTATCCTGCAAATAATTACAACCTACCACATGGTACTTCTCATGATCTTGCTAGTAAATGTTTTTTTTTATTTAGCCTGATGGTAGAAATCCTGCTAGTAATTCTGGGTAAAAGTCTCTGCTGGTGTAATAGGGATAACTACACCAAAGTCCATGTACCTGCACCCTTTTCCAATAGCAGAGCATCTGTTTTTATATTGCATCATTGCTATCACAATATCAACCATCATAAGTTTAAAAGAAATTCACATATTACTTCTGTAAAGTATTTAGCATATACACGGTGTATGACAGCGCATTTGTCATGAATTTGGGATGACTTATAGAATCCATTCATGGCTTCATTCTTAAATAAGGCTGTCATCCTAAAGTCCTGGCAAGAAAGACTGAACTATTGGCCTCACCGAAGACAAAGAGTTTTGCCACTGACTTCAGTAAAGCTAGGGTTTCACCCAAAGCCTTCATACCAATTTACTCTACCATTTTATTTTGTATTTTATATATAAGAAGAGAGAAAACATGAAAATCTGATAGCAAAAGAACAAATCACTGGCTTCTGGAGACCAAAAATCTATGCACCTGCACTGATTAGATGTGTTTTAAGCTCAAGGGCATGTGAATAGAGCATTAGAGGATTTAGCTCCATACCGCCTATGCATTTGGAAAAACTGAACAAAGACTTTGTCACAGCAAAGGAAAACATGTAAAACAAAAGCCACTTTCTACCATTGTTAATATTCACCCTCTAAGAACATACTTCCTTGCAAACAAACCAATACTTTTTTGCCATCCATCTAATCTTATTTTATCAAAAATAAGATTAATCTATTTAAAAATCAACTCATGAAATTTAAATGAGCAAATGTGTGGAAGAGGAAGAGGGAACTTGTGGGAGATGCTTTATTTTTGCAAGCAGAAAAAAAGTGATTTTACTCTCAGTAAGAAAAGCATCCAAATAAAAGAGAATGTAATGCAATTTAAGATGAAAAATGCCACTATTTATGTTTAACCTTAAACAACAAATTGCTGTGCTGTGAAATATTACATGGATATAATGTATTACACCACGGGCAGAAATATAGCCTGGGCAATCACTAATCCATAATTGTGGTAAATTTGCAACTGGTTTAATAAGACAATTCACAAGCAATTTTGAAAAATTACATTGCATTTCAGAAAAGAAAAAGCCAAGTCAACAAAATAGGTACTATAGTGTGCATCTTCAAACGGACATTAATTCACAATAATAGTGTACTGTCTTCCAGAGTGCAATGCCCATCAGAGTTTTATTGGCTTTGCTAAAATGCATGTCGCAGTTTTGCCTGTAAGAAGAACTTTGCTAAAAACAATGAGCAGTCCTGTGGCATATTATAGACTAACAAAAATATATAGTATCATGAGCTTTTGATGCTATACAAAGCTCATGATACTATATAGATATATATCTATCATATAGAATACCTTAGTGTAAAATATATATATTTACACACACAAAGTAAATATATACTTTGTGTGCATAAATACACTATAATGGATAGCTAGATAGATATCATGAATGAACTTTCCTGGGCATAACCCACCACCTCAGATGAGCTTACTCCACTCTAACTCATCTGAGGAAGTGGGTTTTGCCCTGGAAAGCTCACAGTTAGGGCAATCTACTCGCCCATGGCAAGTAGATTTTAGCCCGGTGCGGCTGCGCAGCACAGTCAGCGCATGCGCAGCATGCCAAACTGCGTGGCTGGCGAGCAGGGCTCGCCGCCGCTTGTCAAGCCCTGTATAAAGAGATATATCTATCTAATTTGTTAGTCTCTAAGGGCATGGCTACACAGCAGCATTATTTCAAAATAAAGTGAACATCTACACAGCAAGGCTGTTATTTCGAAATAATTTTGAAATAATGGGTATCTTATTCCTCACAAAATGAGGGTTGCAGAATTTGGAACACCACCTATTTTGAAATAGTTATTTTGAAATAAGGTGTGTGTAGAGGGGCAGCAGTTATCATAGGAGCCCAGTGTCTGAGTGTCTGTAACGCCGAAATGCCGGCTGTTCCTTCTAGGGGGCTCTGGTGCATGAAATACTAGCTGTTCCCTCTGGGCGGCCCATGCTGCATGGGGAGTGCAGTGCCCAAACGGTCGCTTGCACCGCTTGCTCCCTCACGGCGGCCCAGCTGAGTGGCACAGAAGTCAGCCGAGTGCCACAGTGGGAGACAAAGGGGGGCGGGGAGGTGATGTGCGGCATCACAGCAGCTCCAGGCCCCGCCCCCAGCTGTGAACGTCACCTCCCCGCCCCCCTTCGCCTCCCGCCATGGCGCTCGGCTGACTTCTGCACCGCTCAGCCAGGCTGCTGTGTGGGAGCAAGTGACGCAAGCGACCATTTGGGCTCCGCGCTCCCCATGCATCACGGGGAGTTTTGGCTCCGCAGTCCCCCGAGTGAGAGGCAGGAGAGGGAGGAGAAGAGAAAGAGAGGGTATGTCTAGATTACAAAGTTAATTCGATCTATCGTACGTTAGTTCAAATTAACTTTGATAGGCGCTACACTAGCACTCCGCTAGTTCGAACTTAATTTGAACTAGCGGAGTGCTTAGTTCGAACTAGGTAAACCTCATTGTACAAGGACTAAGCCTAGTTCGAACTTACTAGTTCGAATTAAGGGGTGGGTAGCCCCTTAATTCGAACTAGTGGGAGGCTAGCCCTCCCCAGCTTTCCCTGGTGGCCACTCTGGCCAACACCAGGGAAACTAGTATGCCCCCTTCCCGGCCCCGGA
Source organism: Pelodiscus sinensis (assembly GCF_049634645.1). NCBI lineage: Eukaryota > Metazoa > Chordata > Testudines > Trionychidae > Pelodiscus > Pelodiscus sinensis. The sequence goes on along the minus strand of NC_134714.1, from coordinate 45,643,823 downwards.
CCCCTTAAAGGGGCACAGGCTGGCTCCAGTGCCTGTGCCAGGTGCAAGCCTGCCAGCACCCAGCTAGAAGACCCTGCACATGGCACGGCTCGAGCCAGCCACCCGATGCCTCCCAGCCCTCCCCCTCTTCCCGGGACCAGGCTGGCGGCTCCCGGGAGCTTGCCCGGGATCGCAAGAGGCGGGCACCCACCTGGTCTAGTGCAGACATCGTGGACCTCGTCCACGACCTCCGCACTAGGCACAGGAAAGTGGCCGTCTAGGGCAGGATAGCTGCCAGCCTGGCCACCCAGGAGCAGGTGTGCATGAAAATCAAGGTGGTCCACTGAGACCTCCGACCCTGAGCCCTGAGCTTACAATGGCCGTCCTGGGTCAGACCAAAGGTCCATCTAGCCCAGTAGCCTGTCTGCCGACAGTGGCCAACCCTAGGGACCCTGGAGGGGATGGACCGATGACAGTGACCAAGCCATTTGTCTCGTGCCATCCCTCTCCAGCCTGCCACAAACTTTGGGCAGGGACACCACTCCTACCCCCTGGCTAATAGCACTCCATGGACCCAACCTCCATCACTTTATCTCACCTTTCTTTAAACTCTGTTCTAGTTCTAGCCTTCACAGCCTCCTGCAGCAAGGAGTTTCACAGGTTGACTCTTTGCTGTGTAAAGAAGAACTTTCTGTTACTAGTTTGAAGCCTGCTACCCATTCCTTTCCTTTGGTGTCCTCTAGTCCTTCTATTATGGGAACTAATGAAGAACTTTTCTGTATGCACCCTCTCCACCCCACTCATGCTTTTATAGACCTCTATCATATCCCCCCTCCGTCTCCTCTTTTCTAAGCTGAAAAGTCCCAGTCTCTTTAGCCTCTCTTCATATGGGACCTGTTCCAAACCCCTCATCATTGTAGTTGCCCTCCCCTCTCCCACCCTCTCTCTTCCCCTCTTCCACCTCCTTTTCCCAGTCTCCCCCAGTTTTGTTAAATAAAGAGAGATTCTATTTTTGAACACAATTGTCTTTTATTTAGTACATCAGGAAGGGGGGCTAGGGAGGGGTAAGTGGAAGGCGGTGAGGGAGGAATGGGGTACGAGCCCCCGATGGGGAGGACTGGGCTGGCTCTGCGGGCTCCTGGGGGTGGAAGCTCTCCTGCAGCCCCCCAATTGCCCCCTCTCCCCAGATGGCAGCCTGTGGCAAGTGCAGCCGGTCTGATGGCTGAGTGCTGTGATGTGCCCAGTGTGGGTACTCCGGGCAATCCAAGCCAGGACTGCTTTGCAAGTGGGGCACCCCTGAGAACTGTCTGTCCGGGGTGGGGGTCGGGTCCCTTTAAGCACAGCCCTCGGCTAGCCTGAGACAGCAGCTCCACGCTCTAAGTCCTCATCTGATGCCCTGCCGGCACTGCTTCCGGCCATCCTTAACCCCGGTTCAGGGTCCACTTAATGTGGACATGCTAGTTCGAATTAGCAAAATGCTAATTCGAACTAGTTTTTTAGTCTGGATGCGTTAGTTCGAATTAGCTTAGTTCGAATTAACTAATTCGAACTAAGTTAGTTCGAACTAGCACTGTAGTGTAGACATACCCAGAGAGACAGAGAGAGAGGCAGGAGGCAGAGAAGAGCTGAGCGAGAGAGGAGGTGAGTCAGTAGGAGGAGGAGAGAGAGAGAGAGAGAGAGAGAGAGACGGACAGAGCAAGAGACCAGAGGCTCAGGAGAGAAGACCAACGTGGAGGAGAGACCTGAAAATCCCGTCTTAAGACAGGCTAATTGGCTAGTTATATATATATAGTAGCCCAGTGTCTGAGAGTCTGTAACGCTGAAATGCTGGCTGTTCGCTCTGGGCAGCGCTGTTGCTGAAATGCTGGCTGTTCTCTCTGGGCAGCCTGTGGTGCATGGGGAGTGTGGGGCCCAGACGGCCTCTTGCTCCCCCGTGGCACGGCGGCCCAGCTGAGCGGCGCAGAAGTCAGCCGAGCACCACGGTGGGAGGGGAAGAGGAGCAGGGTAGTGATGTGCGGCGTGACAGCGGCTCCAGGCCCCGCTCCCAGGCCGTGAACCAGAGGCTCAGGAGAGAAGTCCAACGTGGAGAAGAGAATTGAAAATACCGTCTTATGACAGGCTAATTGGCTAGTTTTGAAATAAGTGGTCTCCAGGGCTTCCCACACGTGCCCTGGTGGCCCCTCTGTCCACACTCGTCAGAACTCTATAGATCCCCTTCCCCTGCAGCCCTTAAAGCTGCAGGTTTAGAGGAAACAGTTTGTGGCACGATATGAGCCCTGCTAGCACCGTGGCACAGAGCAGTGCCCAGCTCTGCATTCCCTGCTGCCATGGCAGACCCCAGCACACCACATGAGCCCCGTATGGCTGCAAGCACAGCTGCAGGCAGCTTCCAAGCCCATGCCAAGGAGCAGAGGAGATAGGCCCCATCCTGGAGTGGTGTGGAGATTCTGAGGGTATGTCTACACTACAGCACTAATTCGAACTAACTTAATTTGAATTAGTTAATTTGAACTAGTGCATCTAGACCTAAAAACTAATTCGAACTAGCATGTCCACATTGAGTGGACCCTGAACCGAAGTTAAGGCTGGCCGGAACCAGGACTTAGAGTGTGGAGCTGCTGTTTCAGGCTAGCCGAGGGCTGCTCTTAAAGGGACCCGACCCCCACCCAGGACAGACAGTTCTCAGGGTTCCCCGCTTGCTGGTCCAGCTCCATGGCAGAAGTGCTGTGGTGTCTGCTAAGGTAACCAGAGCAAGCAGTGAAAAGGCTTTGCTGTGCCTCAAGGAGGTACGCAAAGGAGAAGAGCCTGAGTCACAACTGTACAAGGGGTCCCTTTACGCATCAGCCTCACATAGCCTCAGGAAGCAGCTTCAGAAAGTGACTGCTGTCCTGATGCCCTGCCTGAAGTGCTTCCAGAGGGTGTTAAATGCAACTAAGGCTCCAATCAGTGTAGATGCTCTATTTCAAAATAGCTCAGTGCTATTTCGATGGGCATTTGTAGTATAGATGCGCTACTTCGAAATAAGCTATTTTGGCGTTTTTATTCTGAAATAACAGTGCTGTGAAGACATACCCCTAAGGTGCCACAGGACTTCTCGGTGTTTTTAGTTATAGACTAACATGGTTACACCTCAGACTTTTTCTAAAAACAGTAATTTTTAGAATTGTAGTCACTGTACAATCAGACAGAATTACTTTTCAAATTTACATGAGTGAAATATATTGCAATATAGTGGAAATAAGAATGATTAACAACATACCAGGTTTTTTTTAATTGAAGTAGGGAAAGAAGCAGAGTACAACTGTTAGTTCAGTAACAAAATATTGAGATGGGACAGAACCATGAAATTCAGATCCAGATTTCCCATATCTTACAGTTGTTCAGCTCTAGGAATCTGGATCAGTTCCATATCTGTAGCAAATATTTGGACTTCATTTCTATTACTGAATGAACAAAAAATTAAATAGATTATTCTCTCCACTGATTGCTACATGAACTCTTTTACCCCATCTCTGAGCAGGGTGTTTTGGAGTGGGGAAGTTTCAAGTTTCCTCTTCTTTCCAGTTAACATCTTCACCTTTTCAGAGTCATCAGTTGCTACTTATAGATACTGTAATGTGTAAATGCCTAGTGCATATTGCAGATTTCCTAGTTAAGCCAGTCTGGACCTAGAATAAATTAGCATAAGAAGATTAATAATAAACCTCCTGAGACTGAGTTTTTGTGATATGCTGATGTTTTGAAAATAGCTGTTGAGTTTGAATAATAATATCTATGTGAGATCAGAAAGCATCACTAAATGACCATTTTTAGCTGGACTGAAATGATGAAGACTTCCTTGAGGTAACCAACTGTTAAGATGATAAAAAGAGATGCAAATTGTAAGGAGTATAAAGGAGACTGGTGAGTTAACCTATAGAAAATGGAGCACACCAAAATCAGATAAGTGGACATTCAAATAAGGAAAAAGGGTTAAAGTTTTCATAAATATGTATGAACCCACTGGGCCTGGAGGGGGATGGTTTTGGCCCAGGATTGTGTCCACATGCCTGTGGAATATAGCCCATTTTTGTCTTTTTGAGACATCTTTATATTATGGACATATTCTTGCATAATACAGTTTGTCTGTAATTTTTTTCTATACTCTCCATAAAAATCATTTTCAGCAGTTGGCAACTCTGGTACTATTCTCCTGTTTGGAAGTCAAAATGGTTTGTGGCAAGGATGTATTTCATATCATTGTTTTTCTAATCAGATTTTAATTCTGTCTGATATCCCCTGTACAAATGCTCTTTCTTCATAACGACCACCGCCTAATAATTTATTTATTTAATCAAACACTTCATTGCTACAGTAAAGTTGCTCATGTCAGCCTTTTGTTGCTTCATCTAAGTTATTGCTGTTGTGCACGGTCCAGCTGTACAGATTTGTATGCTGAAATAATTCCTAATCACAGTCGAAACAATTTTGGCCAATTGAAGTAAAAATAGATTTGTACTAGCAGTCTGAAAATGTACAGAAATTGTAAATTACTCTTATATTGCAAACAGAAGCCAACAGATGTGATTTTCCAGCAAAAAATTCTAATGACTAGATGCTTTGTTTGAAAGAATGATTGTGTTATAATCACTGCAGACACAGCACTGCCTAGACAACAAAAAAACATTTTGAATGTATATTGTGCTGGGAACTCAGTTCCCTTGAGTAACCTCATAGATGAGGAGTCTCCGCACTTTTCAGAAGGCACTTAGCACCTCGCAGGATTGTATCCTTTTTAAACTGTGTAGAAAGTACATTTTGTCCTGTAAATCTTGGGAAGTAACCCCATCTAAAACGGTTATGAACATGCCAAAATTGCTTCTTTCCTGTGTTTTCCTTAAATACTTTCATATAAAAGTATACCTCCAAACATTTTTAAATACAACACATTTTAGACAAGGAGACTGGTTTATCTCCGATTAACAGGGTAAGTCAGTGAACTTCTGACAGACACACCCAACTCCTATACAAAGAGCTGTATCTTTTTGTAATTTAGAAGTAGATTGCTGATCTAAGAAAATACTTATTCTATTATATAACTGTATTATATGAAGGTATGTTATTAGCCCCTGGGGCAAAGGTGTTTTAAGGCAGTTCTATAGGTAATTAGTTGCTTTTTAATATTAGAATATTTTGCATAATTGTTTTAGTGATAAATAACCTAAAATGTAGCCTTCTAAGTGCTTTCATAGTCCCTATTTCCATGGTGTCTGGTACCAGGTATATCACACCTATGCCTTACAATTATATACTCCCAAGACCCATAGGGAAATGCTGTACTACCCATTTTACATAGGGGGACTGAAGCACAGATTCCCAATTGCAGTTATGTACCTCAGTGCTTTTGAAAATCTTTCTTTGTATCTAATCTGCATTTTAGGGCACTTAAATACTTCTAAAAATCTGACTAATTCATCTGTAATTACCTAGAAAATTAGAAACAGACCAGGGAATCAAATCTGATTCTTCTAGCATGCAAATCACTGAACCTGCCTTCTTTTCTAGCCTATAACTTCTGTAATAAGTATTATTATTTTTAAGGGACTGATTTTCACAAGGTGAGGCACAAGGTCCATGCCTTCTTTATTGGCACCTACTTTTGGAAACACACATATACATGCATTAAAAAACCCCACCAATTTCAGAATGGATGGGCCACAACAGAAGTCTTTCTAGCCTTGAGTATATGCAAATCCCTAATCCTTTGCACGTGCAATAAGTAAAGCAAGCCCTATGAGGCTTCATAATTTGGGACTGACAATAGATAGATTTTAAAGGTGCAGACTCCTCATTCATATGGTCACAAAAATTCATAAAGAAGATTTTGCAAAATATTGATTTAGAGTTTTTAAATTACTTTATCAACAAAAGTCTCTGAATAATTGTTCTATCCCTTACATGGCATCTATACATTTTGAAATCCTTCCATGTTGGGAAATTCATAGCTGACAAAGCCAGAATTGTGGGTTCTTAGTCTATCCTCCTTTCTGTCCTTGCAGCCCCCATCATGAGGGTCAGGACGTGAAAGGAGGCTATGGCCAAAGTATGATATACAATCCTACTTAATATGGTCTACTAAGAACCATTGCCAGATGGCATAAGTTAGAGGAGACCCCATGCTACTCTAACCTGTGCCTAGGACCTGGTAAAGAAGCTGAAGTAATAGCTAGCTTTTTCTAGAACATAGACAGTAGAAGTTTCTACTACATAGAAAGTAGTAGTTTCGGCATCCAGCCGAAACTAAATGAGAGTCTTGTCTTCAGATTCCATGGCAATAGCACTATACCATATAAAAAGCACTAAGTTGCAGCTACAGGATGAAAGGATTAATTAAATCTACTTCCTAAAATGAGTTTTTATGCAGAAAAAACATAATTTTAAATCAATTTTTCCAATGCTAAGATTTTTTTTTTAGATGAGGCAACCATATCTGTACGCAGTATTCAAGATGTGGGTGTACCATGGTTTTATATAGCGAAAATAAGATATTCTTAGTCTTATTCTCTATCCCTTTCTTAGTGATTCCCATCATTGTTTCCATTTTTGATTGCTGCTGCACACTGAGTGGATGTTTTCAGAGAACTATGCATAGTCACTCCAAGTTCTCTCTCGCAGGGTAACAGCTAATTTAGTCCACATCATTTTATACGCATAATTGGAATTGTTCTCCAATATGCATTACTTTGCATTTTCAGTGTTAAGATGCCTCTCACCATCACTCCTCTATCACTCAAAGTCCTGGGTGGAGACACACATTTTTTTCAACTGGAACCACTGACCAACCAAGTTTCAAGGCAACTGTGCATGATTGGTCCACCCTTTTTTGCTGGGGTCAACAGAATGTTTTAAGTGTTCACAGGTTGCTAAAGAGCAAGGGTGGGGAACCTAATGCCTAGGGGCAGGATGTGGCCCCCGGCTTACCTCAGTCCAGCCCCCAAGGCTTGGGGCTTCTTCCTAGCATTGCGGAACCTGCCTTGGTGCTCCAGTCCCTCACCCCCGCCATTCCCTCACAGGGCTGGAGCACACAAAATTTACTTACCTGGGCCCCACAATGCTCTGGTATACAAGGGAAATGTGAAGAATGCCTTTCTCTTTCTTGGTTGGGAGCTGCCTCAGTGAGGTTTTTGGAGGGTTGGTTTTTTGTTTTGTTTTGTTTTGTTTTGTTTTTTTGTGTGCTTCTCACTTGTTTGTAGCCCCTGATTAATTTTTTTGTGGGTCAGCAGCCCCCAACCCAAAAAAGGTTCCCCACCCCTGCACAGAGCAATGCAAAGCATGGCTTCTCCTGCAAAAACAGGGGTGGGCCATTGTCACAGGAGCACTGACCTTTGACCTGAAGAGCAAAAGGGAGAAGAGAACTTGGGTCTCTCATATGGCAGCACTAACCTACAGCACAATGAAAACAACACAGAGTCCAGTGGCACTTTAAAGTCTAACAAATTCATTAGGGCATAAGCTTTTGTGAGCTACAACTCACTTCCTCAGATGCTGAAGATAATTTTTTTTTAAAGGGGAGGGATATGGAATGTGACATCACTGCCAATTAAATCAGAATGGATGTGGCTCATCTCCAACAGAAATGAGGTGGTGAGAAGTAACTGAATGGAAATTGCCTACTGTCATATGAGAAGCACTTCATGGCAATGTCTAGACTATGTAGAATTTTTGAAAGAGGATATGCAAATTCCCGTGCATATCCAATCTCACTTTAAAGAGAGGATCTTTCAAAAGTGAAAGTAGTCTGGACGTGGTTTTTTGGGGGGGAAAAAAACCTTTTAAAAAAACCCACTCTTCCTTAAAAAAGAAGGTTTACACGGTTTTTTTTGAAAAAGGGTTTTTTTCCCGAAAAAAATACATCTAGGCTACTTTCACTTTCAAAAGATCCTCTTTCAAAAGTGAGATCGGAAGAAGATATGCAAATTCCCACGTAATTTGCATATCCTCTTTTGAAAAAACAAAGAAACAAACAAAAAACATGCCCCATGTGTCTATTTAAGTCTTGTTTCAGGGTGTCAAATTTGCATATGAATTCCAGCTCAGCAGTTTCTCATTGCAGTCTGCTTTTGAAGGGGTTTTTTTGGCCTGAGCATGGCAACTTGCAAGTTCAAACTGTGTGTCCAGGGAGGTTAAAGTGCTCCTCCACTGTTTTTTTGTATGTTGCCAATTTTAATATCTGATTTGTGACCATTTATTCCTTTGCATAGACACAGTTCCGTTTGTCTGATGTACATGGCAAAGAGATGTACATTGCTGGCACATGATGGCATACATTACATTAGTAGCAGAGTGTGTGAATGAACCTTTGATGGTATAACTGATGTGGTTGATGTGGCATGTCTACACTGCAAGACATTATTTTGAAATAATGAGTAGCTGGAGGACTTCTCACTCCAACCTCTGGTAACCCTCATTTTATGAGGAGTAAAGGAAGTTGAAGGAAGAGTGTTCTTCCTTTGACTTCCTGCTGTGTAGACAGCACCAAAAGTCAAGTTAAGCCATTTCAACTTAAGCTGCACAATTGATGTAGCTCAAGTTGTGTAGCTTATTCCAACTTTTACCTGCTATGTAGATGTACCCTATGAGAGGATGTAGATCCTTGATAAAGCATAGGAGAGGTTTTAGCTGAGAACTATAGGTAATGGCTAGTGGCATTCTGTTGCTTTCTTTGTTGGCTCTGTCCTGTAGTAGGTGACTTTGGGTAAAGCCTGGCTTTATCAGGCTTTGTTTCTTCACTTCTCCTGGTGGGTACTGTAGTTTTAAGAATGCTTGATAGAGCCCCTGTAAGTGTTAGTCTCTGTCTGGGGGATTGGATCCAATATGGCTGTATTTTAGCTCTTGGCTATAAGACAATGGATCACATGTGGTACTCTGGATGAAAGCTGGAGGTGTGTAAGTAAGCAAGCTTCTAGCTCCTTTTGAGAGTCAAGTCCAAATAAGAGAAAAATATGGGATGACAAAGGTACCAGAGGATTTGTCCTTTGCAAGTGACGACATTCTTTATTTATGCAGTAATTAAAGGAAAAACTATACTTGTTAAATTTAGAAAGTCTGTCATCATTTCAACATTAAACTTTTAAACTTAGTAGATTTTTAATACCAAAACCTTGCAAAGGAATTGGTTGAAAGCATTATTTAAGAAAGCTGTTTTTTCTTACCACAATGACGTGTAGTAAAGAAGCCCCACAGAGCGGAAGAGAAATTGTATCCTCCACTTAACATCACATAAGTGATTGCTTGGATTATTGTACTGAAGGGATTATGCTCTTTGCTGGTGTAATTGAGCAGTTTTAGTAGCAAATGTCATGATAAACTCACTCCAGGAGAGCACTGTAGTTGGGGGGGGAAGGGGCATGTTCAGCTTCTCACAGAAAAACATAATCTTTGCAGGCCATGCTACATTAATATAGATCATCATGAATGAGGCACAGACAAGACTCCCTTACCACTTGTCATATTAAGCTTTTAAAGGACTATTTGTAAGAACACAGACATCAAACTTCGGTTCCTGATCAAGTTCTTGCTTGGGTATCCAGTTTTGCCTCTTAAAACTACACCCGCAATTTCCACTGGGTGTAGTCTTCACCATTTGGAGCTTGATCACTGAAATCAATGGCAATAGGTCCATTAATGATAATAAATTTTGATAAATCTCTGTCTTAAATGATGTTACTTATAACATTCACCAGAAGCTGTTGTTCAATTGCTGGGAAAATTGATATCTGCTTATTCTTTAGCTTTCACACATGGGTGATGTTAGGTTTAACTATTTCTAGTAAAACACTTTGGGATTCTTGCATAAAAAGCAACTAGAAATGTGTATATGAAATTCAAAAAGACTTACTAAAATATCATGAAGATCATAACAGTATTCTGTCAATCTTCTCTGAGTAGCAATTTCTTTAATCCATTTTTACTTATGCAAGTTATGTAAGTACAGTATTTAGAAGAGATGAACCAAGAAGAAGAGTTTTGTATCGTTGTTAATACATGGGGATATTTAGAAATTAGCTCTGCTGAAAGACTTCTGTCTACAATTTGCTGAACAATCAAATAAGACTATTTGAACTGGAGAGAGCTTTTTATAAGAAAATTGGAATGATTTATGCCAAATAACTTCATCATGGTTACATTCCTGATAGGGTTTTTTCTTTTCTTTGTCATTATAATTCTGGCCATGAGGCATTATTTCTTCATCACCCTGCTTCTTTGTTAGCTCATTTCCTACATCTGCAAAGAGCACAACATAACAATGGATTGCAAAACCCAATAAAACCATACCTATTTCAGCAACTGCTTCACTTGTCAATTTACTGAGTTAGTAAATAAGATTCTAAACATGTCTGTGTGAATAATGATGCAACCAAAATGTGAGTAGAACTAGATGAAGTCTGAGTGTTTTCTGTGCTTCTTTTGATCTAATACCCCAAACAGAAAATTCAATAATACTTAAGCCACAGTGTTGCACACTCCTGCAACTCTATTGCCATAGTTATATGTATCAAATGTATGCAGCACATGCAAGCAAGGAACAGACTCAGTAATGTGGTTAAATCCTATTGAGAACACCTGAGATTGCAGAGCTGGAGGTGGATTGTCTTCTGACTGCTCATGATCATCTAGTAATTTTTCCCCACTGTTTGAGATGATTATGGCTCACCACTTTGGGATCATCAATTAAGACATTTCAAGCCTTGGTTCAGAAGAAATTACCACTTAGGTCTCCTAATCTTCTTGTAACACTGGTCCTATCTTATCGGTCTTCTTCTCTATTCCCTATTTCTGACACTTACATGTCTAAGGCATCATTTAAAGTAAACATTAAAAATGTATAGTTGCTTTTAATCTTTAAGATAGCCTTCATGTAATATATGAACAATTTGATTTTTATTTACAAGCACCAGGAAGAAGAGAGTTTTTTAATCAATTCAATTACTTCAAAGCAACATTCTGCCTTATTGATCAAAACCCAGAAGCTTAATCAATATACTGTAATGTGGGTTGATATAATGTACCTTCAACCACATGCAATAGCCCCATGAATTATAAGGGATGCTTTTAAATAAGAGACATATCTCAATTTGTTTTCTTTGTCTTAATCAGGAAATGCACAAGCAGTAAAGTACACAGTGTATGTAATTTTCTCTATCAATGGCTTTAAAATATTTTTCCCAATAATAATTGTATTTACACACATACTTTTTAACAAATTGATTCCAAGCTTGTAGCTATGAAATAAACATGGAATGAGGTTTAACTATTAATTCGAACTAACGGGTTTATCTCGGAATCACGCTTCTCTGCTACGTGTAGACGCGGGCAGTTACTTCGGGCTAGTCAATTTCCAAAATGGCGACCAGCCAGGAACATGCTAATCAAGCACAGGATATTTAAATTCCTCGCTTCATTAGCAATTTCAGTTGCCCTCATTAGCCTCCCTAGTTCGAACTAGGGGGCTAGTGTAGATGTACCCTTAGTGTTGCTGGTCAGAATAAAAATTTACATTTTAGCAAAGTCACAAAAGCACTAAAACCCAGCTTGTACCTTGAAATGTGCATCTTAACCAGGACATGAGGGAATAATAATTGTATTTTGCTTTGCAGAGGCTACCCAGATTTTGGGTCTTGCTGTCGCAAGATAGAAAAGTGCTGTATATCTGCTGCACACACATCCCCACAAGTAGTCAGAGTTGGAGTAGGCACACTAGCTTTACTCTGTACATGTCTGTGTGAAGAGGTCAGGAAAAGGAGTTCCTGATACAGACCAATAGAAAATTATTAGATCCTCTGAAACAAGGGAAGGTAGGAAAAAAGAAGCCACAATTTCTTTTCTGGGATGACCATCTTAATGTGGGCTATTTCCTTGGAGCACTATCTAGTCCAGGGATGGGCAAATACCTGCCTGCAGGCTGGATCTGGTCCACCAGGGTTAGCTCCTGGTGGGCTCCCACCACTATAATTACCTGCATAACAGCAGGTAAAGGTGATTGCAACTCCTGTTGTCCAGGGATCACCATTCCCAGCCAATGGGAAATGCGGGAAGCAGTGTCCCAGCCTGAACATTCCAATTGCCTTCTTTGTTAATGCAGAATACAAGCCACAAGGGATTTCATTTGGTCCCCATGCCTGGGTCTTCACAACACATATGACAGGGGGACTTTGAAATCCATTGGGCAGCTTTGTTTGCAGTGTAGCCTTATAGATGGATGGGTGTACTGATTATGAATTACCAAATCTTTAACCAATGCAGTCCAAGATATTAGTTTTTGACAGGGTGAAAAAGCTACTACCAATCCCATTTTCAGAGTCTCATTCTATCAGTTTCACAGAAAGCAGTGTTTGTCCTGGTAAACCCCAGCACAGCAATGCTGAACAGAACTCAAGCAGAGAAGACAGCATTTTCTCCTCAAAATTTTTCCCTGTCAACAAGTGTACACAGATGGCTCTGAAATTGACTAAGCTTATCTATGAAACATGAAATTTCTCTTTCAGCAGGAGGGATTCACACTAGCTACTAAGTGAAGACAGTCCAGATTAACCAGACTATCAATATAACACAAAACTAATCGTCCATCTGAAATTCTGCCAATGTTACAGAACCATCTCTTTGCTTCCTGTGCAGCTACATCTTAAGAATTTTAAAATATATTTTGTAACTGACCAGTTTTGCTCATCTCTTCAGATTAATTTCTAATGGGTTAGATATTATCATTGGCAAGAATGAGCCACCATGACAAAGCTGAGGAACAGGGTAGCTAAAGGTCACATCTCAATGGTCAAGAAGAAAGTTTTATCAATACCTCAACAGTATCTTACAAATATTTTTTGGGCGGGGGGAGGAAACAGTATTTTCCTTGATATCTTCTGATTCCATTAACCTTTAAAACAGACCATCCAAATATGTCATGCCCCAAACTCAAAAGTGCAGAAGATAATGGTTGGAGGATGATATATGTCTATTTTCCAATAGCCTGTAATTCTAGCACATGCACTATATCCAGAATGTGGCCTGATGTCTGAACTGGGCCTATAGTACCCTAATAGTCTACAAAAAATCCTTAACTGTGCACAGTGACTTTTAATAGAGGATAATCTCCTGAAACAAATCACCCTCGCTATAGTTTGAAGACATAAGAACAAAGACAATCATTCCAGTACCACAGTAGTGAGAATTTTTAGTAGCAAAGTCTTTACAGTACAGTGGGACAATCAGTACAATAAAATTAGTCTTAACTGCTTCCTAGACCTGATTCACTAGATGAATATGCCCTATCATGTTCAGAGAGCTTTGGAGCACTATTGATCGGTTGCAAACAGAATGTGTGAGTGAGAGTGAGACTGAAATTTTATTTTATGTCCCTTACACCTATGCACAGTTTGTGTCAGATATTTGCTGCCAAAAGAAAATTCTGTGTTGTGTCCAGAAGAAATGTGACAAACAAGTTAATAAAATGTACTGGGTTGGTTTTTTTTTCCTTGTGTGGGGTTTTTTTTGTTTGTTTGTTTGTTTGTTTGTTTGTTTGTTTTGGGGGTTTTTGGACCTCCATGCATAGCTTTACATTCAGGGAACAAAACCTATCGTATAACGCCGTAAGTTCTGAATGTATTTGCACATCAAAAATAGGACCAAAATGAATGATGACTAATACTCATTTCCTTTCTCCCTCATTCTCCAGAATGTTTGAAAGAACAAAACATTCTCATGCATGTAACCAGGGTGGCACAGTTCTTGAAAAGGCAGCATAGCACCAGCCAATTAATATTTTGTATTCTACCACCTTGTTCTCCAAACCTTAGCTTGATGATTCAGGTGGTACCTGTTTGACAAGTCTCCAGAAGATGGCATCATGGTTGAATGAAATGGAACCATGCACATTTCATTAGCCTCTATAAATAATACTTTAATCGTTTTACCTTGTTAGTACAAACACCTCACCACTAGGGAAAAGCACTATCAAAAATCAAAAGAAAAACAGGCTTAATATTTCTTGTTCATAATTCAGTTAAATAAATTAATTTAATCAGATTATGGTCAGAAATTGCAGGCGGCTTCATTAATATATATATTGTAAAATTGATGGCAGTGTTCTCAAGGATGCAACCTAGAAGAAAGATTCCAAATATAGGCCAGATAATCTCCCTGAAGACATCATTGATAGATCATTCCATCAAGTAAAATTAATGCTACCAGTATGAAATTAAAGTGACAATACAACAAGAGCAGAAAATTCAAACCAGTGTCATATTAAAAGAAAGCCAGTTAAATAAAGATTATTCATGAATATTTTTGCAAACAAATGGGGCAAGTTCCCCCACTGTCACTCATAAAGACCATATCATAATGCACACATTGATGAGCAGTCAGTCTCCAATTCAGTTATTAAATAATTATTAGCACAAATAATTATTCATGAAAAAATCTGTACCAGGAGGGTGTTTCTGCTCAACTAAATCATCATTTGTTAGTCTTCTGTTAAAAGTTTCAGAAAAAGAAGCAATAACGTGTAACATGGATGACTAGCAACATACAGTTAGCAACCAGTGAACAGTTTACAAACAACCCACAGGCTGGAATTTTTTCACCAATTATTTGGCAAATATTTATAACTAGATAAATAAAAATGAAGATCATATCTTGAATGATTACCAAACAGAAAAGGCTAAAATTCATTAGTTTATTCACTAATAAATTCACTAATTAATGGATAATTAGCCCAACTATGATCATAAGTTCAGAAATAGTCTACACTTGGCAGTACTTTAAGGCACACTAGCTTTACTGTGTTAATTCTTAACAAGACACACACTGTTTTCAAATCCTACTGTAGGAAAATATCTCCTTTCAAGTCCTTACCATGGACTTTTATTCCCAATTTAATTTCTTTAATATATTCTACAGGCAGAATATATTCTTCAGTGTCAATCAGTGATTCCCATACAGAGTAAGTACCGGTATATACTATGCAATAGAGGACTGTACTGAAGATATTGGAAAGAATAGTTTTCCTTTATAAAGTTAAGAAAATCAGTTTTCTTTGACATCCATTGTATTATAGAATTACAATATCCTAATATGTACAGTGACATCTTCTGGTGAATAAAATAGACAGATAATATATTATGATTAATGAGTTTAGGATGTCTTAGCCACAGCAGACACCACCGCCATCAAACAGGTTAGCATCCTGTTGAATATTTAGGCCAAAAGTCCAAGAATTATACAGAATAGTGGGAAGGAATTCAGATCACAGATGAGACCCACCTTTAATTATTCCCCTTTTTTAAAAGCTATCTTCCTTTTCTTTACCTTGGTTTTACTTGTAAGAGCTTTCCATGCTACATTTTTATTAATATGTAGTGAACTTGATGACAACTTCATTTCCTGAAGAACATTGTGCAAACAGCTTTATGCAAGTATCAATGTTCATCTTATTTCAGCAAATGGCTTGTAAAGCCATAAATACCCCATATATTATTCAGTCCTCAATGCTACCCAATATCGTGTGACTGCCCCAGGTTTATTAAAGCAAAATTTTTCCTTTCTCCTTTGCAACTTGAGTATTTTATTTGATGTGTTCTTAAGATGCAAATAAAGCATGCCAGGCTGTAATATATTAGCTTAGTTCCAACGCTATTATTATTTCCTCCGAGAGTCAAAGCCTCATTTTTCAGAGGCTGTGCCTAGATTTCTTTTAATCTGCACCACTTTCCTCGGTGTGCCATCTGAAGTACTCTGCATTTAGCAGTTTCTCAATGCTGTGATTTTAAACCATATTTTTAGCCCTGTGTATCATGCATGTGGTAATGCATATCATCAGGCAAGATAGTCTATTCTTGGGAAGCAGTCTCTCTAAAATTATAGGCTGCCCAAACAGACTTCAAGGAAAAGTACACTTGTTTGTTGCAGTAGACATGCTAATGAAATGCAGCTTTGTTGGAAAAACATGTGTGTAGTCACTGAAAGACAGAGCATTTGACAGATTTGGGGCCCAGTCCTGCAGTCTACATGTTGAGTAGTGCTACTCAATTCCATTGAGTTAAATGAGACAATGTGAATATAGTATGCAGAATGGGGCCCTCTGTAAAACTTATGCTAATTGTAGTTCAGATTGTGGCTCAGACTTAAGGGGGGTGATTCTTCTTCTCTTGGGGTATAGAGTTATTGGGTCCAGTTGCAGAGGAGTAAGCCTGCTTATTCACATCCTGCAGCAAGTAGGTGGAGAGACATGGAATAATGGGAGATTTGGCACCACTCCTTCCTTCCAGTTGCACCAGCAAGGCATTAGGAGTTGTAGTACAATCCAGCAGTAATTATCTCTTCTCAGAACAAAGGAGAAAGCAGAAGAACTGTGCCTTAGCTCCCCTTATTTCAAAACAACAAGCAGGGCTTTTACACTACCAAGCCTATTATTTAGAAAAAAGAAGCTAAATTCAAATCTGTGCTAGATGAAACCTATGGCAGCTAGGAGAACCTCATTTGAATTGTCATGACTACAAGACTTCAGCAGTGTACTAAGCCCACAGCAATTGCCATTACGATCCCTATGTAAATATAAAGCCAAAGGTTCCTGTAGAAATGCATGCTCCATAAATGCTGGGACAAAGATTCTACTCCCCGCCTGGAAATGGTTTCCATTATACAGTATACAATTTTTACAGTTTAGTTCAATGGCTCTCAGCAGCCCCACTATAAAAATTGTTCCAGCATGCCTGGAATGCTCATAAAAACACTTCAGAAGCTAACTGTTCATTCAAGCTGGTGGTCATAAATTCACAATTAGTGAAATGTCTCTATCCTATAGACAATTTCTTGTAAAAATGACCTGGCGTGAGCAAGGAATCTTGTAGCTCTTAAAGTAACAGCTAAACAAGAAGAGCTAAAAAGGAGTCTATTTATGATCCAGACATTATGAGTTATACTGTATTAAGATTTCTCAGCTGGAAGCAGATTCTATTTACTATATCAATCCAAAGTTAGTTTGAAAATACCCATAAAGTGTATTTGATGTTTTCTTAAAACGTTAGGCAGTAAAGCCAGATAATTTTTTTTAGAAACCTGCTACTACTATATCCAGGCATAGCTTTAGTAGTTTTTTATCAGGTTTCACTTTTCCTTTTATCTATTTGGGGAAAACCTAATGTATCAGCCATGGGTTTCACGGGATTAAAACTCAAAGGGGTAGTTTAGCTTCAAAGTCTCAGCTTGAAACTCAAACATGCATCTGAGAGGTTAGTCATAACAGTGTTCAGCAATTGAGACACAAGAGGTCAGTCCAGTCTTCTGTAACCATGGTAACATTCCTTTCCTGAAATTGCAACAGCAAATACACAAATATTCTGTTATGCTAGTACCGGTGAGGGGAAAAAACGCTTATTTTATTAGCATCAGTTTGGGAATTTCACTTATGCTGGTGAGCTGTTACTCATAGGGTTAGCCATATTGACTTCACTGGAGCTATTCTCTTGAGTAAGAGTTTTATAATCTGGCCCTTATCTCATGAGGTATGTTACAACAACATTTACTTTTTAAAAGAAATCAAAGTTTATAAATAGTTTTAAGATTAAAAGATTATAAATTAAACCTTAATTTCATATTGATCTCAGTGGTTCTTAAAATTGTATTCAAAAGGCAAAAATGAAGTTTATTTTTCACCTTAATTCTTCAATATTAATTTAGGAGCAGATGCTGCCACTTTTACCCAGGATGAGTCTCACATTATTATGCAAGAAACTCCAGTGCCCATGTGGCTAGGAACTATTCGCATTAAACAACTGTGGCAGAATTAGGCTCAGCATAGATTAAAATCCAACCTCCACAAATATTTATGTACATGCTTAACTTCTACACACTGTGAGCTGTCAAGCCATGTGAATAAGTCTTTGCAGGATTGGAGCCTGAATTGACAACACACAGTAGTAAGAAACTTAGTCCTAAAAAGAGAAACAAATACAAAAAAATGGTATTCTATTTTTACATATGTAAATATTCCATGTTTTTTCAAGTAAAAGATCCACAAAGAAAACAGATTATAAAATGGATTAAAAAAAAAACATTGCTTGGTTAAAAGAGAACAACTCACTATGCTATTTCAAATCTGCAAGCCCCAACTCTACTGTAAGGTTGTCCTCTATTCCAGGGGTGGCCAACCCGCAGCTCACGAGCTGCATGCAGCTCTTCACTGAAGAAAGTATAGTTCACGAAGCCACCTAGCCCCCAGTTTCCTGTACTCACTGTGCAAAATGACACCAGCAAGATGGCATCGCTGGCTGCCAGGATCCTTATGTGGCCAAAAAGCCAAACCGGACTTTTCATTTAAAGGGCCAGTGTTTTGTCTATTTTTTTTTTTTTTTTTTGCGCTTGACAACTTCTTTTCCCCCTCGGCTCTTTGCCTGTAATGGGTTGTGGTCACCCCTTCTCTATTCCAATAAAAACTCTCACTACAGTTTTTCTCTATCTTCCGTGCAAACTGAACAAGAAGATATTTTTAGTGAACTTATTTCCATCTGCAATCTTCCTGAGTTTGGCAGAGGAAAGGTCTGGTAATTCCAAAATAATAGATTCAAAGCCAGGGCTCTGTCCAGTGCTAATTCATGTTAATGAGATCAGGCACTCAGACTTTTTTCCTGCAATTTTGTACAGCTGTGAAGAGATAAATGTGTTTCCTTAATGTGATAGACTTGGCATTATTTTTCCCTTATCAGTTAGAAATCCAAACATAATTACCAAATTTAAAAAAAATATCAATTAAAAAGTAGTAGTTAAAGAGGATCTAAAATGTACAGTTGATCCAGAATTTTCTGTTGAAAATTTTTTTACATGAAAAATGCAATTTCTGTAAAACCAACATTTTATTTGGGAAATTTGTATTTTTTCTGAAAATTGCTTTTTCTTCTCAAGAAAATCAAAACAAAATAATTTCATTTCATAATGGACTGAACTAAATTGAATCAAAACATTTCACAACAGTCTGACATTAATCTGTGTCCACCTGAACTGCAGCGGTGTCTCATGTCCCACTCTTCACCATATGCCAGGTTTCCTGGCTAGCCAATATCTCCCAAGATGCATCATGGTGGTTCTCTACTGAGAAGATTACAGTGCATCATGGAAGGCCCATGAAGGAGAATGGGAAGCATACGGCACTTGAATTAGTTTCCACAAGGGATCACAGCAGCTCAGGCAGACATATTTCAGAGTCAAATTGAGAAACTTGAAGTTTTGAGCTCGTTCAAAAATTGAAATGAAAAATTTTGATTCAGAAATGTTGAATTGTTTTCTTGTGATTGAAAAAAGTAAAAATGAAAACATTTTCCTGAATGTTCCATTACACAATATTTGATATTTTGACTTAGCTCTGATTCAAGAGGAAAGCATCCATCAACATTCTCCTCTCTCCTGCCCTCCCGAGGATAATTCCTAGTATGGATGTTAAAAAGCAGTTAATTAGGTAACCGTGTATCTGCGGAAAATCTTAGTTGTTACATGGTTATATGCTGCAAGCTCTGCAATATAAAGCTTACAGGGGCCAGCAGCCAGCGTGTGCTGGGAACCTGCTTTTAAGATGGTTCCCGGTGCGCACCAGCTGCCCAGCTGCTGTCCCGCTCCCAAGAAGCCAGCTACTTCCCTGATACAGAGCCAGCAGTGTGAGGTGGCAGCCAACTTTCTAGGAGCCGGAGTATAACTGTTCCAGTAACCAATAAGCTCATGCTTAACTGTTAATCATTTAAACAGTTACATCCCTAATGCCTATTTTCTACCAGTTCAACTAGAAAGTGAAAAAATTAGTAACCCAAAATGCTTGTTTAAATTGTCCCAATATGGCTTCTAAAATTAACAAAAAATGAACATGAAAACAAATATAAATCTTTGACATACACCTACAGTTCAAATATCAGAAAATGTTATGATATTAAAACTGCTCTGATTCCCTGGGAAGTAGAGCATTCTCTTTTATTAATATGCCTATCAGATTCAGAGAACTATCAAAAGTAATTTGCAGTTAGTTAGCTTAGTCTTGTAGCTTTGAGACATTTCTTTCAAGAGAAGTTGTTTTGAAGACCACCAAATCCAATTTGGAGTCAAAGAGTTCAAAGCCTGAATAGTGTCTAATGCTTGAACATCTGATAAGATTAAATCTAATGATGTATTAGAAAATGACAGGATAGAACGGACAGCAAGTAACTTATCTGCAATATGAACAGCTTCCATGTCTGCAATAGATAATGAAGATTGCAATAGGCCTGGTGAAAGAAGGGATTTTTGTTTGGCATTGGGAGCTACAGTTTATGAGAAGAAACATAGTTTCTAAAAAGATGTTTTTATCTTATTCTTCTCCCTTCTCAAACCATCACCTGGAAAGTATTTCTATACATGAGCACGTGTGATGGAGAAAAGAATTTTTAACAATACTTCCTGGGACATATTTCTGTCTCTCATTATGCTCACTAACTACACATCACTGCCATTTGTTCGCTTGATGGCTTTGTTCACCATTATTTGTTAGCTTGATGACTTTGCTCACCCTATCATTGTCCTTCACTGTAAATCAAGCTGGTCAGTCAGGACATTCCTGTGTCTAAAGTGGGCTGGGTTTACGAAGTTCCTCCTTTATATATAATTATAAATAACTTTGTACCCAACCCATGCATATGTCACAATGATTTTCAGATCCAAGATGTCACCAATTTATACTACATGGCATCTTTTAGATACATAGTATGGCAGTGTGTTGGGGTAATGAGGGTGTCAGGCCTGATATGAGTTGCAGAATAGTGGGCCCTTTGCCGGTTGTCACTTATGACCTTGTGAGGACCTCAGAGGCCTTCCTTTCACAGTACAGATGAGCAAGGGGTGACAAGCCTGAAGATGTTTGGTGAGGCATTAAAGCTTCTAGGCTGCGTCTAGACTGGCATGATTTGCAGAAATACTTTTAACGGAATTTTTTTCCGTTAAAAGTATTTCCGCAAAAGAGCGTCTAGATTGGCAAGTGCCTTTGTGCAAAAGATTTGCTTTTGCGCAAAAGCATCCATGGCCAGTCTAGACGCGATTTTGCGCAAGAAAGCCCCGATTGCCATTTTAGCCATCGGGGCTTTTTTGCACAAAACAGTTCTTCCCGGTCTACACTGGCCCTCTTGCGCCAGTATTCTTGCGCGAGAGGGCTTTTTCCCGAGCGGGAGCGTGAAAGCATTTGCGCAAGAAGCACTGATTTTGTACATTACAAAGTCAGTGCTCTTGCGCAAATTCAAGCGGCCAGTGTAGACAGCTGGAAAGTTTTTGCACAAAAGCGTCCGCTTTTGCACCAAATCTTGCCAGTCTAGATGCACCCCTAGTGTTGTAACTTCAACAAGGCAACGGTGAACCCAAACGCCCCCATTTACCTGCCACAGCAACAAACCAGGAAATATCAGTATTATTTTTATGAAGGTGACACATGCCTCTGTGCTTTTATTTATCATGGGTTACTTGATATAGAGTTAGATCAAAAGGGTTGTTAAAGAAATCCAGCAGGAAAGATAAAACAATGGCCTACATAAGAAATATCCCAACACCATAGGTGTCATTTCTGTGGGTGTTTAAGGACTGAACCACCCACAGAAAAAAATTAGTGGATGGCTAGCACCCACCAGCAGCCCTGCCAATCAACTCTTCCCCTTCCCTCCTACCCACTGGCTACGTCTAGACTGGCATGATTTTCCGAAATGCTTTTAACGGAAAAGTTTTCTGTTAAAAGCATTTTTGGAAAAGACCGTCTAGATTGGCACGGACACTTTTCCGCAAAAGCACTTTTTGTGGAAAAGCCTCCGTGCCAATCTAGATGCGCTTTTCCGCAAAAAAGCCCCGATCACCATTTTCGCGATCGGGGCTTTTTTGCAGAAAACAAATCTGAGCTGTCTACTCTGGCCCTTTTGCCTGAATGGGAGCAGCATAGTATTTCCACAAGAAGCACTGATTTCTTACAGTAGGAAGTCAGTGCTTTTGCGGAAATTCAAGTGGCCAGTGCAGACAGCTGGTAAGTTTTTCCAGAAAAGCGGCTGATTTTCCAGAAAAACTGGCCAGTCTAGTCACAGCCACTGTGAACAGCCACTGTGCACAGTGTCCTGTGCAGGAGACACTGAGGAAAAGGGGAGGAGCAGGAACCGGGACACGCTCAGAGAGGGGGGGCAGAAGTGGGGCAGAAGGGACAGGATGGGGGTAGGACAGGAATCTGGAGCAGAGAGGTGAGCTGAACACTCCCAGGGCCTGGCAAAAGCTTACCCCTCTAATCTCAAACACTCCAACATGACAGCTAGATGTATAGCTATGTAAAATGTAACTCCATAGCGGTTTTGCCAATGCTGAGAAGAGGGATCCAATGGTATAGGGGAGCCTACACGGCCCTGTCTTAACCAAAACAACAATGCCTGCTTTATCCAAAGTACTGATCTTTAACAAAGCAAACTCAGGCCCGTCTCAAGTCTTGTACATGTAGCGCACAGGCAAGTCTGGGGCTTTGAGTGGCAGGAATGTTTTTGCACAATCATGCATAGCCAGCATAGTGAAGTATGATCATACCAAGAAAACTGGGAGTAAACTGGTACATTTTACTTCTGATAAGCAAAAAGCAGAGATAGCCATAGAACTGTTAACTAAGCATATAGTTTTGCAACATCCTGAGTAGCAGGATATACCCCAAATAAGGGCATACCAGGTATCTTACACAACATGTAATTAATTGGTAAATATTAAAATGACCAAGTCTCACTTTGCTATAAAATGAGCTTAGTAATAAGAATCAATGTAAGTAGTGAGCAGATTGACCTACAGGTCCTGCTCATTTCAAGTAGAAGTTCACACTGGCTACGGCAGAGCATGGCATCCCAAAATCAAAGGGAATCAAAGGGACCACAAACCTCCTGCCTGGAATTATATGGGTGAAATGTAAGTGAACTAGGCTTAAATAATGTATTATGATAAATCTTCTATGAATTGCTTTTGTATTGTTTTGTGTTGTACTAATTTTTTAAAAAAATTACAGTATTTAAGGTTTAAACTGTGCTGTAAGTGTTTTTAAGGCTTGTAAAACAGAAACAATTCTATTAACTGCTTAAAGCTTGCAATAAATAAGAAAGTAGTTAAGTCTCTCTGTTGCATCCTGGTTTCCCTTGGATCTAAAAGAGATCAAACCACACGGCAAATGGGAACATGAATCTGTTACAGGACCCTGAGTCAAGAAAAAAAAAAAGAGGCGGTTGAGTGAATCATTGAGAGGGTGCAGTCAAGAGGGAATATCAGTGATCTGAGGTACTTTTCACCCAGTAACTGACACTTGCTAAGAAGCAGGAATTTTTAAACATTCACTCCTCTAACTGGGTAGAGCAAAGTAGTAACAGCAGTTCCTGGACTTCAGTAATAGCCAATGACAGCATTAGAGAGGAACGAGCAGTACCCCCAGTCTGGATCCATAGCCCAGGACCACCATATCCCCTGAGCAGTCACTTCAGGCAACTCAGAACGCAATGTGGACAACAGCAGCACTTTCAGTAATAGCAGTGGGGGGTTTTATACTCTTATCCTGCCTTCTGCAATTCATCCTTCCCCTACCTACAGGCTGTCTGCCCATATGTATAATTCACTACAGTACTGAAAAGTCAGGTTCATTCCAAAATATATCTCCTTCTACCTCATGAAGAGAAGAGGCATCAAAAACGTATTTGTCTAAAGCCACAGGGCACAAAAGCACAATGCTTTCAGCACATACCAACAGAAGATATTTTAAAAGTCCACATATGCAAGCTCTTAGTATAGGAGGTATTCAGAAACTGTGATAAGTGCTGTACATGCAATTTAAGGTCTTTACCAGGTGTTAAAATCTGACATTTAAATGGTGACCATCATATTTTTAGACTTAATCCTGTTTTCATTGTTTAATCCTACTATATTTTAAAGAGATTTCACCTGCTTTCCTTTATTACTGACTATAAAGGCAACCTCCCCCCAGTGAGTTTAAAGTTTCTTTCTACAAGCTACTACTTAAAAACTTTAAGAAGCTCTTCAATTAATGTCATGACTGTTGCTTTGGCTTGATTGATCAAATCTCTCTTCTATTCAGAAGCTATTAAAATGTGTATATATGAAATTCACTGGAGGACAGCACCATACAAAAGCAGCAGATGTGTATAGCTTCTAGAGATAGAGGCATCCAAACTCTAAAGACCTTACAGGAACACACCACTCTGTACAAGATGTTCTTTTCAGAAATGTTTCTAGTATAAAGCAGAATGTATCTGTGTCCATACACATGTTGCTGTAATAATCTGTGTACAACCTATGCAAGATACCATCGGAAAACTCAGAGTTTGCTGGTTAATATTGCCCTGATAAAATAAATGTGGCAATGTTGTATGTGAGACTATAAAATTTCCCTATATAACATTATTAACAAATTCCAAACCACAGCAGAAATTGGCAAACAGATCTGTTTCAAAGAAATAGGAGCTTTTTTTAATTTGCATTTAAGCAGTAAACAGGCTCATCAAGCAGGAAGAGTAAACAAAGAAACCTCAAACCAAAAATCTCAGCTGAAAATGTTTTCCCAGAGAACTAACTATAAAAAGGAGTGACAAAGATCCTTTTTCTCTGTATTCATTGATTTACTGCATCTGAAGAGACAGAGAAAGCAGCTATTGAATTGGAAAAAGGGTCCTCACCTAAGCAGTTTGATCAGGAAGACTGCTGAAAGCACATGATGAAAAAAGCCTTTGCTTTGAATTTAAAAGTTTTTAACTTAGGCAGCAGTTGCATTTCATTATTTTTCTTTTATTTATTTCTGACTTCTACGGCTCATTACTTTTATTAACTTAAAATGTCTCTGTTTGTAGCTGTAAGTTTTATCTAATGTGGTGTGTTTAAATTAAGGTGTCTGTGGAACTCCATTTAGAGTAACAAAGTGGGCACATACTATTCTAACTAAAGAAATACCGATTTCTATGAACTTGTGTGGCCCAGCCCAGTACTGAGGGCTGGGCAATATAAGACATACATTTCTGTGGGGAAATTTAAGACGGGGGGGGGATGTGTTGGGGTCACGCTGCCATATAACCAAAGCTAGTAAGAGTCAAGGGCTGATTGGCTGCAGGAGACACACTGAGCTAGGAATGACTTGCATGCTAATGGCTGTTTATGAGCATTCCAGTCTGGAAGCTACGTCAGCAGAGCACAGTAAAAGACCAAATTAGAAGACAGAAGGGGACATTGCTACTCATTAGTCTAGATTGTAGTCTGGATACATCATACAGCCCATTCTCTTTCTGGTGAGAGGACATGGAAATGGCGGAGATGCTCAATGATTTCTTTGTTTCAGTCTTCACTGAGAAGTCTGGAGGTGTGCCTAACGTAGTGAATACAAACAGAGAGAGGGTAAGTTTAGAAGATAGGATACACAAAGAACAAGTTAAAAATCACTTAGGAAAGTTAGATGTCAGCAAGTCACCAGGTCCTGATGAAATGCATCCCAGGATACTCAAGGAGCTGATAGAGGAGGTATCTGAGCCTTTAGCTATGATCTTTGAAAAATCATGGAAGACAGGGGAGATTCCAGAAGACTGGAAAAGGGCAAATATTGTGCCCATCTATAAAAAGGGGAATAAGAACAACCCAGGAAACTACAGACCGGTCAGTTTAACGTCTGTCCCAGGGAAGATAATGGAGCAGGTAATTAAGGAAATCATATGCAAACACTTGGAAGGTAATAAAGTGATAGGGAATAGCCAGCATGGGTTTGTGAAGAACAAGTCATGCCAAACTAATCTGATAGCTTTCTTTGATAGGATAACGAGCCTTGTGGATAAGGGAGAAGCAGTAAATGTCATGTACCTAGACTTTAGTAAGGCATTTGATACGGTCTCGCATGATATTCTTATTGATAAACTAGGCAAATATAACTTAGATAGGGCAACGATAAGTTGGGTACATAATTGGCTGGATAACTGTAGTCAGAGAGTTGTTGTTAACGGTGCTAAATCCTGCTGGAAAGGGATAACATATGGAGTTCCGCAAGGGTCAGTTTTGGGACCCGTACTGTTCAATATCTTCATCAGTGATGTAGATATTGGAATAGAGAGTATGCTAATTAAGTTTGCAGATGATACCAAACTGGGTGAGGTTGCAACTTCTTTGGAGGATAGGGACATAATTCAAAATGACCTTAGCAAGTTAGAGAAATGGTCAGAGGTAAACAGGATGAAGTTTAATAAAGAGAAATGCAAAGTGCTCCACTTAGGAAGGAACAATCAGTTCCATACATACAAGATGGGAAGCGACTGTCTAGGAAGGAGCATGGCGGAAAGGGATGTAGGGGTCATAGTGGACCACAAGTTGAATATGAGTCAACAGTGTGATGCTGCTGCAAAAAAAGCAAATATGATTCTAGGTTGTATCAACAGGTGTGTTGTAAGCAAAACTCGTGAAGTCATTCTGCCACTCTACTCTGCACTAGTTAGGCCTCAGCTGGAGTACTGTGTCCAGTTCTGGGCGCCACATTTCAAGAAAGATGTGGAGAAATTGGAAAAGGTATAGAGAAGAGCGACAAGAATGATTAAAGGTCTAGAGAACATGACCTATGAAGCCAGGCTTCATGAACTGGGCTTGTTTAGTTTGGAAAAAAGAAGATTAAGGGGGGACATGATAGTGGTTTTCAAATATCTAAAAGGGTGTCACAAGGAGGAAGGAGAAAATTTGTTCCTCTTGGTTTCTGAGGACAGGACAAGGAGTAATGGGCTTAAAGTGCAGCAAGGGAGATTTAGATTGGACATTAGGAAAAAATTCCTAACTGTCAGGGTGGTCAAATATTGGAATAAATTGCCAAGGGAGGTGGTGGAATCTCCCTCTCTGGAGATATTTAAGAACAGGTTAGATAGACATCTGTCAGGGATGGTGTAGGTGGAGCTTGGTCCTGCCTTGAGGGTGGGGGGCTGGACTCGATGACCTCTCGAGGTCCCTTCCAGTCCTATGATTCTATGATTCTATGACATTAAAGACAATTTTTGATAGTGGCAGGAAAGTACTAATCTGATCTTTCAAACTCAGTGTAACAGTGTCAGCACTCACCTCATCCAAACACCCCTGTTTCCTCAAGAATGGGTTTCTGCACTGACTCAGTTTTAAAAGCCTTGGGCTACTCAGCCCTCCGGCCAAGTCACACACTTTCATGTAATCACAAACCCCTTCTGGGGTACACCTCCATCCTGGTGCCCCCTGTAGAGTATCTCAATTCAATGTCATTCCCTTAATTTGTGTCTCACTATGAACAAGGTAGTACCACCAGGGCTTTTCCTCCTGGACTATGTCTACACTCACGGCATCGTGCACCAGAAATCTGCAAATGAGGCTAAACGTGGAATATTCCCAAGCCTCATTTGAATATCTAATGAGCCACCATTTTTGCAGAAGAGGCTCCTGCGCCAGAAGGAGCTGTCTACACTGCCCCTCACCTTTACGCTGATTATTTTCAAGAATAACGGCATTGCGCAAGAGGGGTTTTCTTGCACAAGAAGGGGCAGTGTAGACAGCTTCTTCTGGCGCAAGAGTCTCTTCTGCAGAAATGGCGGCTCATTAGGTATATAAATGAGGCTCAGCGATAATCGGCACTTAGCCTCATTTGCATATTTCTGGCGCAAGAAGCTGCTAGTGTAGACATAGTCTTGGAGACAAGTCCTTTGTTGTTTCCTCAGGGCTTTAGCTTCAAGTCCATGAATTTCTCCACAGCTCTCCACTGGGAGCTGTCCCAGGTTCTGCCAGCCATTCCTGATCTTCTCCCTTTCAGGTCTGGACTGCACCTGAGCTGCTTCTACTCCTGAAGCTTCTTATGTAGTCCCTCCTGGCTCCTGATTGGCTGGCTTCCTCCTAGCACTCTAGCTACCTGGAGGACTTGTCTATGGCCTGGCCCCATTACACTCAGATACAGTGAAAGCATCTGATGGTTTCCAAAGCCAGAACTCACTCATTTTAAAGCTGCTGTGACAGACTGACAATATCCTATAATACACTGAACAAACCTTATGTTAAGAGAAGCTTAACTGAGTTAACCCAGTTCAACTGAGTTTAACTTAACACCTTTGGGGCACATTGTATTAAAATGCAATTGTGTATATTTTTCCTGGAGGGTAAGTTGCTAATGAATATCCACAGGTATCAGCCTTCCTGAAGACAACACGCATATATTAGTTCAAATTGGATTCTCCAAAGACAAAGAAAAGGCTTTTGATGAAAAGCCTAAATTTAGGCTTGCTCATGGTCTTCTTCCTTATCCAGCAAATGGATAGTACTTCTAGTCCTCAGAAGGCCCCAAATCTTAGGGGAGGACTGGAAGGGCTTGGCCTACTATGTGCTTGTTCAGAGCTGAAACTCTGATGTACTTGTGATCATAAAGAACCCCTCTCCCTTCCCCCGAAAGGTGATGCCTTTAATTGTTTTAATAAGTTTTCTCTGTAACACTTGTAACCTGAATAAAGCAGGCTTGCTTAGAAAGAATTGTATGGTAACATATCACTGGCAGTTACACTGTGCTCTATCTCTAAAGATAAAGCAAACAGGTCTGTTTTGACAGACTGTCTGTGCTAGGAACTATACAGCAAAGGCAGAGAATTGTTCAGCCTGGATGTACTACTGTCAGAAGGGAGGGAGATGCATCTTTCCACCCAAAAGGGACCATGGCTGTGGAACTGGAAGTCTGAGGCGTGGATGCTCTTGCTGAACCAGAAAGGAAATACAGGTGTAATTGTCCTGGCCTGACACACATAGCTGGAACAGGCTGTCTTTCCCTTAGCTTAAATAAGCAAAACACTGATGCTGGCTCTTTTCTAACATTGCATAGTTCATTCTATAATGTGTTATAAAATCCACTGCTAACCAGTACTGAGTAATAGCAGAGGAATGCAAACACCATGGGTATGTCTAGACTACATGACTCTGCTGACAGAGGCATGTAAAATAGGCTACCCGACATAGTCAATGAAGCGGGGATTTAAATATCTCTGGCTTCATTAAAATAAAAATGGCCACCGCGCTGTGCTGGCTCAGCTGATCATCAGCACAGCACGTGAGTCAAGACGCAAATCAGTCGACAAGGGAAGCCTTTGTTGACCGCTCCGTTATGCCTTATGGAACGAGCTTTACAGGAGCGATCGACAAAGGTTTCCCCTGTCAACCGATCTGCATCTTGACTCACGCTGTGCCAACGATCAGCTGAGCTGGCACAGCGCGGCAGCCATGTTTATTTTAATGAAGCAAGGGATATTTAAATCCCTGCTTCATTGACTATGTTGGGTAGCCTATTTTACATGCCTATGTCGGCAGACACATGTAGTCTAGACATACCCCATAGTTCCAAGAAAACCTTTAGAATCCATCTGGCAGGAACAATGTACTGCATAGGATAATTTAATCCTAAAACCATCAAAGACTATCAACCCCCATTAGAGATGAAGGATATCAGGCCTCATAGGCTCAGGACATGAGTGCACAAATACCTTAAGTATAAAAATTGATGCCGAACGTGCCTTGCGGGGTGTGTGAACCTCAAAAAATTTCAAGGTTACATTGGAACACACACACACTAATTGCAGTAATTGAATTTAACACCTATCACATTGGATTGGTTATGTTCAATGCATCAAAAATGTAGACTTAGGTTTTGAATTAGGTTTAGTACAGCATCTCAAGAGAAAAATGTGCTAGCTATGAAACAGATATTATTGAGAGTTTCTTTTTTGCTTTTTTATAGACATTTGATTAGCTAGAATCTCAGTGGATTATGTTTTAATGCAATTTAGGCGCACAAAAAGCTCACTCTCCTCTCAAATTTAAAGAATGTTTCACATCTCTATTGATAGTCTCACAGAGTATGAGCAAGGGGTTTTCAGGACCCAAGACATTTAGAAGTATGGGGATTTGGAGAAATTCCTCTCTTCCATGGCTTCTGCCTTCACTCTCTCCCTTTCTTCTGGCTCCTCTTTTGTAGTATTTATATTTCCAAGTTTTGTACATAGTATACATACACGTTTGTATATGTTATATAGTTATTTTCACACTTACTGGTAGCTTCATCATCTTCCCTCACAACTGACAATATTTCTTCTTTATGTCTTATTCTTATGCATTTTTCATGTTAATACCACTTATAACATTTTGGTTTTGGTTTTTATAGCACCAAAATGAGTTTTCAGCTCAAAACTGTGGATATTCCCACCAAATCATGTTCTGGAGTTGAACTGACTTCTTGGAAAGCCGAGTGGAGTGTTCCCAAAGCGAATCCCAGCAAAAGTTTATTCTAAGGGTAGGCAAATATTCAGGATATTGTCTAATAACCTTGCATCTCCCTCTCTACAAAGTTTCCAGGCTTATTTGTAAGAGAAGGAACACAGAATGACAGAACTTTGCAAATCTGTATGGATGGATGTTACTTCATGACAGCCTGATTTTGAAAGTTTTACTTACCATGAGTAGAACTTACTTATATTAGTCACATTAATATCAGTGAACTTATCTGACTCAGTAGGAGCTACTTATCATGCACAAAGGTTGCAGTATATTACCCATATACTCATAGGTCATGCGCTCCAGCCCCCTAATCATTTTGGTCATCCTCCACTGGACCCTCTCCAATGTGTCCACATCCTTTCTAGACACATTCTGGGGGGCCCAGAATTGTACACACTACTCCAGGTGCGGCCTCACCAAAGCCGAATAAAGGGAAATAATCACTTATCTGGATCTGCTGGCAGTGTTCCTCCTAATGCACCCTAATATACCATTAGCCCTCTTGGCTACAAGGTACACTGTTGACTCATATCCAGCTTCTCATCCACTGTAATCCACAGTGGATTTCTGCAGAACTGCTACTTAGCCATTCAGTCCCCAGACTATAACAATGCTTGGGATTCTTCTTTCCCAGGTGCAGGACTCTACACTTGTCCTTGTTGAACCTCATCAGATTTCTTTTGGCCCAACCCTCTAATCTGTCCAGGTCACTCTGGACCCTATCCCTGCCCTCCAGCGTATCTACCTCTTCCCTTATCTTAGTGTCATCTGCAAACTTGCTGAGGGTGTAATCCATCCCCTCATTCAGGTCATTAATAAAGATGTCAAACAAAACCAGTCCTAGAACAGATCCTTGGGGCACTCCACTAGAAACCGACTGCCAACCTGACATCGAGCCGTTGTTCACTACCTGTTGGGCCCGACAGTCTAGCCAGCTTTCTATCCATCTTACAATCCATTTATCCAATCCATATTCCCTTAACTTGCTGGCAAGAATATTGTGGAAGACTGTATCAAAAGCTTTGCTAAAATCTAGGTATATCACATCCATTGATTTTTCCATATCCACAGTTACCTGATCATAGAAGCTAATCAGATTGGTCATGCATGACTTGCCCTTGATGAATCCATGTTGACTATTCCTGATCACTTTCCCCTCTTCCAAGTGCTTCAAAATGGACTCCTTGAAACTCCCCTCCATGATTTTTCCGGGGACTAAGGTAAGGCTGACTGGTCTGTAGTTCCCTGGATTGTCCTTCTTCCCTTTTTTAAAGATGGGCACTACATTTGCCTTTTTCCAACAATCCGGGATCTCTCCTGATCTCCACGAGTTTTCAAAGATAATGGCCAAAAGCTCCACAATGATATTTGCCAATCTCAGTACTCTCGGAGTACTGAGTAAAATCCGGTAAATCCGGGCCCATGGATTTGTGTATGTTTAGCTTTTCTAAATAGTTCCTAAGTTGTTCTTTCCCCACCAAGGGCTGTCCACCTCCTTCCCATACTGCGTTGCCTAGTGCATTTGTCTGGAAGCTGACCTTGTCCGTGAAGATAGAGGCAAAGAAAGCATTTCTCACATTTTCTTCAGCTTTTCTCACATCATCTGTCACTAGGTTACCTCCCTCATCCAATAAGGGCCCCACACCCTCTCTGATCTCCCTCTTATTGCTAACATGCCTGTAGAAACCTTTCTTGTTATTCTTCATATCCCTTGCTAGCTGCAATTCCAATTGTGCTTTCACCTTCCTGATAAGTCCCCTGCATTCTCGAGCAATATATTTATACTCCTCCCTAGTCATCCGTCCAAGTTTCCATTTCTTGTAAGCTTCCATTTTGTGTTTAAGATCACCAAGGATGTCATAGAATCATAGAATAATAGGACTGGAAGGGACCTCAAGAGGTCATCAAGTCCAGCCCCCCACCCTCAAGGCAGGACCAAGCTCCACCTACACCATCCCTGACAGATGTCTATCTAACCTGTTCTTAAATATCTCCAGAGAGGGAGATTCCACCACCTCCCTTGGCAATTTATTCCAATATTTGACCACCCTGACAGTTAGGAATTTTTTCCTAATGTCCAATCTAAACCTCCCTTGCTGCACTTTAAGCCCATTACTCCTTGTCCTGTCCTCAGAAACCAAGAGGAACAAATTTTCTCCTTCCTCCTTGTGACACCCTTTTAGATATTTGAAAACCGCTATCATGTCCCCCCTTAATCTTCTTTTTTCCAAACTAAACAAGCCCAGTTCATGAAGCCTGGCTTCATAGGTCATGTTCTCTAGACCTTTAATCATTCTTGTCGCTCTTCTCTGTACCCTTTCCAATTTCTCCACATCTTTCTTGAAATGTGGCGCCCAGAACTGGACACAGTACTCCAGCTGAGGCCTAACTAGTGCAGAGTAGAGCGGCAGAATGACTTCACGAGTTTTGCTTACAACACACCTGTTGATACAACCTAGAATCATATTTGCTTTTTTGGCAACAGCATCACACTGTTGACTCATATTCAACTTGTGGTCCACTATGACCCCTAGATCCCTTTCTGCCATGCTCCTTCCTAGACAGTCGCTTCCCATCTTGTATGTATGGAACTGATTGTTCCTTCCTAAGTGGAGCACTTTGCATTTCTCTTTATTAAACCTCATCCTGTTTACCTCTGACCATTTCTCTAACTTGCTAAGGTCATTTTGAATTATGTCCCTATCCTCCAAAGAAGTCGCAACCCCACCCAGTTTGGTATGTCCCTGGTAAGCCAATCTGGTCGCCTACCATATTTGCTTTTCTTGCTACGCTGATGGGATGGTTTCTTCCTGTGCCTTTAATAGGGCTTCTTTAAAATACTGCCAGCTCTCCTGGACTCCTTTCCCCTTCATGTAAGCATCCCAGGGAATCCTGCCCATCAGTTCTCTGAGGGAGTCAAAGTCTGCCTTTCTGAAGTCCGGGGTGTGTATTTTGCTACTCTCCTTTGGTCAGGATCCTGAAGTCTAACATCTCATGATCACTGCTTCCCAGGTTTTCACCCACCTCTCACATTCCACTTGCTTGAAGTTGACAGGTCTTCTCTCTCAAGGTTTAAAGATTCTCGCTCTACTGTGATAAGTTGTCAGCACAGAATATGCTGGCCAAACAAGAAGATGAGTTGTGACCTACTATCCACTACAATGATCTGTGGTACACTGTTAAGAACAAAAATGAGAAAAGAGCCCTGTTCATAATAACTAGGGATGACCCAAAAAAGATAATTATTTTTCCACAGAATATTTCCATGTTTCAACATGTGTTATAATTTAAATGTGGAAGAAAATGAGACTGCTCAACATTTTTCATTAAAATAGGGGAAGAGGAGCAAGCCACTGCAGAACAGTCAATAGCCTGGTAGTTATAGCACTCTGGTTGAATGAGAGACAGCTCGTTCCCAATCCCTCTCCTGCCTAATCTGGATCTCCCACATACATGTGGCTTGGCCACTCATATGGATTATTCTGGGTGTGTTATTCTCTCAACATTCCATCCTGGACCTAAGAAATCTTCACAATTAAAATTTCAGTAAAAATGAAGTGCATCTATGAAAAGTTTGATTTTTAACAAACTTACATTTTCTGATAGAGCCAAACAAAAAAAAAAGCCTGACCAGCTCTCAAAATAACACCAAGATAACATAGTATAGGGTTACCTGGTTGCATATGAGCCATTACGTGAATGTTATGAGCATTGAGGTCATTTGTTTTATTTTTGTAAAATATAGTAGATATTTAAGTTATTTTCAAAACAGCAAGAAAACACGTTTTCTTAGAACCTTTTGCATCTATATTACCATTAATTTTTAACATCCTTCCATGATTTAGAGTTAGTAATCTCCTGCTCTAAACTGCTCTTGGGTTTTTGCCAGCACAACAATTTGAAATACATGGTTCCCTTTGGCAATTGCTGAGCTGAAGAGGCCCATTTATTCTCTATAGTCTACTGTATTCCAAATCATAGTATCATTTAAACACTAACAACCATCATGATACTTATTTCAGACTTAAGTTTAGTTCCTACAAGAATACTGGTAACACAATGTCAGAATTCTGCTAAATATAGAACACTGAAAATATCTTAGGAGAGGTGTGACATGCTATATCTTCAGGCTGCATCTAGACTGGCATGATTTTGTACAAATACTTTCAACGGAAAAGTTTTTCCGTTAAAAGTATCTGCGCAAGAGAGCGTCTATACTGGCATGTGCCTTTGCACAAAAGATTTGCTTTTGTGCAAAAGCATCCGTGCCAGTGTAGATGCTCTCTTGCGCAAGAAAGCTCTGATGGCCATTTTAGCCATCGGGCTTTCTTGCACAAGAAATTAACGTTTCCTGTCTATACTGGCCTCTTGCATAAGAACAGTTGCGCAAGAGGGCTTATCCCTGAGCAGGAGCATCAGAGTATTTGTGCAAGAAGCACTGATGTTATACATTAGAACGTCAGTGTTCTTGCGCAAGTACTCGCAGCCAGTGTAGACAAGTGGCAAGATTTTGCGCAAAAGCAATTGCCAATGTAGACATAGCCTCAGAGAGCAACCCTGTAATCTACATATTCCTCATTTATATAAAATTGAGAGATTGCATATAAAGCATGCTATATGAGGCATCAGGAGGAAGAGCAAAGATTATGATCTGCTGAAAGCTAATCTAAATATGTATAGCCTCAATGCATATGAAATTATAAGACTTGTGTTTATTGTTTTCAGTAAAATATGCTGCAAGTTTGGGAAGCTGTCCAGTGAAAGCACAAGAGGTAATCAAAACCCGGGTGGGTGCTGAACAGACATCACCAGCCATTGTCTAGCAGTAGCCTTCCAACTCAACGACACACTTACAGGAGCCACACTGAGTTATTGCTTTTCCATGTGACTCAGCAAAGCCCAGCAGACATGACTGGACTTGTGTTTTCCAACCATGTGGACTAAGGGTATAAAACACAACATGGGAGCCCATACTTGGCCTCTTTCCATCCCTCACATATGCTGCAGGCCACAAGGACACTCAGAAGACTAAAGATTCCAACAGAAGAGACTATCCTAGGTTTCAAGGGTGAAACCTGTGTACTATGAACTGCAATATCCAGTGGGATGAGAAAAAAAATCCTTAATCTAGATATTGCCCAATGTAATAGGGTCGTAGGTTTAGATTTAAATATTTTCTTTTTTATGTGCTATACAGAAACACAACAAAAGGACAATCTGTCCCAAAAAACATATGTTGGTGTTTACTGTCTGCCTTTTCCAACTCAGTTCAAAGACTAATTAATTATCACTATTATTATTTTTTTAGTGATCGTGCCTAGAGACTTTGACCAGTTCATAACCTCATAGTGGAATGCATTAAACAACATCTTAAATGACAGACCCAGCCTTAAAGAGCTTCTAGCTAAAGGCCTAGATCCTGCATTGTGATCTGCTCAGATGATCTGTATGGGTCATAATGCAGGCCCAGGGCCTAAAAGACCAATTAAGAAATCTGTATATTTTAAGTATTATTGTTTTCTAGTTGCATCTGAGTTCTGAAAAAAAATTGTAGCTTCTGTTTACACTTGTTCATAAATTAATTATCAAATAATACACTATGCTATGACCACCTTTCTGGTATTTATATTAAACTAATAGAGCTCCATTTTAAAAAGTTGGCAACAGTGTACAAAAAAAGTTACTCAGATTTAAGAACCTTTATTTGACCTTGTACTTAGTCCTTCATTTACTCCTACCTTGTATTTAGTCCTCGTAGGCATAAATTATAGGACAATGCATGCTCAAAGATACTTAATTGACCCTCTGTATAGACTTCCCCAATTTGCATACATAATCAGGACCCAATTAGGGCATTGGCATAAAATGAGCTCTTGGACTCCCATGATCATGTCACAAATCTAACCTTTCACTTGAAAAAGTTAAAATAAAAACAGGCTAGATCCTCAAATACTGGAAATACTGGAATAAGAAGGTCAAATGCATTGAATGGCATACTGCATATGAAGAAAACTAGCAAGTCTGAAGAACACATTAAACAATCTGTGACACTGTTATATAGTTTTATATTAAAATGTTGAAAGTAAAGTGCATTTAAAATTATATAATTATATAATTAACCATTATAGTGATATTATTTGAAATCCAAAAGCAAGCATTATATTTAAGAGATTTCATCATTAAAAACCAATAACCCATGCAAAGAGTAGCAAATTCATGCTCCAACAGGATTAAAACAATTTGATCCACTATGACCAAAAAAAAGTTCAATCTACTCAAATAATTATTTTGCAATCTCCTCTTTTTTAATATACAAACAGTTTTATATGGGAAATGTTTACTCATCATTTATATTATGGCATATGTTGTTAAGACCAGGACTTCAACAGGGTTCAAAAAGAACTGGATAAATTCATGGAAGTCAGCCATTGATGGACCTATTAGCCAGGATGGAATAGTATCTCTAGCCTCTGTTTGTCAGAGGCTGGAAATGGATCACAGGAGAAGGATCACATGAGGATTACCTGTTCTGCTTACACCATCTGGGGCATCTAGTATTGGCCACTGTCAGCAGATAAGATACTTGGGTAGATGGACCTTTGGTCTGACCCAGTATAGCCATTCTTATGGCTCTATGATGAACCTCTGCACAGTAGAATAGGTTGTTTTTGTATTAAGGTGGTTGGTAAGAAATGTATGTTAGATTATTTTTAGGATTCCACACCGCTGCTATTGGTGAGTCTACTAGACACATCACAGGACTATATTGCGGGACTACCTAGATATAATAGTCCTATTGCATTAGACCCTGGCGGGGGTGGGGGAACAGTCCCTGCCCAAAAGTTCACAAATTATTAATATTTCATTTAAAATACTGCCTACGAGCCCCAATGAGGTTCAAGGACGTGCTAGAATGTTGTTGGACACACACGGATAAAGGTATAGTCCTTCCCACGTTGTGTCTTATGTTTTTAAATCTCATGCACTGGGGCTTCAGTTGGCATCGGGAAAGCACTGTTTTCTCTTCCACTGTATTCTCAGGTTTTGTCTCCCCACATGCTTGGCTGGCTTTCTAACTGCACAAAATTGAATATCATAGCCCTGCCACTTCCCTGCGGCCACACCCCTTATCCACGCTTTTCCTGAGGCCCTTTTCCACTCATCACATTCCCTCTCCCTTACTGGCTCACTCTACCCCATCCTCACTCACTTTCACTAGGCTGGAACAGGGGGTTGGGTGCAGGTGGGGGTGAGGGCTCTAACTGAGGTTGCAGGCTCAGGGGTGGAGACAAAATGAGGGGTGCAGGAGGGAACTCTGGGGTAAGATAGGAATAATGGGATTGGGGTGCAGGAAGGGTGAAAGCTTGGGCCAAGGAATTTGAAGTGTGGGAGGGGTTACAGGTTCATGTGGGGTATTCAGTGCAGGAGGGGTGAGGGCTCTAGGGTAGGGTTGCAGGCTTTGTGTCTGGGCTGGGGATAAAAAGTTTGGGGTACAGGAAAGAGTTTAGGGGGCAGAAGGTTGGGCAACAGGTTTATTGTGGGAAGCTCCCAGTCAGCATTACAGCAAGGCTAAAGCAAGCTACCTGCCTGACCTGGTTCCATGCTGCTCCCTGTAAGGAGATGGCAGGTCCATCAATTAAGCAGGGAAGAGGGAAGAGTCAGGAGGCTCCATAGCAGTGGTGGGCAACCTGTGGCTTACAGGCTACATGAAGCCCATTGTGTTTCTATATGAAGGGTGCATCCCCATTGCCCCTCCATCCCCACCAATCTCATGCTGGGGGCCCTGCACTCCTCCCCTGCCCTCCCAGAAAGCTGCGAATGAGCTGATTCATACCCAGTTCCCACTCGTCCTCCTCCTTCCTCCCAGAGCCTGCAGCAGAGGGGAGAATAGAGCAACCCCTGGCAAAATGAGAAGTGACACACATTTAAAGCAAGGGCAGGCGTGGGGTACACGTAGCATTGTGAGAGCCATGTGCGTTCTCTGCTTCTTTATGTGACTTTTGCTGGCGTTTTAATTTGCCCCTAATAATGGATCACTTTGGCTGTGTCTACATTGGTGCGATCTTGCGCAATAGCGGCTGCTTTTGCGCCAAAACTTGCTGCCTGTCTACACTGGCCGCGAGTTCTTGCACAAGTAAATTGATGTTCTAATGTATGAAATCAGGGCTTCTTGTGCCAGAACTCTCTCGCTCCCACTCAGGAATAAGCCCTTTTGCGCAACTCTTCTTGCACAAGAGACCAGTGTAGACAGGCAACATGAATTTCTTGTGCAAGAAAGCCCTATGGCTAAAATGGCCATCAGAGCTTTCTTGCACAAGAGAGCGTCTGCACTGCCAGGGGCGCTCTTGCGCAAAAGCACAGCTCCCACATGGCAGTGTGGACGTTTTCTTGTGCAAGACTTCTTGCGCAAGAACCCTTGTGCAAGATGTTCTTGTGCAAGAAGCCGCCAGTGTATACATAACTGCTGTGTTTAAAAAGGCATGATAAAGAATAAAGTGCCATGTATTTAATCTTATTCTTGGGGTCATGATTAGTGCATATGTCTAATTTCAATCCTACAGACCACTCACTAACCTTGGTTGCCATCACTGCTCCACATAGTGCTCTCACCAACAAGCACTGCCACCCAGCTTCCATTGGCCAGAACTGGTGCTCAGGGCAGGGTCAGCACATGGAGCCCAGTGTTCCTGCCCTCCTTCACAGGAGCCAGAACTGCTAGCCACTTCTGGGGAGCAGCATGGTGCAAGGGCAGGTGGAGACTAGCTTATCTTAACCCTGCAGTGCTACTGACCCAGTCAGCAGTACTAACCAGAGCCACCAGGGTTCCTTTTTGACCAGGTATTCTGGTCCCCCTACGGCTGATTCAGATAAATATCCCCATCACATAAACAGCACGTTTATGCAAACCACTCACCTCATCCAGCTCTGCAGGGAAATGTATACACCATCTAAGAAGCTGGAATTGCAGCCATAAGGACATAAAGTCCTCTGGGTGCGTCTAGACTGGCAAGATTTTGCACAAAAGCAGCCACTTTTGCGCAAAAACTTGCCGCCTGTCTACACTGGCCGTGAGTATTTGCACAAGAACACTGACTTTGTACTATACAAAATCGGTGCTTCTTGCGCAAATACTCCAACGCTCCCTCTCAGGGATAAGCCCTCTTGCGCAAGCATCCGTGCCAGTGTAGATGCTCTTTTGCACAAATACTTTTAACAGCAAAATCATGCCAGTCTAAATGCAGCCTCTGTGCTTCTACAAAACAGACACAGCAAGGCCATCAGTAACAAAGATTTTCTCACACTTCCCTATACCTCAGTTTTGACATGGTGTGATCCCCTGTAGAGTCACAGTCTCCATGTTCATTCAGTCTTTGGCTGGATCTGCCATTAAGGATGTTTATGATTGTCATGGTTTCTCAAATATGGGAATCTAATCCTTGGAGTTGGACTAAGACCATTCACATATTTCATTCAGGCCTTTGAACGGCCATTGGAGAAGTAAATGGGCTCAGACCAGAACATGGGCAGTCAGGCCTAGGAGCCAGAGGCCAGAGATGGCACAGAGG
Source organism: Pelodiscus sinensis (assembly GCF_049634645.1). Lineage (NCBI taxonomy): Eukaryota > Metazoa > Chordata > Testudines > Trionychidae > Pelodiscus > Pelodiscus sinensis. Next base: position 45,603,951 of record NC_134714.1, on the reverse strand, counting down.
ATCAGGCAACTGAACCAAAGACATGTACCTGCAAGTTGGGGCACTCATACAAACCAGTTCCTGCTTGTGTGTAACTGCTCAATTTGCACACACAGAACCATTTGTGAAGACTATTTTCACATGCTGGCTGACATCTCTATTTTGATTCATAGCCCCCACGGGCAAGGGGTGATTGAACCAGTGACCTAATAAGATACCCCAGTGTGTCAGGAGAAATTTTAAAACATAGTTTTAGTCATTTTTATCTCTTTGGAAAGATACTCAATTTCTTTCTCCATTAGTTTGCTACCTTGTGGAATATTTTTGAAAAAAAATGAAACATTTTTCATATTCCACCTTTATGTAATCCCTCATAATTCCTTTCCACAGAAAAAAAAGAAAGAGGCTAACCTGGTGCTTCCATCTGAAACCTCTCATCAGAAGCTAACCTTCCGTTCCTTCCCCTCCCCCCCCCCAAAAAAAATACAAAGGAACTGCTTGTGTGGTGGTTAGGAGGGAGGCTCAGATCCAGCAAAAGAGAGGTTTTGCTAACATCCTTTCTCTACTGATACAATGCAATCCCTGAGACATACTTAACTATTTTGTAGATGACAGGTCTCAAGGTGGCTGGCTTACAGATCATTATAACAGGCATCATTAAAAATCTCTCTATTTTTATTAGAGATACTGAAAAAGAAGGAACGCAGTTAAGGTATTTGCAATGTAAAATACTAAGTAAGGCTCTCTTTTTAAAAACGTCCCTTATTTCTTTTCACTGTCATTTCAGGTCAAACCTCTGTTTTGCAGCCTCAAATGGGCTTTTTTAGGAGGAAAAAAACCTAACAAGTTAATTTAAATGATCCTGAATGCCTGCTGTTCAATTCTGATCCTGCTTTCTTTAAAACAAAAGATGACACAACACATACAAAAGGGGAAAGAAAAGAAAAAACCTGCAGCTTTTCTCTCTTGCACATGGTTTCCCTTGCAGCCTCACAAATTCAGCATATGGTTTTACTGGCCACTTCGAGACCAGGCAAACATTTACCAATCAATGTTGGGCCATTTAAGACATTGTTTTGGCTGCCTTTCTGGCCTGTGGTGTAATTAAAATGGGTGCAGATGTGCCAGGGCTGACAAGATTCTAGGGGGAGCCAACTACAGAGGCTGCTGGGAGAGAGATGGGCCCAGAATTGAGAGCGAACCTACTCTGCACTCATCCTGGAGTGGCAATTCCCCTGTCCCACAAGGCTGGGCCTTGGGCATGAGAGTGAGTCCATTCCACACTCGCTGCATGGCAGCAGATGGTTTCCTTTCACAGAACTGGACCCATCTCCCTACTCTAGGCATTACAACCTGAAACAGGCCTAGGGCAGCAGGTTGTTTAAGAGCTAGGCAGGAGCTAGAGGACAGGTAGGTTTGGTTGTGACAGGGGATGATGGGCAAATTTCAGAACCAGGATGGGAGCCCCCAACCCAATCTTGTGTCAGTCTTCTCAGATGTCTTGTTATACCACTATTCTCACAACAAACTCACAGCCACTGTTGAAAAAAGACGTTGTCTTGGCCTATCAATCTGGACTCTTATTAGAAAAGCAAAAAGAGAGGACAGGGAAGAATTAAGGTCTGGAAGGCAGAAAGTAATGACTGCAGGGACTCCAGTCTCACATTCCAGGTGCTGTTCAGGATTTAGCCAAAACTGGTAGAAATGCTGATGTCATCTGACTTCCTTCCTCCAACCCAGTCAGCTCAGCACAATTTTCAGGATGAGAACAATGAAGTTCCCGTTGTGTCAAGGTGGATCCTAGAGATCCACAGGATAATGGATGTGGCTGCCATGATAGCAATTTTTTCCTCTTTCTAGGCCATACATTCCACTGTTCTTTAGTGACCCCTAGAACAACAGTATCCAACCAAAGTGGCAACCTCTACCTATTACAGTTAGCTAAAATAGATTAGATTGATTATTTCAATTATAAATATCCCCTCCCCATTCTAGATGATTTCAGCCACTTGTTATGCCAACATGAATTCAGCAGATATTTTGAAGGTCTTTCTTTGTCTGAATAAATCCAGTTTGTATCCAACTTTTGCTTTCTTTTATAAACAACTTTATGCATCAACTGAGATGGACACCTATTAGCTTGACCAACCCAAAGTACCATCATAGCATGGTGGCACTTATTGTCTCCAGAACACCTCAATGTGGCAAAGGTTGCTTCTGGTACCATCCCCACTCTATTTCCCTTTATTTAAAGCCTTTAAAAAAATACACACACCAGTGACTTTCTAAGCTCAATCCTTTTATTCTCCTCCCATACTTGCAACAGTCTGTCACTGAAATAGAATTCAAAGGTCCAAAATGACTACAGAGTTTTTCAAGTCACCTTCCCTGCTTTATCTCCTACACACCATCTTTAGCTGGCTAGGCTTTGACAGGAGCCAGACTTGTCCTCCTACCAGCTCTACTTCCTCTGTCCCCTGAGCATCCCTTGCTAATTACTAGGCTTCCTGCTCATAGCAGCCTCTGTCACTCTCTCAAATCATACTCTTCCCTACAGCTTCCTGCTGCTTTTTATATTGAAATCACCTGGTTTCTCTCAGGTAGGGCTCATCTTGTAATCAGTAATGGTTTAGCCCCCCCAGATTCTGTAGCCTAGAGTGGAGCCACCTGTTACAACAGGCCACTGCAAAGCAGTCCCTCTTTTTATTAATTAAACTGCTTAGAACTGGTGCAGAGATAGTGATTTATGAACTATCATGAAACAAAGAAAGCCCTTATTTTAAGCATGTAAAACAAAAAAAATGTACTTTGGCATTTTTGTAACTTTTTTAATTCCTAATTTTGATATAACTATTAGTCCTTCCATGTGTTAACAAATCTAAGAATGAAAAACTCATTACATGAGGAGTCAAGAAAACCAGCTGTTACTTATATATCTATACAATGTTTGCTAACATACTAGTTCGCATGACTTCTTCAGTTCTCTTCCCTGAATGGACAAGAACAGACAAAGCTTTCCCCCCTCTTTCTGTCGCTTGCAAGTTTTCACAAAACATGAAAATTCTACACACAAGTTGTAATTGTCAAACTTGATTACATGGAAATTGAGATGTTTTCACTTTTTTACCCACACATCTTGCTTCCTGAAGTAGCAGCAGGCTGGTGTTTCTGGAAGCCACATTCACAAGCCATCATGAAAAACCAGTGAAAATATACAATCAGTTTCAGTCTCTGTGGAAGAGCAGGGAGCAGCCTGTGTCAGGCTCACCACTATGCACTTGGTAAGTGTACCCACACATGGACCAAATTGGGAGATAATGGATTAGGAGTGTGTGATTAACCAGTTTACAAGGGTATTCAGCTTGTCAGCTAGGGACTTGTAAATGGGAGACAGGAAGGAAGAAAATAGGGCTGGAAGGAAGGGCAGAGAACTTCAGTATTTCAAAGAAGAGAGACCTTTCTTCCCATCCTCCTGTGCCTATAGTATAAGTTTAAATAGAGGAAAAGCCTTATAGTGATTGGACATGAAACTGCATAAGATATTGCAAATTCAGTACACTGTGGTGAATCTATGTAAAAGGTATGAGAACTGCTTGCAAAGAGAAATTTCAGATGAAGGAGCTTGTCCCGTGGCTTTTAGGAGCTTTTCTGAGACTTTCCTTCTTCAGTGTATGCAACAGACCAGAAAGAAGAGCAAATGACAAACCAGTGTGGAGGACCATGTAGTATGGATAAATTCCGGGGCTAGATGGTTGAGTCACAAAAAGAACACTAGGAGTGTCAACAGACACCGTGTATAGATACCATCTACATGTTTTCTTAGTCTTTAAGGTGTGGCTATTTGTTGTTTTTTAAATTTTTCCAGTTACAGACTAACTCGGCTACTTCTCTGAAGACAGGGTATAGAGTTGGTCCTTGTTTTCCTAGCAAGGAGAACAATTGCTACAGCGATTTATTGCTTGCCAATCTCAGGGCAAACAATAGCTCTTAAGGAAGCTGGCCAGTCCATCAATAGGATGTAATATCTAGGTGATGAGCATAAGCCTGTGCAAAAATGGGCCCAATAGCTGATCCCAAAGGTCAGTGTTTGTGAAATTAGCTTCAGGATGCTGGGAAAAGAGAGAATGGGCACTTTGACTCCTTACATTTTGGGAGAAGCTCAAGCTGCTTACATGGCTCTGACTGAAGAACAAGCTATGGACAATGATACTATGAGGGCAAAAAATTTTGATTGGATGGGTGTATCTGCCAAATTGTGTACATAGATGTTTCTAGTGGCAGGATGGTCAAAGAGGACATGACCCATGGCCTTTGCTCAAACGTTGTGAGACTAGACCACTAGGTAGTTGACGCCAGACAACCAGGGAGTTGGGAAATTCATGAGCTCATTTATTTTGGAGAGTTTGCAGAGATCACTATAACTTGGATGCAGAAGCACAAACTTGCTACTTTAAAAGTTGGAGTTGAATTCACTCAGGAGTTCAAGAAAGCTGATATCTTTAGTAAAACCATCTACCAATTTAAAGGAAATGACCCAGGGAGCAATGGCAGGGCACTACCAACAATAAGGCCACTGGGGAGAAAAAGATGGGAGAAGAAAGGATTTTGTTACTAGTGTGAAGGCCCTAGGGATCTGAAAAGGGACTCCTCTACATGAACACTAATTTTTTCTGAGCTCTGCGGGCAGACAGAAACCCTCAGGAGGCTATTGAAATGAACACAGTCAGTCTTTGAGGTCTGGACATGGCACAGATCTCAGATTCCACTATGGGAAGCTCGTAAGTTTGCAAGAGGGTTTTTCTTGCACAAGAAGGGGCAGTGCAGATGCTCCTTCTGGCGCAAGAGCCTCTTCTGAAAAAAATGGTGGGTCATTAGGTATGCAAATGAGGCTCAGCAATATTCCATGCTTAGCCTCATTTGCATATTTCTGGCACAAGAAGCCGCCAGTGTAGACATAGCCATAGAGAGGCATGAAAAGGATGAAGAAGAAGAATGAGATTAGGTAAAGAAAAAGGGCAAAAGGATTGAGAAGCAGAGAGAAGAAAGCAAGGGCAACACCTGTGACACACTGTCTTTCAAAATAGCACCCTGTAACCCTCATGTTTATTATTCATATATGATTGTGATTTTTCATACAAAGTCTGCCATGAAAGATAGCATAGGAAAGGCTACAGCCCAAGCCCAGAAGTTTACACAGCCCTGTGACCCGAGCTCAAGTCAGTTGGCAGTAGATATGCCCTCAGAGCACCAATTTAAAGAAGCCTTTATTTATGGGAGTAGATCACACCCTTAGAAGATACAGAGCTGAAGAGAGAAGGCCCCAGTAGGAAACTAAACAAGAGGAAGGTGTGTGATAGAGTGGGAGAAGCCTAGGGCTGGCTCATTACCAGTGTTCCCTCTAATTTTTTCCATGCATGGGCAGAATAAATTCTGGTATGTGCGCCACCACTAAAAACACATGCTGCCAGCTGTGGACACTCTGTCAATCAGCTGGAAGGCACCTGAATGTCTCCTGGGTGGTCTCCCAAGCACTCCCTTTACATGGAACATTGCTCACCACTCTGTGTACTTTGTAAGTACTTCCACATGGGCCAAATTGGCAGATGATTGATGAGGACTGGGTGATTAAACAGTTAACAAGGAGATTCAGCTTGTTAGCTGGAGATTGAAGTGGGTGAGGGGAAGGCTAAAAGAGGGCAAATAAGCTCAGTATCGCCAAGAGGAAATTTCTCTTCCTTCCCTCTCTGCCACTCCAGGGCCTAAGATTTAAGTTGAAGTTTAAGAAGAGCTTTATGGTGATGGGTCATCAACTGCACAAGACTTTGTAAATAAAGTACAGTGTAGAGACTCTGCATAGATATGTGGGAGGGCTGCTTGCGAAGAGAAATCCTGGGTGGAGGAGCTTGTCCCGTGACAGCCCCCGATAGACCTCGACCACCTGTTTCTCCACCACCTTTTGTGAGCCCAGCATGAACATTATAGCAAATGATGTCATCATGAGAGTCCAACACATAACATTAGCAATCCATTGGTTCTCATGGACAAGCCACCACCAAAAAGCAGGCTTCTATAAAGCATTTCCCTCCTGAGGCAAATATAGAAAAACAGTTGTTCAGGTGTATCACTCTGCGATGCTGTCTGAAATACAGTTATTGCTTAAAGAACAGTTTGATACAATTATTTACCTACAATATTCCCCCATCACCACATAGAAAGTCATTAAATGCAATTATTGCTACAGTATAGTAGAAAAATATGAACTTTCCATTCCTCTAAGGAATATAGCTGAAAAGTTTCTTATTTGATTGCATTATAGTTTTTCACCCCTTCTTGGGTGATAAAGAAGTTTCATTATCTTCAACCTTCATGTAATAAAACAAGTTAAAGTGTTTTTCATATTGGTTTCAGTCCACAAGTTTTGCACAAAAGCAATCCAGGAGAAACAATACCAACTTGTATCTTGTATCCTTCAAATACTTAAAGGAACTAAGATTATCACTGAAGCTTGCAAACAGTCAGATGCAGCTTTCACATGTCAGATGGAATTTAAGATCACTTTGGTTTAGACATCAAAGCAATGCATTTGTTTAGCTTATTTTAAAATATTTATTCAGAAACAGTCTCGCTGCAACTAATCATCTACTTTGTAGGAAGGCATACATTTTTGACAGCACGTCAAAAGCTGACATTTATTTAGCTTATAAATTGAAGATATTATGAATGAAAAGTCAAACAGAATTGAATCAAAGGGTGATAAATAAGCCTGAAAAGAAGCTTCTTGAGGGAGAACTCCAGCCTTTGAAATTCAATATAGTCCCTTCAGAAAACACAAAGTCTTACTGAAATATTCCCATTGAGCCCAAATATTCTTGAGTAGAGAATTAAGTTGTTAAGAGATATAACTATGAGGAGATAATATTTTTGTGAATAGCAGAAGTCTTCACATCATTGTCTCAACAGCACACATGTTTAGGATCTAAAATTCACCACTTTTCGGCCGTGTCCAGACTCAGGGGTTCTTTCGGAAAAAGTAGCCTTTTTTCGAAAGAACTTCCCCTGCGTCCAGACTCAAGCCGCGTTCTTTCAAAAGTAAATCGAAAGAACGCGGCTTTTCTTTCGACGGCTGTACACCTAATTTTACGAGGAAGAACGCCTTTTTCGAGGGAGATCCGTCGAAAGAACGTGAGTCTGGACGGGGGGAGCCCTTTCTTTCGAAAGAATTGGCCTCCAGGAAGAAGCCCTGGTGGACAATCTGGGGCATGGGTTGCACGTCTGTGGTTCCTGGCTGCAGCCATTCCTTAAAGGGACAGGCACCCTCACAGACACTTGTTGCAGACAAGGAGCCAGAGCACACGGCTACCTTGCTGCAGCATGTCCCAGCCCCAAGACCGTCCTGGCCCTTCCACAGAGCCTTCTGAGGACCCAGCCAAGGGCTCCAAGCGCCGGGCACCATCCTGGTCTGGCGCTGAGATCAAGAGCCTGTTGGAGCTGTGGGGAGAGGAGGAGGCCTTACAGGCTCTCAAAAGCCGGCGGCGAAACGCCGAAATTTATGGCCGCATGGCTGAAGCCCTGGCCCAGAAGGGCCACTACCCCCGCACCCAGGACCAGGTGCGCTCAAAGGTAAAAGAGCTGCGCCAGGGCTACGTCAAAGCCAGGGAGGAGAGCTCCCGGTCTGGGGCAGCCCCCCACTACTGCCCCTACTACCCAGAGCTGGACCAGATCCTGGGTGGCAGTGCAGAAGCACAGACACCACGGAGGTTCGTGCAGTCCGGACTGGCAGACCCCGTGGTGGACGCTCCAGAGCAGGAGCTACAGCACTCTGGAGACGGGGACATGGTCCCAGAGGAGGAGGAGGACAGTGAGGAGACGGCGACCCTCACCACCTCACCCAGACCTCTGAGGCCTCCCAGGCGTCATCTGGCGCAGGAGAGGAAGCAGCAGGTGAGTACAGTGAGGTTGTGTCACACCCGGGGGGGGGGGGAGGTAGGTGGGTGCACAGTGGGTGATGCACAAGGGAAACCTGGCATGCTCAGGCTGATGCCCAGGTCTCTCACACACACACACACACACAGTGTGACCTTCAGAATGTCTGCTTCCCCTGTCTCAAGGGAGAGGGCATGCCCTTTTGGACAGCTGTTGCACACATGACTGATTGTGATAGAAATGTAGCCGTGTTACTCTGATCTGAGGAAGTGGGTCTGGCCCAGGAAAGCTCATCCCCTAATAAACCATCCTGTTAGTATTGTAAGTGCTACAGAGTCCAGTTTTTAGGACTGATTGTGTCTTCTTCTTTTCCTCCACAGCCGGACCAGCCGTGGAAGAGGGCCGCAGCACCCCAGCCCCACCTCCATCTCCATCTCCATCTCGGGGACATGGGAGCCGCAGACACAGGCGTGTCTACGCGGACATCCTCAGACAGCACGTCGAGGCTGTGCAGGAGCAGAATTCCATCCTGCGACAGAGGGCGGAGGCAGAGGATCGCTGGCGTGATCGGCTCATGAACGAGCTGGTCCTGCAGCGCACGGTCCTGTACAGCACTCTGAGGGAGGCCAGCGGCTTGCCTGCTGCTGTGCCTGGTCCTGCTCCTCCAGCACCCCATGACCCCACCCCACCAAACCCCCCTTCCACAACAGCATCCCTTTCCCCCCTTGGACCTCCCTCTCCCCCAGCCCCCCCAGTTCCCCAGCCCCTCTCTCCCCCTGGCCCTCCTCTCCCCCAGGCTTCCACGTCCCAAGAGCACCCCAGCAGCCAGCCAACCGACAGGTGCACCACCCGATCCCGCACCCGGGGAGCACCTCAAACATGAGGCCCAGGCAGGAAAGGGAAATCTGCCAAGCCCCGTTCAACCTGATCCCCTTCCCCCCTCCAGGTTTCCAGTCCCCTGCCCCCCTCCAGGTTTCAATCACCCCCATCACCCCAGTTAAAGCACAAACAAAGGGTTAAACGAACTGTTTCTTTATTGTATATAGTTTGGCAACAACAAAAATGAAAAAAAATTTTGTTATGTTTGCAACATTGTTTGATAATATGTACAAAATTATAAATAAGTAAACAGAACATTTTATTTTGAAACACACCCTGGTGTAACTGATGTGTCCAAACTGGGTCAGGAGATGGGTTGTGGAGGGAAGCTTCTATTGGGCCAGGGCCCAGTCCCCAGGCAGAAGCCCCTCAGTGCACTCAGTCTCAGTGGCCTCCACTGGAGAATTGCTCCCGGAGGGCCTCCCAGATGCCAACTGCAGACCGGTAAGTCTGGCGGATGGCAGCTGTCCGGGGCTGGGCAAAGAGCCTCTCCTGGGCATCAGCAGCTCTCCCCCACCCTGGTAGGAAGGCATCCCCTTTCCTCTCCACGAGGTTATGGAGGACGCAACACGCGGCCACCACCTCGGGGATGTTGGTCTCCTCCATGTCGAGGCGTGTGAGCAAGCACCGGAATCTGCCCTTTAAACGGCCAAACGCACATTCGACCTGGTTGCGAGCCCGGTTAAGGCGAGCATTAAACTGCTCCTTGCTCGCATCCAGCTGGCCGGTGTAGGGCTTCATCAGCCACGGCATCAGGGGATAGGCGGCATCACCCACTATGCACACCGGCATGTGCACATCCCCAACTGCAAACTGGCGATGGGGGAAAAATGTTCCTGCCTGAAGCCTCCGGTAGAGGTACGAGTTTCTGAAGATGCGGGCATCGTGTGCCCGCCCTGACCACGCAACACAAATGTCCGAAAACTGGCCACGATGGTCGACCAGGGCCTGGAGGTCCATAGAAAAGTAGCCCTTTCTGTTTATGAATTGGGCTGCTCGATGGGGCGGTGCACGGATTGCAATGTGTGTCCCATCGAGCGCTCCTCCGCAGTTCGGGAAGCCGAGGGCAGCAAAGCCGGCCATGACGCTGTCCAGATCTGGTAGACAGATGAGCCTGTTGAGCAGCTCCGAATTGATGGCCCTCACCACCTGCAGAACGAGACAGACAACAAAATGTTAGAAGGGGTGCCTTATGTCTTAGGAGGAGAACCCACCACCCACCTTCCCTCTCAAACAGCCCGGGAATCCCCTCCTCAGAACCCCCTCCCCCCACAATTCAGGGTGAGTGGAGGAGCTCCCTCCCACTCCCACTCCACTTGGCCCTTCCTGACAGTCTCCCTTCCCCCCACCCCAAACTGTGACTGTCCCCAGACAATGACTTACCTCCATCAAGACGGCCCCGACAGTAGATCTCCCCACGCCAAATTGGTGTCCCACGGAGCGGTAGCTGTCGGGGGTTGCCAGCTTTCAGAGGGCAATGGCGACCCTCTTTTCCAGGGGGATGGCGGGCCGCAGGTGGGTGTCTTGCCGTTCCAGAGCAGGGGCGAGCCAGGTACACAGCTCCTGGAAAGTGGTCTTTCTCATCCGGAAGTTCCCTAGCCAGTCTTGGTCATCCCAGATCTCCATCACGAGCCGGTCCCACCATTCAGAGCTGGTGTCAAACCTCCAAACACGCCCGTCCATGAAAAAGTTAGGAGGCAAGGGCAGTGCGGCTGCCTGACGGAGGAACCCCTCGTACCTCTGGTCTGGGAGCAGCTCGGGAAGGAGCCTCATGACAGTGTCATGAAGATGCAGCAACAGCTGCAGTATGGTGGTGTGGGGCCATCGCCTGCCCAGGGGCAGCTCTGGCTCCATGCCAAAAAAAAAGGGTCTGCAAGCAGAAAAACCTCAAAAGAAAAAAGCTGCTGGGGTGTCCCAGGAAGCTGAGCACTCCAAACCAGCAGTGCAATGCCTTGCTTAATTCCTCGAGGGACAGCAAAGGCAGCTGCAGGAGCAGAGCAACGGGTGTTCAGGAGTGTCCCTTTAACCACGCGTCTCTGCAAAGGGCAGGCAGGCAGCACCCGGAAGGAAATGCTGCCCCCATGCCCTGGCAGAAGCAGTTCCGGGTGGTTTTGAATTTCGAAAGAGCGTCCAGCAGTCTGGACGCTCTTTTTCGAAATAGCGGATCGATCTTTCGATCCGCGCATTGTAGTCTAGACACGCTCTTTCGAAAGAAGCCTGCAGTCTAGACATAGCCTTCCTGAGCAGTGGTGGATTAGCTACTGGGCCAAACAGTACTCAAGGTCCCTGAAAAATAAATAAGCATTCTCCAACACTAACCAATCCCTCCAACCAGAGCTCCTGCTAGAGAGGGGTGCTTGCCCATTTGGTTTACCTGGTCGGGGAAATGCAGCAAGCCCCTAAGCTCCAACCTGCTCCCCAACAGGAGCGCTGACCAGCAGGCAGCGTGGGGCAAGTCCCCATACCTTGAACCTATTTTGTGGCAGGAATGCAGAGCTAGCACTCACACACAACTCTAATCCACCTGTTTCTGAAGTTTGCCTTTGTTTTTAATTCAAGGACTAAAAAATAATCCTAAACTAAAGCTTTCTCCTAATACAAGATTTTTCTAAGGCCTTTTCTACACTGAAAGATAATGCTCTATTTTTAGCACCTGATTTTGTAACGTCAAAGGTGCATGTCCCCATTCTGTGCAAGAATTCAAAACAATTCTAAGTAGCACATCCCCAGTATGGTGGCTACCATCAACTTTGAGAGCAATGCACTGTGGGTAACTATCCTACAGTTCCTATACCCCTTTGAATTCTGGGAGTTATGCTCCAAATGCACGCTGGGACCAAAAGTGTGTAGTGGGTGGTTCTAGGTATGTGTCATCAGCGTCCCCTAAAGCACTTGTCTCCTTCCTCCTCTGCAATTTGAAAGCAATGGCAAACAGTCTTTCACACCCTTTTTTTCCTGGTTACCCATGGAGATGCCATAGCAGTGTAAGCATGAAACCTATTGTGGAGCCTGTTGAGCATCAAAGCATTATAACAATCATATTAACCATGGTGAGTATATCCAGAGTATGCCAGAATGAGGAAGTATCTCAGGAGGCGATGAACATACTCTATTGTGAAGCACTTGAGTTGAATGACTGTCAGGAGGTTTACTGCAGAGTCATCAGCTAATAGCTTCCCCTGCAAAATATCAGTCTTTTACAAATCCACAGAGTGATAAGGAGCAGATGACGACTGATTGTGGCCAGAAACCTGCACATTATGTTGCCAAGCTTTGTGCTGCAATGACACCAGACTATTTACCTCTGGTTCAGCATGGAAAGGCGTCTTACCATGAAGGATAGTTTAAGGCAGGCATCCCCAGAAACCTTGTGCGAAGGATGAAAGTTCCTCTATGAGAGGTTTATGGAGATGTGCAAGGAGGATTCCCTCTCTATCTCTAGACATGTTAGCAAGCTGTTCTGGGGCCCTCGGCCTCCATGTAGGCACAGGACCACCACAGATCATATTCAATTGCCTTAACCCACTTGTAGCATGATAAAAAATGTGAACTCACCAAAAGTGCCCTCCCTAGCTTCCTCCTGGAAAGAGGGGATTGTCCTTGCTGTTCGTGACATCGGTTACCCTGCTTGCCTTCTGAACACTCTCCTCCTCCTCTTCCTCATCCACACTGTCCTCCATTCCTGTTGCCCAAGGCTGGCAGAGGAATGTCTTTGGAGGAATCCATGGACTGGCTAGGGAAGCTGATTGGGTCCTCTCTCAAGATCACATGCAGCTGCTCAAGCGGAATGTTTGTGGTGATAATCCAGACCATCCATTTACTTCCCTTATCTTCTGGTGTGACTGCCTCATCTCCTTTATATTCATGCAGCACTGCTGGGCATCCCTGGTGAACTCTTTCTCCTCTGTGCACATTGCAATCTTGGAATAGATATCTGCGTTTCTTTTTCTGGCTTGTAGTTCTGTGAGAACAGATTCCTCTCCCCACCCAGCAAGGAGATCCAGGATCTCCTGCATACTCCATGCTGGTGGTCATCTGCAACCCTGGGGACTCATGGTCAGATGTGCTGCTCAGGTGCACTGCCTGCTCTGAGGTCTACTCATCACACTGGCCATGCAAGAAATGAAATTCAGTTTTCCCAGGGTTTTTCCTGTTCACCTGGAAAGCAATAGAGTTGCACGTTCTGGCTGGCAGTCACTGCAAGGCACTGTGGGACACCTCCCAGAGGCCAAGAACTGCAACTTTCACAGCATTGCATCCACACTACTGTAAAGTTGACAACGCAAGTTTGAATTTAGCATTACTCCTCGTGAAAAGCTGGAGTACTGAAATTGACTTTAACAGCCCTTAAAGGCACTGGAACAGGCTCGGTGATGTGGACTTATTGTTTAGTAATTTGATCTAATGCGGATAAGTTTGACCAGGTTTTAGGTTTATCCCTGAGAAGTCCTTCTGTCCCTGCCTCGGTTACTTTCTCTCCCTCCTCCACAAAGAGACCCCTTTTATATCATCAGAATTGAACTTTGAGTCCCATCTGGTCCATCTTGCAGACTAAACCAGCATGAATCAGCAGAATAGTCCTGCCTCATCCTATCAGGGTCTGAACCCCAGCATCCTGTGAGAGTTGTATGTGTCATATTTTATCATACACTCTATTTTATCACTTTTAATCAAACCTAACACATTCACCCAGTTCAGACAATTTACAACAGGACTATACTGCCAAGATAGGTGAACACAGATTCTGAGGTTATATATCCTGCATTCTTTTTAAATACTGAGAACCACTGGAAATGTGTACTAAAATGCCTCAACCCCCCCCCCCCAAAGGTATCCTCTTATTTCCTTACGCATAGTGATGAAAAAAAATTAAAAATCTCTTGAGGAGATGATAGTCTCCAAGATATAGGTATGTATCAGCCACAAAATCAACCAACATTTTCCTAAAGGAGCAGATGAATTGGTTGACAATTCTATAGGCTAATTTCTCTGTTGGTATAAGCTGCTGGGGTACATCTACACATGCCCCCTATTCGAAGTAGGGAAGCAAATGAAGGCGACCGAAGCTGCAAATCAAGCTTCTCCAGAGTACAGTTAATTCGAAGTACGGGGTTTTCCCTTGGAGTACCACGTCTACACACGGCGAGTTAATTCGGGCTAGTCAATTTCCAACATGGCAACCGGACACGACTATGCTAATCCAGCATGGGATATTTAAATCCCGTGCTTGATTTGCAACTTCGGTCACCTTCATTTGCCTCCCTACTTCAAAGTAGGGGGCAAGTGTAGATGTACCCCTGGATATCTATTCAATTTGATAGAGTTGCGCAGTTTTCTCCAGTCTCTCTTTGTGTGATTGTTCAAATTTGTGCTTAGTTTACCTCATCATAATCTGCAAGGGAAGAATTAAATAAAATACTGATGCTTCATAAAGAAAGGAAATACATTAACATAGAACACACATATCTAACAATATTAATTTTTCCATCTAGGCCTCCTCATCTCCCTTCATCTTCTCTCTGCCACTTTTCATAACCCCATCATCCATCTTGTCACTGAGGCCCATAACTTTGTAGTCATCCCTTAACAAGCAAATCTAGATCATGCTCATGTCTATTTTTTTTAACTCCCTAATGTTTCTAAACTCTAATTTTTTCTTTCAGTCCATGCAAGCAAAATTATCTTTCAGGGCCTCATTTCCTGCCTTGATTGTATGATAAATGTGCCTTCACATGTTGGCCTTATTTAGGTTCTCAGCTGTTAGTTCACAAAGTGTCACAATAATGGATGGTAAAAGGTGCCAAACAAAAATAAATTAATGATAAAGTAACTAAAATAGTCCAAACAAAAAGGCCAATTGATCTAACAGAAGGGCTGTGTTAAGATCATGCCTGATGAACATTAAAAGTATGGGATCAGAAATCAATAGACCAAAATGATGAAGGAATGGGCTAATCTACCACACCCTCCTGAGGTCACTCAAAAAGACACTTTAAAAAGAAAATTAGCAGATGCTGGTTGACTGAAAGACAGAAGAACAAGGAGGAACATACCTCACTTGTTCACCGTCCTAACTGCCATTTCCACCGTCTCCTAGTACCCTGGGATTCATCATGGCATCGCTGAGCCTTCATTACCCTGATCTGAGAAATATCCTGACCCAGCCTAGCCAGGAAGATGACTCCAAAGACATTACCAACTCCAACAGCTCTGGCTAAATCCCAGAAAACCACCTGGGACGAGAGACTGTCATTCTCTTCCCTGATACCCATGTGTACGTTTCCTTCCCTTTAGTTTTTCTCTTTCCTATGCTTTACCTATTGCCTTCTGACTACTAAGAGTAGCTTAGCCAGTCAAGAATGCACATTTTGCAATGCTGCTGTGAGCCTGTCACAAGAGGCAGGTAAAAATAATGCCTAACCAAGAGTCTGATGCTATTGCAAGTTTGCTAGGTCTTGAAGTGACTAATAAGACCATGCTGTGCCTGTGTTTTTCCAGCAGCGAGGTTGCAAGTGTGAGTCAACACCAGAAACGGAAGCTGCATTTTCTTTCTTTGCTCTTTTCTCTCACTTCTGTGTGGGTTTGTTTTGTTTCATCATTCAGAAAGCAGACTTGGACATTAGCAATAACAGCAGCTCTAGCACATCTCAGCATGTTTTTGCTTTTCCCAAAAAAGGACATTTTAATATCACCTTAAAGACTATTAAGCAAGGGATTGTTTTTACTTACCAAAATCTCTATAACTCAAGGAAAAGGGAACAAGGGAAACTATTAAAATGACCGCTTTTTTTAATACTTCACAGTTCAAATGCTTTCACTATTTTTCCTTGTCTTCTGTATCTTCAATAAAAGGCTAACAATATATTTTAATCATGTGTTTGCCATGGTAATAAAAGGGCTGAGGTCTCTGTCCTTGAACCCCCAAACCTTGTTTAAAACTCTTTGGGTACATCTACACTACACGGTTTTTGCGCAAAAACTTGCAGAGCATCCACAACTCAAATGAGCTCTTGCACAATTAAATGGGCAGTTAAATGGCAGAACAGAGGGCTTTTTCCACCATAGGTAAACCTCCTTTTCTGAGGCATAACTGCTTTTAGCACTACAGGTATTGCACAGGAAGGCAAGTGTGGACACTCCAGAGGGGTTTCTTGCTCAAGAAACCCCTATGGGAAAAAGCACAGGTGCTCTAATGGCCGTTCTGTGAATAGTCATTGGAACTTTCTTGCACAAGGGCATCCATGGAGCATGGACGCTCTCTTGTGCAAAAGCACATGGCTTTTTGCGATGTGTTTTGAGATGTGGATGTGCTCTTGCGCAAGAAGTTTTTGTGCAAAAACTCTTGCACAAGAAGCATGTAGTGTAGATGTAGTCTTAGTGTTATATAGGAATAGTCATGTTAATACCTTTGAGTCTCTAGGCTCATATATTCCATCAAAATTAATACAATGTTGATTACAATGACTTTTCTCTCTCTGACCAACAAAGGACCTACATAGCTCCACTCCATTCAAAACACTGCTAAGATCATCTTCCTTGATCATTGTTCTCAATATATCACCACAAGTTCCCCCCCTTTCTGACACATTAAGTTTCTTTAAAAACAACAAATAGTCTGGTAGCACTTTAAAGACTAACAAAACATGGTATCATGAGCTTTCATGGGCACAGCCCACTTCTTCAGATGACCAGAGTGTTGGATGTCCAGAACTAAAAAAGAGGGGAGAAGGGAAAGCGGTGGAGGGGAAGAAGGAAAAAAATGGGAAACAAGAGGTAGTGGGTATACAAATATCAAGGGGAAAGCCAAGCTGGAATGTAACAGGAAAAACAAATAGTCTATAAGCACCTAAAGAATGGATAGTCAAAAGAGGCAGATAAGAACCATTGGTAGGCAATTATTTTATTTCAAAGACAATCATGAACATACTGTACTCCCTGTTCTTGTCTCTCCTCAGCGACTCTTCTTGCCTGCCTAAAACTTGTCTTGCCTGCTTCTTAGACAGTCATCTTCCGCCACGTCTCCTACACACAGAATTATCTACCAATTTATCTACAAGACCACTACTCCTTCCTCCCTCCAAGTGCTTCTCCCATGACACTTACACATAATTAGGCATCTAAGTAAGGACAGGAGAAGCAGTCAGTTCCAGTAGTATACTGTGACAGCATGGACAAGAAAGAAGCATAGACAAGTCCTTCAAGAGGCTAGAGAGACTTTAGAGGAACTGGCCAATCAGAGGCCAAGGCGGCCTACAAAAGGAGCTGTGGGCAGAGCTTGAGCTGAGCAGATTACTAGGCTGACTGAGGAAGTTGCCTTGAGGAGGGGAAGCCCTTGAGGTGCCACTCTCTACCAGTGGAAAAAGAGACTGAGGGGAAGCTGAGACAGATAGGAGACCCCAGCAGAGGGCACTGGGATGAGCCCCTGTTAGGTGTGTACCCTGGAAGAGGTTTGAGCCTCAGACAGGAGTGTGATTCAGCTGGAGGGCTGAGTAGCCAAAAGGCTTTTAAAGAGGCAGTACAGGCAAATGTGCTCAGCCAGATGAGCGGTACTCATGGGAGGTGAGTGCCACCCCATTACAAAGTTGTACCAAAATGGGGGACTGTTGGACTGGTCCTGCAAACAAGGGGCATGGAGGAGCTGCAGTATGTGCAGCAGCAACAGATAGTGAGACCTGGTGAATAGAAGGAGTTACAACAGCAGCCATAACAGGGTCCAGCCCAGTGCCATCATCAGAAGGTTCTTTCAACCCCACAATAGGTACAAAGGGAATATAGGTACTTTGAGAGACCCTGGATGGAGATGTCCAAGAGGGACATTTATTTGGGGGGGCTATGTGGCCCAACTTGCTGAGCAGCAGTGGGGACTATTGGGGCTGCTATGGGAGTAGGCACATGGATCTCAGGAGAGGCCAGGCACTATGGTCTGGAAGCTGGTGTCTAGATTGTGTAACTGTTATGCCTGTGTGTGAAGGGGCCACTTCAGGAGGTAGTGCCCCTACCAGGAGGGCACATGGGAGACCACACCATGTATCTTGGCTTTTCTAAATCATTTTGGCTACTGCTGCATATTTAATACTTCTATCTCATTCTGATTTTCAGGTACCTAGCTCCCATTAATTAGAAGGATCAAGGTTACTATATTAAATACATGAAGGTGGGTAACATTTTGGAAATGCCTTAACATGTTTGATATTTAATGCACTCACTAATGATTTGGAAATGTGTACTTCAAAACTTAAATTTGACAACATAATGGTGGGAAGGAAATAACCAAAATCAGTAAAGATTAAAAGGATTAAAAAATAAAGATTAAAAAGCAGGGACCTTGCTCATTATGATGTGCACTAGGAAATAAAAAACAGAGTAGTCCTGTGGCACCTTTGTTAGTCTTTAAGATGCCACAGGACTACTCATAGTCTGTAACTTTAAAAAACAAACACAGATATCCACCTGAGACATTCTAGGAAAGTAAGGAGCACTTCTTGTCCAAAAGGCTAATATCTTCTTTACAGCAAACAAAACTGGGAAACTCTTAGTAAGTATCCAATTACTGACGTGTGACCTTTTTACAGTTTAACAAACTGGAAATTGCATTTTTTAATCTTGATATCCTAGCAGATGCCAGTCATTCCCTCTAGCCTCTTCAATCTGGAACAGACTGGAAATTAAATTGATGAAAACAATTAATTTCAAATCTGGGTTATTTTTCCCCCTTTTAAATTGTCAGCAAGCCATTGCCAAAAGCCATAGAGAAAGTACTGACAAATTTCTTACATGTTATCAGAATTAAATTGTCAGCCTTCCACACACACACACAACAAAATCTCATCAGGTTTTTTTTTCCAGTTTGTGGCCAGTTTGGGGGGGGGGGGGAATCATTAAAGTATCTTACAAAAACTGGCAAAGGCAAAAGAAATATAAAATGGAGGGTTACTCATGCTCGGTGATTTACATACCCTATTTGGCTTAGACATGGCAAAAGTCCTAGAACAGTGTGTAGTGTTTTCAAGACCACAGTAACACCCAGATATAATGGAAAGAGCTAGCTAAAAAGCTGCACTAATTTGAGCCTTTAAGTGTCATAGCCATGTTTACAGCCAAAATTCAATGAATTATATTTTTTTTAATTAAAATAAGTACTTTGCATCCATATACTGCTGGCCAAAATAGCTGTAAAGTTACTATTTAAAAAAAAAAAAAAAAACACTGTCAATGTTTGGTTTAATGGCAAGTCCCAATCTACTTTCCAACTTGTTTTAATTTTGCTTTTAATAACCTGCTTTAAACATAAATTATAAGTATGTTTAGCACCCACCATTATAGTGTTCAGACAAGAGAGGGGTGAATTGTTGTACATATCTTACAGAGAAGGAAAATGACAGCATGTCAAATTTTCCTCCTACAACAATACTTCCAGAAATTGGCCATAACTTGAAGGTGATGTTCACAGCATACACACAGAGAAGTTAAATAAAAAATATAATTTTTGGAGGGCTGCAACATAGCATTACTTTTTCTTAGAATCTTGAATGAAAACACAGAACCACCAAAAAAATCAGATAAAATAAAGCAGGCTGCTTACTAAGGCAGAGGGGCAAAACTCAACTCAAACTTGCTCTAGACAGACTCTTTGCATGTTGGGTCATTAAGATCCAGTTTGCATGCTTTCGGAGCCCTTTATCCTGCAAGCAAGACCAAGAAATTCCTTACACTGAGAATTATCATTTCTTTCCTTAAGTTTTAAATACATCATAGTGATGGTTGGTAGTCAGTTACGTAAGCAAAGGATAGGCACCCAAAAAGACCAAACAAATCTGTTTTACTGCTTCGTGTAGTAACTTTAGAATGAAGGCTGAATTTGCTGAGATCCAAAAATTCAACCTGACAATTGATTTTCAAAATTCTGTAGCAGATATCAATGATCCCAGCTCACAATGTAGTCTGGAGTTGGTTTTAGGAGCCCTGCTGACTTCTTTGAAAACTGATGTACTAGTCTTACACATTTCTGCAGTGCATTGTTCTGTCTCTCTCGCAACTGTGTCCTCACTAATTTCTTATCCTCGTCTATAATTATAGACCACTTGAGATAAGTATATGAAAATATCTTAAGTCCTTTGTCCTTGAGATCTTACAATGTGAACCTTGTACTTCTTTTTCTAAGGTGGCTCTTATCAAAATGATTTTAAAAGAGATCTCTTATGGTCAACAAACTAATGAAATCATCGAAACAATACTTTTCAAATATACACAAGAGAAATGGCATTTCAGATCTTTGTTGTAATTGGGATTCTTTTCATTCTTATACCTAATCTGTTCATGATCAGAAAAGCAAACAGTTCACAAAAGCACTGTAATGTTTCTTCACATCTGAATACAGCTTCTTTGTACTTTATATCACCTAAGTGAATAAGGCATGGACTGAAGCATTTATTTGGAGGGCAAAAAAGGGACAATGTAGTTAAAAGGAATTGAGGGAAACAAAGCATGACCTTTAACTTCCTAAATCTCTACAGCTGTTGTAGGTCTCATCTGCAATAAGAGAGCTGGGCAAAAGTTTTCCAGCTCAAAGTTGTCTGTTGCACATTGTTATAAATAAAGAAACACTGAACTCAATTCAGCATTTCCCTGCAATTTGTGTTGTAACTTGCACCTCTGCCGCCACTCTGACTGGTAGCACTCTACATCCAGCTTTGTATTTACTTTGCAGAGGTATAAACAACACTAGTGGGCCCTGAGTGTTCTGACTTTCTTGTCCACAGCAGGTGCTTCCCAGCTGGTCTTTCCTGTTTTGATGTATTAGATGGTGACAAACTCTCAGACCATTTGGTGCTTTGAAGATCACCTCCTTGAATTAGACTCAGATGAACAGAAAGCTTTGGAAAAGATCTAACCAAAAACCAGACTCAAAACATTAAAAATGTGGCTTTCCAAACAGGTGTCAAACTGACAGGGCCAAATTTTTAGTTATCCTGTGTAACTGAACTTGCTATACTTGCAGCACAACAGATACAGCACATACAGCACAACAGATACTGCACATCCTCCTTGATTGGATCCACCTCGTCATCTCCAGCCTGATTCTGGCCTGCATATTTATACCTGCCTCTGGAAATTTCCACTACATGCATCTGACGAAGTGGGTCTTTGCCCACGAAAGCTTATGCTCCTACACTGCAGTTAGTCTATAAGCTGCCACAGGACTCCTCGCTGCTTTTGCAGATTCAGACTAATACGGCTACCCCTCTGATACTTGGCACATACATGTGCTATTCTGCCTGGGCAAAGGAATAAGTTTGCAAATATTGTGGGAACAGATATGAAGGCCAGTTGAAAATATAGCCCATGAGGTTTATCTAGGTTCAAAACTCTACTTAATATGTCTCTACCATCCATAGAAAACACCTCTTCTCTATAAATAACCTATTTGAAACAGAAGTGAATCCCCTGTATGGGCAGCCAAATTGAACAAGAAAACAAAATATGTATTTTAAAAGAAAATGTGATCTTAAGAGAGGAACAAAAAGATGGTCTGTGAGCCAAATACACCTCTGTTTTGGTTGCAATTTATAAATTGTACAATCTCTCCTTAAAAGTCACTCAAGGAGAATGCTTTGTGGACCAGTGTTGCTAAGCAACCTTGCTTGTCAGTAGCAGCAATCCAATAGTAAGAAGTGGCCAGCTTTAAAAAATTCATTTGTGTCCTATACCTCATTTATTTAAAAATAATACTGAATATTTTACTGTGATTAATCAGATTCAATGCCAGATAATATCAGCTATTGAACACACTGAGACTTTTTACCTCAGAGTAAATAGAACATATCCAGGATGAGTTCTTTTTTGTTCTTCCTTCCTATTTTGTCTTGGATCAAATATTATTTTGATTATCACAAGTTTATCCCTCTCAGAAACATGTCTTAAATTACTGATTTTAAAATGTTTTCCAAGTGACTAAGACTTTTTTAGCAACCTTAGGTGATATATCAATATTATTATATTATTTTTAATAAATTCTGTATTTCAGTTAAAAATTATTGCTTTTATGAAATCAAACAGTATATTGGATATTAAAACAGGAGTATTTTTCGGTTGTACTGACTACTTTATGACATTGTCACTCTGTCTATTTCCAATTTTCATCCATATGCAACCATCAGTACTAGATTTTAGGTCAGGGGTGGGCAATAAGATGATGGCAGTTCACCAGGGTTAACCCTGGTTGGCTGCTGCCACTGTATTTATCTGTGCCTCCCCAGGTACAGCTGCTTGTAGCTCCTGTTGACTGTAGATCACTGTTCTCGGCCAATAGGATCTGTGGGAAGTGGTGTGGACTGAAATACCACTTCCCACGGCTCCCATTGGCTGAGAATGGTGATCCATGGCCAATCAGAGCTACAAAAGCCTGTACCTGGGGAGGTGCAGGTATATACAGCAGTGGCAGCCTATGGGGACATAACCCTGGTGGACCTTGACCAGCCCACAAGCTGGTTATTGCCTCTCGCTGCTCTAAGTGCTTCAAAACATCTTCCGCATTTCAAAAATCTCTTAGCCTGGGGGGCCGACAGCATTGCCAAGCTCCTTGGCAAGGTGGGCGAAACTGGCTCTGCATTTCTGGGGTGACACACTTGGAGCATGCTACACTGCACCCCCACAGTCCTCAGAGCTGCCTGGAGCATGCCACAGCAACTGCAGTTTAAAGGGCCCAAGGCTCCAGACGCCACTTGCAGAGTTAGCGACTGGGAGACCCAAGCCCTTTTGAATCACCAGGCCTGGGAAAAAATGCCCCTTTCATTTCCACACACACACACCCCTTCACACTCACACCCTCACATAGACATCAGCAGGCCTGCTCTGAGCCCCAACCATGATTAAAATAATTGACAAACTTAATACCTCTGCAACACGTTAAATGCCAAGTATTTTTGCAAAATGTGTGTTTTGCCAAGTTCTGTAACTTCTATTAAATATAGTTGTCAGAATTCCTTTACATAAGCAGAAAGAGCCTTTCAAGCAGCTGAAGGCAGGAGGAGTGCAGGTGGCTCAAATAAAAGGCTATTTCTATGGGATAAAACCTCAGGTGTTTTACACAGCATTATTTGCTTTTGACCCATTTTTGTCACCTTTACTCACATCAGATAGCATCTTAGGCTCCAGATCTGCAATCAGATCCACACAGGAGGACTTTTGCACCTGCAGAGTGCTTCGTTACATTGATTGAAGCTCTGTATAAGGTAGGGTTGCCAATTTTGGTTGGATGTATTCCTGGATATTTCATTACGACATACATCTTATGTTAAAAATAAATATTTTAATTCCTAGAGACTCCAGGACAGTCTGCTTCAGAGCTGAAGTTCTTAAGTCAGGATCAATGCCTTGTTCCAGGAGTAGTCTCTTCCACTCCCAAAACTGATGACTACTTACAATGTAAAACTGCTGCTCATGCTGAGGGGTAATACTGTAATCTTGATTTTTGTGACTCTGAAGAAATTATGATTTTTTTCCTCTGGCTATGCAAGTTTTTTTCTCCATATATCTGTTATAGCTCCTCCACTGACCCAAACACACACAATGACTGTGCGTCTATATACAGAGACATATATTGTAAAAGGATCTAAGCACAGAAGTCAAAGGCACTGATTCTGCTTTCCTTTTTGTTGGTGTAAATCAGGAGTAATGCTATTGAACTCAGTGGCATTATACAGTGTAAAATAAGAAAGAGTGGAGAACCAGGCCCAAATTACTTTTGCTAATGTCACCTCTTAGGACTTGGCTCAAAAAGCCTAAACTATATTTAGCCTCTTCCACTGGGAGTGGGGGTAGCTGTCGGATGGAACCCATCATGCAAGAATGCAGGTACTGACTCAGAACTTTCACCTCATCCCCACATGAAGTGGTACTGCTGGTCTCATATCCAGCCATGATGTTCTGCTAAGATGGATAAATATTAGCTTAGAGCAGGTGATTATTCAGAGACTACTTATCCTAAAGCTCAACAGAATCCTATCTGTGAAACAACAATCATCCTATATTTTCTTCAATGTAAAGAAGTTTCTTATAACTGGAGATTTCTCCCTACCTCTGCTTTGCTGACTTTTTCCCTTAAAAAAAGAAAAAAAAAGGCTTCCGGATTCAGCCACCAAAATGGCTTGATCTTAAAACATAAGTTAGCCCTCTATGTGGCTTTTGCTGAAGTTTGGCAGAACCCCCAGATAAATGGAGTTCAGGTGAAATATGAGTAAACAGTGTAACACGGTTGCAAACTCAAAAAAAAAAGAGCAAACGTTCTGGGCTATATTAGCAGGAGTTTTGTAAGCAATTCTACTCTAGTCTGTACTGATTAGGCCTCCTCTGGAGTATGTTGTCCAGTTCTGAGTGACACATTTCCAGAAAGGTGTTGACAAATTGGAAGAAAATCCAGAGAAAAGCAACAAAAATTATTAAAGGTCTAGAAAATATGGCCAATGAGGCAAGATTGAAAAAAATTGGGTTTGTTTAGTCTGCAGATGAAAACCTAAGAGGTGACATAACAGCTTTCAAGTTTGTTGTTGTTGTTGTTCGTCCATCGTGGTCGATGAAGACCTCAACACCACTAAGTGCTTTGAGATTGGATACAGTGTGTCCGAAGATGATATATCAGGCCAATTCGGGCACCAAATGTCCTGGAACATGTCGGGCAGACATGTGTAGGCATTGCAATCGTTGCGCTGGTAGCTTTGGACTTGCGCAGCACGTGCTTGTGTTGTGCTTCAGAGATGCGCCTTGTTTCGAGAGCTTGGCATCCCTTGTGGATGAGACTGCGCCAGGCAGGGCGGTTGTGTGCCAGCGATTCCCAGGTGGTTGTATCAATTCTGAATGACTTCAGGGAGGCCTTGAGTGTGTCTTTGTAACGTTTCCTCTGTCCACCAAGCGAGCGTTTACCAGTAGAGAGTTCCCCAAAAAGGAGCTGCTTAGGTATACGTTCGTCTGGCATACGAATGACATGACCTGCCCATCTAGTCTGTGCATTCATCAGCAGAGTGTAGACTGACGGTAAACTTGCTCGAGAGAGAACCTCAGTGTCTGGTATTTTATCTTGCCATCCACTGCGTAATATTCTGCGAAGACAAGTCATGTGGAAGTGATTAAGCTGTCTTGCGTGCCTCCGATACACAGTCCATGTTTCACAGGCATACAGGAGGGTGGTGAGTACCACGGCTCTGTAGACCTTCAGTTTTGTTGCTTGGCTGATTCCTCGACGTTCCCATACAGTGGGGCACAGTCTACCAAAAGCAGAACTTGCCTTCGCTATTCTGCATGTGACTTCTATGTCAATGTTAGCTGCATGGGAAAGAGTGCTGCCAAGGTAAGTAAACTGGTCCACTGCCTGTAGCATCCGCCCTGTGACTGTGATTGTGGGTTCTGTGTACAGTGCATAAGGGACAGGCTGATACATGACTTCGGTCTTTCTGCTATTAATGGTGAGTCCAAAGTTGTCACAAGCTGTGCAGAACTTGTCCACACTAATTTGCATCTCTGCTTTAGAGCCAGCATATAAGGCGCAATCATCAGCAAACAAGAAGTCTCTCAGAACAGTCTCTTTCACTTTGGTCATAGCCTGAAGTCTCCTCAGGTTGAAAAGATTCCCATCCACTCTGTACTTAAGGCTGATTCCAGCAACACTGTCCTGGAAGGCATCATTCAGCATAGCAGTAAACATGATGCTGAACAGTGTAGGTACAAGTACACAGCCCTGTTTGACGCCACTGGTGACTGAGAATGCCTTAGAAGATTCTCCACCATCTAGCACTCTGGCCATCATGCCATCATGAAACTGGCATACCATCTGAATGAATTTGGGAGGGGGCAGACAAACTTTGACATGATCCTCCACAGACCTTGTCGGCTGACAGTGTCGAAGGCTTTTGTGAGGTCAACAAAGGTTATGTAAAGATCATGATTCTGCTCCTGACACTTCTCCTGAAGTTGGCGCGTGGCAAAGATCATGTCAATAGTCCCGCGGCTGTAACGAAAGCCACATTGTGACTCCGGCAGGAGGCCACAGTCCAGATGAGTGACCAGATGATTTAACATCACCCTTGCAAGAATTCTACCTGCGATGGAAAGCAGCAAAATTCCCCAATGATTGTCACATACCTGTCGATTGCCCTTCCTCTTATAGAGATGTACAATGTACATCCTTGAGTTCCTGAGGAATGGATCCTTGCTCCCAAAAAGACTGGAACAACTCGGTGAGCTTCTCTATAAGTACGTGACCGCCGGCTTTATAGACCTCTGCAGGTATAGCATCTGCCCCTGTAGCTTTGCTGCTGGATAGCTGGCTAACAGCTTGTGAAACTTCGGCTACTACTGGTGGATCATCCATGGTGCCGTTGATGTCAACCTGGGGAATCCTCTCAATCGCCTCGTCGTTGATAAATGACGGTCGGTTGAGGACATCTTCAAAATGTTCAGCCCGTCTCTGCAGGATCTGAGCCTTCTCTGTAATCAGAGTGGTACCATCTGTACTAATAAAGGGGGAGCTCCCGAGAGACTGAGGTCCATAGAGAGTGTTGAGGGCTGCATAGAACCGTTTCAGGTCATTCCTGTCAGCATGCCCCTGAATTTCAGCTGCCTGATTACTTAACCAAGCATCCTGCATTTTGCGCAGTTTGTTCTGGACTGTCCTGCAAGCATTTGCAAAGGCGTTCTTCTTGGCAGCTTATGATGGATCGTTCTGATGTGCATGATGAAGGCAGTGCTTTTCAGCAAGTAGAGACAATATCTCCCCATCATTCTCATCGAACCAATCGGGCTGCTTGTGCAAAGAGGGTCCTAAAAAATTCAGTGCAGATGAGTGGATAGCATTCCAGAAAAGTTCCCAGTCGTCCACAAGATGTAGGTCGGAAAGCCTGCTTTCTAGATTCTCAGTCAATGCTGAGGCTTTGCTTGGGTTCTTTAGCTTGGCCACATTAATTCTTTTTATGGGCTTGCTACCTTGAGGCCGCCTCTTCATTCTAATTCGGAGATTCATTTTGGGGACAGTGAGCCTATGATCTGTCTAACAGTCAGCACCACACATGGCCTTGGTCACTCTGACATCTTGCCTGTCTCCTAACAATGACATAGTCTATAAGATGCCAGTGCTTAGAGTGGGGGTGCATCCAGGAGGTCTTGTTCCAGGTAGGCAGACGAAACATTGTGTTGGTGATAAGAAGGTCATGTGCTGCACAAGTCTTCAGTAGGAGTAGGCCGTTGTTGTTACTTTTGCCCACTCCATGTCTGCCAACAACTCCATGCCAGGCTATTGAGTCGCATCCTACTCTTGCATTGAAGTCACCGAGCAGGATCAGCTTGTCGGTGCTACTCACAGCTGATAGTAAGGAATCCAGTTCCTCATAGAATCTGTCTTTCATCTCGTTCGGGTTAGTCATTGTGGGAGCATAGGCACTGATCAGAGTGGCTTGGTTTCTATTCTGTAGTGGAAGTTGTAGAGTCATAAGCCGATCATTCACACCCTTGGGAAGACTGGCAAATTGTCGAACAAGGGGATTCCTGACAGCGAATCCGACTCCAGCATCATGACGCTCATCGGTGCCATGACCGCTCCAAAAAAAGGTATATCCACCTCCAGTTTCAGTTAGCTGACTTTCATTAGCAAGACAAGTCTCACTGAGGGCTGCAATATCAATGTTGTATCTTGCAAGCTCTCTAGCAACCAAGGCTGTTCTTCTCTCTGGTCTGTCTGTTGTAGGGTTGTCCAGAAGCGTGCGCACGTTCCAAGTTCCAATGGTGAGCGGTGTCACCATACGTTTAATCTGTATTTGTTCGACCGCCATAAATGGGACTCAAGTATAACAGCTTTCAAGTATATAAAATATGATTACAAAGAGCAGGGAGAAAAAATGTTGTGTTTGACGTCTGAGGATAGAACAAGAAGCAATGGCCTTACATTGCAGCAAGGAAGGCTTAGGTTGGACAATAGGAAAAACTTCCTAATTGTCAGAATGATTGAGCACTGGAAGAAATTGCCTAAGGATGTTGTGGAATGTCCATCATCAGTGGTTTTTAAGAGTATGTTAGATAATTATCTGTCAGGGACAGTAGATGCTGCTTGTTCCTGCCAGCAGTGCAGAGGACTAGACTAGAAAACATCCTGAGATCCCTTCAAGTCCTAAGATTTGATTTTTGTCCACCCCTAACATCATGAAATTCATCTTTTCAAATTATAGCTAAAACTCAATCTCTCTCTCTCTCTCTAGTCCTTCTGGATGTTAAAAGAAAAGGTATATTTCCCCCTATAAAAAGGGATTTCTTTTGGATGGGAGGTGGGACTCTTTCCTCCCTTACTGCTTTGTAGATTAACTCAAATAACACCAATCAATTGCAAAGCTTAGCAGCAAATTGAAAATCACTAATGGAACACTGCAGTTGATTCTTCATATTAGGAGCCAAGAATCATGCATAATGTAAGAGGTATTGTTAATTGCTCAGCTTCTGCCATTTAAACAGGTTTTCTAGATATTTAAAATGCATGGAAGGACAGTATACTGAATACTTTATCAACTTTTCTGTAACAGGAACTTTCCTGTAAGTGGCACTATAATTTTCATATGGAATTGCATGAAGCAATTCAGGATGTTAGTATTCAACAAGGGTATGTCTATATTGGATGCTTATTTAGGAAAAAGCTATTTTGAAATTTGTATTTCAAAATAGCGCGTCTACACAGCAAATGCCTGTCGAAATAGTGCTAAGCTATTTCAAAATAGAGCGTCCACATTCATTGGATTCTGAATCACATTGAATGCCACCCAGAAGCACTTCAGACAGGGCATCAGGACAGCACTCACTTCCTGTAGCTGCTGCTTGAGACTCTTTGAGGCTCATGCTTAAAGTGAGCCACTCCTCATACAGCCATGTCTCAGGTTCTTCATCTTTGCCTTACTCCTTGAGGAACAGCAAAGCCTTTTTATTGTGTGCTCTGGTTACCCTTGCAGACACCATAGCACTCCAGCCATAGAGCCTGGCCTGCCTCTGAGCAGTTGATGGCTCTTCTATCGCATGCTGCACCTCCTAGTGCAGTTTCTGCAGGCTACCCTTATGGCCTTGCAGGAACAGGACCCCCAGCTAATTGCAGGGCACTTCCTCTCCTGTCTCTAGGTACTGCTCATGCAGCACAACCTCTCCCACCCTTCTCTGCACACTGAGCAGCACCGCTTCTGCTGACTGGACACCAGCTCCAACTGGTGGAACTGGATCATCATGGAACAGTGGGACAACCAGCAGTATCTCCAGAATTTCCACGTGCAGAACACCTTCCTGGAGCTATGTGAGTGGCTCACCCCTGCCCTCAGGTGATGGGACACCCACATGAGACACGCCATCCCACTCCATATGTGGGTAGCCATTCCCCTCTGGAAGCTCGCCGCGCCAGACAGTTATTCCATTGGGAACCAGTTTGGCATGGGGAAATGGACCGACAGGGCTGTGGTTATGCAGGTATTGCTCTCTCTACCATTGTCCCAGGAGAGAGTTGAACTGTGCTGGAATGGGGTTCCCTACGGAAGAGGGGGCAGTGGTGGAGGTTCCCTCCCTGGAAGGTTTTTCAGTTCTACTCTCACAAAGTCCTGCCAGGGGACTGGGGCAGGTTGGGATTGCTCCTGGTATCTGTGGGGGGGGGGGGGGGTTGGGCTGGGGAATTCCCAAGTACCCTGGCAACCCTGTGATTCTCTCTGTGTCTCCTTCTACTGGTGGTGACGGCCATCAACACCATCCTGCAGCACAGGGTCAGCATCCTGGGTGACGTGGACCCCACTGTCACTGGCTTTGCCACCATGGGCTTCCCCAACTGCATGGGGGGTCATTGACGGCACCCATATCCCCATCTGGGCCCCTGATAACTGGGGCTCTGATTATATCAACTGGAAGGGGTACTTTTCAATAGTCCTGCAGACCACCTCATCGACCACCAAGGCCACTTCACCAACATCTATGTCAGGTGGTCAGGGAAGGTGCATGATGCATGCATCTTCCGAAACTCCAGTCTCTTCCAGAAGCTGCACGCTTGCACTTTTTCCCCCAACCACACCATCAGGAATGGGGATGTAAAGATGTCAATATGTATTGTGGGGAACACAGTCTATCCTCTGCTCCCCTGTCTTATGAAGCCCTACACTGGCCACATGGGCCCCATCAAAGAACATTTTAATGCCAGGCTTAGCAGGGCCAATGTAGCTGTGGAGGGTACCTTTGGATGTCTCAAAGAGAGGTTCCATTGTCTCCTCACCTACCTGCACCTTGGCAAGTAGACTGCCAAGTGGTGGCAGTCTGTTGTGTCCTCCACAATATTTGTGAGAATAAGGGGGAAATGTTCCTGCCAGGGTGGGGGGCAGAAGCCGACTGGCTCAGCAGAGCCTTTGACCAGCCATGCACGGTTGCTATCTGGAAGGCCCATCACGGGGCTGTGCAAATCCAAGAGGCCCTGAGGGAGAGTTTCAGACAAGGACCCCAGTGAACTTAATCCCTGGGCATCCCCACAAGGGGCCTGGGCATTGCCTCTCTTGTTCTTCCTCCCACACCCCTCCTGCCGTCTCCTGCAGAGACAATAAACCACACTTTTTTTGTTTTTGAACAATAAACTCTGGGTTTTTTTATTTGGGATAAATGTAAATGTGGGGAGGGACTGGGGAAAGAACGTGGGAGCATGAAGGAGGGGTTCGGGTGAGGCTGGGCGTTGTGCCTGCCTCAGACGGTCCCACTGCCTTGGGTGTAGGACCCTCAGTGGCCATGGGTGGAGGGAAACTACAGGGGGAAGCCAGATGGTTGGGAGCTGGGTGCAGCAGCAAGTCAGTTGAGGGCAGCGGTGAAAGCCATGCACATGGTCTGGCCCTGCTGGAGCAGCTCCTGCCAACTGTTTCAGCACAGCTTCAGGTCCACCTCTAGTCTGAGGTTCTTCCAGTCCAGAGAGTGCTGCAGGGCATGCAGGCAGGAGATGTGCTCCTGCTGCAAGACTTCCTGGGCTCGCCTTCACCCGTGGGTCACATGGGGTCGGGAGGATGGCTTGGGAGGGTGTTGCTTACACCCCTCTCGCAGCTGGTCCAGCTATGAAGAACAAACAGAAGGGCAGTCACCCTGGCATCATTGTGCCTGAAGCCAGCCCTCATCTTTGAACTGACACAAAAAGATCTCGGATCCGTGGCCTAGACAGTGGGACTTTTCCTGCAGGGGCACAGGTGTCCCAGGGGGAGCCTCACTATCCCCATGTCCTGGGGACAAGCAGTCATGGAAAGGTGCCAGCCAGACTGGGAGTCTGCGGGTGGGATAGAGGCCTCACAGAGTAGCTTGGCTTCCCTCCATGCCACGCATAAGCTGGGTCCAGCAGTGATGGTGTTCCACAGCGAGAAGCCTCCTATTCTTGCCCACTGGAGGGGGGGGCAGGGTGTTGGGGAGGTATGTATGAGTAGCAGATGCCACTTGCCAGGGAGGGTGCTGCTGGGGTCCCCTCCGCTTCCTTCCCCCTGCCAGGTTCCCATGCAGGGGCTCGGTATCCTCCGCCTTGGTGTACTTGCCTGGGAGCAGATGCTGCCCCGGGAGTGCAGGCAGGACTGTGTGTTGTGTGCAGCACTGCTGTGTGTATCCATGATTGCATCCTCCTTCGTGGTGGCTTGTGGTGGGAAGGTGTCCAACCACGGCCTAAGGAGTAAAGCAGGCCTGTGCAGGAACCCCGTGAGCAGGAGCACAAGGTTCCTTTGTGGGAGGCTCCTGCAGTTGCGTGCTGTGGATTGGCACTCCAGCTACATCTAACTACGAGTTTTTCCGTAAGAGGTAATGCAAATGAAGCATGGATCAGAATTTTCTTGTGCTTCATTTGCATACTCTCTTCCAAGCCATTTTTGCGCTGGGGTTTATGCACAAAAACAAACAGTGTGGACGTTTCCTTTTTGTGCAAAAACCCCTTTTTCCACAAGATCATTAAACCTCCTTTTTTGAGGCATAAGGATCTTGCACAGAAAGAAACTATAGAGTTCTGTGATGAGCATGGACACAGGGCAGCTATGAGATTTCAAAATAACGGGCTTGCTGTCCAGATACTCACTTGATTTCAAATGGCGCTAGATATTTTGAAATAACACCACTGTGTAGACGTGCCCAAAGTTCCACTATATCCAAGAATCACATATTTTAAAAGGTACCCAATTTCAAAAACACCTTTTGCTAAATGTTTCACTTACTGTTTAAACTTTAAAGTAATGCCTAAAAAATATAACTGAAAAACATCAAAGGAAACTGTATTTCCTCCAAGGTTTTTTTCAGTTACCTTTTTTTCAGAGTACTATATGTTGTCAGCTTATTTAGTTTCTTCTTCCTAGCTGTTCAGTCTCTGTTTCCCTTATTTCTGTTGTTTTCATGCAACCAAGGGGAAAACATCATTTATAATAAAAGAAATGGGATTGTAAAACCATAACAGTTAGCAAACATAAAATTCACAACCAAATTTATATTTTTTTAAAAAACGCATTTGATCTAGGGCTGGAAAATTTTGTAAGTCAGAGTTTAAAAAAATTGTAACAGAAATCATTCATATACAACAAGGAAAATATACTGCCAGCTTTAAAATAAAGTTGGATGCAAGTTTATCAGGAGGCATGTTTTCCACTAAAACTATACAGAAAGGCTACGTCTACACTGGCCCCTTTTCCGAAAGGGGCATGCTAATTTCACAGGTCGTAATAGGGAAATCCGCGGGGGATTTAAAAATCCCCCGAGGCATTTAAATAAAAATGTCCGCCGCTTTTTTCCGGCTTTTAGAAAAGCCAGAAAAGAACGTCTACACTGGCCCCGATCCTCCGGAAAAAAGCCCTTTTCCAGAGGATCTCTTATTCCTACTTTGAATAAGAGATCCTCCAGAAAAGGGCTTTTTTCTGGAGGATCGGGGCCAGTGTAGATGTTCTTTTCCGGCTTTTCTAAAAGCCGGAAAAAAGCGGCGGACATTTTTATTTAAATGCCGCGGGGGATATTTAAATCCCCCGCGGATTTCCCTATTACGACCTGTGAAATTAGCATGCCCCTTTCGGAAAAGGGGCCAGTGTAGACGAGCCCAAACAGAAGTCCATATGGCAAGATGGGTTGGTTTCTTTAAAGGGCTCTCTTGTTCTGACATAGGGTGTGCACTTTGTATTAAGAAAGTTTTCAAAACTACTAACTTTCTGTTTAATATTGGAAAGCTGCAGAAGGAGAAATAGTTTAAATCACATTAAACTGTAAATATACTGCCAGAGCTATGGTTGGTGTCTATTTAAATAGTTACATATTTCTATGATTGCCTTTTCATCCTTTCTGTATATTAGTCCCTTCTGAGCCCAACTGAAAGGTTTAGATTTATCTGCTAGGGGCAAAATTGTCTTATGAACATTGGAAATCCACATTTTAAATTTACTCATTCTCCCACAGGAAATGGCCAGTCTGATTTAATTTTATATGAATTTAAAGACTAGGTAAACTTCAAAGGACACAGTTAATGGAATTCCAGCATTTGCCAAGAAGTACTCTGAAATCTCAATGATGAGTACACTTTCTTTTTAAACTTTAAGGTCAGATCCCTAGCTGGTTCAAGTCAACATCACTGTAGTGAAATCAATAGAGCTACACTGATTTACACTCATTGAGGATATAGTCTTCTGTCTTTAAAATCCAGTCTTTCATAAGTATATTTGGAAATATTGCTC
This sequence comes from Pelodiscus sinensis, assembly GCF_049634645.1. NCBI lineage: Eukaryota > Metazoa > Chordata > Testudines > Trionychidae > Pelodiscus > Pelodiscus sinensis. The sequence continues at coordinate 45,570,466 of NC_134714.1, read as the reverse complement.
ATGATGCCAGATAAAGGAGCTTTTCTCCTTTTTTAAACTGACCTTCTGTTATTTTCCTCAGTCAAAATGCCTTTCAGGATTGAGAGTATTTAAAGCATAGAACTGTCCCTGATGACTCAGAATATCAGCAGAAAATTGGACAAGAAATGTCACATTTTGGGAGGGAATCTATCTTCAAAGTTAGAAGCAACTTAGTTCTCCTTTCATGAGCAAATCAATGGTTCTCCTTGCTAACCTTCACCTTTATATTAGTCACTCTTTACCTGGCATCATGGCATTCACCCAATATGCCATCTTTAATCCACTAATTATTTCCCTTCGTAGGAAGGAATTGCAAAGAGCAGTAAGGCCTGTGTAAACTCAGCCAGGGATAAAACCAAGACTTCTCAAAGAAAACTATATGCAAAGTAAATATACTTTATATTTTACATATGGATTAAATAGTCTGCTCTGGATGAGATATGTCCAGCCCAGCTGTGGAAGAAGTGGGCAGAGATGATTTTAAACCATTTACATACTGCTGTGATCTTGGCACTGGCTGGGGACCTGACAATTCCCTGGGAACAGACTGACCATTGACCTCAGGGTCCAAGAAGTTATTTTGTCAGACTGGGATCACTCAGGCAAGGACACTCTAGCTATCACACCTTTTGTCCCGGAATACCCTCTATTCTGAGAGTCAGGAGCAGGTAGACAGGTCCAACACAGCCTCCATGCTACCAAGGATTTGCTTTACCTAAAGAGAATCCTCATCATGCCATTTAAACTGGATTTCTAGTACTGCAAAGCAGCCCAAGACCCAAGCATCAGGGCTAATAGTCCAAAGCCTCGTGATCGCTCTATGTGCTATATAGTTAAGTACCACTGTATTCTATCTATTTTACAGAAAGGTTATTTGAAGCACAGATTAATTTCAACTCCTGGCATGGAGATGGCAGGCAATGTATATTCCCACCCTTCCTGTGGTTTCCATCAGAAGAGGGGAGTGTAACTTCAGGTCTGGACTCCAAGAGTATGTCTAGACTACTTGGCTCCGTTGACGGAGCCATGTAAACTAGTTTACTCGACATAGTTAATGAAACGGGGATTTTAATAATCCCCGCTTCATTAAAATAAAAATGGCCGCCGTGCTGTGCCGACAATCAGCTGATCCAGCACAGCTCGGCAGTCTAGACGCAGGTCGGTCGACAAGGTAAGCCTTTGTCGACTGCTCCCTTATGCCTCATGAAACGAAGTTTACAGGAGCAGTTGACAAAGGCTTCCCTTGTTGACCGACCCGCGTCTAGACTGCCACACTGCCGGATCAGCTGATTGTCGGCACAACGGGGTGGCCATTTTTATTTTAATGAAGCGGGGATTATTTAAATCCCCACTTCATTGACAATGTCGGGTAAACTAGTTTACATGGCTCCGTTGATGGAGCCATGTAGTCTAGACATACCCCAAAAGAACTATACTTATAGAGGCTGACTTGCGGGTACATTAAATCAACTCATCCATACACATCTTGACTAAGTCACCTGTCCTTGAACTTCCTGCTATGCTTTAGGGATGCTTTGTATAGCTGCAGGCCTCCTGGCAGCCCTGAAGTCACAGATACAACATACTGCACCACCATAATCCCTCTTTTCCCCCAGCCTCTGCCATCAGCAAGGCTTTCCTATGCACAGGTCGCTACAACTTAGGATACAGACACCAGAGTGTTAGCTGTATCAGGGCTCCATACACTCTCTGTTGCACATACCAACAGTTCCTCAAGTGATGCTGTTACCTACTTCTCCTAGGGCTAATTAGACAGGATTTGTAAACTATAGCAACTCCATGAGCAACTAACATGACTTCCTTAAACTGCTGCTATTCTTACTTTGCAGTTGACATTTTGGCAAGTGCTTAGCTTGGAAAATTTCAGTCTAAAAAATAAGTTGACGTGGAATGTTAAACGTTTGTGAGATTTTGCAACCATTGCTTTATCTGATCCTGCTGGCACAACTACTACAAATTTGTAATTTTATTAGCATTAGCAGACTGTTAACATGAGCAATTTCAACACTACTTACACTTAGTCTGGTATTTAAACAATAGCGCAAGCCCATCGATGACAAGTCTGCCAAAACAGACTTAATTAACCATCTAGTTCCAAGATTCTTACTTGCATCGTTTAAAAAACAAACTACTTCATGCAATATACAGCAATTTTGTCAATTAAAGTATTTTTTTATAAAAAGATTGGATTTTTTAGATCAGTTCACTTCAGGTGGCTTGTAAGTGCAACATAAATTTAGAGAAAAAAGGATTTCAAATTATATTGAAAAATGATCCAAATAATACTGATTCTGTATGTGCAAACAAAGTCATTCAAGGACAGTCAAGTGCACTTCCATTTTATTCACATACCTGCTGGCAAGAAATATTAATAGCCGTGTAGCATTTTTATTGGCATGCCGCACTATGCATGAACTGAGATTACTGGGGCAAAAGCAAAGTCAAAGTCAGCCTTTGCAAATTAGATTGACCTAAAAATATAAGAGAAAAATCTTTAAAATGAGTTTGGTTTGGTTTGAGCAGACAAGGAATGAATCAGAGAGTTGGCAGTGGAAGGGAGTAAGGCTGCCCGTTTCTTCCCCGTATTTTTATGCTGCTCTCTTCCCCCATCCTCCCTTCTTACTCTCCAGCTGTCAACTTCACTAGTGACACATGCGGGGGTCATGTGCTTGCCTACATGGGTCATGTGTCCCCCTAGATTTTAATTGCTGAAGATGGGTGCCCTCTCTCTTGCCTCACTCTTGAGTCACCTTCTGGCACCCTCACTTTCTATAAAACTATTACATTCACCTTTAGTCCTTCATTCCCCATTCCCTTTTGTTCCACCACCAATTCCTTAATCCTAACAGCCTCCCCATGGAACTAGATGACCACTACCAGCAGCAGTAATGAATAGCTATTACACCCAGTAAACAATGTCCACATGTACTGAAATTTGTTCTTATGAAACATTTAGTCAATAATGTATAGGAAACAAATTAATACAACTATGAGCCTATTTGGAAAGAGCAAACAAAACAAAGAGGCTGAAACTGATTGTACCGATTGCTTGCAACAAAGTTTCACTAGTTGCAGTGCTAATGATTTCATCATGGCTTATAATTAATGTACAGATGGCAGCAGCCTGCCTAGAAAAGCTGAGCATCCTATATGTAAACAAATACACTTGAACCTCTTTAATCTGGCAACTCTGGGAAACAGGCTATGCCGGATTATGGAATTTTCCAGGCCAGAAGGGTGCATCTACACTGCACCATAGATTGAAATAAGATACACAATTTGCGTAGCTCAAATTGTGTATCTTATTTCAATCTTATTTCAAAATTGCTTATTTTGTAATTGGGTGCACTCTACAGATTTCTAAATAACCTGCTATTCTGAAACATCCCTTACTCCTCATGGAATGAGATTAACAGGGACATTGGAATAGTGAGCCTGTAATATTTCGAAATAAGGAGCTTGCTGTTAAGATCCAGGTATAAGGTGTTAAGGTGCAGTTATTAAGGTACCTCTGGTATCCCAAAATAGCACTGTAGTATAGATATAGCCTAAGTGTTCACCATAATGAAGTATAAACAAAGTCTATTACAGGTTGAACTTCTCTAATCTGGCAACATTCATGGACCAGCATGATTTTAGTTAGCCGGATATTCATTTTATCATGGATGTGCCATGTTTCCTGCGATCCCAGAAAGTTTATTTACAGCCACCAGTCCTGGCTCTCAGTTTTCTTTGCTGTTGTTTATTTATAATTTACCTCTAAATGTCTTCTAAGAGCTCAGTAAGCAGAGGAAGTGTTGGTAATGCTGCTAGACAATATTGACGTCCCTTGGTTTGGCAAATTCTCTGGTTCGAAACCGATCAGGTCCCAAGGGTGCCGGACTAGAGAGGTTCACCCTGTACTAAAGCTTTTGTGTGTACAACCCATTATACAGTACTGTACACGAATAATATATCGTAAGATAAATCTTTAAAGCACTGTATTTAAACTATTACTGGGGGTGGAGGGGTGGAGGCAGGAAAGGAGGCAGGGTACATGAGGAAACTGGGGGGTGAAGGTGTGGTAACGGGGAGCTCCACCCACCCAGTCAGCTCCGTGCAGGGAGCCCAGAGCCTCTGACTGGGCGGGGTTGATTAATCACCTGTGAAGATGTGCTGCTACGCAACTTAGAGGGAACACTGGTCTGAACCACAGGGCTGTGTCTACATTGGCACCCCTTTCCGGAAAAGAGATGCTAATGCAGACTTCGGAATAGCAAAATCCGCGGGGGATTTCAATATCCCCCACGGCATTTGCATTAACATGGCTGCCGCTTTTTTCCGGCTTGGGGATAAGCCGGAGAAAAGCGCCAGTCTAGACGTGATTCTCTGGAAAATAAGCCCTTTTCCGGAGGATCTCTTATTCCTACTTTCAAGTAGAAATAAGAGATCCTCCGGAAAAGGGCTTATTTTCCGGAGAATCACGTCTAGACTGGCGCTTTTCTCCGGCTTATCCCCAAGCCGGAAAAAAGCGGCAGACATGTTAATGCAAATGCCGCGGGGGATATTGAAATCCCCCGTGGATTTTGCTATTCCGAAGTGTCTAATCTGCATCCCTTTTCCGGAAAAAGGGTGCAGTGTAGACACAGCCCAGGTGTTCCAGGATCACAGACACCCAGATTAAAGAGGTTCAAGTGTACCATGTATGCTAGGAGAGCTCTGACTTCCCTCTTATTAGAGATTATCAAGACAGATAATATGTGATGAATCAGTCCTTAAAAGCTATATCAACTCACTAAATGGTAGTTGCCTTTGTAGAGCAGAAGAGTAGACTGTTCCTCAGGGGAGGAACTGTCTCTTGCTATGTATTTGTACTAAACCTAGGACAATGGGTGTCCTATTTTGATTGGGACATCTGGGCACTACACCAATTTAAAAATGTTAAATAATCATAGAAATGTAGGGCTAGAAGTGTCTGCAAGAAGTCATGTAGGCCAGTGCACTGACCTGAGGCAGGAACAAATAAACCTAGACCAGCCGTGACAGGTGTGTGTCTGACCCTGTTCTTAAAAAACTCCAATGACACAAATTCCACAACTTTCCTTGGAAGCCTATGCCAGTGCTTACCTATCCTTATAATTGAAAAGTTTTCTCTTTAATCATAGAATCATAGAATACTAGGACTTGAAGGTACCTCGAGAGATCATCGTGTCCAGTCCCCTGCACTCATGGCAGGACCAAATACTGTCTAGACCATCTCTGATAGACATTTATCTAACCTACTCTTAAATATCTCCAGATATAGAGATTCCACATCCTCTATGGACAATTTATTCCAGTGTTTGACTACCCTGACAGTTAGGAACTTTTTCCTAATGTCCAGCCTAAACCTCCCTTGCAGCAGTTTAAGCCCATTGCTTCTTGTGCTATTCTCAGAGGCCAAGATGAACAAGTTTTCTCCCTCCTCCTTGTGACACTCTTTTAGATACCTGAAAACTGCTATCATGTCCCCCCTCAATCTTCTCTTTTCTAAACTAAACAAACCCAGTTCTTTCAGCCTTCCTACATAGGTCATGTTCTCTAGACCTTTAATCATTCTTGTTGTTCTTCTCTGGACCGTCTCCAATTTCTCCACATCTTTCTTGAAATGTGGTGCCCAGAACTGGACACAATACTCCAACTGAGGCCTAACCAGCACAGAATAGAGCAGAAGAATGACTTATATGCAACCTAAATCTCCCTTTCTTCAGATTAAGCCAAAATCATTAAATGTTTGTACAACTAGCTTATTCTATATTCCTCCTCCTTCCATTTCTCCTTAATTTCCTCTCATTCTCAAATTGATTCACTCTACCAGTGATGGGGGAGGCACGCCAAGATTTTGGAAAGTGCTCAGGGTCCACACTCTGCCATGATATTAATGGAGGAGGTGTGGATTCTGGTATGAAGTCTGGATGCAGAAGGAAGCTTGGGGTAAGGGAGGTGGTGTGGGGTCTGGGAGGGATTTTGGGTGAAGGAGGTGATTGTGACCTGGGGCAGGAAGGGCTTGTGACTTAGGGCCTGTGGGGATTCAGGGGTTTTGGTTGTGATCTGGGGCAGAGGATTGGGGTGCAGAGTGTGGAAGGGGGTACGGGTTTAGGAGGGGGGAAAGAGGGTTTGGCTTATGTGGGGTAGTGTGGCAGGAGTCAGGATACAGAGGGTTGAGGGGTGGGAAGGGCTGAGGCGTCAGAGGCAAGCTTTGGTCAGGAGACTTATCTGGGTGACAAATAGTCCAGCTGTGGAGAACACAAAGAGGGAGAAGTGTTTTGTTATCCATGCAGACACTGTCCCTGAGGCCATGCCCTCTTCTGTGAGCAGAGATGAACAGTCCTCAGGCCACAGGAGGGGGATGTCCTGGGAGCAAAGCCATGTGTGGCCTGCACAGCAGGTCCTTCCTCACAGGGGCCTCGAGGTACCCAAGCTGCCCACTTCCCACCCTCCCTCCCAGCCCATAGACAACCAGGCAAGGGAAGTGTCCAGCTACAATGGGATCCCCTCATGGCAGCAGAGGAGCCAGGAGCAGCCTGGTCCTCCTTGGGTTCTACACGCACACCTGCAGCTCGCAGTGGTATCCGCGGGAGCGGGTGGTGCCTCGCACGTGCAGTCATGCCCGTGTGCTGTATACAGCACTCCTCAGTGTGTATGGGGTTGTGCCTACACCTTTGTGGCTAGCCTGCTTCCAGCCATGGCAGGTACTGGGAGGCCCCCCACCCCAGGGCCGGATATGTGTTGCCTCCCCTGAGTCTGGCAGTAGGATCCCACCCGTGCTCTGGGGCTGCCTGCTGAGTTCACATGCCACACACTAAGGCTTCACATGGTTCCACATGCATGGACTGCGGCACGATGTCCAGCCCGAGCAGCCTGAACGATGCTCGCACCGTCCCCCCGTGCACCCACCTCCTCTGTCCTGTGTGTGTGACAAACTGAGAGCACTCACCTGAAGATCCCTCCCCGGTGTCAGACGAGGCCTGGGAGACGTCCTGACTGACAGGCACAGGTTCCAGGGACAGGGTGACGGTGTCCATCTCCTCCTCCTGCTGGCCCTAGTCCTTCTCCGTCATGACCTCTGGCCGGGTGATGACAGGGGTCTCAAGACCAGAGTCCACGACAACGGGTGGAGAAGACGTTTTCCCATACCCCAGGATCTGGTGCTGCTCCTGGTAATAGGGGCAGATGTGGGGTCCTGCCCATGAGCATGAGTTTTGCTCTCTGGCCCTGATGTATCCCTGGAGCTCTTTGACCTTACTCCGGACCTGTTCTAAGGTCCAGGATGGGTATCTGTGCTCTGCCAGGGACTCGGCCATACACCCAAAGATGTCCGTGTTGAGGCACTTGGAGTGGAGATCCTGCAATGTGTCCTCCTTGCTCCAGGGCTTGAGGAGGGACACAATCTCCTCTTCAGATTAGGAAGGTGCTCGCTTCTTGGTCCCCCTGGGAGGGCCCTGAGATCCCTGGGGCTGCTCCTTGCAAGGGCCAGAGAGGTATCGGGGGGCTGTGGCTCTGCCATGGGTGGCAAGGCCTGTGGCAGGGAGAGCTGCATGGTCATGGTGCTGCTCCCAGGCCAGCTTCCTGCCACAAGGCTTGTCCAGGGTGCCTGCAGCTTTAAGCACAGGCAGGAGACAGGAACTATAGAGTTGAGATTAGTATGGATGGAGTGTCCACCAGGGCACCTGTGTTATTTCCTGGAGGCCTCTTCTTTTGAAAGAAAATCCTCCTCCCCATCCACATACACCTTTTTCCAAAAGAGCTCTTCCTCATAAAAAGAGGAGTACTGCTGTCGGAAAAAAAACTCTGTTTTTTTTAATTTACTTTTGAAAGAACACGATTGCAGTGTGGACATAACTGAAGTTTTGTCAGAAATACGTCCGTTTTTCTGACAAAACACTGTGGTGTAGACATACCATTAAAGACTAACAAAACATATAGATGGTGGTATGAGAAGTGGGTTGTGTCCAGGAAAGCTCATGATACCATCTACATGTTTTGTTAGTCTCTAAGGTGCTGCAAGACTATTGGTTGTTTTTTACATTTTTCTGTGAGCTGGTATTCTTCAGGAGAGTACTGGGCAGTACAAGATGCACATTTCTGGGAACAAGTCAGGGAATTTGCTGGTATCACTCTGTAATATAATTCAGCTAGTGCACTCATAGGGTACATCTCACAGCAACATTATTTTGAAATAACTTAGTCCACATCTACACAGCAGGCAGTTATTTCAAAATAATGCTGAAATACTGTCAAGCTGAAGGACTTCTTACACTGACTCCTGTAACCCTCAGGCTACATCTAAACTGGCATGATTTTCCAAAAATGCTTTTAACGGAAAAGTTTTCCGTTAAAAGCATTTTCAGAAAAGCGCATCTAGATTGGCAGGACGCTTTTCCGCAAAAGCATTTTTTTGCGGAAAAGCATCCGTGGCCAATCTAGACGCGCTTTTCCGCAAAAAAGCCCGGATCACCATTTTGGCGATCGGGGCTTTTTTGCGGAAAACAGTACTGTGCTGTCTACACTGGCCCTTTTGCGCAAAAGTCTTCGGAAAAAGACTTTTGCCCGAACGGGAGCAGCATAGTATTTCCGGAAAAGCACTGACGATCTTACATGAGATCGTCAGTGCTTTTCTGGAAATTGAAGCGGCCAGTGTAGACAGCTGACAAGTTTTTTCGCAAAAGCAGATGATTTTGCGGAAAAACTTACCAGTCTAGACACAGCCTCATTGTATGAGGAATAAGGGAAGTCGGAGGAAGTGTGCTCTATTTAGAAATGAGTGCTGTGTAGATGTTCCCAATTTAAAAATAAGCTATGCAATTGACGTACCTCAATTTGTGTAGCTTCTTTGGAGTTAAGCCCCGCTGTGTAGATGCACCCATGCAGTATAGTTAAGAGTAATTTACGTGCTGGAAGCTGTATATGAGCAGGTCAACAGTTGGTTTCTCCCACAGCAAAGCAACGTAAAAGGCATCCCAGGTTTATCTCCATCATAGGTGTTGGAACAGGGCTTTTGGGGGTGATACTGCACCCCTGGGCTTGAAGTGATTTCCATCATTCAGGATTTATAGTTTGGTTAAATGGGTGTCTGCACAACCACTCTTCACATTGTTCTAGCACCTCAATTCCACTGGAGTTAATAGAGTTACTGATACAAAATGGTAGAAGTTAGATGAATATTGAGATCCTTATGAACCTTTGTAAAAGTGGAGGTCAGCTATGGAAGTTTTACTTTAAATATCTGAGGCTTGGGGGGAAAATTCCCAGTGGAAATTCTGGAGTCTGGAATTAACATTCCCCCCCAAACCTGGCTTGTAAAAATCCTCATAGAAAGGTTCTAAGATCCCTGTAGCGATGGTAGTGTTTGCGGTGGGAGAGAAAATATATACAGGGCCAGACTTAGCACCTTTGGGAGTACTTGCTAAATAAAAAATTATTCAAGAAGCCTATTAAAACATTTTGTTAGGTCTTATGGCAGTTTGATTTGCATTCTTATTCCAAATAACACTTCAAACACTTGTTGTACTTAACTGCTAGTTGATAAGGAAAGCTGATTGGCAGGCAGCATCTCCACATTCTCCTGGTTGCTAATAACTTTAGCACTCTGAAAAATTGCCTCCTATTGGTGAACAACCTACAGTTACTAATTCAAAAGCAAGTAGTGACAAAACACATTAGCATGTTAATAGGACTTTGCATCCTAAGGCTCTGGTCTATCAAATATTAAGAACACATTAGATATTCACAAACACTGATAGACGGGGTTCATTAGTATGCAAATGCTACCTGAAAATACATTGCTGTTGTTGTAGCAAGCTTTAAAGGTAGCAATAATGATATAACATTTTTAAAGTAGACATGAGCTTCTAAGAAAATTCTATCATGACTCTCTCACCAACAGTTGGTCCCACAAAAAGATATTCCCTCACTCACTCCGGCTATGTCTAGACTGCAAGCCTCTTTCGAAAGAGGCTTTTTCGAAAGATACCTTCGAAAAAGCCTCTTTCGAAAGAAAGCGTCTAGACTGCACGTGGAACTTTCGAAAAAGCAAGCCGCTTTTTTGAAAGAAAGAAGCAAGTGAGTCTGGATGCTTTCTTTCTAAAAAGCCCTGTTTGCTTTCAAGAATGCCTTTTTTCGAAATAGCATTTTTGAAAAAAGTCGTTCTTCCTCGTGGAATTAGGTTTACCGCCATCAAAAGAAAAGCCGTGTTCTTTCGATGTAATTTCAAAAGAACGCGGCTGCAGTCTAGACGCAGGTGAAATTTTTTCGAAAAAAACCCTGAGTCTGGACACACCCTTGGTCTAATTTTCTAGGACCAATATGGCTACAATACTGCATACAAACAACATTTGTAATTTAATTTGATTAGTGAGTTTTGAGTGTCTTCATTTTGGATTGCTTAATTTGAGATGCCTTTTTAAATGGCCTGATTTCCAGAAAGTATTGAGTGCTCATCCTCTGAAAATTAGGCTCCAATAAAGTGTGTCAGGTTGGTCATCCCCAGCCCCATCAAAAAAAAGAAAATCAAGCCCAATGAGAGAGTCCCTCACATAGCCACTTCCCAGATCTACAAGGGTCTTTTCAAAACAGATTGGTGTTAACAATTTGATTTATATTCAGAAACAAGAGCAATCAGAGAAACAAAGAGGCCAGCCTTGTCTTTGAAGAACTGGTGTTACATGTTCTCGGTGAAGGACATGCATGGCAGGCAGACTGGCACTGACACTACACCAGCTGCAGTGGTAATTCATAATCATGTCATGTGGTGACTAGGCTGGGTGAGAACTGCAAATATGTCTGATACTGTGAACAAGTTAACACTCTTGGGGCCAGTGTGTTTCTAGTGCACAAGAGACAGAGGTTGTACAAGGTAATACAAACAAATAATAGAGCAGTACATGCCCCAAGGGCCTAAAGAGAAACCAGTCCCTGTACTGCAGGGACAGCAACTGGGATAGGCCCTTAAGCAGTGTGCACCAGGTAAAGTAAGGACATCCGCACAGTCCTCACTCACTCTGTGATCTCATACAAGGCTGGTCAGAGTGTTGTCCTTGCAGTGCAGGTAGTGTCCTGACAATGTTTCATATTTTAAACGGAAGGTCACATGCAACATCGCTGCTGTTGCAGTACTGCACAGAAATGGTTAGCAGATCTCAATCTTTTGAAGGTTTTGTGATGTGGATTAGAGTAGCGCAAAAAGGAGAAAGGTATCTTTTATGAAACCCATTCAGGAGCAAATTTTAGTTCAACCATATATGCTGACTCTGTGGGTGCTCCCGGCAGGGCTAGATGAAAACGGGCTCTCAGGGCTGCAAACCAGGGCCCTGGGGAGCACCACAAAAAGAACTCTGGACCACCCAAAGTCCAGATCTTTTTGCAAGGCCCACTTAGCTCAGGGCCTGGGCTGCAGCTACTAAAGCCTTTGCAAGTGCACATTATCAAGCCTTGCCTCGCCACGTGGGGTATTAACACACTGCTGTTCCTGCCTGCTAGGCTGGAGCCACATCACCACAAGTGCCAGGGGAAGCTCTGTCCACACATTGCCCTTGCATGCAAGTTTCACCCCCTCCTGGCATTGGCCAGGAATCCTAGCCAATGGGAGCTGCAGAGATGTGATGCCTGCAGAAAAATGCAGGGCAAAAGATGGTCCATCTGCTTCCCCACACCAAAGGGGATCTGCTCCAGGTAAGTGCCCCATTCCCCAGCCTTTCCTGCACACCCCAGCACAATAGAAAGTCGACATCTCTGAATTCAACCCTATACATTATCCTTTTGTGTTCAGTTTTCAAGCTTTAATAGATCTCTCATTCATTTTTTTTCCTGATTTTTAAACTCATATGCTAAAAATCCTGTCAACACACACATTTTGAGTTTTATATCTACAGAATTTGCAATCTGTGCAATGTTATTTAGTTAAATCAAGAATCAAATCAGGGAACAAATTCTTTAGAACATAACACTAATTGCAAATAGTCACACAGCAAACTGTTAAAATAATGAGTAATCCCGTGCTACCTTAGAAACTCACACAAATATATATAGTAGTATGAGCTTTTGTGGGCAAAACCCACTTCTTCAGTTGAGCTGGAAGCTGGAATGGAAATGACAGGACAGGAATGACAGCTTCTAGCTCATGTGAGAAGCAGGTTTTGCCCATGAAAGCTCATGATACTCAAATATATCTGTTAGACTCCAAGGTGCCACAGAACTACTCATTTTTAAAGTTACAAACTAACACTGTTATCCCTCTGAGACTTGTTAAAATAATGCCCTTTAGTTAAGAAAGTCACAGCTGCTATATAGTGAGTAAACCTGGAAATGCTGTGTTTTTTATCTGTCATTTCACAAACAAAAAGAAGACGACATTCCAATCAATTATTAATTGGAAATTTTTGTTCAGATCTGCTGCGGACAAATTTCCAGCAGGCACTAAAATAAGAACACTGATCTCATTTTCACTTGCATCCTGATTTGGATTTGAAGCTAGTATACTGGTATTATTTCATTAAATCATCTAGCTTTATTGATCCCAGAAAACAAGTTGACTGTCATCAGCATTGATAAGCTGCCATAGTTGTACAAAACCTCAGAACTCTGAGAAAAACAAAAACTGTTGACAGGTAAGTTACAGTACAGGAGAAAAAAAAAACCTATGTCTCCTTTTTAACTTAATGTTAAATATTAGAAGCTGTTTGATAAAGTCCAATGATTGGAGAATTAAAAATAGTTATGAAATTACTAGATGGAGACAAGATTGAGAATCACTCTAAGTACAGTGACAACTATAGACTACATTTGAGTCACTTCATTAGTGTGACTCTGTCTGATCAATGTTACAATACAGAGTATGACTATATTTCTGATTTGACAGCTTGAAATTGGCAAGTGATAGAAATGTAGCCGTGTTAGTCTGGGGTAGCTTAAGCAAAATGCAGGACAATGTAGCACTTTAAAGACTAACAAGATGGTTTATTAGATGATGAGCTTTCGTGGGCCAGACCCACTTCCTCAGATCAAATAGCCTATTTGATCTGAGGAAGTGGGTCTGGTCCACGAAAGCTCATCATCTAATAAACCATCTTGTTAGTCTTTAAAGTGCTACATTGTCCTGCATTGAAATTGGCAAGGCTGCATGTTTTGAAAGAATAACTTCTCATGGGAAGGCACACTGCCACAGTGCTTCCTTTGATGAGATGTGTCTATAGCAAGCCTAGCAAATTCCAGAGCCTCACAGAGAGAGCTCAGTCACTGCTACACCCAATGGGATTATTTTTAACTATCTATCGCATAAGGTCATGGGTAGAACTGGACAAACTATGTGCAACAGTTTAATTATCACATTTATCCCATTTTTCTGTTTGCAAGATTTCCCTGAACAGAACAAACAGCCAGGGGAAATAAGCACATCGCTTCAAAGGTTAAATATTAGTATGTAATATTGACCACCATCATCATACACCCAGGAGTGAACCAGGAATTTCCACAGCTGAAAGCATAAATCTCTACAGCTTTAACTAAAGAGTCAAGCTTAGAAGCTGAGAGCTACAACTTGCGCATATCTTCTGTGGGGACACATACTGACCAGTGGGTGCGACTTGCACAACACCTTGATCTTTAAGCCCATTATAGTTCAATATGCCCCCTTTTAAAATATATAAGGGTATGTCTACACTACCCCGCTAGTTCGAACTAGCGGGGGTAATGTAGTCATCCGCAATTGCAAATGAAGCCCGGGATTTGAATTTCCCGGGCTTCGTTTGCATGAAGCCGGCCGGCGCCATTTTTAAATGCCGGCTAGTTCGAACCCCGTGCCGCGCGGCTAAACGCGGCACGGAGTAGCTAGTTCGGATTAGGCTTCTAATCCGAACTAGCTGTACTCCTCATGGAATGAGGAGTTCGAACTAGCCGGCATTTAAAAATGGCGCCGGCCGGCTTCATGGAAACGAAGCCCGGGAAATTCAAATCCCGGGCTTCATTTGCAATTGCGGATGACTACATTACCCCCGCTAGTTCGAACTAGTGGGGTAGTGTAGACATACCCTAACTGAATGTCCATCCTGTGAGCTGGGTCGGGCAGTCCATGCTCATATTGGTGAGCAAGTTACTCCCCTCATGAAGCAGACCCACTCTGTTGGCTGCATGTGCATGGAGGGAAGCCATGGACCCCTCCTTCTACATGAGGAGCCTTCAGGGAAGTAGGGACAGAGCACCTCCACTCTCCAGAACACGGGCGCTGCAATTCTACATGACTCTTCCTGCTGGCTATACAAAGTGGAAGAAGTCACTCTATGCCCATGCTCCTAATACTGAGCATTGTGGTAGGAGCAACAGAATCTGGGCCATATGCAGGTACAGCGGATTGGTCAGTAAGTACCCACAAGAGGAAAACATGAGCTGACATCTTCTCTCAGTCCATTAGGAATGAATTCAGCAAAAGTTTAAACATTAATATGAAGCAAATCCTTATATTGTTAGCCCGAAACAGTTGGCTCTATGATTTTACTAGTCAGAAGATGGGCTGTCTGCAGTATCCTACCCTCTCCACGTCCATCATTGGTGTTTAGTGTATTTGAGATGTAGGCAGATTAGATAAAACAACAACATCATTATTAGATAACACAAATAAACGTAGCAATAATGGCTCAGATGTAGCACAGATGTTGCCATAGGGGATGAACCCCAGGGCTTAGACCCTTACAATAGGGAAGCAAGACAATAGGGAAGGGCTAAATCATGTCCTGTAGACACAGGAATGACACAGGAACACCAGTAACTGGATTCCAGGAACCTCTGGAACAGGTAAGTGGACATCCCTCGATCTTCTGTCTTCATTCTTCTGTTCTTGACACACCATCCTGTGTGTGGTATGCGGACACTTTCTACCTGGTTTTGTGCATGGATGTAAGTTAAAGGGTCCCTTCTAGATGTTATCTAGATCTCCCCTGGCTCTTGCTCTCAAAGGCTGGCTTACTGTGGGAGGTCTCTGTGCCCCTCTGGGATGACCTGCTTGCACAGCATCCAAAGACACAGAGCATAATGACAGACACTCCCCTATATACGTTCCAGTTGCTGGGCAGATTTACTGTCACGTGGCACTCCATGTTCCCACCTTTTCCTCTAGTCTGGAGAAGGGTGCACCAAGATGGAGGCCAGGTTCTTCTTTAGCCAGTTCTAGATGGAGATTCAACCAAAATGGCAACCATAGAAATCAATCAAACTTGTTTTTAACCCATTTCTTTCCAACAATATCACAGATTGAATGTGATGTTACTTACTTTTCTATTCTGCCCAGTTGTTTCAAATGGTAGCAACTCTGAGGGAAGAAATTCATCAACTTATTTAACACAATGTATGAATCCTAACATGCATTATTAATTAAGCTGCTCTATGGAACCCTGCTTCCTCTGCTATAAAATGGATAAGGGAACCTGAGAAATCACCAACTTACCAGGAAAAAGGACACACATAGGGGAAAAATATTTAATAAAAAGTCATCACTATGGCTATTCAATTTTATTTCCCTTTCAGTTGGAACTGAAGATCTGTCAAAAGTCAAGTCATTGCACATTTGCTAAAGTAATATCAAAAATTTTCCTTTTATAAGGTCATTTGAAAAGCACACTAGAACAACAATATTTGGACATAGTCAACAGAATAGGCTCATTACAGTTTAACTGTTTGGCTATTCCCTTAATTCATTAAATAGCAAGCCACGGGAGAGCATAAAATAGTGATGCGTGACCATAAAAGATCTTGATTTTTTTAAAGGATCAGATTGCTATCCCAAAATTCTACAAAAGGAATAGAGATGGGGAGGGGGTGAGGTTTTCAATACAGCCAGGTTTGAAATGCTGGGCAATATGGTTGCTTATGTAAGCAGGACACAAGAAATCATTCTTCCACTCTACTCTGCTCTAGTTAGGCCTCAGTTGGAGTATTGTGTCCAGTTCTGGGCACCACATTTCAAGAAGGATGCAGAGAAATTGGAGAGGGTCCAGAGAAGAGCAACAAGAATGATTAAAGGTCTAGAGAACATGACCTATGAAGGAAGGCTGAAAGAATTGGGTTTGTTTAGTTTAGAAAAGAGAAGATTGAGGGGGGGACATGATAGCAGTATTCAGATATCTAAAAGTGTATCATAAGGAGGAGGGAGAAAACGTATTCATCTTGGCCTCTGAGGATAGAACAAGAAGTAATGGGCTTAAACTGCAGCAAGGGAGGTTTCGGCTAGACATTAGAAAAAAGTTCCTAACTGTCAGGGTAGTCAAACACTGGAATAAATTGCCCAGGGAGGTTGTGGAATCTCTATCTCTGGAGATATTTAAGACTAGGATGGATAAATGCCTATCAGGGATGGTCTAAACAGTATTTGGTCCTGCCATGAGGGCAGGGGACTGGACTCGATGACCTCTCGAGGTCCCTTCCAGTCCCAGTATTCTATGATTCTGTGATTGAACTGGTTGCTGCCGGCCCTATCTGGCAGAGGGGTTACACTTACATAGCCTCTATACTATTTTACTTCTTTCACTTCCAGCTGAAACAAGCAAGGAATGGTCAGAAATTCACACATGAATAAAAGTTAATACCATTTTTATAAACCTGAAAATAGATTCACATCCAAGTTTACATTCTGAGCAGAGTAGATACAAAACCTGTGAGGGTCATGTGCTGGAAGAGGCAACATTTTGGAGGAAGACTTGTGTACAGAGAACTGACTTCATGGTACTAAGGATGTTAAGCTGTAGTTGGAACAGTCTATCATTGATTAAATAAAGAGCCAGTTTAGTTCAACCAGAATAGCATCTCATGGTATTACCTATTACTTAACACATGAAGCAGTTTTGCTCCACTCTTAATGTGTTTGTTCTCTGAGACAGACTCATGATTATTTTGTGATAGCCCCCAAGAAAGATTAGCAATGCAACCTTACAACAGAACACTTCAGTATCAGACAAATAGCATAACAAGACACTCAACTCTAAAACATTAGAAAATACTTAACACTCACTATTATAGATTGTGGGTTTGAGATTATGTTGACAAAGGAGTTTAGATGAACTTGTTGATTCACTCCTTCCAAATAGATTTACTATATTTTAAAAGCCCAATCTGATTCCATACTATTGAAATCAATAGGAAAAGTCCTTGCATTTAGCCTTCATAGAAGAACTGCACATTAATGACAACCATTGCAGCTGCTTTAGCAAACTGCTCCAACTGCAACAAGCCAATATGGTTCTTAAATTGACCCACCTTATCAGCAGATTTTCTTAGAACTCTGCACATTGCTGCTGACTCATTATGGAATGTGTAGCTCATTCACTACATTTAGGCTTTGTCTACACTGGCAATTGAATGACAAAGCTTTTGTAAACATCACTCCTCTCCATTTAGGGGTGGAATTTTTAAAAATGCCTAAGGCCCAGGCCAGGTCTTTGAAGGGACTGTGGTATTGTAATGCTGAGCATTGCAGAGCTTAGAAAAATTACAGGCATGACAGTAAAATTCTCAGTGCCTGAGTTAAATGCTTTGGCTATGCGGCTGTGACATAGCCCTGACACAAACAGCCAGCCTATAAGCATGCAGGTCACATCTAGGCTTTCATTGACCAGTTACTTTTTGCAAAATGACTCCCAAGTCCCAAATTTTCCCCAAACTATCTGCCCTATGTGACAATCTGCAGAAGCTGCCAGAACTGTGAGTTACTGTTACCCCTCTCAACTACAGCAAGCAAGTTCTGCTATTGCTAACCTGTTTTGGGTCACAGATTTTAAAGTATAATATGAATGACTATCCATAATTCCACCTGTGATGTTAATGCAGACATTTCGTACTTATATTAATCAACAGCATGTTACAGGTTTTCATAAAACATCTTACTCGATACACTTTTATAGCACAGAAATATTGTAAACAGTTGATTCAACTGCTTATTATTTGAGGTTCAGACCCCATCTTTATAGCCCCATAAACCTTTGAAATGTATTATTTGAAAAGTAAGGCCTCTCTCCCCTAGTGGGTGTAGCTGCCATGCTATTTTCCCAAAGTTCATTGACCCTTCTTCAAGGGGTAGAAAGGCACCCTCATGTGTATTTGCATCTCCCAACAATAAGTATTCACCTTGCCCTAATTACTCTTCTGTTGGCTTATTTCACTTTGTACATGAGTATACTTTGTCTTTGGTTACACCTTCTATAATTTACATTAGAGAGACAGTCAAGTGTGTAGAACTATATTCTTTTGTCTAGAGAAGGCATGTCTTAGACACCACTTGCCAAATGCATTTTAATATAACATAATTCTAATTTTAAACAACTAACAAAATCATCCAAAGCCCAAGATTTGGTGGTGATGGGGGACTTCAACTATCCAGATATATGTTGGGAAAATAACACAGTGGGGCACAGACTATACAATAAGTACTTGGATTGCATTGGTGACAACTTTTTATTTCAGAAAGTTAAAAAAACTACCGGGGGGAAGCTGTTCTAGATTTGATTTTAACAAATAGGGAAGAAGTGGTTGAGAATTTAAAGTGGAAGGCAGCTTGGGTGAAAGTGATCATGAATTCATAGAATTCACAATTCTAAGGAAAGGTAGAAGGGAGAACAGCAAAATAGAGACAATGGATTTCAGAAAGGTGGATTTTGGTAAGCTCAGAGAGTCGATAGGTAAGGTCCCCTGGGAATCAAGACTGAGGGGAAAAACAACTGAGGAGAGTTGGCAGTTTTTCAAAGGGACTTTGTTAAGGGCCCAAAAGCAAGCTATTCCGATGTGTCGGAAAGATAGAAAATATGGCAAAAGACCACCTTGGCTTAACCACGAGATCTTGCATGATCTAAAAATAAAAAAGGAGTCATATAAAAAATGGAAACTAGGACAAATTACAAAGGATGAATATAGGCAAACAATACAGGAATGCAGGGGCAAGATTAGAAAGGCAAAGGCACAAAATGAGCTCAAACTAGCTACGGGAATAAAGGGAAACAAGAAGCCTTTTTATAAATACATTAGAAGCAAGAGGAAGACCAAAGACAAGGTAGGCCCACTGCTCGGTGAGGAGGGAGAAACAGTAACAGTAAACTTGGAAACAGCAGACATGCTTAATGACTTACTTGTTTCGGTCTTCACCGAGAAGTCTGATGAAGGAATGCCTAACATAGTGAATGCTAGTGGAAAGGGAGTAGGTTTAGAAGATTTAAAAAAAAAAAAAAAAAAAAAAAAAAAGTTAAAAATCACTTAGAAAAGTTAGATGCCTGCAAGTCACCAGGGCCTGATGAAATGCATCCTAGAATACTCAAGGAGCTGATAGAGGAGGTATCTGAGCCTCTAGCTGTCATCTTTGAAAAATCACGAGAGACAGGACTGATTCCAGAATACTGGAAAAGGGCAGATATAGTGCCCATCTATAAAAAGGGAAATAAGAACAACCCAGGAAACTATGGACCAGTTAGTTTAACTTCTCTGCCAGGGAAGATAATGGAGCAAGTAATTAAGGAAATCATCTGCAAATACTTGGAAGGTGGTAAGGTGATAGGGAACAGCCAGCATGGATTTGTAAAGAACAAATCATGTCAAACCAATCTGATAGATTTCTTTGATAGGATAACGAGTCTTGTGGATAAGAGAGAAGCGGTGGATGTGGTATACCTAGACTTTAGTAAGGCATTTGATACTGTCTCACATGATATTCTTATCAATAAACTAGGCAAATACAACTTAGATGGGGCTACTATAAGGTGGGTGCATAACTGGCTGGATAACCGTACTCAGAGAGTAGTTATTAATGATTCTTAATCCTGCTGGAAAGGTATAACCATTGGAATTCCGGAGTGGTCTGTTTTGGGACCGGCTCTCTTCAATATCCTCATCAACGATTTAGATATTGGCATTGAAAGTAAGCTTATTAAGTTTGCAAATGATACCAAGCTAGGAGGGGTTGCAACTGCTTTGGAGGATAGGGTCATAATTCAAAATGATTTGGACAAATTGGAGAAATGGTCTGAGGTAAACAGGATGAAGTTTAATAAAGACAAATGCAAAGTGCTCCACTTAGGAAGGAACAATCAGTTTATATACAATACCTCATATGACACCTTTTAGATGCACAATATGGCAAGTGTCTTAGGTATAGTGAGGCCTGAAAAGAAACTGAACCACTTCTGGACCTCTTATGTCATGGAAACCTAAGTTCAATTTCCCCTTCTCTACCTGAACGAGAAGGATTTAAACAGCCATCTCTTACCTTTCAGTACAGTGTATTAACTACTCAGTTCTGTGATTCTCTGATGTAGGGCTCCTCCATCTCTCCCATGAAAGATGTTCCACTGTGGATCAAGAACTAAAAAGACATTTGACTGGTGAACTCTATACAGTCATCCCCACAGTCTATCTCTGGCCCAATGACTAAGTATTGAGAAGTGGGACCTATTCTAATCTTTTCACTACATCAGAGAGAGGGAGGAGATTAAGCCTCGATCTTCTGGGGCTCTAGACATGTGTTCTAACTCAAGGCTCAGGGCTCCCCCGCCAGCATTGGAGAGCCTGAACCACTGGTGGGGTTTTTTTTGGGGGGGGGTGTTGGCTTATCACTTGTGTGTGGTCCCCAACTGATTTTTTTTTTGTGGATCAGCAACTCCCAGCCCAAAAAAGGTTCCCCACTCCTGCTCTAACTCCTGGGCTAAAAGTCATAAGGTGAGCATATGCGCTACCTCCAACCACATTTTGAATGGGATTACCTATTGTATTGGACTACACACACAAAGGAAAGCATTCTTCCACCTATCTTCCCTTAGATCATGGATTATGGCATGGTTTATGCAGGGGATAGGAATACAGTCACTTATAGTGAGGCTTTTGTGCCCATACTCATAGACAGGAACACCTTATACCCTGAAAACTTGGGTGCTGAATGAGGTTAGACACCTAAAGGTTCAGCAGGAGTTTTGTTCATCACAGTGGAGCCTAACACTGGCAGATAGGCATGTAAATTGGGGGGTTAAAGTACCTAAGTATCTTGTGGATCAGGAACCAAGAGTCTAAATTAAAGTCAATGGGACGTAGGCCCTTTGAAATCCAACCCTAGATGACTACTGCTTAACTGTGTAGATGTGTGTCACCTAGAATGCTTAATGATTTTTGCTTGCCTTATTGAAATCATATTATTAGGTTTTGGTTTTTAAGTTTATAGATTCACAGTGAGCCATAGATCAAAATAGAGATTAGAACTTCCCATTTGTTTCCCATTTTACTCACTTACTAGTACTTCCCTATACTTACTCTTTTCCTATAATAAAGCTTCTAATTTGAATTAGACTTTATCGTGTAAATTCATTTCAATTGTGTGTACGTTTCTTAGCTTGAGGAGTTTTTATCATTCACACAATTAACTCATGTAATATTGCATGCTTTCAATTAAGATTTAAAGCTTCATTAACTTGTCAGGATTTGTCCCAAAAATACAAATTTCAGACAAATTAAGTCAAATTGTTCACTGATAAACTTGTTACGCAATTAAGATTTCTAATTTTGCACTTCCACTGGGAGAGAATTAAATAACATGCACTATACACTGAAAAAAAACCCAGAATATGTGTTTCTATTCTGTGGTAGCTTCCTGAAGTACTAATACTATAATAGAAACAAGTCTAAGATGTTTTTGCAAGATATTATTTTACTGTCTGAGGGGCAAAAAAATCATTTAATGAAAACATAGGAACAGCCATACTTGGTCAGACCAAAGGTCCATCTAGCCCAGTATCCTGTCTTCCGACAGTGGCCAATGCCAGATGCCCCTGAGGGAATGATCAGAATAGGCAATCATCAAGTGATCCATTCCCTGTTGCTCATTCCCAGCTTCTGGCAAACGGAGGCTAGGACACATCACTGCCCATCCTGGGTAATAGCCATTGATGGACCAATCCTCCATGAATTTATCTAGTTCTTTTTTGAGCCCTCTTATAGTCTTGGCCTTCACAACATCCTCTGGTAAAGAGTTCCAGAGGATGACTATGCACTGCATAAAGAACTACTTTCTTTCGTTTGTTTTAAACTTGCTGTCTATTAATTTCATTTGGTAACCCCTAGTTCTTATGTTATGGGAAGAAGTAAATAACTTTTCCTTATTTACTTTTTCTGCACTACTCAAGATTTTATAGACCTTTATCATATCGCCCTTCAGTCATCTCTTTTCCAAGTCAAGAAGACCCAGTCTTATTAAAGCCATATAGCAGCCGTTCCATGTTCCTAATCATTTTGCTGCTATCCTCACATCATTTGGTACAGAAGCGGATTTAAAGGATTACAAACCACTGTAAGTATTTCTGCAATTTCACATTGTAATTCCTTCAGAACTCTTGGGTAAATGTCATCTGCTCCTGCTGACTTATTATTCTTTAGTTTATTAATTTTTCCAAATCCTCCTCTAATGACACCTCAATTTGGGACAGTTTGTCTGATTTGTCACCTAAAAAGAATGGCTCAAGTTTGGAAGACTCCCTCACATCCTCAGCTGTGAAGACTAACGCAAAGAATTCATCATCATCATTATTCATCAATTCATGTCTCTGCGATGGCCTTATCCTTGAATGCTTCTTTAGTAGCTTGATCATCCCATTCTCCCACTGGTTTTTAGTAAGCTTTCCGCTTTTGACATTCTTAAGAAAATTGCTCTTACTTTTTGAGGTTTTGATTAGCTGTCCAACTTCTTTAGCCTTTCTAATTATGTTTTTACACTTCATTTGCCAGTTTATGCTCCTTTCTATTTTCCTCGCTTATGATTTATCTTCCACTTTTTAAACAATGCATTTCTGATCCCACTGCTTCTTTTATTTTGTGCTTTTGTTTTGTTGGTTTGGGTTTTTTTAATTTGGGATATGCACTTAAGTTGAGCCTCTGTTATACTGTCTTTAAAAAGTTTCCAAGCAGCTTTCAGGGATTTCACTTTTGGCGCTGTCCTTTTTAATCTCAGTTTAACTTCCTCACTTTTGCATTGTCCCCTTTTCTGAAATTAAATGCTACAATGTTGGTCTGCTGTGGTGTTTTTCCCACTACAGGGATATTAAATCTAATTATATTATAGTCACGATTACCATGCAGTCCAGTTATATTCACCTCTTGGACCAGATCGTGTTTTCCATTTAGGATTAAATCACGAATTACCTCTCTTCTTGGAGGTTCTAAGCCTAGCTATTCCAAGAAGCAGTCATATAAGGTGTCAAGAAACTTTATCTTTGCATCTCATCCTGAGGTGACATCTATCCAGTCAATATGAAGAGAGTTGAAATCCCCCATTATTACTGTGTTTTAGCCATTCTAATCTCCCTGAGCATTTCACAGTAAATCAGCCAGAAGATAAGCCTCAGGAAATACCTCTCACACACTAATAATCCAGTTATTTAGCTTTTAATGCCCAGTTTTGTGGGTTAGTTGGTGTTCAATCTTTCAACATTTTTGCATTGTTGCCATAAGAGATGGAAATCATTGCCTTGTCATTTTTTTCAAAAAGTACTACAATTGTTGCAACCATGTTTTCTCTTTTATTTCCTCAAAAGTCTCCTGTGACTGTGTTCTCTTGAAAGAGACATTGTGATCATTTCAATTTATATATTTTCTATCAGTGCAATCATAACAAAGGCCATTTTAATTGAGGAACAAGAGGCAGAAATATTACCTCAACCTGTTATGCTCAGCCCTCATGAACAGGGCCTCATCCTGCAATTCTCATGAAAACAAAACTCCTATTCCTCTTCTGAGCAGAAACCAAACCAATGCACATTTTCTGTGTAAGAACTACAAGACTGGGCCTATAACCTGGCTAGTTGTTAGAGGAAAAAAACCTGCCCCCCGCCCCCAGTAAAAAAGTTTGGCCAGGCCACTCTTGCTATAATGGGTTGCAGTACTCCTTCGGAGAAACCGGCCGCACCCTTCCTGCATACCATTGCCTTTAGAAAAAGAGAAGGTGTGAAAAGGAGAAAATAGCCTCAAACTCTCCCACCTGTCACCTTGGCATGAGAACTGCAGGGCTTACCTGGTCGCATGAAACCTGCACAGTTTCGGCCCAGCCCCTGGGACACAGACCCCCACTTGTTGACCGTTGGGCCGTATATGGTAATATGCAAGCTTGGGAAAGCGATGTGCCGATTTGGGGATAAATACCCATCACACAGTTCGCTCTAGGAGGTCTTCACAACACACGTACCACCATGCGTGTGCCTTCCCGTATACTCCAAAGCGCTGCCGGCCTGATCAACCGACCAGCCACTTCTCCTGACTCTCGGGCGTAACCAAGGCCTTCACAACCGAACCGATATCTTTGAACTGTTCCGTGTGCTGTGTAAGTTGGTATGTATGATTTGATTTTCTTTGTTGTATAAGCTTAGTGTTGTAGTTGTTTGGGTAGTACATAGAGTTTGTAGCTATCATTGTTATTTAATTAGTGTAGCTGGATATTTTTAGAGTAGAGACTATTCCCCTTGCCATTCCCATCCTTATATCTCTGACATTTAACTAGAAATTGTAGAATAAATATAATGAATACTGTAAATTCATTATTAACACGGTCTATTAAAAATCTTAAAATAAATACTATAAATTCATTACTGTCATAAGTAAATATCTTTTATTTGCTAAAAAAGTCCACCTGGTTCTGTCCTTCCCCCCTTGGGTATGCATCATTGGACCTGTGGTTCTCGCGACATAGTCACAGCCCTATCCCCAGACTGCTCAGAGGAGCCCCTCCCCTCCACCTGCCCTGAGAATCCCTGGGCCGGCTGCATCCCCCTCCCTCACCTTTCTGGAGGAGCCACATGTCAGCTGTAGCCATGCTTCCCCTCCTTTCTCCAGACCCAACCCAAGGATAGATATTTGTTACTCAGCCATTCCAAAACCTGCATAGGGCACATCCAAAGTATCTTCCATTAGATGCCTTTCCCCAGAGTAGGTTGGGACTGAGGAAGAGAGGAGAGGCATCGCCATGGCTAGTCCAGGGCTCCTCTGGCAGGGGGAAGAGGAGGAGGGGCACTCGCAGCTTTTCCATGTGCGGGGCCTCAGGCTGGCCTGAGACTCCTCTCACGGGGGGGAGGCGGGGGTTCTGAGGGCTTCTCTAAGTGGTAGGGAGGGTGGTGGCTCTGGTCAAAGGAGGGGCAAAGAGGGGTCTCTGCTCCAGACATGGGGGGAAGGTGCATGAGGAGGAAGAGGAGCTTGGGGCTAAGCCTCCCTTAGTAGGGGACTCCACCCACTGTCCACACCCTACTGCAGCCCACCTAGCAATTTAAAAGGGACCGGCGGGTTCCTGGCTGCTGCTACTACTGCAATAGCCAGGGCCCCTGAGCCCTTTTAAATCGCCCAGGCCCCTGGGCAATTGTCTTCTTTATCCTTCCCCCACCCCAGCAGGCCTGTTAATATGGAGTGAAAGAGAAAGACATGTCCAATAGTCCTCAGCCAGAAGGCTGGCTGTTGCTAAATTAGGGGTAACTATTTGAGTTTGAGGCATGAGGCTCAGACTAGTGAAAGGGGGTTTATGGCTCTGAGAGGGATGTGCAGATTAAAAACAACAAAGTGCTAAGAAGAGCATGACCTTGCATTTTAGTGGAATTTAAATCCTTGACTGTGCAAAGCACATTCCCACTGACTACAACAGAGGCAGTGTGTGTGTATGCATATCTAAGGGTATAATTTAGCCTATGTGCTTTCCAATATAATTCATCCCTCCCCTTGTGTGAAATTCTTATTACATCCCAAAAAGCTATTTTCTTTTACAGGCCATTAAAAAATTGTGCTAAAATGCCAGCTACACTTTCTACAGTGTCTATTCATTTCTGTTCTGTTGAAATGCCTGCAGTCTGCTTCTGAAGCGTGTTTGCAGTATTAATGTCATCTTGTGCTAATTAGGTATCATGGAACTAGATATAGCCACACAATTCAGCTTGGCCTGTTTCTACATGCTTGTGATATTTGTTCTGTAAATTATCTAAGTATATTTTCCCTAAGGAGCAATATTGGGCTGCTGCATCATTATTTTGTTCTGAATGGTGGGAATTGCTTCCAGATAATATCATTTACATTTAATTTTTCATTTAAGTTCTTTTGTTCTAGTCATTTCTGCCACTGTCTATGTTAATGGTGTTACAGCTATGTTGGTCCCAGCATATTAGAGACAAAGGCGGGTGAGGTCATATATTTTATTGATATATGTTAATGTATCCTCTGTTAATGACAAGATACTTTCAAGCCACCAGAGCTCTTCTTCAGATCGGGGCTTCAGGTAAGAACTCTGTGTAGCTCAAAAGCTTGTCTCTCTCCCTATCAGAAGTTGTTCCAATGAAGGATATTTTAACTTACTCGGGCTACGTCTAGACTTCAAAAGTGGAAATGAAGCTGGGGTTTAAATATCCTGCACTTCATTTGCATAATCACGTAATGGTGCTCTTTCGAAAAAGCACTATTTTGAAAGTGAAACCGCAGTCTAGACGCGGTTCTTTTGAAAATGGGGTGCTTTTTCGAAAGATCATGTAAACCTCAACAGAGGGATGTAGTCTAGATGTAGCCTGGGTATGTCTGCTGTCTATACCAGTTATTTGTGTGACGTCTTTTTCCCTCCCTGAAAGCTTTTCTGTGCCATGATGGGATGGTACACAGGGAGTGAGAGTCTGGCAAAAGACTGGCCCATAGCCAGTCAAATAAAAGTGGAGTAACTGTCATTCAGCAACAACACTTTTAAATAAGGGGTTTGGGCTCCAAGGAGCTCAACTAGAAAGAGTGTTAAGTGCCAGGTGCAATTTCCTGAATTTAAAGCCATGTCTATACTACAAACTTTAGTCTGCACAAATTGCATCAGCATTTAGCCACAGAAGTCTGTATGTCACTTGAGCACGTACTTACTTTGGCTGCTTGTGTCGGCTCTGCACGTACTCGCCAGAAGCACTTGTGTCAATGCCTAGTGCAGTACACCATGGGTAGGTATCCCAATATGCCATGTGCCGTCTGGCACAGTGCCTTTGGGAAAATTTTCTCAATGTGTTAGGAGATAGAAATGACTTATCCAGGGATTGCCTGGAGTCATGTTCCCAAAATGCAATTTTCTTCATCCCATAATGCTATCCCAGCCCTTTGGATAGTCAATGCCCATGACATGGGGTATCTGTCAGAACACCCTGACAATGGGAATGATCCCAGACTGGACTGAGCAGACTGGAGAGACCACTCCCCTGAGAAGCCTGTATATGTGCCTTAGGATAACCTGTGTGGTCACCTGCTATCCCATTACCCCAGCACACATATAACTTGAGGGAGGAACAGTGTATGTATGATGAATAGAGAGAGTATTAGCTATTGTGCTCCCCAGCTGTCGAATGCTCTTGTTGCCTCTTCTCTGTGGGTATGTCTACACTAGAAAGTTAGTTCGAACTAACGGACGTTAGTTCGAACTAACTTTCCTATGCGCTACACTAGCGCTCCGCTAGTTCGAATTTGAATCGAACTAGCGGAGCGCTTAGTTCGAACTAGGTAAACCTCATTTTACGAGGACTAACGCCTAGTTCGAACTAGCTAGTTCGAACTAAGGGCTGTGTAGCCCTTTAGTTCGAACTAGTGGGAGGCTAGCCCTCCCCAGGTTTCCCTGGTGGCCACTCTGGCCAACACCAGGGAAACTCTATGCCCCCCTCCCGGCCCCGGACCCCTTAAAGGGGCACGGGCTGGCTACGGTGCCCGTGCCAGGTGCAAGCCTGCCAGCACCCAGCTAGCAGACCCTGCACCTGGCACGGCACAGAGCCACCCACCCGATGCCCCCCAGCCCACCCCCTCTTGCCGGGACCAGGCTGGCGGCTCCCGGGAGCTTGCCCTGGACCGCAAGAGGCGGGCACCTTCCTGGGCTAGTGCGGACATCGTGGACCTCGTCCACGATCTCCGCACTAGGCACAGGAAAGTGGCCGGCTAGGGCAGGAGAGCTGCCAGCCTGGCCACCCAGGACCAGGTGTGCATGAAAATCAAGGGGGTCCACTGAGACCCCCGACACTGAGCCCTGAGCTTAGAATGGCCGTACTGGGTCAGACCAAAGGTCCATCTAGCCCAGTAGCCTGTCTGCCGACAGCGGCCAACCCTAGGGACCCTGGAGGGGATGGACCGAAGACAATGACCAAGCCATTTGTCTCGTGCCATCCCTCTCCAGCCTTCCACAAACTTTGGGCAGGGACACCACTCCTACCCTCTGGCTAATAGGACTCCATGGACCCAACCTCCATCACTTGATCTCACTTCCCTTTAAACTCTGTTCTAGTTCTAGCCTTCACAACCTCCTGCAGCAAGGAGTTCCACAGGTTAACTATTTGCTTTGTCAACAACAACTTTCTCTTACTAGTTTCAAGCCTGATACCCATTCCTTTCCTTTGGTGTCCTCTAGTCCTTCTTTATGGGAACTCATGAAGAACTTTTCTGAATGCACCCTCTCCACCCAACCCCTGCTTTTAGAGACCTCTATCCTGTCCCCCCTCCGTCTCCTCTTTTCTAAGCTGAACAGTCCCAGTCTCTGTAGCCTCTCTTCATCTGGGACCTGTTCCCAACCCCTGATCATGTTAGTTGCCCTCCCCTCTCCCAGCCTTTCTCTTCCCCTCTCCCACCTCCTTTTCCCAGTCTCCCCCAGTTTTTTTCAATAAAGACAGAGTCAATGTTGGAAGAAACGTTATCTTTATTTTGTACATCAATAAGAAGGGGGGCTAGGGAAGGGCAAGTGGAAGGAGGTGAGGGAGGAATGGGGTACGAGCCCCCGATGGGGAGGACTGGGCTGGCTCTGCGGGCTTCTGGGGGTGGAAGCTCTCCTGCAGCCCCCCAATTACTCCCTCTCCCCAGATGGCAGCCTGCGGCAAGTGCAGCCGGGCTGATGGCCGAGTGGTGTGATGTGCCCAGTGTGGGCACTCAGGGCACTCCAAGCCAGAACTTCTTTGCAAGCGGGGCACCCCTTAGAACTGTGTGTCCGGGGTGGGGGTCGGGACCCTTTAAGCGCAGCCCTCGGCTAGCCTGAGACAGTATCTCCATGCTCTAAGTCCTCCTTTTATGCCCTGCCGGCACTGCTTCCGGCCATCATTAAGCCCTGTTCAGAGTCCACTCAATGTGGACTTACTAGTTCGAACTAGCAAAACGCTAGTTCGAACTAGTTTTTAGTTCTAGATGCGTTAGTTCGAACTAGCTTAGTTCGAATTAACTAATTCGAACTAAGTTAGTTCGAACTAGCGCTGTAGTGTAGACGTACCCTGGTACTTAGTTTGTAAGCAATTTGAGATGAAGTTGTGTGGCTGTTCTGTGCCTAGCCTGAAGGAGCCCCAGTCATGGGCCAGGGTCCCCAACATGCTACCTCAATACAAATAAATAAAATAATGATCATGTGTGAGAGAGAGTGAGGGAGAAAATATATCAGCCTATGTGTGCTTGAGTGAGTAATCAGTACTCTCACATATGCTCCCATATACATACTCGCTCACTCTCTCTACCGAGCCATGGAGAAGCAGCAGTGGGCAGCTCTAGGGCTGAATAGGAGTAATAGAAGTAGATGGTGTATGGTTGGTGTGGGAGAGGTATGTGCAGCTGGAGCTGAAAGTAGAAATTCCTGGAGTAGGTTGGAGAATGGGAAAATGGTTCTGGTTACTATCGGGCAGGAGTGGGCAATAATTTTTGATGTGGGGGCCACGCTCAGATTTTGGAAAGTGGTCTAGGGCCACATTCTTCCATAATATTAATGGAAGAGGTTTGGGGTCTGGGATGGAGGTTGGGTGTAGAGGGGAGCTTGGGTAAAGGATTGGGGTGCAGGAGGGCCTGGGAGATCTGGGAGGGAGTTTGGGTGAAGGAGGCAATTGTAACCTGGGGCACGGAACTGGGGTACAGGAGGAGGTGCAGGGGTTTGGATTGGGATCTAGGGCAAGAAAGGGTTGCGAGCTGGGGCAGAAGACTAGAGTGCAGAAGAGGGGGAAGGGATTTGGATTATGACCTAGGGCAAGAGGGAATTATGATCTGGGGCAGGGGATTGGGGTGCAAGAGTTTGGGTTATGATCTAGGGCAGGAGGGGATTGTGTCGGGGCAGTGGATTGGAGTGTAGGGTCTGGGAGGGGGTATGGGCTCGGGAGGGGGCAGAGGGTTTGAGTTATGTGGGTGGGGATAGGAGTGTCAGAGGCAGGTTCTGTCCGGGATACTTACCTGTGTGACTCCAGGCCAGTAGCCCAGCACATTTCTCAGGCAGCTCCCCTGCATGCCCCACCCCTGCACAGACTGCAGGGGCCACATGCATCTGTCACTAAGAGCCCAAAGGGAGTGGTGCTTTGCATATAGCCTATTCTTCAAACAGGCAGCTCCCATTGGCCAGAAAGTGGTATGCGGCCGGGGAGAGGCAGGGGGCAGAGAGTCTGCCTGATGCTCCCTGCTGCATCTGCAGGCTGGATCCAGCGGCTTGGCAGGCCGGATTGGGCCTGTGCGCCCTATTTTGTCCAGCCCTGTTATATGAGTATTTAGTGGGGGGGGGGGGCAGAGTGAATTGGAGAGGAAGAAGGTACTAAGGGCTGCAGGGTGGCTCAGCAATCATAGCAGCACATGAAAAAGGATTACAGCAGCACTGCTTCAAAGAATGGCCAGCTCAGCTGGCTGCCTTAGGAGGCAGTGGGAAGGGAAAGCACTGGGAAGGGGAAGGGGCAAGATGTCTCCTAATCACTTATAGCTTTCACATTTCAACAAAAAGAGTTGCTCTGTGATGTAGTTTGAAGTCTTGTGTTAGGACCAGGAGGTGATTTCACACACTTCAGTGCCTGTCTAGAAAGTGACATTTATGGATACAAGAAAGGAAAGGACAATTTCAGAATTTAACAATCCACCTCAGGGAAGGATGTGGCAGGAAAGTTTCTCATTCTCTTTATTTTCCCAGGGTGACTTATGCCTTTGAGTCCCCTACATCTATTCCTCCAGCCCTCTTAGAATTTATATACCTTACTTTCTACATTTTAATTCTAATGAAACTTGCTTGCCCTTTCCACATATTTTCAAGCCATAAAAAAGTTGTCATGATCAAAGCTGAACAACTCTTTTGAAGTACCATACAAGAGAAAGGAGTATGTTTACTGTGACTGATCCTAAAATTTATACCTGCTGCTCCAGTTGTTGTGTTCAATATCGAAGCATAATAAAAATGAGGAGTCCTGTGGCTCCCTGTTTTTGCAGATACAGACTAACAGGGCTACCCCTCTGAGACTTTTCACTAAGTATAATAGTGGATTTTAAATAATTAATTCTTCTCTTTAATGAAACCTATTTAGAGAAATATTTGCCATTCTCTTTCAAAAGCTATCCCATGAATCTCTAGTCATAGACCATAGATTAAGGTATTTATTTTCCTTGCGTGTGTGTACATGTGTGTGTCTATTTGTGTCTACTAACTGGAGCTGGATGGAAAAATGTCAACGCTTTTTTAAAAATTGTCATAAAAGATAGCTCTAACAAAAATAGAAAAAATCATGTCACTGTACATCATGGGAGGCTACTTATAACATAATAAAATACATTACATTTCTCATTTGCTGTATTATGTTAAACTGTTTGCATCAGACATGCAAAGGCCAGCAACCAGTTTAAATCAACACAGGTCTTACTGCACTATTTAGAAGAGGCTCTTTTGGCTCACTAAAAACCTAGAGTGAATCCTGTTCCCATAGAATTCAATTGCAAAATTCCCATTTACTTCAACGTAACCAGATTTCACGTAGATCTGGTTACTTCAATGTAACCAGATTTTACCTGGATCTGTACTAGACCATGGCATAAGATCAAATGGTGGTCAAATACTGTCAGTTTCTGAATTTGAGGCTAGAGAAATTCAAACTGGAAATCAAGACTGTACGTCCTTCTAAAAGACATGATATAACTCAGCCAAGTTATTGGCTTTAATGCAGGAATTACTAGGGGTATGTCTACACTGCAAAGTTAATTCGAAATAACAGCCATTATTTCAAATTAACTTTAATGCATCTATACATGCAAACTGCTATTTCGAATTAAATTCAAAATAGCGGAGCCCTTAATTCGAATTTGGTAAACCTCATTCTACGAGGAGTAACATCAAATTAGAAATAGCTATTTCGAATTAAGTGCTGTGTAGACACTTAATTCGAAATAGGGGGCCTCCAGCCCTTCCCAGGGAGCCCTGGTGGCCACTTTGGGCACAACCAGGAAAACTTACTCTCCTCACCCCCAACCCCGGAGCCATTAAAGGGGTGGACCCTGGCCACAGTGCCTGTGCCAGCTCCAAGCCTGCGAGCCCAGAGCCAACAGTGACCACCGGGGCCCCTGACCCAGTGGCCCCAAAACATGAGCCAGCAAACCACTGGCAGCCAGCCCTTCACTGCTCCCCAGGAGCAGTCTGCCAGCTACCAGGAGCCTGCCAGGGGCTGGAGAAGGCGGGCGCCTTCCTGGTCCAGGGTGGAGATCATGGACTTTAATCAGATTTTGGGGAGATGCCCCCAATGTCCATGATCTCCACACTAGACGGAGGAATGCAGCCGTCTATGGCAGGATAGCTGCCAGCCTGGCCACCAAAAGCCACATGCGAACCCAGGAACAGGTTAGCATGAAAGTCAAGTTTGTCCGGCGAGACCCCCAACCCTGAGCTTCCCCTTCCCCTTCTTCCCCTTCCTTCCCCCTTCCAGCTCTCTCCTCCTTTCCCCCTCCCCTCTCCCACCTTCTCTCTTCCCCTCTCCCACCTCCTTTTCCCAGTCTCCCCAAATGTTCATTCCTCCTCCCCCTAGTTTTGTTCAATAAACCCAGTTTCTATTTTTGAACATAGGTGTCTTTTATTTGACATCAGGAAGGGGGCTAGGGAGGGGTAAGTGGAAGGGCGTGAGGGAGGAATGGGGCATGAGCCCCCAGTGGGGAGGACCAGGGAGGCTCTGAGGGCTCCTCAGGTTGAACGCTCTCCCTCAGGGCCTCCCAGATCCTGACAGCCCCCCAATGGACTCCCCAGATGGCAGCCTGCAGCAAGTGCAGCCGGGCTGATGGCAGCAACCCCACGAGATGCACCGGTGTGCCCAGGGCAGCTCTGGCTCCATGTGGCTGAGTACTGTGGTGTCCCAAGTTTGGGCACTCAGGGCACTCCAAGACAGGACTGCTTTGCTGTCCCTCTTCAAGGTAGATAAGCAAGTGGGGAACCCTGAGAACTGTCTGTCCGGGGTGGGGGTAGGGTCCCTTCAAGCACGGAGCTTAGTTAGCCTCAGGCAGCAGCCCCACACACAAAGTCCTAACCTGATGCCCTGCCAGCACTGGTTCCAGCCAGCCTTAACTTCGGTTCAGGGTCCACTCAGTGTGGACGTGATATTTTGAAATAGCAAAACGCTATTTCAAAATAGTTTGTATGTAGATGCGTTATTCCGAATTAGCTTAATTCGAATTAACTATTTTGAATTAAGTTAATTCGAAATAGTGCTGTAGTGTAGACATACTCTAGGTGAAGTTCTCTGACTTGTGTTATGTAAAAAGTCAGTTTAGAAAATCATATTCTTTCTCTTGCCCTTAAAAATCTATGGAAGCTACTGAGCAACTTCTGAACTCACTGAGATTTAAGAATAATTAACAACATTTACAATAATTACATTTTACCTCAAACTTCTGTGTTTAAAACACATTCACTCCCAAGTATCTGGAAATCCTGTATCATAAGCAAAGTATTTCCATATATTACATGAAAGGTCTAATTCAGAAATAAAGCGTCCTAGTATTAGTTATAACATTTTCCTTCTGGCAATGCCAGAATTAATCATTTGCTTCTTTTAGCTATTCCTTGTAGTTTAGGATCATAAATCTCTTCCTCCTCTTTTTCCATTAGGTATGTTAGCCTTAACTATCTGTAGACCTTCTGTTTTGGTTTGTTTTTTCCACTAAGATTAGAAAACTCAATTCTGAAACAACAACAACATGGCCTGATTTTCTACTCTGTTGCATGGGATTAACTATACTTGTGTTGTAGAGATATGTTTGTAGCAGATTATAATTCATAAACACTGTGTCATAAAGAACAGCACTATGAACATAGGAATTCAGAGATATCTCCTGGAGGTGGAAGTTGGGAGCACCACATGGCTGTCTGCAGCAGCTCATTAAAGAAGCTCTCTGGCTTCTTTCATTAAAGTTTTATTCCTTTCTAATTGACTGGTATAGGTGCTGGAGCTAGGGATGCTGTTTCCATCGTAGACAGGGTAGGGAGAATCAGAGCAAAGAAGGAATAAGATTAGGCCTGGGGCAGAGGGGGATTGTTCTGGCCCTTTTCTGGCCAGGAAGGGTCATATGGTCAATGACTCCCTGGGTCCCTCCTTACCAGTTCCCTTTGAGCACAACAGTAGCTTGATTAGCTTAAGAAGGGGGAGAAAGACCAAAATCCAGTCTGCAATTGTCAAGCAATGTAACAGAATTTGAGTTGTTTTTAGTAGCCACAGGGGCAAAGGAGAAAAGGGATAAAGTGAAATCACTAGTATTTTTGCATGTTGTTAGGGAGAAAGCATCAGATTTGAAGAAGGTGAAAGCATAAAGTTCAGTAAAACAAGGACTAAATTTAAGGAATCTTACATGCTAAAAAGGAATGAAACCTTTGAGAGACTTTTTTTTACATGCATGCAAAAAATTGATACCATAAAGCAATATGTCACAGAAGTAAGGAAATTCAGTGAATTTGTGACTTAGGCTAGGTCTACACTATAGGTTTGGGGTTGTTGTTTTGTGTTTTTTTTTCTTCCAAAAAAGCTACAAAAATTGTGCTCTGCAATCTTCATAGCTTTTCCCGATCGCTTTTCCGGAAGAGGCTTTTCCACCATTTGGCCCAGTCTAGACAGGGCCAAATGGCAGAAAAGCCTCCTCTTTCAGCAGAGCCTTTATCTCTTGTAGAACAAGGGATACAGGGCTCCCCGAAACAGCGTGTTTGCTCTTCTGCAAAAAAAAGCGGAAAAGCAAATGTGTTCCTTGGACATGTTGGAGACGTACCCTTTAGTGAGTTGACAGAGTCTCTGATCAGAAATAAAATAGACAATGGGTTAAAAGAAAGACTGCTCTGAATTTTCATAATTTTCATAGTTAGTATTTCCACTCTTTGATTTAACCTATTCTGGATTTATTCTTTTGTATTTTGTATATGGATAACCTTTTCTAGTGAATCCAGCTCTCTGGCTTGTGCTTCCACAATTTCTGCTGCTCTGAATATTTGGAGGCTTTTTCTGCAACTAAGGCTACATCTAGACTGCGAGCTTCTTTCAAAAGAAGTTTTTCAGAAGAGATCTTCCAAAAGAACTTCTTTCGAAAGAGAGTGTCCACACACAAAGCACATCGAAAAAGTGATCTGCTTTTTCAAAAGAGAGCATCCAGACTGACTGGATGCTGTCTCGCATAGAAGGCCACGCAAAACCTATTCAGACAGGGCTTTAGGTCATCAGTTGCTTCCAAGTGTCCATGCAGACATTGTCCCTGAGGCCATGCCCTCCTCTGTGAGAAGCGACCAGCAGTCCTTGGGCCAGAGGGGGGGATGTCCCAGGGCAAGGCCAGGGGTGGGCTGCATAGCAGGCCCTGCCTCACAGGGGCCCCGAGGTGCCTAGGGAACCATGCTGCCCGCTTCCCCTTCCCCTCCGGCCCACGGACAAGCAGGCAAGGGAAGTGTCCAGCCACAGTGGGATCCCATGGGTGGCAGAGGAGCCAGGAGCAACCTAGCCCTCCCTGGGGTCTGCTCACACATCTGTAGCTCACGGCACTGCCCACAGGAGCGGGTGGTGCCTCACACATGTAAGCATGTCCATGTGCTGTATACAGCACTCCTCAGTGTGTATGGGGTTGTGCCTGCGCCCTTGTGGCTAGCCTGCTTCCAGCCATGGCAGGTACTGGGAGCCCCCCCACCCCAGGGCCAGATATGTGTTGCCTCCCCTGAGCCTGGCAGCAGGATCCCACCCGTGCTCAGGGGCTGCCTGCTAAGTCTGTGTGCCATACACTAACACTGCACATGGTTCCACGTGCAAGAACTGAAGCACAATGTCCAGCCTGAGCGACGCTCACTCTGTCCCCCCGTGCACCCACCTCCTCTGTCCTGTGTGTGACAAACTGAGAGCACTCACCTGAAGATCCCTCCCCAGTGTCAGACGAGGCCTGGGAGACGTCCTGGCTGACAGGCACCAGCTCCAGGGACAGGGTGACGGTGTCCGTCTCCTCCTCCTGCTGGCCCTGGTCCTCCTCCTCCTCCTCCGTTGTAACCTCTGGCCGGGTGATGACAGGGGTCTCTAGGCCAGAGTCCACAACAATGGGTGGAGAAGATGTTTCCCCACCCCCCAAAATCTGGTGCTGCTCCTGGTAATAGCGGCAGCTGTGGGGTCCTCTCCCTGAGCGTGAGCTGCACTCTCTGGCCCTGATGTATCCCTGGCAGAGCTCCTTTACCTTACTCCAGATCTGTTCTAAGGTCTGGGGTGGGTGTCCACGCTCCGACAGGGACTCGGTCATGCGCTCAAAGATGTCTGCATTGCAGCACTTGGAGCAGAGATCCTGCAATGACTCCTCCTTGCCCCACAGCTCGAGGAGGGACAGGATCTCCACTCCGGACCAGGAGGGTGCCCACCTCTTGGTCCCCCTGGGTGGGTCCTGGGATTTTGGGACTGCTCCATGTGAGGGCCAGAGGCATTGCGGGGGGCTTGTGGCTCCGCCATTGGTGGCAAGGCCTGTGGCAGGGTGAGTTGTGCGGTCAGGGTGCTGCACTCTGGCTGGCTTCCTGCCACAAGGATTGTCCAAGGTGCCTGCAGCTTTAAGAGCTGGCAGGAGACAGGAACTATAGAATTGTGATTAGTATGGATGGTGTCCCCACCAGAGCACCTGTGTTATTTCCTGGAGGCCTCTTCTTTCTAAAGAAAACTCTCCTCCCCATCCACACATGCCTTTTTCTGAAAGAGCTCTTTTGGAAAAAGGCTTCTTCCTCATAGAAAGAGGAGTACAAATGCCGGAAAAAAACAACCCCTCTGTTCTTTCGATTTACTTTTAAAAGAACATGACTGCAGTGTAGACGTAACTCATGTTTTGTCAGAAAAACAGATGTTTTTCCGACAAAACTCTGAAGTGTAGACATAGCCTCAGTAACTGAAAATAAAGAACCACAAGGTGTATTTGAGACAATTCCCTTTTATTTTGTTCTGCATATCTAATGTTGTAAAGCATTCTGGGATGGAGATTATAAAATGCAATACAATGTAAGAGCACAGCCCTGCAAACCTTTATTGCTTATATAGTGCCAGATATGAGCTCCTTCTTTTCACTGAGCAGTACCTTACCTCATAAATATCCCATTCAACAAGGCTTCACACATGACTAATCCTTTCTTATGCAAGTAGTTCTACTCAAATCAACAGATCTACTTAGATGAGAAAGAGCCTAATCAAGTAAAAATAATTATGAAGTATTTGCAGGAATGGGCCCTGAACTTGTATTGTCAGTGGCATAGAAAGAGAACATTTTATACATATTAATTCATAAATGAACACACAAATAATCCATCTCTTGCTTCTAAATCCAGATGCATTATATTGTTCATATGCTGTATTTACAGATGAATTATGGTACGTATCCTGCTAACATGCCTCCAGCTATTACTTCCTTTGTGAGAAGACAGGCATGTGAAACAATACCGTGAATCTGGAACTTAATAAATCAGAAGAGGGCAAAATCCATAGAAAGGGATTTATTGTTCCATGTTATGTCCAGCTCTGCAATGAGAGCAGTGGGGAGTAGCACAACAAGGCCTCTTGGACAGTGAGCTCTATTAAGTAACATACCAGGGAGATACCAGGCACACACAGGGGAGAACAAAGCAACCAGACTGGGTGGGAAAAGGATCTGTCTTTGTATTTTTAACTACACTGAAGTAGTATCATGGCATGAGTGAGGGCTTTTTTCTAGGGAGGAATATCTCATTGTTATTAGCAGGGCTCGCCAAACCGCAGTGAGCCTCGCTCGCCAGCCGCACTGACCAGCGATCTACGCATGCCATGGGCAAGTAGATTGCATTATTTGTCGAGCCCTGGTTATTAGTATACTGGAAACTGATCTCTTAAATAGGAAATGGGATAGTATAATCTGATAATTTTTCTGACCTTGACATATATTTCTGGAAATTTTAGAGCATTAAGCTCAGATTGCATGGCTGGTGAGGGGGAAGTGGGGTGACAGTGAGTGATGAATGCAGAGTAGGATAATAGAAACAATTTTGTTCCCTCAACGGTTCATAACCATCACTCCCCTCGCCTCCTTCCCCATGGCCCGTAGCATGTGGTAGCCTATTCCATGCTTCCTATTTCATGAGACACACATGACCCACTCCATGCCTTCTGTCCTTGCTGCCTTTAATGTCTCCATTCCTTAGTATCCCTTTATTCCAACCGATGTAATCCTTCCTCTAGCCTCCATCACTGTCTTGCCATACTGAGATCAAGAAACCAAGTGCCATATCACCCCCCCAATTACTTTCTAGTTTCCTATATCTGAGCCACTTGGTCCCTCTGTTTTCCCCTCCACATCAACCCTAATTTCTAGTCAACCTCTCTTCCTCTAGTTCAGCACAGCAAATGAATCAGGACAGACTGGAGATGGTAGTGGACAAGTTTGTATACATAAGTGTTACCTATCGTGATTTTGTAATGTATAATGTACATAAGAATTTAATTGATACATTTCCTTACATAAGAATTTAATTGATACATTTCCTTATTTTTGTTGTATTATTAAAAACCTTCTATAGTTCCTGCATTTAGGAATAAAACATTTCCGGGTTTAAAAATTCTTGAAATACATATAATTATGAATTCAGAGCACAGTAAATACAATTACTTTTTATTCTTATAGTAACCTATGTACAAAGAAAAGTCTGAACAGTGTGGTGTGCCTTCCTTTTCCAATTGGAACCATACAACTAATAGCCCGAATCCTGACACTTTACAAACAAGTTTT
Source organism: Pelodiscus sinensis (assembly GCF_049634645.1). Taxonomy (NCBI): domain Eukaryota; kingdom Metazoa; phylum Chordata; order Testudines; family Trionychidae; genus Pelodiscus; species Pelodiscus sinensis. The sequence goes on along the minus strand of NC_134714.1, from coordinate 45,531,445 downwards.
GTCTAGGGATTGACAGTAATGGTTATTTTAAGATGTATATTAGATTATAATGACAAATACAATTAACTTTATGTAACTGGAAAAAATGTCAAGAATGTAAATTTGTTGACAAATTCTCAGTGTGAAACATTTTGGCCTAATCAAAACAGTATCTAGCCTTTCTGCAGAAAATATCTAGTGAGCATTTTTGTGGAGCTGCACACAGCCTAATGGACCTCAGAAAGGCTGATAATTCAAGACTTTATTTAAGATGAGAAAAGGGAAGCAGGTACGAAAAGAGGATAGAAAGGGATAGAAGAACAAATGGAAACTACCTTTCTTTTTCTCAGCTGAAATCTTTTCATTCCTTCCCCTGTTTCTAGTCAAATGTCTCCTGAACTAACCTGGGAGGACATCCCATGGTACCAATTTCACCTGCTGAAATCCTTATGGAGTCAGAGTTCTGGCACAGATCAGAGCATAGTCTGTAAAGTACCCTGCCAATACAGATGTGTTCCCCTTGTATAATCTCTAGCGATTTATCCAGTCTTGATCTAAGACAGCAAAAGGCATTTTAAAAAAGTGGATTAAAATACAAGATACAAAATCTTGATCCCAATGAAGATTTTCCCACTAGCTTCAGTGGTGCCAGGATTTCATCCATGATATGTGGCTGGTAAATTAATCCCAAAGAAAGGTTCAAAGTGAAAAGTGCAGAAAGTGACATGACTGTTCAAGCAACCAGAGCAGCCATCCTGAATTTGTCAGGAACACCATAAAGGTTATTTTTGAGAAAGGAAATGCTGACAAGTCCTTTCCCATTGCTAAAAAAGTGATCGGATATATGTATCTCTCACCTCAGTGGACGTGACCTCCATTTATACCTACTCCAAAGCTCCAGGCAACTAACAGAACTGAACTTGTACATAAGTTATTGACAGAATCCTTGATGTTATAAAGGCTTGCAGACTTCCAGCTCAATGTGTATTACTAGATAAGGAACACAGAAATGTACCATGCCACTTGGTTAAAAATGTACAAATAAAGGCAATTCTTGCTAATTTACATAACAAGCCAAGGTGAAATGGGAGAAAATAAGCAAGTTATTGATCTACTATTCATGTTAATTTACAATGTTTGCTAATAAGTAATTTGGAGTTGGGACACATTTACCCTGAATTTTGGATAAACAAGCTGACAAATAAATTGAGCTGGTAGTAGAATACTTCTGATATTTAAGACCAAAAACAAAGCAAAAAAGAAAACTAAATTTTACTTTCAGGCCTTTTAAAATAGATTGTAAAGGCACAAACTAGTTAGTTCTTTTCTGACTTTAAAAGGTTTAGATTTACTACCAACATAAATCCATTTGTAGAATCTGTGTTTGGTTAGATGAAATGGTTTCTTATTTGCCAATGTTTGAAATTTCTGCTTCAGCAAACAATCACGCAACCCACCCAGGCAGTGCCATTATATGAATGCAGAGAATAATATTTGCCCTTCTAGTTCATGGCCACCATTTTCTTATACTTTCCTCAAGAAAAATTGTTGAGAAAATTCCCTTTCAAGAACATTCCAGCTTGCTTCGAATATTGTTTTTCTCTGTTGTGAGCAGTTCTCATATGGTTCCACTTCACTGACATCTTTTCTGTACCAGATTGTTTTAAAATGTGAGTATCAGCCTAGTTCTTTGATTTCACACCAAGAGCAAATGAGGATAAACAATCGTGCAAATGGGAATCTGATTACATGATAATTTTGATGGAGCTAAAATTTATTATAATCACAGATGTCAGACATAACTGTTAGTTAGGCAAAATCATGATGATATATATAATTGTGCAGTTTACCAGACATTTTATACAGTAATAACACTAAAAATGCAAATATGTGATATGGTCACACTTTAACCTAGTCTGCACCTAATTAGATCTAACTAGCTATGTTGCTCAGGGTTGTGAAAAATATACTGGTGTGAGAGAATTAGATCAGCCTAACCCACATCTTCCATTGACCTACTAACCCTCTCTCAAGGGGGTGGATTTACTACAGTGACGGAAAAAACTTCACTGTAGTTAAATGGCTACATTACAGAGCTGCTGCAAATGTGTTGCTATAGTACTTGTAATGCAGACATACCCTTCAGATTCCTGGAACAATTTGGCTTTGGTCTCTTGTCTTGTAGCCAAAACAAAGTTACATTAAACCAGCTCATGATGACTTAAAAAGTGAGAATTTTCTGCTTATTGTTGCATCCTGTGCTCCACAGTGAAAACATTTTTGGTTTGGTTTGGTTGTAAATTTCCATAGTTCATAACTTTCAGAAAGTATATCAACAGAATGTGATCTACCTGAATGGGCAGCCAATCAGACACATCAGTTCAAAATATATGATTTGCCACTAATCGTTTCAGCTCAAGCCTAACTGTGATCATTTACATATCGTTGTTAAGTATTTCACTCTTGATGAAAGCACTCAAGAAAGAAGTGAACAACTATGTTATGAAGATCTATAGACTTTATGGTAAATAGCCTCTGAGGCCAGGCCTATATTACAGGCGAAGGTCAGCTCAAGGTACACAATTCCAAATACATAAATAATGTAGCTGGAGTCCATGTACTTTAAGCTGAACTTTGGTGCCATTCCCCCAGCAGGAGATCAATGGGAGAAACACTCCAGTTGACTTCCCTTACTCCTCGCAATGACAGCAAGGAGTACTGTGGTCGATGGGGGTGCCCTCAGCATTCAATTTCACAGTTCTTTACTAGACCCGCTAAATCAAACACCGGAAGATCAGCCAACGCAGTGTCAATCTTCTCACAAGTATATACAGGGCCTCAGTTTGCCCTCACAAGGGAATGCAGCTTGTCTGTCAATGGAGTTTAGACTACACCATTTTCAGGCACATACTCTATTGTTACAGCACATTAACAATTAGTGAATGTTTAATATAATTTTATAGTTGGTCAGCCTCAGGATGATGTTTTATTGTATGCCAAGTTTAGAGTGAGTAGCCTGGTTTATCAGAATATTTTCCATTATTTTAATACTAAAAGGAAGCCATTTATCTCCTTTTAAAAGCTATTCAGTATGTCCTTACAGCATAATACAAATGATATTTAAACACACAGCAGAAACTAATTTTACAATTCAGTTTAGATCATTAATTATTTACAGCTTAATAATGGTCAGCCAAACTTGAAGCTGTATTTTACCTGTGAGAAGTTAATGTGTACAACTTTACTTTTATATTTTGGAAGCTAGATATAGTGGAACATATAGATAATTCTAGGCCAGCAGTTCTCAGACTGTGAGTTGGAACCCAGAAGAGGGTTATAGTGGAGTTGCCAGGGCAGGCTTACACTTGCTGTGGCCTGGGGCCAAAGCTAAAACCTGAGCCCGACTGCCCAACACTTTGCCCTTCTCATTGTCTCTTAGGTGGTAAAGATTGGGGTTTGGCTTTGTCCCCACCACCAACTGGAGGGATGGGACTTTGGGTTGGCTCAGGCTTCAGCCCACCTCCCTGGGTCATGTAGTAATTTTTGTTGTCAGAAGGGGGTCAAGGAGGAATAAAGTTTGAGAACCACAGACTTAGACTATTGGCTAAAAGAAGCACAGTTTTATCAATAAGTAGTGCAGCTTTTCGTCCATGAGTCCATGAAATGTTGTCACATCTTTAGATTACCTTAACAAAAAAAGGTGACAAAGTCCAAGAATTTTTCTTGTTTGGGTGGAATCAGGAACTAGGCTTTGCTGGGCCTATAACATGACTGAAAGGGACATCATTCTCTGTTACAGTAGCTTAAATCCCACTTTGTGGCATTCCTTCCTGAGATGTGCCAGGCACTTCTCAGTTGTAGCCAATGACTGAGCCCAGTATGTGATTGTGTAACTAAGAATTAAAGCAGTGATTCTCAACCTTTCCAGACTATTGTACCCTTTCAGCAGTTTGATTTGGCTTGTGTACCCCCAAGTTTCACCTCACAAAAAAAACCTACTTGGTAATAAAATTAAACATACAGAAATATGACAGCACACTAATGATGCAAAATGCTTATTTTTTCATTTTTACCATATAATCACAAATTATATCAATTGGAATATAAATATTGTACTTACATTTCAGTTCATAGTATGTAGAGCATTATGAATAACTCATTGTATGGAATTTTAGTTTCTACTGACTTCACTAATATTTTCTATGTACCCTGTTGTACAACTAGGCAAATATCTAGATGAGTTAATGTATCTCTTGGAAGACCTCTGCATATCCCCAGGATTAAAGTTGTAAATGTGTAAGGAGGGATTGGAGGATATTCCTGCCATTGAGATATCTCAAAATGGAATATTTGATTGATTTTAGAGTCTGTTAGAGGCTTTATCCCCGAGACTCAAATCAGTTGTTCTAGAATATTCCTCTTTCCCCCACCCCAGCTATAATGAACCAGAATGCACCAAACATAAAATGTATTCTTTCATGAGAATTTAAGAAAAGATCCTCATCCTAATCCTTCATTTTCAATGCCACAGGTGAAACACAGTGCTCTAATGTGTATTTAATTAATTTTATTGCTAATTGGTGTTTCCTCTTTTCTTGCTAAAGTTATGAGAAAGCATTCCTCTTAAATGAAAAAAAAATTAATATATTCCCAATTCCTTCACACTTCCTCTTGGTAAGCACATGCATCCCTCATATGTTGACTAAAGATGACACTATTGTGGAAGTCTTTTGTTCAGCGTGACATGCAAAAACTGGTTATCTAATAGGCCAAAAAACAGACATGGCAAGAATAGAGTTTGATCTTTATCCCTGATCATAATAACCTTAAAACTGAAGCCAAGAAAGAACAAAATTCAAATTTTAATGCAGTAACTAAACATTAATAACTTTTATAAGGCATGCAAGGAGATTCCCTTAAATCTTATGAGCCAAAACCAATCTAATATTCACCCTCTGCAGAGGGCTTTGAAGTGACAGCCCTATGACAAGCATAATTAACACAACTCATAAATGGCCAGATGAATTTTATGGCTGAATTAAAAACTCCTAATGGACCTCAAACTTTCAGATGCCAATCATTAATAAAAAGCATTACCTTAATTCTTTGCAATGGATCGCTAATACAATGTGTCAAGGGGTACGCCCCCGTCCAGGGGCTCGGCCCCCTCCGACCGGGCCTATACGGTACTCCAGAGTCCCTAGGCCCAGGCCCCGGCCCTTCTATTAGGGTATGCACGGTAGCAGAGTCTCAACACGAAAGTCTCGGCCCTTCTATCAGGGCATATATGGTAACAAAGTCCCAACACAAAAGTCTCGGCCCTTCTATCAGGGCATATACGGTAGCAAAGTCCCACCACAAAAGTCTCGGCCCTTCTATCAGGGCATATACGGTAGCAAAGTCCCACCACAAAAGTCTCGGCCCTTCTATCAGGGCATATACGGTAGCAGAGGCCTAGTTGCTCTGCGAAGCCTCCCCTGGCCCGGGGTTTGTTTGTCCAGGGAAGGGGAAAACGGGTGGTAGGGGGACCCGGGCCCTCCCTCTCCACCGGGTCCCAGCCCAGGGCCCTTTAGGCAGGGTCTATGGCTCCTGCCGGCTTGGCGGGGGATCCGGCCGATACACGCCGAGCCAAACTTTGTATCCCTTGCCCTGGGCTGCTTCCTACCACGTCCTGGTTCCCCCCGGGCCCCTTCGCCTCTCAGGCAGTACCTGTCGGGGTTGAGGGCGCGCTCCTGCCACTCTGGGCCGGCGGCTGCTTTCTCCGTGTCCCGGTTCAGCGCGGGCGACGACTCTGGACCCAGCAACTGCAAGAACTCCGGTCCGGCCTGGTCTCCTCCTTCTCCCTGGGGCCTCCCCGCCTGCTGGGCTCCTCCTGCCTTTATACCCGGCCGCTGTTGGGAGCATGCCCAGCAGGGTCGGAGGGGCGGGGCCTTCTCTGCCAGCTGGGCCTGAGCTATCTCCTGCTCGTTAGTGCGGGGCCTGTCCGCCCCGTCACACACCTCCCCCCTTAAATGGGTAGTTACCGTCTGTTTTGCCCAGGTTTCTTCTTCTCCTAATCGGGAAAAGAAATCGGCATTCATATGAGTCTTACCCGGGCGGTGGGCCACTTCAAAATCGTATGGTTGCAGTGACAAATACCATCGCATTATCCGAGGATTCGTGTCTTTCATACTATGTAGCCATCTCAGAGGGGCGTGGTCCGTGACCAGTCGGAAGTGGCTACCTAACAGGTAATACCGGAGTGCATCTGTGGCCCACTTTACGGCCAGCGCCTCTTTTTCAATCGTGGAATATCTCTGCTCCCGGGGAAAAAGCTTCCGGCTCATATAGAGCACCGGATGCTCTTCGCCGTCCACTTCTTGGGCTAGCACGGCTCCTAGTCCTCTCTCAGAGGCGTCCGTCTGGAGGATAAAGTCTTTAGCAAAGTCTGGGGGGAACAACACGGGTTCTTTTACTAGTCGTTGTTTCAATGCGTGGAAAGCCTCTTCACATTCTGGTGTCCATTGTACCTTTGTCGGCATGGAATTCCGAGTCAGGTCTGACAGTGGTGTCGCCAATGTTGAGAAGTCAGGTATGAATCGGCGGTAGTAACCTGCCAGTCCCAGAAATTGCCGAATCTGCTTCTTCGTTGTCGGCCTCTTCCACTCCTGGAGGGCTTGTACCTTGTCGACTAAGGGTCTCAACGTCCCCCTCCCCACCGTGTATCCCAGATAAGTCACCTCCCTTCGTCCCAAGTGGCATTTCCCGGGGTTTGCCGTGAGGTTCGCGTCCTCGAGGGCTTTTAATACTGCTTCCAGATGTTGAAGGTGCTCCGGCCACGTTTGGCTGTAGACGACTATATCATCTATGTACGCGGTGGCGTATAGCTGGTGAGGGCGTAATAACCGGTCTACTAAACGCTGGAAGGTGGCGGCCGCCCCGTGGAGGCCGAAGGGCATTGTGATGAACTGGTACAGCCCGAACGGGGTGGGGAAGGCAGTCTTTTCCTTGGAGGTCGGGGTCAACGGGATTTGCCAATAACCCTTGGTTAGGTCTAGGGTGGAGAGGTACCGAGCTTTTCCCAGCCTCTCGAGTAACTCATCCACGCGTGGCATGGGGTAAGCATCAAATCTTGAGATGGCATTGACCTTCCGGAAATCAATACAGAAGCGCATCGTCCCGTCGGGTTTTGGGACAAGCACGATGGGGCTGCGCCACTCGCTGCGAGATTCCTCAATCACTCCCATCTCCAGCATCGCCTGGAGTTCTCTTTCCACCAGCCCCCACATCTTCCGAGGTAGCGGACGGTGTTGGTCCCGAACCCGTTGGCCTGGTAGGGTGCTTATATGATGGCTTATCCCTCTGGTCCGGCCTGGCTGGGAAGATAAGACGTGGGCGTATTTCTGGACCAAGCGGGATAGCTCGTCTTTTTGGCCCGGGCTCAGTTCTTCCCCCAGAGTGGCTGGTTGATCCGGGGGTGGGTCGGCGGCCGCAGGCCCCAAGTCTTCATCAGGTGGGGAGGGATTGATCACGAGTCCTTCCTGCACTTTCCATTTTTTTAGTAAGTTTACATGGTATATCTGTAGTCCCTTCTTCCTCCCCGTTAACCTCACCTCGTAATCGACAGGCCCCACTCGGCGTACCACCTCAAACGGCCCCTGCCATTTGGCTAGTAACTTGGACTCTTGCGAGGGTAAAAGTAGGAGCACCCGGTCGCCCGGCTCAAACGTCCGTAGTTTTGTCCCTCGGTCGTAGTATCTGGCTTGAGTTTCTTGAGCCTGTAAAAGGTTAGTTCGAGCGAACTCGCCTAACTTCTGCAAGCGCTCCCTCAATTGCAGCACGTAGGGGACCGTTCCCATCACCCGGGACTCCTGCCCCTCCCAATCCTCTCTCAGGAGGTCAAGGATCCCCCGAGGTTGTCGCCCATATAGGAGTTCAAAAGGGGAGAACCCCGTAGAGGCCTGCGGTACCTCCCGCACCGCGAAGAGTAAGGCTGGCAACATCTTGTCCCACCCCCGGGGGTCCTCTTCTACAAATTTGCGGAGCATTGATTTCAATGTCCGATTAAAACGTTCCACCAGTCCGTCTGTTTGGGGATGGTATACGGTCGTCCGTAGTGCGTGGATGTTTAACAACCGGCACAGCTCGGCCATCAGTTTGGACGAGACATTGGTGCCCTGATCAGTCAGTATCTCTTTCGGTATTCCCACTCTAGAGAATACCTCCAGGAGTTCCGCGGCTATAGTAGCGGCGGTGGTGTTCCGTAAGGGCACTGCCTCGGGATACCGGGTGGCATAGTCCACTATAACGAGGATATATTGGCACCCCGAGCTAGCCTTCTCGAGGGGCCCCACCAAGTCCAACCCGATCCGCTCAAAGGGGACCCCTACCACTGGTAGAGCCACCAGGGGGGCCTTGGGTACCCCCTTTGGGTTGGTGCGCTGACATTCGGGGCAGGATTCGCAGAACTCCCTCACCTCCCGATGGATCCCGGGCCAAAAGAACCTCTGGGCCACCCGCTGCAGCGTTTTCTCACGGCCCAGATGTCCTGCCCAGGGACTGGCATGGCCCAATCGCAGTACCCCCTTTCGGTACCTGGCGGGGACGAGGAGCTGCACGGATTCCTCGCCCGTCTGCGGGTCTAGGGCCACTCGGTAAAGCCTGTCGTTCCGGACCTCAAACCTCGGTCTTTGCTGACCCCGTTCGCCTCCGAACTCTTTGTCCTCAGCCTCCTGGATTTGTTCCCAGGCTCGGCTCAACGTTAAGTCCTCTCTCTGGTCTCGCATAAAGTCTCCCCGGGCGTCTAGCCACTCCGTCTCTCCCTCCTCTATGGGCGGGGTTGGGGTTTCTGCTGAGCCCGACGTCCCGGCCCTAACTCCCGGTTCGTCCTCGGGTTCGGGGTTCTCACCTTGGGCCACCACCGTCCCTGTGCGAGGCCTTCTTCCGGTTTCGGGAGGGTCCTGCTGGGCCCACTCTTGGACCAACCTGCGGAGACCAGGCCAATCTCGCCCCAATATTACCGGATACGCCAGCTGTGGGGCCAACCCTACCCGACAAATCCTCTCCTCGCAGGCATCCGCAACCCTCACCCAGGCCGTCGGGTAGGCCTTTATATCCCCGTGCACACACTGTAGCAGGACTGGCCCCCCTGCGGGTTCGGGGCTCTTTACCAGGCTCTCCTGTACCATGGTCTGGCTACACCCGGAGTCTATCAGGGCTCTGACGAGAGTCCCTTCTACCCGTACCTCCACTACGGCCTTTGCCGGCCCATTTTCCCGGGCCCTGTGCCCTACAGTCGGTACCTGGGCATATCCACTGTCCTCGGTTGTCTCCGCCTGCAGCCTCCGCGCCTGGGAGGCTAGTAACCCTTCCTTTAGCTCCTGGAGCAGCTGCCCTTGTTGCTCCAGTTGTTGCGCTACCCACTGCTGCAACGCCCGGCTCAGCTGCAGGAGTTGCCCCCTCTGCCTCTCAGCCGCCTTTTCTATCCATCTCACCACCTCCGTTTCGCTCTCCGCCCGGTTGGGGCATTCACCCCACCGTTCCTCCCCTAGGTTCAGGGGTGGCATGCCCACATTCTCCACCATGTTGTCAAGGGGTACGCCCCCGTCCAGGGGCTCGGCCCCCTCCGACCGGGCCTATACGGTACTCCAGAGTCCCTAGGCCCAGGCCCCGGCCCTTCTATTAGGGTATGCACGGTAGCAGAGTCTCAACACGAAAGTCTCGGCCCTTCTATCAGGGCATATATGGTAACAAAGTCCCAACACAAAAGTCTCGGCCCTTCTATCAGGGCATATACGGTAGCAAAGTCCCACCACAAAAGTCTCGGCCCTTCTATCAGGGCATATACGGTAGCAAAGTCCCACCACAAAAGTCTCGGCCCTTCTATCAGGGCATATACGGTAGCAGAGGCCTAGTTGCTCTGCGAAGCCTCCCCTGGCCCGGGGTTTGTTTGTCCAGGGAAGGGGAAAACGGGTGGTAGGGGGACCCGGGCCCTCCCTCTCCACCGGGTCCCAGCCCAGGGCCCTTTAGGCAGGGTCTATGGCTCCTGCCGGCTTGGCGGGGGATCCGGCCGATACACGCCGAGCCAAACTTTGTATCCCTTGCCCTGGGCTGCTTCCTACCACGTCCTGGTTCCCCCCGGGCCCCTTCGCCTCTCAGGCAGTACCTGTCGGGGTTGAGGGCGCGCTCCTGCCACTCTGGGCCGGCGGCTGCTTTCTCCGTGTCCCGGTTCAGCGCGGGCGACGACTCTGGACCCAGCAACTGCAAGAACTCCGGTCCGGCCTGGTCTCCTCCTTCTCCCTGGGGCCTCCCCGCCTGCTGGGCTCCTCCTGCCTTTATACCCGGCCGCTGTTGGGAGCATGCCCAGCAGGGTCGGAGGGGCGGGGCCTTCTCTGCCAGCTGGGCCTGAGCTATCTCCTGCTCGTTAGTGCGGGGCCTGTCCGCCCCGTCACACAATGACAAGTACATAATGCAACCAAAATATCTAAGTTGATACTAACTACTCTTGTTAATAACTGGTTAAATATCCTTGCATTGCTTTTACACTATAGTACATGTATTATATTGTAATACAAATGTACAAATAGATTTTATAGCCTACACACTGAGTCAGAATCTTCTTGTGATAAAATATTACTCTTAATGGTCTTACCTTAATACTGCTGGTAACAGCACTGTGTAAGTCTAACAACTGCTCAGAGTGTCACAGGGGGTCGATGTTTAATGTTTTGTCCAGAGATTTTTACTGCAAATTATGTTAATGAACTGGGCTATTTTACAACTTTGACAAATCACCCCATTACAAAGTGCAAGCATTTCTGAAACCTCTGTGAGGACATTAACTACTCTCTAGAGTTAGCAGATCTTAACAGTTTCTTACAGAAGTAAAATAAATGATTTCAGAAAGCAAATTCTAAAATGTTTTATCAGTCCCTGAAGAACTGTTACTTAAGCTAACGTAACAATATTATAGGGTCTCTCTTCTCCTGAAACCAGGCTCCCTCTGGTACAATCACCACAAAACCATCCAAATAGGTTGCTCTAAGTCATCTGCCTGCCATTCTCTTTAATGGAAATAAGTGGTCTGGTTAGGGGCCTGCTTTTCTCAGAACAGCTCATGTTCCCATATTAGCTATTTACTGCAATAGCTCCCCTTTCAACACATCAGCCAAAAAAGCCAACATCATGTCAGCATATAATATAGACTCCACAGATTTGTAAGGGGAAGGACTCCATATGGCAGCCTTTTATAAGTATCTTGCAGATGCAAATTAGTTCTCATTTGAGTTCCATTCCTCCTTTTTCTCTGTACACCAATAATTTAACAAATAAATTTAGTTTAGTGGCATATCAGTCTATTCATATCACAAAATCATCGTGGCAATAAACTCCCTAGAGAAACTGATGCAAGATTAAGGATGTCACTGGAGTTTATTGGGTTCTTCCATGAGATCAGCATAAGATTTCAAAGATGCCTAGCTTTTGTCAATGACTGCTCCCCTGAATTGCATATACAGGCAGTCCCCAGGTTACGTACAAGATAGGGACTGTAGGTTTGTTCTTAAGTTGAATTTGTATGTAAGTCGAAACTGGTGTCCAGATTCAGCCACCGTTGAAACTGACCAGCAGCAGCTGAATCAGACACGCCTGGGGCAGAGCAGCTGGGGTGCTGCTGGGTTGGTCCCGCAGTGCCGCTCCTCGGCGCTACTGGACCAACCCGGCAGCACCCCAGCTGCTCTACTCCAGGTTTCGACGAGAAAAGCCTGGTCTGCTGGGGAAGAGGGGGAACGCACTAGCTGCGCCCCTCCCCCCCCCCCAGCAGACCAGGGAGACGCGGAGCGGCTTTTCTCACCGCGGAGGACACGAGCGGCAGGTCCGTGGCGCATCTAAGCGGTCCGGCCGCCCGTGTGCTCCGCGGCAAGAAAAGCCGCTCCGCGTCTCCCTGGTCTGCTGGGTGGAAGCGCCCCCCACGCCGCTGGAGGCGGCGACAGTGGGGGAGGCACCCCACACTAGCGGGGGCCCCCCCCGTTCGTATCTAGGGGTCCGACTTAAGTTGGACTGACGTAACCCAGGGACTGCCTGTAAATAAGGCTACATTTTAGTCACAGGCATGGGCAGCACATAGCTATACCCAGATCACTAAAAATACACCAAACACTAAGTTTATACTGAGTGTAATTTAATCTTTCTTTGATGATTCAGAAGGCACTTCAGGATCTTGCAGGGCCTCAGGGTCATCATTATCAACATCAATTATCATTGCAGCTATAGAAGGTGCAGGAGATTAGACTGAATCTGAACCTTATCACACACCCTAAAAGCTACTTTCTTGAATTAGAAAGTTCCTTCATTAGAACTTGCTTACTTAGCTTCTGCCTCCTCTGCATAAAAGTAGGGTGTAGATTGTATTGGGAAATATCAGAAATGCCAGATAATTGAGCACCAGAAAACAGAACTTTTACTATACATTCTTCTGTTAGAGTTCTCATTAGAGGTGTCATTTTAAGTTATGACAACAGTGAACCTGAAGTCAGATGTAATAGGTATGTCAAGCCTGACAAGTGTTGCTGACCCAGAGTAGTAAACCACCAATGGGCCTCTGTGTGACAGGGTTTGAATTACAAAATTTGGATGTAGGGTTGGATTTTGAACAGCTCCAAAATTCCCCATCTCCATGTAAAACATTAAACTAACAAAGCTGCTTGGGTTCAGTGAAACAAATATCAAAGAGCCAAGGAAGTCAATATTAAATAACAGTAGTTACATCATTTTATAGATATTTCATCATACTGTAGAGTAATTAAAATTGAAAGCTTACTGCTTCCACTGTTAAGCTGATTGCAGGGTATTGGCAGAGCTATAAATCCACTCTGGATGAACTGGCCTGGTTCATGACGATATATTTCCTTCATGTCTAGTATTCTATATAAATATATCAGTTATTTACAAACATGTTGTCTCGTCCATCAAAATTGCATTTAACAGACTGCATTTAGGAGGTAAATGAAGTATGGCATGCAGGGATAAAGAGGAAAAATTATTCCAACTCCAGCTGTGCTAATTCTGAGCTATGTACTGTGGATGCTTTCACCTACTGTTACCACTTCCCTAAGACAAGTTCAGCCACATTCTTGTCATGTGAATAATAAAATAGCACCAAAAGATTCAAATTAAAGCTGTGCAGTTATGTATCTTTTTAGTGGGTTTAAAATTAAATAGCTTTGGTGAAACTGACTCCAGTAACATTCAAATCCCAATACAGCTTACCCCATTTTTTTTTTTTTTTTAGAAACAGGTTTTTAAGAAATAGTTTTACTTCAAGAAAAAAGGCCCTCAAAAAAAGAAGCCTATTTACAGTAATATTAGCATCTGTTGTATTATTAGAAATAAAATTTTTTGAAATTGTATAGGTGATATTAAAAAGTCACTTATTTACCACACAATGGTATGCAAGGTTTTTCAGTATTTCCCTAAACTATGTAGAAAATAACTAGTATTACATAAATTGTGTAGTACCTCTTGGTAAATAGTAATGGCTACCTTTCTAAACGGCTTTTTTTGCTAAAACAGGAAAGGATTCGGGATGCAAATCAAGCTCTCAAGAGTGATAGCTTATTAATTTTATAAAGCAGTTTCCCTCCACACTGAAAGGATCTCAAAAGGATTTGAAAAATTGGAGCCTAAACTGAGACTTTGTCATAAACCCCACATATAGAGGGCATTGTGTTGTCACACTGCTCCAAGAGTGTATTAGAGGGATAAATGCCAGAGAGGGAGAGGAATTATTTAAGCTCAATATCAATGTGGACACAAGAACAAATGGATATAAGCTGGCTATTAGGAAGTTTAAACTCGAAATTAGGTGAAGGTTTCTAACCATCAGAGGAGTGAAGTTCTGGAACAGCCTTCCAAGGGAAGTAATAGGGGCAAAAGACCTATCTGGCTTCAAGATAAAGCTAGATGGGTTTATGAAGGAGATGGTTTGATGAGGTAACATGATCTTGGCAATTAACTGACCTTTCACTATCAGTGGTAAATAGGCCAATGGTGGGAAGATAAGAGATGCTATAGAGAACTTTCAGCTGCTATAGAGAATTTTCCTCCAGGGTAGATTGGCAGAGGCCCTGGAGGTTTTTCGCCATCCTCTGTAGCATGGGGCACGGGTCACTAGCAGGAGGATTCTCTGCATCTTGGGGTCTTTGAACCATCGTTTCAAGGACTTCAATATCTGAGATATAGGTGAGAGGATTATTCTAGCAGTGGGTAAATGGTAAGCACTAGGACCACCAAATTTGATATACAGCTTCCTCTTATGATAACTTAAAGCAAGGTAAGGTGTTGGTTATGCCAGGAAAATGGGATGTGTCTGGAATGGGATTGCTTGTCATAAAACCATAAAGAAAAGAGATAGAATCATCAGGAAAGTGAAAGGAGCTGGCTAGGGGCATGCCCCTCACATCTGGAACTGCCCCAACCCTAACCTCCCACCCCATAGGTGCCCTTGAGGGAGGGTGGAGGGACTGAAGCTCTCCCCCACTTCCCTCCCCCCCCCCACACACACCCAGTTCATATGGCAACATTGCTGACTGTTCCTCTTAGTCAGGGAGTGAGTGGATAGTGCACAGTTAGCTACATTCTTCACTCTGGCAGGGGAGCCCAGGGGGCAGATGAACCTGGACCTGTCCCAGCCCAGGGACATGCACCCCTCCCCCAGGTGTGCCTGTTGCAGCTGCAGTGGCCATGGTGGGAGCTTCTCACCTGGCCCCAAGTTGTTACGGTGAGAGAGGGCTATGGGTTGTCCTCTCTCCTGGGGCATCCCACATAATGAACCCATCGTCTCCAGCCCCATTCCAGAGCAATGATTTAAATGACAAAACAAAAATTAATTGACTTAAGGATCTGAGCAACACAGGGTAAATTTTCTAGCAATCTATAAAGCCTATATGTTAAAGCATTTCAACAAGACTGCAGAATTAAGGCACAACACTGAGTCTTAAGTATGGAACTTGGGGCATTTGATTGCAGTAAAATGAACTCTCACCCCCTGTGGAATTTCCACATACAGGCAGTCCCCGGGTTACGTACAAGATAGGGACTGTAGGTTTGTTCTTAAGTTGAATTTGTATGTAAGTTGGAACTGGTACATATTGTAGGGGAAACTCTAGCCAAACATTTCTCCAGAGCTCAGTTTTATTCTCCCACACCTCACTTCCCTCAGTCCTTTATTCTCAAGCTGAGGTGTCTGCTGAGAAAAGCCTGCTGAGAAAAGCGTCTCCCTGGTCTGCTGGGGGGGGCACTAGCTTCACGTCTCCCTAGTCTGCTGGGGGGAAGCAGCTAGTGCGGGGTTGCCTCACCCCGTTTGTAAGTAGGGATCCGATGTAAGTCGGATCCATGTAACCTGGGGACTGCCTGTATGTGTATTATAATTATGCCAATATAATTACATAAAGAAAATCTTAAGAAAAATAAGCTATTAATTTGCAAAACTTTTAAATGTATTGATATGGAATTTCCTGAAATCAGATAAAATTAGCCTGCATGCCACCTAAACCACACCAAATGGAATTTTGCAAACTTTCTAATGATACACTAGCTCTTCTTTTTCAAGAAGCGATGTGAGCCTTCTTCACAGCATACTCTCAAAAACTGGAGTAAAATAATGCCAAATGATTTCTCTAATGAATGGTGAGAGAAGTCTTGGCTCCCTCTGAACTTTTTCTCCTTGGAAGACAGGATCTAGTACTAGGTATATTTGAGCTTTTTGGAACAGGTGGTCAAAAAAAGAGAAATGTATTTCATGACAAAGTTGTCTCCTAATTGAAAAATTCTGACATTCAGAATTTTTCTACCTACTTTCTAGCTGATGGAAAAATGTAACAAATTGGCACATTGTAGCCAGACACAACCCCATCTTGTTTTTCCACGAACCCCATCTTGTTTTTCCCCCGCCAGAGAGCAAGAGAAAGGCAGTCAGCCTTTGATGCCCTGGGAACGCAGGTGTGGTGCCTGTCCCTGACTCTACCATAAACAGAAACCAGACAGTAAATGGGCTAGCTGACGACTGGGAGGCCTCCCGTCGCCGTGATGGCTAGTATCAGTAATTGACACGCCTGCACTGTCCCAGGAGAGGAATCTTCGCCCATCACATACCAGAGGTGCCCATTGTCTGCATCTTCCCAGGTGTGAATTATGCTTTGCACCCTTCGTGGGAAACTTGGCATTCAAAGCCATTTTTCCTAATTGGCCACTTGAGACCAAGAAGAAGCCCATGTGACCCAAGGGGTATAAAGAGGGTTGAGTTCCAATCACCTACACCTGCTGGCAGGTATTGATTGTCTCCCAAGGTCCGTGGGACACCCAACCTCACCCTACTTCTTCCCGAGGGATTGAGAGAAAGACGCTGGCCACGCCAAGTCTGGAACGCAGGGGTGAGAATTGTACCTGCAATGTGTTTTCTTTATGTATATACTCTAATTGTCTCTCTGTTATAAGTTTAGTTACTGTACTATAGTTTCTTAAGGCAAACTGCTTCATTTCTATTGTAAACTGCCTTTGGTAAGGTGATTTAGCTATAAACTTTGGGAATAAGTGGGATGTCCTCATTCACTTATAAAATATATATACACTGAACCAAGTTTCTTTATTTCTTTTCTCTTTCTTTCTCCTATAAATAAGCTAGTGCGTGTCAAGCTTCTGACTTGAACCCGTGCTGCTGTACCCGAACTGAACACAAACAAAAGAACTTCAGTTGGTCAAAAGGGACAGGTATAGGAAGAGCGTGGGCGTTTTGGATCGTGTCGCTTCCATTGGGGCACCTCTCAGCCTCCCCAGGCTGCCCGCTGTGAAGGGATTTCTGTATCCTAGCAGCTAAAATCTGAGGCGTTATAAGCTCTCCCTATAAACTCATTGGGGCGCCCGTCAACCTCCTCCAGGTTGCCTGCTGCAAGGGAACCCGGTCTCAGCAGTTGAAGTCTCGGGTGTATAGCGCACACACACACCGGGGCGTCTGAGAGCCTGTTGGCTGCCCTCTGCGACAGGACTCCGGTCCTAGCAGTAAAGTCACAGACATTAAACTATTTTCCGGGGCACCCTCCAGCCTCCTAGGCTGCCCACTGCAATGAGACTTTGTGTCTCAGCAGTTGAAGACTTGGGTGTAACACACATGCACACACTGCCTTGACCATTTCGGCTGACACACGTACACATACAACTCTGCAAAAAAAATGTCAGTTTTGGAAGAAATATATTACATTTTTGGATCAACTATATTCTCTAACCATTTTCCCCTCAATACACAGATTCTAAGGTATCACAACTGTTATTTTATTTTCATGATTTGACATAGCATCGGAGCTGTAGCCACTTTATAATCTCTCTCTCTCTCTCTCTCTCTCTCTCTCTCTCTCTCTCTCTCTCTCTATATATATATATATATATATATATATATAAATTATCCTGTGGGAGGACAGAGTGACATCATCATGTCAATCTGCCGCTCCCCCCACCCCCTGCTCTTAGCGACCCTACTCTCTCCTCCCCCGGTGCTGCGGTTTGGGAGCTGCGCACCCTCCCTCCTCTGGGGAGGCCAGGAGCCAAACACTGTCCCCCCTCCAGAGGAGGAACCGTGCACCTTCCCCCTTCATTGGGGGGGTAAGAGCCACACGTCTTCCCCATCTCTGCTCCCTAGGGTGCCAGAGCCACAAGTTCTCCCCCCTCATGGGGGTGCCAGGAGCCATGTGCCTTCCCCCTGAGCTGTGCACAGGAAGACTGATAGTCTGGCAGTGGTGGAAGATGCCAGAATGGGGTATGAAGAGTTTCTATGAGGATTCTATGAAGGTAGTGGAGATCCAAGGGGGACATTGACATGGGAGGACCACATATCAGGCTGTCCCATGGCCATGAGGGGGTAACAAGAAAAAGGCCATGGATTTGCAGTCGGCTTACACTTGTGCTCACACAGCGGGCCACTGACTTCAGTTTAGCTCTATGTAGATGTGGAAATAGTCCATCCAAGATTTGCTTCTGGTGTTATTGTCCCATAAGATAGTCAGCTGCAGGGCCCTCCTAGCTCTACCCCTGTTGGGCTGAGAAAGTCTCTTGGAGGCCTTTTTGTGCTGTGTTCACTTTGTGCTTTAAAGCTACGTCTACACTACGAGTTTTCACAGCAAAAAATATGCTAATGAGGGACTCACTTGCATGATTCGTGATCTTATTTGCATATTTTCTGCCAATCCATTTTTGTGCTAGGGGTTTTTGCACAAAAACAAGCAGTGTGTACGTTTTCGTTTTGTGCAAAAAACCTTTTTTCCGCAAGATCAGTATACCTCCTTTTATGGGGCATAAGGATCTTGTGGAAAAAGAGGTTTGGGGGCAAAAAGAAAATGTCCACGCTGTTTGTTTTTGCACAAAAACCCCTAGCGCAAAAACAGATTGGCAGAATATGCAAATGAGATCTCAGCTCATGCAAATGAGTCACTCATTAGCATATTTTTTGCCGAGAAAACTCGTAGTGTAGACGTAGCCTTATTTACAGACTGTGTTCCCTCCACCTTTTTCCCATACAGTTAGTCCCATTGGAAGGTGCAAAGAGCAGAATCCACTAAAAAAAAGTCTGGTCTGTCATATAAATAATATGATAGATAGATAGATAGATAGATAGATAGATAGATAGATAGATAGATAGATAGATAGATAGATAGATAGATAGATAGATAGATAGATAGATAGATAGATAGATAGATAGATAGATAGATAGATAGATAGATAGATAGATTGCCTAGCTCAGTAGGACCCTGGTCTGACTGATGTTTCTAGATACTATATCAAGAGAAACACTAAATGACTTTGATGATCAGTACCTGCCACTACCACCAGAAAGGATGTGACTTGGTACTGTGTCCTCTCCAGAGGTTCAGTTTTATGTGGCCGCTTCTCGGTAATGGACCAGGCTCATTAGAGTTAGGGGATATACATAACACAACTATAATGTTCCAAAAAGTAAAAAACAAGCCTCTCAACTCCAAAGTATGTGCAAAAGTGTCAATTTTTGGATTATTGTAACTCTGGCAGGCCTAGGAAGATATCCCTGAAAACAGTAACATGATCCCTCTGAGCCCCAATCTTTTCACCTACTAAATTTAAAATACCTGCTCCAACCCATTGAGGCATTCAAGTCATTAAACATGTCAGAAGAGGTTTTGACACTGACAGAGCTAGTTACTTTTTGGTACTTTTTTCACCAAACAGGTACATTTGTCACCATCAATAAAACAGTTTTCATGGAACCTTTTGAGACAAAAAAAAAACAACAACCTTGAGGTAGAAAAAATGTAGTCTGAACAGATACTGTTTGTACTGTTTGCTGAAATTATAGACAATTGAAAACAGAATATTGGATAATATTAATATAGCTGTTCCAATGGTTCTGTTATGATATTGAATCTCTGTTTTATCTAGTTCTGTAATATTAGATAATGCTACAAGTCAGTTTGCTCTAGGTATTTCTCAGAGCTCATAGCTTACAGTTTTATCTCTAATTTGATTTCCAACTCTACTTTGATCACTTTATTGTCTTTTTATGTCAATATAGAGAAAGCTGACTCAAATTCTCACCTATTTTAGATGTTTCTGCTCTTACTAATTTAATTTCCACAGCAACAAATCAGCTCTTTAGGTTTGTTAACCTGGAAATCAGGTTAACCTTTTAAAAAAAAATAAAAAATAAAAAGTCTAATATAGCAATAGCAGCATGACCACTGCCAAAATTGTCATTAATTTCTGAAAGGGTATCTTTGAAAGACCACTAGCTCCTGTCATCCCCATTGCAAAGCTAACAGCATGTGCTTCTCTTTTAAAAATCAGGTTTTTGTATCCTATTCATGTAGCTCTCCAGATACAAGATTGCAGCTCTTTGATATTCCTGCTTAGTGTCCTTGCCTTTAAAAGACATAGACACCCTGAGCTGCTCTGTTTTCATTAGGTGTTTTTTTCTTTATGAGACTTAAATTAAATTATGCCATGAAAAATGCTAATTTTAAGTTTAGAATGCCTTGTTTCTCTTGCTGGAGAAGAGCTCCATGGAGACATCTTTTTCCCAAAATGATTTTCTGATATTATTACAAAATGAATGAATGTCATGTACATGGCAAACGTAACATTTATATGTAAGTGAAGCGTTTGATACCCTACTTCACGAAAATTTGCTCTCAAAACTAACTAAAGCAGCATTGTCAGTTGGATCAAAAAGTTAATGAAACACTGACTTTAGAAAGTTATGTCTTGAACTGGGGGGGAGGGGAGTATCTAATGGTAGCATCACATGGATCAATATTAATATCCATTTTATTTATCATCATGAATAATTTAAGAAACACACTAATATAGATAACTAGCTGAAGTTACCCAGCGTTGCTCGGGGCGGGCGGTGGGGTCCTGCCGGGGGTGCCCCATGTGAGGAACGGGTGGGAAGGGGCGAGTATGGGACCTAGGGTGGGCGGGGTGGCCCACCTTGCACCTGGGGCTGCAGGTGCCGTGGGGGGCAACAACCCCACCGCCCCCCCTGAAACTTTCGCCCCACTACCTGCTGCACCATGGAGCCGTGCCGGGGGCTCCCCTCTCTCACGGGCTGCACTGAGCAGGTGCCAGACTCCCCGCCATGCAACCAGGAAGCTACTCCACCGCCACCTCCCTGCTGGGCTCACCCTGCTGCGCCCACAACCACCCCATAGTGGCGGCCGTGAGTTCCAGCCCACTGCTTGGCAACCCTCAGCTGCCACCGGAGGGGAGGGGCCTGGGCCGTGACATCACAGGCAGCAGGGAGGAGGGGGCTCCCCCACCTCGGAGGCACCTACACAGTGGAACAGCCTGGTAGAGGCAAGTGGGGCAGCTGCCGCTCGGAGTGCCACCCCTCCCCTCATGCCTTCGCTGCCAGCCTTAGTAAGTGACTGTCCCCACCACTTCCCCCCGCACTGCCAAAAGTACCTTAAAACCTTCTCCTGGAGGAAAGGTTACCCCATGCAAAGTTTGGTTGCGGTAGGTCTTATAGAGCCCAAGTTATTAGCATACAAACATACAAACATTCTCCTTTATATATTAGATATTGGAGTTGCAGAATAAATGCAAGCATTATTTGCCCTTCATTCCATGATGAAGTCATTGACTATAATATGCTATGTACGTTTCAATTCAATAAAATGTGCATCGAGCTTCTTCAGTATAGATAGCAGACATATTTTTGGTTAAGTCAACATATACAGTAAGAGTTCATACATGCCAGACTGAGGGGCAATCTCAACTCCCATCAACTTTGGTGGAAGTCCAGAATACTAAGGCTACGTCTACACTGCAGGGCTACGTCTACACTGGCCCCTTTTCCGGAAGGGGCATGTAAATTTCACTAGTCGTCGTAGGGAAATCCGCGGGGGATTTAAATATCCCCCGCGGCATTTAAATAAAAATGTCCGCCGCTTTTTTCCGGCTTTTAAAAAAGCCGGAAAAGAGCGTCTAGACTGGCCCCGATCCTCCGGAAAAAGTGCCCTTTTCCGGAGGGTCTTATTCCTACTTCGAAGTAGGAATAAGACCCTCCGGAAAAGGGCACTTTTTCCGGAGGATCGGGGCCAGTCTAGACGCTCTTTTCCGGCTTTTTTAAAAGCCGGAAAAAAGCGGCGGACATTTTTATTTAAATGCCGCGGGGGATATTTAAATCCCCCGCGGATTTCCCTACGACGACTAGTGAAATTTACATGCCCCTTCCGGAAAAGGGGCCAGTGTAGACGTAGCCCAGGCATCTTGTGCAAGAAGCATTTTGCGGAAGAGATCGTCCACAAGAACATCCTGAGCAAGAGCGCATCCACACTGCAAAAGCTCATCAGAAAAGTGATGCGTTTTTGAACAAGAGAGCATCCAGACTGCATGGACACTCTCTTGCAAGAAAGCTCTGATTGCCATTAACAGAATGGCCACCAAAACACCTGTGCTTCTTTCAATAGGCTGTTTTTGCACACAAAAAACCTGTTTCCCATCCCCACAAACCTTTTCGCACAAGAGCTCTTGCACAAAAAGGAGTTATTCTTCATAGAAAGAGGAATACCTCTTCTGCAAAAACCCTCTGTTCTGTCGATTCACTGTAAATTTTCTTGCGCAAAAACATGCTTGAGGTGTGGACGCGCCACAAGCTTTTGCACAAAAACGGCCATGTTTGTGCAAAAACTGCAGTGTAGACATAGCCTTAGGGGAAGCTCTCAGCACATCACAGAATTTGGACTTTCAGCAAGGGAGGCAGAAAAGAGTTTTCATTTAAACTTTTCATGACTCAGTGATCCAAAGTTGAAATCTATACCTTTATTCAAACGTGTGCATCCACAGGAGTAGTTAAAAGAGATTCTAATATCAAAGTCAAAAAAGAAATAATTACTAACATATTTGAACTTTTTTAGACTATCTCAAAGAAATATAACAAAGGCTAACTGCATTTTTTTTCAAAATTGAGGACAAGATGTCAGAAAATGCCATCTACAAATCTAGAACTAGGTATGAAATAAAGGACATTATTAATGCCAAATATAAATATGTCCAAACCTAGATTCTTAATGAAAAATCTTGTAATGAAAAATCTTGTAAAAGAAAAACAGGCCAGATCTTGTAAAAGAAAAACAGAAAAGTAGAATAATGAAAGAAACAATTTAAAAGCAAAGTTGAAGGAGAAGGGTTTACTGAAATAAGGCATGAAGATGCTGGCTGGTAAAGAAAAGTGAAAAAGGAGACCAAGACAAATAATCATAATGTCTGTTTTAATTTGAGACCTTTAGATTTTGGCCTGGCTTTTGTTGGTCTCAAACCTTGTGTGTGTATTTTAAGGGTGCCTGAAATTCCTAATTCTAAAAGCAGATCTGTATTAAGGGGAAAAGTTGATCCAAGCTACACAATATGAGTTACGCTAGTAGTATAACTCAGGTTAACATAGCTTAGATCTATGTATTGCAGGGTCCACACCATGCTGGGTTGATGGGAGAAACTCTCCCACCAACTCCTCTTACTCTTCTCATTTTGATGAAGTCCAGGAGTTGACAGGAAAGTGATTTGTAGTTCATCTACACACTTCAGTGGATCAAACATCATAACATTGATCCAATTGGCAGTGGAGACAAGCTATTGTCACAAAAACCTCAAACCAAACAAAAACAAACAAACAAAATACCTTGTCCCACATAGAAAGCTCTCTTTGGGTACATTCCATCTGCTGCTCTTCTTCTTGGCAGCAATGTGTCAGTGAAACACAGCACGAGCTTGTCATTGGAAGTCAGAGCTCACTTGTTCCTTGTATTATTAGACATTATAACATCTTGTGACATAGAGGTATTATACGAATACTAGTGTATTCAACATGCTTGTAAAGTAAATGCGTTCTTCATAATGTATCTACTTTAGATAGGAAGGTGTGGTCTTACAGCAATTTTTGCTAAGTTATTTCCAGGGAAGGAATTTTACATGTTTTTAACTATACTGCTCTTGTTATTTTATTATTTTCTCCCCTCTACTTCTATAATCTCAGTCTCTTTCTCGTTCCAGATTAAATTCTGCAATGTGTGTTTCAGGCAGGATTCCTCCTTGCATAAGAACAACAGGAATCCCCCCTGAAACACACATAATTATAGTGGGAGGAGAGAGATCAGAGGTTGTTTTGTTGTTGGAGTGCTGCTTTTTCTGCACTTCAGAGGTTGAAACCGTACCCCAGGATCTCTTCTCTTCTCCCCTTCTCCCACACAAGCATCAATCTTCACAGACACATCCCAATATTCAATGTGTAGAATGTATTCCCTGCTCCATGCCAGCTCCATCCTTCCTTCTCCTCTCAGGACCTCTGTTCAGACAGATCTTTCCTACCCTCTGCTAGAGCTTCCTAGACACCAGATCTCTCCTTCCATGATGGCCTGCTCCAGATGCAGCTCACAGGTTTCCTCCCCTGGTGGAGCTGCCAGTAAGTATCACTTTTCAAACCAACTTTCCCAGAAAGTGCTGCCCCGGAGCCAGCACTGCCTTCTAGGACAGAGGTATCCAATTCCACCTGCTGAGAATCCAGCACACAGGCAGGCCCTCTCCTATAATGCCCAGCCCCACTCTCTTCCTATCCTTGGCATCATCAGACAAGGGAGTTTGCCTGCTAAGCTGGGTTTACACAAGTGGAGGGTGGCTCAGAAAAAGGCAGGGATAGATGTGGGGGGAGGCTCAGCTCCATTTCGTCCTATCCACCTACCTATTAGCTATGCTTCCTGGAACCCTAAACTAGTCTTTGACTTACTAAAGGCCAAGAATGATCCTGAACACCTGATACTCTAACTGAATTCAGAGAAAGAGTTGCAGGTGATTGGCACTTCCCATGATTTTACCTTAAGCAAAAGTGGTGAGCTCCTGTAGTCTAAATCAAAAGACCAAAACAGATACTTGATTCTTAACAGCATTTTTCATGCATAACATGTTGGGAGAGAAACCCTCCTAAGGTTTTGTTGCATAATCAACTGAACTAGAGAGCACCTCAGTCCCAGATTCTCTGCTATGATCTGTTCTTATTGCATCACGTAGTGGGCACGCCTACATTGCAGGGCAAAAGTCAAATTAAACTACTCAACTTCAGCTATGTCAATTGCGTGTTGCAGTCGAAATAACTTAATTCGGCTTTTGGTGCTGTCTTCACAGCAGGAAGTGGAAGGAAGAACACGCTTCCTTCGACTGCCCTTACTTTGCGCAAATTGAAGGTTACAGGAGTCGGAGTAAGAAGTCCTCCAGCTCGCCATTATTTCGAAATAACGGCTTGCTGTGTACATGCACACTTTGTTATTTCAGAATAATGTTAGTTATTCTGAAATAATGCTGCTGTGTAGACATACCCTGACTGAGCAAAGTACCAGATATAACACAAGCACATGAGGACAAAATCAGAAAGTCTAAAGCACAAAAAGAGTTACATTTAGCAAGGGACATAAAAGGCAATAAGAAGTTCTATAAATACAATGGAAGCAAGAAACAGAGGGGGGAAAGTGTAGATCCTCCACCAAGCAGAGAAGAAGAGCTAATAGCAGGTGGCAACAAGATGCCGGAGGTGTTTAATGCCTATTTTGCTACGCTAAAGCATTTCTGCATCATCATCATATTGTGATGCTCAACAGCTTCTGCCATGCTTTTCTGTGTGACTGCTTGAAAATTATCATTTTCTCTTGAGATTATGCAACATTAAGTAGTCAGATGAACCGTATATATAAAAAAATACAGGAGAAAAGCAGGCGTTCCACAAGAACTGTACCATAGCAGAGGGAGCAGGCAGGTTTTCTGGTCACCTTACACCCACCCTAATGAGAATTGCTCCCTGTTTCATCTAGCACTGGCTTCCTTTCTAGTCCCTGTATATTTTGAACCAGATGTTCCATTTCTCTGTGCTTTGTGTAATCATTTATACTAATGCACAGTGGGTGTAAGTCAGAACAATAGCATTTTACTCTTACATTGCACTGGAGCAAATGGCTGCATAAGAATTCAGGACAGCAGAGAATCTTGCCCATTTTTGGCTGTCTTGTAAGAGGCCCATCTCCTCACCACCATCCCTGCAGAGCAGCCTAACTGTATTTTGTTACATCTCTTGATTTCAGATATTTTCAAATAACATCAAAAAATTATCTTCTCCCAGGCCTATGCCTCCACCCATTTCTGTCCTGAGTTATTTAACTTTGCAATTCTATTTAATGCTGTGAAACACTCTGGAATATAGCAGAGCTGATGTAAAGGGAGAGTAATCTGTGTCATGTCAAACCTTTTCCCTGGAGCAACATGGGATCATTTCATAGTCACTGTTCCTTCTTGGGGCTCATCCTAAAATGGTGCCTTTTACTATACATAAAGTCACACACAAGTTCAAAATGTAATCCACCAGGTGCAATAGCATCAACTTTTCCATCTCACAAACCTTAATTGCTATAAATGAAGTTATCTGTAAATAAAGTAGAGAAATATTAATTCCTTTGTGAGATTCAGAACTTTGGACTTAAATTAACAAAGAATGTTATGTCTCACATGAAATGTATTTTGTTTTTATTTCTACTAAAGTGAATTAAAGAAACTGTAGGAAGATGAGGTTTCAGCTTTTAGAAAGTGATTTTACTAAACTACTGTAGATGCTGGTATAACCATGGTCTTAATCTCCTCTCTCATCAGTTTTACTTTGACATGAGTGCATTGAAGTTCTTCCAATTTAGGTACTAATCCTGCAAAGAACTATGCACATCACCAACTTTATTTATGTTATTACTAGTAAGCTAGGTAAATGTACTCATATGTATCAGCAGACTCATGTCTTAAAACTGGTATAAAAATGGGAACTGAATGAAAAGCTGGGAAATAGATTTATATTCGAGAGTTATGGTGAAGTTAACAGTTTTCTTGAATTCTAAATTTCTGTGTTCACCAGGCCAAGATGAGAATAAGTGATTATCTATACATTGCTTAATATTTTTTCCTAAGTCCTTGATCTTCTATTATGTTAGTCTTCCCCCCAAGAAGAAATAGTTGTAATTTGAAAGTTTAATGTTCAATGAGAAAAGTGTCACTCACAATATAGATTGCATTTCAGCATAGCAAGCTATTTCATTTAGTTAAGATCACTAAATATTGTGTTTGTGCTTTTTTTCACTCAAACTATTTTTAATAGACCAACAACGAATTGTTTGCATTCTTGGAAAAGACTCAGTGAGTGCAAGCAAAAATAACAAGACAGGGGTGTACATTTAGAGCAGCATGTGAAAAATGCTAGTGGCTAGTCATTGAGAAATGTATACTATGACTTTCTAAACTGGTGGGGAAAAAATCTGAAATTAACATTTTTCATTTGGCTTGAAATTGGATTAAGTGTATTGTCTTGTATTAGGGATGTAAAATCCCACTTAACCAGTTAAGTGCTTAAACGGGAGAGGGCTAGGGGCTCTACTCCAACCCACAGGTGGCTGCTCCATCTCGCCTGGACCTGTCATGGGTGGGGGCTGTACCTGTCAGCCTGTGCCTGCCAAGTGTGGGGAGAGGAGGATGCTCCAGTCAGGCTGTGCTCACCATTGGTGGTGGCTGCTCTGGCTGGGCTGAAGCACACACGCACACGCACAGTGCGGTTGACTGCTCCGGCCAGCCAGGGCCCACCGTAAGCGGAGGGCTGCTCCAACACATCCAGGAGGCCAGTTAACTGTAACTGTTAAGCATCACCAGATAAGGATGATGTCTATCAGTTAACCGTTCACACCCCTGCTTTGTACATTTCACAAAAATGTTGGTTCACTCTATAGCATAAAATAAATGTACTACTGTTGTACTTACAACAAAATGAGACCTTTTCCTGAATTATCTGGAGTTACTGGTTGCCTAAAATGTCAGTTTATCTCAGATCACAAAGTGTGCTGGTGACTCATGTGAATCCAAAGGCTATTTCTTTCCCGCAGTGGGAGAATCAGATCTGTGCAGCCTGCCATAGAGTATAATGAAAATACTTTGTTTCAGATCATATATATGTATATATTGAGGCTGTGTTGCAGTCAGATGAGATGAGGGATCAGAAACTTTAGTGCCCTTTAATGGTCTAGAAATCTTCTATCAATGATCACAAGTCTAAAGTAATTTGCTTCGTACTATAGAAACTTTCATTCTTTAGGGCCAAATCCCAACCCATATTTATCTGAGGCCATACCTACACTAGGAAAGTATTTCAAAATTACTAACAATCAACTTAACTCCCAATTTAACAAATTCCAACTAGTGTGTCCACACTACGGGGAAGCCTTAAAATTAGTCTGAAGCTGGCTCCATTAACATGGATGCAATACCTCAAACTTAGTCCCAGGAAGCACTGGGGAATAATTAGTTCAAATTACTTTGGGGAGTAAATATTTCAAAATAGCAGCACCAGAGTGTCCACATGTCCATTTTTCTGAATAAGTATTTTAGAATTAGCATTACTCCTGATGAAAAGCAGGAGTACAGATTTCAAATTCCATGGCCCATTATTTTGAAACAACAGGGTTGTTAGTGTGGACACTCCACTCATAAATTCAACCTCGGGGAGGTTATTTTGAAATAAAGTCCTGGTAGTAACCAGGGCTGAGAGTCAAGGAAACATTAGCCCTTTATTCCCACATAACCATTCTAGAGTTAGCTCCTGATCCTGGCCAGGCACTGATGTGAAAACAAATTGAAGAGCCTCTGCACCCCCTCTCTGGAAATAGGTGGAAATTAAATATACGGAAAGAATATATCTTCTGTAGTTTTTTTTCCTTACACGAAGACATATTTACTATATATTTGAGAGGGTTTGTGTGTCTGTCTATATCTGAGAGGTTTGTGTGTCTGTCCGTCTGTTCAAGAACTCCTCCTAATTGGTAGTAGTTAGTACCACCCCATTTAGTATGCAGATTCCTCTTATAACTTAAACCAAAGTCAGGGTTTGGTTGTGCCAGGACAATGGGATGTTCCTGGAATGTGATTGTTTCTCATAAAATGGAAATGCATAATAACCACAAGGGGGCAACAAGGGTCCAGAGATGTGGTCCAGAATATCTATAACCCCATGAAGGCAGAAGGAGGCAGGGAGGAGCTCCATGCCGAAAAAAAGCGGCAGCCATTTTTATGCTAATGAAGCGGGGGAGATTTAAATCCCCGCTTCATTAGCAATTGCGATACGTCTATTACGAAAAGTGGATTACGAAAAAGGGATGTAGTCTAGACGTAGCCGCAGTGTACACTTAGCCTTAATGTGCTCTGTAGAGGAGACAGTAGACTTCTGCCAGCTTGGGTTCCTGAGGCAGAATCAGAATTTTGTTTAAACAGAGTGATTAACAGGTGATTAAGATTTAAAAAAAAAAAAAAAAAAAAAAAAAAAAGGAGGGAGCTCTTAGGAGGTTTCCTGCAGGACAACAGAGTGATGTCACCATGTCACTGGGCCTCCTCTCTCTCCCCCCTTTCTCCAGTGCTCTCTCCCCCCCCCACCATTGGACAGAAAGAGCTGGGGCTGGCAAGGTCTCAGCCCAGCCCCCCTCCTGCCTGGTGACCAGGGGGAGTGCAGGGCCTGGTAAGTCCTCAGTCCACCCCCCACCCACCCAGCAGCCGGGGGGTGGGGGGGGAGCCAGGTCTGGCAAAGTCTCAACGCTCCTCAGCAGCTGGGGTGATGAGGGGCAAGGGAGTATAGATGGGGCTGGCACGACCTTGGCCCCAGCCCTCCCCAGTGGCTGTGAGATGGCTAGCATGGTCTCAGCCCCAGCCTTCCCCACCAGCCAGGGGAGAGCCAGCACTGCCTATCCCCAGAAAGAGGGGGTTGTCCAGCGTAGTGAGCAGCGGGTGCAGCCCCCAGTAGAAAGTAATTGCAAATATTTCTACAATTGTTGGACTCAAGAAGTGGTAAGAAAGTACTAACATCTTTCTTTGAGAAGAGAACTGATTTTTTTTAGAAACGCATTATGTCTAATATACCTGAACATTAGACATTTGATACAATTCTGCATGAAAAATTATTAAATTGGAGAAGATGGAGATCCATATATGAGAACTGAAAATTGGATAAAAAACTTGTTGAGGGAGAGATTACAGTGGATCATAATGTGTTGCACAAAGGAGAACTATTAGGCTAGAAGGTTACTTGTAGAGTTCCTCAGGTAATCAGTCTTATTTCGCAGTTTTATTACTGACTTTGGCACAAAAAGTGAGAATATGCTAATAAAATATGCAGATGACACAAAGTTGAGAAGTATAGCCAATATGGAGGAAGATCATATGAAGATCTGGGTGATCTTGTAAATCTGAGTACTAGAAATTAGATAAATTTAATAGCACAAAATGCAAGATCATGTATTTATGAACTAACAACAATTTTTGCTTTAAGCTGGGGACTTTTCAGTTGGAAGTGACAAGGAGGAGAAAGCCCTAGATGTATTTGTTGGTCACAGGATGACTATGAGCCATCAATGTGATGCAGCTATGAAAAAGGGTGGGAACCCTAAACAGCTTGGAGCCCCATTTTGTTTAAGGGCTTGACCCCTGACACCCTTCACTGCTCTCCTTTGCCTGAGCATTGAGTCCAAACGATGGCTAACTTTCCTCCTTTGATAGCCTGCTACTCCAGAGGTGTGACAGCAAAGAGCTGTGGTCTCCCTCAGAGATTAATAGTGATGGAGGCCCACAAAATATCTAATATATAGCATTACTGAATGCCAGTTTGTCACTGATATTAATGAAGCAGCAGGAAACTTTATCATAAAAATGTACATAGTTTCTATTTCTTTATCCACTTTGTTTTCAAAAGTGATTAATAAAAATTTAAAGTCACCCTATCCCCAAACTGTCCAAGTACAATTTCCATATTTCTAACTAGTTATTAGTAATGCACCTTGATGCAGATAGTAATCTTTTATGCATACTTGGAATGCAATCTTCCATTATGCAGATAAGAATTAATGATTAGACTGCGTGAATTTTAAGTATTTTCAATTTAAAGTTAACACACATTGGCTTGGGGCATCATATTTTAATTGTAACCCCTTTTTGTTGGTTAGTTATATTTAAAATATTGCTATTTCCCTTTTATTCTCATATGTTTGGATGTCCTTTATGACCCAGACAGCTCTATTTGATAAAATGTATTCATCCTACAATATTTTTTTCTAAATTTAGTGTCTGCCCCCTAAATGTCTGCCACAGAAAGATAATGCTTCCAAATTAATGGCAGCAGTGTGCTGAAATCTTCATGCATAGACAAGAGATTTAAGCCTCTCTTGAACTATCAGAGGTCTTTTTGTCTAACTATGTATTCCTTTCTCCATTTCCTTAGTGATGATACAGTACAGTATGCTGTAAAACACTCTGATGGAGACTTGATTGCCCACAGATGCTTTATTTTCAATGGGGGGGGGGAGCCCTGAGAAATATGCCAATTTCCCTTCTCCTCGGGGGATTAGGTTCAGATGCAGTTCGGATCAATTGCTTCTAAGACAGACTTTTTAAAAAAATCCTTCTAACACCACTGGGATAATTCATAATCGGAATCCAACCAGAAACTCTTTTCTTCTTTTAAAACTGGTCCTGTGGGGTCATCCCTTATCATTTGAAGGAACTGACTCAAATTACAGCAGCCACTGTGAGACTAGCTCTGTGTTCTGGTATACTGGCGTTGCTCCAGCCCATCATATTACGGCAATATCCTGACTGAGTTAAAGGCATGACACTGACCAAAGTGGATGGAGTAGCTGCAAGGGCATGCATAAGAAGAAAAATGTGGTTGTTTTTGGAGTGGCACTTTCTGTGGCCCTCCAGCAGCTGGGGGAGCTTGCTCTCCCCCAGCAGCCAAAGGAGCTTGCTCTTCCTTCAGTGGTCCAGGGCTGAAAGAGCTCATTTTCCACGGTAACTGAAGGAGCTGATTCTCCTCTCCATGGCACCGAAACCAGTTGAACTGGTTTCCCCCATCACCACCCTATGGCCCAGTGAAGTTGATCTCCCCTGACAGCCAGAGGAGTTGTCATCTCCTTCCCTGACCTTGGTGGAGTTCTGTGTTTCCACTAACTGGAGGGAGGTGGCATGCCTCTGCTTGCTGTGGAACAGCAGACCTGGTGAAGTGATTTGATTGCCCTTTAGAAGTAGTTCTACAATGAGGAGAAAAGCCTTAATGCTACTATACCTACGAGATTCTCTCAAGCCAAGTGATAATAAGCTTACGTTTACGGTACTAAGGACCCTGGGTTCTTTCCCTGATGCCATGCATATACAGGGCGTCGCCCCAGTATACATCCGTTCCACACAAGTCATTGATGCTTGTAGGAACTGATGCATTATAAGTCCCCTCTCTTAAGTCGCACAAAAACAACACAAAACAATTTGCGCAAATGGAAGTCAGCCGCAGAAAAAAATATTCCCTGCTTTAAGTTATTTTGCTATAAGTCTAAGTTTTTTGGAATCTAGCTGGGACTTATAGCAAGGACAGCCCGTACTTAACAGGTGAAAATGGTGCCTCTTGTTAGTAGCCACAAATTCTTTACAGCTGGTTTGGGTATACTCACCCTAGCTTTGAGAGCAGGCAGCCTGAGTTAAAGAGGAAGTAAAGACACTCAGGTGGCATATATACACAGCTATTACCTCATTCATAATGACTGCTGAGAAAAGATAATTTTGTAAGTATCTGGGCCTCCAGTCTGAATTCCTCCTTTAAGCAGAGAACAGCTAGAAACAAGCCAAAAGAGGGAACCAGAGAATGGTAGAATAGAGATGGGAAAAGTCTACACTGCCTAGCATTTACCACCAGTAGTCCAGACTATCCTTCCTCCAACTTAAGAGACAGGAAAAGGAATAAGAGTCTTTATCTGAAGATTCCTGGAACAGGGACACTTTATATTTTCTTGTGATAATAAAGGCTTGTGATTTTTCAAATGAGACAACATGAGTTAGATACATGGAGTCCATTAATATACAATGGAAGCCAAATTCACAACTCCCTCAGGTTCATTTTAGAAACCTACCTGAACTGGCTATTGCTGGAGATAGGCATATGGATTTTCCAGTTCATTGGCAAATTCCAGAAAAAAACTAGGATCAAACCAATTTTTGTCATAATTTTGTCAAATTGAAAAAATTCTTTTGGGCAGAACAAAATGTTGCTTTGATTTTCCGCACTGATTTTTTTTAAAATAAAGGAAATTTCTAAATGCTGCCATTTCCATAAGAAAAAAATAAACATTTCATTCAAAAAATGTCAAAATTAAACATCTTATACAATCTTGTTGTAGCTGTGTCCATCCCAAGATTCCAGAGAGACTAGGTAACATCTTTTATTGGATCAATTTTTGTCCTTGAGATAGACCAGCCTTTTAGCTACATAGAGCTCTTGTTCTGGCACGAATAAGTACTAAAAATGCCACAACTAAATTACAAGCTCAAACAGCATATTCTAAATGAACTATGTATGCTAAGAGATCATTCAAGGTGAAGTGGCCCGCTAACATCCTTGTAGCCATAGGATTACATGCTAAACTATCTGTTCAATTTTTGTATTTAGCTATGATATTTAATACTTCTCAGACCTGAAGAAGAGCTTACTGTAGTGCAAAACACTCTCTCTCATCAACAGAAGTTGGTCCAATAAAATATTAGCTCACACACCTCTTATCTCGAAACTCAGATATTGGAATTTTGAGGTTTAGGGTTTAACCTAAAAAATTGGATGAAATTGACACTTTTAAACCCAAAAAAGGTGTTCTCAAATTTTGCCCAGCTGTTTCAAGCACTGTAATATTTTTCTTGGTCTCTAAGGCTACATCTACACTGTGGAGCTACTTCAGGATACTGGAAGTATCCCAAAAATAGCTATTCCGCATCTTTTGAGCAAGCCTGTTATTTCGAAATATAATGGGTTTATTATTCCAACATCCCTGTAAACCTCGTTCCATGAGGAATACAGGACATTTTGGAATAGCACTCTATTTTGAAATTAACTCAAAAAAAGCTATGTAATTTGTGTACCTCAAATTGTGTAGCTTATTTCGACCTACAGGTGCAGTGTAGACACACCCTAACTCTGTCCCATGCATGCCCACCACTGCAACAACTCCTACTCTAACTTCTTCACTATTTTCTTGTGTTCTGCACCATGTCTGTTCTTGTCTTTACCATCAAGACTCCTCTTTCAACCTCCCTTCATCCTATACTACAGCACAACTCACAGGCCAATTTCTCCATAAAATGCTTTTACTTTTTCCTACACTACTTTGCACCTTCTTTCATTTTAGAAACAGCAAAATTGCTAACCATCCTGTCTGCCCTCTATAAAACCCTTACCTTTGTCTGGATTCAGAAAAGCATTTAAGTATGTTGCCACAGTTTGGGAAATTTGACTATATAAACTGACATGTTTCAGAAGTAGCAGTATTACTCTGTTTCAGAAAAAACAACAAGGCGTCTGGTGACACCTTAACGACTAAAATTTTATTTTGGCATAAGCTTTCATAAGTTGCAACTCACTACATCAGATGCATGAAGTGAAAGAAAAAGAAAGAGATAATAGGGATACAGAGATGGGAGTGTTACATCAGAGCTTATTCAATCTGGGTGGATGTAGATAAGAAGATGAAAATTCCTAAAGTGGTAAATTTCTTATTGTGATAGAGAGCCATTCCCAGTTCCTATTCAGACCCATCTGATGGTGTCAAATTTGCATATGAATTCCAGCTAAAATTTCACAGTTGCAGCCTGGTTTTGAAGTGTTTTTATTTATTTATTTGTTTGTTTTGCTTGAGGGTGGCTACTTTCAAGTCTGTAACTGTGTGCAGGGGAGGTTAAAATGTTCTCCCACTGTTTTTTTCCTCCACCCAAGGAAACCAAATTCCATATCACCTCCTACCTTAGACTGTCAAAACAAATGTTGAATAGGTTTAACTTGAACCAATCCCATGAAGTAGGTATACAGCAAAAGCAACATATTTACAAGTATCGTGAGGCTGACTATGAGCAAAGATAGGTTTTAATGGTGAAGGGAAAGGAGGTGTGTATTTTTACGGGCATACTTGTTACAATCTTCTCATTTGAGGACTTGGCCATAGAAAATATGAAACAAAAACTAGAAGCTGCACTTTGCCCCAAAAACCTGATGTTCCTAGCTTTATTTGATTGTTTTTTACGAATCCATTCTTATGATTCACTTGTCTGACTGCCTGTAGATATATTTTAGAAGTGTTTGGCACCATACCTTGCATTTCACATAGTTAGCACATCTAAATGCTAGCTACCAACTTGTTTTCTTTTTATTTGACTCAGGCTTACACAACAATAGACAGGATCAAAACTTTTTATTGCTGTATTATTAGTTTTGCTTTTCTAGGCTTGTTTTTTATTTAAACAACCTGTTCACAATAGCTGAAGCTAAAATCCATACTCCAGTGGGAGTGACATGTATATGTGAACTTTCAGGTCTGCCTCATGGGAGTTAACTCAATTTTAAATCACTGCAGGAGGCTCTCAGCCTCTGTTTTCATTTGTAAGCATTGTGTGATCAGATTTGATCAGGAAGGGAGGGCACTCTGGGAGTGTTCATTGGGTATGTTCAAGCTATTTAGCATCACTCTCACATTGCATAGCAGCTAAACTGACACTCTCAGGGTTCCTCTTGTGGCAGAGAATCCCCAGCTGGCATAGAGCAAATGTAGTGGATTTAAGCAATTCCAACCTAGCTCCTTGTGTAAAGGATCACAGACAGCCACAAATAACTGAAAGCAGACGTGAAGCTGCTGGAAGCAATGTCAGGGCCCAGACACAAATCCAGGGTTGGGGGAATTCAAAATGGCTTAGAGTAACCTTTGCCCCACACACTATTTCAAATGTATCTCAACCACAGGGGAGGTTCTAACCCTCACTTTACTTTCCAATGCCTTTCCATGCATTCCTAAGCAGTTCACATCCTCATAGCTTCATCTGCTAGAAATGGTACTAAACCATCCCATCAAGTTTTGAAGGGCTGGAGTGAGGGGAATGAGGAAAGAAGCCAGCCCTCAGCATTCCCCAGAGTGCAAAGTGCCTCCACACTGCAGCCCTTAGCACTAGCCAGAGCATATAGCCCTGCACGCCAGAGGCAATTTAAAGGGCCCAGTGCTCCAGCCACCACCATTGCTATTTCCAAGCCCCCAGGGCAACTACCCTTTTTGTCCCCCTCCCATCAGCAGGCCTGCCCCCCACTAAGTCTGACAGTATATTGATAACCTGTACTCATCCCTACCCCAAAGGCTGGCATCAGGAAGTAGCCAGATTATATACACGTACAACACTCTTTCCACTTTAATAATACTTAAAGAGGATGTTTTTAAAAAGCTACAAAAATTAGGAATTTTTAAATTAGCTGATCCAGACAACTTGCATCCAAGAGGTTTAAAAGAGCAGACTAAGGAGCTTGCTGGACTGCTAATAAAGTGCCAGAAGACTGGAAGAAAGCTAATGTTGTACCAATATTTAAAAAGGGGTAAACAGAATAACCCAGGTAATTACAGGCTGTCAGTCAGACATCAGATAAAGTGATATGGAACTTAATGAATAAAGGATTTAACGAGAGTAACATAATTAATGCCAATCAACATGAGTTTATGGAAAATTAATCCTGACAAGACATTCAATGAATCTGTTGTGAAATTACAAGTTTGGTTGATATAAGGTAATACTGTTGATGTAATAGATTTCTACAAGGCATTTGACTTGATACCACATGATATTTTGATTAAAATGCTAGAAAGATAAAATTAACATGGGACACATTAAAAACTGACTTGTTGATGAATCTCAAAATGTAAACTGTAACCAGAGATTCTTTATTGAGCAAGTATGTTTCTAACAGAGTTCCATAGGAATCTCTTCTTGGCTCAATGCTATTGAATATTTTTTTAATCAAATACCTAGAGGAATCATAAGATCACATAATAGAGTTTGCAGATGACACTACATTTGGGGGAGTAATTAATAATGAACACAGACCCTGGATGTATAAATGGGAATATCAACTAGGAGTAGAGAGGTTAATTTACCTCTGTGTCTGGCACTGATGCAATTGCTGCTGGAATACTGTGCCCAGTTCTTGTGTCTACAATTCAAAAAGGATTTTGATTGATGTAAAGGAAGAGTTACAAGTGCAATTAAAGGACTAGAAAGTATGCTTATAAGGTTAGATTCAAGGAGCTCAATCCATTTTAATAAAGAGAAGAGATGACTTCATATCAGTCCATAACTACCCACATGGGGACAATATATTTTTGACAATGGATAAACATATTTTTAAAAAAAGGTATAACAATATTCACTGGCTACAGCAAGACAAATTCTAGCTGGAAATAAGGCGTACATTTTTTAACAAAGGTCATAGAAGATTCTTCCTCGCTGGAAATTTTAAAAATCAGAATTTTTTCCAAAATGTACGTTACAATTAAAATAGATTAATCCCAGGGATGTCCTGTCATCTGCGTGTAACCCTTCTGGCAGCAACTAGGGCTGGGTTCAAGATCTAGGGGTCCATCTCACACAGAACCGGCTTGAGCCCCCACCCAGTAGCCTGGGAAATTCACACACCCATGGGCGCTTCTGAGAAGCAACGCTTCCCCACTCACAAGCACAGAGTCTGAGTGTAGAAAAGAAACATTTAATGAAACAGAGAGAGAAGTCACATGGCATTAACTTGGGAATATACCACAAACAGAGTTCATAGCCCAAACCATGAGCAAAGTCCAACACCGCAAGAGTCTCGGGAGTCCAGCAGCCCAAAATCTCCCAGAGTCCAACACCCCAAAAGTGTCTGTCCCTGGTCAGTGCCGCCCAGAGTTCAAAAGTTCACCTGCAGGGTTCTACCTCCCAACCTGGGTGGAAAGGGGGACAGGAGGATTGATCGGGGCACCTTACGTGGTCCACGGCTGATGGCGCCACCTCTCCATATGATTCTGATGCAGCCTTTACCATGAGCCACTCTGCCACACTCCAACAGCTGTCTTGTCACACTCCACCAGTCACTCCGCCGGCCATTCCCACCGGCTGCTCCGCTGGTCGCCTGCCGCCACTCCTACCGGCCACCCGCCGGTCATTCCCACCAGCCGCTCCGCTGGCTGCAATGGGTCTGGCTCCTGGCCAAACCAGTGATTTCAGTTCTTAGGATACGTCTACATTGGCATGATCTTACACAAATACTCTTTAATGCAAGAGTTCTTGCGTTAAAGTATTTGCGCAAGAGAGCGTCTACACTGGCATGTGCCTTTGTGCAAGAGATGTGCTTTTGCGCAAGAGCATCCGTGCCAGTGTAGGCACTCTCTTGTGCAAGAAAGCTCCGATGGCCATTTTAACCATTGGGCTTTCTTGCGCAAGAAATTCATGTTGCCTGTCTACACTGGTCTCTTGCACAAGATCAGTTGTGCAAGAGGGCTTATTCCTGAGAGGGAGCATCATAGTTCTTGCACAAGAAGCACTGATTTCACACATTAGAATGTCAGTGTTCTTGTGCAAGAACTCCCTACCTATGTAGACAGGCAGCATGTTTTTGTGCAAAATCGTCCGCTTTGGCGCAAGATTGTGCCAATGTAGACACAGCCTTAGCCATCACCTAGACTGGCAAAAGATTCCAGATTCCACTGGACTAGCAAAAAGATTCCTCATAGAGTCTACTTCAGGTCTGTCCTTAAAACAAAAGGGGGAAAGAGGCAGGTTGGGCCAGTCTTACAACTCACACCTGGCAGGCATGAAGCAGGCTGACCCAAGCCCTTTTGCCCTTCCTCCCAACTCTGTTCACTCAACTCTGGAAGGGGGGAGGCTTGTTCCTCGGAGACCTCTTACAGTGATGGTGTCTCTCCTGCAAGCACTGGTGTCATGTTTTACAGTTCCCATATTTAGAAGTAGCATGATTTGTGAATCCTACAACAGCCCCAAATTATTTACAATACACCACATTCCACTCCAACACTGATCCTCCATCAGCTCTGGCTGAGTTGGATTTACATAACCACACCTCGGATTCCTTCCCCCTCCTGGCATGTGCTCTATTTTGGGGTTTTGGGGGAATGCCCTCAATGTCCATGCTCTCCGCACTAGACAGAGGAACGTGGCCATCTATGGCAAGATATCTGCCAGCCTGGCCACCAAAGGCCATATGTGAACCCAGGAGCAGGTTTGCATGACAGTCAAGTTGGTCCGGCAAGACCCCCAACCCTGAGCTTCCCCTCCCCCTTCTTTCCCTTGCTTCCCCCTTCCAGCTCCTTCCTCCCAGGTTTTGCCCTCCCCTCTCCCACCCTATCTTCTCCCCTCTCCCACCTCCTTTCTCCAGTCTCACCACAGTTTCATTCCTCCCCCCGCACCCAGTTTTGTTAAAGAGATTTTGTGTTCATGAAAATACGCGTCTTTTATTTGACATCAGGGAGGGAGGTTAGGGAGGTGTAAGTGGAAGGATGTGAGGGAGGAATGGGGCACAAGCCCCCAGTGGGGCAGACCAGAGAGGCTTTTAGTGCTCCTCAGGGCCTCCTGGATACTGACAGCCCCCCGATGGACCTCCTGGATGGCAGCCTGCAGAAAGTGCAGCCAGGCTCACAGCAACGCGTCCAAGAGAAGCACTAGAGTGCCCAGGGGCAGCTCTGGCTCCATGTTGCCGAGTGCTGTGGTGTTCCGAGTGAGGGCAACCAGAGCACGCACAGACAAAATGTTTTGCTGTCCCTCATCAAGGTAGACAAGCAAGCAGGGAAACCTGAGAATTGGCTGTCTCGGGGGGGTCCCTTTAAGCACAGACCTCAGATAGCCTCAAGCAGCAGCCCCACACAGTAAATGTGATTTACAGCCTTAAATGCGATTCAGAGTCCACTCCATGTGGACACGCTATTTCGAAATAGCAAAATGCTATTTTGAAATGCATTTTGTATGTAGACGCGTTATTTTGAAATAAGCTATTTTGAAATAACACTGTAGTGTAGACATAACCTTATTCACTCGTAAGTGCTTTCCCCCCCCCCAAAAAAAGGGCTACCATAACCTTTCTTGCCTTTGAAATGTCCTAATTTTTTTTCTAACTACTAAATAGATGCTAAGCACTATAAATCCATCTTCAGTAATATTTTGGTACATAAGACTTATATATCAATCATTTCATTTTTCTTCTTATACAATATTTATTTAAATGGGAAATGTAGGAATTTGGAGTTGGGATGAAATAGCTAAAACTTTTTGGAAATTAAAATGCAATGAACTATAAGTTTTGAAGCCAGGACACATGAATCTGGGATTACAATAAGCAAAGTGAGCCCATTCAAAGCATCATTTTATTTCTCCCTCACAAATCCAATATAGCTATCATTTAGAGATGCATGTAAGGACTTGCCTGTGGGTTCAAGTGGAAGGTACACATTTCTTAACGTTAAAGCAAAACCTGAGGGGAAAATACTTATGTCAGATCCAAACAAAACAAGAAATCAAAGCCAGGGATTCATTCAGACCACCAAGAACTGCAAAAGCTGATTAAGTAGCAGAATGCACTTATATAAGGGTCTGATCCATCTCCCAATTGAAATCAACGTAAAGGCTTATATTAGCTTAAATGGGGTTTGGATCAGGCCTTACCTGAGGG
This sequence comes from Pelodiscus sinensis, assembly GCF_049634645.1. Classification (NCBI taxonomy): domain Eukaryota; kingdom Metazoa; phylum Chordata; order Testudines; family Trionychidae; genus Pelodiscus; species Pelodiscus sinensis. The sequence continues at coordinate 45,491,367 of NC_134714.1, read as the reverse complement.
TAGGCTACAACCCAAGAGGATAAAGCCAAAGTTATTGTCAAAATGAGTGAGAAATGACTCTTACAAGATCTAATTTGACTGGGCATTTTAAGTTTCAGATTCAGCAACATGCTAAACTCCATCCCTGTTCCTCAAAGCATTTAAGCGTGACTTCTGTAGGATTTAAGTGATTAAGACCCTAATTCAACAAAGCATCTAAACAAAAGCTTTGACTATCATCACTAATCCTACATTTATTTGAGCCACTTTGATATTTAACCAAGGCTGAACATTTTTAAAAGACTTTCTTCCAGTCTTTGGCTTTAGTTAGATCAGATGTACTGGAAGAGAAACCTCTCTTGTTGACCAATTATGGAAATCAGGATTACACCAGGAACTGCAGATATGTTTTTTTTTTTTAATTAGTAATGAAAAAAATAACTGATACAAGGAGAAAGACTTTCTGTTCATTATAATAAAGGAGATGCTTCAGGTAAGTTGTTTTAACTCTACCCTGATTTGTATTTATAGCATCACAGTATATTAATGCAAACAAAGTTAATGAAACAGTCATGACACACAGTTAACATTTTTTAAAGTAAGGAAATGAACAAGTGATGGTCTCTTAAGCAAAGTTAACTCATCTATGTTGTCCATATCTAGTACTTGTAGGTTTCCTGATTAACTGCACATTAATGTACATTAATACTTGTGTATGTTATAAAATGTATGCTGCATTACATGTTCCAGAGTTAACACTCGTGTAGAAAGCCTCATTTTTGACATTTCCTCACAGATTTCATTTAAACTGGGCAACCATAAAATTATACTGAGGCTATGTCAGACTTCTGCCAGCACATCAGTATTAGTAAGGGAAATGAAGAGGTGTGACCTGACTGACATTGCTCTGCCAGCAAAAAGCCTCTAATGCAGACTCTGCTATACCAGCCAAACTGCACTTTTGCCAGCAGCGCAGTTTTTATGTGAGAGCATGAGTACATGTAACACCAGCAGGCAGAACACAGGACCTCTGGAGCTTAGTATATGAGTAGTTTTTCCTTTCCAGAAATATCACATGCATCAAAGTCTCTTGAGACCTGCTGTCCCAGGCAGTCTTCTCTTTTACCATCCCCTAATTGTGCCATTTCCTTAGTGACTGATTGCAGCCTCTCTGTCTCTCTGCAGCCTTCTTCTGCTCTTGATTACTGGACTTTATATGGGGCCCTCCTGTTCCTACCTGAATGAACTTCCTCTTTAAATTAGTTCTCATTGTTCTCTGGCTCCTCCTTCAGGTGCAGCTTTGAGTATCATTGGCCCTCTTTACCTCCTTAATTCCTGGCCCCTACTGGCATGGACACCCTATCACAGGGTCTAGTTCTGCTGAGTCAAGTATTTGGGGCTATTTACTACAGCTTATAAAATCAGCGCCTGTGAAGGTAGGCTTTCCCTGTTTTAACTCTGTTTTCAACAAATGTCTGGATAAACTCAAAAGCATTGTTGGAGCTTTTCAGCTTGCTCCTCTCAGTCACCTAGCTTAGCAGTTTCTATGGTTTCTGTTTCTATGATCCTGTGAAGCAGCATGTACAATATAATCAATCTTGAAACTTTGATTCTAACCATCACAAGTCGTAACAATCCAATTGACCTGTAGATCCCACAGGTTTCTTTGATCATTGAACCTAAACTACATATGCCTCCTTCATTATTTAAAATTTGATTAATATTTTATTGCTGTTTGAAATGTATCTATCCTGTCTCTGCAAATGAAAACAAAATGAATTGCTCATCCGTATAAAAATATAAAGAACTTAAAAATATTCATTTCATGGCCTGTGATAAGGTGGAAAGGGTTGTTGCTGAAAGAATAGCTATGTAATTACATTAATACAGAAGAGGAACACGCAGTGCTGTGCTGTGCTGTAGCTGGTACATTAGCAGTCCTTATCACATTTAATGCAAACTAGAATTCATTAACCATTTACTGTACAACCCTCATTTACAACTCCTATTCACTAAAATGTGTTTTTATCTGAAAGATGGTTATTTTTCCCATAGTGAGAAACTAGCCTTGTCATTACTGTAATTTGCCAAAACCCTGTGTAAGAAAAAGAGACTTGTTCTGTTTTCTTTCCAGCAGTTCCAGCACTGCTAAAACAGGATACGGCCAAACCCTCACCTTCCCATAACAAGACAGTTACAACCTTTACAGAGAAGCTTAGAATTTCTGTAATGGACCTTATTCACAGGCAGAAGGGGCCTGACTCCTTTGAACAAGGAATGAAAAACCATGGAAGTAAGAAACACAGAAAATCAGCCAGATGTTCTGACCCAGATGAGCTCAATACAATCAGACACAAAAATAAATACTAATCTTCATCAGCCTGGACCTTCCTCCACGCTGCTCTAATTTACACTGACTGCCCACAGCCCTAAGAGGGCATTCTGGTAGTGGCAAATCACCAAAGCATAGGGACACTTTGGACATCCCTTCTGCACCCAATTGAAGTGGAGATGATATAGGATGCCATACAGTTGTTCCATGTTACCCAAGTATTCTCAATTGTAAGGAGAATTCTCAATAGATCAGCTGAAACTGCTTTAGACTTGTTGCACTAAAGGTGAAAAACATGAGTGGAAAGATGGCCCAATGGTTAAGGTGCTAGCCCAGGACTTGAAAGACCTGGCCTCAATTCATAGCTCCATCACAGACTTCCTGCATGACCTTAGCAGATCACTTAGGACCACGTTTTTAGAGGTATTGAGGCATCACAGATGCAGAATGAAAATACCTTGGCACATACCTGCATCTTTAGGTACCTAAATAACTTTACAATTAAAGTCTCTGTGTTTCAATTCCTGGCTGTAAAATAACAATAGTAAGGACTTACCTCAGAAGGCTGCGGAAGATAAGTAGACGAGCTACAGTAGTATCTGAGCATCTCGCAGTAATAGATTATATATAACTATCTAAGTAAGAGATAGATAGCAAAACAGGCAAGTGCAACCCTAAGATACCATCCAAATGCCTCTGCAAAGTTTTATCAGCAAGTGCATATTTTCTTTTAGTTATGGGGGAAACAAAAAGTTCTTCCTTCGTGTCTCTTTCCTATAAGTTGTGAGGGCATAAGGATTAATCCTGGAAAATGTTTCTGAGCTTTAAATGTCCCCCTAAATGCCATGAGCTAGATTCTCCCTCTTGCTTTGCACTTTGTGTAATCATTTAGCTGTGTGCAGAATGCAAGTGTCAACTTTGGAAGCATTTTTTACTCACTTTGCACACAGATGAAAGTAACTGCACAGATGGAAAGCCATGGAGCATCAGACCACATATACTCGAAAATACCCACATTAAAGAACAAAGTGGCTGTGGCTGGTTGTGCCTTGCCAGTTTGATGTTTTAATTCAAGTTGGAAATTGAATAATCTCTGGCCCTAGTAAGGTACTGGAAATTTAAAAACCATACACACTTATGAAAAGCTATTAGTCTTTCAAGCATTGAAATTCAAATAATAATGATTGGTATAGTTATCTTTTATAACTCAGAAAAGCATTGTCTAGTAAACACTTTAAATTTCACCTTTGGCCTTTAAATCATTCCAGATAGTGCTTATCTGACAGTCAGAAGCTGTCCTACACTGAAACAACATAGTACATACTCAGACCACATAAATGGATACAAACACTTTGATGAGCTGCATGTATGTTTGCATAATACCACTCACTTCAGTAGCAGGATCAGAGCTGAGCCATTTTATTTACAGATGAACACTTACTTGATCTTTGAATCTCCTCAACTAGGAATGTGCATTGGTTAAAGGCTTCCTCCGGGATATAGCGAGAGCCACAGGTGTCCAGTGGCTTAGGCAGGGAAAGGCTCTACCTTCCCAAACCACAAGCTTGGCCCCACCCACAGTCCACCCCCAGAACACCTACTATAGAAGACAATGTAAGTTTCCACTAAAGAGCAGCTGTGTGGCCTGTGGGTTCGTATAACCCACCGCTCTTGCATGTGAGCCAGCAGAGTGTACCCAGCATGGCTGATCAGTCCACAGCAGGCAAGGGAGGTGCTGCTTTCCCCAGCACCTACCCTCCCCCATGCTCTTGGCCAGGGAGGCTAGAACGATGAAACCACCTTCCCTCCCCGGTGCTCTGGGAGCTGCACTGCGCACAGGCCCCCAACACCTCTCCACCCTTCCCCATGCTCTGGGGAGGCCAGGGAGTGCTTGGCACTCTGCCCTGCCTCCTCTCCTGGGTGGGGTATGCTCTGCACGTTGCCCCACCTCCTTCCCTCCCCATGGAGTCAGGGCTTCAGAGATGGGAAGGCTGGAGGCCTCCCTCTCCCAACCCCAGCTGCATCAACAGCCCATGGCTAGAGCCAAACCTGGATATTAACTCCAGGGATAGCATACTAGTAAAACTCTTCATGAGAAGCACATTGCAGTATTTCACTCCTCCTCTGTCTCGTCAGCCTCTGTAATACTGTTAGTTTATTTTAATTTAAAGCTGAAGTTCTTACTCCCAGTCTTCCTGTTAAATTTAAAAGTAGTAGCCAGATAGACGAACTCAGAGTGCCACCAAACAGTAGCTCTGCAAACTAATTAGCCATGGATGAGAAGTACCACTCCCCCAAGCACTCACCCCTCAGAATGAAAGTTGCAGCCAGCAGTAAATCCCAGCCTCTTTGGAGCCCTCCCCTGAGCTGTGCTCGCTGTCAGTGACCCCTCCCCTGATTAGCTGTCACTCAACTCAACACTTTTAGCCATCAAGGACTCTAATTAAATGTCACATTTTCCTATTTCCCTGGGGTTAAAGAACATATTTTACTCATGTGTCCTCAATATTTGGGCAACATAGCAGAGACTAAGTATTCCTTAGTATGCCTATCCATCACTATCCTGTGGCATATTAAAGCATTAGTGCTCAGAATTGTCCTGATTCTGCTCTTATTAAAGTAATAGTTTGACCATGGCTCAATAGGATCAGAAATAAGTGAACACTGACCCTTTTTGGAAAATACCATGCTTTATAAATCTTTATAAATCTGTCTTAAGGCAAAAGTTTCCCTGTGTTTTTGCTACTTTTCTTTGTGATTTGACTTGTGTTTCCTACATTCATTCCATTATTCAATCACTTTGGAACACTCCACTTATATGGTAAAAACAATACATTGCTTTTCTAATTAGTTGTGAGAATGTGGGATTTTTCCTGTATTAATTGTAATGAGTATTGTGCATATCTCTCCGTGGACATTGTGGTTATTGTATTGCTAGCTAAGAAGATAAATAGGGTTGAGGCAGATTTAGACTGCATTAACCAAAAGCTCCTGAAGTAGACAGCTATACTCAAATAAATACTGGACGTGGTCATTCTTTCTAAGCTTCTCTTCAAGTGTGGAATGAGGTCAGGCTATCAAGAGAGGGAGGTGGCTTTTAGGTGGGAATTTTCAAACATAGAACCCTGGAGGAAAAGGGAGGCAAGGGTCTACAGAGAAACAATAACAGTCCCTAGATGTTGGGACACCAAGGATAAATGGGGGCATGCCTCATTTTGGCTGTCTCTTGCAAGTTCAGGTAAAAAATATATGTAAAGGCTTCTTAATCCTTCTTTCTCTGCTTGTGATGCTCCTATGAACAAATAAATCAGTCTTTTTTGAGCAAGTTGTTTTCTGGCACTGCATTTCCAAGCTGGTTACAGCCCTCCCAGAAAGGATTCTAGAACAGGGCCACACTCATTTGGACTTAAGAGATAATGCACTTGGTAAATACTTGATAATACACTTGGTGTTGTAAGCTCATGGTACAGTCAAAAATAGAGTGAATCAAATGATTCCACTCAGAAGTGCTGGTATATACCTGTAACTGGTAAGAAATGCCCATGGAGAGAAGGAAAAAGTCCCAGGCACATATAATACATGAACCCTAACACCCACTAATAAAAAGTAAAGGGGAATAATATAATTTATGTGAATCAACATGAGTTTATGTGAAATAGATTCTGCCAAACTAATGTGATCTTTTTTGATGAAGTTACAATCATTGTTTACAAACATAATAGTGTAGATATAATATACTTAGACAACTGTAAGGCATTTGACTTGGTATCACACAACACTGATTAAAAAGCCAGAATACTAAATAAACTCGTCATGCTTTCAATTAATTAAAAACTGACTAACTGATAACTCTCAATGGAACTGCAAACACTGAATCACCATCTAATGACCGGGTTTCTATTGTGGTCCGGTAAGAGTCTGTTCTTGGTCTTGTGTTATTTAACATTATCATTATCATAGAAACCAACAGAACACCACTGGCCATCACCTACAGTCCCCAGCTAAAACCTCTCCAACGCATCATTAGTGATCTACAACCCATCCTGGACAATGATCCCTCGCTTTCACAGGCCTTGGGAGGTAGGCCGGTCCTTGCCCACAGACAACCCGCCAACCTGAAGCATATTCTCACCAGCAACTACACACCGCACCATAATAACTCGAACTCAGGAACCAATCCTTGCAACAAACCTCGGTGCCAACTCTGTCCACATATATACACCAGCAACACCATCACAGGACCTAACCAGATCAGCCATACTGTCACTGGTACATTCTCCTGCACATCTACCAACGTAATATATGCCATCATGTGCCAACAATGCCCCACTGCTATATACATCGGCCAAATTGGACAGTCCTTACGTAAAAGAATCAATGGACACAAATCTGATATTAGGAATGGCAACATACAAAAACCTGTAGGGGAACACTTCAATCTTCCTGGACACACAATTGCAGATCTCAAGGTAGCCATCCTGCAGCAAAACAACTTCAGGACCAGACTTCAAAGAGAAAGTGCTGAGCTACAGTTCATCTTCAAGTCTGACACAATCAACTCTGGATTAAACAAAGACTGTGAATGGCTTGCTAACTACAAAAGCAGCTTCTCCTCTCTTGGAATTCACACCTCCAGATCAGCTACTAGAAGTGGGCCTCACCCTCCTTGATTGGATCCAGTCATCTCCAGCCTGATCCTGGCCTGCATATTTATACCTGCCTATGGAAATTTCCACTACATGCATCTGACGAAGTGGGTCTTTGCCCACGAAAGCTTATGCTCCTACACTTCAGAAAGGGTATGTCTACACTACAAAGTTAGTTCGAACTAACGGACGTTAGTTCGAACTAACTTTAATAGGTGCTACACTAGCGCTCCGCTAGTTCGAATTTGAATCGAACTAGCGGAGCGCTTAGTTCGAACTAGGTAAACCTCATTTTACGAGGACTAAGCCTAGTTCGAACTAGCTAGTTCGAACTAAGGGCTGTGTAGCCCTTTAGTTCGAACTAGTGGGAGGCTAGCCCTCCCCAGGTTTCCCTGGTGGCCACTCTGGCCAACACCAGGGAAACTCTATGCCCCCCTCCCGGCCCCGGACCCCTTAAAGGGGCACGGGCTGGCTACGGTGCCCGTGCCAGGTGCAAGCCTGCCAGCACCCAGCTAGCAGACCCTGCACCTGGCACGGCACAGAGCCACCCACCCGATGCCCCCCAGCCCACCCCCTCTTCCCGGGACCAGGCTGGCGGCTCCCGGGAGTTTGCCCTGGACCGCAAGAGGCGGGCACCTTCCTGGGCTAGTGCGGACATCGTGGACCTCGTCCACGATCTCCGCACTAGGCACAGGAAAGTGGCCGTCTAGGGCAGGAGAGCTGCCAGCCTGGCCACCCAGGACCAGGTGTGCATGAAAATCAAGGGGGTCCACTGAGACCCCCGACACTGAGCCCTGAGCTTACAATGGCCGTCCTGGGTCAGACCAAAGGTCCATCTAGCCCAGTAGCCTGTCTGCCAACAGCGGCCAACCCTAGGGACCCTGGAGGGGATGGACCGAAGACAATGACCAAGCCATTTGTCTCGTGCCATCCCTCTCCAGCCTTCCACAAACTTTGGGCAGGGACACCACTCCTACCCTCTGGCTAATAGGACTCCATGGACCCAACCTCCATCACTTTATCTCACTTCCCTTTAAACTCTGTTCTAGTTCTAGCCTTCACAGCCTCCTGCAGCAAGGAGTTCCACAGGTTGACTCTTTGCTTTGTCAAGAAGAACAACTTTCTCTTACTAGTTTGAAGCCTGCTACCCATTCCTTTCCTTTGGTGTCCTCTAGTCCTTCTTTATGGGAACTCAGGAAGAACTTTTCTGAATGCACCCTCTCCACCCAACCCCTGCTTTTAGAGACCTCTATCCTGTCCCCCTCCGTCTCCTCTTTTCTAAGTTGAACAGTCCCAGTCTCTGTAGCCTCTCTTCATCTGGGACCTGTTCCCAACCCCTGATCATGTTAGTTGCCCTCCCCTCTCCCAGCCTTTCTCTTCCCCTCTCCCACCTCCTTTTCCCAGTCTCCCCCAGTTTTTTTTCAATAAAGACAGAGTCAATGTTGGAAGAAACGTTATCTTTATTTTGTACATCAATAAGAAGGGGGGCTAGGGAAGGGTAAGTGGAAGGAGGTGAGGGAGGAATGGGGTACGAGCCCCCGATGGGGAGGACTGGGCTGGCTCTGCGGGCTTCTGGGGGTGGAAGCTCTCCTGCAGCCCCCCAATTACTCCCTCTCCCCAGATGGCAGCCTGCGGCAAGTGCAGCCGGGCTGATGGCCGAGTGGTGTGATGTGCCCAGTGTGGGCACTCAGGGCACTCCAAGCCAGAACTTCTTTGCAAGCGGGGCACCCCTTAGAACTGTGTGTCCGGGGTGGGGGTCGGGACCCTTTAAGCGCAGCCCTCGGCTAGCCTGAGACAGTATCTCCATGCTCTAAGTCCTCCTTTTATGCCCTGCCGGCACTGCTTCCGGCCATCCTTAAGCCCTGTTCAGAGTCCACTCAATGTGGACTTACTAGTTCGAACTAGCAAAACGCTAGTTCGAACTAGTTTTTAGTTCTAGATGCGTTAGTTCGAACTAGCTTAGTTCGAATTAACTAATTCGAACTAAGTTAGTTCGAACTAGCGCTGTAGTGTAGACGTACCCCCTGTCTATAAGGTGCCACAGGACTCCTCGCTGCTTTTGCAGATTCAGACTAACACGGCTACCCCTCTGATACTTGACATCATTATCATTGGAATTCTGGAGAAAAACATAATATACCATTGACAAAGAGTAGAGATGACACAAAAATTGGGGGAGTAATACATTATGAAGAGAACAGGTCACTAATCTAGAGTGATCTGGATCATTTGGTAAACTGGGCACAAGCAAACAATGTGGCTAACTGTAAATGTATAAGAACAAAGAATGTGGGCCATACTTACACAATGGTGGACTCTACCCAGGGAAGTAGTGACTGAAAAAAAAATGAGGATTATGTTGGATAACCTGCTAAACAGGAGCTCCCATTTGCCACAGTGATGCCCAAAAACCTAAAGCAATTCTTGAATACATAACAGAAGACTCTTAAGTAACATCAGGGAGGTCATTTACTGCTGTAGTTAGCATTGATATGACTGCTGTGTTGAAATATGGCATCCAGTTCTAGCATCTGCAATTCAAGGAGGAAATTGGAAAATTGGAGAGGATTTAAAGAAGAGTCACAAGGACAATTAAAAGATTGGAAAACATGCTTTAAAGTGATAGATTGAGCTCCTTGAGTCTATTAAGATTAACAAAGAGATGGTTAAGGGATAACTTGATTACAGTCCTTTAGTACCTTCTTAGTGAATAAATATTTAATAATGGACTCTTCAGTCTAGCAGAGAAAGGTATAACATGATCCAGTGGCTAGAAGCTGAAGCTTGATAAATTCAGACTAAAAATAAGGTGTGAAATTTTAAGTGTGAATAATTAACCATTGGAACACTTTACCATGTGTCAGAGTGGATTCTTCATCACTGACATTTTTTAAATCAAGATCAGATGCTTTTCTAGGCAATATGCTCTTGGAATTGTTCTGGGGAAGTTTTATAGCCTGTGTTACAGAAGAGGGCAGATGAGATGATTCACAAGGGTTCTTCCATGCTTGGAATCTAAGAATTAAGCCTTAATATTTAGGCTTTAATAAATTACCTTTTTATAAACTATTGTCTTCAGCGTGGCTGCCCTCAGAATCTTCACTCAAATGATGCATAAGGGCTCTTCTCTCCCTCCTTTCACCTTTGAAACTGAGGACCTACCTCCAGTCAATCAATCTGATAAACACATATTCATGCTATCCATCCTCTTTATCCAATGTCCAGCCATTCCAAGGAACAAAGATGCATCTTGTTTTCTCACTAGAAATGACTGAATTAGGGTAAATTCAGCTGGACTGAATTCCAGACCTGAGGCTCTGTCACTGAGAACCATGGATCCTATGAGTTTCGTCTGTGGTACACATTACAAAGTAAACTTACTGAAAATGGGTATGAGGTATTAAGGGATACAAGAGAAAAGAAAATCTTTGTGATACCTGAGGTTTCAACCACATACTGGGTTTTACTTTTCATTAAGTCCCTTGAATTTTATGTGGCAATAAAATGGCACTCTATGTAAATTGCAATGCCATATTTTTCCAGTGTGAAGCCCCTGAATAGACCTCCAGGTTAGTTTGAAGTCAGTGGGAGCTGAAGGTGCTCAGCTCCTTTGACAGGCAACAAATTACTTAGTAGCCCAGTTTTAGACATCCGAATCTGAATATTTTGGCCTTCTTAAGAGGAGTACTGATTTCACCTCAGAGTCTTGCTCCAGGAGAACTGTGGTCAGAAATGGCCTGTAGAAAGAACACAGTTTTGCAAATTAGCAAACTTTTGTTGCATCACAGTTGTTAAATCATTTAGTTTGTTGCCCATTCCTGAAACATTGGTTGATGGAAGAAATAGGAAGAGCTTACATTATGTACCCATAGAAAACTAAGAAAAATCACTGGGGTAATGGGAAGGCAAGATCCAACAAGGCCTAGAACCAGACTCAGTTTCAACACTGGCAGCTGAACTAAAAGAGACTACAACAGTGTTTGCTTGTTCTGTTTAATACATTGTCATTTTCACTACCCAGATTGGCTCAGTGTTTCTAAAAATGCAACCCAGGCACATCATAATGGATACTTGTCTAATTTTAATTTATGGAAAGGAAAAGATGAAGGTATTTCAGGGAATTAGCTTCAAAATCGTACTAGAAAGATAATTTTTGAAATCTTTTGTTTAAACAATGTCAAGATATATATCAGTTCATATACAACAGTTGCTGTCCTAAACTGGTAGGATAGTGCCCTCTGGTGATAGTCTCTCAATTAACTTAAATTTCTAGCTTATTAACAAGTCTTTACTTGGTTATCCTAATGGCAGCTTTAGGCTCTCTATACAGAATTCTTGGATATCCACATCTTTAAGTTTTAAAAAATACATTTGATTCATCCTGATAGATTTTTGTAGTCACTTGTGATCAGATATGTTTGGTATAAGTAAAGGCCTCATTAACATCTTACCCATGGAAAGAACAGTATTAATAAGGAATTTGATCCTGCAGTCCCTTACAGACTCAACGTTCACCATAGTTCATGGAAGTTCTAAATATGCAAAAAACTGTAGAATTGGGCTGGTTTTGATCATGCCATTTGAGAATGATTTGGGGTTGATTTTCAAAGGGGCTGCACTTCTACAGTTCCCACCAAAATGTCATTAAATGTATATGGATAGTTTTGGGGAAGCAGAATAAGACCAATATTAAGCTGGTTAATATTCATTCGTATTAAAAATAACTTTTCACTTATATATCACCTTCAATTTATAAGCACTGACTTTTGTTTTTGCAGGTGGGTGCTCCTCTCCACCCCCTTCCCCTGTCACCATGCAGGAAGAGGGTGGGGCCTGGGACAGTGTGGGGATAAAGCAAGGGTCATGGCCTTGGTCAGGGCACTGAAGCCTACAAAAGATAATCTGGCCTTGTGGGTGCTAACTGCCTCCTGTCTTTTTTTCCCCCCATTAGGTGCTTGAGCACCTGAGCTCCCATGGAATAGGTACCTACGCTTCCATTGAAGGATTTAAGACAGCTCCATGAATTATGTCAAGGAGAAACGTCAATACTTTTCCAAATCATGGTATCAGATACAAAGAATACTGTAGGGAAATATACAAAAAAATCAAAAGGCGAATGGAAATTAATAAACTTGTTAAAAGATAAATATATTTAGATGCCGTCATCAAATTTACCTTTGTGCAGTATATGTCAGTACTTAATTATAAACCTCATCCCACCTCACCTCTACTTTATTGTTCTCTAAAGCTTTTAGCCAGCTTTGGGTGTCATGGAAATTATAGTGAAAAATGCCTAGCCTTGCATGACTTTGCCCCACACTTTGCAGACAAATCCAGAAGTGCAATTTGAACACACTAGTTGTGCCATGTAACCACTGTGAGCGTGCATTGCTCAGAAAGTGTTTTCCTAGCAATGGCAGAAGTTAAATGAGGCTGACATTATCAGTGTGCTATTATAGTGGATTCCACAAAAATATATAGGGAGGAACAATAAAAGAAATCTATGGCTTGCCTAGAGTGTCCATAAAAGGGACACATCTAAGGTCTGAAACACTTTAAAAAAGTCCTATAATTCAGGTTGCACCCATTCTCGGCGATAAAGGAGCAGAGCACATTTTCTTTTAATTAGCAAAATAAGGTGTTTGGTTTTATTTATCTTTTCAAAGACAAATCTATTCAAATATTTAAACAGAAAAATCTCCTCTGATATGTCTTTGTGCCCTTGTGCAGCAGTCAAAGCCTTTTCCTTGTTATACATGTTACAGCAGATTTCATTCAGAAAGTTTAAATTCGCTCTTCAAGGACAGAAAAAGCATGGAAATCAGTTCTACCATAGTGCAATGTATATGCTAAAAGTATGTTTATAGCAACCCAGGCATTCTGGTTCCAAAGTTTATACAAAATGCATCTCTTATTATTGAATTACGTGGTTTATTCCACAATTGTTTCCCAACTTTCAGCCTCAGTTTCAGTTGTTTGGGGCCTCACTATGGAAATACTTTGCAAAATGAAAAATATACAACAGTCTATGCATCTCAAATTAGTGAAATGTTTCTCTTTTTAACCCACATAGTATGATTAAATATAATCTAATTCCATTTAGCCACTTGTTCTTAAATTTTGCAGCAAGACCAGTTCCATAAACAGTAAATTTACGTAAGTGCTTTGTATTTTTTGCTGTTAGCTATTTTTCCAGCTTATAAACTGATCAGAATTTTCTATAACAGAGCGATCAGGAGCATAATGTTTAGAGCTCCTCCTATACCCTTAAAATGGATGGCATCATCAAATCAGTGGGAGTTCAAATGATTGTAAATTACCATCTTTTTCATTTAAGTAGTATCCAGAATAAAGGGTTGGAGAGAATAAAAATAAAATCTACTCATTCTGAACAGATATTATGCTACAGAGCTTCCTGAAAGTGTTTTTACCTGATGCACTAATCATCTGTCTCAGTAGGAGCTGTAGTGAGACCACACATTTATGCGCCTAAGTGTGGCTTTAGGAGCTTAAATGCAGGCTCCTATTATCGAAAATCTTAGCCAGAGCTCTTAAGTCTCCGTCTGATAGGCTAACCATTATCACTTCCTATAAAAGGCAGTCAATTTATACAAAAATGTCAGAAAGAACTTGGATGCCATCTCACATACTATCATCATCATGATTGCTCTCCTACTCTTTGACTATTCAATGGTCTTCTGTGGAATGAAGACCAAAATGAAAGTTGTTGACATTCACAGACATTAAATTATAAAGGAAAAATAGTGGCTCTCCAGAAATGTAAAAGAACTAAAAGTTCAAAGCATTAGCATATACTTCTAAGTCTCATGATATAAAGTCAATAAATATGACACACAGGTATTTTGTATTAATCAATAGTAGACTTATAAGCAATAAAATGTTACAGAAAATGTTATATAGAAATGAAGGGATTCTGGGAAAACAAGGATATTGAGAAACAATGCTCACTCATTAAGTAGCTGAGAGACATCAACTGAAGCCCTAAAACTGCAAACACTCAAATATGTTTACTTTTTCACATGAGAGTAGAGAAGCGAATGGCCCTATAGACTTGATGTATGTGAATGTGTACGTCTTTGCAGAATTAGGAAGTGGTGAAGTATTATGCATTAAATGCAGATGAAGAAATTTGCTTTTTGGAAATATACAAGAGCTGTTCCATTGTTGCCCCTATTGTTGGTTATCTACATAGATACTTAGCCTCATCACTATAATATCTGAACCATCTTCTAAAAAATCCAGAGCCCACTGAAATCACTGGGGTTTCTTGACTTTAATGAAGCCAGAATTTCACCCTATCTTACTTTCAAGCCTATAATAAAAAATAGCTTTATTTTTGTTTGTTTTGGTTTGCTTTGTATCTAATTTTTATTTGTAGCTGCTGATGAGGAACATGGCGAAGATAATACTCCCATAATGGATTATTACTTTCAAAACTTTGGAACATTTTAGAGATTTGAGAGTGGGATGAATAACCTAAAGGAATACTACATGTGACAAGTTTTTAAGCATGTGGTTATCCTTCATTACTTATATTGAAAAGAAAAGGTAGATAAGAACACTATTTTATTCATTTTGCTCCTTACTAAAGTTTTTTATATTGCTCCAGTTCTTCTGTATAGATAAACTTTTTGGGGGTTCTTTATTTGACACATGTAACAATCTATGTCTTGGCATAACATATATTCAAGTAATATTACTTTTTAGTTCACTATTGAACTGTTACCCTAATACAAATATTCTCAGGAAGTACATCTAATTCTGAATGTCAGCTATGATTCAAGACCAAGGATCTTTCAAAACAGCTTCCCTAACAAATGAGATCAGTGACAGTCTTTTCTATTTAAAGAATTTTTGGTGAAAAAATTTTTGCCCCATTACTAACAATTTGTTGCAACCTTAAATATATTCCTTAAGAGAACAGTCAAGAAAAAGAATTCTGAGAGATCAAACAGTACTAAGCTCAACTATTCCCTAGGAGTGTTGAAATATTAATGAGTTCTGCCTTAGAGATTTAACTGATGCCTCAAACTCTAAATAACCCATTTTAGGTCTCCAGCCAACAAGCCTTTTGCAACAGAGGATGACAGTGGATATAAAAGGAGGACATGAAGCCAATGTTGCACCTACTTTCATGAGTAAGGAATACACACATGATAAAGGGAAGCATGTTTGTCTTAGGGTCTGTACCTAAAGAAGAGAACAAAAAGGATATGTCTACACTGCTCGTTTTTGCCAGCAGAGAGTATGCAAATGAAGCACTGATTAGCATTTTGTTGCACTTCATTAGCATAATCTGTTCAAGCCATTTTTGCACAAAAACAAGCAGCATGGACGTTTCCTTTTTGCACAAAAACCCCTTTTTGCGCAAGATGCAGGGAGACATAAGGATCTTGTGCAAAAAAGGGGGTTTTGCACAAAAAGGAAATGTACACACTGCTTGTTTTTGCACAAAAGCCCCTTGTGCAAAAACAGCTCAGATTATGCAAATGAAGTGCAACAAAATCCAGCAGTGTAGACAAAGCCTAAAGTGTCTAAGAGGATGACACGTCAAGGCCACATGTAATATATAGTGTGCACATTTTGTTCATTTCTCTTTTTCTTAATAATTTGGTTTTTAATTGTTTTTACATTAGCACTGGAGAGATTACCAAAAGTGGGTTTTGAAGGCAGGCAGGGTTTATGACAGCGAGTCAACAAAAATCATAAGCAGCATGCGAGTGAGAAAAGATGCTTGTGCCATAAAGATAAATCAGGAATGAAGGCTAGTAGGATTATCTGGGGATAATACAAAAAAGAGTAGAGGGGGAGAGAAAACGACAGTATGAATCACTTTGAAAGTCAAGAAGAGGAGTTAAAATCTGTATGAATTATTTGCATGCTGAACTGCTTAACAGTTAGTAATTTTCTCCATGAACAGAGAAATTAATGAGACAGTGTAGTCTGGTACTCAATGCAAGGGACTCAAGAGATCTGATTTCTAGTCCCACTTTTGTCAGTGACCTGCTGTGTGATCTTGGGCAATTCATTTCACCCATCTTCTCCTCACGCACACCCCTCTCCCTTCCACCTCCACCCCCACCTCCACTTAACATGAAAAGGAGGATACTGCACTTCTGTGAAGCACTTTGAGTTCTAAGGGGGTTGCATACCAAGTTTTATATTTTTTAAATCTATGCTTTTAGCAGGTTACCATCCGTGATTAAGGGATCCAGTTTATCAGTGCCCTGGCTCTTTGTGGAGTCATTTAGCTCAGTGCAAAATAAGTTGAGTGTATATGCAAAGTGAGCACCTGCCACTATCATTCTGATCTGGTCACTCTTCATATCCACTTGGTACTCAGGTAAGTAACTGTCTCACATCCACAAGCCATGAGTGGCTAGGGCGAGAGAGGTGCAGGCACCCTAAATCTATTTAACAGCTTCCTAGCTACCCTCCTCATCCAATGTGAACAAACTCCACAAGCGAAACCCTAATGCGCGCCATGCAATGTCTGACAGGCTCCCTGAGCCTCCCCCAAGAGGTAACAGTCAAAAGTCCAGAATGGGGAGCTGAGATTAGGCCAGCACCACAAGGAAACACTACTGATGACACTCAGTCTTCAACCCCCATGCTCAGCACCACGGGACAGGAGCAAGCCATTGGGGAGTAGGAGGCCAGGCAAGTTTGCTCTGCAACCTTCAGGTCCAACCCCACAGGATAGGAGCAGAGCCATCACTGTCCAGGGTAAGCAAGAGACTGGGGGAGGGGGGGCTCACTCTGCAATCCCTGTGGCACAGAGGCTGCTGTTGCTACTCAGGGTGATTGTAGAAGCAGGCTCACTCTCCAGGCCCACCAAGCCGCCCCTCCACATTGAGCCAGGATATAGCCAAACATTGTCACCTTCTGTCTATGCGCAAATCTTGTGTCAAAATGATTTGGGCTCCACTTTATTAAACTTTATCTATGATATTTTATTACGTAGGAGGACTGGCATCAACATTAAAGCTGTTCAGTGTAAAAGAACTTTGTTAACAGATTATTGACTCATTACCATGAACTGTTTCACTGAGTTAGCTGCAGAGTATATTCTAATGCATCCAGAAAATGTTTATATGTAGCCCTATATCCATAAAATACCACAATTCTGGTTGACATTGATTTCAGACATAGGATTTAAAGGGAGGCAGCCAAAGCAGAAATATTCATTGTTCTATCATATTACATGTCTTGCATAAAGTAGCAAAACACTTCATTTTTTAAAAAGGTTGAATAAGGCCTGAAGCTGTCTTGCAGACATTGTAAATACAAATAATTGGACACTTGTAAATTTACGTGTTTAATCATCTCTGCCAATGAAAAAGGAAAACAGCTGTTTATGTTTGCCTATGTTTCTGCCCTGAAACTGTGTTACATTAAATTACCAACATTTGTTTGCTTGTCATATAAAAATTCTAGTATTGATTTAATTACTGAGACTATCCCCATATTTTCCAAGCTATTCTTCATGGAGGAGAACATTTACTGCTCTTTGTTTCCCTTGACTTCAACAAATAGAATTCCGAGCTAAATTCTGACCCTTGTCTAGTCAGCCAGGAAAACCAGCCAAAGCTCCATGCTGCCCAGCCAACCATTGCTCCCACAGAAACGTGCTCACATCTTTTGTGGTCATACACCACACAGCAGCCTAGGCCAGTGTTTCTCAACCTTTTTTTTTATAAAGTACCCCTTTTAAAAATATATGTACCCCCAGTACCTACAGTTTTCAGACACACAACCATTTTTTCTATCATTGCAACACATTTGTTTAAACAACTTAATCGTAGCCGGGTGGGTGATGAAATTTTTGGGTGTAAAAAGTACAAAAATAATAAAGCGCTGTAAAACTTAAAACAAAAATTCAGTGTTCTCCAAATTTCAGTTGTGTTGATGTACCCCCCAGACGTCTCTCGAGTACTCCTAAGGGTATTCATACCACTGGTTGAGAAACACTGGCCTACCCCATCTCAACTTCACCCTGCTAGAATGGCTTCTGACATTCTACTTCTTCTCTGCTGCCATTTATGAGAGTGAGGAAGGGACAGCTTCCCACACAACTTATGGGGCAGGTGGGAATTGAGATATATACCTGAGTAACAAGCCAAGGAGCTCAAATAAGGAAAGTATAAAGCAAGACAGCGAATCTATGGCCTGCAGGCCAGATCTGGCCCCCAGCTTGCCTTGATACAGCCTGCAAAACTCGTGTTCTCCCTCTCTGCAGCAGAGTGAGCTAGCACTGGTTCTCTGAGCCTCGATGCCCCCCTTTGTGGCTGGAGTGCGAACACCAGCTCCCTGCTACTTCCCCCCACCAGACAGGCAAGGGCTTTAGCGCCAGCTGCCAGGGGAGAAAGCGGTGGCCAATAGGAGTGGTGTGGAGCAGAGCCTGCAAGCACAGGACAGTAAGAAGCCACCTGTACCAACCCCAGGAGCTGCACCAAGATAGTGCTCCAATCCCCTGACTCCTCCCACCCAGACCCCTTATCTACACCCCACTCCCACACCCTACCTCCCACCCAGGCCCCACACCTCCACCCTCAGCCTGCTCCCTGACAACCCCATCCCATACACTGAACCCCCCATTTTTGTCCCCATCCCAGCACCCACAAAATCTACTGGGCCTGGGACCACAGGAACATTAATCTGGTCTCATTGAGCTGCTCTTCCAAATTTCGCACAAGTCATTCAACTGAAGCCATAGATATCAAAATTCAAGGCCAGCCTTGCTTTTGGCAGACTGCCTCGCCAGGTGTTCACAATCACAACAGCCAAACGTGTATAAGACTTTTAGTTGAGAAAGCCATGTTTAATCCCAAGTCTCTGCTATGACTAGGAGATGTGGGTGACCTATAGAAAACACCAGAATTTTCTTTGGAAAATCCACAACAAAATGCGGTAGGATTGATTACCTTGGTAATGCCAATTCCTTTAGAATTGAGGCTCTGATTATCCAGCACCAGTTGAGGTGGAGCAGGCATTGTGTGCACATGTCTGATATATTTTTACCAAAACTACTACCTTCCCAGCTTGTCAAAGGAGAAAGGAAAGGGGGAGGCCAAAAGGAAAGGTTTAAAGCAGTGTTTCTCAACCTTTTTAAAAATAAAGTATCCCTTTACAAAATGTATAAGTACTCCCAGTACCTACAGTTTTCAGACACACAAATTTTTTTCTACCATTGCAACATATTTGTTTAAACAACTTCATTGTATCCCCATCACTCTTTCTAAGGTACATTACTCATGGAGGTCAATGGGGCTGGGCTATTTAATATATAAAGGTACTGAGAAATGTATATGTCAATACCAAGATGGCAATGTGTATATTATGTAATTAATACTGAATAATAATTGCCAAATGAGACCACTTCCCAATCTGCTTACAAAGGGCCTAATACAATTTAAATTTTAATCTAGGATTGAGCCAAAAACAATCTGATATGACTCCAAATAACATTTAGTCACCCTTCAAACATATAGGCTGTGTCTAGACTGGCAAGTTTTTCTGCAAAAGCAGCTGCTTTTGCAGAAAAACTTGCCAGCTGTCTACACTGGACACTTGAATTTCTGCAAGAACACTGATGATCTCATGTAAGAAATCAGTGCTTCTTGCGGAAATACTGTGCTGCTCCCGTTCGAGCAAAAGTCCTTTTCTAGCTGGTGTTCACCGGAAATGGTGATACTATTTTATTGTCACCTATTTTATGGGTGCGCATCAGAAGAATAGATTCAAAATGTTTATTAAATTAAATTGTTTATTAAATTGTTTATTAAAATTCAGATTACAAACTAAAAATAACTTTCTAGAATCCCTTTCAGTGTTATCAACTGGAAAAAGAATAGGATTGTAAGGAACAATACTGTTTCTCAAAAGTATGGAAGAGAAAATTAAAGGTAACTAATAAAAGCAGTTGGCACTTCTTAAGGCTTTTTTTTAACTCACTAAGCAATAAAACTTGACTCATCTAATGTGGGGATAAGAGACTCACGTGTCTTTTGTTCTCATGCACGTAGGCTGTTTATTTGCCCTTGCACAGCTAAGGAAGTCAGGCTGATAACATGTTACAGTAAAGAGTGTGGGTTAACACCTGCAGAGCACAAGAATGGGCTCGGAAGCTTATAAAAATGATACCTTATTTCCTCCACTAGTCTTTTATCATGTTTCTGTCTGTCCTCCATGCAATTATTTCAGCTTTGGGGTCTGTCATGACCATGAGAGATGGCCAGCAGCCTGGGGACTAAGGGGTTAATCATGTCCCCTGTACCTAGCCAGGTATCTGGTCAGCCAATAAAAATGCAGATGGGGATTTCAAACTGAGACAAAGGAATTTTTAACTTTTCCCTCCTTTGTGTCTGGGCCAGTTTGCTCTCTAGATACTGAGGGAGACAAAAGACACGTCTCTCTCCAAGAAAAAGACTCTTGATAATGTGTAAGTAGGGTAAAGTCTAGATAAATCCATCAGGTCTTATTGTTTTCTGGTTTGGGAATTTGGATCTGAGGTCTGTGCTGTAAGAAATGGGGTTTTCCTCTGTTTCTGTAACTAAGACCTGAGCCCATGGGGGTTCCCCATGAGTATATTAATTGGTGACTTTTTCCATCTAGTCATTATGCTTGTAACAGTAGTATTGTTTTAATAATAAAAGTTATTTCTTTTTTTAATTAACTTGGTATTGGTTCATTTCTGTGTCCTGGAAAATCTGTCTGTGGGCTCTGCATGCCTCTGATGAGGGGACAGCAATCACTGATTGCAACTTGTATTTTCTCTTTTCTTTTCAAGTTCTTTGGAGAAAAGAGCTTGGGATGCCCTGGGGTTGGTTTCAAGTGTCCACTCCTGTTTGTGGGTTCAAAAGCACTTGACGGTGACAGCGGATTTCCCAAAATCCTAGGATTAGGATTTGGGGGGAGTTTTGTACCAAAGCCTGTAGAGATCAGGTTTTAGGTTGCTTTTGTAGGCCCCCACTTCTGCATTCATCATGCCAGAGCGGGGAATTAGCTTTGACAGGGTCAGACTCCATGGAATGACCTGTGAAGACGACAGATATGTTTGGAGGCATTGGGGAGTCTGCAGATGTCTTAGCTGACCTGTATTGCCAGTATTCTGAGGGGGAAATAGGAGTTATTTAGTGCCTATTGATGCTATGGGATAGCTGTGGTCTTTGAGCTGTTAGCTAGATCTGTAGTGTGCTGACTGCTTAGTCTCTTTATACTAAGGGTGGGGAATATTTTTGGGGTTGGGGGCTACTGACCCACAAATATCAGTCGGGGACCACACTCAAGTGAGAAGTGGAAGTGAACTAGCTCCCAGTGATGAGGAGGAAAAAACCCTCCTTTACTTAAGGATAGAATCTCACAGCAGCCTGAAGGAAAAAGTGCTCATGGCAGACTGAAAGCCTCGCTTGCAGTGTATCCTCAGCCTTATGCTTCAAGTAAGTGAGGGCGACTCTCGTGTTGTGTTTTAGTTTTATTTAAAAGTTTCTCTGAGTGTTATTTTAACAGGTAAGTTAATCTCTTACATTCACTGACGTAGCAAAGGAGGTGTGGGGGCGTAATTGCCCTTTTGCTTCCCCTCTCCTAACTCTGCTCACCTGCTCCTCCTCCATCCACTACCACCTGCTGAAGCCTCCTTCCTGCCTCTGCACCCCCAGTCCAACCTTCCTCCCTCTTCAACAGTGGGATAGTGCCCGCCCCAAACTGGAGTGGGGGGGGGGGGAAGATGCAGTACAAGCTCCCCCGCCCCCATCAGGCTCAGCTGTGCTCCAGGTTCAGGGCCCTGTCATGTGGTGGTGTGGGGGGAGGGGGCAAATTTTGCTTTTGCCTTTGCCCTCGGGTGCATAACACCCCTCGCTACACCTCTGTATAGAATTGAAGTTGGAACTTGCAAGTCTTGACAGTTCCTGTTTAAACAAATATTACATCATCTTTACTTCCTTACAATAGTTGACACATTTATATAAAAGTTAGGCAAATCGCAGTTTTTCTTGTATGTAAAAATAACTTATATGTATAGCAGCTAGCACCATGGATCTTAGTCTATAACTGGAACATCTAGGTGCCATACATAGTACTATAATAAATTTAAGAGCACAAGTCCATTGAAAACTTCCAGCCCAAATTCCAAAATTAATCACTGAAAGGTTAATGTTTGTAGCAGATTAATAAATTTAATCTACTTCAGAGCAGAAAGGAAAATAGAAGATGCCACATTGCAACACTCAGTGCTCATCTAGGCTATATTGTGCTACCCTTAAACACAGAACTCTGTGAAGTTTAAAAATTAGTAATTTGTCCCTTTTACCAACAGAAGTTGGTTCAATAAAAGATATTACTTCACCTGCCTTGGCTCTCAAGTTGCCTATTAGTTCTACAGGAATCCCTGCATCATAAATAAAGATACCAATTAGTAATGTAACATGCACAGTTTCAGATAAAATTTAGAAATTTTACCTTACTCTCCAAAAATCTGGCAAAAATAGTTCATGAAACACACAATGTCAATCTAATGGCATCATGTATGAGTGCAGTATAATAAAGGCTTGTTTCCATCTGCTTGTTATAAGTGGAAATGCAAATACCCTATAGTTAAGAGTGACTAATACTTTGTTTTAAGACACATGTTTTCAGCTGGCATCACATGACATAGTTTCTCTCCTGCAGAAAATACAGACTTCAATGGCTGTGCCTTCACCATACTCATTTAGTTTTACATTCCCTCCACCATTTCCATAACAACCCCTATGCAACAATCTATCACCTGCAGCACTTTTTGGGCTTTTCTCTGGAACTTAAGGAGAAGAGAGGTCTCCCTCCCTTGAGTCTCTGGTTACCTGAGCTCAACTAGCACTGGCCCCCTCTTCCCTCCCTAGCACTTCCTTGGGTTGATAGTATAATTGGCTCCTTAAATTATGCAGCTGACCAACCTGATTGTCTAATAACCCCCTCCCGCTTTCTCGAGGGAACTAATTAACAGTTGAGTAATCAGAGTGTAGGTGCACCTGTTCACAACCTGCACCCTATTACAGACACTTACAACTTTTTCCACGATTTAACAGCTTGAGCTTTTCAAATTTTCTATGACAAATGTCTGCCTCAGGCTGACACCTGGCAAGTTTCAGTTAAAATTATTCCTCCATTTCAGAGGTCAAAGTGAAGGTTAAGTTGCATTATCTTGTCCATGATAAAAATCTTCCGTGCATTTAAATTAAAAGCTCTAGAACCTCTATGCTTTGCAATAGCTTGATGCTTAGCAGGAGTGTGCTTGTTGTAATCTCTGTGAAAGGCTGCCTAAATAATAAACTTCACTTCCATATGCTCATTAAAGATTGGCAGCATTAGTCACTGAAAAGACCATCCACAGTGAACATGTCTATCTCCACAAGTAAAAAAATGTACTTTTAAATTACAAAACAAACACTCCAGATTACAAAATATTTTCCCCACAGACATTTCTTGAAATAAATACAAGTTCACATACACAAATGGTTTTGCTCAAACATCTTTTTTCTAAATCAACCAGCTTTGACAAAAATTTTCCAGTCAGCTCCATGTAAGGCCATCCACATCATTTGTTGCAGAAGATGGTAGGTGTACAATGAATGAGGCAAGGAAAGAGGAAGAGTGGTCTATTGAGTCTGGGCTCATTTATTCAGTAGATATTGAGACAAAGAGGGCATCCATGCACATGCATAGATACATTTTGCCAGCCTGAACCTGAAGGGGTACTACCTACAGGACGACAACTGTAAGTGGCTACCAGAGCCCTCTGGCAACCATTTTCCATCTTGAAATTAGGAATGGGGACAGGACAGACTAGAAACTCCTGTTGAGTCCAGCAGGAAGGTTTCTGCAAAGGGTGATTTGAACTAGTAGTTTACTAGGCCGATAATGAACCAGAGCAGCTCAGCCCCCCCCCGATGGGAGGGAACAGCCTACTGACTCATGAACAAGGTTGAGTTTCAGGCTGGAGCTGAGAGAGAGAGAGGCAAATGGCTCAAGAGCAGGAAGCACTATCCACAAAGGGAGCCTCTGAGCTCCTAAGAGAAAGTCACATGGATCAGGCCATTCAGGTCCTGTGGAGAAGAACATTCAGAGTAGCAGAGATTAGACCTGGTGCCAGATACTGAGAGCCAATCAACCCTCCCACAGCACCAGACCAGATGCTAATGAGCCTGATGGCAGCCAGAAGAGGACCCTGCCCCATCCAGGGGCAAAGACACAGGTGAGCAGTTGTCTGAGCAGTTCCTAGGGCAGTCGCACTCATCTAAGAACTCACCCTCATTGTGTCTTCTACTTAGGAAAGTACCAATGTTATGCTATACAAAGCACGCGAGATCTTTTTTGGGAGAGAAGGCAGTACACAGCATTTATTGAGAATACAACAGTTAGCATATGCTTTTCAGTCACCCACACACCATGAACACAGTCTTGCCAGTCGATGTTATAGTCAGTGGCAGATATAGGGCAGGGCAAGTGGGGCGGCCGCTCCGGGCCCCGCGCTTCAAGAAGCACCGCGCATGCACGTGGCACCACTACGCATGCGTTGTATCAAAGGGGGGGCCCCGCGAAATTGTGCTGCCCTGGGCCCCACAAAATCCTCATCTGCCCCTGGTTATAGTTACCAATCCAGAGTCTGAATCAATCTAGTGGCCAGCGAGATTGATCGCAGAGGGGAGCCGGTCTCTGTCGGTCACGATCTGATGCTCCTGGAGTTGGTGGCAAGACAAACCCAAAGTCCCATGGCAAAGCACCCTGCTTTTATAGTCCTTTTTCTCTGTTGAAGTCTATGGATTTCACTATGTCAGTTTGTGACCGGTTACTCCTTAATTGGTGTTATCTTTTGATGTTATAATTCCAAAACACCTCCAAGAGAGTCATCCTGTCCAGGAAATGTTAATTGTCTTTAGGGTGCCAGCTCCACCTTAGAGTCATCAATCTGCCAATCCCTAATCATGGATACGCACTGATGGTTCTTTGACATCGGTAAGTGTCTTTGCCCCCTCTTCTCTTGACTGTCTGTTTTTAACAACGGCCTTCACACCTTATCTCTTTCTGATGATACAGTCCTCATTCACTCAGTCTTTCACAGAGATACAAACAGTAGTGTTTTATACTGAGCAAAAGCAAAAAGCATTGTAAATTAAACCTTACTAAATCTTGTAATCAATACAGTTCACATTGAAGGCCTGGGCCTTCAATATTTCTAATTTCATTAACATAGACACAATACAAAATCTTGTCTCTCAATTACTAAACCTTAAACCAAAGAAATGTATATTTCACTAAAGGGCCTAATGAGGGTCACAAGAAAAAAGGGTGGCTAGCAGGATGAAATTAAGTCATACATTACTGCCTTATTAAACCTGAAATACAAATATAAAATTCCACTCCTACACCAAGGAGGGGGCTCTCCTAAGAAGAGGATGAGTTGTGAATGTGGGGAAGTAATGAATTGGTTAATTTGTTCATTTGTTCATGTTAAGAACCTCTTAGTTAACTCTAACCCTTTCCTTCCCTAACCCTATTTTCCCCTCCCCCAACTAAAATCCCCACTTCTTATGCTATTTTAGGGGGTGTTAGCTCTTTGCTGGGTTTGGGTTGATGTGCATCATGGGTTCTTGTTTATTAGTTTTCTACACCTTTCCCATTAGTGGCATTATTCATTTGCCAAGGGACTGTGCCCCCTGGGGCTCAGATACAAATGAGGAGGCTCCAGGTATCAGACAGCTCTAGGCTCAACCCTTGCAAGGAGATGAAAGAAACCAATCCACATAGCAAACACCCAGGAGGAGGCTTGAGCAAAACAGTGGGCTATGTGAACAGTTAAATTATTTAGGGTTTTGAATACAGAGGCCTTAGCCTGCCTAATGCCATGACAACCACCACCAATACACATTTTGATAATCTTTTCTTAAGGATACAGAAAAAGGAAACACAGTTGCATTTACAGTTATTTATTCCAGGCTTTTAAAAATATCCCATATTCCCTTCAGCTGAAGAAAGTTTTTATAAGCAAAACCCTGTCTGACACTATGTCAGATTTGTATTAAAGATGGTAACTGTCATCTGGAGGGAGAAAAGAGAAAAAAGTAGTTGAGCTCTCTGGCTGTTAAAAGTCAATTCTTCCTTCAAGATGAAACACACAAAAAGGGACAGAAAAGATCAGCAGAGATTAAAAAATAATGCAGATTCCATCTCTGGTGTTGGCTCTCAGTGCTAGAGAATCAAAAGGCACAGCCCAAGTATTGACAGACTCTCAGACCTGGCAAATTTGTGTCAGCATCAAGCTGTTTAGGGAGTTGCCCTTCTGGCCACTGGCTCCCATCAGCATTGCAGAATGCAGTCTTGGGCAACTACGCTAGATTTAAATGGGAGAAAGAGAGAAATTAAAGATGGGTGGAAGGGGAAAAGCAAGGACCTGAGTCTTACATTCTAAGTGGTGTTCAGGATTTAGCCAGACTCAGTGGAGTAGGTGATGTCTTCTAGGTCTCTCTCTCTGATCACATACCTTTCATGTAAGAAAAGATAGAACTCAGAAGTTCACCAAAACCCCAGGCAAAGGATTCTTAGCAGGACTTGAAAACCCTGTGAAACTTCCTCTCCTATGGAAAATGACATGGGTTTGTGCCAGTTACTGCTCAGCAGGACATGAAATTCAATTGCTACATAGTTTCAGAGTGTATTCTCATGGCAATTAAGTAAATGCGAAATTAAAATACTAAGCTAAAGCAAACAGTTCATTTAATAAAAGCTGAAATCATTTCCATAAATTTTTTGGCTGAAGAGATCTTTTGGGTTAAAAAATGAGTCCTGTGAACCATTACAAGAAAGTAAAACACGCTGTATTACTCTCATGCATTGGAAATAAAGTATCTGTAATGTAGTTGGTTTACTGGATCTCCCTTAACATGTAAAACTTATTAAATTTATTCCCACAATGAGGAATCCTTGCTGTAATCATAATGACAGATGAGGAGAGGAAGTATTAAGCTCGTTTTAGTCCAGCCATCTCTCAGCTATTTTGATTCTCCCAACAAATATGTTAAGGACCCCAGAAAGATGTAATGAACGCAATAGCTCTTCCCCTCATCATCTGTCCACCAATCAGGCCTAATTCTGAAACACTGACTTTGGTCCATTAATTTCTAGATCCATTCTGCTTTACTAGTTCTGATCTTTACGCACCTTTGGATTGTAACAGCAGACCTTTCTATTTGGATCACTTCTGTCTGCCATTCACTGTTGCTGATTTATACATAAATGAATTTATTAATGGGCTGAGTTGAACTATTGTTACCTTGGACAACTTAGAATACTGGTCTCTGCACAAAATATTTCAGAGATAAGGCAACTGACTAAAATCCAGCTTCTGTTACAGAGCTCCTAGAAGGCTAGGCCAGCCATGGCCAACCCACAGCTCATGAGCTGAATGTGGCTCTTGCCCCCCCAAAAGTGCAGCTCATGAAGCCACTCCTGCGCCCCTCCACATGTCCCCCGCCCCCCTCCACTGGTTCCCTCCAACCCCCAGTCCCTGGCTTCCCTGTGCTTACTGGGTTGTAGGGTTGCCAGATGGTTTAACCAAAAATACTGAAAACCCCTCCCCCCCCCAAAAAAAACAGGGAAAAAATTTTGTTGAAAAAGGGGGGGACAAACTTGAAGAGCAAATAAAAGGACCCCCTTTAAGAATAGGAGGGGCTGTGCTCTGCCTCTCCTAACAGGCTGCTGGCAGCTGATGGCCATCTAGCCTCCCTCCCTGCTCCAGGCCAGACAGCTCCCTTGCAGAACTAGGTATACGGCGGGGGGACTGGACCTGATTGCTGACTGTGTAGGGTTGCCAGGTGTCTGGTATTGACCCGGACAGTCTGGTATTTTTGACCCCTGGCAGGGAAAAAAAATCAGATAATACCGAACATTTTAAGTGTCTGGTATTTTCTGAATATTTTTTACCGGACAGGAGGCAAAAATACCAAACTGTCTGGGTCAATACCGGATACCTGGCAACCCTACAAGGTTGGGACTGTGGGGGTTTTAAAAATGGAGTCTAAGATGGCTGCCATCTTAAAGGGGCAGCCTCCTTTAAAATATATATATATTTTTGCTAGACAATTCTGTTCGGGGGGGGGGGCTTTTTTTTTTCCTTGACAATTCTGGTGTGACTCTTTGCATTTTTTCCGCTGCTGTTTTGGCTCTCTTTGTTAAATGGGTTGGCCACCCCTGGGCTAGGCAAATTGCTTAAATCAAAAATCTTTGTATGCTCATTTTCTGAGTGCCTAATTATAGATACCTGGGGCCAGATTTACACAAGTACTGAGTGCTCACAAGTGCAGATGACATCCGTAGTAGATGTGCTTGGATCATATAGAATGTTTTAAATACGGAATTAAATGTTCCAGGTTCGGTACCCAAACTAGTGGACACAAGAACTGGGCTGAGAATTTTCTATCAAAGAGTTTGGCAGAAAACACAGTTTCCACAAAATATAAGTTTTCCAATTCCCAAAGGAGAAATTCCACTGAAATATTTTTGTTTTGAATCAATCCAAGTAGAAAACACTCTATTTCTGATCAGCCTGACATTAATATGTGCTCTATTAGCTGCCATGACGCTTCTCAGAAACTGTGGCTGGGTGTCGTGTGTCTGTTCTTTGTAGGCTGGACTCCTTGGCTTGAGTACATCTCCCAAAGTGCTCTGTGGTCTATCTCCTGGGAGATCTAGTCCAACTGCAAAATTTCCATTGATTTTGATGGAAGCAGGAACAAGTCCATATAAAAATGACATCTGCAGACCTTTTGAATCTAGTAAGAACTTTTTGATAAAATACATATAAAAATAGATGCATAATTTTTGTTTACAAAGTTTTAGAATGGACCAGAACCCTCAGTTCAATTTGTAAGTACATTTATACTCAGAAGCAGATGAAGGTTGGAAGGAAGGTACTGATAGATGTAAAAATATTATACCTGTAATAGGATGGAGTAAGACCATATTCATAGGAATTATTTTCAAATCCAACTTGAGGCGTCTCATAAAAATTAGATTGATCTCTTTCTTAATAGTTGAATAGTGCTAATAGTTGAAATTTTAAAGTCTTTTCTGAGATAGAAATGTAAAATTCCAATTAAAAACTTAACCGGTTAAATATTACGTTTAACTGGTTAACTGGGCTTGGTGGGTTGTTCCAGCTCAGCCGGGCCCACCATGGCACGGGCTCCTCCAGCCAAACCTACCACACGGTGGGCACTAGGCAGGCACTGCTCTGGCCAGGCCAGGCGCTGGTAAACCAGGGACCCTGGTAAGCATGCCATAAGGCAAGGCTTATCAGGTAACTGATTAACCCTTTACATCCCTACTCTGAGGTATTGTAAGGCATCAACCATGACTAAAATGCAAAAAGAAAAATGTCGTTAAGGTTTCCTTTTAAATAAAAAGGAAAGAATCCAGTCAAGAAGAGTCAATACGAAAAGAAAGTTGGAACAGCATGGAGATGGGTAAATGGCCAGATATTTAAGGAAAACAGAAGTGATACTAGTTTTACGTGCTTTTCCTGCACTTTTAGTTGAGTCCAATAAAATGTATTAGTTTTATTTGGGAAGGAACAGATGATAAGTTCTAGATGGATGACTGTAGGAAAAAACAAATAAAAAAGACATCTGAAACAGAGCACTTCATTTTTCTTCTCTTGTCTATACACAATAAACAGGATTTGCACTGATAAAATATACTTGACTTCATATTATATGAAGGAAACAGAAAGTAAAGAGTATACTAGCAATGATGAAACTTAACATTTGAAAATATGTGTGACCTTATTTTCTCCTTTAAAAAAATAATTCCTTAATCTTCTTCCTTACCTGTATATCCAGCATGTGATTTTTGTACATTGGCTCAAATCTGAAATAGTGTATAATACCTCAGCTCCCATTGAGTGTGTTCACACAGAAAAAAAAGGACAGTTAGTGTGTGTCTACACAGCACCCTTACCTTGAAATAAGCTACGCAATTTGCGTTATGCAAAGTGCGTAGCTTATTTCAAGGTAATTTTGAAATAAAGCACTATTCTGACAAATCCCTTGACCCTCGTGGAACAAGGGTCATAGGGACACCAGAAAAGTGTGCCCATTGTTTCATTTCAAAATAAAGATTCAGAATTGCTATTTTGGTATACTTAACAGTATCCTGAAATAGCACCGCTATCTAGATATAACCTTAGAGACAGCAACAGAATATTAACAGTCACTAGTGCTGGATCCAGACCTTTATATAAATTTACCACCTTTGGTAATCTAAGCTTCTCTCGTGCATACTGGACTTTACTTATTGGGATGATATTTTGTGAATTCAGATTCATAGACACTGGTGATAGAAATGTCAATTATTTTCTGTTTTATTACTGAAATAAAATACCGCCTTCCAATTATCCTAAAAGAGTTTGAAAACAGGACGAAAAAATGAAGCACATTTACAAGTGAACACTAGGTCTTGGTATGGTAAAAGCTATACTTCCCAACAAAAATTGAAACCAAATTGTTTTTTCCCTATCGTCAATCTAGAATTTTATCATCTGTCCCCCCTTCCCAAATAAAACTAATACACGTTCCCCTTCTCCTCTACCTTGCATAGGACATAATTTAATCCTGTCCAAACATTCCTCTTCACAGGGGAGGCCTTTTGAGTTTTTCTACTCTGTGGGAGAATCACCATAAATATACTGTCCAGAAAAGATCATGTGTTCCATTGAATAGCCAGAGAAGGCAATGGAAGCCTTTGCATTTATTTCAGAGGTCATTGGCTCAGGCCCTACAGTTGTCCAGGATGCTGTATGCAGGTAGTTATTTTTAATTAAATTAACGTTGCTAATTGCATCTTATGTACTTAAGTGTTCACTAATGCAACAATATTTAGGCCAGATGCTTCCTCAAAACAAGTAGTACCTACAATATGAGTAGTCTTAGTAAAGAAAGTGGGACTAGCTTACTCCATGTATTACACCCATGTGCTCATTGTGTAACTGGCCCTTTAAAATGTGTACAAAACAGCCCCTGATGTCATCTACCACTCAAAGCAAGATTCCCCAAAAGGGTGCTGATTCAGAATGATCCATTTTATCTATGGATGATATGTAAGCCTAACAATAAATCAGTTTAAACAGGAGATCTCTATCTCATATTATATCAATCTGTCAGTTGCTATAATAAAACTTTTACCTTTGATATTAACTTTATTATGTATGTCTCAATATTTCTTCATACTGATTACTCAGTGAAAGGGACTACATTATACTTAAGGATATGGAAAAGGTCAGAGACAAAAGGAAGCTTGAGTCTGCCTTTGTTTGCAATTTTAAAAGAAAACCACCACACTAATGTTAGTATTTGTTTTCACTTAATACATATGCTCCAAATATCTAGAAAGAAATTCATCACAAACAGTGTGGATGACAAACTACTTAAGACAAGCTATTGATCTCAGAAGAGTTATATGGACATTTAAAATTGTTCATTTTATGAAGATTCCACTATATTTGCTTTCCTTAAAAGGCTGTTGTGATACATCAACTTCCACTGCACAGTAGACAAATGACATTTATTGCATTTGGTACCCAGAGGAGAAGAATACATGATCACAGGATGCAATTTAAAAGAAAGGTTATTGCAATAATTGAAATCAAATTCAAAATGAAACAGGTTGATTAACAAACTACACCATTCATTCTTATTAAAGGGCACTGTGTGCAGGCTCTAAAGAGCTTTGCTGTTTAAAAAAAAAAAACCTTTGACTAGAACAGTTAATCAATTTCATGACTGGCCCGGATTCTCCAGATACAACCTTAGCTATGTAAACATGAAAAACCACCACCAGTGCTGGTCCCAAAGCAAAATGCTAGACCCAAACAACTAAAAAAAAACTGAAAGGAATTTACAGTTTACTGTTTGGGCACATCTATAATGAGTTAAGTCAGACTGTATTTTAAAGAAGCCTTATTGAAGGCATAGGAACAAACCATCCCGATGTGCAGTAAGAAAAGCAAAATATGGTAAGTGACCAGCTTGGCTTAACAGTAAAATCCTTGGCAAGCTTAAACACAAAAAGGAAGCTTACAAGAAGTGGAAACTTGGACAGATGATTATAGAAGAGTATAAAATATATTGCTCGAGCATGCTGAAGTGTAATCAGGAAGGTCAAAGCACAACTGGAATTGCAGCTAGCAAGGAAATGTGAAGGGTAACAAGAAAGGTTTCTACAGGCATGTTAGCAATAAGAGGGTGGTCAGGGAAGGTGTGGCCCCTTAGGGTACGTCTAGAATACATAGCTCCGTCGACGGACCCATGTAGATTAGTGTACTCGAAAAAGGGAAATGAAGCAGCGATTTAAATAATTGCCGCTTCGTTTACATCAAAATGGCTGCCGCGCTGTGCCGATCAGCTGTTTGGCGGTACAGCGTGGTAGTCTGGACACTCCGCGGTCAACAAGGGAAACCCTTGTTGACTGCCCCAGTAAATCTCGTTCCACGAGGCATAATGGGGCGGTCGACAAGGGCTTCCCTTGTCGACTGCAGAGTGTCCAGACTACCGTGCTGTGCCGCCAAACAGCTGATCGGCACAGCGCGGCAGCCATTTTGATGTAAACGAAGCGGCAATTATTTAAATCGGCGCTTCATTCCCCTTTTTCAAGTACACTAAACTACATGGCTCTGTTGACAGAGCCATGTAGTCTAGATATACCAAGGTAACTTAGTGGCAGATGATATGGGAAAAACTCAATTTTTTTGCCTCTGTCTTCAAAGACAAGATCAGCTCCCAGACTACTGCTCTAGGCAACACATGGGAAGTGTTGGGAAGGAGATGGGCAGCCCTCAGTGGAGAAAGAATTTCCACTTGAAGTCAAAGTACGTTGTGGAAAGAGTGGTGTAGGGACTTTGTTCACTTCCCCACGTATGTGTGGTTTTTTTAACCTCCATAGAATAGTAAGTGAGCTTCAAAATTGACCTATAAATCATAGATAATCAGGAAGTCCATGACTTTTTGTGTATAGTCAGTTGGGCTACAGATAGTTGTTCTTGCTATATTTCCTCAGAGTATTTCTGCACTTTTAGTTTCAACTCTTATAAAGAATCAGGAAGTGCAGAGATATATGAAAATAAATGTAGCTAATACCTTTTTGAACCTTAAAGAATGTTCAGTTAAGGTTCAGTTCACAAAATGTGCTCAGGTTTAGAGAGCTAATTAATATGAATTGGTTTGTACATCTTTTCATCAGAGTAAAGTAGAATACAATAGCCAGAGTGGAATAAGGTACAGGATGCAATAATGATTTGGCACTGTAAGATAGCAATTCTGGGGCCTCAACCATAGAGTATCTCTTGGAATAGATCCAGTCTCCGCTTTCCCATCACTAACGAAAGGACTGTATAGCACAGACATTGTTTAATATTATATAAAAACTTCTAAAAATAAAATAAGTTTCCATATGGCATTAAAATAAAACTTGAAGAGCAAAACCAATTAAAGGCAGCAGTTCTATTGCCTGAAGTTGTTTAACAAACATGCATTCAGCATTCTAATATATTTGAATTCTCCGTGTAGGTAACTTGGATGTGTAGTTTTAGCCGTTTCAGCAACATGTCAAGAGTGATAAAAAGGTTATTTTAATGTTGCATCTCAGGTTTCCAAAAAAGACATTTATGTCAGCATTAAATCAGTTTTCTTAAATAACATTAACAGTTAAAATAGGAGCAACATTTAACTGTCAAAAGGGTTATTCACAAGTTCAATTTTTCTGCTAACCAATGTAAAAATACATCTGTTTCTGAATGCCACTTCAGAAACTAAATGAACAAATAACATATTCACATGGTGCTTCTGCTTAAAGGACTAACTTTAAACATTTGAGTAGTTCCAGTTGGTTTGAAGAATGGTAGAAGAAATAGTATAAGAAATGGAAGATGGGAGATTGTCTTTTTTATAAAATCATAAAGTGAAGTTAACTGAGGTTTCACCATATTACTTGGTGTTGTCTCCAACTTCAGCTGAAACAGTGAGAGTTTTCAGCATCTGTCTCAGTCTACAAGGCCTACATCAATGTACTAGCTCTGCTCTCTCACAATTTGGCTCATTCAAGAAACACATTATCAGAGACGTCTCTGCCAGCCTATTTGGAGGGTGGATCAGGGAGTGGGTGGATATCAGGCACGGAGAAAAGCACATAAGCCACCACTCACAGGATCAAATTTACCTGCCAAAATTACATTAAGTGGTATCTCAAGTCCTGCATGTCCCTTGAGGTTAAGACATGAGTCCTGTGAAGCTTTGTAAGATAGTAAAATACTCTGCATTTCTCTCATGCCATTGAAGTTAGCATTATAACCTATCACCACTGCCCCAATTCCAGATTCACTTTTAAATGTCAGATTCAATCCATGTTTCACATAAAACTAGTTTTCATTCAGTTAAAAAAAGAGAGACTCACAGTGTCAGTTGCATACAGATAAATCCACTGATTTCAGTGAGGTTGCACATGCATCACTAAAGAACTCATCCCATTATCCTGGTACAAATAAACTGTGTGAAGTTACACTGTCCTTTCAGAAGAGCCACTTAAGAACCAGGCTGGAGAGTGTCATTTCAGTCTCCCCGATGAACATATTGCAGATAGGCTGTATTCTATCCAACAGGCTGAAATTCTTTGCTTGAACACAATTCAAATAAAAACAGGACAAACCCCTAAAATGTGAAGTGGGCAATCCTTGCTTGAATAGGACTGCTAGATTAAAGAAAACATGAGAAGACAAATCTCTCTCTCTCAGAATTTTCCGTAATGTTCACTGTAGTACCCAAGCACTGTTCCTATAGCACAGGGGTGGGGAACCTCAGGCCTGGGAGCTAGATGCAGCCCCTGGCTTGCCTGGATCCAGCCTCCCAGGCTTATGCCCCCCCACCCCAAAATATTTTCTTCTATTATTAGCTAAAGATTATCCAGGTGCTTCCCTTGCATTTTTGCAGTAATGCGTATTATAACTTGCAACTGTATAGTACTTCCCACACGCAGATCTCAAGGTCTATAACAAACTTGGGTGCCTATTCCTGAGGCATATAAAAATATGTAACTTTTCCAGGATCATAGTCACTGGTAGAGTCAAGAACAGACAGCTAGTCTTGCAACTCCCTGCTCTGTGTTTAACTTTCTAGAATTATTTGTTCATAGGAAGAGCAAATCTTTTTTATTTGGACATAACATATTGACTACATGTGATTTTACAAAACAATACTTTTCACTGTCTGGGATTCTTAGGGTTAAGAAGGAAAACTGCAGTGTAATTTGAAAAAAAAATGATAAATAAGATAATAAAAATCTTATATTTGAAAACAAGCAAGCATTAAGTTTCTGTTGTACATCACCAAGAAGACCCTTTTCCAGGGATATTGGAATAGAACAGGGGGGGACAATATGTGGCCTGAGGGCCAGATGCAGTTTGCCACTGTTAGCCCCTGGCAGGCCATCTAACACTTTGCTTACCTGAGAGTCCATAGGTATGGCCCCTTGCAGCTCCTGTTGGCTACTATCCACCATTCTTAGCCAAGGGAAGCTGCAGGAAGTGGTAACGGCTGGGCTACTGCTTCCCACAGCTCCCATTAGCAAGGAACGGTGAACCGCAGCCAGCAGGAACTGCAAGCAGCTCTACCTGCAAACACTCAGATAAACAAAGTGTCTGGTGCTAACCCTGGTGAACCACTTCCAGACCATGGGCCACTAATTGCCCACTCCTGAAATAAAAGAAAGGCCCCAAAAAGGTCTTGTAGCAGGAAGACAGAAAGTATTCCTGGGAAATTAGTAGTTGGATGGAAAAACCAGGATACTGTCCCTTTCTAGCATAGGGTGGAGCAAGACTCACCTCTCTCCCAACATATCTCTCTGCAAAAGGTAGAATCAATATGGCTTTCTCCCTCAGAATAAGGAACACAAAGCCAGGACACTGAGCTTTTTGGGGGACAGTCAGAATTGACAACTCCACAAAAAACAGCCTACAGCAAAATAGCAGCAGTGTGTGCAGCAGATGAGCCACTGAGGAGTATAAATTATATTTCTGTAATGGACTTTGTTTGGGACATTGAGGATGTCAATTTGTCCTGTGGTAAAACATAAGTATCAACCTCAGGGCAGACTGTTTAGAACCAACGCACAAACCTCATATTGGTTGGGAGTTCCATACTTAGATATCACCAACCAATTAAGTATAAACTGCTCAGATACTGTAACAGCCACAACATGGAGTCACAGACTGTCCAACAGGCCTCTCAAGCCAGATAAGTCTAACTTTCTGACAGATGATCCCTTACAGCCTGAATCACAGCAATATTCAGGCAACTTCCAGTCCTAAGGAACCAGTAAATTACTCCAGGTCAATTACACTTTAGCTCTCACATCAAAAGACAACATTTGTATCCAGTTCTAAAATAATCTCTATGGAGATTTATTATACAGATAATGGAAATGAGAGTAATTTACAAGGTTAAAGCAATTTAATGTGTATATACACATGAGTTCCAATTTTACCTTTTGAAATGTAATAGAAGCTTTTAAAATAAGCAAGCTGTATGTGTCCTTTAGGGCTAACTGACGCTAAGCATCGAAGTTCTTTTATTTAAACCAAGAAACCTTGCCCCTCAGAGTCCAAGCAACAGAGATAACCCTCTAACAAAGAGGAAGTTTTATTCCCTTCTGCTTTGTGTTGTTGTCGTCAAGGCTGTTTCCCTCTCTGGCACTCCGAGTGCAGAAGGTGGGGGCCCACAAGAGACCTTAAAAACGTTACCTCTATAGACTTCTGCTTACAAAAACTCCTCAAGATCACAGATTTCCTTCCCTTGGTAGGTAGCTGCCACCATCGAGTATAAAAACAAAACCCCTTCTTCTGAAACCCAGGAAGATGCACTTGAACTTCTTCCAGAGGGGCATTCCTCCCACCCCCAAGCTTTTTTACCGCAAGAGTGCTTGAGAAAAACAGAAAACAAACTGCAATCTCTGATAGCTGATCTCTTAGTCCTAGGCATACATACACAGACTCCCTGCTATTTTCCAGGTCATAAGAATCAATTCGTCACCCTAAAAAAGGTGATTTTTAATAATAAAACAAAAAGATATACTTAATAAAGCGTACTTGGTTGTTTGGTGTTACAGAGCAACTGAGTAAAAACAAAGTAAAACACAGAGAAACATACTATCTCTGGATGTAGAATAGTGATAGAAATGTAGCCGTGTTAGTCTGGGGTAGTTGAAGCAAAATGCAGGACATCTTGTTAGTCTTTAAAGTGCTACATTGTCCTGCATTTTGCTTCATACTATCTCTGGGTGCATCTTAGATATAGTTAATAAGGGGGAGCACATTAATTTAGCATGGAGAAGTTTACCCAAAAAACAAAAGAAAGAAAATAACCTGATCATAACTAAATGTGAATTTTACTATCTACTCACAATCCATACTTCAAGGTCCAGTCCATTTTCATGCCCAGTATTCCTTGAGGGTAATGCAGTTCTGCCTAGATTCATTCATCTTGTTTCCCCTAGTTCCTAGCTTAAAACCTCATACAAAGGAATAGCAGGCAATTTAAATTTCAAGAGTCTTTCCCATTGGCTTTCCTGGCTTCCTGCCAACACATCCTAACTACCTGAGTTTAATCCTTTAGCCACTAAGTGTTGGCCAGCACTCCTCCTATTCATCTTAGTTGTAAACTTAGCTGATGGGACAGATTTCCTTACAAGTCTCATCTCCATCAACAAGGATGGTAGGGAAACAACGTCTTTGTCCTCTTCACTGTTCCACTCTAATCCATCTGGTGTCAAAAGCCCTTCTGTGTCAGGCAGAGCATAACACCCACTGTTGGAGACCAGACTTACATTTAATCAGCATGACTCTCTCTTGTATGGAGATTTATACAGGCTTACAATGCAAATGCTGAAATATTACCATATAGTATGGAATACAGATGTTCCGAGTTAGATTAATGCATGCAGTAACTCCAGCATCCAATAATGTCTAAATATTAAACACATTCATCATTCTAATACCTGTTGTAAATAATATAAACACATGTGAACCAGACTGATTTCAGTACTCAGTGGATACACAAGGACCTTAGCCTGAGCTGACATCTGCTCTACCAGCATTTCAGGGGACTATTTTGAACTCCTTCCAAATTAATCCAGCCCAAGATGATGAAGCTGATGAAGAGTCCCTAAGAGGCCTAGAAGAGCAGGAGCAAAAAGGTAGGTTCTGCAGTGGTATGTCTGGCCTGAAAGCGGAAGTCTGGCAGAACACAGTCTTCTCTGATGTAAATATTGTCATGCTATGAATTGGTTAATCTTTTATCAGTACTGCCAAAAACATCCTCCATAAGGGTAAATCTTCTGCTGTATTGTATTAGTTACTGAAGAGTGGTGATAATTTCCAACAAGCTAAGGTGACAGATTTTCTGTGTCTCTAAAACAGTCTCATAAATTGTGAATGCATGTTTGTATGCACACAAAGTAACATTTGCACATAATTATGGACATTTGCATGCTCAAAATGTAGGTTTTGGCACAAAATTGGTAACCCTACAGGCTTTGAAAAGTCATTTTCAGATGCCCAGTGAAGAAATTTCTCATATGACCTTTATGGTCAGTGTCTTCATACCTTCTGATTGGCACCACAATATAAATGATATGTGGTTTGGCTATACATGTTCCCACTGTATTTTTCCTCTCCTTTTCATGGAATCATAGAAAGGAAAGACTGCAGGAGACCTCAAAAGTTCATCTAGACCATGCTGAGACAGAACCAAGTATACCTAGGCCATCGTACAAGATGTTTGTTTAACCTGTTCGTAAAAACTTCCAATGATGGAAACTAACAGAGTTCTGGAATAACATGGCTGTCTGAAAACTGAACTCTAAGGGGATAGCAAAGTAATCTGCCTCCACCAACCCCCAACCTATTAAACTTTGCCCCCCCAAAAAATAGACCACTCACACACTCACAAAATCCAGGTTTAAAAAAACTCACTAAAATGAGTGTCTCTGGCTCACAGGGTTCATAGAATCATAGAATCATAGGACTGGAAGGGACCTCGAGAGGTCATCGAGTCCAGCCCCCCGCCCTCAAGGCAGGATCAAGCTCCATCTACACCATCCCTGACAGATGTCTATCTAACCTGTTCTTAAATATCTCCAGAGAGGGAGATTCCACCACCTCCCTTGGCAATTTATTCCAATATTTGACCACCCTGACAGTTAGGAATTTTTTCCTAATGTCCAATCTAAACCTCCCCTGCTGCACTTTAAGCCCATTACTCCTTGTCCTGTCCTCAGAAACCAAGAGGAACAAATTTTCTCCTTCCTCCTTGTGACACCCTTTTAGATATTTGAAAGCCGCTATCATGTCCCCCCTTAATCTTCTTTTTTCCAAACTAAACAAGCCCAGTTCATGAAGCCTGGCTTCATAGGTCATGTTCTCTAAACCTTTAATCATTCTTGTCGCTCTTCTCTGTACCCTTTCCAATTTCTCCACATCTTTCTTGAAATGTGGCGCCCAGAACTGGACACAGTACTCCAGCTGAGGCCTAACTAGTGCAGAGTAGAGCGGCAGAATGACTTCACGAGTTTTGCTTACAACACACCTGTTAATACAACCTAGAATCATATTTGCTTTTTTTGCAACAGCATCACACTGTTGACTCATATTCAACTTGTGGTCCACTATGACCCCTAGATCCCTTTCTGCCACGCTCCTTCCTAGACAGTTGCTTCCCATCTTGTATGTATGGAACTGATTGTTCCTTCCTAAGTGGAGCACTTTGCATTTCTCTTTATTAAACCTCATCCTGTTTACCTCCGACCATTTCTCTAACTTGCTAAGGTCATTCTGAATTATGTCCCTATCCTCCAAAGAAGTCGCAACCCCACCCAGTTTGGTATCATCTGCAAACTTAATAAGCGTACTCTCTATCCCAATATCTACATCATTGATGAAGATATTGAACAGTATGGGTCCCAAAACAGACCCTTGAGGAACTCCACTTGTTATCCCTTTCCAGCAGGATTTAGAACCGTTAACAACCACTCTCTGACTACGGTTATCCAGCCAATTGTGCACCCACCTTATCGTGGCCCTATCTAAGTTATATTTGTCTAGTTTATCAATAAGAATATCATGCGAGACCGTATCAAATGCCTTACTAAAGTCTAGGTATATGACATCCACCGCTTCTCCCTTATCCACAAGGCTCGTTATCTTATCAAAGAAAGCTATCAGATTAGTTTGGCATGACTTGTTCTTCACAAACCCATGCTGGCTATTTCCTATCACTTTATTACCTTCCAAGTGTTTGCATATGATTTCCTTAATTACCTGCTCCATTATCTTCCCTGGGACAGACGTTAAACTGACCGGTCTATAGTTTCCTGGGTTGTTCTTATTCCCCTTTTTATAGATGGGCACAATATTTGCCCTTTTCCAGTCTTCTGGAATCTCCCCTGTCTTCCATGATTTTTCAAAGATCATAGCTAAAGGCTCAGATACCTCCTCTATCAGCTCCTTGAGTATCCTGGGATGCATTTCATCAGGACCTGGTGACTTGCTGACATCTAACTTTCCTAAGTGATTTTTAACTTGTTCTTTGTGTATCCTATCTTCTAAACTTACCCTCTCTCTGCTTGTATTCACTACGTTAGGCACACCTCCAGACTTCTCGGTGAAGACCGAAACAAAGAAGTCATTGAGCATCTCCGCCATTTCCAAGTTTCCTGTTACTGCTTCTCCCTCCTCACTAAGCAGTGGGCCTACCCTGTCCTTGGTCTTCCTCTTGCTTTTAATGTATTTATAAAAGGTCTTCTTGTTTCCCTTTATGCCTGTAGCTAATTTGATCTCATTTTGTGCCTTTGCCTTTCTAATCTTGCCCCTGCATTCCCGTGTTGCTTGCCTATATTCATCCTTTGTTATTTGTCCTAGTTTCCATTTTTTATGAGACTCCTTTTTTATTTTGAGATTGTGCAAGATCTCCTTGTTAAGCCAAGCTGGTCTTTTGCCATATTTTCTATCTTTCCTACACAGCGGAATTGTTTGCTTTTGGGCCCTTAACAACGTCCCTTTGAAATACTTCCAACTCTCCTCAGTTGTTTTTCCCTTCAGTCTTGCTTCCCATGGGACCTTACCTACAAGTTCTCTGAGCTTATCAAAATCTGCCTTCCTGAAATCCATTACCTCAATTGTGCTGGTCTCCCTTCTACCTTTCCTTAAGATCATGAACTCTATTATTTCGTGATCACTGTCCCCTATACTGTCTTCCACTTTCAAGTTCTCAACTAGTTCCTCCCTATTTGTTAAAACCAAATCCAGAACAGCTTCTCCTCTGGTAGCTTTTTCAACCTTCTGAAACAGAAAGTTGTCTCCAATGCAGTCCAGAAACTTATTGGATAGCCTGTGCCTCGCTGTGTTAGTTTCCCAACATATGTCTGGATAGTTGAAG
Source organism: Pelodiscus sinensis (assembly GCF_049634645.1). Lineage (NCBI taxonomy): Eukaryota > Metazoa > Chordata > Testudines > Trionychidae > Pelodiscus > Pelodiscus sinensis. The sequence goes on along the minus strand of NC_134714.1, from coordinate 45,449,887 downwards.
TCCCCCATCACCACCAAATCTTGGGCTTTGGATAGTTTTGTTAATTGTTTAAAAAAGGCCTCATCCACCTCTTCCACCTGGCTAGGTGGCCTGTAGTAGACTCCTAGCATGATATCACTCCAAGTGAACATAGGGCAACCAAATCAGACACAAATGCCAGGGCTGAAAAAAAGCAAATGGCTACAAAAGCTGACATTTTGGAGATGATTGAATTTTGGCCATGAGAGGACCCACCTCCTTGCAGTAAAGAAGGAAGTTAGGGTATGTCTACACTACCCCGCTAGTTCGAACTAGCGGGGGTAATATAGTCATCCGCAGTTGCAAATGAAGCCCGGGATTTGAATTTCCCAGGCTTCATTTGCATGAAGCCGGCTGGCGCCATTTTTAAATGCCGGCTAGTTCGGACCCCGTGCCGCGCGGCCACACGCGGCACGGACTAGCTAGTTCGGATTAGAAGCCTAATCCGAACTAGCTAGTCCGTGCTGCGTGTAGCCGCGCGGCACGGGGTCCAAACTAGCCGGCATTTAAAAATGGCGCCGGCCGGCTTCATGAAAATGAAGCCCGGGAAATTCAAATCCCGGGCTTCATTTGCAACTCCGGATGACTACATTACCCCCGCTAGTTCGAACTAGCGGGGTAGTGTAGCCATACCCTTATTGACTTGAGTCATGTTATTAGAACCTCTCCTAAGAAACAAGAGAGAGCAAGCACATGAAAACTGCACAGCCACACAAAGCTGATGGAGCAGAGAGTGAGAAAAAATAGAGCACGAAGGCACAACATCAGAATTAAGCAACTGTCAGAACACACCAAAGAGGAAACCCAATCTGGTGTGTAAAAACCTTGACTTGTGATGTTGTATCATCTGCGATCTGTAGAAGAAGTAAAAGTGGAAGGAGCACATAATGTACCTCTAGCCCCACTTAGGCCTCATAATAAATCCAGAGACTGAATTGTGAGATCTGAAGATCAGCAGAAAAAAAATTATGAAAAAAGCAGACAGCTTTTAGAGCTCATATTCAAAGGCCACATGCTACAAGTTTTCCCAAGTTTCCTCTACTCTAAATTTAAAAATCAGTAGTGAGCCAGAGAAAGTTACCTGTCCTTCTGGCTACATCTAGACTGCAGGCTTTTCTGGAAGAAATCTTCCAGAAAAACTTCTTCTGAAACAGAGCGTCCACACTGCACTTTTTCAAAAGAGAGGGTCTGGACTGATTGGACAATTTCTCGCATGAAAGGCTACCCGGAACCAGTTCAGGCAGGGCTTTAGGTCACCAGTTGTTTCTGAGTGCTGGTGCCAGAGCCTGGAAAAGACAAGCGCTTAAAGGGATCCCCCTGGACAGCTGTTTCTCTGCTTCTGCTGCGTGCTTGCTACCTCTTTGAGGGACAGCAAAGCTCTTGCAGTGCCTGCTGTGGTTGCCCTGCATTTTTGGATGCAACAGCTTTTTACTTTGTGCCACGGAGCCAGAGCTACCCCGGCTATGTGATGACCCCACACAGCCATGCTGCAGTTTCTGCAGCACTTTGTTCCAGCTGCCTTTCTGGTCCTGCACACAGGGCCGGCTTTAGGCCGATTTGGCCAACTCCCTGGAATGAGCCCCCCTCCCCGCCAGATTATGAGCCTTCTCCCTCTCCCCAGCTGTTTTTACAGAAAGATTATTACAGAGTTTGTTTTGTTCAAAACCAAACAGGTGTCTTTATTGAGAGGTCGTGAAGGGACAAAGGGAGGGGTTGTGGTGGGGAAGGGATAGGGCAGCAAGCCAAAGGCCCCTAAAAGGAGGCTCTGGGGAGAGTTACTGAGGTCCTTCAGAGAACCTGTCCCTCAGGGCCTCCTGGATGCGAAAAGAGTAAAGTCTCACTTTAATAAATGAAGACCCAAAGTTAGACTCCTCCCCTATTAGCATAGCCCCTCAAGCCATCTAACAAGTGCAGCTGGGCCTCAACTGGTAGTCAATAGGGTGGTTCAGCCAGGGGGAAGTACTGGTTTGTTCCTAAGACCAGTAGCAGGGTGCTGATTGCTCACTGCTGTTATATCTTTTATACTTTCTTGTTCCCAGCATTGCCCCTGCCCAGTCTTACTCCAGATGGAGCTCAGCCTCAATCAGGTTAATTCCTGACTTGATTGTCTGGTATGAAATTCTGTTTTTGCTATATCTAAGTTAGGATAATGTTGCAATAGTTTAGTATTAGGCAAACTGCTTGTATTTGCTTGCATCTGATGTAAGGACAAGAACAGACCCTTATGATTATTACTTGAACTCAGACTTGAGATGAATATTGTGAAAAAAAGTGTCTGTTAAAACTGTAATTTGATGTCCTTGCTCAAAGGCTTATATTGTTTCTATGTTAATGAAAGCTCCCAGTTGTGCGAATGAGGAATGTATGTGTTAGGAGATAAGCAGGAAGGCCATCACCAGATGTTCTAGGAAGGGATCAGGATGGATGAAAAGGTGCCAGGATGATTGCAGAACATCATCAAAACGTGAGAAGGGGGCATACTGAGGACTCTGAAGGAGGAAGGTAGGCATTTATCAATCAAGACAAGATAGTGACCAAAACTAGCATGTTGGGACAACAGATAAGGGATGAGAAGAACAACTTGAGAAAAGAAGCACTCATCAAGACAGCATGATGATGCAAAACCCATTTGTCCCAATGCAAGGAAACTGCTAAGAAGCAGCTGCTTTGGCACAGACTTTGGGTTCGTCTTCATTTCCACTCGGATCTCAGGCTGGGCTGAATGGAACCTGGTCTCGATCCTCATACTTCACTGGCTTGGCCAACTAGCGAAAGCGAGCAACATACTGGTAATTATAACATCAACTGGCAAGACAGTGTGTGTGCATGTGTGTGTGTGAGCATATGCTAACTACTTTTCTACTGAATTGACCTCGTTATCTCTGGCCTTTCTCTTGATTGATATTGCTTTCTTTTCATGTGCCTGTATATTTATACCTGCCTCTAGAATTTCCACTACATGCATCTGATGAAGTGGGTCTTTGCCCAAAAAAGCTTATGCTCCAATAAATCTGTTAGTCTATAAGGTTGCGCAGGACTTCTTGTCACTTTTCTACTGTATTTTTAATAAACATGGCATATTGCTCTTTCACCTGAAAGAGATCCCAGGTGCATAACAACCGAATGACTGACTACTAGCTACTGTCTCCTGCTCCAACCATTTGGCCTGTCTGCCCTTTTTTTTTTTTTTTTTTTTTTGATCATGTGACAATGGGTTGAGGCTATTGGAGGAAAAAAGAAGTGATAGGGAGGGGCCCTTAGGGTGTCTGAATAAATCTATCCCATAAAAAAAAGTAAAACCATGGTAATTTGAGATATGGATTTAAACATCACAATAGACAATGAACTGCCAGAGAGAGCAGGTCGATTCAAATATCTTGGAAACATAATAAGCTGAGATGGTACATGCTCTGAGGAAATAAGAATAAGAATTGGCAAAGCAAACAGCCTTTGATACATTTAGGAACATTTGGAAACAATACCATATCCTTACATACAAAACTAAATATCTACTCAGCCATTGTTGTAGCCATAGCAACCTGTGGCAGTAAACCTGACAACTTAAGAAAACAGATGCTCAGAAGTTAAATGCGTTTCATCATAAGTGCTTTCAGAGAATATTAGGAGTAAATTATGAGGGAAAAAGTGAACAATAAGGTCAGAAAAATAGCTAAAGTAAGGTTTCTATCACAAATAATTTGTGAGAGAAGACATTGATGTCTAGTGCATGTGTTATGAATGGATCATAACCAACTACCGATTATGGCTCTCAGTTGGAAGCCAGAAAATCCAACAAGAAAAAATGATATACCTAAGTTGACCTGGAAAAATACAATTATCAGTGTAATATAAACTTTTAATTTGAAATAGGAGGGCTTGGGTCACATGGCAGCTGATAAACCAGCACAGAGAATGTGGGTAGCCCAATGTGCTGAAAAACACAGGATGGACTAAGCCTAAAATAAAATAAGATATACTAAGCATGTAACCTAAGTGACCAGGTGATAATCTATATTGAAGGGTGTGGGTTAAATCCCTTTAGGTGATGAAAAATGTATCCTCTTTGGACTGCAACAGAAGTAGTCTAAAAAAGTTCAAATTAAGAGTGCAGATGTTTAGGGTTCAGCACCACACTGTCATTTCAGGGCTGTTTTATATGCTATGTTGATATTTTATCTGTGGATTTAGACTGAGGGGAATGCAAGAGAGGAGAGGGAATGTGGGAGATGGAGTGGGGGGGAGCTTCATGAAAAAGGAAGGTTATAAACAGTAACCAAATACAGTCAGGTACACCATCATCACTGCACCATAATTAAAAATGAGAAACTGGCCACACAAGGGTTTGTGGTATCAAACAGTTAAAGAATTAACTTTTTAGTTTATTGAAAAACGTATCTTGTAAAGTAATCTTTGGATGATAGAGGACTAAATGTCATTAAAGGGGAAAAACTCCATAGAACTAAAAAAAACCCACTCTCAAATTATAGTGATGGAAATGTAGCCGTGTTAGTCTGGGGTAGCTGAAGCAAAATGCAGGACAATGTAGCACTTTAAAGACTAACAAGATGGTTTATTAGATGATGAGCTTTCGTGGGCCAGACCCACTTCCTCAGATCAAAAAGTGGAAGAAAATTGTCACAACCATATATACCAAAGGATACAATTTTAAAAAAGTGAACACATATGAAAAGGACAAATCACGTTTCAGAACAGGAGGGAGATGCGGGGGGGGGGGGGGGGGGAGAAGGAAGGTACTTAATTTCTTGGATAGTGTGAGGCAGAGTCTTTCACTGTAGTCAGTGCAGTATGTTGATCTTAATGGATTGTTCACTTTCAGTCCTTTGGGTACGATGTCCATCTTCTTGCACTTGGATAGAAAGATGATGTCTGTCTGTATCTGTGCAAGTTTCTTCGTATGGTTGATGGATTTCCATTCCAAACGGCTAAATGTAGTGCCTTGCATGTAGAATAGTGATAGAAATGTAGCCGTGTTAGTCTGGGGTAGCTGAAGCAAAATGCAGGACAATGTAGCACTTTAAAGACTAACAAGATGGTTTATTATATGATGAGCTTTCGTGGGCCAGACCCACTTCCTCAGATCAAATAGTGGAAGAAAATAGTTCACTTTTTTTAAATTGTATCCTTTGGTATATATGGTTGTGACTATTTTCTTCCACTATTTGATTGAGGAAGTGGGTCTGGCCCACGAAAGCTCATCATCTAATAAACCATCTTGTTAGTCTTTAAAGTGCTACATTGTCCTGCATTTTGTCTCAAATTATACTGTTTCAAGAATCTCATTTTAAAGAGGAGCAAATTATGGGTGTGGAAAGTAATTGGTTTCAGCAGCTTCAGGTAAAGAAAAGAGGAGTGAACATATTTGGTTAAATATGCATCTTTCAGATTAACAATGAATTAAGAAAAGGAGAGATGGTCTATCTCACTGAAGGGCTCGATTGCTGGGTTAACACTGGGTTTAGTGTATATTTCTATGACAATGCAAGACTTTTTTAAACAATGTCTTTAAAATGCTGCAACATTTTAGAGGAAGTTACATTTGGAGGAGACTTCAATTTGCACACCAGTTCCTTAGTGGGATAGAACTGATTAAACTGTTAGCACAGAGAAGTCATTGGTGTATTTGCTTCTTTATCCTTCCTCATCATTTTAGTCTCTCATAATGCTGGTGAGAATTGCATCCATACATTCTACTCACACTCTCAGCAGTTACATGGTCTTACTATATATTTTAGAAATGTGTGTCTGTTTGTTCATGAGTCCATTTGTTCAAGAACTCTTCCTAAACAAGTTAGGAACCACCAAATTTGGTATGCAGCTTCCTCTTACCATAATTGAAAACAAGGTCAGGGTTTGTTTGTGCCAGGATAATGGGATGTGCCCAGAATTCAATTGTTTCTCATAAAATGGAAAGGGAGGGGTCTGGTAGGAGGGAGCTGTACTGCAAAATGATCACAGTGGAGATAGCTATAACCACACTGGGCCAGCAGGGTGCAAGGGTAGAGAAAAGGAAAGCTATCTACTATATATTTCAGAGACTTTGTTTGTATGTCTGTTTCTCTGTGTGTCTGTCTGTTCCCCAGCTGAGGGACATGTACTCCTCCCCCATCTGTGCACACTTCAGTGGCCATGGGTAGGCACTTCTCAACTGGTCCCAAGCTGCTGCAGTCACAGAGGGCTGGAGCTGTCCTCTCTCCCAAAGACAACCTGCATACTGAACCCCTCATCCCCAGTCCAAGCCCAGAGCACTGATTTAAATGAAGAAAAACATATCTTATTTGAGTTAAGGAGGCAAGCAATGCTCAGTAAATCTTCTAGTAGGACATATTTAATGTTAAAAATACAGATTAAAAAAAATCTTAGGAGAAAATTTGCTAACTGCTGCCACTAAAAAAAACCTTTAGGATATACACAGAAGATAGTTCATAAAAAAGAGGAAATAAAGTGATAGGCTGTTAGCCCAAAAAACTTAAAAACGATTCAGGAACAAAGCAATGTGTTAGTCCACAAATTAAACAGTCAGCAAAAGATAGTTATACATGCTAATGAAACTGCGACTTTGCTTCATATTATGAAAGCCTCTATTCCTCAGATACTCCAATACCTAAGTTATTCAAAGATCTCTGGCAGTAGCTAGCTTACTAAAGATAAGCAAAATTGGCAAAGAAAGAAACAGAATTGAAAATCCTAGTGTTAAGTATAAATAGTGCTAAAACCCCAGATCTTGATGGCTTTCTAGATTAATTTTACAAATTATTTAAGGAGGAATTAGTGGTTCCCTTGAGAAGTACCTTCAGTTCCACTGTATTAATGGAGGAATTTCACCTGCCTGTGAAAGAAGCTACTGCAGTTTAGCCTTTTACAACTTCAGAGCGATCATGTCACTGCTGAATCAAAGATTTTTAGCAAAAATATTAGCCAGCTGACTGTAGTCCATCTTCCCAGTTTATATAAACCCAGATCAAACTGGATGAATTAAGAACAGACAGTTGTTAGAAAATATTGGGGGTACTTTAATCATCTATAATGCCAAATCACAAGAAGATCCATTTCTTTTGTTATCACTTGATGCAGAGAGCTTTCAAAAATAGAGTGGAACTGTTCAAGTCATATCCCATATGGACTTTGGCCACCAGATCCCTAAATGGATAACTAACTGCTCTTTACACTAACCCAAAACCAGCTGAGAGAGGCTAAGACTACGTTGCAGCAGTTTTTCGGAAGAGGAAATGCAAATGGAGCGCTCATTTGCAAATCTCACGTTCTTATTTGCATAGTCTCTTCCGATCCTATTTGCGGAAGAGGTTTTTGCGATAAAAAGCCCCATGTAGATGGGACCATTGTCAGAAAAACCCTGGTTTGTGCATGTTCTTATAAACCTCACTTTGAGGAATAGGAGAATTCCTCAGATGAAATGGAATTTACCACAAAGATTAATTGGCTTGCTTTAAGTTATGCTAAGAGGAAGCTGCATGCCAAATTTGGTGATCCTAGCTCTTACCATTCAGAAGGAGTTCTTGAACAAACATAGGGTATGTCTACACTACCCTGCTAGTTCGAACTAGCGGGGTAATGTAGGCATACCGCACTTGTAAATGAAGCCCGGGATTTGAATTTCCGGGGCTTCATTTGCATAAGAAGGGCGCCGCCATTTTTAAAACCCCGCTGGTTCGAACCCCGTGCAGCACGGCTACACGGGGCACGAACTACGTAGTTCGAACTAGGCTTCCTAGTTCGAACTACCGTTACTCCTCGTGGAATGAGGAGTAATGGTAGTTCGAACTAGGAAGCCTAGTTCGAACTACCTAGTTCGTGCCCCGTGTAGCTGCGCTGCACGGGGTTCGAACCAGCGGGGTTTTAAAAATGGCGGCGCCCTGCTTATGCAAATGAAGCCCGGGAAATTCAAATCCCGGGCTTCATTTGCAAGTGCGGTATGCCTACATTACCCTCCTAGTTCGAACTAGGAGGGTAGTGTAGACATACCCATACTTACATACAAATGGACAGACAAACTCTCTCAAATATACAATAGAGAGTTTCAATCCTTTATTGAAGGATTGAAAGCCAGTTCTCCCCGATAAGAAAAAAATCAAAATGAAATTACCTTCCATACCACAGTTGACTACCTAACAAATGAACCGTCGTACCCATTATAACAACAATGGAACAGTCCCACTCACAAATGTAACTAATCACTCCAATATTAGAGATGCAACAAAACGTGAAAGAAATCAGGAAGTAAAATAAATCAAAACAATATTTGATCAAGTTTGTATCCTAAATATCTACTGTCTATCACCACTGTAAATTCCCAAGTTTCAGTTTTCTATTTCTTCTTCGATTGTTTGACATATCTATTGCAAATACACTTTGAGTTAGTGCAGAGAAATCAGAAGCAGTAGTCCCTATAAGCTGTGGGCTTGTGCAGACACTCAGAAGAGATACTAATGCCACCTAGCTGATTAGCAAAGTGCCCTCAGCTTGGCTTTTGTTTCTACTGGTGGTGCACATTCACATGTCTTGGTGCACTGTACAAATGTATTGCACATATGGATGGAAAAGATTAGCGGGAACATTGATCAAAAGACTTATTTTTGTTGAAACTTGACTATGTGAAAGTCTTTTGACTTTAAGACTATTCCAAAATAAATGGGCCCCAGTGATTACAAATCACCAGAAGAGAGGATTGGGATTTTTAAATGTAGTTTTCCTTTTTTAAAAAAGGAACAACATACCAAACATCTGCACGCCAACATACAAAGATTAAAGGGGGAAATTAAATCAAAGACAAAATACATGAAGAGTATCAGAAAGCTAAACAAAAAAATCAGTAGAGAATTGGACTTCCAAGTATGGACTCGAGGATTTGGCCCATCTCTGACAGCAGGGACACTCAACATGTGACAAGTGTCTATGTATTAATTCAAATAACTTAAATATAATCTATTTGTTACCAAGACATCTCTCTAGAATGTCATGAAAACTACAGAGATATTATTAAATATGAAAGTTTTACACATCACTGGTAACAATAACACCTGCTGACTGCTTTAAGTATTTCCTTGAAGCCCTCATAATGCAACCCAGAGCTCCTGCTGAGGCAGTGTATCTTCACACTGCCTACAATGCAGGGCTATGCTTTCATGGTATAACTGAGCCTGGGAAGTATAGATATTTGATCCCAGGATATTAAAGAGACAAGGTGGATGATGCAATACTTTCATCAGACCTACAAAAATGGGACCAGTAAAATTACAACATTTGCATTATCTCCCCAGAAAGCCTATACATACAGCAACAGATCAAACCAGTGAAGTCATTAGACAAAAGAGGAAGCACCACACACATTTGGAATAGTTCAGGAAAAGAAAGTCAGCAAGATACTGCAGCTTCAAAAAACCATGCATTATGCATTAATATGGACGCCAGCTTTGAATCATTTTTGGTGGTTCCCAAAACGGGTACAAGGAGAGCCATACCATCCATAGGACAGATCATGGGATTGGTCCTAACTAGAGCAGGGGGCTGGACTTGATGACCTTCTGAGGTCTCTTCCAGCTCTATGGTTCTATGATTCTATGGAAACTGCCACAGGTCCCATGCTTCAGGACAAAAACAACAACATCATTTTATAGATGTTCAGAGGAGGAAATGGCTGGGGGAGATGAAAAACAAAAAATATTGCTTTTTAGGCAAGAAGAATCTATTGCAATTTTCCAACAAAAATAAAAAATTGGAAGTCTGAAGAAAGCAGACTGGCACTCGCCATGAACTTTTTTGTTTAGTCACAAAACCAATTCTTCCATCAGAAAAAGTTTAGATGGGAAATTTTTGGCCAGCCTTTCCAAATGCTCGTTCCTTTAAGGAGCAGGAACTCTGAGCTACTCTGAAATTCTTAACGGTCTCCCTAGCGGATTCAGCCCAATTAGAACTACCGTTGGATGGATCTGGTAGAAAAAAGAAGGGTTCTCTGGAGACTGGACTTGATGATCTCTCGAGGTCCCTTCCAGTTCTAGTATTCTATGTTTCTGCACCATCTGCCTCCCTTTCTAGCACACCTGAACAGAGCCAGTCAGCACTTAGCACCATTAAGATAGCTACTAAATACAAACAAAAATGGATAATGCCTTTTTCATAGCTCTACTCAGTCTCCCAAGCTTATTTTAAAATATTTCTTGTGACATACTATAATATAGTTGCCCAGAATCACCTTGCTCTTGCATTTGGAATAATAGGCATTAAGAGTTTGGAGTATAGCTAGGAACCCAACAGAAATATATTAACAGTAAGAATTTTCTTCAGCTGATCTTAATGGAAATTGCACAGACCAGCTGGAGATGGAGAATTCTAGTTCTGCCCGAGACTACAAACAGTGCACTCACCACAAATGTCCATCATCAGAACTCATCTGGTAATCATCATGAGGTACACTTATATGCATTAACTCTTTCTTGGGTGTCACACACATACCCCCCACTCATTGTAATAACACTGCTATTGGATCATTGGGGAAAAAAGTGATCTATCTACTTTTGACCCAAACTACATAGCGTGTCAATGTTGCAAAATGCTTACACGATATTATCAGCTTAGTTACTGAAGCAAAGGTCATTTCTGTTTAACAGTGATAAAACCAAAGCTGGCTTTTTAAAGCACAAATGAAGGGAAATAAAGAAACAAATATACTAATCTTATTCTCAAAGTCGGTCAGAGAAACAAAAGAATCATAATAGCATGATTTGTAGGTCACACTTCCCTGCTTTTATCAAAGGGAATTGGTATGCAAAATAAAATAATCACAACTAGATTTATTGTCAGACCATCGTATTTAAATGTTAAATTGTGATCTAACCTAGCATGTGCTGGCAAAACAGTGTCTATTTTTCCTATCAGTTGTCCACACACTGAAGGCTGAAAGCTATAATGAATTTGTTTTATTGCTTGTCTTTTTCACTGAAATTTGAGGGTCTTCATGTTCCTCCCTTTCTGGAACTAACTTTTGTTTTTTCTATTTAATCCCTTTTCCCCATTACAACCCTTTGACTCCTGGGTCACACATTTCCAACAGAAGATGACTGGTTGGAACTCATTATCAGTCAACTCAGACAGATTGTTGTGAGACACCTCCCTCTGCAAGATCTGAGCAAAATCTCATTTCAGGATAACCAGCCTCACTTAGCCTAATATTAAAAACTCAAAACTGGAAATCAAATATAGGTCTCCTGAATACCAAGGCACAAGCCAGACAGTTTGGGCAGTTTCACATTGCTCAAAAGCAACAACTTTGGCTCAGTGTGTGGTATTCAGTTCTAGGAAGTCTAGTTCTCCTTGGCCAGAATTATGGCTGTAACACAGAGCATAGAAGATGCAGGGATTTAGGGGGAAATTTTTCAGAAGGACAAAGAAGTTGAGCACCCATCTCCAACTGAAAAGGTTGGGCCTGTTGGATAAAGGGGGAAATTCTTCTAATATTTTTATGAAGCCTATGTGTGCCTCAATTTCCCTCTATACTTTGTATTGATACCCAGTGGGGATAAAATGGTTAATTCTGCTTCTGGAATAGTGCAGGAAAGATGAGGAGTGTGTGTCATTTCACTGTCTGGATGGAATGAATGTGTCTTAAAGAACCTGTTGAAAATATCCTAATCTACAGAGGATCCAGAAAGACAATGAGACCTTCCCAACAACTGAACAACCATTGCTTAACAGTAGGAAACTTGGGGTATGTCTAGATTACATGGCTCTGTTGCCAGAGCCATGTAGATTAGTTTACTAGACATACCCAAATGAAGCGGCGATTTAAATAATCGCCACTTCATTTAAATTAAAATGGCTGCCGCGCTGAGCCGATCAGCTGTTTGTTGGCTCAGCGCGCTAGTCTGGACACTCCGCGGTCGACATCAGAGGCATTTGTCGACCACCCCGTTATGCCTTGTGGAACGAGATTTACTGGGGCAGTCGACAAATGCCTTTGATGTCGACCATGGAGCATCCAGACTAATGCGCTGAGCCGACAAACAACTGATTGGCTCAGTGCAGCAGCCATTTTAATTTAAATGAAGCGGCAATTATTTAAGTCACCGCTTCATTTGGGTATGTCTAGTAAACTAATCTACATGGCTCTGGCAACAGAGCCATGTAATCTAGACATATCCCTGGTGAGGGCAATAAATTACTTCAGCTGGAGAGCAGAGGGGGAAAGGTGTCACTTGATGGGAATAAGGGCTGCCTTTGGATGTGCTAAGCATCTCTCATAAGGGTCCAAGGACAAAGGGAGTGAAACAGGACCAGAAATGGAGTGCATAAGAGCTTGGGCAGCTGAGTACACTAGTTTGACCAAAATGGACTCTGGGTTAACCTGTGCCTCTATTTGCTGACTTAAGAACTTTCTGTTTCTCTGTGGTAAGTGACTAATAAATTGTTTTCTTATTTTGAAAGTGCTACCTGCTGTGTGTAGGAGATAATGGAGACATGAAGCACCCAATCAACAAGTCCCATGAGGCACTGCTGTACTTTAGGAAGAACAATTTAACATGCAAAATGAAATATTTCTGTTCAACTTGACTCTACATGCAAAAAAAATAACTTCAATTTTCTTGCCAGAAAAATGAAAAAAAGTACAAAAAAAATTTGAGTTTGTAAAAAACACTGTTTTCCATCAAAATAATTTTGGACAGAAAATTCCAGACCAGCTGTACCCTACATTCCACTCAAACTCTTATGCTGTCAGTGCAGATCATGGAGCACTGATAAATAAATTTGTGGTGAGAATGTCTAGTTACTGAGGGCATGTTTACACTATGAAATTATTTCAAAATAACACCTGAAATAACAAAATCAAAATAGAGTGTCACTACAGAGAAGCCAAATTAGTCCGAGGCAGACTCCCTTAGGCTACATCTAGACTGCAGGCATCTTTCACAAGAAGCTTTTCCAGAAGAGATCTTCCAAAAAGAGAGCGTCCATGCTGCCAAAGAGCATTGAAAAAGCAATCTGCTTCGAAAGATAGCGTTCAGACTGATTGGATGCTATCTTGCATATAAGGCCATCCGGAACCAGTTCAGGCAGGGCTTTAGGTCACTAGTTGCTTCCAAGTGCTGGTGCCGGAGCCTAGCTCAGACATGCACTTCAAGGGATCTCCCGGACAGCCATTTCTCTGCTTCTGCTGTGTGATTGCTTACCTCTTCGAGGAACAGCAAAGTTCTTGCAGTGCCTGCTTTGGTTGCCCAGCTTTCTTGGATGCAACAGCTTTTTTCTTTGTGCCACTGAGCCGGAGCTGCCCCTGGGCATGCAATGGTCCTATACGGCCATGCTGCAGTTTCTGTAGCACTTTCTCCAGGCTGCCTTCCTGGCCCTGCATGAGCTCAACTCCAAGCTCATTCTTGAGACCCTCTCCCTGGGTGCAGGAGCAAGACCTGTGCAACCACACACCGCAGTGGAGAGGTGTTTTTGGAGGCTGGACACAAGTTATGACTGGTGGGACCAGCTGGTCATGGAGCGGTGGGATGACCAGCAGTGGCTCCAAAACTTCTGCATGAGGAAGGTCACCTTTTTGGAGCTGTGTGCCTGGCTCCCTCCTGCCCTCCAATGACATGACACCCACCTGCCATCTCCCTGGAGAAACGGGTTGCAATTGCCGTCTGGAAGCTTGCCACCCCCAACAGTTACTGGTCAGTGGGCAACCAGTTCAGCATGAGGAAATCCACTGCAAGGGCTATTTTTCAATGGTGCTGCAGGTTCTAGTCAACCACAGTGGACATTTTACTGATATTTTTGTCAGGTGGTTGGGCAGGGCGCACAATGCCCACGTCTTTCAAAACTCAAGCCTCTATGGCAAGCTGGAGATGGTCACATTCTTCTCTCGCCGTGACTTTACAGTTGGGGATGTCCAGATGCCATTGTGCATCATGGGGGATGTGGCCTACGCCCTCATACCATGGCTGATGAAGCCATACGCCGGCCACCTAGACACCAGCAGGGACCAACTTAACTCCCGCCTCAGCCGGGTGAGGATGAAGGTGGAGTGTGCCTTCGGCTGCCTCAAGGCACATTTCAGGTGCCTCCTGACCCATTTTGACACCAATCCCTAAGGTTGTCTTGGTGTGTTGTGTCCTCCACAACATTGTGGAGAAGAAGGGGGAGCCCTTCCTCCCAGGGTGGGGTGCTTCAGACCTTTTGAGCAGCCACGGACAGCTTCCATCTGCCAAGCCCATCAACTGGCGGTGCGTATCCATGAGGCCCTGAGGGAGAATTTGTCTCAAGGACCCCAGTAACTCTCCCCAGGGCCTCCCCACCAGGAGCCTCTGGCTTTCCCCAATATCCCTTTCCCACCACAACCCCTCCCTTCCCCCCCTTCCCTGAACTCTGAATAAAGACACCTGTTTCGATTTTAACAGAATGAACTTTGTATTTATCTTTCATTAAAAAAAGCTGGGCAGGGGGGCTCAGGGCTGGGGGTAGTGTGGGGGTCATGCTGTCTGCTGGAGTGGGTGATGTCTCACACATACAGCCATGCCCGTGTGCTGTGTGCAGCACTCCTCGGTATGTATGGGGTCGTGCCTGCACCCTTGTGGCTAGCCTGCTTCCAGCCATGGCAGATGGTGGGAGAGCATTACCCACCCCCATGGCCAGACATGTGTGTGGCCTCCCATGAGCCTGGGAGCAGGATCCTGGGTGGGTTCAGGGGCTGCCTGCTGAGTCCACATGGTGCACAATCATGCTGCATTTGGTTCCATGTGCACAGACTGCAGCATGAGCAGGCTGAGCGATGCTCACACCCCTCCCCCTCTGCACTCACCTCCCCCACCCTGTGTGTGTGAAACTGAAAGCATTCACCTTGCTTTCAGCCTATTGCCTGAAGATCCCTCCCTGGCAATAGATAATGCCTGTGACACATCCAGGCTCCTGGGTACTGGCTCCAGGGACAGTGTCAGGATGGTTGCTGTGTCGTCCACCTCCTCCTCTTCCTCCCTTTGCTGTTTCTTGTCCTCCTCCTCCTCTGTGACCTCCAGCCGGGTGATGACAGGTGTCTTGAGGCCAGAGTCGATGACCACAGGTGGGGAAAGGGCTTCCCCACCTCCCAGGATCTGGTGCAGCTTGAAGTAAGGGCAGGTGTGGGGTCCTGTGCTGCAGCAAGAGCTATGCTTTTGGCCCTCGCATATCCCTCGCGGAGCTTTCACCTTACTCCGGACCTGTTCTAAGGTCCGGAGTGAGTATCCACGCTCCGCCAGGGCCTCAGCCATCCGGCCATAAATGTCCGCATTGTGGCATTTGGAGCGGAAATCATGTACGGTCTCCTCCTCCCCCCATAGCTCGAGTAGGGAGGGACAGGATCTCTGCTCCAAACAACAAGGGTGTATGCCACGATGGTGCGTCCCCGTCCATACATGCCTTTTTCCAAAAGAGCTCTTTCAGAAAAGGCGTTCTTCCTCATAGAAAGAGTTTTACCACTGCTGGAAAAACCCCTCTGTTCTTTCAACTTTTTTTTTCCCCAAAAGAATGCAATTGCAGTGTGGATGTAACTGAAGTTTTTTTTTTTTAAACTGCCATTTTTCTGAAAAAGCTCTGCAGTGTAGACATACCCTTAATGTAGATGTGCTACCTCGACTTAGAGTCCCAGGAAGCACTGAGGAGTAATTACTTTGAATGACTCTGGGGAGTAGTTATTTTGAAATAGCTGCAATGAAGCATCCACACTGCAGCTATTTCAAAATAACTATTTGAAATAACAGGCTTGGTAGTGTGGATGCTCCTGTTATTTTGAAATAAGGGGAGTTATTTTGAAATAACTCCCTAGTGTAGACCAGGGCTGAGTTGGCTGCTTCATTCTGTCCTAGCTTTAGCTTCCTAATTAATTTAAGGAGACTCCCCCACTCCTTTTTACCTAGTCTAATTTAGTCTTGAGACAAAAAGACATAAATAAGGGTGGCAACCTGCTTATCAGAAATAAAAGGTTATCATCTCCAAAACTGATGCAAATAATAAAGACTCTGAATCAGCAAAACATTTAAGCAAGTGCATGAGTTCATTCATTAACAGCTTTGCTGAAGAGGGTTCACTAAATCAGGCTCCTATGGTAATCTTTATTACTTTTTGAGGAGGATCATTCAGCAATAATTGAGATTCCAACTAAACTACATGCTGGATTATAAATATGAGATAATCTCCTTTGGTGGAAAGATAAGTTGCATCATATCATCCAGTTGCTTTTTCCAACCCATTATCACCTCTCTCATGGGTGGATGTTCCTCTCCCAGTTTGTTCTCATTCATGCCCTAGCCTCTGCCAGAACAGGCACTCAGCAGTGGGGTGAATGCTGGGCAGGACCCAACATTGCCCCTTGTCCATATTTGGAGAATAAATAAGCCTACTGTATCTGAAGCTGTTTCTTTTTGTGTTGAGCTCAGCAGTAAAGACTATATGCCAGGCATGTCCAAAGTCCGGCCCGCAGGCCAATTGCGGCCCGTGTTCCGGTTTAATACGGCCCCACAGGTAATTTGGCAATATCTATTTTTTAAGGCCCCCAACGAATCCATATGTATTGAGATGAATACATTGTAAAATCTCAGTTAATGTCAGTTGGTCTAAATCAGTTATAAATATATTTGGACACAACATGTATACTTGGTGTTATGTTCCTGTTCATATTTTTTTAACTTAAAAGTTGACAGACAACCTTTATTACCAATAATATGTAATGTACTTTACAATGGTCCTGACATATATTTCAGCTTCCTGGCCTTCAGATATGAAAGGCAGAGTGATTTAACACCTGTTTAGATTTGTCATCCTTGTGACGAAATGAAAAGTATGCCGTTTGCAATAAACTTTGCCTAAAATAGTTAATTTGCATTTAATTTTAATGGTTCAAAGAATGTCAGGCAAAATGGTCGGCCCTCACGCATGTTCACTTCATCAAATCTGGCCCTCTTTGAAAAAAGTTTGGACACCCCTGCTATATGCAATAGTCAAATTTAAAAGTAAATTGGCTTTTAATACATGACTCACTCAGCTTCCATTATTTGTTCTTGTTGCTGTGTTACCAGTGTAGGGGTATATGTCTAAAAGAGAGAGAGAGAGAAAGAAAAGAAATTAATATCCTACACAGTGTTTTCATGTTGTTAATAGGAAGCACATCAAAGAAACACCTAACTTCAAAGTAAAGCCAGGCAGCAGTGCTGATAATATTCAACAATATTGGAGTGAAATATAATCATAAATGAACTATGTAAAAATTAGAACTTCATATTCCACTTCATATATTTTTATTCAGAGTGATAGTTTGGGGACAAAAAGATGTTTTATAGTCTCCGCTACTACTAGTGCTTAAAGCACATAACAAGAGGAGAGTGAGCTGGATTCTATTCTGCCTCATGCATTGCCAACTGCAGTCCCAAAATTGGTCTTCATTCCCACCTCTGTAACCTCATTGAAGACAACTAGTTGGTAGAAATATCACCAATGGCCCAACTTCCCCTGCGTCTAGACTGCTGTCGCATTCTTTCAAAAGTAAATCAAAAGAACGCGGCAGCTTTTTCGACCGCGGAAAACCTCATTTTACAAGGAATAATGCCTTTTTTCAAAAGTGCTCTTTCGAAAAAAGGCGCTATGTAATGCAAACTGTGCTTTTCGAAACAGAGCATCCAGACCGCCTGGATGCTCTCTTTTGAAAAAGCGGCTTGCTTTTTCGGAAGTACTGGTTGTAGTCTAGACACTCTTTTTTGAAAGAGGCTTTTTCTAAAGTATCTTTCGAAAAAGCCTCTTTTGAAAGAGGATTGCAGTCTAGACGTAGCCTAAGTGTTAGGAAATATTTACAGACTCCAAGGATGACTTAGTTCTGACAGCATGAGATCTTTCAGCATATGATGCTCAAATTGAAGTCTCCCATGATCATTCATCTTTTTTCCATAAACATTATAAATAGATGTATAAGGAACTGTTCATTCTGTTCCCTAGTGTGATTGCGTGGTCTGAAGAAGACATCAGCTAATATCCCATCTAGTTCTTAATCTACAGTATTAGGATCTTGACCCATAAGCATTCAAGACCATTTTCTTCCAGAGTATTTCAGTGACATGAAAACAGATAATGCCACTGGGGATAGAGTGCTACTTCACTTCTCTTTTGCCCTTTCAGATTTTCCTAAATGGATTATAATCACTGACTTTAACATTCTAGTCAGTCATACAAATCATCCCACCAGGTTTCAGTTGTGCCAACAAGATTGAATTTATGCTCGCAAACTTGAGCAGTTTCCATTTCATGTTTGTTACCCAGGCTCCTAACTTTAGCAAATAATCAGTTAAGGAACTGAAGAACATGAAGAAAAAATTCTTTCATTTTATTCTCAACATCTTCATTTCGTGCTAAACAAGTGCTTTTATTTTCCTATTTTTTACCCATCCCTTTGATTAGTTTCAGCCCCTCCTGACTATTCTAGCCAGTCTATCCCCAAGACAACTGGTTCCATCCAAACACTACAGCTCCCTCTCTCCACAAAAGGTGGACCAATATTCCACAAAACTAAACTTTCCACTATTTACCAACCTACTCCCTGAATCATCTATCCTTTTTGTTTATGTGACAGGAAGAATCTCAGGAGAAGATCACTTGGGCATTCTTCTTCAGTATGCTTCCTAGTTCCCTGACATCTATTATCTGCAAGGACACCCATGATGTGGTGCCAGTGTGAACCATTACCAGTGGATCCTTGCTTTTACTGACAGTATTATTTTATCAGCAAAATCCTAGTGCCTGTGATATGTTACAGCTCATCCAGACTCAGTGCAATCATACTGATCAAATTCTAATTTTGCTTATTCTGAATTTATACCATTATCACTCTATTGACGTCAAGCAATTAGTTACTCAGAGTAAATATAAAGCAACTCCATTGATTTCAATTGATCTAATGTAGATTTATAGCACTGCAACTGACAGAACAATTTAGACCATGGCCTCTTAAAAAAAAAAACATAGAAAATTCAGTTAATACATTCTGAAGGCAATAATATGAGATAGTCCAGTGATTTGCACTGAACAGTGATGCATTCAGAAAGAAAGCAAGATAGACAGTACAACCCAATCCTCTACTTCATTTGCATTTGGAGATTGTCATTATACTGTCATAATTGTTAGAGACAAATGATTCACTGTTGCAATTTCAGATGTTTCAGTCTCAACAAGTAATAAAGACTGTTAACTAGAGATTTGATTAGCAATTTTATGTAAGAAGATGCTTCTGTTTAGTTATTTGTTCTTTTATCACCATGTCCTTCTGATACCTTGGTCCAGATCCGCAAAAGTATCTCCAAAGGAACTAGGTACCAAAATACCTTCAAGGATCTGGGCCTCTATAAATCAAATCTAAATGCAAAAGGTCAGTGTTATGTACCTAACCTGTTGGAAAGAGATCAGAGCCCTCAAAAAGTTTCCAGGTCAAAGATTTCCTTAACTTTTAAAGGATGAGAAAATAATGCTAAGAGTTTGTCTCCTTGCTTCAGAAATAATTCCACTGATATTAGTAGAACTGAACATAGTTTGTGAACTCTTTAGGCAGGGACCAGCTTTCTGTTCTGTGTTTGTAAAGCACTTAGCAGAGTGACTCAGACTCGTTGGTGCTACCTCGGTACAGATGACAGTGGCATAAAAGAGCACTATTCCACATGAAAAATGGGATCCTAAAGCAGCTTAACCTGTGTTGGGAAATATGGTGTGTTGTACCATGCAATGGCACCATATCCAGGACAACAGCAAGAGTGGTAGGTGCTGTTACACCCCCTGGCTTATAGTGGCTTCCGTTATATAAACCGTATATATTTGGTTCAATAGCTCTCAGCTATAAAGAAAAAAAAACTGTTACAGGACTCCTAGAATCAATGTGCTTGACTCTTCTTGTTCTACCTGCTTAGCTATATTTTCTTTTGAACTGGGTCTTAAATGCACAGATGTACAAAGTGAACATTAGTGTCTTTCAAAATGAGAGTCTATCAAGTACACAATGTATTCTAAAGCTCACTTTGTTCTAAATTCAGTGTAAATTGGCCCCCAACATACATTCTGAAAATTCAGACATGAAAATGTAGGGTGTCAATTGCTATCAAAGCAGTTTTACAAAATGGAATTTATTTGTTTTTTTCCTTCATTCTGAGGTGCAATATAATTCATGAACTAAGAGGAAGATTTAAAAAAAATTATAATTAGGCATCCAACTCCTTTTGAGAGACATTGGTGCCTTTGAAAATCTCTCTTGAAAGACTAAGGCTTTGTTAACACAGTCTGTCAGTGTATGACAAGCAAGGGTGTCAATCTACACTACACTAGCCTCCTCTTACTAAGTGGCCAAGTGGACCCTGCTATCATGCATTAAAAGTCCTGGAGTGTGCTAACACATACTATGCTCTGAAACAGCAGTCCAGAAAAGCATCCTACAGGACTTTTAATATGTACTAGCAGTGTCCACATGACCAGTTAGTACAGGGCATACTGTAGATTTACACCTGGCCTGTTGTGTGTTAGCATACTACACAGACAAGCCCAGACATTTCATTCAATATTGATGGCAATGTAACAGTAGATTTTACAGACAATTTCCATCTAGACAGAGCTGAAACTTGCTCCCATAGAAACTTTATAGGTTACTATACAAGTTCTCAGTTTTTCCCTTAATTGTAATGGCATTCTGAAACTTTTTAAATGGTCTGGTTAAAGGACCACAGAACAGAGATTTGTGTTTTGAAGGCCTTTTCTACACTACACAGTTTGCACTCTGGGGCAAATAAAGATTCACAGGGCAGAACTCCCAGGAAATGAGAGGCAAGGAGATAACTTTAAGCAGGAGAAACTTGGAAAAGGTTAGAGAAGCTTAATTTAGCTGAACCTTAGCAGTCTCTAGGAAACACAAGCACTAGGAACTGAAGTTGAAGAGTGGTTACTAGTGTTGTATAAAATATATTACAACTGCTGTGCCTAAAGGGCATTGTGAAGCACTGAGTCCTAGATAAAAAGTCAAGTGAAGTCTAGGCTGTGAAAAAACAGTGTTTGGGATCTGAAGAGTCAATAAGGGGTTTTTTGTACATAAAGTCTATGAAAATTAAGTTCATTCTCTGTCCATCTGTTCCCCTACACAAACTCTTCAGTTAATAAAGTGAGCTGAGCTTTTTCCATCTCAGTCTTAGATCACTTCCCTTCTCAGCTAATCTATACCTCCAAAATTACTACCTATAAAGATACCTGAGGAAATCTGTTGCTGAACTTAAATTAAAAAAGAGTTTCCAGAGCTGTACTCCAATTCTAACACTGAAGTGATGTCATGTTATTACCCAATAGATGGTTCATCAAATATGGTGGCAGTGGTAAGTCCAGCAAAACCCACAGCAAGGAAAAGACTGTGATTAATGGGCAGACTAAGCAGCACTTAGAAACTCGGTCCTATAATGCTGACTGTTTGTTCTGGCCATGAGCAAACAGAGCAAGATTGCTAGACAAAAGAAATCTTGCACAAGCATAGATGCAAGAATTGAGCCTCTATAAAGAGCTGACCATGGGGGATAACTATGAAAAGTGAAGGTAAAGCTTTTTAACTAATCCATTAAGGAAAAGGAAGAGAAGCAAGTAAGATTTTGGCCAAGTGAGACTGTCCAATTGATACTCCTGGGGGAATTCTGTTCCACTGTGCACATGCAGAATTCATATACCTTTCTCTGCAGAAAACACATTCTGCCGCAAAGGTGCTACTTTTATGCCTCTCACTCACCAGGAGTTGCTGTGGTAACAGAACAGAGAGTAGCCACTTCCAGGCTAGCCACAGCTGCAGACAGGGAAGAGAAGAGGCTGGCCACATACAGGAAGCAGAATGACTGAGTGGGAAGGAGAGGGATACATGTAGATAGAGAAGACAGTGTGAAGGGGCACATGGGGATGGGGGAGGATGGGTGGATAAATTGCATGTGCCCTTGCACTTCTGTCAGAGATATATGGGGAGGGTCAGATGTGCCTGACTGAATGGGAAAGGCTTGAGACAGGGTTTTCATGGGAGAAGGCTCCCTAACAAAACCTCCCTATCCCCAAAATCCTATCTTCCACTCTCACTCATCACCCCTCCAAGTTCACAGCCAGGTTCCTTCCTAGCAATTACTTCCCTCTTCCTGACCGCCTCTGTCACACCTGACCCCATCAAGACTTTGCACTGCTTCTGAGGAGGGTAGGAAATAGTTATGTATTGTAGTTTAAATGACTTATTGCTCTGAGTTCTGTACTAATACGCCTAGTAAGGAATCAGTTTTTTTTTTTTTAAATTCCCTGCATCTTTTTGTTGTTTGTATTACAGACATAATGGCTGGCAGATATTTTTTAATAAATTCCCAAAGTAATGAAACTGGTGTGATAATATTGTGTTTTTCTGACAAATAAAATATGCAGAATTTTAAAATATCATGAGCAGAATTTGTAAACTTTTGGCATGGAATTCCCTCAAGGATGCATTGACAGCATACATGGAACAGCAGGAGATGGGCAAAGAGTAAGTGACCAACAGAAGACAACATGCTCATGACATCCCAATGGGGGCCTGAGAAAAGGTTGTAACAGACCCGTTCTCTTTTTTACATGGTCATAGTAGATTACAGGTCTAGTTTCTGTGAGCTAGACTTCCTGGAGGACAGCCAGGCAAGAACTGTGATCAGGAAACCAGAGACATTTTGCAAGGCCTGGCATACTTGATATGCTATGGTCAGATAATGGGCCATAGTACAGTACACTGTGGCAGAATTGAAACAATTCAGAACCAAACGGAAACCTCAACACAAGATATATTCCCCTAGATACTCACAAAGCAATCAGAAGGTAAATGCAGGCAAGAGACTGATGGCAGAGGGTTGCAGACAGAAAGGGATCCTACCTGGCAGTATCAGACCCTCACAATACACCCTTCCAGTGATTAGGTAGCACCCCAGCACAAGGACTCATGGACTGGAGAACAAAGACTGATTCGCTGCTGTGGCCTGACAAAGCAATTACAGACAGTACACAGCAACAGTTAATAGAACTCCATGCTAGGCAGGCAGCCCATTCCAAAGGAGCCATGGCTCTGAGGGTCCTACACACAGATGAATAGATGTGTGTCCAACCAAACAGCCACTCAAAGCACCAGTGAACAACGACCAACAGTCCAAGCTGCAGTGGGACACAGAATGTATGAGGTTACTACAGACTTGGGGCAATGGTTTAGATGCAGACAGAATAGTAGCAGAGAGTCAGCAAATCCAGACAGACATGGTCAAGACCAGGACCAGGAGAACTTAGAACAAACCTCAGCCATCAGCAGGCTTGACGGAAGAGTCAGAACCAACAAAATATCTAGGCCATGCAGAAGACCAACAGGACATCATCCAGTAGACCGAAGGTAACAATTAAGGTGGAAGCAAGTCCCACATCAACAACATAAACTGAGAGTCGGAGACTGGTTTGAAGATGGTACACTTGGACAATGAGGCCTAACAGGCTGCAATGAACTGTTGATAAAAGCCACGTAGCACAGATTTGATTGACTGCTGAAGGGATTCAAACACTGAATCCCACATGCCTTTAACTACTGGGCAGGGAAGAATTTAGGTACTGTGCTCACTCAGGGCCTGGTTGGGCAGCCTGGCCTAGTGGTCATGACTGCAACCCCTGATTGCTAAGAGGACTGTGTGGGGAGGGGGGGAGCCTGGGCCCTCCCAATCCATTAGACTCCAACCCAAGGCCCTTTGGACTCCCAGTGGTCTGGCAATCAAGGCTACTTAAGGCTTTCCTCCCTTGGCCACTTCCTAGTTCCCACCCTTTTGCCCCCAGGTTAGCTTAGTCCAAGCCTTTCCCCGGTTGGGGAAATCCAAACCAAACTAAGTAAGGGGGATTACCAGTTGCTTCCTTCCCTCATTCAGAGCCCCTTTGGAGAGCTGTCAGAGCCTTTAGGCTTCCCTCTGCTCTGTGCTGCTGGAGCTGTGCACTGCAAGTCTGCTCACATGCAGCACTGCTACGGAAATAAGTTAAGTCTCTGTCTTTTAATCCCTCCAGCAGATGGAGTATTTGCTGCAGGTGTAGCAGAGCCAGGCTGGCTAAGCTCAAAATAAAATCCTGGTTGCCAGTGTGAGGTTTGTACATCTATCACACCTGGGCTTTGAGCCTTCAGACGCATACTCCACTGCAGTCCTCAGATCTGACATCTCTTTTGGCAATGAGGATTTCATGCCCCTGTTGCTTAGGCCCTGAAAATAGTGCCACACACATTTCCCCAAGTCAATTTTCTCATCACTTTGGAGAGTTTGGGGCTTGGATAGATGCCTGTGGATGGCCAGGATCCTTTCCCTGCAGCTTATGTTTACTCCAGCAAATCATGGAGTCTCTCCAGCCCAGCTAGCTTTCTTTGACCTTGTTTGGTCCTGCAGTTAAACTGGATCACTCTGCTATGAAAACATACCCATATCTTTCCAATTTCTGCCCCAACCTTCCTGTCCTCCCAAAAGCTTTCCCCCATAATTCCTCTTGCAAGTCCTTTGTACACTCCAGTTTTGTCACCTCTGTCTTTGTCCTGTTTGGGACTTTTTCTATTCACCCATCCCTGAAAAGAGGTTGGAAAACTAGTTTCTGCAGCCAACTAACTGTTCAGTTGAAAGCACAGTCACTCACCTCTATTTTAGTTGATCTGCAAGCAATGCTGTCAGCAGATGGTGTATTCCACACCCACATAAAAACATTTCTAGATACAATGACAGTTTTCATAAATTTGTAACATCAATCAGAACTCATACATTATACCCTTACATAGATTCTCCAAGTTGCCATATGGGGTGGACGATCTACAAGTAACCTCCGGCACCCAACAGGTCAGCAAATGCTTGCACAAAGGATACCAAAAAAAAAGGTTAAAAAACAAAATGTAGCTACCTGCATAAACTTTGAGGAAAGAGTATGAGTTGCAGGAGGGAAGAGTTTGGAGGAGGTGCCAAAAGCCTCCTATGTGCACACAGCTGAGATGCTAACTGCAGTCACAGCACCTTTAAGTACATCTCTTAGGGTATGTCTACACTACAACGTTAATTCGAACTAAGCTAATTCGAACTAACGGATCCAGACTAAAAAACTAGTTCGAATTAGCGTTTTGCTAATTCGAACTAGCATGTCCACATTAAGTGGACCCTGAACCGGGCTTAAGGATGGCCGGAAGCAGTGCCGGCAGGGCATCAGAGGAGGACGTAGAGCGTGGAGATGCTGTCTCAGGCTAGCCGAGGGCTGTGCTTAAAAGGTCCCGACCCCCACCTCGGACAGACAGTTCTCAGGGGTGCCCCGCTTGCAAAGCAGTCCTGGTTTGGAGTGCCCAGAGTACCCACACTGGGCACATCACAGCACTCGGCCATCAGACCGGCTGCACTTGCCGCAGGCTGCCATCTGGTGAGAGGAGGCAATTGGGGGGCTGCAGGAGAGCTTCCACCCCCAGAAGCCCGCAGAGCCAGCCCAGTCCTCCCCATTGGGGGCTCGTGCCCCATTCCTCCCTCACCTCCTTCCACTTACCCTTCCCTAGCCCCTCTTCTTGATGTACAAAATAAAGATAACGTGTCTTCCAAAATGGAATCTGTCTTTATTGAACAAAACTGGGGGAGACTGGGAAAAGGAGGTGGGAGAGGGGAAGAGAGAGGCTGGGAGAGGGGAGGGCAACTAAAATGATCAGGGGTTGGGAACAGGTCCCATATGAAGAGAGGCTAAAGAGACTGGGACTTTTCAGCTTAGAAAAGAGGAGATGGAGGGGGGACAGAATAGAGGTCTCTAAAAGCAGGAGTTGGGTGGAGAGGGTGCATACAGAAAAGTTCTTCATTAGTTCCCATAAAGAAGGACTAGAGGACACCAAAGGAAAGGAATGGGTAGCAGGCTTCAAACTAGTAACAGAAAGTTGTTCTTCACAAAGCAAAGAGTCAACCTGTGGAACTCCTTGCTGCAGGAGGCTGTGACGGCTACAACTAGAACAGAGTTTAAAGGGAAGTGAGGTAAAGTGATGGAGGTTGGGTCCATGGAGTGCTATTAGCCAGGGGGTAGGAGTGGTGTCCCTGCCCAAGGTTTGTGGAAGGCTGGAGAGGGATAGCATGAGACAAATGGCTTGGTCACTGTCTTCAGTCCATCCCCTCCAGGGTCCCTAGGGTTGGCCGCTGTTGGCAGACAGGCTACTGGGCTAGATGGACCTTTGGTCTGACCCAGGACGGCCATTGTAAGCTCAGGGCTCAGGGTCGCGGGGTCACAGTGGACCCCCTTGATTCTCTTGCACACCTGCTCCTGGGTGGCCAGGCTGGCAGCTCTCCTGCCCTAGCTGGCCACTTTCCTGTGCCTAGTGCGGAGATCGTGGACGAGGTCCACAATGTCTGCACTAGCCCAGGCAGGTGCCCGCCTCTTGCAGTCCCGGGCAAGCTCCCGGGAGCCGCCAGCCTGGTCCCGGGAAGAGGGGGAGGGCTGGGGGGCATCGGGTGGGTGGCTCGATCCGTGCCAGGTGCAGGGTCTGCTGGCTGGGTGCTGGCAGGCTTGCACCTGGCACAGGCACCGTAGCCAGCCCGTGCCCCTTTAAGGGGTCCGGGGCCGGGGCCGGGAGGCGGGCAGACAAGTTTCCCTGGTGTTGGCCAGAGTGGCCACCAGGGAAACCTGGGGAGGGCTAGCCTCCCACTAGTTCGAATTAAGGGGCTACACACCCCTTAATTCGAACTAGTTAGTTCGAACTAGGCTTAATCCTCGTAAATGAGGTTT
Source organism: Pelodiscus sinensis (assembly GCF_049634645.1). Lineage (NCBI taxonomy): Eukaryota > Metazoa > Chordata > Testudines > Trionychidae > Pelodiscus > Pelodiscus sinensis. The sequence continues at coordinate 45,423,088 of NC_134714.1, read as the reverse complement.
TCCTAGTTTGAACTAAGCGCTCCACTAGTTCGAATTAAGTTCGAACTAGCGGAGCGCTAGTGTAGCGCCTATGAAAGTTAATTCGAACTAACATCCGTTAGTTCGAATTAACTTTGTAGTGTAGACATACCCTAAATGAAGAGTCGGTTGTGTTTTAGAAATATTGTTATCCAAAACATGGCACAAAAAAACCCGACTTTTCTTCTCCTGCAAGCTATCAGTGCCTAGTGGGTCCTATATTTATCTCTTGAATAATCCTGTGCATGATGGATACCAGCTGCAAGTTGTGACAACACTGATATTTATTACTAATCCTCTCCTGGTTTTTCCTCTATTTTTTTTAACATCATTCCTTATTCTGATTATTCTCAGATACTAGACATCTAGGCTGCATCTAGACTGGCATGATTTTCCGGAAATGCTTTTAATGGAAAAGTTTTCCGTTAAAAGCATTTTCGGAACAGAGCGTCTAGATTGGCACGGATGCTTTTCCGCAAAAGCACTTTTTGTGGAAAAGCGTCCATGCCAATCTAGACGCGCTTTTCCACAAAAAAGCCCCGATCGCTTCAGGGACTTTTGCCTGAACAGGAGCAGAATAGTATTTCCGCAAGAAGCACTGATTTCTTACAGTAGGAAGTCAGTTCTTTTGCGGAAATTCAAGTGGCTAGTGTAGACAGCTGGCAAGTTTTTCCGGAAAAGCGGCTGATTTTCCAGAAAAACTGGCCAGTCTAGACACAGCCCTAGGGTGCTGAGAGGACATGTACACACACTCTTTGCTTATTTTTTCCCCGGAGTGGAAAATTCTTCTTAAACCAGAAAAGATGATCTGGTCAGACCCAAAGCAAGCCTGCAATACACTCAGTGTTGACAAGTACATCACTTACGGAGTAGGTAGAGATGGCAGCTTTCAACAGCAGAAATGACTGTTCTGTGAATGACAGTGCTTAACCTCAAGATATAGGGTGCAGAGGTGGGTTGTGAGAGCTAGTTGGCTCCCTCACTCTGCCTGAACTAGCCAACAGGTGAATATTCCATTTTATTCTTAAGGACTTGGGCTAAGGTGGGGAGACTTTGGGACAAGATTAATACTTCCAGATAAAAAAAAGTCTCACTAATACTAGTGGGGCACAATAATTGGCCCTCATGTACTACTATCATTTGGGGTTCTTTTTTGCCATCAAGGACATAGCTGGCCTTTCAGAAGGATCATTATGTGACTGAATTGCAAATCCCTTTGTTAGTTCAACTATATTTGCAATTTACTTTAGCATGTTCTTCCTTCTCTAGTCTGATCATTCCTCCTTCAAGGAAAATCTAATACATTAACAAAATTATCAAGCCATCAAAACATGCAAAACTATTTTGCAGCCTTGTTTGTTTGTTTGTTTGTTTGTTTGTACAAGAGACCAGGATAAGGCTAATAGTTGAAGTAAGTAATGTAAGATCAGTTTTTAAAAGATTCCAAAGGCAATCTTAGCAATTACAGGCTAGTAAAACTAATTTCCTTACCAGGCAAATTGATTGACATCACAGTAAAGAAAGGAATTCTCTATAAACATAATGGTATATGAAAAGAGTCAACATGAGTTTTGTAGATGAAAATGTCTCACCAGTCTATTAGAATTCTTTGAGGGAGTCAACAAGTATCCAGGCATATGGAATATAGTAGCTATAGTATATCTGGACTTTCACAAAGCCTTTGATAAGCTCCCTCACTAAAGGCTCTTAAGCAAAATAAGCAGGCATGGATTGAGAGAGAAACTCTTCTCATGAATCAGGAACCAGTTAAAAGTAGGAAACAAAAGGTAGAAATAAATTGTCAGCTTTCACAATGCAGAGAAATAAAATAGTGGGAACCCACAAGGATCTGGACAGGAACCAGTGTTGTTCAACATATTCCAAAAGTACTTAGAAAAGAAGGTAATCAGTGAGGTGGCAAAATCTGCAGATGATACTAAACTACTCAAGATAGTTAAGTCCAAAGCTAGGGGGAGAGAGGGGCTGGGGAACTGGAGGAGCTGGGGGAGAGGGAGGTCCAAGGGGGGAAAGGGATGCTGCTGTGGAAGGGGGGTTTGGTGGGGCAGGGTCATGGGGTGCTGGAGGAGCAGGACCAGGCACAGGAGCAGGCAAGCCGCAGACCTCCCTGAGAGTGGCACTCAGGGACGTGCGCTGCTGGACCAGCTCCTCCATCAGCCGGTCATGCCACCGATCATCTGCCTCCGCCCTCTCTCGCAGGATGGTGTTGAGCTCCTGCACGGCCTCCACATGCTGCCTCAGGATGTCCGCATAGACATGCCTGTGTCTGCGGCTCCCATGTCCCCGAGATGGAGGTGGGGCTGGGGTGCTGCGGCCCTCTTGCACGGCTGGTCCAGCTGTGGAGGAAAAGAGGAAGACTCAATCAGTCATAAAAAACTGGACTATGTAGCACTTAAAATACTAACAGGATGGTTTATTAGGGGATGAGCTTTCGTGGCCCAGACCCACTTCCTCAGATCAGAGTAACACGGCTACATTTCTATCACAATCAGTCATGTGTGCAACAGCTATCCAAAAGGGCATGCCCTCTCATTGAAATCAGAGGGAAATCAGACATTCTGAAGGTAACACCATGTGTGACCTGGGCATCAGCCTGAGCATGACAGGTTTCCCTTGTGCATCACCCACTGTGCACCCACTTCCCCCCCCTCTCCCGGGTGTTACACAACCTCACTGCACTCACCTGCTTGCTTCATCTCTGGCATCAGATGACACCTGGGAGGCCTCTGGGGTCTGTGTGACTGGCTCCAGGGTGAGGGTCGCCGTCTCCTCAGTGTCCTCCTCTGGCACCATGTCCCCGTCTCCAGACTGCTCTGGGTCCTGCTCTGGCGCATCCACCACAGGGTCCGCCAAGCCTGACTGCACGAGACGCTGTGGTGTGCGTGCTTCACCACCACCCAGGATCTGGTCCAGCTCAGTATAATAGGGGCAGGAGTGGGGGGCTGCCCCAGAACGGGAGCTATCCTCCCTGGCCTTCACATACCCTTGGCGCAGCTCCTTAACTTTGGAGCGAACCTGGTCCTGGGTGCGGGGGTAGTGTCCTTTCTGGGCCAGGGCCTCTGCCATGCGGCCATAAATGTCCGCATTTCGCCGCCTGCTTTTTAGGGCTTGTAAGGCCTCCTCCTCTCCCCAGAGCTCGAGAAGGGTCTTGAGCTCTGGCCCAGACCATGACGGTGCCCGGCGTTTGGAGCCCCTGGTTGGGTCCCCAGAAGGCTCTCTAGAAGGGCCACGAGGGTCTTGGGGCTGAGACATGCTGCACTTAACCAGCCATGTGCTCTGGCTGCTTTGCTGCCACAAGTGGCTGTGAGGGTGCCTGTCCCTTTAAGAAATGGCTGCAGACAGGAACCAGAGACATGCAAGGCATGCCCCAGATTGTCCACCAGGGCTTCTTCCTGGAGGCCATTATTTTCGAAAAAATGGCCTCCCTGCATCCACACTCACTTATTTTCGACGGCTCTCCATCGAAAAAAATGTTCTTCCTCGTGCAATGAGGTTTACCGCCATCGAAAGAAAAGCCGCATTCTTTCGATTTAATTTCGAAAGAACGCGGCTGCAGTCTAGACGCAGGTGAAGTTTTTTCGAAAAAAGGCTACTTTTTTCGAAAAAAACCCTGAGTCTGGACACAACCTAAGAGACCTCACAACAGTGTGTGATTAGCAAAACTGAATTTATCTGCCCTTTTATTGATAAATGCAAAGTTATTCACATTGGAAAACATAATCCCACTTATATAAAATATGGGACTAAATGAGCAGCTACTACTCAGAAAAGAGATCTTGGAGTCATTGTGAATAGTTGTTTGAAAACATTGATTCAATGTGCAGCATCAGTCAAAAAAAACAAACAGAATATTAGGAACCACTAGGAAAGGGATAGATAATAAGTCTAAACATAAGATTATAAGAACAGCTGTATTTGGTCTGACCAAAGGTCCATCTAGCCCAGTATCCTGTCTTCCAGCAGTGGCCAATTTCAGATCCTTTAGAGAGAAAGAACAGAACAGGTAATCATCAAGGCTATGTCTACACTACAAGGTTTCTGCATAAAAACAGCTGTTTTAGTGCAAAAACCAGCAGAGTGTTCACACCTCAAGTGTGCTTTTGCACAAGTAAATCGGCAGAAGAGAAGGCTTTTGGCGGTACAGTTATTCCTCTCCCTACGAGGAATAACTCCTTTTTGCACAAGAGTTCTCGCACAAAAAGGCAAGTGTGGACTCTCCACAGAGGTTTCTTGCGCAAGAAACCCCTATCCAAAAAAGCATAGGTGCTCTCATGGCCATTCACAGAATGGCCATCAGAGCTTTCTTGCGCAAGAATGTCCATGCAGTGTGGACACTATTGTGCAAGCGCACATCGCCTTTGCAATGCACTTTGAGGTCTGGACGTGCTTTTGCGCAAGAAGTTTTTGCGGAAGAACTCTTCCTTTTGAACTCTTCCGCAAAAGGCTTCTTGTGTAAAAACCCTGCAGTGTAGACGAAGCCCAAGTGATTTCCTATTGCCCATTCCCAGCTTCTGGAAAACATTGCTGCCCATCCTGGCTAATAGTCATTGATTGACTTATCCTTAACTCTTTTCCTAGCTGAAAATCCCAGTCTTTAATCTCTTCCCATATAGAAACTGTTCCATACCTATAAACATTTTTGTTGCCCTTTTCTGAACTTTTTCCAAATCCAATACATTTTTTTTCAGATGGGGAAACCGCATCTGCATGCAGTATTCAAGAAATGGGCATGCCATGGATTTTTATAGGACTAGCATGTTATTCTCTGTTTTATTATCTAACCCTTTTTAAATCATTCCCAACATTCTGTTATCTTCTTTGCCTGCTGCTGCACATTGAGAACATTGAGATTTTTCTGAGAACTATCCACAATGACCCCAAGATCTTTCTTGAGTAGTAACAGCTCATTGGGGGTATGTCCACACTGCAACACTATTTCAAAATAACTAGCTCTCTTCCGAAATAACTTAGTCCATGTCTACACAGCAGGCAGTTATTTTGAAATAGTGTCAAAATACTGTCAAGCTGGAGGACTTCTTACTCCAACTCCTGTAACCCTCATTGTATGAGGAATAAGGGAAGTTGGAGGAAGAGTGCTCTATTTTGAAATAAGTGCTATGTAAATGCTTCCTATTTCAAAATAAGCAACCCAGTTGACATAGCTCAATTTGCGTAACTTATTTTGAGTTAAGCCCTGCATTGTAGACGCACTCTCAGACCCCCATCATTTTATATGTACATTTGGGATTATGTTTTCCAATGTGCATTGCTATACATTTGCCAACATTACATTTCATCCACCATTTTGTTGGCCAGTTACTCAGTTTTGTGAGATCCACTTGTAACTTTTCACAGTTTGCCCTGGGATTAATTATTTTCGGTAGTTTTGTATAATCTGCAATTTTTTTACCACCTGTTTCCCCTTTTTCCAAATCATTTATGAATGTTAAATTAGACGGGTCCCAGTACAGACCCCCGAAAACTGACCATTCTGAAAATTGACCATTTATTCCTCCCTTTGTTTCCTATCTTTAACCTGTTACTAATCCTTGAGAGGACTTTTCTTCTTATCACATGCCATCTTACTTTGCTTAAGAGCTTTTGATGAAGGGATTTCTCAAAGACTTTCTGAAAAATCTAAGTATGTTATATCTACTGAATCACTTTTGTCTATATGCTTGTTGACCTCCTCTAAGAAGTCTAGTATATGTGAGCCATAGTTTCCTTTTACAAAAGCTATGTTAACTCTTCCCCCCCCACCCCAACAAATCATGTTAATATGGGTGTCTGACAATTCAGTTCTTTGCTATAGTTTCAACTAGTTTCCCTAGTACTAAAGTTAGCCTTACTGGCCTGTAATGGCCAGGATTATTGCCGGAGTCTTTTTTTTAATTGGCATCATATTAGCTATCTTCTTGTCATCTGGTACAGAAGATGATTTAAATGATAGGTTACAATCCACCATTAGTAGTTCTGCAATTTCACACTTCAGTTCCTTCAGAATTCTTGGGTGAATACAAACTGGTCCTGGTGACTTATTACTCTATAGGTTATTTGTTTGTTCCAAACCTCCCTCAATCACACCTCCATCTGGAACAGTTCCTCAGATTTGTCACCTAAAAAACACTGGTGAAAATATAATGCCACTATATAAATTCAGTGCCCACATGTTGAATACTATGTGCAGTTCAGGTCACCCCATCTACAAAAATATATTAGAAAAAGCAATGGCAAAAATGATTAAGGTTATGGAACTGCTCTCCCAAATGGATTAAAAAGACTGGGACTGCTCAATTGTGAGAAGAGACAATGGATACTATGTTTTGATAGAGATTATAAAAATCAAGAATGGCATAGAAAAAGCGAATAGGAAAGTTTAGTTCCCATTTCACATAACACAAGAACCAGGGTTCACCCATTGAAATTAACAGGCAACAGGTTTAAAACACAGATAAGAAAATACTTCACACAACACAATCAACCTGGCGAACTAGTTAGGCCAAAACTATGCTGGGGTTCAACAAAGAATTAGGTAAATTCATGGAGAATAGGTTCATCAATGGCTATCACCTAAGATTACCAGAGATATAGCTGCATGTTCTAGGTGTCCTTAAACATCTGTCTGCACAACACAATCTCTGGGAAATGATACCTTGTTAATATGCCAAAATATCTTATTAAAAACATTTCAATGTCAGTATTTGCTTTCCTGTCACTCAGTGATCTGATTTTAAAAGCATTTTTCCCTAATCATTGGTTTTTGAATCCTCGTTTTAAGGACATAAGATGTTTGAAGCCAAAAGCCTTTAAAATGCAACATCTGCTCATTCTTTTTAAAGAGAAGATGCTGAACCCTTTTGAAGTCAATAGAAGTTGAGGATGCAAAGCACCTTGTAAGAATCACTATGATTTGAGTAATTTCATGTTAGACAGATGTCTGTATATTAGTTATAACTGTGATCCAAGTACCATTATTGTATGGCACAATCAGATATCCATCTAAAAAATAGGTCGACATCTGTACGCCTATAATAAACTGACTAAAATGATGTTGATAGGAAAATTAGCACCTCAAATCTACAAAGAAAGCACATCTAGCTCACAAACATCAGAAGTACACATGGGTCCAGTGCCTTAATTCTCTCTTCTTTGCTCACATTATGTAAATATTAGTTTGAGGGTGATTTCTCAGGTTTAAACCTATTTGCTAATGGTGTATCTGGTGTTCACCCCTTCATCTCTTCTATTTGCATGGACTCACAGTAGACTTCTCTAGAGATTAGTGATTGTATAGACTGATCAGAAACCATGTATCCTGCAGCAGCTGCCAGCGCTTTTCTGAATCGTCAAATATTACTTATCAGAAAAAGTAAATGAACCATGAAAAGTAAAGTGGCAGACAACTGTATCCTCTATATGGCACTTTGTTCTTACAGGTGAATAACTTTCATGACGGAAGACTTTTGGTGTAAGATTTCCCAGAGAGACTAAGCAATGGGGAATTTACATTCATTATTAGTACTATTCATGAACTGAACTGATCAAGGGAATTTAGTGTTACAGAATGAAGATGACACTGTACTGAAATGTTGCCTAATTATAACTATGTTTACTCTATAGGGCACTATCACTCAGAATCAAACAAAATAACTTTGTAACCTCTCTATACAGCATAGATGTACTAATATTTCAGTTTTTCTGTAATGCTATTTTTAGAGAAGACGGATGATTGTGTGGTTTAGGCTCTAGGCTAGGATTCAAGGAGATGTGACCGCAGTTTCTGATACTACCATGCCTTTGTGTAGTAGTGTGGGCAAGTCAGTTAATATGATAGTTTGCATAGCTGACAGAGATAATTTCCTACCTTACAACAAGGATATGGAGATAAATTCATGACATTAGACTGAGTAGTGAATGAAATGGATATGGAAAGATTCCAGCATTAACTCTGAAGAAATTAGGTCTGACACATTAACTCATGCCCTGGTGTGCTCCTGTGTCATGTTTTGAAATGTTTGCTTTATCTCATTCATATATCCTCACTTTTTACCAGAATGAATTGGGGTTTAGGCACATACATTATATGTGCAACATTTCATTGACTTACACCAATTATAGATATTTAGTTCTTCCATATTTGGCAGAAGTCACTAGGTGATGCTGTTAGTTCTCTTACAAGTTTTTTTTTCTTTGCATGAAATCAAATCTTTGAAGAAATGCCGTTAGTCTTAACGAGTAGTCTTTTAAGAAAAGTTATGATAAATAGCTTTCTCTGTGCTTCATTCTCTATATTTGAGACACAATTCTTGTGAAAGTAGCTTCCTTTGTAGCCTGAAAAACTGAAATGTTTTGGAAATATTGAAGCAAACCAACCCAAACCAACATGAATTCATGAAATGTGGTATTTGGACCACATCTGCGTGTTTTGGTAAAAAGTTTGTCAAAAAAAAGGTTCATTTAAACATTAGTAACACAATGTTTTAAACACAGTAGTCAGTGAGAGAGGAATAAGAAAGGGTATGTCTACACTACAGCGCTAATTCGAACTAACTTAGTTCGAATTAGTTAATTCGAACTAAGCTAATTCAAATTAGCGCATCTAGACTTAAAAACTAGTTCGAATTAGCGTTTTGCTAATTCGAACTAGCGCATCCACACCGATTGGATGCTGAGGTGCATTTAAGGGCAGCTGAAACCGATTCCGGCAGGGCATCAGGTCAGTAGTTGCTTTGTGTGGCTGCTGTCTGAGGCTATCTGAGGCTCGTGCTTAAAGGCACCCCCCTGGACAGCCGGTTCTCAGCTTTTCCGCTTGCTTGCCTACCTCGCCGAGGGACAGCAAAGCGTTTTTCTCTGCGCCTGTCTGTGTCGGTGGTTCCCTTTGGGGACACCGCTGCAGTTGGCGACATGGAGCCAGATCTCGCCCTGGGCTTTCTGGTGCAGTTTTTGGACTTGCTGCTGCAAGCCTGCCAGCAATGGCTAGAGGCTGCCTGGCACCACCTGGTGCACGTCAGCCCCCTGTCTCTCCGCCTGGCCTCCCTGGGGCCCGTGGAGGAGCCGCAGCAGTGCCCGGATGCCAGCGTTCCCCGCCGCATCTGGCGTCTGGACACCAGCAGTGACTGGTGGGCCCGCATTGTCCTGGAGCGCTAGGGAGACAGACAGTGGACCCAGAACTTCAGGATGAAGAAGGACACCTTCCTGGAGCTCTGCGAGTGGGTCGCCCCTGCTCTGCGGCGACGGGACACTTGCATGAGGCCCGCCATCCGCCTCCAGAAGCGTGTGGCCATCGCCCTCTGGAAGCTCTCCGCACCAGACAGCTACCGATCCGTTGGGAACCAGTTCAGCGTAGGGAGATCCACCGTCGGAGCAGTGCTCATGCAGGAACGGCACTCACCGGCCACTAGGCCGGGGGGGAGGGCGGCTGCAAGGAGGGGATGGGCCGCCCCAGGGAAAATGGGGGGGGAAGGAGGCAAAAGTGCCCTGCACCGGAGGGTTCGATCTATCCCGGCCATACTACACACTGCCCGGGGGCTTGCTTCCGGGAGTGGGGCGCGGGGCAGTGCCAGGGAATGAACACTCCCAGCCACCCGGGCGCCCCAGTGATTCGTGGTTTGCTGTGTCTCTCTGCAGGTGGTCAAGGCCATTAACCAGGTGCTGCTCTGCAGGGTGGTCTGCCTTGCCGACCTGGATGCCATCATCTGGGGGTTCGGCGCCCTTGGCTTCCCCAACTGCGGGGGGGGCCATCGACGGGACGCACATCCCCATCCATGCCCCGGAACACCAGGCCTCCCAATACGTCAACCGAAAGGGGTACGTCTCCATCCTCCTGCAGGCCGTGTGGGACCACCAGGGCCAGTTCACGGACATTAATGTGGGCTGGTCTGGCAAGGCACACGACGCACGGATGTACCAGAACTCCTCCGTGTGCCAGAGGCTGCAGGCTGGGACCTTCTTCCCTGACCGCCACATCAGGGTCGGGGACGTGGACATGCCTGTGTGCCTGGTGGGGGATGCAGCCTACCCCCTACAGCCCTGGCTCATGAAGCCGTACACGGGGCACCTCAACCCCTCCTGCCAGGCCTTTAATGCCAAGCTGACCAGGGCCTGCATCGTGATCGAGGGGGCCTTCGGCCGACTGAAAGCCAGATTTAGGTGCCTTCTCACTCGCCTTGACTTCGCGAGCACAATATCCCTCCTGTAGTGGCAGCATGTTGCGTGCTGCACAATTTGTGTGAGCAAAAGGGGGAGGGCTTTCCTGCCAGCCTGGATGGCTAAGGCTGAGCGCATGGCTGGCTACTACGCTCAGCCCCGCACCGCTGCCATCTGGGAAGACCAGCGGGGGGCCGTCCGGATCCGGGAAGCCCTGCGGGAGAGCTTCCAGATGGAGGAGGAGGACTGAACTCTCCCTGCATACCCCACTGGGGCCTTCTTCCACCCTCATCCCCTTCCCCTTTCCCCTCTCTATCCCCCCTTCCTAATGTCAAATAAAGACACCTGTTTTAACAACCAAAAGCTCTTTTTATTTTACATAACTGGTGTGGGGGGAGGGAGGAGTGAGGGTGGGAGAGAGGAGGGGAAACCTGGGAGGAGGGAGCTAGAAGGAGGAGGAAGGGGAGGAAGGGAAGGGAAAGCTCAGGCTTGGGGGTCCTGCTGGCTCTCTTGTCTCGCAGCACTGCGGGTGCGGGGGCGTCGGAGGGGAGCGGGTGTGGAGGGTGGGGCAGGAGGGATGGGGGGTGCGGAGGAAGCGGGAGGAGGAGCAGGGATGGGAGGAGCAGCCGCCGCAGGGGCCGGAGCAGGAGGAGGAAGGAACCTGTCCACCAAGTTCTGGAGGTGGCCTCTGAGGGCACGGCCCTGCTCCTCCAGTGCCTCCAAACTCTGCTGCTGCAGCCGCAGGTCCTCCCGGACCCAGTGGTCCTGAGTGCAGAGCTGGTGCTCCAGGAACCGCAGGTTCTGCCACTGGTAGTCCTCCTGGTTCCTGGCGCTTGCTGGCCCGGGTGCAGGTGGCTGTTGCAGGTGGGGTAGTGCGCCCTGCAGTCCCAGGTGCTGCGGCTGAGGTGAAACAAGAGCAGTGGTCAGTTCTCCCTGGAGACATGGTGGGTAAAACCCAGCCCCCCTCTGCAAGGCCAGGGCCCCTGCATGACACCCAGCTGCTGCTCCATGGTGGGCAACGCCCAGGCGCACAGTCCCTGGGCTCCTTCTTCCCCTACCCCTCCGTACACATAAGGGGAGCATGATGGCACTCACATGCGGAGCCCTCCTCGGCCTTGGACGACACAGCCGATGTGCTCTGTGGGGTGCCTCGGGGGTCCTGGGTCCTGGCTCTCGGCGGCGTCCTCCTCCGCCTCCTCCTCCGTATCAGGGATGGGGCCCTCTGCCCTGGGGTTAATCACCACCCGGGGGGCATGGACGGCGTGAGCCCCCAGGATGTGGTCCAGGGCCTCAAATTGGGGGCAGGTCTCCGGGTCGGCCCCTGGCTGGCAGGCCCTGGAGTAGGACTGCCGCAGATCCTTTATTTTGCAGCGGACCTGCTCCCGGGTCCGCATGTGGCCTCTGGCGGCCAGGCTGTCAGCCATGCGGCTGTAGACGGCCGCGTTCCTGTGGCTAGTGCGGAGATCATGGATGTTGGAGGCCTCCCCCCAAATCTCAATGAGGTCCACGATCTCCGCACTTGACCAGGCGGGCGCCCGCCTCTTGTGACCCCGGGCAGGCTCCTGGGAGCCGCCAGCCTGGTGCTGGGAAGAGGCGGAGGGCTGGGTGGCAGTGGGTGGCTGGCTCATCCCGTGCCAGGTGCAGGGTCTGCTGGCTGGGTGCTGGCAGGCTTGCAACTGGCACGGGCACGGTAGCCAGACTGTGCCCCTTTAAGGGCTCCGGGGCCGGGAGGGGGGCAGAAGAGTTTTCCTGGTTTGGCCCAGAGTGGCCACCAGGGCAAGCTGGGAAGAGCTAGCCTCCCACTAGTTCGAATTAAGTGGCTACACAGCCCTTAATTTGAACTAGGCATTAGTTCTTGTAGAATGAGGTTTACCTAGTTCGAATTAAGCGCTCCGCTAGTTCGAATTAAGTTCGAACTAGTGGTTTGCATGTGTAGCGCCTATTAAAGTTAATTCGAACTAGCGGCTGTTAGTTCGAATTAACTTTGTAGTGTAGACATACCCAAATAGATTACATCAAGTTACCCCAACCTTGCCATAAGCCTGTTAAGTTTTGGGGGACTACTTTAGAATTTGCTTGTAACAACTATTGTTATCACATGCCGGCTATTAGAGGTTACTATATATGGCTGTTATTTAAAAGATGTTATATTTGTATTGTTCATTTATCGGAGGTAGAATAACCAGGATCCTTGTGTGCCGTACTGCTTTTTTCCCCAAAAACTGAGAGTTTTAGAAATATTTTCAACGGTAATAGGAAGCTGAGAAATTAGTTAATGTTTAAGAGGACTACTAATTGAATGTGATATAAGAAAGGGGCAACTCACTATTAAACAAATTAAAATCCCACACAAGTAAATGACTGCAGAAATTTAAGATATGACTTGTAGTCAATGTGAAACAAAGCTCTTTGGAGCATCCTGATGCTGCTTCAGTAAATGACAGATGTATAGAGTTTTGTGCACTATTACATTCACTTCAACTGAAAAGCAATTTTTGCAGCTGGAAAAATATTAAGGTAAGGCAACACAGAAAGTTGAGCTATAGAAGAATATGCCCCATTCCCAATTTAGGAGCCTAACTTTCTTCTTGTTTATACTAGTTTTATTACACTAACTTCACTGACTTTAGCAGAATCAGTCTGTTGACACAACTGTAAAGAAGGTTACAATCTGGCACCAGGTCTCTTACCACAAAATTTGTTCTTGTACTGCTCTCAGTTATATTTGTATAACACATTATTACTTCATCATTCCATGCCTCCATTTAGCCTGCCTTTAATTAACGTCATCAGAATATGATTACTACATTATTAAACTGATTTTTCTACTCCCATTTTGTATGACCTATTGGGGAGCTGAGATGTAAATTAAGACAATGTAATTAAGGCTGCTTTTGCCTTGAGCAGATTTAACGTTTTTCTTTTGCAAGAGATTTCATTAATTTTGATTCATTGTTATTTTATTTCATTATCTTAGTTAAAGTAGTGTGGAAACTTTTCCTGGTTTTATTACACAATCATACCAAAGAACTAATTTTCAAGAATTAGTAACATGACAAGATGACAAATGTTTAATTCTCAGTAAAGTGTCAGCTCCAGTGTATATATAATTATGTTTAAGTGTGGCCTTTTTTCGAAAAGTGGCCTTTTTTCAAAAAAACTTCCCCTGTGTCTAGACTGCTGCCGCGTTCTTTCAAAAGTAAATCGAAAGAATGCGGCAGTTTTTTTGACCACGGAAAACCTTGTTTTATGAGGAAGAACGCCTTTTTTCGAAAGTACTCTTTCGATAAAAGGTGCTATGTAATGAAAACTGTGCTTTTTCGAAAGAGAGCATCTAGACTGCCTGGGTGCTCTCTTTCGAAAAAGCGCTTGCTTTTTCAAAAGTACTGGTTGTAGTCTAGACACTCTTTTTCGAAAGAGGCTTTTTCGAAAGTATCATTGCAGTACTTCACCACCCTCCTAGTGAAATAGTTTTTTCTAATATCCAACCTAGACCTCCCCCACTGTAACTTGAGCCCATTGTTCCTTGTTCTGCCATCTGTCACTACCGAGAACAGCCTTTCTCCATCCTCTTTGGAACCGCCCTTCAGGAAGTTGAAGACTGCTATCAAATCCCCCCTGCACACACTCTTCTGCAGATTAAACAACCCCAAATCCTTCAACCTCTCCTCACAGGTCATGCGCTCCAGTCCCCTAATCATTTTGGTCACCCTCCACTGGTCCCTCTCCAATGTGTCCACATCCTTTCTAAAGTGGGGGGCCCAGAACTGGACACAATACTCCAGATGTGGCCTCACCAAAAACAAATAAAGGGGAATAATCACTTATCTGGATCTGTGGCTCTTCTCCATATTGTATCTTCTCCATTCTAATTCTCCTTAAATATGTTCATGTATCTTCCGCATTCACCGTGTCTCTATTTGAGCAGCTAGAGGCATGTATGCATTAAAGGTTGACTTTTCAACCTGAAATTACCATGCAATCGTGCCAGAAAAATAGGGGAGGGGAGGAAAAGACGGGAGTCAGAAGAGATTAAAAACCAGGGTTTGATAATGTTTTATAGGTTCCCAGGATTTTTTAGAATCCGATCCAATTATTTTTGATCTCTTGAGGTTGGGAATATGGCAGTTGACCAGGAAAGAACCCTGAAGCAACTCAGAACAAAGTAGTATGAGCTATACCTATATAAGCAGGTGTAGAATCAATGAGGCTGCAGTAAAGCAGGTGGGACTTTGCTGTAGGAACACTCACACCTGTATGTCTATAACCCAGGTTAGCTGTGCCCTGTAGACATAGCCTTATCACCAGTGTTTCAACTCTGAGGCTGCTGCAGCTCCCACCACTCCTGCATCCCCCACACCACTCCATCTTTGTTGACAGGAGATGAATGATGGAAGTGAGGAGTACAGTTAACAGCAATTCAGCTGTACCCAAAGGAAAGGGAAGTGTGTGTGCAGAAAATGCACATTTTAGACAGCCTTTCCATAACTGACCATTTTATCATTTGCTTGGATATTAGAGAATATATGACTTGGCTTAAATTGTGATTATTATTGTGAGTAAAAAGCAGAAAATAGGACAGGGTGGGGTTTTGTTTCTTTGGAGTATTGTGGGGTGCATAATGTACAAGATAAATTTAATGTGTTTCATCTTATGCCAGGAATATCAGCTTCAAAATGTAATGGTAGCTGAATTCTAATTGCTCTAAAGAACAATGAACAGAATATAGTCTGTTAAACTTTCTTTACTAAGCAATTTTTTCCCTAACAACTGAAAACTATAAGGCTAGTCTGAGTTCCAACTTAGTATAATTTTGGTTATTCTTATTATTTAAGGCTATCAATCCTTATCAGCGTATCAAAAGATGGAACACTTACTGCTTTTTCTCCTCCTAGGGGTGGATGGAACTGAACTTGAGATCTGAATTTAGATTTTTTTTACACACACACACACACACACACACACACACACACACACACACCAGTTGTGCTGACAATACTACTGGGTTAGCTTGGATTGTATTTTAAATATTGTATATAGATCTTGAGAAATGGGAAGCAGATTATAAATATGTTTAAAAGGGTCAAAATTTATCCTAAGAAGGCTGACCATGTTGCTTGAAATTGTGAGCTCCTCTGGATTTAAAGTAATCATTCCACATGACCCTCTGACTGCCAAAAGAGTTGATTTCCACAAGTAACTAGCCATCCCTATCTCCCTTAGCATTCACATTCACTTTTCTTTTGAATGAGGAGAATTGAATTCACCCATTGTGCTTCCACACAGATGATAGGTTTGTTCCCACCACAAAATAAATTTAAGGATTATTTACTATTCTTTTAGCTTGGAGTTATGCAGGAAGTAATGTTTTGACCAACTATCAACCTGCCATCTGTTTTGTGGAAAGGATTCAATGTGAGCCCTTTTATACATCTGCATTATTTCATCCCAGAGCTATTTTATAGCTGTTAAATATCAACAGTGCTACATAACCCTTATACAGACTACATCGTTAGCCAGATATGACAGCCTGGTGAATGAGAATAGCTTGCAGTCAACAACAACTCCTTAAAAATGTCTTCATGCTTCAATTAACCTTTCACTCTCTTCCATATATGCTTCCAGTGCTGATGCACACAGCAAATAAAGTTCATTCTCAGTAGGATGGCATATTCATAAGGTCATGGATAGTAGATGCTTAAAATGTTCACATTAAATTAGAACTGATTTTAAACTAGGTAGTGCACACAGAGAGAGAACAGAGGGCTACATGCTAGCCTGTGCCAAGGGGACAGATATCCAAAATTGTGCAAGTTTCTGCTCACAGGACCTGACACTGATCTCACACACTAATTTAGCACCAGTGTAACTCCACTGACTCATTTAATTTAGTGGAAGTATGAGAAGAACCAGATCCATGGATTTGAAGTGATAGCATGGATTTAAAGTGATAGTTGACAATAGCTGCAAGGTGAGGAAAAAGGATGTGAGCTATGAGGAGAGTAGAGCTACAGGGAACTCATAGGCCATCCCTACAGAATTCCTCACCACACACCCCAAGGCCAAAGCCACCTAATTTCCATCTTCCCCAGACTGCATGGCTTGAAAGGGATACGTACTGCAACTAGCTAATCCCCCTATACTTTTACCGTGCTCCTCCAGCAGTGCAGCTGGGAGATAAAAAGTTAAAAGTAACTTCCATGCAGACTCTCACCCCATCCTGTAGGGAGTGTGCCAGAGAGACCAGATGCAGCTGTGGATCCTTGGGTGGAGGGGGGGGGGCAATTATGCATACCTCACACTGGGCTGGAAGGGGTTAATATCATGTGGGTGGAGGAAGTCCTGCCTCCCCCCCAGCCATGCAGAGGCATGTGCCAAGTACTGGGATAGTATAAAAGGGAGTGGCTCAACTCAGTCTGAGCTGGATATAGATCTGTTGCATGAGTGTCAGAATGTCATAAACTCTATTGGGGTTTGCTGTCCTGTCCATAGACTCTAGCCCAATTTTTCTCAAAGTGGTCCATGAAACCACTCTGAGGCTATGTCTACACTGCAGTTTTTATTTGGCAGAAGATATGCAAATTGGGCTCTTATTTGCATATTTTCTGCCAATCCTTTTTGCAGAAGAGGTTTTGCCAATAAAAAGTCCCATGTAGATATAGCCATTTGTTGGGGGAAAAAACTCCTTTTTCACAAGATCCCGTAAACCTCATTTTTTGAGGAATAAGGAATCTTGCGAAAAAGGGTTTTTTTTCCAACAAATGGCCCCGTCTACACCTGAGGTCAAGGGTCTGTGTATCTGGCAGAGCTGTAACTAGGCATTTCACTATCCTGCACAAGCAAGCATATTTGAGCCCCCAATGGGATTTTTACATGATATGATATAGGATATTATAAAATAATTGTAATGCATTTATTTTTTCATATTGGCATACAGGGATGGGAAACATTTTTTGGGTCGGGGACTGCTGATCCACAGAAAAATCAATCAGGGGTCACACACAAGTGAGAATCAGAAAGGAAAAAAAACCCTTCACTGACATAGCCCCTGTCTGAGGAGAAAGATGTTCCCCACATTCCCCTTGTGCATCATAGCCTGGGTGGCCCAGGCTAGTAGGTTCTGTGTGCTTCAGCCCTGCAGGGAGACGGGTGGGAGTGAAGGGGGTGGGAGAAGGAGTGGCAGTGCAGGCTCCCCAATGTTGAGGGGGAGCCCTGAACCACAGGGGCTAGATCCAGGCAAGCTGGAAGCTGCATCCAGCCCCCAGGCCTTAGGTTGCCCACCCCTGGCATAGACAATAAAAGATACTGTATGATTCTGTTAGGTGCCATATTAATATTCACACAATCTTTTAACATCCCTCCTGGGGGGATGGATCAGCATTCATGTTGCACTCCCTTTCAGTACCCAGCCTGAGCTGGAGAGGTTAATGGTTTAACCAGTGGACCAAATTAGTGATAAATCCAGGTCATGAGTCATTCGAGTCACATTGTGCATATGCTAAGACGTATGTTTTTATAGAACCTTAAAATATACTCATTGATAAGTACTGAAAAAAACATGAAATAAAAATTATTGTATGGACACAACAGTGACTTAATGGCATAAAACAAATTCAGAAAGACAAAATATATCTATTTATAAAAAAGTGATACTAGTCGTTTTCCATCTCTCCACAGTGAGCCTCACTAGATTAAACAGCAACCTCTCTGTGACACGTAGAAGAATAAAAGGAACTCAAGAGTAAGCAAAAAATGAAATTACCACCGAGGTGAATTATCTAGCAATTGAGTTACAATATAGCATCTGACTGTATAAGCAGAAGCCACCTACTCCATGGCCTACATGTGAGACACACAGACATTTTGGGAGGAAACTAAGATTTCTGGATTTTTTTCCCTTTTGCATTGTGATTTTTTACTTATTGTTTGCTTCTTGGTACAATATTATGGTTGGTTTCTACCTGATCATTTTTCCTGAGGAATCCTACCCAGCAAATTGTGATTATGCCCCTTTAAAGATGAAGGATAATAGCAGCATAGCTTGTTTGGATAAGGCCATTGTGGGAGGCGTTGTTCAGTCTGGGAAGCTATTTTGTGACAGCTCAGAAGGGATGATGCATTTTGCATCTTTGCAAAGGGTTAAACTAGATCTGCATTTCTCAGATGTGGCTACCATGTCCGCGTGCAGCCCTCAGGGATGTTCCTTGTGGCCACAGCCTCGTGGGCAGTGATGTGGGATGGGGGTAAAGCGGTGGCCCCTCTCCCAGAGCCACCAGCAGAGGTTGGACCCTACCCTCAGGGGGAGACAAATGCTGGAGGAGTTTCCCACCTTCCTGGGGATGGGTGGGTCAGGCTCCAGTCCTAGGGTGGCAGGCAGCAGGCTCTGGCCACTGTGCTCTAATCCCCCATAGGGCTCAGCATCCCCATCACCCTTAGCCCCTACCAGTGCATCATGTGTTCCCCTCCAGCCCTGGCTGCCCCCCACCAACCTTTCCATCCGAGACTGTATTTGTTGCTAGGCTTGGCAGTGCTGAGTAACTCTGCTGCTGTGAAAAGTGATATTTGCACGTTCATTAATATCACTTTTCACAGCAGCAGACTCTAGCTAGCAAGTCTTCTTATAAAATTGGGGGCTCCCCATCTGGCCCCAGGCTTCATGTGGCATTTGAAAGTGGCAGTGCCATCTGGGATCAGATGGAGTCTTTCCCCCTCCTCTTCATCCCATCCTTGCTGATAAAGGCAGTGACTAGTTGACTATCCCGTCGACTACCTGATAAGCATTTGCTTATTGGATAGTCAACTAGTCCTTTACATTCCTAGTTTAAACACTTTAATAATAATTTCAACATACCCACAACTCTTAATGCACTCCACATGCACACATCATGCAAGCATATTAATGATCAGTGTGGTGTTAGCTTTCAAATGATACCTCAAAAAGCATATATTGTACAACATGTGTAGGGCATAGGGGAGCAGTTATATCTGATCTAGAAATGCTCATTTCATAGTCTCAGCCCACCATGGTGGGACAAGAATGAAAACTACCTATGCCTTCTTTCATTATGTACCACAGTCTCTCCTCCTGATGAGAAGAGGTAGCTGCATCATGGGTGTCCAATCTATGGTGAGTCTTGAGACCTGTAGGTTGGCTGGGGAAGCCATTCCATAGAGGAAAATGGGGACTTGAAGAAACTGAACTACAAAGCTCATTAGGCACCATGGCAAAAAATACAAAGAGTAGGTCAGGTTTGGTGTGGTTTTTTTCCTCCAAAAGGGGAAATTATCTACTGAAAACTTCTGACAAAATCATTTACTCACATTCAAGTCTCTGTCCAAAATATGGTATTGATGGATCACTTTCAGCCCGCCCTTAGTCAAGTTACTCGTCTGATAAAAATCCATTATCTGTAGTAGCTTTGTTGGTCCCAGGATACGAGAGGCTAGGTGGGTGAAGTCATCTTCTGTTTGTGAGAAACAAGCTTTCAAGCTACACTCAGCTTTTCTCAAGTCTGGGAATGGTACTCAGTGTCACAGCTAAATACAAGTGGAACCAACTGTTAAGCATAAGGAATTTGAAATGTCTGCAACCCTGCAAAATAGTGTCTGAAGTTGTCAGCCACAGAGGAGATGCAGACATGATAGCCTCACCATGAGAAGTGGAATGATGGTGGAATTTACTCCTCCTGCTCTTTGTCCTCATCAAGTATAGGGAGAAGGCTCAGCCTCTGCCCACTGAGATACCGATGGAGAAGGCAACCACTATGCTATTCCCCTTTACTTATTACTTTTTCTAAGATGAACAGTCCTAGTCTTTTTAAATCTCTTCTCATATGGAAGTTGTTCTATATCACTAATCATTTTGCTACCCTTCTCCATACCTTGTCCAAAGGTAATATAGCTTTTTTTGACGATAGGGACACCCAGAACTGCATACCATGTTCAAGGGAAAATCATGGGCATCCCATGGATTTGTGTTTTTATTATTTCTCTTTCCAAATGGATCGTAACAGTCCCTTCACTTTTTTTGCCTGATTGCACTTTGAGCCAATATTTGCAGAGAATTATCCATGAGGTCTCCAAGATCTCTTTCTTGAGTGGTAACGGCTAATTTTGACCCTATCATTTTGCATGTATAGTTGGGGTTATGTTTTCCAATTTGCATTACTTTACTCTTACCAACATTAATTTTCACCTAACATTTTGATGCCCAGTCATCCAGTTTTCTGAGATTTTGCTACAACTCTTCAGTCATTTTTGGGTTTATCTTGATATCTTAATGTCATCAGCAAATTTTGCCAGATATTGAACAGCACTGGTCCCAGTACTGATCCTTGGAGGAATATATTTCCTACTTTCCATTGTAAAAACTTCCTACCCTTTATACTCTATCTTATAAGCAGTTAGGGTATGTCTACACTGCATTTCTTTTTCGAGAGAGAGATGAAAATGAAGCCATTCAAAATTGCAAATGAAGCCAGGATTTAAATATCCTGTGCTTCATTTGCATATTCGCATTATGGCGCTATTTTGAAATAACAGACGCTGTTAAGACGCTTCAAGAAAAAACCCTTCTCTTAAAATAACTGGTAAACCTCATTGTATGAGGAATAAGGGTTATTTCGAGAGAAGGGTTTTCTCTCAAAATAACCACGTCTTAACAGCATGTTATTTTGAAATAGCGTCAATGTGAATATGCAAATGAAGCATGGGAAATTTAAATCCTAGCTTAATTTGCAATTTCGAATGTCTTCATTTGCATCCCTCTCTTGAAAGAGGGTGCAAGTGTAGACATACCCTTACTGATCTATGAGAGGACCTCCCCTTTTAGTCTACGACTGCCTACTTTGCATCAGAGCCTTTGGCGTGGGATTTTGTCAAAGACTTTCTGAAAGTCGAAGCAGACAATCAATTGGACGGGGTAGCTAACAGACTTCACTGTGGGCCAGGTGGGGAGGCTAGCTCTGGGCCCCCAGAAGGGACAATGCTAGGGGCTAGCCTCCTCAGCCAGTCCTTCAGTATCACCCAGGGCTCCGGCAGTGATTACATTAGCTATCCTCCAGCCATATTGTAAGAGGCTGATTTAAGTGACAAATTACATCCCAATTAGTAGTTCTGCAATTTCATATTTGAGTTCTGTCAGAACTCTTCAGTGAATGCCATCTAGTCCTGGTGATTTATTACTATTTTTCAATTTGTTCCAAAACCTATTGACACCTCAGTCTGGCACAGTTGCTCAGGTTTGTCCCCTAAAAAAGAATGGTTCAAGTGTAGGAATCTTTCACCTTCCACAAGGAAGACCAATGCAAAAAAATCAGTTAGCTTCTGTGCCATAGTCTTGTCTTCCTTGAGTGTGTCTTTTGTACCTTTTCCATTGTTCCCACTGATTGTTTGAGCAAGCTTCCTCTTTTGATCACTTAACTTGGTCATTTTTTGTGACTTTTACTTTTAGCTCTTCAAATTCTTTTTGGCATATCCAATTACACTTTTCCACTTGCTAGAGTTTACACTCCTTTCTATTTTCCTTAGGAGGATTTGACTTTCAATTTTTAAAGGATGCTTTTTTTGCCTCTACCCACCTCTTTTACTCTGCTGTTTAGACATTTTGTCATGTTTTAGTCCTCTTTTTTTTAAATTTAGGGTACTAATTTAGTTTGAGCCTCTATTATAGTGCTTTAAAATACTTTCCATGCATCTTGCAGAAGTCTTACTCATGAATACCCTTTAATTTCCATTTAACTAGCTTCCTCATTTTTTGCAGAGTTCTCTGTTGTTAAAGCTAAATGCTACTGTGGTGGATTTCTGATATCTCCTCACCTCCACAACAAAGGTTGAATTTAATTATATTATGTAATGATCAAGTATATGGTGTCATCCACTGGGAAGGAAGGTGTCCAGGTAAGATTTTTTTATTAAGTCAATGAGAACATAGTAATTGTAGGTGGTGGTGGTCTTTGTGAAATAATTCTTTGAGGTGGAATTGGTAAAATAATTCTTCTATTTCTCCACACTAGTATAGTATTAAGTTCTTTGGTGAGGCATAAGTTCATTTGCCTTTTTAAACTGTATGCACTTTAAATCAAGTACAGTCCCCTTCCTCCATGCCTGAGAAATATCTAGCACATTTTGGACACACATGAATTATAAAAACACTTCTCAATTAAAAAAAAATGTCAAGTGAATCAGACCCATATAATGTTAAGAGCTGAAGTGTTAAAAAGCAATTTTTGTCTAAAGTGAAATACTGTCTGAAGTGCTTCTGAATTAGTACATGTGACAGATGCTCCTTAGCAAAGGATCCTCTGTTCTTTACAAAAAGGTCTCACTTAAGACCTGACAAATTCACTATACCAGACATGTCTAACAGGAAATGTTCCCATAAAAAGTAACATCTAAAATATCTACAAAAAGCTCGTAACTTTGTCAAGACACAATCACTGCAACATATTGTACAGATACCTAGGGAGCGGGGGAGCTCTGTGCTCCCAAGAGGGATGGGGCTGAGGCAGCCAGCCCTCAATGCCGGATCCCTCCTTCCACCAGCCCTCAGAGCCGCCTGCTGCTCCAGTGGCAATTTTAAGGGCTCTGAGTTCTGGCCACCACTGCTGTTGCAGTAACAGCAGTAGCAGCAGTGGCCAAGAACCTCAGTCCCTGTTGAATCACCAGGCTCCAGGGCAACTGCCCTCTCCCCAGCTCCAGCCCCAGCCCCTTTTGGCAGATTGGACAGATAATATTTAAGGGGTAAAGTATTTCTTTTGAAACAACAAAGTAATACAAATTTAGGGTACGTGTACATATACAAAATATGTGATGTTATTATGACTTTCATTATCTCAATCTCTAGTACCACATCTGCTTTATCAGATGTAAATGCACTATACCAACAGTTAAATAAATAATAAAAAACTCAGAGAAAGGAAAAGCTTTATTGGAGCGTCTTTTGGCCTGGATATAATCGCATTTAGATAAAAGAAAATCAAGGAAATAAAACTAACAGCTATTGATTTCATCAAGTTTTACAGAATTTACAAACAGGAGAAAACTCATGCCTATCTGACCAGCATATAATTTAATTTTTAAGTCAAAATTATCTTTCCTCAATCATTGCACAACCTGTTCTTATTGTCCACTACCAAATTTTACTTTTTTGCTTATCAAAATAGCATCAGCAATGTAAACATCTGTTGCATATGTAAACTTTCAACAGTAAATGTGAACACACATTAATTTACAAAAAAAAAAGTATCACCAAATTTATTACTATTATGGTATATAATGCATAATACTGTTTAAAAAAAAATTGCAACCTACTGAATTTATAACAAAAAGGAAGAAGAAACCAAAAAGTAGTGCCACACATCAGAGTAATAATATTATAAGGCTATAACAAAAAAATCTATGAGTCTTAGCCAGTAAAATATACTTTTTTCCCTAAGACAAATCAAGACTACATTTCTAATCACTTCACAACTGTAGTGTAGGTGGGAGGGGGGGGGGTTGGAACAAGCTAAACTGCATCAGCTATTATCCTCCTTTGCCTTTCGTAAATTCATGTGCAGTAGTGTTTGATAGTACTAGACGTAATAGGGTACAATTATTGGCAGAGATATAAAATGTGGATTGTCAGTTTACACTTTTGAGAACAACTGATTTTTTTAAAAATGTGTTCAAATTATTTAAATAGGAAGAAGAAAAACAATCTGTTACCAAAAAAAAGCAGAGGTAAAAAAATAAACATTTTAAAAAGGCAATAATTGAAAGATAATTTTTTTCTAAATAATCACCCCACAAACATAACTGATTAAAGAAATGAAATATTCTGTAGACAAATTAAAAATGAGTGTGTTTATACTATTTATTTTATATGCTTTTTCTGTACCTTTGTTCGCTTTTTGTTAAAAATTAGTAAACTGAAATAGGCACAAGGCAATCTAGGAAGCCCAGTGCCACTATAGACTTCCTTTGTAATGTTTAATGTGTCTTTATAGTGCAAGGCAGAGTCACATTCTCAACCATTTAGAAAAAATATCACATTTCAAATTTATTACCAATGGTCTAAAAATAATATATATATGTATGTATATATATATATATAAATCATCATGGTAACCAAAAAGACTTTGTTGTTCTTCCTCTAATGATACTCCATTAAGAAATTTGCTGTTCAATACTTTCTTGAAAATGTCACTTCTTTGAAATCTAGTTAGGCAGCATGTACATATCACAGCATTCTGTTTGCAGACACACTGAGAAGGGTAAAGGAAAAGGAAAGCTGAAATATAGTTCAGCTTGTCAATGCCTTTAATATGTTGATGAATTTTTATGCAGCACTGGAGACGGCAAGTTTCTTCAGATGATCCATAAAGACTTGCAAGCTGACATCATCAGTCAAAATAGGTGCTCCAGACTCCTCCAAAAGAAAGTAAAGGCAAGGAGAATTCATTACATTAATTATAAAGCAAGTGTAGTTGGAAAAAAATCTTAATCAACAATATATTCAGTAAAATAATCAGTTCATATTTTAAAGGGCTTCACAAACATCATTTTGAAAAAAATGCAAGATTGTAGGTTTACATACATTTCCTATATTTGGATAAATTCAAGTATAAACCATCAAAACTATATTCCTTCCCATCTTAAATAGATTCTGCAACAGGAAACAGTGTGGGGAGATAATAAAATGTATTTATGGGAAGCCTAACATTTTTCATAGTTGACAAATATTGAATATAAACTTTATACATTTAAAAAAATCATGCCATATTTCCTACACAGTTCCTATCTTAGTGCTCCAAAAAAGAAAAAAAAAAGAGAAAGGAATGGATGTTACTACCACCACCAAAATTAACAACCATTTAACAAGAACACCCAAAATATCAATGGGAAACACAAGATGACTGAGGAGTGCCTAATCCAACATCCATTGAAGTCAAGGGATATGTCTACACACTGGAGCTCATCTAGCTGGCTTGGGTACTGGAACAGTGAAAAAGTCCCAGCAACACAGGCTTTAGTTTGAGTATTACATTCCAACTAACCTCTGGGAACAATCTGAAGTTCCCTATGAAATGCTCATGACAAAATTCAAACTTTGAGATGATGAAATGAAAAGAATGAATGTGACTACTAAAGTATTTGCTTGGACTCACTTCAGAGAGAGCGTAAGATATCTAACAAGTCAAGAAAACAGACAATACATTTTCAACATTTTAGTGTGAGTGTTATTTTTAATACATATACAACTGGTTCTCTCATTTCACATCAGATCTGCCAATGCTAAACAATGAACCCAAGATTAGAAAAATATTGGTGAACTGCTCAGGTTTCCAGGTAAAAAGGGCCAAAACCTTTAGTACATAAAAAAACACCACCAGACTTGTCAACTCTGCAAAACATGACATAATTAAAACTCTCAAGTGCTCTTTTAAGATAGTCAGGGTCATTATCCCCATTTTACAGATGAGCAGAAGGAACACTCCACAAATACTAGCAAAGCTGCTTCAATATCCTCCTTTAAATCCTTTGTTAAAAGCCTCCTTTGCTGTAGTTATGACTACAAAAACCTTAACAATGGTTAAGCAGTGGTTGTGTTAAAATCACTACTTCCCATGCTGACTAATATTATCTTTCTGTACTCCCCCATCTGTCTGACTATCTGTCCTTACATCTTTTCTGAGAAATTGTAAGCTTTTTGAAGCAGGGGCCATCTTTTTGTTTCATGTTTGCATGAAAATCTCTGAAATGAACAAGGTGAATACCCATAACTCCAATTAAAGTCAGTGAGCTGAATGGGTGTTCACAACACTTTTCAGGATCAAGACACACATGTCTAACTTAGGGCACAGAGACATTCTTTAGAACAGGGCAAAACCACGAAACGATCAGTGGCGGAGCTAGGTTCGGGTATCCAGATGCTCCTGGCTCACTGCCCTGGGCTCAATACACTGCACTATATTGCCTCTTCTAGTGAAGACCCACTGGAAATTAATGAATTTCCAAACTACTCTCTATTAGTGGCAGAGTAAGAATAAATGATGTTCTGGCTTGCCTGCAAATGAAATCATCTGTATTTTCTCCTCCTTGCACAAGGAGCAGCAACAGGACTATAAATAGCCTTGTTCAAAAGAACTGGCATCACGGAGTCAGTGTGTGACTCACTACGCCACAATTTTTACATTGAAATAGAGCTTAATATCAACTAATAATCCCCTTCTAATGTAGCTGAAGACATTTTAGGGCAGAGGTGGGCAAAATCTGGCCCATCTAACATTTCTGTCCGGCTTGCCATAATTCCCAAAAATGTATAGGGTATCAACAACCTGAGGCCCTGGAGCTGCAGGCGACTCTTTGGCTGCTCCCTCATGATCTCCAGTCTAGTCTGCTAAAATTCCTACAGTTCAGTGGGGTGCTCAGGCAGGCTGCCTGCCATAGCCCCACACTGCTCCCAGATGTGGCTGACTGCTGCTGGCATGTCTTTGTGCACCCCTGGAGAGGGAAGGTAGAAAGCTCCGCATACTACACTTGCCTCAGCATTATGCTCACAGTTCCCACTAGCCAGTTTCTGAAATTAACCAATGGGAGCTGATGGGGCGGTTCTTGAGGGTACAGGCAAAAACATGGAGACCTGATGCCTTCCTCTCACAAAGGGGCATGCATAGACGTGCCAGCAGCAGCTGACAACTTCAGGGAGCACTGTGGGGCCACAGCAGGCAGGGAGCCTGCTTGAGCCCTACCAAACCAGTGCCTGGGACCCCTCTGTGGTAAGTGCCTGTGATCCAGAGCCTGCTACTCATACCCCCCTCCTGTACCCCAACCCCTGCCCCAGGTCAAAACCCCCTCCTGCACCCAAATTCCTTCCCAGACCCTGCATCCCCTCCTGCACCTTAATCCTCTGACCCAGCCTGGAGCCCCCTCTTGCACATAAATTCCCTCCCAGACCCAGCACACTCTCCATTAATATAGTACAAATGTGCAGCCCATGACGACTTACCAAAATATGTGGAGTGGTCTCCCTTGCAAAAATGATTGCCCACCCCTAGTCTCTGGAGTAGTTCAATAAACAACAAATCAAACACTTTGTCTATTGATAATGTTAGGGTCTGTAGTTTACCATCGTGAAACTAGCACGATTCCACTGTATGAAGCTGCAAAATACATGAAAACTAGCTTTGTTTTTACACAGGCCACACAAAGATTTTTAATAGAATTTAAAATCCTAGTACTGCAGCATGTAAATACATGAAAGATTTCAATACAACACAGGCAGATATTAATTGATCTGGAGCATATGCGAGGCTTCCAGGCAAGGGCCGAGCTACTAATCCCAATAAGTTTAGCATTAGTAGACTTAAAACATGGCACACTGCTTTTTCTCTTAAAAACTGTTACATGCTTAGTCACCACTAATGAAAGTATAGAAAAAGAATAGCATTACTACAGTAGTTTAAAGAGTAATTTCAAGATATTGGAAAGTAAATACAATTAAACTGTCTATTGAAATTTTAAGTTATTTATTTTCTGAATATGTTTAAATACCATAAATGCTCATATGGGGCCAAAGTCTGAAAAACCTTCCCTTCCAATACAATATTAAAAGATAAACTACATGACTTGTTGCTTCCTGAAACATGGCTTCCGTGGTATGTGGGTGCCCTCTTCAGGGCAATGTGGAGTACCAAATTTTATTGGTGATTTTCACCAATTCGTGAATCAGCCAGAATTACATGAAACAACCCAAATAACTCGGGAAATTTAAGAGCAAAATTAGTTACGTTTAAAATGATAAAATATAGCATATATCATTTGATACTCTGAAAACTCACTATTTTATTTTGTTTAAATCTATTTGCACAAGGTACATAAGAACATAAGAAAGGCCGTACTGGATCAGATCAAAGGTCCATCTAGCCCAGTATCCTGTCTGCTGACAGTGGCCAATACCAGATGCCCCAGAGGGAGGGATCACAACAGGTAATCCTCACATGATCCCTCCCCTGTCACCCACCTCCAGAGAAACTGAGGCTAGAGATGCCATTCCTACCTGTCCTGGCTAATAGCCAGGGCTCGACAAATACACTCGCCCGCGGCGAGTAGATTTTACCAGCTGGCGAGTGCAGGGGCGGACTGGCCCGCTGGGCCGTTGTGACAGGCTGGCCAAAGCCCGCACTACAGGCAGCGCGGCCCCATCCGATCCACTGGCTGGCAGAGGAGCAGAGCGCCGCTGGGAAGGGGGAAGTGCGGAGATTCTTGCCACCGGGCTGCCTGCGTGCAGCTCCGGCGCGAGGAGGCGGGGCAGGATGCTAGGACGCTGGCATGACGTGGCCTCGCTGATTTTAAAGGGCTGTGGCAGCTCGGCTCTGGCCGCCTGTCCCTGGGAACTGGCTGCGGCGCGCGGCACAGCCATGTCATGCCGGCTCCAGTCCTGCCACAGCTCCAGCCCCCCTTTGTCTTTGCACTGCCCGTTCCACACGTTGCCCCTGCTCCCCTGCACCGTGGACTCCCTGCTCTCCCTCTTCCCTGCGACCCTCTGGCTCTGCACCGCCCTTGCCCCCCGCACTCTGCCCCTTCCGATCCCTGCCCCCCCAGCTCTGTGCTGCCCATTCCCTGCACTGCTCATAGACCCCGATCTCTCTGCCCCTCCCGTTCCCCGCGTCCCATTCCCCGTGCCTCCACTGCACCCTGCGTCCCTGTGGCTCTGTGACTCCCGTTCCCTGCACCACCACCCCCACGCTGTTCCCTGCACCCCTCTGGCTCTGTGCTGTCCCTGCACCCTTTTTTCCCTGTGGGTCGGGAGTGAGGGGTGCTTGCCCATAGGGAGGGGCTGGACAGGTCAGGGAAAAGGTTGTTGTGACCCAGCAGCCAGTGAAAGGGGGAGTTCACTTGAAGCATTTTGCCTTTATGGAAAAAAATGAATGAAAATGCTATTTGCTATTTATAGGGCTAAAATGCCGGGACAAAAACGAAAACAAACAAAAAAAACCTATTGCAAAATGCAAACATGTAAAAAGACAACAAAAAGGGGGGGGGGGGCAAAAATGTTTTGCCTGGGGCAGCAAAAAACCTAGAGCTGGTCCTGGGGAAGGGGAAGGGGCTGGGCTGTGGGGAGGGGAGGGGAGGGAAGGAGGTCAGGAGAAGAAGAAGAAAGGGGAAGGCACCAAGGGACAGGGGTGCAGGAGAGACAAATGCCAGGGGGCCAAGTGCAGACAATGAGGGAAAGGGCAAGAGGGGAGGTGTCAGTGGGAGGGGGGACAGGGTGATGCTGGGAAAGGATAGGGTAAGGGCACTGGGGGCTGGAGGGAGAGGTGCTGGGAGAAGGCTTGAAAGAAGGGGTGGGCATGATGAAGGCGGGGATGGAGCAAGGCATCTGTGAGGGCACAGGGGCATGAGGGGAACGGGGGGAGAAGGTGGTGAGGGGGTGGGTATCAGGGAAAAAGAGGGCAATGGGGGCAGGGGCAGTGAGGGAAGGGGGAGGAACCAGGATGGTGCAGGTGCCAAGGGATTCTGAGGGTGAAGCAGAAGAGAAGACACCTGCAGGGGAGGGACCAGCACCAAAGGAGAGACGCAGGGCTGGTGTGTAGAAGGAGGTTTTAGGAGAGGGGATGAGGAGGGATAGCTCACATCATCAGAATGAGGCTACTGGAGGAGTGGGCACGGGGGGGGGGAGGGAGAAGGGCTGGTGGAGGGGGCAGGTTGCAGGAGGGCTGAGGGCAGTGAGAAGGGCAGGAGTCAGGACAGCAGAGGAGGGTGAGAGGTTGGGGGGGGGGGGACAGCAGGCACCAGGGGAGATGATGGAGCAAGGGGAGGAGACATGGCAGCAGAGAGAAAAGGTAGAGGTTTATAAGATATTTATTCATAACTTGGGTGATATTTATTAATAACTTATTAGTAAGTACTGTTCTTATT
The DNA here is from genome assembly GCF_049634645.1 of Pelodiscus sinensis. Classification (NCBI taxonomy): domain Eukaryota; kingdom Metazoa; phylum Chordata; order Testudines; family Trionychidae; genus Pelodiscus; species Pelodiscus sinensis. Next base: position 45,393,004 of record NC_134714.1, on the reverse strand, counting down.
CTTATTAGGAATTTATGCCATTAAAAAAACACTTTTGTGGGGAAGGGTGACGAGTCCCTTTTTTGTCTGGCGAGTAGGGTTTTCCATAATTTGTCGACCCCTGCTAATAGCCATTGATGGATCTAACCTCCATGAATCTATCTAGCTCTTTTTTGAACCCTGTTAAAGTTCTAGCCTTCACCGCATCTTCTGGCAAGGAGTTCCACAAGTTGACTGTGTGCTGAGTGAAGAAAAACATCCTTTGGTTTGTTTTAAACCTGCTGACTATTAATTTCAGTTGGTGACCCCTACTTCTTTTATTGTGGGAATAAGTAAATAACTTTTCCTTGTTTACTTTTTCCATACCAGTCATGATTTTATAGATCTTTATCATATTCTCCCCCGCCTCCTTAGTCTCCTCTTTTCTAAGCTGAAAAGTCCACGTCTTTTTAATCTCTCTTCATATGTGACCCGTTCTAAACCCCTAATCATTTTTCTTGCCCTTTTCTGAACCTTTTCCAAAGCCAATATATCTTTTTTGAGATGAGGCAACCACACCTGTACACAGTATTCAAGATGTGGGTGTACCATGGTTTTATGCAGAGGCAATAAGATATTCTCTGTCTTATTCTCTATCCCTTTTTTAGTGACTTCTAACATTCTATTTGCTATTTTGACTGCACGCTGAGTGGATGTTTTCAGAGATCTATCCACAATGACTCCAAGATCTTTCTCTTGAGTAGGTATTGAAAGCTAAGCTTACATGAGTTCATGCAGAAATTATACAATACAGGGCTAATGAAAATGTGAAATTTCTATTTTTTACTTTTCAGCTGAGTCTTTGTCAATAATATAAAAAGGAAAAGGTAAACTCCCCCTATCAAAGAAAAGAAGAGTCTAACTTGTTCAGCTTGAACTACAATTACTTAGTTTTTAAATTAGGTTAAAGTTTCTTTTTGATGCCATTATAAATTTGGAGAAATACTTTGACATTTCATTAATGTTTCGGACTGAATATGCCCTTCATCAGACTACCTGACAAGAGCTTCTACTGCCTTGGCATCAACAACAGAAGTGTGTACAAACCTAATGTCAGTACATTTTTGACAATGCCACCAAATAGGCATTTGGTTATATTTCTTTTCCTTTTATAAAATTCTAAGCTGGGAGGCAAGGTAGGAAATTGGGATGCAGAACTGTTAAGGCTGCAACAGAGTCAGGAAAGTGAATTGCTGTACACAGCCTTAGTTCTTGAATTTCCTGTATCTTTAATAAGTTTCCTTCCTGGAGAAAGGACTTGAAAAGCTAATTTCCTGGTGACTGAATGGCAACCTGGAGCATGGGAAATAGCTAACTGGCACTATTGTTTAACCAATTAATCATTTGTAACTTAGGTCCTACCATGTAGCCTGCTAGCCCCACCATGGCTGGAGCTGTTCCAGCAAGACACAACTGTCCACTGACGGAGTTAACTGGCAAGGACAGATTAATTGGTAAGGATATCAGTAAGCCTCATGTTTACTGGCTATTTAACCCCACTAATGGAAACCAAGGTATCAATAAAATATTAGTGCACTGCCCATCCCTTGTTGCGCTTTAATCTCAGAGTCTATCTGTTGTAGGACAGTTTTCTGGCACTCTGGTGATCAGTTCCTGAACTGTGTTGATGAGATGGATAATAAGATTTTCTGGATGCAAAAACATTCCTTTAAACATCTTCACCACTGAGGTAAATTTAGCTCAATGTTTTGTAAACTTACCTGTCCCCAGGCATACATGTTGTTATGAGTCTGAGAAGGATTGACTTTAGAAAGCAGGAAGCGGGCCTTCAAAAACATAAACCAAAGGGGAAATAAATCATTAAATTTAAAACAAAAGAAATATTGTACTCACAGCATTTTACCTTGATTATCTGAAGCAAAGCATGCTTTGGTTGTCATTTTCTTAGAATTTTTTAGTGTCAGTTAAGTTTTTACAGGAAAAAATGAGCAAGCTCTAAGTGATGCTGAATGTGAAACTAAATATCTCTGTATTTCATAGCGACAACATACAAATTATTTGTGAGGCTGACAACCTTTCAAAGTTGTGGAAAATTTAAAAAATTAAAAACTCAAGTAAAATAAATATAAAATTAGATTAGTAAAAAATGTTTAAGAATCTAAAACTAATGCAATAGTAGTGTCTAAAAGTGGTTCAAAAATTAAGTAACAAGTTATTATTACATACTTATTTGTCAATGTCAAACATACATATGGTTGTTCAGTCACCATTTATATAACTACCCATTTAAATGTATTTTAATGATTAAAATGCAAGTTTATAGTATTTTTAATTTAGTCATGAACAACATGTCACTTCTTAAACCTATGTATACAGTTTATTGTACCTGGCTTCCTCCATGCTCTGTATCAATGTACCGGGGCATTGGGAATCTGGAATGGAGAATTTCCTGGGCATCATCTATTGGAGCTTGTAACAGATGGCGGAAATTTTCATATTCTGGCATGTCCTGGTAGCCTGATTTGCGCCACTGAGCTATGTTCTAGAAAGAAAAGAAAAGAAAAGAAAAGAAAAGAAAAGAAAAGAAAAGAAAAGAAAAGAAAAGAAAAGAAAAGAAAAGAAAAGAAAAGAAAAGAAAAGAAAAGAAAAGAAAAGAAAAGAAAAGAAAAGAAAAGAAAAGAAAAGAAAAGAAAAGAAAAGAAAAGAAAAGAAAAGAAAAGAAAAGAAAAGAAAAGAAAAGAAAAGAAAAGAAAAAAGCACTGCTTATTATCGTCATGATTTGTACAAGGTGGACCTCTCTAGTCCAGCACCCACTCCAAAGGAGGAGATTTGCTGGATCAGGGGGATCTCTCCCCTGTTGGCCCGTGCTAAACTGCTGCCCACGCCCCTCATCTTTGGACTCAGCCCGCCCTGCTGCTGCTTGGTCACTCTCTGGGCCAGAGTTTTCTAGCTCCCACTGCCCCCACTGCTGCTGGAGCTGGAGCTCTCTGTCTGCCACTGGGGCTGGAGCTGCATGGCCGGGGCCTCTGCCTGGAAGCAGAGGTCCCTAGCTGCTGCTGGGGCCAGAGCTGTGCAGCCAGGGCTGGAGCTTCCTGGCTTCCACCAGGGCCAGAGCTGTGCAGCCACTGCCGTGCAGCCACTACCACCCCCACCCTTCCCCCCAGCTGCCATCGAAGCCAGATTTCTCTGCCGTGCAACCTGCCAACCCCCCATGGGGCTTCCAGCTGAGTCACCAGCCCCCCCACTGCCCTTCTGCCCCGAAGCCAGATCTCCCTATACCTGGACTCTGTGGTACAGGAATATCTGTGGTCCTGCCAGACCACGGATGTTGCTGGACTAGAGAGTCCCAGTTGAGGGAGGTACAATGTGTATTATCATAGTGCCTAGGACCCCCAGTCATGGACCAGACCAGCATTCTGCTAGGTGCTTTACAAACCCAGAACAAAAAAAGAGTCATTCATACACAATACAGTTGATATGGGACTTAAAGTGGGGGACTGTTCCAACATTCCTGCCCTCCTCCTAGACTTTGCTCCCTCCAACTATTATATATGTATTAACTTATAAAATTGACTCTCTAAATACAAGCTCTAACAAGACAAATATGTAACAGAAGCAGGTAATACACTTTTTTTACTCGTGTAGCCATTGTCCTTGTCCATACTTTTCCCCACCTTTGTCAGGCAGAGCTGTGCTAAATTGTAAATATGTAAGGACAGGGACCAATCTTATTTCCTTTAAAATATCATGCGCCCTTAAAGCACAGTAGAAATAAATAGTAATACTATATCCAAAAATACCAAAAAAATCTTTTGCTGTTCTACATCAAAATTTAGCATGCTGATATCATGTAAGACAAATTTCAGCTGGAGGCATTTTGAATCAAATGAAACTTAAACCCCTTGAAAAACAGGATTTATAATCTTCAGAGTATAGCCGAGTTAGTCTTTAAAGTGCTACCGGACTATTTGTTGTTGTTGAAGTTTTTCCTGTTACAGACTAACAAAATACAGTAAACTTCCGATAATCCGGCACCTTTAGGACCCAAGGGGTGCCGGATTATCAAATATGCCGGACTATCGGAAGGGGGGGCTATGAGGGGTCTGGGGTGGGGTGGGGGGATGGAGGGGACAGCGCTGCGGGACCAACCCGGCAGCACCCCAGCTGCTCTGCCCCAGGCATCCACAAGTCAGCCACTGCTGAAACTGACCAGCGGCTGACTTGGGGCAGCCCGGGGCACAGCAGTTGGGGTGCTGCCGGGTTGGTCGCGTAGTGTCGCCCCTTGGCGCTGCGGGACCAACCCAGCAGCACCCCAGCTGCTCTGCCCCAGACTTCCCCGAGTCAGTCGCTGGTCAGTTTCAGCAGCGGCTGACTCAGGGAAGCCCGGGGCAGAGCAGCTCCAATTGTCCGGCTGCCTGGAGGACTTCCGGGTTCCAGGTGGTGCCGGACTAGCAGGAGTGCCGGACCACTGGATGCCGGACAACTGGAGTTTTACTGTATGTAGATGTAATTAGCAAGTAATACCAGGTGCCACTACATTAAACCACATTAGGCCATAACCCTCCAAACATTTATACAGGCAGTTCCCGGGTTACGTACAAGATAGGGACTGTAGGTTTGTTCTTAAGTTGAATTTGTATGTAAGTCGGAACTGGTACATATTGTAGGGGAAACTCTAGCCAAACATTTCTCCAGAGCTCAGGTTTATTCTCCCACACCTCACTTCCCTCAGTCCTTTATTCTCAAGCTGAGGTGTCTGCTGAGAAAAGCCGCTCCGCGTCTCCCTAGTCTGCTGGGGGGGGGGGGGGGCGCGCTAGCTTCGCGTCTCCCTGGTCTGCTGGGGGGAAGCAGCTAGTGCGGGGTTGCCTCACCCCATTTGTAAGTAGGGATCCGATGTAAGTCAGATCCATGTAACCCAGGGACTGCCTGTATACATGAATGCATGCAAGTCGCTCCATCAAGTTGTACTCACTGTCAAATACTGTAGTAAATGTTTGCAGAATTAGGGCCTTAATTTAGTAACAGCATTTCTACAATGAGCAGGATATACACATAAGAATGCCTGGATCTTACCTCTCCATGATAAATAAGGATCTGGAAAAAGGTATCCATAAGAAGAATGCGATCAGGCAAAATGCTACTGCTATCGAGAAGAACAGGCTAAGATAAAGGGGGAAAAAATCAGTTGAACATGCAGAACAGAATAATCCAAGTATTTCACAAGTCTTTTTGAACAGATCACTAAATTTCAGGAAATACTTTTCTTTAAAATTACTACTAGTTCTGCATCATTACTTCTCAAAATTACGTATCTATAAACCTTATAATTTCATTTTAAAATCAGACTTCTTGATTCCAAATAAACAGTATTTCATGAATATGTTATGTAAAAAAAGTAAATACAGAAGTCAAGAGCTGGGAGATTTTTCATCAATGTGCCTTTGCCTTGTCTTTCAAACACCTCCATTTTATCAATACCATGAAACTACTTTAAAAATGCCTCACTGAATAGAGAAACAGTAGCCACTTAGAATATATTTTCCTTGCAGCCTTACCTTTGCAACTAGATAACAGTACTATCGTATTGACTATGCTGCCCTATATTCTGTATATTGAATACCTCGGCATGTTTGAATTCAGAGGTACCATTACTTAAAAATGGCACTGAAAGGCTTTTAAGGGAGATCCCTATTTGGTGTCACGTGAGGTAACAGAATACATCTCAATGGATACCTAAAAGTATGGACTGTAGAAAAACAACAACAAGGAAAACTGTGGCTGGACTGATGTTACTTTGTAATATGGAGATCTACACACATGAGAAAACATAAAGGCATTACAACATCAATGAAAAGATAGGGCTATATTCACTGCTGGCACACATAGGTGCAACTTCATTGAGCTCAGTGGAATTGCTTCACACACTAAGACTGAATTTGACTATCAATCTGTTACGAGTTTTCTGGAGCAGAGATTATCTTGTATCTGACTGACTGACTGACTGACTGACTGACTCTCACACACACACACACACACACACACCATCCAAGTATTATTCTCTATGTACAAACGTAGAAAAGTTATTTTAAAACATTAGCACTTGACTATTGCTGTAGCTATTGGTAAATCCATTTTAAAAATGGAATGCATGGTATTCAGGATCTGCTAGTGGGTTTGGAACTAAGTCCTAAAGCTTTGGAAACTCACTTATAGTATATACAAGCTAGACAGAATCCTTGGTTTTGCAAACTGGGCTACAATGTAACTGACTGCTATAGCAAATTTACTGTGGTCAACTGTATGACAATGGAGGGGTCAATTCTGAGTGAGACAGGTGTTGGATCTATGACATGGCATTTCATAAATAGCCTTGAACCTTTGTTTTTCCTAGTAATTGTGTAAAATCCTTCACACCTATAAAAAGTAAAACCTCAGAGCTGGGAAATAAGTTTACACCATGGAAAAAATCCTGATGTTGCTGAAATCAACGCAACTCCCGTTTGACTTGAAATGGACCAGAATTTCATCCCATGTGTCCTGATTTGGAACGCTCTCAGGCCTACTATGCAACAATCAGATCTCATTGTTCACACAGCCATTGTGCTCATAATTTTCTGTTTTATATAAAAGGCTTTACATGCATATGCACACTTTCACAGGTGATGATGTGTAAGGTGTTTTAATACTTACATAAATATCTGCAACACAGCTATGAATACAAAATCCTACATATAGTGTACTTTTGCCCTATCGTTGAATTAAACATTGTCTTACCTCTGGAGGGCCACTGAAAGAGTAGGCATAGAGAATTGGTTGAATCATGATAAGTGACTGAGTTAGATCTTGACGCATGAAATGATGACGATAGTATGAACTCTCATCAGGGCTGTTGTTAAAAACTTGTAAGAAAGGGGATCTTCTTAAGTGAAACATAAACTGCAAAACAAAGCCCAACAGGATTGGACAAATAAAGTAGAAAAATCTGTTTCCAATAAAGTTATCAAACTATTAGGTAGTGCAACATTAGAAATTACCACTCACAAAGCTGTATTTCTAATAATTGAGCATTACACTTCTCTATGAAAATTAAGTATAGTCACTCTCAAAATGGGCAGGCATGAAAAGGAGAGTTTAACATCTGTCTCTCCCTCTCCCTCCCCCCCCCCCCCAGTATTTATATTATGTATATTAGCTAACTGGTTAAACATTATGTTTAACTGGTTAACTGATTAAATGGGGGGGGGGGGGCTGCTCCTGCCCAGCTGGGCTGGAGTGCACCCTTCCCACTGCGACCAGGCCTGCTGTAACCGGGCTCGCTACAACCGGGCTAGCGCACTCCTGCCTGCAGCAAGCCCAGGCCAGGCCCACTGCTGACAGGCACTTATCTGGCCGGGCTGGAGTGCTCCCCACCTGCAGTGGGCCCCACAGGTTAAGCATAATCAATAAGCATCACCAGGTAAGGGTGATACTTACTGGTTAACCATTCACATCCCTAATTTATATCTAAAACAATATACAGTTATAATTTTTACTAAACCTGCATGTGTAAATTAACTATACCGTTTTAGGACTTAGTGTACTATGTTTTAAACAAAGAAACTAGGAAAAGAGCTGTGTTCCTAGAAGAAGGACTTATTAGCAACTTCACATTTGGACCTTTTAGTGCAAACCCCTTTTCTGCTGGACCAATCTTTCTTCATTGCAGCCAGTTTACACTGAAGCTGTTTTGAAGTAAATGGCAAGTCCAGATGCAACAGAGTTTTAATAGTGCTCTGTGAATGGTTATTTACTAACTGCATAATTTCTTTTAATCTCAGCTGTATTAAACTAATAAAACATCAGTGATATATTTCCTCTCATCAGTTTAACATTTGTAAGTAGTACATGAAAGACATCACCAGAGCAATGTATAGCATGAAATTTAAAATACTTTCTGAATTTTTAATAGCTGTCTCCAATATCTATTTAATATTATTATTTGTGTTATGGGAGTACATAGTGGCCTCAGCTGAGAAGAGGCCTCCATTATGCTAGGCATGGCATTAACACATCGCAAGAAACATGAAAGAAGAAAGAGTGGGAGGGAAAAGAGGGGCACAGAAAGGTGTAGTGACCTGCTCAAAGACACACAGCAGTGTAATGCCTTAGCTGGGTCTAGAACCAGGTCTTCTGAGTCCCAATGTATTTAAGCATAATACTTCTCAATATATGGGTCTGTACTTCCACAAGTGTCCTATCAGCACCACCACCTCCTGAGTAAATGCTAAGAGGAAAAGCATGGACTTTTTTTTACTTTTAGCACCTTCTTTCTACTCACCTGTGGATAAAGTGAGAAGGTTTCTGAAAATCTGAAGGAGCTTGGATCATCTTTATGATATTCTCCAAATTTCTGACACTGAAGGAAAAGAAAAATTAATCTAAATTAGTATGGAAGCTTTGTTTATGTCACTATTGCATTTTAAAATAAAATGACATTAAATGAAATATTTTATGTCAGTTTTTTTCTCCTTCCCCAAGTTTCCTTTAAAATGTATAAATGTGGTCTAGGATTAAACTTGTTACAAATGTTCTTCTTGGCAAGAAATAATTTCCTTCCATATCAGGCTGTGGAGCTGTGTTTTTTTTTTAAATCCCCAAACAGGAGTTACAAAATTAAATGTTCCCAGACAAAATCATTATGACAGTTACAGTTGTAAATAAATATCACTTACATGTAGAAGGCAAACTTAACAGAACACTAAATACACTACTAGCTGAAAGTCACCCACCTCCAGTCACATTACCATAACACTGACATTACTAACCAAGACACTGTAGGAAATTATTATAAATTCTAACTTTGGCAAAGGACTTATCTAAGGATGGATGTATTTGACGCTTGCATAAGGAGTTACTGAAGCTAGAAATAGCATGTTGCTACTATCTAGATCAGTGGTCTCCAACCTTTTTACACCCAACATCACTTTTTAAATTTCAGGGCAAGCCAAGATCTACCCTATCCCTTTCCCAAGACCCCACCCCTTCCTTGAGGCCCCACCCTCTCCATTCCCCTTCTCTCCATCATTTGCTGTCCCCAGCCCTTACTCACTCTCACTAGGTTGATACAGGAGGTGCAGACTCTGGGGTGGGAATGAGGGATTTGGGTGTGGAAAGAGGTGAAGTGTGCAAGCTCTGGGATGGAATCTGGGTGCAGGAGGAGGTGGAGAAGAGGATGCTGGCTTGGGGAGGGAGCTCCAAGCTGGAGAGTGTTGGGGTCAGGTGGAGGATTGGGGTGCTGATGTGGAAGTTTGGATTGAAGTATATGAAGGGCTTAGAGCAGGGAGGTTAGGTGTATGATAGGCTCATGATTGGGATACGTGAGGGGGTGCAGGAGTGTTTTGATGATGCGGCCAGATGGAGGCTTGGCCCCAATTAGAGACTTGTTGGCCAGGCTTCATTTTCAAATAAAATATTATGTCCAACACAAAATGTTTCAGCATTGTCTTTATTTATGGGAGGAACAGGAAACCTTTTTTGAGTCAGGGAGCCACTGACCCACATTAAAATCACTCAGGGACCACACAAGTGAGATGCAAAAATCCAACCCCTCCGAAAAACTCTCAACCTCCCACGGATGTGGTCCCAACTGACATACGTCACTTCCCTGGAACTCCAGCCCCATTGGGATGGGGAGGGTAGGTAGGACTGAGGTTCAAGGCCTCAGGCCAGATTAACTCTTCCAAGGTTAGTGGATTTTGTGGGCCACCCATTGGCTATGGGGTGGGTCCAAAAATGAGTGGTCCAGTGCATGGGACAGAGCTGCCAATGAGTGGGATAGGGATGGGAGTGCAGAATCTGGGTGGGAGGTAGGGGACAGGAGTAAACTGGGGGTAGGTGTCTGGACAGGAGGGAGGGGACAGGAGCAGGGTACTGGTGGGTGTCTGGCCAGAGGGTAGGAGCAGGGTACTGGTGGGTGTCTGGCCAGAGGAGAGGGGGCAGGAACAGCTCAGTCTGTACCTGGGGGTCTCCAGGGACAAGCATCTCTCAGGCAAGATCTGCAGCAGTGCTGGAAGAATCACACGATGCTCCTTGAAGAAATCCAGCCCACTGCTGTGGAGAGGGGAGGAGAAGCACGCGCACACTTCCTAAGAAGCTGGCTCTGGCACAGAGCCTTGGGGCTCACCTCCCTCCCTCCTCCCCCCAGCACAGGAAGCCAGCGCTGGCTCCAATTTTGTGAGGGGCAAGAGGCTGCAGCGCCAGCGCAGGCTCCTTGTTGCAGGTGGGGGGCTGGGAACACTGCCTCGAGATCAACTGGCAGTGCCTCTGCAACTGACCAGTTGATCGCAATCGACAGGTTGGAGACAACTGATCTAGATGTAGTTTACCTGCTATAAAGGCAAAGAGGTTCCACAGGGACCAATTTTATTCAATATCTTCATCAACAATTTAGGTCAGGGCTACTCAACATGTGGCCCGTGAGTGGGATCCTTTGAACATGGCCTCCACCGGGAACACGTTCCACAATGGCGAGGCATCTCCCAGGTGGTGTGAGCATTGAAAGACGCAAGCAGACAGGCTGGCTGGAACAGACGAATACAGGGTGTCAGAGTTTCTAGCCCCCTGGGAGGAGGTGCCAGGAGTGCCAGACCACTGTAGGAAGTGCTTTGTATTCATGTCCATCAGCGTGAAAAACTAATTTGCATATATTTGCATGTATATGCAACCACACTTCAGTTGCAGACCTCAGCATGTGCTATGAGTATCACTGTGGCCCCCGAGACTTCCAAAGTTGAGTAGCCCTGATTTAGATAATGGCATAGAGAGTATGTTTATAAAGTTTGCAGATGATACCAAGGTGGGAGAGGTAGCAAGTGCTTTGAAGGATAGGGTCATAATTCAAAATGACCTGGACAAACTGAAGAAATGGTCTGAGGTAAATAGGATGAAGTTCAATAAGGATAAATGCAAAGTGCTCCACTTTAGGGAGGAACAATCAGTTTCACACATACAAAATAGGAAGTGACTTTCTAGAAAGGAGTACTGCAGAAAGGGATTCAGGGGTCAGAGTGGACCACAAGCTAAATATGAGTCAACAGTGTGACGCTGTTGCAAAAAATAAGCAAACATAATTCTGAGATGCATTAATAGGAGTGTTGAAAGCACAACACAAGAAGTCATTCTTCCACTCTACTCTGCACTGTTTAGGCCTCAAATGGAGTATTGTGTCTAGTTCTGGGCACCATATTTCTGGAAAGATGTGAAGAAATTGGAAAAGGTCCAGAGAAATGCAACAAAAATGATTAAAGGTTTAGAAAACATGACCTATGAGGAAAGACTGAAAAAAATTGGGTTTGTTTACTTTGTAAAAGAGAAGACTGAGAGGGAACAGGTTTAGGTTGGACATTAGGAAAAACTTCATGTCAGGGTGGTTAAACACTGGAATAAATTACCTAGGAAGCTTGTTGAATCTCCATCCCTGGAGATATTTAAGAACAGGTTAGACAGACATCTGTCGGGGATGATCTAAAACAGGTGTGGGGAAGCTCCGGCCCCCCCCAGACAGTTCAATTCAGCTCCGGGGGGGGGGGGGGGGGGGGGGGTTATGTCCAGTGGCCGTGCAACATTGTGTGGGGGTATCAGGGCCGTATATAAAGAGTTTACCCCAACCTCGCCTGCAGTTTTGGCTGGACACTTCCAGCTCCTATTCCTGCACGTAGGAGAAGAGGCATGTGCAGGTGAGGTGGCCAGAGGGGGAAGCCACATGGCATCAAACACCGGAAACCCTGCATGGAAACAGGAGCTCCTTCAGCATTTGAGCACTTGCCACCAGGAGCAGCCCGAGGTCGGCTGCTGCAGCTGGCGCCCCAGGCGGAAGGCGTGATCGGCGCCCCCGCCTGCATGGCCGTCAATGGCCATGATGTCATCATTGGGTGCCCGGGCCAGTGGCGCCCTAGGAAACTGCCTAGTTTGCCTAGGCTCATGGGCTGCCCCTGCTTGCCACCCTTCCTCCATACCAGGCAGCCAGGCTGCAGTGAGGAAGCAGCTGGCGTCCCTTCCCAGCCTGGGAAAGATGCTTCTTGCAGCATCCAGCCCCAGCCAGACACTGCCAGCAACTCCTCCTCTTGCAACTAAGAAAGTGTGCAGGACTGAGAGGGATGTGGGAGGGGAGCCTCTTACAGGAGTGGGAGGGAAGAGAAGCCACTGAGCCCCTTTAGGGGAGGCCACAGCTGGGCAAGCCCCAGAACCCCTTCCCAGTGTGGGTGCTGGGAAAAGGGAGGAAGGGGCTGCCTCAGTTGCACAAGCCTCCGAGGGTTGAGAGTGTGGGGGGCGGCGTGCGTGTGCGCACGCACATGTGCCTCAGTTTTTTGCTTCTCACTTGTGTGGCCTATGACTGATATTTCTGTGGGTTAGTGGCCCTCGACCCAGAAAAGGTTCCCTGTCCCTGATAGATGGTGCTAACGTCTCGTACTTCCCCAAGTGTAATATATTCTTTTTTCATGCCTTGTGGGTCTATCCTAACTCTGGTTAGGGTTCCTATTGATCAAAATACCCAGTCAAAAAGGGACTCTGGAGACTCCAATCGGCAACACTAAAACGGGCCATTAAAACTCCGGTCAGTGGCGCAGCAGGGCTAAGACAGGCTCCCAGCTTTTCCTGCTCTATGCAACTCCCAGAAATGAGCTGCATGTCCCTGCGACCCCTAGACAGAGGTTGCAACCAGAGAAACTCTGTGCACTGTCCCCACCCCTAGCACTAGCTCTACAGATCCCATCAGCCAGGAACTGTGGCCAATGGGGTGGGACCTGCAGGCATGGGCAGCAAACACCACAGAATTGTCTGGCAGGTGCCAAGAATGGTGCAGAGCCAGGACTGTGCCACTGACCATGAGCCACCTGAGGTAAGCACTGACCAACTGAAGCTTGCACCCCCAAATGCCCTGCCCCAGGTCGAAACCCCCTCCTGAACCTTAACTCCCTCAGACCCTGCACCCCCAAACACACCCTACCCCTTACCCCAGGTCAGAACCCTCTTCCATACCCAAATTCCCTCCCAGAGCACGCACACTGCACCCTTTTCTGCACTCCAACCCCGAGTTTCCTCCCAGAGCCTGCACCCCACTGCTCTATCTACCTCCCTATACCCCTTGCCCAGACCCTCCTGCTGTACCCTGAAATCCTCATTTTGGGCCCCACCCTGGAGATTGCTTCCCCAGCTGGAGCTCTCACCATTCTTTTCCTCTTTCTCTCCATCCCCATCCATCTTGAAATTTGTACTCCCCAGAGCCAGATCTTTATTCTTATTTTAAACTTCTTGATACTTGGCAGCTTCATAGCAGAGACTCTATGCTGAGTGTTGAACACTGGTATTTGTATACTAGTTATAAATAATTAAAGTATTTATCATTTGATAGAAAATCTTGGTTAGCAATGCATTCTTGGTGGTATTCAGTCTCTCTGTGTATAGTATTTACAGATTACTACTGGATATTCAAATTGTTTAACAATGGAAGCTTGGAGAGAAAAAAGCTGAGTTAACACTTTTGGCCTGATCTTACCAATCGTATCAGCTGTCTGTCCAGCCACCTAAGTACATCAGGTCCTTCTTCTGTCTCTGCCCTATAAACTGCCAATCTAGCCATAAGAATGGCAGCTGCCTCTTGGTCAAAAGAAGCAGCAATGTTCTGGATCTGTGTCTGAGCATCTGCCCAGCTGTAAAAGTAAAGCAATCATTTTTACTATAACTGAAGTAAAACTCATCCAAACTCATGATATTCTATTAAAATTAAGGCAGATACTATCGTGTAGGAAGATCATAACAGACAAGCCCATGTTGGAATTCCAAGATCTTTTTTAAGGTGGATTCTTTACTTCTCAATGACCCGTTCTCCTAATTCTGAATCAAAATACATCTCCACTCACAAAACACAATATGATGTCACTATTATTATAATAACCATTTACATAAAAAACACTTAATTATGAAAAGAAGGTTATAGAAATTGTTAACCTGAAAAATTAATCACACATTTTGGTTCCTGCAATAATACTTTCTTTGTGCACTCATCCTGGGTCTGTGTGTCATTCTGAGCCTTAATTTTGGCCAGTTGCGGTTTGTGAGGAATGAGTGTACTGTATGCATACAATGCTTGTTTTTCTCTTGAGTATCGAGATTTTAATTAAATACATGTTGAACCTCCCTGGTTCACCACTCTTAGGACCTGACTGGTCCCAATCCAGGGAATTTGCTGGACCAGGGAGGTCAGTGCCAGCCCCTCTCCTGCCGCCGGCTGCAGGGCTGTACTCTGGCTGTAGCAAAGGAACCAGCATCAAAGGATGGGGATGGGGAGGGCACTCAGGGAAAGAGGCAGAACGACTGCATAGCCCTATGACCAACACCTAGGGCTCCTCTCCCAGCCCCGGCCACATGGCTCCACAACCGTCCCGCCTCTTCCCCCAAGTGTCCCCAGTCCCTGCCCCTCTCTCTCCTTCCCTCCCTGAGCTTGAAGGCTGCAAATAAGCTATTGGCAGCACTCCAGAAGCTCCAGGAAAGAGAGGGAGGAGTTGCTGAGCACAGGCCCCCGGCTTTTCCCAAAGAGTCGAAATTATAGAGATTTAACCTGCATAATATAATCATTGAGAGTCAACTTGGGACTCATACCAACAGTGACACCTCTTTGGATAAGAAGAATCTACCATCAAATTAAGCATGTAATGGACTGCTCAGTACTAAAGAAAACATCACTCAGTGTTGTAACATGCTTCTTAATGTTTAACCTCCATTTTCTAAGCAAGCTAATTGTGACACTAATTGAACCTATGAAACTGTGGTCAGAGTTCTGGTAGTAGAGGAGCAATGGTATATATAATGGGGGTGGGGAAACTTTTCTGGGTCGAGGACTATGGATCCACAGAAAAATTGGTTGGGGGCCAATGAGACATACACTCCCCCCCCCCCCCCCCACACACCTCACTGACGTGGCTTCCGACTGAACAGAAAAAAAAAGACACTCTCCTTACTCCCCTCACGTTCCAGAGCCTGGGGGGGGGCATAAAATCTACAAAGGTGCAGGAGCAGGCTGGAGATAGGAGGGGCTGGGCAATAGAGAGCATGCAGAAGCAGAATGGGAGTGTGAGGTCTGGGCAGGAGGAGGGGAGGAAGAAAAGGGTGAGGATCCAGGCAGGAGGGGAGAGCTTGCCTGTGCAACTCCCCATGGACACATATGGTACCACACTCTCTGCCACTCTCAGGTATCAATGGGAGCAGCTGGAGAAAGCCTCCAGGTGAGCACTTCTCTATGCTGCTGTTTCCCCAGCCAGAGGGAAGGAAGAGCAGCAGTGCATGCAGCCCCTTCCTCCCCCAGCCAGGCAGAGCCTGCAGGCTGGATCCAACCCTACTTGCCTAACTCCACGCTGTGATGCCTGGGAATCCTTCCCTGCCCCTGGTATATAACAATTGATTTTTAGATTAAAAAAGGGACCATTATGATCATCTAGAGTGACCACAAGTAAAACAATATTATCCAGAGATTCTTGCTTCATCTGCAAGGACATGGGTCATTTCAGAGCATTTCCAGTCAACCCTGAAGCTTTTTGGAAATGACTACCCTATAGCTCTTCATACAAAATACAATACACAGTCTCAGAGGCACTGTTGCCATGTGCACTGTACACCCAAAAGCATTCAATTGATTAATAACTGAACACTACTATTTTAAATGCAATAGATGTGTATCAACCTATTTCTAAATTAATTCATCACAATTAAAGCTTACTTTCTGGCAACTGTGGTTACTCTGATACGTCTCTGTCCACTTGAATGCTGATACTGAGTCACAAACTGGATTGCACCACGTCCACCTTGAGGAATTGGAGCATTGTGCTATGTTTAATAAAAAAAAATAAATTAACAAAATCTCACTAAGATTGTGAGGCATAATCATACCATGATTCCTATCACTGCCAAAATTCATTCTGAATTTAGAAATAAGAAAACAGCTACTTCAATACATTTAATATGCTCAGCATATATCTTGTGGATAAAAATATAATCCAGTGAACTCAATTCATTGATCTATACATTTAAGTCTTAAATGTATCTAACTTTAAAATTACAATAATCTAATGGAGAAAGTGCTACATTCCAAAAGCCATCATGCCAGCTGCAGTTTTAAAGAGATGCTGTTGATTTGAAAAATCACATTTCAGTGTGATTGTTTTTTAACCTACCAATAACAGACAAGATTACTATAATGGAAAGATGTTGGAGAAAAAGCAGTATTTTCCCCTTTTTGTTCATTTTATACACTTGATAGCTTTTGGTGCATAGTGATGGGAGCCAGGGGAAGATTTGGAAGGAGGATATACTACCAACTCTCATGATTTTATGGCAAGTCTCACAATATCAGGTGATTTTGCTTAAAGGTGTGTGTGACTTTGGACTTGGACTTGACAGGTTTGGACATGGCAATATTGAAGACTTCATCAGTTTCCTGAGGAAAAACTATTGTAAAATACATAGATTCAATATTATTTTTAAACTAGTTAAACTACACAAATATTTACATTCCTGAAAGATACAGGAACATACGAAAGGTCATACTGGGTCAAACCAAGGTCCACCTAGCCCAGTATCTTGTCTTCCAACAGTGGCCAATGACAGGTGCCCCAGAGGGAGTGAATAGAACAGGCATCTTTAGTGAAGTCATCTTTAGTGTTGCTTATAAATGTTACCATTGTAAAGCACAACACAGTGAATCAATGTCTGATATGAATAATTTCTTAATGGTACTATATTCTCTACACTAAGGGATTATTGCTTTAAAGGAGTTAAAGCAATTCTATTTTTATAATCCCAAAAGGGTTAAAAACAATTGATAATAAAATCACAAATAACATACACTTATCTGTCCCTGTCCCTTAAACCATAAGTAGCAAAAATGCTGAACAATAATTTACAGCAGTATCATAGGAAATGGATTACTGATTTAAACTGAAATTTCAAAGCCCAGGTCAATAGAGTCACAGTACAGTATATAATTTAGTGATATACATAATTCTGTAAGCTCAAAAGCTTCTCTCTCTTGCCAACAGAAGCTGATCCAACAAAAGATATTACCTTTCCCACCTTCTCTTTTTAATATCCTGAGACCATCACATCTACAACACTACTGCATAACATGGATTAAGTGTGACTCTTACACCTTTGAAACAAGTATCCATCACTTTAGTTTTTAAAATATGCCTGACAATAAATGGATCATGAGAAATGTTAAGTTTATTAAATTGTTATTTTTACATACTCTTCTGTGTAAGATCCTATACATTTTGTTAGTCTCTAAGATGCAAGAGGACTATTAATTGCTTTTAAGATGTTAGTGATTATCAAATCACAAAGCAATAGATATGATTTACAAACAAAAATAGATGCATGTACAGAATGATTATTGACTAATGCTGATTTCACTTTTCCCCATTTCTCAGTATCTTCTGGTATTAAGGATGTTAAGAGGCAGGTAACTGGATAATTGTGTAGTCAATAAGGGAAAGTGCTCAGAAGGAGCTACCCCTTCTGCGGCTCTGCAGTTTAAATGTAGGAAGAGCCAGGCACACATTAGAATATTAAAATTAAATTCAGTTGTGGCTGAAATGGGGAAAATACAATGAAAACATCATATCCTGTAAATAAGGGGAAAAAATAGCAAGCAGGTTGCCTTTTTCTGCCAAACTAGGATTTATCAAATGTACTGTAGTACAAGCCTAACAGAAATAAAAGTAACCAGAAATGGAAGACTACCTTGTTATATTTAAGCAAAATTAATGAGAGTTTGTCTGGAAAATATTGAGCTATCTTTTATAATACACCTTTAACATAAGCTTCTTGGGGGTAGCTGTCCAGTGAAAATTCAGAAAGAGAAAGGCAAATTATATCTAAATAATCTTAATGAAGGCAGATATCCAAATTTTAAAAGCGGAGGCTTAATGCTGTATTTATGTGACACCTTTCATGATGAAGGGTGAATTGTTTTACCTATCACTGAAATGCAGCCACAAATGAGGTAGAATGATGACGCTGTTCAGTAGGAAAAGCAGTATTACAGACAGTAGAGTGAAGAATGATGTATCCAATTTTAAATAAAGGGAGAGAGAGTGGGTAGAATGTAGTTACTCTAATAATGATTGGCAGGACACTGGCACTTTTTGCAAGAGGGTAAAACATTTTAGCTCCACAGGAACTTTAATAAGTAAATCTAAAATAAATGTAAATCAGCAATCACTGAGTAAGTCTATTTTTAATTTTTATTTCATGGAAGCTGACTACCAAATCTATTCTTCCAATGCTTATAACCACTTACTGAATCTAAAAGATTTTCATGCCTTTCCACTCGAATTAATTTTAGTTTTAAAAATGAGGATTGCCACACATCATGTAACTCAGTTCATTCGTACTATTTCTGGGTGTAAGGTACAGATTGTCATGTTTGAAATCTTTGCCACAATGGTTTGAGGGAGCATAGCCTCATCCCTCTTCTGAGGTGAGCAGAATAAAACTTACATTTTTTCAAGTGTCAAGCATTCCTCATTAATCTATAATATTTTTTATAATTAGCAACTTAAATATACCAGGAATAACAAATGTAGATTTTTGAAAACTCTATGTACAATGAAAGAATACCCAGCAGTTTGATAGTAGATGAGAATTTCATACAAAGGACCACATTTTCAAAGTTACACGGGGGTAGCCATTTGTGTACATCTCATTTACACATGCAAATAAGATGTTTGCTCATGCAGATGGCAAGAAATTGGCTAACTACTGTATGTACAAAAATCACTGATGCATACATCAAGTATCTGTTTATGTTAGGCATTTACAAATGAATGTACACAATTGGAGATGCCTAAGTTTTATGGTCCAATCCATAACATTCTGTTTGGCAGCCAAAACGATCCATATTAAAAAAAATGCAATACAGAAAAATACATTCAGTTACTACTAAAGGACGATATTATTTTACAAACTCTCAACATCTATTTAGTAATGCAGAGTTATTTATCCATTACAAGTGCTGTTTGTTACATATGGGCATATTGAGTCAATATTACTGATGATTTTAAAGAGAACATTGTACTTTTGCCTATTAAAAAAATAAGGAATTTTTTTCTCTCTTCTCAGGAGGCACAAAATAGATTTATCTGCAAACTGAAATTAATCTTTATTCATCTGGAACTAGGATACACCATATTTCTCCATGCTGAATATGGGAAACCTGGTAAAATTACTTGTACTCAAGGGAGTTCAATGGCAGTCAATCAAAACTACACAGTACAAACATTCAAAGTAACATGAATTTGACTGAGCCCCCATTAAAAAGAATTATTGCAGTTGGATTTGTTTAATTTATTTTCTTAACTTTAAACCCCCCCCCCCCACACACACACACACACCCACACCCTACCTCATATGGAGCATGGGGAGACCCAACCTGACCCTTCCTGCCTGTCACTCTCCACACTCCATGACTGACTGGGCTCCTGGGACAGTCCCATCTCTCCCATTACCTGGAGCTTTTCTCAAAGCAAGGAGGATGGGGAAGGCATACAAGGTCACATGCACTCCTCTCCCCACCTCCAACTTCTGCCAGAGTTCACACCAGAATGTGGCTAGCAGCATCCTTTCAGCACTGTGTGGGGGAGGGAAGGGACAGGAGCTGCCTCCAGTCACAGGAGAGAAGGAGCGGGGGAAGGGAATGACCTGGCCTCTGTCTTTGCAGAGTTCATCCCTTCCCACCCACACAGTGTTGAATAGCAGCCAACACTCCTGGCCACTGACATAACCCATATCCTTAAGCCCTAACGATGCACTGTGCACAAGTGCCCAGATAACCTAACTGCAGGGGCTTCAGTGGCCACAGAGCCTGGCCACAAAGGTGGCTCAATGAGGGAGCATGCCTAAAGGATGGAGCAGGACCCAGGACAGTCAGGGAGGAAAGAATATATGTTAATATTCAGTGTACTGGAAAATCAAAACCTAGAACTGCTAAATTCAATCAAATAATGCACATTAAAGCGTGTTTACAATAGTCTGAAAACTTGCTAAAAACCTTTATAAAGATTGGGGAGTTGTTTGGTTTCAGGATGTGAATGATTAACCAGTAAGCCTCACCCATTAAGGATGAGGCTTATTGGTTCCAGTTAACTCATAGGGGCAGGAGCAGCTCCCGGCTCTCTGAGGCCCACCACAGACAGAAGGGCCGGGGGGGGGCATCCAGCCCACCTGTCCACCCCCTTTTAATCCATCAGTCAAACATAATGTTTAACCAGTTAACCAATTAAATGGGATTTTACAACCTTACTTTGGTTGGGGGGGGTATTTTGTTTTCTACTGATCTGAAGAAAAATGCATAACAGTGTAAAGCTACATATTCATATATCTGGTTAAAAGCAATGTAAATGAAAAAAAAAATTTTTTCCTCCAACTACTATACCAAGTCCTCTCTCAACCAGGGCCGGACTAAGGAGTGGGCGAGCTGGGCGAGCCCAGGGCGCCAACCGATGGGGGTCGCCTGATGACAGCTGTAAGGGGCATGTGGCGTCCCTTATAACTGCCTTCAGGTGCCGCGTGCCCAGCTCCCGCAGCGCCGGCCTCCCCCATCCCCGCGGCGCTGGCCAGCAGCGCCCTTCCCCTCACGGCCGCAGGGCCCTGCACAGACAGGCGTGGCCCACCCTGGGCTCTGCACCAGCAGCGGTAGCTGGGCCATGAGCCCCCAGGCAGGCCCACGCATGCGCTGTGCACCCCGGAGCAGGCCCGTGCACCTAGAGGGACAGGCCCACGCATGCGCCGTGCGCCCGGGGCGCCAGAATGGCTCGGGCCGGCCCTGTTCTCAACACCAAACTATCCGCTTATTGAAGCTTAAATTGCAACACTTACAATTATCTAGAGTTATTTTATATAAAAAAGTAAACATCTTACAGCTAATAAACACTCATTTGTTTTTCTATCTTCTGATATCTGTAATTAAATAAACGGGCTAGCCGCTGGTGTACATAATGTAACATTTATAAACAAAGTCAAAAAATCTCAATGGGTGGAGACCAACCAATTCAAAAGCTTGATTGAGGATAGCACTAGACTGTGTGGGAATGGTTGAGGGAGTAGTAAAAATAAAATGTACTGTTCAAGATCTGAATAAAAACAAAAACTACCGTGTTTTGAGCTTATTACAAGTGGAGTGAAAACTCTCTTACCTGATTGACCACTTCAAAATACAGTGCAAGGGTTGTATTGGGATTAAGACCACAGATCTTCCATTGACATGTACCTCCTGTTCCTATCTCCTGTAAATAAATTATATATAATGCTTTTAACAATAAGAATGTTTTGTTTTGATCATTAATAAACATATAGCGCTATTAAAAATTTTGCATTTCTTGCATCTGATCACTACTGGCCACAGTTTCCACTGTTTCCTTTCCACTTCCCTCTCTGGCTTCTACAGGCATAGATGTTGCCACTATAAGCAGCAGCTACAGGCCAGTTCCCCCAGAAAGAGCAGAAGAACAGGCACCAGTTAGGGCTGGGGGCAGAACGAAGCAAAATAAGCCCATAGGGAAGGCAATAAGGCACACTCCAGAGATGGCACAGAGGGTGCTTCTACATAGCAGGGATTAACTCGAAACAAGCTACTCAAATTGAGTTATGGCAGTTGTGCAGCTTATTTCAAAATTGGGAGCATCTACACAGCACTTACTCTGAAACAGAGCATTCTTCCTCCAGCTTCCCTTACTCCTTGTACAATATGGTTTACAAGAGTCAGAGTAAGAAGTCCTCCAGCTTGACAGTATTTCAACATTATTTTGAAATAACTTAGTCCGCGTCTACACAGCAGGCAGTTATTTCAAAATAATGCTAGTTATTTTGAAACGATGTTGCTGTGTAGATGCACCCAAAGATAATTTAGAAGGACAGATATCACAGGGAGGGAATGAAAAGGGAAGAAAAGGTGTTATCCCTCTCTCATAAATGGGGCAGCAGGAAAGTCAGATGGCAATAACAAGTTACTAAACGCCTCTAAGAAAGACACCAGAGATATAACTTAATGGGCACAAAATTAGCTTAGGAGAGACGTGGTCATTGTGCAAGAGAGGGTCTTGAGACTAGATAAAAGCTTCCACTGGGTCAAATAAACTCCTAGATACTTACCAAAACTTCCTAAATTTTTATTTCCCATCACTGGTTTAATAATTATTTTTGCTATATTTGTAGTTGAACTGTGCATGCTACTATGTGTTTTTACAATATTATACCATATCAATAGAATATCACATATATTGATGCAATATCATAATACAATATAAATGGGTGTCAGAATGTAGGGCTTCATGGAACTTCGGTCTCATAAAAGAGCAGAGAACACAGTGAAAAAAAACAACAACACTACAGGTGTCCATCCAAAAACAGAGAATTAAGATACATTAGATATATTTTTAAAAACCTAACCACTAAATTCCCTAGACTCTCTATATAACCTTCTGATGACTGAGGGTCTTGAGGTACAAGTCAGAAGCATTTTTGAAAACCTGCTCATGAAAAAATATTAAAATGTTGATAACAATGGCTTTGATCCAATAATTAAATACTACCATTACATTAATTTATAAATCCAGAAAACCTAAGTCTTATCTTCTAGCAATTCAAAATTGCACCAATTTACAACAAATGTAACTTACATTTTCCGATACACAAGGTCCTTTGGAATTGAGAGAGACACAGGGTCCAATAGCTCCTGAAACCTTGATTTCTCTTGAGGTCTTCATATTTAAAAGAAAAACAGGTAGCATACTGAACTGTGCTTACTCATATATTCAACAGTGATAAAATAAAAACATTTATTTTTCTTTTCTTCTGCTAGAATTTCAGTTTATAACCACTTCTAAAAATGTGGCTGAAACACGTAAGATGTTTAGTATATATATAATTATTTCAGCAAACAAAGCCAACTGCAGTTGCAAACATGTCTCTGCAACATGTCTAGTTTTCTAAGTTTGAAATTATATTATTTATTAATTATAGAATATAAAAACACCTTTTATGACTCAGACCTCTGAGTGCCCCAGAAAGTGGATTATAAATTATGGTTACATCACATAACTAAAGGCATTTTTTACTTAAGATATTATCATTCAAGTATTCATAAGATGAGGCTCAGTGAGGGGTTATGGGATAGGCTGTGTTATTGTACAAATATATTACATTAATAGTCTGTATCTTCTAAACATGCTTTGGTAAAGCAACATCTAATGATTTAAATGATTCCAATACAGTTGTACTGTACAATGGTGCCCTGAAGAGTTGGGCTTCCCTATTTATCCCAGGTTCTTCAACCAAATTCACAACTATGTACCTACAAAACAAGAAGGCCAGATTATTACTTCCAATAATAAAATTGTTTGGGGGAAAGGAAATGTTCATAAGAACCTCACCATTTTCCTAATGGGGGAACATTCCCTCACTCAACAGAAAAAGCCCTGGGATCCCATACCTGACCCTCAAGGATTTAGGGGACTCCAGTGTGCATCTCTGATAAATGGCCTTTCATCTTCCCTCCAACTCTGGGTCCTAGCAAGACACTTCTGTTGAAAACAGGCTACCAAGGACTCTCCCTAGTCACAGTTGCTTCCAAGTTTCTAAGCCATACATACAGGAGGGGACAAACAAGCTCTGAAAGGTATCACAAAATCATCTGACCTTTTGCCTTCCCACTACAGCAAACCACGTCTTTTTCACATTAGTTAAAATGTGTTTCGCATTTCCTCACATTTGTGAACCTAGCATATTATTTTGTTTCTTCTGTTATATAGCAAAATCTCTCAGAACATTTATCAATGTATATATCTGAATTTAGCATACAGGTTGTATTTTCCATTGGGTCCTAGCTTCTACAGCCGCTCCGCGAGTTACGAACAAGTTATGGACCAACACTTTGTCCATAACTTGAAGTGTTCGTAACTCGGATCCCATAGAGTTACATAGCAACCGCGCTGTTCATAAGCGTGGATGGCCGTTCGTAACTCGGATCCGAATTTACGACCGCTTTGGTCGTAAGTGCAGATTGTCGTAAGTGGAGGTGGTCGTAACTTGGGGAGCGCCTGTACTGTACAAGTGCAATGCTGGGAGGAAGGTTGGGAAGAAAGAATATAGAAAGTATTTTATTCCAGAGCTGGCAACAGAAAAGGATCTCTTCTTAATGCTCAAAATGTGGTAGGAAAGTAACTACCATGCCTGACTCCACATGATAGCCCCCATGGAGGCATGACGTGCAGATGTGTGTACCCATGGCTGACAAGCATGTAAATGGGATTAAGGATTGTTTTACCCAAATAAGAGAAACAGAATCTCAAGCATTCTTTGCTCAAGATTTTTATGATAAAATAATAAATTGCTAAAAATAAAGGTTTAAAATGAAAAGTTACTGAACCACTACTACAAGCAATAAGAACATATAAACGTATCGTAAGAATGGCCATACTAGATCACACCAAAGGTCCATCTAGTCCAGCATCCTGTCTGTCGACAGTGGTAAATATCAGATGCTCCATAGGGAGGGAACACAACAGGTAATCCTCACGTGATACCTCCCCTGTCACCCATTTACAGACAAACAGAGGCTAGGGATAACATTCCTACCCATCCTGGCTAATAGCCACTGCTGGACCTAACCTCCATGAATCTATCTAGCTCCTTTTGAATCCTGTTAAAGTCCCAGTCTTCATCACATCTTCTGGCAAGGAGATCCACAGGTTGACTGTGTGCTGAGTGAAGAAAAACTTCCTTTGGTTTGTTTTAAACCTGCTGCCTATTAATTTAATGTGGTGACTCCTAGATTTTATATTATGGGAATAAGTAAATAACGTCCTTATTCACTTTTTCCATACCAGTTATGATTTTATAGACCTCTATCATATCCCCCCTTAGTCTCTTCTTTCCTAAACTGAAAAGTCTAAATCTTTTTAATCTCTCTTCATATGGGACCCATTCTAAATCTCTAATTATTTTTGCTGCCCTTTTCTGAACCTTTTCCAATGCTACTATACTATATCTTTTTTGAGATGTAAGCGTACCATGGTTTTATAGAGAGGCAATAAGATATTCTCTGTCTTATTCTCTTTCCCTTTTTAAATGATTCCTAACATTCTATTCTAATACAAATACATCATTGGAACTGATTTGTTAGAACTTCTGAATTTCTCACAGGTACATGAATTTAATAGCAAAGGGCAAGTGGAAGGAGGGAATACAACACCAGACCCTAATAATAGTCATAGTAAGTTGTGACTCTTACCTTTATTTCTAAAGTGCCACCAAATCCCATTTTAAATTGCCCTTGCATATCTTTGGTAAACACCCTCTGAAAGGTTTGTTTGAATAGGGATGTATTGAAGGAGTCTCCCATTACCATGTAACCTCTGGGTGAAAGACCAAAAAGATACGTATGTCACAAACACAGAAATACAACTAGAAAGCATCTGGACTGTTTATTATTATATTAATTTCACAAACAGGATATATATCACTTACCTCTCAAAGAACTACCAAAGGATATATCTGCACTGCAACCAGACACCCGCGGCTGTTCTGTGCCAGCTGACCTGGGCTTACAGGGCCTGGGATGTGGAGCAATTTAATCGCACTGTAGACTTCCCTTGGGGTCCTAGAGCCTAGGCTCCAGCCCAAGCTGGGAAATCTACACTGTAATTAAACAGTTCCACAGCCTAAGACCATAAGCCCAATTCAGCAAGCATGAGCCAGCTCTGGGTGTCCAACTGCAGCATAGACATGCCCTAAAAGTTTAAAGTTAAAACAGTTCACTATGAAACACGCCAAAACATTATTTTCAAAATCTCCTTTACGGGGGCTACATTCAATTACCTCATCATAAAGCATACTGGGAAACTTTGTAAATAGGTTTCTTACAAGAGCACCATGTCATAGGTTGTCAGACTCTTAATAAAAACAAAAGTTTCAACTGGAGAAAACATTATACTGTACTTTATCACTACAGCTAATTTTTAACCCTGCCTCGTGGAGATGTATCCATTGATTGACTTATCCTAATATTCTGATATTTTCCCAGATCATTTTGCCTCTCTCAGATAAATAATTATTTCAAACTTGAATCTATTCTCACAAAATACATTTTAGCGTGTAAACTGAGCAATTCTCACTGGAAGTGAAATTAAGGTCATTGCCATGAAATCTTTTACTGAACAGTGAAGTATTTTTAGAACTATCCAATTAGCATTTAAGGAATGAGCGTAAGACATGATTAGTGTTTATCCTCAGCAGTGCTCAGAGTGACCAAATATAAGACATCCATGTTTTTAACAATATATTTGATAACAGGGTTTATTTTAAGTTCTGTTCTCCAACTTTCCATTTATAAATTAACTAGTTTCTGTAGGCAATGGGTCTTCAGGACCTATATAAATATGAAAAGAATAACAACTATGAGGACCAGCTCAGAAAGAACAACTTTATGCCTAGCAGGCAACGTAGTCACAGACACCAAAAGAAATAGACAAACAGGCCACCAAGGCTAGTATTGTTGAAGGGGCCAACATGCGGCACTCCAGGAAGGGGCAGAATTACATAACACCTTGATTCCAAGTACAAGACGCTTGACCTTGATGTGACAAAAGAATAGTGATAGTAGAAGGATTTAAAGGGGAGTTGACATGGTCACATTACGGGCATGGAAAATATTCTTAGCGACAGAATTTTGTACTGACTCTAGAGGGGTAAGATAACATGAGGAGGCCACAAAGCAAGAGGTTTCAGTAATTGAGATGGGAAATTATGAAAACCTAGCTGTAGGGATTGAAAAAAAAAAAGAGTGGACCTAAGAAAAGTTGTGTAGGAAGAAGTGGCTAGATATGGACACACGAGAGGCAGTGCAGACAGAGGAGTCCAAGATTAACCCTATGCTATGGCCTTGAGTGACAAAAAGGATGAGGGTGGTGTCACTAGTGAGCCAGAATGGGCGACAGCAGGGTGTTTCATTAGAAAGATCAGTGTCTGTTTTGGCCATTGGAGCCATCCAGTCTACTTAGGTAGCACTACAGTGGCTGCCTCAACCATCTTATGGACCATGGGATGGTCCCCCATAATAGCTGTGGTGGCAGGGCCCTGAGAAGCTTGGGGAATGACTGGGGATCCTGGTGGCAGGGCAGCAGCAAGAGTCAGGGCCACCTCCCACCCCCACTCTCACCATGCTGGCTAGTGGGAAGCAGAGTGACCCAGCTGCTTTCTCTGCTTCACCACCCACTGCCCTCTCCTAGCCGGGTTGTTCCACTTTACCACAGCAGCAGGAAGTGGAGCAGTCCAGCCCACTTTTCTCAAATGAGCAATGCAAGGCTCAGCATAGTGCCATGGTGAATCAGAGTGACCCGGCTAGGAGAGAGCAGCAGGGAGGAGTAAAGCAGAAACCAGTGCTTGGGGGGAGCTGACTTAAAAGCTTGGGGGGTGGGGGGCGGGAGCCGTGGGATGCCAGTGCAGCCTCTGTCTGCTGAAAGCTTGGGCCCTCCATGGACAGAGGCTGCTGCCATGGAACAGCCTCTGTCCGCAGCGAGCCTAGGCTAACCACAGACAGTGGCTGCTCCACGGATGCGGGCCCAGCCTCTGTCCACAGGGCACTCGGGACCCCTATAAACAGGGGCTGCTGCTGCCCTGTGCTGCTGCCCCTGTATCAGAGGTCGCAGAGTGGGGCAGCTCCCGTCTATCACCCTGCGCTGCTGCCTCTGATACAGATACAGAGACGGCAGCGCAGGATAGCAGGTGACTCCCCAAAAGTGGGGGTGGAAGTGCACTGGCTGCTGGCCCCAGCCCCGCCCCCAGGGACTATAAAATAGTTGTGAAACTGATAAAATTTGATGTGGTTACATGATTCTTCAATTACAAGGTATCTAACATCCCTAATAAATACTTAGGCTCACACCAATTTAGGTCCATATGCAAGCTATCCACAATCTAAACACTGAGTCTTTACTTTTTCTTCTATCATTTTGGAACCAAAACAAATGAATTAGTACTTTTATTAGGTATTGAGCACTCTCTTTTAAATATTTTAAAAAGAAAGTGCATTTTCAAACGAATTAGATACATACCCTGTATAGTTGGGACAGCACTTCATCTCCAGAAGACCAGTCTGATCTAGTGCACACGCATATATGTCAATAACATGACCAGTTGTAGCAGCACGATTAGCCAGAGCTTCAAAATGCTAAATAAAAGATTAAAATGCATTTATAACAATATGCAAACTGAAATGCACACTGTCATTAAAACAAACTCTTGGAATTCTTTTACAACTAAATTAGATTGTATCCATATTATACTCTAATACTAGCCAAAAGACTTTTTTTTTTGAAAAATAAAAACTAGATGAGAAATGTCTAGAATTTTTTTATGATTATTCCCTACTTTTCCCAGCCAGATGAAAAGATAACTTGCTGTAGGTTGATCCTGATTCATCGCCTACTGATGTCAGTGGAAACACTCCCAGTGACTTCAACAGGGGTTAAACCAGGTTATCACTCAATGTACTGAAAATCCTTATGACATTTTGGAAGATATATAGTTATTCAAGGAAGGTTCAACAACAAAAAAGCATGTCGGTTCTATAGCACTTTATACAAATAGTAGTATCAAATGTCTTATTCTAATTATCTATCAAATTTTTAAAAATTTCATCTCTCTTCCCCCATCTATTGGTAATTCTTACCTTAGTAGCCTTTTTAACGTATTTGGCATTGTCTTTTTCAATGTCATGCCATGATCTTATAGGTAACTTCAGTTCATCCCCTACAACCATCCCGGGTCCTTGAGTGCCTGGTCCTCCAATGAACATCAATATATGTGCACCAGTATTAGGGAAAGTACACTATGGGACAGAAAGGAAATCTCAGAGAGCAATTCTTTTTGTTATAAATAGTTACTACATAATATAAATAGACAAAACAACTATGAATATATGTATATTTTAAGAGTTCTGCATATACCTAAGGTCAAATCCTCAGCTGGTCACCACTTTACTGACTTCAAATGAGCCAAAATAATGTACACAAATTGAGGATCTGATTCATAGTATTTGGGTATTTCCTTTTCCCTGTTAATTATGGGGAAGGGGAAACTACCTTTACTTTTAAGATTTTATCTTCTTCCTTATACTGAAATCACAACCCTCCTCTTTACGCCATTACATCAACTTGTTACTGAAATGGCTGTCATCATAAAATAACAACTTAATGTGGAAAATAAACAGAAGAAACAAATGGATCTTTGTACAAAACATCCTGTTTCCATGCAAGTGTCTTGGGAGATAAAAATATAAAGGTGGGACAAATATCAGAATGGCTACTGGCTAAAAATTAGAATGGCTAAATATTCTAAATACAATGGGTTTTTTTAGCTGCCTTTTGTTCTTCTGTGAAACTAGTGGCTAGAAAATGAGTAGCTAGTTTCTACTTGAGAAGTGTTCAGCACTGGCAGTCTTGCTGGAAGTCTCAGCAGAGAACTGAATGAGCATGGAAACCAACTAGTTTCTCTCCCTTAGAGGTGGGCCCTTCTAGAAGCAGCATAAAAATGGAGGGTGAGGGGAGGAAGCTTGCAGTTTGTTCCCCTAAACTTAACCTCTTCTGTGGCTAATCAGAAGAGCTCACCAGAGCAAACAATGTTCAATTTTCACTAGCACTCAATTCATTTCTTTTTACATTCAAGTTTGTTCCACTTTGCGTCAATATATCTTTAATGACATAAAGAGGAACAATACAAGTTAAGAGTAGCGAGTGTTCCCTGTAAGCTGACCACTTGAGCAGCCGCTCGGGAGAGTATTAGGTGCTGCCCAGCTAATCAGCAGAGTGCCCACAGATGCCCACAACAGTACTGCACAATCACGCATGAGTTGGTGCACATAACATTTATTCTGTACATGGATGGAAAAAGTTAGAGGGAACATTGAGAGTAATGCTAACCTTTTTCAGCTAAATAGAAATATACAACACACTCACTCAACCTTCTGTTATGTTTCTTTTTCAACCTAATCAAATATGGATAAATTGGGTAAGAAAAGTATATTTTTAAAAATGTTGGGCTACATCCCATTTCCTTCTCTCTCATTGCTCAATACACTTTCAATACAGATTCTTAGCTCTTTGACCAAAACAGTGTTCTTGTTCCATAGAATTCTTCACACTTTTTTAGGAACAATATAAATATTAAGTTAATAAATAATAAAAGATCAGTGGACTTCCTTTAATCAACACTAAAAGGCAAAAAGTCACCAAATAGCAAGCATAAAATAGTAACATAATTATGTGGAATATGAAAATAGAATAAGATATATGTATTTACTCAGATTAAATATAGGAAAATTAAATAAATTTCATATGCTTTTCTGAGTATGAACACAAGACCAATGTATATGAATTATAGAGATTGTTTTCATGTCCATATTCTATTGTTATAGTATATTTGTTGATTGCAGCCATAGCCATAGAAGTTTTATGCAGGACAGTGATACAGTTGTTTTTAAATGTTGCTTGATGTAGTACTATTACCTCAAGAAGTCCCACAGCTATAGAAAGAGCCACTCCAGAGGAACGCAAAGGTCTTTTCCCTTGTGGAACAGGCCAAGGATCACGTTGTAATTCACCCAAAAGATCAGTAAGGTTCATATCAATTTTCTGCACTGGCTGCAAGAATCTAGAAACCGATAAATAACATTCTGTTAGCTTTAGGATTCTTTTGGCTATATAGCCTTTTAAAAAATAACCAGGACTAATAATTCATTAGCAACATGTTAGATAGTGATGTCAAAGATACAAATCTGGGTTCAAAGCACAATAGCTTGCTCAACAGGCTGGCAAAGTCTTGAAGCATGACATATACAGCATGTTCAGCCTGAGGAAAGAGTAAGCTCCATTTGGAGCACTAGAGCAAGGCAACCTGCTGACCTAGAAACAATTCCAGAAGGAACTATATGCAGACAAAAACACATCAGCTCACTATGGGAATTTGAGACAGAAACTAAAGGGAAGAGGATTATCTTGGTGGGATGACAAAATTGGAATATTAAGGGATTAAATTTGCAGAATTGTCTAGGAATCTAAATCCCAATGGTTTATTTAGCAAATAGCCTTTTTGCCTCTCATCAAATCTAAGAGAATGAAAGATCAAAATATATATGAATAAATACTTCTGTTGATATATTTTCAAATGTTGGATATATTTACGTACATAGAAAGAGAGGACCAATACTTCTATATATTTTCAAATGTGATGGAGCATAGTAAATTTGTTAAAATGCTTCTTTGAATGAAGTTACTATAAACATGTCAAAAGCAATGGAAATAGCAGAAATGTCACAAATACTGAGACCTATCAGCAAACTACCCTTATAAACAGGGATCTTTCAGTAAAATCTTTTGAAGAGTGAACCATATGCATTTTTAGATGTAGAATCTCTTCTTTTACTATCATTCTCCTATAACACCTTCATAGCCTAAGATCCCAGCTACACTATAAATGTTTCTGTGTTATGCATTCTGGTTATCCCTTAAAATATTTAAAGCAATTAGACTATTAGAGACCCCCTTAAAATGACAAGGACTGTAGCATAATTTTAGAAGTATGGTAAGATAAGGAGGCTTATCTGAGACAGACTTTTCCCATTCGTTTTTTACCAACAACTCTTCCAGCTTCAAGTTTCAAAGCTACATTCGGAGTCTCAAAGGACTGCCAAGATAAAATTCTGCTCCCAGAAACCTCTCCAGATGGTCCTTAAACTGGAAAAGCCATTTGC
Organism: Pelodiscus sinensis; assembly: GCF_049634645.1. Classification (NCBI taxonomy): domain Eukaryota; kingdom Metazoa; phylum Chordata; order Testudines; family Trionychidae; genus Pelodiscus; species Pelodiscus sinensis. Next base: position 45,361,191 of record NC_134714.1, on the reverse strand, counting down.
ATTAAAAATGTAGGAGAACACCCAGCATTCAACCTAGTCTAACCCTGTAGTTGCATCCATCACAAAAGAAAAAAATCATGAGGTAAAGTTTTCTGGTAAAGCAATTTAGCAAATAGATGTTATTTAAAAAATAATAATACCTGTTAGAAGGTGGTGGCTGCTGTACCTGAGGACCCCGGCCTACTTGTGAAACAGACACTTTAGTAAGTCCCAACATTTCCTGTAAAAAATGTGTAATTGTATATATATATATATAAATTTGATTGCACATTATCTTGAAGTTCAAAACTATGATTATATTCAGAGTTTGAGGGGTTTAAAATTGTTTTTTGCCTATTACCTGAAGTTGTTTTGCAGATAGGTCCTTTGTGCCTCTGAAGACATAGCTTTTTGAAATTCCTTCACAACCAAGCTCATGGACCTGCACCATTCTCCCAAATGTAATAAGACCCACCAAAGCAGTTGGTGGTAAGAGACTTAAAGACATTTGCATGGATTCCTTCAGAGCTTGCAAGTCTTCATCTTCCATGCATGTGTCCACAACGTAAAGGAAAATCAAAGGCATCTGAGGACCACGCTTTAAGAAATAATAATAACTGAGTGAAAAAGCACATTGTGTGGTTCATATATCATACAAAAAATAATTACATTGCAAAAGTAAACTTAATTCAAGTTATATTAATTTTAGTAATTATAGAATTTGCCACATTCACTCAGACCAATGCTCTATCCAATTTGGAAACCCACACCAGGCAGTGTCAGTACCAATGTTAGAAACAGTGTTAAATCTTCTAATCCTCTGTGACTTTTCAAATTCCTCAGTTTGACACTATAAATCAGCAGTTCCCCATATTCTTTCTAAATTCATTCCCCTTTAATTTCAGCAGTGTTCCCTTTGATTTAGTATATGTAACTAACCAAAAGGAGGCACTATCACGTTTTAACATTACACGTTGAACCTCTCTAGTCTGACACCATCCGGACTTGACCAGTGCCGAACCAGAGAATTTGCCAGACCACAGGAAATCAATATTGTGTAGCAGCATTACCAACACTTCCAATAAGTACTTGGCTCTTAGAAGACATTTAGGAGTAAATTAGAGCTAATTAACAGCACAGAACACTGAAAGCCAGAACTGGTAACTGTAAACTAACTTTATGTGACCGCAGGAAACTTGGCCACGCCCATGATATCTGGCTAACTAAAATCATGCTGGACCATGGATGTCGCCAGAGCAGAGAATGATGAACTAGAGAGGTTCAACCTGTACAATCTTAATTTGAATGCCTCACTGAAGTCCCCTCTAACGCTATCTTTTTCCAGTCTAACTTATTTTTTGGATTTTTTTTTTGTATGGCTTATTTCCTCTTCTAATCCCTAACGGACACTCCCATGTCCTATCATGATAAAGTATAGGCAGATAAAATTATTATGTGACCTATATCTGCTTGGTGTGGGCTTCTGTTCCACTCTAATGGCACTTATCCCAGCTTGAAATTGATCTCTGCTACAGCGACTGTGACCAGTGTCCGGGAGGGGGGGGGGTGTACTGAAGTTACTAATTAGGGCCAAACTGCAAAGAATAGGAGGTTCAATCCCACCCGCCAATGACTAGGTTCTTATTTATTCAAATTAAATAAGAAAATCCAAATTGTATTACCCGATCAGCCAAAAACTAGCTATCTGCAAACTTAACCGTTTACTGCTCACCTTATCCTAGAAACACATTTGTTCCAATATCATATGATTTAGATATAATCTTCACCTCACAGACCAACTGTTCACTAAAAATTTATCTAAATTATGCTGGCAAGCAGCAATAAAATGGTGTCTCCAAAACAAGAACAGGTGAACTGAACTTCTCATAAAGAAATATCTTAACAGAGGCTTAAATCTTTAGAACATATGTATTGCTCTTACAATCATTTAATGTTACGAACGAACGATCGATCGATAGATAAGAGTTCTAGTGTTGTATATCTTTCTGAGAGTCCATTTGTTCAAGAACTCCTCCTAAATGGTAGGAGCTAGAGCCACCAAATTTGGAATGCAGCTTCCCCTTCTCCTAAATTTAAAGCAGGGTCATGGTTTGGTTGTGCCAGGAAACCAGAAGCCCCCAGAAAGGGACAGTTTTCCATAACATGCAAAGGGAGGGGCTGCTGTCAGAGGGACACAATATGAGAGTGAACAGTGAGGGCAGTAGGGCTGCAGAAGAGAGCTATCATGCAAAGTGTCTACTGGGGGCAGCCATACCACCGAGGGAGTGACCAGCAGGGCTAGAACTCTGCCACCATACCAGAGCTCAGGCTCCACGGCCCCAAACCCTTTCCCCCTCCAAGCCCTTAGCTGCAGCACTGCAGGGGGAGAGACAACAGGGCTCAGGCAGGCTGGGAGGGATCAGCTGGGAGGAAGGGAGGGGGGTGAGAACTGGTCCCAAGCGGGCAGGAGAGTGCTGGTGATGGGAAAGAATACTGTCCTGGCCCCCAGCTTTCTGTATACACACACCCCACATCCCCAAGACCCTGAGCAATGCCAGGTAAATCTGTTAATAGTCACCATAATTTAAACTCGACGAGGAGTCCTGTGGCACCTTATAGACTAACTGAAGTGTAGGAGCATAAGCTTTCGTGGGCAAAGATGCATCTGACGAAGTGGGTCTTTGCCCACGAAAGCTTATGCTCCTACACTTCAGTTAGTCTATAAGGTGCCACAGGACTCCTCGTCGCTTTTGCAGATTCAGACTAACACGGCTACCCCTCTGATACTTGACATAATTTAAGCTAGTTCTCTCCATTTCCAGTGGACAAGACTGATTGAAGGTCTACAATCAAAAATGTGTAGATTACTCACTGCATTATAATCACTACTAAATCAACACAAAAGTAAAATAAGCCATACCCTACATAGCTAGCTTCGATCTAATTTAAGGTCAAAGATTTTATTTGATTGTTTTTACCTGTACGACATATTCAATACTAGAAAACTGAGGTAAAAGTTCTGCAGGCTGGTTCATCTCTGATATACCAGCATAAGTAGGAGGAAACTGCAAAAATCAAAAAATAAAAAGACATATTAAGAACATATTTCAAAATTACAAGTTACAGATATACATTGAAAAATAATATATGCAGATGTTTTAATTTTCTTCTGTACAAAACAATAGTGCCACTATTGTTAAAAGCTGTCTTGAGTATGGTGTCTCAAAATGGGCAGACATCCACATGTTTAGTGCCCTGTTCACTATTCCAATTCACATGTATAATTTTAGCAATGGTGCATTTCATTTTCTTCCTATAAAAGGTCATTCTATAGTTGAATACATCATTTTCTTACCTGATTTCTTTGATAACAAAAATTGCAAGCCCAGAGTTTTGCTCGATAATCCACTTGGCTATAAAAATAAAATAAGAAAAGTTATTATATAATTGATTTTATCAAGAGGCTTTGACAAGAAATACATAAGTTGTGAATAAGCTTGACTTTAGGTATAAGCCAGTACTATTCCAGCCTCAAAACAACACTGAGACCTCTATCCTCGCATACCACTTAATAGTGTAAACATGGTAAAAGGGTAGACTTTAAAAGCTGTAAAGTTATGTCAACTTTATGTAAGTCAACATCAAGCCTCTAATTTAAGCAAGTTGATTTTGCATGTTCACACAATGCTTATTGTGTTGGAAGAGCATATCCTCACTAGCAGGGGTTGCATCAATGCACAGAGCACTACCCTGTAAGCTAAGCACTTGGACACCCACCCAGGAGAAATTCAGGTGCCATCCAGCTGATTGGCAGAGCACCCACAGCTGGCAGCATTGTGTTTTCTATTGGTGGTGCACATCTGCACATGTCTCTGTGCACATAAAATGCATTCTGCACATTCCTGGAAAAAATTAAAGGGAACATCGCTTCTCTTCCACTCTCCCCTGCGGTCACCGACAAACCAACCAAGCTTTTTTTCATGCCTTTTTCCAAAAGCCTTGGTTACCCCCATAGCACAATAAGAATGGACACCACTCAGCTGTACACTTGTTGTGAGCATTATAACCACCTCACCCTGCAGTATTTACACAGCCTATACAGCAGCCACTGTGTAGAATGTGATCCCCTGAAAGCTGTGCTACATACAGCAGAGCAATTCACAGTTGCTGAAGATAGTCATACATCATCTTGACATGCTCGAGTGCTGTTTCTGGGCCTGGGAAATGAGCACTGATTGGTGGGACTGCAACATTATGCAGCTATGGGATGATACGGCCATTTTCCAGGAACTGTGTGAGGCGCTCTCCCTGGCCCTGAAGCACAGCAATACTAAAAACAACACCTGCTCTGACAATGGAGTAATGGCAATATGTCTGTGGAAGTTTCCAACACCAGATTGTTGTCAGTCAGTGGAGCATCAATTTGGAGTGGGTAAATCTATCATGATATCTGTTCTGATCCAAGTTTGCAGGGCCACTTACACACTTCTGCTAAGAAGGGTAGTGTCTCTGGGCAACATGCAGGACATAATGGATGATTTTGCCATGAAGGGGTTCCCTAACTGCAGTGAGGCAACAGATAGAACACGTATACCTATCTTGGCACCAGACCACCTTGCCAGCCAAAGAATACATAAACTGAAAGGGATACTTCTTAATGGCCCTGCAAGTGCCGGTGGATCACAGAAGCTGTTTCATCAACATCAATATGGGATGGTAGGAAAGGTACATGACAGATGAATTTTTAGGAACACAGGTCTATTCAGAAAGCTGCAAGAAGGGACTCTCTTTACAGACTATGAAATAATCACTGTTGATGTTTAAATGCCAATCATGATCTTGGAAGATTTATCCTCTACCTTGCTCCCATGGCTCATCAAGACATACACTACCAGTAAGGACCAGTTCACCCATAGTCTGAGCAAGTGCAGAATGATGGCGGAATGTGTCTTTGGACATTTAAAAGTAGCGTTGTTTACTTACTAGGTTAAACCTCAGGTGAAAACAGTATCCCCGTTGTTATTGCTGCCTACTGTGTGTTCCATAATATCTGTGAAACAAAGGGTGAAAAGTTTCCTGGGGGTGGGGATGGAGAGGGTGAGATCTGAGGCAGATTACCTGGCAGCCAGCTTTGAGCAGCCACACACCAGGGCAATAAGAAGAGCATACAGAGGGGTTTGCACCTCTATGAGGCTTTGAAAACCAATTTCAACGAGTCAGAGTAATGTGACACTTATCTGTGTTGTTCCTTATCTCTATTGCATTTTCTCTCCTGTAAAATCCACTCCCCCAACCACCATGTTGAATCAATAAAAAGCCTTTTTTCCTCATTTTGTTAAGTTTTATTATGCACACAAACACACAGAGATAGCAAAGAAAAGTAAAACAACTTGGGGCAAAAGGGAGGATAACGGGGGAAGAGAAACAAGGAAAGCTTGCTTACAATAGCTCACAATAACAATAACAATCAATTGCGCTTCCTAGTCCTTATACCCTCCCCTGGTGTTGAGTGCAAGGAATACTGAACTTCCCTGTCTCATAAGACATTTGGGGAGGAGGATGAAGAACTGGGCAATGATGGAAGCAGATTCAGCACAGGCTGCAGAGGGATTATAGCATCCAACTACCTTTCTTGAACCTCAACATGTCTGAATGCTCCTTCATAATTCACAGCACTTCTTCCTGAATAGCTTGCTCTTGTTCCCTGCATGCTCTCCTGTCCACTTTATGTCCACATTCTAAAACAGAGTAATCCTCCATGCTCTGAACTCCCTCGTCACTCTTGGATGCACTCATTAACTCATTGAACATGTCTTCCTGAGTCTTCTTTTTTCACCTTCTAATCTGGGAAGGTCTCTGTCCTGGTGTGAAGGACATGCTGATGGACAAGGTTTCAGCTGCCAGGAATGCAAAGCACAGAGCACTGACAGTGCATACATGGTTTCTGGTGCAAGGTTATGTTAAAAAAAACCCACATTACTCAATACATTTCACCACAAGCCACATGGTAATAACAGCTGCTGGTTACTGCAAGAGTCAGTTTGCTGCTACAGCCACGATGAGTAAGGTCACAAAGCATGGCATGGATGAGAGGTCTTTCGCTGATGTTTTTGAAAACATCCTCGGGATCACAGACTAGAATTTGACAAAAGCCCCCTTTTTTCTAGCAACCTGGATGTTACTTGAGAAGAGGCACGAGTGTAAAGTCCCCCAAATAGTTTGTTCATTACAAAAGAGGGTCAGGCGGGAAAGTTAACTAACAGGAAAACATCACCTTTCTCCGTTTTTTTTCTTCCAATGCCACTTGCAAAACTCAGTGATCCCTTCCAACCACAATCACAGCATATTTGGGAAAGCAAGATTGGGTGACCTATATTTCACCAAATGGGGTGAGGAGAGTGGCTTACATATTGAATTGTTTGCAATTTAAGGGCTATCATTGAAAACTTCCCATTTCCCCTTGGTGACCTTATGTGATATCACTCTTCAGAGGATAACAGAGACATTAAGGGAGAAGATGCTGCAAGTGTCAGGTTATAGACCTGGTCCTTAAGCTGCAATGCTGCGTGCTCCAATGATGCCAGCAGGAGTGGTGGGGGAAAGTGTGGCTAACATAGTGGACAAATAAGGCATCCTCCCAGAGACCTTCTGCAAAGGATTGAAGAGTATCTCCATGGAAGATTCCCAGACCATCCCTATGCACCATGTCTTTTTTTGGAGCACTCCCACTATGTAGCTGGAGTGGCCAACACCACCCACTACACCTACTTTTTTTGGCCAGATTAAACATAAAAATAATAGCATGTAACCCTGGAGTTTGATTGAAAATGTGTACTCAACAGAAGTGCCTTCCCCATCAGCATACTCCACTGCCAACTGGTCCTGTGAAGGGATGGGCTCCAGGGTTAAAAATGGATGGACTCCAGGGCTGGCTGTCAGGAAGAATGGATTCTTCGTTTGTCTACCTCACATTCTCCTCCTCATCATCAACAATGTCCTCTTCCTTGTTGCTCAAGATTACCCGGGGCTCCTGGAGGCATCCATCAAGCATTTTGGGGATAGTGGTGAGATCACTGCCAAGAATCACACGAAGCTCCTCATAAAAGCTGCATGCCTGTGAAGCAGGATCAGAATGACTGTTCACCTTCCTTGTGTTCTGGTACACTTGCCGAAGCGCCTTCATTTTCATGCATCGCTGCTGCATCCCTAGTGAAGTCCTTATCCACGACCCATGTGATCTTCACACAGATGTTAGTATTTCTTCTGCTGGATCCGAGCTCTGCCTACAGACTCTTTTCCCTACACATTAACAAAACCGACTATCTCCTGTATACTCCATGCTGGAGAGCATTTGAGGCCTTGAATCTCCATGATCAGCTAGCTGTGCTGGTGAGCTCTCCACACTGATCAAACAGGAAATGAACATTCAAAATTTCCCAGGTCTTTAATAGGAAAGTGGCTGTTTTCCATGTACCTGGCCAATGTACAGTGGAATTGAAAGTGCTCTCCAGAGCAGTCACAGCGGAGCACTGTGGGATACCTTCTGTGGCCGATTCATTCAAATTGTACCACGCAGTGTGGACACTATCCCCATGTCGACCAGTGGATGTCAAATCAAATATGCCTCTCACGGAGGCGGAGTACAGAAATTGACTACATAGGACACTAAGTCTGCAGAATGGATTCCGTAGTGTAAGATGCATACCATATTAGATTGACTTAACACAGCTTATGTTGATCTACGTTTGTAGTGTCGGGCAACTGGGCTTTACTTCCCAAGATGGGGCTACTAAATCATAAAAAACTGAGCTAACTAGACCAGAATAGTCAGGAGACTCTGGAAATAGTGAATTTATTTTATAAAGAGTATATATCACCCAGGACCAAACTATTTAAAAGATTAAAAGTCATTACCCTAACTCACCTCTTCATATTTATTTTTCTAGAGATAAAAAATGTAAAACTGTAACTACTATCTCATGTGACTTGCAGTTATAAAAAACTTCAGATTCAGATTTAAACTAAAGTTTAAAATACATTAATTTAATTAACTTGATAATTTTTGTGAATGTCTTCCTTCAAACCAACTATCAGCGAGAGCCTGAAATCCTTTGTAGTTGCAAATTCAGGCCTTACACCAATGTACCTAGAATACGCAAAATTTTAAAAACAACATAATTTTTGCGTATGAGATGCAGTATTTTCAAAACAGCTTTATGACGTAAAGTTTTTGAATAAAAATATTAAGTATTTTATATATATTTAATATACAAGTATTATATAAATTATTTATGATTACCATAAGGGATTCAGAACTGCACGACAGGTGGTCCTACTGCATAGAACTGGCTCATACTGAATGGGAGGCAAATCGGGACGCTCTTTCAGTGGTGTAAAGAGGGAAGCCACTGGGACTACCATTCTCGTGGCTTCAAGGCGACTTGAAGGCCAAACATTCCAGCTGAATCTAACTCCATCTCTGTCTTCATTCTGCTGGATGAATTCCAGGAAGGTTGTCATCGTTAACCTCTTTTCTTATTTCTGAAATAAAAGAGTATAAATTAACAAGATATATAGTAGGTGTATATTAAAATAAATGAATCACAATGAGGAATAAAAGCTTTAATTGCACCAATATGGATTGGTTAAAACATGACAAAATCCCACATACTGAATTATTATGTATTCTGTTAAAAAGAAGCTTTCAGAAATTCCCTAAAACTTCTGTAATTCTAAATGCATTGTACAGAATTCAAAGAGGCAATGAAGAAAATAAAACTCTTGGGATGTAGTTACATCATGAAAAGTGCCAAAAATGTACAAAGTTAAAATAAAGGTACAGCACTGAAACATGCTATGTTGCAAATTTGTCTTGGTTTGAGGAACATAAATGCAATCCAGCAGTATTCTAACGAAACCAAGGATTCAGGAGGGGAAAGTGGGAGGCAGAGCATTATAAAGTAAATATTTTAAACATATTTCAAAAGATACAAAGCTAGCAACGTCATCTCTGGCTTGTAGATAGCTCTAGGCCTCTCCACTTAGGAAACGCCCAAAGATTTAATAATTCATTCCACTTCTATTGCAACTATTTAGTTTGTCACCTTCCCTTAGATCAGGGTTTCCCAACCTATGGGTCAGGACCCAAATATGGGTCTCCATTACATTTCAAAAGGGTCACCAAGTGTCTCCCTAGGTGGCTCTATCCCCCTTTCTCCCCCCGTTTTTGAATTGCCTTGGGTCACCAAGTCCTCCTGAATTTTCAAAATGGGTTCCCATCTGGAAAAGGTTGGGAACCACTGCCTTAGCTAATTCAAGACAGATCATTTTAAACTCATGGTTTACATTTTCTGTAAAAAAAAAAGTTTAAAGAAATGTGCTAAGAGCACAAACAATATTTAGAGACATGGCACAACAACTGTTTTTGATCAAACACACTACAAGGCCCACCAACAAAAGCAATAATATAGCGTTCAACCACAGTTAGAGAAATGCATGTTCTATGACAATACAGTTCTATAAAGCTTATAGGTTTGCCAGGTGTCCGGTTTTGAACCGGACAGTCCAGTATTTGAGCTTTCTGTTCAGGAAATAAATTGAGAAAATATAACTGAGAAAATATAAATGTCCGGTATTTTCTAAATAAGATGTAACGTAGATAGTGATGTAATGTCAAGTGTGTCCAGTATATCTGTTGAAACCATCTGGCAACCCTAAAAGCTTGTTGGGAATAGTGTTATAGTTGACGCATGTAGTACCATCTTATAGTTAAGGTTGACCAAAACATTCCATTACCAAACCTGTTTTCAGTTGCTTATAATTCTGCTAAATTTAAACTCAATCGAGTTTCTCCAGTCAGGTGTCTACTTCCAATGGAACTTTTTAAGTTTTAGCTAAAATCAGCGTGGATAAAAATAAATTAAAAAAATATTTTTTTTATTTCAATCAGATTTTTTTGTAAAATGCTTTTTGAGGGAAAAAAGCCTATGTAAAGATAATTTTAATTAAGATACATCATAGCTCTAAATATCTTATTATGGAATAGGATTTATAAATTCTAATGCTAATTCATGTAATGTTTAAGAAAAGTTTTGTAAATGAATTCCAATAGTTCATGAATTAGGAACCCAATCCTTTGGAGTTCCAGAGGCTTCTGTATAGAAAGATTAACCTAAATAATCTATCTATCCAATGGGACTCAGTGCTCAGTCTAGAAGATGCCATCAGAGATGCTTAGTTTTGCAGTTCTCAAACTGTGGATTTATGCTGCCAGAGATAACATGCTTGTTGATAGCAAAAATGTTTTAAACAAAATAAATAATATAGATAGCTGAGAAATAACAGACCTCAATCCTATTGTCCCTCTGCAAATTTGTGTATTAAGTATGTTAAGAACAGGCTATTTCATTAATCATGTACAGGCAGTCCCCGGGTTACATACAAGATAGGGACTGTAGGTTTGTTCTTAAGTTGAATTTGTATGTAAGTCGGAACTGGTACATATTGTAGGGGAAACTCTAGCCAAACATTTCTCCAGAGCTCAGTTTTATTCTCCCACACCTCACTTCCCTCAGTTCTTTATTCTCAAGCTGAGGTGTCTGCTGAGAAAAGCCGCTCCACATCTCCCTGGTCTGCTGGGGGGGGGGGTACGCTAGCTTCGCGTCTCCCTGGTCTGCTGGGAGGAAGCAGCTAGTGCGGGGTTGCCTTACCCCGTTTGTAAGTAAGGATCCGATGTAAGTCTGATCCATGTAACCCGGGGACTGCCTGTAGTCAATAAAAATTCTATCGACTACACAATTAGTAGATAAGAGAAGGTGCTCAGTCCTGGCTCACATGGGGGTCCGGGAGCTACCTCTACTGTGGCTCTGCAGTTTAAATGTAGAAAGAGCTGGGTAGGCAGGCAGCCCGGCGCCTACTACATTTAAACTGCAGAGCTGCTGTGGGGGTAGGTCCCGGACCCAGCGCAAGCCAGGACTGACCCAGGCTTGCTCAGTCCTGGCTCTCGCTGAGCCCAGCAGCCCCTGTCCACTCTGCCTGCGGGGGAGAGAGCAAGCAGGCAGCACCGCAGAGACAATGCTGGGGGAAACTAGCTTTTAAGCCAGCTCCCTGCAGAGCCAGCTTCTATTTCCTTCTCCTGCTTGCTGCCTCTGTATCAGATACAGAGGCAGCAACGGGGAGGGGGAAGCGAGTACAGACAGTCCCCGGGTTACGTACAAGATAGGGACTGTAGGTTTGTTCTTAAGTTGAATTTGTATGTAAGTCAGAACTGGTACATATTGTAGGGGAAACTCTAGCCAAACATTTCTCCAGAGCTCAGTTTTATTCTCCCACACCTCACTTCCCTCAGTCCTTTATTCTCAAGCTGAGGTGTCTGCTGAGAAAAGCCGCTCCGCGTCTCCCTGGTCTGCTTGGGGGGGGGGCGCTAGCTTCATGTCTCCCTGGTCTGCTGGGAGGAAGCAGCTAGTGCGGGGTTGCCTCACCCCGTTTGTAAGTAGGGATCCGATGTAAGTCGGATCCATGTAACCCAGGGACTGCCTGTTGTCAACTCAACTAAACAATAAGCCTAGGCTTATCAGTTAGCCAACTAAACTACTCACTTACATCCCTACTGTGTACATGGAGTTGATCTCTTACCTCTCTCTAAAAGTGCAAAGTTTCAAAAAGTTCAAGTAATAGAGCCAATATTTTAAATTTCTCATGTTGACATAGTTTACAGTCTATTGAATTTTTGTTTTAAAAAAAATAATTTTATCTATTTTAGTTAAAAACAATTCTAACAAAAACAAACTTGATTTTAAAAATATTATATGTTTGCTGTTGCAGAACAAAAGTCCAGAATACATAATATTGTTGTTTCAGTTAAATAAAACAATTTAAATTTCTGTCTGGTGATGGTTACCTCCTAATACAGCATAGCAAGAAGATCCTCCAAATATTAAGGATTAACCTGTTGAATTGGAGATAATAAACCTCCCAATAACTTCATACATATCTGCTTCAAATGAATAGAGTGACGTCTTTAATTCAATTCAATTGACTGCTTTAATTGAATTGAAATAAGCAAACAATCACTCATTTTCTGATATAGCTGTAAAACTCTGAAACGTTAAAAAAATCACCATTTAAAAATGTATAGTGTGTACCTTCTGAAAATGAAACCTACTTCTATCTCTGAGGTATGAAAAATATGTATAAGGCTATGACAACCAATAAGAATGCACTTTTATGTAGAAAACCATAATTAAATTTAGTCTTCCTGACTAGTGATTTAAATCATGACTTAAATCAATTTTAAATCAAATCCACCCTGGTCAAAATGGTTTGTTTCTGAAAACAAAGCTGGAGAAAATATGTTGTTTTATTCATGTTTATTCACATTCTTACAACTATTTCATTCACCAGAAACTCTTGGTGACTCCAAGCTTAGCAGCAAGAACTTGAAATATGAGGCAGGATGATCACCCTCATACCAGGGATGTATTGTTTGCTGTCCTGTGAATACCCTTCCAAATTTGATCAAGTTATGAGCCTCTGCAAATTTCAATTCACATATGGTCAATAAAGACTTGTTAGAGTACAACAGCTAAATTCTCTCAAAGCTCTCCTACACTGAGCCTACTCTGTTCCCACAGAATACAGGCAGTCCCCGAGTTACGCGGATCCGACTTATGTCGGATCCGCACCTACGAACGGGGCTTTCTCGCCCCGGAGCTCGCAGGCAGCGGGACCACCCAGAGCGCAGCGGTCCCGCCACCTCGACCTCCGGGATGAGAAAAGCTGCTCCGGGTGCCCCTGGTCTGCTGGGGACCGTCTCCAGCAGACCAGAGACACCGGGAGCAAAGCCGCAGCGGCGGCGGGGTCCCGCGCCTCTGAGGCTTTGCCAGAGCAAAGCCTCAGAGGCGCAGGACCCCGCCGCCGCTGCCGCTTTGCTCCCGGTGCCTCTGGTCTGCTGGGGACCATCTCCAGCAGACCAGGGACACCCGGAGCAAAGCCGCAGCGGCGGCGGGGTGCCACGCCTCTGAGGCTTTGCCAGAGCTGCGGCTTTGCTCCCCGTGTCCCTGGTCTGCTGGGGGGGGGGGGCGCAGCTAGTGCATGCCCCCTCCCCCCCCCCAGCAGACCAGGCTTTTATTGTGGACCCTGGGGTAGAGCAGCTGGGGTGCTGCCGGGTTGGTCCTGCAGGGACCTACCTGGCAGTCCAGCTGTTCTGTCCCAGGCTCGAGATTCAGCCGCTGTTGAAACTGATCAGGGGCTGATTCCAGGAAGCTGGGGGCAGAGCAATTCTGCCTCCAGCTTCCTGTAGTCAGCCCCTGGTCAGTTTCAGCAGCAGCGGCTGAATCTGGAGCCAGTTCCAACTTACATACAAATTCAACTTAAGAACAAACCTATAGTCCCTATCTTGCACATAACCCGGGAACTGCCTGTACTCACATGCTAACCCAGCACTGACATTCCCTGCAATTGCTACGGCTGGGCAGGCACCACTGTGGCACTACACACCAGAACTGAGAGCAAACACATGCTCTTCGTGTTCTCAGTGCTCCCCTTGCTTGCCCCTAGGCAATGAGAAAGATACAACCTGTCTCTACTGCAGAAAGGTAGGGAATAATTGGCAGGGGAAAACAGGTTGGGAGGACAGTAAAGGTGCTCAAGGATACAAGAGATAGCAGCAGCAGGCTGGAAATGGCCACTAGCAATAAAATGTATGAAGACAGAAGCAAGGGCAGAGAACCATGGGAAGGAGCTGAAGGTGGGGTTAGAGAATAGGTGCAACAGAGCAGAAGTTAGGCAGTTGGAATGGAATGGGCACACAGCAAAAGATCAGTAACCACTAGATAACATTTGCTACAGTGGTTAAAATGCCAGTGACCAGTCTATGCCACCACTGATAGCAGTGAAGTTGCACAATATAAGATTAAACACCAGGAGAATTTTCTCAAATTCTCAGCACAGACAAGCCTATGTTATAATATAGGCAAAGAGAAAATAAACAAAGTCCAGGATCAATCCATGTGGATCCAATGGCTATGCCCATAATTTCACATACTTACTTAGCCACTCAAATGATGAGCAAAATGCTTACTTTCTAAGATTGAAAAACTCACAGTCAGAATCATCCCCATGAGCACATCTACATGGGAATGAAGATTTGCCTTAGTGGAGAGTAGGCAATGGCACACAAAGGCATAGAAGTTCTGGAAGAGGAGGAAATCTTTAAAATAGGGTACATATGAACCATCTAAATCAGGGGTCTCAAAGTCCTAGCCTGTGAGCCATCCCTGGCTGGAGCAGTTGTGTGATCCTGCCTAGCAGGTCCCCAGCAGACTGTGGATGGGGGAGCTGCCCAGTCCCATTCACCAAGACTTGCCCTTTCCTGGCGTCAGCCCGCCCTCTCCCCCCATGGCACACTGTTCCCCGAGGAATGCAGCTGCAGGGATTACTGGGGAGAAGGACCTAGCATGGGAAAGCAGTAGTGGCGGAGGCTACAGGAAAGCAGAGCACATAGTGCATCATGAATGGTGTGGAGCAGTGGTACCCAAAGTGGTGCCGGTGGGCACCATGGCACCCGCCGGGGCATTTATATGTGCCCGCCGCGTGACCAAGGCCAGCCCAAGCCATTCTTGCACCCCAAGCCCCAGGCGCGCAGCGAATGCGCGGCCCCCACCCAGGGCATACGGCGCATGTGCAGCACCAGCCCCGGGTGCGTTGCACAGGCGCACCTCACCCACAGGCACGTGCATGGCTCCACCCAGGACGTGTGGCGCATGCATGGCCCCACCCCCAGGCGCCCAACAGCCCCAAAAGGTTGGGGACCACTGGTGTGGAGCAAGAGGACAGGGAAGTGTCATATGCTCCTTCGTACAATGTAAGAACCAGGAGTCATATGTTAAAGTAATAGACAGCAGGTTCAAAACAAACAAAAGGGAGTACTTCTTCAAACAATACACAGTCAAACAGTGGCACTCGTTGCTACAGAATATTGTGAATGTCCAAACTGGGGTTCAGAAAAGAATTAAATAAATGTGTGGAGGACAGGTTCATCAGTGGCTATTAGCCAAGATGGTCACGGACGTAACCCCGTGTTCTGGACGTTCCTGAACCTCTGACTATCAGATGCTGAGATTGAGCCACCATTTTTGTCCTCTCAATAACTACTATGTTCTGTTTATTCACTCTGAAGCATCTGGCATTGGCCACTGTCAGAAGGGGTTAAATTAATAGGGATTGCCTATCTCCTAGAACTGGAAGGACCTTGAAAGGTCATCAAGTCCAATCCCCTGCCTTCACAGCAGGACCAAGTACCATCCCAAGTACCTAAGGGTGAAGTCCTTAGGCTTCAGCTTTGGGCCCTTCTGCCCAGAGCAGTGGGGCTTGGGCTTGAACCCCTGAAAGATGGCAAAATTTGGGTGAGCTCAGGCTTTGATCCCTCATCCAGGGTCTGTGTAGTAATTTTTGCTGTCAGAATGGGGACATTTTGCAATGAGGTTTGAAAACCACTGAGCTAAGGGGACCACTGGTCTGATCACTATGGCCATTCTTGTGTTCTAACGTATAAATAGCGCACTAACACCAACTCTATTAAAAACATAAGTGAAAATCTGAAATTAAAATACAGTGTTTCAAAGCTAACTCTTTTTTTTGGCATGGTATCTTTTAAAATGTCTTCTTTGCCCTTCATTTCTCCCCTACTTTGAAAGCTCTATGTAGTCTTATTTTAATTCCCTTCTTTACTTGGTTACATGCTCTACAGGGGGCAAGGTACACATACACTGTATGGTGACTCATAAAAATGAAGAGCATGTATTCATACAAAGCCACATAACATGCAATGAGTTAAATGCAGTTACATATCTAACGTTTTGTCTAAACTTGCAATCAGAGGGGATGTACCGGGGACATGAAGGACAACAAATCCGCCCAAATGGCCTCGCTGGTCCCTGTGTTTTGGGGGACCTTGCAGGGCTGAGAACATCCTAGGGTGCCCTGGCAAAACTGCAGGAATTGGGGGCAGGGACCCGTCACTCATCGGGGGGGAGGGGCAAGCGGAGAAACCTAGCCCCAGCCCACTCCGCATCCTCTGCTCCCAACTGCTAGGGGACTTGTGGGGTGGGATGGAACCACCTCCCACACTCACCAGAACACAGCAGTACTCCAGACCTGCTTTCTAAGTGCCCTCCATTAAGGACTGATTTTAATAGCAAAGTTTTCCCATCTAAGGAGGGGAAGACTTTTGCTGAAGATGGGTTTGCCCACAAGTAGTTTTTGTAGTGCTGACTGTAACTATTTAGGAACTGCCCATGGCCCTTCCAATCCCCCCTGTGGGTACAGTAATACCAGTAAACGGTGCTTATATCTGATTTCTTAAAAATAACAGATATAAGCTATTTCAGTATAAGCAGCTTTAGATTAGTTAGTATAACCACATACTGTAGGGGCTTGTATCACTTTTAACTATTCTTTGCTGTGTCAGCAGGAAAGAAGCATCCATGATCCAAGTCTTGCAGACCAGGCAGAAGTATAACCCATTAGCAAACTGGCCGATTGTTGTTCTTGAATGGCCAGTGTCCCAAATTCCAGCCTCACGGCCAAAGGAAAGGACTCTGACATGCTGAGTCCCCTAAATCACAGGCACGAGGAGAGGGGCATGCAATGGTGTCTCTGCATGAATACCCCAGCCCATAACAAGGGTGTGACAGGGCTTTAACTCCCTACATTTCCCAAATCTCATGCACTGGGGGTGGACGCCCTGCATCCCCCCAACATCTACTAACACGTTAGGGAGAGGTCCTTACACCCACCTTCCAACCCACAGACAACTGGCGGCACCACCAGCCCTCGGACCCTCCTCAACACAGAGACAACCGGAGTAGAGGCTCCCTGCACCACCACTCCCTACACACACACAACGCTCAGCCCACAGACAATTGTGGCGGAGGAGAGGGTCGCTCCTAGGAAAGGGGTCTCCCTGCACCACATACAAGCCGCTAGCAGCGGGGGTCTCCCTAAGACACCTCCCACAGGCAGCTGGAGAGGGCTCCCCGCAACACACAGTCCCAAGGCAGGAGCGCTGGGGGATTCTAGCGCCCTGCACCCCCAAGTCGCGGTTCCGGGGTGCTGGACTCCCGCGCCCCCTTGCTGCCCAGCCCCTCCCTAATTGTTATTAAACTACTCGGCCTCAGCCCCGCTCACCTGCCAGTGTCCCAGCCTCAGCGCCACCGCCTGACTCACTCGCTCACTCACTGAACCCAGCGGCCCCGCGCTGCCGACGCGACAACATGGCTGATGGGAGAGTCCATGCCACGTCAAGGGGCAGAGAGCACTGCGCGGCCCGGGCCCTGGGCTGCGCCTTCCCCGCCGTGGGGTCTCCGCGGGGAGGAGTGCAGGCGCCCCCGCCCATGGCTCCCCCTACTGATCCGCCCCCGCCCTGCAGGCCGAGAGTCCCGGAGCAACTGAGTCCGAATTGATTCCCGCGAACGAGTGTCTGGCTGACCCTGCTCTGCAGCTGGTGCTGCCGCCTACCACAGGCTTCTGACATCCTTCTGATCCGGGACTTCTGCCAGAACTGAGCATGGGGGGGCTCCCTGCACCCGCACGCCCCCCCCCCACACACACACACAGAGACAGCTGACTGGGTATCAGGGGGCTCTCAGGCCTGCTCCGCACCCACATCCCCAATCCAGAGATAATTGGGGTGTGGAACTCTCTGCACCCACACCACTAGCTCCCAGACAAATGGGCATGGGTGACTCCTTGCACCTACACCCCACCCAAGAACCACTGGGTGTGGACAGTGTTCCCTGTATGCTGAGCACTTGGGAGACTGCCCAGGAGAGATTCAAATGCTACCAGATGATTAGCAGAGTGCCCACAACAAGCACAGTCAGCAGTATGTGTTTCTACTGGTGGTGTACATTCACACATATAACAAAATTTATTCTGCACATGTAAACCTACATTGCAGGGACACCCTGTCATTCACAAAAGTTCTCTAATGTTTCTCCCATGCACATGGAGTCTGCCATTCTTCTACTATACACAAAGGTTCTGATGTGGCACTGCCATTGATTTAAATGGGCTTTGGATCAACCCTGCCTAAATCAGTCATAAATCCTCTCTGACAATGTCTATTGAGGGCCCAAATATGGTGTAAATTTGAGTTTACTGCAGATTTACACTGGTAATTGCAAATAGAATTTGGCCATAAATTAAGGACATACTATCAAGACCCCTGTCCTATTCATTGCATATTGCTGACTCATTCAGGCCCCAGTACATGGAAACACTTTAGCACTGATCTGGCTGAGTAGTGTATAGTCTCATATACCCAAATATAAACTTAAAGCGCTTCAGTGGTTCAAGAAGGACTTTGTTGCACAAAGCATGAGGCAGGGGTTCTGGGAGAAAATATATATATATATGAGAAATTAAATATCTTAATAGTGCTGAATACACTATTAAAATTAGGTTGTTTTTTTTTCAGAGAGGAAGGTTTTCAAGTACTTGGCTGGAATCCACCTTTTCCAGTCTTTTATTGCTTGTAATATCTGGAAGCGCTTCATAATTAGTCATTCTTAATTATTTTTCTATCTTTTTGGTTGTGTGTTTCTGAGGTTTTCTTATTGTTTTAGAATTTCTAATTCTAAATGTTTGTATACAGTGTTGATATCAATCTCAAAATGGTTGAAAATTATTTTTGATTAACATCCACCAGAGGGAGCTTTAACTTTTATTTTTTTAACATGGCTAACAATGATGTTCTGTATATATATTAATAGCTCTACCACAGATGTAATTATATTTATATGGTTATAAAGTATTACGAAACCATTATATGACTATTTATTTATTTTACGTACCTACACACATGTATAAGTATATATAGACACACACACACACACACACACTTTTGTTCTCAGTCTATGGTACATTTCAGATAAACTCTTTGTACAGAGAAGATAGCTAGAACTAGAGTAGCCAGTCCTCCAGGATTGTCCCAGAGTCTCCAGGGATGAAATATTAATCTTTAGATAAAGATTATGTCTTGCTATGAGATCTCCAACCAAAAGTGGCAACCTTAACAACATTCCCAAATTCCACAAATTCACTTTGTAATACTGTATATAGTCTATATTTTAGGATTGTATTTAATAGGTCCTTTGGGTGCTTTTTATTCTGTAAAATGGTATGAATATTTTCTCAGAATTGCTTTTTCTAACTGATTTCAAAATTACTCTCTTTATGAATTGTTTAGGCTGATTGTATGTTATGTAGAAGCAGTATTCATTTTCTTATTTCTAAAAGTATAATAATACTGTGTTTCCCCGTTTAGATCAATAACCAGCACATGTTCTAAATATCAATGCTTAGTTCCCACCAATAATCTGCTTTATTTCTTCCAGGAACAGTTATTGTTTCTACAGCTTAATGAAATAGATTGATAGAATACTTGTGTTATTTTAAATTGATAAGATTGCTTATTTTAGTTTTAATAACTAAAGTTTGCATACACTTGTATGTACTGTTTTTCAACAGATTATTTTAGTTCATAAACCCAACTGTCACCTCTTAGTTATGAGAGCAAAAAGGTGGGTGAGGAAATATCTTAATTTGGACCAACTTCTGCTGATAGAAGAGACAAGCAAACACTTCAGACCTCTCACTTATTTCAGAGTAATGATACCAGATTAGTTATATGTACATAAAATGAAAATTCTGTATTATGCATGTATTAAGTTTAGCCTCTAAATTACTATAGTTTAAGTGTAACATACAATATTTAAAAATATTAAATATTTGTATATAGTAATGGAATTGTATAATAATAAATAAATGGATAGAGGGGACCAGAAGCACTGGCTCTCTGATTTCCTGAGCACTCCACCCCCTCCCTCAAGGCCCCATCCTGCTCCATTCCATTCACTCCGCCTTTTCCTGTTCTTGCTCAACCCTTTCTCTCCCAGAAAACAGGTGGAAGGAAAGGGGAGGAGCTGATCAGTGGAGCCCTACAGAAGGGACATCGGGGTGATTGCCTAAGTATCCAAGCAGTGCTATTTATATTCAAGGACATATCTTATATTAGAAAGATATTTTTACACTTTTCATTTCTTCAAATGACCTAGAATCATAGAATCATAGAACTGGAAGAGACCTCAGAAGGTCATCAAGTCCAGCCCCCTGTTCTAGGCAGGACCAATTCCAACTAAATCATCCCGGCCAGGGCTTTGTCAAGCTGAGACTTAAACACCTCTAGGGATGGAGACTCCACTACTTCCCTAGGTAACCCTTTCCAGTGCTTCACCACCCTCCTAGTGAAATAGTTTTTCCTAATATCCAACCTGGACCTCTCCCACCACAACTTGAGACCATTGCTCCTTGTTCTGCCATCTGTCACTACTGAGAACAGCCTCTCTCCATCCTCTTTGGAACCTCCCTTCAGGAAGTTGAAGGCTGCTCAAATCCCCCCTCACTCTTCGCTTCTGCAGACTAAACAGACCCAAGTCTCTCAGCCTCTCCTCATAAGTCATATGCTCCAGCCCCCTAATCATTTTGGTTGCCCTCCGCTGGACCCTCTCCAATGCGTCCACATCCTTTTTGTAGTGGGGGGCCCAGAACTGGACACAATACTCCAGATGCGGCCTCACCAAAGCCGAATAAAGGGGAATGATGACATCTCTGGATCTGCTGGCAATGCTCCTCCTAATGCAACCTAAATGCCATTAGCCTTCTTGGCTACAAGGGCACACTGTTGACTCATATCTAGCTTCTCATCCACTGTAACCCCCAGATCCTTTCCTGCAGAACTACTACTTAACCGGTTGGTCCCCAGCTTGTAACTATGCTTGGGATTCTTCCGTCCCAAGTGCAGGACTCTACACTTGTCCTTGTTGAACCTCATCACATTTCTTGTGGCCCAATCCTCCAATTTGTCTAAGTCATTCTGTACCCTATCTCTGCCCTTAAGGGTATCTACCTCTCCCCCCAGCTTAGTGTCATCCGCAAACTTGCTGAGGGTGCAATCCATCCCCTCATCCAGATCATTAATAAAGATATTGAACAAAACCGGTCCTAGAACCAAACCTTGGGGCACTCCGCTAGAAACCGACCACCATCCTGACATCGAGCCATTGATCACTACCCGCTGGGCCCGGCCTTCTTGCCATCTTTCTATCCATCTTACCGTCCATTTATCCAATCCACAATCCCTTAACTTGCTGGCAAGAATATTGTGGGAGACCGTATCAAAAGCCTTGCTAAAGTCAAGGTATATAACATCCACTGACTTCCCCATGTCCACCGAGCCAGTTACTTCATCATAGAAGCTAATCAGATTGGTCAGGCACGACTTGCCCTTTGTGAATCCATGCTGACTATTCCTAATCACTTTCCTCTCATCCAAGTGCCTCAATATGGATTCCTTAAGGATCCCTTCCATGATTTTTCCAGGAACCGAGGTAAGACTGACCGGCCTATAGTTCCCTGGATCATCCTTCTTCCCTTTTTTGAAGATGGGCACTACATTTGCCTTTTTCCAGTCATCAGGGATTTCTCCCGATCTCCACGACTTTTCAAAGATAATAGCCAAAGGCTCCACAATGACATTTGCCAACTCCCTCAGTACCCTCGGATGCACTAAGTCCGGACCCATGGATTTGTGTATGTTTAGCTTTTCTAAATAGTTCCTAACCTGTTCTTTACCCACCACGGGCTGTCCATCTTCATCCCATCTTGCGTCACTTAACGCAGAAGTCCAGGAGCCGACCTTGTCCGTGAATACAGAGGCAAAGAAAGCATTGAGTACTTCAGCTTTCCCCACATCATCTGTCACTAGGTTACCTCCTTCATCCATTAGGGGCCGCACACCCTCTCTGATCACCTTCTTCTTGTTAACATGCCTGTAGAAACCTTTCTTGTTATCCTTCACATCCTTAGCCAGTCGCAATTCCATTTGCGCTTTCGCCTTCCTGATAACCCCCCGGCATTCTCGAGCTATACCTTTAAACTCCTCCCTGGTCATTTGTCCAAGTTTCCACTCTTTGTAAGCTTCCTTTTTGTGCTTAAGTTCACCAAGAATTTCCCCTGTAAGCCAGTCCGGTCTCCTACCATGTTTGCCTCTCTTGCTACGCGTCGGGATGGTTTCTTTCTGTGCCTTCAATAAGGCTTCTTTAAAATACTGCCAGCTGTCCTGGACTCCTTTCCCCTTCATGTTAACATCCCAGGGGATTCTGCCCATCAGATCTCGGAGGGAGTCAAAATCTGCTTTTTTGAAGTCCAAGGTGTGTACTTTACTACTCTCTTTTCTTCCTTTGGTCAGGATCCTGAAATCTACCATCTCATGATCACTGCTTCCCAGGTTGTCACCAACCTCCACTTCCCCTATTAGTTCCTCCCTGTTTGTGAGCAGAAGGTCAAGCTGCACACAGCCCCTGGTTGGATCCTTCAGCACCTGTGTCAAGAAGTTATCCCCAACATTCTCCAAAAACTTCCTGGATTGCCTGTGTACTGCCGTATAGGTTTCCCAGCAGATGTCAGGGTGATTAAAGTCCCCCACAAGAACCAGGGCCTGCGATCTGGAAGCTTCGCTCAGTTGTCCGAAGAAAGCCTCATCTACCTCATCCACCTGATTCGGTGGCCTGTAGAAAACACCAGCCACAACATCAATGCTGTTGTTTGCTCCTTTAAACTTAACCCATAGACTCTCAACAGGTTTTTCTCCCTCTTTATACTGGAGTTCAGAGCAATCGTAGTGCTCTCTTACATATAGTGCAACTCCTCCTCCTTTTCTCCCCTGCCTGTTGTTCCTGAACAGTCTATACCCTTCCATGACAGCACTCCAGTCACGCGAGTCATCCCACCAAGTCTCTGTTATCCCAATTAAATCATATTTCTTGGTCTGGGCCAGGGCCTCCAGTTCTTCCTGTTTGTTGCCCAGGCTTCTCGCATTAGTGTACAAACACTTCAGGTAACCAGTTGATCGTCCTATCTTCTCCATTCGAAACATAGGTCCTCCTTTCTTGCCCCTTCCTCTCTGCATTTCTTCCCAGAATCCGACTTTCCCACTCCCCTCAGGGTTTTGGTCACCATCCCCCGACGAACGTAGTTTAAAGCCCTCCTCACTAGGTTTGCAAGCCTGCCCGCGAAGATGCTCCTTCCTCTCTTCATTAGGTGGATCCCATCTCTTCCTAACAATCCTTGCACCCGGAACAGAGTCCCATGGTCGAAGAAACCAAAGCCCTCTCTGCAACACCATCTGCGCAACCACGTATTTATGTCCTCAATTCGACGATCCCTGCCCAGTCCTTTCCCTTCAACAGGGAGGATGGAGGAGAATACCACTTGCGCTCCAAATTCTTGGATCCTTCTTCCCAGCGCTACATAATCCGCAGTAACACGCTCAAGATTATTCTTGGCCATATCATTAGTTCCCACGTGGAGAAGCAGGAAGGGGTAGCGATCCGAAGGTTTGATCAGCTTGGTAAGCCTCTCAGTGACATCCTGAATGCGAGCTCCCAGTAAGCAGTACACCTCTCGAGATTCCAGGTCCGGACGGCAGAGGGATGGCTCAGTCCCTCTTAGAAGGGAGTCCCCGACCACCACCACCTGTCCCTGATGTGCAAGATACTGTTCAGGAAAGTAAGGACTTTTAAGCAGAGATGGAGCTAACTATAAAGGAAGGAGAAGAGCATATTTGGATACAGACTAACCTAGTGAGAAGGGCTCTAAACTAGGTTTGAAGGGGGTAAGTGACCAAAGTGCACAGGTAAGTCAGAAAAATGTTGTCTCTGTGACCGGGGAGAAGGGTCAGAATTTGGGAGAGCATGGGCTGTTATAAAAGGGATAAAAGAGAGACAACACAGGACTGGGGGAGAAATCAAATAAGTATCTTAGATACAAACATAAGAAGTATGGGGAATAAGCAGGAAGAACTTAAAGTGACAGTAAATAAACACAACTATGATATAGTTGGTGTTACAGAGTCTTGGTGGGATAATACACACAATTGGAATATTGTTATAGAAGAATACAGCTTGTTCAAGAAGGCCAGGCTGGGAGAAAAGAAAGGAAGTGTTGCCTTATATATTAAAAATGTATACACTTTGACTGAGATTGAGATGGGAATAAGAAACAAACATGTTAAAAGACTCTGGGTAACAATAAAAGGGTAAAAACTCAGGGTGATGTCATGGTAGGGGCCTATTATAGACCACCTAACCCCTAATCAAGAAGAGGTGGATGACGATTTTGTTAGTTTAAAAAAAGTATCCCAATCACAAAACTTGGTGGTGACCGTAGGCTTCAACTACCCAGACATCTGTTGGGAAAGTAACACAGCAGAGCACAGATTCTCCAACAAGTTCTTGGAATGTATTGGAGATAATATTTTATTTTCAGAAGGTTAAGAAAGCTATTAGCAGAGAAGCTGTTCTTGGTTTGATTTTGATAAACAAGGAGGAATTGGTTGAGAATTTGAAAGTGGAAGGTAGCTTGGATGACAGTGATCATGAACAATAGAGTTAATGATTCTAAAGAATAGTAGGAGCAACAACACCAAAATAAAGACAATGGATTTCAAGAAGGCAGATTTTAGCACACTTAGGGAGTTGGTAAGTAAGATCCCATCGGAAGCAAGTCTAAGAGGAAAAATAATTGATGACAGTTGGCAGTTTTTAAAGAGACAATGTTAAGGACAGAAGAGCAAATTATTCCACTGCATAGGAAAGATAAAAGGTATGACAAGAGATCACCCTGGCTTAACCAAGAGATATTCAATTATCTAAAAATCAAAAAAGAGTTCTACAAAAAGTGGAAACTAGGTCAAATTGCAAATATATATAGTAGGGATGTAAGCGACTATTTGAGTAGTTGACTACCTAATAAGCCTAGGCTTATCGGATGGTCAAGTCAATACTCCACTAGTCACTTCCCGTCCACTTGCTGCCTCTATTAGAAAGGCAAAGGCACAAAAGGAGCTCACTATAGCTAAAGACATAAAGGGTAACAATAAAACATTCTACAAATACATTAGAAGCAAGAGGGAGACCAAGCATAGAGTAGGCCCATTTCTCAGTGAAGAGGGAAAATCAATAACAGATAATGTGAAAATGGCAGAGGTGCTTAATGACTTTTGTGTTTCGGTTCTCACTAAGAAGATTGGTGGTCACCAGACACCTAACATGGTGAATGCCAGTGAAAATGGGGTAGGTTCAGAAGCTAAAATAGGGAAAGGACAAGTTAAAAATTACATAGACAATATACATGTCTACAAGTCACCAGGGCCTGATGAAATGCAGCCTAGAATATTCAAGGCACTGATTGATGAGATATCTGAGCCATTAGCCATTATCTTTGAAAAGTTATGGAATATGGGAAAGATTCTAGAAAACTGGAAAAGGGTAAATATAGTGCCCAACAATAAAAAGGGAAATAAATTGCAGCAAGAGAGATCTAGGTTAGAAATAAGGAAAAAGTCCTTTACAGCATGGTTAAGCACAGGAATAAATTGCCTAGGGAGACTGGGGAATCTCCATCATTGGAGATTTTTAAGAGCAGATTAGAGAGACATCTGTCAGGGATGGTTTAAATAATACTTAGTCCTTCTGCCATCAGTGCAGATGACTGTACTAGATGATTTTTCAAGGTTTCTTCAAGTTCTGTGATTCTATGATTATGTTCCTAAATGAATTCATTTAAATGTAGGCCTGCCCATTGGGAGAGGGGAGAGAAAAGGGGGCAACTGTCCTCTGGCCCTGAGATTCAAAAGGACCCGAAGCTCCCAGCTGCTGCCATTGATGCTGTGGCAGTGGCAATGCCCAAACCCCAGAGACATTTAAATCACTGCCAGAGTGACACGCAGCATGCTCTGGGTGGCATAGGGCTGCCTGAGGAAGAGGGAGCACTGCATAGCACACTCCAGACAGCATTGAGGGAGGGGACCATTGTCTGGGAGGCACTAAGGGCCTTGCCCACCCCTTTCTAGAAGCATGGAGCTGGTCCCTCCACAATTTGCTCAGGGACCCTGCGTGGCTATGGGCTGCCCTTTTCAAATGCAATTTTTCCAACATACTTTAGCAAGCAACAATAGCGTTTAGCCCTCAATGTATCAGAGTTTTTGTTTAGGCTACAAGCTACTGTATCCGTTTTTATTTTCTTCCAAGAACTGGTGATTAAATTTACAAAGCAATGTTACCACACCAGAATGGTTTTATCCAACAAGTCTGAGAGAAAGGATTTAAAAAGCTGTGGTCTTTTCTGAGTAATTTTATTCATTGTGGGGAGCAAAACACTATCATCTTGCTTGCATTTTTTCTCAGAGAATCTGAAAACGTGTCACATGATAATAACCGCCTAGAATCAGTGAAACAATATCAGTGACCATAACATCATTATATCTATTATTTGTATTTTAGCTGTGAAATCCTGTACAACTACTATTTTCAATACTATCCATCTTATGGTCTGAATGACTGGGCTGACTTCATATCTTAAAAGAGCTTGCAGACCAAAACAGGGTCCCATGTTTCCTAAATGGAGAAATTCTGAGTTCCTCCACACACTCTAATTCCACTATCAGTTGGAAGAAATATTGAGGTGTGAGTTGAGAGTATGCACTGTGTAGATACCCCATCATGCAAAAAAAAATGGTTGGAGCCCCAAATAGTTGGTTGTCAGATGCTGTTAAACCAGATGAAAAATTCCCTTAATATTATGGTTTCTGAGAGTACTCAGATGTTATAGTGATTGCCCAAAGAAACAGTGTAAAGAGAAAAGAAATGAGGGTCAAGGACAGAGCCCCGGCGTAGCCCTGTAAACCTCATCAGAGAGGAGCACTTGACAACAATCACTGAAAAATGGTCAGAGATGAAGGAGGAAAATCAGGAGGGTACAATATAGTGAAAACCCATTGAGGATAAGAAGTATGAAATATTTTTGTTACCAGTCACTGTAAAAAAATATTTTATAAGGCCTCAATCCCACATTTCTTGTACCCTGAATAGCACTTCAGGAAGATGCACAGATTTTGTAGTGATGGGGACCTTAGAGAGAAGCAAAAGTACTTGGATGAACACATAGATACATATTGGAATGATAAACGAGTCCAAAAACAACAGTCAGAAAATCTCTTATCTGTTATCCCCTGGTGTTACTATACATAGTAATTCCACTTTGCTTTTCTTACCTTATTGCAATATGTTACAGATTCACTTGTTAGTTTTTTGAATCATCAGTTCACATCCACGGGTGGCAACTCACCTCTTCTTCAAGAAATTACTCCTTTGTAACTCCAGGGCAATTGATAAAGAGAGAGAATATTCAGCTCTGGCTGTTTTCTTTTCTTCCTCCACTGAATCATATAGAGCTCTGTCAGATATTTCATGAATTCCATTATTAAATCTTGTTACTTGATACTCTTAATAGACCTTGGAAATCCACCAGTGTTTCCTGTAACAGTAAGTTTAAAAGTAAGTAGTTAATTCAAATAATATTATTCTGCTTCAAAAAGCAGTATTAGAAATGTTTAGGGAAAAAAAAATCTAGATCACTAAAAAGTTGCATACATTTACGCTTGCTGCATCAAAGTCCCTGGTTCTCTTTGTTTTTATAATTCTTGTCTTCACACCAAGTAAAGTCATAGATCTTAAAATATGAATATTTTCAAAAAATCCATTTACATTTTGACAAAGTTAAGGATTTATCTTTTCCACTGTGTCAAACTCTCCTGAAATCCAATGTAGTTTTGATTAAGCTGGTTTTATTTCAGACAATGTTCAAACTTGTCACGTGCACTAATAGGAAGTTACATCCTGGTTTTAGAGTAAAGCTGCCTGTTACACATAAATAATTATGAGAAACACCTTAAAAGCAAATAAAAATGAATGGAGAGGAAAGCTGAAAGTCATTGCTTGTTCAGAACTGCTAAAATATAGAAAAAACAACCAAAAGTGCCTTTCAGATAGGGCATTTATTGTAGCTAAGAAACAACCTAAGTGCTGTAAAATTTAAAAATCCTTGCACTGACTCTTCAGGAATAAGTACATAAGCTATTTGTATCATTGCCTAGAGTTATTAATTATTATTATTATTATTTTATTTATTTAAATAGTGCAGAGCTTTTTAGCCATAGATCTCAAGGACCCTTACAGAGAAGGGAAGTAGCATTATTCTCATTTGACACAGAGAACTGGGAAAGTTTTATGTAAGTTCTCTATAACGTATGTTGTTGTTTTCTAAATACCACTTAGTCTTCATTTAGGATATCCTGTGCGTGTGTCATCTTTTGTCTGAAATGTATTCTCACTTGATGGAGAAAATAAAACAGCTGCCTCAACTAAAACAACTGGTCTTAAGATGTAGTAAAGTTAGTTTATTTCTCTGAGACATGGCCCAAAACACTGGCAATGGATCCCTGTCTAAAAGAGTATGTCTAACACAGCAGCATTATTTCGGAATAACTGGTGTTATTCTGAAATAACATAGTGTGCATCTACACTACAAGCCTTTATTTTGAAATAATGTCAAGCTAGAGGACTTCTTACTCCGACTCATGGTAACCCTCATTTCACAAGAAATAAGGGAAGTTGAAGGAAGAGTGTTCTTCCTTTGACTTCCTGCTGTGTAGACAGTGCCAAAAGCCGAATTAAGCTATTTTGACTTAAGCTACGCAATTGACACAGTTGAAGTTGCGTAGCTTAATTCAACTTTAGCCCTGCTGTGTAGACATGCCCTAAGAGTCCAGTTCCTATCAGCCTCCTAATTACACTTATCTTTCCTTCTGCAGAAAGCAAAGGAGAACGGCTAGATGAGACAGGTTGGAAATAAAAAAAGAATTACTAACCTCTATTGACTTAAATGGAGAAAGATTGAATCTTAAGCACTGGTGTTGAAAAAAATACTTGCTAATGCTGATATTTAGGTTAGAGAACACTGCCTTGATCTTTTAAAATTATTATTAAAGAGCTATCTAGATTTAGTGGAGTTTTGATGATTTAATTGCTCTGCCATTTGTAGATTAACGTCACAGAACTATCTGGGCACAAGTGTGTTTGGTATATATAATATTGCTTGTTGTTTCTGTATGTTAAGCCAAAGGTTAGCCCTTCAAGAGGTTTTCTCATAGGGGCCAAGATGGTGTAGAAACTTCTTACTCTCTACTCCAATCCCAATCCATCATTCCACTTTGACACATCAGTCCCCCTAAAGGCAATGATGAGACATAAATCTGTTGGCCAACTGTTACATTTCATTTTGCCATTTATTGGCCATAGTGACAGCAAACTCAGGCTATGTCTAGACTACATTCCTTTTTCGAAAGAGGAATGTAAATGAAGCAAATTGAAAGTGCAAATGAAGCGTGGATTTAAATATCCTGCACTTCATTTGCATATTTGCATCCAAGCACTTTTTCAAGAAAGGGTTTTTCAAAAGTGAAAGCGCAGCCTAGACGGGATCCTTTGGGGGAAAAAAAACCCTTTTTCAAAATAACCCGTATTCCTGAAAAAATGAGGAATACGGATTCTTTTGAAAAAGGTTTTTTTCCAGAGACCTGATTGACTATGTGCAGCACATGATACGGAACCAGGACGAACTATAAGGCAATGGCCCGTGATGAGAAGAACTACTACCAGGACACACCCAAGCAGATCAAGAGCAAGATCAGTGCGTATAAGCGCTTCTACCCAGAGGAGTTCTAGGCTTTCACTGCATCCCTGCAGCCAGAGAAGATGGACCAACAGTGACTGCTCCCACCCTGCCCTGTTGGACCCACCCACAGCTGCCACCTCAGGGTACACAAGGGCAGACTGTCCCTGTTCTGCAGGGGCTGTTAAACCATCGGTGGGCAGAGGCTCTGGGGCCTGTGGCCAGAGCGCTGAATTAGATGTAGTTTATGGAAAGGATCCAGCCTCTGGGGAAAAGGGGGGGGGATGAGCATGCGCTAGAAGGGGCTCCTCGGGACGGTGCAGCTGGGCAGATGGCCACTGTCTCTGCACGCTGGGGGTGAAGGGATGAGACTTGTGTCCTGCAGCTGTGACTTGCAATAAATCACAATGCCCTCCGTTTGTCCCAAGAGCATATGGAAAATAAGGCACGATGCTGTTTAAAAGGGAATACGCCCTTTTACGCCATGCTTTGGTCATGATCCTAAATGATACACTTCCTGGCAGCAGATGACCCTGGGCACGATCATTGTTGCCACGGGAGTCAGCGGGCCTGCTACAGCCTGGGGCCAGGACCACATGATGCAACCGGATGGTCTCTGGAGGCTCCAAAGGGACGCTTCAGCTCAGGACCGTGGGGTGAAAGGGCCCAGACGCATACAGACAAGACTTCATGGAGCCCTAAGGAAGGCAGCGCGCTGCTCTACCCCGGCCGTCAGAATGGGCAGCCTGCCCAGCTGCCAGGGGGGAAACATGCAGTGCGCATGCGTTGTCTCCTACCGCTGCCGCGAACGGCGCTTGCAAGTCAGCGGCGTCCTTCCACGCGCCTGCGCTCTGCGAGGCCCCCGGGCAGCACGGGCCGTCGCGCGGAGATGGAGTCTGCGGCGGAGGAGCTGATGCCCCGGCTCCTGCCGGTGGGGGACTGTGACCTCACGGAGGATTTCGACCCCTCGCTGCCCCCGCGGACGCCCCAGGAGTATTTAAAGCGGGTCCAGTAAGTGGGGGAAGGGTCCGCTGGGGCTCCCCTCCAGGGCAGCGCGGCCTGTGAGCCCGCCGGGGCGCGGGGAGCTGAGCCGCGGCCGGGCAGCTCTCGGGCGCTGAGCGAGCTGCGGGGCTGACCCCAGACCCCGCTTGTGGGCCGCCCCGCCCCCTTCCTTGCTCTGTCAGCCTGGGTCTCCTCTGTTTCCAGATCCCGCCTGTGGGTCCGCCCTGGACCTGGGTACGGCCCCTGATCAGACCTTTGCAGACCTAGGCTTGAGCTGTAGCTCTTGTGCACAATCATAGGGGTTGGTCCTGAATGGCACTAGGGCTCCGGCTCAGACCTGCCGGTCCTAGCACCGGGGTCCTGTGAGTCCTAATTGAGCTCAGGTTTACAGTGCAGTGTGGCCTTGATATCCTTAAGAAATAAGTGCTGTTCAGGGAATTGAGAGAGCCAGGTTCTGCGTCTATGCCTAACCCATTTACCAAACCCTTTAGCTGCCTTGTCTCTAACGTCTAAGGATGTTAAACTGTGGTTATCTAACTAATCTTGTAGTCGATACAATTTGCCCTGCTGAACTCAGCATGAGCCGGGATGGTGCAGTTCTTGCTTGCGTTGGTCTGGGACGCTGCACCTCTAAATTTGAAATGTAGAAAGAGCCCAGCCCTGCATCTCTTACTATATTTAAAATGCAGAGCTGCAGCGTGGGTGGCTCCCAGAGATGGCAAGAGCCGGGACTGCTCACTCCTTGCTCGAACCATCTTCTGGAGCTACCCCTGCTGTGGTTCTGCATAGCGGTCCTCATCGACTAGTGGTGTAGTCGGTACAAATTGCTTTGCACAGAATGTTATTTTACCAACTACAACTGCAAATTATAGTGATCTTTACTTATGATTATGATGGAAAGTGGTCTTGTAACTAAAGCACAAAACTGGAAATCAGAAGCCCTGGATTTTTTTTATGGCTGTCTCACACATGGGCTCACTTTAAGCAGTTTTGTATCTGCAGGGGTGGCCCGTGACTATAGGCGGACTCAGCTATTGCCTAGGGCGCCGCCTTCAGTGGGGTGGCTGATGATGACGTCAGTCCATTGACAGCCCTGTAGGCAGGGGCGCCAATCACACATTCCGCCTGGGGCAACAGCTGCCGCAGCCTGCCTCAGGCCGCTCCTGTGTATCTGTAAAATGGGGGCACTTATCAACCATTCGTAGTCTACATTGTAAACTCATAAAACGTTTTAAAACCCTTCCAAATAAATATTTTTGCTTTTAACATTTCTTTCTTTGATAGATTCTCATTGATAACTTAAGAATTGTGCATGTGTTTTGAATTTGGTCAGTATCTCTTCATGAAAACTCAACCTGTGACTGTTTCTGGTTTTACAGGATACAGCTCAGGGATTTCAAATATAACCTTTTATTTCTGTTTGAAGGATTGAAGC
The DNA here is from genome assembly GCF_049634645.1 of Pelodiscus sinensis. Taxonomy (NCBI): domain Eukaryota; kingdom Metazoa; phylum Chordata; order Testudines; family Trionychidae; genus Pelodiscus; species Pelodiscus sinensis. Next base: position 45,329,144 of record NC_134714.1, on the reverse strand, counting down.
AGCACAATGTCCAGATGTTGTTGTGGCACAGATAGACCCCAAAAAGTTGAGAAAGAAGCAGACAGTAAACATTGCAGTAAGTATCGTGTGTGTATATATTCTAAAGCTTTTTTTAGAAAAACAGATAGTTAAACGAAAAAAGCTTTTGATTTCATATTAAAATGTTTGTCTCTTAACATTTTTGGATACTTGGTGTATGCATTAGATATGTCCTAGAGCAGTGGTTCCCAAACTTTTTAGCATCATGCCCCCTTTTTGATTTTTGAGGAACCTTCACTCCCCCTCCAAAAATAGCAGCAAAACTTGTTGGGGGGGCGGGGGAAGGAACTGATAGGGGATGAGAAACAAAAATAGCAGCAAAACTTGAGGGGGCCCTCATGCCACCCCTTGAATTTCTTCACCCCCCCCTCCCAGGGGGAGACGCCCCCCCAGTTTGGGAACCATGTCATAGAGTAACTGAATTTAAGCAATCTGTAGAAGTAAATGGAATCTAGTCTTGCAGATCCAGATAAGTGGATCCCAGCCAGAGCCTGCCATTGTTCCCTGTAAGCTAAGTTCTCAGGTGTCCATCCAGGAGAGATTCACATGCCACCCAGCTGGTTAGCAGAGTCCTCACAGTTGGCAGCATGTTTTTCTACTAGTGGCACACATCTGGATGTGCCTTGGAGGTTGAGGAAAATCGTTGATACCCACAACCCAACATAATTTGACTAGAGTATGGGCTCCAGAGGGGCTGAGGATGAGAGCTTTAAAGTGTAGGAGGGGGCTCCAGCTTTGGGGGTGTCAGGACTGTGGCAGGAGGGGCTTAATTTGAGCAGTTTCCTATCAGTGGTGCAGTGGGGGTGCTCAGGCAGGCTTCCTGCCTTTCCTGCCACTTCAGACCATGCTGCAGCTCAGAAGCAGCCAGCAAAAGGTTCCCCACCAATGGGAGTGCAGAACTAGTGTGCGGAGCCCTATGTGCTCTCCCCTCCCCCAGAGCCAGGCCTGTTAGAACCATAGCATCATAGAACACTAGAACTGGAAGGGGCCTTGAGGTCATTGAGTCAAGACCTCTGCCCTTATGGCAGGACCAACCACCATCTAGACCATCCCTGATAGATGTTTATCTAACCTGATCTTAAATATCTCCAGAGATGGAGATTTTACAACTTCCCTAGGCAATTTATTCCACTGTTTAATCACCCTGATGGTTAGGAAGTGTTTCCTAATTTCCAACCTAAACCTCCCTTGTTGCAGTTTAAGCCCATTGTTTCTTGTCCTATCCTCAGGCCAAGGAGAACAATTTTTCTCCCTCCTTTTACCACCCTTTTAGGTACTTGAAAACTGCTATCATGTCCCCCTCTGTCTTTTCTTTTCGAAACTAAACAAGCCCAGTTCTTTCAGTCTACTTCATAGCTCATGTTCTCTAGACCTTTAATCATTCTTGTTGCTCTTCTCTGGACCTTCTCCAGTTTTTGCACATCTTTCTTGAAATGTGCCCAGAACTGGACAAAATACTCCAATTGAGGCCTGATCAGCTCCGAGTAGAGTGGAAGAATAACTTCTCGTATCTTGTTCACAATATTCCTGTTAATGCATCTCAGAATCATGTTTTGTTTTTTTTTAGAACAACGTCAAGCTGTTGACTTGTATTTAGCTTGTGGTCCACTAAGACCCCTGAATTCCTTTCTGCAGTACTCCTTCCTAGACAGTAGCTTCCCATTCTCAGGGCTTGACACCCTATGTAATCTACTCGCCCATGGCAGAAGAGCCAGGTTCGGGCGATCTGCGCATGCGCAGAATGCCAGACAGTGTGGCTGGCGAGCCGAGCTCGTCACAGCTCAGTGAGCTCTGCCCATTCTGTATGTGTGAAACTGATTGTTCCTTCCTACGTGGAGTACTTGCATTTGTGCTTATTAAACTTCATCCTGTTTACCTCGGACCATTTCTCCAGTATGTCCTGATCATTTTGAATGATGACCCTGTCCTCCAAATCAGTTGCTACCCTTCCCAGCTTGGTAATATCTGCAAACTTAATAAGCATACTCTCTATGCCAATATCTAAATAGCTAACGAAGATATTGAACAGAACCAGCCTTAAAACAGACTCCTGCGGAACCCCACTTGTTATGCCGTTCCAGCATGATTGTGAGCTGTTAACTATTCTCAGAGAGTAGTTATTATCCAGCCAGTTGTGCACCCACCTTATAGTAGCCACATCTAAGCTGTATTTGCTTAGTTTTTTTATAAGATCATACAAGACCGTATCAAATGCCTTACTAAAGTCTAGGTATACCACATCCACCGCTTCTCCCTTATCCACAAGACTTGTTATACTATCAAAGAAAGCTATCAGATTGTTTTTGCATGATTTGTTCTTTACAAATTCATGCTGGCTGTTTACCTGTCACCTTATTTTCTTGCAGATGTTTGCAAAAGTTGCTGGCTGCTTCTAGGGCAGTGGTCTCCAATCTTTTTACACCCAAGATCACTTTTTAAATGACAGAACAAGCCAAGATCTACCGCCCCATCCTTCCCTCAAGACCCCACCCCTTCCTTGAAGTCCCACCCCTTCCTTGAAGCCCCACCCTCTCTGTTCTCTTTCTCTCCATCACTTGCTTTCCCCAACCCTTATACTGTTGCTTTTTTTTTTTCAATTCTTCTGTAGGAAGAGGTTTTTCCAACATTTAACCTGTCTAGACTTGGCCAAATATAAGAAAAACCCCTTCTTTTGGAAGCCCCCTTATTCCTCGTGGAAAGAGGAATACAGGGGTTACTGAAAGAGCATGTTTGCTCTTCCACTAAGAAAGTGGAAGAACAAACACATCCCTGGATGCAGAAGAATTTTTCTGGGATATCTCTGGAATCCTGGAAAAACTGCTGCAGTCTAGGTGTGCCCTTGCTGGGTTGAGACAGGATGTGTAGGCTCTGGGGTGGGAATGAGGGATTGGGGTGTGGGAAGGGATGAGAGGTGCAAGCTCTGAGAGGAAATCTGGATGCAGGAAGAGGTGGAAAAGGGCACGCTGGCTCGGGGAGGAGGCTCCAGGCTGGGCAGTGTTGGGGTCAGATGGAGGGTTGCGGTACTAAGCAAGCCACAGGCTTGTGGATGTGAGGGTACAGAAATTTGGGTTAGTGTATGTGAGGGGCTCAGGGCAAGGGGTTCCAGTGTATGATAGGCTCAGATCTAGGGTCTGGGGGAAAGAGGGGTTCAGGAGTGTTATGATGCTGTGGCCAGATGGGGGCTTGGCCCCAATAGGGGGTTTGTTGGCCAGGCTTCATTTTTAAATAAAATACTATTTCAAACGCAAAGTTTCTGCATTGTCTTTATTTATGAGAAGGCTGGGGAACCTGTTTTGAGTAAGAGGTCACTGACCCACAGAGAAGTCAGTTGGTGCCACATAAGTGAGATGCAAAAAAATAACTCCTCCAAAACACCCCAAGCCTCACTAATGTGGCCCTAACTGTGCTGGTGGGAGCAGGGGACATGGTACTGGGGAAAGGTGCTAGTGGGTGCTGAGGCAGAGGACAGGGTGCCAGTGGAGACAGGGTTCTGCGGCTGGGGGCAGAAGAGAAGGGACAGGGTGCCGGGAAGGCAGAGGACAGGGTTCTGCAGCAGGGGACAGGGTGCCAGTGGGGGAAAGGGGACAGGAGATGGGGGAGGAGAGGGTAGGGGACAGGGTGCCCTGCACCCGCCTCCTCCCAGGACTCCCTTCTCCTCTTCCTCCCTTCCCCTACCCCCCGCAGAGGAGGGAAGCCCTGTCGCATGCCTCCTGCGGGGCTGGCGCATGCCTTCCACGGATCAGGGAAGCCCCTGTCGCATGCCCCCTCCCGGGCCAACTCCCCTCCCTCCCACAGAGAAGGGAAGTCCCAGCGCATGCCTCTGGGGACTCCCCCGGTAAGCTTCCGTCATGCCACAGACCTGGGGCGAGGAAGCAACCAGTGCATTTCCGGAACTCCCGGAAGTGACGCGCAGCTCAGGACTTCCGTCCACCCAGTGGGAAGCCGCCACCACCTCCATTGTCACTGGAGGTAGGTAGCGGGGCTTCTTGGGGGTGGGGAGAATTGGAGGACCCGGAACGCCTAGCGATCTAGTAGTCGATCGCGATCAACAGGTTGGTGACCATGGTTCTACGGTATAGCGCAGTCTAAGGTGCCACAACAGGCAAGTAGCCTGCCTTAGCACTCCCTCTGGTCACCTGATCACCCTGCAGTAATGATACCCAGTGCCAGACATTCCATGACCCAGTATTGGGTTGCGACCTGTAGTTTGAAAACCACTGCCTTGGTGCTCATAACAAAACTTATTTTGCTCATGGATGGAAAAAAGTTAGAGAGAATGTGGGAGCCTGCGGCTGGCATCCCCCTTCCTCCTGCACCCCAACTCTGCTTCCCCTCCTGTACTCCTGCCCTGGGTCACAACCCCTTTCCCAGATTGTGAATCTCCTCCTACACACCTCTCCCAGAATCCTCTCGTGCACCTATACCCTCTCCCAGATCCTGCATCTCCTCCTGCACCCCAATTCCCTGTCCCAGGTCATAATCCCCTCATTCACCCAAACTCCATCCCAGACTCTGCACTTCCTCTATTAACACAGAGGAATGTAGCCCTTGACCACTTACCAAATTCTTGGAGTTGTCCCTTCCCTCTCCCACCCCCCCAATCAAAAATTATTGCTTAACCCTTCCATACTTCATCCATTTAGGTCAACCAAATAGGATTATTCCCTTCTGTATATGTCCCTACAGGATTATTCACCCTGTCCCCTTCAGAATAGCTCAAAAAATTGACCTTCAAGAATTTCTCTTTGGGAAACTGTTCTGATGTTTTGCTATTGAAAAATGTTTCTCTGGATTCACCTGAAATTTTCATGTGCTCAATTTTACATTGTGATTCTAAGCTGAACAACGTGGGACTCTTCCTTCTTTAGCTCCTTCCACCCTGCTTTTTTCTTTCTTAATGGAGTTGTTTTCAAATACATATAGAAAGATATTGTTTTCTCTTATGATAAGGTTTGAAACTGATTATCTCTCAATGAAATTACCAGTCTTTCAGTTAACTTTGATGGGAGATAGATCAGGCCTTTAAAATGATTGTCTTTTGTTTTACTTTCTAGAGGAGGCATCTTTTTTTTTAATGTATTTATTTTAAAATATTTTTACCTCGCCTCTCTATTATTGAAAAATAAATTATTTAAAAAAATAGTTATTTTAAAATCGAATATAACTAAAATCTGTGTAGATTCTTGCATAGCTTTACTCATCTTATTATTTGAGCCTCTCATAATCATTAATTTTCATCTTCATAACACCTCTGAGATATTAATCAAATACTTAAGAGGTGGCATAGAAGAAAGTGTCCTCTTAGTCTATTTCTTTGATGGATTTTCCTTTTGATCACACAACAGGAAGATAAATATTTTGTTTAAGAGCATGTCTACACTATAAACTTATGTTGACCCAAGGTACTTTGGCATACAGCTGTCACTTGTGTGCCTGCATACTTGGCTTCCTGGTTCAGTGGTGTACCCACTAAATAGAAGTGCTTGTATCAGTGCACAGTGCTGTGCACCATGCATAGTTATCCCACTGTGCAATTCACCACTTTTTTTTTTTTTTTTAAGGAAATTTTGGCAATGCATTATGGACCTGAAACAAATCATGCAAGAGTAATGGGGAGCATGGGATCAACTTCACAGTTCACTACTGTCGCCATCCCATAATATTATACATATCCTTTGCTTTTTCGCTTCTTTTTCAAAATCTCACAAACCTCCATGGCTGTCCTCGCTTTTTGCCATCTTGGACAGAACCTGGACTCTGCACAGCTCTGCGCTATTGTTGTGAGTGTTGTAAGCATAGGGTACACACTCCTGCAGGTTTCCATAGGCAGTGGTGATTGTAGCTGATATCTCACTCTTGAGGTTAACAAAGGCAGAGAGAGGACAGCTGCTGATGATGTCCTGAAGCTACCTGGGCCTGTGTACTGCAATGGTATCTGTGGAAGTTATTACTAAGTGTTAATGTATGGTTCCCTATGGTGGAAGAATAAGGCACTGCCACTAGAAACTTTTGGCAGGGGATTGCACAGTACTACTGAGATTTTCATACAGATCTCTCAGGAAGATTCAAGGGATATCCCTGTGTACATATATAAACTACTCCACATGATCATATTCTTCCCCTGACCCTTGCTATAGAAGGGTGTGAAAAATAGATAGCAACTCCACATCTTTTGGTTGTACCACTAACTCTTCTGTTGTAAATAAATAAATAGTCAGAAGATATGTCCTGCTACTTTAGGAGTGCCATTCCTGTACTTGAAAATTTATCTACATGCTTACTCCTGCATCAGGCTCACTTGTACTTGACTGGCTGGACTGCAGTGGAGTCAGAAACAGATCCTGGCCTGCTGCACAACTGGATCCCCTGATTTCCAGCCCCTTACTCTTCTTCTTCATCATCCTCCACTATCAATCCTTCCTCCTTCTCTCAGTCCCCTGGTATGAACAGCTACTCTGGCTCCTCAGAGGTATCCACGGTGGGGAAGAATGTCTCTGCCAGGTATGGCCTGCATCTCTTTGAAAAAGGGGCAGATCTGCAGCTTGGCACCAGGTCGGTTGTTGGTCCTCCTGGCCTCCTGGTATGCCTGCTATAGCTTTCACATGCCCCTGCTATTGATCCCTTCTTTTGCATTCCTTGAGCAATGTTCTGGTAGATATTAATGTTTCAACAGCTGGTTTGAAGCTGTTTGCGCACGTACCCTTCTCCCCACAGTCTCAGGAAATCCAGAATAGAGTGGTCAGTTTGTGGGGTTATAGGACAGCTACCGAAGGACAGTTAGGATTCCTATAAGTAATGTAGTGTCCACACTTTCACTGTGTCAAACCTAAATACATGGACTGTGGCTCTGTGCCACTTGGGGATGTGATAGTATCTCAGCGTAACAGGATGCTTACATCAGCGGGAGACTAGCAATATAAGATGCTCTGTGTAGACTTAGGCTTGGTCTGCACTACAAAGTTAAGTGTTTATAAAATCAAACTGGAACATGGTCGGGGAAAAATGTGGTTCTTGCAACTATTTTAATTCAGTCTTTTAATATAGATTACAATTCAGATAAAAAAAATTTGAACTCATTGTATCTAGCTGAATTTCCTGCTTCTATGCCTTTTCCAGTGAATCATTCAGAGCTTGTTTAATGTAATAAAATAGGGAGTTGGCTCAGTACTGAACTGTAGAAGTAGTGGATTAGTGAAAATTTTGGGGTTTACTTTTAATCTAGAGAGACATCCTATATTCTTGATAAATTTTCAGGATCCCACCTGCAAGAAGTCTTTACAGAGGCTTTTCATTATCACTTCCTCTAAAAGGCAATTAACTGCAAGTATATAAAACTTTGACCTCAGCCTCCTAGATTATTATTACAAATTCATGTACAGGGAGATCTGCAATGGTAATTCTTCTGATCTGCACTGATGCGTCATATGGTTGGCTGATGCTCTTCCTTAATTACAGGCAGTCCCCGGGTTACGTACAAGATAGGGACTGTAGGTTTGTTCTTAAGTTGAATCTGTATGTAAGTCGGAACTGGCGTCCAGATTCAGCCGCTGCTGAAACTGACCACCAGTTCTGACTTACATACAGAATCAACTTAAGAACCCCAAGCGTCCCCAAGTCAGCTGCTGCTGAAACTGATCAGCAGCTGATTCCAGGAAGCCCGGGGCAGAGCAACTCTGCCTCGAGCTTCCTGTAGTCAGCGCTGGTCAGTTTCAGCAGCGGCTAAATCAGGACGCCTGGGGCAGAGCAGCTCGGGTGCTGCTGGGTTGCTCCAGTAGCGCCGCTCCTCGGCACTACTGGACCAACCCAGCAGCACCCAATCTGCTCTGCCCCAGGCGTCCTGATTCAGCCGCTGCTGAAACTGACCAGCAGCGGCTGAATCAGGACCAGAGCAGCTGGGGTGCTGCTGGGTTGGACCAGTAGCGCCCAGAGCGGCGCTGCGGGACCAACCGGCAGCACCCCAGCTGCTCTGCCACAGGCGTCCGGAGAAAAGCCTAGTCTGCTGGGGGGGGGGGGTACTAGCTGCGCCCCCCCCCCCCCACCCCAGCAGACCAGGAAGACACGGGCGGCGGACCGAGACGCACCGCGGTCCCGCCGCCTGGGTCCTCCGCGGCTTTGCTCCCAGTCTCCCTGGTCTGCTGGAGACCAGCAGACCAGGGAGACGGGGAGCAAAGCCTTTGAGGACACCGGCAGCGGGACAGCCACGGGGCGTCTGGGCTGTCCCGCTGCCGGCTTCCCCCGCGGCTTTGCAAAGCCTCGGGGAAGCCGGCAGCGGAGCAGCCCAGGCGCGTCTGGGGTGCCTCGCTGCCCGAGCCCCCCTCGCAGCTTTGCAAAGCCGCGGGGAAGCCAGCAGCGGAGCAGTCCAGGCGCGCCTGGGCTGCCTCGCTGCCCGAGCCCCCCTCGCAGCTTTGCAAAGCCGCGGGGAAGCCGGCAGCGGAGCAGTCCAGGCGCGCCTGGGCTGCCTCGCTGCCTGAGCCCCCCTCGCAGCTTTGCAAAGCCGCGGGGAGGGGGGGCTCGGGCAGCGAGGCAGCCCAGGCGCGCCTGGACTGCCCCGCTGCCGGCTTCCCCGCGGCTTCGCAAAGCCGCGGGGGGGAGGGGGGCTTTGCTCTGTGTCTTCCTGGTCTGCAGACCAGGGAGACGCAGAGAAAGCCCCAGAGTACACGGGCGGCAGGACCGTGAGGTCCCGCAGTCCGTGTACTCCAGGGCAGCCCCGTTCGTAACTGCGGATCCGACATAAGTCGGATCCGTGTAAGTCGGGGACTGCCTGTAGTAGATCAATTTAGGACCCTAAAACAACATATTTTTGTAGATCAGTCTTTTATTCTGTACAAGTCAGGCTATCCACTCACTTGTGATATGAAGAATATTACAATACGATATACATGTTTAAAATTTTTGTAAAATTTACATTTGTGCGAAATAAGCTATTTACAGCTGCAGAGAGAAAAATAATGACCACTTGCTTTATTTTAGAGGATTTCCCCTATCATTATGAGAAAACAGCACTTTCCCATTAACAGTAAGAAAGTGGGGTTCATCTGTCATTTGGATATCTTCAGCATATTGCTGTTCAAAATACGGCATTTCTTTTGTAAAATGTGCAAATTGGGCTGTTTTGTTTTCTTAGTGTAGAATTTTTTTTTTTCTTCTCTTCCTACTTTCATGTGTTCTTTAAGTGGAAATTCTTAGTTTTAGACTTGATTAGTTTAGGGTTCTGTTTGACTATTTGTTATAAAAAGTTCCTGCTTGTGTTTTCTTAGCTCACAGGATGCCATCCAGCCCCTGAGGGATATTCTCCAACTTTAAAATGGCAGCAGCAACAAGTGTCCCATTTTTCAGCCGTTCGTCAGGTAAAGAATAGAGTGTTCCTGAACTTGTGCATTCTGAATGTGATGGCATCTTGTGTGGTGCTGTTTTTTGTGGAGGAGGTGAAATTTAATTGTAAGATGTAAGACTTAACGTTTTCTGGTAGAACATATTAAATAAAGTAGATGACTGGCTTTGTCTTTGGAAAACGTACTTTTTGTTTGTTTTTTTTGGAAAACCTAATTAATCATTATATTCCAGCACCAAAGAGGTTTTTAGAGAAAAAGGCAATCATACATTTTAGCTCTTTTAAAACAAAGTCTTTGTAAATGGTATCTGTGTATAAAGGATCTCTGTCAGGTAGCTGAGGACAAAGCTTTGGGATTTTTTTTTTGGGGGGGGGTGTAACTAACAAAAATTCACAACATGTAGTATTAGGAATATTTAATTAGTAAACAAAATAAAAACATTTGGATCCCAGTCCAACAACTAGGCTTATGGACAGGTCCTTGCACCTATAGAGTACTTTAGTAGAATCCCATCTGGATAGAATGGTCCATCTGCACAGATCTTATGGTAGCACAGTATCTTAAATCTTTCATACTATGCTTTCAAGTTGTCCTATTTTATAAGAACTAAAAAGGAAATTGAATAGCCTTTTTTTCCTATAGTCCACAGTGGGTAAAATGCAAAAAGTAAAAAAAGTAAACTAGATTTTTATCACAAAGCTTAACATTCCTGTTGTAGCATGTTAAATGCTGGTCTCTCTTACCTCTAACAGATCTAGCATGGTGAGAAGGAAAAGCATTAGTGTTAGTATGCATGAAAAATGTGTAAGAATAATAGTGCAGAAGAATCAGAAGGCTAGCCCTCTGTGCTAGCATTATGCCTATATAAAATATGTCAGCTATTCTCATTTTAACATGGTTCTGGTCTCATTGTACCTGCTTTAAAAACCAAAAGGAAAAACAATCTTTCCTGAAGTAACAATCACTGGATGGAAAATATACTTTACATTTCCAAGGTTTAAACTTCAATCTCCAGAATAATTCCAACACAGGCCAATTTTGGTTTTGACCAAACTGTACATAGGGGATGTTAAAATTATATTAACTAATTGAATAGGCGATGGAATTTCCATCCACTAGTTGATAAGGGCGCTTCCGCTTTGAAATATAGCAAGAGTCCACCCTGCTGTTGCAACATTTCAAAGGCCTGCTGGGGCTCTTGTACATTTCAAAGGTGGAACATCACCACTGCGCCCTCTCCCACGGAGCTGCAGCTGGAGGGCTTTTAAGCCAGCTCCCCCAGGATTCCTCCTCTTTCCCTCCACCCCATGCTGCCTCTTTTCTGATAGAGGCAGCAAGGGTGGGGGAAGCGACTAGTCAACTAGAGTGTCGACTATCCAATAAGCTTTTGCTTATTGGATTAGTCGATTCATTGCTTACATCCCTAATTTTACACATCTTTTTTCAAATATTTTTTTTGATACTGTAAGGGTCCTTGACCCATACAGGATTTGAGAATCTCCTACTCATGATTGTTTTCTTCCTATTGTATTGGTTAGTATTGGTGTTGAAACAAGATTTTGGTTCTTTTAAGGCAGTGTTCTCATCTAGTAAACTGCAGTACTGGTTAAGGCTTATTTCAAAGGCAAGATTATCATACAAGTGATAACACTGCCAGATCCAGTAAAAGGAGAAAGCTGGCTCTCTTAAACATACATGTCAAAACAGAAGCAAGGGCAGTTCTTCAAGAGCTACAAATTCTTTTTTTTTTTTTTTTTTTTAAGATTACTTCAAAAAAAATCTTAAAGGATTAATAGCCCTAAATTTAAGGGTCTAGAGACTATCAAAGCTATGTAAATGAAGGCGTATTTAAAGTAAAATTGTAAGGAGTAGACTATCCAACAACATACTTTCTTCATTATTTCATCTGCCTTTTACAGGTTATAAAGTAGTAAATTCTAGTTTACAACTTGAAGTCCGTTGTTAAAGTAAAAGAAATATGTGACTAATTTGATTAGTTATTTACCATATTTTTATAGTAACATACATTCTTCTTTTTTTTAAAATAAGATCATTATACTTGTATTGATTTTGTTATGGTTACAAAGACCCAATGTAAGTAATTTGGAGATGAAAAGCTACTTTAGCTAGAATAAAATGATTATATTATAAATTGAAATTAGGTTTAATTATTTTCATCCTACAGAGTTTGAACAAACACAGAAATCATTGGAAGGCACAGCATTTGGACAGCAATGTTACAATAGTGAGTGAATTTCCTAATGGATTTTGTTAAATTATTTCATTTACTGTTAAATTGTATTATTGCTGGTAATGGTGGTGCATTAGTGATTGTTAAACTTCAACTCAGGATTACCAGAGTTATAAATTGTTTGAAAATATGTAACTTGTGTAATGAAAATACTGAATTGTATTAATAGTAGCCCATTTTATTTAAACTTTTTTAGCCAAAATCTGATGATGAAGAAGGCTGGAAATTATTTTGTCTGGGTGAAAGGTTATATTCAGAAGCAGCTATTGCAGTGTCTGGTAATGAAAACTTAGGAATTGATTACATAAAGGTAGGTATCTTTCATTAAGAATACTCATGCTCCTTCTTAGTTCTTGACTGTTATATCTCATTAGCAGCTTAAGCAGTGCTGAGGTCAGTGCAGATCCAATCTGAGTCTAAAACTGGCTCTGTGATGAGTTTGCTGCCTACCTCCCTGCTAAGATGAGTGGAAACTTGGTGAAGCCAAGAATCTGATCTTACATAATTTTTAGGTGAATATATGTCTACTACTATAAGTAACTCTTAGGATTATTATTAATTTAAACATGTTAGAGACAATGTTTTGTTCTGTGAGTTTAACAGCATTTTCTGCAGTCTCCACTTTTTGTTGATGGCCAGTTGCAGTTTGTCTACTGTGCAGGTCACTCTACTGGAAACTCTCATATGCTATTCCCTGGGGCAGTGTCTACACTATTACTTTTGCCAGGAGCCCATGCAAATGAAGTGCAGATTAGCCTTTTCTCGCACTTCATTTGCATACTCTTATGTCTGTTTCTGCGCAAAAATAGTCAGTGTGGATGTTTCCTTTTTGTGCAAGATCGGTATATCTCCTCTTTTGAGGCACAAGGATCTTGTACAAAAACCCCTAGTGCAAAAATGGAGTGAAAGAGTGTGCAAATGAAACTTGAGAAAATGCTAATCTGTGCTTCATTTGCATAGACTCTTGCAGCAAAAATCATAGTGTAGATGTAGCCTAAGACTTTTGTTTGTGCTTACTAGTAGGGGTAGCAGCAAAACTGAAACCACAGAGACATCAGGCCTAGGTGTGTACAAAGAGGAAGGAATTAGGATGAGCATGTGTGAACAGAGAATTGGGAGAAGAGGTGGGCTCAGGCATGTTTGTTATTGCTCTTGGACTTGCCCAAAAGGTCTTTGGTAAATATCAGAGAGCCAGAAAACATGTATAAAAATTCAGGACCCAAGAGTCTATGATCCAAAAAATATTTTTTATAAAAATTGCAGTCATAAAGGACAGACTTTATTTTTTTATTTTTTTTAATCTGCGCTCTCCCAGTATTTGCTAACATTTAGATGAATAACTATTTTTTGCTACTTACATTTGCTTTATTTACTCTTGAGGGAATTGTGTGAGAATTTCTCCCCCCACAACCACTCCCACACCCATGGAAATGGGCTACAGTGCTGTTGGCTGCCATTAGGAGGTGCCAGACATGGCAGAGCCCAGCTCACAAATAGAAGACACTGGTGGAAGGAGTGAGGGAGGAAGGGAGAGGAAGAGCTGGAAGGTTCCCAGCACCTCCTGAAGGTAGGAGACAGTGTGCAGGAAATTCCACACAAGCTGGGGACCAGCATCAGGCTATTTCTCTCTCTGAACACCTGGACTCTGGAAGGGCAAGGGGTTCAAATTTCTCTGCAAATTTTGCAGTGGCACACAATTTCCCCAAGAGTAAATAAAGTAGGTGACTGGGATGGGGGGGCCACCCTGCGGGTATGCTCTGGAGGGCAGGAAGTTCAAGTGTCTGGGATAGTGTGCCCCATGGTTGGGCTCTTGAAGGAGAGGTGTGGGTGTCTGGCTCTCCATCTGGGCTCTGAAACAGGATTCAGAGAAACAGGAACTGGGTTGTCATAGGGTTTTATTAATTATCTGCTCCTGTGGGAATTGTATTGTCTGTATTCTTAGACATAGTTACTGATAGTTACTTTGAAATTCATTACCAAAATAATGGAAGTTGACATGATTATATAGTGTTACTTTAACAAGTAAAATATAGGTATGTAAAATTGTATAACATTGTGTGCAGAATTTTTAATTTTTGAAGAATTCCCCCAGGAGTATTTATTACTCTTCCCATTATTAATTGTAACTGACATTTTCAAAATTAATACTTAGTAGACTTCATATTTTTCATTGTAATGGGTTTTCAAAGTGGATTTATGTCCTCGTGTTCAAACTCGGTTTTAATTTACAACGTATAATATAGTTCCACCATGATTTTTCTTTTTCAGATTGGTTTTCCTCCTTTCTTAAGTATTGTTAGCAGAATGAATCAGGTAAGTCTATATTTCTACTTACGAGAATAGAATATTTCTCACTATAAACGTTTATTTTTTTCAATTTTTCCTATTAATTCCATGGCTATCCCATCGTTGAGTGCCATTTGTATTAATACTATAAAACTTGAGGCATTAGTGCAACCTGCCACTAGAATCTTACATGATAAAACTAACAAACCTCTACCCTTCTCACTGTTACTTAAGTCCTTGAATAGAAACAAAAGACAGAACTATGTAGCACTTTAAAGACTAACAAGATGGTTTATTAGGTGATGAGCTTTCGTGGGCCAGACCCAGTTCCTCTGATCAACCATCTTGTTAGTCTTTAAAGTGCTACATAGTTCTGTCTTTTGTTTCAGCTACACCAGACTAACAGGGCTGCATCTCTATCACTATTGAATAGAAGTAGTTCTGTTTGTGTGAATTATTTGTTGTTATTGTTCCTGGTACTGAGGATATATTCTCTTGTTTGTGACTTAAATAATAAAAACCCTACCAAAACAAGATACTCCCCTACCAAAACAAGATACTCTACTGCACTTGTTTTTTCTTCCTAAGGAGAGGATGAGAGAACAAACGCATGACAAATGTGTTTCTTCACATTGCTTACTACACTACTACTGCTTCTTCAGTACTTAACCAAATAATTGTCTGTAGCAATTGTTTGCCATTTGGCCCATTCCTGTGTGGCCTCAAGGGCTTGGTGGGTGAAAAGTCCCATGTCAAAACACATTTGATGCTCCAGTGTAATAAGGTGGGCCACCTCCACATCACTGTTAGTAGAATTTTATCCTGGATGTTACAAGCCACCTGGAGAACAGCATTTGTCAGAATGCCTTGTGGAATTCTGAAAAGTCATGGAAGCCCTGCATATGATGATGACTGGTATAAAAACATATAGAACATATGCATTTTGAGGGAGGGAATCACTTTTACTGCTGTTCACTATCCCAAATAATATCTGGAATAGTGTGTTACATAAGTTAACTATATGTTGTGTATGTGATTATAGCCTCTTAACAGTTTTAAATAGTATCTTTCAATTTCATCGTATGAACCCTTTATCCTGAATTATGAGACTGAATAGAAGTGCTTGAATTATATATCGTGGTCCACTTTGGGCTTCATTCCTCTTCTTTCTATATATTCTCAGTCCTTTCCAATGTCAGCAACAGCTATCCTGAAATTTCCTTTCTCTTTGTATATCAAGTTTCAGACTGAAATAAATGCCTGTCTAGATGCACGAGACCGTGAAAATAAAAAAGTGTCATTTCACTATGGAAAGTGAAGTTGCCCATAAAGAAATATCAGAAAACATCATTAAAAATGAGTGCAATAACTTTTATATAGTCATTCTTCCTTTCAGGTGTGTTTTTTTTCTTTTAAAAGGCAACAGTAACTAGCGTCCTGGAATATCTGATAAACTGGTTTGGAGAGAAAGAGTTTACTTCAGAATTGGTAATTTTTAATTTATTCTATATATCAATAAAGAAGCCCAATGAAGAATTGTATATTTCAGATAAATATCAGGAAACTCATAACAGTAGTAACTTGTCTCACTTGCCTGTAAGTATACCCTGCAGAGCACACAGTTGGTATTAAAACAAACTTTGATACCCGTTTTTCCCCCCAGCTCCTCTCTATCCTGACAATATTTATACAAATGTGTTCTTGGACCAGATATTGGTCTCCACTAGCATTCAATACAATGGCAATGGATAGCAATGGATAGGATCTTTGTTACCAGTTAATTATGGTAAAAATTGATTTGAAAAATGCCAAGCTGTACTATTTGTTTAAATCCATATAGGGTAGATGGCTTTATGCTTTGTTGGCATGCCTTGAAAAGCCTTTGTTGCCTGAAGCCCACTCACTAATTCGGCAATTGGCAAGAAGATGCTCTGAAGTCAGAGTACTAGAGGTAAGTAACAATTTAATATGGGGAAATTCTTACATGTCAGCATACGGTGGGGATGACCTGACAGTATTATTGCAGACTAAGCATTTCATTTTTCATCTATCCAAGTTATTTGATTTAATACAGTGTATAGATAGTACAGGTCTGGCACCTGAATAGTCCCAATGGAGGGAACTTGCTGGACCAGGGAAGGTCAGATATCGGGCTCTCCCGGGGCTCCCCTCCTGGCCACCAGCCAAGCCAGCATGCTGCCCCTAGGTGGTGGCAGGGCTCCACTTCTGGCTGACACCCTGCTCCAGCTTGTTGAGCTCGTTTCCCCTGGCCAGTGGGGCTCCCTGTTCCCACTTGGCATTGGCTTAGTCGGTGTGGGGGAAGGGTTCCCTGCCCCCAGCCAGCAGAGCTCCATTCTGGACTTGCAAGATTCCCTGCCTGGTCCTGCTCTGCCTGGGCTTCCTGCTCCCAGGCCACTGGCTCTCCGGGCAACCTGTGGGCTGAGCTTCCAGCCACTTGGCAACCTCTGTGGCTGGGGTGCTCTGGTTGAGCAACATTGTGGTCCTACTGGACCACAGATGTTGCTCAACCAGTGTCCTGGACCACAGAGGCTGAATCTATAGATTCAAGTGAATGAAAAAGCAAAATATTGAGAATGAACTACTGGATTTTTATGGAACCCAACAAATTGCATAAGAATGGTAGCCCTTTTCTTCAGTTAAGTAATACTAGACACATAATCTAAGACTTCATATTCCTTTGTTGCAGGAGAACAAGAATGAGGAAAAAGTGTCTGCTCTGAATTTGCTAATCTGTTTAGTTAGCAGGTATTGAAAGCTTCATTTTATTAAATAGAATGTAGAGTAATTTATGTAAATATCAAGCACAGAAATCTTAGCTATATGATCAGCTTTAAGGAATTTAGGCTAGGACAATATTTTTGAAAGACTTCTGTGGTATACATTTGCTCAGTTAGAATAACTTCCTTTTAAAAATCATAGTAAAACATACTAATTTCCTCAACGAGATGTGAGTAAAGTTAAAAAAACAAACCTCATGTGAGGCGCATGATCAACAGTGAAACCTTTTGAATAAATCTAAAACTACTTGCAGGAAGCCAGAAATGTTCTGGGAATAAAGACTAGCAGTAAAATATACAGCAAATACATTGTCAGTTACTTAATTGGGAGGAAAAAGAATGTCTTGACTCTGACTAGCTTTTGTCAGTATATTCAAATTGTGCTTCTCTGATAGGTATTTTGATCAACGTGATCTGGCTGACGAGCCTTCCTGATCCCGGGTTGGAGACAGTAAATGTTTTGCATCACTATAAAATAAACACCACTACCAGTGTTAAACAGCCAGGTGCAATGCAGCTCAAAATGTACCTTCTTGGTAGTGAGCTTGAATGGTGTTGAGCAAAAGGCTGATGTCTCATTGAATAATTAATGACCTCAAAAGGGTCAACAGTGAAGTGCCTAACCACTTTCTTTAAGTCTGTTTCTCTACAAAAACTAGTGGTCTTGAAACCAATCTGCAACTTGAGATGTTGTAAGCACCCAAGGGTAGCTGATAGTGGAAAAATTGTTACTGGGCAGTAAGCCCACTTGTTGAAATTGAATTACTCATCTGAATAAAGATTTGTAAGACAAGGTCCCAAGCTTTGTACAAATGAAAGCTTGGCAGCTAGAAAGCTTTCATGAACACTTCTAAAGAATCTGATATTAAAGGGTTTTTGTAAAACTTTATAATAAAAAATTGAAAACTGTATGTGTGTGTGTTGCTAGAGTATTTCTAAAAATGCTTCTGGGCTTCTACTTTTGCTATTTATAACCTGCAACTTTTCAGAACTGATCATGTTAGATATACATAGGGACACTGGGTTTTTTAAAATCTCAATTTAGGTACTGAATTTAAACTATGGGTCGACAGTTTTTGATTGGGGAGGGGCATTCCAGGATTTTGGTAAGTGGTCAAGGGCCACACTTTCTATGGAGGGGCCTGGGACAGAGGTTAGATGTAGAAGGGAGCTCAGAGTAGGGGACTGGGATGCAGGAGAGGGTGTGGCTGAGAGGGAATTGGGGCCAAAGAGGGTTGTGACCTTGGGCAGAGGATTGGGATGCAAGATCAGGGAGCAAGTTGGGAATGGGTGGGGTGCCAGAGGCAGGCTCTGGCGAGAAGAGGCTTACCTAAACAGCTCCCAGACAGCAGCACTCAAGCACACTTCTCTGCCTGCTAGCAGCCCCTGGAGGTGGGGAGGCTTTGCACTGCAGAGAGCAGTCAGCCACTTTGAATGGTGCTGCTCCATGCTGGAGGGGTGGGTGGGCTGGCCACATAAAAGCTTGTCAGATTGGATCTGTCCCAAGGCCGAATCTTGCCTACCCCTTTAAAACAGTACTACAAAACAATATTCCTTACTAGGAAGGGACTCAATTAGCTCAGTATACACTGTAGAGGAGAGGTTCTGGAAATGCTGGATATTAGTTCAGTAATTTCTAAGTGATGCAAAATTGTAATTATACTAATTTTACCGGTAAAATTACATTTACTCATAAGAGCATAATGAGTATTTTGGAGTGAACAAGCTTGTACACCGATTTGAATTGGCTCTAGTATAATCTATTCTAGACATATACTCTCATCTTAATCCTGGTAACTTTACTGGATTTATTAGAATAGTCTCATACATTCATCAAGTAGGCTTTCTATGTATTCAACCACTTTAAGATTAAATTAGTTTGTGTGTTCTGTTAGCAGTTATAAAGCAAGAGAGAAACTCAATATTGGCACTTAGTCAAGTCTGGGTACATACAAGAAACTGAAGCTATTCAGTGTGTTAAATACTCAAACATTTCAGATGGGAAATTACATTATATATAGTATTGTGTTCATGATATTTAAATTTAACAATTTCTATTCTCTCCTGTTCTTACTATGCCACAGCAGACTGAACATACCGATGTAGTACAGCTATTAACTACTGTTAAACACGCACTTTCCTTTTCATGAACGAAGGGTGGATCTACAAAAGGACTTAGATGGTGCGATATTGAGTATTGCAAAGGTTGGACCTCCCTGGTCTGTCACCCTTGGGACCTGACTGGTCCTGAATGAGGGGATTTGCCAGACTAGGGGAGGTCCCTCCCAATGTGGCCCATGCTGCCCTACTGCCCCAGCTAGGGCTTCAGCCTAGTCCTGCTGCTGCCCTCCTGGCCATGGCTGCTGCTGGGGTCAGAGCTCTGTAGCTGAAGATAGAGCTCCCTGGCTGTCATTGGAGCTCTGCGACCATTGCTGCTGAAGCGCTGAGGCTGCCACCCCAAGCTCTGCAGCTGGGGCCAAAGTTCAGCAGCTGCCACTGCTGGGCCCCTGCAGGTAGAGCTCCCTGCTGCGCTGCCCATCCTGCTGCCCTGTGGCTCCCGACCGAGTCTCCACGGCCTGACCTTCCTATACCTGAGCTTGGTGGTCCAGGAACATCCATGGTTCCGCCAGACCACAGATGTTGCCGGACCACAGAGACCCAGTTAAGGGAGGCATTGATCTATACAGCTTGAGTTAGATGCTAAGGTTCCCTATACACTGAATGGGGAGAGATATTAATTAAGATTTAGTACATGAAGCCTATGAAGGTACTCCCTGATTTACAAACATCTGGCTTACAAACAAAAGCTCACCTGCAGTCTCAGGGAGCAGGCAAGGGGCATGGGTGGTAGTGAGCAGCTTAAGTGCTGGCTTGAGGTGCAAGGGGGCAATCACACAACCAGCAATTGGAAAGAAGCAGCACTTTGATAGGGAAAATGACCGTTTCTCAAACTGTATGGCCAACACCTGCTCCTCTAGAGACCTCTCGCACCACTCGCTGCCTCCCTGTGAGCAGCTTGCCTTGAGGGGCTACTAGAGGATGGGACTGGTTGCAGGAGCCTGTGGGGGAGAGGGTGGCAGTCAGGAGATGCCCAAAAGTCCACTTCAGAATCACCACCTATTTCCTCATTCTCCTCTAATTAAACCTGCCTTTCACTCAAGCACCAGTTTTCAAGGTTAAATAAACTATTTCTTCATTGCACAGTATTTCAGCTATATTATGGGTTAAATAGGCTTTGGGGGGCTATCCTGAAACCTAGCTACCACGCTTTCCATGGGAAAATGCATTCTGAATTCCAAACAATCTGCTTACAAATTTTTGGAACACAGCCCATTCATTAGTTGGGGACTTCCTGTAAATGTTTAAACAATCCATGGATGGTATCTCAACACCTGGAGACGGGGGACGTAGGTTCTTAAGCCATTCCTCAAGAGAATGAAGATAGATGCTGTCATGGCTCCTTCCCCACTCTGGCATGATTAATGCAGAAGTGGGGGCCAGCAAGTGTACCCC
Organism: Pelodiscus sinensis; assembly: GCF_049634645.1. NCBI lineage: Eukaryota > Metazoa > Chordata > Testudines > Trionychidae > Pelodiscus > Pelodiscus sinensis. The sequence continues at coordinate 45,308,925 of NC_134714.1, read as the reverse complement.
AAAGCCTTATCTACCAGGCTTTGGTATAAAACTTCCCCCAAGATCTTAAAAACCTAGATCTTGGGAATAAAATTTCCGCTGCCACCACCCAAATGTTGAGAGAGAAATCAGGGGAAAGATCATTTGTGAAATCTCACCCCTAAAACAAAATCAGGGCATACAATTAACCACTGCCAGGTTAATAAAAAGAAAAGAAATAACTTTTATTATTACAACAATATTCCTGTTGCAAACATAATGACTAGAGAGGGAGGTAACAAAATATACTCATGGAGAAACTCCATGGGCCCAGAACTTAGTTACAAAGAAAAGCCAAAACATCTTTTAAGCAGTGCCAGATCTCAGATCCCATACCCAATCCTTAAAACAATAAAACCTAACGAAACTACCAAACTTTACCCTACTTACAGAAAATGAAGAATGGTGTCTTGGAGAGAGAGAGACATGCTTGTCCCTCTCTGTAGCTGCAGAGAACTCCCTCCCAGAGACAAAAGGGAGAAAAGAAAAACCCAAATTCCTTTGTCCCAGGTTGAAAGTCCCACCTACATTCCTACTGGTCACTCCACCTGGCTAGGTGTAGTTAACCCCTTAATCCCCAGGCTGCTGGCTAACCCTCATAATCATGACAGATGCCTCATCCATACACACTGGATGGTGGTGGCCCTAAAGCCTCCATAACCAACGCCACAGAATCATTCCCTTTCTGACACAAATACCACTCTCCAATATTCTAAAACATGGTCCAAAACACCCCTCCATTGTATTAGTTGTCCTTTTCTCACATTGGATCGTACGATCAGTGAACTCTTCTATAGATGAGTTTGTATACCAGATAGTGAAGGTTTCAGGGACATCTGTTCCCAGCTGCAATGGTGGGCAGCCTGCCAGTAGAGAAGGGGTCAGGGGCATGGCTGATAAAACCTAGTTGATTTGATGTAAAAAGGTTCTGGATGGCTCAGTATAAAAGTTTTGGGACATATCTACAACAGCCTAAATAGTTACTAATTCCTACCAACAACATAACTTTTCCCATTCAAAAAAATGTAGGAAATTCATTGTAAAAAAATCCCTATGTTAATGCAAAGTTAAGGGTGTTTGGTGATATGTTTTCACCTTTCAGAATGCTAAATTGAGTAAAAAACTTCTGAAAACGGAAATTTACAGTTGAGGTTGCTCAAGCAACCTTAACTCTGCCATCTTTCAGTAACTGATAAATATACCATTACTCTGCCAACCTCCCCAGCTGCTGAAACGTACAAGATCTTCAACAACTCACGTTTGCAATCTCCTCTCACCTACAGGGTTCTCACTAACACTAATAAAGAACAAAAAGGGAGGGGAGAAGTTGCCCGAACAACCATAATTCAAGTTTTCAATTCAATTTTAAAGATTTAAAAAAAAAAATACATCTACCTACAATCTTCATGATACAGCCTTCTAGTAACAGAAATGCATCTGTTTCTGCTAAATGTACTTAGCTGAATGTTTATTATGCTGGATATTTAATGCTTAGTACAGAATGTACAAATTTCATTCCAAGATATTAATATAGTGTTAAGCTATTTTTATTAAATTAACATTTTTTACATAATACAGGAATTGTGCTGCATGCTACTATAAAGTATACAGGCAAAACTAAAGTAATCTTTAGTGTACACAGGGGTTCTTTAAAAAGGGGAGATACACAGATCTGAACATTCTACATTTTCTGTATCATCACCTGAAATTTACCTGTAAAGAAAAACAGAATCAAGTTACAAAATGTCAGTATGATATGTAAATCTTTCTAACAGCAGAGACTTCGCATTACTTTGTTCAAAAGAGCTAGCAGGATACAGTATAGTCTTCTTATTCACCAATAAAACTAAAGTTTGTCTACATTCAAAGTTTCATCAATTTAATTTTGAATCTGTTAAAACAATGTAAACAAATACAAAACCCTATGAGGGCACTTAAGTGGTCGGCAGTGAGGCTATGTTGTCACCACTCCTATTAGTTTCATGAAAATACTGGAGAGGAATAGAGACTGGATAGTTTGTCAGTAACTATATCTAGCATGTTCATTTTGCAAGCTATAATCCAAGTTTTACTACTAAAAAAATAAAAAGTTAAATCTCAAAATCCCATAGCACCTGGGACTTCTACAAATACAGTCATTTTCTAAAAGGAGACGATACCTATTCAGACAGTAATTCTCAACCATCTCCTTTTCCTTACTGCCTCACCCTGGCAAAATTGGTGAGGAGTCCTGTGGCACCTTAGACTAACTGAAGTGCTAGAGCATAAGCTTTCATGGGCAAAGACCCACTTCGTCAGATGCGGTTAGTCTATAAGGTGCCACAGGACTCCTTGCTGCTTTTGCAGATTCAGACTAACACGGCTACCCCTCTGATAACTGGCAAAATTGCTGCTTCTCATTTTCCCATGTCTTTCTTTTCTTTGTGTTTTTCTTGGTTTTGCTTTTTATTTTATTATGTTTTCCTCCATGCTAACCTTCTCCTCCGCTCTTTCAATAGAACAACCTTCAATAATACTCAGAATAAACCATTTTCTGAAGTCCACACTTAATTCAGTTTTAAATTATAGTCCCACATTGAACACTTGAACAGTGATGAAGTAGATTAAGAGTTTTCAAACTTTGAGTTGCGGCTTGTAAGGGTAAGTCGCTACCTGGCCACGAGATGCTTTGTTTATTTAAGTGTCCACATGTACGGCCATTCGTAGCTCCCTGTGGCTGTGGTTCACCATTCCTGGCCAATGGGAGCTGCTGGAAGTGGTGGCCCAATCCGCACCACTTCCTACAGCTCCCATTGGCCGGGAACGGTGCACTGCAGCCACTGGGAGCAGCCATGCCTATGAATGCTCAGATAAAAACACGTCTCTCGGACAGTTAATGGCTTACCCTTACAAGCCACAACCCAAAGTTTGAGAACCCCTGAAGTAGATAAGGAAACATATTAAATTACCTTACAACAGTTGTCTAATCTGAGATGTACTCACATGCAGGCATTGCTGAAACTTCAGCTGTCACAATACTCTTTATTCCAAGATTTGATAAGCCACCTCTAATAAGTCCACAGGTAAATGCCAGATACTAAACATAAAATTATATTTTATGTCAACATCATCAAAAATGAGGTTTACAATAAAGGTATATTAGCATTGTATCACAATCTAACTAAAAATGCATAAAATAACCTATGTGGTAATTCTGGTTTTGTTTCAACATTTGAGAACATTGCTATGTTTTGCAAGATATTTGGCCAGAGGATATATAAACTAGGGATGTGAACATGTAATCTAATATATAAAGCAGAATGTTTGTATGCTAATAACTTGGACACTATAAGAGCTACCGCAACCAAACTTTGAATGGGATAACCTTTTATCCAGGAGAAGGTTTTAAGGGACCTTTTATCCAGGGGAAGCAGCAGGGACACCCGCTCACTAAGGCCAGCGGAGGGATAACCTGTCATCCAGGAGAAGGTTTTAAGGGACTGTGAGAGGGAAGAGATGAGAGACGAACGCCTCTCCCCGGGGCTGCAAAGAGCTTGGCAGCGTGGGGAGAAGCGGCTTCCCGGGGGAAGTGGTGGGGACAGTCTCTCACTAAGGCTGGCGGAGGGACAAGGAAGAGGCACGCAGCTCTCTTTCCACTCCCTCCCTCAGGCTCCTCACCTCAGTTATATCAACTGGCAACTTATATTTCAACAATGTATACTGACTATTTTTCGGTAACTCACGTTAATTATTGAACAGATTATATTATTTTTCCTAAAAAAAAAATTATCAATAAACAACAAATTGCATTTAAAAAAAATATTATGCCATTTAAAAAAAAAAGGCAGCTAGGAAGAAAGACTGCAGGTGCAAAAAGAATGGCTTTATCAAGAGCACCTGAATGTGTAGAAGAAAGGCAGATTCGTCTAGACAAGCAACGTGTAATACAAATAGAATTAAAGGCATCCAAGAGTCAAGACCAGAGACAGACATGGCTCAAAAATCTGCACTACTATTTTTCTACATTTTGTTCCCCCACTTTCCCGAGCAATGCCGGGTAACTCCCACTAGTCAACTATATGATTAACTGATAAGCCTAGGTTTATCGATTTAAATGCCGGTTTCCCCAGAACCAGCTCCACACTGCTGCCTGCCTCCTGCCCCATGCTGCTGCCTCTATCAAAGCCGTCCCTGGCAGCAGCCCTTGTCTTCAGGGGGTCTGAGCTCCTGTGGACAGGGGCTGCTTCTATGGACAGGAGCCGTCTGAGGGGCGCTCAGATCTCCCTGAAGACAGTGGCTGCTGCTGGGGACCAACGTATGACCGCAGCAGGCCCAGGTTTGCCATGGACAAAGGCTACTTCGCAGCAGCCTCCCCCACCCTCCCCAGCAGCAGCCTCTGTCCTCGGGGAGCTCAGACCCTCCCCGCAGACACGGGCTGCTGCCAACCTGCACTGCTGCGTCTGTATCAGAGGCAGCAGCAGGCATCTGGCCTGCACAGGGAGCTGGTTCTTAAACTGGCTCCCCTCACAGACCAGTTCCCTTCTGGCACCCCGCACTGCTGCCTCTGATAGAGAGGTAGCAGGGGGCTCCCTGGAGTGAGGCTAGGGCACACTGGCTGCCAGCCCCGCCCACAGGGTCTATTGAATAGTCATGTAATCAATAAGGATTCATGTGGTTACATGATTATTCAATTACCTGATATATAACATCCCTAATATAAAATTAACATCAGACTACTTAAGGAATGGTTTTAAATTCAAGATACTTGCTGGCAAATCAAGGCTCAGCTTATCCTTAGAAACAGGTAAGTGTTATGATCTTAATGATATCTCTAAATATTTTTACAGAAAAATGTAAAAAACAGTATCTCAAGTATACAAGACAGAAATAGGCAAATCTCCCAGGACTTCACCCAATATTATATAACGGTCCACAATCATTTCTTCTGTTAAGAATATAATCTAAGATTTATAAGATAGTATAATTTAATTGAACACTCCATTTCCAACATCTACTCTGACTAAAACCACTTCAGAGCAGCAGAGTCTCTGCAGATGTACTGATTTAATTTATCTAACCTATTATTTTAGCAACAGTATTTAATTTAATAAAACAGAGCTATTTATAAAATGTGATGGAAGATGTGTCTTAAAAAAAGGTAACATAATTGAAAGCTTGTGTAAGCATCATTTTAGTATAATCTCAGCATCTCTTGGGAATTAGGAGAAAAGGAGTGGAAGAGAAAGGAAAGTTCCTGATTATATTTGCTTTCTACTAAAAGGAAAGAAAAAAGTTTTGTGAGGCTAATGGTCATTCCCACTGTAGCATTCCAGATAAAGGAAGGTGTGTTGTTTGTTGATGTTCCACTCACAGGCAGAGAAGACCTCCCCACTTTGCAGACTTAGGTCTGTCAGACAAGTTACTCAAACTTGACACAGCTAGGCATTAACATTATGACAATTATTTCCTGACTCACCAATCATATTTACCTAAATACAATATGAAACCTTACTAATATCTAGTCTAACACTTACAGAGAAAATGCTCTTCAAACACATTTTTGTACCTTTTCTATCCACACAACTCCAGTCATAAGATTTTTTACAACTGAATCAAGATAATACAGATGTAAAACTGCTAATATCCCAGGCTCCAGATGAAGAATACCTTAGGTGCATATTCTAAATACTGTTTTCCTGCAGACATCTGTGTCAAGAGACGAAATTTGTTGTCCTGAAGTACATAGATGCCCTATAAGAAACGATGTTTTCCTTTAGCAGGATATTTAGCAAAAGACTGTAATCAACATTTTTGGGAGAAAAATCAGTTATTTTTTTGTAAAACATTTACAGATACAGTGAAATACTTTCAAATTAAACAAAAAACTAGATTTATACTCTAAGTAAAGAAAAAGCTTGTTTAAAAGTTTTAGTAGGGGGCTATGCCCCATGCTTGCTACTCTCACCAACCCCCCTCTATAAGGCGGCTTTGCAGTTAGAGACCATAATGACGTCGGGGAGAGATAAAATAAAATTTTAAAGGAACCATGGAAAAAGCTTATACAAAACCACAATATTGTATTAATCTATATTATCAACTTGCAGATAAGAAAGTGTAATGTTTTCTGAAGATACTTTCCTTATATTTAGAATTCTTAATGACTTACATACTCAGGTTTGCAAAGCACATTCGTTATTGTAGTATCTGCATACCTAACTTAGTTTTGGCACAAACTTTCCAAGGGTTAAAGTTGTGAAGCTGGGATTTGCTTGATGACTTACATATAATTGGGAGAAATCTTTCCATGGCTGATGAGTAATTTTAACAGCATCGCTACTGTATTAAATGTTATATTGCTAATATTTTAATATTTGTTAATTTTAATACTTAAGAAACTAAGTATTTTTTTCCACTACTTTCTCCCAAACTAATTTATGGATGAATAGTCATTGGAGAGGATATGAACAGGAATATTCCATGATATGAACTGCATAAAAGCAGATTCTAATAATCAATTTCTGCATTATTAAAAAAGGTGCCATGTAACTTTATGTATTAGTAATATTTTATATATATAAAAAACAGCACAGGCTGATCTAGCATGCAATGAAAATGTCTCCAAGTTTAATTTTTGACAGTAGGAGGTAAGGATGATGATTCAAATCCTAATATTATTCAAAATGAATGTAAAGATATATGTAAATCTGATATTGTTTAAAGCTCTGCTATGACAGATCTCAAATATTTTGGAAAAATAATAACTATTAGAATTAAGAACAAATTATTAGATTTGAGTGTGCAGTTTCTAATCTGCAAACATTCCTTGTTAAACTGTATGGTGATAAAATACCCATTGGAAGTTAAATACTTTATATAGAGTTTACCTTTTGCAGCCATCCCCCTCCCCCTCATGTACCCACACTACAAGTCACCCTGTCCCCAATTTTATCATGAGAACTATGCCATATCATGGATTCTTGGGAAAAAGCACTAGAAATTTAAGTCTCTAACAATGAAAACAGTTGTTTACATGATTCTGCTATGGCTTTGAGAACTGGCTAGCTCTATAGATGAAGGCCATGAGCCATATGAGCGGGATCCTCACAGTTATTTAAGGAGCTAATTTCCATTAAAATCAATAGAAGCCTAAATTCCTTTAAGTATATAGGCATTAGTCTTTTTAAATGTTACATACAATAACATCACAATAAGCTTTTATTATTGTCAAGTCTGCATTGAAAGTAGTATCAAAAACAATTATTTTTAACTAAGGACTGCTACTTTTTAAACTAAGATCATATAAAGAAAAAGGTCTCTCTGATGGAAAATTTCAGACCAAGACAAGCTAAAATAATATTATACCTTCAAAATAATAAAATGTTTATAACAAGCGCCACCAAATCAATTCTTATGCTACAATATTAATACCTGATGATTGGTTCTTAGATTATCAATTTGCTTTTTGAATACAGTAGTCCAAAAATCTTTGCAGATGAACTTCATAATATCTAACTCATCCTTAAACCTGGCAGTGTCTTTGGTAAACCTAAGAGCAAGCAGAAACGATTAGGTTGATTTTGTTCAAATAAATAAAGGTGTACAGTGACTGCCTCAATTAACTATATCAAGTAAATGCCAAAAAAAGCTATATGCAATACTGGTTGAGATTTAAATATACAACAGTTAAAAATTTCCAAACAGGCTCCGTAGGCCATTATTCCTCATGTATACATAGTGTTGTGTGTTGCTTTTATGTTACACATGATGTGAGAAAATTATACGGGAACCAATATCTTGGAGTTTAATAACTTAATCATGGGAAAAGAATGGCTGAGAGGGAGGCAGAAAGTTTTCAACAGCACTGACTATTAAAGTAAAGCAAAAAACCAAAATTAATGTTGTGTGTGATGCTCCAGATATATGCATTAGATAGAGACTAAGGATATAAAATCCTGTTTATTTAGTTAACCAGTTAAACATTAAGTTTAACCAGTTAACCAATTAAACAGGTAAGGCCTGCCTCAGTTGGGGGCTGCTCCAGCCAGGCTGGAGTAGCCCTCACTTGTGGTGGGCCCTCCCAGGGCTGTTAACCATTAATATCCCTACCAGGACTATATATTAAAATGATTGTCTGAAAACATGTTGCTCACATGTGGCACACTATTGGATGCTATTTTGAAAACAAAACACCTATCAAATATGGCAAAAGAACTTTTCCCTAGATACAAATACATATGTTTTCATTTGCCACACCTTTCTAAAAAGAGTGAGCTAGAGGTGATTTATTATTACTTTTAATAAATGTTTTTCCATCTCTATGTAGTTTACATCCAACTACCCTCTCACTGGCATTATTCATTCATACAGATACATATAGACACACACTATATCTATCTATAGACACATACACACATTTAGACACTTGCATCCACAAAACTCTATAGTGTAGACAAGGCCTAAATGGACCAAATCATGAGGACAAGGACATTAGAAGAACTATGTAATATCTTTACCACAGAAGATGCAGGGGAGATAGCTATCTTTAAGTAATAAATACAAACCATAAGAGAATGGAGGTGTCAGAAGAGAAGCTGCTAGATTCAGAACAAATGACAATTAAAGAACTATAAATCACATGTACAAGGTTGCATTCATCCAAGAATTATGGGTGATTTTAAGATGAAATGATTAGATTGCTAACAAAAGTATTCAATAACCCATTAAAGTCAGCTTCTCTACCAAAGATCTGAAGCAGATATTGTCTCTTAAAAAAGCATTAGATTTGTAAACCTTATTTCAATTCAAAACATTTATGGAAGGCTCCAGTTTACATGGTATATTATTTTAGGGGAAAAGAGTTTGAGGGAGGAGAAAGCAAAGTGAGATGCAGGGGTTATAAGGTATCACTTTTTTAAAATCACACCATTCTTACCTTTCTATTAATCCTTGTCCTACTCTAAACCCCATATTTTCCAATTTAGTGATGCATCGTCCATTTTCCTAGAAGATACAAAAGGTTTTTTTTACATATTTTGTTAACCTCAGACTTACGGTAAAGGCGTACAAGGAAAATAAGAGTTCATTCATTCCTTATGGCCTCTAGCTATAGACTATGCTATTTCAGTTGTGGCTCCTCCCTTTGCAAACACAGGTTACTAGAGCCGTCCAGCCGGCTCTCCTGAAAGAATTTACAGAAAAAGCAAGTATTTTGAGTTCAGAAAATAAACCTGTTCATGTCTTTCTTTCTCTAGCTTCGGCCAGGACAGCGCCAGGCTGGGCTGTGTCCCACGGTGCTCCTGGCATAGAGGCCCTGGCGGGAGAGGTCTACTCCGAGCACAGGCATCGTGCCAAACAGGAGCGTAGGGACCAGCTGGATTAAGGAACCCCCGGCAGATCGCTCCCAGGTCAATGTGTGCGAGTGCCCGGGAGGGTGAACCCCGCCGCTCGTCGGTATCCCTCCCCCGGCAGTTTCCACCTCACCCCCTCGCCTTGCTCCGCGGCCCGGTACAGCCCAGACACCATCTCATTATGCAGCAGCAGGAACAGCGCTTCGTCCGCCATCTCCGGCCTGGCCATGCCGGCGGCTGGAGGGCCTCGCGCTGCCGCCCTTCTCCCCGGCTCCCTCCTTCCCAGACCGGGCCCCGGCCGCTCCGGGAAGCAGCGCGGCCTCACTACCAAGGCAACGGGCGGCTTCCGGGCAGGGGCGGGGCTCCGGCTGTCAGGCTCCTAAGGCTCCGCCCGCCGGGAAAAAAGGATACGGGGTGGGGGCTGCGCGCTACGCCTTGCGATGCGGGGGGCGGCGCAGAGCAAAGGAGCGGTAGGTGCCAAGTTAGGGTGAGGGGCTGCCGTAGTCCCAGGTAGAGGGAAAGGATGGTGGGTGTGAAACTTGCCAACCATGTTAGTAGCAGCTATTTTAAAATACTCTGAGATCTGCCTGAAATACAGTAAAATCCCTTTTCTCCACAGAGCCTAGATATATCGTTGCCCTATACGCCCACGCCCAGCCACTGGTCTCATTCATCTATTTTAAACTTGCACAGCCAGTAGCATTACTGGCTCTGGAAGCTGTTATAATCATTCTACCAATACTGTTTGGTCAATGGTATTTTGCCTGTTTTTAAACTAGTGCCAGAGTGCACTTTGTGGCTCACAATTATTATAAAGGAGACAAACTGCAGTTTACAGGAGAAAGTCTTGGCAGTTCTAGGGTATGTAGGGTAGGGAGGCAGATGTGAGTTTATAACTGGCATGCTCTAGGGTTGCCAGATGGTCTCCCAAAAAAATACCACCCACACCACACATACATCCTGTGTGGCTACTACCAATAGCCACCAAGCTGGGAACAAAGGGGGAGGCAGCACAGCCTGCTCTGCAAAGAAGCCGCCTGCTACCCAAAGCAGAGAGAGGCAGACCCTGGGGCAACACAGTGGGAGGAGGGCAAACATGGGTAGGAAGGTGACTCCTCCATAGCCAAGTCTTTGGATGTCCCAGTGGGAAGAAGCAGAAATTCCACCCCAATCAGTTTGGCTGAGAGCCCATGGAAGGCACCTAAAGGCAACTACAAAGCACCTGCAGGATTCTTTCCTGGACTACAGCACCACAACGCGCTTCAACAGCGCTCAAGAGCAGGGACTGGGCTTCTCCTCCTCCCAGCACCAATCACAGCCCTGCCTCCCAGCCTGGGACTCCCTCTGGGGCTACATCTACACTGGCGTGATCTTGCGCAAAAACTCTTTAGCGCAAGAGTTCTTCTGCAAAAACTCTTCCAGAAGAGAGCATCTACACTGGCATGTGCTTTTGCGCAAGAGCATCCATGCCAGTGTAGACGCTCTCTTGCGCAAGAAAGCTCTGATGGCCATTTTAACCATAGGGCTTTCTTGCACAAGAAATTCATGTTGCCTGTCTACACTGGCCTCTTGCACAAGAACAGTTGCACAAAAGGGCTTATTCGTGAGCAGGAGCATCAGAGTTATGGCACAAGAAGCCCTGATTTCATACATTACGACGTCAGTTTACTTGCATAAGAACACACGGCCAGTGTAGACAGGCCACTTTTACACAAGATCGCACCAGTATAGACACAGCCTGGTTGTGTGTGCAGAAGCCTGGCAGGGGGAGTGGTTGGGACCCACAGCCCTCCCCCCCTCCCACCTGGCTTCTGCACACACCCACAGGCTCCAAGCTGGGAGGCAGGCAATGGGAGCCTGTGGTTGCATGCAGCCACTCCCCCCCATCCCTGCCAAGCTTTTGCATGGTACCACAGGCTCCCAGCACCGATTGCGGTCCCACCTCCCTGTTACTTCCCCCACCCCAACCAGGCTTCCGTCCGGCACCCAGCCAGGAAAACAGAAACTAACAGCTATTGCACGTCTGATATTTTCTGAATTTTTTTTACTGGACAGCGGGCACAAAAACCAGACTGGTAGAATACCAGACACCTGGCAACCCTAGTAGCTCTATCTCTGTAGAGAAAACTGAATAAACTAAGGAAAAGTAAAGCAACAATGTTAGAGATCAAAGTTTCTACTGCCTTTCTTCACATTTATCTTGTGTCCTCTTCACTCTATTTTAGAGTCACAGACTTTAGTCAGGCCATCAATATCCCCCAGCACCAGGATAATGAACCCCTTTCATTCATGTCTCCCTGCTTCTTGACTTTAGCTGGGTAATTAGCTTATTTCGTTTACCTAAACTAAACCAAAATAATATTGAGTCACTACTGAGCAACGAGACATGTATTTTTTTACTTCATGCCAACTCTGTGAGCTGCTCATCATGACCCAATGCTGGATGTAGTAAAATAGAGCGAAATTAGCGAATACGAGGAACAGTCACCTCCATTCCATAGGAATTTTAAAGCCAGAACAGAGAGACTTGGCTACTCGGCTCATTGCGAGCGATAAAAACCTGGGCAGCGAGCTGGACTTCAGCTTGGAGCTCTCCGCACGATCGGCAGAACTAGAAGAGACACAGAATTGCCCCGAGGACCTGGCCCTACAATCATGCGGAGGACGAAGGGTCGCGGCAGCGCGGGCGCACCCCGGAGCGGGGCAGGCTGCGGGCGGCAGGGCACTAAGCTCGGTTCTTTCCCACTGCAGCGAAGGGGAATGCGCAGCAGGGGAGACACCGCGCTGCAATGGGAAAGGCAGAATAACAGCGCCAAGCAGGCAGCTCATCTTGCCCCGCAAAACGAGCAGCCAGGGCGGCTTCCCCTCAGGAGAGGCGATCCCGGGCCGGCTACATGAGTAGAAGGGGGAAAAAAAGAAGACACCAGCACGTGAGCTGATTGGCTAAACGCCAGGCCTTGCGCGGAATCGCTCTTTTCTTGTTCCCAAACAACATGCTTTTGCATTGGTTGAGTTGTAAGAAAGTAAGAGCTGATTGGCTACTCCCCGCTTCTGTTAGTTATGCCTCATGGCCTCTGAAGGGCCTCGGCGTGGGGTGGGGCGGGAAAGTTGAGAGAGTTCGGAGTGGGTGGAGATGGACAGTATTACTCTGCTTCTGATTGGTTGATAGGAAGAAAGGAAACGGTGCTGGTTGGCTGGGATCTATGTCATTTTGTTTGTCCCTTCGGTGATTCGCAGATATGGCAAGCAGGGAAGACTGGTGATGGGGCTGGCGATTTGTCACTCCGACATGGGCTCTCTAATTGGCAGATGCGTCGCACGCGGCTAGGCTGTAGGCGTCGTCGCTTCTGGTCGAGACATGGTGATTGGCGCACCTGGACGGTCGGCGATTTCCTATTGGTGTCACTCTGGTTCCGAGCATTGTGACTGGCGGGTTGTAGGGCGGATCGAGTAGTTTGTGGGCGGGGCATCTCGCTCCGTTACCCAGCGGTGCTTTGCGCTAGGCCCTTGGCTAGGCCGCGCTGCTGGCGGGATGGCGGTGGCTGTGCGCGCGCTGCAGGAGCAGCTGGAAAAGGCCAAGGAGAGCCTCAAGCACGTGGATGAGAATATCCGCAAGCTCACGGGCCGGGACCCCAACGATGTGAGGTGAGGCGAGGCGAGGCCGGGGCTGGGGCTGGGCGCGCGCCCTGCGGACGAGGGCGGGCCGGACCGGACGAGCCTTGCGGGTTCCTTTTCTCTCGGAGCGGAGGAGCAGCGCGTCACTGACTCTGGAAGCAAACGTGCTTCTGAGGGTCCGAGTCCTGTCGACTGGGTGCGGCCTGCGGGGTTTGGGGCGCCGCGGCCCGGCGCTCCTTCTTTTCTGCTCGGGCCCCTAGTTCCGGCGGAGGAGCGCGGGAGACTTCTTTTGCCCGCCCCGCGGCCGGCTGCTCGCCACCGCTTTCCGTGCTGTTCCACTGAGGTTGCTGGGCTGGGCGCTGATCGGAGGCAGCCGCCGCGGCGTGGTTTGCCCGCACAGTCAGTTGGTAACGTGTCTGAGAGGGACACACAGAGTCTCCCTTCTGTTGCCTGTCAGGCGTGATCCAGCCGGGAGGGAGGGGGAACTGAGTTGGGGAGGTCATTGGGTTGCCAACAGTCCCTTATTTTTCTCATCTGCGTACACCAAGATTGGGAATTTAAATATAGTGCTAGAAAACATATCTAGCAATCCCTTCTCTGTGCACTTGCCAAGGGTATGTGCTGCTTTTCCCCAGCAAGGTTTTTACAAGCAAAGTTTATTCTCTTGACATGTGAGGTTTTCCCTCTGTTAGTCAATGTCTGGTATGTGAGACCATGCAGGTCTCCAGAGAGAGCATATTTGCTTACTCTGCCCGCATTCTAACACTTAGTACATTTCTTCCAGGCCCGCTCAAGGTAGATTATTGACCATCACAGGCCCTGGTGGAGGTAGAGGGCGTGGTAGCATATTGCTGAGGTAAGAAACTGTTTATTTTGTGGTTCTCAGCCATCGCCAAATTATTAAATGTTACTTTTCCATCAGGTTTTGTAGGGTCAGTATTACAGGGTTATTGTGTACTTCATGCCACTAATATAGGCAATGGAGAATGCTATATAACTTGACTGTTACTAAAATATAATTATTATGATGATTGTTTTCAGTGAGGTAGGGAAGCATTACCCACATAGACAGGAAGTTTAACTTACCCAGGATCACATTTGAGTCAACGGCAGACCAGCATTGGAAACTCTGCAGTTCCAGTGTCCAGGTCTCTCTGACAGCTACTTATTTGTTTTACTTCATGTATTAAGTCTTCTGTTTTTTAGGCGTGGATTCTCGGATAGCGGAGGACCCCCAGCCAAACAGAGGGATCTTGAAGGGGCAACCAGTAGGTAAGTATAAAGGTGAACAAAAACTTTACTCGAGTGAAAGGTCATCATGTTTTAACACATTTAAATTGTCAGAACTGGTAACTGTTAGTCTGGTGGCTTTATAACTACTTTCTTAAAGATTACTAATTCCAAAGCTAAAGCTTTTGTCACTGTTTTTGGATGATCCCTCCTGCATCAGTAAGGATATAGCTCCCTATCCATGTTTTAACATGTTCATATCAGTTCTGATAAAATCTTGTCTCTGTCTCCTCCTCGCTATAAAATGTAATAATTCTGAAGAAATGCAATCAGATGTAGAATTTGAGTGGTAACTTACCGTTCAATAGTTCTGAAGTAATATCTGAGTATAAATCATTCCCTTCGCTCAATGAGGAGTTGATGCCGAAATCTAAAACACCTGATTGTTAATATCAACTGCTGATTATTGGGGGGTGTCAATGGATAGCTGGATTGCCTATAGTTTAAATGGCTATTAGGAATGTCAATGTGTAGATGACTACACGATTAACCAATAAGCCTGCACACATTGTCCCCCCTTGCTGCCTCTGTATCAGAGGCAGTGGGCTGGGGAACGGGAACCAATGACCTGCACTTCTGTGCTGTTGCCTCTGATAGAGAGCCAACGGTGTGGAGGGGTTGGGGTCAGGCAGGAGTCAATATGGGTGAGGAGTCAGCTCTGTGGACCCGTCTGCTTATCTTTCCTGATGCATCTTACAGAGCCAGTGAGTGGAGGCAGAGGCAGGAGCTAGTCTTCAAAAGCCAGCTCCCCCTGAGCACTGGCTCTGTGGACCCTCCTGGCTGCCCCGCTTGCTGCCTCTGTCAGAGGCAGAGCAGCAGGAGAACCTGCTGCTGCTGCAGCAGCAGCCACCCCTTTCTGCAGTGAGCCCAGGCTCCTTGTGCACAGGGTTCCCCTTGCAGACTAGCTCTTACCTGCCACCCCATGCTGTTACCTCTGATAGGGGCTGGTACAGCCAGGTAGGTAGCCCAGCTCAGTCCTGGCTCACCTGTGTCTACGATACCCACTGTAGCTCTTCAGTTTAAATGTAGTAGGGGCTGGACTACCTGCATGCCCAGCTCCTACGAAATTTAACTGCAGAGCCACAGCGGGAGTAGCTCCTGGACCCGACATGAGCTGGGACTCAGCACCTTCCCTTATCAACTAATCATGAAGTCGATAAAAATTGTCTACTACACGATTAGCCAATTACTTGCCTCTTAACAGCCTTCCAGTGAACCATTTGGCCACTGGAACTACACCAGTAGTGCAGCTCAAAAGTGTGAATGTGTAGAGTACATATCTAAACTCCAGTTGCATGGGAGCATTCTCTATTTTTTTTCTTTGTAGATCACCTTTAATAACATAAAGAGTGCCGCTATGATTTTATTTATCTCAGTTCAGTAGACTTTCTTGTGCCAAAATTGTGTTACTGTCAAATTCACCATGAGTGAGTAATGAGAAGCTTACTGCTGAGTTCATGGTTCTCAGTAGGGACTTTCTCCTCTTGAAATATTTTTTGTGTGATAATACAGTGGAGATAGGTGTAGAACTTGTCATACTGCAACATTCTACGTTTTTTTAAATGTAGGTTTGACTTTAGAGATGGCTTAAAGAAACTGAGTTGTGAATGAGACATCTTAAATAAACACAAACAACACACAGGGATAGAATCTCAAATTTGTTTAGCTTTGTCCAAATATATTCTTGTGTGACTTATTTTCTGTTCAGAAACGCTTTCTCTTTGGCTGCAGTTCTCAATTGATTTTATTTGTAGAGTTTTAAAGGAGTTCAGTAGTTGTGTTCATTCTAGACTCTTTTTTGGGAAAACAAGATTTGCATTTGTTACAAAAGTGTTAGAACATCAGATATGTATGTAGCCTCCAGTAGAATAAAGAGTTTATACTTTAGGTTGGCGGTGTGGTACAAAAATACTAGGCTATAAACATTGGGACTAGCCTTGTTAATTTGTAGGCTTTATTAAGACCTGGATTCAGCAAAGCACTTAAATATATGTTCAAGTGCTTTTCTGATGGCGGGGGGGAGGGGGATCCATATTTCTCTCAAAAGTAGTTAAATTTATTCTGTTTTAAAGCGTTTTGCTGTTTAATCATAAATCATTTTCACTAAAAATAATCATAGTGCAATACCGTACTGGTCTGCTTCTTCTAAGACCAACATTTAGTGTTTTAACTTTGGAGAATAATTGCTCCAGGTTAAAATCTTTTATGAAGTTAAAACTCAATTCTGCAGAAAATGGTTGCACTGAAATACTGTTCACATCTGGAAAATTGCAATGTTTCAGGGATTAATTCACTGAAGACTTCCTTCATTTTAGGTAACTTCAGGAGCATTTTCTCTTGAAATTTCAAAACCCATGTATACATTCTAAAGCCTTTGAATTCTACACCAAAAAGATGCATGTAAATAAAACTGGGAATAAAACCCTGGGTAGTAAAATATTGGGTGTACAAAAAATACCTAACCAAGCAGTCCTACCTCTTAATTTACTCGACATTGTAATACGTGTGCTTACTGATGTAGTCAAAACTTTAACTGAGCACTATTGTTCATCATCTTAAGTTCTGGATGATGAAAGTGTGTTAAACTTTGATGTGCTTGGCTGTTACAGTCTTGAAAAGTGCCGTTTCTGTCAGGGTGTAAACTTTTTCCTTTATACTTGTTTCAAACAATAATGATGTTTGACTCTTGTATTTTCACCTTAGGCTGGGTGGGGAACGTCGGACAAGGAGAGAATCACGCCATGAAAGCGACGCCGAGGATGAAGATGTTAAAAAGGTAATAATGGAGAGAGTGGGGATTTGGCATAGAAGTGTGTAGATTTTCCCAATTGAAGCAAAAGTAAGGGTTGTTGTGGAACCCGGCACTCTCCTGCCCCCTCTTAAAGAGAGACACACAAATTGCTGGGTTTTTTGGCTTGACAAGTCTCAGTGGTGTGTGTATGGGTGTGGTTTTTTTGTTTGTTTTCCCCCTTGGAACCTAGAGGTTCCTTGAAATTCTTTCAAGCTTAAAAAGGGTTCAGTGGCCAAATAAAATTGGGAAATACTGGTGTAGATGGATCAAACACTGGTGATTTTGTTCTTGTAGCCGGCGTTGCAATCTTCTGTTGTTGCTACCTCCAAAGAGCGAACACGTCGAGATCTTATTCAAGATCAAAATATGGATGAGAAGGGAAAACAAAGGTACCTATACATCTATTTTCCTATGATTTTTTTTTAAATTATTTTTTCCATATGGCTACTGAATGCAATAGTTATAATACATAACAGGTGGCTTTGAGGGGCTGCCTTAAGAGGAAATGTTGCCTAGGTACACTTAAAATAGACGACTTGCAGTCATGACTCAAATAAATCATACCTTTATTCAATTTAAGTAGAATTTGTGATGTTTCTATAGATGGCCTCATATGTTTGTCCATACTATTTATTGTCAGTTTTATTAGGATGTGTAACAAAGGTTTGCTGATTGGTTGTTACTTGAGTCTTAAACTTTTGGGTTTTTTAAAATGGAAAATTAAAATATAATCTGACTTACTGCTTGTAGTTGCTGAATTTGGGCTGTTTTCCCCCTTTCAAGATATGGTGGCTTAGCATATTTCTGTTTAGTTTCCCACCGTTCAAAGTAGGGATGTTAACTATCGGTTAATTGAGTAGTCGATGGAATTTCCATTGATTAGTCGATGTTGGGGAGGTTGCTTCCCCAGTGGTCTCTTACTACATTTCAAGTGCAGAGCTGCCACAAGATCCCGGGAGTGGCGCGAGCTGGGACTGTTCAGACCCAGTTCACGTTGCTGCCTGGAGCAAACCCCGCAGTTATGTGCTTATGCTTATCAGGTAGTTGACTACTCGACTAGTCGCTTACATTCCTAGTACAGGAGTATCTTTAATCTTTGAACCTGTAGTTTTCGTTTTTGTAATCCGAAAAAGATTAACAGATCTACTAGATGTTTGTTCTGCTGTGTAGTGGCATACTTTACTAAGTCTTATTACTGTGTCTTGTACTGGACTCCAAATTTCTGCAATTTCAAGCTCCTTGCTGCTTTCAAAATCATGCTTTGAGATTACCTACAGATACCAAATTTTGCATAAACAGTCCTACCTCTTAAATTACCTGAATGCACTACTTTTTACACTGGAATATGTTGGGTGAAAGGTTTAAATTGTTTGTTTTTCCATCGGAAAAAGTCATGGCTAATATGATTAGAGTTCATAAAAAAAAATCTGCTAACAAAATTAAAATTGTAGTTGCCTATTCAACTGTCATTTTAGTCCCAAAAAATTTTTACTGATACAAATCATAAAATAATTCAAATTAGTTAGGGAAATAGTAATGGAAGCGTTACAAGTTTCTGATTCAGATTTACTATGTATGATAATTATTCAATGCAATGAGTGCTTGAAGTTGAAATCCTACAATTTAAAACTTTCACTTCCCTTTTGAAAGCACTCTAATAAAAAATTCTATTACAAATATTTAGTTTCTTGAACTTACCTATAAGTGTAATCTATCCAAAATGATTTTGCCCTGGCAATGATGGGCCTCACCTCCTAGCAAAATATTTCTCATGCCTACATCACTGATAGTTTCCTCTTTCCTGTTACTATTAACCTTACTATTTTTCTTCTACTGATTATGTGTATTATGATAGTTTTTTGAACAGGGGGTATGAACCTTTTTCCTTTGAGCCCCATCAACATACTATAAAAACTCCTAGCGGGGGAGGGAAAGGAACCTTAGGGCTCTGGGTCATGGGACTTCAGTCACAGGGTAGATTGATTTTAAATCAACAAAAAGAACCCTGGTTTTAATCGGGATTCCTACTGATACTACTTCACACATTTCTTCAAACAGTAGTGCAAATCTGATCACTAAAACATGTTACTTAACAGCTCAATATAGCATTTTATATAATCTAAGAGGGTATACTTCATGTATTTTTTTTAGATTTGGAAATAGTACATAATACTCATTACTTGTATCAAGCTGCAGTTGTAGCAGCAGTACATTAGAAATGGTAAGAACTAAATCATACACACAAACACAACAGCACTTACATTTTCTTAAACTAAATCTTAAATGGTCCATAAATATTTCACATTTGCAGTTGCAGTAGTCTTCTGAGTCGCTGGTTGACAGCTATCCTTAAACTTTTTTTATTTAAAATTTTATTAACTAGTAGACAAATCTCAGAGCACTAAATTCACAGTATCCTTAAAACTTCTACAACTAGCTCTCCTCTTCCCCACTCTCACTATCCTTTTGATGTAGATCTGATTCCAAGTTTCCAAAAACGCTAAGATCGACTGTGCTTAGAATGCACTTAATATTGGATTAAGCTCTATTGAAAATAAGTATAGTATGGGGTTCCTTTGTGAAAGCTATTCTGGTGAAGTAAAATAAGGAATAGACTTATGGCATCACCATTATGCTCTGTGACCATGATGTTCCAAAATAAGAGGCATGTATTATGTAATATAAAATAAGAAAATGATACTTAGTGGCAACTGGCTATTCTAGATTTCTCTTACTGCTGCTTTCTGTACTCTATACTTGGGTGATAGGTTCTAAACCTAGTTAACTAATTAAACAAGACACAAAAATCAGCATAGCTAAACTATTTTCTAACAACATCCAACATAACATAGCTTGGAAATTTACTTATTAAATTACTTATACTAAAAGGCATAGACAGAGGCCTATACTTACTGGAAAGTCAAATTAAGATAAGCAATTCCAGCTATGTTAATTGTATAGGTTGATGGGAGAAACGTTCCCATTCATTTCCTTTACTCCTTGTGAGGAGTAATAGTTGTAGGGTGCCCTCAATATTCACTTTTACTAGACCCGTTAGTCTTTATTAGACCCGTTAAATTAAATTCTGGATGAACGAGCGCCACAGTATTGATTTTCCAGGAGGAGAAGACGTGGCCTAAGTCTTGAAGAATGATGCATTGCAATGTTGACCCACATTGTTCTTCAGACATAGCCACATCTTTATCCACATCATTTTCTCCCAACAAGCAGTTTTCCTTACAATGTTTCATTCTTGCAGTTAGGCCATGCAGCATCTTCTTGTGCTGCTTACCCTTGACACATTGTCCCTTTTTAAAAAACCCGGAGAACAAATTTCTTCAAAATATTTCCAGATAGGGTCTGTTTTACACCCAGAAGCCATGACAAAAGTTATGAGGAATATAGGAAGGCCTGTGTGTGCCGAATGTCATCTTTTCCTTTCCAGTCCACTCCAGTGTACCTTTGTATGCTGCCTCCATCCTTTCCTATATATATTTCTTTCTATCTTTAGACAATGTCTTAACTAACTCTGCCATGTTTGGCCGAGGATCACCACCACATAAGCATAGATCATAAACAATCCTATCCGGCCTGTGTGTCTTTGCACATGTTTCTCAATAGACTAACAGAAATTGAAAGCCCAGAATTTTCAAAGCGCAAGAGCTGGTTGTTAGGTTGGGCAGACTAGAGCCAATAAATAATCGATTTTTATCCACCCTGCTCAGTCATGGTTGTAGTTTGACTTCTGTTGAGGGTCGTGAATAGCTCGGGCCTACTCTGCATGTTGGCATCCAGGGAGGAAGCACCATTTCCATCCTTTATTCACCTTAATAGGCAACCCTCCTGTCAAGGTTGGAGGATGGGAAACAAACAAATTATAATTTAATGAAGAGAATGCACTAACTCAGAAAGTTGAAGCTGGCTAGGGGCTTTGTGCAGGCAAGGGAGTAGCTCAGTGTGAGGAGTTTGGAGCTGTAAGAGAGCAGGGGTGTGGCTTAGGATGCAGGGCAACGAGTAGCTAGGGGCTTTGTGCCAAGAGGGCGTCCCAGTAGTTGATGCACACTGAGTTCTCTGCCAGGGTGGTTTGTACCGGCTTCATGAGTGTTCAAAGGGGGCTCTGAGCTCAGTAACAGCTGCAACCCTGAGCACCATCAGAAACAGGAAATGGGGGAGCAGCACCATGGCTGACCATTTCATGGCACCAGCAAGAGCAA
Organism: Pelodiscus sinensis; assembly: GCF_049634645.1. Classification (NCBI taxonomy): domain Eukaryota; kingdom Metazoa; phylum Chordata; order Testudines; family Trionychidae; genus Pelodiscus; species Pelodiscus sinensis. Next base: position 45,287,671 of record NC_134714.1, on the reverse strand, counting down.
TAGCTGCTCAACTTCCTGCCTCCAAATTGTCAGGGGACAGGGCCTTGAGGAAAGGAGCCAGGTGAGAAGGGTGCAGAGCTGTGTTCAGGACTGCCCTACTCTGGGTAAGGTACAGCAGCCCTATGACCCCTTTCCCCCCGCCCCTCCAACTCTACTCATGGGGTTGGGGCTTTCAGATTTAGGCCCATGGCCTCCAGGTTTAGGCCCATGGCCTCCAGGTTTCAGCCCATGGAGTTGCTGGGGCTTTGGGCTTCATCCCTGCAGGGAGGGGAGGTGCACCGAACCCCCAGTTGAGAACTGCTGTTCTAGAAGTCTCAACTGAAATCAGAGTCCATTCTTGGCTGGGATGTTCAATACATAGCTCACAGGCTGGATTTATTCTCTAGGTTCTTTGAAAACTGACTTCTCACATGTACAGTCTCACACTTGCGGCCTCACCACTCCCAGCCCCCCAGTGCTGCCTCTTTATGAGAGGCAGCAGCATGGTGGGGAGCAGGCAGCTCCATAGGAGCTGGCTTGAAAGCTTCTTGCATGTACCAGCTCCTACCTACCCCCGGCATAGAGGCAGCAAGGGTCGGGGTGCACACTTTAAACAGCGTTTGAATGGCAAATTAATCTTATGGTAGAAAGGTTTCTCCAAGAGGAATGCATAGTCTCACCATTTAAAAACAATTTCTATCTTGATTGATAGAGAATGCTTTTCTTCTCAGCTCTTACGTGCCTTTCCCCTCCCTACTAAGACTGCAGTGCTCTGTTCCTGTACTTTCTCCTTCCTGCCTGGCTCTTGCTGCTTAGGTGCTGTGGTGAGAGGAACAGTTGCTTCTGATAAATGCCCAAAATGAATGGGTGGGGGGAGATTTTCTTTTATCGGAGACAAAATCCTTTAAAAGAGGGAGGAGCATAATCCCTAAAAGTGAGGGACAAAGGGAAAAATCCTAGAGGCAGAGAAAAGAGGTATTGGGTGGGGGAAAAAGAATATTTAGGAAAAAAGGCAGTAATGGGAGGCATGGAAGAGTGAGTTTATAGACGGGAAGGAAGCAAAGGCACTTACTTTAAATGTCTTACAACTGTCAAGCACAAATCAAGATCAGAACTAGCCTGTTGTCAGTGAACTCTTATTCCCAGCCCGTAGACTCATGTGAGAGAGAGTTAGCCTCTACTTGAGTGTGTGACATCACATAGTATAGCATGGATGAGCAAAAACCGGCCCATGGGCTGGATCTGGTCCACCAAGGTTAGCCCCGGTGGGGCTCCAAACTGCCATATTTACCTATGCCTCTGCAGGTACAAGCGATCACAGTTTGTTGGCTGCTAATCACTGTTCCCAGCCAATAGGAGCTGCAATCCCCTGTACCTACAGAGGCACATGTAAATATAGCAGCAGCGGCCCACCAGGGGCTAACCATTTCATTGCCCACTCCTTTTGTAAAGGGTTTTGTACAAACACCTAGTAATTGGTAAGGATGTTAAGCATCGTAATTTACTAACCGACTATTTGATTAGTCAATATTGCGGCGTTGTTCCTTTGAAACACCGACACCGTGTTTCAAAGGGACAGTGCTGCAAACCTGATCCTAAGCTCCATGCAGTGCTGCTGCTTTGAAGTACCTCCCTCTTCTCCCCCCCCCTTGCTTGCAAGGGGGTGGGGAAGGGGGAAGAAACTAGTCAACTAGTGTGTAAAATAAGTTCCCTCAGTGTTTTTGTGAGCAAAAACCTGTGTTTTATATGGAGTCTCAAAAATTGTTTTCTCTCATTTAGGAATCGACGTATATTTGGCTTGTTGATGGGCACTCTTCAGAAATTTAAACAAGAATCCACAGTTGCTACTGAGAGGGTACGTGTTTCTCTTAATGTTATATGCTATAACCTGACTCAGCTAAAGCAAATGAGGCCAAATTAGGCAGTTGCTACTTCAATGCATGGAGTGAAATTCCCATGATGTGTGTATTACTTATAGTGAGACATCCTGATCCTTGGGGTCCAAGAGCTTAGGAAGCTTTTACAGCTGTTTTAGACTGAAAAGCTGTTAAAACTACATAGGGACCAGTATTCGCTATAAGCTGGGTGCTTGTGTGGCTGCTCAGCAGAGATTCCAGTGCCACCCAGCTGATTAGGAGAAGAGCCACAGCCAGGTTTGTGTTTCTCATGTTGGTGCACATTCATACATGCTTTGGTACACATAACAAAATTTATTCTATACGTCTGGGGGGGAAAGCTGCATGAAGGGGAAAAGATTAGAGGGAACATCGGTAGGGACTCTTGGGATTTTTAGTGCTGCAAAACTGAGCATTGACCCCAGTTTTCATGACATAAATAATATAGTATATGCTCATAAGAAATTTGAGAGCTTCATGTTCTAAAACATTTGCAGAGTGTACTGGTATTGAGTACTTGGAGTAATTTCAAAGTGAATGGCACTTGTAGCCAATTAGAAGGCTATTACTTGTGAACAATACAAAATCAAACAATTGTTAAAGATACTCAATCACTCACTTAGAATACAATGATTCTATTTCTGTGTTCTGATTTTGTATACCACAGGCTACCGTGCCAAAAGTGCATGTAAATGGCATACATGATTATATTATGTACAAGTCAGTGATTTTTTTTTTTTTTTCCAGAACATGTATTGTAAACCATTTTCAGTAAATAAATCTGAGAGTCTCCTCTGGTATTGATACGGCTATAGTTAGTATAGCTTTAAATTTATCATTCGATAACCATTTAAGCTAGACAAGCATTTTTGGTGGTTGGTCACCCTGATCCTAAATTAGGGATATTAAAATGCTTTAATCAAGGAAATGTGTAACTGCTAAAAGGCTTATTGGTTAACAGTGTACATGGTTACATGGTCACATCCCTAAAAACTGACTAGGTAAAATTAAGTTTTAACAGTTATTGGTAAGTTGCAGTTCTGAGTTCTTCCTGTTGCAACATCTGTTTGGTCTTAAACTGAGATGAGAATTTTTCTGCAGGTTGCTAGCCTTCTAAATTCTGTGTCCTCTTAATTTGTTTTTAAAGGAAGAATATAAATATTTCACTCCATAGTCTGTCTACATGTAACATTTGTGTGTATAATGCTTATAATTATCGAACTGGCCAAGAATACTTTTTCTAAACTAGAAGAAAATGTTAACAATACTTTATTTACCTTCAGCAAAAGAGACGTCAAGAAATTGAACAAAAGCTTGAGGTTCAGGCAGAGGAGGAGAGAAAGCAGGTTGAAAATGAAAGGCGAGAACTGTTTGAAGAAAGGCGTGCTAAGCAGACAGAACTGCGGCTATTGGAACAAAAGGTGGAACTTGCTCAGTTGGTGAGTATTCTGACTTTACACTCAGTACTTCTCTTATGTAAAGTATATACTTATGTATCTTTCTTTTTTTTTTTCCTTTTGTTTCTCAGCAAGAAGATTGGAATGAACATAATGCCAAAATAATTAAATATATAAGAACCAGGACAAGGCCCCATCTCTTCTACATACCAGGCAGGATGTGTCCCGCTACACAAAAACTAATAGAAGATTCGCAAAAGAAATTGAATGGTAGGTGGCATGTACAGAAAAAGGGGTGTAAGTGTGTTCCCCTCCCACAAGCAAGATACACTTTTTCCTTAGCTTTTTGCATTTCATTATCTTAAAACTTATTCTGGTAATAGAATTATATTTCTAAACCGTAGTGGGAAAAGGGGAGTGAGATTGTTTGTCACAACAATTACTGAGTTTCTTTTAAATAACAATGAATGACTTTTTCAGAGAAGTCTGTCTATTGCAAAATTGAACAGCGGTGTAGGTATGTAGTCTTTTAAAGGTGTGTAAGTTATCGCCTGTATCACCTATAAACTTTAGGTGTAAGGAAGCACTTTCTATGGAGAATAGAACATGTATGAAAGTGTTACCAAGGAGTCATCTTATAGAATCATAGAATACTAGGACTGGAAGGGACCTCGAGAGGTCATCGAGTCCAGTCCCCTGCCCTCCTGGCAGGACCAAATACTGTCTAGACCATCCCTGATAGACATTTATCTAACCTACTCTTAAATATTTCCAGAGATGGAGATTCCACAACCTCCCTGGGCAATTTATTCCAGTGTTTGACTATCCTGACAGTTAGGAACTTTTTCCTAATGTCCAACCTAAACCTCCCTTATTGTAGTTTAAGGCCATTGCTTCTTGTTCTATCCTCAGAAGCCAAGATGAACAAGTTTTCTCCCTCCTCCTCATGACACCCTTTTAGATACCTGAAAACTACTATTATGTCCCCCCTCAATCTTCTCTTTTCTAAATTAAACCCAATTCTTTCAGCCTTCCTTCATAGATCATGTTCTCTAGATCTTTAATCATTCTTGTTGCTCTTCTCTGGACCCTCTTCAATTTCTCCACACATCTCTCTTGAATTGTGGTGCCCAGAATTGGACACAATACTCCAACTGAGGCCTAACCAGCGCAGAGTAGAGCGGAAGAGTGACTTCTTGTGTCTTGTTCACAACACACCTGTTAATGCATCCCAGAATCATGTTTGCTTTTTTTGCCACAGCATCACACTGCTGACTCATTCAGCTTGTGGTCCGCTATAGCCCCTAGATCCCTTTCTGCCGTACTCCTTCCTTGACAGTCGCTTCCCATTCTGTATATGTGAAACTGATTGTTCCTTCCTAAATGGAGCACTTTGCATTTGTCTTTATTAAACTTCATCCTGTTTACCTCAGACCCTTTCTCCAGTTTGTCCAGATCATTTTGAATTATGACCCTATCCTCCAAAGCAGTTGCAACTTCTCCCAGCTTGGTATCATCTGCAAACTTAATAAGCGTACTTTCTATAATAAGCGAACACCTTATGTGTTCTGAGGAACAGCTCTTATGTGATAACTGAAACAAGATTAACTTAGAAAGTTGATCTTAGAATACATAAAAGCTATTCAGAGAAAGAAGGACAACGTAAGTGCTTGTCTCCACTATGTGGTGAATCAACACTGCAGGTATCGATCCACTGGTCGTCAATTTATCACGTGCAGATGCAATAAATCTATCTCTGAGCACTCTCCCGTCAACTTCGGTACATCACCAAAAAGTGAAGAGTAGGAGGAATTACTGTCAAGTTAAATTCTAGTTTGAAACTGATTAATATAAAATCATAGGGTTGGAAGAGACCTCAGAAGGTAATTGAATCCAACCCCAGCTAAAAGTAGGACCAATCCCAGCTAAACCAGCTAGAGTTTCTCAAGACCTGACTTAAAAACCTCTAGGGATGGAGATTCCACCACCTCCCTGGGGTAACCCATTCCAGTGCTGCTTCACTCTCCTTGTGAAATAGTTTTTCCTAATATCCAACCTAGACCTCCACCACTGCAACTTGAGACCATTGATCCAAAGTCTCCATCATCTTTGGAACCCCCCCCGCTTAAGTTAAAGGCTGCTATCAAATCTCCCTTCACTCTCCTCTTCTGTAGTCTAAATAAGCCTGAATCCTTCAGCCTCTCCTCATAAGTTATGTGCTCCACCCCCCCCTTAATCATTTTTGTTGCCCTTTGCCAGACTTTCTACAATGTGTCCACATCCTTTCTGTGGGGGGGCCCAGAATTGGACACAATACTCCAGATGTGGCCTCACCTGTGCCGAATAAAGGGGAATAATCACTTCTCTCCATTTGCTGGCAATGCTCCTGCTAATGCACCATAATATGTCACTAGCCTTCTTAGCTATAAAGGCACACTGTTAACTCATATCCAGCTTCTTATCTACTGTAATTCCTAGGTCCTCTTCTGCCAAACTGCTGTGTATTCCTTCCCAAGTGCAGGACTCTACACTTGTCTCTGTTGAACCTCATCAGATTTCTTTCAACCCAATCCTCCAGTTTGTGTAGGTCACTCTGGAGTCTATCCCTATCCTCCAGCATATGTACCTCTCCCTCTAGCTTAGTGTGCAAATACCTTTATTTAAATGATTTTTAAACATCTACTTTCCTTTTTGTTATTTAGGCTCTTCCAACTTAGACAATGGAACTTAGTTAGTGCTAATAATTTGAGTGTCAGGAAGTGAAAATGCACTTGTTTGTGCCTTGTAAACCAAACCAAACCTGGCAGAACCAACTACTGGCATTTGGGTAGAGTTGAAAACACCCTGACACTCTTGAGGTCAGGTCAGGTAGTTTCTGATCTCCTTTAGCCCACTGAGTCTGTGTGGCAACAGTTGCGTACTCCTTTCCTGCCAGCCACTGTCACCTCTCTGCATTGCACTACAGCATGAGAGTGTTGAGGTACAGTGACGCTCCATAGCGCACAGCACAGTAAGAAGCCTGGTAGGGGATGGGTGTCAGCACTGAGTACAGGTTTGGGGCAGCAACGCGGCAAGATGGAGACACCCTTTGTTTGTGGGGCACTGGGATGAAGTGGCATGAGGGTTTGGTGATTAGCTTTGGTGGCTCCTTGGAGGAAACAAAGTAAAGAAAATGGAGTCCAGGACAGTGGCTAGACCCTTGCTGTCTGACCAGACGACACAAACATTTGTAAGGTATGAAAACAACCAAATCTGTTCAGGTTGGCTTTGGATTGGCTTGTTTGGTTTGGACCACAAAATTCTTGATTGAAATTCTAGAGATCTTGAACATCTCTTTACTAATTTTGTGTGTGTGTGTGTGTGTGTGTGTGTGTGTGTGTGTGTGTGTGTGTAAATTCTCATAAAACTAGGGCTGTCAGCAATTAAAAAAAATTAATCATGATTAATCGCGTGTGCTGCCCCTTTGCAATGCTGTGGCGGCATTTCAAAGGGGCAGCACCGCGGGAGTCCGGGGTCAGCTGGAGTCTCCAGCTCATCCCAGGGTCCTAATGTGCTACTGCTTTGAAGCGCCGAAGAGGTACTTCAAAGGGGCAGTGCAGCATTAATGCCTGCAATTAACACGTTAATTTTTTTAGCGCGTTAATCCTGCGCTGCATTAATAACAGGCATTAACGCAAATAGATTGACATCCCTACATAAGCCTAAAATTTGGGCTTACATTTACCTACTCCGTCCCCTTTTACTTTCTTAGTAAACTATTGCTATCTTTTGGATAACACTTGAATATCTTTCTGAAACATTGTGCTAACAAACATAGTATTGTATACTTCACAATAATTATGTAACTCCACTCGTGGGAATAAGTAAGATTTCAGTCCTAACTTTGACAAGTTATTCTGAAATTTACTTTTTCATATTTGCATCTCTTTTTTTTTTTCCCCCTCCTCCTCCAGCAATATTTGAGAATAGACGCAATGAGTTTGCAGAACAAATTAACAAAATGGAGGCCAGGCCCAGAAGACAATCTATGAAGGAAAAAGAACAGCAGGAGGCGCGTAATGAAGAAAAGAAAGAAGACCAGAACAAGGAGCAGGAAGAGGGTAAGGTGGCTCAGCAGGTGGAAGAGATGGAGACAGGTAACCAGAACAATGATGTAGAAATGGAGGAGGCAGGGGAGGAAAAAGTGAAAATAGGGTCAGGTCATAGTGATGCAGAGAGAGAACAGGAGGAGGAGGAGGAACAGAAACATGAAATGGAGGATAAGATAGAGAGAGCTGAGGTGAAGGAAAACGATAGGCAGCAGGATAGTCAGCATGAAGAGGTCATGGTTGTAAGAGAGGAAGGTGAGAGTTCTCGGCCAGTGGATAATGAGCAGGATGTAATGGAGATGAATGAGGTGGATAGTGTAGAACCATTAGAAAGTGAAAATAGCAAGGAAGTGGAACCAGAAGCTGAGTGTGACACACAGCCAGCAAAAGAGCTTAATGCTGATTCTCCTGAAAAGGAGAGAGCTAACAAACCAGAAATTGAAGCTGAACCTGAAGAGACCCAGGAAAAGGAGCCTGAAGCCCAACCAGAGCCTGAGGCTGAGATCCAGCCTGAGTCAGTGCCGCTGCCACAGCCTCCACCATTGTCTCGGTCCGTTCAGGATAAAGAACCTCAGGCAGACGAGGAAGTCACTGTGGTTTCTGTAAAGCTGGGTGAGTTGCAGTCAGATCAGATCCAGGCAACGAGTGTGGAAATTAAGAGTAAAACTAGGAGTAGAAGCCATGGTAGGACCAAGAAAAAGACTAGCAAGAGTCGAAGTCATAGCAGCAGCAGTAGTACTAGTACTAGTAGCTCAACCAGTAGTAGTAGTGGCAGCAGTTCTAGTAGTGGGAGCAGCAGTAGTCGGAGTAGTTCCAGCAGCAGCAGTAGTACTAGTGGAAGTAGTAGCAGGGACAGTAGCAGCAGTAGCAGTAGCAGCAGTGAGAGTAGAAGTCGAAGCAGAGGACGGGGACACAACAGGGATAGAAAGCGCAGGAGAAGCTTGGATAGGAAGCGAAGGGATGCTTCAGGACTAGAAAGAAGTCACAAGTCTTCAAAAGGTAGTAGCAGAGATGCAAAAGGATCAAAGGATAAAAGTTCAAGGTCTGACAGAAAGAGGTCTGTCTCAGAAGGTAGTCGGTCAGGCAAAAGAACTTCACGGAGTGAAAGAGACCGTAAATCAGACAGGAAAGACAAAAGGCGTTAACAGAAGAGACTAAGCTTCCTTAGCCTAATCTTTGCAGCAGAAGATTACTTGATGAGTAGAAGGATTCCTATGAGGAGGAGAAGGCTGCCTTAACAAATGCATGCTGTAAAAAATCTTTTGGAAAAATACAGACCGTTTACCAGAGATCTTGTACTTTTTACATAATTTTGTAAAAGGTTACTTATCAAAATTATGTGAAGTTCCAGAAAACTGTAAAAATAAAAGAATTAACACCCCTCTTCGCATCTTTTTTAAATATCCTGTACTCATTAAGAATCTCTGTATATTTTAATAGTTAAATCTTTAAATTGGTGTGATCACTTCTGTATCATTTCTTTTTTGTAGAAATAAATGTGCATTTTAAATAAATGGTTTGAGATGTCCTGTTGACACTTATCTTTCCTATTTCAAACTACATATTTTAAGAGCTTTTATAACATTGCTGCCTAGCATAATTTCCATTCTATTTTCTCTTCTCCATCCTTGGTGGTAATTGGAATTCAAAGTCCTCAATTTTCCAAAGCAAGAAAGAGAGGGGGAAGTGAACATTCTGTTTTCACTCTTCCAGTTTCTTCCCTACCCCAACCATCTCTAGCTTGATTTTTTTCTCATTTTACAAATGTCTCTCCAACTCTCATATAAGCAGTAGTTAAATAAAAGTACTAACACAGACCAAGACTGAGTAAGAAAGTCTAGAATACTACTCTTGTCTGTCCTCTGCAGGGCTCAGTTTATGTTTACGACTATGTTCTGAAAATAGTTTGTTACGTGATGCTCCCTGCTTTGTTGGCCGGAGGTGGACATGGCCAAGACCTCTGGTCATTATTAACCATCTTTATATTTGCTACTGATTAAACTTTGATCACTATGTGCCACTAGAAACATTGTTGTGGTCTTGGAGTTACCTGGGACTAATACCAATGTTGTGTGTGTTTAAGGATACTTTTTGAATGTATTTGATAGGGAAGTGTGAAAGTTCCAAATAAAGCAGTATGGTGTATCAAGGTGACGTTATTGCTTTTATAATTTTGTATGAAACAATTACATTATGCCTGTTGGCCTGTTCTGTTCATGTGCAAATAAATGTGGCTTATCAGATGACTGTATGAATGCTTAAGACTTTCTGTTTCTGCTCATACTAATCTATAAAGGCTAACATTGAGACAAGGTGGGTGAGATAGTATCTTATTAGACCAACTTCTGTTTGTGAAGATGACAAGCTTTCAAGCTTCACTTCAGGTGTGGAGAAGCTAACCCTCCTATCCAAACTAAGTACAAGGTGGGAAAGATTAAGGTCTTCACAGGTTGCAAGAGACCTCTTAACATGAAGTGGGAAAATGGAGGCAGTCAGGTGTGATAGATTGTTGTAATGGGCCACAAAATCAGTGTCTGTTAATGGTTATTTTTAGACCAGCAAAATTAATTTAAATTCCAAGGCTCACTTTTTGAAGGTGTTGTTCAGGTTTCCTTTTCATGCATTTCACAATGCTGTAAACCTCATCCACTGCATCATATGTCCTAACAGCTTCTGGTTTCACCTACGTAAAACTATGCACTAAAACTTGTACAAAAAAGACACTTATTGATGAACATTTCCCAGAGGGGTTGTTGCCTATCTGACCATTCACTCCTCACCCTTAAAAGAAACTGGTACACCATCTTCAAAAGACAAACCTGGGAACTTAACTCTGCAAGACTCTACAAAACCTTTGATTTAACAAGATACCATGGTTTTACAGCAGTTACAAAACTTTAGAACACATCTTGCTGCCTCCTAGCTCTTCATTCTGTGGCCACTGCTGCTATAATTGCACATTTCATAAGTGGCTTCTTCCAGAAGGTTTGACCCTCCAGCAACTAGGAACACCTTCTACTAAAAAAATCTGTCCTACCTTGTGTTTAGCTTGGGTGCCCTGTTAACAATCTCTAGACTTGAAGAGCAGCTCTTTGGGCTCTACAGCTTGTCCTCTCTACCAACAGAAACTTGTTTAGTGAAAGATATTACAGCATCCCTGTTGTCTCTTGTATCATGGCGGTAACATGGGCACAATAACACTGTAAACAAAAAGGCTAACACTGTCATCTTTGTGCAGTATTCATGGTATTGAAAAGTGCCTGTTCCTTCTACAACCTGTGAATGTGAATTCCAAAAGTACTAGATTAAAACAGCACAGTGGGAGTGGGTACAGGGCCTTGCTAAAATGAATTTGAAAATGATTAATCCATAACTACTTTCAGGAAGTCCCAGAAACATTTCTAAAGGAAGACAAAACAATCACCTATGCTTGTGCCAAACTCCCCTTGTGCTTATTTCACCTTTCATTTTAATTCTGCAGATCCTTTTCAAATCATTCAGCCTGATTCATCATTTTATAGTAGTGTTGATCAGTGGATTCCATTACTTAAAGAATACTTGACTACCCAAAAAAGTGGATGTTAAGCAGTGGTGAAGCTGTTGAAATATCTGCCTTGTGTTAATCAGCTTAGCATTCCTTTCATTCAGGATCTTCCATCACACTTCCATGTGCTTTTTGCTTCTCTGGAATTGCTGCTGCTTTACTCTTTCTCTCAGTACAAACACATTTCCCCTTGGCTGTGTCTACACTGGGCCACTTATTCCGGAAAATCAGCCGCTTTTCCGGAATAAGCTGCGAGCTGTCTACACTGGCCCTTGAATTTCCGGAAAAGCAACGATGCTCTACTGTACAAAATCAGCCGCTATTCCAGAAAAACTATTCTGCTCCTGCTCGGGCATAAGTCCTTATTCCGGAACACTGTTCCGGAAAAGGGCCAGTGTAGACAGCCCAGTAGTCTTTTCCGGAAAAAAGCCCCGATCGTGAAAATGACGCTTGGGGCTCTTTTCCGGAAAAGCGCATCTATATTGGCCACGGACGCTTTTCCGGAAAAAGGGCTTTTCCGGAAAAGCAGCCTGCCAATGTAGACACTCCTTTTCCGGAAATACTTATAACGAAAACTATTCTGTTTTAAGCATTTCCAGAAATTCATGCCAGTGTAGACACAGCCCTTCTGTTTTTTGTTTAACAATGTTTCAGAGCTGAGAGGGATTAAATCTAATGCCTACCGAAGATTTTATACATAATCTGCATTGGGTGACTCTGCTTTGCAGATTATAATTAGATGTAGAGGTGATAAATTCAGCTATCCCTATTTAGCATTTTCCATCAGCAATTCGGTTGCTAACAGCTTCTGTAAACAAGCCTACCAGGCTTCCATAATTTGGTTGATTTGAGATTCTATTTTTGAAAGCAATTTAACTTTCTTGCTTGACATCCTAGTGTTCAGCTTCTTAAAAAGCTGCTCTTTATTCTGTCAACACAGTTGAACGGTTTTATTGTACAGGACATGTTGAGTAATAGTGCTTTTGTGGCATTGGTCTACTATACAACTCAACAAGCATTAATCATTTATAGAGTCCAGGACAAAAAGTGAGCTGGGCTAAACAGACACCACCGTACTAAGGCCTGAAGGAATGGACTAGTTCAAGATACAGTAGCAATGCAAAGGGTCCTAATTAATTGGACAGGGGATTGATTACATTAAAAATTATGGCTAGAAAATTTAGGTTTAGGTCCTATTTCTGATAGCAATATGTTTTGATAAAATGTGGAAAACTGGAAGTTATTCCTAACTTGATTTAAATATAAATTAGAGAAGTACTTGGTTATTTGATTCTAGTTTTGCAGAGTAACAGTAGTGATCGTATATCTGAGAGGTAGGCAATAATTTTTGTAGGGGGCACTTCACCAATTTTAGTAGTGGCTCTTGGGCTGGTTGCTGCTGGCCTAAAAATTATGGCTAGAAAATCATCTTTTAAGGAAATGTAAGGTACCATGGCATTCATGCTCAGCCTGTGAAAGACTGCTGCCAAGATATCTGACAATACAGGCAGTCCCCGGGTTACGTACAAGATAGGGACTGTAGGTTTGTTCTTAAGTTGAATCTGTATGTAAGTCGGAACTGGCGTCCAGATTCAGCCGCTGCTGAAACTGATCAGTTTCAACAGTGGCTGAATCTGGACGCCAGTTCTGACTTACATACAGATTCAACTTAAGAACCCCAGGCATCCCCAAGTCAGCTGCTGCTGAAACTGATCAGCGGCTGATTCCAGGAAGCCCGGGGCAGGGGCTTCCTGTAGTCAGCCACTGGTCATTTTCAGCAGCTGCTGACTAGGGGACACCTGGGGCAGAGCAGCTGGGGTGCTGCTGGGTTGGTCCAGTGGCACCCAGAGCGGCGCTACGGGACCAACCGGCAGCGCCCCAGCTGCTGTACCACAGGCGTCCGGAGCAAAGCCGCGGAGCACGGGGGCAGCGGGACAGCCCAGACGCGCCGTGGCTATCCTGCTGCCCTCGGGCTCCGTGGCTTTGCTCTGCTTTGCTCCCCGTCCCCCTGGTCTGCAGACCAGGGGGACGGGGAGCAAAGCGGCGGAACATGCGGGCAGCGGGACAGCCCAGACGCGCCGTGGCTATCCTGCTGCCCTCGGGCTCCGCGGCTTTGCTCTGCTCTGCTCCCCGTCCCCCAGGTCTGCAGACCAGGGGGAGGGGGAGCAGAGTAGAGCAGAGCGGCGGAACGCGCGGCCAGCTGACAGCCCAGACGCGTCTGGGCTGTCAGCTGGCCGCGCGTTCCGCCGCCGCTTTGCTTCCTCTCCCTGGTCTGCTCGAGACCAGGGAGAGGAAGTGCCCCGTTCGTAACTGCGGATCCGACGTAAGTCGGATCCGCGTAACTCGGGGACTGCCTGTAGTAAAGATTTTATTTAAACAAAAGTAGATATTCAGATGGTGTGGGTGTTCATAGATTATACTAATTCAGAAGGGGCCATTGTGATCAGATAGTCTGAGCTGCATACCAACAAGACTTCTCTGACATGAAAGCATACCTTTTTATTTGGCAGGGGTCTAATTTTGATTTAAAATTTTTCTGTGATGAATCTACCATGACCTCTTGTAAACTGTTCCAGTAATGACAAAGCTCAGCAGAAAGAACTGTTTAAGCAGCTGATATCACTCATGGCCATAAGATTACTGACTCCTGCTTCATTACCGCCATCATGGCCTGCATCCCCTTTGTAGTACCTGTAGCTTTAGAGAGACACTCAAGAGCACAATAAGCCCCAGTGGTGCAGACAGCATTGATAAGACTATAATCCGAATAGCTCTGCAGACATTTCCTGACAGGATTTCTATCTGACAAAAGCACTGACCATTCTGCACCTGTATAATTACACTGTCTTTTGCCATGGCCTCTGAAATTAGGGTATGAGTTCATATGGCAAAGCAGAGGGCATACATGGTGTTTTCCAGAATAATAATGGAGAAAATAACTCCATTTATGACAGTATCATTTGGTGGGAATAGTGTCCCAGGCTGACCAAAAATGTAGACTTCCAATTGACAAAAAAATGCAGATGTGAACTTTTCCTGTGCATCCAACATTGATATTCATAAATTGACCTCTGTGCCTTCAAGAGCCTGCATAATGATGGTGTAGTATTTTTGTGTGTTCATGCTCCTTGAGAAGGGTAAACTATAGTTTGATTAGTGCAGTTTGAAAACCCCATTCCCCCTCAAGCCAGCAATTACTTCAGAAGTATTGTTTGGGCTCACCAAGGGCTTGTTACCACTTACCCCAAGGTTGATGTGAAGATTGATCTCCCAGAGTTCAATTTAGTGGGTCTAGTGAGGACCTGCTAAAGCAACTGCAGATGGTGCCCTCCTCAATTCCTGTACTCCATGGCTACGTCTACACCGGCGACTTCTTGCACAAGAACAGCTGTTCTTGCGCAAAAACTTGCCAGGTGTCTACACTGCACGCACGTGCTTGTGCAAGTAAATTTAAAGTCTAGTGTCAGAAAACAGGGCTTCTTCTGGAAGAGTTATTCCTCTTCCCACAAGGAATAAGCCCTCTTGCGCAAGAGGGCAGTGTAGACAGGCAACATTAATTTCTTGCACAAGAAATCCCTATGGCTAAAATGGCCATCAGAGCTTTCTTGCGCAAGAGAGCGTCCACACTGCCATAGATGCTCTTGCTCAAAAGCACATGCCAGTGTAGTTGCACTCTTGTGGAAGACTTTATGCAAGAACTCTTCCGTAAAACAGTTCTTGTACAAGAAGCTGCCAGTGAAGATGTAACCCACTGGGTTGCAAGGAAAGTAGACAAGAGAGTTTCTGCCGTCAACCTCCTGCAGTGGGGTTGCTGCTGAAATATGACCTAAGGTACACCAACTCCAGTTATGCTTTTCACATAGCTGGAGTTGCGTACCAGGCCAATTATCTTCCCTACTGCAAACTTAGCTTAAGTTTAACAATTAGTGTAGACTCTCAAGCCCTAGGCTCTCTAATTCAGGGTCAGCTAAATCAAGTGCCACTAACATTGGTTTTACACTGCAATGTAGCTATACTGTTAATTTTCAGTTTCTATGCCCCATCTGTGAAGTTAGGATAAAAATTCGCTAAGTCACAGACGTGCTTTAAGGATAAATGAATTTGTATTATGAGATGCTCAAAGATTATGGTAATAAGTTGCATAATTACCTAAATAGAATATTGGGCCACAGATCTACAGTGTGGATCTGCAAGCACAATTTTGCTCATAATTTACAGAGACTGAAAGAGGGTTTTTCCTCTTATTTTACATGAAAACCTTATTTTCCCCCAGGCTTTATTCAAGCAATGTCACGATATTATGTTAGGCTGCAGAGGCTTGTGAGATGGTACAATTTAAAATGTTTGCAGTTGAGTCACATAATCTCAGGATTTCAGGGTCATTTTAAATTCAGAAATTCTTTAAACTTGCTATAGCTAATTCCAGAATTTTAGGAAGCATTCTGTTGTTTGCCTTATTTCCATTTTTCCTATTAATGGAGAATCAGTATTCTGTAGCTGGCGTCAAGCCCAAGATGGTGCACTGAAAATTGAATGATGAATCATTGTGTACTGTTTGCATTGGGCATTTTATTGGAGATTATCACTTTCTATAACTGTGATTGATGATTCCATGTATTATGTAAAGCAAAAATAATTGGAGTAAGATGAATGATAGTTGTTAACCAGCAGTATCTTGTCCATTGTCAGGCTGTGTTGATAGTTTGGCAAATGATTATGCTTAATTAAACTTCTTTTTCTCAAATTTTATTTCTAATCTTATATTTAAATATTAGTTATTTTATACCAGTTAATCTTTAAATTCTTCAACGTAAATGCTCATTGTTGGTAGCATAACACAGGGGTTTGAGGTTTGACAGCCTCTCTGTCTCACCAACAGAAGTTGTTCCAATAAGAGATATTACCTCACTTACCTTGTCTTGCAAATACCCTGGGACCAACACAGCTACAACATTCTTTGGTACTGGCAGTTATGAAAAATAACAAAATTCAGTAACTTGTTTGTTTTCTAAATAATGTATTTAACATTATACACTGCTAACAGCACTCAAAATGTCAACCTATGTGCAAAGAAATCTTTTATTGTCTAGCATCTAGTAAAAATAAGTCAAATACATCGTTGTGTATGTCATATGATAGAAAAATGCACAGATGTTATAAATAAGTCTTGAGATTTGTGAGCATGCTTCAAGCTTGCATATTGAAAATGTCTATAAACAGGTCAGTCAATCTACATTTCCTATGTTTTCATTAATATTTCTGTATCTTTACATGTAAACTAACAGACCGTGCTCAATTACTGCAAGAATATGTCTGGTCTTTAATATGCAAAGTGGAAGTAAAATATACAGCACATTTTATATCTGCTAAAAGTTTTCAACTTTGTACTTTGCAAATCTGTTATGATAAACTCCATTAACTATTACCTTTGAACTCAGCTCAAAGGTAACTGAGAGTTATGTCTTCATAAAGACTACAGGTCTGGGACTTAAAAATCATAAATAAGAAAAGAAATAAACTAAATTTGATTAATTATTGAAATCATAGAACAAAAAAATAATCCATACAAAAGGGAGATCAGGGTTCTTCCAATCAGCCTTGAACTGCTTCAAATCTTAAAAAGTGAATAATAGGATCATTCATTGTACAAAAAGAACAGTCTTTTCATGGATGGATGCTGCTACAGCAGAGATGTCTACGTATTTTTCAGTCTATCAAAGTCCACAGTAAACACAAAACAGAAAACTTTGGAATACTGTAGACAGCATAATTTGAATAGCCATATTTAGATAAACACTTTAAACATATTTATTAAAAGATTCACACACGCACTCTTGAACTATTTTAAGCAAGCTTTGGACACAGTAGTTCCCTCTTGGTATGAAGCATAAATGGGTCATTTTCAGATAAAGCTTCACAAATTTTTAAAGTAAGATGGTCTAGAGATCTAAGCTTGAATCACACTATTTGTCTTCTTAATAGAACTACAGAGTTAAGCTAATATTAGACTAAGGTGCTCACTTTTGCCATTTGTAAGCATAGCAATTGTATGTTGTACTTGGGACTAAAACTCCAATTTTCCCAGGCCAGTCATTTAGTTTCTACCCTCTGTTCCATGCTAAGATTTATCACAGAATAAAGAAAAAGATAAGCTGGAAAGTGAACAGTTCAGGAGTCCCACTATTATTCAGATTTTTTGGATAGATATTCTGTCTTCTTTTGTATTGAGCCTTGACATTTTGATCCACAATATAAATAATAATTAAAGTCAGGAATATAATCTTCCTGTTTTTTAAACATTGAAGTAACCTCCTAAATGGCAGAGAAAAAACTGAGGTCGTAGGAAGAGGAGACAATTTGATGAAGGGGACAGGGTCTGTGGTGAGCAAAGACAAAAGATTTTGAGTTTCCCTTTGTTAACAGATATGTTCAGAAGTCTCCTTTGACCTGTTACCTTTGGAGAGCGAGGATAAAATCTGGCTGCAGTTTTCTCCTCCTGTCACTAGAGCCTGCATCTGTCTGTCCTAGGTCTAGTCTCACTGCTCTGATTGCCTTATGCCCCTCATTCACTGCTTTAGTGCCTGCAACAAAACTGGAAAAAGGAGAGGGCAAAACGCAGCAGCAGTTAGCGTTGTATGTCTCTCTCTTTTTAACTGTGTCTCAGAGGTGCTCAGACAATTTGTATTGTGGAGGTGCCAAGTAGGGATGTAAGTAACTAGTCGACTAACCCATAAGCAGGAGCTTATTGGTTAGGATTATTGACGTGTCACATTTCCCTCACCTACCACATTGCCGCTCTGCTTTTCTGCATTACAAGGAACAAGGGAGCTGGCGCGCAAAGACACCGGTTTAGTCCCTGGTCCCAAGACTCTCATCCATCAGCATTAAACCCACTTCCCACATTGCTGTTCTGCATTACAAGGGACTGGGCGGCCAGCTCGCAAAGATGCTGACTCAGTCCTACTGCTGCGGGTCATTGGTCAGCCTGCATAACCTCCCTGGCTGCCATGCTGTATTGTAAGGGACAAGGCAGCCAGCACATGAAGACAGTCTCCCCTTTCCCTTATAGGGACAGTGGGGGAGGTTATGTGGACTGAGCAATGACCCACGGGCACAGAGACTGAGCCAGCATCTTCATGTGCTGGCTCCTGTCCCTTACAATGCAGAGCAGCGACGGGGGGGGGGAGGGGTGTATCCTCGGACCTGGTGTAAGGCAGACTGAGCACTGTAATGGCAATCCTTATTGACTAATCAAGTAGTGGATAAAAAAAATCTATCATTAGCTCACGGACATTTACCTCCCCCCCCCTTTACCCCGTCTGTTCTGAAATTTGATTTGTCCTTTTCATATGTGTTCATTTTTTTGATTGTATACTTTGGTATATATGGTTGTGCCAATTTTCTTCCACTATTTGATCTGAGGAAGTAGGTCTGGCCCATGAAAGCTCATCACCTAATAAACCATCTTGTTAGTCTTTAAAGTACTACAAAGTCCTGTTTTTTGTTTCAATTAGGAAAGTAACTGCATTTACTTTCATGCTGAGAGCTATTGAACCAAACTGTAAACTTTGTATATAATGGAAATCATTTCAAATCAGGGGTGTGGCAGCACCTTTCACATTCCTAGTGCCAGCACCTATATCTGTCACCCTCAAAACAGTGGCAAGTACAGGTGGGAGAGAAGAGATACCAAGGCAAGGGGAAAGTAGTTGCTTAGTGGTATCCATAGAGGGCTTATCAGAACCTACCCTAAATCCTGAATCCTTGGAGTTTTCCTGATTCTATGTCTGTTTTTCCAGTGTTGATGATTGTGGTTTGCGTACTGTTAGATACTTTTGCCACATGGTTTCATTATGATGGAATATGCAGTAATATCCAAGAAAATACAGGCCAGCAAAATAAAATATGCGAGATGCAGTATTTTTCATGGGAACCACTATGTGCTATAAGGAAGGTACCCGTGAGACATCGATGGTACAAAATCATACATTTGTAATTCAGGATGTGAGCCTGTATATGATTGTTGCTTGAAAGCATACTGTGGCTTGCTAGATTTGGATTGCTAGGCACCAAACAAGGATTATCTTAAAAAAAACAGGACAAGAGATCACTTTAATATTGATATATCAGTATGTAACATGTGAGCCAGAGAATATTTTTTTAACCTCAGGATAATATATCTACATTATGTTGTAAACTCAGCTCTCTGGGACCTAGACATTTAGGATCCTTAGAAATTCATCCTTAGAATCAGTATATTAATGTAAAAATAACCTAATGAACACTGGAAAACACAGAACATTCTGTTGTCTGGGGACAAAAAAAAGCTCTCAACCTACGGTTTATTTGGGGAATTTTTCCTGACAAAACATTGTTGGCAACTATAAAGGCAATTGTGCAAATCAGTTTACGCAAAAACTTGATCCAGTATGCGAGCAAACAAGCTCACTATCTATTGAAAGATGTATTTAAAAATATTCCTTAACAGTCATGGAAATAAACTATAATTTTCACTACAATTCTTCACAAATGTTGAATTTTTGCCCCACAGTTTTCCACTAGCCACATATAGTTAAACCATTTGCTTATTAGCTTTCACGAGACTTCATATCTTCAATCTGAATAGGAGTTCATTGGCTGGTATTCAAAATACTTGTCTAACTATCTAAACTTAGTTAATTATTAAGCCTATGTGTTTAATCATACCTGACTCTGCAAATTGTGGAAATCTAATGCTCTGCTTAAGCAGATTCTGCAGCTGGAAGGAAAATGGGATCCTATTTTCTACATTTGGTTAGGTTAAGTACAGTAATCTTGGATATTTCTGCAGACTGAATACCAATGCTGCTTATATAGTTTTAACACGTTTTAGATTCCTTTTTGCTTTTCTAATATGGCAAAGTTTTTGGATTACAGAAATTTGTTTTTAGTAATTTCATTTGTAACAAGTCTGCAGAGCACAAAGCTACTGTCAAAATGGAAAATGTGTGGTGATCAGGAATGTGAAAGTAAGTGAAAGTTTTTATTTTTAATGAAGCTGGTAAATTCATACACAGTCATTTCAAATCACAATGTAAAAGAGTACAATAAAAATGTGAAAGACAAGTTGGGATATGTATATGCTTTAACATACTGTTGTCAAAGTATTATGCTTATGATGGATACCCCCATATATTTTCAATAAAGGCAGAATATTCCTGGAAAATCTTCCTGTGGGAGGTTGCTGTGGAAATATGCAAAAGGACAAAGTTCAGTGGAAACACTTCTTGTAACCAGTACATTAGAAACTTTGTGCTAACACCTTATGATTTTCTAAGTTTCCTCAAAATAGTCAATGTTAAGAAACTTCTAATACTGCTTTGTATACTGAAATACTTTTTCTAAATTGATATATCTGTAAATGTAAAATAAATATAAAAACATTTACAGAACACTAATATGCTTGTTTAGCAAAAATGTTCTTTTTTCCCCATTATAAGCCGACTTTGGGGAGTGGTTTGTGCAATTCTTCATTTGCCCTGTAGTTATTTTTCCTGCTATGATGTGAGTTAAGGGTATAAACTAGTGAAGGAATAAGATAGGAAAGGCCTGCATAATTTTGAGTGAATTTGTCTGCATAAATAGCTATCCAGGAGTTAACCAGACTTGCTGCACAATCAGAAGTGGGAGTGATACAAAATGGGTACTTGTAGAAAAGCCACCTCTCTGATTACCACTGTGAAACCTGTTTTTGTCATGTATATTTTTGGAGCCAATTTTTCAGCTGCCTCCTTTGGTTTTGCACTTACACGTTTTCAAAGCTGAGAACCTATCCACCTTGCCAGCTGACATTTGCACCCTTGTGGAGCCCCATTGACTTCGGAGGGTTCTATGCAAGCTCAGGTGCCTGCTTATCTGGAACAGCCGTATGGAAGGGATTGGGACTCAAATGGAGTATACTATTAAAAAAGTTATTGAAAAAGAAATTGAAATGAAAAACAGAAACCTAGATTTTAAATGTCCCATTTTTGTCAACGTGTATATTCCTACATGCTTATATTATTTAAACTTACCTTTTTTGTATTTGCATTAAAAAGACGTGACTAAAATAGCTGAAAAATAAGCCAGTGAAAATGTTCAATATTTAAAAGTCAAACAATCAAAATACTTGTAAAATATTGTCTTTTGATTCTGTATTTATGTAACACTTAAGCTTGCAGCTGCTCCACATGCATAACTGCCATTAAAGGCATTGGAAGTTTTGTGTATGCCAATATTCAAAGATGGTCTGCACATGTAGGACTGGGATCTGTGCCAATAGGATTTTTACCACTGACTTAAATGAGAGCAGGATAGGGCCTCCAATGTTTATTCCGGTTTTGAGAAGCTTTCTACTTTAGAATTGAAACAGAGTGATATTATCATATAGCACATTTTATTCACATATAAACAGTTGTTTTGTTGTTTCTTTATATACATCTCATTTACTTTTTCAGTGATAAATGATTTAAGAAAAGTAATTATAGTTGCTTTTTGCTTCCTTTTTACATATATTCAGCTGCAATGAGCAGAGTCCAAGGCACTAAAGACTACATAGGGCCTGACTGCCGATATCTGAAATTCAAAATGGGGGAAGAGATAATCGTATACTCCAAACTTTCAAGAAAAAGGGAAGATTTGTGGGCAGGAAGTGTAAGTATTTCAGTCTGAAATAATTTCACTATGAACAAGCCAAATAAAATAATAAGACAGGAGTGATCAAACTTACTTTTTGCCAGTTTGCTGGCTTCGCTTGCTCGCATAGCGTCACCAAGCCCCACCCTGCATGGCAGCTGTTGGAGGTGGCAAACTGGGAGTTATGTCTATGGGGTGAAGCAGCATTAATCAGATGGGAGCTATGGGCAGAGCTATTTTTGCTGCTGCCTCTTCATGTAGAGCTAACACCTAGGAGCTGCAAAGTGGGGCTGCTGAGGGTTAAAGGGGATGTCTGAGGGGAGCATGACTCAAGCTGTTGAGGAGCCAAAGCTTTAATTGTGCCCTCCCCCCACCCTCTGCCTCAGCAGGAACCAGTTGTCTTTTGTAGAAGCTCCTAACCCCATCACCCCTCTGCATAGCAGAAGTCCTGAAACACACACCTATCCAGTCTGGCAGACAGAACATGAGGGGGCTCCATGAGCTGCACTTTAAATGGAAAAGAGGCACTTGTGGTTTGTGAACTGCAGTTTGGCCATTCCTGTAATAACCCATTTTCACATCTATAACACCTGTCATCTGAGGGTCTTGCAACACTTGAACATTCTCCAGTTTCTCAGAGCATCATTGTGAGGAAGGCAGTTGTGATTTCCATTTTACGGATATAGAAAGTTAACCACAGATTTGTCCAAGGTCCCATGAGAATGATAGAGCTGAGAGTGCAATCCTGGCCTTCAGTTTCACAGTAATCATGCGATAGTTATTACCATATCATCTGTCTTTTAACTACATAGCTTATTTAGAACTGTTCAAATCTATTTAGTCAAAAGTCCACAGACTAAATAGAATTTAAGCAAGGAGCTGTTCAAACTGATTAATCAAAAATCCAATTGTGGGGTCTGATCCTGCAATTTTTGTTAAAACAAAACTCCCAAAGAAGTAATTGGGAATTTTTCTTGAGTAAGAACAACTAGCACCTTCAATAGAATAGTCAAATGGTCAAGGCAGTGTTGGACTTTACATTAGGGATGTGAAAAGTGAACCAGTTAACTGGTGATGCGTAACCTAAACAGGTGATGCTTACTGTTTCTAGTTTACCCGTCACCATTGGGGGCTGGAATAGCTCTCTGCCTGCCACCGGCAGAGGGCTACTCCAGACCCAAGAGGGCCTTCTCTGCATGGGCTGCTCCGGCATTGGGAGCAACCTCTGTCTGCAAGGAGCCCAGCTGTCCCCCAGGCAGGAGTTGCTTCAGCATTGGGAGCAGCCTTTGTCCACAGTGAGCTTGAGCCTGCCACAGGCAGGAGTTGCTCTGGTAGGGGGTAGTCCATGCCGGGGCTGGAAGCCAGCAGAGCCATCCCCAGCTCCAGCA
Source organism: Pelodiscus sinensis (assembly GCF_049634645.1). NCBI lineage: Eukaryota > Metazoa > Chordata > Testudines > Trionychidae > Pelodiscus > Pelodiscus sinensis. The sequence goes on along the minus strand of NC_134714.1, from coordinate 45,264,727 downwards.
TGAGGACTGGGAGCTGATGGCAGCCTTAGCGTGGGGCTGGGACCTGGCAGCCAGGCACCGGAGTGGGACTCGAGGCAGGAGCCCCACAGGCTGGGGGCTGCTCTAGTTATGCTGGAGCGGTCCCCAACTCAGGTCCTGCTAAATTAACCAGTTAAACGTTAGGTTAACCTAACATTTAACTGATTAACTGGGATTTTACGTCCCTACTTAAGAATCAATGGACATGTGTTTGAAGAGGTTCAAACCCTTGCAGAGGTTCAAATACAAGGTGATGGTTACAAAAGAGAAAACCTGATGGCTCTGTAAAAAATAAAGTTTACCAATGCAGACTATCAGTGAAATTTTATGCAGTTTGAACATTTGTACATGCCATAAAATATGTATTTCCCTAGTAGAGCAGAATAATTCCAAAAGCAGCACAGGGTTTATAATGATAAAAGTAGCAGGTTATATAATTGCCTATTTTCAATTATATAAACATAGTGCTTTTGCTTGTTACAGGTTTGGTAGCTAGATTACTAGATAATGCTGTACATCTTGTTGACATGGTTCATAACAATTTCTCATCTACTTCCCTATCACATACTTTGCAGAGAAGATAGTGCTGGTAATAGGTAACCAATGTATACAGTACATTACATTTGTGAATCTGAGACACATGGAAGAGTATGGTTTCTAGCGTGCTATGAGCAAATGAACTTCGTCTGACTAAGTCACTGAGAGTTTTGACACTGATTTTAGTGGGAATGGGATCAAATCATTAGTACATATAACAATATATGAATTGAAGCGGTATCCAGGCTAATGTTTTGATACCGCAACAAAACATGTTCTCAATAGTAATGTGTAAGTGTAAAACAGATGTAACTGTTGATAATGAGGGGGCATAATTTAAAAGTTGCAGAGATGGGCAGGTGACTGCCCCACACATCGCCTCTTGGTGCAGGAAACTTTTAACCCCACATCCCTTTTAACCCCACATCCCAATTTCATTGTTTCCTGGGGGCTGGAGTTACGTGAATGGGAAGCATGTAACTTCATAGAATCATAGAATATGAGAACTGGAAGGGGCCTCCAGAAATCAAGTCCAGACTCCTGCCCACATGGCAGGACCAAACACCATCTAGATCATCTCTGATATAAGTCTATCCAACCTGCTCTTAAATATCTCCAGTGATGGAGATTCTACAACCTCCGGAGGCAATTCATTCCAGTGCTTTCAACCACCTTGACAGTCAGGGGCGGATATAGGGCAGGGCAAACGGGGTGGCTGCCCCGGGCCCCGCGCTTCAAAAAGCCCCGCACATGCGCTGTGGCGCCACCGTGCATGCGCATGGCATCACTGCGCATGCGCCGTGACAAAGGGGGGCCCCGTGAAATTTTGCTGCCCGGGGCCCCGCAAAACGGTCATCTGCCCCTGCTGACAGTTAGGAACTCTGGGCCAGCCCCTGGTGGAAGGTGGGGAAATAGCGCACAGCAGCAAAGTTTCTATCTGAAGCTCCTATGCCCTCAATGACACCTCACTTAAGCTGAGTCCCTAACTCAGGCTGAGCACAGGGAATCCAATCCTGGTGGATTCCCTTGCGCCCATCTTGGGACTGCTGCACTCTCCCTCTCTACCAGGGTTAACTGCCACATGGGCCACCACTGCCTCCCTAGTTGGATCCCCAAATGTAGGCACTACCATACTGCACAGAGGCAGTGACTCAGACAGGCCACCATCACCCAGCAGGAGAAGTGGCGCCATCCTATTCTGCTTTCTGCCCAAGTCTGGCTGCCAGGCAGAGAGGTCATGCAAACCAGAAACACTGGGGGCGGGAGGGGAGGGTGCAGTATGGGAATGATAGATCCAGGGCTGTCCCTAGAGATGCCTGGGCAACCCCTCCTCAGTGCTTCGGGTGCAAGGCCCAGGGCAACCTCCCCACCACCACAGGTGCCGCTCCACCCAGCCTCTGCTCTGTCTCCCTGCCCCATCCCTGTTCCACACCTTCCCCAAGCCCTGCCCATACCTCTCCTATTCCCAGTGCACCGCTTGTCTGAAGCCCTCCTCCCCCAAGCAATATGAGCTGGGGGATAACTGGGGGGCCTGGCATAAGATGGCAGCAGGGGGTTGGGACTCTCCTCCCTTGCACTAACCACAGCAACAAGAGGTGGAGCTACAAAGCAGCCTGCTCCACTCCAGACCACCACCCATCTTCCAGCCCACAGTGCACTGTTTTACTGATGTGGTAAGTGTGGGACAGACCTACCTTGCCACCCCAGGTAATTCTCTGGGCTGCCCTGAGCTCCATCCATGTAGGGCCTGGAGAAGCTGCCCTAAACTGTCCTATGGATAGAGTTCCTCCCACCTCAGCAGGCCAAGCAGAGCAAACCTTGTGGTAAGGCAATTCAGTGCTCATGGAAATCTGGGGAACACTTGACCCCATGAGTCCCCCTCCAATGCATCACTTCTGATGGAAAACATAACATAAAATATGTAGTGTCTTATTCTTTTGGAAGTGATGGAGAAAAATCTCATTTGTGAAGAAGTGATTCAATTGACCAAAATGGGTATAAATGTCAACTTCAGAGGGCTCTTATATAAGTATTTATTTGCTCATAAGTTCTTAATGTGAAACGATGCTAGATGAACACATCATCTGTATATATGGGTTGGACCTTTCTGGCCTGGCGCCCGCAGGGCTGACTGTTCCTGGATGAGGGATTTTGCCAAACCAAGGGAGGTCGTTTCTGGCCTCCTTGCTGCTGGTCCTATCCCCTGCCCTGCTACCCCACCAGGCTTCCCTGCTCTCCTGGCAGCTCAGCTGGGTCATGAGTTGGGCTTCCTGTCCCTACCCTCTGAATCCCAGTCTAGCTGGGCCACGGCCTTCCTGGCTCTCCCGCCCCCAGCCCAGCTGAGCTATGTGCTGGGCTCCCCAGCTCTCTTGGGCAGCCCAGCTAGGTCGCATGTGCCAGGTTTCCCACCCTCTTCCCTCCACAGCCCAGTTAGGTGTCATGCTTGCCTTCCTAGCTTCCTCCCCCCTCAGCCCACTTAGGCTTCTGGCCCCTGCCTGCATTGTGCTGAGCTCCAGGGTCCTCCCCCACCCCTCACCCCCACACACAAAGCCTGTGGGGACTCTCTAAATCTGGAACATCTGTGGTCCTGCTGGACCACAGATATTGCCAGACCAGAGAACTCCAGTTTATCGAGGCACAACCTGTATAATAAAATGCTAAATACTGTCCTTCCATTTATGTTTTTACAGAAAGGAAAGGATTTTGGATATTTTCCAAAGAATGCAGTTCAGATTGAAGAAGTTTTTATTACACAAGAAGTAGAAGTGCCAACTAAGGTAAACTAATATCACCAGTCTATCCCGGTATACTGATGACCAGCTGAAATTCTGTGATACATGGGTAGAAACTCAGGTGTCATTACAAGTCTTCTTTGTTCTGTATGTGTTTCTCTTGTTATTCTACCATTTATATATATTCAGATACAGATCTCTGTTAAGAAGTTTGCATCCAAATATTATATCAAGTAAGACAACTAGTGCCATGAGGAATAACCAGATTACTCATATTTCCTCGTACAAGGCTATACATGCATTATATTGTACAGAAGCAGAGTAGATAAAATGAGTATATTATTTGATTACAAAATACAAACATTTGTGCACATAATAAAAAGGTGAATATTATTCTTTTAGGAAACTGATTTCCTTTGTCTTGATGGAGGTGAATACCTTTTGGAAAACAAAGATAGTGTATTGCATGAACATAATGAAGAAAGTGAATATCCATTTTTTGACACAGAACCCGAATTAAAGGTGCCCGAAGGTGAGCTCCAAAAACAGACCAGTATTTCCTTCCAATTGGAACATGGAATTGAGTCAGTTCCTGAAAGTGATGAATTAGCCAGAAAATTCAAAGACCTTCACATGCAGGAGAAGACTGACAGCAATAAATTGTCCATAAAGAGCAAGAATGGAAAAGATGATGCTATTCTGCAAGAAGCTAAAAGCAGTTACCCATTGAAACCAGCTCCAATACAATCTACTTGGACTGTTTCTGGTGTTGTCGGATGGTTTGGCCTAGGAAGTAAACAAGATGACGAAGCCTTGGTAACAATTACTGAATCTGTAGAAGAAAATACATTCAGAAGCAGAAAAATGGCCATAACTGATGGAAGTGACATGAAAGAACTAAATGATGAGGCTAAACCAGAGCCTTCTGGCTGGTTTCAGAATAGACTGACAGATTTATTATATTTTGGTAGAGAGAATTCAGATCTTACTTTGCTGAACAAAGAAAATAGTCCACAAATCCATGACAGTTCTAATAATGTTGCACATTCCGAATTTGAAGAAAGAACTATAGCTGCAGAAACTTCAATGGAAGAAAAGCAAAAGAGTGACAGTGAAGTATCCAAATCGAGCTGGCTTAATTTCGGCTTAAGTGATGTTTTAACATTTGGGCATGCTAAGAAAGAGAACCCTGTAACAAATGAGGGACAAAGCAGGGAAATGGAGGTTGCAACAGGTAAGAATGAAGAAATTCAGACTTTGAGCCCACAAGAAACTGAATCTCAGCTAGACAGAGAACTGAAGAAAGAAACAGCTAAAGTAATAAGCGAAAAACAAAGTAACAAGAAAAATTATGTACAAGAAATATTAGTTTCAGAGAATAAAACACCAACTTCTGGGGAGCTGCCAGTAAATGAAGATAATCCTCTCAACTTAGAGAGTCCCCAAAATGCAGCGGAGTCATCTTTTACAGAAATAGCTGACAAAGACAAACTAATTGAACCTTACAGTTTAGAACAAGACCCTGTATCAGAAACTCATGTTATGGAAAACACTGAAGTTAAAGAGATTACTCAGGAGTCAAAAAGCATAAATGGCCAGTCAGGTTGGTATGAAAATATATATAGTAACTTCATTACTTTTAATAGGGACACATTAGATAGTGAACAGGGGCTGGAATCTGTGGTTGCTCATGACACACAGGAATCAGTTACATTCCAGCCTGACTCTTTTCCCAGTTCACCTCAGAACTTAGACCCCACTGTTGCTACAAATTCAGAAGAAGAACATGACAGGTTTGAAGAATCTCAGTCTGTTCTCTCACTTAGTCATTTTACAAACATACTGAGTTTTCACAGTTTAACAGCCAAAGTGCAGGAATCTGTGCAAAGTGCACAGGTGGATTTGAACTTTAGTGAAGAATTCTCTCAATCAGAAAATCATAATGAAATATTACAAGGAAGTAAAGAAACCACAGTGAAATTGCAAGCAAATCAGAGGATTAGTGAGAATGTGCAAGAGAGGAGAAATATAGCAAAGTCTCAAGAAAGTGTTCTGTTGTCCCCATTAGCAATGCAAGGTAATGCACAAAGTAATGAAAAAACTATACAAGATGCCAGATTAGTAAAAGATAGCAATACCTCACCTCTTTTATCTGTAGAATCCCAATTAGAACCTAAAATCTCCCAAGTTCAACACTCACAAATAACTAGCTATTCAAACTTCAAAGAACCCATTTCTGATGATAGTGAAAGACAAGAATTTTCTAATATAAAAGATAACAGTGATGTCCCTCTCTTCAAAGACCATCAGTGTGTAACTTTAGATTTAAAGTTAGAAAATACAGTAGTTTCACCAGTACAACATAAATATGTAAGTGAAGATTTTTATTCTAGTGAACAGCATGTGTTATCAAAAGAGAAACCAATTGAACATAAAGAGGACAGAGGAGATAAGAATGAAGAAATGCATTCTTTAAAACGACAGGAAACTGAAACTTTCATAGAGAGGAAGTCAAAAAGAGAAATAGTTGAAACGATGCAAGATGAAGAACAAAATAATCTGAAAACACATGAACAAGAATCAGTAGATTCAGAATGTGAAACACCAACTTCTAGGGAGTTGCTAGCAAATATAGATAATCTTCTGAACAGCCAGAAAATCCTAAATGAAGCTGAGTCACCTCTTACTCAAGAAATATCAGACAAAACCAAACTTACTGAGCTTTACAGTACAGAAAGTCAAATAATAGAAAGCACTGAAGTAAAAGAGATAACAGAGGAATCAGAGAGAAAAAATGACCAGGCAGGTTGGTATGAAAATAACTCTGGCAACATAGATTTTAATATGGACATAGCAGATGATCGAAAGGAACAGAAATATATTGTTTCTCAAGACACAGAAGAATCTATTGCAGCCCAGCTTTTATCTTCTCGTTTATCTCAGGATTTAGACACAGATGATAATTTAGATAAAGAAAAGCAAGACCAGTTTGAAGAGCCACAGTCTGTCTTCTCTTTTAGTCATTATAAACACTTACTGAGGTTCCAGAGTTTTGCAACCAAAGATGAGCATTCTCTGCAAAGGCAATCAGGGATACTGAGCTTCAGTGACGAAAATGGCCAAATTACAGATGGCGATGAAATATTACTAGGAAACAAGGAAATTGAACTTAAAGTCCAAACAAATCAGAAGATTAATGAGCAAGTACTAGAGAAAAATTATGCAGACATTGCCAAAGAAAGTGTTCTATTTTCTCCGTTGACAGTGCAAAATATTGAACAAGATGGTGAAAACATAATGAAAGAGACTAAATTAGTAGATGATAGCTCACTTCTTTCATTTACAGAATCCCAGTTAGAACACAGAGTAGACCCTTTATTTACATATCTAAAATGCAAGGAACACAATACTAAATGTAATGAAAGAGAGGAATTTTCTAATATAAAAGAGAAAAGTGAATTTTCTATTTTAGAAGATGAGCTGCAGGTGCCTGTAGAATCCAAATTAAATATTAAAGATTCACCAGAGCAACATGGATCATTCTATGAAGATTCTTATTCTAATCCACAAAAAACTAGTAAAAAGGAAGAAAGGCAAGATTACACAGATGAAAATTTTTCAGAGGATAATGGTCATGAACGTGACATTGATTACATTGCTAACACAGAGAAAGTTCAAGATTCAGACCAATTATCTTCTCTAGAAGTTGATGAATCATCAAAATACCATTTAAATAATGAAGTATGGGGACAACATATTACTTTAAATTCTGAAGAAGAAAGAGAATTTACTGATGTGGAATATACTGAAAATTATTCTCACAAAAGTTTGCATGTATCACTAGATTCCATAAAAGATCATGTTTATTATTCAAATGTTGATGATGTATTAGACAAAATTGTAGTTAATAGCAAAGACATGAGTCAGGTTTCCCAAGACATAATAAAACATGTTTCAGAGAGTGGTGGAAACAACCTAGAAGACAGTGAGCAAATGATAAAAACATATGAGCCAAATAAACCCCAGTATGAAAAAAGAGCAAATATTTTGGCTACCCAAGAAACACTTTCAGTAGCTAAGGAAATATCTAAGGAAATAATACAAAATGAAAATGCAGTTCTTGAGCAAGACAGTCACACTTTAAATGATTTACTGTATGGTTTGCAAAGCAAAGGTAATGAAGTTCCACAATCTTCTGTGCTATTTCCACAAGAGCAAATATATGAAGAATACAAGAAAAGAGAACTTATTTCAAATCCCTCTGATCAACATTCTGATGATACTAGAATGCGTGATGATTCAGTAACAGTAAATATTCATAATGAACATGTCTTACAAGAACAAATTATAGCACCTGATGCTAGCACTGATACTTTTCCAGAAGAAGAGCAGCAATCTCAACAAATTTCCATGCATATACAACATCATAAGAAAGAGCCAACAGAAATAACAATGGATGATTCATCTTCTCAACATGAGACTCTGATATCAGAATATAGAACTGGAGATAATACTGATTCAGATTCTGGTAAGAAATATAAAAATCAGGTGCTACATAATACAATAAAAGAGTCTTACATATCGTCAAATTTAGAAGTACCCGAGTCCAGCAGTTCAAGTCATCATGAAGATACAGAAAGCATCAATACTGAAAATGAATCTGAATACCTGAGATCATCACATCATCATTCAAATGACAATGTAACATCAAAGTTACTAGATGTAGCAGAATCTCAGAAAATGTCTGAAGAAAGTTTAGTAAAAGCAACTGCAGAATCCAATCATATTCTACTTACTGGAGATGAGCATTTATTCCAAGAAAAATCTAGAATAGCTGAAAACTCTGAAAAAATAAACCTACCATTACATTTACAATCTTTTGAACATACAGAATTGCAAAGTCAGGCACCTCTTAAAAATCATGGTGGTTCTACTCCTAACAAGCCTTTGTCACATATTCCGCATGATTATAATTCAGCACACAAGCAAGCAGAACATTTTCCTTCACAAAGTGAAGGAAAGAGCTTGGATACACTCAGTTTAAATGCTGTGAAACGTAGAGATCTGAACAATGAAAGACATATTGACAGGGAAGATACTCTTCCAAATGAAAACTTAAATCATATAGAAAAATTAACTACTGCTGAAAAAGCAAGAGATAGTAAGAAAAAAAGAAAAAAAGATACTGAAGATCAGAGAAAAACAGACTCCCAAAATATAAATGATAAAAATGGTATAGTGACAAAGGAGACGGTGGGTAGTATTTTTACAAAAACTTCAATGTTTCTTGGAAGTTTGTTTAGTAAAAATAATAATGGTGACTTTAGAAGAAATTCTGAACATAAAAGTCCTGGCCTAGACACAAATGAAAATAGGGAAGATATTAGAATAGATGAGATAAAGGCAGAATGTAATAATATGCAAATAAGAGAGACTGAATTAAAGGAAAATGAATCTGAACAAGAGAAAGACACAGTTCAAACTGCAGAAGCTACCAATAACTTAAACATAGATCATATAAAAATGCCAAAAGATAGAGCTGAGGAAGAACAACATGGCATTCAGGAAAAAAATATTATTACATCAGAAACAGGAACAAACAACAAGGAAACAGATAAAACCATAGTCTGGAAGACAGAGTCTGTGTCACAGAAAATAAGGAAAGAAGTCCAAAGGTTAATTGAAGGGGACACAGATACATCCAACCCATTTGTTGCATACCAACTTTATTCAAAATTGTCTCAAGAAGTGAACCAACCTTTAAAAAATCTGTGTGAAAAAAACAAACTGTTGGTGCTAGAGCAACAGTTTAAAAAAGTGCAGCATGATATCACTACTTCTACATGTGAAGACACTCTCATACAGAATAAACATGTGATTGTCTCTGTGGAAGAGGAACATAATCTGGGCACTGGCTATGACAAATGTATGAAGGAAAAAATGAATTTTCTTCTAGAGCTACAAGATCTTCTGTCAGCCATCAGAATGAAGTGTGAAACCCAAAATTCAGAATCAGGTACTGGACTACTGCTTTACTAATTAGCGGTGATATAACAAGAACAATGCGTGCTTTGTGTGAGAAAAATGTAGGACAGGTGTGACACTTTGTTCAGATCAACACTAGTGAACTTAGATACTAACTATTAACAGGTGATTATAGTGCAGCTATTTAACACTTTCTTTGAGGAATATATGATTCCTTATATCATACTACTTACAGGTTATGGACATCAATATGTAATACAAAATACGGCTAAGGTATTTCTAAAAATAAATGGAGACCACCTAAAATTAAGAGATCAAATATTCATAATTAATCCAGAGGTGGTCCGTCTTCCTTAGGTTCTCTCGCTTGATCCAAATCTCACTGAAGTTAATGAGAGTCTTTCCGTTTATTTCAGTGGGTATTAGAATAGGTTATCTGTTGTTACACTTCACACCATAGGCTGTTATTTTAGTCTGGTGATTGATTGATTTCAAAAGGGAGATTTAAAACTACCTTACCATGGTTCTTTTTTATAATCAAACCAATTGTAATCAAACTCTTGATGCCACTGCATATTTTGATTCCAGTATTCATTAATGTTGTTAAGAAGTATCAAAGTGTATCATATTTGTGTGACTAGTGTTACCATCATTTAAATGATTATTCTAAAAAAGTAAGTAAAATATTAACGTAATTGATTAATGTAGTTTTTATAATAGGACAAAAATTAGATAAAGCTACTGAAGCCAGTGAAGTTATACCAAAAATGAATTTGGCCCAATGGATCAAATATTCTATATCCTTTAAAATTATGCTCACAGTTTCATACCTCCAATATTTTTCACTCAGTGGTGCCTACAGACCGGGTAGTTAAAGATATAACTACATACAAATCCAAAGTTTTGCGTTACACAAAAATCTATGCATAACAGGGGCATATGCATGTGCTGTTTCAGTAGCCAAACAAAGGCTTTGAAAACATGGCCCAATTAAGGTATTTTCTAATGTATAACATTTTTACATGAATAAACTTAATTATAATTAATGGTAATCCTTTGTTTCTAGCACATTGCTAATTCTCCTTAGCTTACTAATTTTGGCTGCATTGTATTTTTATATAGTAGCTGTATTTCCAGAGCTGCCGTGAAAAAATAATTAATGCTTATTTCCTTTTTGTGGTTGGAAACATTTTGTTTTTTGATGCCTTCTTCTGCTTGGTTAGTCTAAATCACTGAGTTAATTGAAGAAATCAAATCTTAGGATGGCACAAATAACTCCAGTCATTTTTTCTCTGTCATCATATATTAATATAATGCAGAGTGGTGACATACAGTAATTTCCAATTGCTTCACAAGATTATGAAATTATCCATAAAATTGAGTTAATCTTATTACAGTGGCAGTTTTGTTAATTATATGAGCTTTTGTGATGCACTTCAATATGTGCAGTTGTGTGCTACTACCATTCATTGCTCACAAACATGTCTGTGTTTGTTCTTTATGCATATAACCTTTACAAGGAAATGTAATGGAAAATAGTTAATCTTTAGTCCTTTATGAATTATTTTTTCCTGGCTATTACAGTTCTCTTCCTTGACTTTTCCTCTCTGATATCAGAACATAAAATTTAAAATAGAGACCAATTCTGGAAGAGTATTCCAAACAGTATTGATCAAAGACAAAATGTACTTTTTCTAAATATTGAACTATATTTTGACCTTAATTACATCTGAGTAATACAAATTTTGCCTAGTTACATCTGTGCAGCCCCATTCTGAGACCAGAATTTGGCCAAATGTATTTTAGAATATAGATTTAAAGCTTGTGAGTGCTATAATACACCTTTTGTAAATATAACCTTGTCCTGACAATGGTTCTTATATTCCTGTCAGGTTACTTATTATATCATCTTGTCATATGGTGACATCAGAAAATTAACCTTTTTAATCATTAAAACAAATCCATTTGTTTAGTGTTTTTTTGGGGGAGGGGAGAGAGTGTCTTTGGCAGTTGCCAGTGACAACATTCTAGAACAGAGGTCACAAACTCATTTTACCTTAGGGCCAGTGTCAGTCCTCAAATCCTTCTAGTGGGCCAGTAGGCCTCCCTTTTGGCAGGAGTCTCTGCATTTTCCCCCCATGTCTTCTGGCCCATCCAGCTGGTTTGCACTTTTCCCAGACACATGCATCCCCGAGCGCTGCCTCCTACCTTTGGGCTATTTAAAACCTGCCTGTGGCTTCTGTCCCCATCTCTGGCAGGCAGCAGGGTTAGAGTGGCTTCCTGCTGCTAACTCCATAACGCCTCCAGCACATCCCTATGACCCAAGGAAGATGCATGCAGAGCCATCCTATCCATAAGTGTAAGCTGTGAAACTAACACCTCTTTTAGTGAAACTGACTAGATATCAGGGATGCCAACTCTCCTGATATGCTCACAAACCTCCTGATAATTAGGGCTTTTTTTGTCCCCTGGAAAGTCCCAGCCATGTTATTAGAATTAAGCCAGATCTGGGAACTCCACTACTTGATGCCTCAAGCACTGCTGTCAACTGCGATTGCTCTGATTTAGTAGATTTTGTTTGTTGGTGCATGCTATTACAAGAGAAACACAGCCTTTTTTTTTTCTTTTTTTTTTCTTTTTTTTTTTTGAGTAAGTCTCATGATATGTGGAGAAAAGCTAGAAAACATGCCCTGAATTCAGCCAAAGACCTCAAACACCAGATGCCAAATAAAAAGATCCCCATGTGTATTTTATTTGAGATTTCAAGAAGCTATTTTCTTTTTTGAGAGGCGTGGAAGGGCAGGCTGTTTCATGAGTTTTGAATGCTTGGGGTTGTCAGTACAGTAACTACAAGTAGATAGTTTCTCCCTCTGTGTCCAGAGCCCAAACAGAGACCAGGATCCTTCGAAAGACATAAAAGTGAGTCCTAACCCTAACACCCTGTATCCTCATGCTGGGATGCCACTCCACTAACATTTGCACACTGGAATTCTTCCTGCTCCCGTCTTGCTAATATCCATGTCCCTGTGCTAGGATTCCTTGCCCCTGCCAAGGGTAATCAAAAGTGAAATCCACCAGCCCCACGCCGCTGGCTGCAGAAGCGGGCAGCTTGAGCGGCTCCTTTGCCAGTGTGGTTCTCATTCTTGCAGAGGCAGCCAGCACAGCTTCCTGGACCAAGCGGCAGCTTCTGCAGCTGGGACAATGTGAGGTGCTAGGGGTTAGGGTGCTGCTGGGAACCATGTGTGAGGGTGAGTACCTGTGTTCCACACCTCCCTACTCCTGGGCCACCAGCCATGTGGGCCTGCTTAGGTAACTTTCAAAATATTTTGTGTGTCAGTTTGGGGAAGTGCTAGAGCCACAGATGGGCCCCAGACTGAGAGTTTGAGACCTTTGTTCTAGAGTCTGACTTTAAAAATTAGGAGGAAATCAAAAACCAAAATAATAACAATGGGAAATAATCTTATAAAAATGTAACATGCAGAAAATATTATTGATGAGAAGACTGATTCCACTTCATAATTATTTCCAGATATATCTGATGAGAGAAAATTATCAGACAAAGCTCCAAGAGAAGACCATAACATGAATACAGCTTTGCACAAAGAACATAACAGTGACCAACATGAATCAAAAGTAACAACAATTGCTCCAGTAAATGCTCAGGAGAAAATGTACACTTCAGCAAAAAATGTTCTGTTAGGTGCTAAAAAACCTTTATCACAGATATTTTTCCTGATTCAAAACTATATTCCTAATAATGGTAAGTATGAAGTTGTTTGATCTGAAAATAAAAATGAGTTATTAAAAAGATAGTTTGATAAATACAAATAATTTTATTTCCTTATAAATTAACAGAAGACTGGATATATCAGATTCTCCTACATTTTAATGGAATTGATGTTGGTGATGCTGTACAATCTGTATTTTCAGCAATGGCAACTGTTAGCAAAAAGGTAAGATTTTGTTTCTTTAATATTTTAACAACACAGGGAAATTGGAATTGAGCCTCGTTCTGTTGTTGTTGGTTCTGCAACTCTTCTGGAGTTGGAGCTGGAACTAATAGCAAAATTGTGGTAGATTATCTTCAGTGTGGCCTGTTTTTATGCTGAAGAAGCAATTAGGGAGAGCAGAATTTTCAAACCTGTCCATAAGGAGACTTGATTCCCAACTGTTATGGGGATGAAGCAGGAAATACCACATTAATTCCTGTTTAATTTGGCCCCTTACTGCTCCTGCAGAATCCTCCTAAATGTATTTAGTGCCTGTACATTCATATGCGCATTTATAGAATAGCCAAAAAAAATACTTGTTAAACACACCAGCATCTTTTATCTATTTTTGCTCCGACTCCCATTTAAATCATTGGTAAAATTCCCTTAGATTGGGTTGGAGATTGAATGAAAAAAAATGGTACTTCAATCTTGTACTGGTGATTTTGATTTTACACAAAAAATACCAGAACCAAAAAATTTAAACATTTAGTTACTACAGTGACATAACATGATCCTCTTGTGAACATATTCAATGTACAAAAGTTAGCACAATATATAAAATAATATAAAATGCAAGGCACAATGGATATGGGAACTATAATTTTGTATTTGCTGTAAAATCTACAAATGTAAAATCTCCATCAGCAAGTTGTGCTATTATAGATTTTGTTTTCTTCTTTTAGTATATAGAGTAAATCAACTGTTCTCAAACTTGGGAGAAGTACCACTGAAGGCACACGGGCCACATTTAGATGCTGGCCAAGAGATGATTTTAAAAGATAGTCATAACCCTCCTCATCAAAATGTGCAGTCAGATAGAACAGACGAGAGGGAAAGAGGCAGCTGCAGTGCAGCCTCCGGACGTCGGGGCCGCTGTGTCCCCATACAGTTAGACTTGGGAGCTGGCTCAGCCTCCTCCCTGTTTGGATACTCTCCACCCTCCGTGTCAGTTTGGCGTAGGGGACAGGCAGGGAGGCACTGTGACTTAGTTGCTGGTCTCCTGTTCGGCTGCCAGCAGCAGCAACGGCAACTCGTGCTGCTTCTCCGAGGAAGAGGGGAGGGGAGGGGAGGGGAAAGAGAGGCAAGAGGTGGTGGGGGCACAAAAGGGACATTGGAGAGGGAAAATGCATGGGGAAGATATATTGGAAAGGGACTTTGGAAAGGGGGTGCTTGGCTGGTGCTTGGCAAAAGGGGAGGGACAGAGCGGAGCTTGGGAGGGGTACAAGTACCGTGGGGGAAAGTAGGCAGATGGTACAGGGAGGGACATGGAAATACTGGGTCTGATCACTGGACAGGTGGGAAGGAGGAATTGGGGGACAGACTCGGGGGTGGGGCTGGGAGTGGGGAGAGGTCCAAGAGGTTCTTCGCGAGAGAGAATGGGGATCAGTGGGGAACGGGTGGTCTGGGGAAACTTGATTGGGAGGCTCGCGCAAGGTAGAATTTATGGAGCTGATGAGAGAGGCAATGGTAACATCTCGTAGAGGAGGGAAGTGCACCAGTAAAGAAAGGAGTATTGGGGAGGGGAGTTCTGGGGTACCGGTTGTGCCTGGAGGTATGGAAAATTGGTACCACTAGGGAGATGGAAAATGGGAGAAACAAAGGGGATTGGGGGAAGGGGAAAAAAGTGAACTGTGGGGAGAGGCTTGAAAAACGAAGGTGAAAGTGGTAGGCAGAGATATGGGGCACTTGGAAAGGAATGTCTGGGAGAAACAAAACAAAGAGGGTGAAGACAGGGATAACTGAAGGGATGGAAAGGAGGTCTGGAGAGGCAGAGGAAAGAGAGGATGTGAGAATTTGACAGGGTTCAAATTGATAAATAGGATTAGGGGCAAAGTAAAGAGGGTGTAAATTTCTTAGAAACGATGGCAGAAGGATGTTAAGGAAGGCAGAGAAACATTGGAATCTTGAAACACAAATACAGGAAGCATATCTGAAAGGTCATATACCAAAAAAGTCTGAGGTTCAGATGAGGTATAATCAGTCTTAATGTTTGAAACATGTTGGGATAAATAATTACAGTATATGCTTATCATTTATTCCACTGTGTTCTGGCAAATACATAAACCATGAGAAAGAAACATGAATAATTTGTTTTCATTAAAAATTAAGACTTTAATGGTCAATTGGGGTTCATAGAAGTATTCACATTAGGAATACTATAATATTACAGACCATGTTAAAATTAAAATTGTTACTGTTCAGTACAAAGAAAATGGCTACTTTCAAATTCTCATGTATATTATAAGGTACCAACAGCAACTTTGTATTGCATTCCTCTTAGATTTTCACACTAAAACATGCAAATTGCATATGTTGCTGCATGCAAACTTTTTAGAAGCTGGGATTTACAAACAATTATAATTTTAAAAATCATAATGGAATATAAAAATCAAGTGGCACTAATAATGAAATAAATAAAATTATAATGCCACGTAGCTAGGATATGGCTTATCAATGTTTTCTGTAGCCTCTGTGTTTGTGTGTAATTCCAATAGGTGGTATTGGTCCACAATTTAGTCAGTTTTTTACAGCTGTTAAATGGTGTACTTTATCTTTTATGAAAAAATGAGTAATATATATATATATTAGATTTCCAAATATAATATTTCTTTGCATTATAATTTAAAAAATACATATTGTGAATTAATATATATTTACAAAGGAAAGGAGCCATGAAACGAGAAACTTTGTTGTTAGTCATTAATCCACCTCTGGCCTCCCCTTGCCTGACTGCAGAAATGTCAAAACAGGATCTCTGTCCATTTGGAAACAACCAGTGCAGGATGTGTCTCTGACTGGATCAGGAACTTTCCTTAAGAAACTAGAGCTATTTTTATGCTTATAATGTTTATAGACATTTTTGTTATGTGATTACAATATTTGATTCACAAATGGAAACATCAAAAACAAAGGAAGGGGTAAGTTTCTGTACAAGTAGTTATAATCTAGCTAAGAAAAGACTGGTTCTGTATCCACTGAATGCCATACCGTTCATATCAAAATGGAATAATTGATCCGTTGCCCTGGAAATACTTCTAAGTACTGTTGTCATGATCTCTCTCATTTATTTCCTTAACTTTTTATTTCTGAATTATACCTCTTTAAATGTTTGAAAGGTGAGTGAAGTTTGCGATGAAAGGCTTCTGTTTGCATATTGTAAGTTATAAATGCCAAGTCAACTGTATTAAAACACTTCCACCTGAAACAGGAGTTTCCAGCACTGAAACAATCTCTGGAGTTAAATGTAGAATTTCTAATATCTGTCTGTGAAAGGCTCTTCCTGCCATCTTGAGTTTTTAACTAGCCTGAGTCAGCATTAGATAGAACTCTTAGCTTCATTAGGGTATAATAGGTGTTTGACGCTGTGCACATTACCTCAAAGGTAGTATTTTCAGAATGGGGTATTCAAGTTGGCTTCCTCCATTTCTCCTTTACTTTTTTCTTAATCCTCACAGTTTGCTTAGTTTAATTATTTTTCCCCCAGTTCCCGCCCCTCCCCTTTTTTTTGGTTCCTATATATAAAGTTGTAGAAGGCATTGGGAGAGAATATTCTCCCCAAACCCTCACTAACACTAGGTTCATTTCCAGAAGGTCAGCCGGCAAGATGGGTAATACCCTGGATAAAGCAGGGCCCTCAGCTTGTGGTGTCCAACATACTAGTCACGTAGCTATTTGGCTGGTTGAGTGTGGCTAGTGACCAAATTGAGGTTAGAAATGTAGCCATGTTAGTCTGGTGTAGCTGGAACAAAAAACAGGACTATGTAGCACTTTAAAGACTAACAAGATGGTTTATTAGGTGATGAGCTTTCGTGGGCCAGACCCACTTCCTCAGATCAAACAGTGGAAGAAAATTGTCACAACCAAAGGATACAATTTAAAAAAAAAAAAAGTGACCACATATGAAAAGGACAAATCAAATTTCAGAACAGAAGGGGGACGGAGGGACGGGCAGGTAAATGTCTGTGAGTTAATGATATATTAGAGGTGATAATTGGGGAAGCTATCTTTGTAATGAGTAAGATAATTAATGTCTTTGTTTAAACCTAAGTGTAAAGTGTCCAATTTCATGCTTAAATTGGACACTTTACACTTAGGTTTAAACAAAGACGTTAATTATCTTACTCATTACAAAGATAGCTTCCCCAATTATCACCTCTAATATATCATTAACTCACAGACATTTACCTGCCCGTCCCTCCGTCCCCCTTCTGTTCTGAAATTTGATTTGTCCTTTTCATGTGTGTTCACTTTTTTTTTTAAATTGTATCCTTTGGTTGTGACAATTTTCTTCCACTATTTGATCTGAGGAAGTGGGTCTGGCCCACGAAAGCTCATCACCTAATAAACCATCTTGTTAGTCTTTAAAGTGCTACATAGTCCTGTTTTTTGTTCCAAATTGAGGTTAGGCTACCAGTCTAGTTAACAGCATACTGAACCTTTAAACAGAGGCCTGGAGCTCAAATTCCTACCATCTCAGACTAGGAGCACTGTGTGCCTTTCAGTGCTCTCAAATGATTTATTTTAGAAGAGACTAAATATTATTTTGATGGGCTCTAAAGAGAATTGCAGGTAGGCTTCCTAAATTGGCCACAGAGATATGGGATTATTGAGGATATTAGTGGGGAGGTAAAAGGACGAGGGTAAGGCTTCCACAGCCCGATAAATATGAAAATCTAACCCCTTTAATCTCGACTAGTAATTTGTTATAGAACTGCACGTGACTGACACGAGCACTTTGTCACAAGTTTGCAGGGTCTCAATGGGCCCCATGACTTGGAGCAGGCTTGTTACAAGCTGCTTGTGTTTCCTTGGACCTGCTCGGCACAGTCCTGCTAAAGTGACCGGTGCTACTCTAAGGCTGCCGGAGTCTTGCCCAAACGGGGGAGGGGGTACACGTTGGCATCTCAGGAGCCTCCCCTCAGTGTTCCTAAAATGGAGGACAAAGAGCCACCCCCGTGTGACGTTCAGGCGGTGGCCTCTGAGTCTGCAAGTCCCAACACGCGGTGTGTTCTGGGGGCCATGCCCTCCGGCTCAGCGCTACAGGTGCGCACGATGGATAGGGGTGGGCTAATGTGGTGACTGGAGAACCCTGCATAGAGGCTCAGCGGAGACCTTTTCCCCTCGGAACAGTGGTGCGGCACTCCCCCTCCCGCCCGAATGGTGCCGCCTGGCTCGGCCCGCGTTTCTGGGCTAGTGGTGTAATCCCACCTGCTCAGTTCCCACCCGTGGCAGTCGCCTCCCCCCGCCAGGCAGCCTTGGTTCCTCCCCTCGTCCCCCTCTCCGGGAAGGTGGTACGGCCCGCTCGGTTGTCATGCTGCGTGGGCGCTGTTGGGGTTGGCGCTCCCGCAGCCGGTGATGGGCCCGGAGCGCCCCTTGTCCCCTCGCCGTTGCCTCCTGCTGCAGCAGTAAGATGGCCGCCGGGGAGAGCCGGCAGGATGCCCCGGAGGCTGCAGTCCCAGGCCTGTGGCCGGACTTCCGAGAGACAACGCAACGCTTCTGCGGGCTGGCCCTGGAGCAAGCGCGGAGCGTGAGTGCGGGGCCGACTGCAGCGAGCTGCGCGACCCGGGGAGCTTCGTCCAGGGCGGGGGCAGCCGGGACTGCCTGTCTCGGGGGCCTGGCTCTCCTGGCCTCTTGAATTGTGAAATTTCCGCGGGTTGCGTTAAATCCACCCCGGCGAGTCGGCGCTGGGGGTTCTGCTCTCAGCCGCTGCGGGGCTGGGCAGACGGCCGGTGTGATATGGACTAGCTGGGTGGTGGGAGGATTTTCGTAGCACCTCTGCTTCACCGCGATAAGCATCCCGCACTGCGCTTCAATGGTCCGAACTCAGCGCAGTTTGATTTGTTATTTACGTGAAACTAATCTGCTGCGAAACGTGTCACCTGATCGCTTACATTTTGTTAGAAAAGTCAGGTGTCTGGGTCAGGCACCCATTTCGGCAAATTGCCCTGCAGAGGGGCCCTCCCTGTGAGGTGCAGCTTGTAGGACCAGGGGTCATGGCAATGTTTAATGAAAATGAAGATTAGAAGGGCACAAGTAGTGGAGGTTTGAGGTTTGGATGTGAAGAGCATTTTTAATGCCTATGAAATTAGGAAATATATCCTCAAATATGAAAGCAAAATATGCTTGTATTGGTTGCCCTTTCGTTACTATCAAAGGAGGCCTAATGATGCTCTTTCCCAGTTCAGACCAAACAGCTTAGCTTGAAAGACTGGAAGTTTGACTTTTCAGCTTAGTGAATAAAATATTATACACTAGTAGTTGTATATGGACAGGTGAGCTGCATTAAGCAGGTTGTTCTGTTTAGAAAATAGTGTATACATATTTGTTTACAAATAATGTTGAGCACAGTTTAATCACCAGCCTTTATATGGTAAACTGCATGTTTTATAAAACATACTTATGCTATAATTTAGCCAGTCAGAAATTATTTGCATATCTTTAGCTATCACCATAAATTGTCTGGGGTCTTCAAACTATTTGAAGGCTTCAATATCTGAGATATAGGTGAGAGGATTATTCTAGGAGGGGATTCTGTGGCCTGCATTGTGCAGGGGGTCAGACTAGATGATCATAATGGTCCCTTCTGACCTTAAAGTCTATGAGACTGCTGTGTTGTAAACATTTTTATTTTAATGTTGACACTTTTTACTGGTGAAACATATAAACCACCTCAAGAAGGAAACTTTCCCTGAACAAGTTCAGAAGGAAAACTTAAAAAGCTGGTTATGATCTGATTACACACACCATGTGCATCTATACATCGCTAAATAAACAGAAGATTTAAAAACCAAATAGACTTCTGACATTTGCTACTTCACAGGGTTTTGAAAAAGTAAATATACAAAGAGTCCTTTCATTTCACAGTTGACTCAGTGAACAATAAGTAATATCTACATTTGTCAAAAATAGGTAATCTGTCCCTTTCTTAACCACTTGGACTTTTGCTGCTTGATTTTGTTTTTCAGGTTATGGCAGCATTGCCTAAAGATATGAGACCTGGTCCTGATCTTTATGGTTTCCCATGGGAAATAGTGATTTGTGTTGCAGTTGTTGGAGTTTTTACAGTCTTACTGTTTCTGTGTAGGAGTTATCAATCAGTAAGTATCCAAAATTACATATAGAGTTATGTCTGAACCCATGTGTCTTTTTCTTTTGATAATAGATTGTGAGGAATGCACTTAGTCCTTGACTTGTTTTGAAATTAACATGTTCTGTTCAAGTCCTTAAATCCTGGAATAGCATTTCATAAGATTTCTTTGATGGGTAATTTAGTTACAGGGTTCAACATGCTTGTAAGTGTTTGCTGTTACTTATATTGTTCTCACATATCTATTCTTGTTACATTATAACAACCTTTTAATTTTCATGAAGTTTAAACATTTGAATACACTATCACATCCCGAATAAGTGTGTAACTGTGATCCCTGGGCTCATCAGTTAACTATCATGGTTACACGCAGGCTCCTGGTATAGGTGGGAGCCATCTCCTCTCCCTCTCTTCCCCCTCCCCATGTTGCTGCCTCTGATACAATAATGAACTGTTTGTGACAGGTCAGGACCCCACTCAGGACTGTCACCTGATCTGCTGAGGCCCCAATGAGCCTGTGCAGCCTGAAAGTGTGGGCACTCTGTAACCCTGTCTTGTTGAGTTTCACTCCAACCTGCTTCAGTTGAAACACTGGGACAGGGCCACGCCCCCAAAGCTGCAGACATGGCCTGAAAGGAGTACAGTTTGAAACCTTTTCCCACAGCTCCTCTGGGAGCTGAACCTAGATTAATCTGTTTTGTGCTGCATAGAGATCTATACAGGCAGTCCCCGAGTTACGCGGATCCGACTTAAGTCAGATCCGCAGTTACGAACGGGGCTTTTCTTGCCCGGGAGGACGCGAGCGGCGGGACACCCAGATGCACCCCCCCAGCAGACCAGGGAGACGCAGAGCAAAGCAGTGGAGGACACCCGCGGCAGGACCGCAGCGCGTCTTGGCGGTCCCGCCACCCACGTCTCCCTGGTCTGCTGGGGGGCGGGAGGACGCGCAGCTAGTGCGAGCCACCCCACCAGCAGACCAGGCTTTTCTCGCTGACGACGCCTGGGGTAGAGCAGCTGGGGCGCTACCGGATTGGTCCCGCAGCACCGCTCCTCGGCGCTACTGGACCAACCCGGCAGCACCCTAGCTGCTCTGCCCCAGGCGTCCCCAAGTCAGCTGCTGCTGAAACTGATCAGCGGCTGATTCCAGGAAGCGAGAGGCAGAGTTGCTCTGCCCTGGGCTTCCTGGAATCAGCTGCTGATCAGTTTCAGCAGCTGCTGACTTGGAGACACCTAAGGTGGAGCAGCTGGGGTGCTGCCGGGTTGGTCCCCGCAGCGCTGAGGTGCGGTGCTGCGGGGACCTACCCGGCAGCGCCCCAGCTGCTCTGTCCCAGGCGTCCAAATTCAGCCGCTGTTGAAACTGATCAGTGGCTGATTCCAGGAAGCCCAGGGCAGAGCAACTCTTCCTCTGGCTTCCTGTAGTCAGCCGCTGGTCAGTTTCAGCAGCGGCTGAATCTGGACGCCAGTTCCGACTTACATACAAATTCAACTTAAGAAAAAACCTACAGTTCCTATCTTGTACGTAACCTGGGGACTGCCTGTACAGCGTAAGGTCATGAAATTTGCTTTTTTTCTTAGTGTAAAGTACCTTTGCTCGCCCAGGTACTACTACACTGGGTTTATTACTTAACAAAAGTGATTTTATTAAGTATAAAAAGATAGGGTATAAGTGGTCATAAAAGGGAGCAGACAGAACATAAATGAGAAAAATAAACAAACATGCAAGCTAAGCTTAACACACTAAAGAAATTAGTTACATGTAAGATCTCACCCTAAATGTGGTTTTAAAAATCTTCACAAGACAGACACCCTTTGACAGACCCCTTCCAGCCTGGGTCAAGTTCCTTCTCCTAGTTCAGTCTTAACTGTTTCCAGAAGTCATCATATTTTGTCAGCCTTTTGCGCAAATGGCCCAGTTCTTGTAATGCAGTTCTCAAATTAGCTCATTCAGCTCATTCTAATTGCACATCATTGACCTAGAGTTTCTTGATCCTAACTGTCCTGCTTGGCTAACAGTTTATCAGTGTAAAGATATGTCTTTGAGTATGTTTCAATATAGATTCCACTGTAGGTGTCACTGAACCTCTTGCATTCAAGCTCTCGTCTTTTTTTAAACAATAGTGCCTGATTATGTTATGAAGGCACCTTTTGCTGCTGTACAAGGGCATTAAGGGCAGAATGACTGCAACCCTCTCAGTTCATTCAAATCTGTGACTGTCTAACTCACTAGTTTTCATTGAAACTTCTCAATCTTATATAAAACTTCAGAACTCTTGATACGACTACCATGTCCTGTATTGACCCATGTGGACTGGATATTGGCAGTTAGACACTCCTATCCAGATTTTCCAGAAAAGGGCTACTTAACATGAAGATCTCATCAGACAAGCCAGTTTTATCCATTGCCTTACCTATCCACAAGTGATGCTAAAGAACAGTGTAGAGAAGAGGACACGGAGAAAAGAATCAGCAGTGATCTCAACACCTCCACTACCCAAGTCCCAGTACTGAGAGAGGGCAC
Source organism: Pelodiscus sinensis (assembly GCF_049634645.1). Classification (NCBI taxonomy): domain Eukaryota; kingdom Metazoa; phylum Chordata; order Testudines; family Trionychidae; genus Pelodiscus; species Pelodiscus sinensis. The sequence goes on along the minus strand of NC_134714.1, from coordinate 45,241,858 downwards.
TCCAAACACTGAGCTGAGGACCTTAGGCAGAACTCAAGTGTTTTTCTGCAAGGAGGGAGCTAGGTTCTATACACCTCCCAACCTGTCTGGACATATCTCAGAACCAGGGTCAGATACTGCATTCAGATCTACAGTTGTTGCATTTGAAATATTGGATGTTGGCTGACTGAGCATTGCTGGCAGAAACTGCTTCTTGCTTCCTATAGGTTCAGGAACCTGTCCTACAAGATGGGGAAATATTTAATTAAGAATACTCGCTCATCAAAACAGTAAAGATTTTTCATATGGACAGCCCAACATGATCCAGACCCAGTAGAGCCTTGATATTGCAACTCCTAGACTACATGCTGCACCTGAAACATGCTCGATTAGCATTTAACTCTCTCTCCTAAGATTCACCTTGCAGTGATATTGGTGTGTCATGCCCTGGTACAGCCATCCTTGATCTCATGTTTGACAATATCAAAATTTCCCCAAGGACCTCCTTCATATTTACTGTTTGGTTATACTGACTCTTTCATGAGGCCTTCAGTATTGTCCTCATAAAACTCCTGAGGACTCAGAAGAATGTAAGACTGGCAATACAGGGTCACACCTATCATCCATGTAGCCCATTATCCTGACTTCAAAGAGTGGCCAGTGCAGTGCCAGATGCTTCAGAGGGACTGAACTGATGAGGACAATTAATGAGTGATCAATCCTCTGTCATCCAGTTGCAGCTTCTGGTAGTCAAAGGTGTAGGGATACCTAGAGCATGGCGTTTCACTCCTGATCATCTTAGCTAATGATGGACTATCCTTCATGAATTTAGCTACTTAAAAAAAACATTTCTACTGTTGGCTTTCACTCCATCTCCTGGCAATAAGCTCCACAAACTAACTTCTTTTGAACCAGTGTCAAATTGCTCAGTACATTTCTTTACCATCAAAACAATCTTTCTGGTTGCCATCACCTCAGTATGGGGAGGCACTGAACTTCCAAACACTCTTGGCCAGACCACCTTACTAGGGTTGCCACCTCTAAGGTACAAAAATAAAGGATATCTGGGATAATCCTTAGCCCATAAAACTGGACAGCTGGTAGTATGTAATGAGCATTCTTCCAGATTTTCCAGGACAGCTACCTTTAAAAAATCCTGAGGAAAACTTGGGCAGGTGGCAAGTCTAATTTGCTTATCCTTCCATATAAATCAGGTGGTACTGAGATCACATAATCTTTTAAGCATTCTAGTAATTCCACTTGAACAATCAGTTAATTTGCCATTCCATTTTTTTCTGAAACTTTCCTGAACCCCTGGAGAAAGTCACTGCTCTCCTGCCACATATCCAGGCATATGCCACCAGGGAACTGGCAGCATCTTTTGCCTGCCAGTCTCTGAGAACAGCATTGTGGCGCAACCTATTCACTTTTGTTTTTAAACCCACTATAGGCATGCCAGCTGAGTTAAATGCCAAGTTCAGGATCAGTACTTCAGTCACTGCTTGGTACAAATGAAATACCTCACTTCAACTATCTAGGGATCATGTTGCTTGTTAATCACCTCCATTGGCATCCACAGTAATGGATAGTAAAAAAAAAAAAACTTATCCTATAGTAACTCTTGTTCTTCAAGATGGACATACAGTGGATCCCATGATTCACCTTGCACCTATGCTTTTGGGAGTCCTCAGTCATCATGGCTTTAGATGGTAAGATGAATTGAGAGACGGTTGTAGCAGCCCCTCCTTTTATGGACTCGAATGGAAGCGTGAGGAGGCACAGAACTAATGAACAGCCCCAACTCACGCTGTTGTTCAAGAACACATACGGTTTCATATGTGTGAGATGGATGCACACCTAAGGTGGGATCCATGCTGACAAGATCACAAAAAGCCCCAGTTTATTGTAGATTAAATAAACATTGTAATGTTAAGTAAAGAATGCAGAGAAAATGAGACTAAAAACTGAATAGTCTCATCTTTTCATGCTGTGCAACTTAATAGACAAATTTAAGTGCTTGTTCATTTTTGTTTCAGGTTAGAAGCAGACTTTATGTAGGTAAGTTAACTTTCCTTATTGTTTCTGTGGCATCTGCTTCTAGCTACACTGTTGATTTTTAACTATTTTAATTACTTGGCTGTTATAAAATGAAGCTACTGTTCTTTGTAGGAAGGGAAAAACAGCTTGCCAGTAAAATTGCTGAACTACTGGAAGACAAATGCAAAGTTCTCGAAAAACTTAGTCTCTGCAAGAAAGAGGTAACTCTTATATTTATCTTCCTCCTCCTCCAATTTATTTTTTTAGCACATTGAGAGACTGTTCTTTTAAGCAATAGAAGCTTTATTTAAATTTAACTATTAAAAGTTTATATATTTATGATCTTGAAATCAGTTCTTCCTTTTACATCCTAGTACAGTACACTGCATTGTAAATGTATTCTAAATGTCTTTGTTTTATGCTCTTATGTGCTAAACTTCTAGGGCCAGATTTTAACGATGGTTAGGCACTTAAGTGCCTACCTGCATCTTTAGGTAAATTGGCTCTTCTGAAAATCCCACTAACATCCATTGGGAATTAATGTCTAGTGTGCTTAAGTACCTTTAAAAATCCACCCGTTAGTGTTCAATTTTATCCTCAATTAATTACATTTTAAACTATTTTTGATCTTACATACATTTTGACATAAACTATCTCTTTCAGTATGAAGATTTAGAATCATCTCTAAAGGATGCCAGTCTTCTGAAAGAGTCAACAGATACATCACCTATTGAGGTAAAAACAGAGTAAAAGAAACAAGGGCTTATTTTTGTATAATTGAGGTCGCATTTCAGGAAAAACTCAATGGATCAGAAATGTACTTTAAAAAAAATCTGTGGAATTGTTCCTGATCCAGGTTTTCTCAAAATGAGAGAGTGCATCTGTTAAACAGAGATATAAATATGAAGCAAATCAGACACACAGGCAATTAATTTTTGAGCAAATAGTTATGTATATGTTACTGAATGTCAGATGTGACATCCTGTAAAATTGTTGTGGAAACTCATTCTTCCTCAATGACTGGTACAGAATCAAATGTGTACCACGATATTTTGAAATAATACATTTTATGGCAAATATTGCAGCATGAATTTTAAATAGATCTGTTCCAAAAATACACATTAATAACTTAAAGTAACACTGTGACTTATAGGCTGCTATAGTATAGAAATGAATACATTTTTATGTCTCAAAAGTCAGGAACTTATTTGATAGAGGGTTCCAAAAAAGGCTAGACTTACCATACTTCTCATTTTAAAATGTGTATATATACTTAAATTCATTTTGTACTTGGAGTAAAAGCTGTAAAGGTGGGAATAAGACTATTCATAAGTGTTTTAATCTCTAAAAACAGATCACAGTGCAGCCTTAGCTTCTGAGCCCCATTGCACCTCTGTATCTTATTAAAATGCTCCATAAAAATACATTATACATACCCGTAGTTAATGTACAGAAATGTATAGTTATAAAGAAATTAAATATCAAATGACTTGTTTTAGGCAAACTGTGAAAAACTGAACAGGTCAAACACAGCACTCAAAGATGAACTAGAGAATTTAGAAAAAGAGTTGGAAGAAGAGAAGTCTAAGCGATCAGAACAGGATGACTTGGTAAGGGTCAGAAATTTTTTTTTTCATCATATTAAGATAACATGTTCAAATTTTTAAAACCAAGTTATGTTTGTGCATAATTTGAGTTATTTCTCTGAGAAGATATTTACTGAAAAGGCAGTTTTTTCCATTCCTTTTTTAACTTAATTTTAAATTTTGTTTAAAAAATTATTCAAAGGATAAATCTCAGATTGTTACGGTTCAGGATTTAACATTAAAATATTTAGAAGCTAAAGATACAGTTGTACATTGAATATCCTAAATAGCAAGGGTAAGAGAAGATTTGTTTAACAATTAAGTGATTTTTTTTTCAATAACTTTTTCTTTGTATGCTTCCAAATACACTTTAAAAAGGTCTGATTTGAGAAGGTTCCCTGAATTTTAACTGTCTTTTTATTTAGAAAACACACTTTTTTGTCCTAGGTCGGGGGAATCATTTTTGTAGCACCTCCAGAAATATAGTGTTTTTTGGCTCATTTATCAATAGCCAATCTTGTTTCTCCCTTCTCCAGTCTTTCACCTACAGTGTTGTACTGTTTACCATTGATGATGCTTAGTGTCAGGCAAAATAACTTGCTTTCATCTTGAGGATATTTAGGAAGTGGGGGCAGTCTTGTCTGGTTATATAATGCCAAAACAGATATTTTGTGCTTGCTGTCAACAAGTTAAAACAACTTCTATACTATGTAACTAGGGAAGCCCACAGAATTGTTGTTTATCTGCCTTTATAAAGCAAACATAGAGCCCTTTCTGAATTATAGTCCTGTCTTCACCTGTGATACCAGTGATCTTATTTTAATGTACAGAAGGATTTGTAAGAGTGTAAATTCAGTGAACACTTTCACTCTTAAAAGTTGCAAAGGAATAATAATTGGAGGTCCATTCTGCAGACATTTTAAATATCCTGCATATGAAAAATCCTTTCCTAAAGTACTTCTAGAAAATGGATTTATTTAATGATTCTCCAGTATCTCATTGTGGATGTACTAGACATAAACATTTTAAAAAGAAACAGTATGTTACAAGACAGATAAAAGGAAGGCATAGGTATGTAATCATATGTCACTATTGTACAGCCAAAAAGTCTTCCTTAAAGAAATACTTGAAAGGAACACTGGTATTGTCAAGCATGCAAAGACAATTCTTACAATTTAACCAGAAATATTTTACAGGAATAAATTTTCAGCAAATGCTACTAAAATGTATCTCAAAATTATTTTGGCTTAAAACATTTCAATCAAACTTCTGGAAAAACTTGTATGAAGATAAATATTATGGCTTTTCAGATGGCAGATATACAGAGAAGAATGGAGTCTTTAGAAAATGAAGCAAAATGCATCCAGTCACAAGTGGCAGAAGTAAGTTCAATATCTGAGATTTTTGTTCAAATAATGTAAACCAATTACTAAAATAAAATTGTATTATCACAAATTAAATGCTCAAAGGAAAGAATTGACATGAATATTAATGCTTGTCTTCTAGAGCTCAGCCCTGTTTTTTGGTATTTAGTAGCTGATTGTCATCCTCTTTTGTAAAATCAATTACTGTTAAGTGGAAAGTACAGTTACACTTCATTTTGTTAGTACCTGAGACATACACTGCCAAGAACTTTATCATAAGCAGCAACATACTATTGGATCTTCAGATATAGTGTTGAAGCAGTTCACTTTCTTCTATTTCATTTAGGCCAAGACCACATTAAAAGTATTTCACATTAATAAAGAGAGACTTGAGACATCTGTCCAAGATGCAATACAGGAAAACTGTCATCTTCAGGAAAGTGAGAAACAGGTAAGTTCTTCCTAGTTTATGTGTAGTATTGTAGGTATGTATGGCATTGTCTACACAATTCAAGTTATCCCTGCTCTAAGGAGTTCATCACCTGATTGAACATAACAAAAATGACTGACCAGGCTGGTTATGAGGGATAGGTAAATAGAAGGAGGAGGAGAACTCAGCTTTTGAAGAACATAATATTCCTGGAGAACAGCTCTCTCTCTCTCTCTAGATATATATTTAGAATGTCTTGTTGTGGTAGAGTAACTTTTTCTTGGATCAGTCTCTCTTTGAAAAGGTTTTATGAAATGTGCACATGTAAGAGAAGAAATCCTTAACAAGTAAGGTGTGAAATACTTGTTCCAGCCCTAAAGGGCAGAGTGGAAAAAGCCACCCTGTGATAGAGAGGAGGATACAATGGAGGAGAGAAAAGATTTTACTGAGGTGGGGGGAGGAAGAGATTTGGAAGAAATGAGAATAAATATTTAGGCTAGTACTTGAGCTCCATAAAAGTGGGAACCAGAAACTTGAATTTGATAGAGATGACAAAGAAAGAGTTTTAAACAGGAGAAAATTGAGGCAGTGGACAAGGATTTTAGTTGCCATAAACCAGGAGAATGGTTCATTATCTTTGTGATGGAAGGGAAGAGAAAAGTTCAGAATGACCTGGGTAGCACATTGGAATGACCAACTAGAGCTGGTTAGAAATGTTCCATCAACACTTTATCTGAAAATGCCAGTTAGTCAAAACTGAAATGTTCTGCTGGGAAATGTAGACTTTGATAGAAACGAGTTTGCCAGAAACCTACCAGATTTCCTGTCCAGCTCATTGGCACTCTGCACTTGTCCTTGTTGAACCTCATCAGATTTCTTTTGGCGCAATCCTCCAATTTGTCTAGGTCACTCTGGACCCTATCTTTGCCCTCCAATGTATCTACCTCTCCCCCTAGCTTAGTGTCATTTGCAAACTTGCCGAGGGTGCAATCCATCCCCTCATCCAACTCATTAATAAAGATGTTGAACAAAACCAGTCCCCAGTACTGATCCTTCGGGCACTCCACTTGATACTGGCTGGTAGCCAGACATGGAGTCGTTGATCACTTATCTAGTATATGATATTTACATCTTAAAAGGGAATGTGCTGTTTCAGAAGGGTAACTTTGATCATTCACTTCATTTTGTCATATAAATAAATAGGCTCTTCAGTTTAAATGTGCATCCAGCTTTTACTGCATTTCAACTGCAGAGCTGCTGGGGGGGCAGCGCCTTCCTTTATCATCTAATCATGTAGTCGATACAAATTGTATTGACTACATAACTACCCAATTACTTGCTGTCATGGCTCCTTCCCCACTCTGGCATGATAAATGCAGAAGTGGGGGCCAGCAAGTGTACCCCAAAGCCTTATCTACCAGGCTTTGGTATAAAACTTCCCCCAAGATCTTAAAAACCCTAGATCTTGGGAATAAAACTTCCGCTGCCACCACCCAAATGTTGCTAAAGAAACCAGGGGAAAGATCATTTGGGAAATCTTCCCCCTAAAACAAAAATCAGGGCACACCATTAACCACTGCCAGGTTAATAAAAGAAAAGAAAGAACTTTTATTATTACAACAATATTCTGGTTGCAAGTATAATGACTAGAGAGGAAGGTAACAAAATATACTCATGGAGAAACTCCATGGGCCTAGAACTTAGTTACAAAGAAAAGCCAAAACATCTTTTAAGCAGTGCCAGATCTCAGATCCCATACCCAATCCATAACACAATAAAACCTAACGAAACTACCTAAACTTGACCCTACCTACAGAAAATGAAGAATGATGTCTTGGAGAGAGAGAGAGACATGCTTGTCCCTCTCTGTAGCTGCAGAGAACTCTCAGAGAGACCAAAGGGAGAAGAGAAAAAAACCCAAATTCCTTTGTCCCAGTTTGAAAAGTCCCACCTACATTCTTATTGGTCACTCCACCTGGCTAGGTGTAGTTAACCCCTTAATCCCCAGGCTGCTGGCTAACCCTCATAATCATGACACTTGCCTCTTAACATCCTTAAATCAGACAATAATATCTAATGACAGCAGATGCTGAGATTTAAAAAGTTAGAGCTTTCTGTCAGTTAAAATACATGATGTCAACATCATGTATCCAGAAATACAAAGTAAATATTCTTAAATAAAACTCTGTTCTCAAGTAACAGGTTTTTTTTAACTCTCTATAAATGTTATCAATGGAAATAACTTTTGTTTTGTTTTCGTATGATGAAATGGATGTTTGATTATGATTAAAAATATAATTGGTCAAAATTTACTTACAGCCTCTGTTTTTATTATATCTTTAAAATTGCTTATCTTTGGTAAGTTGAAGTTTAGGCTGTAAACTGCCATCTATTTATTGGTTGTTTGATTAAAATAGATTAACCACTTAATTCTGTAAACCTGGTATGTTTAGGTCGTCCTTTGCTTAATGTTCATCCCTCAACTTTTTTGCAAGATTCTGAGAAATAGCTTCTAGAATTTTTATAATATTAAATATGCTGTTCTTCACAAATTTGCTTAAGTTTTCATATAATGCAGGTGTGGTTTAATTAGTTGACATAGTAATTACATTTATTTTAACAAACTCTGAAGTCTAATTATTCCTTTTTTTTTAAGGACACATCTGAAAATGAAATATAAAATTGTTAATGTAGCTCCAAAATCTTCACAATCTGGCTGCCCTTCTAATTAACAAAAGGCTAACTACTGTATTTTTAATATTTAATATCTGTATACATAGAATACTCATAGCTTTGATCAGCAAAAATGTCTCTTTAAAATATATTTTAACTGTATGGTAAAAATAATTACAGTAATTCTTCATTTAACACGGTAGATGCGTTTCAAAAAATGATTGTGCTAAGCGAAAACTTGCTATAAAACTTTTCAATTTTCCCACTGAAAATAATGGAAAAGGTGGGGGTTGCATTTCAGGTGGTGATGTCAAAGTCAATTTTCTGTTGGTGCTGTCTCGTCAACGTCAACATTAGATGATGTAGATGGAACAGAGCTATCTTGTTCATCAGCTGATGTTGTTTTAGGTTGAACATGAAAAAACTTTCTATAGAGAGCTGCTTTTTGTTTTTCATTGTAAAGTTGCTGGTAGCAACATGAGGCGCTTTCTAAGCTTTTTGCTACTTTTGAGCTCCGTTTGCGATCAGAATCATTCTCATAAAAAAATGTTATTGCATCACTTATAAGCTTAAATGCTTCAGCCATAACGTTCATTGATAATGTTCAAATAACTGGCTCAGCATGTTCAGGCTCATTTTCCAGCCGCTGCTCATTCAGCAGCTTCAACTTGTCCATAGACAATTCCTCCCCATGAGAGTTGAGCAACTCTTGCACATCAGTGGCATCCACCTCCTCTAATCCTGTTCCATGGGCTAGGGCTACAATCTGCTTTTTAGCTTCAGCTATTTCAGTGTCAAACTCCCTGAACTCATGAACACATGCAGGTCATATATGGCACCAAACTGCATTAAGGCAGCTTGATGAAACTTCTGCCCAAGCCTCTGCTATAATATCTATAGCTGTGGTCACCAACCAGTAGATCGTGATCTACGGGTAGATCTCAGGGGCTCTAAGAGTAGCTCTTGAGCCCTCTCTGAACTGCGCGCCTGCGCAGTGCACTTACATTAGATTTCCTCATTTGAGGAGCAGCTACTCACTGAGCAACAACACAGGTGAGTAGCTGCGAGGAATTGTGGGAGCTGGGAGGTTGGGAGGGCTGAAACACCCCAGACAGCTGACTGGCTTTCAGCTGAAAGAGGCTGCCCCAGGCTCCAGCTGATCGGCGGCTTCTCCTCTCTGCCTGCCCACGTGGAGCTTGGTGCACCCCAGCTGAGCGCCATGGCCAGCTGGCCGGGCAGCCACTTCTCTTCCCTCCAGGGAGGCTGCGTCTTGCTCCAGCTGTGCTGGAGCAAGCTTCCCAGGCTGAGCGCAGGATCACAGATTCTCATCTGATGGACTATATACGACTAGCAATCTCAGACTACAACCCAGACTTCAAGACACTGGCAGATACTGTTCAGTCACAGGTGTCACACTGAGACTTTGTTATTGGAAGGGGCGGGGCGGTAGATCTTCACCTGTTCTGAGACTTAAAAAGTGATCTTGGGTGTAAAAAGGTTGGAGACCACTGATCTATAGCATCTTTAATGTTAAATTTTCTCCAGAACTCCTTGATTAGGCTTATTCTCACCATCTGTCTCCCTTATAAGCCTAGCAAATGTACGGCGGAAGTAATACACTTTGAAAGCAGCTATCGCTCCTTGATCAAGAGGTTGTATTAATGAGGTTGTATTGGGGGGTAAAAATAACACTCAAATGTTTTCTGACAGATAAATAAGGCAAAGAGGAGGATGCCCTGATTCATTACAAGTAAAATTTTGAAAGCAAGATTTTCTTGCAAACAGTAGTCTTTCAACTCAGCAGTTAGGCAATTGCAGAAATAGTCTGTGAAGATGCTTGCAGTTACCCATGCTTTTGCATTAGATCTCCAAAGGATCATCTTCCTGTTGTTTGAGTACCTAGCTAAAGCTCTAGGGTTGGCCGAACAATAAACTGCCAGTTTGAGCTTGCAATCCTTGTTTACATTGGTGCATAGCATCACAGTCATATGGTCCTTTGCAGCCTTAAAGCCAGGTGCATAAGCCTCTTCACAAGAGATATATGTGCGTGCTGGCGTGCGCTTCCAGTAGAGTCCTGTTTCATCCAGGTTAAACACCTGTTTAGACAAATAGCCATCTTCCTTTATAATAGTTTCAAATATCGCTGGGAATGATTCAGCAGCCTCTGTGTCAGCAGCAGCAGCAGCCTCTCCAGTTATTTTTATATTATGTAAGTTTGAACGCTTTTTAAAGTGTTTGAGCCAACCATGACTTGCATTAAATGGCTTGGCATCAATTTCATTCAGTTCTAATTTAACAGCATCATATAAAGCTTTTGCTTTTTCCTGAATAACAGCCAAATTCACTGGCATCTTTCGTTGTGTTTGGTCTTCAATCCACATAGACAATCGCCTCTCCATATTTTCCATTAGGTTAGATCGTGTATGAACAACCTTCTTCACACTTACTGGTGTTGCATTTTTGCAACTTTCCTTAATTTTCTCAGCTTGGGCATGGATCGTGCGCACACTAGACTCATGCATATTCAAAGCACGGGAGATATCGCAATTGCATTCGCCTTTTTCAATTTGCTTAATCACTTAAAGTTTCTCTTCTAATGTAAATGATTTTCTATGCTTCTTGCTTGCAGAAGCAGATGTATCACTTTCCTTACGCTTGCCACTCATGATAAGGGATAATACAGTAACAGCAAGATATCTAGCAACACAAGTTGCTGCAGTTTGTTAAAACACAAGATAAACACATGAGTGAACGGAGGAGCGCTGTGACCACATGTATTCATCCGCTCATGCATATTACCACTGTTTTTACCAACTTATACCACCGCATGAAGTAGTCCGCCACTTGATTATTTTCGTGTTATTTCAGGGATGGTCGTGTTATTCAAAAAACGTTCCCTTAAAAAAAATGGTGCTATTGCGAAAACGTGTGAAGCAGGCACGTGTTAAATGAGTAATTACTGTATTAGGGGAAAAAAATCTACAGGTTGTGTGGTTAATTAAATATCTGCCACATTTGTTTTATTCAATAGAAAATTTCCAAGATATAAATGAAAACATTAATGGGACACTTCCTTCTCACATTTGCCTTAACTCGAAAAGAGAACAAGTGCTGCAGTTTAAGGAGCATGTGGGAAATTAATGTCTCTTCTCTTCAATCTTTTCCCAGAAATCTGCGGTTTGTTGTTGTTCTAAAATATTGATCTATTCAGTCAAATTTGTTTATAGATATCCTAGTAACTAATTACACTAAAGAGCTAGCACAGCTGATAACAAATTAGAGAACAGGACAATAACTTAAAATGTAAACATGTTCAAATGTTACCCAATTTTTAGTTTTCATAGGTGGTGGTAGGATTTCAAAATACTAACCCCACATATGCTGCCTATGAGTGTACACAGGGCTAATTGTAGAAATGTGAAAAATATCGAGTGGTTATTTCTTGATTTTTTTTTCCTCCAACTTGTAATAGATTGTCTCATTGATCTGATACAATTCTCTTTTTAGCTTTTACAAGAAGCTGAAGGATGGGGTGAACGATTTAGTGAACTAAATGAACAAACAAAAATATTTGAATCATCTAAAGTAGATATGGAGGAATCTTTGAAAAACAAGGAAAGTCAAGTCAAGGTAAATTATTGTATTTAACACTGAATCTTTTGTATTCTAGAAGATAACATCTTCTCATTGTAATATCTATCTCAATTTGCTTTTTGCATTAACTTATTTTTTGTTTTTTTTTACTCACCTTTTCCTCTACCCTCCTGGGAAAACAAAGCAGCTTAGTTTGAGGTTTGAATTCATCAGGACACTGTCCAAAGGCCATAGAATTCTAGAAGCTAACATCTGAAATAAATAGGAATATTTGCATTCTAAAAAAATATTCGCTTTGTGGGCACGCGCGCACATACACACAGAACTCTTCAGAAGCTCCCAATGAGCATCATTAGGGGTATGTCTACACAGCACCGTTATTTTGGAATAACTGCTGTTATAACAAGCAGATATTTTGACATAATGTTGAAATAATGTCCAGCTGGAGGACTTCTTACTCCAACTCCTGTAACCCTCATTTTATGAGGATTAAGGGAAGTCTGAGCAAGAGTGCTCTATTTTGGAATAAGTGCTGAATAGATGCACCCAAATTTGAAATAAACTATTTCAATTTAAACTGTGCAATTAGTATAGCTTAAGTTGCATAGCTTATTTTGAGTTTAGCCCTGCTATGTAGACGTACCTTAAGAAACTTTATATATGCCTAACTGTTGTCCTGCTTCTTACCTGTGTTTTAATGGTACGTAGTGGAACATGTAGGATCCTAAATACCAGACCAATTTTGATATATTAATGAGAAATGAATAAAGTACACAAAGTTGAAACTGATTCAGTGTGGCATTCGTTTACTGCCTATTTTTCATTTTGGATTTTAATTTTATTTATTTTTGGTAATATCTAGTCATTGACAGAATGTTTGTTGAAGATGAAAGACTGGAGCGCAGCAATAGGAGAAGATAATGCTGAAGATAACCACTGGGATGTTGATATAATGGGTGAAACAGAAAATGGAGAGGCTTTAGGTACAATCATAACAACTTCTTATCTAAGCACTGCCCCCTCTTCTTCCTCCCAATACTTTTACAGAACAGAATAACTTGACCTCAGCAAAACTTGTAATGAAATTAATTTGTTAAAGATAGAAGCTGGATTTCTTAACCCTGTGTACTAATACGGTTTGCAAATGTGCTCCTCCAGAATACTAAATTCATATTGCATAGCTGTTTTTCCTCAGTCAGCTTATTTGATGCTGCTTAGTCAGCGTGTATGTTAATGTCAGAAGTGTCAATTTTAATTTTTTCTTCCACGCTGAGTGAATCACATTGGCTTCTACCACACTAAGCACAAACTTAATTTTTATGAAAAATATATCCAGTAATTAGGTGTAGTAAATGCACACTTCAATCAAAAAATGTGCTGTTTTTGTGATTTCACTGTTCTTTTTATGCTCTTAATAAGATGATCAGGAAAAGCGAACGATAAAGAAGCTGATCTATGCTGCTAAGGTATGTAGTAACAATTTATGATGTATTGATTTTAAAAATTTGCAAGGAAGAGGACAGAGAAACTGCTATTTAAAGTACATGCTATCAGATTGTCTATTAATGGACATAAATGTATCCATATCAACGAAGTTCAGGGTTTCTCAGTGCTTTTTTCTAAATATGTTTTATTTTAAAAATCTTAATTGATATTTTTTTTTCTTGGTCAGAATCTACAATGAACGCAGAATATCATGTCCTAATGAAATAGTGTATTGTATTTCCAAGCACTAGTCAATGTTACAACCATAACATACGATAGTTACTTTAGTGTTGCATTATCTGAGAATTGCAGTCAAGTAGGATTGAGTCTTTCCTGCAGTAATGTTCTCACGCTTATTTCCTATTTTATTTTAACATAGGTAAATGCTTGTTTAAAAACCCTGGAAGCAGAAAGAAATCAAGTATATTTAAAACTGGCAGATGAAGATAAAGCTAAAGAAGAACTTACAGGTAAATTACATTGTTTTGATATTGTAAAAATAACTGAGTTTTTAAAATCAGAAGCTATTCATTACCTTAAATAACTCTGGCTCATTCATTCAAATTTTGTGGAAAAAATATTAAGCTTACACTAACAGTTTTATTCAGTTAGATAAAAGTCCAGTAAGTTTGAATTTAAGTGACTTAGCCAGTTCTAAAAAATTGGTCTTAAAAGGCTAAAACCACAGCAAGTAGTAACACAGACTGTTGACATGCCATTTTTAATTTATTACCTCACTTCACTGATTGAAAATGCAACAGTTGTCATTTCAAATAAATATATCTTTTTTCAATATTGCTATTGAAAATATATCTAATATATTTCAATATAAAGTATTTATAAACAATGGAATGTTTAATTGGTCAACAAATTTCTAATAACATTGTGATTAGTTCATTATATATAGTTGGAATATTATATTTCTTTATTCTAAAAATACCTTTGCTTAGAAAGTACATAGTCACCCCTTTTCCTTTGTTGGACAAAATCCATGAAGAAAAAGTATTTTTAAAATAAAATTAGGGGGCTGTGCACCCTGCTTGCTGTGCTCACCAATCCCCTTCTCGGGGGAAAGGCAGCCCATGTGCTCTCTTTCCCCTTCCTCCCCCCAGCTCTCTTCCTCTGGGGGGCTAGGCCAGGCCAAGGCTGCAACTGGCCTGGCTCTCTCCTTCTGGCTGCTGGGAGCAGGGGAGGGTATATGGCCCTTGTCTCCTTCCCCCTTCCCCTCCCCTCCCAAGGAAGGAGGGCATGCAGCTCCTGACCCCCGGCTCTGGCCCTCCCGTGCCCCACCAAGGGGAGAGGCATGTGGATCCAATCCCTCCCCTCTCCTCCCCTCCCCTGTGAGCAGGAAGGGGAGAAGCTGTATGGCCTCTGCTCCACCGGAGTACTGGGAGGAGGCAGGGCTGAGGGCAGAGGGAAAGGATGCAGGACGCACAAGTGTGGGTTTTTTGTTGTTGTTTTGTTTTTATAGAGAGAGAGATTAAAATGCAGCTTTATACATCTTAACTCTAATCAGTACTTTTAATGTAAATAACACTATCAGCAGAAAATTGGACTAAATTTTAAATGCCAGGGCATTTAATAATTCTGTCCTTTTATGCAACAATTTTTGTTTCCCATAAAATTTAAAGCTCTCCTACGGTAATCTATCAGATGTCCTTCTAGACCTGTGGTGTTTAGCCAGTTTTGAAGCCAGCAAACTAGCCACACTCATCTGGCCAAATAGTCACATGTGGCTAGTGTATTGATACACCACGGTTCTAGACTGATAGTAGCCTTCTTCCTCATTAGGGCCTTCAAACTTCAGAGGATTAAATGTATTGAAAGGAAGCATAGTTTGAAACTGACATTTAAATTCTCGTTTTTACTTAAGTATCATAACTCTTGATTCCTTTTCCCGTACTAAGACCAGTAAACAATACTACTACTCAGTTGTGCAATCTGTGGAAATATCTCACACTACAAAAAAACAAAACAGCATTCTGTGGACTGTAGGGAGATCTCTTCCTGTGTTACTTCACGAGTGTTGACAAGTCCTTCATTAATAAAACATTACGGTCCTTGACTTGCAGAGTTTTTACTTTCTGAGGATGTTTATAATTTTGTTTTAACTTCATAAACTGCATTATTCACTGGATATTTAGCTGTCTCTAAATTTGACAGAACGCATTGAAAAACTCCAAAATGAACAAGTCTCCTTGCAATCTGAAAATTCACATTTTGAAATTGAAGTTCAAAAGCTTCAGCAAAAGCTTAAAGTAATGACGGAACTATATCAAGAAAATGAAATGAAACTACACAGGTACTGATACCACTATATTTTTACATTAAGCATTTAATTATTAAGGGAAGTTTGGGAAATCATTTGACTTTTCAGTTTAAACATAACAAATTTGTGACAACTTGTTGCAAGATAATTGTCATATCCACCGTATTCCTTATAGTTTGGCTGAAAGTACAGTGTGTGTGTGTGTGTGTGTGTGTGTGTGTGTGTGTATGTAATGTAAAGCTAAGTGTTTGTGGTAAATTGATATATCGCTGAATAAACAGATTTTTGCATTTGTTTAGATATGGATGTGATTATTATTTTCTTTGAATTGATGGATGAAATCTATTAGGAAAATGCATAATACTAGTCTTGAAACGCTTGGAGAAGAAGGGACTGTATACCTTGTGTATATTTATCACCTAACTGTTTTATGGAAACAGGTGAGGGGTGTGTGTTTGAAATGTGCTTGTGTGCAAAAGTATGCTGTGCCAATTATACAAGTATAGTTTATTTCAGCCAGTTAAGAGCTGACCTTCACAGTAGGACTTCAGAGTTACCAACTGACCAGTCAACCATGCACCTGATTTGGAACTGAAAGTGCACAACCAGGATGCATGAGACACAAAAAATAAAAAAGCATATATAAGAAGCATAGTACTGTATTAAACCTAAACTATTTATAAAAAGGGAAAGCAGCATTTTTCATCTGCATAGTAAAGTTTCAAAGTTGTATTAAGTCAATGTTCAGTTGTAAACTTTCAAAAGAACAACCATAACGTTTTTGTTCAAATTTACGAACATTTCAGAGTTCTAAACAACATCTATTCCCGAGGTGTTTGTAATTCTTAAAGGTCTCATTCATTTACAATGCCTGAAACAACTTTGGGCAGTCAAAAACCAGTATACTGAGAAGTACCATTTTAAAAATGTTGTAATTATGGATAAACTGGACTTTGGTTTAGAGAACAGGGAATGGTAAAATTTTCAAAGGCACTTAAGTCACTTTTGAAACTTCAACAGACCTATTATTTGCTTAACCCTATCAGTTGGATATAATTGTAATTCAGTAGTAAAATAGTTTGGATCTGTCATCGTGCCATAACTGACATTTCTCATAAAAATTATTAAATATGCTATATAACAAAGGATGGTGTCACAGTGTCAGTCATTGCTGATTTTAACATAAACGTATTTGCTCTGATGTAATATTGCGTAAGTATTATGTAATATGGCACTAAGTCTCTTCAGCCCATGCTATAGAAAGAGTCAAATTCTCTCTTGCATATTTCAGTAAATGATACTTTAAAATATTTTAAATAACTAAAGAAAAGAATTAGGAAAGAGACAAAAGCAAAACCCTCCAATCTAATTCCTTAGAAAGACCCAAATAAAACTGTTGGTTGTATTTACAACAGCAGTATATTTTAATATAGACGCAAAGGTGAATTAAGAACTGACAAATGCATATAATTAAGTGGAAGACCACAATTTTCATTAAACTTAGGCATAGAGGAAGGGCACTACCTGCCCATAACCCATACTTGCCTACACTGGGCATTTAATTGGTTCCATTGTGTGAGTTACAGGGCTCCTTACAACATAGCCTAAGTTCCCTCTAAGCTAGTAGCCACAGAGCTTGCCTGTTAAGCCCTGTATTCTATCTATTAAGCCCCAAACAAGAGCTCAGGGCTACAGCGGGGAGAGATGTCTCTCTCCATGCCCTAAAGCTGCTGAGGTAGAAGCTCCTCTCCCTGCTAGTCCCTGCACACAGCTGCTGTGGCTGGGGAAGGGCTGGAGTGAGTCCTCTCTCCTTAGGGCAGCCTGCACCCCAAACACTTCATCTTCAGACCCACCCCAGCCAGAGCCATCACCCTCATGTACCTATCCCTATATCCCAGCCCTAAATCGCTTTTGCATCTCAAACACTTCATCCCTAGCCCTATCCTAGAGTTTGTACCTTCAGTCTGAGCCCCAATCCTTTGGCCTCACCCCATAACTGTCCATGTAAGGAATGACTTTTGTTATGTATGCTAATATGGAGTTGATACATGTTGGTGGAAATTACAAAAGTCATGCCACACGTGAATAAGAAAACTGAATATAACCCATAATTTGGGATAGGTTGACCTCAAACTGCCCCCAGAATTTAGCTCTTTAAGTGCTAGCACCCTCCTGCTCCCACTCCACCACCATCCTCAGAGGGTGGAGAAAGGTAGGAACCTTGGCCTTATCTCATGAGTCCAAGGCCTGTCACCAAATTCCAGGTTGTTTACCTCTTAGGAACAGTTTACTTAGGGTTACCAGCCCTCTATGGTTGGCCTGAAGTCTCCCGGAATCTGCCTTTCATCTCCCAATAAAAATTGAGAGCAGTCCTGGAGATTTTAATAGGATATTTTAAGAAAATGACATTGTCATATGGGGGAGAGGAGGAGGAAAGAATCTCCCACAATAGCATTAGTCTGAGTTGGTAACCCTAAGTTCACTTTATCCTTTTAACTGGCTGCAAATTGCCCACAATTAAACCAATTCCCTCAGTTGGGAATTAGGTACATTTCTACTTAATATGCTGTGATTTGAAGGTGCTGAGAGGAAGGTGAAAAACTCCCTGTACCTCTTCACCGCTGGGCCCATCTAGTTCACCCCCTCATAGAGGCAGGTGGGAGGCATATGTTGCTTTTCTACCCCACTGGGAATTGACTGTGGACTAAGGCATTGGCCCCTTGTAGCAGGAACTAAGGAAATCCCAGTGTACTTCAGAGTAGGGTAACTGAAAGCAGAAGAATAGTAATAGAGAGGTAGCCATGTTAGTCTGGTCTTGCTGAAACAAAAGACAAGACTATGCAGCACTTTAAAGACTAACAAAATGGTTTATTAGGTGATGAGCTTTCGTGGGCCAGTCCCACTTCCTCAGATCAAATTGTGGAAGAAAATTGGTATGACCATAAATTCCAAAGGGATACAATCAAAAAAAGTGAACACATATAAAATTGACACATCAGATTTTAGAACAGAGGAGAGGTTAGTGTCTATGGGTGTGTCTAGACTACATGCCTCCTTCGACGGAGGCATGTAGATTAGCCAGATCGGAAGAGGGAAATGAAGCCGCGATTAAAATAATCGCGGCTTCATTTAAATTTAAATGGCTGCCCCGATCTGCCGATCAGCTGTTTGTCGGCAGATCGGGGCAGTCTGGACGCGCCGACAAAGAAGCCTTTCTTCATCGGCACAGGTAAGCCTCGTGAAACCAGGCTTACCTGTGCCGATGAAGAAAGGCTTCTTTGTCGGCGCGTCGCGTCCAGACTGCCCCGATCTGCCGACAAACAGCTGATCGGCAGATCGGGGCAGCCATTTAAATTTAAATGAAGCCGCGATTATTTTAATCGCGGCTTCATTTCCCTCTTCCGATCTGGCTAATCTACATGCCTCCGTCGAAGGAGGCATGTAGTCTAGACACACCCTATGAGATAATCCTATTAGGGGTGATAATTGGGCAAGCTATCTTTGTAATGGGTAACGTAGTTAGCATCTCTGTTAAGGCCCATTCGTAAAGTGTCAAATTTAAGCATGAATGACAATTCTGAGGTTTCCCTTTGTAGTCTGGTGTTAGTCTTTTTGAAGCACATGTGGTTAGGTCATTGAGACAATGCCCAGTCTGGTTGAAATTACAAGAAACTTTTTTCTTTGTGAAACTGTCCGATGTCTGATTTGTGTGCATTGATTCTTGCTCAGGGGTGGTGCTGTGGGACCAACCCGGCAGCACCCCAGCTGCTCTGCCCCATGGCTTCCTCAAGTCCGCTGCCGCAGAAACTGATGAGTGGCAGACGTGGGGAAGCAGCAAGCAGAGCAGCTGGGGTGCTGTCAGGTTGGTCCTGCAGTGCCGCTCAGGTGAGGGGCGATGCTGTGGGACTGACCCAGCAGCACCGCCCCGCCGCTTCCCCAAGTCGCCGCTGCCACTTGCAGCCCCGGCTGGCCTATCGCTGGTGGCTGTGCGGGGCTTCCCCCGCCTCCCTGCAAAATGGGGGAGGGTTCGCCCCACGCTGTGACATTCCCCGCCGACCCTCCCCCCCCCGACCCCTCTCAGCCCCCTTCCGGAGTACCTCCTGATACTCCAGCATATCCGATAATCCGGCACCCCCTGGGTCCCAAAGGTGCTGGATTATTGGAAGTTTACTGTACTTGGAATCATCACTGAAAAATAGTGTACGTTATTTTTCACCTAAAAAAAATCAGAACTTAATGCTGAGACATTAAGGAAGGTTTACTTTCTCAAATATAGTTGTCCTAATTATCAGTGTATAATTTGCAAGTTATTTGAGTGCAGTGATTAGTCTTGGTATTGCGTTACTGTTCCAGATTTTCATAATTAAAGAATAAAGAGCTATATAAAATTTAAAAAAGCATGGTATACCACAACTTCTTTCTGCCAGTCTGAGTGAACATCACACTAAATCTCTCTCTTCAGAGAGAATAACTACAAAACTATTATTTGAGTTTCAGCTAATCATACTGTCTCTGTGTTAAAGGAAACTAACAGTAGAAGAGAGAGAGAGGTTACAGAAAGAAGAAAAACTCTCTAAAGTAGATGAGAAAATTAATCATGCTGCTGAAGAACTAAATAGTTACAGGTACTTACTTTTTTTTTTTTGGTTGGTGTTTGCCCTAAAGATTATAAAATCCACTAGAGAATTAGTAAATTTACTAATTATAATGCA
The DNA here is from genome assembly GCF_049634645.1 of Pelodiscus sinensis. Classification (NCBI taxonomy): domain Eukaryota; kingdom Metazoa; phylum Chordata; order Testudines; family Trionychidae; genus Pelodiscus; species Pelodiscus sinensis. Next base: position 45,221,729 of record NC_134714.1, on the reverse strand, counting down.
TTGTTATGGAATGTGTGCTGTCATTCTTTTCAATTTCGATGCTTTCTTTCTGTATGCTAGTTTATAGAAATCTTCTTTGTGTATGTGCTTGTGCAATGATACATACACATAAGGTGACCAGAATTTGAAAATGTGTGAGGACACTGATTTGACAAAAATAACATACTTGTATAACTATATAAATAATCATATAAATAAATTATCACGATATTAGTCGTCTTATAAGACAAACAGACTTAACAAAAACAATCATATAACATTAAAAACATCAATATTTGTCACTCTTTTAAGAAATTAAAAATCTTGATCCATTTTTTATCAATTTCGCGTTCAGTCCATTCTCTTATTATATTGTTAATTCTTCGTACTTCGTCGAACAATAAATTGTAATTTATTATGGTGCTAAATTTTTCTTTAACGAATAAAACTGTTTCAAGGATTTTATTCCATTGAATTTCTTCATTCAGCAGAATCCAATCAAACACGTACACTGGTTTGTCACGCTTAGTCCGATTTTCTAGATATTCAAGAACAGTTTTATAAAAGCTCATTGCCTCCCTCGTAAATTCTTTATTCCTGGATTGCTCTCTTGTAATTTGTTTAAATTAGTAATTACAACCAATGGAAGGAAGTTGGACTCAAGACGTGATTGAAGCTGCTCCTTTAATTGTTTAATATGCAATCCCACTTCTGTAGACATGTTATGCTCTTTTTCAATACTTTTTATAACTGACTGGAACAAAGTTGCTTGATTGTGAACAAAATACAGAGTTACGTCAGCAGATTCATTCTTTAAAAAGTTGTTCAAGATCAGTGGACAAACTTAGAAAATATGATTTTAAAGGCTCGAACAATTGCAGCACTCATTCAATGGCTGGCATTAAAGCTAACCATCTTGTTTTCGAATATCCCAACAGTTTTTTATATTCAACTGAGGCTTCTTCGCAAAAAGTCTTTAATGATGTAACGCTTACAGTGAATCGTTCAAAATGTAAATAAATGTGAGTTATCACAACTTCAACATCGATGGACATTAAGCTTGATGCTGTATTGATGGCATTAGATACAATATGGGCATTACAACCGATTCCAATAATCGTTTTCCCAAGTAAATGCATCATTTTCTTAACATTTTTATCACCTTTGCGATTTACACCGCCAAAATTAGTATTTGTGTTATCGGCACACACAGCAATAACTTTATCGTTCAAATTATGATTGTCCACTCATTTTTTGATATGATTGGATATTATTTCAATTGTCTCACCATCAATTGCTTCCATATTCAAAACTTTGATTTGAATACCATTTTCAAAACTGAAATAATGAACTAACACTGGATATAACTTTGTATCTTTGTGGTTTGAAGCATCTGAAAGAAGTGTAACAAAATTTAGCTTCATTTAATCTTTCTTCAAATTTTAAGTTTGAAAAACGTTGCGAATAATAGCCTCTCCTTTAGTTCTGGCACAATGGAATTTTTTATTATAAAGTACTCTATTCAGTTTTGACGTACAGTCCATGCTCCGAAAACTTTGATTGTGTATCACAGTGTAGTACGCAGTCAGACCTTCGGCAGCTGCTAAATTCTTTTTGTCTTCTCCAAATTATGTACTTCCTAAGAAGTCTGTAACTTTCTGGGACATTGATGCCGATGTTAAAGAATTTTGATGTATGTTTGTTTGTTTGAAACATGCTTTGTTATGCTGGATTGGCCACCTATCGCCACACTGAATTCCACCGAACAGACAGTACGCTTCACTAGTGAATCATCTCTTGTTTCATCCACAATTCTGATGAAAGGAAATTTCTTTTTTAAATTCTTGTTGAAATGGCATTTTCTTTTCTTTGACATTTTTAGGGTTAATTGTGTCAACTAAAAAATCACATTGACGTTAAATTGTCTCAAAATAAACAATAACATTTAATAAATAGCCTCTAAGTGTACTTTTACTGTATGTTAAGCCTTTTAACAGGGTTCAATTGCAGTATAATGATACTTTAAAAAACAGCAGGATATATTTTTTTTGGCAAAGTAGAACAAGAAGGACAGTTTTTTTCAAAGGAGGAAATAATTATTGGGGAGGACAAGCCCCTCAAAAGGAGGACTGTCCTCCTCAAAGGAGGATGTCTGGTCACCTTAATACACACAACACTAAGGGTACGTCTGTGACTACATGCCTCTGGCAACAGAGGCGCATGTAGATTAGACTACCCGGCATAGGAAAATGAAGCGGCGATTTAAATAATCGCCGCTTCATTTAAATTTACACGGTTGCCGTGCTGAGCCGATCAGTTGTTTGTCGGCTCAGCGCGGTAGTCTGGACGCTCCGCGGTCGACATCAAAGGCATTTGTCGACCTCCCAGGTATGCCTCATCCTTTGTTTTTATTTATCCTTTAAGTAGTCTTTGGTCATAGATGACCGTAGTGTTTGGGTATAAACTCTGAATTATTCGCAGTGTAACTATTTCTGGTGGTATTCATATTTAAAATTTTTGCTAACATTTTTATTACAGACAGCGAGCAAAAGATCTTGAAGAAGAGCTAGACAGAACCATTCATTCTTACCAGAGTCAGGTATATATTATATGTTGACTTAGCTAGCATTTTGCCATACTCAGGAATAATACAATTAACTTTCAACTTGAAACTACCACTTACAGCTGTTTGCAATACTGTATATGGCTTTATTTGGCTAATGTCATCAGAAATACCTTGATATAAATTACAATTAGGAAAGACTACCAAGTAGGTGGTATTTTTGAATATGGGCGTAACTGTTCCGTTTAAATTCTGGTGGCTGGTTAATGTAACTGAACATCTTACAAAACTGTTGGATCAGAAAAGAGCCTTGAAGTTTTAATGTATTGCTTTGTATCAGGAGAATAACATTTCAAAGGTGTTCTAATGAATATCTCTCAATAGATTACTTCACATGAAAAAAAAGCTCATGATAATTGGGTAAGTTCCAACTACTAAAGTTTCTCAAACTCTGTCATAAAAAAAATTACACTGCTCTTCAAACTGTCTAAACAGACTGCATTATACCTTGATTTTAGTGGGATATTTATAGATTAAAAAAAACTTGAAGACTTAACATTCAGAAATCTACTAACAAGAAATTTAACAAATAGATAAACTAGCTGTAGTAATTAAACCAAAGTCCCTTTAATTCTGCCAGAATAATGTTTAAAAAAAATCACTTGCTATAGAAATAAATCCACCGGAATAAGATGTTTAACAAATGTTTAAGTGTTTCATAAATAAACTCTTGGGCCTTGTTTCAATGACATTTTAATAAATTATCTGGCTGTACTGTACTGGTTTTATCTAGTAGAAGAAGATACTTTGTCCTGTGACAACCTTTGTTCCATTGATATTTTTTGTAAGAATGCTATTGCAAATTCCATTTTTTTCTCTCCTCTTAAACAAGAAAATGAAAATCTGTCACTATTAATAAATATTCTAATCTTGCAAAGAGGCCTACACAGGAGAGAATCCTATTGACATTAATGGAACTTCATGCTAGGGTATTCCCCATACTGCCCTAGCATGATACTTTTTTTTGCAGGTTTTGAAATAGGAGCTTCCTTTAGCTCTTAAAACTTGCATGTTGATAATTTTTGAGCTTTCCAAAGCAGGTGTAGCCATACTAATATGGTGTGATTATAAAAAAAAAAAAAAAAAAAAAAACACTCACCCCACCCCCCGTCCCCATGATCAAGTTTAATATGTGCCTCAGAGTCAGGATAGGTAAGTTTGGATTCTGCCCTCGGGTATTCACATTAGCAATGTGAATGACTAGTTGACTATCTACTAAGCAAATGTTTATTGGATAGTCAACATACTAGTCAACTAGTTGCTCCCCCCCCCCCCCCACTACCTTGCTGCCTCTATCAGAAAGAGGCAGCAAGGGAGAGGAAGAGAAGAGGGTACTTCAAAATGGCAGCACTGCAGTCAGCTGGGGACTCTCCGCCCCCTCCCCCCCCCCAATCCTGGGCTCAATGAGGCACTGCTGCTTTGAAACGCCACTGGGATTGGGAGGGGGGAGGGGTTGCCCCTCCGCCCTCCCCCCCCCCAGCGCTTTCAGCTTTGAAGTGTAGCAACAGTCCCATGGCTGTTGCTGTACTTCAAAGGCAGAGGTTCCCTTATCAGCTAAACAAATAGTAGATGCAAAGTGCATCAACTATTCAATTAGCCAATTAATATACATGCAGCTTCCATTGAAGTCAGAGATATGTGAATGTAACTGTGGGAATAGTTTGGCTTTTTGTAAGATAAAGTGTGTTTATTCAAGAAAAGAACAAAAGACCATATTTCAACCCCTTCTCTATACAGACTTTAATTTTTTTTTAATTTGCCTGCTCTTTCTTTGATTCAGAAATAAGTAATAGTGGATGAGTTTCAAATAATCTCTTCAGAATTTTTTTCATTATTTGTTATTGTACAGTTCTTATGAATACATTAAAATTAACACCTAACATTATTGGATCTTGTTAATTTTAACTTGAGGTCTTATTTTAAGTTTATGTATGTTCTATCAAGATTACAATCAGTTTAAAACATTTGGTTTTGCATTTTAGTAACTTCTTGGCTTCCTTTGATTTGCACTATTTTTAAATATTGCAAACATCTAATGTGGAGTGTAGCTGCTTAAGCTGCAGTAAGACTGAATCTTATTATGTGATGTTTTAACTGATGACTTCAGGGGAACTGCTAATAACTTATACTGATAATGATGTTTCAGTTGAGCTCTGTAATATGCAAAAATATAGTCAAAGTTATCTGGTCTGTTTCCTGTGTGGATGGTGGTTAATTATAGTACGTTTTGATTTTTACTTTCCTAAAAAGTAAATCTGAAAATTCCCCTACACTTTATGGACTACTTTTGTGGTATGAGCAACTGGTCTTCAGATTACCAGTTAGAAATACTTACTAGAAATTCAGGAAGTGCGCTAGTTATGAAATACTTTATTTAGTAGTTTTTTTTCCCTAAAGCTGACAGCGAGAGCAGCTGAAAGACACCTCAATGATATGAGAAAAGAAAATGCACACAACAGACAAAAGTAAGTGCTGTACTGGACAAATTCTGAATGGTATAATTTAGCTGTAATTTTGCTCTTTTCAGAAAGTGCTAGAGGAAAAGCATAAAACTAAAACGGACAAAGCTACAAATGACTGTAGGTAAATTGTTTCAGATTGCGCGTACTTAATTGTGTCATGGTCATTCATGTATTTTCACTTTAACACCTTAACTAAGGAGTCTACAGGTTTGTAGGAGGGCATGAGTTTGTGCTGTTGTTCTTTCATGTCTTAATAATGTTCTGTGATGATGGATGGACGGTGGAAATGAGTGACTGATACTTGTAGAAATGGGATGAGAGTCTAGACTGAGCAGGAGTGATCTCTTAGTCACACCTGACTACAGTAAAATTGTGCTAGCAACAATCAGGTTGTACACTGTTAGTAGCATGGTACATCTTCAGTCTCCTTTCCACAGTTAAAATGGTAAAAAGAACATTAATCCATCTTGGCATAGGTATTGCTAGATAAAATATTGCTCTGTTTTGGTAATGAATGAAGGGGACAGTTGACATTTTATGAGAATTACAGTTTGTGAATGTAAGATCTGGTTAAAAATATGGAATTAAATACCTATTTTAGGAGAAAAGGTACCAGGAATTTATTAAATGACCTCCTGTAGTAACCAGGAATGCTGATTACTGAATGTTTTTGTATTTTTAAAATTGAGTATTGTTTACTTAATAGACCATTGAAAAATACTTGAAATGAGGTTTTACAGTAAGTGAATGAGGATAATGTGATCGGGCTTATAACATTTGTTCTATTTTTAATATGAATTACAGTGTTTACCTTTTAGTACAGGCAGTCCCCGGGTTACGTACAAGATAGGGACTGTAGGTTTGTTCTTAAGTTGAATCTGTATGTAAGTCGGAACTGGCGTCCAGATTCAGACACTGCTGAAACTGACCGCCAGTTCTGACTTACATACAGAATCAACTTAAGAACCCCAGGCGTCCCCAAGTCAGCTGCTGCTGAAACTGATCAGCAGCTGATTCCAGGAAGCCCGGGGCAGAGCAACTCTGCCTGGGGCTTCCTGTAGTCAGCGCTGGTCAGTTTCAGCAGAAGCTGACTTGGGGACGCCTGGGGCAGAGCAGCTGGGGTGCTACTGGACCAACCCAGCAGCACCCCATCTGCTCTGCCCCAGACGTCCTGATTCAGCCGCTGCTGAAACTGACCAGCAGCGGCTGAATCAGGACCTGGGGCAGAGCAGCTGGGGTGCTGCCGGGTTGGTCCAGTAGTGCCCACGGGCGCTGCAGGACCAATCGGCAGCGCCCCAGCTGCTCTGCCCCAGAGTCCAAAACAAAAGCCTGGTCTGCTGGGGGGGGGGAGCACACTAGCTGCGCCCCCCCCCAGCAGACCAGGGACACGGGGAGCAGAGCCGCAGCGCAGCGGGGTGCCGCGCCTCTGAGGCTTTGCTCTGGCAAAGCCTCAGAGGCGAGGGACCCCGCCACGGCTGCGGCTTCAGTCTGGGTGCCTGTGGTCTGCTGGGGACGGCCCCCAGCAGACCACAGGCACCCGGACTGAAGCCGCAGCCGCGGGGGGTCCCGCGCCTCTGAGGCTTTGCCAGAGCAAAGCCTCAGAGGCGCGGGGAACCGCCGCTGCTGCCGCTTCAGTCAAAGCGGCAGCAGCGGCGGTTCCCCGCGCCTTGGAGGCTTTGCTCTGGCAAAGCCTCAGAGGCGCGGGACCCCCCCGCGGCTGCGGCTTCAGTCAGGGTGCCTGTGGTCTGCTGGGGACCGTCCCCAGCAGACCACAGGCACCCAGACTGGAGCCGCAGTTCCCCGCGCCTCTGAGGCTTTGCTCTGGCAAAGCCTCAGAGGCGCGGGACCCCCCGTGGCTGCGGCTTCAGTCCGGGTGCCTGTGGTCTGCTGGGGACCGTCCCCAGCAGACCACAGGCACCCGGTCTCAAGGGGCAGCAGCAGCGGTTCCCGCGCTTCTGAGGCTTTGCTCTGGCAAAGCCTCAGAAGCGCGGGAACCCGCCCGGTGCCCCTGGTCTGCTGGAGACGGTCTCCAGCAGACCAGGGGCACCGGAGCAGCTTACGAACGGGGCTTTCTCGCCCCGACTTCCGGGGCGAGAAAGCTCCGTTCGTAAGTGCGGATCCGACATAAGTCGGATCCGCGTAAGTCGGGGACTGCCTGTATATCAGTATAAAAGTAGTTGTATATTTTGAGGAATACTTAAATTGATAAATTGTTTTTTGTTTGACAATTATCCTTTATTTAACTAGCTAATGTAATATATTTGATACCACTTAGGAAATGGAATTCTAGGTTAATTTTCTATTACAATAGAGATGTTAGTGGAGAATGATGGATTTCTAGGAAACTGGTATATTTTGTAAGTTAATAAGACTTTTTTTGTTCTTTCCATATTTACAGATTAACTGAAATGGAATTTAAATTTGACCTTTTAGAAAAAGATCCTTATGCTCTTGATGTCCCAGTTAGATCATTTGGCAGAGGTATAGTGAAGAGTTTTCTTTTTAACTCATTTCTTCAGCTTGTAAAATACTTCTGGTGTCATTTGGAGGTGGCGTTATGGTGTTTTTTTCCCTCCAAAACATCATATTCATGACTTCATAAGCATAGCAATACAGCCTCTCTCCGACTTACGAACCGGTTTCGAACCAAGCAATTGGTCGTAACTTGATTTGTTCGTAAGTTGGACCCCATTGAGTTACATGCGACCGTGCTGTTCATAAGCACGGATCGCATTCATAACTTGGGGTCCGCCATTTACGACATTTTTGGTCGTAACTGCGAATGGTCGTAAGTCGACCGTTCGCAACTCGGGGACCAGCTGTAATCTGTGTGTGCATGCAAATATCACTGATTTTTTTTTTTAAAAAGCTTACACAGAGTATATACAATTTAGAATAGTGATAGAAATGTAGCCGTGTTAGTCTGGGGTAGCTGAAGCAAAATGCAGGACAATGTAGCACTTTAAAGACTAACAAGATGGTTTATTAGATGATGAGCTTTTGTGGGCCAGACCCACTTCCTCAGATCAAATAGTGGAAGAAAGTAGTCACAACCATATATACCAAAGGATACAATTAAAAAAATGAACACATATGAAAAGGACACATCACATTGCAGAACAGGAGGGGAATGCCGGGGGGGGGGGGGGGGGGGGGGCGGGGGGGGAGGGAAGGAAGGAAGGTAAGTGTCTGTGAATTGATGATATTAGAGGTGGGGAGAGTGGGATGTTTGTGAGTTAATGGTATTAGAGGTGATAATTGGGGAAACTATCTTGGTAATGGGTGAGATAGTTCAAATGTTTGTTCAGTCATCTCACCCATTACCAAGATAGTTTCCCCAATTATCACCTCTAATACCATTAACTCACAAACATCCCACTCTCCCCACCTCTAATATCATCAATTCACAGACACTTACCTTCCTTCCTCCCCCCCCCCCCGCATCCCCCTCCTGTTCTGCAATGTGATTTGTCCTTTTCATATGTGTTCATTTTTTTAATTGTATCCTTTGGTATATATGGTTGTGACTACTTTCTTCCACTATTTGATGTGAGGAAGTGGGTCTGGCCCACGAAAGCTCATCATCTAATAAACCATCTTGTTAGTCTTTAAAGTGCTACATTGTCCTGCATTTTGCTATATACAATTTAGATTGCTTAAACATTTTTCTACTGGGTAGTTAATCTTTAAAAAAGACTTCTCAAATGCCTTTGATTAGACTGAAAGCATGACATATGGTATTTTCATTCTAGAACACATAACTACCAAATTAATTTAATTTGTGACCCAAGATTTGGATTTAATACTGAATATTTTAACTGTTCCAGAGCATTCACCATATGGACCCTCACCAATGAGCCGTCCTTCATCTGAAACAAGAGCTTTTCTGTCCCCACCAACCTTACTGGAGGGTCCTTTAAGACTTTCACCTATGCTTCCAGGTGGTGGAGGAAGAGGTACAGTTCTTGAATTTCAAAACATCTCTATTCTGAATTTCATTCTCCTCTGTTAATTGCAGGGATGTATCTGTATAATCCATAAACTGTTAAATTACACTGTTTAATTGGTTAACCATTGGAATCTGGTGCAGGGAAGCTGGGGCTAGGGATGTTAAATGGTGTTTAATCAGCTAATTGACTAGTCAATGGAATTTCCGTTGCTTAGTTGATGGGGGAGGGGAAACTGCAGAGCTGCAGTGGGGTTAGCTCCTGGCCCCACTCTGCCTCTTAAATGAATTAAGAGTGTGGACCTGGCCTGAGGAATGAGGTGTCCTGGCTTGCACCTAGTTTTCCCCCTCCTCCCTCTGTGCTTTTTAAATGTATTAAGAGCAGCTAAGTCAGTGTTTCTTAAACTTTTTAAGATCGAGGAACACCAAACAATTTTTTTTTTAAATGAGGAACACTAAAGATTTTTTGGGGGGAGAAGGGGAAGAAGCTTGCCCCTTGAAACACCAGACAACACTTTTACTGACAACAATATTTGCTCACTGCTCTATGAAGCCTTCTAAACTTCTGCCTTTTTTATAGGGAAATGTAATTTATTCTCTTTACTCATATTGGTGGAAATTATAAATTCAATACCTTATCAAGCATGGGTTAATGTCAAGCAGCTGACTGACAGCAGCCATAGCAACCACGCCAGCATTAGGGACACTGAGGGCCTTACCCTGCCCCCCAATTCACAGTGCTTAATGTCCTTACTGCTTAATGTTTTGTCTTTCAATAGTTCTAGCCCCGGCTCTGTTATTTTTGACACAGAATACTGAAGGGAAGGGCCTTGTCTGTGCAAGAGGGTGGAAGGTGCTGGCCCCCCTCAGCTGTCCTGGGTAACATGCGAGGGCTAAAAATAGTGGTGTAAAGACCCCGTCGGGGTGGCAGCGTTAGGTTCTCTCCCCTAGCAGGCAGGATCCCCAGACCAGCAGTGGAGACCGCCAATCAGAGCCGGCCCTTCTACTGGCCCTGCAACGCTCCTCCCCTCTGGCAAGGGGCGCAACCGAGGCGCAGAGCTTTCCCAGGCAGTTGCAAGCTGGGCGCAGAAGCACGTGAGGAATGCGGGTAGCCCCGCCTCATTTCCTGCAGCATCATCACTTGCTCGCCTCTTCCGCCCTTCATGTGGAAGCACAGGAGGAGGAACGCAGGTAGCCCCCGCCTCATTTTTAGCCGCATCACCACTTGCTTACCTCTTCACACCACCCGCTGTGTCTCAGCAGCTCTCGCTACTGGTTGTTGTTTTTTTTCTTTCAAACGGCTACAGCACGCCTGTTAGTGTTCCGTGGAACACAGTTTAAGAAACAAGGTGCTAGATTCTTAATACATTTAAAGAGCCCTGCTTGTGCCTGGTCCCCGCTATGCCTGTGCCTCCCCTGCCTCCCACAGAGATGGTACTGTGAGGGAACCGGCTTTTAAGCTGAATCCCCCCCAGCACTAGTTCCTGTACCCACCCTTTGCTGCCTCTCTTTTATAGAGGCAGCAAAGGGGGGATGAAGCAATTATTCGAGTCGCTAGTCAACTATCCGATATGCATATGCTTATCGGATAGTTGACTAGTCGCTTACTCCTAGTTGGGGCTGGGGTTCTGTCAGGGCTGCAGTCCTGCTTCCTCTGTGGAGCAGGTATCCAACTTGCCAGGCAGGGTGGGGAGTGCTCCAAGCCTGCCTGCCCCCTATGATTAGGGCTGGGGCCTCTCCGGTGTGGCCATGGGCAGGATTCCATCAGCCTGTCTGGGCTGCTTCAGTACAGACATGGGCCTGAGGTCCCACCAACCTAGCATGGTTGGTAATCTGTTGGATTAAGACACGGTCAATTTAAATGATTATCTATAAGCATTCTGATAAGCCTAATGCTTACCTGGTAACCTTTTAGAGTCTTATAAGAGGAATCTGAATATATTGTAGATCCAACTTTTAAGGAATTAAGTTTTTATTTAAAATTTTTGCTTAAAGAGTAAATACTTTCAGTAAACATAATTAAACTGTTGCAGAATTATGGTGAGTCATGACAATTCACCTGATAAATATTTAAGGCCTTTCTACTCATTATTATTATTATTATTAGAATTTAGACTGCTAATAAAGATTGTTGTAACATCAGTTTATTTTAACATTTTCATAATATCTTATTTCTTTAATAAGGATCAAGAGGAGCAGGGAATCCTGCTATGTATGAAGCAGCTAATGAAAGAGGGGAATTGAGCTCTGATAGGTTATCTGATCCCCACAGAGCACCTTCAGACACTGGGTCTCTATCCCCTCCATGGGACAGAGATTGTAGGATAATTCATCCTCCACCAGGTAACTAAATATGTTGGGCCACCAGATATTTGTAAAAATGTATTTGAGAATATTCGAAACGGTGTTCAGCTATTAGTTACATTAAAAAAAAATTATACTTCGTGATATGTAGCTCTGCTTTTCATGCACAAGGGAGAATATGCAACATGTGAAAGGGTATGATTGTAGGTTCATTTCCCTTGTGCACTGGTGAGTACCAGGAGGAATTCAGATTTCTCCTTGAGCTCCTCTTCTGAGATACATGGCTCTATGATGCACCAAGCATAGGACTGTGTATATAAAATGTATAACTAAGCATTTGGGGGTAAAATTAAATGCAAGTATTTTTTTAGAGGCTCATTCTAGGCTAGGCATTAGAAATTCAAACTCTGTCTAGACCAGTGGTCTCCAACCTTTTTACACCGAAGATCACTTTTTAAATCTCAGAACAGGCAAAGATCTACTGCCCCGCCCCTTCCTTGAAGCCCTGCCCTCTCTATTCTCCTCCTGTCCATCACTTGCTATCCCCAGCCCTTACTTACACACTGATAAACAGTTTATTTTTAAATTATGCTATATTTAAAATTAATCACGTGTTTATAGTTATGAAATAAATGGTCTGTTTTTTATTCATGCTATTTAAATCTAAAATAAGCATTTATAATTATACATTTTGTGGGGACAGTTCTGCGGATGGGGGCGGGGGAGAGGGAACAGGGTGCTGGGAGGGCAGAGGACAGAGTTCAGGGAGTGGGGACAGGAGTGGGGACGGGAATGGGGACGGGAATGGGGACAGGAGTGGGGACGGGAATGGGGACAGAGTTCTGTAGCTGGAGTTAGGGGACTGGGGTCTGGGGAGTGGGGACTGGGTGCCAGTGGCAGCAGAGTCCCCTGTATCTGCCTCCTCCCAGGATTCTCCCCCCCCCCCCCCCCCCGCCCCAAGGGAAGCCAGGACATGCCTCCTCCGGGCCCGACCCCGCGGTGCAGGGAAAACCCCCGTGTGCGCCTGCCTCTTCCCCCCCCCCCCCCCCCCCCAGCACAGCGTGGCCAACCCCCTCCTGCAGCATGGCCAGACCCTGCGGGCACCTACCCCAGGGCCAAACCTCCCTCCCACGGCGCGGCCAAACCCTGGGGCCAACCCCCGCTCCCGCAGCACAGGGAAACCCCTGCGCTCAACTCACACCTCTGGCGCTGGCGGCGCAGGGAAGCCGCTGCACTCCTCCTCTGGGGTGAAGCCCTCTCCCCCAGAACGCAACAGAGCAGTGGGAGGGTAGCAGCCCGCACACTTCCGGAACCCCCGGAAGTGATGCGGGCTTCAGACAGGACTTCTGCCCGCCCCGCGGGAAGCCGGCACTACACTAGAGGTAGGTAGTGGGGCTTCTCGGGGGTGGGGGGAATGAGGGGTGGGGTTGCCCAAACGTCTCGCGATCGACCAGTTGATCGCGATCGACGGGTTGGTGAACACGGGTCTAGACTATGGGTTCCCAAATTGGGGGGGGGGGGGGGGGGGGGGTGAGGTGACCCAGCCCCCTCCCCCTCCCAAATTTTGCTGCTATTTTGTTTTTCGGTCAGTTCCTTCTTTCCCCTTCCTCAAGTTTTGTTGCTGGGGGGGAGGGTTTTTCAAAAATCAAAAAGGGAGCGTGGTGCTGTAAAGTTTGAGAACCACTGGTCTAGACTAAAAGATACTGTGGTCACTGAACAAATGGTGAAATCATAAGTTATATGGCTGTATTAGGAGATTTTTTTTGTTTGTTTTAAAAAAAAACATGTTGTAAAATCCTGTATCCTTGTAAAAACATAGTGTGTCTCCCCCCCCCCCCCCCCCCAATTGTTAAAGCTCACAGTAAATGTTCTTGCTCTCCCCTGTATTCTTATACAAAACCAAGGACAACCTAACTTGCCAATCCTAATAAGTCTTAAATTACAATGTAAGCCTGGGAAATGTGAGGGGGACACATCCTTTTTAAGTCTTCTATATACATAATCGAATAATAAAGAACACAAGTTGAATTTTAAAAGAAGTCTGGTTTCAGGTCACCTTTTAGAACATGAGATGAATGAATATAAGTATTCCAGATTGTAATAAAGTAGGACAGTTCTTCTAAAATGTCTTGCTATGGTACATGTTAATGTAGTCTTGAAAAAAAATCAAACTTCGTTTATATTGAACTCTCAGCATATTTTAGAATATATGGTAATTATTCTTAACTTGGGCCCCGATCTAGCATGTAGCTCAGCTACCGCATTGGACCTGTTGGTTTCAATTTGCATACCAGTTGAACCTCACTTGTCCAAAAGTCTCTGGTTCGGAAACATCCATGATCCAGAATTACTTTAGTTAGCCTGATGTCCACTCTTCATGGGTGTGGTTAAATTTCCCATGGTCCCCTAAAGTTTTTTACAGTCACCAGTCCTGGTTTTGTGTTCTGTGGTGTTATTTAGCTGTAATTTACCCTGAAATGTCCTCTAACAGCACAATAAGCAGTAGAAGTGTTGGTAATGCTGCTAGACAAAATTGACCTCCCATAGTCTGGAAAATTCCCTGGCTTGGGACTGGTCAGGTCATGAGGGTACCAAAACAGAGAAGTTCAACCTGTAGTAGAATTTTTCTGGTATTAACTGCTGCTTACATATACAGTATGGCTACGTCTACACTGGCATGATTTTCCAGAAATGCTTTTAACGGAAAAGTTTTCCATTAAAAGCATTTTCGGAAAAGCGCGTCTAGATTGGCAGGACGCTTTTCTGCAAAAAAGCCCCGCTCGCCATTTTCGGAATTGGGGCTTTTTTGCGGAAAACAAATCTCTGCTGTCTACACTGGCCCTTTTGCGCAAAAGTTTTTCGGAAAAAGACTTTTGCCCGAACAGGAGCAGCATAGTATTTCCGCAAAAGCACTGACAATCTTACATGAGATCATCAGCGCTTTTGTGGAAATTCAAGCGGCCAGTGTAGATAGCTGGCAAGTTTTTCTGCAAAAGCAGATGATTTTGCGGAAAAACTTGCCAGTCTAGACATAGCTTATGTGATCTTATTTTAAATCAGTTTCTGTGGTAGAATTTGGCGTTTTATTTACTAGAAGTGCAAGTAGTAAGGATGCCCCACTAGAGACTTGCCTTCATTTATTTTAAGACCTTTCCCTATATTATATCTAATTTTGGATATTTTGTAAGATTGCTTGTTTCGATTTGAATTTCTTAGACACATAACTTAACTAAAATAAGTTGAAACTCTTCATTAAATACATTGCCTCTTTTTTGTGATTAATTGAATATTAGGTCAGCCATATAATGATCCAGCTTTCCCCCCACGACGACAAGAAAGATTTTATTCTAATTCTCCAAATTCAGGAAGACTTTCTGGACCAGCAGAACTACGAAGGTACAACACACCGTCTTTTGATAAAGCAGGTAGGAGTTACTTTAATTTGCTGCCATTATGTGACTGAACGTTTTTCCTAGTTCCATAGTAGTATGGTGCTAGATAAACTTTATTTACCAGGGCCCAAATCTATAACATAAGGTTTTTCAGTTCAGAAACTTCTTTCAGCATTTGTTACCCCCCAATGCTTCTTTCCCTATCATGAGCTTAGCAGTCTAATCCACAGGATGGATTGTGCTTACTGAATGGTAGCTATTCAGTATTTTCCTGGAATTCATTCAGTGTGTGGTCCTATACCTGTTTCCACCATTGAAACCCTGTACTGAATGCAGCATTAATCCTTTCCTCCTGGGTTTTTGCTATGGGACTGATAAATGTTCCCATGCCAGTCTTGTGAGGTACCATAGAGTTTAACCTAGATGGGATGATACCATCAAGTATCCATTAACTTTTGGTGCCAAACTGACACCTTTAGAGGGCTTGATTTTTTTTTGAGTACTGTACTTACCATTTTATAGCCCTGTATGTGTTCTAAGCAAGGGCCCAACTGATCCAGTTACAACTGTGAGTGCTTAGTACTCTTGTAAATCAAGGGCTTGAATGTTTCAAGTTGAACATCCAGAAAATGAGGACCACACAGGGGTATGCCTGTGCTGCAGTTTAGGTGAGCCTCTCAGCCTAGATCCAGTTTTATGGTAATGGGGTTTGCACTAGTGCACTAAAAATAACTATAGACTTTACTTTGGGGTTATGGCTTGAACTGCAGTTTGGGCTGTCAAGCTTAAACACCACACTGCTGGTGCTCTGTAACAATTCCCTAAGGTGCTTTAATGTAGTACAGTTTCAGCTGGGTGCTATGTTCAAGGACTGTTTCCACAGAGCAGTTAGTGCACTTCAGAAATCACACCTCAGTAGAACGTATTACTACACCAAATAAATGATCCACAACTCTCTTAAAGCAGACCTATATTTGAGACTTTGAAAAGGGCCTTGATAATCCTAGTGAAAAAATCTTCTCTGTGCTATGGAAGAAATAAATCAAAGTACAAATAGAAGTTCAGTGTTACCTGCTTGGTGGCATAAATAACTGTCTTGGCTCAGGTATTTCTTTTCAATGCTTTTTCGTTCATATAAAAGGTGAAGCTAAAGCCGGATTGTTCAAATCCTGGTGGACATGGTATATTCAGACTTTAGTAAGGCATTTAAGACAGTCTTGCATGACCACCTTATCAATAAATTAGGGAAATACAACCTAGATGGGGCTACTATAAGGCAGGTGGCATCATTGGCTGGATAACCATTCTCAGAGTAGTTACAGCCTCTCTCTGACTTATGAACCGATTACGGACCAAGCAATTGGTCGTAACTTGGTTCATTCGTAAGTCAGACCCCACTGAGTTACATGCAAGCATGCTGTTTGTAAGTACGCATCGCGTTCGTAACTCAGGGTCTGCCATTTACGACAGCTTTGGTTATAACTGCGAACGGTTGTTAAGTCGACCGTTTGCAACTCGGGGACCAGCTGTATTAATGGTTCACAAATCATCCTGGAAGGGCATAACAAGTGGAGTTTTGCAGGGGTCCGCTTTGGGGCCAGTCTGTTCAATATCTTCATCAATGATTTAGATGATGGCAGAGAGTATGCTTATTAAGTTTGCAGATGATATCATGCTGGGAGGGGTTGCAAGTGCTTTGGTGAATAGAGTCAAAATTCAAAATGATCTCTAGTTTGTCCAGAAGTGGTCTGAGGTTAACAGGATGAAGTTTAATAAGGACAAATGCAAAGCGCTCCACTTAGGGAGGAACAATCAGTTTCACATATACAGAATGGGAAGTGATTGTCTAGGAAGGAGTATTGCTGAAAGGGAGTTAGGAGTCATAGTGGACAACAAGTTAAACGTGACACAGTGTGACACAGTTTCAAAAAAAGCAAACATGACTCTGGGGTGCCTTAATAGGAGTGTTGTGGACAAGACATGAGAAGTCATTCTTCTACTCTACAACATGAATGATCCCCCTTATGTGGGAACTGCACTGATTAGGCCTTAATTTGAGTAGTGTGTCCATTCTGGGTACCACATTTCAAGAAAGATGTGGAGAAATTAGAAAAGAGCAACAAAAATGATTAAAGGTCTAGCAAACGTGATCTATGAGGGAAGACTGAAAGAACTGGACTTCTTTAGTTTAGAAAAGAGAAGACTGAGAAGGGACATGATAGCAGTTTCCAAGTATCTAAAAGGGTATTACAAGGAGGAGGGAGAAAAATTGTTCTCATTGGCTTCTGAGGAGAGGACAAGAAGCAATGGGCTTCAATTATAGCAAGAGAAGTTTAGGTTGGACATCAGGAAAAACTTCCTGCCTATCAAGGGGTATGTCTACACTACCCTCCTAATTCAAACTAGGAGGGTAATGTAGGCATACCGCACTTGCAAATGAAGCCCGGGATTTGAATTTCCTGGGCTTCATTTGCATGAAGCTGGCCGGCGCCATTTTTAAATGCCGGCAGTTCAAACCCCGTGCCGCGCGGCTACATGCGGCACGGAGTACCTAGTTCAGATTAGGCTTCCTCATCCGAACTAGCTGAATCCGAACTAGCTACTCCGTGCCACGTGTAGCCGCGCGGCCCGGGGTTCGAACTGCTGGCTTCATGCAAATGAAGCTCGGGAAATTCAAATCCCGGGCTTCATTTGCAAGTGCGGTATGCCTACATTACCCTGCTAGTTCGAACTAGGAGGGTAGTGTAGACATACCCAAGGTGGTTAAACACTGGAATAAATTGCCTAGGGGAGTTATGGAATCTCCATCACTGGAGATATTTAAGAGCAGGTTAGACAGACACAGACTTACGTGTGGTGGGGGGAGTGGACCAGCACTAATTTAAAGGGGCTGTGATTTTTTTATTTTGGCTCAACAAAAATTTTCCCGGCTTGGGGTTGCAAATAAAAAAAGGTTGAGCACCGCTGATCTAGATGATGCTTGGTCTTGCCGTGAGAGCAGGGGACTGGTCTAGTGTTCTATGAAACAAATTCCCCATCTATTTGGTTTTTGTTTTTAATTTATGAAGGGATACATTCTGTTACAATACAATTTATCAGATTCCCATTGGGCAGCTTCCTCTCCAATTTTTTTCGTTTTGTTTGTTCGCACATAAGGGGAATCATTAATGTTAGAACTTTTTTCTTGTGGATATTGTATTTCTCAGTTACAAGTTGCTATTGGCCAAATAAAAAATTGTAGTGCTAACATGACATGGTATCCTCTTCCTAACTGAATATGGGATTGGCCAGACCCAATACATGATCCTTAATTGCCTCTTAGCACATATACAGCTGCTAGGCAAGAGGTATATATTTCACAGTATCTGCAGTGTCCCTGTAAGTTTTTTTTTTTTTTGTTGTTTTTGCAGTAAATTATCTTGCTCTAGGAAGAAGTGTTGGGAAAAATTATCAGTGCTAATTTACTTGTTACTTTTCAACTCAGATGGGCAAGCATCTCCAGAGAACAGTTCAAGGACAGAGCCAAGTGGAAATGAAACTAAAAACCATCCCAATTTTAGTGTAAGTAATCAAAAAGAATTAAATTTTCTATAGCTTTTTGTAGAAGGATATTTTAATCAGACTGTTTTATATTTATGTACTAGATAAAATCAGAACAAAACTGCTGACTATCGTGTGTGTGTTATATATACACATACCTACTATAATTTTGTGGGTGCTATGTGTATATAAGACAGCACAATTGCTGTCCCAGACTGACTAACCATCTGAAAACCTAAAAAGACACAGGATATGAAGGGGATACAATATACAGTGATAAGGCTGGCAGCTTGTACACACACTTTTCCCAGCTGCATTCATTCTGATGTGTGAAGTACAATAATATCAGGATTATGCAGGAGGCCTGATAAAGGCAGGAAGTGAACCCAGGTTTTCCTAGCTCAGTTCTGGCATGGACCTCTTTCAGAAAGTGAATTTATCCATTTCTGATTTTTGCTACAGAATTTCCTAAATGTGTCTGATCAGTCACTTGTGTCTGAAAGTGAAGCAATTGGAGCAGGGTTTGTTCCCCCGCCTCTCCCTCCAGTAAGAGCCCCTCTGCTGCCAGTGGATCCCAGAGGAGCTTTTATAAGAAGAGGGCCTCCTTTCCCCCCTCCTCCTCCAGGCATGTATGGACCTCGTGAATATTTTCCAAGGGATTTTGCTGGTGTACCATGTCCTCCATTGACAAGTATGTAACTTCTGTTTGCATTTATTTTCTGAACTCACAAACCTCCCCTCCCATGTTGTATGTGTGTAAACTATATTCCTCAGAGAGAAGTACAGTAATGACAGGAAGACCTATTTTAGCATTAGTACATTCTTTCTTGTTCTGTACATCCTTTTACTCTTCCAAATCAAGTGAATATGAAGGATGTGATTTCTTCTAAAGTAGAAAATTTTTCATAAAGTTACAGTTAAGACTTAAGTTTCATTAAACTATCCCATTGTGCTTGTACAATATACTACATAATGGGGATGGTAACATGCATGTAAAAACTGGCTCTTCCCCCCTTCTCTATCGCCATCCACTGCTGCCTCTGATACAGAAGCAGTAGTGCAGGGGGAAAGGGGGAAGGGGAGAGCGAGCATGTGGGAAGATAAGTGCATGTAACTACGAAGGTTAACTGATGAGCCTGGGGTTATCAGTTAACCCTTATACTATAAATCCCTAAAAATCTTAAGTGATTTTACAGTTATGTAGTAAGTCTAAAAACAACTTTTAGAAAAGTACTAGTCCTGTGGTACCTTAGGCTATGTCTACACCGCAGCGTTATTTCAAAATAACAAAGCCTATGTCTACACTACACGCTGTTATTTTGACTTAATTTCAAAATAATGTCAAGCTAGAGGATTTCTTACTCCAACTCCTGTAACCCACATTTCACAAGTAGTAAGGGAAGTTGAAAGAAGTGTGTTTAGACTTGCTGCTGTGTAGACTGTGCCAAAAGCCGAAACAAGGTATTTCAACTTTAGCCTTCCTGTGTAGGTGTGCCCTTAGAGCAGGCTGCAAGTGAAAGGGCGGTTTCACTTTAAAAACTGAGCCTGGAGGGGAGATGGGAAGCTTTAGGAGCTGCTTCTGTCTCCAGCACAATCCCATTGGCCAATTTCTGGCTAGAAACTGGCCAATGGGAGCTGTCTTAAGAGCAGGGGGCTCCTAGTTATTCACAACGCAGGTGGCTGCAGCCTGGACACAGCAGACAGGCAGGCAGATTCAGAAATGGACTGCTGGCTGGTAAGTTCCCTGGCCAGAGGCTGCCTGGCACCCCAAACCAACTTAATCCCCTGCACGCCCTAGTCCAGTGTCCAGGTCACAACTGTCTCCTTCACCCAAGCTTCCTCCCTTACTCCAAGCTTCCTTCTGCACCCAATCTCTGTCCCAGACCCTGTACCTCCTCCATTAATATTATGGAAAAGTATGGACCTTGATCACTTTCCAAATTCTTGAAGTACCCCCTGTGAAAAATGATTGTATTCCCCTGCTTTAGGCTATCAAAAATAAAAGTGCCATAGGGCTACTTGTTTTTGAAAAGTTGTTTTTAAAGTTGCAGACTAACAGGGCTATCTTTCTGAAACTTAAATAGTAAGTCTGTCAAGGAAGGTAGGCCAGATTCTCTAGCCTAGCCCATCATTGCTTGCTAGCAGACATATAGGTTTATATACTTAGGCTAGCTTTTCACTTTTAAAAACATCTTCCTCTTTTCCAATAACAAGCTATTACCCAGCAAAGTGAACTGAATCGCATGCCAGCTATTCAAACCAATGTAAATGAAACAGTAAATCTTCCATAACAATTCACTCTACACTTATTCGGCTGCTAGCCACCAGTGGAGTATTGTGTCCAGTTGTGAGTGCCACGTTTTAGGAAAGATACGGACAAAAATCCAATGAACAACAACTTAAGGGCTAGAAAACATGACCTATGAGGAAAAATGGAATTGGTTTTTGTTTAGTCTGGGAAAAGTAACAGCTTTCAAGTACCTAAGATTATTAGGAGGAGGAAAAAAAGTAAATTCTCCCTGACCTCTGATAAAGCAATAGACTTAAATTGTAGCAAGGGAGGTTTAGGTTGGACAATAGAAAAAACTTCCACTGAAATAAAGTGTCTAGGGAGGTTGTGGAATCTCCATAATTGGAGACACTTTTAAGAACAGGAATGCCTGTCAGGATGGGTGAGATGGTGGTTGGTCCTGCTTTGAGTGCAGGGACCTTTTGAGGGTCCTTCCAGTGTTGTGATTTTCAGGATCCCACATACTCCAAGCACACAATAGAACCTCATCATCAAATGTAGTTGGTGCAATTTAAAATATATGGCCTCAGGGACAGTTGTTTTTGGCACATTTTATACATTCAGATATTAGTTCTATAGGAAGGACAAGTGAGGGCCAGAGATGAATGCAGGATAACTTTATAGGTAGATGTCAGTTTGATCTTCACTTTTGATAACCATTAGGGAATCTTATAAAAAGCTTTAAGGGACACTACTTAATATTTTGTTGAAAGTATAAAAAAGTAACTTATCAGTTTAGTGTCTTCCACCTTTCGTCCCAACCTAACACTACAAATTCCTAGTTCAAGTCTTGGATTTTCTGGCATCATGACCTTTGATTGGTTGTCTTTAAACACTGTTACAAATTAAACTGCTGATTGCCATAGTGAGAAAAGGGTGTTTGTCCAGCACAGCATCTGTATTTTTTGGATAATGAAGCTTTAAAAAAAAATTACTCACTAAATACTTTATTTTTAAACAGTGAGAAATCCATTTCCACTGAGGCCTTTTTCTCAGTATCTACCACCAAGAGCTGGATCTTTCCCACCTCCTCTGCCTTCACTTGAAAACAGAAGTGAGCCTCCTGGGTTAATTCATCAATCTAGTACTCCAGGTACAGAACATCCAGAGCCACCACAAGAAACTTGATGCTGCTGTATGACATTTTGGGAATTAACCTGATGTACTGTTTCTATACCTGTAAAGTCTTCTTACATCTTCAGTTAAGTAACTACTGTTACTTAAGTGATTCTATATAAATACTTTGCTCAAATTGAAGCTTAATAGAATAATTCTCAGGATAGTATTTTGTAAATAAGGATAAATTAAATGGCTCTTTGTACAGTAGAAATTTTAAATTAAGTATTTTTAATTTGAGTAACCTATTCTGAATGTATACAAAACACAACTAGAGTAACATTGAACACCGTTCAGCTACTATGTCTCATCTGCACAGGAAAACTCTGCATGCAAAGAACAGTGCTTGCTATAGAAGACAAATGTGAAAATGTTTGAATTAATAAAATGCAGTCACTTTGAAAACCTGTGTGGTATTAATGTTAATCAAACTGTTACATTTCTGTAATAATTACTTCTCTCTCACTTCATTTATCACATCTAACGTGAACTTTCTGCAATGTCTGCTTCTAAAGCATCAGTAGTTAAGCTACCTGAAGTCATTAAGCTCAAGTGATTTGTATTTTAGTTTAGAATACTACATTAGACAAGTATAAGTTAGGGATTTAAGTTGTTCAGTTTACCCTTGAAGAAAGAGTAGAAGGGAAGAGGGGCTTAAACCATTCCTTAGTTCAAATTTGTATCACTTAGTGATCTTATCCCATCCTTAATTAGTCCTGTTACAAACAGTCTAAAAATGGCTTCTGTTCTCATTAAAACCTCATGTCATTCTGGGGATTGCAGTAATAATGACTGGTCTCTAACATTTAGAAAAAGCCTAAATGGCTTTGTTACTTTGCTGTATTAGATATTTTATATATGTGCATCTTGATGCTTGCCACTAAGGATGCGTCTACACTGCACCTGTAGCTCAAAATAAGATATGCAATTTGATCTTAATTTTGAAATAGCTTATCTCGAAATTTGGCACTGCGCCAAATTTCAAAATAAAATGTTATTCCAAAACAACCCTTAATCTTTGTGCAATGAGGGACATTGGAATAATGAGCCCATTATATTGAAATATAATGGGCTCACTCTTAAGATGCGGAATCACTATTTAGGGATACTGGCAGTCGCCCAAAATAGTTCCACAGTGTAGACGTAGCTTAAGTGGAGGAATGGTAACCATGATATGACAATGGCCAGGTTACAAACATGCCTGCTGAAAGCAAGCTGAATTTACTGAGACAGCCTTATTTCTTTTTTGTAATAGGAGTTTTAATATGATGTCTGTATGCCTTCTCCATTTACACTCCATTTTGAAAATTAAAACTGCAGGGAAAATGGGTATACTCCAGGAGGATAGTTAGGCACCTAACATTAGGCACAATTGTGATCCACAACAATCCTAGTTAGTTGCCTCAAGTATTGAATGAACATAGGCTCCTACAACACTAAAGTTTATTTTCTCATCATCCTTTCAAAAGCCTTTAACTAAATTGAGTCTTCCATCTTTTACATATAAAAGATAGCATGTAATGCAGAACTGCTACCACATTCCCTCCATAAACAAAACCAAAAATCTACCAAAAGAGCACTCAGCAAATACATCTTCTCTAAATACCAGTGTGTCCCATTATACCTGTCGTCCTTCCCACTCACATATATTTAGTTCTGACCACTCTCTCCTTCCAGAACTCACTACCAGCTGCAAACCATTTACAACTCAACTTCCCACAACAGGCCACATTTTATATTTTCTCAGCCAATCTTGGTTTCAATGCATTTAAGTGGCTGAATGCTATGAATCTGAAAGTTAACCAAAGAGTTAATTCAGTAATCAATCATTCTGAAAATCAGTTTCTGGTAGTTTACAACAGAAAAGGGACATACCACTTTCAAAAATTCCAAATTTCCTTTTAGAATACAGAATTAATACGGAGTTTGCTTCCCTGCTATTGTTTATAGAAGAATCTTTTGAGCAAGCTTAAGAGTATCACCACCAAAAATTCACATGCCTCCATTTTGTCTTTGCTTTATTTGTCTGATCAGTTTCAGAATTCTAGTTATGGTTATTGATTTTCACTGCTTCCCTGCTATTGTTTATAGAAGAATCTTTTGAGCAAGCTTAAGAGTATCACCACCAAAAATTCACATGCCTCCATTTTGTCTTTGCTTTATTTGTCTGATCAGTTTCAGAATTCTAGTTATGGTTATTGATTTTCACTGCAAATTAACTGGTCAACCACATACCTCATTTGGACCTGGAAGTACAAAGGCAGCGGCAGGCAGAAAAAAGCAAATATTTTTCTGGTAGTTTAACAGTACAGTAAAGGGAAAGTTTAATGCAAGGAAACTTTGTGCTAGTTTACAATGGTTAAAAGCAGCATTGTTTCTTTTCACAATAAAGTTTCAAAGCTGCATTAAGTCAATGTCCAGTTGTAAACGTCTAAAAACAGCCATATGAACAACCTCCATTCCCAACCTGTTAACTGAGATTTTACTCAACAGTAAAACAGAAGCAGGGGGGAGAAGGGAAGAGGCGCGCACTGCCAAAATGAATCTGATTTTATACTCAATGTTAAATTAAAGGCAAAGCACATGGCTTTGTATATGTCAGTTATAGAAATAAGAGTGGGTACAAAAATGTATAATGAAGTGTTTTTTAAAGTTGATATTGCCTCTATTTTATCTATTAAGTTTAAATATTCTTGTTATTTATGTACAAACCTTTAACACGCAGAACTCACAGGTAAGGTCCCACGAGGAAAGAAATCTAAAGGAAAAAGTTCAGGAGGGCTGGCAATTTGAGACCATATTAAAAGGCATAATAGGAAACTATCCCCACGCAAAGGAAAGATAGGAATGATGATAAAAGCCAAGATAGCTCCACCAGAAGCTCTTTATTGACCTGAAAAAAAATCAAAAAAGGAAACATACAAAAAATGGAAGCATTGTCAAATTAATATGAAAGTGTACAAAAAATGTTAGGGACAAAATCAAAGGCTAAGGCACAAAGGAGTTACCCCAGGAAATAGATATAAAAGGCAATCAGATGGTCTTTAAATGCATTAGGAGTGAGCAATAGACAAAGGAAAGTGTAGATCTTCTACTTAATGGGGAAGGAGAACTAACTAAAGACATCAAGAAAGATGAGGTGCTAAATTCTTATTTTGATTCAATCTTCACTAAAAAGGTTAAGGATAATCTGTTACTCAATTACTACTGATCACTGGGGGAAGGAATACAAGGCAAAACAGGGAAGAACAGGTTAAAGAATATTGAAGTAGGTTATATACATTTAAATCAACAGAGCCAAATGAAGGTACTTATGGAACTAGCTGAAGCAATCTAAGCCATTAACAATTATATCTGAGAACTCTTGGAGAACAGGACGAATTCCAGGAGACCAGAAAAGGGCAAATGTATCTATCATTAAAAATGGGAACAAGGAAGATCCAGGGAATTACAGACCAGGCTGGCTAATGTAAATAACTGGAAAAATACTGGAGCTAATTATTAAACAATCAGTTTGTAAGCACCTGGAGGATAGCAGTGTTATAAGGAATAGTTATCATGCATTTGTCAGGAACAAGTCATGCAAAACCAATTTAATTTTCTTCTTTAGTAATATTACTGATCTAGTGGATAGGGTTCAGGGAAGCAGGAGATGTGTTTATACCTTGATTTTAGTAAGCCTTTTCACAGAGTTCTGCATTACAATCTCAGGCAAATAAGGGAAATGTGATCTAGATTACTTTAATGTGGGTAATGCTAACTGAAAGACTGAAGTCAAAGAGCAATTATTGATGGTTGCTACCAAATTGAGAGTGCATATTTAGTGGGATCCCACAAGGGTCAATCCTGGACCCAATGTTATTCGATATATGCATTAGCAATATGGACAATGGAGTAAAAAGAATTATAAAATGTGCAGAGGATACCAAGCCGAAAGGGACTGTAAGCAAAGATGAAATTCAGTACAAAATATTTCACCAAGGAAGCAAAAAATCAAAAGCACCATTACAAAATGGAGAATAAACTAGCTAGGTAGTAGTATAGCTATAGAGGATCACAAACTGAATATGAATCATCAACATACTGCAGAGTTGCTAATACATCCCAGAATCATATAACACTCCTGTTAAAAACATCAATTATGTAAGAAAAAGGTGGTAATCACCCTGCTCTACTCAGCACTGGTGAGTTCCCAGCTGCTGTAGTGTGTCCAATTCTTGGTACCACAATTTAAGTAGGATGTGGATAGTGAGGAAAAAGTCCAGGACAGCAAATATAAATAAGTTTAGAAAACCTGATCTATGGAGGAAAGATTGAATTAAAAAAAAAAAGCAGACATTTAGTTTTCAGAAAAGAACTGATGGGAAACCTAATAGTCTTCCAATATGTTAAGGGCTATTATAAAAGAGGATGGTCATCCATTGTTCTCCATATCAACATAAAGTAAGAAGTAGTAGCACTTGGTGCAGATTAAGCCAATTACAATTTTGGTTATATATTAGGGAAAATGTTCTAACTATAAGGATAGTTAAGCTGTGGAATAGAATTCCAAGGGAGGTCATGGAGTCTCCGTCTTTGGAAGCTTTTAAAAACAATTTAGACAAATACCAGTCAGGGATGGTCTATGTTTAATTGGTCCTGCCACAACAGAAGGGGCTGGAATTGACTTAGAGGTCCCTTGGGCTTCCTTCTTGTGCAAAACCCTAGGCAAATGAAGTGCAGATTAGCATATTACCATGCTTCATTTGCATAATTACTTAAAAGCCGTTTTTGGGCAAAAAAGAGCCGTCTACACAGCGCCTTTTTGTGCAAAACCCCCCTCTTGCGCAAGAGCTGTCCTTCCTGAAAAAATTAGGAAGAGGGGGTTTTTGTGCAAAAAGGCGCTGTGTAGATAGCTCCTAATTAATTATGCAAATGAAACATGACAATACGCTAATCTGTGCTTCATTTGCATAGGCTTTTGCGCAAGAAGGAAGCAGTGTAGACGTAGCCTTGCAGTCCTACCAGAATCAGAAATGTAAGTGAAATAACATGCATTCCTTTGCATTAGTCAAGAAAATAAACTACTCTGCGGTTCTAGGTCATTTTTGCCCTCAAACTGGGAAATCAGTGAACAGCTAACCAAAGGAACAGTTTAGAAAGAAAAACAATATTTGCACTAGCTTTAAGAAAGAACAAAACTGATGCAGAATAGTACCTGTCTCTAAGGCTTACAATCTAATTGCACAAAACACTGGATATTAACATTGTTGGGGACTTATTTTGTTAAGCAAAGGAACATTTATCCTTTTCATTAAGTTCTTCTTGATCTGAGCTTCCTCCTGGACAGAGGGAGACTTAACCTTACATTTTAATTTGAATGGGATAGCATTCCTTCTACTGCAAGCTGCCTTTCAGGCAATAAAAGACTCGGGATGTAAGCCCAGGATCTGAAACCACAATACTAATGCTGAAAAGGCAACAGTCATAATGGCACTCATGCATTTTTGCCTTTCATTTGATATCACTAATAAGCAACAGGATACCCTCCATTATCCTTCCCCCACTATTCACACCAAAAGCTACTTTCCTCTTAAAAGGGGACGGGTTACATGACTGTTCTGCAGACTTAGCAAAAGAAACAACAGACACTAGGCACATCTCAGTAAGCAGCATGGCTTATGGGATTAGTAATAATTTTTTATCCTAAACATTCATCTTCAATAATCAGGGTTAAAATAATATTTGGCACACAAGCACACTAAACAACCACTTAGTTCTCATGGCACAGCCAGTCACTGACATTGTGACTGCTGTTTCTACCGGTTTACCCAACATGTACAGTTTTCCTCCATGGTATGTAATCAGATTTATAAAAATAGATAAAATGTCAAACTGAAGCATTGTAGGTATTCATAATCTATTTAATAGTGGGACACTGACATGAATACTACAGTTTTTTAGAGCACATGAGATTTTGAGTTAAGCAGTTGCAATTGGTGCAGAATTTGTGTCTTCTAATATTCTACAATTTACTGTATCAGACTAAGTCACATTGAGTGTGTAATATTTGGTCTGTGCTAGCTGACTAGTTTGTGTTAAGCACTTTATTTTAATCAACATTTTAACAAAGTACCATCCAAATAAGAAACATTTACTGTAGGATCTATTTCAGACTAAGCTTTGCTGAACCTGTAACAATGGGTACTAACAATTATACACAATTTATGAATGATTGCTGCAGCTTAATGCTAAAAATCCTCATGCTGATACAATAAAATATTTTACAATGATCAGTTTTTAATGCTTTATTCATTGATTAAAAGAATATACATTTAACATAAACCATACAACATCAGTCATCAGTTCAAACATTCAGCTGGTTTCCTTACATTTTCTGTCAGGAGTTTTTCAATCTGATCACATTTATAAGATAAAATCTCACCACATCTGGCATATACACACACACTGTGCCAGTGGATTCACTCTACTGATGTACATATAAAATCCGCATGGTATGTGCTCACTGGAGACAAAACAGCGCACACCTGTCAAAAGGTCATTTTAATATAAGATGGTAAAACCATTTGTAAAACACATATAAACTTTTTCCATAAATAGAATCATATCTGGACATCTGTTGCATAAATTGTGTTTCCAAAGCTTACAATATAGCAGCCAGGTCTCAGCACTGCTGGGCACCCACGTTGGCCACTTACTTTAATTATTGCAGACTGTCCTTTAACATTAAATGCACAACATTCGTACCACTTAAAACTGGGGTCAGGTGGAAGTCTCACAGAGACCACGTCTGTACCGCGGTTGCCCTGAAACAGTTAAATCGGCTTTTAAAGCCTCTCAGATATAACAAGATTTTAAAACATACTTCATGGAATGTTCTTCATGCATCATAGCAGCTCATACCTGTGATAGAACAAGCTTTGTATTTATTTCCTTTCCTTCCTTTACATTCACTATTCACAGTGAAACAGGTGCATGTTTGTTTAAGAGTTCTGAGGTTGCTGACTGAGCCACAGCACAGCTGTGTACCACAGGTCGAAACTCGACCTTATATATTACAATCTAGCAGTATCTGGCAGACCAACAGTTGGCCTGCCCCTGCCAGCATGTGGGCACTTCTTCATTTTTAATCTATTCTTTGGCAGCTGACACAGGCGCTGACAGAGAAAGTCCAGTGACTTGGTTGCTAGGGATTTCACGACTAATGTTTGTTTGCAAGTATATACATTTAAATTTATATCTTCATTGTTATGGTTTTACCCCATTGGAGTGTGTAAACTTATATTTCCTTTTAAATCTGGGCCCAAAGCTAACTCATATGGAGAAACAGAGATCATGAGAATAAGAAACTATGAGAATTTACAAAGGATTAGAAATCCTATAATTTATAGTCTAAGAGCTTGCAATTCAGGTGAGTAACTGAAAAAAGCTGCACAGTGCTACAAACTACTACTTAATAACTGAAAAAGATTTCGAGAATGGTAGTAATTCATGCTTCAGAAACTGCATGTGAAATTCAAGTTTACAAGGAACTGGCAATTGGGCAGTCTTCCTTTTTTAAAAACCTAATAAGTAGCATGCTACCAGATTATATGACAGTGATTGCATACAAATCCAGAGGGCTATGGATATTTAGAAAATTGGCTCCTGAGCACTAAACTCCAACATAGTAAAATAATTGAAGATGCAGAGTTACTCAGTAAAATATATAGTTAGCCGGCAACCTCAGACAACCTTCGGCTGTATCTCTATAAGGTTTGGTAGACAAGTCCATTAACCGTGAAAGCCCTAAACGTTGCCACTTTCAGCTTCTAAACCAATACCCGACTACGTTCTTTGATCAAGAAGTAGAATACACATATATAATTCTATATAGCTAATACTGATTAAACACAGCACAAAAGGGGTTAATTCACACTACTGAAAAACATAATAGGATCCTACTTGCATATGTAACCACAGGAATTGTAAATAAAAAAAAAAGAGCTAAATGCCTTCACTGAAGCTTTGCATCTCTCTATAAAAATGACGAGTTGGCTCAGTAAAGACACTGAATAATTCTATGTCCATGACTGCATGCCAAGGTCGACCCAATCCAAGCGATACCTGCTCAATGAGGTTATGTACTGGATCCACATCCTGATCAGCCAGTTCACCTTGGTCGAAATCAATGCTTTCTTCTGTGACTTCTAGCACTTTCAAATCAGAGCCACGAAGACGAGCAATTGCAATGAGGTTATGGGCCCACACTGTGTAACCTGGGTGGGTGAGGAAAAAGCAGCTGTTACTTCATTGCAAGACTGCTTTTTAAAAGTGTTTAAAACCTGAGAACCCTGACTCAAACTGTCTTTTCCCCCCATCCAATTTTGCCTTTTTTCCCATTTGACAATCTTTTTTCTGCATATTTAAGAAGTTGCAAGCCATAACGCTCCAATTTATTGTTATCAAGTGAGGAAATAAAACTTAATAATATTTTAAGTAGTTACCCTCTCCCCAACTTTGTTGGATCTCCTCCCTTCCCCTATAAAGAATAAATAAATCTACTTTTCCTACAAATTATTATTTAGGCTCTGGGGCAAACCAAGTATTTTAGACCTAAACTACTTGACAGTTTACGTGTGTTATAGTAATAGAGATTAAATTAAATTAATGGAGATTGCCTATCTCCTAGAGCTGGAAGGGACCTTGAAAGATCAAGTCCAGCCCCCTGCCTTCACAGCAGGACCAAGTACCATCCCTGACAAATTTTTGCCCCAAATCCCTAAATGGCCTCTGCAAGGATTGAACTCACAACCCTGAGTTTAGCAGGCCAATGCTCAAACTACTGAGAGATGTAGCAGTGTTAGTCTGGTCTAGCTGAAACAAAAAACAGAACTACAGTATGTAGCACTTTAAAGACTAACAAGATGGTTTATTAGGTGATGAACTTTCGTGGGCCAGACCCACTTCCTCAGATCAAATTGTGGAAGAAAATAGGCATGACCATATATACCAAAGGGATACAATCAAAAAAAGTGAACACATAAAAAGGACAAATCAAATTTCAGAACAAAGGGGGGATTGGGGGGGAGGTTTTACCTTTACATTTACCTTCCCCCCCCCCCCCAATTCCCCCTCTGTTTTGAAATTTGGTTTGTCCTTTTTATGTGTGTTCACTTTTTTTTTTAATTGTATCCCTTTGGTATATATGGTCATGCCTATTTTCTTCCACAATTTGATCTGAGGAAGTGGGTCTGGCCCAGGAAAGCTCATCGCCTAATAAACCATCTTATTCTTTAAAGTGCTACATAGTTAAGTGTGTTATGTGCAAGAAAGAGTGCATGATTAATCTTAAGTGAAAGCACAGGTGTAAGAACTGAACTAAAACTGTGTTTGCAGTACAAAGGAATTCTGAAGAGGTTTGATTTTTCCGTGTTACAATTAGGACCTATTTTCTATTACAAGACTCCATTTTCACAGTGATTGTGGCCTTTCCTCACAGATCATTTCACCTTTCATGAAAACCAAGTCCCTTTAATGATGAAAACTTTTTCACTCAACTGCAGAATAATCTTAACTGAAATGAAATATGGCAATCATGAAATTATCTTTGCTACCTACTACAAGTGCATATTGTATTTCCCCGGAAAGAAAAAGGTTAATTATATCCCCAATTACTAGCAAACTTGCTTTTTATCGCTTGGTTTAAAAAACATGCTGGGTTCCTCCTATCTCACTACCACCTACTACACACCATCTAGAATTTCCCTCTTCTTCTGGTGCCTACCCTTTGCTTCCCCATTTTATTCCTGCCAACATGAAGTAGCTAGAAGTACTTTACTTCTCACCTAAGACGCAAATGCTCTTGCTGAAGTCTGTATAAGAAACTCTAAGAGCGGAAGAAACTGCAGTCTCATCCAAGGCACAGAAAGTTATCTAGTATATAAATATAAGCAAGGTTTGATTCTCTGTGGGATGGTCTTCAACAATGTAGATAATGGATTCTGTATAGCAACAACCAGCGAGAAAATATCACAGTCAAGAGGACAGTGGAGACTGAAGTAAATGAGGCAATAAGAGGAAGTAGTAAGGAGAATGAAAATCTTTCACCGTCTCTTGAAGCTTCCAACAGAAAAAAACTATTCAAAGCTAGCACTCTGCCACCCAGGGCATCTGCAAATTACCCTGGAGGAGTTTTGTGTCACTGTGCATATGCAGAATTCATTGCCCCTGCAGGGTTCTTTGCTTCCCCCTCAGAAAAATGATTTCTGATGGGGAAGGGAATCCACAAGAGCAATCATGAGTCTTCCACCAGGAATGCAGATAGGCCAGTTTGGATGCCCAGAGCAGTTGCCAGAGATGTAAAATCACTGTAAAGACACTCTGTGCCTGCAGCATGCCTAGTGTGGAGGGGGAGGCTTTGGAATGTTTCTGAGGTGTGGGGCAAGGCTCTGTCCCTTCACACAGAGCAGAAGGTAGCAGCTTATCTGGTTAGTGAATGCTTCCCAAGAGTGTGAAACAGGCGTAAAGGGCAGTATGGGCCTATAAATGATCTAATTATTGGACTGAAAAAAAAAAACTATCAAAATGTTGCCCATGAATGATTTGCTACTGACCTTTCTGGAGATGGTCAGTAGTCAATATAAATTAGGAGTTTGAGTCTCCAGCTCTCATGTGTTCTTCGGTTGCCTATGATGTAACACTGAGCATATGCCTGTACATATTTGTTAAAAAATAACCTGAAGTAAAGACTGCTAAAATCTTACCAGAGGTCTTAGTCTCTCCTTCCAGAAGAGAACATGAAAAGACTTTAGCAGGCAGAAAGGAATCTAATCCACAAAGGAGGGGCCAGATGAGATCCCTTAGGTTTACATCATGAAATCTCAAATCACCTCTTCCCCATAGTCCTTGTCCCTCTGGGGAAGATTCACCCCTCTCCCCTTTTCATGCAAAGTGGGTGGGCTTGTTTTCAGTCCCAGAGATTGTCTCAATACTTCTCTCTTACTGCTTCGGGAAGATACACTGTAAGGAAGGTAGCAGAAGTTACTCTGTGAAGGCAGGAAAAACTCTTAAGGCCCCACCCAATAAGAAAAGGAATATAGGAGTTAGATTTTTCTAATCCAATGACAAACAGCAGCCAAAAGCATGCAGACCAAATAAATCCTAGCTACTGACTGGTCATTACCTTCTGAGCTATCAGTCATAGAACAACCGTTCATTTTGGCTTGAAGAACATTTAAAGTTTATTTTCTTTTTTCTTTTTCTTTCTTTTTTTAAGGGTAACAGATAGAAGGGAATTAAACTGGTAGTAGGTGGCCACAAAATCCAGTGTTTTTTCTTTTTTTTAAATATAAGAACAAATTGCTTTGTTGAGCTTAAAGAGGTCTATTGTATCATCACATGTTCCTGACAGTGTTTTTGTAATTGTCACCTGAGACCCAGAAGAAAGATGCTCATAATTCAGTGTAAGTACTTTGATTACAAGAGGAGAGGACAGATATAAAAATATTTAGTTAGCTTCTGAAAGTACAAGGAATGGATGTAAGAGAAGATTCTCTCCATCTACCCCTCCTCTATCTGCCACATTAGATGTAGTTATCAAGTCAGACTTCTTAAAAAATAAATAAATAAATAAAACAACTTCTACAGTTAACAGAGATAATCTTTACTACCAATCAGGACCTAAAAAGATAGAATTTGTGATTTTTAAATTGTAAAAAAGTTTAGAAACGATTATGTTTTTAAGAATAAGAATGATGCTTCCTTTAAAAAAAATAGTAGAAATTATGGAGGACAGAGCATGCAATATGAACATTTTAGCTTTTTCTGAAGAATTTAAAATTGATTCTTGAGATAGACAGCTGCATTTGCAACCTATTGTAACAAAAATGTAGTTTTCACTTCTAAGTTTTTAAATATTTTAGCGAACATAAAACTTCAGATGTTATTTTTATTTCGTTACTCACAAAATAACTGGCAGACAGTCTGGTAGCATAATGAAGAAAAATATAATCTTTCCCCAATTTAGCCAAGATATGAAAAGCACAGCTGAAAGTATTTTATTTAGAGATTTGCTTTCATTTATTTGGACATGTTTCCCTCCCTCCACCCCACACTAGAAAATAAGAAATTGCCCTAAGCTTGTCCCTTCTAATGACTCTAAAAAGATCAGATAATTATGTAACTTCAAACTCTCCAATTAATAAAGATGATTACATTTTTGCTTGTCTATTGCTTTACCGGAATGTTTGCTCGATAGACATGTGACAACACCACATATTTCATATGCTGAATTTGTTAGCTTGTAAATTTACAGCTGTTTGTTTATATTAGGTATATCTTGGGGGATGTCTGAAAATTCTCCCCCTGTATTGTGAGCAAAGTTTTTGGGATAATAACTGCATCAAATCAATAACAATTTGGTTACATTTTAATATTAGGTGCCTAGCTTTAGCCACCTAAAATAGCATTTAGTCATTAGGGCACAGTTAGACTAGAGAGATAATAGCGGCATAGCTGTAAGCTCTCTAATGTCACCACTCTATACTAGGGATATTAAGAAGCATGCACTTCATTAACTGTGTAGTTGACAAAAAGTTTACACTATTACTTCCCTAGTCTATACTAATGGAAAAGAGCTCTGGCATTGGTTTAACTACTCCAGCTACTGCTGCTTGCAGGCGCTATGTCAACAGTGCTATCCACATCGGTGCTTATGTCGGTGTAATTTAGGTCGCTCATAGGGATTATTTATTCATACTACCTGAGTGACCCAAGTTAAACTGATACAAGCTCTAGACAGCCTCAGATCTGTTGGTTGCATCGAGTTAGGTGACATTTTACTCAAGGAAATTTTTAGTGATTAAATAGAAAAATCAAAGAATTGGGAAGATTCAATCTGATTTTTATTGGAAAATAATTAAAGTTTGTAGCTGAAGCCTCTTTCTTGTGAGTATCTGACTACCCTTTCCCATCTCCCGCTTTGTGGAAAACAGTGAAATTTGCCCTTTGGTGCTTAAATCATGAGCCTCTGCTATTTGAGCCAAAGGATTAAACAACCCTCCGCCCCTCCCAGAAGCTGTTTGGAAAAAAGGAGGTCCACTCCTACAGAGCAGATCTCAAAATTGAGACCTTAGTCCCTACCTATAAAAGCAGCAGTAGACACAACCTTCTCACCCCCCAATGGCTGGTCCACATAAGTTATGAAAAGCCACACTACAAGTGCTACGTTAGTATTAAGTTTCCTTAATTTGTTAAATGAATATTATCTACTTTTGTCTGCTATAGGTCACTAGTTGAAATCAGATAATACATAAGAGTAAGTTCCTTTTCTCGGAGTCTGAATTCAGAGTGGATTAGAGGTTTACAGTAATAAATAGCTAGTATAGACAATTAATGTAAGTCACATTTGGTGGCGTCTGGTTAGGCACCCACCTAAAACTATTTCAAATGCAGAGAAATGCAGTTTATGCTACTCT
This sequence comes from Pelodiscus sinensis, assembly GCF_049634645.1. Classification (NCBI taxonomy): domain Eukaryota; kingdom Metazoa; phylum Chordata; order Testudines; family Trionychidae; genus Pelodiscus; species Pelodiscus sinensis. The sequence continues at coordinate 45,186,620 of NC_134714.1, read as the reverse complement.
CCCACCTGCAATCAAACTCAGGGAATATATTCAAAACTTTATCAGCCAATACTTCAGCCTGTCAGCTGCTGCTAGATATTTAGTAGTTTGGTACTACACATCTCCTCTCAAACCTAGATTCACTGTGAGCCATACATATTTACAACTGGGAAGTAATAGTACCTAATCCTCACTGCAAAATTAAACTAATAGTAAGCAGCAAGCATTTCCAATTCTCATAAATGCCGTGGATAATACATAGCTTAATGTAATAAAGATCCTCCACACATTTAATATGAGCCTTTCACAGCATGGAATTTCATATACCACCTTCTTTTGGAACCTTACCAAAAAACCTCTTGTTCATTCTCATTTATACAAGCTACATGTGTGTGAACAGAATTGCACAGAAAAATTTGTTTACAATCAGTAGCTTACTAGCTACATAATTTGTTACGAGAAATAAGAATAACTATAGTATTTTGGAATGACTTTACACTTTTAAATTTGATTATTTGAGATTTTTTTTCCAGTATCTGTATAAAACAGTTTCTAGAATTACCATCATCTGCAGGATTTTTAGGGCAGTAACTAATGTTATTACTACAAAACATATGATAGTGATTTTCAGAAAAGACTAAAGCATCAAAAAGGTCAAAGTCACTTACTATGTTTAGACATAGCATTACCTACCATGAACTGCTAGGAGAGAGAGCCTTGTACACCTCCACGCTAACAAAACCAGTGGATCTTCATTACGGTTGTCACTAAGATCTGGGAAGCCAGACATATCTATCACATCATTCATTAATATAAAATGAGTGAGAAACTTGTCATACTGCCTGGATATGAGGTCAACAACAGCCCCTGAAACACAAGTGATGTAGCTGTCAAAATGAATTCTCTCTAGTGGGATACTGGGCTTAAGAATTCTCAGCATGTCATCACTCTTGACATTAAAAGCCATAATATAGACCCGAAGATTAGTGCTGTTGCGTGTCAGTGCCTTCCAATTCTCATCTTCTGGCATGTTTTCCAAGGACTTGTGCATTATGGAAATATTGTGGATCAGAAGAGAGAGTCGATGCAAAGGCACATGGTTACTATCAGCCAGGACTCTTGCCATTTCAGCTGTAAAATCACAGAAATCCAAGGCGAGTGAGCGCAGATTCACAAAGCGCTCCAATTCAACTGCAGTGATAAGAGTGGTATTACCAGGAATGTGGTTGTCCAGTAAACTCAGATGTTCCATGGTGTTGGCAATGGGGTTTGATAAAGATGACAATGATGTGGGAGTGACTATTTGCAGCATAAACCCACAAGACAGCCACTTCAGTTGCCTGCTATTGCCCAGTATTTCTTCAAAAAGCTGTTGTATTCTGAAAAAACAAACAAACAACCAAGCCTATTAAATATGCGATCCCCCCACCCCGTATTGTGAGCAAAATTTTTCAGATAATAACTACATCAAATCAATAACAATTTGGTTAAATTTTAAAAGTTCAATGGCTAAAGATAGGCACCTAAAATAGCATTCAGTCATTAGGGCACAGCTAGACTAGAGAGTTTACAGCGGCACAGCTGTAAACTCTAACATCACCATTCTATACTGATGGAAGAGAGCAATAGAAGTGCCTAGCATTTTGTATTTATTCAAGAGAGACTCTTCTCTTTCAATTAGGGCATGATTCTGTAGTTGTGCTATGGCATGCCCTTCCCCCGGCTCATCAATTAACTGTGTCTGCATTTACACTTTCACATCCCTAGTACTGATTGCTCCCCCGGAAAATGTTGCCTATTGAAGAGAAGTGACCCATATTCCTCAGAGACAAGCTTTTTTAAAACTAAAGTTTAAGGGAAATCCAATTCAGCCATTTTGCGGTTATATAAATATGAGCAACTACCACTTTACAAAAGCCTCTGAGGTTTCATCCTCTAAGGCAATCCTCAACCCCAGTGGTTCTCAACCTTTTTGATACTGGGGACAGGCAAACCCATTTACAAACTTTTGGCAGACCAGGAATGTTTTATTTGCATATTCATTATGGAAATTATGAATATGCAAATAAAATATTACTAGTCTGCCAAAAGCGCCTCCCAGAGACCTCAGTGCCAGCCCTAAGCCCTAGAGCCCCCCAACCCCTCCACTACCCCCAGCATCAACTATTGATCCCAGAGTCCCCTGCACCCAACCCTCCCAGTGCTAGCATTCCACCCTCAGAATCCCACAGTGCCAGCCCCGCATCCCAAACTAGGGATATTGAATATCAACTAACTAACTAACTAGTCAATATGGGGTCTCTTGTGCATTTCAAAGACTGAAATGCTGCATGAAGCCCGGGGCAAGCTGGGTCCCACTGAACCTAGGCTCCATATCTGCACTTCCTCTTTGAAATGCACAAGAACCCCACAAGAAGAAAAAATACAATATTTGCAAGAAGGGAGCTAAGTCAGGTTAAAAGCCTCAAAGAATACAATACAAAAGCCTTGAACACAAAACTTAAAAAGATAATCATGCCAAAAATCAAGTTCTTCTGAGCTGAATTGCTACACAGTACACATTGTGTATGTAAACATACACAGACAAAGAATGTTATGTAAAGGGCATCTAATCACAGAAGAAAATGAAAAATGTCTATGTGCATGTATATCTTTAATCAGAGGCTAAAATGTGGTAGAAAGGTAAGCTCATCCTATCTTGCAATATTGTATATAAGCATTTTTAATAAATATCTAATATTTTAAGTTAAGTCTTCCTTCTGCCATATCTCTCTCTCTAGATATATAAAGAAGTTTTTCCTGACAAGTGATAGAATGACAACACGTTCTCCTGCACTCTGGCCACGAAAGCAGCCAGAAAGAGGGGCGTTTGGCAAGTGTAGCGAGCATCGGGCGCAGTCCATTAGTGAACAGTAAAATATGAAATGCATGTATGTTCAACATGGTATTACTGGGTATGCCTAAACATATACTTCAGTTCTTTTATTGTCGTCGTCGTCATCATCATCAACCACCACCACGGGCTAAATGCCTGTTGGCGTCCGATGCCTCCCTCACTATTTCCTTCCATCTTTCCCTGTCCAGTGTGGAGTGGCTTAGTTTCTGCAGATTAGCTCCGCACCAATCTACTATATCATCTGCGCATTCTCTGTGGGGTCTGCCTCTCCTATTCGGACCATCCATTATGCCGAATACCAGGGTCTCAACTTTTCACTTTTCGTTCATTCTGCAGATATGCCCAAATAGCTGTAACTTTGGTTGTATAACCTTCTGCAGTAGTTTCTCTTTTGGCTGTATCTTCCTATACAATTCCTCGGTGACTTTCTACATCCATCCTATTCTCAGGATCTTTCTATAACAACTCCTCTTGAATGCCAATATCCTTCTTTTTTAATCTTTAATTATCACCCATATGTCTCATCCATACTACATGCTGCTAAATACACACTTTTCAAGAAACTCAGTTTCATTCCTAAACTAATCACTTTACTTTTCCAGATATTATCCATGGCCTTCAAACGCACTCTTGCTTTCACTATTCTTTTATTGTGCAGCCTATTAATTTAGGTTGTGCTTCTCTAATGTCTAGATATTCATGTTTAATCTTAAAACAATATAGTTTAAAATATTACTTGAGCATTTTGCTTTTGATTGCTCTGTTAACTGAATTGGATTAACTATAATTGCACAATTGTGGCTTCTAATATTGTTCTGTACTGTACTAGAAGTAAGCTCTTCCAATCAAAGCAGAGATGCTGAACATTTAAAATCTCAGATATACAGTAATAATCATACACAAATCCCTGAATTTAAGCCTGATTAGACTCTTCCTGCAGAACTAACCATCCATATGTCCACCAAAAAAAACTATACAGCCACTTCAACTAAATTTTTCTAGCTATCTAATGCAGAGACAACCCTTCTAGTACCACCCACCCACCCTGTCTCAAATATTTAAATAACTCAACTGAGGGTATTTTACATGGCACAATAACCATATATAGGGATAATAAAAAATGAGACTCAGTCAGTGGCATAGGCAGACTGGGACATTTGGGTGGGCCAGATCCAGGAGCTATCAGGGCTACCTCTCCTCCCATCCAACCCCATGGGTGTGGGAAATAGATGCTGTGGAAAATGGGGGGGCCGACCTGAATAAATGTGCACCCCCCATCTGTGCTGCCCCACCTCCACTGGGCACTCCTGCTGGAAAGTGAGGCTGGGGACTTGCTCTGTCTGGTGCTCCAACTGTGGAGCGGAGTCAGTGGCTTCCCCTACTCTGTCTGCTGGCACTCCAACCAGGGAGTGGTGACAGAACTGCCCAGTTCCAGGGCTCCTGCTGGAAAAATGGAGTCAGGGAGCAAGGGCTTGCCCAGGTCCAGCTGGGAAGAGGAACTTGAGGAGCAGAGCCCCAAGGAGAAGGGGAGGGAAGAAGAAGGTAGAGAATGGAGTCCCCCCAATAGCATTCATCTCCCCTGGTCCAGCAAATTCCCTGGTTCAGGACCAGTTAGTTCCCCTGGCTAGACCAGGGAGGTTCTACCTGAATACAGCACTATGCACTACGCGTCAGGCAAAAATCATAGGAGGGCGAGCACTAAGCATATTATTGAGACAACAACCTGAGTAAAAGTTTTTACTCAGATATTTACAGCTACATCTACAGTACTGCAGCAAATCGATATGGAAAACAACTCCGTACAAGCAATTATGCTAGGGATGTAAAAGTTTAACCAGTGTTTTGGGTGAGGCTTACTGGTGGGGACTGGAGCAGCTCCTTGCCTGCTCCACCCCTGCAGTGGGGCTCGCCGCAGACAGGGACTGCTCTAGCCAGGCTGGAGCACAACCCCTGGCTGCAGCAGGCCTGGGTGCCCCGCAGTCAGGGGCTGCTCCACCATAGACAGTGGCTGCTCCAGCATCCCAGCCAGTGCAGCCCCTGCCTGCGGTGGCAGAGGTGTTTGTGTGGCACTCCAGCCTAGAGGTGGGGGGGGGGCCCACTCCAGATGGGCTGGAGCGGCACTCCCCCACTCACTCACTCTCCCCTTTATCGGTTAACCAGTTAAGCAATGTGTTTAACCCATTAGCCAATTAAACAGGATTTACATCCCTAAAAGTAGCTGGAGTCAACACAACTTAGGTAGACTATCTGTAGTCTCCACACTATGTGGGGTTGACTAGAGACACTCTCCTGTCAACTTACCATACTCTGCACATTTGGGGTAGAGTACTGGGGTTGACTGGACAGCAACCTGCAGTCCATCTGGCAGGTCTTCACTAGACCTGTTAAAATGGAACGCTGATGTGTCAATCTTACTTTGTGGATCCCAGTTGTAGTATAGCTGTAGCCTATAACCTGTGCCTTAGTACTGCAATACTGGATGAATGTTACATATCTTCCACTGATCTCAATTTCTGCATTACATAAGCACAACAGGATAACAAAAATACAGTAGGAGATGCATGTCTGAATTTCCACCATGTTGTAAACTTAAGCCAGGACCTAGGCATTAGCAGTTCAGGTATACATTAATCTATCTGTGAATATGATAGTTCCAGAGACACTTCAACGGCAGCCACAGAGAAGAAGAAAGACTACTCATTCCCCTCAGAGTTTTGGGATAAGCAGATTCCACCACCACCCAGCAATATAGGTTAAACTATAGCCGTCAGGGCTTGTCTATAATGGGAAGTTTTAGTTATACCAGTATCACCCACAGAAGAGGGAACTAGTTCTAGAATAAGAATGGCTTTTTCAGTTTCTCCAAAAGGGTATAAGTAGCCTTGGGATGATTAGATTTTTTGTTTGTTTGATGCCGAGTTTGCTACACACACAAAAGCTGATGGAAATATTTCTATCAATCGTAAAACTTTACAGATATTCAAAGAAAAAAGCTGCTTGAGAACTTAGAGGTTGATTTAAGCATATTTACTTTGCAAACTGACATGTCATATTGACAAACTGTATTTTAATGGTTATAAAGTTTTAATTTTGTTTAACAGTAGACACTGCGATTCAACTGTCTGATCTCCCTCCCCCCTCAATTTTCCACAATGATGACAATTTGAGTAGAATAAGATAAAAGACTTAAAAGTAAACAAAAATGAGTTCTGCCAAGCAGATATAAGCTTTAAAAAAGCCACACTGATCCTGCAATAAGAGTGTCTACATCGAGGAGAAGCTTATACTGAAATAACTAACAGTTTAGATTCACATCTTAGCTTATATCAATTTAGCTTTCCATAGACATCCCATTAAGAATAATTCTGCAAATAAGTAGTTCTCATTTTAAACTAGCATGCAGTCTTACAACAAATCCTTACTTGGAAATCACTTATTACCTTCTTCAAAGTCACTTGTTCCCGAATATTAATTTTTTCTTGTATATATTTAACACGCCAGATGATTTCATTTCCAAGTGCTGTTCTCCATTCAGTCTCAGAACAACCACAGTATATTCAGTATCAAGAAAACCCTGCTACTCCATCCCTGGCTCCAGTAAGACCTCGTTCTGTTTTAGTGAAAGTATTGTGTCTTATGCACTGTCCACATAAGACTATCAAAATGTGACAATTGAAGATCGTTTGAGTGATGTAGACACACAAGTCTTAATCAAGATCAACTCATCTTATATTAGGTCACCCAATGACCATCAGATAGCACAAAAGCAGAAGCCAAATGAAAGGTCCACTACCAAGCTGAACCTTTTTTAACCCAATATCCTTGAGATGGAGATTTCTGCATTCTTATTACCAGTTTTTTGAATCAGCATATTATTTTTGCTAGTGTATAAAGAAGAACTTACTGCTTAATCTTTTTGCCATCTGGGTCCACTTTGCCGAGGTATGTATTCGATATACTTCCATGTTGCTGCAGAATGCTTATATCCCCAAAAAGACTTAACTTCTGGAGGTTCCTATAAAAATAGGTTTTGTTAGTTTGTACATGAAGTTAAGGCAACAGTGGGGAAATGTTAAGGACAATTCTTGAACACAGGCAGTAAGGACACACTTATGCACAGAAGGTATGGTCCTCGCTGGGAAGAGTTTCACTCTAGAAGTTTGGACAACACACAACTTCCAAATAAACTAAAGCTTAAATAGAGCTTTTCAGGGGAAGCAGCTTAACATGCCAATGGAAGCAAGAAGTCTGATCAGTTTTGAGCCACAGTATTATAACAGTTTGAATACACAGCTAATCATCTAGCACAGGGGTGGGCAATAATTTTTAATGGGGGGCCATGCCAAGATTTTGGTAAGGGGTCAAGAGCTGCACTTTTCTATGGTGGAGGTATGGGGTCCATGAGGGAGGTTGGTGAAGAAGGGAGTTCAGGGTAAGGGATTGGGATTGGGATGCAGGATAGGATGTTTGGTCTGCGAGGGAGTTTGGTGAAGGAGGGACTTGTGACGTGGGTCAGGTGACCAGGGTGCAGGATATGGGAGTGGATATGGATGCACAAGAGGATTCTGACTTGGGGGAGGGATGTGGAAGCAGGTGCTGGTCTGGGAGGGATTTGGGTGTGGCAAGGGGTGGAGTGCCAGAGGCAGGCTCTGGCTGGGAGGTGCTTACTGAAGCAGTTCTTGGCCAGCAGCACTCTCAAACAGGTTTCCCTCCCGGACTGCTTCATGTGGTGTTCTGTGCTGTGGGAGATGTGGGGGAAACTTTGCACACTGCGCCCAACCCCAACAAAATCTCTCAGGGTATGTCTACACTACCACCCTAGTTCAAACTAGGGTGGCTAATGTAGGCATTCGAAATTGCAAATGAAGCCCTCGTTCCATGAGGAGTAACGGTAGTTCGAATTAGAGAGCCTAATTCGAACTACCTACTCCGTGCCGCATGTAGCCGCGGGCACGGAGTTCACACTAACGGGGATTTAAAAATGGCGGCACCTGGCAAGATGCAAATGAAGCCCGGGATATTTAAATCCCGGGCTTCATTTGCAACTTCGAATGCCTACACTAGCCACCCTAGTTCGAACTAGGGTGGCAGTGTAGACATACCCTCAGCTCCTAGTGGCTGCTCCCTTACAAATAAAAGCTGAAACATGTTGCTGGGGGCGGTGTGCAAAGCCCTCTCCTGCCCCTCCCCACAGCACAGAGAGCCACAGGAAGCAGCCAGACACTTTGAACAAAACTGCCCTATACCGCAGGGACAAGCAAGTCAGATTAAAAGGCCTGGCAGGCTGGATCCAGCCAGTGGGCCATATCTTACCTACCCCCAAGCTAGCAGATTGCTATCAGGAATACTCCTTGTGACATCTATTATCCACTTTTGTCCTTACATTCCATCAGTTACACTTTATACATGTATGCTTTTCATTATAGGAAAGCTACACTTAATTCTGAACATCGAGAACTCTAAGGCTATGTCTAAACTATAGTGCTGCAGCACTGTATTACAGACATGTACACAGCAATGAAAGGGGTCGTCTTCCCAAAATTAATCTACTCCCGTGAGAGGCAACAGTGAAGCTGATGAAAGAACTCCATGGTTTATGTTAGATTAACTACATATCTTGGAGGAGAATTTTTCAGAAGGCAATGTTGCTGGGTCCACTTAAATTTTAGGCACAGACCAGGGTAAAGATAGCAATGAAGAGAGTTCAAAGAAAATCAACATTTAATTTACATCACCGATGGACATTCTAGATTAGTGAGCAGTTTGCACGAGTGGCACTCAGGGCGGCTCTAGGTTTTTTGCTGCCCCAAGCAAAAAAACGTTTGGCCACCCACTCCACTTTTTTTGTTGGCTCATGTTTGCACTTTGCAATTTTTTTTGTTTTGTTTTGACTGTTTAAAATTTTTTTTAAAACGAAAACAGGAAATTTGTAGTTAGTGAAATAAAACAATTTCCTACTAGTGTACTCATTTAATTTTAACAAAATCACAATTACAAACAATTTGCATTCAACTATACACTGTAATGAAAAATGTTAGTGTCTTCCAGTGCGCCCAGTTTCTCATAAATTAAAAGAATTCACATGAACTGAATTTCTCTGGTTTTTATACTTGCGTAGCCTTTTAATAATTAAGTAAAACCTAATTTTTTTGCAATGGTACTTTCAATTGAAATTAATGAGAGTCCTGACAAAAGATTTTGAGACATGGGGGACCTCAAATAATTTTTTTAGTAATTTCAGTTTTGAGAAACTGCGCTCACTAGAAGCCACTGATACTGGTAATGTTAAAAGAATATATGTACCATATTTTCCGGCGTATAAGACGACTTTTGATGTTAAAAAACATCCCCCCAAAATCGGGGGTCGTCTTATACGCCGGGTATGCGGCTTTGCAAAGCCTCGGGGGAAGCCGGCGGCGGGGCATCCCAGGCGCACCTGAGCTGCCCCGCCGCCGGAGCCCCTCCGCGGCTTTGCAAAGCCTCGGGGGAAGCCGGCAGCGGGGCATCCCAGCGGGGCAGCTCAGGTGCGCCTGGGATGCCCCGCCGCCGGCTTCCCCCGAGGCTTTGCAAAGCCGTGGAGGGGCTCCGGCGGCGGGGCAGCCCAGGCGCGTCGGGGCTGTCCCGCTTCCGGGGCGTCCTCAGAGGCTTTGCTCCCGGTGTCCCTGGTCTGCTGGAGACGGTCCCCAGCAGACCAGAGGCACCGGGAGCAAAGCCGCAGCAGCGGCGGGGTCCCATGCCTCTGAGGCTTTGCCAGAGCAAAGCCTCAGAAGCGCAGCACCCCGCTGCCGCTTCGGCTTTGCTCCCGGTGCCTCTGGTCTGCTGGGGACCGTCTCCAGCAGACCAGGGACACCGGGAGCAAAGGAGGCGGAGGGGCGCTGGGGTATAAGACGAAACCCTATCTTTTAACTAAAAAATTAGGGGGTCGTCTTATACGCCCAGTCGCCTTATACGCCGGAAAATACGGTAATGCTATAGCAGTGTTTGAAGTGAAAAAAATAATTTCTTGCTATACATTCTAATACTTTTAGAGGAGAAGTTTTAGGACTTATTAGCTCAGCTAAAGCTATTAATTTAACATACAATTCTACTTCATCAATGTCAGCAGTGTTATCAGTACTGAGCACTAAATGTAGGTCCTGGCAGTGCTTCATGAGGTTTTCTTTAGAAAACTGATTTTTAATATTTCCAATATCGTATAAAAATTCAAAAGTTTCACAAAGACCACACAACTGATAAAATCTCTGCAGTGGCCATGCCCATGGCGCAGGGGCCCTGGCCAGAGGAGAGACTGCGCTTTCTGCACCGGGGCCATCTCCTTGTGAACCCGCCCCACACCCCCACGGGGAGGGCTGACCCGAAGTAGGCGGTGGAACTGGGCAGCATCAGGAGGCGGAGGGTGGCCAGCAGGCTCTGGGCATGCGTGGTGCCAGTGCTGCACAGCGGGTAGTGGCGTCTCTCACGGCCCTTTAAAATAGACCAAAACACACTTTGTGGAAGGAGGGGGAAGAAAAACCCCATAAAAATAAGAGTCCCCCAGAAAAATCTGCTTTTCTGTGTCTTTTGGTGAGGGGGAGCTACGGGTGTGGTGAGAGTTGCGCGTCTCCGGGGGACAGCCAGAAAACAACAGAAACAAAAAGAAAGCAAAAACTCGCAGAGGCAAACAAACAAACCCGGAACAAATTTGCAAAGGCAGTGGAGGCAAGCCGCTGCTTTGTTGTTTTTTTTAACGTTCATCAATAAATCAATTAAAGAAATGGCAGTTTGAATCACACTATAAATAACAGTACTCGGACAATAATCATGACTACTTTTTAATTTCATGACTGATTATTTTTAAACAGCCCTAATAATTTGTATATTATATATATATTTTACACTATGCATATGTTAGCACATTGGTCAATTTCACTGTCTCCTATACAATCCATTTCTCCCACAACTGGTGAGGGAAAGATATTAAAAAATGATGGCAAAACCATGGAAGCAGCACTGGAGCCTCTGACATATTTCTAACTTTTGCCAAATGTCTACATCTCAAGTTGACAGGATTCCTTTAAATATTTACATATTCTAAAGGTATTATTTATTAATAGAACTCTAAACATATTTTGGCAGGGTAATACTCCAGGATTCCTAGTGAAAATGTGCAGGATTACAAGAATTAGAACCATCCATTATTTTGGTCATGAATTTGATCTACAGTTTACAGAGAAGGATGTTTAAAAAAAAAAAAAATCAACTCCTATTCCTGCTGTTTCACAGGTGACATATATTGCTACTTCACCACAGTTCCTAGAGGCAGCACAATCAGTGCCATTGTAGACATGAGGAACAGTGAGGCTTTAGTAAGGTGCTGATGCAACATCTTCCATGTATACAGGCAGTCCCCGACTTACGCGGATCCGCACTTATGTCGGATCCGCACTTACGAACGGGGCTTTTCTCGCCCCGGAGCTCACAGGCAGCGGGACCGCCCAGAGCGCACCGGTCCCGCCACTGCGTCCTCCGGGGCGAGAAAAGCTGCTCCGGGTCTCCCTGGTGTGCTGGGGGGGGGACTCCCCAGCACAGCAGGGAGAAAGGAGCAAAGCCGCACAGGCGGCGGGACCCCGCTGCCCGTGCGGCTTTGCTCCTTTGCCCCGGAGCAAAGCCGCACAGTCAGCGGGGTTCCCCACCTCTGTGGCTTTGCTCCAGTCTCCCTGCTGACCCCTCCAGCAGACCAGGCTTTTGTTGCGGGACGCCTGGGGTAGAGCAGCTGGGGTGCTGCTGGGTTGGTCCTGCGGGGACCTACCCGGCAGCGCCCCAGCTGTTCTGAACCAGGAGTCCAGATTCAGCCGCTGTTGAAACTGATCAGCGGCTGATTCCAGGAAGCCGGGGGCAGAGCAACTCTGCCTAGGGCTTCCTGTAGTCAGCCGCTGATCAGTTTCAGCAGCGGCTGAATCTGGAGCCAGTTCCAACTTACATACAAATTCAACTTAAGAACAAATCTATAGTCCCTATCTTGTACGTAACCCAGGGACTGCCTGTATTCAGATCTATGTATAAAAAGTGAGAACAGCTGCATTGATCTAATGAGTGGAGTAAGGAAGAAGGGGTTGATTGCAGAAAGTTGTTGTTAATGTGGCCATGAATAGTCCTAGATAATAGCACACTCAGACCCTCTCTCAATCATTTCATACTGCTACTGGCAGCACCAGAAAAGTGATAAGAAGCTGTACAACTCCTTCGGGGTGACTTTTTGCTAAAGCATTCATATCTTCAGAACTTAACATTTTAAAAGGTGCTACATCCAAAAATGTGTTCTGAAGTTTATCATGTAAATATTAGCAACTCTAAAGCCCATGCTGCAGCACCAGCGAACCTTCCTTGGGCTCTTCATTACACTTTACTAGGAGATGACTAAATTGTCATAAGATATCACTTACACTGGAACCAAGTAATAGATATGTAGCCGTGTTAGTACTGCTTTTTGTTTCAGCTAGACCAGACTATGTAGCACTTCAAAGATTAACAAGATGGTTTATTAGGTGATGAGCTTTCGTGGGCCAGACCCACTTCCTCAGATCAAATTGTGGAAGAAAATTGGCATGAACATATATATCAAATAATACAATCAAAAAAATTAACACATATTAAAAGGACAAATCATATTTCAGAACAGAAGGGGGATGGGGGGAGGTAAAGGTCTGTGAGCTAATGATATTAGAGGTGATAATTGGGGAAGCTATCTTTGTAATGGGCAAGGTAATTAGCGTCCGTGTTAAGACCTAGGTGTAAAGTGTCAAATTTAAGCATCAATGACAGTTCAGAGGATACTCTTTCAAGTCTGGTGTTAAAAGGTCTTTGAAGCAGGATGCAGGTAATCAGGTCATTGAGACAATGCCCTTTCTGGTTGAAATGGCAAGAAACTGTTTTTTCTTTGTGATCCTGTCTAATATCTGTTTTGTGAGCATTGATTCTTTGGCGAAGTGTCTGAGATGTTTGTCCAATGTACACTGCAGACGGACATTGTTGGCACATGATAGCATAAATTATATTTCTGGATGAGCAGGAATATGTGTTCTTGATCTTATAACTCAATTGGTTAGGTCCAATAATGGTATCAGCAGAGTGAATATGTGAACAAAGCTGGCAACGGGGTTTGTTGCAAGGAAAGTTCCAGGGTTGGTGTTAGTGGGGTATGTCCTGTGGTTGTTGGTAAGAATCATCTTGAGGTTAGATGGTTGTCTATAGGAGACTATGGGTCTGTCTCCCAGAGCCTCTCAGAATTCAGTATCCTGTTCCAGTATAGGTTTTAGTTTATTGATAATGTGTTGGACGGGTTTAAGTTGGGGGCTGTAGGTGATTTCCCCCCCCCCCCATCTCCCTTCTGTTCTGAAATTTGATTTGTCCTTTTCATATGTGTTCATTTTTTTTATTGTATTCTTTGGTATATATATATTCGTGCCAATTTTCTTCCACAATTTGATCTGAGGAAGTGGGTCTGGCCCACAAAAGCTCATCACCTAATAAATCATCTTGTTAGTCTTTAAAGTGCTACATAGTCCTGTTTGTTGTTTCAACTGGAACCAAGGGAAGGGAATGAACGTAATTTTTAGGTCCAATCTATCACCCTTTATAATCACTATAAACTAATACTACTAGAAAGCTCCTGTTTAGTTTGTGATCTGTCATCACTTCCTACTCTGATATCATAACAGCTGTGTCCTATTTGTATCTGCTAGCTATTTTCTCTCCTAAATGAATGAGGGACTTACTAGCAAGGCTCCAAATACTCATTTGTGTGTGTTAATTAAAACTTCCAAAGCAGAATACACAGGAGTGTTTCAGTACTTAGGTGTAGCTTGCTGAAAAGCATGAGCAATAAAGGAGTCCAAGTGATTTGATATTATATTTAAATATAATTTTATGCTGACCATTCTCATTTTCAGTATGCCTCAGATTTTTATACTGAAGATGCCAACTACCTCAAAAACTGTTGACTGAGGGGAAATCTGAAGATTTTGGCAGCAAAGATGGTGGATAGTTGGGGAGGTTTGAATCCTAGGACCTTGAATCAGTTTAATATGGTGAGGAAAGTAGGATGGCTAAATCTTTCTGCTAAAATGATTGGCAATGTCCTGCGTAAGGCTGAGAATCAAACTGTCGTCTTTGGATTTCAGAACAAAGTCATTGAGATGAATGAGGCAGTTTGCACCTTTCAAAGCATCTGCAGACTCAAGAGACTGTTACATTACACAAAAGTTAGAAGCTACTTTTTAAAACAATCTTTCATTTGGAAAACAACTCTCTACAAAGAATTATGCAGCAACAGAATTGCAAGGCATACAGGCCCTGTTTAATAGTAAGCATCACCTCACTACTTTCAGCTTTGTTTCAGGATTACATTAGTACAGGTTAAACCTCTCTAATCCGGAACTCTTTGTTCCAGCATGATTTTAGTTAACTGGAAGTCCACTCACCATGGATGTGGCCAAGTTTCCCATGGTTGCATAAAGTTTCTTTATGTTACAGTTACCAATCCTGGCTCTCATTGCTCTATGTTATTTAGCTCTAACGTACCCCCAAAGAGCTCATCTAGACTATGCGGAACAAGTCGAAAGAGGATATGCAAATTTTGTGGGAATCTGCATATCTGCTTTCGAAAGTGAAGGTACTTTAGACATGGCTTTTTCGGCAAACTCCCCCTTCTCAAAAAGCTGTGTAAACCTCATTTTTTGAGGAAGAGTGGCTTTTCAACAAGGGGAGGGGGACTCACCAAAAAAGCCATGTCTAAACTACTTTCACTTTTGAAAGCTCTACTTTCAAAAGTGCGATCGGAAGAAGATATACAGAAATTGCATATCCTCTTTTGACTGTTCCACATAGTTCTAGATGAGCCCTGTAAGCAGTGGAAATGCTGGTAATGTTGCTAGGCAATAGACCTCCTGTGGTTTGGCAAATTCTCCAGTTTGGCAGCAGTCAGGTCCCGGACTAGAGGTTCAACTTGTAGTAGTAAATTTCTATAACACTGCTCTGTGCTAAAAACACTGTACACCAGTGGTGGGCAACCTGGGGGCCGCATATGTCCCACTGCAGTTCTACGTGTAACCCATGAAACATTTGGTTTACCTTTGCCCACACACAGGGTCACCAAATTCTGCTGGTTTTCGTTCACAAACGTTTTTTCCCCTACCAGTATTATAAAAAAGGTGACACTTAAAGCCAGAGCAAGTGAAATGAGTTGCATGCTGATTGTACACAACATCAGAGAGCAGTGCACACTGCATCCAATAAAAGCACTGCTACAGTTCAAATCGGCATACCCCACAAATTCTAGTTATGGAAGCACAGTTAGCAAAATTACCCTATCCTGGGGGATGATTTGGGTTACAAAAATCTTGTGGACCACTGAGATGAAGGAAGGCCACTCATGTGGCCCACTCATTAGTCTGGGGTCCCGTCCCTCATCGCCCCCCAACTGTACACAAGACTAGAAGATTCTGCCTCAAAGTTTACTATTTAAGTCAGCTATAGGGCAACTTAGTTCTACATTTGCTATCCCCAGGATTATCACCACCTGAAAGTTTGAGCATGGCTGAATTCAGACTCCACTATAGATCATTAATTAAAAGAATAATACTGATCCCAGTAGTGTACCACTTATTTTTTCTGATCCCTGCTTCAGTTCTATTATTTCCTTCATGCATTTTTGCACTTGACAGAACCATTGCTACTGAATAATTATATTCAAGCAGCAACCAGAGGCCTCAGTTAGGATCAGAGTAGTGTTGTTCTATGAACTACAAAACACATAAAGAGGCATTTCCTTGTTCGAAAGAACTTATCAGTGATTTCTCATCCATGAGATTCTACTTTTAAAACTCTTATATTTCTCCAGTTACTTTATGCTAACATGTGATTGCAATCTCTAGCAAGTTAGTAACTGCACTATACTAGATTTGCTTGCTGTGCACTATTTTTAATAATTTTTTGCCCATTACACATTTTGCACATAGGTCTTGTTTACACACAGCAGGACTAGAAGAATGGTACATCTGTTCATTCGTGGTCTAGAATAGCAATTACACACTGCTTGCTCAGTGAAGCTGCTTGTACCAGATCAGTTGTGGGGGAGTTCCTGAAGAATAAGTTGCAGCCAATTCTGACTTCCTTAATGTGCTAAATATTTGGCTTGTTTAATAATCCTGAATCCTCATTTAATTTAATTCCTGAAATTCTTTCAGATACATGCCACATTTTGATGACATACTGGGGGTTTACTAAAATCTAGATTTTGCTCCCCACTTGGCTACAGATCCTGCGGTCACTGCATGTGCTAGTTTCTCTCCTGTGAAAACCAAGCAATAGACATCTATCAACACCTTACTATTTCTCAGAACAGCTCTGACAAGGAAAGACTAGAATTGTGGATATCATCAGTGCAGAGTACAGAAAGCAAATTCCTTTCTCCACAACCCTCTCTGAAAAAGAATATTCCTGAAAAGCAATCATTCACTTAACGAGCATAGATACTCTGATGACCTACAGAAAGTTTCTTCGTACCTTCTACTTACTTTCAATCTTTGTTTAAAACCAAAATCTGCTCCTGCTGCTCATTCTCCATCAGAAGCTATAGTCCTCTGTGACCCTCACAATTTGTTGCTACAGATATTGTTACAAAACAGGATTTTGATTTCTGGTCAAAAGTAAGCAGCAGGAGCATATGTGTTATCAGAATACCAAGAACCTTTTTACTGCCTATGCAGTAATAAAGAATGAAGAAACTAATATTAAATTTGCAGTAACTCTGAATCTATGTGCTTATAATATCAAACAAGACTTGTGTGATGATCCTCTGAAATGTAATTTCCAGCAGCAAGAATTTCAGTATATTTTATGTCATTTGTTAGCAACGGTTAGTAATAGCAATTTATTAAATCCTTCCAGTAAGTGAAAATTAGCAACGTTTTACATAGAATATTTTTGGTTTCCCATAATCATCTGCTTTAACATCAGCTTCATTTACATGTCTTCAGCTTTGTTTTGTACAGTGAATGGATAATTTAGCTAGTGGAAGAAGTGTATATAATCACCCAGTGCCCAACAGACTATCAAAAACTTCACTATTTTTAGTTTTGCAGGCTGACATTTGTCTTGCCTCCAGTCCTTTGGTATGCATTCTTAAAGAGCCATGCAGCCATCTAAAACTTTTGACTGTGCACTTGGAAGGGGGTTTTAAAGTTATTCTTTGCATTACTGCATTGTTCAATAGAAGTTAGGTTTATAAGACCACAATAAGGCATTACAGTTTATTTACAAAAGCTACAAAAGCTGGCACTGTAATTTACAAAAATACTCCACAATGATAAGAAATTAGAGCTGAAGATTCTCTGGTTTCATTTAAAAAATGATATCCCAGAGGCATGAAAAAAATCATCTGATTCTCAGTCCTGACAAGGGATGTAAAATCCCGCTGAATTGGTTAACTGGTTAAAGAGGTGGCAGGTGAAGTACTACTCCAGCCCTGGGAAAGGTTACATGGGGCTTGAGCAGCCCCCTCCCCTCCTCCCAAGCACAGGGATGGCCGCTACAGACTACCTGTTAACTGTTACCCAAGCATCACCGATTAAGGATTTTGTTTATCGGATAACTGGTTACCTGTTCACATCCCTAGTCCTGACTCCTTTCCTCTCGTGTTTTTGATCTGATTGACACAGAAAATAGAATCCCTGCAACTTACTAGATGTATTTGGTATAGCAATGCGTAGAGCTGCTTACCAAACAACTGATCTGGGTTTAGTTACCCACCAATAAAGCAATGTGGCTTTTACCTAAAGACATACTGAAAAGAATGCACCCAATCACATCTGATCCTCAAAGCTAAAGAGTGCCACGTCTGACAAGAACTTAGGTAACAGACCAAATGGGCAGGACCAAGTATACATAAACCATCCTTGACCATGTGTGTCCAACTCGTTCTTAAAAATCTCCAATAACAGGAACATAACATAGCTATTGGAATAGCTTTCCAAAGAAGGTTAAGAAACTTTTTCCTTAATAGGTAACATAAATCTCTCTTGCTGAAGACTTCTTGTCGTGCCTTCAGTGGACAAGGAGTACAACTGATCACCAGACTCTTTATAAAAGCCCTTAACAGGCATGAGGGCCTTTATCATCTTCTGTCAAGACTAAACATCCTTTAAAAAACAACAACTTTTCCTCAAAGGTGAGGTTTTTTTAAACCCATTTACTTTTTGTTGCTCTCCTCTGGACTCTCTCCGGTCTGTCCAGATCTTTCTTAATGTACGATACCAAAACCTAGACATAGTACTCCATCTGAGGCCTCACCAGTGTCACAGAGTTGAATAGTTACCTCTAATGTCTTTCATACAATGCTCCTATTAATATACTCTGGAATTATATTGGCTTTTTTTGCAACTACAGTTGACTCACACTCAATTTGTGAGATACTATAAATGCAGATGCATTTCAGTAGTATTACCAAATAGACAGTTACTCCCCATTTTGTAGTTGTGCATTTGACTTCTCTTCTTCCTAGCTGCAATACTTTGAACTTATCTTTATTAAATTCATCTTGTTGATTTCAGACCAATTCTCCAATTGATCAGGGTTGTTTTAGAGTACAGGATTAGAATTCAAAATGCTACCAAATCCTCCCAGCTTGGTGTCATTTTCAAATTTTATAAGCATACTCTCTCTTCCCATTATCAAAATCATTATTATATTGACTAGTGTGGATAAATCTCTAACATTTCCATATAACCATGTATCATTCTCATATAACTTTGTATTAAGAGAAATTTTGTAAGTCCTTTTATAGATAGATATAGATCTTGTCCTTTTAGATATATCTTTATGTTAAGCTTTCTTATGGAATCCCTTGTATTAAGAGAAACCTTGTATCTAGTCTTTTCCATAGAAACTTTGTATCAAGTCCTTTACATTATAGGTCTTATGAACAGTTAAGATAAAAAAAATGTCTTTTTCTAGGAGTAGAATAGATATCTCCCCTTCCATGGATTGTTCTGTTAAAATGAATGAGGTGTGAATGGAGAAGCATTTAAAGGTGAGCACCTTCAGCAACAGTTGCAAGGGTGGAAAAGGACTGGAAGCCAGATCCAAAGACAATAAGACTTGTCAAGCAAGCTCACTGAGAAGAAGACTGGACATACAGAGGGCCTTTGGAGTCAAGCAGTGAGTGCCTGAAGGACCCTCTTTGAAGCAGCATTAAAAAAGGTTTCACAAGTATCTCACTGCATATGTAAATGATAACTAACTGGCTTCATGAGCAGGATAAATATGAGGCATCTTGCAGAGGGACCCTGGGTTTTCGTCTTGTCAGCACTGGAGCACTGATGCAGATCGGCAGAAGCCTGTCTCCACCCCTCCCCCACCTAACTCACCTGGCCAGTGTAGTTAGGGGGAGCAACTATTGGTAACAACAAGACAGAGTGTGCTTGTGTGTGTGTATGAGTGCATTAATATAATGTATCATATGCATACAATAAAGTATTATTTATGTTCAATAAAAGTGGCGTGTTGCCTTATCCCCCTGAAAAAGATCCTGGGTACATCTTTTAAGCACAACACTAGTACTGGACACAGGAGACACCTCAGCGACTCCACTACATATATCCCCTTTGCAGGACACTGAGCCATTGATAAATACTCTTAGTACAGTTTCACAATCTTTCTGTACCCACCTTGTTGTAATTTCATCTGGATCACATTTCCCTGGCTTGTTTATGGGAATGTTATGTGGGACTGTCAAAAAGCTTATTAAAAATCAAGACATATCTTATCTACAGCTTTCCCCCATCCACTAGACCAGTAAACCTGTCAAAGAGTGATGTTAGACTGGTTTGGCATTATCCTAGGTAAAAACTAGTGATTTTCTACAGCAAATTGCAAGAAGCAGGGTTCATTTACTTAGCGATTCAAAACTCAAACTTGTCTGATATTAGCTTCTTCAGCTAATACACTTAATTCAAATTGAGAACCACAAATATTTTTAGTATCTAACTCACTTAATCTGGACAGCTTCATATAGTCGTCTTATCTTTTACATATCATATTTATGTTCTACATAGTTCTCAATAATTATGCAGTTCACAAATAGACAAACTTACATGTACACATAATTAAAGAATTCAAGCACATTTTAACATGAAACTCCAACATGCTCATGGGGATGGAATAAAGAAGGAGCATGTATTATGCTCTGGATAAGTATGGTGGGAATTATGCATGCATTAGTGAAACTATCTCTGCAATTATAAGCACAATTCTTTTCATCTTCAATTATTTACATTAAGAAACATATAGTTTAAAATACATAATTTGGCTAAAATTAAGAGTTGCAAGTCCATATACCATGAATTATAGTAAGCTTTACTCTGCAACAGAACTTATCTGTGATCGGGAAATTCTGTTACAGTTAAATTTTACCAAAAGAAAACTTGCCAATGCTGAGACATAGTTATGACCTGAATCTGAAGTTAGTCATTCACTCTATCACTTCTACTATATGTTTCTACATGTTGAATTTTTCTGTGTATTTTCTATTTTGAATAGCATGTGACACTGCACACTTCAGAGACTGAACTAAATTGGTATGGTTAAATGTAAAAAGGATTCACAGGAGATGTGTCCCCTAGAGTGGGCACGATTGTACCTTAGCAACAAGACAAGGATTCTTTTGTCAAGGGACCTTGAAGTGCCAACGCACTTTTACACTATTATCATTTTAATTAAACAGAGCTAAATAAAACATGTGTTTTATTATAGCCGTATCAACATGTAGCACAGAGAAGTAAACACTTTGCTGAAAAAATATCTAAAGCATACACAAATTTGAAGAGAGTGCATATAAAATGTAGTTTGGCAAAGTAGTAAAGACAGATTTGGAATAGCAAAAGCTCACTCTTAGTACACAAGCACTTGTTATAAAGTGTTTGGGGAATAAGGGATAGCAACAGCGAAGAAGTGATTTTCAAAGTAATGATATACTGTGAATGCTACACAGTATATGAGAACTTTTCACTAGGATACAGCACACTGGAATCCACTCCACATTACATTGTTGCCAAGTTAGTCACCCAATGTGTTAAAATGCAATAACATTTTTTGACTAATTTTTAGTGATGTTTGACAAAGAGTGATAGCAGCAGACAGATGATTGAGTGAGACAGCCCTGAAATGTTGACAAGTGGAGGACTGGAGTAACATGTACTAAAATATGAATGGTCTGGTATCAATGTTAGGGTCCTCAGTTCAGAGCTGGAGCAGAAGTGATGTTTTTAGAAAGTAAGTTTTGTCAGTGAGATGGCTGAGAGCTAACACACAGAAACTGTCTCTAAGCTAACTGCAATAAAGTGGAGGGACTGAAAGGAAGATAATTTCACCTGCCTATTATGTACTCGTTTAAGACCAAGCATGGATTATTTTCATTACTCTCTATTTACAACCCAGGACAAAAGATGGGGGGGAACAAATATTTCTCCCCAAAGCCACAGATGCATAACAGCCCTAACATGTTCTAATTTTACACATCATTGTAGCCACTTTTCTGATAAACTGATTTGCAGTTTGAAGAAGGCTAAAATACCCACAACAACATTTATAGCTTTTTGTATTGGATATTAGCGTGGAAGTAAGGTTCTTAATTTCATTTTGATCACTAGATCCCTTTCCAGTCATACCCTTTCCTGATATTGATGGGAATCCTGAAGCATCTTAATGGTCTCTTTCTTTTCTGTCTTAGTTGTTTTAATGGCTACCATACCAAGTGTGTGTGCCATACTACAGTGAGGTAAGGAAGTACAGGTTGAACCTCTAATCTGGTACTTTCTGGTCCAGCAACATCTGTGGCCCATCATGATTTTAGTTAGCCAGATATCCACTTATTATGGATGTGGCCAACTTTCCCACAGTTCCATAAAGTTTGTTTACAGCCACCAGTCCTGGCTCTCAGTGTTCCATGCTGCTATTTAGTTCTAATTTATCCTTAAATGTGTTCTAAGAGTCCAGTATGCAGTGGCAGTGTTAGTAAGCTGCTAAACAACATTGGTCTCCCCTGGTATGGCAAATTCTCTAGTTCTACACCAGTCAGGTCCAGAGGGTGCCAGATCAGGGAGGTTCAACCTGTACTATTATAGCCATGTAGCTAAAATGTAGCTTTATGCTAAGTAATGTGACTTAGTGTACTTTGCCAGCCACCCTTTCTGAAAGCAGAAAGGACCTTTTACCTTACCTTTATTGTAAAGGTGCACCAGCCAGAATATTGTGTCTAAAGTTGATTCTAAGGCACAGATAATTTTGTTTTTGTTTTAAAATTAGTATTGTGAAATAAGTGAAAAGGGTGACTTTTTAAAAAAATATATATTTTATTTCCTTGTTTAAATGTGCACATTGCTTCTCTGTAGCAAAGAAATCAACCTTGTTATGTGTAAGACAGTGAGGAATGTATGAGAGATAAGTGCGAAGGTCACCATACCAAACGTTCTAGGAAAAAAACAAGAACAGACGTAAAAATGCCGAAGATTGCTGCATATCCCCATCAAGATGTAAGCAATGGGCAAATCGACAGCTCTGAAAGAAGGCAAGCATTTATCAATTGGGACAAAATATTAGTGATCAAAATGAGCTTAGCATGGCAGAACAAAAATGATAAGGAGCAAGAGAAACAACTGGATATAATAAACATGTCAGAAAAACACCATGACGATGCAAACCCCATTGATCCTGATGGAAAAGGAGAACTGTTTCGCCGTAAGAGCAGGGACGTCTTGCCAAAGACTGGAGCATTGGTCTGGACCGATAGACCCCTCCCCCCCCCGCTCCTCCATCCGTCATCAATCTGGCTGGGCACAGACCATGGAGTGGTAAATATAACACTGATTGGTGGGACAGCGTGCGTATATGTGTCTGTCTATGTAAGCATATGCTAATTGCTTTGCCATTATATTCTCAATAAACGTGGCATATTGGCTTTTCCCCTGAAAAGACCCAATGTACTTCTTATAAGCATAACACACTATGATCAAGCAAAATGCAGGACAATGTAGCACTTTAAAGACTAACAAGATGGTTTATTAGATGATGAGCTTTCGTGGGCCAGACCCACTTCCTCAGATCAAATAGTGGAAGAAAGTAGTCACAACCATATATACCAAAGGATACGGTTGTGACTACTTTCTTCCACTATTTGATCTGAGGAAGTGGGTCTGGCCCACGAAAGCTCATCATCTAATAAACCATCTTGTTAGTCTTTAAAGTGCTACATTGTCCTGCATTTTGCTTCAACTACCCCAGACTAACACGGCTACATTTCTATCACTACACTATGATCACAATTTTTCAAAGAGAACTGAGGCCCAAAGAGACCAGAGTCCATGATCACTAAAGACGACTGTGGCAAAGCATCAAATTGAACCAAGGAATCCCCAGTTCTAAGCTAGCACCTTAACAATTGAACCCGATTTTCCTCTTTACCATCAGCATCTCCCAAGACCAAGGACAATTACAAGTCACTCACTTTTAATAGTTTCTGACTAAATATAAACTTCCTTCTTTTAGAGACCAAACTGTTTCAGAAATTACTGAGTGTCCAGCAACCCAGCTATTATGATAGACTTAGTTAATACTTTTTTTTATAATACCAAGTTCACATCACAGTGTGGTAGAAGGAACAATTTAAAATTACACAAGGTAGCACAACTTATCTGTTGGGTCTGTTCATGCATGGATAAATTATGAAGGCACATTCAAAGTATTTTGAAAAAAAATGGGCTATACACACCATAATGCAAACTTATAGCTCTGATCATACATTTGATTTGTGATTTCTTTTTTCTTAAAATAAAAATGCAATTATTGTACAACTCCAATTGTTTTATTGTGTACCACCGGCCACAAAAACCCATGATACCATCTATATTTTTTGTTTGTCTCTAAGGTGCTGCAGATCTATACGTTGATTTTTAAAAATTTTTACCACAAGCTAATGTAAATTCTCAGCTCATCTATTTCTATATTTTACATTGTATTTATATTCCACAGCTAATATGATACCATGCAAAGTATGTGTAAGCTAGTTTATATGGGCTAACACTGTTTAAGAATTCCAAGGACATTAAATTTGCAAATTATTACCGTAAGTTTTACTTACTGTCAAGTTTGCACTATAATAAGTGATTGACATTATATATCAGAGATGCCAAATAATGCTTCATTTAAGACAATGCTTTACACGCTTGCTTTACACGCTGAATTGTTACCTCTCATCAAATCACAGTTCCTATGAATATGGAGCGTGTTGTACATGAGCTATCGATTGGCAGGTGTGTAACGATTTATCTTCATGAAGCATCAGTACACACAATAGGTGACCTAGTCCTCATTGTGGCCTCCATTATGCCCTTTATTTAAAAGCAAGTTCAAGGGAAATCTAATTGGTTTCCAGGATTTTCTTTCCTTAAGAAGTTTTTCTAATCAAACTCTTTCTCCCAATCCTTCCTTTCCTGTGTACAGAGCAAGATGTTCCTATTAACATGTCCCAGCGAAGAAGGCCAGGACGGGGCGGGTGGGCTGAAGAGGCCCGGCAGGAGGGAAATCCCCCCAGCGAAAGGGGCAGGTGGGAAAGCCAAGCGGGCTCGGGGAAGGAGCTGAGCCCGAGAGATGTGTCCCCCTCCCCCAGTCAGGGAGCGCGCCAGGCCAGAAGACGGGGCGCCCCGCGGTACCTGTTGTTGCGGACGCTGCTCAGCACACACAGCACCAGCTCCAGGTAGGTCCTCAGCAGGTCCAGCCAGCGGGGGCAGAGCGGCGTTTCCCCCTCGGCCGCCGCCCCCTCGCAGACCCCCCCGCCGCCGCCGCCGCCACCGCTGGGGTAGTTGTCGGCGGCGAACTGGACGCGCAGCTCCCGCACGAACCAGCCGCACTTGCGCATGAGGAAGTCGAGGCGCGGGCGCTCGGCGGGAGAGACGCAGAGGCTGAGGCGCAGCCGGGGCCACAGGGCCGGGTAGAAGAGACACTCCCGCCAGTGCGAGCAGGCGGCCGAGGCCCGCAGCCGGTCCGGGCCCGCCAGGAACGAGAAGATGTGAACCACCAGCTCGCTGGGCAGGGAGCCGGCGCCCACCGCCTCCCCGCACACCGCCATGCCTGGCGCCGGCCCGAGCCCCGCTGCTGCAGCCCCAGGCCGCGGCCCCGGCCTCGCCTCCTGCGACAAAAACAACAACATCAATGACAAGGCGGAGGGGGTGGGGGCCGGCCGAGACTCGGCTACTGCCGGGGCAAACCACCGCACCCGGCCGCGGGGGGAGGATAGTACCTACCACCGAGTTCGGGGGGGGGAGGGGAATGGATCCTACCAACTAACTGGAAGACGGGGGTGGCACCATATCTGTATTCAGCTTTGCGGGATTATGGAGGCTACCATTGACCGGAGAGGGAGAGGGGCAAGGAATTACCAGAGAACTCAACTCAGCCCCTTGGGAAGAGTTCCCGACCACCTCACTCAGAGAGAGAAATGGAAACTACCTTTAGACTCAGCTGTGGAAGAGGATGGAACATACCATCAAGCACAACTGGGAGGGGGGTGCAGCTGGCAGGGGGATGGAGGCAACTCCCTCCAGAATCATGTCTTGAGTGGGGAGAGATCATCAAACTGGCACGTTCCCCTGGGGAACAGAACAGGGCACCACTCAGAACAACCAGGCCAAGTTGCATCACAGCTGGGATCTCAAAGTCAAATGCCCAGGTCTGGCTCAATTCTGCAAATCCATCAATCTTCAAGTCAGCTCCATAGGCAAGGTCAGGTAGGATCAAGGTGTGAACCCTTTTGCACATTGATGGAGAAATAGTGTGTTGGGGTGTCTCTGTTCATCCTGAAGAAGTGGAAGAACATAAAATACTGCTTTTGAATGTAGTGAGTGATTGAAGGAATGCCAGTTAGCTGTGAGGTTATGGCATTTTGCATAAAATTGAATCACTGTATGCTCAA
Organism: Pelodiscus sinensis; assembly: GCF_049634645.1. Classification (NCBI taxonomy): domain Eukaryota; kingdom Metazoa; phylum Chordata; order Testudines; family Trionychidae; genus Pelodiscus; species Pelodiscus sinensis. The sequence continues at coordinate 45,160,746 of NC_134714.1, read as the reverse complement.
GATTTGGAGCATATGGAATGCATCTAACTGCACCATCTACTTGTAAGAGGTTTCAGGTTTCTGACCCATATAGTGATTAGGGATCTGAACGGGTAACTGGTTAACCAGTTACCTGGTAAGCATCACTGTTTACAGATAACCCTTTAATGGTAATAGCTAACTGTTAGCCCACAAGGGCTGGGAGTTCCACAGCCTCGCACAGGGCATGGGGTGGGAGGGGGAAGAGCTGCCAGCTCCCAACCTGTGTAGGCTTACAGGCTCAGAGCCAGTAGCTCAGTGTGGGGTTTTAAGCAGCTGGACTGGAGCAGCCCTTGCTCCAGTCCAGCTGTGGTGGTGGTGGTGGGGGGGCAGTCTAGCCCAGCAGGATGGAACGGCTCCCCCACCTGCCCCCATTTAATCAGTTAACTGGATAACTTAATGGTTCTAGTGGTCCAGCTCCAAGATTTTGGACCTCAGTCTTTTGCATGAGATGTTCAAGTCCACAGTATGGGCAGCATCTTGGAAATATTGAAAGACGATGTGCTGGAGGTGCAGTCACAGAAGTCCCCTTGGGATTGTTCTCCGTGTGCCAATCATGCCATTGACATCCACTTTTTTGCTCTCTGGGGCTCCCCACCACCGTGTTCTCTAGGCCAGATCCTCTGGTCTCCCCCAGACAAAGCACAGAGTTGGGGTAACTGCCCTCCTGCAGAGCAATGCAGACACTAAATCACTTCAACTCTGGGAGGATGAAGTTCTAGGGCACAGCACTCAGGAAATCAACCCCCAAAATAGCTCAAACCCCCAAATAAATCTGTCTTTCTCAGTGTAAAAGTTTTAAACAGGGAAAACTCATGAGGATTTTCACCCTCTTTATCAATGAACGAGAGATATGCACAATGGTTGTTGTCTCTGGGTAACAATTATTCCCCTAGGCCTGATAGTAAACAAAACTGTTTTTAAGTACTAACAGTAAGATTTTAGTAGTTGCGAGTGATAACAGACAGATCAAAGTGAGTTACTAAATTAGAATGAAAAGAAAACACATAGCCAATTCTAATTCACTAAGAAACTTATCACAAGCAGATAAATGACTTCTCTTATTTCAGGCATAATCTTCAAGTCAGAGACAAGCTCTTTTACTCTGACTTGGGTCTCCAGTCCTCTTTGCATGCCAGGCCATTCCCCAGGCCAGCCAAAGACAAATGGCTGATAGCTTCCTATTGCTTAAACAGACTCTCCCACAGGGCGGGAATCTTTTGTTTTACATCCCCTCCCCATCCCTGGAAAAATATCAAGTTAAAAAATGGATCCCAGTATCACATGGTATGGTCACATATTTTCCTAGGACCAGCCACCTTCAGAACTTAAAGTACAAACAAGGCTATTTACTAGTAGTTAACTTGATCACCAGGTCATTAAGGTTTGTGGAGGGAAAGGTGGAAGGCACCAGTAATGGCTCTCATTAGCACTTTTTAAACTATAGTTTCATACTTCATATTTTTAGCTTCACATACAAGAAAGAAACATGCAACATAATAATATATACATATCCAGCAGATTTAACCTAGGAATTTTAATGTTACATGAGATATTTTGTCCAGTGCATCTTTAAGTTAGGGAGAACAGCAAATTAGAGACAATGGATTTCAGTAAGGCAGATTTTGGTAAACTCAGAGAGCTGGTGGGTAAGTCCCATGGGAGGCAAGACTGAGGGGAAAAACAACTGAAGAGAGTTGGCAGTTTTTCAAAGGGACATTATTAAGGGCCCAAAAGCAAGCTATTCCACTGCATAGGAAAGATAGAAAATATGGCAAAAGACTGCCTTGGGTTAACTGGGAGATCTTGCATGATCTAAAAATAAAAAAGGAGTCTCATAAAAAATGGAAACTAGGACAAGTTACAAAGGATGAATATAGGCAAACAATACAGGAATGCAGGGGCAAGATTAGAATGGCCAAGGCACAAAATGAGTTCAAACTAGCTACAGGCATAAAGGGAAACAAGAAGACATTCTATAAATATATTAGAAGCAAGAGGAAGACCAAGGACAGGGTAGGCCCATTGCTCAGTGAGAAGGGAGAAACAGTAACAGGAAACTTGTAAATGGCAGAGATGCTTAATGATTTCTTTGTTTTGGTCTTCACTGAGAAGTCTGATGAAGGAATGCCTAACATAGTGGATGCTAGTGGAAAGGGGGTAGATTTAGAAGATAAAATTAAAAAAGAACAAGTTAAAAATCACTTAGAAATGTTAGATATCTGCAAGTCACCAGGGCCTGATGAAATGCATCCTAGAATACTCAAGGAGCTGATAGAAGAGGTATCTGAGCCTTTAGCTATCATCTTTGGAAAATCATGGAAGACGGGAGAGATTCCAGAAGACTGGAAAAGGGCAAATATAGTGCCCATCTATAAAAATGGAAATAAAAACAACCCAGGAAACTATAGACCAGTCAGGTTAACTTCTGTGCCAGGAAAGATAATGGAGCAAGTAATTAAGAAAATCATCTGCAAACACCTGGAAGGTAATAAGGTGATAGGGAACAGCGAGCATGGATTTGTAAAGAACAAATCATGTCAAACCAATCTGATAGCTTTCTTTGATAGGATGAGTCTTGTGGATAAGGGAGAAGCGGTGGACATGGTATACCTAGACATTAGCACGGCATTTGATATGGTCTTGCATGATATTCTTATCAATAAACTAGGCAAATACAACTTAGATTGGTTATCCAGCCAGTTATGCACTCTTTCTCAAAGAGTAGTTATTAATGGTTCACAATCCTGCTGAAAAGGTATAACAAGTGGAGTTCCACAGGGGTCTGTTTTGGAACTGGTTCTGTTTAATATTTTCATAAATGATTTAGATATTGGCATAGAGAGTACGCTTATTAAGTTTGCAGATGATACCAAGCTGGGAGGGGTTGAAACTGCTTTGGAGGATAGGGTCATCATTCAAAATGATCTGGACAAATTGGAGAAAAAGTCTCAGGTAAACAGGATGCAGTTTAATAAGGACAAATGCAAAGTGCTCCATTTAGGAAGGAACAATCAGTTTCACATATACAGAATGGGAAGCAACTGTCTAGGAAGAAGTACGACAGAAAGGGATCTAGGAGTTATAGTGGACCACAAGCTAAATATGAGTCAACAGTGTGACGCTGTTGCAAAAAAAGCAAACACAATTCTAGGATGCATTAACAGGTGTGTTGTGAGCAAGACATGAGAAGTCATTCTTCCGCTCTACTCTGCACTGATTAGGCCTCAGTTGGAGTATTGTGTCCAGTTCTGGGCACCACATTTCAAGAAAGATGTGGAGAAATTGGAGAAGGTCCAGAGAAGAGCAACAAGAATGTTTAAAGGTCTAGAGAACATGACTTATGAAAAAAGACTGAAAGAATTGCGATTGTTTAGTTTGGAAAAGAGAAGATTGAGAGGGGACATGGTAGCGGTTTTCAGGTATCTTAAAAGGGTGTCACAAGGAGGAGGGAGAAATATTGTTCTTCCTGGCCTCTGAGGATAGAACAAGAAGCAATTGGCTTAAACTGCAGCAAGGGAGGTTTAGGTTGGACATTAGGAAAAAGTTCCTAACTGTTAGGGTGATTAAACACTGGAATAAATTGCCTAGGGAGGTTGTGGAATTTCCATCTCTGGAGATATTTAAGAGTAGGTTAGATAAATGTCTATCAGGGATGGTGTAGACAGTACTGAGTCCTGCCATGAGGTCATGGGACTGGACTCGATGACCTCTCGAGGTCCCTGCCGGTCCTAGTATTCTATGATTCTATGATATTTATACTCAAAAGTCAATTTTCATAAAGCATGGGCGCGGTTGGGGAACCGACCACCGACAGGACTGCAGTTCTCTCACTTTACCACAGGCAAGGCAATACCATTGTCATAGTAATGGTCAGTGAATACTGTTTTCACCTCAATTCTGATGGATGGAATAGAGCAAGTCAAAATGTCCAGTTGAAATCTTTACAGAACAGTGCCAGGGTGAGAATGCATCCCTACCACATATCTGAAGTTGTGTAGAAACACAGCAAAAGTTGTGAACCAACACACACACTTGCACCAGATCTGATCTAAAGATTATGCAACAGATTGAAGTAGGCATTGGGCCATTAAATTCTCAGTGCAACTCAGTCAGAAGATGAAGGATAAAGAGAGAATCCACTGTCAGCTGCCCAGCAGTGAAACCTGATTGCTGTGGATAATGTTGCCTATTCATGACAGGCATGTAACCAAGACCTTTCCTGGAGACTTACAGCAATGAGATAATCCTGAGTTCAATGCAAGATTCTTTACCTTGCACAGGGACACTATGATGAAATTTTTCCATTGTGGGTAGGCTGCCTGATGTCCACACTTTTAAGAATAGTTGATGAAGGTCAATACTCACTTGTTCCCACTTTGGTGGAATACCAGTAGGTTCAGAAGAGGGGAAGAGGGAATTACAAAAACTTTTGTGCAAAAGGGGCAGTGTAGACAGCTCAGATTTGTTTTGTGCAAAAAAGCCCCGATCGCAAAAATGGCGATCGGGGCTTTTTTGCGCAAAAGTGCATCTAGATTGGCCATCGACGCTTTTCCGCAAAAAGTGCTTTTGTGGAAAAGCGTCCATGCCAATCTAGACGCTCTTTTCCGAAAATGCTTTTAACGGAAAACTTTTCCGTTAAAAGTATTTCCGGAAAAACATGCCAGTCTAGACGTAGCCCAGATGTGGCCTCACCAGAGCTAAAGAAAGGGGAATAATCACTTCTTTAGATCTGCTGGCAGTGCTCCTCCTAATGCACCCTAATATGCCATTAGCTTTCTTGGCTACAAGGGCACACTGTTGGCTCATATCCTGCTTCTCATCCACTGTAATCTCCTTTCTGCCAAACTGCTGCTTAGCCAGTCAGCTCCCAGCCTTTAACAATGCATGGGAGCAGGATTCTGCACTTGTCCTTGCTGAACCTTGTCAGATTTCTTTTGGCCCAATCCTCCAATTTGTCTAGGTCGCTCTGGACCCTATCCCTACCTTCCAACTTATCTACCTCTCCCTGTAGTTTAGTGTCATCTGTGAACTTGCTGAGGGTGCAATCCATCCCCTCATCCAAGTCATTAATAAGGACATTGAACAAAACCAATCCTAGAACTGATCCTTGCGGCACTCCAGTTGAAACATACTGCCAATCAGACATCAAATGTTGATCACTCCTTGTTGAACCCAACAATCATATTTTGTTTATCAAGTATTAGAAGCTCCTCATTGGTCCAGAAACGGAATTTAAAATAACAATCTTTTTAATCCACACAATTGTCAATGATATGCTAGGATGGGAGAGGGAACTAGGTTGTGTGTTCTCAAATGTAGGTTGTGGAGGCTTTGTGGTTGAGTATCTTATTTTACCTGGATTGTAGGAGAACTAATAGTAGTACAGATCTTCCTGTAGAAGGAAGCAGTCAGATGTGGAACTCTCAGTGTGAATAATTAATGTCTTATTGCTTATTAGAGATAGTCCATATATTCATAGGAAAGATTTGGAACCCCGTAAATTGCTCAGTCAGGCACCAGCTCTTCCGGCTGCTCATAATACAGATTCTCCTACCAGATGAGTCCACAATTCCCTAGCCAGTGAAATGGTAAGAGGGTGAACAGCTCTGGAGCAGAGTAGGAATGCATTCTCCCTCTATACCAGATGGGAAGCTGTGCTCCCACACACTCCCAATTGTTTTAACATCTGCTCAACAACTCAAGAGCTGCAAGATCCCTTATGCCTTATCTTTGTGCAAGAGCCCTTATGCCTCAAAAAAGGAGGTATACAGGATCTTGTGCAAAAGGGTTTTTTTTGCACAAAATGGGCCCATTTACACTGCGGCTGTGTCTACATTGGCGCGATCTTGCGCAAAAGTGGCTGCTTTTGCACCAAAATTTGCTGCCTCTCTACACTGGCCACAAGTTCTTGAGCAAGAATTCTGACTTTCTAACGTATGAAATCAGTGCTTCTTGCACAAGAACTATGATGCTCCCGCTCAGGAATAAGCCCGTTTGCGCAACTGTTCTTGCGCAAGAGGCCAGTGTAAACAGGCAACATGAATTTCTTGTGCAAGAAAGCCCTATGGTTAAAATGGCCATCAGAGCTTTCTTGCGCAAGAGAGTCTACACTGGCATGGATGCTCTTGCGCAAAAGCACATCTCTTGCACAAAGGCACATGCCAGTGTAGACACTCTCTTCTGGAAGAGTTTTTGCACAAGAACTCTTCCGCAAAAGAGTTCTTGCGCAAAATCATGCCAGTGTAGACGTAGCCTGCTTGTTTTTGTGCAGAAACCTCTTCTGCAAAAAGCATCGTCAGAGAATATGCAAATGATAGTGCGACAAATGCTAATGAGTGCTTCATTTGCATTGTCTCTGCCGACAAAAGGCTGCAGTGTAGACGTAGCCCTTTAGAATGCTGGTCTGATGTGAAGGCAAAGGTGTGCATGAGGTTACTGAGTGGGATGTGGGTTATTATTGTTTTGGCATGATGGCTATTTAACTGAACATCTCCAGCTTGCTGGTCTGATGTACATGGCAGGTAGAAGGCATGATTACTTTCAGGGATGGGGAACCTATGGCCCAGGAGACAGATGCAGCCCCCAGCTTGCCTGGATCTGGCCCACTGAGACTCAGGGCTCTCTCCCCAGTACTGGAGAGCCAGAGCTGGTGCTCCAGCCCTGTAGGACTCCCACCTTGCTGATACATTCCCTCTCTGCTTCTGCACCCTGACTCCCGCCCAGCTCCTCATTGTTGGCTCTATCCAAGAGCCTATAGAAGCCCACAAAATCTATTAGCCCAGGTCCCCATAGGTTCTGTTGTGCAAGGGAAATGTGAGGAGTGTCTTTCTGCTTCTCAGACAGAGGCTACATCAATGAGAGGGTTTTGGTTTTGGGGGGGATTTGCTTCACACTTTTGTAAGGTCCCCAACTGAATTTCCTGTGGGACAGCAGCCCCCAACCCAAAAAAGGTTCCCCATCCCTGGTTCAAAAGCTACAGCTTGATGGACTAATATCAAGGCTAGGACCTCTTTGATATCACTAGGTCCATATCTCATGTTTGCTTGATGTCAATCAAGGCTCATTCCTTTGTGTGATAATTGACCCAGTCCCTCTAGCACACCAAGGCAGAGGACTCTCTAAGATTACTAATTCAGCTTCTGTAGCTTTCTTTGAAAGTTCTTTGTTCTTGACATCAGCCATGAGAATCACAACCTCCATTCTGCTGTGAGGGAGGAGGGCAGAGTTTTTGATGAGGATTATTGGTTTAGCAATTACAGATTTGCTGGAATGAGGGCAGCTGAAAAGCTCTGTGAGGTATAGCTCAGTATATTTAGCTCACTTGTTTTGATGTTAGAGGACAGGACTTTGTGAGGTTGCTGATTTATTTCCTGTAGTCTATTGGTCTGCAGTCAAGATTGACTGCTTCTACTGGCCAGTGAGCTTCTATCATGTTAGTTTAAGGTCAAGGCACAGATAGATCTCTGTGAAGTCACCTAATTCTGTGAGATCACTAACTGTAGAGAACAGTGAACTGCAACTACTGGAAGTTGTAGGGGGCAGGCTGCCAACCAAAAGCCTAAGGTATGTCCTGCCTAGAACCCAAATCCCCTGCCCCAACTCTAGCCCTGAATCCCCTCCTGCATCCTAACATCCTCCCACAGTGTCCACCTTCTCCAGAACTCCCAACCCGTCCTTAGTCACCTTCTACACTCCAAACCCCTCAGCCTGAGCCCTTCTCCTCCTTGTCCAGACCCTGACACACAAACCCCATTTCTGGCCCCACGCGAGCCCACTCCACGGGCAGAGCCCTCACCCTCTCCAACACTTCAGCCCCCTTTGTGCCCCACCTCCTTATCCCTGGCCCAAGCTCAACTCCTTGCCCCAGCCAGGTGAAAAATAGCGAGGGTGAGCGGTGCTATGAAGAAGCGGGGGCAGGGCACGGATGTTCGGTTTTTTTCTGCAACGGACAATTGAACCTTGGCTGTAGGCGGGGGGAAGGCCGCAGTTAACAGCCCTCGGGACACTGGCGCTGCCGGCCCGGTCTCTTAGGCGACAAGCGGTAGGTCACGGGAGCGATGTGACGCGCCTGCGGGAGGAGAGCGCTGGCGCAGCGCCACAGCTACAGGCTCACACTACACTCCTTCCTGGCTGGAAACCGGATCCGGAAGTGATGTCCGGACGGCGTCTGTAACTAGCCGTCTGGGTCATAGAGTTGAAGCGTTGGTTAGGCTGGAAAATCGCCCAGATCATAGAGCTGCTGAAAGCTTGGCATTTCCGGTTTGGGCTTACGTCATATCCGAGCGATTTTGAGATGCCGGTAAGAATTGTAGGGGGAGTCGGAAGGGAGATGGGGGGCGAGGGGTCAATCCTTTCTTCGGGGCTTAGTCACCCCCTCCCGAGCCCGGGGACTCGCGCAGGGCGGTGCTGGCCTCTCCCCGGTCTGGGGGTAGGAATTCTCCCCCACGCCACTGAAGTTGAGGGGCGATCAGAAGGGAACGCACCCGCGCCGAGGGGAGCCTGCCCCATGGGGCGGGAGCGCTTGTGTGCCGCCCGCCCCCCATTGCCGCCCACGTAGCTGGGCCTTTGGGCCCTGGGGCCTCTCTCCGTTCTGTCCGGCCCGGTCCCTGGCCTCGGGCTGCTCCTCTCCGTCTTCACGACGTTGGTTTATTTCCCACGCCAGCTGCTCCGGGCGGCGTTCGCAGGCACCGTGTGTGGCTGGCTGCGGCCGGAGGAGAGCTGGCGCGGGCGCGTGTAGCTCTCACTGATGCTGGGACGGGTCAGACTGAACCTCACACGGCTCAGGAAGGGCTGCAGTAGGGACCCGGGCTTCTTCGCTCGTGAAGCTGGGTTGGTTCTTATATCTGCTGATGCTGTAGCGTATCTCACTGGGTGTGATGGTCCTTCACCAATGAATGGCCCAACCAGGTCTTCAGTTTGAAAGGTAAATAGAGTCTTAGAACATGAACAAAATACTAGGACTCCCCTTGATTGCTGTCTTTAATTATTACTCTTATTTAACTCATTAAGTGGGCTTGTGACTGCACAGTTAGTACAAGGCATGGTCTCTGCCTAGACTAGAGCATCTATATATTTGGACAGGCAGCCAATGGGGAGTCCCACAGGAGGACTCTCATAATTTTTGTACTGATCCAACTGGGAAACAGAAGTGGTGAGGTTTTTTTTCCAGACTATTACATTTTGTAGGACTTAAAAGAAGCTGTGGTATTGATGGAACAGGCAAACCAGATATAATCTTGCAGATATAATCTTTTTTGTCACTAATATCTGAGCACCTTCCAGAAATGAGGACAAAAATATATATTCTGTAGAAAAAACATATTGGTTAGTTTAAAGGTGCTGTGTGTGTGTGTGTGAGAACTGAGGTGAAACTAAGTCAAAAGATATCTGCAAACATCAGGGATTTTTTGACATTCAGAAAGCAGATTACTTGAGGAACAAGTGGGCAGAGCTTTCTTGATTATGGGTCTTTGGCTATGAACTTTCATTCACTAACAATCTGAATAAGTCCAGATGTTTGCAATAACGCCTGAAGAATGGCCTGGCAATGCTTCTCTGTATATAAGCAACTAAAAGTACTGTCTTTTAAATTCTGTGTAGTCTTACATTAGATAATAGAATGGAGGCACGGAAACTAGTTTTCTTTTATCAAATTTAATTCCACTTTTAGTTGGTTTTGTTAACATTAGGATACCATTGTGATACTACCATAAACTCCAAGGTGAGCAAGAAACAACTGCGAAAAAAGGAGAGACCTCCATATTGAGAGTATTTTGTATTCCTTAACAATACCCATACATTTTTTTGCTTTGATTTCAGAGTGATAGGTCTCTGTTGCTTACACTTCCATTCTCTTATTTATTGTAGGTTAAATTGAATATCCTCCTAGCACAGCTACTTACAGGAAGACTGCTCTACTTTAAGGCTAGGAGACTATGAGAATAATTAGAGGGGGCTGTTCACTCTGAATGCTAAATTTGTTCCTTGCCCAGGACAGCTGCAGGAATCAGAAACTTGATTCAAATGTTATCGGATGAGTTAGAATCCAAACCAGAGGTAAGCAGCTTGCAACTGGGTTCAGTTCTGGACTTGATTTTTGTTTCATGTTCCAACATTTAAGTTCAGCAGAAGATGCAGTTTACCATTTAGATGGTAATGTTGAGAAATTACTTAAACATAGCAGATGATAACGCCCTCTGTATTTAAGACTGTAGAATATTTTCTGTTGTAGTCAAACATGTTCAGTGGTTTATAATACTGTGACTTTTTTTTAGTTTGAACAAAGAATCATCAGCCATTTTTTTAATAAAATAACAGTTGATGAGAATAAATGTTCACCTTTTCTCTTATTTTTCTTTTTTTAAATTGTTGTACCAACTTCTCTCTCTAATCAGATTAACACTATTAGATTCTGGGAGTTTGGGTTATTCTAGAAGTTCCCAAATCTTTGTCCCCAGACTACTGGCTACCCACATTGTGCTTGTTTCTCCCTGTTAGTTTCATCTACCAAATTGCATTAAAAGAAACTAAAAAGGAATTACATATCTTCTTAATGTGACTTTTCTGTGTGATCAGTCACTGTAATTGTCACAATCAGAGGGGTTGTTGTGTTAGTCTGTAACTTCAAAGACAATGAGTAGTCCTGTGGCACCTTAGAGACTCACAAAATGTATAAGTATCATGAGCTTTTGTGGGTAAAGCCCACTTCATCTGATGAGCACAACACTTACTGTTGTTGCATTTTTAAAGAAAAATAAAGATTAAAAATATAATGAAATAGTTGAAGATGGGCTAATATTTTCAATTCTGGACTCAATCCAGCTCCAATTGAAGTGGGAAGACTTCCATTGACTTCACAGAACCCAATCCCACTTTCCCTCTGTATTACAAGGTAGAGGAAGCCTAACTCAATGTCTTTTGTTATCTCTTTGGAACCTTGTGCTATAGACAGATTTGCTCTTTGCTGAATGCTATTTTCAAGATCCTCTCTTTTTCAGCTGCTGGTTCAGTTTGTTCAGAATACATCTATTCCACTTGGGCGAGGGCTGGTGGAATCAGAACCTAAAAGCATCACCTGTCTCTCCCTGCTTCCTGTTACTGAGACCTCAGAATGCAACAGGCTGATGTTGCCAGGTAAAATCTATGGTACAGGTTTGTGTGGGAGTGCTGTTCATATAACTGGCTTTAATGTGCCACTGCAGGATGTTGTCCCTGCTTGATAAGAAGGGATCCTGGAGGTGGAGGGTTAGTTTCAGAAGAGTTAATAGGAAATTCCTATTAATGAGGGAGCTTTGCTACTTAGAGGTCTATGATCTCATTCTCTTCACTAGATGATTCTCCAAATCATGCTAACTCCTCCAAAGATGTTCCTTCATCTGCTGTCTTGAGAAGCCTCCAGGTAAATGTAGGCCCTGACGGTGAGGAGACGAGAGCACAGACTGTACAGAAACCATCTGAGCTCCTGTCAAGTCCAGAACCTTCCAGCTTATTGCAAGACCTCCAGCCCAATGACAGCACTTCCTTTATTCTCCTCAATCTAACAAGAGCAGGTAATTTCCCTTGTAATCTGGCTGGATCTTTTTCAGATTGTAGAATACAGGATATACAAATGCATCTTTGTCCCAGCTGCTTACGATGGGGAAATATGACATTTTCTCCATGTCGATGGATGTTATTCAGGAGCACATAACTCTCAGCAGCTTCTCATAATGCAGAGTTTATTGGAGGCATAGTGCAGCTATTCTACATATACCATGAATATAAGCCTCTGAGAAGCAAGAGAGTCCCCTCTCATTGACTTTGTCTCATGGAGTTGCCATCTCTTCCAGGCCTGGGTTGTCCTGCAGAACACCTGGTGTTTGTTCAGGATGAAGCAGAGGATTCTGGGAATGACTTTCTGTCCCATGACAGCACAGATAGCAGTACCCCATGGTTCCTACGAGTGCAGGAATTGGCCCATGACAGTTTGATTGCTGCCACTCGAGCACAGCTTGCAAAGAATGCCAAAGCAAGCAATAATGGTAGGAGATGTTCTCTTGTTATCTTAAAGGTTTAAGCTTCTGTGAAAAATAACTATTTAGCTTCAGTTGTTTGTTCTATGTGATTGCAAGATAGTTTATAATCTAGACAAAATCATGATAGCGGCATTGTTAGCATCTCTCGAGTTCAGGCTGTATTGAGTTTTTCTGTTAGAGCAAGGTTTCAGTATCTGAGCTAAAAACATACATGTTTAATTTTCTAGGAAACTGTGTTCAATAGTTTGAGCTCAAAGAAGTTCTTCAACTGTAATGCCCAGGGCTTGACAAATGGCGGCGAAATCTACTCACCAGCCCCGCACTGCGCATGCGCAAGACCCGCATTGCGCATGCACACGCCGCCGGTGAACAAGGCAACTGGCTGAAATCTACTCGCCACGGGCGAGTAGAAACAGCGATTTGTCGAGCCCTGTTAATACTTACCCCCAAAGGTATCTCCCCAAAATCTTCTGTAGTGAAGACTGATGCAAGACAATCACTTAATTTATTTGCAGTGTTCTTATTTTCCTTTATTTTCTAATAATCCAATAGACCCAATGCTTTTGTAGGCTTCCTGTGTCTGATTTGCTTAAAGAATCTTTTTATGTTGTTTCATTTTTATCTACAGCTGTTTGTTCTTCAAATTACCTTTTAATCACAGAGTCCTTTTTTCATATTGCCTGCTTTATTTTATATGCCTTTCTAGTGGTTTAAATAGGTTTGGTAATCAGTTTTCTGATGGAGATCTGTTTGAACTAATACTTATATTGTGATCACTTAGTGACTTAACTACAATTATATTAAAATAATCAAATTAAGTCCTCTTCTGTGCTTTAGAACTAGCTGTACCAAGAAGTCATCATTTAAGGTGTTGAACAATTGCTTATCCTGACTGAATCCAGAGGTGACACTTGACTTCAATATTTGGATAATTGACATATCCTAATATTATTATTTTAGTTGATAATCTCTGACCTTTTAGTATATCATACTTCCTATCCTTATTCTGATCTGAAGTTAGCTGATATAATATGGTACCTTGCAGGAAATAGTTTATAGGGTTGGGAAGACAGCTAGGGTGTGTCTAGACTACACGGCTCCGTCAATGGAGCCGTGTAGATGAATTTACTAGACATAGCAAAACAAAGCAGCGATTTAAATAATCGCTGCTTCATTTGCATCAAAATGGCCACCACACTGTGCCAATCATCTGATTGTCGGCACAGCGCGGTAGTCTAGACAGGGAATCAACTGACCCCAGTACCCTTTGTCATCAGATCCTTTATGCCTCATGCAATGAGGCTTACAGAATCTGAGGACAATCAGCTGATCGGCACAGTGCAGCGGCCATGCTGATGTAAATGAAGCAGCGATTATTTAAATTGCCACTTCATTTTGCTATGTCTAGTAAACTCATCTATATGGCTCCATTTACGGAGCCATGTAGTCTAGACAAACCCTAGATATGTATGTGGCATCTCACTTGGGATGGGTAGCAGTATCTACTTTGTAGGATGAGGTAAATACACAGTACCCAGGAACACATCTAGTTTATAGGCCTAGATTGTACTGGGGTTATCCTGTCTCTTTTTTATATGGGTATCTATCTCCACTGTGGACATTGACAAGTTTTTTTTCTGTCCTATTCTAGGTGAGAGTGTTCATCTTTGCTCAGGAGATGGGCAGACAAAAGATTCAAGCCCCATCCCTCACCTGTCCCGTGTAGAGAAGAAGCTGAAGTGCACAGTTGAGGGCTGTGATCGGACATTTGTGTGGCCAGCTCACTTCAAATATCACTTAAAAACTCATAGGTGAGTGGAGCAAAGATCTGTTGTTGTAACTTTGCAAAACCTTGCAGAAGTCTCCTGTTTTCATCAAAACACAATTATTCCCATTGTAAAAATTCTCTCCAAATATGAAAGCAAAGGGGAAATGTAAAATTGAATAAAACCCAGATATAGCTGCTGAATGGTCTTACTAATCAGGTTTATGACAGGGGTAATTAATAGGTGGACAGTGGGTCAAATCCAGACTACCAGATGCTTTTGAACAGACTGCAACAATCTTTTAATTTCATTACAATTACCATTATTGTTATTGTAGTATGAAAAAATGTTTTTCTGGGGTCTGGACCTTGAGTATACCTTGACAGAGAAATTTAGACGTTGACAAAAAATAATTGACTCCTGCTGGTTTATGGTCAGTAGGGATGTCAATGTGTAATCAACTACATGATTAACCAATAAGCCTGGCCTTATCAATAAATCCTGTCAACTACAGGCACTCCTCGCCCCTCTTGCTGCCTGTATCAGAGAGAGTGTGGGGTGGGAGAAGTGGGAACCGTTGCCCGTGAGCACTGAATCCCATGCAGCCACCTGCTCCACTTCCCCGCGTTGGTGCCTCAGATACAGAGGCAATAATGGGCAAGGTGGGAGCTGATACGCGTGGGGAGCTGCCTCTCTCCTTTGCTGCCTACCACAGAGGCAGCGGAGGGAGGAGGCAGGTAGGAACCAGTGTTTGGGGGAGCTAGTTTAAAATGTTTAAACTGGCTCCCCTCGCAGACCGGCTCTACCTGCCACTCCACACTGCTGCCTCTGATACATAGACAGCAGCATGGAGTAGCAGGGGGCTCCCCAGGAGTGGGGCTGGGAGTGCGCTGGCTGCTGGTCTTGGCCCTGGGCACAATTGAATATTCATGTAACTGCTAAAATTTTGTTCAGTTACAGATTATTCACTTTCACAGTACAGTATAGAACATCCCTAATGGTCAGCACCCCTCCTGTGCACACTCAGCACGGCTGGGATGGCATTCAGTGCAGAAATATGTTTCTTTTGAAAATTCTGTTTATCCTCCAGGAAATCCTCTGTGCATTAGGGAAAGCTGACATCTTCACAGAAAAGCTCCTTCTTCCTAGGAAACACTGTTATTTAAAACACTGTTTTTTAAAAAGTGCTTCTGAATAGGCTGGAACTGGCCCAAGTATTTCTGGAAAAACATTGATTTAGTTGTTTCTTTGTGTAGCCACATCCACCAAGTAGAGTGGATGTAAATACATGCAATGGACCAATATCAAAATCAGGAAAAGAGGATTGTTGGATTTTGAAACTCCTCACAATGGCAATGTCTCTCTATATTAACTCTGATATCTAGAAATAAAAGACTTAAGATTTCATATGAACTAAACAGAATTTGGAAGGAGTGATAACTGCTAAGCATATCTCTAAATCTAGTTTTCTCCTTGGAAACAGGAACAGGGTGAATTTATGTGTTAGATTAATCTATATGCTACATAAACTGAAAAAAGTAAGCCTGATTTGGGCTCTTCCTGCTGCTTGTTTGTTTAAAGTGGAGCTATCCTTAATTTAAAATCCTGTGTGATAGGCAAGGTTAACTCATCTTCCCCATCTCATGTATATGCATTGCTCCTATCCCAATCTCAGCTACAGTAAGGGTGTTGCTATATTAGACACTTGTATATGAGGGAATGATATCACATCTATGCATTACCTTGCACAAGGGTCATCTATACCAAACAAAGCTGAGATTGCAAAAAACCTGTGATATAAGCCAAAGAAGCTTGGATTTATTTATTTATTTTTTCCCAATAGATTTTACAACTTCTGAGTATGTGATACAATCTTCTTAATGAATAATCTAGTTGAATACAGATTTATGCCACTTACCTGCTTAGGTCACTTAATTTCATAGACTTTAAGGTCAGAAGGGACCATTATGATCATCTAGTCTGACCTCCTGCACAGTGCAGGCCACAGAATCTCACCCACCCTTCCTAGAATAATCCTCTCACCTATATCTCAGATATTGAAGCCTTCAAATACTTTGAAGACCCCAAGATGCAGAGAATCCTCCAGCTGTGATCTGTACCCCATGCTACAGAGCAAGGTGAAAAACCTCCAGGGCCTCTGCCAATCTACCCTGGAGGAAAATTCCTTCCTGACCCCAAATATGGCGATCAGCTAAACCCTGAGCATGTGGGCAAGACTCACCAGCCAGACACCCAGAAAGTTCTCTCTAGTAACTCCTATCATCCCTCGATTGACCTATTTCCCACTGATAATGAATGGTCAATTAGTTACCTAGAACATGTTATCTCATCAAACCATCCTCTTCATAAACCCATCTAGTTTAATCTTGAAACCAGATAGATCTTTTGCCCCCACTACTTCCCTTGGAAGGCTGTTCCAGAACCTTACTCCTCTAATGGTTAGAAACCTTCGTCTAATCTCAAGTCTAAACTTCCTAATAGCCACCTTATGTCCATTTGTTCTTATATCCATACAATTTCCTTGTACCTCCATTTCATGCAAGTTGAAAAGCAAGTAAAAGGTAGTAACCTTATTTATAAACAGATGTTGAAACAGAGTTGAATGTGGGTGAGGCTTTCTGGTTAAGGTTAACAAGTGAGGCTAGAGCAGCAACTCGCCTGCTTCAGGCAGGGGCTGCTCTGGCATCAGATCAACCTCTGTCCATGACAGGTCTGGGCATCCTGCAGATGGCGGCTGCTCTGATCGGGATACCAGAGCAGCATCTGCCAGTAGCAAGAGGTGGGAGACCCACAGGCGAAGGCTGCTGTGGCTGGACTGGAGCAGCCTCTGCCTGTTGGGAAAAGGGGGCGTTGCAGCCCAGTGGCGGATAGGTGGGTTGCTCCAGCCAGGTGGGAGTGCTCCCTCCCCACTCCTGACCCCTTTTAATTAGTTAACAGTATGTTTAATTGGTTAGCCAGTTAAGTGGAATTTTACATCCCCAGTTAAATGTCCTTGAGAAAATACATTGTTTCATAACCCGGTGTTGCAGTTCTTTTGTTGCCTCTCAGGAATGATCGTTCCTTCACCTGCCCAGCAGAAGGCTGTGGGAAAAGCTTCTATGTCCTGCAGAGGCTGAAGGTGCACATGCGAACTCACAATGGCGAGAAACCATTTGTCTGCACTGAAGTGGGCTGTGGGAAGCAGTTCACAACGGCTGGGAATCTGAAGAACCACCTGCGGATTCACACTGGTGCGTTTAAATCCCAGATTTTCTTAGTCTCCAAAGGTGGAATCTGTTTAGAAAACACTTCCTAAGAAATGATCCAGGAAAAAGCAGTGCCCATCTGTAGTTCACTGGTGTCCTTAGCTTCCAATTTATAATCTTTTATTAATCTGATTTAATAAGTTTACCCTTGCACTTCCCTACATAATCTTAGAGATTACATCCTTCAATGCTGTATACTTTTATCATGTTCCCCTTTTAGTTTTCACTTAGCCAATCTATGTAAATTTCTGTTTTTTTCCTTTTAAATCAGTCCCAAGGCCTTTCTAATTTTCAGTAAACGAAGTGGTTCCTTGGTGGGATAACTGAAAATTAGACATTTTGTGGGTTTTAAGAGAAGTTCTTTTAAATTCTTATGAGTGAAGAGGCCATACTTGTTTAAAGTGTATCAGAGGAAGCAGTGCAGGGTGCCAGGCAGGAGCCAGTCCGCAAGGGGAGCCTGTTTAAAAACTAGCTCCCCTCGCAGTCCTTCTGCTCTGCTGCCTCTGATATAGAGGCAGCAACATGGGGTGGCAGCAGCCCATCTGCAGGGGGTCCAAGCTTTCTGCAGACCTCACCCCCTCCCTTTGTTATTTTTCTTCACAGGAAGGGCTAAGGTTTGTTGGCCCTACTATTGTACATATTGTACAATATGCCGGGACACACATTCATCCCCTCCCCATTGTCAGGGGCTGGAGTGTGCATGCTTTTTTCCTTCCTGTGCGGAGGGGGGCAAGTGCACTCCACTCATTGCTTCTCTCCTCCCATGGGGGGGACAGGGCCGCCCTGGAAGGGGTGGGGCTGAAACCTTTTCCCCCCAGAAACTTCTCAAGTCTTTTCAAATGTTCTCTGTGACAGATGGCATGATGGACACCTCTCCTTTTATAATAGTGTAGATTAAAGTGCAAATATTTATATTTCTGATTACAAAGTGAGCTCTCTACACTTTGCATTCTGTGTTGTAGTTGAAATGAATATATTTAAAAATGTCGAAAAATGTGCAAAATATTTAAAAAATGTCAATTGGTATTCTGTTTTTTTTAACAGCAAAATTTAAATTGCAATTAATCGCTATTAATGTTTTGGTTAATCACAGGCAACTCACGGGGTTAAATATTACTAAATGAAGCAGGATATATGACAGGGCTGGGCAAGAGCCTGTCAGCGGGCTGGATCCGACTCGCCTAGCTCTTTCATCCAGCTCA
This sequence comes from Pelodiscus sinensis, assembly GCF_049634645.1. Taxonomy (NCBI): domain Eukaryota; kingdom Metazoa; phylum Chordata; order Testudines; family Trionychidae; genus Pelodiscus; species Pelodiscus sinensis. The sequence continues at coordinate 45,142,477 of NC_134714.1, read as the reverse complement.
CACAGCAGTTCGCGGCCCCCCCCCAACATGTTGCCTGGAGCCAAGGATGTGCAAGCCCCTTCAATTCCTTCTATTTAAAATGCTTGCATCTTCCCCACAGCGACCAGACAATATATTAGCAGCTTCGGGGAAAGCGTGAGCTCTTTAAATAGAAGCAGTTGAAAAGGCTCCCAACCCCACCGTTAGCGTGTTGCCTGTGTGCCGCTGGGAGGTGCAAGTCCTTTCATTTGTTTCTGCCTGCCAGTAGGCTGCCAGGCAACGCGGTGGCAGCTGTCTAGGAGGCACAAGCTCTTTAGATAGAAGCATTTGAAAGGGCTCACGCCTCTGCAGCTCCCAGGCAACACATTGGGGAGCTGGTTGCTGCAAGCCCTTTCAACTACTTCTGTTTAAAGGGCTTGCGCCTTCCTGACAGCTGCTAGGGCGTGAGTCCTTTAAATAGAAGCAATTGGAAGGGCTCGCAGCTCCTTCCCGCTGTGTTGCCTGGGAGCTGCAGGGGAGGCACAAGCCCTTTCACATATTTCTGTTTAAAGGCTCTTCCCCTTCCGCCCAAAGCCCTTGCCTCTTCCAGGGCAGCCTACAACCACTTCGAAAATTTTTGAAGTGGCCCCCCCCTCAAAAATAATTAGCAACCCTGATATGATACACATGGATTTTTCTATATTATCTGATAAAAATGTCATCTTATTCTTGTGTGGAGTATTTCAAATTGCCTGGACAGTGTTTGAAACATGGCCTGAAATTTGGCTGTAGGGCTACAATTAAGGGGTAACAATAAGCAGCAGTGTACTGAGTTCTGAGGAGCTCTCTAATGGATGCTGCAGGTATTTATTTGCCCTAATTTTATTTAACCTCCTTATTAGTGACCTTGAGGAAGGTTAAGAGCAGGTTAATGGAATTTATAAATGATTATAAATTGGAAGATGGAAATAACAATGAGGTTGGAGAAATACAAGGGATCTATAAAGAATAGACCTATGAGAAGGAAATAGCAATGAGATTAAGCCTAGGAGTATGAAAACTAATGCATGTTGGGAATAAGAAGTGCAAACACATATATTCCATAAAAGGCAGAAAACTAGAAAGCAGTAATGGCTAGAAGAGATGTAAGGGATGACCGCAATCAGCAAATTCAGATATGTATTTGAAATATGCTGTGGAAACAAATGAAATCCATGTGATTTTTAAGCTGCATACAGATGAGCATGATGTCTCAGAGCAGCCAAGGTTATCCATTTCTATCTAGTTCTTATGGAACTGAAATACAGGCCATAATGCCTACAAACTTGTGTTTCATCCAATACAGGGGAAAAGCCCTTTCTGTGTGAGGCACAAGGATGTGGTCGTTCCTTTGCTGAATACTCCAGCCTTCGGAAACATCTGGTTGTCCACTCAGGTAGGGTAGATGAGGCCTTATATGCTAAACATCAGTGTTGCATTATTTTGGTCTAGTTTTCAGTAGAAATTCTCCTATTTTCTGTAGAACTGTTCTTTGTGTTACTGGCCAGTCATAGGGCTTTACTGCATTTGCTCTACCTCTTCCCCCAAGCTCTTCCTGTCCCTGCTTCTCTCCCTCCCTCCATTAGTTTAAATACCACAAATCAGGTATTTGCAGCACTCCAGAAACTCTGGGAAGGTGGGAGAAGGAGCTGCTGAGTCCAGGGCACCTGTCTTTTCCCCCTGATGCTAGACCATGGATGTTGCCTATAGGCTGATTACTTCTTGCCCTTTAAGTGAACATAGAGAACAGTTGACCACAGTATTCTTTATAACAGTCCAGAACATATTTGAAGGCTATTGTCAAGTCTTCTGTTCTCTAATCTAAATCTATCGTTTTTTATTAACATCTCATAGGTTGCATTTTTGAAACTTTTATTGTCTTTGTTCTCTTCTGGACGCTCCCATTTGTTTACATCTTTCTTAGAGAGTGATGTCTAAAACTAGACTTAGTACTCCAGCTGAGGCCTTGCCAGTGGTATAGTAACCTTCCATGTCTCTCATATAACACTCCTGTAAATATATACCCCTGAATATTAGCCTATTTTGCAGCTGCATCATATAGTTGGCTTTTATTCAATTTGTAATCCACAATAATCCCCGGATACTTTTCATCATTGTCACCACCTAGCCAATTATTCCCCCTTTTGTAGTTGTGCATTTGATATTTTTCCCTTCCAGGATTTTGTCTTTATTGAGTGCTGTTTTTTTATTTTAGACATAAATACATAAAAATGGCCTACTGGGTCAGCTCAACGATTCATCTAACTCTGTATCCCGTCTTTTGACAGTGACCAGTGTTCTCTGGCAAACTGAAGATTTAGACAATGTTTTGAATTTTAATCCTGTCCTCCAAAGTATTTGTAAGCTCTTCCAGTTTGATGTCATCTGAAGATGTTATGATCATACTCTGCACTCCATTGTCTAAGTCATTAATGAAAATATTGAATTGAATACTGAAAAGGGAGGTTTTGCTTTTGTGCAAAATCTTGCCCGCTGTCTAAACTGGCCATGAGAATTTGCGCAAGAACACTGACTATCTAATTTAAGATTGTCAGTGTTCTTGCGCAAGAACTCTGATGCACCTGCTAGGGAAAAAGCCCTCTTGCACAAGTCTTCTTGCGCAAGAGGGCCAGTGTAGACAGGAACAGGAATTTTTTGCGTAAGAAAGTTCCGATGGCGAAATTGGCTGCCAGAGCTTTCTTGCACAAAACTGCGTCTATACTGGGCACAGATGCTTTTACGCAAAAGCAAATCTTTTGCACAAAGGCACTTGCCAATATAGATGCTCTTTTGCGGAAATACTCTTAACGGAAAATTTTTTCCGTTAAAAGTATTTCCGCAAAATCATGCCAGTCTAGACGCAGCCCCCGTGTATAAAATTGACTAGTTTTGCATTCTCTCTATGTGCTGGGCCAGTAACATTGTCAAAGAAGAAAATTAGATTGGTTTGGCATGATTTGTTCCTGATAAACCCACGTTGACTGCTACTTATAACCCTATTATTCTCTAGGTGTTTGAAAAATAATTAGTTAATATTTTGTTCCAGTGTCTTTCCAGGTATTGAAGTTAGGATATGACTCTTCTTTTATTTGGGTCCCCTTTTTAAAGACAGGTTTTATGTTTGCCCTTCTCCAGTCCTCTGGAACCTCACCTGTCCTCCATCAGTTAATCACTAATCATTCTTAGATTTCTTCAGGTAGTTCCTTAAGGGTACTCTAGAGTAAATTTAATCTGACTTTTATGACTTGAATACATCTAATTTATATAAATATTCTTTAATCTATTCTTTCCTTATTCTTATACTTTGTTCTTTCCACCTTGTTGTTAATATTGTATTGAGCATCTGGTCATGATTAGCCTTTTTTGATAAGACTAAAGCAAAATAGGCATTAAACACCTTAGCCTTCTTGGCATCATCTGTTGTTTGCTTGCTTTCCCCACTAAATAGTCACCCTATTTTTCCTTCATGTTTTTCTCTCTTCATCCTCACGTATTCACAAAACCTTTTTAATTGACTTTTATGTCTCTTACTAAGTGTAACACAGTCTGAGCTAGCATTTCTGACTTTGTTCCTTCATGCTTGAGATATACTGATACTCACTGTGACACTGAGGGTACGTCTAGACTACAGGCTTTGTCGACAGATACTGTCGACAAAACTTCTGCCAACAAAGAGCGTCTAGACTGCGTCCAGTTCTGTCGACAAAGCAAGCTGCTTTGTCGACATGAGAGTGTAGATACAAAGGACAGTGTAGATGCAATAACACCTTCTGTCAACAGAACTCTGTCAACAAAAGGTGTTGTTACTCGTAGAATGAGGTCTCCCGCGGTTGACAAAACTGCCGAGTTCTGTCGACGTTATATCAACAGAACTCGGCAGTAGTGTAGACACATGTCTACTTTTGTCGACAAAACCCTGTAGTCTAGACACACCCTGACAGCCCAGCAGGTCAGAGCCTCAGACCAATTCACTTCTGTGTAAATACCAAATAAATGTTAAATGTTCTAATATGCGTAGACCAATTTACTTAGGTGTTAATGGGTATTGTTTTAACCTATCTATATTCTATTGCATTATATTATGTGTATTCTTGTACTTAAATTAGATCAAAAGGTATGTTAGTATTAAAATGAGAATTTACTTGCTGTGTAAACTTTATGAAAACTAATGGATTGTTCCATATTATTACATTACAAATGTAATTACCTGGATATACACTATGTAAATTAACCCATCAAATATAATTGGAGCCTTGGAATTGAAAATGAAGAAAGCTGCTAACTTTAAAGCATGGGTCGTTGTGTTCAGCATTAGAAAGATCCTATATTCATTTTTTGAGGAGTACAGGCTCTTTAGAAACAGGGCATTTCTGTCAAAAATGCCCCATCTAAACTGCCGGTGTGTGTCCCCCACCCCCGTCCCTTCCCCCCGAAAAAGCCCTGTTTTTGGGGAAAAAAGCGGCGGCCGCCATTATGCAAATAAAACATGGGAAATTCAAATCCTGGCTTCATTTGCACTTTTGATATGTCTAATTTACATCCCTTTATCGAAAAAGGGATGTAGTATAGACATACCCTGAGAGTGGTACACTCAGTTGAGAGCCATTCCAGACAGCATGATATTTGGATTCATTTTTCAGGTCACTAATAAGCTCCTGATGCATCCATGTTTCCATATTATTATTATTATTATTATTTATTATTTACCTCAGGCTAATCTGCTGCTGTGCCTTGAATATAGTCTGAGAAAATGCCACCACTCCTGAACTTGTTTTTCTCTTAGATTTTCTTCCTATGTGACTTAACCTACCACTTCTCTGAGTTTGTTAAATGTTCCTTTTTGCGGTTCATTTTCCTTATTCAGTTACTCTTACTCCTTTATTTCCATAGAATCATTACCCCTATCATTTTGTGATCACTTCCTCCAAATTGTCTTCAGATTTTCAACTAATTCCTTCCTGTTAGTCAGAATCCAATCTAAAATGATTGACCTCTTGTTATTCCTCCCTCTTTAGAAACAAAGTTGTTTCCAACATATTTCAATAACTTACTAGACATTTTGTGTGTTGCTGTATTGTTTTTCCAACCTATATGTGTTCAGGGTAACGTCCCCCGTTATTACCAGGGCTTATAATTAGGATACTTCTGTTATTTGTCCTAGAAATGCCTGTCATCTCTCTTTCCTTGTGTGGTGGTCTGTCGTAGATGCCTGTCATATTGTCCCCATTTTTTTTATTTCTGCATTTTATCTTTATCAAGTGATTTCAGCCAGTCTGCCTCTCGCCACCTTCTGAACCTGAGAACAAGGGTATAGTGCAATAGTGTATATTGCAAGTGTATAGTCTTGATGATATATAGTGCAATACTGCCTCCATTTTTTTTTCTCTGCCTGATCTACAACAATCTATGCCTCTCTACCAATTTTTCTGTCACAATACTTATCCCACACCAAGTCTCTGTGATGACAATTACACTATGACTACACAAACTAGATTATGGTTTTCTCCTGTATCTCCTTTCTGACTTATTCCATTTCTAAATTGAAAGATACAAAGATTTCACTGATTTATATACAATATTTGTTATTGAGCCAGTTACTACATAGTTAAAATTGTAATTTTTTACTGTAAAACAGATTATAATCCTTTCCCCCCCACTAATCATCATCACTCCATCTGAATGTTCTCTCATGTGGTGATCATCCAGAGAAAATTTGGAAGCGTGTGTTCATGTGTGTTGGTTTTTAATCTGATGTTAATTGGACAAAGTGTGAGAGAGGAGGTTGAAACAGCAGAGAGATTTTCACTTTTGTAAGAATTTATCCATTCTGTTTTGAACATCAGCCATGGTTAGCAAACTCAAAATGTGGTTGGTTTTGGTGTCCTCAGTGGAGCTGTGTGTGTCTCTCTTAATAGGGAGGGGTTGGGTTGTTTTTTAGTTTGAATAATTTCTTTTGGACTAAGCTTAACTTTACCCCTTTTCCTTGAACAACATCTCCTTGAACAGATGATCTTGCATCTGTGGGCCATGAACACCATTGTCCTTGTGAAATCTCTACATGCTGGCCTTTAAATAGTGAACCTAATAACTACTAACTAGAGGCTGGACATCTTGGCCGGCCTCGTTCTCGTGGTATGGGCCAGAAATGGCAACATCTCTCAGATTTCACAAGACTCTGCCCCAATCCACTACTCCACTTTTGGTCAGAGTATATTCTAGATACAAACTAGAGATCAAATATTTCCACATCTGATCTGAGCACATAGCCAGACACTAAATAACTTGCATATCCTCATAAAACAGGGCCGAGAACCTCTGATAAACCTTACCAATACTTGGTTCTTTCTGTACTTTGCAACATTGATCTCTGAAGTGTTTTCCTTCTGATAGAATAACTTCTTTCTAGAAAATAGGAATTGATTTTACCTGAGTTTCAGGGCCAGTGATGTTATCCTTTTGACTCCATGCTCCCATTTATTGATTGGATCTTTACTCCCAAATGCAGAACTACCAACTTAGTCTGTTTTTTCAGGAGTGAAACCCCATCAGTGCCATATCTGTGGGAAGACATTTTCTCAGAGTGGAAGTCGGAATGTGCATATGAGAAAGCACCACTCCAGAATTGGAGCAGCTGGAAGCAGAGAGCGAGAGCAACCTGGTAAGGAATGTTTAGGAGACAAAGGCATCTTCCCTGCGAAGAGGTTGTGAGAGGGTATGAGCAAGTGGGTATGTAGGGGAGGAGGAAGTGGTGAGTGTTCTTACAGTAAGTGGTAGGAGAGGCTAGGCCACTGGGGACAGTTAGTTCCTCCCTTCCTAAGGAGGATAGGCTAGGATGGAGAGGGGAATTCTTTACTCGGATGGGAGGAAGCCCTTGTTGGGAAAAGGTGGCAAAGTGGAAGGAGCAGATGACAGAGGTTGAGGCTAAAGCATAGGAGGGCATCTCTGTGTGACTGCTAAGGGGTATGAGGGTCCTTGCTTTGAAAAAAAATTTGAGACTAGTCTCAGTGAAGCTCATGCTCTTCATATATACCTCTCCTCTGTTTCAGGTGGCTGAACCTATTATTTCTTTTTAAGTAATTCACCTAACATAGCCAGCTCAGCCTCTTTGTATTGCGGGTGTTCTAAGGACTTAACATTTAAACTTTTTGGAGTCCCCACCTGTTTATGTGCTGGAAGCACAGATCCATGAGTGGGAATTCATAGAAATGGGTATCTTTGGAAAATAGACATTTTCACCACGTCTGTGTGAGATAGAGAAGTCCCTTCCTCAGAAGGTGGTGGGCAGCAAGGGCAGAGACTAGATAGTTTATAGCTAATTGTTTTTATAACAGAGTTGCTGATGGGCAGCAGTTTGCTGGAGGAAGCAGCTGTGCACAGTAAGAATCTGATCTCCATGAACTCTCAGCCTCGCCTTAGTGTGGAGTCTCTGCACCTGCCGGATACTGAGTCTATTATTGGAGTAGAGGAGGGTGAGACCAGCTGCTCTTTTTTCTGCCCCTAATATGTGACTTGAAGTAGGATGATTCCTTGAGTCTAACTACAGTGCAGAGGGATGATTGAGTGTTGCTTTTACTGTTTTCATCGGGGAATGAATAGCTGGAGAATGAATTATAAAGTCGGAGATGGAAAAGATGAAATCTTTAGCCTATATCCTGGGTAGGCATTGCAATACCATTCCTGCAGCTCATTCTAAAATCTAAGATACAGGCAGTCCCCGACTTACGCGGATCCGACTTATGTCGGATCCGCACTTACGAACGGAGCTTTCTCGCCCCGGAAGTCGGGGCGAGAAAGCTCTGTTCGTAAGCTGCTCCGGTGCCCCTGGTCTGCTGGAGACCGTCTCCAGCAGACCAGGGGCACCGGGAGGGTTCCCGCGCTTCTGAGGCTTTGCCTCGTGGGCACTACTGGACCAACCCGGCAGCACCCCAGCTGCTCTGCCCTAGGTCCTGATTCAGCCGCTGCTGGTCAGTTTCAGCAGCGGCTGAATCAGGACGTCTGGGGCAGAGCAGATGGGGTGCTGCTGGGTTGGTCCAGTAGCACCCCAGCTGCTCTGCCCCAGGCGTCCCCAAGTCAGCTTCTGCTGAAACTGACCAGCGCTGACTACAGGAAGCCCGAGGCAGAGTTGCTCTGCCCCGGGCTTCCTGGAATCAGCTGCTGATCAGTTTCAGCAGCAGCTGACTTGAGGAAGCCTGGGGTTCTTAAGTTGATTCTGTATGTAAGTCAGAACTGGCGGTCAGTTTCAGCAGTGTCTGAATCTGGACGCCAGTTCCGACTTACATACAGATTCAACTTAAGAACAAACCTACAGTCCCTATCTTGTACGTAACCCGGGGACTGCCTGTACTGTAAATGTTTCAAGTAACACACCTTCCATCGTTTGTTTGGTGTCTCAAGTTCTTTCAGTGATTCTGGTATTTTCTAGATGTTCAGACTTTTTTCTGAGCTAAAATATTCCCCATCTGCATTAACTCTGGTAAAAGTATGCACAGCATGTAGACGGTGGCTCTTACGTGAAGAGCTCAGAGTGCTTTGATTCACTTAAATTAATAATCCCCTATTGAATGTTTCTTTGCAAAGTGTATTCTAAATATATGATGCTACTGTATGTAAATGTGTTGTGGTTCTCAGAGGTTCTTGCTGAAGCAACACCAGGCACCCTCCAATCAGCATCTGATGTGGTTTTGCCACAGTCTCATCACTTGGTCACCATGTCTGCAGGTAGACACTCCTATGGGGTGTCTGCATTACTACAGTGAATCTACAGGTCAGTTGAGTAGGCCTTTAATCCTTCTTTAAACTTTAAAAAAAAAAAAAAGTTGCCGCTAAATTTCAGAATAAAAATGAAAACTCTGCTGTTTCTAAGATATTTGTAGATGAAAAGAAATACACCTTCCTGGCCTTAGAACACAACTTGATTTTTGTGAGATGGTTTTTAAGTTATTTATTTTGTTGTTTTTACTATCCCAGCATAACTTGAATTTATGGTTACACTTCCAAGATGTAGGTTCACATATTGTCAACATCAAATGTTTTAACATTTATGAAATGCATAGACACGATGTAATACATGCAAGTCAGCCCTTTTATTTTAGCAATACAATCTTCTCCCTCCCAGTCTGCCTTCCCCTTGTAAAGAGTAGTTTAAATTAAAAGGAGAATTTTTATGTGCAGATTTTATGTGCATCAACTGTTCTTCTTAGAACCAAATCAAATTTATTTGGTAGTACTCAGTTCTTAAAAGTCCAACCCTGTTTGTCTTTAGGACAAGACAAAACATACACAAAGGGGGAGAGAATAAAAATAGCACAAAAGATACACATCTAACATCATTTCTTAGAAGATCATATGCATAGTACAGAACCCAACTGGAAATTCGAAAGGGCCTTGGCAAAATTATACCAAGATCAGGAGTTGCATTTATCTTACTAACCAGATATTGTCAAAATACTGCAATGTTAAATCCATTCCAGTTAGTTAACCTGAACTATTACTATATAGAAGGCAAAAGGAGAAAGATATAAAAAAAGGGAACAAAATTACATGCCAAATGGAGATTGCTTAGGACATAGCCATGGGGATATTAATATTGTCTGGGTGGAATATCTTTCAGAGTCAGGAAAATGGGCCGGTGTTAAGTGTTCCCCAGAAATGCCTAAAAAGAGTAGCAATATTATCCAATCACAATAAGCTTTGGTATTTCACATAGAGACACTTCCATCCCATTTAATAACTTTTTTTGATGGGAAGTTGTTACAGCAACTCCAAAAACTGACCAAAAGAGAGAGACGGGGAAAAAAACATCAGCAGTTTCATTACGTTCAAACAAGTGCATTTAGGCTTTCTTTCAGTTGCAATTTTACTTAATAGGTTTATTGGTTAAGTCGGATCCTCCTACCACTCTCCCTCCTTCTTTTCATTCAAGACACTAAAATTTTAATCCAGAGTTGGTTTCAACACACGTTTCCAGATGACTGCCACCACAAAAATGAGTTTTCTGAGAATGCGGAGGCTGGTGCTAGTGACCTAGTCTGGGAGCAGGGATGCTTGCTGGGGTTGCATGTTGTGGCAAGCTTTTTAGAACAGGTTGTGTGTTTGTGGGTAGCAGCAGGACAGTTGTGGGTAATTTTGGAAGCGCGTTGTAAACAAGTTCTATGTGCCGTATACAGAGGATGTGATATTATTCTGTATAACATTTATCTGCAATCTGAACTGAGTATATGTTGACTTTACAGTTACAAAAGGAAGAAGAAACCAATTGTATAGTAAGAGAAGACACGGAATGTAAAGTTAAAGAACAGACTTCTGCATGCTGATCTCTTAAAGGAGAGATGCAGGACCTGAATCCAGAATACATGATGTGCAGGCAGCTTACTTTTTATGACTTCCTGCAACAAAAAGGAAACTGTAATCCAGAATGGGATATGAGATATAGAACATGAGTTCCTGATGACTGAAGCAGATTCTTGAAGCTAAATTCAGGAGCTACTAATCATGTTGGACTGGCAAGTGGGACTTTCTAATCTTGCCAACCGGGAGGGATGCAGCACTTGCATCACTGCAACCTCAAACCACTTTCACCTGAAGCTTGTTCGCAGGTTCCAACATTTACAAGGCATTATTATTGCTAAAGCAACTAATAGGGGCTTTTCTTAGAGGAGAATATTTAGGGTGTAGTGGATCCTAAACCAGAGCATTGCAGTCCTATTGTTTTGAAGGTTAATTTCTAGGGTGACCCTAACTAGAATATGAGGTGCTTCCTCGAGGAGCAGGAGCTTCTCCACCACTCTTGCTTGCTTCATGAAAATATGTTCCCTAGAGTTCCACCTTGCCCCACAGTCTGAAGCCAGACACAAGTTAGAGGATTACCTCAGAACCAGCTCTGCTTTGCTCCATATTTCTTCATTTCTAAAATGCTTATTAGTGTTTAGGTTGTTTTTTTTATTTAAAAATCAGAGGTAGAAGATTTTCAGTGTTTATTGTAAATAAACAGCCTGTTTAGCTCTTTGGCTTCTGATTTGGTTTGACAAAGTGTTTTTATTTAAGTTCTGTAAATGTAATAATTTGTATATCTTTCTCCTAAAGTGTGAATACATGCCAACCATGCTAGATAGCACCCGAGTGGAGCACCAAGGTAGTAGAGCTCTGATCATGTTCTATCAATCCAGCTAATTGTGGATCTTTTTATAATAGTTTGTTATGAAACAATTTAAATGATCACTCCTGAATTAGCATCCCATTGAGATAAAGGGAAAAATTTGCATCTTTATTGTCCTTACCACACCCCACAGGTATACATTTACTTGAGCATAAATGGGTTTTATGCAGAAAATGATTTGGGGTGGGAGAGGAATTTTGTTTGCCTATCCCACCCAACCTAGTGGTGAGGCACAAAGTGACTACACAGTCCCTCTACTACTACTACTACTACTATTATAGTAACAAGATAGGTCTCCAGTGGGACAGTGTTTGGCCTATGTAGTGCCCCTGGCTATGAGACTGCTCGCATCTTGAAACCTCCCTGCAAAGAGTTCCCTTGCATAATGGAACAACAGTGGCTTTTTTTCCAGTTAGGGACTTCTTCTATAGTGAAGGGATCTTATATGGTTCTCAGAGATACTGGTAAAAATTCAATACTTTAATTAATGACTTGCCTAATGAAGTGGAAAATATACTTCCAAAAACATGCAGATGACTCCGAAGTTGGAGTGCAAACACTTTGGAGGACAATTGGAAAAAAACCCATGACAAATAGAGAATTGGTCTGAAATCACAGGAAAATTTAATCAAGTGAAGAGTATAACACTTAAGGGTGCATTTAATTTTTTTTCTTCTTACAAATCAGGGAATGACTAGGTGGGTGATAGTACTGCTGAGAAGGATCGGGTGTAAAATGGATCATAAAGTGAATAATCTTGCATTAACTGCAGTGTCATATGTAAGAAGTGGGATGTAACTGTCCTGTTCTACTTGACAGTTCTGGGGGGCATGCTTAAAGAAAGATGTGGACAAATCGGAGAGTCCCAAGGAGAGCAATACAAATGATAAAAGGTTTAGAAAACTTGACCTACGAGGAAGAGTTAAAAAGGAGTGTATTTAGTTTTGAGGGGGTGGGGGAAGATTTGAGTCTAGTATTAAAATAGGCGGGGGGACCTGACAGTAGTATTTAAAATGTTAAGGGCTGTTATAAAGAGAATGGTGAGCAATTTTTCTCCAGATTCTGGGAAAGGACAAGTAATCTGCTGCAAGGGAGAGTTAGGCTAGATGGTGGGAAAAACTTTCTAATTATAAGGATAGTTAAGCACTGGCATAGGCCTCAAAAAGTAGGTGGTGAATCCCTACCATTGGAGGTTTTTAAGAACATTTTAGAAAACATGTCAGGAATGGGCTAAGTCAGCAGTTCTCAAACTTTTTGGGCTCTGGAGCTCTTTATAGATGTAAAAATTTATGCAGAGGCCCAGTGGTCCACTGATTGTATGTGTTGTACCTATCGATGTTTCCAGTTTGTCAACCTCGCACAGCCCCTGGAGATATCTCGCGGAGCCCTGGGGCTCCACGGAGCACAGTTCGAGAAACACTGGGCTAAGTATACTTGGTCCTGTCTCAGCATAGGGAATTGGATTAAAGAAAGTTCTCAAATTTCTTCCAGCCTTACATTTCTACAGACCTTGCTGTAATTAAATATATAAGCAGGACATGACTTTAGGGAGATTTAAGGCTAGTTTGAAGGGGTTTTGACAAACTGATTTTGAGCTAGGAGAGAACAACATTGGGCAGAAGTCCAAACTTCAGATAGCTTTTTAATTACATGAAGCTCAAAATGTGTAGGATGAATTTCCTCAAACTTTTCACGGACATCCTTCACAGTAAATTGTGCAACTTTTAGGCCAAGCGCATGATCTGAGCCGAAGTTAAAAGGGACTAAAATAGAGCTTTATGATAGTCTGGATAAAAATCTTTGATTTAAAAAAAAAAAAGGCACTTTAAAAAAAATCATACTAAATTTGTCATTTAAAAAAGTTAGTTATATCCCCTCACAAACATGCTAAGACTATACTTTTACAATTTCATAAAAATGAATGAATACTAGTCTGTGCAGTCTAACTACCAGCTCTTGCTTCTTGAAAGTTCTGAGGTTTCAGTTTCTGTATCTCAGCAGACTAAAGTCACATGTGCAAAGAAAGTTGACTGGCTAGGATGGTTTTTGTTTTGTGCTTATGTGGTAGCCAAAGCTGGGCCAAACGCAGCAGAAGAGTTAGACAGAGACAATATATAGGAAAGAAACAGTGGAGTGGACTGGACTGGAAAGAAAAGGGAAGACATTATTAAGCACACACCCAGCTTCCAATATTCCACTACACTTCTGCCACCAAATAACTGTCCTGGCTTCTAGGCAGAACAAAAGAGACCCTATTTGGGAATATTTGGAAGAAATTCATTCCCTGGGTAAAAATGGAAAATGTATCAAGTGTAAGCAGTGCAAAAGGAGATACAGGGCCTAGTTGCAAGAATGAAACATAAGGAAAGCTGCTTATTGGGAGAAAACGATGTGGATGAAGATGTGGCTATGTCTGATGGACAAATGGATCAACTGGTTAGTAACTTAAATAATTCACTTTGCAATGCATCATTCTTTATGACTCTCTATGCCTGGGGGGAAAGAGGCAGTCCCAGACTGAGGGGGAAGAAGGGAGAGAGACCCCCAGCCAGCCCGCCGACTCCTTTCACCTGCCTGATGATTCTGTCCCTTTTCTGTATGGTTTTATAAAAAGCAATCCTAATACAGGGGCATCCCATTTTCCTGGCATAACCAAACCCTGACTTTGCTTTAAGTTATGATAAGAGGAAGCTGTATACCAAGTTTGGTGTTCCATTTAGGAGGAGCTCTTGAACAGACAGACACACAAACTCTCTAATATACTTCCTACATTAATAATCAATTTATCTAAAAAAAAAAAACCCAACAAAGTATACCCTCCCAGATGTAAAATGCTGTACTGTGTTGTAAATTAACATGTTAAACTGGGTGGGGTTGCAACTTCTTTGGAGGATAGGGACATAATTCAAAATGACCTTAGCAAGTTAGAGAAATGGTCAGAGGTAAACAGGATGAGGTTTAATAAAGAGAAATGCAAAGTGCTCCACTTAGGAAGGAACAATCAGTTCCATACATACAAGATGGGAAGCGACTGTCTAGGAAGGAGCATGGCGGAAAGGGATCTAGGGGTCATAGTGGACCACAAGTTGAATATGAGTCAACAGTGTGATGCTGTTGCAAAAAAAGCAAATATGATTTTAGGTTGTATCAACAGGTGTGTTGTAAGCAAAACTCGTGAAGTCATTCTGCCGCTCTACTCTGCACTAGTTAGGCCTCAGCTGGAGTACTGTGTCCAGTTCTGGGCGCCACATTTCAAGAAAGATGTGGAGAAATTGGAAAGGGTACAGAGAAGAGCGACAAGAATGATTAAAGGTTTAGAGAACATGACCTATGAAGCCAGGCTTCATGAACTGGGCTTGTTTAGTTTGGAAAAAAGAAGATTAAGGGGGGACATGATAGCGGTTTTCAAATATCTAAAAGGGTGTCACAAGGAGGAAGGAGAAAATTTGTTCCTCTTGGTTTCTGAGGACAGGACAAGGAGTAATGGGCTTAAAGTGCAGCAGGGGAGGTTTAGATTGGACATTAGGAAAAAATTCCTAACTGTCAGGGTGGTCAAATATTGGAATAAATTGCCAAGGGAGGTGGTGGAATCTCCCTCTCTGGAGATATTTAAGAACAGGTTAGATAGACATCTGTCAGGGATGGTGTAGACGGAGCGTGGTCCTGCCTTGAGGGCGGGGGGCTGGACTCGATGACCTCTCGAGGTCCCTTCCAGTCCTATTATTCTATGATTCTATGATTCTATGTTTTAGTGATCAGATTTGCACCGTTGTTTAAGAAATATGTGAAGAAGTATCTGTGGGAAACTTGATTTATATCAATCTTCCCTGCTTTATAATGGAAAATGGTTGCAACTTTTATGGCAAGGCTGTGTCTCCATAACATCAGGAAAGGTGCAGAGCTGCTGTAGTACTGGTACAGAGGTAAGATGCCAAAAAAGAGGTTTTTCAAGTTGTCTTAGGAGAATTCAAATCCATAAATGTCTTATTCTGTACTAATGTCTTATTTAAAACTCACTTCAACATACACATTCAGGAGAAAGCAACATCAAAAACACAGGACAGCTTTAGAGCAGAATTTTATTTGCCCTTTCTAGTCAGTCTTTTGAGCACAAAGGAAGTGAATAAAGTGTACACATCTTCAGGTTTACCTCTCCTTTTCAGCAATAATGCTCCAACCCATCTTATCTGCTTCAAGCCGTTTCACTGTTGGTTCTAAACCAGAATAAGGGATGGGAAAATGAATCAGTTGGGAAATATGTGTGAAGGATTTAGGAGGGTGTGCGACCAAGGAGAAGGGCAAGAAGTTCTAGACAAGAGTCAATTCTCACCTTGCTCCCATGTGTAGTCTTCCTATGTTATCCAAACCACAGCAATTTTTTTCAAGTCAATCACTTGGAAATACAGTAAAGATTGAACCTCTCTAGTCTGGCATTCTCTGGTCATGGCATGATTATCATGGGTGTGGCCAAGTTTCCTACAGTCCCATAAAGTTTATTTACAGACACCAGTCCTAGCGCTCAGAGTTCTGTGCTGTTATTTAGCTCTAATTTACCTCTAAATGTTGTCTAAGAGCCCAGTAAACAGTGGGAAGTGTTTGTAATGCTGCTACACACTACTGACCCCCCGTGGTTTAGTAAATTCTCTGGTTCAGCAAAAGTCAGGTCCTGAAAGTGCCAGACTAGAGCGGTTCAACCTGTAGCATCTGAGTTATGAACTCCAAAGTTATAGTGACCAACCACCAAGCTTATTTGGAACCAGAAGTATCAAGCAGGCAGCAGCAGAGATGGGGTGAGGGAAGGTTAAACTCAACCTTCTAAAACTAGTGGTTCCCAACCTTTCTGAGCGCACGGTCCCCATTTCAATGTTAAAATTTTATGGACTCCCCAAGTTGAGTAGCAGAAAGCGGGGGCTAGCACATCCCTTGGCCTGTGCTGCTTCCTCCGCTCCTGCCCCCTCTGTCCCCTGCTCATCCATGGAGCGAGAGGGCTCTCGTGGCCAAAGGCAGCTCCTCTCTGGCACTCTGCCCTTGCCTGGGCACAGAGTCCTAGGGGAGGAAAAAAATAAGAAAAGGCAAAGAAAAGTAAGGATCATGGGACTGGGACGCGGAGAGGGCTGGAGCATAAACAGCAGTGCAGCTGGCAACGGGAAGACGGATGGTGTCTCCTGGGATATCAAGATCCCATCCCGAGGGCGGGAGGCAATGTGCATGTGGCTAGTTACGAACAGTGAACCCTGGGTGAGAATCACCTGGTGGAAAGAACCAGTCCCACAGTGGGCCCAATCCTTACTTTTCCTGAACTTTCCATGGACGCCCTATAGTACTGTCAAGGACCACAGGTTGGGAACCACTGTTCTTAAAAAAAATTAAAATGAAAGCAGCATTCATTTTTCTTCTACATAGTGAAGCCTTATGAGCTGTATTAAGCCAATGTTCAGTTGTAAACTTTTGAAAGAATAACCATAATGTTTTGTTCAGAGTTATGAACATTTTAGAGTTACGGACTCAGAGGTGTTCATAACTCTGAGTTTCTGTCGAAGGTCTGGAACAGTGGTTCCCAAACTATAGATTGTGACCCCCAAGTGGGACTGTGCCATCAGCAGACAGGACTGTGGTCACGTCATCAGTGGATATTCTCCTGAGTGTGGGCAGGATGCCATTTTGTTCCACATAGTGTGACCTTGCATGTACAATGTGTGTGCGGTCATGCTTTGTGGCCCACACAATGCTGCTCCACAAAACAGCATCCTCCTGAGATCACAGGAAGCAAGAAATCAGAAAATGGCGTTATGCAGGTAAATAGTTTGGAACTTCTCTCAGCATCAGGTCCAACTGAGTTTTGTGCAGGTTTGTTTTTTTGTTCTTTGCTTTTCCTAAGATGATGATTCTTCTTCCTGTACAGTGTCGCTGTCAATGTCTTTCTGAGGTTCCTGAGTTCTGTAGAAACAGTCAGGAGCTTTTGTTAAGTATTGGAAATTATCTAAACCTCTTTATTATTTGCATGAGAAGCAGAAGTAGTCAGCCATACAAATCATAAGCACAAAGAGTAGTAGGGGAGCCTTATTACTTGATAAAGGTGTAACTGAGTTCTACTTTTTACCTGTGAAGGCACAGATTAGAACTCTTTAGGAACAAGGAAAAAGAATGTGTGTCTAGCCAAAGATGGGCAAGTTCATTCTATATTCTTATTACTTTGATTACCTGTGAGTTTCAGGATCTTCCTCCCTTGGAAGGTCAGTAGCATCTGTCCCTTTGTTCCTTACAAATTCCTCATTCAGCCCCACCTGACAAAGGGTGTCCTGATAGTGTTGCTCTGCCTCTCGCCGAGCATCATGCTGTGGAATTGAAACAGAAATATGAACCAACCAAAATTGGATCCTTCCCCATAATGGACACCCTAAAATAATTTTATCTAGAGGGATTCAGTCCCTAGTAGCTACACAGGAAGTTGTGATCATACAGAAAGCTCTGTTCATTGTCAGCTGGACTATATCAGAGTTAGGTACTAAAAGAGTATGATCCACAGATCCGACCCAACTGTGACTCACTTCCTTCTACACTCCTGTTCCTTGCCTGACTCTCACTCCCTGTGAACAGCACCCAAGTCCGAGTAGGCCAATAGCTGCACCCTTCTTTCTCTGTGCTGGTTCTCAGTTTGAGGGAGAAGTTGGGTGAGTAGGTGGGACTGGTGTAGGAATTAGATCCACTTTGGAGTCCCACCCAGCCCTCTTGAAAGAAGGGAAAAGTCTCCCCCTCTCAGTGCAACACCTTTCTGTAGTAAGGGGGGGGGGGCTGAAAAAAGCCTATTTATCACAGGCTTCCTTATTCATCTCTATAATGAGCTACCAATATATTCTATGCTCCATATTTGTACTGGAACTTTGAGTGGTTACCTTTGTGACCTGTTCGAAGAGGTATGGTCTGTTCTTTACTCGTATCTCCATTTCTTCCAGTTCTTTTTTGTACTCCTTTGTTCTTTTTTGGTCATTCTGCCTGAAATGAAAAAGTTATTTGACTAACAGTGGTGTCCTCTGATTGACTGCTTGGTTTCTGATCAGTTGGAATGACCTTCTAAATCTTCATCTCAGATAATCCATGACATTCTCTTACTTGCTTTGTTTCTGCTTCACATACTGACTGCATCAAACAAAATGCACTTATGCTGCTTCAGATTACACAGCACTAGCTAATGTTCCACTAGAAGGTGAGCAAACAAAACAAACACAAACATTGAGGTTGCATTGGTGGAGGTATCTCAGAAAGTGTGGTCCTTGTTGCTTTTTCTATCAGTTTGGAAAGAGCAGTATTGAAATTAAAAAAAAAAAAGAAGTCCGTGAAATAGGCCTGGCTGCTTAAAAAAAAAAAAGCTAGATTTTGGGTCATATGTGCCCAGGCTCACCCTTACAAACTAATTATCTTTTGTTGTTAAAAATAATTGGCTGCTGCAAAGAGCCATTTATCTGTGTGACCTGGGATACTGACCAGTTCTCTTTCAGCTTCTCCTTATGTGTCTCCTCCAAACTTTTATGGGGATCCATGGCTTTTGCTCGGCTGCTCAGAGATTTGTGCATAGCCTGACATTTCTTTCTCTGTACTTCCATCCAGTGAATTTCTTTTTTCTCCCTGCTCTTTTTGTTTTCCTGGAAGTGTCTAAACAGAGAGAAGTTAGTAGTGAAGCAGCAGGTTCATTTCAGAGTTCAGGACTATTGGCTGGGAATCACATACTGATAATGGTGAAATGTGCCTAGTTGTCTAAAAGGGTTATGATGTTACTGCCTTGTAATGCCAAAACACTAGGGGGCAGCATAGCAAGAGAGGGGAACAAGCAAGTGAAGGGGACTAGCAAGGAAGAAATACATGGAGGAGGAAGATGAGAGGGGGAAGACACTTAAGTGATGGGATTAAAGGCCAGCCCAAGGAGGAGTGCTAAAAGGGGTGGAGCAAAAAGGGCAGTTGCACCAGGGTCTGGTGATTCTAAAGTGGCGGTGGTGGTGGACAGGAGTCCCAGGTCCTTTAAATCACTATCATAGCCCTGTGCAGCACGCTCTGGGTGGTGCTGAGACTGCTTGTGAGAGGCTAGCCCCAGCCCCAGCCCCGCCCCTTCCGGAGCACAGAGCCATTTCCCCCTGGCTTGCCTAGGGGCCTGGTGTGTATCTTGGCCCCTGTGTGGGGCTATATAAGAAATGACAAAGAAAGAGGGAGACGTACAGCCCATTCTATTAGCCTAATTTAACCCGGACACTATAATTGACAGGTTTTTTCTCCTCCCCATATCCCTTCTTTTTCTGCTTTCAATTTTTGGGGGTTTTGTGCCCCTCTGTTTTTCTTACTTCACTCATCTGAAGAAGTGGGTTGTGCCCACGAAAGCTCATGATACCATCTATATTCTTTTGTTAGTCTCTAAGATGTCTACACTTGTTATTTCAAAATAACAAGGTGAGCATCCACACTACTAAGCCTGTTACTTTGAAATAATGGGCTTGTTATTTTGAAATAACTCCTGCTTGTGAAGTGGAATATGCTTATTTCAAAATAGTTATTTCCGGAGTTATTATTTCAAAATAACATGTTGAAATAACCTGGTAGTGCAGGCATAGCCTAAAGTGCTACAGGACCACTCTTTTTTTAGTTTTTTTAAGGGAGACCAGACAGACATGCAGAGGGAAAAGTAGGTTTCCTACAG
Organism: Pelodiscus sinensis; assembly: GCF_049634645.1. Classification (NCBI taxonomy): domain Eukaryota; kingdom Metazoa; phylum Chordata; order Testudines; family Trionychidae; genus Pelodiscus; species Pelodiscus sinensis. The sequence goes on along the minus strand of NC_134714.1, from coordinate 45,122,642 downwards.
AAGTCAGCCCCTCAATGGCGGAGAAGCTACTTCCAGAAAAAACAATACAGGCATTGCTGGGAATAGTAGGTGTGATAGGGAAGAGCGAAACAATTTCAAATGTCTTTCTCTATTATTAGTGGAGCACTTTTTTTCCTACTTACCTAATAGCAGATTCCCTCTTTCTTGTTGCATCTGTAATATGCACCGGAAGGGTATTGGAAGAGAGAGATGAGAGACCAGTCAGAGAATGGCTTCTTTGCACTGGAGGCTTGGAAGGCTGCTGAAAATCCTGAAAAAAAAATCTAGTTTAGTGAAATTGTGAAAGGTACAGAATCTCTTCTGTTGTTCTTTATATGGCTATTGAAAGGACTCAAACATACCTGCAGCAATCTGTGAGGGCAGACTTCCAATTCATGCCTACCAATGAAGTTTGATTGGAGTCCTTACACATGGCATTGGAGAGATGAAAAAGAATCTTGCCCATCTCTTGTCACTATAGCTTTTGTCTAGGGTTTTGTTCAGTCTAATTTTAAAGACCTTCTTTTCACCACTTCCCTTGAAAGACTACTCCACATCCCACTGGAATGGGATGCATGAATTTTCCTTTTCTTCTCGCTTACTTATAAAATATAAAAAAACTTAAGAATTCATAATGTTTGCAAAGAAGTGAGTTTCTGATAAATTGCACAAATTGCTCAACATAGATAAGGAAATAAGGTTACTGAAACAAAATTCACAAAACAAAGTATAAATTGTAATACTTCTTCTTAGCAGTGGAAAAGCTGCTATTCTGGAATGCACTGTTGCATTTCAAGGCTCCAGGCACTCTTGGAGGCAGCCCACTGAATCAGTGTTTTCATGCTCAGCTGCTCATATTCATAGAATCATAGAATACTAGAACTGGAAGGGACCTCGAGAGATCATCAAGTCCAGTCCCCTGCCCTCATGGCAGGACCAAGCACAGTTTATATAATCTCTGACAGGTGTCTGTCTAACCTGCTCTTAAATATCTCCAGTGATGGAGATTCTACAACCTCCTTAGGCAATTTATTCCAGTGTTTAACCAGCCTGACAATTAGGAAGTTTTTCCTAACGTCAAACCTAATTCTCCCTTGTTTCATTTTAAGCCCACTGTTTCTTGTCCTATCATCAGAGGCCAAGGAGAATATTCCCTCCCCCACGCCCCTACCCTCGGCATCTGATGATAGGACAAGAAGCAAAGGGTTTAAACTTCGTAACTGTCAGGGTAGTTAAACACTCCACATCACTGGAGATATGTAAGAGCGTGGTCCTGCCATGAGGGCAGGGGACTGGGCTTGATCTCTTGAGGTTCCTTCTAGTTACAGTATTCTATGAATACGATAAGCTGAGCATGAAAACACTGAGGGTATGTCTACACTACCCCGCTAGTTCGAACTAGCGGGGTAATGTATGCATACCGCACTTGCTAATGAAGCCCGGGATTTGAATTTCCCGGGCTTCATTAGCATAAGCGGGGAGCCGCCATTTTTAAATCCCCGCTGCTTCGAACCCCGTGTAGCGCGGCTACACGGGGCTCGAACTAGGTAGTTCGGACTAGGGTCCTATTCCGAACTACCGGTACACCTCGTGAAACGAGGTGTACCGGTAGTTCGGAATAGGCACCCTAGTCCGAACTACCTAGTTCGAGCCCCGTGTAGCCGCGCTACACGGGGTTCGAAGCAGCGGGGATTTAAAAATGGCGGCTCCCCGCTTATGCTAATGAAGCCCGGGAAATTCAAATCCCGGGCTTCATTAGCAAGTGCGGTATGCATACATTACCCCGCTAGTTCGAACTAGCGGGGTAGTGTAGACATACCCTGATTCAGCAGGCTGCCTCCAAGAGGCATATTACTCATACTGCTCATATTACATCATGAACCCAATTTTTTCCCTCTAGTAGAAATAGCTCATTGTACTCTTATTTTGGGGAAGGTCTTTATCAGAGTCTATTCCCCTCAGTTCTCCTCCAGAAGGCTGAAGTTAGATTGGACCTGACTGAGGCTGTGTCTAAACTACATCCCTTTTCTCGAAAAAGGAATGTAAATTAGACACTTTGAAATTGCAAATGAAGCCGGGATTTAAATTTCCTGCGCTTCATTTGCATAATGGTGGCCACGTTTTTTTCCCGAAACGGGGCTTTTTGAAAGAAAAATGGCTGTTTAGACGGGGATCGATCGAAAATAAAACCCTTTTTCAAAAGATCCTGTACTCCTGAAAAAATGAGTACAGGATCTGCCTAAGAGTAGGCAGAAGTGTCTGAGCATTGGCTTCTTTTGCCTCACTCCTGTGTGTGTGGCTGGCCATGGATCTACAGAGGGGCTATCTTAGACAACAGCGGACAGGTCTCCCTTCAGATTGGTCAGCTTCAGTAAAAATATATCTACCTATGTATCTGAGAGAGTTTGTCTATCTGTGTGTTTGTCTTTTTTCCAATAACTCCTCCTAAACAGTAAGGCTACGTCTACACTGGCCCCTTTTCCAGAAGGAGCATGTTAATTTCACCTATCGTAGTAGGGAAATCCGCGGGGGATTTAAATATCCCCCGCGGCATTTAAATAAAAATGTCCGCCGCTTTTTTCCGGCTTTTAAAAAAGCCGGAAAAGAGCGTCTACACTGGCCCCGATCCTCCGGAAAAAGCGCCCTTTTCCAGAGGCTCTTATTCCTACTTTGAAGCGGATTTCCCTACTACGATAGGTGAAATTAACATGCCCCTTCCGGAAAAGGGGCCAGTGTAGACGAGCCCTTAGAGCTAGAGCCACCAAACTTGGTATGCAGCTTCCCCTTCTGACTTAAAGCAAGGTCAGGGTTTGGTTGTGCCTGGAAAATGAGATGCGCCTGAAATGGGATAGCTTCTCATAAAACCAAAGAGAAAAGAGATAGAATCACCAGGCAGGTGAAAGAGGCTGGCTGGGGTTATGCTCCCCCTGCCCTCCCTGTCCAGGACTGCTCTAGCCCCAAGTCTCCCACCTTCCAGGCACCTTTTAGGAAGAGCGAGGGGGGGACCTGAAGCTCCCCACCACCCCTATTCATATTGTAACATTGCTGGCTGTTCCTTTTCATCAGGGAGCAAGAGGAAAGTGCAGTTTGCTGCATTCCTTACTTTGGCTGGGGAGCGCAAATGGCAGATGAACCTGGACCTGACCCAGCTGGGGGGACAGGCACCCCTTCCCTAGCTGTGCTCACTGGAACTGTAGCAGCCATGGAGAGGTGCTTCTCACCTGGCCCCAAGCTGCTGCAGTGAGAGAGGGCTGGGGTAGTTCTCTCTACCCAGGGTAGTCTGCATATTGAACCCTACATCCCAGCCCCACCCCAGAACAATGATTTTAAATGAAGCATGTACATTTTCATTTCATTTTCCCCCAACCAAAAACTATTTGAATTTAGGACCAAGCAACACCAGATACATCTTCTAGTAGAATTATAAATTAAAAGACAGATCCCAGCAATCTGACACCTAGAGTCATCATCCCTCACCTTCATTATCTGCTCATTAGCCTGCTTCTGCCTGCAAAGGAGACTGGAGGTTCTCAGTTTAAATGGTTGATTATGAGTTGGCTCTTTGACTTCTCGTATCCTTATTGCTTCTCTCTGATATGCCCAATACAGTTTTTCAAAATCAGGTACAACTGGGTTAATTCTTGGTTTAAAGCTGAAGTCATCTTGCAGGAAGCCAAGTTTTTCTTGCTTAGTTTTGGTGGCAGTTCGGGAGTATGACTCTCTTTGTCTGTTGCTAAGATCAATAGGAGCGAAGGAGTTTTCCAAAAGATCCTTGGCTCTCATCTGAATGCGGATTTTTCTGTAGAGTTCAGCTTCTGGGAATCAAAACCAAATCAATGAGAAGAAAGACTTCAAGAGGATGTTGGTAATTGACAACATAGAAAAGGGAGAGGTTGGGAGCAGCTAACATAGATAGAATGTTCAATATTTGTTTGCTTACAGCATTTTTCCACCCAAAATTCAAGATTAGTGTGATGGCACGTTGGGGTTTTCCCGTCTCCTGCACCCCCGTAATGGCACGGACAGACTCCACCAGCCAGTAGAACAGAGGGAGTTTATTGCTTCTCCAGGATACAGCACAGATCTAATCTGGTTACAGGGCAGGCCTAGGATGCCTCAGCCCCCCTTGAGATGGGGGAGCCTGGGCCCCTAAATCCCAGCCCGTTGCCTCGGCTGCTTCCTCCATGATACCAGCCAGAAACCTAACTAACTCACTTCCAGCCCTGCCCCCAGCCAGGGCTCCATTCCCCTTCTTCCCATTGTTCCTCTTCCTGGGAGATAACTGGTCAGACAGGTTCGAAGCCCCCTTGCATAATGACTCATCCCCTGCCCTGCTGGGCCGTCCTGCAGCCAGCAGCCAGTGGAAGTCACTCACAACCCTATCCTAGCAACCAGCAAGGTACCCACACTACGTCACAATTAGTCCTTTATGACTTTTCCCTAACACCTTACAAACACCATCGACTGATTTTTCTGTCTTGCTGTGGCATAAGTTAGTGAGTACACCATTCGCCCCTCCCACTCAGGATGCAGTTGGTTGTTTCACCACCACCACAAACAAGGGTGCTGTTGAGGGTAGCTGTACCCTTCTATCCTGTATGAATGTCATGGTAAGATACTGCAACTCAAATATTTTTACAAGATGATTTTTTTTCTATTTGGGATCCATTCATCTTAGTCCTCATAAAAAAAAATCTGGGCAAAAATATAGTACATTCAGTGGGGAGCAGAGCCTTGCATCCCTGAAGTCCTCATTTCCTGTAATTTCTGAGCCTAATTTTCCATGAGACATGAGCAGTGTATGTTGTAAGGATAATTTGCATACTTGACTCTTTTCATGTTTGTTGTTTTCATGGATGCTATGTAAACAATCATTTTTCCACTTTTAGAAAAGATGGTGGATAGTGCAGATGGTGCAATAAGGTTAAAAATGTTCACTTTTTTTTTGCTGATTCCCATGTAACACATGAAACCTGCATTCGTGGGTATCTAAATGGTCATTTGCTTAATTGCAATGGTACACGGTACACACGCTGACTGCTGGGATATCAACCATGCCAGCATAGAATGGCAAAACAATGATCCACCCAGTCACTTAGCACTGTCAGATCACATCAGTTGTCTAACTTATCAAATGTCCTTTAATCTTGCTCTGCCAACTCTGTCACAGCGGAGCATAGTGCATGTAGCTTGGAATCAACAGTCTGACCCCAGTCCAGTCAGTCCAACAGTCCATTTAGTTCAGTACATTAAAGATAATTTTTTCACCTGCTATATTAAAGCAAGCATGCTAAATGGGGAATAAAACCAGAGGCAACAGTAAAGGGAAAGAGATCATAGCAATTAGACATTTGCAAAGAAATGTGATATGGCTTTAAAATGACCAATGCAAATTTCGATAGTATAGGCAAATACATCATGAACATGGAGATGATTTGAGACTGTATATGGCTATGGTGAACTCTGCCTGCAATAGTGGTTTGAATTCTTGGCACCAAAGTACCAGAAAGATATTGACAAAGTAGAGGGACTGAGAAGAGCAATGAAAATGATTGGGGGATTGATTTCTCAAGAGCTAAGTATGTGCTGGTTGCCTAAACAACAATTCCTGGGAAACAAATCTATAAATATCTGAAGGAAGGAAAATGTACATACGGGTCTTCAAGTAGGCACATTTAGGCTGAATATGAGGAAAAGTTCCCTGACAGAGCTATATTTAGCCAAGGAATTCTTGCTTGAAGGAACTGGTAGAAGCTTCATTGATTAGAACATTAAAAGTGGACAGAGCCCTGGAAACAGACAGTGGGGAACAATCCTATATGAGAGACCTTTATAACTTAATAGATATCTCCCATCTTGAACTTTTAAGCTTCATCTTGTCCTTTAATATTCTCCTTCCAACTCTGTCAAACCAGCATAGACTATATAGCTTAGAATCAGTTATCTGGAAATTTTTCACCATCTATTTAATACACCAGTGGCCAATACTAGATGTCAAAAGAAGGTGTAAATTCTCTGAGCTAGTAACTCTCATAAAAGCTTGTACTTTCACATTAATTCATCAACTTACAGAGGGTGAGTCAATGAGCTCAGGGACACTTGTGCCTTTGCATCAGAACAGCACGTTTAAGCAGCTGAGCTAATGAATTCAAAGATGCTTTGACATCAGCCCAGATAGAGACACTGAGGCTATGTCTACACTGCAGGCTTCTTGTGCAAGAAGCCTTTTGCACAAGAGTTTTTGCACAAAAACTTCTGGCACAAGAGCATGTCCACACCTCAAAGCGCATCACAAGAACCATGTGCTTTTGCGCAAGAAAGCGTCCACACTGCATGGACGCTCTTGTGCAAAGAATGGCCATCAGAGCACCTGTGCTTTTTCCCAAGAAACCCTTCTGGAGCATCCACACTTGCCTTTTTGCGCAATAGCTGTAGCGCAAAAGGGAGTTATGCCTCATAGAAGGAGGTTTACCTACACCAGCAAAAGCCCTCTCTTCTGCCATTTTACTGCTGATTTACTTGAGCAAAAGATCATTTGAGGTGTGGACTTTCCACAGGATTTTGCGCAAAAACAGCCATTTTTGCACAAAAACTTTGCAGTGTAGACATAGCCTGAGTGCTCAGACACATTATTTCCTTTAACAACAGATCAAAAATCTAGAGGTTTTAATTTTGTAACTTAAGGGAGACTTCTAACTTGTTAGCCAAGCAAGCTAGACCTGTGCATTGACATCAGCCCACCCAGTTAAAAGAGCTGAGTCAGTGCCATCACAGAGTATGTCCTCTGATATCAGATTAACAAGCCAGAGATGTTGTGTCCTAACTTTTATGGCTCCTGCTTTTGCTTCTTCATTGACTGGTAAAATGAAAATTCATCTGGTAAAAAAAAATCAGGTGTGGCTTGCCTGAGCACTTTATATAGGACTCCAAGCCTTGCTACTAGTATATGTGGAACAGCAGTGGTACCTGATATGAGAAAATGATTCTCAAGTTGTAATGTCCCATCTGTCTTCTTTTGTTTACAGGAAGATCTGTCCCATTGCTGATTCCCCCTCCCAAGGGAAAAAAATGAATTAGCCTATCAAGTTCCTCTCCTGTTCTTGCATCCCATGGTGGGATGTGTGAGAGGAGAGGGTGGTTGGGAATACAAGGGATATACTCCTACAGTGTTCCCATTCTGTGTACGCATGTATACTTGCACATGCTCATGATCAAAAAGGTATGAGGTTACTTAGAGACATGGAGATTTTTCAAAGTCCAACATTCCCATTCTCTTCCCTAGGCCATGTTCCATCAAACAGGTTGATGCAATCTCATGTCCCCCCATGACAATATCACTACAATTGGTGGCTCCCCCTCCTATTTTGATATACTTTAGCTTTTTTCTCAGTACAACAGTGGTGCTGGACAGGAGGGGTGGTGCTGAGTTGCACCCACCCTAATCCATCAGTGCTCCTCACGGCCTCCTAGGAGATGTGGTCTAGTGGTCAAGATCCAGGGCAGCAGCAGGCATGCAGTTGGGATGCCAAAAACCTGGGGGTGCTGCAGCACTCCCAACACCCCTACTTCCTATGCCTGTGCATTACAGAGACAATGTGTGTAAGGCAATATCTTATAATGGGCTAACTTCTGTTGGTAAAAAAGATAAACTTTTGTGTTACACAGAGCTTTTCTTCAGGTCTGGGAAATGTATTCAGAATGTCCCAGCTAAATGCAAGGTTGAACAGAATTTACTTATGCAGTTTAACCTTGTGTTTAGCTATAACACAGAGTACCTTTTCCTGAACAGAATAGAAGTTCTGTGTAACTTAAAAGCTTGTCTCACCAACAGAAAATGGTCCAATTAAATACATTATCTCACCCACCTTGTGACATGGGACATGGCTACAACAACACTTTGTTATCCCTTCATATAATCCACATAACTATGCAATTCTATGCTGTGGAGAAAATGTCTTCCTCATTCACATGCTGCAGATGCTTGGAAGTTCAAACTCTGAAGTAGGCAGTGAGAGTACCCTGCCCTGCTGTTTCTTTTACTCACCCTCTGATAAAATAAATATTTGTACATGGTGGATGGACAGGCTAACAAAAGGCCTTCTTTCAATCCCTACATATGGGATAACAGCTTGTTTCTTATGGCTCTGAACAATCTTGATGCTTCTCCTGAAGAGATAACCCTGTCAGGAAGTGCCTGACCGGACAAGGAGCAGAACATATTATTTCCCAGTATGTATTGCCATAGTCAGACAGTGAGAAAGAAGACAGGCAAAGTGAGTCAGACATGGAATCCCTTCTACAGGAAGACCACTAAACACTTTACCTTTGAGTTTATCCCCAAGAACTGAGTTATAGGTGGATTTAGGGATCATCTTGCTGTCTTTTGGTTTGGAGTTCTTAACTGGAGCCAGTGCTGCCAGTACCTTCTGTTTCATGGCCTCCTTTTTTTTCTCCTCCTTTTCCAGGAAGCTGAAGGGTCGCTGAGTGGAAAGGAGCAACTCTTTTCTTCTCTGCATTCCCACTTCCCTGCGAATCTCATCCTGCTCCATTATTTCCTGGTAGAGTGGCAAGTATACATGGGCAGGAACTGGCTGTGCCCGGAACTGCTTCTGGCACTCTTCCTCCTCCTGACTTTGCCTTTTTTCCCTTTGTTTCTCTAGCTCAAGGGATGCACGTGATCTCATCAACTGGGGCTTTTTAAAAGCCTCACGCAGAGTCATCTTGAAGGGCTGAGGGATGGTGATAGTAGAGACCCAGGCAGATGCAGCAGTCTTTGGCCTCAGGTGGGACTGAGGAAGTGAGAGGGGATTTTTCTGATCCCAAAGGCTGTCCAGATTTAGGTCAGTTAAAGAACTGGACTGGCTTATGATACTAGATCTGTGGGTAGGACAAAGACACGACTATTAAGGCAGCAGGAACAAATAAAGTGATAAGAAATCTCAAAGGGATATGCAATAGAGAGTTACCTTCTGGCTGGATAGAAATGATACGTACATTTGTACAGTCCTTTGAGAAGCTCTGATCAAAAGTGCTATACAGGCAGTCCCCGGGTTATGTCAGTCCGACTTAAGTCGGACCCCTAGTTACGAACTGGGGGGCGGGCAGCTAGTGCAGGGTGCCTCCCCCACTGTCGCCGCCTGTGGCGGTGCGCGGGGCGCTTCCCCCCAGCAGATCAGGGAGACGCGGAGCGGCTTTTCTCGCCGCAGAGGACGCGGGCGGTGGGACCGACGAGACGCGCCGTGGTCCCGCCGCCTACATCCTCCGCGGCGAGAAAAGCCACTCCACGTCTCCCTGGTCTGCTGGGGGGGGACGCAGCTAGTGTCCCCCCCCCCCCAGCAGACCAGGCTTTTCTCGCCGACGCCTGGCGTAGAGAAGCTGGGGGGCTGCCGGGTTGGTCCCACAGCGCAGAGGGCTGGGCTGCCTCGCTGCCCGAGCCCCCCCGCGGCTTTGCAAAGCCGAGGGGAAGCCGGCAGCGGAGCAGCCCAGGCGCACCTGGGGTGCCCCGCTGCCCGAGCCCCCCCGCGGCTTTGCAAAGCCGCCGGAGGGCTCGGGCAGCGAGGCAATCCAGGCGCGCCTGGGCTGCCCCGCTGCCCGAGCCCCTCCGCGGCTTTGCTCCGCATCTTCCTGGTATGCAGACCAGGGAGACGCCGAGAAAGCCCCGGAATACACGGGCAGCAGGACTGCGAGGTCCCGCAGTCCGTGTACTCTGGGGCAGCCCCATTCGTAACTGCGGATCCGACATAAGTCGGATCCGCGTAAGTCGGAGACTGCCTGTAAAAGTTTTCCAGTGTGTCCTACCTTGAAGCCTGAGACGGCTTGACCTGCAGAATCAATCGCCCATTGTCTTGGAAGAAGTCTTCTAGTTCCTCCTTGAAGGATTCCTGGTTGCTTTCCAATTTTGCCTGGTACAGCAAGCCCAGTTCTAAAAGAGACTGTCTGTTTTTCATTTTGAGTTCCTGCAGTGTGTCATAATATCCCTCAGTTGAGCCTGAGGCAGTTGCCATATCCTTGTCTGGCTGGAGGAAATCCAGCAGCTCATCTGTCTTGGGCCTAGTGGTGCCACCACCAATTCTCTCTGTTTCTGGCTCAGAATCTGAAGAACCTTGAGGTGGAAACACCTAGGGAGATAAAAGCTTGATGTTGAGAAAAAAATTAAACTTATACCAATGTCTTGAGTTCACAAAGGCAACTCCCACGCAACCTATGCCTAATCTGATGCCATCTACATCTTAGCCAGCTACAAAGTGCATTTTCACAGGTGCAGGAAGGCAGAAAATCTACTATATATTTTACAGAGTGTGTCTCATCTAGAATTCCTCCTAAATGGTAAGGGCTAGGACCACTAAATTCAGTATGTAGCTTCCTCTTATCATAACTTAAAGCAAAGTAAGGGTTTGGTTGTGCCAGGAAAACAAGATGCACCTGAAATGGGATTGCTTCTCAGAAAACCAAACCAAAAAGAGACAGAATCACCAAATCAAATACAGTCCTCAAAACTGACATAATTGAGTGAATGTTGAAAGAGACCGAACCCAAGACGAGCCAGAAAAACAGGATGAACCTGGAATAGGATTCTTAATAAACCTTTTAGAAAAGAGAAATTTGGAGTAGTGCTCTATTTTGACAGCTAAATCAATGCTTATGGTTTGAAAACTAGAAGACAATGTTATTGGAAGCCAAATTGACTATAGCTCTTTTTTGTTAAAACACAGTGAATTGTAAGCATTTATAGGGATGAAGAAAAAATATACACTTGATGGAATTCCCATTTTAATAAATTACTAAAATTAACTTCATAAAAATAACACTGAATTTTTGAAAAATACAATCATTTCAATAATGCATGTTCATTTTCCTTTTATTTCAAAAAATGAATTAAGGACCTCAGCAACACTGGGTAAATCTTCTAGTACAACATAAAAGAGCCGATCTATAGTCTACAAAAAGCAGAATACTCAATGCCTCACTAGCTCTCCCTGTCATGGAAGGATCTTGCTGCTGGGCCTGTTTCAGTTTACACACTATAATCTGTGAAACTTGATCCTTTATGCTGTCCTCCCCAGCTTGAGTTGTGTCCAGCACTTTTTGGATACAGCTGTGAATCTTGCCTGTAGAACATCAATAGCAAAAATCCTCCCTTTTATAGTGATGGGAGCAATATTGAGCATCTAACTCTCACTGAAGCCAATGGCAGCAGGAATCATTTTTAAACTATCCACAACAAAATACATTAACAGCTTTGCTTAATTACAATCTGCTTTTTCTCCAAATAATGCCAGGTTGGGAATTTTGAGATTTATCAATTTGGGAAATTTGGAGAGTTGTGAACAAGCATTTCTGAGCTAATGGGAGACAAAGAAAAGTCCAAATTTCAAGCCAGGATAATTTTTCAATAACCTGTAACACAAATATCCCTCTTCAACCTCTGGGCAGAATGTGACAGTTGTCAGCCCATGTTCCTTTTCGATGCTATATTTGTAGGGATATAAAATAGATTTTTATAATGAAAGCTGGCTGCAGTCTTTCCTGGGCAGAGGCTGCAGCCCCCTCTGCCCAGCCTTTTCCCCCATTCTGGCACTTGGAGTGCAGAAGATGGGGACCCACAAAAGACTTTAATATACCCTGCCATTAAAGATTTCTGTTTAAAAATGCCCCACATTCACAGATTCCCTGACCTTGGATGGTACACTTCTACCATCCAAATGCACAAACCTTTTTGAGAACCCAGGAAGACACATTTGGGAATTTCTTCCTGTGGGGTGCCTTCAAGCTCTTTAACCCCCACTTTGGAGAGCACTTAGCCCCGCCCTATAATTTTTTAATAGTTGACCTAACAGTTTAAGGCATGTGCACATAGAACTATCTGCCTTTTAGGACACCAGAATCAAATCATGGTCTTAAAAGGATGATTTTTTAAATTTACAAAATATAGAAAACGTACTTGGTAAAATACACTTTGCTGCTTTATATCATAGAGCAACTGAAAAAAAGATTAAAAACACAGAGAATTGCTTCCCTGGGATTCAGTTTAAAAGTTACAGTGTATGGGAGGGGTCACATGGGTTCAACACAGATAAGTCCAACAAAATCAATAATAATAATAATAATAATAATAATAAAAAAACCTTGATCACATCTGACTAAGCATTCCCTGTTCTACTCGCATATCTGTTGTTCCAAGTCCTTCCTTAAGCATGGATATCACTGGATATTTCCAGCCTTGTTCCTGGCTCAGTCCATGTCTTCCAGCTCTACCTTGGTCACACAAAGACTGCAGCAGGAAGATTACTATTTCCCATTCAAAAAAACATACAGGCTGTGTGTCTACATTGTCGCAATCTTGTGCAAAAGCTGCCTGTCTACACTGGCCACAAGTTCTTGTGCAAGAACACTGATGTTCTAATGTACGAAATCAGTGCTTCTTGAGCAAGAACTCTGATGCTCCTGCTCAGGAATAAGCCCTCTTTCGCAACTGTTCTTGCGCAAGAGGCCAGTGTAGACAGGCAACATGAAGTTCTTGCACAAGAAAGCCCTATGGTTAAAATGGCCATCAGAGCTTTCTTGTGCAAGAGAGCATCTACACTGGCATGGATGCTCTTGCACAAAAGCACATGCCAGTGTAAACGCTCTCTTCTGGAAGAGTTTTTACACAAGAACTCTTTCGCAAAAGAGTTTTTGCGCAAGATCATGCCAGTGCAGACATAGCCACACTGTTTTCATTGGCTTTCCCCCAAAACTTCCTGAAGCCTCTCTAGGACCTGTCTGTGGGTTTGAGGCTTACAGGCAATTTAGTTAACTGAATGGCTGGGATGTCCAGAAAAGGTTAGTACAGGCAGTCCCCGAGTTACGCGGATCTGACTTATGTCGGATCCGCAGATATGAACGGGGCTTTTCTCGCCCCGGAGGAAGCGAGCGGCGGGACACCCAGATGCGCCGCGGTCCCACCGCCCTCCGGGGCGAGAAAAGCTGCTCCGCATCTGTGACGTAGTGGGGGTACTTGCTGGGCTGTGGTGACCTCTTCTGTCTGAAGCAAGACCCAGCAGGGAAAACCTTATTATGCAAAGGTGACTCCATACCGGTTGAACCAACCCCCCATGGGGAGAAACAAAGGGAGGTGGAATGCTGCCCAGGCTGGGGGCAGGGCTTGGAGAGGTGGAGTTAGTGCCTGGCTGGAAAGCAGGGGAGAAGGAACTGGGGAAGGAGCTGGGATTCCCCTATCTCAAGGGGGGCACTGAGGCCTCTTAGCCCCCAGTTCCTGTAACTAGATTACATCTGTTCTGTGCTGTATCGTGAAGAAGCAATAAACCACCTGTATTCTACTGGCTGGTGAAGTCTGTTCGTGCCATTTCAGGGTGCAGGAGACGGGGGACCCCCAACGCGCTGTCACAGCATCTCCCTGGTCTGCTGAGGGGGGGGCAGCAGACCAGGGAGATGCAGAGCAAAGCCGCAGAGGACCCAGGCAGCAGGGCAGCGGGACAGCCCAGCCTCTGAGGCTTTGCTCCCCGTCTCCCTGGTCTGCTGGGGGAAGATGCGGAGCAAAGACGTGGGCAGCGGGTCCTGTCCCGCTGCTGGCGTCCTCTGAGGCTTTGCTCCCTGTCTCCCTAGTCTGCTGGGGGAAGCCCCCCCCCCAGCAGACCAGGGAGACGCGCAGCAAAGCCGCAGAGGATGCGGGTGGGACCGGGGCACGTCTCGGCGGTCCCACTACCCGTGTCTCCCTGGTCTGCTGGGGGGGGGGGGCGCAGCTAGTGCACCCCGCCCCCCTAGCAGACCAGGCTTTTCTCGCCGACGACACCTGGGGTAGAGCAGCTGGGGCGCTGCCGGGCTGGTCCCGCAGCGCCGCTCCTCGGCGCTACTGGACCAACCCGGCAGCACCCCAACTGCTCTGCCCCAGGCGTCCCCAAGTCAGCCACTGCTGAAACTGACCAGCGGCTGACTACAGGAAGCCCGAGGCAGAGTTGCTCTGCCCCGGGCTTCCTGGAATCAGCCGCTGATCAGTTTCAGCAGCAGCTGACTTGGGGACACCTGAGGTAGAGCTGCTGAGGTGCTGCCAGGTTGGTCCCCGCAGCGCTGAAGTGCAGTGCTGCGGGGACCTACCCGACAGCGCCCCAGCTGCTCTGTCCCAGGCGTCCAGATTCAGCCGCTGTTGAAACTGATCAGCGGCTGATTCCAGGAAGCCCAGGACAGAGCAACTCTGCCTCGGGGGCTTCCTGTAGTCAGCCGCTGGTCAGTTTCAGCAGCGGCTGAATCTGGACGCCAGTTCCGACTTATATACAAATTCAACTTAAGAACAAACCTACAGTCCCTATCTTGTACGTAACCCAGGGACTGCCTGTAGTCTCCCCATTAATTACACCCCTCCACAATGCAAACAGTCCCACTGTAGACTTCCAGAATCTGATCACAACTATTCCTCCTGACTCCCAGTGAATCATTTCAGGTAGCTGCTGCTGTCCAAGGCATCGGGCTAGTACAGAGCAGTGCAGGCCAGAGGGGGACAAAGGCTGCTCTGTGGTGCAGGCACAGGGACAAAGGAGACCTGACTTCAACTCCTTGCTTCGCTGAGGCCGCCCACGCCCCTGCAAGAAGAGGCCTCCATGGCCAGAAGCAGGGAAGCTCCGTTGTCATGGTAACTGGTCATGGCTGTGACATGACTGTCACACGGCCCTTCAGTCCCCGCAAAGGGAAAAAAAAAACCTCAGTGGTTCCTATGGTGCTCCGCCCCCTCCCTTATCTTACCAGTCGGGTCCGCGCCCCAGGCGGCTCCATTTCGGCCCCGCTTGAGGTTCCCGGTAGCCTTGACACTGTCATCTCTGGTCCCCACGGGCTGTGCCTAGCCCCGCCCTCCGGCGGGCCCTACCTGTTCATTGGTCAGTGGTTGCCCGTAGCTACTCCAATTAGCGCTGTGGCTAAATCTCTAAGCCCACCCTCTCTGTCGTCACTGCTTCAATGGCCAATGATCGCCTTTCCCAGCGCCCGTGGATTGGAACACCTGTCCCGGAAGGAGTCGCCCTGCCTGCACCTCGGTTGTTAGCGCACCGTTGCCATAGCACCTGTTTGTCACTTCCGATGTGGGTGGTTGTTATGGTGTTGCGTCCGTCACTTCCGCAGTGATGGTGGTGTCGGCGGGTTGTAGTCTCTTATCCCCGATTAGGGGATGGCTCCGCTTTCGGGCCGGGCCGGCCGCGGTCTTGGCATGGAAGGTCCCGGTGCGAGCCGCAGGCTCCGGGCCGGTGTATGATGTGGTGGTGTCGGGCGGAGGGATGGTCGGGAGCGCTATGGCCGCGGCGCTGGGTAAGGCCTGGTTGCGCTCTCTGGGCTGGGGGTTCATCCTCTTAGTTGCGGGATGGGAGCGTGTCCCGGTTCTGACTGGCCGGGAATGTGACCAGAGACCCCTCTGGGTCCGGCGGGGGAGGGCAGAAGGAGGACACGAGCCTAGACTCGGTGAAACCCTGGGGGCTCGATGATGGGCTGTGGTGCCCGGTTTGAGATTCGCTCACACCCTGCCGGTAGCCTTGAAACGGTGCAACGCTCCCCTCCACCTCTGAAAACGGGTATATGGCTTCCCTGTGAGACGATCCTTCTGGGGTGCAACTTCTAGGGTACAGAGAAGAGGGAAGTAACCCCTATGGGGAGTATAAATATATCCTCCATAGAGGGATGCGCTGATTGTTGAAGGGCCGGGAAAATTACACCCACGACACCGTGTGCAGACCAGCTCTAATTCAGTCAGGGCAATTCGTTATACTTTCTATGGGTAAAGCTTTTGTTGAGAAGTGGCATATTTACTGGGGGCAAGGAAAGGAGAATCTGTTTGAAACTATGCAGCAGTAGCCTATGATTACGCACTTAGGTATTTTTTTATTAACTTACAAAATTGAGGTTTTTAAATGAATTAATTTCTTTAATTTCTGCTCTGAAATGAGTGGGTACATTCCAACTAGTAGCCAACTGTTTTCATGTGTCCTGTTTTTCTTCTTTTCTGTGCAGGAGATAGGATGAATATCTGGAAGTAGGGCAAGTTGGGATTCAGGAATGATTTATAACTTGTATTAGTCAACTTTCATGCACTTTTTTTCTCCATCACTACAGGGAAACAAAGCAGAGTTAAAATTTTTCAGATCCTTAACTTCCATATCTTGCATAACACATGGATATCTTTTAAATGCAATTGTAATTTTGAATTTCATGAGTTTGTAATGCTTAATTAGGAGCTAAACTGCTGGAACCCAATAATATGTTTTTACTTTTAACTTACTAATACATGCTTGCAACCTTAGAATCATAGAACCATAGAGCTGGAAAAGACCTCAGAAGGTTATCAAGTCCAGCCACCTGCTCTAGGCAGGACCAATCCCAATTAAATCAACCCAGCCAGGGCTTTGTCAAGCAGAGACTTAAACACTGCTAGGGATGGAGGCTCCAGTGCTTCACCACTTTCCTAGTAAAATAGTTTTTCCTAATATCCAACCTGGACCTCTCCCACCACAACTTGGGACCATTGCTCCTTGTTTTGCCTTCTGTCACTACTGAGAACAGCCTTTCTCCATCCTCTTTGGAACCTCCCTTCAGGAAGTTGAAGGCTGCTATCAAATCCCCCCTCACTCTTCGCTTCTGCAGACTAAACATAGTGTGGGCGTGTTTAGTATTTTTTTTTTGTCTTGGAATTTACTTAACTTTAAAAAAAATTAAAACATCATAAAGATCTAAAAAGAAAGTTAGCTGTTACATTTCAAGTTATTTATTATACATATTACTAACCATTAAAAACAACCTTTGAAGGATAAATTCACTGATGCACTAAAATCTGAGCAGTGCAAAGCAATTGAAATGTACTGGTGAAGCTGGCCTTAATTTAAAATGTATTTATGAGTTCAAAGGGCTCTGTGAGATGAGCCCTATGTGAAGGGGGCAGGGAGAACCTACTCCCTATGTCCAAATGTCTCTCTGTTTTAAAAGTTCCCTTTACATCCCTGCCTTATCCCAGTGGTAAGTCAGTGCTCAGTGGCACTGAAGCAGCCGTGCTTCAGGGAGCCTCTCAAGTACTTATCCCCAAAGTTAATATGCAGCCATAGAACCTTTAAAAAGCAGTAACAGTTGGTCAAAGTAACCAGCCAATGAGAACTATTTTTGATCCGTGTTCACTCTCGTTCACAGTACTCAGTCGTTAGAGCCACCAGAATGTTGCATGCAAATTAGCTGTGGAGGAGGAGGAGTTATTTTTAAGATCCCAGTAACCCCATTTATGAATTTCCTGAGCCTTATTGTAGCCTGTATCACCAAAGTAATTAGATATGTAATAATTACTTAGCTTAATTGCCACTTAATTTTTTTCAAGTAGAACCTGTGCAAAAGATTTCAAACCATTTTAACTGTGGAAAGTTTGAGGGGCTTATGTTGTTCCTTCATAAAGATCATTTGAGACAAAGGAAAGACTGGCACCAATGCTAAGTTTCATAAGTAATTTGTTTTTGCTTAACTTTATATTGGAAACTAACAAATTTGCTTGTAAACTTCCAGAAAATTTGTTCACACTCAACAAGTGCTGCAAGTATGAGGAAGTTACACTGTAGTTTTCAATATAAAACCTTAACCATGGAGTTGCAAACAATGCCTCCATAATATTAAATCTGTACTTACCTAGTTAGAAATCTGTACTGAATGCTTTCCTGTAGGGAATTTTATCTGAATGTCTCATTGCAAGGTGCATGGAGTTCTTAATAAAAACCAATTTCTTTCTCTATGTATTAAAAGTATCTTGATGTGTGTATGCATGTTTCAGGACATGATGTCCACTTCCGTGAAAAGAAAATCCTGTTACTGGAAGCTGGCCCTCGGAAAGCGACTGACTGTTTACCTGAGAGTTACAGTAACAGGGTCAGTTCTATCTCCCTTGGTTCAGCCACCCTTCTGAGCAGTGAGTACAGCTCTTCTTGTTCTTTCTGTTTAAAACTTTAACCTAAAACTGGAACTGGTTTTATTTTTGTGAGGCCCTTGAGAATTCTTCAGATTGGGACTGTCTGTTATTCTTAAACTGATGTGACTGATTCTTGTTCTTTGTTTCTTAACTGCCATGCATTCTGAATTGAGGTGTGTCAGGCTTTTCTAGGGTAGAGGCATGGCTTGTTTTGGAATGCTTGTTCAGTTTGTATAGATTTTTTGTGCGATTTCAGTGCTAGTGAATTAGTGTCTTGAACAGACACCCCTGGGGTATCCACAGAACAGTTACAGCCTGGGCTGTGCAAAGAAAGCTACCCACACTGTTCCCTAGTTTATATGCCTCACCTTTGGAGGAATTGGTTCTTCATCGTAGTTCAGTCCACTGGGGCCACTCAGTCTTTGACTTCTCTGCTGAGGGATAATGTTGATAGTGCTGATGGATTTTGAGATGTGAAGGCTTTTCCATTCCTAGGCAACTGGACTGAGGTTTGTAGCCACAAAAATTCATTTCACATTTCTGAAATAGCCTTGTATCTGATTCTAGTATATAGCTGGCTCCTCCAACCTTTTATTCCCTTTCTTTTTTGTTTTCACAGCATGAATATTTAGGTATGTGGGAAAATGTTTGCTGGTTCATCCTCCCTAACACTGCTAGCTTGGAGCCATAGTACTTATTAGTAAACCAAGTAGGTTTAGGTCTGGTTAGGACTTTGATGTCTGAACTCCAAGAACAACCCAAGTGCTCCAGCAAGTGGTGCTGGTAATTTGCTCTGAGTTGTTGCAGAACTAATGCCCCAGCTCGGTGCTGCTGGAGTTACCATTATGAGACACAAAACAGGGCGGGGCTTACCGGTTAACCATTTACATCCCTAGTCTGAGCCCTGCTTCCTAATGATGAAAGAAGAGTTTTAATAAGCTGTGTCCTTGAGCCTTTCCCTCCCTCTAGTACCCCCGGTTCAGAACCTAAGTATTACTGTAATTAGAGCTCGCTGTTACGCTGAATTCCTGAAATCAGGAAGCCACTAATTTTTTTTCTCTCCTGTCTTGCATCAGTATCAACAGAGTGGTGTGGGAGTCTTATACATGGGTAGAGAAAGCAGACTGTATGGATAGGCTGCAAGAGTATTCCTCAGTAAGGGATTGAGGGGAGAGAGAGAAAAAAGTGTATTTGAGTCTCATTTTGGTCTCATTGTGATGGGTTTTTCTTCATGTTGTGGGTCCTTCTCTCTCTCCTTTAGGTTTTGGTGCCTGGGATCATGTCTGCAGCCTGCGATTCAAACCCTTCCACCGGATGCAGGTGCTTAACTCACTGCTATGAATGCAGTCTGTCTGATTCTGCTAATGTAACTAGAATTCTCAGAAATATTTACCCCAATGGCCCATCATTTGCTTCCTGTCTGGAGAAGAACAGAGTACTGTGACTAAGCCTTTTGTATTCTTGGTGGGGTAGCCTTTCTAGGAGACTCTCGCCTTTCTAGGAGACTCTCACCTTTCTACATCCTCCATCAGTCTCCTGACATTAGAGGCTGGAGGGATGATTCCGGATAGAAGCTCTAGAAATTTCCCATAAACTTTCTCTGTTAAGGGAGAGTTGTGGGCAGTTCTTTATGGAGCTGCATAATGCTTGCTGAGTTTATGCTTTGTGATAATATTTTCTTTCTTTCTCTCTCTCTTCCCCAAACAGGTGTGGGATGCCTGTTCAGAAGCCATGATAATCTTTGATAAAAATAACTTAGAAGACATGGGTTATATAGTGGAGAATGATGTCATTATGGCTGCTCTAACCAAACAGTTAGATGCAGTGTCAGGTAGGCGAGAATTTCTTGTATTTTTACTCTTGGTGTGGAAGCGATCAGTGAGTTGCATGCAGCAGGAAGCCCTGGAACAGGGGAAGAGAGAGGGAGGAAATCCATTCAGCAGATAACTGTGAGGTTTAGTGCAGAGTCAGTCCCTTTGTGTTGAGAAGAGATACTTGTTCTTGGTGGACCTGTATTTAAGCCTTCTGGCCTATGTCCTTTTCTGGACTTCACACATGCAGTCAACTGTGATGTTTTGTTGTGGAGCATCTTCAGCTCCCAGTCTCCTTCCAGCTCAGATATTTGGAGGGTGCCTAGATAGAGAGATTTCTTCTGTGTCCTAGAGGTAGGTGTCAACACAAACATCTCTGAGAAGTCAGTGTGTTGAGTAGCTATGCCTTGGCTTTTGCTCTCTTTGTAGCTTTCCTTTTCTTATCATGCCGTGACACTGCTGCTTGTTTTCCATCAGATCGAGTGGAGGTTCTCTACAGGAGCAGAGCAGTTGGGTATACCTGGCCCTTTCCCTGTCATACCTCTGACACAAGCCCTTGGGTCAAAATTGACTTAGCTGATGGACGAAGACTAGAAACCAAACTGCTGGTAACTAAGCTTTCATTTTCTGTTGATTAGGTACTGTCTTTAGCCAGATTATTCCAATTGATTTAGTTCTGATTTCATGTGTGATGCTACTCCACCAGTGTGGAAAGATTGGGTGAGGTGAGTTGCTGACTGTGTCAGAGAGACCAACTGAGGGGTAACTTCAGAAGGTTTTCCAGTGTCAAGCTGAAGAGGACTCTGTTATTTTGCAGTAGGGCTGTAGAAGTTGTTTCTTGCTTCTTTTAAATAAATGAGAATACTGCAACCACACACCCAAGTGCTACGGGGAGACCTTTACTACTGAATTGAGTTAGCTGCCAATAATAAGGGTTGGAACACTGATTTTTCTCTACAACCATTGAAGAGGTTTCCTTGTATCTCATCCACTTACAGATTGGTGCAGATGGTCAGAACTCCATGGTCCGAAAAGCAGCTGGAATTCAGAACATCCACTATCAGTATGACCAGTCAGCTGTGGTTGCTACTCTTCACTTGTCTGAGGTGAGATCCTGCAAGTTCCTGAGCTGCAATATTAAGTTAAATAAGTTAACTGCAAGGTCAGCAGTTCTCATGTTTCCCCATGTTATAGGCCACAGACAACAATGTAGCATGGCAGAGATTCCTTCCTTCAGGACCAATTGCTCTTCTCCCGGTAAGAGACAGTGACTTTTTATTTACCCATCTTTAACTCATTGGTCCATTTATTTCTAATCACCTTTCTTCTACTTTTCAGTGCCTTATTGTATTGCCTCTATCTTGTCTTAAGACTTATCCTTTTTTCTGTAACTTTTGACCTATCACTATTGCCTGTAGTTGTCCCTTCCATCCCCTTCCCTTCTTACTAATTCTTATTATGTTTCTATTTTCTGCCTGTTGACTTTTTTGGGTCTGGGGTCCCTTTCACATATTGGTTCTGGGTAGGGATGTGAAAGATTAACTGGTTTACCAGTAAGTATACCTTTAACAGGTGATAACTGCAACCGGTAAGTAACGTGTGTGTGTGTGTGTGTGGTGGGGGGGGGGGTTGGAGCAGCTCCCCGCCCATCGTGGGCAGGGGGCTGCTCTACCCCTATGGGGCCTATTGCAGACAGGGGGTGCTCCAGCCACCCAGACCAGCCCCTGTCCATGATGAGTCCCAGGGGGCAGGGCAGGCAGGGGCTACTGGGGATTAGAGCAGCCCTAGCCTGTGGCAGAAGGGCTACTTCAGCCCAGCTGTGTTGGAGCAACACCACTCCCCTCCACATGCTCCTCCTTTAATTGGTTAAACATCACTTTTAACTGGTTAATCATTTAAATGGAATTTTATATCCCTAGTTCTGGGGTGCATGGAATGAAGGCTCTTGTCCAAGTTAGCATATGGGTGGGGCCTGAGCCCTTTCCTGGAATGGCATGTGGAGGAGCCTTATACAGATTATTATTCCATCTGTGACTTTTACGGTTCTCTTGGGTCAGCTCTCTGACACTGCCAGCTCTTTGGTTTGGTCCACATCTCATGAACATGCATCACAGCTTCTTAACATGGATGAGGAAAGCTTTGTGGACACCATCAACTCTGCCTTTGTGAGTATCATCATTTCATGAGGATGCAGAGCTGAATTTATTGCTGTGATAAGGACAAGATAGACTTCTGTACATTAAAGAATGGTGGACATTTTGGCCCATTTACTCCTTATTATACAAACTTAAGATGGCAACTTTAAAAATGAGTAAAGGGTAATATTTATTAACAGAACATATAATTAACCTGTGAAACTTGCTGCGGCAGGTAACTGTTGAAGCAGACTTTTTAATAAGTCTCAAAAGATACTAAATTCCTGTCTGAATAAGAACAGCTTCTGCAGTGACATGAGCTGGAGTAAAATAGGCAATCTCAATCCTCCTTTGATGAAATTGCTAGGATTGCAGGGTGGGAAGAAATGTCTCCCTCATGGGATACCATTGCAAGCAAGTACATTAGGGAGGACTTATGTCTTCCTATGATGAATCTGGAATTTACCACTGGTGCAGTCGGGATACGAAGATAGGTAGATTCATACAGTTCAGAACAAAGTTGACTTGGAATAAAAGTATGCTAGTGGGTGCTGAAAAACATCACATGGATAGGCCTGATCTGGTCGTGTTTTTAAACAGCTGAACAGGTTGAGTCTGGTTACTTCTTAAATTGGAAGCCTCTGAACAGAAAGGTGTGTGTGTGTGTGTGTGTGTGTGTGTGTATGTATGTGTGTATGTATATATATATATATATATATATATATATATATGTATATGTTGTGTCTTGGACAGCAGCTCCCCTTCAGTCTCCCACAGAATCTTGCCCTATAAATAGAGACGTGCTTTTTGCCCCACCATTTTTTGCAAATATGCTGTAATTGTATAAAAATGAGCCAAACAAAATTTCTATACAAAACCTGAGAGTGCATTTTAGTGTAGTTGTGCTTTGAGATAGGATAGTCAAAAAGCACCAGCTCATACACTCCCAGAGCCCCAACTGTTAGTCAGTGCAGGAATTCTTGGGAAGCCCACAAGTCAACTATTTTTCACTTCATTTATTTTCCACAAAGTCTAACTTGCCTCTTAATAAATAATTCTCCATTTTAGTCTTGTGGTCATTTACTGCATGTTCTGACTTGTGGCTCTTGTCATTCAGATCTGGTTAATTTGCAGTAAGGTAGCTTTTGATCACTTTTATATTTGTTGATTATTAGTGGATATCTTATTGTGTTCAAATTGAAAAGTATGGGCTCTCTTCTGCCTGCTACAATGAGTACTTGTAAACTTGCATGGATACTAACCAGGCTGTATAACTAGTAGATAAAAGCATTTGGCTTAAATGCATAAGCTGTAACTTGAAAACCTATTGAAACCCTACTTATCAGATTTCTATTTACTTAGCCTTTAACTGAACTAATGGAAAACATTCTTATCACTTTAAATCAATCAAAAAAAAAGTCTAAAACATTTAAAAAAATGCTGAGATGGAATATCTTCACATAGGAGCACTATAAAATAAACCTTAGTGTTGTCACCCTTTGTGACTGAAGTCAGCTTAGCACTAGATATTGGGATGGAGAGTGAATTACCTTTCAAAACGTTTGAAGGGATAGGCTTTCTCTGTCTAAGATGGTCTTTTCCTAGGCCATAATGTAGATGGTTTTGTTTGCTGAGTGGCTAGAACAGCATATTTTGGGTACTTTTATCTATTTATGCATCAGTGTGGTATTTATTAGGTCATATTGCTTTTGAGTGTTAGTCAAGGCAAAATGTGCTCTTTGGGACATGGAATCATGTCTTCCTTATGCTTGTTCAGTACCTTGTTTTTGTGTAGTGCCCATAATATACTAAATGTTTGTAATTTTGTTGGGTTACCCAGAAGCCTTGGGATTGGGGGCACCATATAAATCTGTCTTTGTTATTCAGTGGAGCAACCTACACCACTCGGACTTTATTGATACTGCTGGATCCGTGTTCCGATCTGCTATTT
The DNA here is from genome assembly GCF_049634645.1 of Pelodiscus sinensis. NCBI lineage: Eukaryota > Metazoa > Chordata > Testudines > Trionychidae > Pelodiscus > Pelodiscus sinensis. The sequence goes on along the minus strand of NC_134714.1, from coordinate 45,098,831 downwards.
CTCTCCTGATGCCATCAGGGACTGCAGCCCGCCAGCTGCCCCCAAGCATCGCCAGAGTGGACCCAAAGAGCCGAGCTGTGTTTCCTCTTGGAATGGGGCATGCCACAGAATATGTCAGACACCGGGTAGCACTTATTGGGTAAATCGCTCATTGAGGACTACAGGTGCCATGAGTATTTTTTTTATGGGAAAACAGGCCATTTCTGGTACCATACGGGGTGTGGTGTTTGGGGAATGAGGTAGAGCCCCTCTGCTACAACAGAGGAGAGACTTATTCAGGGAGGGCAATTGTTGTGGTGCCAGACATGTTTCTCTCTTCAGTTTACAGGGAACCATGGAATGGAGAAACAAGCCTGCTCACAGCTCCCTAAGGTTTCAGGACCCCTGGTTAAGAACTGTTGGTGTATCACATACTTCACCTCCTCTCTCTAATAGGCCCACCGCTGTGGAGAAGTAGAGGACAGTGGGCTGGGAGAGGAGCAGAGTGGGACAGAGCAAGCTGCCCTGCCTCCTGTGTGGAGACTGAAGTGGGGGTGACCCCGGTGCCCCTGTGCTAGGCCTCCATAATATTTCAGGCTACATTGTTCAAGTGAGGACCCAGGCTCCGTTGCTTGGGGGAGGGGGCAAGGGGATGGAGTGGGAGCAGGGCTAGGGAAATGGGTGGAGTGGAGGCAGGGATTGAGGGGGGGTTGCCCTGTGCCTGGGGCACTGAGGGGGTTGCCTCAGGCCCTGCACCCTCCTCTGGATGGCCCTGACCCTTGTGACTCCATCATAGGACCTAACCACATCAGTCACACCATCAGGGACTTGTTAACCAGCTCATCTACTAATGTGATATATGTGCCAGCAATGCCCCTCTGCCATGTACATTGGCCAAACCAGACTGTCTATACAAAACAGTAAATGGACATCAAGAATAATGACATTCAAAAAACCAGTAGAAAAGCACTTCAGACTCCCTGAAAACTCAGTAACAGATCTTAAAAAAACCTTCAAAACTAGACTGCAGTTTTAGCCCGCAGGGCTAGAATTCATATGCAAACCTGAGACTATCAGACTGAGTTTGAATAGAGACTGGGAGTGGCTAGCTCACTACAAAAAGTAATTTTCCCTCATTTGGTATTCTCATCTTCTCATCCACTGTTGAAAGTGAGCCACATCCACCCTGATGGAATGGGCCTTGTTAGCACTGGACCCTAGCATAATAAGGTAACATTCTCTTCCATGCCAAACTGAAGTTTTCATTTCATGCATCTGATGAAGTAGGCTCCAGCCCACAAAAGTTTGTCCAAATAAATTTGTTAGTCTTTAAGGTGCCACAGAACTCCTAGTTTTTCCTGAAACAGACTAATACGGCTAACACTCTGAAACTTGTCACCAAGGATCAGAAAGGTTCTTTAAGGAAAAAGGCAGGCAGAATATATAGGAATATATAATGGACGTGAAGTGCTATAAGGGGGTTTATTAGAGGAGGTGAAGTGTGTGATGCACCAGAAGTTCTTAACCAGTGGTCCCAGAACCTTGGAGAGCAGTGAGCAGGCTTCAGGAGGCCCACCAAAATAAACCAGAAACCGGGTCGGCATCAGACATACTTGGACACAGGGCAGATTGCTGAGGCAGGGCATCCTGTGACATGGAGCCATGGGCAATTGCTCTGCTTGCTACCCTCTGAGGCCAGCACTGGCTTTTGGTTCACTGAAAAACGTTGTAGCACAGGTGGGCCATGGAATTTTTATAGCATGTTGGGAGGGCCTCAGAAAGAGAGAGGTTGAGAGCCTCTGTGCTACACTGAGGGGGCAGGAACTCAGTGGGCCAGGAAAACATGGACTACCTCTGTTCATCTCTGGTTAGGATCTAGTATGCGCTTTGCTCTACCTTTAGGGATGCAGCACATAGAGTCCATCCACTAGCAGGACAAGGTGTAAATATGGGCTTTGGAGATATTGCATGCTTGACACATCACCTCAGCACAGCGGCCTTTGATGGGAAGGATCTGGGTAAGGATACTTAATCATATGGTATAATCTATGGGAATATGAATATCCCCTTCTGCAGGTCTCCCAGCATAACTGAACTTTTCTTTTAGACAGTGAATTCTTCAGGGCAAAGTTTGAGTCAGATTGGTGTCTCAATAAATGAATGTATCAGCATATTTATAAACTGAGAGGAGCAGGAGTGTCCAAGCGTCACTTGTGGACCAGTCAGAGAGAGGTGCTCCCGGATGTATTTCCCTTCCCAAAACCTGTCTTGTGTTGCCTAGTTTGCAGAATGTTTCACTCTGCTGGTCACTGGTGTAAAGGGATGTGGGAAAAAGAAAAGTTGTTGAAGGGAACAAGAAACACCTCTGGGATCTTGCTATTTGCTGACAGACCAGCACCTTTTAAAGATGTATCTAGAAACTGCAGAGAGCATTGGTGTATGTTTGGGTGTCTGTAGAACTTATTACATCAGTGGCATGAGCAGTTGGGACTGCAATTTCATTTGCCCCTCTCTTTTTCAGGCTCCATAAAGCATCTCTTACAGTTTGAGACAGAACGTCAGAGGCATAACCTCTCTTTAATGGCTGCTATCGACTTGTTGAAGAGACTCTATTCCACAAGTGTTGCTCCTTTTGTATTGCTGAGGACATGGGGATTGCAAACAACAAATGCCTTGTCTCCAGTCAAAGTGAGATGTACCATTAGGACACTACATACTAATTTGTGATACCATCTGTGTTGTATGTTAATTATTCTACTTCGGCTACAATGTGGGATTTCTTCTGGAAAGAGAGGGCTACTAGAAGAGAAGTGGCAGTAAAGGATATATTTTCCCTAAAAGATACGTTGCAGAGTTAGAAGCCAACTATTCCAAACAGCAGTCACCTAGGAATGAGCAGTCTTCCAAGGCTCAGTGGCTGGTAGTGGAGAGTAGTGTGCAGGGTTCTGCACTAATGCTGTGACTACCTTGAAAATGATTTTGTCTGACCAGAAAGGAGATTGGGGGTTGGGGGAGGCACTTTTGATTTGGTTTTTCTCTTTCTTGCAGTATGGACAGTAGGTCAGCCCTCTGTGCTGGACTACTCAAGGCAAACAGTGCACGTAACTTCTTTGTCTGCTAGAAAATTAGGCCATGTTGAATCCCTCTGTTTCCCTTTCCTTAGACAGGAAGAGAGATGATATCCAGTAGGGTAGAGGGAAGGAGGATGTATTTGTCTTTCAGTGGTTCACAGTGACTCACTTTTTTCCCCTTTTCCTTTCTAGGAACAGATTATGGCCTTTGCCAGTAAGTAATTTCTCCATCTGTGTGTAGCTGCAGTTTACCAGTGACTGTTGGGAACCTGAGATCTTTAACCTGTGAGGACTGTATCATGTCTGATCTGAGAATGTTTTTAAATAGTGCCTTCGAAGCATAACAATAAAAACTATGAATTAAACTTTTTCTTACAACATATGCTCGTCTTTGCTAAAGTTCTGTTTGTTCTGCTCTCCTTCACATCCTGGCATGTGGTACCAGTGGTTTCAGCCACTTAATCATCTTTGCTATGTGCTTTCATGTAGAAGTGGCCCTTTTAGCTTAAGGCTGGAATGACAGGAAATGTAGTTTTTCATACAGCTTGGTGCACTGTAGTACTGATGTGATCTCTTCCTGAGAGTTGTCAGCCTCCTGCTGCTGGAGCAAAATCTGGAGCCAGAGGTGAGTGGTAGTTTGCAGCAAGGAAGCCAATTCAGAGCCAGTGCTAACCTGTAAGCTCAAATCACCCCTTCCCCAAACAATAGCTTCTTGAGAAGGCTTAGGAGTGTCTAATAGAAGGCCCTTCTCAAGAAACTAGTTAGACTTGAGGACTGTGCATACCATCCCATTTCTTTAGTACTGAGGGGTAACGGTGAGCTCTAGAAAAGAGGGAAATTTCACCACCAAGGTTTGACTCCAAGGATAGTCTGCTAAAAATAGTTTTTTTTAATTATTAAAATAGACATTTGAGTGGTCTTAATGTTCCAAACACCAGGCTCTTGCATTAGACAATTAATTGTATTACACTATTAAGTAAATATGAGCCCTGGATTTATAGTATTATAGCAGTGCTGTCATGTACATTTAACTAATATCAGGAATTAACATTATCAAAGGGAACTTATGTGAATTTGTGACTGAAAGCAAATTCTCTTTAAGCTATGCCTGCATTGCAAGTGAAAGGTGTGACTCCCTGATAGTGTATGCATACTAATACTGGCTGCAATTGAGCTAGCATGAGCATAAATAGCAATGTAGCAGCAATTGCATGAATAGCAACACCAGTGGCCCAGATGAGTAATGCCAAGACCATATGTACTGGTTTCAGGCAGATTTGTACTTGGTCCATCTCAGCCATGGCTCCACTGCTATTTGTACACTTGCTAGCTCAACAAAAGCCAGCATGAATATGTATACAAGAGCAGGGGAATCACACCCCTAGCTCATAGTATAGACAGTCCTAAGTTCTACAGTCACAGGTGTTAGAATCAGTGTCTTTTATCTAGGCACTATCTCCTCTCCAGCAATGATGCAGGTCAGGACTCTTCTTTTGCAAGGCTACTTTGTGCTTCTTATTAATAAATAATCTTGTTGCACTAGAGTAGGTGTGAGGATTTGAAGCAGGTGAAGTCCCCAACTCACCTCTGGGATAATTCAGATGACAGCTTAGTATTCCATCCTAGTCCTTGTGCATACAGAACTCCTACTGATGTTGAAAATTGTTTGTGCAAGAATTGCACATTTAGGCCCTTGATAAGCAGCAACAGATGTACTTCAGTTAACAGATTGTACAACTGAAAGATCAAGGCCCTGAGCTTTCCAGACTTAATGCAAGTTTGTTAGAAAAAGCAAACGCTCCCAACAGTGTCTGTAGTGCCTGAGCTTAATGCTAACACTGAAAAACAACTTATTCTGAACTGTACTTTTGGGGTATTTTCTAGTCTTTCCCTCTCCTCTCAAGACAGTGTTTTTCCTAAGGCTGGAACATATGGAAATGATGGTAAGTCTTCTGTTGCCCTTTTCTCTCTTTCTCCCCTTGCCTTGTAGCTCTAGATGCACTGGCCTCATTCCTGCTTCCAAAGTCAGCTCTAGAACAGTAGCAAGCAACATGTCACGTCAAAGGCTCAAATTTACAGAAGGCTTTTGAATGATTAGTTCTGAGATGTTATCTAGCCGGGCTGTTGCTCACTCCATCCCATTTTGTAGTCAGTGAAAATGAAAAAAAAAAAAGCTTGCCAAAGCAAGATTTATAGGTACAGGCAGTCCCCGGGTTACGTACAAGATAGGGACTATAGGTTTGTTCTTAAGTTGAATTTGTATGTAAGTCGGAACTGGCTCCAGATTCAGCCGCTGCCACTGAAACTGACCAGGGGCTGACTACAGGAAGCCGGAGGCAGAGTTGCTCTGCCCCCAGCTTCCTGGAATCAGCCTGATCAGTTTCAATAGCTGCTGAATCTGGAGCCTGGGCCAGAACAGCTGGGGCGCTGCCCGGTAGGTTCCCACAGGACCAACCCAGCAGCACCCCAGCTGCTCTACCCGAGGTGTCCCGCAACAAAAGCCTGGTCTGCTGGGGGGGGGGGGGGGGGGCGCACTAGCTGCGCCCCCTCCCACCCCAGCAGACCAGGGACACCCGAGCAAAGCCGCCGCCTGGGCGGCTTTGCTCGTTTGCCCGGGAGTAAAGCCGCCCAGGCAGCGGGACCCTCGCCGCCTGGGCGGCTTTGCTCCTGTCCCCCTGGTCTGCTGGGGGGGTCCAGCGGCTTTGCTGGACCCCTCCAGCAGACCAGCAAGACCGGGAGAAGCTTTTCTCACCCCGGAGGACATGGGCGGTGACCCGCCGTCCGTGAGCTCCGGTGCGAGAAAAGCCCCGTTCGTAAGTGCAGATCCGACATAAGTCAGATCCGCGTAAGTCGGGGACTGCCTGTAGTTGATAAATGCACTCCTCTAATAATGTGTGCAGAGACAGCATTTCCATGACCTCTGCCAAATAATACAGAACAATTATTTCAGCTTGAGGATGTGGTGAAGACTTCTTACATTCCCTGTGTAACAGGCCAGATTTGAGGTATTTTACATTAGAGGGTCTGGCCTGTTTTGCTGTGATGTTGCAGGGGGATTTCTCAGGTCAGTAGGGGAGCTTTGCTTACCTTAGGCAGAAGAGAAAGGGCAGGCAGTTCAGCAAGAAGGAAAAGGCTGCCTCCAGATAGGCTATGACGAAGATGCAGGATGGCAGAGAGTCTCTGCGGGGATAGGTGATGGGTCATGTTATGCGAGCACTTTTTGCTTCCACATAACCATTCAGGGACAGAGGGATTAAAAATTCCACTTTTGAAACATATTATTGGACAACAGAGTACTGCTAAGCCAGTTGGGGGAGGGGGTGGAAGTGCTGAGGAGCTACAACCCCTCCCTTGAGTGCCCTGCTGCTACTACTAACCAACTGTGTAAGACATTAAAGACACATATACTGGTGCAGCGACTTGCCAGGAGCCTTGTACTAAGAGTATGGCCTGCCTGTATAAAATAGAGGTTGTAGGGGCCACTTTCCATTCCTCTCTGACCCCTTATAGCTTAGACTTCTGTTTTATAGGTCCAACCCTGCAACATGAAGTCAATCAGAGCAGGAACTATAATACAGTTTTATGGGTTAAAACACAAACCCTAATTTAAACAGGAACCAAGTTACCTCCACTCCCATTTTCTTCTTTCTTGCATATCAAGTAAGTAGCTCCTTAAACATCATCTTCTGCAGTGAGAAGTGATTTTTGGTTCTAGGCTGGTTCTACCTTAATCAATACTGCTTAGCATGAGACTGGCAAGGAGGATGGATCCAGGCTTCCAGACCCAGGACAACCAACCTAGTCTCTTTTTGCCTTCTACTAAAAACTGTCCTTCAGCCCTGTTCAAGAAGCACTTGCACCCACTTGCCTTGGAACTAGCTCATCCTGAAAGGTTAGAAACTCTCACTAATAGCCTCTTAAGGGCTAACATATTGAAAATGGAGGTTTACAACACTGAGGGGGACTTCACTCTGCTTTAAATATATGGGTTGATGCCATGCTTGAACATTTATATATTTTTTTTAAAATTCTTTGGGCTAAACTTCAGTTCTACCTATAAAACAAACAAAAACAACTAAGCATCATTGGTCACAGGTCTGCAATTTGTTAGGGCATGAGAAGCACTCTGAGCTGCTGGTAATACGGGGCACCTATAAATCCATTCACTGAAGCTGTGTCTGGGCTACTTATAAGCACAATCAGCCTCAAGACCAGCTGGAGTTTAGGTTCTTCGACTTTCAGGAGGCAGATTCTGTATCAATAATAGCAATAAAGTTCTTTAGAAACCATACTGGGCCAGCTCTCATTTCAGCAGGGCCCAGCTTATTGCAGCTAGGAACTGCCTAGTCCTGGGGGAAGTGATTCCATGGCTTTCATCCTTGTTTTGCTGTAGGACTGATCCAAATGAGCTCTCCAGTTGGAGGTTTGAACTTTCCTTCTCTTTGTTCTGGAAAGGCCAATGTTCTGTAGTGGGCGCCAGCTCAGCGCGAGAGCCCCAGAGACTGCAATAGGTGAAAGGTGGCACCCAAGGCCCAGCTTGTCTCTACATTGTTCACTTTCTTTGTTAACTATAAACAAACAAAAAATGAGTCAGTTGCAACATCTGTCCCAGATCTATACATTTGTCACAATAGACCAAGAGCAAACTGATAGGCAGGTGCACAGAATGGTAACTATTCTCAAAGAATTTGGTACTTTCCTTGTGATTCTGCAAATGAAAACAATGGGTATTGCCTGAACAGCAAGTGTTCAAGAACATGTTATGGAATCAGTATTTGTTCTTTTAAGATCCATCTAACAGCGTCCCTCCTTTGAGTCTAGTTGCAACAACTTGGTATAGGGATAAGAGACTGCTTGGTCCGCAGAGATTCCTGTTTTCTATTAGCTGTTGTATTCATCTACAGCTCACTGTACAATCAGGACCAGTATCCTCTTCAGTTCTTTAGCTCCGCCTCCCTCTGCACTTCCCAATATCAATGTTCAGTCCCTTGCTGCCTACTTGCCAGGTCTTCCTGGTCCCTGGCCTGAAAATCATACTGAAAACAAGTCATGTGGGAGACAAGAGTGAATATAGCAAGGAAGCAAAATGAGCAGTCTCAGCCTGCTCTCCGCTCTAGGAAACCTCTCCAACCCCAGATTGCCTCCTTACAGATCTGTCTAAAATCTTCCCATATCAACATATTCCTAAGGACTCTAAGGGATCTGGCCAGTCACATGAGAAGGAAAAGCTAAGCAGAGATTGGCACTGTAAGAGTAAAAAGCCCACAGAACTTCCTTCCACAGACAGACAGGACTTGGGCCACAGCAAAATGGGATAAAACCAGGAATTCATATATTAATTCCTGTTTTATGATCAGTAAGAACAATAATGACCCCCTGAGCTGGCCTTTTCTAAGGAGCAGGATTAACCTTCATAGCACTTATGTTCAAGAGGTTATCCACATGGAAACTGCATACCATGAGAAGGGCTGGGATCACATGCCCTAAATGGATGGAGGAACAAAGTGCTTCCTGGGGAAGGAAGATGGTGGGAAAGAGACTGGGAGAGAGTTAGCAGTAGTTGGGAACGTATACACTGAATAATTTTTTTAAATCAGGAAATTAGTTCTAATTAGTTTTAGGTTTTGAAAGCTTCTTTTATATTTGATTTGGTTTGATTTGATTTTAAACTAAATTTTGGATCAAGTTTGAGCTGAGAAGATCACCAGGAAATGACACATTTCTGGAGGTCCATGTTGCTTAATTCTAGGTCACCATAACCCAGTGGTTTTCAAACTAAGGGTCATGACCCAGTACTGGGTCGTGAAAGTCAGGCACTGGGTTTCATTGCTGCAAGGTGATCAGGTGACCAGAGGGCATACTAAGACAGGCTACCTGTGTGTCCTGGCACCATAGACTGCACAGCAGGCCCACTCATAGGTTGGGGGGATGAGGAAGAGAGTGTACAGGGCTCTGTGCACTGCCCCTGTCCTGAGCACTAGCTCCACACAGCCATTGGATGGGAACCTGCTACTGGCTGCTCCTGGGATGCAGCCTAGTCTGTGGTGCCAGGGGAGGCAAGAAGCCTGCTTTAGCACCCTCACTGCACTGATGACTGAGAGCTGCTCAAGGTAAGCCTCTTCTGCTCCAGCCCTAACCCCCCCGCAAAGCTGAAGCACCCCCGTACACCTCACAGCTCTCATCCTCAGCCCCAGCCCAGAGCCCACACTTTAATCAAATTATATTGGATTGCAGGCATCAACAATTTTCTTCAACTGGGTCATGAGAAAGAAAGTGTGAAACCATAGTCATAACTAACAGGGCAATGGCTATATTCAATCCCTTGCCAAACCAATGAATATGAAATGCAGCCCGTCTCATGCCATCACTATGTATAGTGATTGACAAGGTGAGATACCACGAACATATAGAAATAAGACGGGTAATAGTAATAGGACTAGTGCATCTTCTACACTTGAGATACAGAGCTACATTATTGCTTTGCTTCTCTCACCTGTAAGAGTGTGTTATCCCCAAATCCAAAGCCTTCTTTTAGTAAGGCAGTGATGTAACTGAGATCCATACACAGGAAAGGGCTGGCTGAAGTGTACCTGTCCAAGTTATCACACACTAGAGGGAAGATAGAGAGAAAGGGGGTTCAGAAGGGTATTCATTAATAGAATACTTGACAGAACTGCACATACAGTCAGAGCCCATGGCGCAGATGCTGAGCACGAGCCTTTTGCTTCCATATACAGGGAATCTGAGTCTGCGCAGCTGTTCTTTAAAGCCAGAGACTAGTACATTAGTATTGTACGTGACGATACTTTTGATTTCTTTGAACACCATTATGAACCTCTTACCACAGCAATATCATTCGCACAGGTCTTGTAAACATGGAATCACCTTTTGATGGAAATTAAAGCTATACGTTTTCTTACTGTATCATCAAAGACAAAGCACCCCAAATTATTTCTTGTCTAGCTGTCTCATCTGGAATCCCCCCAGGGACTTAGCTTAATTTTTCCCTACTGAGAGTTTAGGTTTTTACTAAGCTCTAGCCCATACTAAGGCCTGGAGATTGTGCCTTCTACCCTTTTCTTTTGGCTAACTGCTCACAACTCTAACAGGTGGAGACAAGTGCTTTGTATCTGCATGGATGCATTCACTTCTCTTTGCAGTAATGATATTTCAGACCAACAACAAGGCCCACGGGAGGTTATTTATGAACTTAATGAAGCAGACAGCCACTGCTTGCTCCAGCAGACAAAACCTCCTGTTAACTCTGCGTTCTAATCCAAGGAACACATTTATTTCAGCACAGGTACAAAATGCAACACCCCAGCATGTGTCTAGACTACAGGGTTTTTTAGAAAAAAGTGGCCTTTTTTCGAAAAACTTCCCCTGCATCTAGACTGCCGCCGCATTCTTTTGAAATTAAATTGAAAAAACCCGGTGGTTTTTTTGACCACAGTAAACCTCATTTTACGAGGAAGAACGCTTTTTCCCCCCAAAGTGCTCTCTCAAAAAAAGGTATTCTTGAATGCAAACAGTGCTTTTTCAAAAGAGCATCCAGACTTGCTGAGTGCTCTCTTTCAAAAAAGCGGCTCACTTTTTCAAAAGAAGTGGTTGCAGTCTAGATGCTCTCTTTCAAAAGAGGCTTGTAGTCTAGACGTAGCCCCAAGGAGCAGCTCAGGGTGGGGTGGGGAGTGTAAGAGACGAACGAGCTGGCTGTATGCAAACAAGCAAAGACCAAGGCTTAAGCATTAGTACACTCTTTTTATACCCATAGGAATCCCTACTTTTATCAACAACCCCCCTCTGATTCATTATATGATTAATATTTGATCAAATATGAAATTCCACATTAGACCATATAACATGTTTATCTACTTATTAACAGTAAAATAACCCACTACCTATTACTCTTCTTATTTAACAGGGAATTTCCCTGTTTATGCTGATTGCGTTTGGCAGGTAACAATGATCTCTTCTTTGTCCTGTGTCCAAATCAGGGACATTCAGGGGCATTCCAAAAACTGAACAGGATATTTAGTAACCCAAAAAGGCTTTGTTTGCTCTCCTTCCGAAAAGAGATATTCAAAGATCTTATTTATCACACCAACCTCAGCCCTTAATTATATTGCTTATGTACTGCTAGCCAATATATGACCCATTACACATACTTAGGCCCTTACCAGCTTACATGAATCTCCTTCACTTCCTTGTATTGACCTCTTTTTACAGGTCTCATTTTTACCTTATAAGCACCTTGGGGTATTTATAAATCACCACAACCCATGATTTTCCTTTTTCAAAGAAACAAATCCATAATAAATGCTCAGGTTGTTCTCCTGTACACATGGGTACAACTCAGAAATAACATAGTTACAACTCAGGACTTGCTATCCCTGCCTTCATATTGTGGACTTGGATATTTTAGGGGTAAAAGATCACATGGTAGACAGAAAGGCTACTTATCATATACCTGTGGTTCTTCAAGATGAGTTCCTATATGGATGTATGTCCTGGGGCTGCATGCAAGTTTGGAACCTTCTAACCAACAGAGCCTATTGGGCCTTATCCTTTTCAACATGATACCTACAAACTCCAGAATATAAGTAGCCCTTACTACCTCCTAATTCCTTTTGCTAAATCAAAATTCTATGGTAAAAATTCAAAGACTAGGGAGTATGAATTCCATACAGGCCTTTATCTCAGAACTGGTAATGGATTTTCCTCCTCTCCCACAAGAATGGACTTTGTGGTCCACCGCTGCTGGGGAACTGAGCAGCAGTCACAGCCTACTACAGAGGTGATCAAGAGGAGCATTAATTGAAGACACTATGATTGCTCTCATGGAGCATCAGCTCTAAAAGCCAAATAAACAGAGCTGCGTAGAGCTATGACCAGAACTCAAACAGAGAGTTTTACATGTATCTGTGTTGGCAAAGTTTTGAGATATGCAATCAAAATATTAGACCCAGATTAATATAGTCTAAAATCCTGATGTCATCACATCCTCAAGGTCAAAATATGTTTGCATACACATTTTAATCTATTTAGATAATCCTGAAGACAGACTGTTTGACGCTTGGATTTGTCCCTCCAGGGCACAAACAGTCTAGGACTTTTACTTATTAAATTACTGCTTGATCCAATTCCCCATATGAAGTCAATGAAAGTCTTTTAGTTGAATTCACTTGAGTGCTGGATCAGGTCCTCATGTCTCAAGAGTTAAATGCTCTCTGAACAGCTAGTTACATTTTCAAAAACACCCAAGGCTGTGTCCAGACTCAGGGTTTTTTTCGGGAAAAGTAGCCTTTTCCCGAAAAAACTTCCCCTGCGTCCAGACTCAAGCCGCGTTCTTTCGAAATTATTTCGAAAGAACGCGGCTTTTCTTTCGATGGCGGTAAACCTCGTTTCACGAGGAAGAACGCCTTCTTTCGAAAGTTCCTCTTTCGAAAGAAGGCGTTCTTCAATGTAAATAGGGCTTCCTCGAAAGAGAGCATCCAGACTCGCTGGGTGCTCTCTTTCGAAAAAGCGGATTTCTCTTTCGAAAGATCCGCCTGCAGTCTAGACGCGATCTTTCGAAAGAGGCTCTTTCGAAAGATGTTTTCAAAAGAGCCTCTTTCGAAAGAAGCCTGCAGTCTAGACATAGCCCAAGTGACTTATGAGCCTAAGTCACATTTTGAAAAGCATCTAAGTCACTCAGGAGCTTAAGTTTAACTGAAAGTCAAAAGAACTCCTAATTCATTTTTTTTTTAAATTCTACCCCATCCCACATAACTTAGCCTCTTTTGGTGACAAATATGATTTGGGGAGGATTATGGATAAATTAATAGATAAAGTGGCAATCAGAGCCCACCTTAGTTAAAAATTCAACACATTATTCTTATGGAAAAGCATACATAGGAGTGATCAGCCAGCAAGTCTTGGCTCTTACTCCTTGGGCTAATGTCGCTCTCAGGAACACCATATTCAATGATGGACAGAGCAACGAACAATGTGACAACTCAAACTGCACCATCATTAGCTTTGTAAACACCAAATTCAAGTCTCAAGATGGTGGTAATTCGTGAACAGATGGAAACACTTGATTTAGGCCCTTCAAATATCTTCATAAGAGGGTGTGAAATCTAGATGGTCCATCATGGGAGGGTGAAAAGCAGAAGTGCCTCCCAGGTAAATTTTAACTGAATTCAAAGAGAGTCCAGGTTGTCTGAGCTATAAAAAGGAGTTCAAAAGCAATGGGATGCGGGACTAACAAGGATCATCATTCTGCTAAGCTCAGACATGAAATCCAGAAAGATTTCTTCTTGTGTTAGTACAGTAGATCTATTCCTGCCACAATGATGCTTCTGAAAGAAACCTACTCCCTGAACTGTAAAGGCCAGAGAGCTTTGAGTCTTCAATGCCTCTTCAAGACCTAAAAAATGAGTTAACTAATAAGGGATAGATGACAGGGCAGCATGGGATAGAGAATAATTGATCTGTATTTATTTTTAAATCAGTTCCATCCTCTGTACTGTGTAGAAATAGTTCACTTATTTTCATTGCCTCCAGTTCCCATACTGTTTCATGTTTCACAATACTTACCTTCTTTAGCTTTTCTTTCAAAGTCTCTCACTTCTAGAACTCCTCCCTTTTCATAATCTGAAGAGATGAGAAAACACCATCAGAGGTATTAGAAACATTTTCTTCCAATGAAAGCATAGATGCTGGAGCATAACTCAGAGGCAAAGGGTAGATCCTGTAGCAAATAACACACAGAACTGCAGAGGGTGGAACAGAAGAAAGCACAAGTTATCTACTGGATGCTGGATGCAGTGTAAATGTAGATGTGTCAGTCCCAGGATATTACAGGGTACGTCTACACTACAACGTTAATTCGAACTAATTTAGTTCGAATTAGTTAATTCGAACTAAGCTAATTCGAACTAAAGGATCCAGACTAAAAAACTAGTTCGAATTAGCGTTTTGCTAATTCGAACTAGCATGTCCACATTAAGTGGACCCTGAACCGGGCTTAAGGATGGCCGGAAGCAGGGCCGGCAGGGCATCAGAGGAGGACTTAGAGCGTGGAGCTGCTGTCTCAGGCTAGCCGAGGGCTGTGCTTAAAGGGTCCCAACCCCCACCCCGGACAGACAGTTCTCAGGGGTGCCCCGCTTGCAAAACAGTCCTGGCTTGGAGTGCCCTGAGTGCCCACACTCGGCACATCACAGCACTCGGCCATCAGCCCGGCTGCACTTTCCGCAGGCTGCCATCTGGGGAGAGGGGGCAATTGGGAGGCTGCAGGAGAGCTTCCACCGCCAGAAGCCCGCAGAGCCAGCCCAGTCCTCCCCATCGGGGGCTCATGCCCCATTCCTCCCTCACCTCCTTCCACTTACCCTTCCCTAACTCCTCTTCTTGATGTACAAAATAAAGATAACGTGTCTTCCAAAACGGAATCTGTCTTTATTGAACAAAACTGGGGGAGACTGGGAAAAGGAGGTGGGAGAGGGGAAGAGAGGGGCTGGGAGAGGGGAGGGCAACTAAAATGATCAGGGGTTGGGAACAGGTCCCATATGAAGAGAGGCTAAAGAGACTGGGACTTTTCAGCTTAGAAAAGAGGAGACGGAGGGGGGACAGGATAGAGGTCTCTAAAAGCAGGAGTTGGGTGGAGAGGGTGCATACAGAAAAGTTCTTCATTAGTTCCCATAAAGAAGGACTAGAGGACACCAAAGGAAAGGAATGGGTAGCAGGCTTCAAACTAGTAACAGAAAGTTCTTCTTCACAAAGCAAAGAGTCAACCTGTGGAACTCCTTGCTGCAGGAGGCTGTGAAGGCTAGAACTGGAACAGAGTTTAAAGGGAAGTGAGATCAAGTCATGGAGGTTGGGTCTATGGAGTGGTATTAGCCAGGGGGTAGGAGTGGTGTCCCTGCCCAAAGTTTGTGGAAGGCTGGAGAGGGATGGCACGAGACAAATGGCTTGGTCACTGTCGTCGGTCCATCCCCTCCAGGGTCCCTAGGGTTGGCCGCTGTCGGCAGACAGGCTACTGGGCTAGATGGACCTTTGGTCTGACCCAGTACGGCCATTGTAAGGCTCAGGGTCGGGAGTCTCAGTGGACCCCCTTGATTCTCTTGCACACCTGCTCCTGGGTGGCCAGGCTGGCAGCTCTCCTGCCCAAGCCGGCCACTTTCCTGTGCCTAGTGCGGAGATCGTGGACGAGATCCACAATGTCTGCACTAGCCCAGGCGGGTGCCCGCCTCTTGCGGTCCCGGGCAAGCTCCCGGGAGCCGCCAGCCTGGTCCCGGGAAGAGGGGGAGGGCTGGGGGGCATTGGGTGGATGGCTTGATCCGTGCCAGGTGCAGGGTCTGCTGGCTGGGTGCTGGCAGGCTTGCACCTGGCACGGGCACCGTAGCCAGCCCGTGCCCCTTTAAGGGGTCCGGGGCCGGGAGGGGGGCAGTAGAGTTTCCCTGCCATTATCCGTTAGTTCGAACTAACTTTGTAGTGTAGACATACCCACAGAGACAAGGTGGGTGAGGGTCATATCTTTTATTGGACCAACTGCTGTTGGAGAGAGAGAGAGGGGGGCAGAGAGGCTGTGGAGCCACACACAGCTCTTATGCAGGTCTGGGAAAGTTCTTCAATACAAACTGTGTTTGTGGACTCAGCTCCATATTTGTTCCCGGGTGTGCTGCTGCTTCTCCTCCATCAAAGTCACACAGGTGGCCTATCTTCCCCACAGTCTCCCCACCCCTCACACCAAGTAATCTTAGTGCCTTAGTTTCCCTCTTCTAGTTAACAAACATGCACATCATCATACAAGAGCTCTCTACCACAAAGTGATTTACCAATCAAGTTGGTGTCAACAGCCCGATCATAGTAGTAGGAGAAGGCATAGAAGGAGTTTCTGCGAATCTCATCTGGCTGGTGAAGTTTCCCTTGTACGACCTTCAACACTTCTGAATAGCATGGCTCAAATCCTGTTTCCCCTGCCAGAGCAAATACACACAAAGATGAACTTACAGAGACAGATCAAGAGGTAGAGGAATTAGTGACAATTTGATGACACAGCAAGACAGAAAGCAGAGACCAAAGGAGAAATAAGGGAAGGAGAGACTCAAGAAAGGGCAAGAGAGAATTTTAGACATCCTACTCCAAGAAAAAGTTTGTTTCCATAATATCTCAGCAGCTATCCTTCTTAGTACAGGCAGTCCCCGGGTTACATGGATCCGACTTATGTCGGATCCCTACATACGAACGGGGCTTTTCTCGCCGCGGAGGACACGGGCGGCGTAACCCCCCAGACACGCCGCGGTTCCGCCACCTGCGTCCTCCGCGGCGAGAAAAGCCGCTCCGCGTCTCCCTGGTCTGCTGAGGCCCCCAGCAGACCAGGGAGACGCGGAGCAAAGCTGTGGAGGACACGGGTGGCGGGACCGCAGCGCGTCTCGGCGGTCCCGCCGGCCCGCATCTCCCTGGTCTGCTGGGGGGGGGGGGGGGGGGGGGCGCAGCTAGTGAAACTGATCAGCAGCTGACTACAGGAAGCCCGAGGCAGAGCTGCTCTGCCCCAGGCTTCCTGGAATCAGTCGCTGATCAGTTTCAGCAGCAGCTGACTTGGGGACGCCTGGGGCAGAGCAGCTGGGGTGCTGCCGGGTTGGTCCAGTAGAGCCGAGGAGCGGCGCTGCGGGACCAACCCAGCAGCACCCCAGCTGCTCTGCCCCAGGCGTGTCCAATTCAGCTGCTGCTGGTCAGTTTCAACAGTGGCTGAATCTGGACGCACCCACCTTACATAGTTATTTCATCACACTTCCCTAATTTGCTTATCTTCATCTCATATGTAATGGTATCAAATGCTTTACTAAAATAAATCACATATACCGTGTCCCCCTTATTCCCTGGGCCAGCCATCCTGTCAAAGAATATTAAATTGAGTTACCACAACTTGTTCTTGACAAATCTATGCTGGTGATTACGTATCACTCTATTATCCTTTAGCTGCTTACAAATTTATTATTTAATAATGTTTTCCAGTATCTTTCCAGGTATTGATGTTTGGGTGACATGTTTATAATTCGCAAGGTCCATTTTGCTCCCTTTCAAAGATAGGTACGTTTGCCATACTGCAATTCTCTTGGACTTCACTCACCCCATGAGTTCTCAAAGTTATCACTAATTTTACCTCACTGGGACAAGTAAATGCAAAACTTCCCACCAAGGAACTCCAGCATTTTTCAGTGAGAAATGGCAACTCCTATAAGGCCAGCTGTCCTAAGCCAGATAGCTTCGAATTTTTCTTATGCTGTATCAATGGATTTCCATATCAAGGGACCTGTGACTGGCTCTATGACCATATCCCTGGGCACTGACAGACATCCTCCCAAAGAACAGGGTTACAGAAAGGGTGTTAACCAAGAAAACTTTCTTTCTAGGGCCTGAGACTTAGCCCACAAAAGGAAAGTACCCAATCAGCTTCTACCAGAAACAAAACCTCCTTAATATACCTTTTCTGTTGCCACCATACTGATATCTCACTCCCGCAAAGTGCCACTCTGCCTCCAGTCGCTTTGGTAAACAAGAACTTCGGAACATCTGTCCATCAGCTGCTGCAAGGAAGCCAGAGGAAAGTTAGGAAGGGCTGAGACCTCCCAATGTCACCCCTCTAATCAATACTCCACAAGAAAGTGAGGAAAACCCAAGGTGCCTTAGGCTATGTCTACACAGCAGCATTATTTTGGAATAACTGATGTTATTCCGAAATAACATAGTTCGCATCTACACAGCAAGCAGTTATTTCGATATAATGTTGAAATAATGTCGAGCTGGAGGACTTCTTACTCTGACTCTTGTAACCCTCATTTTATGGGGAGTAAGGGAAGTCAGGAGAAGAACGCTCTAACTCGGACTTCCTGCTGTGTAGACTTATGCCAAAAGCCAAAATAAGCTATTTTGACTTAAGCTACGCAATTGACATAGCTAAAGTTGTGTAGCTTATTTTGGCTTTAGCCCTGCTGTGTAGACTTATAGATTGCCGATGGGAAAATTAAGATTTGGTGAATCTAAAAAGATAGATGCTACATAAATTGATTCTGAATTGGGAAATAATTTGAACTCTGGAATATGGCCCCTCCTTAGCCCTGCAAGCTGCAGTACAGCTAGGCCTATTGCCGATTAATGGGAAATAAAGTTTTGGGGAAGATATCTGCCAGAGAAATGAAGAAAAAGGGAATGTAAAGCAGGGTAGACATAGGAAAGGAGCAGTTAGCGCAAGATGAACTTCACCCACTTCTTTAGAAATCTAAAACAGCTATTTCATCTGACTGTACCTTCCATTTCCAGAGCTCCAAGTGTTGCTAGTCTGGCAGCTTTTAGTCCAAAGCCCAGATAGCTGCAAAAAACAAAACACAATATTGCAGTTTTGTCCTGGCTCATCTAATATGCCTCACATACAGCCAACCCCAAATCTAAGGCATGCACAAACCAGATTCCCTTGCTGTGCGTCCTTCCCCCCCCTTTCTCCCTCTACATGTGGGTGAACTTCTCTCTACCAGGAGAAAAATATCAAGTGCCAACAGACTAGTACAAAAACAAGGTTTTACAATGCACACAGATGGAGTGCAAATGTAAAACTAGGCAGGAATTAGGTAAAGAAGAATAAGAAGCTTTTGGGCAACCCAAACAAATCTGGCATGTATTTTGGAGACTGAAAATAAAAAGTACTAGAGAAAAGATAGGGACTTGCTGTACCAAAAGAACTAGTAAAATGCAGCATTAACATAAGTACAGTACTACAAACAAATACAATGAGAATGGAAAATAAGCCAAACGACCCAAAACTGTACACAATGATGGAAATGAGGATAGAATAGAAATTGGGCAACATCATATATATAAAATCCCAAAGTCTGTGGCTCTGTCACGCTGTAAAGTTATCTGTTGCCTCTGAGCGGCACCTGTGCCTCTGTAACGCTGTAACATTTTCTGTTGCCTCTGAGCGGCGTAGTGGCATTGATCAGTAGACGGAGCGGAGCACTGAGTGCTGTGTGACGGGGCAGGATTGCCCCGCAGTGGCAAGGGCAATCTATCCCACACTCAAGCGGCGCCGACCCATGTTGCATGGGAACTGTGGAGCCCAAACAGCCATTTGTGCTGCTTGCTCCCGCATGGCGGCTTGGCTCAGTGATGCAGAAGTCAGCTGAGCGCCACGGCGGGAGTTGAAGGGGGGCGGGGCCTGGACGAGCTTGTGTCTCTGACATCAGGAAAGGGCACCGTATTCAAAAGAAGGAGAGCGGAAGAGACAGAGAGGAGAGCAGAGGAGAGCGGAGAGAGAGAGAGAGAGAGAGAGAGAAGCAGGCAGGAGGGGAAGAAGAGAAAGAGAGAGATGGAGAGAGTGGGGAGGAGGCAGCAGGAGGAAGGGAGGGGGGCAGTAGGAGGGGAGAGGGAGAGAGAGAGACAGAGACAGAGAGAGAGAGAGAGACGGAGTGAGAGACCGGAGGCTCAGGAGAGAATACCAAGATAGAAAGGGAATAGGACGTGGAGGAGAGACCCGAGGGCAGGGTGAAGAGGTGGGGCAGGGAGACACTTGATCCCCACCAAGACACACTCATCTTATGATTTCCAGGTTCCTTGCAAAATCCCGTCTTATGATTGGCTATTAACTAGTTATCTATAATGCCCAGGGCTCAACAAATTATCCAAACTACTTGCCCATGGCGAGTGGATTGTAACCCGGAAGAGCCGGGTTTGGGCGATCTGCGCATGTGCAGAACGATCTGCACACGAGCAGATCACCGGACAGTGCGGCTGGCGAGCGGGGTTCACCGCGGTTCAGCAAGCCCTGATAATGCCCATGATAGACAATTTGATGGCCAAGAGGGGAGTGCAGAAATACTTTGGGTAAAGATATAAAGAATGTAAAACAATAGGAAACATGATCACAGACAATGGCTACAAGCCAGAGAGAAAAACAAAATTGCAGCACCAATTTTGGGGGCATTCATTACATCAGCTAAGACTATTACAAAGTCTCTAATTATGATAATGGCCTCTTGTGCACTAGAACTGGTCTGAAATCCTTAAGGGCATGTCTACACTTGCTCCCTATCTCGAGATAGGGATGCAAATGTAGCGTTCCAAAATTGCTAATGAAGTGTGGGATTTAAATATCCCGCACTTAATAAGCATAATTGCATCTGGGCGCCATTTTGAAATTGCATTATTGCGAAATAAAACACCCTGTGTAGCAGCGTTATTTCGAGAGAAAACACATACAATGAGGAGTAAGTTATATCAAGAGAAGGGTTTTCTCTCGAAATAACGCTGCTACATGGGGTGTTTTATTTCACAATAATGCGATTACAAAATGGTGCCTGGACGCGATTATGCTAATTAAGCACAGGATATTTAAATCCCGTGCTTCATTAGCAATTTCGATACACTACATTTGCATCCCTGTCTTGAGATAGGGAGCAAGTGTAGACATACCCTAACTCTTCACAATAGGCTGGATTTTAAATTAGTTGTAAACCACTCAGGAAAACTGAATGGGCATCACTGTTGACAGTTCAACAAAATGTAGCAATGGGCAAAAACCAAACTACTTGGATACAAAAAGTATAGGAAAGCAATTCTTAAAAACACTCTTAATGTTGCTAACATAATTCAGTGGTATGTCTTGACCTGGGCTCAGTTCTGTTCAACCTATCTCAGAAGCAACATAGGCATTTCAGAAGTGGGTGACAAAAGAGTTAAGAGGCTTGGGCACATGTCTACATAAAAGAGAGATTGAGATGGCTGGGGCTATTTAATTTAGAGAGATGAATAAGAGAGAGAAATGAAATTGAGTAGAGAGCAGGCATTGCCCTATGTTAAGACTGACAGGAAGTTTGAGGGGGAAAAGCACCATCCACCACCAGGTGAGTGGAGCCAGGCTATCTACTCCCACCCACACTGGAAGTAGAGGGGAACAGGTAACTGTCTTTTTTAAAGGGCGTCTACCCTCAGGTGAGGGCAGAGCAATAGATAGTCTTCAAGAACTTGCCCGTGTCCATTTCACATTAGATGACTCCAAGCAGTACCCATAAAGACAGATAGGAGTTCATGACCGTATAGATTGTAAGAGCAGTGAACTTTCTGTGCAGCATCACTGACAGCAAGAAGGAACTGAGGGTGGCAGGAGCAGATGGTGCCCCTTATACTTTGCCATGCAGGCCCCACTCCAGAGGGCGCCAGAGCTTCTCTCCTATAGATACTGTTGTGGGAAAAACTTCTGGCAATGGCGCATGTGATGAGCACACACATTTACTGTGGAATGGATATAATCAAGCACTTGAAGAACTGTATGTTGATCTGCACAGCCTGAGGGACTGGGCCTTGTAGACTACTTGACACCTGGCCCTGCACAGAACAAGAAACTCATACACTGCCTTTGCTGTGGTGTGTGAGAGTGAGAGAAAGAGCGCATGCCCTGAAAGTGCCAGTTTCCCCTTACCCTTTTTTGGATAGCGCTGTGGTAGAGCCCCCTACTGAGACTGACAGGAAGGAATGACCATAGACCCTTACATACGGATACACAAACTGTATAGCCTAAAGCTGGTAGGTGAGGTGCTCCTATTTACCCTATAACAGTAGTAGAAGGGCATGAAACTGATCAAAGGAAATACACAATGAGCTTTTCAGTGACTAATAAGCCAAAATATTCTGGAGCTGATGGCTTGGGATGCGAGGTCCTGCATCCCATTTCCAGTCCCTTGACAAGGTTGAGTCTTGATAACTGAATTACATTTTCTCTTTTACAAGTGGCCCAAAGTGTTTGATTTAACCACCCCATGTACCAGAACTTCTCTTCTCTCAAATTAATTACCCATAAAACTTGTCTGAGGTACAAACTGTGATTTCCCCTTTCCCTAGCATTCATGCTGATTCTGCATCCTTTCTGTTATGGTTTTCAAGCAAATAATCGGGGAAGATTGGGGCTCAACAACTCACTATAGACATGTTTACGCAGCAGGGCTCCAGTTGAATTAAGCTACGCAACTTCAGCTATGTCAATGGTGAAGCTGAAGTTGAAATAGCTTAATTTGGCTTTTGGCACTGTTTATATAGCAGGAAGTCAAAGGAAGAACACTTTTCCTTCAACTTCACTTACTCCTCGTGAAATGAGGGTTACCATGAGTAAGAGTAAGAAGTCCTCCAGCTTGGCATTATTTCGAAATAAAGGCTTATAGTGTAGACACGATGTTTATTTTGAAATAATGTTGCTGTTTAGACAGAGCCTATGGAATTACAAGGTACATCCTAGGTTGGCTCAAGACTACGAAAGGACTGATTTTCCTGTGAAGATGGCAGCTTTTTGCTCCTCACCTGTGCGTGTAGAGCTTGTAAGTGCTATTGAACATTTCAAATGAAGTCACAAAATCCACAGGGGTTTGCTCCAAGGTTTCCTAAAATTTAAGTAAATAGTATATATTTCAGTCATTATTACTCAATCAAAAAATAAAAACAAAACAAAGCCTAGTGCCGTAGTCACCAACAGGTCAATTGTGATCGACTTGTCGATCGCGAGGCCTCGACCAGCGATCGCGAGGTGTCCTGTCTGCCCCGCCCCCATTTCCCTCCCACCCCCGAGAAGCCTCACTACCTACCTCAAGTGAAAATGGAAGTAGTGTCGGCTTTCCGGGGATGGACAGAAGTCCTGCAGCTTAGTGCCACTTCTGGCGATTCCGGAAGTGCGCTAGCTGCTCTGCCGGGTATACTGTGGGAGGGAGCATCTGCTCCCTGCACCGCACAGGAGGGGTGAGTCAGCCCCGGGGGAGGTGCGCGTGGGGCTTCCCAGTGCATGTGCGGAGGGGGGAGGGTTGGCCCTGGGGCAGGCGTGTGTGGGGTTTCCCTGTGCCGGGGCATGCAGGCAAGGGGCTTCCCTGCACCATGGGGGGCAGGAGGGCGGACCCGGGGCACGCACACGCTGGTTTCCCTCGGGGGGGGGGTGAATCCTGGGAGGAGGCAGATGCAGGGGACACTTCTGCCTCCACTGGCACCCCACTCCCCAGCCACAGAACTGTCCCCACAAAATGTATAATTATAAATGCTTCATTTTAGATTTAAATAGCATGAATAAAAAACAGACCATTTATTTCATAACTATAAACATATGATTTTAATTTTATATATCACATAATTTAAAAATAAACTGTTTATCAGTGTGTGTAAGTAAGGGCTGGAGATAGCAAGTGATGGACAGGAAGAGAATAGAGAGGGCGGGGCTTCAAGGAAGGGGCGGGGCAGGGCGGTAGATCTTCACCTGTTCTGAGATTTAAAAAGTGATCTTGGGTGTAAAAAGGTTGGAGACCACTGACCTAGTGCTACTCTCACTGCTAACTTTCACACATATATCCAGATAATTTACTGTAGTCATCTGCTGTAGCTACATGGAGTTATCCATCCTCTATAAATAACTTATAATTCTGGTATTGTGGTAGCATCTGGTATTGTGGTAGCATCCATAACGCTACATCTATTCAGCCCTCAAAATTAATATAGCCCATGCAACCTGAATTTTGCCCCTTCCACGTACGTAATTATTATTAGGGTTGTC
Source organism: Pelodiscus sinensis (assembly GCF_049634645.1). Taxonomy (NCBI): domain Eukaryota; kingdom Metazoa; phylum Chordata; order Testudines; family Trionychidae; genus Pelodiscus; species Pelodiscus sinensis. Next base: position 45,075,227 of record NC_134714.1, on the reverse strand, counting down.
AAGTGAGTAAAAAATTGTGATTAACCACGTTGTTAAACAATAATAGAATACCAGGTATTTACATATTTTGGATGTTTTCTACATTTTAAAATATATTGATTTCAATTACTGCACGGAACATAAAATATATAGTGCTCACTTTATATTTATTTTTATTACAAATATTTGCATTGTAAAAAATAAAAGAAATAGTATATTTCAATTCACCTAATACGGGTATTGTAGTGCAATCTCTTTATCATGAAAGCTGAATTTACAAATGTAGAATTATGTTTAAAAAGCCCCTGCATTCAAAAATAAAACAATGCAAACTTTAGCGCCTATACATCCAATCAGTCCTACTTCTCGTTCAGCCAATTGTGAAGACAAACAAGTGTGTTTACATTTGCAGGAGATAATGTTGCCTGTTTCTTTGTTTACAATGTCACACCTGAAAGTAAGAACATGGCTATGTCTAGACTGCATCCCTTTTTCATAAAAGGGATGCAAATGAGACACATCGCAATTGCAAATGAAGCGGGGATTTAACCCCCCCCCCCCGCTTCATTTGCATAAAAATGGCTGCCGCTTTTTTCCGGCTCGGAGGTTTGCCAGAAAAAAGCGCCAGTCTAGACGCGGATCTTTCGGAAAATAAAGTCTTTTCCGAAAGATCCCTTATTCCTCTAAAATTCCTTATTTTAGAGGAATAAGGGATCTTTTGGAAAAGGCTTTATTTTCCGAAAGATCCGCGTCTAGACTGGCGCTTTTTTCCGGCAAAGCTCCGAGCCGGAAAAAAGCGGCAGCCATTTTTATGCAAATGAAGCGGGGGGGATTTAAATCCCCGCTTCATTTGCAATTGCGATGTGTCTAATTTGCATCCTTTTTACGGAAAAGGGATGCAGTCTAGACACAGCCCATGTGTTTGCATTGCACTGTTGTAGACACAGTCAGAAGATATTTACATGCAAAACATGCTAAAGATTAAGTCCCTTTATGCTTCCCAGAGAACATGTCCATGTTGATGACTGGTTCTGCTCAATAACAATCCAGAGCAATGCAGACCAACACATGTTCTTTTTCATCACCCTGGATCAAATGCCATTAACAGAAGGTTGATTTTCTTTTTTTGGTGTTTTGGTTTTGTAGTTTCTGCATCAAAATGTTGCACTTTTAAGTCTTCTGAAGGCATGAAGACACCTCATCTCTTTCAGATTTTGAAAGGCACTTCAGATTCTTAAACCTAGGGTTGAGTGCTGTAGCTACTGTTTAAAAGTGCGATTAAAACTGTGATTAATTTGAATAGCCATTAATTTTTGAGTGGTAATCGCATGAGTTAATTGCAATTAACCAACAGTCCTAATTGTTATTTGTTAAAGTCATTAATTATATTACACAAACAAAATCTAATTTAAAAGATTGCAAAATCAAACACTCACAAACTGATTAAGTTGTGTTGAAAAAATAATATGGGATCATAAAAAGACTTTGTGCATCATAAAAATGCAGATGCACAAAGAGTTTGAATTGAGGTTGCACAGGCAACCTTAGTTCTGGCTTTTTTTCTGAGCACTTGACTTTGCAACCTTAATAATCTTCTTTCAGGCTAGTTTATGTGTGTATAATTTCCTAGTTCTTAAAAAGCCAACAGGAAAAGAAAAACAGGAATGGCTTCATGTGGCATCATACTGACACCCCCATGGGCCATCAGTAGGTTTAGAAGCTGTAGATCCACCACACCATCAGCCATTTCAGCTAATAGAGTAATTACTAATTACAATATTAAATTGTCATCCTCTCTGTGACCCAGCAATAGAGAAGGATGATACACATACGTCAGTTTGTTTCACGGGTATTTGCTGAGAGTACAGAAGTGGTGAAACTAAGAGTCTTGGCTTCTACTGCAGGTATTGAAGGAGAGTGTGCTCTAGCACAGTGGTGCGCAACTTGTGGGTCGCGACTCCCAAGGGGATTGCGGATATCTTCCTGGGGGGTTGCTGCGCTGCCGCCCGGGTCTAAGCACCGTGTGACTGCCAACGGCCGGACCCAGCCCCCGGCCGCCCGGATCTGAGTCCCGCACCATGCGGCCGCCAATGGCCGAGCTCAACTATGGAGGTCACGGTGGAAAAAAGGCTGCGCACCACTGCTCTAGTGGGTACCGACTCTTCCACCCTTTCTCCCCATGTGTGGTCCCATCTCCTCCAACCTGTCCAGTACTTCCTCTTCTCAAGGACATAGACTATTAGGAAGGGATACACTAACATGCTGGAGGAGAAGCACTGACAGTCCAGGATTAACACCACTGAGAATTTCTTCTAACATGCAAGAAACCTCCCTGGGAACCTTTCCCTTTGGTAACGTACAAAATCTAACCCATGATCTAACCCATGTTAGTGAGGCCTTCCCAGCCTAGGTCTAAACAGCAATGCAAGCTGCTTTTCTTTGGCTTATATCCATTTTTCTCCTTCTTAAACAGGATCATTTGTTTATATGCACCAGTCATTTGAATTTAATTGTCAATATTAAAAGGAACAAATGCAAACTGACCATCTCAGATGCCATGTAGGTGCCCATGCTGAAAAAATGAGTCTCAAGAACACGTGAGTGCCTGGGCACCATTACCCACGGTTAGGATAACCTAGCACACATACTTGCGTCTACTCCTCACCTCAGACCGTGGCAGGAATGTGATTTGTGTTGAGGCTCCTCCCAGGTCCAGTGTCCCAACTGTCTGCTGGTTCTGGCCATAGAGCTGCCCTGCAGACAACATCCTGCTCAGAATAGCCACTAATACACAAACCCTTAACTCGGAGACTGCCCACAAGTCCCTAGAGCCATCAATCCATCACAGACCTATATGGGAGCTGATTTGGCTAAGCTAGTCTCTGGAACATATTGGATTGGTGTCAGGCAGAAACATGGGAACGGAAAGGATGATCCCCTCCCCACAACTCATTACCACAGAGCTGGCAGACACAGGCAGATAGTAGTGGCAAAGATATGGGGCCTTTCCTCCTGATTCCAACTTCACTTACCCAAAAATTGTATGTGCGTAAAATCATCTTTTTTCTAGTTTCTCCTCTATTCTTTCCCCTCCGTGCTGCCACAATGGAGAGGAGTGAGAGGGTAAACCAGGGAGAGAAACATACAAGACAGCCAACTCCAAACTCCTTTCCCTGGGGGATCGGGAGGGGGTGGGGGCGGAATTCAGTTCAGGCCTACCACTGAATCAAGCAGAGTTAATTACCTGTTAGAAAATTCACAGTAATCCAGGCTAAAACTCCTGAAAAGAGAGAGGAAAAAAAAAAGAACTGAAACTGCTTCTATCTCCTGCCCCTCATATTTCCTCATACAATCAGCAAGTTAGTTATCATTTGTATAGCATTATATGAGCTTTTCAGATACACAAAAAAGACAAGTTTCCTGCCCCAAACATTACGCAATCTAACTTACACTTATAACAAAATGGCACGACATGTACTGTCATAAGGAGTAATAGAGAGAGGGTTTTTCAGCATCTGTGCATCTAAGAATTTTTCCCTATGTCACAATGATACACAAATTGGCATGGATATAAGATATCATGCATACATTTGCTTTTGGCATTAGCTGACTTTTGAGCATTTAAATTCTTAACATTAAAACTCGATATTCTTTATATTTTAATTCTGTATATACAGTTGGACTGCGTCATGAGAACCAGTAAAATATCAACAACTCCTCCTTTTCTGCTCTAGCCTCTGAAGCTAGGTCTACACTACAGCTTTTTCTGTTTTCTTTTTTTTTTTTTTGGATGAGGCTTTTCCGAAATTTGCCCCGTCTACACTGGGCCAAATTTAAGAAAATCCCCCTCCTTTGGAAGATCCCTTTTTCCTCATGGAATGAGGAAGAGGGGGCTTCCGGAAGAGCACGTTTGCACTTCCACACAAAAAAAGCAGAAGAGCAAACGCGCTCCCTGGACATGGCAGAGGTGGAAAAAACCCACAGTATAGAAGTACTCTGAGCTTGGTATTGGCATTGGGTAGCACCTGAGTGTACATCGGTGATGGGATTCCAATTGAACGAGATGTAGTTTAAGGAGGCAGTTTAGAAAATAAAAACCTATGAAGGCCATATTGGCCTCTACTAGGCCCCATAAGTCTTTCTCCCTGAGCACATAGCACTGTTTCCTGCAGCACATTCTCAAAGGCTATGTTCCATTACCTCTAATAATACACTATGTATTGCACTAATAACTTACTTATTTCCTTCCTTCAAATACTTGTAGACTTATCATGCTTATTGTCTCCTAGACCAGCATGGGTTCTTTCAGTATTTCCTCATAAATAGGTCCTTTCAGCTACATTATTTTTTCTGCTCTTTTCAAAATTCCCCAAATTGTCACTATATTAATAGTAATATAATTTTTCAACCCTTTTCTCTGTGCGTGCAAAAAATGCAGATTTGGGTTGACAAACATTTCTCAAATTCATGTTGAATTAGCTGCATTGTTTTGATCAAAATTAAAACTTTTGAAAATTCTGAAAAAATTAAAAAATTTTAAAAAATCAATATGTTTCAACATTTTTTAAACAAAACCTTTTGTTCATTCAATTTTAATTGACTGGGGCTTAAAATTTTCTTTAATTTTATTTTAAAAGGCTCATCATTGAAATGAAACATTTTAATGGTTTTTACTTGAACTAAAATGATTTTTGTTTTGATACACTGAAACTTTCAGGTTGGCCCATTTTTTTAATAAACTTTTTGGAATTGAAAGCAAACGAAAACATCAGTTATTCACGCACTACAAGAAGTAATGAAGTGCTCAGTACAGAATGTAACTGTCCTTCAGAGTTGCTAAAGAGGGCTATTCACTTCCCTATTCTGTGATGGGAGACGTCTGTGTACCTACTCCAATTTTATAATGGCCTTTTTTGCAGCTATATTATGCTGCAAACTCAAGTATAATTTGCTGCACACTCTAACCCCATAGGCCAGTGTTTCTCAAAGTGAGCTATAAGCCTGCTTTGGGAAAGCCACTTGCAGGCCCGCACCACTTTATTTATCTAGAGTCCATAGCCACAGAAGTTATGTCTAGACTTCAGGCTTCTTTTGGAAGAATCTTTTTGGGGAAGAGATCGTCCGAAAAAACTTCTTCTGAAAGCGTCTACACAGCAAAAGCGCTTCGAAAAAGCAATCTGCTTTTTCAAAAGATAGCACCCACACTGAATGGACTCGCATTTAAGCTGTGATTACTATGGATGGAGTGGCCAGCAAGGCACCTGTGCTTTTTCCTCTTTTCTCTTCTTTCAAAAGAACTCCCTCTTCCCCATCCACGCATGCCTTTTTCTGAAAGAGCTCTTTTGGAAAAAGGCTTCTTCCTCATAGAAAGAGGATTACCAATGCTGGAAAAAAAACCTGTTCTTTCAATTTACTTTTGGAAGAATGCGATTGCAGTATGGTCTTAACTCAGGTTTTGTCAGAAAAACAGCTGTTTTTCTGACAAAACTCTGTAGTGTAGACATACCCAGAGAGCCCCACAGTTCCCAATGGCTCCAGTTCGCTGTTTCCAGCCAAGTGGAGCCATGAGAAGCTTCCCTACAATTTGACACTGCACTGCTTATCACTGTGCCAGCGGTTTTCAAACTGTGGATCACCCCATTTTAATGGGGTCACCAGGGCCAACGTTAGACTTGCTGGAGCCTGGGATTGAAAACTGAGCTCTACTGCCCCAGGCTGAAGCCAGATCCCGAGGGCTTTAGCCTAGAGTGGAGGGACTTGGGCTCCACACCACCCCTGCCCAGGGCCATGGAGTAATTTTTGTTGTCAGAAAGGGGTCACGGGACAATGAACTTTGAGAACTGCAGTAAGCCTTTCAAGTAACCTGTGGAGGAATACTGCATTGCTTTTACTCACACCTGCAACAGAGGACAAATGCTCAGCTGTTCATTTTAAATTGTACAGTGCAGGAGCCACTGTTCATCCAATGACAAGCAGAAACTTCTGCTCTGGAGCCTCAAATGTCATCTACCTAACTCAAGAATCTCTTTGCATTTGTAGTCAAAATTCTCAAGAATACAAAAGGATCCTATTTTCAAACAGCTTGAGTTGTGCCAGAAAGGTTCTGTTCTTTCCTTCAGTCCTGAAGGGCATTTCTCCTTCCCCCGGCCTCCATAGTCACTTCTCTTTCCCTTTTGCCTTTACCCCCTTTCTCCTTCCCAAGACCCACCTTCAGAAGATCCATCCATGATGCTAACACTGTTATTTGGAACCAGAAAAGGGGACTCCTCAAAGACCTCTCTCACCTGAAGAAAGGACAAATGGTTAGATTCCCTGGACCGGGGGCCTTGCTCTCCACTGGGAGTGCTGGGCAAAGCTTCCCTTTCTCCCCAGACCAGAAGAAAGAAAGACATGAATGTGTGTTAGGCAATCTTTCTCTTCCTCCTCCTGTGTACTAGGGCCCTCTCCATCCACCCTTTCTGCCTCTATCAAGAAAGGAGGTCTCCAGCCCACAGCAGGAAGGTTTTAAGTTCTGAGAGTTCTCATACACTCTTAGGGAATTACAACTTTTTTTCAAAGCTGGGACTAAGTTATAGTAGAGAGCTTGGAAGAGAGAGTTATAAAACATGCTGTAAGGAGGACCATGTAATAGCACAGAGGATCTCTCTTATGTTACCTCGGAGAGGAGAGCCTGGGCTTTGGGCGCAGGCAGCAGCCTCAGTCCAGCTGTAGCTTTCAGCACCACTGGGGTCTCCTTCCAGTAACTAGGCGGCACAGCTCCTTTGGCCATTTCCAACAATCCTCTCACCGTTTCTGCACCCTACAAATAAAAAGAGGCTCTTTCGTTAGGAGGAAAGCGGCTCTGCATCAGCTATACTTCAACCATCCTGTTAAGCACCAGTTAAAATGATCCCAACACCACACAGACCTGAATTTCCCCGAAGTCATGTGCTCTGCAATGTCCTGCACTTTCCTAGGCCATTCAGAGGAATAATGAGGTTTGTTTTTATCTCTGCAGAGATAAAATACTTTTTACTTTAACTGGAGTAACCAATCACTTCCATTCAAACACAGCACCGTGTTGATTTAGATTCAAAGTAAAATACGTTTATTAAGAAAAGAAGTTTATGAGATACCAATCAGAAGGAATAAAGTTAAAAATGGTTACAACCGAACAAAAGTAAAAAACATGGTTTCTAATGTTAAGACTTTAACAAGCTATTGTCTAGGTCAGGGGTGGACAACCCATTCCAGACGAAGAGCCACAAAAGCAATGGAGACAATGTGAAGAGCCAAAGTTCTTGAGCAAAAAACAAACAAACAAAAAACCCCAAAAAGTGCCATGGTGGGGAAAAATAGGTGCTGGTACATCCATCCAAGGGCACAGCTTTTTTTTTTTTTTTGGTTAACAACTTTTCCCTGGGTCTTCGCGGCCCTGCCCCCTCCCCTTTTTTTGGCTCAACAACTTTGCCCCGGCTCTTCACGCTTCACTGGGAAGGGGTGAGAGGTGCAAGCTCTGGGAGGGAATTTCGGTGCAGGGGGAAGTAGAGAAGAGGATGCTGGCTCAGGGAGGGGGCTCCAGGCTGGAGAGTGTTGGGGTCAGGTGGAGGGTTGGGGTGCTGAGCAAGCCGCAGGCTTGTGGCTGTGAGGGTGCAGGAGTTTGGGCTGGGGTGCATGAGAGGCTCAGGGCAGGGAGGCTGGGAGTATGATGGGCTCAGGACACAGATTTGCAGTGTGTGGATGGTGCAGGAGTGTTATGGCAGAAGACTGGGGATGTGGGGGGCGCAGGAGTTTGGAGATGTGAGAGGCTCAGGACAGGGGGTTCCAGTGTATGATAGGCTCAGATTTGGAGTCGGGGGGTGGGGGGGGAGAGTGCAGGAGTGTTATGATGCTGCAGCCAGATGGGGGCTTGGCCCCAATTGGGGGCTTGTTGGCCAGGATTTATTTTTAAATAAAATATTATGTCAAACACAAAATGTTTCAGTGTTGTCTTTATTTAGGAGCCGGGCGGGGAACCTGTTTTGATTCAGGGGTCATTGACCCACAGAAAAGTCAGTCGGGGCCACACAAGTGAGATGCAAAAAAACCAACCGCTCCAAAACCCCTCAAGCCTCACTAATGTGGCCCCAACTGTGCTGGTGGGGGCAGGGGATAGGGTGCTGGGGCAGGGCACTTGTGGGGGGGGTCTGGCCAGGGGGAGGGGACAGAGACAGCTGGGGCCAGTACCTGGGGATCCCAGGTCTCAGAAAGCCCGCTGGCTGCTCTTCCCCTCCCCTCTCCCAGGCACCCCCCCCAACCCAATCCCCCTCCCATTCCCCAGAACAAGGCACCCCCCCAACCCAATCCTCCTCCCCTTCCCCAGAGTCAGGCACAAATACACACTCCCTCTAACCCAATCCCCTTCCCTCCCTCCCCCAACCTAATTCTTGGGTCCCAGAGGTGGAGCCAATACTACAGCCACACACGTCTCCCTCCAGGCACTAGGGTGCGTGCGCTGAGCAGCTGGCCTTGAGATGTGCGGGCTGGGATGCCATGCACACCCTCTCCCCCCCCAAACCCAATCCGCCTTCCTTCCCCTCCCCTTCCCCAAACTAGAGCCAGGCATCCCCCCTTTCCCCACTCAAACCTAATTCTTGGGTCCTGGAGCTGCCTCCGCCACTATAGCCGCGCATCTCCCTCCAGGCGTTGGGGCACGTGTGCTGAGCAGCCGGCACACTGAGCGGCTGGCACGATGTGCGCACCCTCACCCCAAACTCCCTCCCCTCCAGCAATGCCACACAACTCCCCTCCCCACTCTAACCCAATCTCCCTCCCCCACTAGCCTTATGCCCAGGTCCCGGGGCTGCCACCGCTGCCTGAGCTCAGCAGCCAGCTGCTAGCACGTGCAGGCTGGGATGCTGTGTGTAATCCGGCCTGCATGTGCAGGATATGACGTAGTGCGCTGCAGGCCGTGAATGGAACGGCACAGGCCGTAAGCACGCATGCAGCTCACAGCAGCCCGGCCGTGAGAGCAGATGACCTGAGAGGTTCCAGGTCTGTCCGTCATAGGTTCTGTCAGGAGCTGCAATTTTTTTCTCCGCACAGGTTGGCCAACCCTGGCCTAGATACTGGGTAAGGTTGATGATACACACTTCTTCAAACAAGACCACCCTATAGTTAGGATCTCTCTCCAAAGACAAAGTGCTCAGTTTCTTTGTCTTTTTAGGTGAAAAGATAAGTTGGGGTTCCTTACCCCTCTCTTTTTAGTGCAGTGAACCTCTGTAATGGATTCTTCTGATGGTTACCCCACCCAGCTGGGCTGGAGCAACCTACCTGCCTGACAGAGCTGGGCTGGAGCGCACTCTGCCCCGCCATGGGCAGGGGCTGCTTCCAGCTCCACAAGGAGCTGTTGGTTCGTAGCCTGCCTGGGGCCAGAAGTGTTCGCAGCCCTGCATGGGGCCAGCAGAGCTGCTGCCACTTCCAGGATTGCTTCCACACAGGGAGCTACTGCTTCTGGCCCCACGTGGGACTGCCAGCTACCAATTAATTTCCCTATTACCTAAACTATTGTAATGATTAGTGCGGGATGATAATGGTCACCATTTCTTTGTGAAATATTTTGCCATTCCATTTTGGACAGTTTTAAACTCCTTAGAATTTTACAATCTGGTGAAAGTGCAGGGGACCGATTACCACTTATGTCAGAGCAAAGTGAAGATAATACATGTGAAAGTTATCAAGAAATGACAAACTTCCTGATTCTAAGGAAAGGAGTGAGAGCTGCAGAATAAGGAAATAGAATTTAAAAGTAAATTATAACAAGTCCAGAGAACTCGTAGGGTAAAATACTCATGGGTAGGAAAACTAAGGGAAAACAGAGTTCAAGAAAGCTGACAGGATGAATACTAAGAGGGGAACAGATTCAGCAGGAGCTCTTTTATTATCTGAAAATCGAAAGGGAATCTTACAAAAAGTGGAAATATGGACACATTGCTATGGATAAGCATCAAAGAATAACTCAAGTAGGTGGGGACAAAAAAAATCAGAAAGACTAAGGCACACAATAAGTCACACCTTACAAGAAACATATAATTCAGTAAGATGGAGTTCTATAAATACTTTAGGAACAAGACAAAGGAAAATGTGCATTCACTGCTTAGGAAGGAAGGAAGACACACACTGTGCGCAGAATTCTAATACCATTGCTTTTTACCTGACACATAAGGAACAGCCAGATCCCCTAAATTATCACAATACTTCCCCCATGTCACAAATCTAGTCAGGTTCCCGCTCTTGTGGCTCCCCAGATTGCTGTGAGGGGATCCATATACTGAGCCCCTTTCTCTCCACCCCCTCCCCCCCCACCACCACCACATGTAGTTTCCTGGCTCTCAGTAGTCTAAGTAAATTATAGGCAGCATTAAAATGAGAACACGTATTCACAGAAAACATGGAAGATTCCAGATGAGTCTTACCTTTTCAGGCTGATCAACATAAGCAGAAAGACCAGGCTTTACTGACTCAAATATCTCCCCTTCCAGCTCTGGCGGCTGCTCTGCACATATGAAACAAAAGCACATGGAAGCACATATACCACCACCAGCTCTGCTGTGCCTTACCTTCAAACTTAGGAACAGATAATTTCACATAAAATCACTCATGACGACCATCCCCTATATCTCCCTGAATATAACAATCACCCCTTTCCAACACATGCACTGATCCTCCTTTGCCAGAGAATGATTTAACAAAATGTGCCCATTGTGCCCTCCAAATTCATTAATCACCTGTTGAAATACATCAAGTTACAATGCACGGAAACATATCAAGTGACAAAAGAAAATGTGTGAAACTTCGTCCTAGCCTCAGTGTGAGATTTAGTCCTCTTAAAGAATTGCCCAGATGGCCAGACTAAAGCTTTAGGAAACTGAGAATTTTCTTTTGTGCCTAGGTCAACAGCCTTTGATGGATTAACTAGGAAGAGTTCTGGAGTGAAACCCCACCACAGACTGAGCGTACCTACCACCCAGAGTTTGGATCGAGGAGCTGATATTAGAACTGCCCCCGTTGTCCCAAACTCTGGAATAGTGTACGAGGAGAAAAGCACCTCTAAGACAGCCATGGCCTAAGTCAATAAGATCAGGGTGCAGAATCCTGCAGGTTGGGTCTCTGAGAAATGCCCCTATTTGTTGGAATTCTGTCATTCAGCCTTACCTGGGTTTTTCTGCACAAAGGTGTAAATGTGAATTCGGGTCCCGGTGCTTCCTGCATCAAACATGATGCCATAAAAGTTGTTGACGTTGGCATTTATAGGGCACACACTAGGTGGAAAGAGATCCTGAAACCACATCTCTGGGCTTGGATGTGAAACAATGCAGTAAATAGAGGAAAGGGCCAACATTAGAAAGATGGTAAGCCAGGTAGCTGCCATCTTGCAAGGGAACCTTGGGGCAGCTGGAGTATGGATCAGCGTTCACAGATTTGCAGGAGTTCCTGGAGAGTGAAATAAGAACAAGTTACCACCACCTTTCTCCTTTGTATATCTGTTTAAAGGAATCTGCCCAGCACAGAAGCTATCTATCCTTAAAAGAAAAAAACATCCTTCCTGACTGCACCTTCCCAAGAGATAGGTATCCCCAGCTGTTTCCACTCTAGATACAGGGGCTCTCACTAAGTATTGCCAACTGCACTTAACCAGTTTGCTCTGTCAGACTACAGGCCCTCTCTATTACTGCAGATATCAGAATGGAGCATTTAAAAAGGGAGTACCAGGATACCTAATTTTGAGTTTGTACACAGAACCTTCTCTCTCACCTGGACTTCTAGATCAGATTTACAGCCCTGGGACTTTCCTGACAGCTCAAATCTCAGCTGAATTCACACCTTATGTAAATGTAGCTCAGAGCTGGATCTCTCTGTCCTGACATCCACATATGGGATGCTGGCCTGGCACAGAACACAAATGTCATTCAGTACCACAAACAAAGAGAATTTCATCTCCACCTGATGGCAGCTGTTTGGAGAGATCAGTATATGGGGAGGATAAAGGGCATGAACTGCTAACAGCAGTGATCACCTACACTGTAAGAGGGGAAACAATATTAACACACGCATGCCCCCAGTTCCTCAGCCCCCTCTCAGTGTTCATACTTATCTGATGGCTTTTTGCCTGCAAGTTGTTTGTTTATCTTCCCCTCATAGTACAATGTTCTCTGCTTAAAACCAGCCAGGATTAGGACAAACTATTTTTACACTTTGAGCAGGTAACTCCCTCTCCTTTGTGGAATGAAATGCAGAATATTCACATGGCCTATAATATGCCAACATTATTCATAGTCTCTGAAATGCATGACTTAGTATTAAGTATCAAGATTCAGCAGCTTTCTCCTCCCATTACCCACCCACTCTGTGATTAAAGCCTCCCTGCACGCAAAGAAGATATTAGCAAAGGAAAGACACCGGTACAGAAATTGCACAGTCATTCTTAATCATGTGTTTAGTTAAAGCAAACAGAGGAGAACATAGTTGTCTTTATTTACCCAGCATTGCTAAGGTACTTAACTCAATTAATTTTTCTTTTTTGGAAAATGAATATGTACATGCTTCATTTAAAATAAATCATGGCTAAGGGTTGGATTGGGGATGAGGGATTCAGTATGTAGTCTGCCCTGAGGAGAGAAGACTACCCCAGCCCTCCCTCTCTGCAGCAGCTTGGGGTAGGTGAGAAGCACCTCTCCATGGCCACTGTAGCTCCAGAGGGCAAAGCCAGGGAAAGGCTACATGTTCCCTGGTTGGGGAGATCCAGGGTCATCTGCCCCCTACACTTCCCAGCTAGAGTGAGGAATGCAGACAATCGTGTTTTCCCCTCACTCCTTAACAAAGGGAAACAGCCAGCAATGTCCATGTACAAATGGGGGGAAACTTCAGTCCCTGCCTTCCCTAAAGAGTATCTGGGGGATGCGCTCAGGGCTGGGGCACTCATGAACTGAGGGGGAGGCAGCCCCAGCCAGCTCCTTTCACCTGCCTGGTGATCCTGTCTCTTTTCTGTTTGGTTTTATGAGAAGCAATCCCATTCTAGACACATCCCATTTTTCTGACACAACCAAACCCTGACCGTGCTTTAAGTTATGATAAGAGGAAGCTGTATACCAAATTTGGTGGTCCTGGCTCTTATCATTTAGGAGCAGTTCTTGAACAGACAAACAGACTCTCAATATATAGAAGATTTCTTACTTATATTGAGCAACACCACGAAAACCCTGTCAGAGCCACACTGCAAACACATTAAAGTACCTTAGCATATAAAAGACACTAATACTATTCATCCACCTCAAGATTCTCCCTTGTGTCCTTGTCCTGGACCTGTTTGTTCACCTTGTACCTCACCTGTGTGCATGTCTATCCAATCTGCTTGAGAGTTTTGCCTGCTGCTCATCTCCCTGTGGATCCCTGCCTACTTCTGGCCCAAGTGTCTGTTTCTCCTCTAAAGACTCTTGCCTCCATCCAGAGAGAATATGAGGAGCTGCTCTTTGCCTCAGGGCGTAATATAATATAAAGTCACATTAGGAAATCCTGCTCTTTAATTGGTCAATAGCAGTGGCGCTAACCTAGCACAATACAGCTCAGGATTATTTTGTTTACTGATGGAATTACAGGCAGTCCCCGGGTTACGTACAAGATAGGGACTGTAGGTTTGTTCTTAAGTTGAATCTGTATGTAAGTCGGAACTGGCGTCCAGATTCAGCCGCTGCTGAAACTGACCAGTGGCTGACTACAGGAAGCCTGAGGCAGAGTTGCTCTGCCCTGGGCTTCCTGGAATCAGCCTCTGATCAGTTTCAACAGGCTGAATCTGGACACCAGTTCCATACAGATTCAACTTAAGAACCCCAGGCATCCCCAAGTCAGCTGCTGCTGAAACTGATCAGCAGCTGATTCCAGGAAGCCCGGGGCAGAGCAACTCTGCCTCGAGCTTCCTGTAGTCAGCACTGGTCAGTTTCAGCAGCGGCTGACTTGGGGACGCCTGGGGCAGAGCAGCTGGGGTGCTGCTGGGTTGGTCCAGTAGCGCCGCCGCTCCTCGGCGCTACTGGACCAACCCAGCAGCACCCAAGCTGCTCTGCCCCAGGCGTCCTGATTCAGCCGCTGCTGAAACTGACCAGCAGCGGCTGAATCAGGACGCCTGGGGCAGAGCAGCTGGGGTGCTGCTGGGTTTGTCCAGTAGTGCCCAGAGCAGCGCTGCGGGACCAAGGCAGCGCCCCAGCTGCTCTACCACAGGGGTCTATAGAAAAGCCTGGTCTCCTGGGGGAGGGAGGGGGTACTAGCTGCCCCCCCCCCATCAAACCAGGGAGACGCGGGCGGCGGACCGAGACGCACCGCGGTCCCGCCGCCCGGATCCTCCGCAGCTTTGCTCCACGTCTCCCTGGTCTGCTGGAGACCAGCAGACCAGGGAGATGGGGAGCAAAGCCTCTGAGGACACCGGCAGCGGGACAGCCGCGGCGCGTCTGGGCTGTCCGCTGCCCGCGTGCTCCGCGGCTTTGCTCCCCGTCTCCCTGGTCTGCTGGTCTCCAGCAGACCAGGGAGACGGAGCAAACCCCGTTCGTAACTGCGGATCCGACATAAGTCGGATCCGCATAACTCGGGGACTGCCTGTACAAATAAAATCCCTGCACCCGCCTCAGGTCATGGCTCTGTCTGAAACGAAACTGCAGGGTCTTTGGATTACATTTTTTTATTACACCACAGAAACACGTGACCTTTACATCTTTGTCTAGTCCCTAGAAATTAAGGTAGTATAAAAATAATCCACTGATTTTTCTCATTAATACCATTTCCCTATTGTCATTTTTTCTCAGTAGATGAGCATTCTAAACTTCTTCCTTGAACATTTCCCCTCCTCAGTCACCTACTCCCAAAATTTCACCCCAGCTGCTCTCCCCTTACCTTCACAGCTTTCCATCTCTCTCCGAGCTTACCCCTTCCCCAAATAAATCTATCAACTCTTCTTCCCTGCTCCTCACTGAAGTGCTGCCAGGATGGAGTTACTATGAGCCTTTCTGGTAGGAGCTATGGAGTGTCCTCAGCTTAGAGGAACTTCAGTGGAGAACAGATGAATAGTCTTAAAAAGGATAAAGGAGTGAGAGGACAGAGACAGTGGAAGGAGATGGAAAGCAAGAAAGAAAATGAAAATAAATAGAGAATAGGGATGTAATTGTGTAACCATGTAAATGTTTAACTGATGAACCTGAGCAATAACAGTTACATGCAGCATTCTCCCCCCCCCCCCCCACTGCTGCTCCTAGGTATCAGAGGTAGTGGGGGGGGGGGGGAGAGAGAGATGGAGCCGGCTTGCAAGCTGGCTCCCGTGCATACTGGCTCTCACAGAGCCACCTTCCCAAGCCTGCGCTGCTGCCTCTGGCATGAGCATGGGAGCCAGTGACTGCAGGGAGCCATTTTAAAAAGCCAGCTCCTCATAAGCATTGGCTACCATGGAGCTGCCTCCCACCTGCCCCGCATGTAAACATGTACTCACCGAAAATTTCAACAGGCACACGTTTACCAAAATAAACACACTTTAACATCCCTAATGAGAAAGGTAGTGAAAGATGAGGAAGGGTTAAATATTGTTTGTAGAAGCAAGAGAATTAAAGGAAGAAGGAGAGGAAGAACTCTGGGAAAAGTGGTAAGTCTCATCTCCTCAAGAAAGTAGGGAGAGATTAGTTACTAAAAAAACAGGAATATGTTTTTTTCCATTTTCAAATAACTTTTAGCCTTCATGGTATTTAATGGTATAACCTCTCTCCCCCAGACCATTCTACAAATAGCTTGTTCAAATATTGCATAGGGATACAGACATAAAGCCATTGGATAATCTTGCAGACATTTCAGCATGCATATCTGCCTCTATATTAATGACTTGCCCAAGAGATGGCTTTTACCCAACTCAAGGCACTCCTCACTTTGACCTATTGTTTCATTAAAATTTTGGCTTATGGTTAGGGCTCTCCAGCTATTAAATCAGCACATGGTTTAAGCATACAGCATCCTCTTTGTTGACAAAAACACTAATCTTGAGATTAATCATTTGTATTGCAACTTGGTTGGACCCCATTGCACTTTGCATTGTACAGACATAGGCTGCGTCTAGATTGGCATGATTTTCCGGAAATGCTTTAACGGAAAAGTTTTCTGTTAAAAGCATTTTCGGAAAAGAGCGTCTAGATTGGCGATCGGGGCTTTTGTGCGGAAAAGCGTGTCTAGATTGGCACGGACGCTTTTCCGCAAAAAGTGCTTTTGCGGAAGAGCGTCCATGCCATTTTCATGATCAGGGCTTTTTTGCGGAAAACAAATCTGAGCTGTCTACACTGGCCCTTTTGCGCAAAAAGCGGCTGATTTTCCAGAAAAACTGGCCAGTCTAGAGACAGCCATAGAGTAAAAGACAAACTCAGCTCCAGAGTTAATAATCTTCACTTAAGACAAGGTGTGACAGGTAGGGTGAAAAAGGACAGGCTTACAGTAATACTAGCATGTTTTGCAGATAACTTGCAATAGGTGTAATAAGCAGATCAGCATCAGTAAGCTCAGCTTGATATCTGCCTACCACTTGTCAGATGGCACTAAAATAATAATTAGTAGTAAGAAATGCAAAATATTACAGTCACACACCTAAGACTTAGAATCCTGAAGCAAGACTTAGGCAACTGCTCCTCCACTCCAAAGATTCCTGACAAGCAGCTTGTAACAGTCTCTGTGACAGCAAAGACTGTGCCTACACTCACCTCTTCTTCACCTTCACTTGCAGCTGACATGACTGGACTATTTATCACACAAGCTATTCAACTAGGGAAGCACAAGAAATTTCACACAAGCTGTTTTTCATGGGCTTGGGTTTATGATTGATCTAATGCTGACAAGCATGCTAGGTCTTTAGTTAAGCCAGATAAGTACAAGGGGCAGGTTCCAAACAGTTAAAAGTTCAATTGAGATCAACAAATTAGTAAAACATTTAACAAATTGACAGAAAGTTCATTTCAACAGTTTGAGCACTGCCAACAATGAGCTTGTCATTATATAAGCAGGAAGCACCCAGAACCAGCCAGCCACAAAATCCTGCAGAAAGTTCAGGACAGGGCAGATTAAAATGAGAGAAAATGTAAAGTACAACCAAGTTGAATGCACTGGGGCAAACTGAGTTCAGCTGTACACTTAAAATGCAGAAGAGTCAGAAAAATCCTCATACAGTGGAAGGAGGATCAAGGTTGACACAGAGTCAAGATGGAACAGGAAGTCGCAGAGCAGCAGAGCTTGCAAAGCAGAACTATTTCAGGTCTTCCATATTGAAACCTCAGGGCTGTGTCTACACTGGCGTGATCTCACGCAAATTGGCCACTCTTGCGCAAAAACTTGCTGCCTGTCTACACTGGCTGCGTGTTCTTGCGCAAGTAAACTGACATTCTAATGTATAAAATCAGGGCTTCTTGCACAAGAACTCTGATGCTCCCACTCAGGAAGAAGCCCTTTTGAGCAAGAGCTCTTCCAGAAAAGGCCAGTGTAGACAGGCAACATGAATTTCTTGCGCAAGAAAGCCCTATGGTTAAAATGGCCATCAGAGCTTTCTTGTGCAAGAGAGCGTCACATCTCTTGCGCAAAAGCACATGCCAGTGTAGATGCTCTCTTCTGGAAGAGTTTTTGCAGAAGAACTCTTCCACAAAAGAGTTTTTGCGTGAGAACGCGCCAGTGTAGACGTAGCCCAGCAGTGTCTACAGGGGCGAGGGGAGAGATGGTATTGCTCAGTACTGGCAGTCTGTGGGGCCACAGGGGAACTTGGGCCCTCCCTACTCCAGCAGGTCCATCCCTGAGTCTTGTGACTGGCAGGTCACAGATCAAGCTTGCACCCTAGGTGACTTCCTTTTGCATCCTCTGACTCTCCCAAGCCATCACAAGCTGTGGTTATGGACTCTCAAGTGGGGTTCTACCTCTTTGTGATGTTGTTCTTGGTCTCCATGGGGACCTCTGGTAGCTCAGCAGCAGAGGTTGCTCCAGGCAACATGGAGTTCCTGAGGCTTCTCTGCAGGGGCTAACACCCTAGGACTGCTCTCTTCTGCTCAGACTGGGATGGACTTTTCCCTTTTGATCTTTGCCTCCAGTGTGAGCCAGCCCAGCCTGTGAGACTGGGTGGGACCCTCTGGTTTGATTCCCCAATGTGTGGCTTACATACCACATTACACTGGCCCAGGGCAAGAAAGTCTCATTCATATTTCCATGTATTCCATGCAGAGTAGCATGTGGGAGCTCAAACTGTTGTACTTAGACTGTTACACCTCTCATCACATTACCTCCATACTAAAATCAGGGTCCAAATTTGACAGTGGGGGGACAGGGTAAGAGGAGATAAGTGCTATAGAAACATCTCAGATACACAATAACAATTTACACACACACACACACACACACACACACACACACACACACACACACACACACACACGGAAATGAAAGACTGAAACTAAGTGATTCATTCTGTACACTTTTTTCTCCATGTGAAAAGCCATCATTGGTAATGGAACTAGAGGCTTTGGGGGTGTTACTTGACTTGAAATAGTACGATAGAATCGTAGAGTGACAAACACCAAATTTATGAACTGAATGGTCAATCACATCCCTCATTTGGAAAAGGGTGTACCCAATCAGGCAGCAATGGAGACAAAAACAAAGCAACCATAAAGCAAGCAAATATTGCACAGTATTAAATGTAAATTACTAACAAAAAGGGGGAAGTTGGGAAGTTTGAAAAAAAATTGACAAGGTAAGGAAACTGTTTCTGTGCTTCTTTCATTTAAATTAAGATGGTTAAGAGCAGCATTTTTCTATTGCACAATAAAGTTTCAAAACTGTATTAAGTCAATGTTCAGTTATAAACTTTTTGAAAGAATAGGCATAACATTTTGTCCAGAATTATGAATATTTCAGAACTATGGTGTTCGTAACTCTGAGGTACTACAGTAATAACAAACACCAAATACATGGTTTCCATGTTTTCCATCAACACCCCATTATAAAAATGGTTCCTGTACCCGTAGAAGCCACCTTGTCCAAAATAAAAAGTTTGCAGTTTTGTAAGCAATATCAAGTTCCCAGCATCCTAACCTCATCCACTGATAGGGGTAGGGGAGAAGAACGGGGAAAATTGTCCAAGGGCCTGGACATTCAAAAGGGCTCAGAGCTCCCTACCACCACAGCTACTACTGCAGCAGCATCAGTGGACAGAGCCCCGGGCCCCTCTGCACTGATGTGGGAGCACCAAAGCGCCACTCCATGAGGCTTTAAGGACTGGACAGGGGGCCTAGCATTGCGGTCCAGGTGGAGGTAAGGGCTGATTGCTCTTGCCTCCCCCTTCTGCCTATAGCCCACCCCTTCCAGGGGTGCAATTGGTTCACCCCACCTTGCCTGTGACTCACTGTGACTGTCACCCCTGCTGGTCCTACATCTCATTCCTAGAACTTTAAAGTATATGAATTAAATCAGTGATGGGCAACCACCATTTTAGACAGAAATACACTTTTACCAGTGTATTTATTTGTTCAGCACATAATTCATTATGAAGTTTTAACCAGAAGGATTTGAATGCAGGAAAAAACATGCTTTCTTGATCTGCTCACAGATTTACAGGTCTTTTTAAAATTAATTATTCTGAATTCATCAGTTCCTTCTCTTGTGATTTTACTGACAGAATTTTTCAGAATTCTGATGGACTAAAATTACAACTTTCTTTGCAAATGTAGAGTACAATTCTAGATCTTTAATTTTAAATGCTTGCAGAAAGAAACAAATTCACAATTATGGTCTAGCAGCCCTCTTCCAGCCTCTTCTTCCATGGATTCCATGAATGTCTTAATGTTGTCCCAGTGGGATTTCAATTTTATTGTTAATTAGATTAAAACATATTTCCACTGAGATTGAAATAGCAGTGTCCTCTGCCTGTAATCTGTTGATTTCCCTCCCAATAGAACCTTCAGTTGTTTTTATGCTGTAATGGCTCCTTAAAGAGCTCCTTGTTGTGTAAAATGCATGCTTTGTTTTGCTCAATCCTCCGTGTGCAGTGCAAATATCAGCATATCAATAGTAGTTGGGTACAAACACAGACACAGTCTTCCTAAGAGTTCCACCACATGCTATTGGGAAACTGCAACATCAATCCTTCTTTTACTACCAACCAGTATGGTGACAATGGGTTCTGACTTTTTGGATTTCCATAATGTAACATAATGGTTGTTCAACACACATGTCAAAAATTTGGGATGAACTGAAATTAAAGGATGAGTTCTTAGTACATTTTTATTGTAAAAACAAATGACAAAGTTGCCTTTGATTTATTTTCTCTGTATTCTATTGTATGGCATCTTCAGCAACTTGAATACAACATGTTGTGGATTTTATTTCATATATAAAATCAATAGCATTAAGCAGGACTACTTTATCCCCGAGGTTGTTTGTTACTATTACTGATCAATCATGAACATGATCTAATCACCTGGCATAATAGCTGTTTATTCTCTTAATCCTTCCTTTAAATTTCCTCTCCCTCTGCACTTGTAACATCTAACTGCATAGCTGTCTGTTCCAATTCAACGTGAAGTACTTCAATTTTTTAAATTGTTCACATTATGCTACATTAAAGGTGATGGTATCATAAAAGAAGGCTTGCAACTTTGCATTTCAATTGTTTTTAATGGCACAATCAACAACTGATGTTTGCCGTTTTTATGTCAAAGAAAACCCAACTGCTCCTCAAATAAGTTGATGTTAAAGTGCCGTTAGAACACCTACAACAGGGACAAAATGCTACTACAATATTATCAATAGATTGCAACACATTACACTTATGATGGTACCAAAAGTGTCTGAACTTGCAGGCTCAGCAACCTTAATATTCCGGTGATGTATTTAATCTTGAAACTGTTTCTCTCACATAAGCAAGACTTCTTTTTGTACTGCCATTTACAACTTTTTAATAACATTTATATTTTTATAAGAATGTCATCATTTTAGTAAAATCAATAATTTGTTTTCTACTCCTTCAACTTAGGTACATTGATTACTAAATGAATTTAGTAATCAACAGACACTTGTCGTCAGTCTGCAATATTGCCCAGAAGATTCCACATTTACTACAGTTAGAATGACAAACATCTAGTGAATCCAATACTGTCATCTAAAGACTGAAAAAATCAGAGAAGCTTTACATAGAAATATTATCAGATGCCTTACTTTTGTTTGCTAAACTTAGAAAGTTTTAGATTCTGGCAAACTAAGCCCCTTTAGACAATTTACAGTTTTTTCCACCTACACTTTGCTCTCATTTGTATTAACATAGTATGTACGAACAGTGTTCCCTCTCATTTTTTAAGTCCATGTGCAAAATGAATTTTGTTATATGTACCAATATGGAGATGGTGTGTGACACAGATGGTCTGTGGCAGAAGTGGAGTTAAGGGGTTTGGAGTGTGGGACAGGACTCAGGAATTAGAGCTGGCTTCAGACTGGGGCCAAGGGATTTGGAGGGCAGGAGCAGGCTAAGGGCAGGAGGATGGGGAGAGAAGGGAAGGGTCTGAGCAGGAGCAGTTCAGGATTTGGTCTGAGCTCTAGGCAGGATCTAGGTGGTGGAGTGAGCTCTCGGACAGAGCTGTGGGTTGGAATGTGGGGTTTGAGGGAGAGTATGGGAGTGGAAAGGGGCTCAGGGCTAGGACAGGGGATTGGGATGGAGGGCACTTACCTGGGACAGCTCCCATTCCATGATGATGGGGAATAGTGGCTCCATGGCCTGCCCTCACCTGCAGGCACTGTCCCCTGCTGCTCCCATTGGCTGCGATTCCTGGCCACTGGGAGCTGTGGGGGCAAAGCCTTCAGATGAAGGCAGCAAAGGGACAAAGCTTCCTGGTGGTCATGGCTCCAGCCACGGAGAGGGGGAGACAGCAGCGTATGGAGTCACCCCCCACCACTTCCACCAGGAAGGGCCTAGAACACAGGGGTTTTACAAGATGCAGCTCCTAAGCCTCTTTCTTAATCTGGCTTGCTGCTGGGGCCAGAGAAACATTTCTGTCTTCCAGCAGTGGCAGCTCCTTCCTGAGGCCAGAGAAGCACTTCTCCTTAAGTCCTAGTACTAGCAGGGAGCTGCCGTGGTGGGAGGAAGATGGGGGAGATGAGAGCTGTACTCCTGTGACCCCAGCAGGGAGCTGCAGGTGAGGAAAAGGAGGCTGCGGCAGCTCCATGAGCGGCAGCCTTGAGTCCCTTGTGTGATTATTAGGTAGTTGTGGGGCCACATAGCTTAGAGGGCACCCAGTTTAGGAGTCCTAATCTTGGATCAGGACTTCACAGTGCTAAGCACAGTATAAATTAGAGATATAAAAAGTTAATTGATTAATTGGCAAGCCTAATCCTTCATGCAGCGGTGGGCAAAAGGGCCTCCAGGGACTGGATCCGGCCTGCCAAGTAGGTTGATCCGGCCCATGAAGGCCCTTTAGGATCTGGGGGCAAGGGAACCCACAAAGTCTCCTTCCGCCCTGCGAGGAGCCTGTGGTGCTTCTAAGCGCTGCGTGCTCCTTGCAGGGTAGGGCGGAGGAAACTTAGCATGCTCCCTTACCCCTAAGCCCTGACTGGCCTGGGGGCAGAAGCGGGAGCACACGAAGTCTCCTCCCACCGCCAGGGGCATGAACACTTAGGGAGAACCTCTGGGGGGGAGGGGCAAAGACTTCAAACACTTCTTACCCCCAGGCCAATCATGATCTGTGGGTGGGGAAGCAGAGAAGTATCCTGGCCCTGCTCCTTCTGGAGCTGCTCAGCACCACTTGAAAGTTTCTGAAATGGCCCCCGCAAAATATTATTGCCCACCCCTGCCTTACTAGGTGAGGCTTACTGGTTCTGGTTAACTGGCAAGGGGTGTAGTAACTCCCCTCCCGCTCCAGGCAGTGGGCTGTTCCAGCCCCGCTAGAGCAGCCATTGTCTGTGGTGGGCCCAGCCACCCTTTACCCCTGCTGACTCCTGAGGAACGGGGCTATCAGCAGCCCTAGCCTGCCCAACTGCTGGGGAGGTAGCTTCGCTGCCACAGCAAAGCCTCCTTCCTGGGAGTGCGGGTGGCAGCAGCCCTGCCCTCACATCCAAGGAGGCAACTTTGCTCTGGCTCTACAGCAGGGTTGGGCAATAATTTTCGCAGGGGGGCCACTTAATGAATTTTGGTACTGGTCATGGGCAAGCTCCACTCCTGGAAGGGGCAAGGCTGGGGACTAGCCCCTCCACAGAGTTGTCTGGGGCCGGAGGCTCTGAAGTAAAAATAGAGCAAAGGGCTCACAGCTCCTAGCCCTTGCTACTGCATTGCCTGGCAGACGCCCGGGAGCCATTTAAATAGATTCTGCGCCATCTGGAAATTCGGTGGCAGGGGCAGCAAGATATAAATAGAAAGCAGCCAGATGCAATCTGAGGACCGGATCAAAGTTTTAGGCATGCCAGATCTTGTCCCCGGCCACTTCTTACCCAGTTGATGTTAAGTATCAACTAAATGACTAATCATGTACTCCAGGGGTGACCAACCCATTCCAGACAAAGAACCACAATAGTAGCAGAGACAGCATAGAAGAGCCGGGTCAAAGTTCTTGAGCAAAAAAAAAAAAAAAAAAAAAAAAGAAAAAGTGCCACACTGGGGAAAAATAGGTGCTACTACATCCATCCAAGGGCACGGCATTTTTTGGGGGGGAGGAGCGGGTTAACAACTTTTCCTCGGGTTTTTGCGGCCCTCTTTTTTTTGGGGGGGCTCAACAACTTTGCCCTGGCTTTTCATGCTATCTACACTGCTATTCTGGCAAACAAACAAAAAAACACTGAGAAGGGTTGAGAGGTGCAAGCTCTGGGAGGGAATTTGGGTGCTGGCAGAAGTAGAGAAGAGGATGCTTGCTCAGGGAGGGGGCTCCAGGCTGGAGAGTGCTGGATTCAGGTGGAGGGTTGGGGCGCTGAGTAAGCCGCAGGCTTGTGGCTGTGAGGGTGCAGGAGTTTGGGCTGGGATGCATGAGGGGCTCAGGGCAGAGAGGCTGGGAGTATGATGGGCTCAGGACACAGATTTGCAGTGTGTGGATGGTGCAGGAATGTTGTGGCAGAAGACTGGGGATGTGGGGGCGCAGGAGTTTGGGGATGTGAGAGGCTCAGGACAGGGGGTTCCAGTGTATGATAGCCTCAGGTTTGGAGTCTGGTGAGGGTGCAGGAGTGTTATGATGCTGTGGCCAGATGGGGGCCGGGGGCTTGTTGGCCAGGATTTATTTTTAAATAAAATATTATCGCAAACACAAAATGTTTCAGCGTTTTCTTTATTTATAAGAGGGGTGGGGAACCTGTTTTGAGTCAGGGGTCACTGACCCACAGAAAGTCAGTCAGGGCCACACAAGTGAGATGCAAAAAAAAAAAAAAACCGCTCCAAAACCCTGCAAGCCTCACTAATGTGGCCCCAACTGTGCTGGTGGGGGCACGGGACAGGGTGCTGGGGCAGGGTATTCGTGGGGAGGGGGGTCTAGCCAGGAGGAGGGGATAGAGACAGCTGGGCCCAGTACCTGGGGATCCCGGGTCTCAGGAAGCTGGCGGCTCTTCCCTTCCCCTCCTCCAGGCACCCCCCCTGCTTTAACCCAATCCCCTTCCCCAGAGCCAGGCACACCTCTCCGCCAACCCAATCCCTCTCCCCTTCCCCAAGTACACCCCCACTCCAACCAAATCCCCCTCTCCTTCCCCAGAGCCAGGCACACACCCCTAGCCCAATACCTCTCCTCTTCCCCAGAGCCAGGCACCGCCCCAACCCAATTCCCCCCCAGAGCCAAGCACCGGCCCCCCTCTATACCAATCCTCCTCCCCCGCCCCTCAGGTCCCGGAGGCAGAGCCTCCACTACAGTCACACGCGTCTCCCTCCAGGTGCTAGGGCGCATGCGCTGAATGGCCGGCTTTGAGATGTGCTGGCTGGGATGCCGTGCAAACACCTCCCCAAAACCTGATCCCCCTCCCTTTCCTTCCCCTCTCCCAGACTAGAGCCAGGTCCCTTTTTCCCTCCACTCCTCCTTCCCTCCCCGCTCTAACCGAATTCTCGGGTCTCGGAGCTGCCGCTACAGCCGTGCATCTCCCTCCAGGTGCTGAGCAGCTCCTCCACTCCTCTCCTCTCCCAAGAGCCAGACACCTCCCCTCCCTGCTCTAAGACAATCCCCCCGCCCCACTAACCTTATGCCCAGGTCCCAGAGCCGCCTCTGGCACCGCCGCCGCACCTGGGCAGTGTCTAAACTTCATCCCTTTTCCGTAAAAGGGATGCAAATTAGACACATCACAATTGCAAATGAAGCGGGGATTTAAATCCCCCCCGCTTCATTTGCATAAACATGGCTGCCGCTTTTTTCCAGCTCAGAGCTTTGCTGGAAAAAAGCGCCAGTCTAGACGGGGATCTTTCGGAAAATAAAGCCTTTTCCGAAAGATCCCTTATTCCTCATAAGGGATCCGAGCTGGAAAAAAGCGACAGCCATGTTTATGCAAATGAAGCAGGGGGGATTTAAATCCCCGCTTCATTTGCAATTGCAATGTGTCTAATTTGCATCCCTTTTACGGAAAAGGGATGCAGTCTAGACACAGCCCTGGAGTCGCTACCACGTGCAGGCTAGGATGCTGTGTGCGACCCAACCTGCTTGTGCAGAATATGACATAAGTGGAGCGGAGCGAGCGGAACGGCGCTGGCCGTGAGAACGCATGCGGCTCACAGTGGCGGCTCGGCCATGAGAGCGGCTGACCCGAGCAGTTCCGGGTTCTGTCCCGGTTCTACCAGCAGCCACAATTTTTTTCTTCGTGAGCCGCATACGGCTCAGAAGCCAGGGGTTGTCCACCCCGATGTACTCGATACAATTTGTATCGAGTACATGATTAGTCAATAAGGGGCTGCTGTGGCTCTGCAGTTTAAATGTAGTAGGAACAGGTGTGTAGGCAACCCAGCTCCTACTACATTTAAACTGCAGAGCCACAGCAAGGGTAGGTCCATGATCCAGTGTGAGCAGGGACTGCTTCAGTCCCAGCTTGCACCAGGACCAGACCACTGCACCTCTGCTGTTTAAATGTAGTAAGAGCTACTTCAGTCCCAGCTCATGCTGGGTCCCGCACTGCGCCTCTGTCTCCCCCGCCACCCCGCCTGCACCAAGCAACCTGAGCACCTGCCAGGCAACACGGTAGCAGGGGCCAGAAGCTATGAGCCCGTGGCTCTGTTTTTACTTCAAAGCCTCCAGCCCCAGACAACTCTGGGATAAGGCTAGTACCCCAGCACCGGGAAGGGCTGGGTCGATGGGAGTCTCGGGAGCGGAGGGAGCCGGCGTCTCTGTGGGGGAGCAAGGCCGGCTCGGGGCCCGCGCAGGGGACAAGGGAGGGCTCCCGGCTCTGGAGTGGGGGCGCTGTCACGCGCCCCGCGCGCTCCCGTGGTCGGCACTCACCGCCTCGCCGGTGCGCTCGAGACCCCACATCTCGTCTCGCCGGTGCCGCGTGTCACGTCAGCGCGCCGTGTGACGTCACGGACGCATAGTTAACTCGTCACTAGCTTCTGGCTTCTAGTCCCCATAGCAACAGATCGCTGCGAGCTCTTGTCTCAAGAGACCGATCCGGGCTGCGACTCGACGCCCGTGACTCTCGGCCGGGGCCAAGATGCGGAAGGGGAAAGGCGCGAAGCGGGGCAGGTAACTGCCTGTCGAGGGAAGTGGAGAGATGAGGGGACCGGTAACCAGGGTAACGGGGCGGGGGAGGGGAAGTGCGGAGTGGGGGCAATAGGGAGGGAAGGGGGCAGGGAACCAGGCGGTGGGGCGAAGGGCAGAAGCGGGGGAGGTGGGCGATTAGGGAGGGAAGGGGGCATATAAGTAGGCAGTGTGGGGGAAGGGTAGAGGGAGACCTTTTCCACAGTGTCCCAGTGGGGTGGGAGTTTCAAGGATCTTTAACCCACATGCCTCAGCTTTTCCAAACAGGGCAAAAAAGGGGCCCAAGGCTGACTCGAAAGTGGATAGGGAGTCTGTGGCTGAGCGGGCCAAGGCCAACACAGCACTATGGGAAGCCCGGCTAGAGGTGACCGAGATCTCCCGGGCCGAGTATCGTGAGGCTGCACGCGTGCTGGCCAGGAACAATGAGGAGCTGTCATGGCAGCAGCACCGCCTGGAGAAGGACACAGTTGAGGTGATCAGCTTTCTCAAGAAGCAGGATTTGGAGAAAGAAGAGCAGGTATGTGCAGAGACCGGAACCTATCCACCACTCCATGCACTCTGAGTGTCCACACCGAAGGTGGAGATGCTCATCCTACAATATAGCAGCCTTTAGGTCCACAAGTGTCTTATTGGCAGGTTCAGAGAGGAGATGCAGACTGTTCAATATGTCATCTGCAAATGTGCAGTGACCACAGAACCTGCTGTCCATGGTGCACACGCAGCTTGTAATGCAGCATAGAGCCTTTTGAAGCATTTGATGGAACAAATCAAAAATAGCTCACAGGCAGTATCATCTCCTATATACCACAGATATTCCACACCTGCTCCACGCAGCTGTGCCAGGCATTGTGGGAAAGGTGCAACAATCTACCATTCCCCCTATGCTTTTGGCGCATGCTGTAAACAGATGAGTATGCTGCACACATCCAAAAAAGGGTGCTCGGCATAGATGATGAGCACGTTTGCAGTTTGCATGTGCAGGAGCAGGAATAGTCATCACCTTCTGACACCTGCAGGCCATATTTAAATATGAGAAGTCAAAGCCAGATGCACATATACTGATGAGACCTAGCATGTTTTTACTACATCTCTGTAACTTTTTTCCGAGTTTCTCCAGTATCAGTCACAGTGAATGTGTTTTTCTGGTCCCCTGCTGACACTTGTAAAGTTTCTTCAGTAAGAGAGAGTGAGCAGACCTAAGACACTCAACTGCAAATTTATAGTGCAAAAAGTGGGGGGACAGATTCTGGAGTGCCATATGTTACTCTAGTGGCATAATGGGGGCTGTAGAGTCCCTACAAGGAATTCTGCCAATACAGGTTCAGCATAGGGCCAGTGTACACAACCCTACACTGCCTCCTCTACAGTGCCAGCTTAAATCCTACAAATGAGAGACCTTTTGTGTGTCACTGTAGCTTTCTTGATGTGATCCCAGAAAGAGGCTTGGGGAGAGAAGTAAACAAATGGGGGAGAGTTTTCTCAATCATAGTGGTTTCTCTATTTTCATCTTTTGCAGATTTCAAAACTGAAACAGCAACTGCTAGATTTGAAGCAGCAGGCTCAACAGGAGAATGAGAAAGTGGTGAGTGAACTGCTCCCTTTCCTTTCAAATGAGGCCTCCATAGCAGGCTGAGCAATGGTTTTGGTTCTAGTAATATGAGCAATATAGAAATAATTGCTATGCAGAAAAGCTTTTGAGATAAACACATGGCATGAAAAAAAACAGCAAAGGAAAAGTGGGTTGGGGACTATACAAGGCCTTTTTAGTTTGTTGAGTGTGGTTTGCTATCTCTGATACCAGTACTAATATCTAGATAGATAAAGAGTGGGTAGGGTCACAACAGAAGGATGTCTTATTGGCATCAAGATGAACACCAAGTAGTACTCAGAATTTTTTTACAGAAACCTGACTACAAAAGTCTGCTATTCCCCGTACTTAAGCAATAAATTGCATCAAGAACTTCTTGCCCATCCATCTCTAATAGAATATAATGGGAAATGACATATTCAAAGATAGGTCTAAACATAACACTTCTTTCTATGCCTCCTATTTTTCCAGTAGTTTGATTCTGTCTAACTTGTTGCTTTCCCTTCTAGTGCTAAGTCTCATTAATTTAGTGACTTTTAAAAATTCTGCACACCAAGTCTTTAATTTTCATTTGCTATCTATTTTTTGCAGTAATATTGTTGAATAGTTACAACTTGTTCTCTTCTTGATTAGATTTTCTGATTTGCAGGCAGAACTTTATTCTGTGCAGTTGAAGGATCTGGAGGAGAAATTCAGCAAAAAAGCCAAAGAAATTGGATTAATTCAGTTAGAACTGAAAACAATAAAAGAATTTCGCAAGAAGAAAGCACAGATGGAGAAGGAACTTGAAGATGTAAGTTTGTCGTACATGTTAATTTTGGATGTTTTAATGTCCTGAAAGCAATAATGACCTAATCTAATTAAAATTAATTCAACATGGTAACCTGCACTGGTACTAACTACATGATCCACAGTCTGTAATGAATTATATGGGAAGTGATTCTGCCACTTTCATGGTGGGGTGGGTGACTGACATGGAAAGAACATGGATGAATCTGACTGATTTATTACACTGTTTACTGCAAATAAGGCTTACTGTGAATGTAGAAAGCAATATATTGGTCAGACATATATGTTCCCGAACTGGGATATGGTTGGAGGCGAAAACCATATGAAGTTAGCACTATTTTAGCTAAAAATAATCAGTGTGTTTTAACTTGGCTTGTTAGTACAGAGAATCATTTCAAACTTCAGTGAAATGGTGGCTTCTTCATTTGCTCCTGCTCCCCAGCACAAAACATGGTCAGATTGCTATTAAAAGGCCTAGTCTAGCCTCAGTACTGAGGACAAATACAACAAATGTTCAGTCTTCAAATATCTTGAGAAAAATACAGGGCCAAACCCAAGTCATATAATAAAGTATCTAGTACTTTTAGTGATTTTTAGGGATATGAAAGACTAGTCGACAGTCCAATAAGCAAAATCTTATCAGATAGTTGATATACTAGTCGACTAGTTACTTCCCCTCCCCTTGCTGCCTCTATCAGAAAGAGGCAGTAAGGGGGGGGGGGGGGACGAGGAGGAGAGGCATCAGAGCAGCAGCACTGAATGTAGCTGGGATCAGCTGGGTTCTCCCCCACTGAGCCCGGGTTCCAAATGGTGCTGCTGCTTTGAAACGCTGTGTGAAGCTCCCTGCGACATGTCAAAGTGGCAGCACTGCATAGAGCCGGGGCAGCAGGGAAGTCCGTAGAGGACCCCAGGCTCCACGTAGTTCTGACACTTTGAAATGCCGCAGGGAGTAAGGGACCAGCTGGGGACTCTGGGGCTGTTGCTACACTTCAAAGGTGAGGCTCCCTTATAGACTAATCAAATAACATCCCTAGTGATTTTAATCCATAGATCTCAAAGCGGTTTACAGAGCACTTGGCTTGCTAACATTTGACTCAGGCTCTTCTGCACTAAGCAAGGATTATAGGGTCTGGGATCCACTCATTTTATATATCAGAAGGGGCTTACACCTCCTTTAAGAATATGTACAGAAGACTTAGTATTTGGGCTATAAGTACCATAGGGTTTATAAAAGTTATAACATGATTTCTCAATAACCACATCAACAGGCAGATAAAATGCAGTGACTATCTTATCTCTTGGCATAAGTAAATCACTTACATTGTAAACTATTTAGGGCAAAGGCTATCATTTGCTATGTGTTTAAATAGTGCCTTGCACAATGGGGCCCTGATCCATAACTGGAATCTCTTTGGTGTGGTAATACAAATAATAAATTAATGTTCAGAAGTAAGATACGAAATACCTTTCTGCAAAATTTTTCTAAAAAATATTAGGGCACAGAGTTTTGAATAGCACAGATGATTATTTGAATAGAGGGAGTATAACTAATAGTGTGAGACTGGGAAGAGTTTTACAAGAGTCTATGCCATGTTCTGTATATTAACAGACTAATGGAAAGTATGCTAATGAAGCTTTTCAAATATTTAAAATTAGGAAAGCTGGTAAACCATGAAAGAAAAGTGTAACATGACTAAAGAGAGGTAAGAGAAGAGACAGAGATTATGTTAGGGGCCAATGAGAGCATGAGATGAGCAAGATAAAAACTGGGAGTTGCTGTGCAGAGAGTTTCAGCTATACTTTTATCAGGAAGGTTGAAATATAGCACCATTGTTAAAGGTTTTTTTTTTTTTTTTTTAAATCATAGATCAAAGAAAATATGCGAATTTCAAACAAGGAACATCAGGAGACTCTGGGAAGGCTAGAGAACAGGTTCATGGAAGAAAAGGTACAAAATATTTAGGAATATATTACAAAATATTTAGGAATCTCATATTTGAACAATGTGGCTTTCCCCTTGGCCAAGATCTGAGTTGCTTTGGCTATTTTTGATGAACATTTTATAACGGCGTTTGTTAAAAAAAAGAAAAAGTAAGATATTGCAATTGGGTGCAACTTTTCAGGAAAAATCAGAGGCATCAGAATCTCTGAAGGGCCATGTCATTGCTGGATTCCCACTCCCACAGGGAAGTGGTTTTAGTGCCCCAAAGGAATCAATGTTGCTGCTCACTCCCTCTTTTCCTCTAGAATAAAGAGTTGTTTCGGTGGCCAGTTTAATCCCAGGTGTGTGATTTTTAGAAACATGGATTTTGTCTGATTTTTTTCTTTAGTACTACACAGTCTGTCTTTATTTATTTAAGCAGCCTTTTCTCCCCTTCAGCAACGACTAGAAAGAGAAGCTGAGAAGAAGATAGTAATGTTGGCAGAGAGAGCCCACCATGAGGCCGTTGTGTAAGTCATTGGCCTTATCTGTTCTCCAGTTACAATGAGGAGTCAGAAAGCCATTGTCACTCTTGGACTTACAAATAACTACTAGGCAGCCAACACCACTGTACAATATTTGTGGGGAAATGGGTAAGGGCCTTTGGTTGCATCTTTTACTTTCACAGTTTAAATGCAGGGACCATCGCTATCCTGACATCTCTACCATAAAATTAATTTTGGCTTCAGCCCAGAAACTCAGCAAATGCTTTCTCAGTGAAACATCTGTGCCCACCCCCGTTCTTGTCCAGCCCTGAAGCTGGAAACAAAACTGTTTCAGTGAAAGTGCCATGAAATATTTTTTCTGTGAAATTAGGGTATTGATATTAATACAGGAAGACCTAAAAGGTTCTGATGTCACCTCTTGTATTTTGTTCTTCTTTAGGCAGTTAGACAACACTGGGAGAGCAGTGTTTAAAGAGAATGTTCGTCTTCAGGAGGCTCTTGCTTATCACCTGAAGGAGACTGAAGAGCTACAAAAAATAAAGAAACAGCTGGAAGAGGACAATGCTTTTCTTCTGCAGGAGAAGGTTCCTGCTTTGATTCCTAATTCTATTTCATTCTTCCCTAGGAAGGGACCCCTAAAATACAAATTCTGAATACAGATTTAAGTTCATTAAGTGCCTTTCCAGTCAAACCCATCCACAATTTACTGTAATTTAGAGCTGTCTTAAGAGACATGAGGCTCTTATTCTGTCCTTTTGACTGTGGAATAGAAAATGTTTCCTATGGTGCCCCTCTAAGAAGAGTTCAGTGTGTACAATGGGAATTGTGCAGATCAGACACTCTTCATTTTGTCTCAGTTGGAGGCAGAGCCCAGAGCCCAGATTATTGCACACTTTCTAGCATGGAAGTGCCAGAATGTCTGCCAGGCTGATGTGACCCATGTGCTGTTACTACTGAAAGAAGTCTGAGGTTCAGGGTGATTAAGATGAGAGTCCAAATAATTTTCTCCTGTCCTTTAGGAAACAAATGAGAGTTTGGTTCAGGAAAAGGTCCGGCAAGTCACTGTACAAAAAGCCCAGATCCAAACATTGCAGCATAAAGTGGAGAGACTGGAGATGGCACTAGGTCATATGACTCAAGAATTTGAAACAGAAATTCAGAAGACACAGCATCAGGCCTTAGTTCAAAATCAGGCAGGCATGGTAGAGATCAACAAGCTGCAGCAGCTGCTGGAAATGAAGGATCGGGAGATGAATCGAGTGAAGAAACTGGCCAAGAACATCCTGGATGAGAGGAGTGAGGTGGAAATTTTCTTCCTAGAAGCTCTGGAACAAGTGAAACGTGAGATCCTGTCCAGCAGAAAGTGCTACAAGCAGGTGGCCCAAGCTGCCTATCAGAAGAAAATGATGGAAGCGTTTGCAGGGAAGGAAGAGTACCCAAAAATCAGAACATTTAACAGCAATGCTCACAGCACAAATAGTGTGTACAAGGACCTGCAGGAGGCAGAGAAATGGTACTAGTAATTAAACAGCAGACCATTTACTGTCCATCTCCCTGGCTCACAGGAATGAAACCTAAATCTTAAAAATCACTGTGTAGTAACAGTACCCAGATTAGTAATCTCTTTGGAGGCTACTGTGGTGGGCGGGAGGGAAGGAAAGGAGTTCAGCACTGGAGAGAAGGCTGCAGACCCAGCAGTTTAGAGAGTTTCAGGACCGTCTGCTGCTGAAGACCCGGCAGAACACAATAGAAGTGATAAATTATCACTGACACCTAAATATGTCAGCTAAATGCCAGCACTATTATTTATTGCGTGCTGATCATTTTAATATGGTTTTCTCACAACCTCTGTCTCCTGTGTCTTTCCCTGTGAGCCAAAAGCCTCAGCTACACATCTCCTTTTACATCTTCTCAAATACAGTTCTTCATTGTCAATACAAAAATCTGTGGCCTATTGAAAACAGAAAAAGAGACAACTTCATTAAAATAAATGTAGTATATTATCAAATTCAGTAACACAGTGGGTGAAAGGCTCTATTTTATTCCTGATTAAAACCTCTGCTAAGTGGGCAAACAAAATGTTAGAATGAAAAAAAGACTGGGATAAAGAGGATATCATATTGCTATGTATAAATCAGTGGTATGCTCTCACCTGCAATACTGTATTCAATTCTAATCAACCTACCTCAAAAAGATTATAGCAAAAATAGGGAGAGTTCAACACCTATAGATGGAAGTGATTAGAGAGAGACTTCCATACAAAGAGATATGAAAAAGACCAGGAGGTTTTTTTTTCTGCCGAGAGTATGAGTAAGAGGAGAAATGGTAGAGGTCTATGATAAGTAATGTAGAGAAAGTAAATAAGGTGCTTCTATTTACCTTCTCACAGTATGAAAACAAGGGGACAGATAATGTATTTAAAAGAGATAAAAATAATGGTTTTCTTGCCCGACACATAATTTGCAAAACTCACTACCAAAATGTATAATTAAGGTGAAGACTTCAAAGGATTTTTAAAAGGACTAGATATTTATATTATAATGAAAACATTCACAGTTATATTGAATATTTTTTTTAAAAAAAGAGGCTATAAACCCTCATACTTCAGAATAGAAACTATTCTCTAATTTATGGGGGCTTAGAAGGAAACTGTCCCCAGAAACAGGTTATTCCATAACTATCCACCATGGGGTTTCTTGTACCTTTTTCTGGAATATCTGGCAACTGTCAGAGACAAGATATCAGATTTTCTCAACTGATTAGCCCATCTGACAATTTAGAAAGCTGTGGAATTTAAATAGGTGGGGAAGATTGATCAAGGTGTATAGTCCATCTCCTGCAAATGCAGGATTCTTTTGTGCTTACATATATACCAGCTGAATGAAACTCAGGGAATTCAGGTTATGACTGAAAATCCTTTTTGCGCATCCATTGGCCAGAGATATTTTATGCTGGATGATAACATTTTCTTTGATCTTATTCTCCTACTACATTGATCTACACTCTGATGGTGTTTTACAGGACAAATATCCAGCAAGGGAAGGTGGATATTGGCCAGTTGACATGGGAGCAGAAGGAATGTGTTCTCAGATTACTCTTTGCAAGAATGAATGGCATGGAGCGACGGTAATGCTTTTTCTATGGTAGTAGTTGGACACAGAGCTTTTCCTGTTGTGGAATCCAGGGTGATTGCTTGGATACCCCATTCTGCAGCTAAGGCTGATCCTGTGCTGACCAGTACTTGTGTAGGCTGAAGGAAAGATATTCCATCTTAGTTTGGAGAAGGGAATCTTGGCTAATTTTAATCTGACTCTAGGATGAGCTACTCTGTCTTGAGGTGCAATTTTCGAACCTCTGAAGAGGAAGAAAAGTAGCAGTAGTGGTTAAGAGGACACGGAGTGGTCCTAGTACAAGAATTCTCAGTCTTCATAGCACTCTGACCCTCTTCTGACAACAAAAATTACTACTGGGGAGAGGGGAAAGCCAAAGCCCCACCACCCCAGGGAGTAGGACAGAGCCAAAGGGTTTCAGATCCAGGCCAGGAGCCTGCAATCTGACCCTGCTGCTCAGGACTGAAGCCATCAGATTGGACTTTAGCCTTCCATAGAGTAAGGCTCAGGCTTTGGCCTGAGCCCCAGCAAATCTAAGTCAGTCCTGGAGACCTAATTAAAAAAGGGTCTTGGCTTACAGTCTTGAGATCTGCTGTCATGAACCAATGCAATTAAATTAATTTTATTCACAGTGAATAACTGTTTCCTGTTTAGCAAGTGATTGTAATGAGATCATTTATCCAATTAATGACAGAATGTCCCATACACAGAATGAAATATGTCTTTATTGCAAACAAAGCAATCTGCACAGTCATAAAAAGGTTGAAAATGTGTTGACATTTAAAAAAAAACTGGTCATTAAAATTGAGCTCACAATATAGCTCATGTTGCTATTTGCTTGCAGAATTTGTGACCATAGTTTTTGAAATCTCTTTGAAAACTTGATTCACAAACTGGAAACTGAAACCATGCTGTGTGTGTATGGTAACTAAAAAGAGATATTGATCAGTCTCATTTCATTGTCCAAGCTGATAGAGAAACTGATGACAAAAGAAACCCAAAAAAACAGCAATAGCAGGGATATGGTTGGATGCTCTATTAGAAGTGTGTTCACATGTAATAATCTTACATATAGCAGAATTTTGTAGGGAATGTCCAATTAATGCATTTAATTTGGGGAAAACACTATGTTCTATTTACTTTTCATGTTTTGCCCACAAACTAGAATTGGAATCTGTCATTTAAACTTTGTTTCCTGTTGTTTTTGACTAAGATAAGCTTAATATTAACTTTAACATCTTCTAGGGGATTCTGTTTGTTCCCTGTGAATCAGAGGGGGAGTGAACTTGATGAGCTAATCATTGAGTCACAGTCACTTAAGTCAGAAAGTGAATTAATGTCCAAAGAGGCTAAATGGGAGGATAATTAATCTAAGCTCTATACATAAAAAGTTGGACAGCTGTTCCCCGTATGTGATTAGAGCTAAGCTGCACAGCAGAAACTCGCTGTACTTTACTCCTGAACTCTGCATTTCTGCATCTGATTCCCTCTTCACTGTAGCAGCAAAACAGAAATTCCACTGTCTAAATTAAATTAAAAAACAGAATGCACAAGTGTCCCAATAGGCAGACATCTCTTTAAAAGACCCATGGTGGGGAGGTAGGAGTCAGTTGTGTCTGGGTCATTGTTGCTAGGCAATTTAGCACTTACACCCAGAAGCATCTAGAGTTGGGTGTTACAGTTTTGGAGTCTGCTCCAATTGGTTCTCTGTCTTGCTGGGGTCAAGCTCCATGAGGGCAAGCAGTCAGGACATGTGCCCTATGTCAGCGGTTCCCAACCACCGAGTCACAGCCCGCTGCCAGGACATGGACCTCTGGCTGCTGGGCCACAGTGGCTCTGGGGGCCGGGCTGGGGTATACTGTTCTCACCACAGCTGTTGGGAGAGATCTGTCCTGTCCTGCCTCTCAGCCAACCAGCACCACGGCAGGGATGGAGGTCTCTGCCCAGCTGCGGAAGAGTGCTTCCACACAGCCCTCCCACTGTGCAGGGGAGTTCTCTTCTGCAACTGGGAGGAGACCCTGTGGTGTGCGGCTTCCTTCCATGCAGGAAAGCACTCTTCTGAGGCCAGACGAGACCCTGCCCGATCAGGCCCTGGTTGAATGAGAGGCGGGGCAGGACACACCTCTCCCAACAGCTGCAGCAGAAGACAAGGCACTGGGTGGTATACCCCAGCCCTGGCCCCCAGAGCTGCCATGATGCAGGCAGCAAGCAAGTTTAGCTGGGGCAGGCACTGGGGGCTTCAGGGGCAGGGGGCTAGTGCTGGGGGATTCTGGAGGCTGAGCTAGTAGCAGTGGGGGGCTGTGGAAGCAGGGCTGGGACTGGGGGGTTCTGGGGATGGGGCTAATATTGGTGGCTGGCACTGGGGGAGACTTTGAAGGGGGTTGGGTGCATTAGGGCTCTGGAAATAGGATGCTGGCACTGGGGGGGTCTGGTGGTTGGGGGCTGTAAGGGGCAGCGGGCTGGCACTGAGATGTTTGGGAGCTGGCACTGCGGGAGTTGGGTGCAAGGGACTCTGGAGTCAGTGGCAGGCACTGGGGGGTAG
Source organism: Pelodiscus sinensis (assembly GCF_049634645.1). Taxonomy (NCBI): domain Eukaryota; kingdom Metazoa; phylum Chordata; order Testudines; family Trionychidae; genus Pelodiscus; species Pelodiscus sinensis. Next base: position 45,038,099 of record NC_134714.1, on the reverse strand, counting down.
TGGAGAGGTGGGGGGCTCTAGAGGGTAGGGCTGGCACTGGGGATTGTGAGGGCTGTGCTTTTGGCAGACCAGTAACGTTTTAGTTGCATATTCATCATTTGCATAATGAATATGCAAATACAATGTTACCAGTCGCCAAAAGTTTGTGAATGGACTTGCTGGTCCCCAGTATCAAAAAGGTTGGGAACCACTGGCCTATGTGAGTTAGGAGAAATTGAGCTCAGAACCAGAAAGCGGGCTGTTGTCGTTAACTGAAGTTTTCTTTAAAATTAATTTTGTGAATTGAGTAACAAATCAATCAGTTAGCTGATTGTCTAGCAGTGATCCACAGCAGAGGAAGAGTCTGTATGGATTACAACTGAAGATTCTACAAGCAAGTGGTGGGAGGGAAGATGATTCAGACTCAGCAAACTATGCAGATTTGGTGATCAAAGATACTAACTGAGACTTATGTGAATTAAACCTAAGCTTTGAGAGCTCTCAGTTTCTTATTGTGGCTACATCTAGACTGCAGGCTACTTGCACAAGAAGCTTTTATCGGAAGAGATCTTCTGCAAAAACTTCTTGTGCAAGAGCACGTTCACAGTGCAAAAGCGCATAGAAAAAACTATGAGCTTTTGCAAAAGACAGTGTCCAGACTGCATGGACGCTCTCTCAAAAGTAAGCTCTGATTGCTATGCACAGAATGGCCACCAGGGCACCTGTGCTTTTTCCTCTTTTTGCGCAAAAAAATCCCTCTTCCCTGTTCATACACTCCTTGTGGCGAAAGAGCTCTGTGTTATTTCGAACACGTTTGAGGTGTGACACTGCGTGTTTTTTCAGAAAAACAGCTGTTTTTCTGAAAAACTCTGTAGTGTAGACATAGCCTGTATTTTGTGTGGACTGAACTGTTCAAATTTTAATTTTGGTTTTCTCTTTATGTTTATTGTAACTGTGAAGATAATGTCTATGGGTTATGAAATAGCATATTAGGTAAAAACTAGACTTTGTTTTTTCATCATAAGACTTTATAAAGTTATTTATTTAAATTCATTTCTTTAGTTCTTTTTGGTACTTGAATGTGGGGAGGTTGACTGGGTGCAGCAATCCTTACTGAAAATCCTTTGAGACTGAATTCTGGGTCTCCAGCTACTTTTCTATGGGAGTTGAGTTTTTTAAGGCACTGGAAAAGGGCAATGAAGTGAAGTCTAGCCCACCCAAGGTTACACTAGCAACAGAGTAGCACTTCCTGCTGCTATTCATCTTTCCTTAGATAGTGAGGAACAGAGATAGGCGTGGCCTCTTAGCATATACTTTACTCAATCCATATTTCTCCTGCCTTTGTTTCTTTCTCACAGGAAACGCAAACATGTTTTGGTCCCTTCAACTCCACCTGCTGTTACTCCTGGTTCTGAAGAAAGAAACAAAGCTAGGTAAGATATTACATTTTTATAGTGCTTTATCTAGGTACTTCTGTAGCCTCTATTAACACAACACCCAACCACCAGTTAGGTATTTAAAAACAAATATAATCATCTTTCCTAACATGAAAGAGAACTACATTGATTAGTGAAGGTTTTTGTTTACTTGTTGGTGCTGGTGTATCTGCATGTGAGTACAGTTGGGGGGGGGGGGAGAATTTATGTTGAAAAGATTAATTTTGCTTTTAGTTCTGAATAGTTCTAGTCATTCCCATCTCTTCTGTTTGTGATTTTCTACAATCTAGGTCCAGCACCATTCCATCTCCTGGACTCAGAAGCCTTTCCTTTACTAGGCAACAGTTTGATTATATTTGGAGAAAGTTGTTGAGAGGTCATATTTGTAAAGGGAGAGACGGGGGAGGAGGGGCAATAGCTTCCATATGCCCCAGGCAAGGTGTGTGTAGGGGTGGCTTCATGACCCAAGAAAGTATGGGGCTTTGGATGGAAGGCAGGGCTGGGGCAGCCAGCCCTCAGTGCTGCCTGGACCGTAGTGCTGGACTCCCTACCCTAGTCCTCAGAACCACACAGAGTGGCGCTTCAGTGGCAATTTAGAGAGCTCCAGGTTCCAGCCACTGCCTCAATAGCAGCAGTGGCAGCCAGGAGACCCTGACCCCTTTGAATCACCAGATCCTGAGGCAACTGCCCCTTTTGCCCTTCTCTGTCAGCGGGTCTGGGGAGAGACAAGTACTCAACATGAGAGCTTTGAATATCAGGAGAAAGGCCTTGAACTAAATTCTCCATTCAAGAGAGCTATTGAAGAGACTAGAATCCCAGGATTAAGTGTTCAATGGGCTGTAGTGATAAGCAGATGGACTTCTGTGATCTTATCCTGGGAGAGGGATAAGGATCTTGCGTAAAAACGGTTTTTTTGTGCAAAAAGGAAACTTCCACACTGCTTGTTTTTGTGCAAAAACCCCTTGAGCAAAAAGCATCAGAGGAGATTATGCAAATGAAGTGTGACAATATGTTAATCAGCGCTTCATTTGCATTGCCTCTTCCGGCAGAAAACTATTATGTAGACATAGCCATAATGAATAGCAGCTAGCAAGCCTGGAGGTCACAGATGCTTAATCTGTGGGTGATGGAACAGGATTCAATTTTCTGCTTAATTTGAAGGACACTCTAGTTCAGGGGAGGGGCTGTTAAGTTCTACCCCTTCCTGCCATCGCTCCACCCTCTTTTCCCCTCCCCTCCCCCCATGGCACCCCATCCCCCAAGGACATGGCTTCAGAGATCACTGGGAAGGCCTGCTGCAGTGCAACAACAGTGGTTGCCCTCTCCCCTCCCACAGCAGGAGGCGTCGCAAGGAAGCAGAATATACTCAGTAGGTGCACTCGCTTCCTTGTGCTCTGCTTCCCCGTGGCTCCCACCTCCATGGGGAATGCAGGAGTGGGGCCTGAGTGGAGCAGCTGCAGCAGACCTGGTCCTACCAGTAATACCTAAGGCTGCATCTTCAGGGACAGTGCCATCGGAGGAAAGGGCATGGCAATGGTGGGAAGGGGCGGGGCTTAGGGAACGGTAACAGACAGCTTCCCTCTCGCAGCCTGCTAGGACTCCCAGGCTGGATTGAGCATTTGTTCTGGCCGGGGATGGTGTGGAGATTAAGAGTTTGAGATCCGTGTTCTAGTCGCATCCTCCTGTCTTGATGAAAGCACTTCATGGTTGCAGAGGCGTAGCGAAGGGGGCGCCGGGCTGGAGTGGGATCAGAGCGCATGCTGCTCTTGCTCACCTGACGCTTTGAACCAGACCTGGGAGCTGCTGGGTAAGAGCTGCTGCAGGCTCTCTACATACTGCGAGCTGAAGCAGCCAGCTGGGTGGGAGGAGCAGTGGTTTTAAAGGTACGTTCCTCCGTGCCTGGCTCGGAGGAGGGGGGGAGAGAAGGATTTGATTGGGAGAGTGCTCCCCCAGCCACTGGGCAGGTGCCTTGCTCTGGGGGAGGAGGGGTGAGTGCATGGGGGGGGATGGCTTTGGGGCAGGGATGGTTGTGTTGTACTTAAAAGTACTGCATGGGATCTTTTTGGGGGAAAAGGCAAAATGCCACATTTATTGGTAATACACATATATAGCAGTCAACACTTATATGCATATAATACAGCACACACACACACCATGTCTTGTTTTTGCCAATATTTGTTGCACCTAACTGCTGGCCAGATTAGTTAGTTTGGGGGAGGGTTGGAGCCAGATCAATGCTCCCATGTTGACTGCAAGATGCCTTAGAGATGTATAGTGTCTTCCCTCTCATGCAGAGTGTCATCATATGCACATGCAGTTATTTGTCTGTGGCACCTTCTTCTGGGTGTTGTTTTAATGCTCCCCCATTCACCTTCAGAGAGGGACCTTCCAAAAGCAGGGGCTTGCTGCTTACTCCCAAGGCATCCATAGGTCCAGTCTTTTTTCAATGAGCCCACTTCACAGGTCCCATTGTTCTTATTGTTCTTGAATCTGGCTTCCACCTTTCTCCAACCATTGCAAGTGTCCAGAGATTCTTTTCTTTCATGCCTTATCCATTCACATCTCATTCACTCAACAGGACAATCAGTTTAGCCGGAGGGAGGGGTGTACAAAGTCTACATGATACAAGGTTTCTATCTAAAAAGGCTTAATATAAAGTTTCTATGCTCTGTAAAAGTATACAAAGTTTCTATAAAAGGACTCAATACAACAAACTACAGACTTATTATAAAATTAAAAGGACTTGATACAAAGTTAAAATAAAATTCAATGAGAAAATGATTAATACAGAGATTAATGAGATTTACCTACAGTTGCATTGGAATGGAGGGTGCCTGGCTCTGGGGGAGGGATGAGTATTTTTTTTTTTTTTTTTTTTAAGAAAAGATACTTTATAACAAAGGGAAAAACCTAAAAAAACAATAATCTGGTAGCACTTTAAAGGCTAACAAACATGTAGATCAGGCATGTCTACATGCATCTATAAAAAGGGGAATAAGAACAACCCAGGAAACTATAGACCGGTCAGTTTAACGTCTGTCCCAGGGAAGATAATGGAGCAGGTAATTAAGGAAATCATATGCAAACACTTGGAAGGTAATAAAGTGATAGGGAATAGCCAGCATGGGTTTGTGAAGAACAAGTCATGCCAAACTAATCTGATAGCTTTCTTTGATAGGATAACGAGCCTTGTGGATAAGGGAGAAGCGGTGGATGTCATATACCTAGACTTTAGTAAGGCATTTGATACGGTCTCGCATTATATTCTTATTGATAAACTAGGCAAATATAACTTAGATTGGGCCACGATAAGGTGGGTGCATAATTGGCTGGATAACCGTAGTCAGAGAGTTGTTGTTAATGGTGCTAAATCCTGCTGGAAAGGGATAACAAGTGGAGTTCCTCAAGGATCTGTTTTGGGACCCGTACTGTTCAATATCTTCATCAATGATGTAGATATTGGGATAGAGAGTACGCTTATTAAGTTTGCAGATGATACCAAACTGGGTGGGGTTGCAACTTCTTTGGAGGATAGGGACATAATTCAAAATGACCTTAGCAAGTTAGAGAAATGGTCAGAGGTAAACAGGATGAAGTTTAATAAAGAGAAATGCAAAGTGCTCCACTTAGGAAGGAACAATCAGTTCCATACATACAAGATGGGAAGCGACTGTCTAGAAAGGAGCATGGCGGAAAGGGATCTAGGGGTCATAGTGGACCACAAGTTGAATATGAGTCAGTGTGATGCTGTTGCAAAAAAAGCAAATATGATTCTAGGTTGTATCAACAGGTATGTTGTAAGCAAAACTCGTGAAGTCATTCTGCCGCTCTACTCTGCACTAGTTAGGCCTCAGCTGGAGTACTATGTCCAGTTCTGGGCGCCACATTTCAAGAAAGATGTGGAGAATTGGAAAGGGTACAGAGAAGAGCGACAAGAACGATTAAAGGTTTAGAGAACATGACCTATGAAGCCAGGCTTCATGAACTGGGTTTGTTTAGTTTGGAAAAAAGAAGATTAAGGGGGGACATAACGGTTTTCAAATATCTAAAAGCGTGTCACAAGGAGGAAGGAGAAAATTTGTTCCTCTTGGTTTCTGAGGACAGGACAAGGAGTAATGGGCTTAAAGTGCAGCAAGGGAGGTTTAGATTGGACATTAGGAAAAAATTCCTAACTGTCAGGGTGGTCAAATATTGGAATACATTGCCAAGGGAGGTGGTGGAATCTCCCTCTCTGGAGATATTTAAGAACAGGTTAGATAGACATCTGTCAGGGATGGTGTAGACGGAGCTTGGTCCTGCCTTGAGGGCGGGGGGCTGGACTCAATGACCTCTCGAGGTCCCTTTCAGTCCTATAATTCTATGATTCTATGTCAAACTTGAAGCCCTCTGAGGGCCACACAAATGAAAACGGATAGCTTTCAGGGATACCAAAGAAAATGTACTTCTATAGGAAAGTTGTAATTATTTATTATTATAGATTATGTTTTAGGTATATTTTATAATATTTTTTCAGGTCTTGTTTTAATATAATACAATAATTTTTGTAAAATTATTTGCTCATATAAAATGATTTTTCATTTAAATATAAAACTTTAAGGTACTTTAAAATTTTGTATATGATACATAACTTGTTTTGTTGAAATAAAAACGAGTATAGACCATGGTCAGCCAAATAGAACAGGCTTTTGTGAAAATTTCAGATACTTTGTAAGTCTGAGATTTTGCATAAACATATAATTATTTATGCAATTGCAAAAATTGACATTTATTGATATAAAATTAATATACATTTTGTGATTATTTGGGAATAAATACATAAAACCCAAAAATTTAACAAAATATTACCCTCCTTTCCCCCAGAGCCAGGCACTCCCATGCCCCTATTCTAACCCAATCCCTCTCCGCTCCCCCAGAGCACCACCCCTCCTACTCTAATTTATTGCTTCAAGTGCTTTCAAAAAAGTGAGGGCGATTCTGGAGTTGTGTGTTACTTTGATTTAAAAATATTTCTGAGTGTTATTTTAATAGGCAAGTTAATCTCTTACATTCATAATTATGATGTAGTTTGTCGCTGTGCGACAGTATGAAAAACAGTTGGGTTAACTAGTAAGTAACTCAGCAGTTAGGAAGCTTTACAGATTGCTTAAAATATATTTGATATGCTCAATCTTCTTTTTACCTTTTATTCATTAAAGCAATGAGTTTGCTATAACAGTGGTTTTAAATGCTTGATTGAAATATAGTGATGAAATTCATATTTAGGTTGTATAACATTTATTTCTCTTGTTTTATAAAACTTACATATATTAAGAATTTGGCACTTTTAATGTAAAAGACGTGAACCTAATGAGATCAGGATATGAACAAATTAAAGAGAAAAAATTATTTAACAGAATGTAAACCCCCAAAACTTTATAATTTATATTTGTCTGTAGTTAGTAAAATAAGTAATTAATTAAACAATAAATATTCTAAGATGTGGATTATTTACAGCGGTGTAATGAGGAGGGTGGAAGGGAGGAGCGCCAGTTTAGTGCCCCTCCACTCCCCATCATCCCTCTGCTTGCCTGCTCCTCCTCTGCCCACCACTGCTGGCTAGAGCCACCTTTCTGCCCCCAGCCTGACCCTCCACCTCTGCCAAAGTGTTAGTGCATGCAGGGGCCTGGCCCCAAACTGGAAGGAGTGGGGTAAGATGCGGTACAAGCTCCCTCCCTCCCCCGGGGTCCAGCTCAGCATGCGCCAGGTTTGTGGGGGGTGGGGCACAAACTTTGCCTTCGCCCCCGGGTGCATAACACCCTCGCTATGCCTCTGCATGGCTGGCATCTTATTTAAATATAGAACCCCACTCTCTTTAATGTTCTAGGCAAACTAAGGCCATCCTTCCTCAAGCTTTCTCAGTTCAGCTATCGTTGTTTGGACATCAGAAATAGGAATCAGTCCTATTTACATCTGGACCCTGGCTTTTCATAGGCTCTGATAGAACAATGGGCAACCTAACCTAGTGAGTAGTCCATGTGAGTGGCCCTCTGTGATGTAGTGTGGGTACCTTGTTGGTTGCTAGGCTTGGGCTGTGGGTGATCCCCACTGGCTGCGGTCTGTACCACGGCCCAGCCGAGTAGCTGATAGGACCGGGAGGTAACCTGTTCTACCGGTTACTTCCCAGGGAGAGGAACAAAGGAAGGTGGAATGCCACCCCTGGCTGGGGAGCAGGGCTGGAAGGGATAGTTGTTTAGTTTCTGTCTGGGATCATGGAGGAGACAGCCTAGGGAAGGGGCTGGAATTTAGGGGCCCAGTCTCCCCCATCTCAAGGGGGGGGCTGAGGCATCCTAGGCCTGCCCTGTAACCAAATTACATCTGTGCTGAATCTTGGAGAATCAATAAACTCCCTCTATTCTACTGGCTGGTGGAGTCTGTTTGTGCCACTACGGGGGTGCAGGAGACAGGGAAACCCCAACGCGCCATCACACCCTCCATCTCAGGCTGCAAAATTGTGATAATCGAGATGGTTTCTGGGATTGGTTAGTTTTGCTAACTATGCTTGCATACTTAGAATGTACAGGATGTGCCAATTGAACCATAGCAGTACTTAGATTTGATGCAGAGGGAGCACAAGGCACTTACATTAAATATTGTGTGCAGTCAGCACATACCTCATTTCATGTGCCCTTGCTTTGCATATGTGTAACTTTAGTAATACCAGTAGGAAAAAAACAACACAGACAGAAACCTGTGGAATCTGGCCACCCTGAGCATGGGTAACAGTAAACAAAATGTCTCATGGACTACACATAGAACTCTTATGGGCTGCCTACCACTGCTCTGAGACAACCATGCACAAACTTCTGTGTCTTCACCTCCAACCTGTAAGTTGCTGCCTGGGGAGCGGGAATGGGAACAGGCAATTGGTTTAAGACCCCTGACTGCAAGGTTGATGAGTGAAGCACCCTGCAGCACTGAGGTTTCAGTGGGCGTGTGGTGGAGTCTATGGCCTTTTAAAACCAAGCTGCTTCTCACAAGCAGTGTGCAGGCAGCTTGGGCTCTGGCTCTAGTAGCTCACATGCCAAGGAACAAGTTGGTTAGCGTCTTTCCCAGCTTGGGCTGAGCTTGCAAGTTTAGGGATGGAGGCAGCATTTGTGGCTTACAGGAAAGCAGGGAACTGCTCCTGCTCTGCTTGCTCAGTGGCTCATAGCTAAGCCTGTAAACTTCAGCATCTTCCCCTTCTAGCTGTAAGTGGCTGCCACCAGCATGGCAAATAAAGGGGGGAGGGGACAGGCAGCATGTGGAGTACAGAATTTGCTTTTTTTTTTTTTTTCCATCTCCACTGCTGCCTCATTGCTTGCTTCCCATCTCACCTAGCATCTGTGTAACCCACACAGCGGCTATGTCTACACTATAAGGTTTTTGAGTGAAACCAGCTGTTTTTGTGCAAAAATCCGCAGAGCGTCCATACCTCGAGCATGTTTTTGTGCAAGAAAATCTACAGTCAATTGACAGAACAGAGGGCTTTTTGTGGTGTAGATATACCTCCTTCTAAAGGCATGACTCCTGTTTGCGCTACAGCTCTTGTGCAAAAAGGCATATGTGGACGCTCCGTAGGTGTTTCTTGTGCAAAAAGAGCTTAACCGAAAAAGCACAGGTGCTTTGATGGTCAGAGCTTTCTTGTGCAAGAGCGTCTGTGCAGTGTGGACACTCTCTTGCGCAAAAGCAATGCATTTTGAGGTGTGGATGCGCTTTTGTGAAAGAAGCTTTTGCACAAGAACTCTTCCGCAAAGGACTACTTGTGCAGAAAGCCTGCCGTGTAGATGTAGCCACTTAGGGTACGTCTAGAGTACATACCTCTTTTGAAAGAGGCTTTTTCGAAAGACTCTTTGGAAAAAGCCTCTTTTGAAAGACAGCGACTAGACTACAGCCAGTACTTTTGAAAAAGTGAGTCTGGATGCTCTTTTGAAAAAGCATAGTTCACGTTCTATAACGCCTTTTTTCAAAAAAGCACTTTCAAAAAAAGGCATTCTTCCTCGTAAAATGAGGTTTTCCGTGATCGAAAAAACTGCTGTGTTCTTTCGATTTACTTTTGAAAGACCACAGCTGCAGTCTAGACGCAGGGGAAGTTTTTTGAGGCCACTTTTTTCGAAAAAACCCTGTAGTCTAGACACACCCTTAGTTCACGGTCACATGCAATGGCATCTAGACCACAGTAACAGATGAGACCTCTACAGCATGGGCTGAGAGCCAGCTAGCTTTTAGCTCAAAGGGTAAATGCTCCTACACTAAGCTTCAGAGAGCCCAGGTTCAAATCTGCGTGGTGGCAGTTGTTTGACAGAAAGCAGGACCCACCCCCTTCCTCCCCCTTCCCACCCCCCCGCATCCCCCTTCTGTTCTGCAATGTGATTTGTCCTTTTCATATTTGTTCATTTTTTTTAATTGTATCCTTTGGTATATATGGTTGTGACTACTTTCTTCCACTATTTGATCTGAGGAAGTGGGTCTGGCCCACGAAAGCTCATCATCTAATAAACCATCTTGTTAGTCTTTAAAGTGCTACATTGTCCTGCATTTTGCTTCAACTACCCCAGACTAACACGGCTACATTTCTATCGTTGTTTGACAGGACAGTCCATAACTGTGGTGTTTGTATGTTTGAGGTTCTACTGTACTCAAGGCAAGAGCTAACCTTCATGTAAATGAAAATGGTCTTGGCATGGGAAGGGATGGATTTTTAGAGTTTGTAAAGGAAGAAGCGAACAGGATTTGGTAAGAGCTGGAATGGAGGTAGGGAAGAGAAACCTCTGCTTGAGGAACGAAAATGGAGAGTTGAAAGACTAAGCTTATATCGTATCAGAGGTTTCAAGGGGTAGCCGAGTTAGTCTGTTACAGAAAAAAAACAACAAATGGTCTGGTAGCACTTTATAGACTAACAAAACATGTAGATGGTATCATGAGCTTTTGTGGGCACAGCCCACTTCTTCATCTGATACCATCTACATGTTTTGTTAGTCTAAAGTGCTACCAGACTATTTGTTGTCATATCAGAGGTTACCATTTAACCCCTTCCCTCCTTACCATGCGTGTGTGAACAGCAACATGTTATTGCTGACTCATCTGCAGTGCTTTACCTTTGCAGAACTGAAAACATTGCTCCCAGCTTGACCTTCATCACGCAGCAGGTCCCAGTTTCGGAGTCCTCTTCTCATGGAGCCATCCTTCCAGATATTGAGAACACCCCAGACAGTAGTGTGACCCCTTGACTCTGACCGAACAAGATGAAAGGTAATGACGGCTACTGCCTCTTCCACACCTTTTCTTCTGGGACTCTTGTGTACATGGAATGATGCTACAGCTGTGAAAACGTTATTATCCCCATTTTATTGTGATGTTGATTTGGTTTCCATTTAAAACCAGTCTGAAAGGGGATTGTAAATTAATTTTATAAATATGTATTTAAGGTTTTTTCTTCTAAATTTTTTTTTATTCTTTACCTGGCTCAAGTTTGGTAGGTATGTAGGTAGGGTTCTCCTAGCTGCCCAGTGGAATCTGGGCTGGAGGCTGAGATTAAGATCGTGCGTGACTGCATTCTGATGGAGATTTCTTTTTGTTCTGGAGTAAAAGTGTAGTAGACTAAAGAGCATTTGGAATGAAGTGATACGTATGTGGACCCAGAAAAGATTTGGGTCCTAGCAGCAGTAAGCTTGTGTATAAAAGGAGGTGGTGACTTGGATCCAAAAAGTTTTAGTAATAGGATCAATGGTGCAGCTGAGCCCACTAGGTCTGCCCAAGGTCTTATTTAAAAACAAACACCTGCCCCCTCAAGGTCTTATTTAAAAACAAACACCTGCCCCCTCACTCATTAAAGAAATGCATTAGCAATTTTTATTCATAATCAATTGCAGAAATGAGAATTTTCCTAAGCTATACTGGAACCTGAGAGAAAATACACAAATATTAATGGCACACCAGCAGTTGTATTAAAGTCAGGCAGCTGTCAGTTACAAAAGGCCTCTATCAGCAGGCAGAATACAAAGTGTTCACATTCAGTTCATTCAATTAGACCAATGAATCATGATTAGAATCAGCTTAAGAGCATGATTTTCCTCAGGTGCGAGAAGCAACTTTTTACAAGTCTCTCCCAGTGTACCTTCTAATTTTTTGCATCCATATGCAGAATGACTTATGTGCACCAAGGTGGAAGTGATATATCATATAACAAAAGTCATTGTGCACATGGGCAGCGTGTGGTGGGAATGGAGCCAAGGGATTGGGATAGGCCTGCTGACGAGGGAGTGGGAAGAGGAGGGCAAAGGGGACAGTTGCCCCTCAGTCTGGTGATTCAAAAAGGCCTGGAGCGCCCAGCCACAGCTAGTGCAGGAGTGGTGGTGGCTGGAGCCCTAGGCCCTTTAAATCATTGCTGGAGCACCACGGGGCACCCTAGGTAGCTCTCTGGGCAGGGAGATGTTCTGAATCCCTGCGTGGAGTTTAAGGGGAAGTTGCACAGCTTAGAGGGACTGTAGATCCCTGCCCCTTATAGAAGAGTCCAAGTAAAGCCAAGATAACGTCACCCTTAATCTTACTCCATCCCAGGACTTTTCCTTAACTACTCCATGGCTGCATCATGAGTTACCAGCTCAACCTCCAATCCTCCCATCAGTGCTAGGGATAGAATTTCAGACCTCCAGTTGCAAAGAAACAGATCTTTATCACACAGGCTGACATAATCTCCTGGCCTGTCACTAGTATTGGGGCCTGCAGTCACTAGAAGATGTGCACACATACTTGAGCAGGTATACAGTGAATCAATGTGGGTAGTAGCAACATAAAATCAGGAGGAGTAACTAAAAGATTGGGATTGGTTGCTTTCTATGGAAGGAAACGCCTTCTTCTTACCAATTCCCCCCTAACATGGCTTGAGTAACATGAGCCTGGAGTGGTTATATACACAGGGTTGTGCTTCTGCTTCCAGATTCACACAGCATATAGGCACACTGCTGCTATCATAATAAGCATCATCCTGAAAGTTGCTTCAGATAAGAGTTGAGAACTAACAGGAGTTGGCAGGATACATAGATGATGGGGATCAGAGCGTTTCCAATCAGATAGATGTAGGGTGGGACTCACGCTCATAGCAATCTCCTTGATCTTCAGTCAAGCCCCCCCACTAGATCTCCTTCTAAAACTCTTAAAGCAGCCAGTTCCCGAGTGTCAAGTCCTTCAAAACTATTCAGTGGGTCTGAGGTTAAACTCTTCAGAACTTCAGAGAGTCCCAAACTTGTTACCTTCTCCATAACAGAAAAGCCACTTCGCTGGCACCAGTGAGATTTCCTCAAAGTGAAGTAGAATTGGAATCTTGGGCCAGAGAAGGAAGTGGAGAAAGCTGCAGCACTGAGTCAGTGGTACTATCTAATAGAAAATGGAGCCTGTACAAGTGCAGTTTGAAGGGATGGGGAGAAGAGACCTTATACCCAGGCTTGACATTTGACCTGCCACTAAAGAGGGTTTCCTCTGGGGAGAAAAATGAGCTCAATTAGCTGAGAACAACAGAAAACTTAAATTGTGCATTACATAAAAAGCCTCCCTGATTTGGAAAGAGGTCTTGGGAAGACTGGGACTTTCTATTCCCAAAGAAATAGGGAACAAAAGCAGTCAGGACATAGCTGGGAAAAGTCTGTAGCACAAAAGGTGAAGAGCATCATGGATGGTACCCTGTAAAAGCTGGTTAGTTTCCCATGGTTGGCATAACTACAGCAGGCTTGGTAACTGTAGCATCTTCCTCTTTCCACTGAGATATAATGGTCTTCAGCTGTGTATAGAACTGAACCCCCTAAAGGAAATGAAACAAACAAGGGTTGACTATTTGGCCTTGGGATTCCTGCAAACTTCTCACTAATACCCTCAGGGTCCAGAGATATCCAGTACCCAAGTGGCCAGTAGTTTCTCTGCTCTTCCCGTAATCCTGAGGTCTCTGCCCCAGCAATAAGTTATACTGCTCAATTCTTCCTCCATTCACAAGTCTCCACCTTAATGCCATATTGTGGTCTCTTCCCTCACCTCCACCTGGCTTCCTGTACCAGTTACACAGAGCAGCAAAACACAATAGTTTTCCTAATTTCTTGAGTTACCTGTTTGCCATAGAAATTGGTATCGCCTCTAAAAGATGCACGTGAGCCAGTGAAGGAGAACATGGGCAGAGGCACTGGGATTGGAACATTTACACCCACCTAAATCAGAGCAAAGTTGCCACATTAATAGAAGGAACAAGTACAACACTGTAGAAATAACAGACCATCTGCTCATTTCTCTTCCCCTGATACTAGATCCAATTTCCTTAAATATGGAGTATTTAGCATGTAAAAGTAGTATATTACCTAATCAAATATTATGACACCTTAAAACAGAAATCAGAAACTGGAACTAGATGTGTGTCCCATGGATATGGCAAGCACTGATGGGAATAATTCTACTCTATACATTACCCTGTGCTACATACCTGCCCCACATCTACCAAGTGGGAGTATTTCCGAGCGGTAGCACCATTGGTGGTGAAGATTGCGGTTCCATTTCCATAGGGATTCCTGTTAACTATCTCAATTGCTTCATCGAGAGTGTCTGCTTCCAGAACCACCAGAACTGGCCCAAAGATTTCCTCCTTGTAGCAGGTCATGCTTGGCTAAGGCAAAAACAGCAGAAAGCAAAAGTCAAGCCAGGAAAATGCCACATGCCCCCCCAAACAAGAGAACACATCCTACACAAATCAAACCCTCAGAACGTTCCCATCATTCATCATCCTTCTCAATGGACATCATCTTGCATAGAATCAACTCTAAGCGACCTCAAGAGGTCATCTAGTCCAGTCCCGTGCACTCATGGCAAGACTAAGTATTATCAAGACCATCTCTGACAGGTGTTTGTCTCATCTGCTCTTAATCTCTAAGAACGGAGATTGCACATCCTCCCTGGGCAATTTATTCTGGTGCTTAACCACCCTGATGGGAAGTTTTTCTTAATGTTCAACCTAAACCAGTCTTGCTGCAATTTAGCCTAATGCATCTTGTCCTATCCTCAGAGGTTAAGGAGAGAAAAAATTTTCTTACTCTCCTTGTAACAATCTTTTATTACTTGAAAACTTATTGTGCAATCTGTTCACTTCTCCAAACTAAACAAACCCATTTTTTTCCCACTTTTCCCTCATCTGTCTTGTATTCCAGAGCTTTAATCATTTTTGTTGCTCTTCAATGGACTTTCTCTACTTTGTCCACATCTTTCTTAACATGATACACAGAACTGGACACAATACTCCAGTTGAGGCCTAACCAGCACAGAGTAACGTGGAAGAATGACTTTTCAGGTTTGCTTACTGCTGCTAATATGCCCCAGAATTTATGTTTTGTGAGTGGGTTTTTTTTGGCAACTGTTCACTCATCTTTAACTTGCGATCCACTATGGAACCCTTCCCACCTGATCCTTTTTGCAATGCTCCTTCCCAAGGCAGTCATTTCCCATTTTCCATGTGTGTAACTGATTACTCCTTCCTAAGTGAAATAATTTGCATTTATCCTTATTGAATTTGCATGTCCCACTGTCTCACATGCCCTGGTAGCCAACAATCACAATGCCACACCCTGTCATCTGTCACACCCAATTCCCACATTCACACCACCAAACATTAAACCATCAGTGTTCTGGCTTTTGACACTTAGCCTTCTTGTTACCCCTGCCTGCCTGCTGTTAGGCAAGTAACACATTTACTCTTTAGCCTAATGGTTGATCAAGGAGTCCAAACTCGGATTACTTTGCTTCTGCTTCCATATCTCCTGTCTTTCCATCCCCCACCAGCCTGGTGATCTGATCACTACAACTGGCACAACTTGCCTGCCAGTCACCCCATTGCATCTTACCAGCTATCCCTCTCCCTTGCACTCTCACATTGCCCATAACTCTCCTATTGTCATTCCAAATTACCAATATTTTGTGCAGCAGCTGAAAGTTTAACAATTAAACCCCATCCACACTCCTCTAACTTCCTACCTCCCAATTTCCCAGCTTCACAGACCACTTCGCTTATCACTCTTCCATCAAGGTTTCAGGATATACCCATGGTGGAGCCTTAAACATGCTATCCTGCCCAATTAACACATGTGCGAAGTGCTCAAAATCACACACTTCAGCAGCAGTTTCCCATCTAGCCTATCATGACTGATAAGTCCACTGTGCCATTACCAAGGGTATTGGGGAAAAAACACAAGTGCCACTCTTTCCACTGATTCTATGACATACTTCAATCCTTTGTATCCAGTGATCAGCCCTTGGCTAGCTCACCTGGACTTTAGCAAGGATTGTTGGTCCAACAAAGTTTCCTCTCTCATAGCCCTTCACTTTGATGTTTCGTCCATCCAGAAGGAGAGCAGCTCCTTCCTTCACTCCGCTCTCGATCAGGTGACAGACCCGCTCTTTAGCCTGAGGGCTGATCAAGGGCCCCAGATCTGCTCCTGGTTGGTCTCCTTTGAGGTACAGAAGCATGGGAAGGTTTGAATTGTGATGGGTTCATCTCCAAAGAGAAAACCAACAACTACATTCTCTGAAAAGATATAAGAATCTTAAAATTAAGTAGAATAGTGATAGAGATGCAGCCGTGTTAGTCTGGTCTAGCTGAAACAAAAGAAAGAAGTATGTAGCACTTTAAAGACTAACAAGATGGTTTATTAGGTGATGAGCTTTCATGGGCCAGACCCACTTCCTCAGATCAACATGTGGAAGAAAATCAGCACAACCATATATACCAAAGTAATACAATTAAAAAAAAATGAACGCATGTGAAACTGACAAATTTTAGAACAGAGTGAGGGTGATGGGAGAAGGTTAGTGTCTGTGAGGTAATAACATAGGGGTGATAATAGGGGAAGCTGTCTTTGTAATGGGTGAGATAATTAGAGTCTTTGTTTAAACCCATACATAAAGTGTCAAATTTAAGCATGAATGACAATTCTGAAGCTTCTCGATGGAGTCTCTTTGAAGCAATATGCATATTTTAAGGTCATTGAGGGAATGGTCAGTCTGGCTGAAATGGCAAGCAACAGCTTTCTCTCTATGGGAGAGTCTTACGTCACATATTCCTGTTCATCCAGAAATATAATTCATGCCATCATGTGCCTAAAGTGTCCATCTGCTATGTACATTGGACAAAAACGTCTGACACTTCGCCAAAGAATCAATGCACATAAAACAGACAGACTCTCTCAAAGAGAGAAAGCTGTTGCTTGCCATTTCAGCCAGACTGACCATTCCCTCAATGACCTTAAAACATGCATATTGCTTCAAAGAGACTCCAGACTTCAACGAGAAGCTTCAGAATTGTCATTCATGCTTAAATTTGACACTTTATATATGGGTTTAAACAAAGACTCTAATTATCTCACCCATTACAAAGTCAGCTTCCCCTATTATCACCCCTATGTCATTACCTTACAGGCACTGACCTTCTCCCCTCACCCCCACTCTGTTCTAAAATTTGATTTGTCAGTTTCACATGCATTCATTTTTTTTTTAATTGTATTACTTTGGTATATATGGTTGTGCTGATTTTCTTCCACATACTGATCTGAGAAAGTGGGTCTAGCCCACAAAAGCTCATCACCTAATAAACCATCTTGTTAGCCTTTAAAGTGCTACATACTTCTGTCTTTTGTTAAAATTAAGTAGAAGAGGAACACAGAGGTCAAACACACAAAACCAAGTCCCATAAACTCCAGTCTCATAGAGGAGCCCAAGCTCCGAACCAACAGAACTAAAGGCCCTGTGCTTCCAAAAAAGGAGACATTAGTCCCCAGCCCTTGATCTGTTGAGGTCTCTAATTTTGAAGTTATTGAAAGATTTACAAAAGCTTTCTTGAGCCAGAGTGAGAAAAAAGTAACCTAAGGTCATCTTGGTCTTTGTATGCTTAATATGATAGACGCTAAAACAAGCATGAGATGGAATCAAGGTGAACTGAGTTAGTTTAGTCTGCAATATTGCCAATTTCAAGGGGATTAAAAATCATGAGCCAGATTCTGAAAAATAATTAAATAAGCCCCAGAAACTTTGAGACTTTAAAAAAAAAAAAATCAGGAAGCCCTTCTGTTTTTAGCCTGTCTTGACTTTTTAACTCACCTGTACTCTGGTGTGTGTGTTCCACAAACATATTTTAGGAAAATTAGAATGGAAAAGATGCAAAATTATTAAGATTTTGTTTTAGATAAGCTAGTCCTAAATAGCAAGAGACTTATTTCAGTATAACTATAATGGTTCTGTTAATGATGTCACATTAATAGGATGATTGTCTCAACAGTATCTCTTCAGAAATGGAAAATGGAGTGAAGGGAAGACATCTATGCTGGCAGAAAAGAAGGGGAATATGTATGTTATATTGTTTGGTCTGTACAAGAATTTAACTCAATATAATGTGATAAAAGTATAAAATATGGACAAACCTCATTCACACACAGTTAAAAATATGCTGTACAAAGCCTATAAATGGAGCTGTAATATGAACATCCATGAAATGCAAAGCAATCTATGTATGAAGTTCTTCAATTTTTTTTTCCAATAAAAATGTATGACAGGGAAAGATCTTTACATCAGCTACCTTTGTTTATTTCTTTGTTGTTTACATCAACTACAAAATCTATCAGCAGACTGACTTACCTCCCTACAAAGAGAGGTTTCCATCTGAATGGCTTTACTGAATGCAAATGAAAGGGGAACTTTCCTAGAATAAAAGGCTATGTCTACACTGCACGCTTCTTGTGCAAGAACTATTTTGCACAAAAGGTATTGCGCAAAAGTACTTGCGCAAGAGAGCATCCACACTGGTCACAGCGCATCGTAAGAGCCATGCGCTTTTGCGCAAGAGTGTGTCCCCACTAGCGGGACGCTGTTGCGCAAAAGCTTCAGCCCGGAACTATTTTGCAGAGGGCAAAAGGGCACCAGGACTTTCCAGGGGCAGGGGCTAGAGCTCCTTTAAGACACGTGATTAAAGGGATCTCCCTGGACAGCTGTTTCTCTCGTGCTTTGGGACCTCTTGCAGGGACTGACAGCTGTAGCAATTCTAGTTGTGGTTTCCCTCAGCCTCTTTGGACACCACAGCTTCTGGCCTAGTGCCTTTGGAATCATCACTGCTGTGCCATTGAGCCAGGGGTGGCCCTATTCCTGCTCTGGCCCCACACAGCCATTTTGGAGTGCCTGCAGCTGCTGCTCCATGCTACTGCGCTACCCTGCAGGAGCTCGAGTCTGAGCTTGAGCTGGACTCCCTCTCCATGGATGCGGTGGCGTCCCTGGGGCATCCTTACCCTACCGTGGTGAGGCGATATTGGAGACTGGACACCAGTACTGACTGGTGGGACTGGCTGGTCCTGGAGCAATGGGACGACCAGCAGTGGCTCTGGAACTTCAGAATGCGAAAGCAGACGTTCCTGGAGCTGTGTGCCTGGCTCGCCCCTGCGCTCCAGAGACCTACCACGCGGCTGCGGGCTGCCATCCTGGTCAACAAAAGGGTCGCCATTGCCCTCTGGAAGCTGGCCACCCCGGAGAGCTACCACTCGGTGGGACACCAGTTCAGGGTGCGCAAGTCCACTGTCAGTGCCGTCGTGATGCAGGTAAGTCCTGAGGGGGTACTGCACTCTGCCCAAGTGAAGGGAAGACTCCAGGCTGGGGGAGTGGGGAGAGTGGGGGATGCCTCGTCACCAGGGGTTTGTGCCATCCCTCCCTCACATAGGTCTTTTGGTATGGGGGGGAGCCTGTGGGGTGAGGGGACCCTGGTGCTTTTGGGGACAGAGGGCATCACAGGAGGGGCGGGCACCCCCCCAAGGGATCACGCACTTACCCTGCCTCCTTCAGTGTGTTCTCTGTTTCTTTACACCCTTCTGCAAGTTGTCCATGCCATCAATGACATCCTGCTCCAGAGAGTCATCTGCCTTTGGGACATGGACGCAACAGTGGCTGGCTTCACTGCCCTGGGGTTCCCCAACTGTGAGGGAGCCCTGAATGCAACCCACATCCCCATCCATGGCCCGGAACATAAAGAGGCCCATTTTATTAACCGGAATGAGTACTTCTCCATCGTACTCCAGGCCCTTGTGGACCACTGTGGCAGCTTCACAGACATTTATGTGGGGTGGTCCGGCAGGGCACATGATGCCCACATCCTAAAACTCCAGCCTGTTTTTCAGGCTGGAGGCGGGCACTTTCTTTCCCCAGCAGTAATTTACTGCTGGGGACATCCACGTGCCTCTCTGTGTTATGGGGGACACGGCCTACCCCCTGATGCCCTTGTTGATGCAGCCCTACACAGGATGGTTGGACAAGTTTCAATGACCGCCTGAACCAGGCCCGCAACCAGGTCGAGTGTGCCTTTCATTGTCTGCTCACCCGTCTCGAGATGGGTGAACAGAACATTCCTGAAGTTGTGGCAGCGTGCTGTGTGCTCCACAGCATCATGGAGTGGAAGGGGAGCGGCCTTCCTCCCTGCATGAATGGCAGCCGAATGCTGGGTATTTGAACAGCCCTGCACAGCTGCCATCCGCCAGGTGGACCACGATGAGGTGCGCATCAGGGAGGCCCTGAAGGACATGTTCTCCCAGGCCCCACAGTAGGGTCGCTTCAGTCTCCCATCTACATCTCCCTCCCATCCCCAACCCTTTCCTCACCTCCCAATAAGAAAAAACTAGTTTGGTTTTGTTTAACAGAAAAAACTTTTATTTGCCTTAACAATAGGGAAGAAGAGTGGGCAGTGGGAGGGGCCTCTGAACTGAGAGGGGGAGGAGGAAGAGGGATCTGAACTGAGAGGGGGAGGAAGAAGGGGCCTCTGGAGGGGGAGAGTGAGCTACTGATGGGAGGGGTGGCTCTTGCCAGTGCCTTTGCAGGGGCAGAGTCCTAGCTGGCCTTCAGGCAGGGTCAGGGCAGGCAGCACGGGGAGGTGGGCAGAATGGGGTGCAGCAGGTGGAGGCAAGGCAGCCGGAGGGGGCATGGGCATGGCAGGGAGGGCAGGTGGATGTGTCAAGGCCATGCCATAGTGCACGGCGTGACCTATGTGCAATGTCAGGGTGGTAATAATGTTGCACATGCAGTCACACCATTGCAGATACTGCCCCCGTGCCTACTGCCACCACTCCAGGTCAGCGACTATTTTTCTGGTGACCGCCACCTCCATTCTCTCAACGGCCTGGACGTGCCGCCGTAGTAGCTGGTCTTGACCCGCCGGACTGGTGCCTGGGAGGTTGGGGGTTCTGCCACTGCTGCAGGGCTGGAGGGTCCCTCACTCCTGGATGGTCCTGCTGCAGAGAACAGAGATAATGATGGGGCAGTCAAGCAGCCCTGCCCACACTGTCCCTGCACTCCATGCCCTCCACCCTGAGCCCAAGTGACACCACACTACTATGCCTTGGGCGCGCATGGTCCCTTGTATGTATGTTTGCATACAGGACTCCCCCTGGAGTAAAGTGATCCTCCATGGATTGTAACCCCTTGGGAGACATCACCGTGACTGAAGACCCCTTGACTGTGTCCTGGCCACCTGGCATGTGTTGTATCAATCTGTGGAATTCCTTGCCAGGGGAGGCTGTGGAGGCTTAGGACTATTAACAGAATTTAAAGAGGAGTTAGCTAAATCCCCCCACATTGCATGGGAGCAAGTATGGCAGACGAGGTCTGGGGTCTCAGACCCCTGTCAACTGATGTCCTCAGAGACAGAGCCAAGGTGACTGGAGAGTGTACCGTCCTTGCAGCAAAACTCAAGCGGCCATAGGGCCAGGCCGATCGCTTCCCCGCTCCCCCTCCTGCTAGCCCTCAGACAAGTAGTCCAGGAAAGTGTGTGGCTGTAGTGAGGGGCTTCCCTCAGGGGCAGCCTAGGGGCCGGGAGCAAGCGAAGGGCTCCATGGGGGCTGTGCTCACAGGGCTGGATCACTGCAGTTTCCCCAGGAGCAGCTGCTGTGTAGCACAGCCAGGTATGGCTATGTGCTGTCTGTGTGCGGCGCCCTGTGGGAGGTGTGGGCTTCTAGCCTGAGCTCTTGGGGCCTTGACTGCTTCCAGCCGGCACCCCCCCTTCTCCACCAGTCAGGACGTGTGCAAGCAGCAGGGTCCCAAGTGTGCCCTGGAGCTGCCTGCCGCATCCACCTGCCACACAGTCAGGCTACACAAGGTTGCACATGCTGCATACTATTACACAACGTGCAGCTCGAACTACCTGAGAGACACTTCCTCTCTCTCCTCCCAGGCACCCGGCTCCCCCAACCCTTGCAAGTGAGAAGCAAAACACTCACCAGAGGATCCTTCTCTGGCCTCAGATGAAGCCTGGGAGACATCCTGGCTGCTCAGCACTGGCTCCAGGTGCAGGGTGACAGTGCTGCTGCGGTTGTCCCAGTGGGCAGGTCACCCTCCTCCATGTCACGTGGCCTGGTCACTGGGGTGGTGCAGGCCAGTGTCCACTGGCACCAAAGGTTCCTGAGATTGCTGTCTCACTGAGGATGGCGTGGAGGCAGTTGTAGTGGGGACAGGTGTTGGCTCCTGCCCCCTGGCCCTCGGTGGCCCGGACATAGCCCAGGTGCAGCTTCTTCACCTTAGCCCAGACCTGTTCAAGGGTCCGGGCCAGATGTCCCTGCTGCGAGAGTGCCTGGGCCATGCGGCTAAAAATGTCTGCATTCCGACGACGGGCATGGGGGTCATGGAGGGCTTCCTCGTTGGCCCACAGGTCCAGAAGGGCCTCCACCTCTGCCTGGGACCAGCAACGGGCATGCCTCTTGGTGCCCCTCTGGGCCTCCTGGGAGCCCTGTGGTGGCTGCTGGGAGGAGGGTGCAGGATCTCGGGGGTGTCCCTCTGGAGCAGACATCTCCTCTGGGGGCCTCGTGGGTGCAGCAGGGCAGAGCTGCGTGATGGAGCAGCTGGCTGAGCTGCTGCTGCTCCGTGGTGCCTTCAGGCTGCGTGTGGCTTTAAGGGGAGGGGGGTGGCCTGGTAACCAGGAAGTAAGAAGCTGTGAGTGCAGGTATGGAGCATCCAAGAAGCCACTTGGCTTTTTTCCTGTGAGGCCGGTTTTTGTGCAAAAAACTCTTGGCTGCCTGTCTACACTGGCCTCTTGCGCAAGAAGGCTTCTTCCTGATAGGGAGCATCAGAGCTCTCATGCAAGAAGCCCTGTTTTCTGATGCTATACTGTAGATTTACTTGCGCAAGAACGTGCGTGCAGTGTAGACAGGCGGCAAGTTTTTGCGCAAGAACCCGCCAGTGTAGAAACAGCCAAAGTGTGTTGTAATCCCACACACTTTGTAAATGGGATTGCTATGTTAAATGCAAGGCTGAGTCCTAACACAAAAAATATCCAAACCTAGTTATAAACTGCTTGTGTTGCGAAAGTAAAACTAGAGTTCTAATAATACAACTAAGCCCTCTTTCACAGAGCCTCTCTGCACCTCAACCACATGGTGCTGAATTCAGACTTCTTGTTGTACTTATACAGAACCTGGAGAGCCTTCAAGCAGGAAGTCTTCCAACCCCTCCTCCATGCACCAATCCCATGGAGCCAAGACGTCATAGTCACACACTATGATGTACCAGATACACAAACACACAAATCAGGGGTTTAGCCTGAAGCTACCAAACAGATATATACCTGCATTAACTCGCAGGCTCTTGGCTCTCTCCACCAGCTCTGGCAGCCATTTCTTTGCCTCGCCTACTAATATGGCTGTAGACAAGGCCATGCAGCGTTGGCCAGCTGCTCCAAAAGCAGCACCAACAAGCTGGTTCAAGGTGTTCTCCTTATTGGCATCCGGCATTACCACACCATGGTTCTTGGCTCCCTAAAATACAAGACATATATACAATCTCAAACTGTTAAATAAACCTGGCTTGCCATCTTCCCAGCTCTGGAGTGACAACAACTTCCTACTGTAGCTGTTACTGAAGTGCTAACATCCTAATAGAAAAAGAAGCTTACTTTCTCTCAGCACATACAACTGCACTAATTCAATTCACTCCCTGAATCTGAATGGAAAAGCTCTTAAGCATGTCGTCATGCCCCCCCCCCCCCCAAACTTTACGAAAACTGGCTTATGAATATGCATAACTATAAGATGCTTTAGGCAAAAGGTAATATAGCATTTTTAAAGTTAGGATCCACAGAAGGTGTATATTCTATTTTTGTGTGAAAATCAGTCTTGTATGTGAAGTTAGGAGTATTAAGTGTGGATCGGTTTATAATTCTGAATGTGCTAATGAGGGCCATTACTGATACTCTGGAAACACAGTGGCTCAAGATGACAATCTATAAATGGGTTTGTTTTCCTTATAAGCCCAAACTGCGGTTGGTCCTAGAAAGACATGTGACCATGATGCCTGGTACTGGAATCCATCCTGAATCTGCTATTTTTCTATGGGGATGGGGAAATTAAACAAATGGTTCCCATTCTGGGGAAAGACTATTTAATGGGTTGATTCAATCAGGCTTTTGTCTTCATCTGTCTTTTGAAATTGCCTCTCTCCTTTAAGAGAAGGCCTGAAGAAACCAGGAAACAAAGATCCCTAAAAAGCTGTAGAGCCAAGCCAGAAAGAAAGAATAACTCTTTCTAGAAAGATTTTACCTGAACCAAAGACAACGGGTAAGGAACATACTTTGAAACAATTGCTCTTAGTGTATTATGCTTAATAGGCATGTTTTGTTTTAGTTACTTACTTTGATGTGTCTGTTTTCACTTATTTATTATCAAGCTCAGTGTAAACATTTATCATCTGAGGAGGAGCAACTACTGTGCATCTCTTTCATTGATAGAGAGTAAAACTTATGAAGAATAAAATGGATTTATTTGGGATTTTGGTCCTCTTTGGGGCTATGTTCCTGGGTGCCTCCGAGCTGAGTCCGTCTCAGAGCGGACCTGGTTCTGCATCTGTATTGCTCTGGAGTGGGGGTAGGGGGAGGAGAATGGGGAAGAGTGCTGTTACCACAACTCTGCATCTTGGCCAGGGGAGACCAGAGCTTCTGGCCCAGTAGGAGAGGATGGGGTGTGCCCCAGAAGGCAGATAGGCTGGCTCAGTGGCATGACCAGCACACAGGGTGACAACCCCAAAGGGACTCCTGTGATCAAATCAATTGCACATATGTACAAGGCAATAGCAGCCTGTAGACTAAAATCCCTGATATACTGAGGGGCATTACCATGTTGGATTGGACTCTCTTGCCATTCTGGGATCCTCTTTCATAGATGTATTCTCCAGCCTGATTGGACCCCACGAAGCTGATTGCCTTGATATCCGGATGGTCACAAATAAAATTCACAGCTTCAAAGAAGAAATAGCTCGTCATATGCTGGGACTCTAACATTCTTTTCCATAGAGTCCCAGGCTAGAAGGAACCGTTTTAATCAAATGGTCCCTTCTGGTCTTCCACATAGTGCCCATCACGCTGCTACTCACAGTGTTAGTACCCAGATTCCTGCCCCTCTGTGTACCACCATTACGGGGATCCAAATTCTACTGCTGCCCATCCACTTTCTTTCTCTATCATTTAAATCCCTATCCCTCTGTTCACCTTCCTGGATCCCTAATCATTCTGTCACCATAGCACCCAAATCCTAGCTCCTCCACTTACTATGGTCTCTGCCCTTCTGGCACTCAAATCCCAGATATCTTCTAGACTTTCCTACACATTGGAGTTCTTAGTATTCTTTATCCTTTATATCTTGATGTTCGTCCAGCTCCAGAACTGCCAGGGCAGGTTCTGTTTTACTGTTTAGCAGCCAAAATCTGTCAAACTGGGTGCTTTAAGTTAGGCTCCTAAATCCATATTTAGCCTCAGATGATGGCATTTTTCAATGTGCTTAAGAAACTGAAGAGTACAAGTACCCAAAGACAATGGCAGTTGTTTCTAAGTAACTTGGACACTGTGAAAAGACCATCCTAAGGATCTAAATTAGATATTCAGGTTTAAAATTAGGGATGTAAAATCCTGTTTAATCAATTAACTGGTTAAATGTGATATTTAACAGATGGATGGGCCTGGTTGGCTGGAGTAGCTCCCACCCATGGCAAGTGGGTGTAGCCGGGCTGAAGTACCCCCTCTCCAGCAGTGCAGTAGACTGCTCCAGCCAGGCTGGGTGTGCTGTGGGTAGAGGATGCTCTGGACAGGCTGGAGCACCCCCCGCCCACAGTACAGTGGGCCCAGCCAGGTTGGAGCATCCCCAGCCTACAGCCTGGTTGAGGAGGCAGCTGCTCTAGCCAGGCCACACCCACTGCACTAGTTTCTGATTGGGGGCTGCTCCAGCTGGGCTGGGCCCACCTTGCCACAGGCAGGCAGGAAGCTGGCTGCTGGTTAACCAGTAACTGGTAAACATCATTGGGTAAGGCAAATGTTTACATCCCTATTTAAAATGTCCATTTGCATGTCCAACCTCTTTAATGGTTTCTCTATTAGCCTTGCACTTACCTGCAGGGCTCGACAATTAGTGTAATCTACTCACCCATGGTGAGTAGATTACAAGCATGCGCAGTGTGCTGAACTGCACAGTTGGTGAGCAGGGCTCACCGCCACTTGGTAAGCCCTGTTTACCTGGATTCCTTTTGTCCCACATTCCACAAACCCCAAATACTATGCTGGTCTACAAACAGTGGAAACCCCAGTATCTCTATGCCCCCCTCAATGCACACATTTACCTTCATGTTGCCCATGGATGATGTTCAGAGTCCCATCAGGGGCACCAGCGTCCTGTAACAGCTTAGCAAGAAACATGAGTGCTCCTGGCACACGCTCTGATGGCTTCATCAAGAAGGTGTTTCCACAAACCATGGCCATGGGGAACATCCAGAGAGGAATCATGCCTGGAAAATTGAATGGTGCAATCCCTGCACACACTCCCAGAGGCAGGCGATAGGTGTAAGTGTCCATGTCCTTAGTGACGGAGGGCAGGGTCTCTCCCAGCAGGAGGGATGTCACGCTACAGGCATGCTCAACCACCTCTGCAGCAGAAAGGGTGATATGACACAGGGTGAGCTCCTACTACTCAGCCCTAGAATTCCTCTCTCCAATGGCACAGTGCTATTCTCTCTTCCTGCATCTTTCCCCACAGCCTGCAGTCCACATGCACTATGAACACTCCCTGCAGTGCCAAGCACAATAGACTAGCTGGCTCTGAATGCAATGAGGAAAGCATCCATTTAATGTTCATAACAGGAGCCCTGAGTGAGGTTAGTAACACTTTCCCCATACAAGAAGCATAGGGGAACCAATCCTAGCAGGGACTTTTATCTCAGCCATTTCTGTGCACAGGAAAAGATGCACAAGCCATCTGGAGTAGTATAACTTGCAGGGAGAGGAAGTGAGCAACAGCTTCAAAGTGTTGGAAAATAGACCTTTTCCATCCAGAGCTGCTAAGGTAAAGACAAGGCCATCCCTCTATCTTCATGTGAAAGTTCTGAAGGTGGCTACTTTCTTGTGCCCTAGAATCCCTGTTGCTCAGTGGTCTTTTACCCTGCCCATAGCTTCTGAAAGCCCCTTATAGCAGGAGCCAGCAGCTTACGGAGGCCTCGGAATACATCTCCCTCAGCATCAGCCAGGGTCTTTCCTTGCTCCAAAGTGATAAGTTTGGCAACTTCTTTCTGGAAATTAAAAAAAAGTTAAAAGGGCCAACCATCACAACTGGGAGGTAGAGACAGTTCCAAAGATAGCCAAATACACAATGACTTGACCAGCACCCATGGGTTGGAAAGGAAACACTGCTCAGTTTGTTACTTCTTAATATAAGTCACTATACCCTTGAAAATCTTCAAAAAGGTAACGTTTTAATCAGGACAACTGGAATTGCAGGGCTGGCCCCATGGCATCACAGCCAAGCTATCTGGGGATGTGGACTGGACGGACTGCAAAGTACTGGTGAGAACTCCTCTTGCAGATATTTCTTCTTTTTACCTTCACTGACTCCGCCAAACCTCAAGACAATTTGAATCAGCACTTGGCATAAGATAAAATGCAAACAATCATCTGTCCTATCTCTGTCCCCAGGCAACACTACTTTTGTCTCCATGAGCCTGAAGACCACCTCACCATTCCTCCCATGGCA
Source organism: Pelodiscus sinensis (assembly GCF_049634645.1). Lineage (NCBI taxonomy): Eukaryota > Metazoa > Chordata > Testudines > Trionychidae > Pelodiscus > Pelodiscus sinensis. The sequence goes on along the minus strand of NC_134714.1, from coordinate 45,010,627 downwards.
TAAGGAATGCCATCCCCCTTCAGCTCATGAACCCAGGCAGCACTGCCGCAAGCATGAGCCCAAGAAACAGTTTTTGAGCCTCCTCACCCTGGGTTCATGGCCTGCACTTAACAACAGCTGTTGAGGACAGCTATCGGTGTCTCACCAGGTTGTCCTTGATGAGCTGCTGGTAACGCAGAAAGATTTGCTGGCGGCTCAGAACAGATGTCTCTGACCAGTTCCGAAAAGCTTTTTTGCATGAATTCGCAGCTGCCTCCATCTCTCTCTCTGTGGCCTTTGGGACACGACCAACCACTTCATTTGTGGCCTGATGGAACAACCAACTATATCAAAATTCATCCTCTTTAATGCCCCTTTCATACCTCAGTCTGGCGGGGGCTGCTCAAGCCAGTCACATTGTGTCAGTGGGGGGCTGCTCCAGCTGCCAGTTAACCGCTTACCCAGTAAGCATCATGTAATAAATGATGCTTACATCCCTACTTCACTACACATCTGCTGTGCATAAGATGCAGGACAATGTAGCACTTTAAAGACTAACAAGATGGTTTATTAGATGATGAGCTTTTGTGGGCCAGACCCACTTCCTCAGATCTGAGTTTGATCTGAGGAAGTGGGTCTGGCCCATGAAAGCTCATCATCTAATAAACCATCTTGTTAGTCTTTAAAGTGCTACATTGTCCTGCATTTTGCTTCAACTACCCCAGACTAACACGGCTACATTTCTATCACTATTGTGCATAAGATGGGATCCTATGGACAGCAGCATCTCTCTATATTATAGTCTTTTTTTCCATGTCTCATCTGCTGTTTCTCTTGTGCTCTGAGTTAAGTGATTACAAAATTAAGTACTATATCATAATTCATATAGACAACCATAATTCTAGAATTCCTATCCTTTGAGAGTTTGTTTTAGCAATCTTAACATTCTTTAAGTCTAGATTATAAAAAATCTGCATTGACATAGCAAAGATCATCAGTTGCATCATTCAGAGAGACATCTGCAAAATAAAAATAAGTAACCGTTCAGAGCAAGAGGAAAAGAAATAAAGAAAATGAGTAGCCTTGCAAAGGGTGAATCTTCTCACTGGATACAAGTTTAATTGGTTGAGCTAGCTTTGCAGAGTCTCAAGCTTCTCTTCACTATCATGAACAATATGAAAAAATAATAAATATATGTCAAAATGGGCTCTAATGGGCTCTCTGTCCAGACACCTGCTTCAAGGATCAGACAGGATCTTGCATCTGCCCCCTGGAGCCAGACATAGAAATGAAACAGAATGTAGGTCCTGAGATCAGACTTGAAAAGCAGTTGCATCCAACATGATACTTGATGCCAAAATTCACGGGGATTTTCATGGCTTAAAAGAGCCATCAAAAGAGGGGGAAAAAGAATCTCAGATTCCAGACAGGATTGTCTTTTCCCCCTTGAGGGGTGGAGGGATGTCACACCAGTCTCTGCCAGGAGTTTACCTTCAGGCTTACATCAAATCATGTTTGGCCAGTCACTTCTATGATTCTATGGCAGAAACCATTCACTAACTTTCTGTGCAAGTTACAGAATCCCTTCCCTGTGCAAAGAGTGGAAACAGAGGTCTAAGTCTCAGAAATCTACCATATAGGGAGAGAAGACAGCGTTCATCATTTCTCCTGGGTCTGACATTAACCTTGAGAAGGTAGTTGACCCTTAAGAGAGCACTTGCAAGAGAGTCATGCTCCCTGCTTCTCCACTTGCAACTCCAGTGAGATGCAACCCCCTCTTGACCACAGTGGGAGCCCACACAGCAGCAGAGGTCACTTCACTTACTGGGTTGTGGATATCAATCCATTCGGTAGTTGTGGATTCAACAAACTTTCCATCAATGAACAGTTTGGTTGCTGGCTGCAGAAAACAAAAGCACAGAACAGTGATGTTTTTACTTGCCCTTTGTGCCACGATACTGCATAGAAAGGACTGGTAGCACCACCTATTTTTTAATGTTTCCTGATGCTTCCCATTTAAAAGATCCTGTGTTCAGTTGCTTAGAACTCTGGCAGACTTCAAGCTGATATCTTCGGGTGTGTCTAACCTACATGGCTCCATCGACGGAGCCATGTAGGTTAGGCTGATCGGCAAAGGGAAATGAAGCTGCGATTTAAATAATCGCTGTTTCATTTAAATTTAAATGGCTGCCGCGCTGAGCCGACAAACAGCTGATCAGCTGTTTGTTGGCTCAGCGTGCTAGTCTGGACACTTCTGCGCCGACCTGAAAGCCCTTTATCGACCTCCCCATTATGCCTCGTAGGATGAGGTTTAGTGGGGAGGTCGATAAAGGGCTTTCATGTCAGCAGGGGAGCATCCAGACTGCTCCGATCTGCCGACAAACAGCTGATCGGCAGAGCGGGGCAGACATTTAAATTTAAATGAAGTCGCGATTATTGAAATCGCGGCTTCATTTCCCTTTGCCGAACAAACAAATCTACATGGCTCCGTCAACGGAGCCATGTAGTTTAGATATACCCTTCTATACTAGGGGTGTCTCTCAAATTTGTCAGAGGGGTAGCCATGTTAGTCTGAATCTGCAAAAGCAATGAGAAGTCCTGTGGCACCTTATAGACTAACAGATTTATAGGAGCATATGCTTTCGTGGGCAAAGACCCACTTTTGCCCATGAAAGCTTATGCTCCTATAAATCTGTTAGTCTATAAGGTGCCACAGGACTCCTCGTCATTCTCTCAAGAGTGAATTTTTGGGTAAAATTTCATCCAGAGTGGCTTCGTCATTTTTGGGAGCAAGGCTAAGAGAAAATATGTCATTTTGCAAGTTAAATTCTGTGAACTTTTTCTTTAGAAAGCTTTAGCACCTGAAAGCTTTGGAGCAAAGACTTGAAATTTGGCAGGATGATGGCCTTTGTGTTAGGGATGTGCCTTTTGCTGTCACCATGAAAATTCACTCATATTTGGTCAAAGTCTAAGCCTTTGGGAAGCGAGGGGAAGAGGGGAAATCACAATTTGCACGCACAAGGTTCCCTCAGTGAGTATACTCCATTGCATCACTGCTCTTAGAAGTGAGCAGGATACACATGCGACATCTCCACAAAGCCTGGTCCCTCCAGCACCAGGGCAAATCCAGATTTTTTTCTGTAATAACTAGGGCTGTAAATTAATCACAGTTAATACATGCAGCAAATATGAAAAAGTCACAATTAATAGCAGTTTTAACTGCACTGTTATAACAGAATACAAATTTAAGTTTATTATATATATTTGTGAATGATTTTCTATATTTTCAAATATATTGATTTCAATTACAATAGAGAATACAAAGTGTACAGTGCTCACTTTGTATTGTTTTCTTATTTACAAACTAGAAGACTTACCTGGCATTGCCTGGGTCCTTCAGGGCAGGAGGTTGGTGATATGTGGTGTGCAGGAGTCAGGGCAGGGCCTTGGGAATGTGGGTGAACTCAGGACAGGAGGTTGAGGTGCTTGGGGGTGTGTGTGCAGGAGTCAGAGTGGAGAGTTGAAGAGAGGCTCGGGGCAGGGAGCTGGAGATGCGGAGGTGTAAGAGTGAGGGTTGGGGAGTGAGAGGCTCAGGGCAGGGGGTGGGAGTGCAGGAATCAGGGCTCTCCCTCACCACCCCACTCAAGTGCTGTGGCCAAGGGCTGAGATGGGAGGGGTTTGGGATCAGGGCGGGCCACTTACCAGGTATGGTGGCCAGCAAGATGGTGAATTCCAGTCCCAGCTGGTCACTCTCTTGGTGGTCCGGCTGTCTCCAGTGGTCACTGCAGTATGGTGTCCCCCAATCAGCCCCCTCCCTTTGTGTGTTATGGAAAACAATCTCATTCCCAGCAGATCCCATTTTCCTGGCATATTCAAACCCTGACCTTGCTTTAAGTTAGAAGAGGAAGTTGCACACCAAATTTGATATACCTAGCTCTTACCATTTAGGAGTTCTTGAACAAAAGGACTCACACGCGGTCAGATACACATTTCTAAAATATATAAACCAAAGAGCCTGCAAGGGAACCCAAACATTTTGATTCTCTCCACTCCCCAGTTTCAGCAAATATCTATGAAACTCACTGGCAAAGTCTCTCACCTTCCTCTGTGCCACTAGAGGATGTCAACTTACTATTGCTATCAGTTACTTCACTAAGTGAAATGACTACGGTCTGTGTGGTGGTTCTAAAGGTACCTGTAACAGGGTGTGAATACCCCACACTGGAGCAGGGGGAATGAAAACCCTGTGGGCAGAGAAAGCCCTGCTCCTTCAACCAGACTGGGCATGCTCCAAGTGCTGGGGCAGCATAAAAGGCAAGAGAGTAGCTTATCTGGGCTGGCCAATGAAGGAGAAAGACTTCCAGCCAGAGCTCCCATGCTGCAGCAGCCAGTGACCCAGAACAGTGAGAACCCGGAATCCCAGGAGACGGCTGCTATGCAATCCCCGCAGAGTCCCAGGAAGAAGCCGCTGCCAGGGAACTGGGAGACCAAGCCACTATGTGGGACGTCGACCTGCCAGAATCGTAGTAAGTGACCCAGGGAGGGTGCAGGAATGGCCTCTCCCACCCAGGTATATTTGGCGGGTTTTGGCCAGATTCCCCACCGAGGGAGTTGTAGATTGTTCTGCTGCTCGCAGGGCGCTGGGTAGGACCTGGTGGTGTAGGGTGGGCCCGGTTCCCCCTACCAGGGTGCTTGCCCCAATCCTACTGATTCTGGCCTGGCCTTTAGGACCTACTGCCCTGCAACAAGAGCTACTTACCGATTCTCTGTGTTGCCCTGAGACCAGGGCCACTTACTGACTCTGGCCACTAGGCCACACTGCCCTGGAGTGAAGGCTGACCATGATGGACTCTGACCAGCAGACTGTACTGCTCTGAGAGAAAGCACAGCACTATTGACCTTAGACACTAAGCTCAAATACCCTAGACTGCAAGGGGACATTTACAGACTAGAGAGACAGCTGAATACCCTGTAGCCAATCAGGTGGCATCCACACCCCTGAATATCTTCACTCCTGTGATGGGATATGCATATAACACCACAGTATCAACCCAACTAATAACCCATGTGGGTATCACTTGGATGCCACAATGGAATTCCCCCTGCCCCCCAGTTTGCTTTTTTAAGAGCTAGGCAATTACACACAAAAAAACTACATTAAAAGAAAATTTAAGTTGCAAAGCTAAGCAATCAAAAATTGGGAATTAAAGTTAAGAATAACTCTGCAACTTTAATCCAGCCCCTTGTGTATCAGCATTATGCTACAGTCTTCAATTACATATTCACATTTTTCCCCCTCATCTCACAAACTCCTTGCTTCATTCACTGGACAAAATGGACCTATTCTGTTGAATCCAGGCGAGGTATGAAAGGGGACTTCTGTCCATAGGGCCCCTGCCTTATTTGTGGCAGAAGTTGGACGACTTGTACTGAGTGGGGTAGGGGAATGCAGGAAGAGAAGGACTGACTCATGCTTAAAACAAATGAATGCTGTCTCTGCCACAGAGTTCCTAAGTGATACTAGGTAAGTCACTTAAAGCAAACTTTTCACACGCATTTGTGCAAGGCTCTATACAACACTTGTATCCGCATCTCCATCTACAAAAAAAACCACATCTGCGCATGTGGATGTCTGCAGTTGTGTAGGGTTCTAAATAACTCATTAATGTTTTGTATCTTCACATAACCCCGGTGAGGTAGTAGTTTTATTATCCCCATTTTACAGATAGGGAAACTGAGGCAAGGAGACTTGGGTCAAAAACATTTACTAATTTTGGTTGCCTAATTTGAGATGCCTAAAAGCTGATTTTTTTTCAAGACTACTTAGCTCTATATAACTATAAGCCTATATGTAGATAGAGCTCTGCTTTATATCTGCAAGTATCTACATTTATAAATGTGAATGCATATGTCTGCAACTTATTTTTGGAGATGTAGATAAAAATTTTGAGTAAAGAAATAATTCTATTTTCAACACAAGGTCTGAATATTGTGCAGTAAATAGGCCACAATGAATAATGACAAGAAAACAAAATATTGAATAGAACAGCATTGCACAAGCTGGAGCCACCCAATCCATGTGTAGGAAGAGTGCAGCACAGACCCCTGGCCCCACCAGTCCCCTGGGCTGAAACAAAGGGGCAAGGAGAGACAGGGCCTGGAGCAGAAGGGAGTTGTCCTGGTCCTTCCTTGGGCGGAAGCAGGGAGCACGTGGTCAGTGTCTTCCTCCTTCCCCTGTCACCCATCGTTACTGCTTTGCTTTGAATTTACCTTAGTTCAGGGGTTCCAAAACCTCATTGCATTGTAACCTTCTTCCAACAATAAAATATTACTGCATGGCCCCAGGAGAGGAGGCCAAAGCCTGAGCCCACCTGAGACCTGCTGCCCTGGCTGTCAGGAAAGTGGGGAAAACCTCAAGCCCCAACACCCTGGGTGGGTAGGCTAAAGCCCAAGGCCTCAGCAGACCTGTAACCTGAACCCCACCACTCAGGGCCAAAGTCAAAGTCATCAAAATCAGTCTTTGGTCCTGGTCCACAGCAAATCCAATGCCAGCCTTTGCAGACCCAATTAAAACTTGATCATAGCCCATTCTGTGGTTCTGAATGACAGTTTGCGAACTGCTGCCATAATGGCAAAGTTAGGCAGTCGTTGCCTGTAACGTTTTTATTTTATTTTTCTTGTATTAAATTCTGACTCGTATGCTTCACGCTTAAAAGCATACAAAAATCATTCCCTTTGATCCAGTGTATTTGAAGTGTTTGGGAAACTCCACTTGGGACAGCAAGTGTACTTATTTCTATTATTATCCAAGCTCGTATTGTCCAGGAAAGGGCTGTGCAGTACAAGACAGAGATTTCTAGAGCATGGCACCACAGAGACAGTGCTGGAGGGAACTGGCTTTTAAGGTGGCTCCCACCAGCACCGGCTCCTGCCCACCCCTCCTTGCTGCCACCAATACAGAGGCAGTGACATGGAAGGGAGAGTGAGTAGTCAAATACCTGACTTCACTACTCACTTACATCCTTATTTAGAAAGGCTTTAGGACTCTCCTCCCTCCCTTCACTGAACCCCAGATTCACCTGGAGCCACCCAGAACAGAGCTCCGGTAAATATTTTCAAACCTATAGAAGCCCTGAGAACACCCTCTCCTCTCCCTGAGACGTGCTTCATTTGGCAGCTGTGTCCTAAATGGTGGTCAGCTCTGTGAAATAGTCTCTGAGAATTTAAGCCCTGGAAGTGACTTTTTAAAAAGATGTGAAGGAAGTGTTTCATTGCATGAGGAAAGGAGTCCAACAATCCACCTGCCCCAGTAGCAGTTATAGACTTCCCAGAACTTTAGCCAGCCCTATCTAGAGGCCTAACATGAAATTGTTTCATGCCCTGCTCTTACTAACTGGGCTAAGTTATCTAAAGCTAATTCAGCAAATACATTTTCTTCCAAATACCAACCCCCTCCTTTGGCAATGCAACTGCAAAGTCTGATTTAGTTTAACACCAGATTAGACAGGTACTGGGCATGCTAAGTTATGCAAGTGATAGTACGGGGGTGCAGCTCCTGCCATACAAGTGTGCATAGCTGGCTAATAAGATAGTCACCATCTGCATCTCCTCCTCCTCCTCCCCTGCATCCAGGGCCCTTTGAACTTCCCATGTCTCCCCTTTGGTAAAGCTTGTCAACAGGAACAAGAATGAACTCACCACTGAGTAAGAGGAGGAAAAGGATGAATACCAGGTGGGACTGACTTTTCCTAGGATCTACATGAAAGAAAGGCAGACACACAGAGATCAATGCTGTTAGACACACAGGAGGCAAATCCTGCAGAGGTTAAACCCGTGCAGACGCTATGGTTGTGGAGAGAGCCTGGGATCTGATCCCCAACGTCCATGAGTCAACTATAGCCTGAGGGAGCAAAGGGGCAGCCACAAATACCACTGGTTGCACGGTAAGATGCTGTGGGAAGGGGGTCTCAATCATACCCCATATCAGGCTAGGGGACTGAACACGTGCTAACGGAATCAATGGCAAGGACCCAAAGCACGAACTGGGTTCAGGTGAGCCTTGCCAGATCGTATTTGAAAGCGCTGGAAAATTCCTCCTAGTTTATCGGTTTTAACCTAAACCGTTTCAAGGGTGCAGCCTTCCAAGCACCGTCCGACAGCTCGCCTCGGGGCAGCCGTCAGTGGCACGGAACAGTGAGGCCAGACGCGTGCAGATCCCAGCTGAGACCCCGCCCAGCTCTCCCCAGTCATGCCCGGGAACCTCGCTGCCAACCCCTGCTGTCACCCCCGGAGAAAACCTATCCCAGCACCTCGGCCCGCCTGCCCGCTGGAGCGGCGGCCTCGGGTCTTGCTGGCAGCCAGGCGGAGCCCAGAGGAACCGCGAGAAACACTCGTCCGGCGGCCACAAGGCCGATAGCCCGGGGGACTGTCCGGCACAGGGGAGGCGTGAGCCCAGCCGCTGGAGCTACAGCAGGGCTCCCGCACCTCGCCCCGGGCCGGGGGCTGCTCGACACCCCCGCCGTACAGCGGGCGCCCGGCCTCACCCTGCACAGGAGCCGCTGCCCAGCCTGGGCCCCGCGACCTGCCAGCGCCACCATCCCGCCTGCAGAGAGTCCCCCGGCCCCCGCAGGACAGACCCTCACGGGCCCTCAGGTCCCGCCCCCGCACTGCCATTGGCCGCTTAGACAACGCCCTAGTCTCCGCTCTACCCAGGAGGGGCTGTGGCGCTCGACTCGGCCAATAGAGAGCCGCAATCGCCTAACCCCGCCCCTAGGGGAACCGCCCACCATTCCAGGGCGGTGATTGGCTACGGGAATTGAAGGCGGCCATGGATGGAAAGTCAGGGTTGGACACGCCTCCTAGGGGAGGAACGCAAGCGCCGCGTGTGTGGGCGGTGCTAGAGGGAGTCACGTGTACGAATTCCCGCGGGCGGCGGTTGCCCGTCACGTGACTTGGGCAAGATGGCGGCTCCCACGGAAGGTAAGAAGTGGAAGCACCAGGACTTGGACCGGATCTGCCTTGCGCGCGGAGCTGAGCTGCGGCGGCTTCTGGGTATCGGCCCAGCCCGCCCGGTTCCTGGGTCGCGTCTTGAGCGTGATGTGTCGTTACCCTGCGCCAGCCCCCTCCCCGCCGGCGACTCGGAGCCGGGGGGAAGGGTCTGGAGACCGGCCCGACCAGGCGGCCCCGCCCGGCGCTGGAGAACGGGCACCGGGCAGCCCTGTCGTCGGGGCACGTCCCCGGACTGGAGCTGCTTGTCGCCTGTGTGAGGCGCCGCGGTTGAGCCTTGCGAGGGCACCCTCTAGCCACAGCCCGTGGCCATGGCGTCTGGGGTGTCGCTGAGCCTGCGTGTGACATGTCCGGCTTCGGGGCGGGAGCGGTGTTTGTCTGTCTGACTGACTCACTGACTGACTCCTTCCAGGGACAGATCTGGAAGCCTCCTTGCTGAGCTTTGAGAAGCTGGACCGAGCATCCCCAGACCTGTGGCCGGAGCAGCGTAAGTCAACCCTGATTCTCCTCCAGGGCTTGATGAGGTGGATTGGTCCTTCATGTGAAAGGAAACGAGAGTATCCAGTGCCCTGGTGAGAAGGGGAAAGACCCCTGGGTCACTGGAGTGCACTGCGACCTCCAGGCCCCCGCAACCTGGGATGGGTGTGTGTACCATGGAGTTATGGTTTGATGGTGTGGGGAGTGGCAGTTGGCAACTGTAAGTTTCATCTGATTGCCCATGTAAATGTTACTGGAGATGGTATCCAGTTTGAGCCCTAGTAGATTAGGATGTTCTCCATAACATTCTGATGCGGGTGCTTCTCAGGTTTTGTTCCCTTCACCTATGCATTTAAACTACGGTGATCTGCACTCCTTGGCTAGGTGGTGAAAATATAAGAAGTGAGGCTTGATAGGAACTCTTCCAGTACCTCTGTGTAAACTACTGACTAATAAACTAAGCTGATCTGCAATGGACACTTCCATGGCAAATAAGCAGGGAAAATCTTCCAAAGAGCATTCTGAATTTTTGTTACTCCTGCAGTATTCAAGAAACTGCAGTAGATGAGTTAGTGACTAATATTTAATGTAGTGAGGCAACATTTCCTATAGTACATGTGACTGGAGATTTTATCTAACTCTACTGCAGCTAGGAAGCTTAATTCCCAGTTTGATTGGCATTTGTACAATAATTCTGATCAATGTAGCATATGAAAAAATATCAGCATGGCTATCAAACTATCTGCTTAGGGCAGGAGTGGCCAACCAGTTAGGGACAAAGAGCCAAAATATCTGTGGATATTTATTTTTATATATCTAGATAGATAGATAGCTATAGTACACAAAATATAGTGATTAAAAATAACATTACAGGACACTTCAGACAAAAATCAATAAAAAAGTCACTAGTCACTTTAAAAAATTAATCTCCAGTCCATAGATCTTCTGAGAACTTGACAAGGAGCAAACATCAAATTAAAAAAATTTTTTTTTTAAAAACACAGCAATATTCTCACACTAAAAGAAAAGCATCCCTACCATGTATTTTAAATTTAACATTACTGCCCTAGTATGTCCTGTGATTTTTTTTTTAATTAAACTGAACTGAGAAATAAATTAGCACAATTTGAAGTGTCTGTTTCACTCCAACTTCTGACCTCTGGTATGGTTTCCTCAGTTTTTTTACTTCTAAAAATTCAGGTCTGTCCCAGACTGCAAATATGAGAGGTTCAAAAACAATAAGGCAGAGACACATATCTCAGAATAATTGGTTCAACCTGGCGAACAATAGCCTTTGAATTTTCTTTTAAGGAACACAGTGTAAACTAAGTGTATGCTGATTCTTTTTTGCCCTGGAATTTAAATATGACATCTGTGTTGGCTGCCTTTATTCTGCATCCATGAAGATAAGCCAGGCACCGTCAGCCCTCCCTGCTTTAACCCAATGCTTTCTCCCAGAGCCAGGCACCCCCAGCTCTCCCCTGCTCTAACCCAATCCCCTTCCCTCCCCCAGAGCCAGGCACCCCCCACTCTAACCCAATGCCTGGGTCCCAGAGCCGCTGTCGCCACACGCTTCTCCCTCCAGACACTGGGACGCATGCACAGAGCAGCTGGCTGCGAGCAGTCCAGGCGCACAGCTCAGAACTAGCAAGAGCCGCATTTCTTTAAGCAAAGAGCTGCATGCGGCTCAAGAGCTGTGGGTTAGGGCGTCTGACAGGATTGCATTCAGGCAAATTGCCCATGATCTGTGTATCTATGCCAGGGTTTCCCAATCTTTTTACTTTAGTTCGAACCCTTTTTTTTAGTACTGTTTTTTGCAGCCCAAAAATATAAACCCATAAAAAACAAACTGAGAAAATACCAGACATATAACATGTCTCGTCTTTTCTCATTAGGTAAGTTTTATTATTATTAGATGTATCAGTTTGTAGTTTCGAACTGCCTAGCTGGTAAATGTGCTCAGGCTGCATGAGTGTGTCTACCAGCCAGACAGTTCGCAACTACTCGAGGGTGTGTGTTGTGGGGGGGCACAATAGAATCCCCGGGCCAGACTCACTCGTGCTTTGTGGGGGTGGGGAGAAGGGGAGCAGCGCCCCGAGACCTGCATATGGCCAAGTCAGTCCCGCTCCCTGCCGGCCGATTCACTCTCTCCCCCCGCCTCTGGCCAGCCCCACTTCCCCCAACCCCCTCCTGGACAGCCAGTTCTCTTCCCAATCTCCCTTGGCCAGCCCCGCTGCCTGCGTCCAGCCCTGCTTCCGGCGGCCGCTTCTCCCTCCCACCCCCATCTTCCCCGGCCAGCTCCCTACCCCCAACCTCATGCCTCCTGGCAGCCCTGCTTCCACTGGCCCCCCAATCTCCCCGGCTCATCCCACCCCGATTCCCCCATCCAGTGCTGCTTCCGGTGCTGGCTCTCCCCTCCTCCTCGCCCCGACCTCCCTTAGTTAGGACTCTGCTGGGAGCTGGAACATCCGGCTGCAGACTCCGCCCAGGCTGGCCGAGGGCTTCGGGGACCCGGTGCCATGCGGGCACTCCAGTGGTGCAGAACACCCTGGCAACCACGCTGAGGCCCGGTAGTTTTTTCCTGCAGCCCGGTACCGGGCCGCGGCCCATAGTTTGGGAAATGCTGGTCTATGCTTTAATTTTTAGCATGCTAGCATGTGTTTACACTTACCAAAACTGGGAATTAGTCTTCAGAGATGCAGGGTAGCTGTATCCTTAGATGATGATTAGCTGTGGCTTCTTTGGAAACTGGAGGCAATAACATTTAGGCATGACTAATTTTCTCTGTCTCTCCCCACTCTCCAGTGCCAGGTGTTGCTGAATTTGCAGCTTCCTTCAAAAGTGTAAGTGATCTTATCTAATTGAGACCGGTTTGTTTCCCTTCTCCCTTTCCCTAACCTTGTTCTCATAGACTCATAGACTTTAAGGTCAGAAGGGACCATTATGATCATCTAGTCTGACCCCCTGCACAGTGCAGGCCACAAAATCTCACCCACCCCTCCTAGAATAATCCTCTCACCTATATCTCAGATATTGAAGCCTTCAAATACTTTGAAGACCCCAAGATGCAGAGAATCCTCTAGCTGTGATCTGTACACCATGCTACAGAGGAAGGCGAAAAACCTCCAGGGCCTCTGCCAATCTACCCTGGAGGAAAATTCCTTCCCGACCCCAAATATGGCGATCAGCTAAACCCTGAGCATGTGGGCAAGACTCATCAGCCAGACACCCAGAAAGTTCTCTATAGTAACGCCTATCATCCCTCCATTGACCTATTTCCCACTGATAATGAATGGTCAATTAGTTACCAAGATCATGTTATCTCATCAAACCATCCCTTTCATAAACCCATCTAGTTTAATTTTGAAACCAGATAGATCTTTTGCCCCCACTACTTCCCTTGGAAGGCTGTTCCAGAACCTCACTCCTCTAATGGTTAGAAACCTTCCTCTAATCTCAAGTCTAAACTTCCTACTAGCCAGCTTATATCCATTTGTTCTTGTGTCCACATTGGTATTAAACTTAAATAATTCCTCTCCCTCCCTGGTATTTATCCCTCTAATATATTTAAAAAGTGCAATCATGTCCCCCCCCAGCCTTCTTTTGGTTAAAGTAAACAAGCCAAGCTCCTTGAGTCTCCTTTCATAAGACAGGTTTTCCATTCCTTGGATCATCCTAGTGGCCCTTCTTTGTACCTGTTCCAGTTTGAATTCATCCTTCTTAAACATGGGAGACCAGAACTGCACACAGTATTCCAAATGGGGTCTCACCAATGCCTTGTATAATGGCACTAACACCTCCTTATCCCTACTGGAAATACCTCGCCTAATACATCCCAAGATCGTATTAGCCTTTTTCACGGCCATGTCACAATGGCGGCTGATAGTCATTCTATAATCAACCAGGACTCCGAGGTCCTTCTCCTCCTCCGTTACTTCCAACTGATGTGTCCCCAGCTTATAACTAAAATTCTTGTTATTAATCCCTAAATGCATAACCTTACACTTCTCACTATTAAATTTCATCCTATTGCTATCACTCCAATTTACAAGATCATCCAGATCTTCCTGTATGATATCCCGATCCTTTTCTGAATTGGCAATAGCTCCCAACTTTGTGTCATCCGCAAATTTTATTAGGACACTTCCACTTTTGGTGCCAAGATCAGCAATAAAAAGATTAAATAAAATTGGCCCCAAAACTGATCCCTGAGGAACTCTGCTAGTAACCTTCCTCCAACCTGACAGTTCACCTTTCAGTATGACCGGCTGTAGTCTCCCCTTTAACCAGTTGCTTATCCACCTCTCAACTTTCATATTAATCCCTATCTTTTCCAATTTAACCAATAATTCCCCATGTGGTACTGTATCAAATGCCTTACTAAAGTCGAGGGTAGATTAGATCCACTGCATTTCCTTTATCTAAAAAATCTGTTACTTTCTCAAAAAAGGAGATCAGGTTGGTTTGGCACGATCTGCCTTTTGTAAACCATGTTGTAATTTGTCCCAATTGCCACTAGCCTCAATGTCTCTAACTACTTTCTCCTTCAAAATTTTTTCCAGGATCTTACATACTACAGATGTCAAACTAACAGGCTTATAGTTACCCGGGTTGCGCTTTTTCCCTTTCTTAAAAATCGAAACTATATTAGCAATTCTCCAGTCAAATGGTACAACCCCTGTGTTTAGAGATTTATTAAAAAATTTTGCTAATGGACTTGCAAGTTCATGTGCCAGTTCCTTTAATATTCTTGGATGAAGATTATCTGGGCCCCCCGATTTACTCCCATTAAGCTGTTCAAGTTTGGCTTTTACCTCGGATATGGTAATATCTACCTCCTTATCTTTAGTCCCATTTGTTAACTTACCACTATCCCTAAGCTCTTCATTAGCCTCATTAAAGACTGAAGCAAAGTATTCAAATATTGGGCCATTCCTAGATTATCCTTAACTTCCACTCCATCCTTAGTAATTAGCGGTCCTACTTCTTCTTTTTTGTTTTTTTCCTATTTATATGGCTATAAAACCTTTTACTATTGGTTTTAATTCCCTTTGCAAGGTCCAACTCTACCTGACTTTTAGCCTCTCACACTTTATCCCTACATGCTCTAACCTCAATAAGGTAGCTTTCTTTACTGATCCCTCCCATTTTCCACTCCTTATATGCTTTCTGCTTTTTCTTAATCACCTCTCTGAGATGCTTGCTCATCCAGCTTGGTCTAACACACTTGCCTATACATTTTTTCCCTTTTCTAGGGATACAGGCTTCTGACAGCTTCTGCAACTTTAACTTAAAATAATTCCAGGCCTCCTCCACTTTAAGATCCATAATTTCTTTAGTCCAATCAACTTCCCTAACTAACTTCCTTAATTTACTAAAGTTAGCCCTTTTAAAATCAGAAACCCTAGTCTCAGATTTATTTTTGTTTATCCTTCCATTTAATTTAAACTGAATTAGCTCATGATCACTCGAGCCAAGGTTGTCTCCTACAACCATTTCATCTATGAGGTCCTCGCTACTCACCAAAACCAAATCTAAAATAGCATCCCCCCCTTGTTGGTTCAGCAACTACTTGATGCAGGAATTCATCAGCTATCACATCTAGGAAAATCTGAGCCCTATTATTATTACTAGCACTTGTTCTCCAGTCTATATCTGGAAAGTTGAAATCTCTCATGATTACACAGTTCCCATGAGTATTTACTTCATTAAAAACATTAAAGAGGTCTCTATCCATATCCAAATTGGATCCTGGTGGTCTATAACACACCCCAAGCACTATCCCAGGGGAGGATCTGATAGTTTTCTTCCCCAATGTGATTTTTACCCAAACGGACTCTGTCTTCTCCATTCCATCACTTTTTATTTCTTTACAATCTACCTCATCTTTGATATACAATGCAACTCCACCACCTTTACCCTTATTTCTGTCTTTCCTAAACAGCACATACCCTTCAATACCTGTACTCCAGTCATGCCTAGTATTCCACCACGTTTCTGTTATTCCTATAATATCTGGTTTCACTTCCTGGACCAATAGCTCTAGTTCCTCCTTTTTGTTACCTAGGCTCCTCCCATTGGTGTACAAACATCTTAATTTTTGCTGTTTGGCCTCATTCACAGTCTTTACCCAATTTGGCATAGACGTTATACCTCCAATATGACCTATTAGACTAGTGTCCACCCCACCCTTCCTCATGTTCATTCTCCTACCCCCAGCTATATCCTTTCTTACTTCGTTTTCCTCCCTCTCAGTGTTAAAATCTGGCGTAGAGATTACCTGGGCATCTCCCAACCGTCTCCCCCAAATTCCTAGTTTAAAGCTCTCTTAATAAGATGAGCCAGCCTCCATCCTAGAAGTCTATTTCCCTCCCTACTTAGGTGAAGTCCATCTCTAGAGAACAGTCCTCTGTCTATAAATGCCTCCCAGTGACTATACATCCCAAAGCCCTCCTTATAGCACCACTGCTTAAGCCATCTATTGATCATCATAATCCTGTCCTATCTTAGTTGCCCTTCTCTAGGTACAGGCAGAATCCCACTAAAGGTCACCTGAGCCTCAATTTCCTTGAGCATCCTCCCCAGCCTAGCATAGACTCCCTTAATTCGTTCCAGCGAGAATCTAGCTGTATCATTTGTTCCTACATGAAGGATGATCAATGGATTCCTTCCTGCTCCCTTAATAATTCTCTTCAACCTCAGTTCCACATCTCTTATCTTAGCACCAGGCAGACAGCACACCCTTCTAGTCTCTGGATCAGCTCTGGTTACAGGCCTATCTATTCTTCTCAATAAGGAGTCCCCAATCACATAGACCTGCCTTTTCCTAGTGACAGTGCAATTCTCTGGTCTATCTCTAGCTTCCTCTGGCTGCAAGTCCTTGCCATTCCTATTTTCCCTTGTAATCCTAATGCTCATTATTGGTGTTGTCTCCATTAAGTCTTCCCCTTTATCTATGGGACTAGCCACTCTTCTCTTCCTTACCCTTCCATCTTCATTATCTACCTGCTGTACCCCTTCTACATTTTCCAGCTCCACATACCTGTTCTTGAGCTCTATTTTTCCTTCACTGACCCATCTTTTCTTCTGCCTGGTCCTCTGAGTCACATGCTTCCACTGTCCATTTTCTTCGCCCAGCAGTCCCCCCTCTGAGGCCCTTGATCCTGCTTCCATCTGCATATCTAAGCTTTCCCCTTCAGCCACGTCATGCCTTTGCCCCATCATCTGCTCAAACCCCCTTCTAAACTCGACCAGAGTTTCCACCTGCATCTCCAGTCCTTGGATCTTTTCTTCCATCAGCTCTATCAGGCGGCATTTCATGCAAACAAAACTCCTTTCAGGTACCCCCTCCAGAATCATGTACATACCGCAGCTACCACATCCAATCATCCTCCTTGTGTTCTCTACTACTTGGGCCGTGGCCACTAATGCCTCTGTGTTTTATCTACTTTCTCGCCAAAATCCTATTAGTCCAGTGAACACACAAACCAAAACACCCTCTCCACAGCAAAAACAAACTCCAGGTCCCACAATCCAAACTCGCTTTACAAACTCCCACTCAAACTCCCCTGTTTACAGCTCTGTTTGCTTGGCTCCTGTGCCGCTGCAGCTTTCTCTTTATGAAATCCCTGTTTCCCTCACTGTACCCTGCCCAAGTGTTTTGTCCATGATCTATTTTAAATCTAGATGACTAATGTCACTATTTCTATGAATCTATGGAAACTTCTATTAGGCATACATACATAACTATCCCCTTCGTGCACATGTTTCTTGTCACAGTCTGTATTTTCTTTCTAAGGTAACTTTTTTTTTCTTATTCTTCTCTGGAAGATATATTTTTTTTGTAAATTCTGAATCTTCTACTTCATACTGTATATGACACTTAGAAGTTAGACTTGCATTTAGTGACTATCAGAAGCTATTACAGTCTATACTGCCCTTTGCGTGACCGGGCATTGCGTCAGACGATAGCAGCGACTGGAGAAAATGCTAGCAATACAGGAATTGGAGAAATACAGCATCTGACCAGGATAGCTCTTTACAAAGTGTCCTGAGTTTAGTCCTTAGTCCACTTATATTATTGTCTGGGTGTCGTCATTGCTTCAGATGCTGGAGCTGGTAGCTATACACCACTTACAGCAATACACAAAAATACTTGGTTGAGCATGTGTTTTGTTTGTATTCTGACAGCCTATCACCAATTCTCCTCCCAAATGGATGGCTGAACTAGAAAATGATGATATTGATATGTTAAAGGGTAAGTGCTTTCCATCTAATAGTTTATAATGTGGAGTCTAGGTCAGTGGAAACTTGAAAAATCAAAGGGAAAGAACCTAAGCTATTGCCTAGTGTGCTGATTATGCAGTACATAGGGCTTGAAAGGGCAGTTAAAAATATATTTTTGTGTGTGGAAAGTTTGTGACCTAAATCTATGTTGAAAGCCCTCTTTGCTCTTAATTCTTAAATCCTCCTGAAATTTCCATGCAGACATTTTTTTTTAAATCCACTTCATCCTTGTTCTGTAGTGTGAGAAGAACTTGTTTTTCTTGTCAGGGTGGGTGGTGGTGTGTGTGTGGTTTTTTTGTTTGTTTGTTTTTGTTTGTTCGTTTGTTTTTTGGGTTTTTTTGTTCTGTGATTATGTAATTAGAGAACTATGAAATATTATAATATTCTTTTTAATGTGAAACATCTGCAGGAGAATACTTTCTTACCCTATTTGAAAAGGAAAGAAAAAGCACAAGCCAATATTCTTTCTGTGCCTGTCACTCCAGAAATCAAGATTTATTTTCACTCAGTTGATTGTTTTTTGTTTTTGTTCTCCCCCTTAGATTGAAATCTTACTAATTTTCACAGGCTAATGAAAGTGGAGCCTTCAGCTCAACTGAAAATTTCTCAAACTGTTTCTTTGGGAGTTACTTGTGCATGGACAGATCTAGGAAACATTGCCAACTTCTGAAATGTTAGACAGAGCTTCCTGTGAGTGCATTAACTGTAGAAAATAGGAGCTCTAGGAGCACAGTGAGTAGTTCTACTGCACTGTTTCCATTTTAGATCTTGAAGATTTCATCAGGCTGAAGAAATGTTTGACCATATTTGGATACAAAGTTTACTCAAATTTGTAAATACACAATACAATACAATAAATACAAAACAATCTGAATTTAAACAATAAATAAAATAGTGACTCTAAATCGTATTAAAGCATGTAGAATCTATCTGGCCTACACAAGGTTATGCTTAGGTTAGGTGTAATAAGGTTGGGCACCACTGCACAAGATTGTGACACTCTCTTCTGGTCTTAAATCCTATGAATCTACATGGAGCAATTGGGTCACAAAA
This sequence comes from Pelodiscus sinensis, assembly GCF_049634645.1. Lineage (NCBI taxonomy): Eukaryota > Metazoa > Chordata > Testudines > Trionychidae > Pelodiscus > Pelodiscus sinensis. The sequence goes on along the minus strand of NC_134714.1, from coordinate 44,991,826 downwards.
ACCTAATTTTATTTTAAAGTACACAGAGAATAGTGAGGTGGAGGTGGCAGAGAATGTTGAGTTCATTTTTGTTTGTGTACATATTCAGAGAATGAAATACAAAGTACAAGTGCTCAGGAGAGTTCATTAGAGGGGATGTTGGTAATTAAGTAGGTTTCTGTAGCTGCTTGATGCTAATATTGAACCATTAAATTAAGGGTAGACAATTATGCAGAAGGAAGAAAAGTCAGGTATAGATGGCATGGGTTCTATACCACATATGCTAACAGAATTTGACCGAAGAGCAATCACAAACTGGCCATAATCCCATGGATACTTGTAACACAGTTTGTCCCTGTAGGTGCTGCTACTTCTGCTCAAAATGTGAGTTTTGTAAAGATACCTTCTCTGTAGGATTCTAGCTTGTGCATATTGGTTCTTTAGTACAAGGCTGACAGAACTTTCCTAGCTCTTTGGGTTTTTTTTATATTTGAGGGCAACAGTAACAGAGTGCACTATAATCCTCCTAGTCACCATCCACCAGCCTCTGCAGAGAAATGTTGCATTCTCATTCTGCTAATATGGTCAGCAGCAATTTAATTGATGTGGCCATTTAAATGGCCGCAACTTAAATTTCAAAGTTAATTGTTCCCAGTGACCTTTTGCACTTGTCAGAAATACTGTTTCAGATGCATCCTCCTGCAGACTGTCTTCACTAAGGAGAAAGATGTTGTTAATGTACCTTCATAATATAAGAATAGTCCTGGAAGGTCAGACTAAGGGTACGTGTAGACTACATGCCTCTGATGACAGAGGCATGTAGATTAGGCTGCCAGACATAGGAAAATGAAGTGGCGATTTAAATAATCGCTGCTTCATTTAAATTTACATGGCTGCCGCGCTGAGCCGACAAACAGCTGATCAGCTGTTTGTAGGCTCAGCGCGGCAGCCATGTAAATTTAAATGAAGCGGCGATCATTTAAATCGCCGCTTAATTTTCCTATGTCTGGTAGCCTAATCTACATGCCTCTGGCGACAAAGGCATGTAGTCTAGACGTACCCCAATAGTCCATCTAGCCCAGTATCTTGTAAGAACATAAGAACGGCCGTACTGGGTCAGACCAAAGGTCCATCTAGCCCAGTATCCTGTCTGCCATCAGTGGCCAGCACCAGGTGCCCCAGAGAGGGTGGACCAAAGACAATGATCAAGCAATTTGTCTCCTGCCATCCCTCTCCAGCCTCTGACAAACAGAGGCCAAGGACACCATTTTATCCCCTGGCTAATAGCCTTTTATGGACCTAACCTCCATGAAATTATCTAGCTTCTCTTTAAACTCTATTATAGTCCTAGCCTTCACAGCCTCCTCTGGCAAGGAGTTCCACAGGTTGACTACACGCTGTGTGAAGAAGAACTTTCTTTTATTAGTTTTAAACCTGCTCCCCATTAATTTCATTTGGTGTCCTCTAGTTCTTCTATTTAGGGAACTAATAAATAACTTTTCTTTATCGGCCCTCTCCACACCACTCATGATTTTATAGACCTCTATCATATCCCCCCTCAGTCTCCTCTTTTCTAAACTGAAAAGTCTCAGTCTCTTTAACCTCTCCTCATATGGGACCCGTTCCAAACCCCTAATCATTTTAGTTGCCCTTTTCTGAACCCTTTCCAAGGCCAAAATATCTTTTTTGAGGTGAGGAGACCACATCTATACACAGTATTTGAGATATGGGTGTACCATAGTTTTATACAGGGGCAGTAAGATATTCTGGATCTTATTTTCTATCCCTTTCCTAATAATTCCTAGCATCCTATTTGCCTTTTTGACTGCCGCTGCACACTGCGTGGAAGTTTTCAGAGAACTGTCCACGATAACTCCAAGATCTCTTTCCTGATTTGTTGTAGCCAAATTAGTCCCCATCATACTATACTTATAGTTGGGGTTATTTTTCCAAATGTGCATTACTTTACAGTCTTCTGACAGTAGCTTATGCCAGGTCCACTCCCTGTTTCTGACAGTTGAGAGGTTAGGGACATCCAGAGCATGGGGTTTCATCCCTGATCATCTTGGCTAATAGCTATTGATGGACATATACTCCCCGAATTTACATAATCCTTTTTTTGAATGTGGTGAAGGCCCAAACTATAACATCCCTTGACTATACATTGTGAAGAAGAACCTCTTTGTCCTTAAACCTACTGCCTATTAACTTTCACTGTGTGATTGCTGCTTCTTGTGCTATGTAAGGAAGGGTTATTTACTTCTTTATGCACTTTTTCCACACTTGTCATGATTTTACAAATCTCTAGTCTATTTCATTTTTGTAGTCTTTTTCCAAGCTGAAAAGTTCCATTCTTTTTAATCTGTCCTCATTTGGATGCTTTCATACTCAGTCATTTTTGTTGCCCTTTTCTGTACCTTTTCCAATTTTAAAGTCTCTCTTTTGAGATGGGGCAATCAGAACTGCACACAGTGTAGTGACTTTTATATTGTCTGTCTTATCTATCCCTTTCCCAATGATTTTTCATTCTCTCTTTTTTTTTTTTTTTTGACTTCTGCTGCACATTGAGTGGATGTTTTCAGAGTGGATGTTTTCAGAGAACTATCTATACCCTTTTCCTAGTGAAGGTGCACCCACCAAATCAATTGGCCTTGATTCATATTTTCAGTGTTATCTTCACAAGCCTAGTACTAGAAGTAGCTTTTAAATGAAATCTTAAATTCTGTAGCAATCATTTGAGTACTGATATAGTTACATATGGATATCACAAAGCAGATAATGGTTATGAGTAAATTAATGTTTTCATACTAATAAATTAAACTTTAAGATACAGACTGTATTTATAAGTTAATCGGTATTTTTTTTTCTCAATCCCCTGACTTAACACTTTGGGTTTTTCCCCTGGTGGAATTGAAGTGTAATTTTTAATTTAATTAACAGATTAATTGAGCTCTCAAATCAATTTGATAAGTAAATAATTCTGCAGAACATATTTGTATCAATATGTAACAGACCTAATCTCTCCTTTTAAGTACAAAGTTGGCTATGCTATGGAACAACTATGAAACAATAGCCACTTTACTAGTGTCTCAAGCACAAAAGCTACACGTCTCTAATTCCTACTGAAAATGTGGGTTGAATTTAAGAAGTTCTTGTTAACTTGTATTTGTTTCCTACTCAGCTTCAAGCTTGTTTACTCCCAAAATAATTAACTATGGGGTGACAGACAATAGCAAAGCAAAAAGGCAAATAATCCTTCTATGTGTGGCTCTCATTCAGTCACACTGGAAATACCATGTACAGCTTTGTATGTCAGCGGTATTCATGCAGTAGGGAGCTCAGAAAAGAGAAACAAAATAAAGACTATTGCTGAAATCATTTGAAGAGCAAAAGAATTCATAATAAGTGGTGGTTCAGTTGAAACATGTCTAAGGTGAAAAGAGAGCACAATGTATCTGTCTACAGATTTCTCTGGTGTTTACACACTTTTTGAAGAACTGTAGACTAACAAGGAATAGTGAGATGAAAGGAAGGGAAAAATCCAAGAAATATGAGAATTTTTCAGACTATAGGAACACCACCTTAGTGGAAGTGTTATTGCATGGAGTAGTCAAACTTAGGGTTGACAAAATGCAATTTAAAGTAAATAGTAGGGAAGAACTACGCACTAGAAGAAGGGTGGGTTACAGGAGTACGTCACTTCTCTTTGTCTAGTTCTGTAATCAAGATTTAGGCACCCATACTTGGAATTCCAATAAGGAAGCTATGGACCTACATTATTTCCCTGTCATCCAAATGTGAAGAGGACTGCTGAATATAAGCCATCTTCAAGTGGTAGAGAGCACATCTTCAGTGTGACCTGAAAGTTCTCTGCTAAATAGCTAATATGGATTAGTTACCACTAGAGGGCAACAAACAATGTTAATCACATTTATTCTGTTTTTAGAGCTGGGAAGCCTTACCACAGCAAACCTAATGGAGAAGGTGCGAGGCCTGCAGAACCTGGCTTATCAGCTAGGGCTAGATGAATGTAAGTGCTATACATGTTCACTAGTGGCTTTCATAGTGAATTTCCTCACTTCAGACATTTAACTTGCTCTATCCAGTTCTGCAGTCCTCTCTAGCTAGAAATGTATGTGTAAAATTTCTCAACATTTGATTTGAACAAATAAATAGTACTTGGGTCTTTTACCAAATCTTCCAAGGTCTCTCTTTCTTTGGCTTTCATTGATCCTGTTTTTCCCCATAATATGTTCCCAATTAACTTACTTTTAACAGGGCAATAAGTTGAAATTCAACAGACAAATGAATGTTAGAAGGAATTTTTTAAACTTATACTACTACTAATTCAGACATCATTAGAATGTAACTGCCCAGAAAACCGATCTGAATTATGGATGTTAAATATCGGTTAATTGAATAGTCGAGTAACCACATGAACTCCTTATTGGTTACTTGACCATTCTATACTTCGGTTACTCAACCATTCTATACTTCCTGGTGGTGGGGCAGGTAGCTGGTGCGCTCTGGCCCCACTCCGTGAAGCCCCCCTGACACTCCATGCTGTTGCCTCTGAAACAGAGGCAGCAGCACAGGGTGCCGGGTGAGAGCCAGACCATGAGGGGAGCCAGTTTAAATACCAGCTCCCCTCATGGACCTGCTGCCTCTGATAGAAGCAGCAGCAGCCCCTGTCCGGCGGGGAGAGGAGCAGCTGAACTCCCAGACCCAGTGTGAGCTGGAACTGAGCTGCCTGGCTCTTAATACACTTTAAATGCAGAGCTGTAGCGGAGTAGGTCCTGGACCCAGCATGAACCAGGACTAAGCCAGGCTGCTGCTAAATTTACTGGCCTGGGTGGTGGAATATGTGTAGTCTGTAGCATTATTATTATTATTTTTAATGGAGATTGCTTATCTCCTAGAACTGGAAGGGACCTTGAAAGGTCATCGAGTCCAGTCCCCTGCCTTCACAGCAGGACCAAGTACTATCCCTGATGAATTTTTGCCCCAAATCCCTAAATGGTGTCTGTAAGGATTGAACCTCACAACCCTGGGTTTAGCAGGCCAATGTTCAAACCACTGAGCTATCCCTCCCTTAAACTTATTAACCAATAAGTTTTTGCTAATCGGTTAATTGACTATACTATAACATCCTTAATCTGAATATCATGTAAACTGCTCAGTGAAGATAGCATTGCAATGGGAACTAGTGACCAAGAAAACCCTCTCTCTCCTGATTTGTATTTTTTTGTATAAATACAATTTCTTTTTTTAGTCTTGAAGTTGCCACAGGACTTGTTGGTTTTTTAAAGTTATAGATTAACACGGCTACCCCGCTAAGACTTTTGAAAATGTAAAGGAATAGCCAGTAATGAGAAACTAGTCTAATACACTATGTCATGCATCCTTAGTTTTAATATTTTTTGTATGTGATTAAAAAAACAAACACCAGGTTTATCTGCAAAAACAAGTTAAAATAGCAGTAACTGAAGAAGAGAATCACTACATATTACTGGAGGTATTATTGTGGATGGCAGGTCCTTGCAAAGAGTTAGGAAACTTTAGGTTGGAAAGAGAACATCTATCAGTTCCTCTATCTATTGTCTCAACCTGTACAGTTGAAATTACAAAGCAGTTTTCATTTACAGCCTTCTATTGCATACTCACATTTGCAGTCTATAACTGAAATTTCCCCTGCTTTTTCCTCTTCCGTGTGTGTGTGTGTGTGTGTGTGGCTTTTTTTTTGTTTGTTTGTTTAATGGAATAAGCAAATTTCATTTGCTGAGTTGGGAAAGAAGAGGGAAATGTACCCGCCTTCAAAAATCATGATATGTTTCAGAACTCCCAGATTAGGAACCACTAAGAACATAAGAACATACTGGGTCAGACCAAAGGTCCATCTAGCCCCATATCCTGTCTGCTGACAATGGCCAATGCCAGATGCCCCAAAGGGAGCGAACTCAACAGGTAATCCTCATGTGATCCCTGTCCTGTCACCCCTTTACAGACAGAGGCTAGGGACACCATTCCTACCCATCCTGGCTAATAGCCATTGATTGACCTAACCTCCATGAATCTATTTAGCTCTTTTTTGAATCCTGTTAAAGTCCTTCCACATTCTCTGGGAAGGAGTTCCACAGGTTGACTATGCGCTAAGTGAAGAAAAACTTTCTTTGGTTTGTTTTAAACCTGCTGCCCATTACATTTTATTTGCTGACCCCTAGTTCTTATATTGTGAGAATATGTAAATAATTGTTCCTTTTTCACTTTTTCCACACCAGTCATGATTTTATGATTTTATATCATATTCCCCCTTAGTCTCCTCTTTTCTAAGCTGAAAAAATCCAAGTTTTTAAAATCTCTCTTCATATGGGACCTGTTCCAAACCCCGAATCATTTTTGTTGCCCTTTTCTGGACCTTTTCCAGTGCCAATATATCTTTTTTGAGATGAGGCAACCACATCTGTATGAAGTATCCAAGATGTGGGCATACCATGGATGTATATAAAGGCTATAAGGTATTCTCTGTGTTGTTCTCTATCCTTTTTTAATGATGCCTAACATTCTGTTTGCTTTTTTGACTGCTGCTGCACATGAGTGGATGTTTTCAGAAAACTATGCATAATAATTCTTTAAGATCTCTCTCTTGAGTAGTTGTAACTAAATTAGTCTCCAGTATATTGTATTTATAGTTGAGATTATTTTTTCCAACATGCATTACTTTACATTGCTCAACATTAAATTTCATTTGCCGTTTTGTTGCCCATAGATCACTACCATAAATCGTTCACTTTAATTTCCCTCAGTAACTGAGCTGGAATCTCCTATTGGGATTGGCTGTATCTATCTCCTTGTGATCACAGTAGTATAATCTCATGGTGCAGTTTTTGAGGGCAGAGAGTGACAGTACAGTTCACTTGTTTCTCTTAGGTGGTATATGTTCTGAATGTACATCCAGGGCCGCCTTTATCAGCATTGATGTTAGGTGTTATCTGCAGGGCTCGCTGAGCTGTCCGGTGTTCTACGCATGCTCAGATTGCCGGAACCCAGCTCTTCCGGGTTGTAATCTACTCGCCACAGGCGAGTAGATTACAAAGATTGTTGAGCCCTGGTTATCTGTGATAGTTTTTCAATAAATTGCAAGTTTCTTTGAGGCATAATTAAAAATTGTTTCACCTTGAATGTTGGGTTGACTCTTGTAAACCACGTACAGTATGGATAACATCAGTGTTTCTAGATTGGTACTTTCCAAGAGGAATAAAAGGTTAATTTGTTGCTTTGGGTTTTTTTATCATCAGAGTTTAGATATAAAGCCAGAGCTCAAACTATGATGGCCTGCATTCCAGTTAACTTAAAATGAAGCTTTTAACCAAGGACACAGTACTCTACTTTTATTTTCCATTAAGTCTTTAAACTGGACTGAAGAAATGGGGTGATTAAAGTTTGTTTGTGGCCTTTCCATGAATTTGAAATATGTGCAAAAGCCCTTTATTTGGAGAGAAATAAGGAGAACATCATCTCTTGGGCTATGTCTACAGTACTCTAAAGTTCCAGGATTTGTTTTCTGCCTCTAGCTCAGAGATAGGCAACTTAGTAGAGGACCACAAAATCCACTGAAAAATGTTCAGTGGACTGTATGACTTTTTATTTTTTAGAGGCTACATATTGTTAGGCTGAATGCCCCTGCATGGGTTTTCAGTAGTGGGGATTAAATCTGGGTGATCTTGAGCATAATTAATTAGCTTTCATTACCTCAGTTAAAAGGCCCAGTTTTCTTATCTAAGGTTATGTCTAATACCGCACTGCTATTCCAAAAAAGGCGGAAAAAGCTATGCAAATTGCAGTTTGCAATTTGCATAGCTTTTTCCGGAAGAGGCTTTTCCGATATTTGGTCCATCTACACTGGGCCAAATGTTGGGGGGGGAAAAAACCCTTCTTCCTCGTAAAACAAGGTTTACAGAGATGCTGAAAACGTGCGCCTGCTCTTCCGAAAAAAATTCAGAAGAGCAGACGCGTTTCCTGGACGCAGCAAAATTCCCTGGATGCAGCAAAGGGTCTTTTTTTTCCGGGATACCTCCAGTATCCCAGAAAAACTGCAGTGTAGACATAGCCTAAGACTGCAGCATGGTCATCAATCCTTATTTGGCCTAATCACCACTAGAGGGGGACAGAGTGCCACACCATCTATGGATGGTTTACAGTTGTGTAACTCAAAATTTATTATAGTACAGCTTTAACTGTGTGTATAAAAAAAAAAAAGTGTTTCTAAAAGCCTCTTACAGCACAGCCTTTAAATGGGGGTAGAGGGAAACAGTTTAAATATACCTCTTTCACAAACCTTCTTTAATATGCAGAAGACTAGCGGATTAATAAATGAAAACATCAAACATAACATTTTAATGTGTTTTCTCTGCTGCTTATAGACTGCCTCTGCTCTGCTCCCCTGGGGCAGGCCTTGGGACTAGAAGCAAGAGCCCATGCACCAGGTTGCAGTGCTACTGAAGTGTGGCTTGGCTGCTCTCCTGTCATGCCAGATGGGAAGGAGTTACTGCCCCTCTGTGTGCAGAGATGCACCCTGAACTGTCCATGGCCAGAGGACAGTCAGATTGGCTTTGGGATCTGAGGCCAGCGGAAAGGCAGTAAGCAAAACTGGGTGGCGTAGAGTGGAATCTGAGTTGGGTAGGCTGAGTGGTGGCATGATGTGGCATATGGGCTTCAGCTCCCATTCCTTCTTGACACTGGCTCCGTCCTGTGCCATCTGGCTCTGGTAACCTACTGCCCTTTGGTTAAGGTATGCCCTGCCCCTGCTCGTTGCTTGGCTAGAACCTAATTGGCTCTCAGGTCAGTCAGCCAGTGTGGAAGCAGTAATTGGAATTGGGTTCTGAGAGAGACAAAAGAAACAACTTGTGTTGATGGGGAAATGGAGTGAAGTGGAATTGTATGAGGCAGCTTTATTCACACTGCGCCCCTCAGCCAGCAGGATCACTCTTCCCCCCCTCCCCCCCCGCTCTCCTCCATCTCCCCCCCCCCCCCTCCCTCCCGGGATGGTGACACCCCATCTGTGAGCAAGCAAATAACTCCGTCCAGGCTGCAGATTATTTTAACAGGCTAATTGCCCAACTCTGTTCTAGGTGCTGTTGTAATAGAAATAATTAAAACATGAGTGTGGTGCATTTTGACAGGTGCTATTACACCTTTTTGCTCAACTCTGTTATCAGATCCAAGGATGGAATTGATCTTAAACAAAAACAAAGAAAACAACCCCCTCCTCAACATAACCTGTGTGTTATCTAACGCTATTCTAGGATTGATGTCCTCTTCCCTCATGTACGCTTTCATTCTTCCATCATGGGGGTTTATATTTTATAGCACAGTCAACAATTTTGCTACAGACCTTTGCAGATTAAAAAATATTCTATAGTAGTAAGTTGAGAAGCTTCACGTATCATTTATCCTCCTTCTGATTTTTTTTTTCAAATGATCTTTGAGGTTCAGCCCAGTGCTTCTTTGAATTACCTGGCAGAGCCAGGAATAATCATTACTAAATGGTGTGGCAGGAATCGCCAGCTGGTGCTGTTACATGGTGTCTTCTGAGTCTTTTTCTTAGTTTGCAAGCACATTTTTAATTTCAGAAATAATGCTCTGGTAGTGGTTCCTGTTTCATATTTTTTTGGGAAAGCTGTGACTAGCAGCAAGTTATTCTATTCCTTGTGTTCCTTCCTAGAGTCAGTTATCAAGGCAGATTTGTTCCATGGGAACCAGGCACTGGGTTTTGGATGGAGATTTGTGAACGGGGAGGGGACTCACTGGGTGCCACTTGACCATCTCTTCCATGATTTGTATATGCATGTAAATAAAACAAGTTGCACTAAGCATGTATATGTTCCATGTTGCTGACTTCTCCCCACATTAGAAATCCAAACAATATATTCTACTGCTAAAATGTAGCCACTTTACTTTTTACATAATGCCTAATTAACTTGTGGAACTCATTGCCATATCCTGTTTTTGAACCTGAAACTTAGTGAGGCTTAAAAGATTCATGTCTGTATGGTTAATGGAGAAAATCTGTAGGACGTTTGCTTGGATCTTTAAAAAACTGCAAATGTAACTGCTGCCTAGAATTTAGGAAAATCTTTTTGCCTGGGTCAGATTCTTCCTTATAACTTTGTTAATGTATCTTACATCTTTTTCTGAAGTCTCCAAAAAAGACAGTTGAATCATTGTTCAAATTGAACACAGGTGGTCTTAGGCAACGTGCTGCTACCTAACACCAGTATGCCACTATACAGTAGGGAAGGACAAGTGAAGAATCCTATATCTTGACAAGGTGTAAAGTGGCTTGGAGGAAGCAGAATGTTACCTATCCTGCAGTGAGGCTGGACATCAGTTACCATTTGCAAAAAGTATCTTAGGATCTCAAATCTTTGGGAATTGGACACCTTTCCAAGTGTTTGTAACATTGGGATGCTCTAACTTGAAGAGACTGTCTGTTTCAGAGATGATGAAGCAGGAGATGGATAGAAGAAACTCTTGCTTCTTTGCACTGCATTTATATTCTCTTTGAAGAGCTTCTTCCCCTAGCTGTCCCTTTTAGTAAAAACTACTTGCTGCCATCCTTCATTCCCTTTCCTCTGTGCAGGCAGATGCAAGGGAGGGTAGTACTGTACATTTCTCTGGACAAAGCTGTAGTCTTAGAGTCTATCTTGAAGACTCATCTCCTAAAACTGCTTTCTTGGAGATGGGATTACGTAACTGCTACACTGGGAACTATCGGAGAGGATTTATTCTTAGAGGGGAAGAAACTAGCGATATGGGGGCAGGATCCTTCTGGGAGACAGGGCAGTGATAAGTGTCCAGGATGACTATATTTGCTATCAGTACCTCAGTGCTAGTTTACCAAAGAGAAGGAAGCCTATTCTTAATGTGTTAATGTTAAAAAGAATCAGCAAATGCTGATTTTTATGCCTTTTCTGAAATGTGGACCCTCAAGCAGCACTGTATTGGGACATTGAGATAAGTACTCAGCCAGAATAAAGAGCATCCCCTATTAGAGTCTGATTATGGCAACTCAAAGTGACTCATTCTATGCCACGCTTAGAGGTCTTTCTATTTACTTTGGGCATTTATGGACATCTAGCTGTCCTGGTGGCTATAGTCTCTTACCCAAGTGCTTACCCAGATTTCATGGAGAGATCAGAGTGAACTGGAAGATTCATAGCAATTTACCCATATGCCTAGAAAACTAGTTATGCCCTGCCAGGAACCAAAATAAGGAACACCAAAAATGTTAAAACACAGAGTACTTAGCCAGGTAGCCTTGTGGTGTCAGAGCACAACAGAGCTGATCCCTTTGGCAGCTTGAGGAACCAGGGTTGGTACATTCTCTCCTGTTGGCAGGATTATTGGGTTCAGCTTATTACTGTTTTGGTCATAAAATATCCACTATAGTATCAGACAAATTTGGGGAAGTTCAGCTAAATTTAAATTCCATCTCTTGTCACATCTGTATTTTGGGGGCAACCTACTGTTCAAAATGAGATGGAAGTCATTAATGGGGAGAGGGGAAGTCTGGGTTTCTGCCTCTGAGGATTAGTTTCTGTCATTCCAAGCACCTCCACAGCAATCCAACCTACCTCGTTCAGCTGCATAGCACCATCCACAACTTTAGTGTTTCTTGAAAGATATATTGAGCCTATTGCACTAGGAGCTCCAGAAAATCCTTTTGCCAGTGGAGAGTGCTCCATAAGTTTAGCTGATCAGCTACAACCTTTTATGACTTCTTGGCCCAAAAGCTTTCCTCTCTTTCCCCCCTCCCCCCCCCATGTCAGGGCTACTCAACTTTGGAAGCCCTGGGGGCCACGGTGATTCTCTCAGCACATGCCGAGGGCCACAACTTAAGTGTGGTTGCATATACATGCAATATATGCAAATAGCTTCTTTCACACTGATGGGCATGAATACAAAGGTTAAGGCAAAACTACACAACACGCAGGCCCCATTTAAGTCAGTTCTGCTGATATTAATAAAACGCAATATTTACCTGATTTCCACCTATATGATAGCTTTCAATGAGCTATGACAGTCCAGGAATTTAACTGCTAAAATGAATATCAACAGAAGACCATTATATTTGGCTACTTTTTCGTTTTGGTTCCCACCTGCGGGCGGCGTGTTGAGCCCCTCGTAAATCCAAATTGCACCGCAGGTTGCATGTTGAATTGCCCTAGTGTATGTCTTTGAATCACCAGAACAATTCTGGGATGCATCCCATCATCTTGGAAACACTTGAGCTCATGTAAAGGCAGGCTTCTTCCAGGGATAGAAGCTAAGCACAGTAAGTTGTCTGACCTGATGGCTTAAAAGCAGGTAACTTTTCTGAGAAGAGGCACCTAAAAATGTGGCAAGATTTGCTCTGACCTTTTAAGTCTTTGATTAGTTCCTATCAGATGGAAACTGAGATGTCTTTCTCCTTGACTAAAAAGACTCCCTTACGTTCCCTCCCTTCCCATTCTTTAGACCATGTTTTGAGTAGAGTAGAGGTAACTGTGAATTAGTAGTGGGTATAGCTGGGAAGTCAAGTGCAATATGCTGGAGGCACTGACAGTACAGTTACTCATCCCTCTCTGCCTGCCCAAAGGGGACCCTGGCGGATAGGGTTAAGAAAGTGTCATCTCTGAATTTCTACATGGGATCATCACTCTCAACAAGGGTTGTCTTCACAACTCCTGTTTCCTGAAGCAGGCTTCCTACCTTTGTCTGCCTCCCTGAATCACTTCATCTCATTTCATTCTTGCCTGAAATCTTTCTCCCTTATCTTGTTTATATAACACTGAATTTATAGTGCTTCTGTGCAGAAAAGATTGCATTGTATGCTATAATGATTGAATCTGGTGTAGTATTAGACAGAATTACCCTCCTTGGACATTTTGATTTCTGTAATATGCAGCTAGTTTGACAGGGATTTAATTAGCAAAGATAAGAGCGTAAACTTTCTGTCTAAAATGTGGATCTGTTCTTGGATGGTTCACCTGTGGCTTAAACAATGTCTGATCTGAAACCACAAGCTGTAGTCCAGGAATTAGTGTCCTGTAAAATAAAGCAGTTCTGCTGTTGTCATACTTTCTCTTACAGATATGAACTTTCAAGTATTGTCAGTCAGTCACCTGGGGAGAGTGTTGGGTTAATAAAGCTTGTTTGCACTTTGGTGAGTGCACCCATTCTTGACCTCACCTTTGGATGGTTGAAAAGAGATGAATGGCTGTCCTCCCCATAATGACTGAGCACTATGGTCCCTGTTTGAAACAAGAAACCCTGACCTTCATTCTGATTCTCAATCATCCTTTCCATTCCCCTCCCACAATACCTTAGAGCCGCTTTCTTATTTTAATGCACAGTGGTATGGCAAGAGGGGCTCTTGGACAAGGAAATCACCTTTTCATTTATTGCTCATCACAGTTAGTATTGTTTATGGACAGGCTTGCTTCTTGGATAGTTCCCACTGGAAGAGAGAGATGACTGTGCCAGCTTGAAATTGGCATTCACACATGATCTGTGAATTGGCTAATTTTGACATGTAGTTAGTTAAGAAATTATTACAGCCAGAGGAGTCATGACCTCAACTTTTCATCATCTTCATTGGATTGTATGCCAGTTTGGAAGTGAAGAAGGTATGGGAAGTTTTAATTGTACCTATGTGATTTATCCTCAGTCAGCTCTTTAATTTCTTCTGGCTGTCTGAGGTTTCCGACATGCTGTAAATTTCTCCAACTTTTTCATTATCTGCAATTTCTTTATGACTCATGAATCGGAGTGGAGAGAGAGTGTGGATTTACAGCAGAGATAAACATGTCCATAAAGTCTGTATCTGTGTCAGTAATTGTACTGCTGTCAGTGACTGTCCTGTTTTACAGGCCTCTCTTGGGAAAGAAACACGCTTTGCTACCAGTGGCAGAGAAGTGTTCACTTTGATTTGCATTAACTTGCCAGGAGATTAGGTTGCCATGGTGGGGTGGAAATTGAGCCTGGACCTTGGTTGCTATTTTTTAAATTCATTTTGGTGGGCTTTTTGAGGGGTGGGGAGTTTGAACCAGGTGGTTGACTTGACCAGTAAGTTCTGAAAACAGAGAAACATACACTGTTCCTGAATACAAAAATGGGAGTATTAAATATCATACTGCACATATGCATAAATAGTTTAGGCTTACCACAAAACAAATACAAGTATTTAGGTAATCACTGCATTCTCCAAAAATACTATATATTATTATTGCATGAATCTTTTCGGGGTATTCTTCCTCTGCCTTATGAAGAGTGCAATGAATTTCTCAGTCTCAAGAAAATGCTAGACTCTTGTATTTCCCCCCCACCCTTTTGGGGGGGAAGTGCTTTTGTGAGTCTCAGTGTAGAGTATTAATATTGCATCCTAAGCCAGCCATTGACAGCTCTTTGCTGACTGTGGGAGGAGATGTGCATGCTCTTGAAGTCTGAAAAAAGGGAAAAAAATCTTTAAAACACCCATAAATGTGTCAAACAATCAAACTTCTGTCGTTTCTCTTCCCTGCTATTTTCTGTTTGATGCCTGTTGTTGCCACTTGTGTATACAGGACCTCCTTTTTAGTTTTTGTAGTTTGGGGATATTCTTCTGACCATGGGATGTGTACCATTTTTTTTCACAGCAAAATGGAAATTTTTTTGTGTTTTCTTAGAGTTCAAAATGACTTAAAATACAGTAGAAAATGCAGTCTGTAGGCCCTTTCCAGGCCACTTTGTTTATTTATATTGCCACAACACATTCAGATTCTGCAGAAGGTAAGCTTTTTTTATTTTATTTTATTTTTTTAAATAGGGACTTATGGTTCTCTAACCTCGACATGTGCACTGATGTAGAACTGTCGTCTGAAACAGCTCGGACTGGAGAGATACTAAATTTTTCTATTCGTTTTAAATGATGGTTAATTTTGAAGCTGACACTAAGGAAGGCAGTTTTTCAAATAAATCAGACACCTTTATCCATCTGATTCTGTAATTCTGTGAGTTGGGTGCACAAATCAGATGACTGCATACACAGTTGCCTAATGGGTGGCAAAGATAACATGGCTTTAAAAATAGTTGCATACTTTTTATCATTGATGTTTAACAACACAGTACGCTTACTAAGTAAGAAGAAGTTTTGTTAGAAAGGGCTGTATTTTACTCAGGATATTTGTGTGCAGACAGCCTACATTTTCCCCAGTTTTTGTAGCTACTGTACAAGACAGCTTATTTTTTAGACCAGTTCAGGAATCTATAAAGGCAACAGTTAAAAGGTATTTGAGCTAGGAATACCAGTCTTACCTTGCCCTTGCACTTTATTTTGGACTAGCTGGCAGTAAAAAACATATGGCAGAAACCAGGCATTACAATGGTCACAGCCTTACCGTCTGTTCAGAAAAAGAACATGTCCCACAGTTCCTTTCTGGAGCTTAGTGGTGGAGGTGGGAGTGTCTAGAGCACACGTCCCCGAACTCTAGGGTACATCCTCTTAGTGGGGCATGGAGGACAGTTTGGAGAGGGTGACTCATGTCTAGACCAGTCCTGACAGGGGAGAGAGGAAGTACCTTCAAGCACTGCTCCAGCCCAGGTTTGGATCCTCACTGCCCCCAGCCTCAGCCTGTGGATATGGCTCTGCACCTTGCCCCTAGACTTGACCACAGCTCTGCTTCCTGCCTCACTTGTGGCCCCGGACCCACCCCCAGCTGCAGCCCCAGCCTTGCCCCAATTATCTCTGGCCTGTGCCTGTCAAGGCTTTTCCCTACTCTGGCACGATGAATGCAAAAGTTGGGGGCCCGCAAGAGTACCCCAAAACCTTTCTTTTACGGACTGTGGTACAGAAACTCCCTGCCCCCCAAAATCCTAATACCCAGATTTTGCAAGACCTGCTGCCAGCACCCAAATAATTCCAAGAAAATCAGGGAAGAGATCACTTGGGAAATCCCCTCCCTAAGATAAAGTTTCTCTTTTGCTTGGAGTTGGGAAAAACAGAGGGAATCCACAGACAACAATGGACTCTGCCCTTGAAACTAGGCACTGAGTCCTAAGGACACAACAATCAACCAACAGCGGTTAATTAGGAAAAAAACAATCTTTTATTATCAAAACAAAACTACAGTTGCAAGCATAGTAAATTGGCTAGATCGAAAGAGCCACCATTTGATAAAGCCACTCGGGGTATATCTACACAGCAAATTTATTTCCAAATAACAGCCCTTATTTCAAAATAACATTCCTAGCATCTACACAGCCAAACTATTTCAAAATAAATTCAAAATAGCGAAGTTCTTATTCCGCATTTGGTAAACCTCATTCTATGAGGAATAATGCTGTGTAGACACTTACTTTGAAATAGGGGGCCTCCAGCCTCCCCAGGGTGCCCTGTTGGCCACTCCAGCCTCAACCAAGAACATTTCTCTCCCTCCCCCACTCCCTGGAGCCCTTAAAGGGGTAGACTCTGGCCACGGTGCCTGTGCTAGCTCCAAGCCTGCCAGCCCAGAGCTAGCAGTCACTGCCCCTGACCCAGTGGCCCCAAAACATGAGCCAGCAAGCCACTGGCAGCCAGCCCTCCACTGCTCCCCAGGAACAGTCTGCCAGCTCCCAAGAGCCTGCTAGGGCCCAGAGAAGGTGAGCACCTTTCTGGTCCAGGGTGGAGATCATGGAGCTTATTCAGGTTTGGGGGAGATGCCCCCAATGTCCATGATCTCCGCACTAGATGGAGGAACACGGCTGTCTATGGCAGGATACCTGCCAGCCTGGCCACCAAAGGCCACATGTGAACCCAGGAGCAGGTTTGCATGACAATCAAGTTGGCCCGGTGCCACCCCAACCCTGAGCTTACCCTCCCCTTTTTCCCCTTTCTAGCTCCCTCCTCCCAGATTTTCCCCTCTCCCACCCTCTCTTCTCCCCTCTCCCACCTCCTTTCCCCAGTCTCACCAGAGTTTCATTCCATCCCCTCTAGTTTAATTAAAGAGAGTTTGTGTTCAAGAAAATACATGTATTTTATTTGACATTAGGGAGGGGTAAGTAGAAGGACGTGAGGGAGGAATGATGCACAAGCCCCCAGAGGGGCATACCAGGGAGACTCTTAGTGCTCCTCAGGGTAGAAGCTCTCCCGCAGGGCCTCCTGGATACGCACAGTCCCCCGATGGACCTCCCAGATGGCAGCCTGCAGAATGTGCAGCCAGGCTCGCAGCAACGCGTCCAAGAGAAGCACCAGAGTGCCCAGGGGCAGCTCTGGCTCCATGTTGCAGAGTGCTGTGGTGTCCCGAGTGAGGGTAACCAGAGCATACAGAGACAAAATGCTTTGCTGTCCCTCATCAAGGTAGACAAGCAAGCAGGGGAACCTGAGAACTGGCTGTCCAGGGGGTCCTTTTAAGCACAGACCTCAGATAGCATCAGGCAGCAGCCCCACACAGTAAGTCCTGACCTGGTGCCCTGCTGGAACTGGTTCTGGCTAGCCTTAAATGCAATTCAGAGTCCACTCAGTGTGGACCTGCTATTTCGAAATAGCAAAATGCTATTTTGAAATGCATTTTGTGTGTAGGCGCGTTATTTCAAAATAAGCTATTTCAAAATATTTCGAGAGAAGATATTTTGAAATAACACTGTAGTGTAGACATATCCTTAGGGAAAACCCCTGGGCCTTTGATAATAAAGGCTGAGTTACAAAAGAGGAAAGAAATAATTAATAAGCTTAGACATGGTTTCCAAACAAGAAAAACAAGAAACTCTGAGGGTATGTCTACAGTAGCCCCCTATTTCGAACTAGGGAGGCTAATGTAGGCATTTGAAATTGCAAATCAAGCCTGGGATTTAAATATCCTGCGCTTGATTTGCATCTTCCTGGCCAGTCGCCATTTTTTGAAATTTACAAGTCTGGACTAACTGCCCGCGTCTGCACGTGGCAGGGACCCGGTAGTTCGAATTAAAGCCCTAGTTCAAACTATCTGTTATTCCTCCTGGAATGACAGTGTATCCTCAAAGGGCTGTCTTGTCAGAGGGTCTGCTCCACTCTCACATTAATGTTGGAAAAGGGGGTAGAGGGAAAGCTTAGCCAGCTGTTAACTGATGCCTTTGTACTGAATGACCTACAGAAACTGGAACACTGCTCTGGCAAGGGCTCTAGGGACCTTCTGCCTGGTCCATACCCTCCACTCCCCAGTGGCCTTAGTTTCCTTCAGCTCCTCTCCCCTGCCCGGGCACTGTACCTGTGTTAATCACAGCAGGAGTACATATATACAGATTTCCCTAAATTACATTTTCTTCAGGTCTTGATTGTTGTCAGGAGTGAGGAGAGGGTTTTTTGGTTTGGTTTGGTTTGGTTTTTCTCTCAAGATGACTAGCTGTATCTACTTGCAGGAGGGCCGTGTGTCTTGCTGGATAGTGCATTAGACTGGGATTCAGGAGCCATGATGTTCACTTCTTGGCTCTGCTGCTGGTTTGCGGAATAACCTTGGGCAAGTCGCTTCCCCTCCCTGTGATTCCATTCCCTGTCATAAAATGAGGATAATGGTATTGACCCTCTTTGTGTAGTGTTTTAGAATCAATGAAAAGCACCATATGAGACCTAGATATCATAAAGGAATCTATCCTATGTGTGTGTCATTTGTGTCTCCTCTCTTCTCCTGCTGCCATGAAGGAGCAATGTGGGTCTGGTCTGTCATATCTCTGCATGTAGACAACACAGTGGAATGCATCTGTTGTCAGTTTGTGAGAAATTGGGGAAACCATTAAATGCTCTTACCAAGGTTTAGATAGGAGGCTTCTTCACAGACCCGGTGACCTAAGAGCAAATTTATATGCATGGTGTGGAACAGGTGTTGGTGGAAAACAAGTATTTGTCTTCCAGTTATACAGAGATTTAAATAGCTCTTCAGTGCCACGTTTGACTCAATACCTTTTAAATGAAGAATGTGGTGATTCTGTGTATGCTCTGACAATCCTGCACTCATCCAGTCTCCCACTCCGCTTTCTTTGAGTCAGCAGTGCTATACTTCCCTGAAAGGGGACTGAGCCCATCTTGCAGGCCAGTGTTGGAGTGTCGTCTTTCCACTTCTATTCTGGATCTTGTGATGTGCACACAGTGCTGTATGGAAGGACTTAGTGGTTTGCCTGTAGCAAAACCTGCCCATTTACTGGTGGTGGTTCCACTTGTTCTGAACATGACCTCTTGCAGAAGCAATAACACACTTGCTGCCTCGTCTTACATCCATAGCAAGCACAGCCCTGAATGCCCTGTTTACATAATGTGTCTGGAGCAAGTCTCTGTGACAGTATCTCTAACTGGCTCATTAACTCCTGAGCATTAGAACAAGATATAAATGCCCTAAAGCCTCTTATCTGATGAGTAGTGTAACCTACTGAAAGCTCCAGAGTGCCATTAGTTTAAGTTAGCAATGCAAGTACTTCTCTTGCGAGTAACGAGCACTGATTAAACCTGAAGTGTCCCCCGAGGGCTTTACAGCTGTCATGAGAGTAGTGGCTGCCCCCTCCCCGAAAGGGAAATCGGGGCCAGAAGTCCCACTGGGGCAGGCACTCTGTGAACTGCCACGTGGCTGCCCCAGCTGTTCCATTTTGCCTAATGAATTGTTTTACAAGGAAAGGCTGGGTATTGTCATCACAAGCTGTCTTCCCTGGGGACAGAGCCAGCCTGATAATGACTAATGTTAGTGATAGTAATTGAAGTGTGATGGCTCTCCAGGGACTGGCACAGTGCTTAAAGAGCTGTCAGGCACTTGTGGCTGGTGCAGTCCCATGAATGCCTCAAATGGTTTTTAATTGCTTGACTTCCATAGCTACAGTTCCCATGTTTTCCTCACATGGAAATAAAGATGATTTTTTTTTTTGCAAGGGGCTGCCCTATAGGCCTTTTGGCATTCAGCTTTGATATGGTTGGGATTGGGCCAGTGCCTTATATTTCTGCCCAAGACTAGTGCTTATATTTATGCACACTTCCTGTCTGTATGCTCAGTCTGTTTGATTTTATTTTTTAATTTGTATGTATGTTTAGAGCCCTGCATCCATGCGCCATATTTGCAGATTGGATGCAGATACAAACCTTAGCTGCCGCAGCCTTGTGTTTACATAATGCTGATCCCCCATGCGTTTGGATAGAGCCCTGCAAATTCATAGCAGCTATCCAGGGCTTATTTTTAACAGATGAGGATACAAACTTTGTATCCGCACAAGGCTCTACCTATGAATTTACTGGACACTGCTAAAATATTTCAGCTGGATTCCTAAACATCAGGGATCCCTGGGCCCTGTAGTGCAGAGTCAGCTGGTAAGCACTGCTTACTGGATCCTACTTGTTGAGTTGAATGATGTTTTTTCACAGCCATGGATTCAGGAAACAAATTATGAGTAGTTGAAATGAGGAATCATGGTCCTTGTGTAACAGCTTGGGTCCCAAAGTGGCTTCTCTTCTCTTTCCATCAGCCCCCATCCCACACATCCTTATCTGTTGCTTGCTATGGTACCTTGCTGAGAATGGCAGGTGAAGCCAAGGAGGTTACAGGAGAGTTTTGTGCCAAATACAGGACAAATCGAAGTAATTGCTGTTAGGAATATAGGAATTGCCATGTTGAATCAGACCAGTGTTTTATCTAGTCCAGTCTCTGTTCTGACAGTGGATAATACCAAATGCTTTAGTAGTTCAAAGAAGCCCATGATGCACAATTGTGAAAACTTGTCCTCAGGGGAAGCTTATTCCCAACCAATGTTCTCTCTAATCTTTTCCATCCATTTATTGAACTTTCCATTCATGGGCAGAATAATTTTATGTGCACAGAGTAATGTGCACCATCAGTAGGGGGGGAAAAAACTACTAGTGGGTGCCAGGCTAAGCAGGTAGGCGGCATTTGAATCTTTCCTGAACAACTGCACAAGTGCACAGCCTACAGGGAACACTGTTCTCAACCCTGTCTGTGTTTCTTATACCAGGAAGCATCAGGATTTATATAACCGTATGTTTTTTTTCATTCTGTCTGATGTAGTGTTGGATGTTATTCATGTATAATCTTTCTTTGAATCCTACTAAGCTCTTTGTTTTGATATCATGTGGCTGCGAATTCTGTAGGTTTGTTTTATATAGTTAACGTAAGTATTTTATTTCTCTTTATTGACCGAGTTCATTGATTATTTCCCATGCTCTTTTAGGGTAGGGAGCATCTGATCAGACTTCTTTGCACCGTTTTTTATTTTATATATCTCTCCATCTCCTCTCTCAACTAAATATTCCTAGTCTTCTTTGGGCAGTTCTACACTTAAAAAGCAGTAGTGGTACAGTTATAACAATGCTTCTGTGTCACTGCAGCATGTTAGTGAAGATGCTGCTATACTTATGGGAGAGCTTCTTCTGTTTGCAAGAGGTGATAGCTAGTTATGCTGAAGTAGATTTGTCACAGGGGGATGCTTTCCTGTTGACATAACCCCCAGTGAAGACAGTGCTACGTTGCATAGCACATCTCTTCAGTATAGATTTTTCATGGCTATACTGATGTAAATTTGTAGTGTAGACCGGTCCTTAAGTCTTGTGTGTGGGGAAAGTATGTCTCTCTCTCTCTCTCTCTCGCTAGACCTCCAATAATTTTTTTTACCTGTTGCTAAACCTCCTTGGCTATGCCTAGACTGGCATGATTTTCCGGAAATGCTTTTAACGGAAAAGTTTTTCCATTAAAAGCATTTGCGGAAAAGAGCGTCTAGATTGGCATGGACGCTTTTCTGCAAAAGCACTTTTTGCGGAAAAGTGTCCGTGCCAATCTAGGCATGGTTTTGTGCAAGAAAGCTCCGATCGCCATTTTTGCGATCAGGACTTTTTTGCACAAAACAATACCGCATTGTCTACACTGGCCTTCTTGCGCAAAAGCATTTGCGCAAGAGGGCTTTTGCCCGAACGGGAGCAGCATAGCATTTCCGCAAGAACACTGATAATCTTACATGAGTTCATCAGTGTTCTTGCGGAAATTCAAGCGGCCAGTGTAGACAGCTGGCAAGTTTTTCCGCAAAAGCAATTGCTTTTGCGGAAAAACTTACCAGTCTAGACGCAGCCCTTCTGTTTCTCTCCCATTCTTTTTGAGATGTGGTGAGCAAATCTGATCGTGGAATTCTGGGTGAGAATGTACTGTATAGTGAGTGGTACAGTATTTTCAGTATCTTCTGTCCCAATCTTTATATATGCTAACTCTTTTTTGGTTGCCTTTTTGTCTTCCATTGCATGTTGAGCAGAAATTTTCATTGATGTGCTCACAAAGGCCCCACCCTGCATGGCTACAGTTGCATTAGAATCCAGCAGTGTGTGTGAGTAGTTCAGATTGTTTCTTCCAGTGCACGTTAGTTTTATGCAGAGTTAAAGTTCATATACTTTGTCCTCTTTGTGCAAGAGCTCCTGGTTGTCTTGAAACAAGCTTTTGTACCATTCACTGATTGCCACTGCCTTGTTCTGCTTTTGCTTGTTCTGTTTCTTGTTACAGTTTGAAGAACTATTAATTTCTGCAGAGTTTGAAGTACAGTAAAACCCGTGTTATCTGGCACGCTCGGGGATTAGGGTGTTCCGGTTATCTAAAAATACCAGTTATTGGAGGGTCCCATCTACCTAGGAAAAACCAATGGACAATGATAGTAGAACTCAACTTTTTAATATTGGTAGTTTTGTAGTGAGAGACAGTTGGTTTCACATTTTTATTTTGAGTTAAAGATGATTAGTACTTAATTAAAAAATTGTTAAGCCAAACATGGTAAACCAACCCAGGCCTGTGCACCTGAAGATGTGACAGTATTATGGCTGCGGACAATGCTGGTTAACAAAGTTTTGTTAACAAACTAGTTAACAGAGTGCCAGATAACAAAGGTTTCACTGTAGTTGTTATGACGAACCATACAGATGTGAACTGAGTGCATCTGCTGCATGTTGTCTTTTTGAGACTACAGATGGACAGCTCCACTGCCTTTGCTATACAGTTCATAAGCTCGCTGAGCATCTGCAGAGTGAAATGCATCTCTAATGCTGTTTCAGTGCTGATATTCAGAGTCCTTTGGGTAAAAATGATACTGTAAAGAATCAATTTAATGTTGCAGCTACTTGAGAAAGCTATGAGCAGCTGTAGAGAGATACTGGAATTATTCAAGAAGAGGACCACCAAAAAAGGGAAAGGGATAATGAAGGGGGAGTCCCTTGTCTCCTACACCTTTTGTAGCAAGGGCTTCAAATTTGTAAGACATCCACTAATCAAGCAAGATGTAAGGGTTCTGGTAGAAATTCCAGATGACTGAAGGAGGTGGGATGACCACTGGATTTTTCAGCATGGCATTGGCTCTTAAACCTCACCAGCGGTGAGGAGTCCTGTGGCACCTTATAGACTAACTGAAGTGTTGGAGCATAAGCTTTAGTGGGCAAAGACCCACTTCGTCAGATGTACATGCATCTGATGAAGTGGGTCTTTGCCCACGAAAGCTTATGCTCCAACACTTCAGTTAGTCTGTAAGGTGCCACAGGACTCCTTGCCGCTTTTGCAGATTCAGACTAACATGGCTACCCCTCTGATACTTGAAACCTCACCAGTGATCTCACACTCATGTGTCTTATTTGCTTCTGGCTAGCAGGTTTAGCTCTCAAGCTAATAGGTATTGGGACTTTTTCAAGCCCTGGTTTACCGTGGGAATGAGATGGAATATTGTTACTGGGGTGCTTTGTTGAATTTGAACTCTTGGAGGCCTTTGTAGTGCAGAGCTGCCTGATGGAGATGAAGAGAAAATTAATGTATCCTGAGCATACACAGATCAGCTCTTTCAGAGAGTAGCAAAATCAAGATGAGACCTAGGTAAACATGAGGTGGGTTGGGGTGGATTTGAATCAGGAAATAGAAGAATTAGAATGTTGTTGCAAGGCAGTGTTCATTTCCATTGTTTCTGTTAGGTTTTACTCTGCCTCATCACAATTGTAATGTTTTGCTTTCCTTGTCCTGGAACCTTTTACAAAGAGGGCAGGCAAGTGATCCATTTGCTGAAGCTAGGAGAAAGAAGTGACAACAGATGGCAAAAGCTGCTTGTGTAGCTTCTGCAGATTGATCTGTATGAGGAGATGGATGTTTCCTTTCTTTGGGGGAGCTCAGAACAAGTTCAGTCATGACATGACTGGAACAGGAAAGGAGCTTGAGCTGGAAATGGCTGATTACACTAGACTCTCTTCCTCTTAGTGAAAATGGAATGATTAGTATTTTCTCCCTTTCCTCTGGCTTTTGTTCTTTGAGAGTTGATTTTCACTTTTTTGTTTTTGTTTTTTTTTCCCCCTGAAGAATTTGCGCCTATCACCAGGGTTGATCAGGGTAGAAAGGGAAGTCCGCAGGGAACCATGTTCAGGGAGGGGGAAGAAAATGAAATTTAATTCCCAGTGTTCAGGCCTGACTCATGCTTATAATCTCTAAGGACCAGGAGAGACTCCCTTTAAGTCAATGGCAATACTCCAATTAACTTCAAGGAGAGTTGGAATAGTCCCATACCTATACCCTGATTGTATGACAGACTCTTTCTTTATGGTTTTAAATGCTATTGAATGTTCTTCTGTATTGCGTATTTGGCCTCCATCTCTCCAGGGGAAAGTTGCTCCCTGAAAAGGCTTAATTCATATTTATTTCTATTTTTTTAAGAGTTAACTCCTGCCTAATGGAAGAGGCTTTAAAAAGGCATTCTGGGATATGTAGTTTTAAACTGAAAGTCAAAATGAGTCATAGGAAATAGTTGCTAGGACTTTAAGAAGGAACTTTGGGAATTGCATCCCTCTAAAGGGTAAGGGTTTTTCAAGGTTCACTGAGGCTATGTCTAGACTGCTTTCCTCTTCTGAAAGAGGAAATGCAAATGAGGAAAGAGGAAATTCAAATGCAACGCTGATTTGCAAATCTCATGTCTCATTTGCAGATCTTCTTCCAATCCTTTTTTCGGAAGAGGTTTTTTTGGGAGCAGGAGGGGAGGGGGTAGAGGAAGCAGTCTAGACAGGGTTTTTGCGTGAAAACCCCTGTCTAGACTGCTTTTTTTTCTTTCGAAAAAACCTCTTCCAAGAATAGGATCAGAAGAGGATATGCAAATGAAGCATGAGAAAATGCTAATCAGTGCTTCATTTGCATTTCCTCTTTCAGAAGAGGAAAGGAGTCTAGACGTAGCCAGAGTTATGGCATAAAAGGAGTGCTTAGCATCATGACCAAAAGATTCCATGTGATGTGTCTTCTCATCATATTCATTGTTTGTTGCCCTTCTTCCTGCAGTGAAACACCAACTGTTACACATCTGCTTTGGTCATAAAACCTTACTTTGTTTCTTTGTAGAGGAATGTTCTAAAGGCTGTCTTCAGTGAAATCTTTAATCGCCAAGAGATTGATGCTCCCTGGACAACTAACAATATCAAGCCTTAATGTTAGCATGTAGGAAATTAGTCTCAAATAAATTGGAATGTTTTTAACTTATGCCTCTAATACATGGAAAGAAAGTCTTATGGCTGAAGGAGGTGGGATGACCACTGGATTTTTCAGTATGGCTTTGGCTATTAAATCTCACCAGTGATCTCACCGAGAGAGACTGGAGCATCTGGCATTGGCCACTATCAGAAGACAGATACTGGGCTAGATGGACCTTTGGTCTGACCTAATATGGCCATTCATATGTATGTTGTCCACCTGATCCATCATTGCATTTGATTTTTTTTTTTATGTTCCAGAACAGTGGGTAAGTTTACATACCTCCTCCCCTTTTTTCCCAGAATTTTTTAACCGTGTAGCATTTTGTACATGTATGATTACTACACATCTAGCACTTCATCAAACATTTATTTTAAGCTACACAGTGGTAATTTTGATGCCATTACAATCCAATCATCTCAACCTTTCTGTGTATGTGGACAGAGTTAGTGAACATGCCCAATGGCACATTATTAAACCTCTGTGGCTCTACAAGTGATTTGACAAATGAACAGTGAATTATTAAAATGTCTGCATTTATATCACTTTAAGGTTTGGTGTCTGTTCTCCTCAGCTAAGCAGGATCAAGCTTGGTCATAGTTGGATGGGAATCCTTAAGGAAAACTCAAGCGTGACAGGAAGAACTGTTGGTGATTCAGTAGATAATGCTTTTCTCTCGGAGTCAGTACTGAACCATTACCCAATCATGACTCTAGGGGGCTCTGTAATGTTGGAAATGTTGTGTTTTGAATGAGATATGACAAAGGTCATGATGACTTGTGGTCATTAAAGATCCCATACATTTTTTTGTAAGAGTGAGATGTTAACCTCAGTTGTCATAGTCAAAATACCAGCATAGGTAATTACAGTCTAATTTTCCTCAACAGCATCAATTAGAAGAAAAGCTGAGAGAGATCTATCTCTAACATGTTGTGTAGTGCTGTTGTATGTTTAAACAGCGGCCAGATTCTCCCACAGAGATACATGTTTAAGTCACGGAGGAAAACGATTCCTGTGTATGTATTATGCAAAAGTCTTTGAATAAAAGGCACTAGAAAAAATACAGTATAGCAGTGCTGACTCAGTATATAAGAGACATGAAATTGTCCTTTCACTTACTGAAAGCATGCAGTGCATTATTTTGTGTGTTGCTGTATGCTATACAGCAGAGTAATAGACATTCCCTTTTAAGTTGCGTGAAATTGTATTTCGGAAAGGGAAGAATAATACCTATAGTAAACACTGCCTTTTTACTTCTAAACCTGGCCTTATGGATTGTACAGAAAGCTTAATCTGAATTCTGCAACAAGGTCTGGTAATTATGTGATGGTACAGTGGAGGAGTATGGAAATTCTGCAGCAGATTTGTTTAGATTAAAATGGCAATTTTAAATTAATTGTGAAAATGAATATAGCAATAAGGACAATAATGGAATATTTTCTGTTAATAAATTTTATACTCTTATGTCTGTGTTTTCAGTATATACGGTCATACAAGATCAACACATAGCTCCCTCATAGAAGTTGTCAGGGAAGAAGCTGAAGACTTGGCATTTGTGTGGGGATACTTGGAGCTTTTGGCAAATGGTCAGGCATATGATACAGTTTGGAATTGTGGCTTGAGCACTTCAGCTATATGTTAAAAGGATCAATAATGTTGTAGTTGAACATGTTGAATTGTAAACATTTTGGTATAGAATCATAGAATAATAGGACTGAAAGGGACCTCGAGAGGTCATCGAGTCCAGCCCCCCGCCCTCAAGGCAGGACCAAGCTCCGTCTACACCATCCCTGACAGATGTCTATCTAACCTGTTCTTAAATATCTCCAGAGAGGGAGATTCCACCACCTCCCTTGGCAATTTATTCCAATATTTGACCACCCTGACAGTTAGGAATTTTTTCCTAATGTCCAATCTAAACCTCCCCTGCTGCACTTTAAGCCCATTACTCCTTGTCCTGTCCTCAGAAACCAAGAGGAACAAATTTTCTCCTTCCTCCTTGTGACACCCTTTTAGATATTTGAAAACCGCTATCAAGTCCCCCCTTAATCTTCTTTTTTCCAAACTAAACAAGCCCAGTTCATGAAGCCTGGCTTCATAGGTCATGTTCTCTAAACCTTTAATCATTCTTGTTGCTCTTCTCTGTACCCTTTCCAATTTCTCCACATCTTTCTTGAAATGTGACTCCCAGAACTGGACACAGTACTCCAGCTGAGGCCTAACTAGTGCAGAGTAGATCGGGAGAATGACTTCACGAGTTTTGCTTACAACACACCTGTTGATACAACCTAGAATTATATTTGCTTTTTTTGCAACAGCATCACACTGTTGACTCATATTCAACTTGTGGTCCACTATGACCCCTAGATCCCTTTCCGCCATGCTCCTTCCTAGACAGTCGCTTCCCATCTTGTATGTATGGAACTGATTGTTCCTTCCTAAGTGGAGCACTTTGCATTTCTCTTTATTAAACCTCATCCTGTTTACCTCTGACCATTTCTCTAACTTGCTAAGGTCATTTTGAATTATGTCCCTATCCTCCAAAGAAGTTGCAACCCCACCCAGTTTGGTATCATCTGCAAACTTAATAAGCGTACTCTCTATCCCAATATCTACATCATTGATGAAGATATTGAACAGTACGGGTCCCAAAACAGATCCTTGAGGAACTCCACTTGTTATCCCTTTCCAGCAGGATTTAGAACCGTTAACAACAACTCTCTGACTACGGTTATCCAGCCAATTATGCACCCACCTTATCGTGGCCCTATCTAAGTTATATTTGCCTAGTTTATCAATAAGAATAGCATAAAATGTATAAATGGAGCCATCCACAGTTTGTGGGGCAACTGTTTCTGATTGGCTGCAGACTTAAGAAGCATAGACGGCATTGCCTACTTTCTTTGTTCATGTCTCCCAGCATAACTTCACAACCATAAGGACAGAAAACAACTTTTCTTAAAAGGAAAAGCATAGATTCTTGAGCAAAATTCTGCAGCAAGAGGTGGATTCTGTTGCAGATCCTGATGCAGTTTCTCCAGAGTTGTGAAATTCATGTGGCCCCACTTAGATGTTCTCTGTGTAAGCAGGAGTTTGTGTGATTAAAATAAGAAAACTGTACTGAATTAGACCTTGTTGCAACAAAGCACTTCAATGGAACTTAAGCATATATTTAAAGTCACATATTTAGGTGCTTTGCTGAACTAAGTCCTGTAACTTGCTCAGGGCTGTTTTCTCCATTACTTGTTCTGTAAAGAGTGTATAAATATTATAGTCTGAAATCAATATTGTGAATTCATCGCTGAAGGAAGTCATTGTGATATACCAGGATTTAGGATGGGGCCATATAACTTTATACCAGTTGATGACATTTGTAGGTGTGCGAGTTGTGATGGCTGGGGGCCCTGTTTATCCAGAGTCACAGTCTGGTTTGTTTCGTTGGGCTTGTTTGATCGTGTCACAACTGTGCACCAGTTTCCAATCGTGCTTAGTAGGGATCTAAACACAATTTCTGTGCGCTCTTCAGTAAGCAGATCTATTTTTTCCTTTTTTTTCTTTCTTTTTTTAGGAACCACTTTCATAGTGGAAAGATGCTTTTTATAGTCTCTTCCCCCTCCCCCCCAAAATTTTTTTTTTAAGTTTTAGTTTAATTGAAATGTAAATTACTGAATGCATATTACTAAAAATTAAACTGCTGGTTCGTTTGAGATAGTTGACAGCACTTGGTTCCTGCCAACATACCTGATATATGCATCAGTAGTTTACTCATATGTACCCTTTCATGGTGTACTGCTGTAATGATGAGGAAAATAAAATCTTTAGCTCCAGGGTATGAGCCAGTTGCCACAAGGACCAGGAAGAAATTTATCCTGTGTACAGCGTTGTGCATTTAGTCAGGTGCACGTTATGTCACTTTTTTTTTCTTAGTCTGAGGCATCTATTATTAATCCCTGCTAGATGGACCTGGTAGCTGATCCAGTATGTCATAGCCTCTGACTTCTTCAGTTTATTTTCCTATAGACTGCGCTGTATTTCTGGTCTAAGCAGAATTACAGTGGTTTAACTACAGTTGTGATTTTAAACTAATTTAGAAAATAGCACAAACTCTCGCATAGAAACTCTTAAATACATTTTAAATCTGGTTTATAGTTTGTCGTGCATCTGTAAATTTGTATCTACATAAGGATTTGCATTCGCTAAATCCAGATATTTGTATTTGATTTTTTTTTTAAGATAAATTAATGTAACTTCTGTGTATAGACCATAACAGCATGGTCTCTGTTTAAGCAGTGAGCCCATTAGGTGTGTACTTTACTAGATCAGCACTTTAAAATCGCAGGACAAAAATGGTGGTTTGTCTAATAACCATGAATCAGAATTGGCTATTAGAAGGATACTCTCAAGCTATTTAAAGCAACCTTTCTTATGTTTCCAAATAACATTTTGGTTTTCGTGATCATGTTAATTTAAAATCTAGACAGTTATTTTAAAAATGAAATAAAAACTCTTGGGCACTGCCCCCGCCCCTGGACAGCCTGACAGTTTTTGTGGCTGAGCCAGCCAAGGTTTCCTATTTTCTAGAAAGTTTCTCTTTTTCCAATTGCTTTTTTTAAAAACTCACTGGAAAGAGCTGTGGTGATCCTGGCACTGGCTAGTAAAACTGACAACACACGTGAGTTCGGGGGGAGCGGGGTCAGAGAAAAATATTTTTCCCCTAATCATTCTTAATCATGGTGATCTCAGATGTTGCAAGTAATGAGGGATATTTTAAGTTATTACTTGAAAATTGAAAGAGCTTAAAGTTTATTTAGTTTTCACTCTTTAAGGCCCCTGATCTTCAGAGACCTACATGCAAAATTCACTTTACATATGTGACAAGTCCCACTGACTCAGCTAGGACTATGCATAAATGTAGGTCTTGGCTGGATCAGGCTCTGTTTGTTTACCTTTTGCATTTTGCCCAGTTTAAAATTTAAAAGGAGGATTTTTTGTTTGTGTTTTTTTGTTTTTTTGTTTTTTGGTCGCACTTTCTGATTATTCTGAATTAGCATAGAGCTGCAAAGAATGGAAGGGTGTTTGGTTTAAAATTCCAGGGGCAACAGCTTTAAAAAACATGAAAACAATTCTAGTGGTCTTCATCTTACCAAAAGCTGAATTTTACAAAATCAGTATTTTGGATTGAATTGGACCTAATGGTCCCTTCAGTGTTATTCTAACCCTTTTATTTTAAAATTTCTTGGAAAGTATTTTTGTTTTGTCTTATTCTGATATGATATCACTGAAGTTCTTAACCTTTCTCTGTTCAAGAACTACTTTTCAACCAATCCACATTCACCATACTTGGGATTACAGTTTTAATAGTGGAGTAATAATGTTCACTTTGTGACAAACAACCTAATGAATTCTGGTACAGCAGGTTCTGTGGTCCTAAATCCATTGGCCATGCTAAGGGTCACCGGAGTGCATTTCCCAGGATGAAGCAGCATGCCTTCTAGTAGCTAGTCTGCCTTCTGCTTTCCTGTTAGAATTCAGCATGCCAAGCCCACAGCACCCCTGTCTCTCCTGAATGGAATTCAAAAAGACACTTACATTTCCATAAATAAATTAGGAATTCAGTGGCTTCTTCCGGCTAATCAGGGCAGGCTGATAAACCTTGCTAGCTGTTTAATAAATGAATTGTGACTGATTACCTATTAATATGGACGCCTCAGGAATTCACCCTGGGGGAAGCAGAGCAGTGAAATAGAGAGGGGCAAGGCCCCCTGGGAAATCAGGGCTTCATGTTTGCAGCTTAAATATCTCTGTGAAGTATCAATAAGGAGGTAATTGAATTTTGAACACAAACATGAGCGCCGGATGGATGAAGGAGAGGGGGGCTCTGATCGTCTCTTCTATGCCCCTTCATACTCCCCTCCCCTTTCCCTTAGAGACCACTCTAGTGAAGATAGATGCTAAATCCATTAAATAAAGATTAGGACTCTGTCGTGGTAGAAAATGGCAGCTTAGCTAGATCCCTGGGCAAATTGGGACCTTTAGCAATACAGAAAATTAAAATATACATTTTTAACAAGTATGCTATCGACACTGTAATAATGACTGCGTGGCTTGTGGGGTTTGTTCACCTTTCAGAACTGCTTTTGTTTGGCTAAATCATTTCCTCTTGTTTTCAACACTAGCCTGTTTTGTTTCTCTGAAACAGAGAAGACTGTGGCTTTCCTACTGTTTTCTAGGACCCTGTACTTGCTTATAATTAGAGTTGCATGAGGGAGAGAGCAGTACTCTAATATTTGAATATAGAAATACTCCCTTCAGTTCCAGGATGTCCAATCATAGGTATTTGAAGGGTAGTTGGAGATTGTGGAGAACACAAGAGAAGGGGATTAGAGACTGAAATAAATGTAGATGCTGTTTTACATGGACCTTATTTTTTAAATGTAAAGCTTTTGTTTTTTTGTTTCCTTTGGTATAAGCTAAGTGACTTTTTTTATTGTGGGAAAGAGGAGAAATTTATCATTAGGACTTGTCATAAAATATTAATGCATTTTTTTTGTGATGTAATGTGTTTGAAAAATGCTAAATTGGATCATAGGTAGGTTGCTGCCCTCCTTCCTGTATATAGATTAAGGATGTAAAAGACTAGTTGACTATCCGATAAGCACTGGCTTATCGGATAGTATTTTAACTAGTAGACTAGTTGATACCTCCCCCTTTGCTGCCTCTATAAAATAGGGGTACTTCAAAGTGGCAGTGCTGTATGGTGGCTGCCCCTTTAAAATGCCACCTGTGTGCCTTTCAAAGGGGCAGCTATGGAGCTTGGGATCAGCTGGGGACTCCTCAGCTGATCTGGGGTTCCAGGGAAGTGCTGTGTGGGCTCCTCTGCCCCTTTAAAACAGGTGGAGGCAGCAGTTTCAAATGGATCAGCTGTGTGGCAAGCTGCCCCTTTAAAATACCGCCTCTGTGGTGATTCAGAGGGGTAGCTGGGGACTCCCCAGCTGACCCCGAGCTCTTAGCAGCATGCAGTGTAGCATGGAGCCCGGGGGCAGCAGGGGCTGAGTCCCCCGCTGACCCTGGGCTCCATGGCTTTGAAATGCACAAGAGTCCCTGCTGGGGGGACTTGTGCATTTCAAAGCAGGCACACCGCATGCAGCCCAGAGTCAGCAGGACTTGGGGCTCTTGTACATTTCAAAGGAGGAATGTGGAAGTGCCTATCGATGAGTCGACTAGTTGATGGAAATTCCGTCAACTAGTTGAC
Organism: Pelodiscus sinensis; assembly: GCF_049634645.1. Taxonomy (NCBI): domain Eukaryota; kingdom Metazoa; phylum Chordata; order Testudines; family Trionychidae; genus Pelodiscus; species Pelodiscus sinensis. The sequence continues at coordinate 44,959,120 of NC_134714.1, read as the reverse complement.
CAGTCAGTTAACTGCATGTTAACATCCTTAGTCTAGGAGGCATGAAGGGTATTCATTTACTATATAGAACACCTTCTGGGGGAGAAGTGTGGGGGGGGGGAGGGGCAGAGGTGGCTCTACTTCTCTCACGGGTGGCAACTGCCTCCTTTTTCAGTATGGCCCACCCTCCTGGGTCAGATCAATCCTAAGACTTCCCCTATGGAAGCAGCCCAAACAAAATATAGGGAAATTAACAAAACTCAGAGCCCATCTGAGAGGAACCGGGAAATGCTTCCCCCTCAGACTTGTGCTGCAGCAGGCTCTCCCTTTCCTCAAGGAAGGAACTCTGGGAAGCAGTCATGTGAAAGATTTTTGCTTTTCTCTGAGCACTTCTCCACAGAGCTATAGGTAGCAGGTCTGCTATCTTTCTGGCCTGCCACCAAATGAGCTGCTGCCATGCTGTTTTAATTCCTCCTCCTCCTCCAATAGGAGCAGTTCCTTCAACCTCTAGTTGCCCAGTGTGAGGTTTATATACCTCATTACAGTTTGTCTGTCATCAACATCCTTCAGTGGTCAAAGCATCATAAGATGCCCTTCAGACCTTCCTCTTATTACACACATTATCTAGTGTGTCACTTTTCAACTGTAAACATTCTGCTAATAATTGTCCAGTCATTTTGGTGGTCAAAATCCTTGCCGATTTACCAGTTGCCATCCAGTAGTGGGATGTGCTCAGCTAGTCATGACCTCTGACATCAGTTTACACGAGCTTATTCAGGAGGGTGGAACTTAAAGAAAACTTAGCAACATTTGGCTGATTTTTAGAGCAATCCACTGCACCCTTCAAGCTGTATTATCTTCACTCTCTTAGGTATGTCTACACTAGCCACCATAGTTCAAACTAGGGTGGCTAATGTAGTCATTCGAACTTGCAAGTGAAGCCCGGAATTAAAATATCCCGGGCTTTATTTGCATGTTCCCGGGCGCCGCCATTTTTAATGCCCGGTAGTTCGAACTCCCTGCCCGCAGCTACATGCGGCACGGGCTAGGTAGTTCGAACTAAAGCCCCTAATTCAGACTACCGTTACTCCTCATTGCAGGAGGAGTAACAGTAGTCCGAATTAGGGGCTTTAGTTTGAACTGCCTAGCCTGTGCCACGTGTAGCTGCGGGCAGGGAGTTCAAACTACCGGGCATTTAAAAATGGCGGCGCCCGGGAACATGCAAATAAAGCCCGGGATATTTTAATTCCGGGCTTCATTTTCAAGTTCAAATGACTTCATTAGCCACCCTAGTTCGAACTACGGTGGCTAGTGTAGACATACCCTTAGAGGGGGATTCTGTGCATGACTGACTGGCAATACCTGAACCATGGCCTATGTTAGCAAACAGACTGTCCAAATCATCCTTCCTGCCAAAAGGAAGTGCCTCTTTTTATATCTTGGGGAGAAAGGAATATTTGATTTCTGTGCACTTGGCACACAAGAGAAAAATTAACTCTAGCGGAGGGGCTGAGCTGGTTTGTCAATAAGAGTAAGATTTTATCACTGAGGCTGTGGATTCCATGACTCTTAGGGTATGTCTACACTACAGCACTAATTCGAACTAACTTAGTTCGAATTAGTTAATTCAAACTAAGCTAATTCGGATTAGTGCATCTAGACTTAAAAACTAGTTCGAATTAGCGTTTTGCTAATTCAAACTAACATGACCACACTGAGTGGACCCTGAACTGAGGTTAAGGCTGGCCGGAAGCAATGCCGGCAGGGCATCAGATTAGGACTTAGAGCGTGGAGCTGCTGTCTCAGGCTAACCGAGGGCTGTGCTTAAAGGGACCCGACCCCCACCCCGGACAGACAGTTCTCAGGGGTTCCCCGCTTGCAAAGCAGTCCGGAGTACTCCGGGCACTCCAAGCCAGGACTGGGCACATCACAGCACTCGGCCATCAGCCCGGCTGCACTTGCCGCAGGCTGCCATCCGGAGGGGGGATCAATCAAGGGGCTTCAGGAGAGTTTCCACCCCGAGGAGCCCGCAGAGCCAGCCCAGTCCTCCCCATCGGGGGCTTGTACCCCATTCCTCCCTCACCTCCTTCCACTTACCCCTCCCTAGCCCCCCTTCCTGATGTACAAAATAAAGGACACGTGTGTTCAAAAATAGAAACTCTCTTTATTGAACAAAACTCGGGGAGACTGGGAAACGAAGGTGGGAGAGGGGAAGAGAGAGGGTGGGAGAGGGGAGGGCAACTAAAATGATCAGGGGTTTGGAACAGGTCCCATATGAAGAGAGGCTAAAGAGACTGGGACTTCTCAGCTTACAAAAGAGGAGATGGAGGGGGGATATGATAGAGGTCTATAAAAGCACGAGTGGTGTGGAGAGGGTGCATAAAGAAAAGTTCTTCATTAGTTCCCATAATAGAAGGACTAGAGGACACCAAATGAAATGAATGGGTAGCAGGCTTCAAACTAATAACAGAAAGTTCTTCTTCACAAAGCAAATAGTCAACCTGTGGGACTCCTTGCTGCAGGAGGCTGTGAAGGCTAGAACTAGAACAGAGTTTAAAGAGAAGTTAGATAAAGTAATGGAGGTTGGGTCCATGGAGTGCGATTAGCCAGGGAGTAGGAATGGTGTCCCTTGCCTATGTTTGTGGAAGGCTGGAGATGGCTGGCACAAGACAAATGGCTTGGTCATTGTCTTCGGTCCATCCCCTCCAGGGTATCTAGTGTTGGCCGCTGTCGGCAGACAGGCTACTGGGCTAGATGGACCTTTGGTCTGACCCAGTACGGCCATTCTAAGCTCAGGGTCGGGGGTCTCAGTAGACCACCTTCATTTTCATGCCAACCTGCTCCTGGGTGGCCAGGCTGGCAGCTATCCTGCCCTAGACGGCCACTTTCCTGTGCCTAGTGCGGAGATCGTGGATGAGGTCCACGATGTCTGCACTAGACCAGGCGGGCGCCCGCCTCTTGCGGACCTGGGCAGGCTCCCGGGAGCCGCCAGCCTGGTCCCGGGAAGAGGCGGAGGGCTGGGTGGCAACGGGTGGCCGGCTCGAGCTGTGCCAGGTGCAGGGTCTGCTGGCTGGGTGCTGGCAGGCTTGCACCTCGCAGGGGCACCGTAGCCAGCCCGTGCCCCTTTAAGGGCTCCGGGGCCGGGAGGGGTGCAGAAGAGTTTCCCTGGTGGTGCCCAGAGTGGCCACCAGGGAAAGCTGGGGAGGGCTAGCCTCCCACTAGTTCGAATTAAGTGGCTACACAGCCCTTAATTCGAACTAGTTAATTCGAACTAGGCGTTAGTCCTCGTAGAATGAGGTTTACCTAGTTTGAATTAAGCGCACCGCTTGTTCGAATTAAGTTCGAACTAGCGGTTTGCATGTGTAGCGCCTATTAAAGTTAATTCGAACTAATGGCTGTTAGTTCAAATTAACTTTGTAATGTAGACATACCTTCAAAGACTTCTGTGACCTTTTCTTCAAATTCAGCCCAGATCAGTGGTGTCCCTATGGCTCTGGAGCCACCAGGATGCTGGAGGTGTCAGAGTTGTTATTCCTCCTTCCTCAACCCCATCTCTTATTTTTAGTAAAAGTCACAGACCTGTCATGGGCTTCCATGAGTTTTGTTTATTGCCTGTGATTTGTCCCTGACTTTTATTAAAAATAACGGTGCCTGTAAAATTCTTTGTCAGAGAGGCACTATATCCAGGGGTCTTCATCTGACCATGTCCCTAGATGTTATTGCTGGATGTATTTTATAGACTCAACAAAATGTGCTCAGGATCCTCTCCAGTAGGAGAGATCTAGAAGAAGTAGACCTAGATGCAAGCTCCTAGATGTAATGCAACATCCTCTTGTGGGTTTTTTTCCTTCAAAATTGCTAATCTCCAGGCTATTTTGGAAGATCAAGAGGGACAGATAACCTTAGCTAATGAAGTGTGATTAGGATTATCAAATCTTTTCAGGGTAGTAATGGGAACCCCAATATTCCTTCCCTCTGAGAGAATCATTTCTCTCTCAGACTGACCTACCTGCTGGATCTAAGGAAACGAAAATTTAGCTGCTTGGTTTTTGAGAGATGTTCAAAAACAGAGTACTCTGTTGGTTTGATCAAACTTCGTTGGTCTCTAGTCTGCCAGTGGAGCATACTCTTGAGTTTGACCTAAGGTTTCCCCAATTGATGTAAGTTGAAAGGAGTTTCTCTGTCTCTTGCATTCATTGATTAGCTTTGAGTGGCCACATTATGCTGGAAGTGTGGGTTTGTCAAGGTGTGTTCTTCAAGTATAAGTACACAAGCACAGCCATACTGAGTCCAGACATCAAGAAGATGCTTCAGTTGCAACATTTACAAGCCTGCTCCTAGTAGTTAGAACTCAGGCATGGGATCTCAACTTCGATCTGAATGCTCTCTCAGCACCTCTTTTTGATCATTGAAGGGAAGAATATCTCATTTAGACATCAAATTGGTTTTTATACTAGCAATCATGTGATCAAGAAGAACTTCTGTAGTGGGAGCCCAGTTGGTACAATCAAGTTGCTACATTTCCTGTGCCAATTAAATAGTCCTCAGGATAGATTGACTCATGCCTACAACCAATCAACTCACTTTCATTGAGAGCACTTTCTCCTCCCTCTGCCCAACTCCACATCTTCTTTTAGAACAGAAATGGTCTATTTTGGATGTTGGAGTCCTCAGTGTGTATATCCAGCATACAAAGTTCTTTTGGAGATCCTCAGACCTCTCTTCTTCTGTACTAGTCGTCATCTAGACTAGAGCAGGGCTACTCAACTTTGGAAGCTCTGGGGGCCACAGTGATACTCACATCACATGCCAAGGGCCACAACTTAAGTATGGTTGCACATACACATGCAAATAGCTTCTTTCACACTGATGAGCATGAATACACAGATTAAGGCAAGACTACACAACACGCAGATACAGAGACAGTCACTATTGGTCTGGTAGAGCTTACTGTTTGAATAATGATTGTATCATGAAAGGAAAAGGTAAATTTCCTTGTGAGAGAAATTCGTAAGGTAGCAACATGGTCTTTTGTGTATGTTTATTAGGTTCTACAAAGGAGAATACCATGCTGCAGAGAACATGGCTTTTGGATATGACCCACTGGGTTTATACAGTTACAGCACACACAAGTGTTGGAATGCTATTTTATTATTTTTTTCTGCAAGACTGACCATTTCATTGGCACTGTAGTAACAAATGTTTGTTGTAGGCTCTTGTGGCATTAACTTATCTGCTTGTTCTGTGGTTATCACTCTTAGCTTTAAAAGTCATCTATAACTGTTGTGCTCCTCAGGATAATGGTCCTTCCCTTTTCTTGTGTCTGAGTCGGCCCGCTAGCTGCATGCTACAGTCTGTAGATTATTGTGATGATCAGTGTCCCTTCCTACTCAAAGATGGGTTTTTTTAGATGAGATGGATACATTTTCTCATTCTGATGGCCTTGTCAATAAACCTGTGTTCATAAAACTGTATCCTGACTCTGGTGTGATAGTGCTTCCAGGTAACACTATCATCCAAAGACTGGGTTTCACACCAAGACATCAAGGCTCTTCCTGTCCTGTTTAATTGAAGATACTTCTTTGGGGTGCTGATTCCTTGCACCTGTACCTTATGCTATTAATCAGAGAAGTAAAGTTTGTGATTACTAACATGGACTCAAAGCTAGCAGGTAATGCAGGAGAGTTGCACTGAATTTTATTGTACAGGTTGAAACTCTCTTAATGGAGATTCTCTGGTCTGGCAACATCTGGTCCTGCAACAGCTGTGGTGGACCATGGAGAGTCCAGATGGAGGGGGCCAGCGGCACGGATCCCTATGGGGCCGGCAGGGCAGTGGGCTGATGGCAGGGCTGCCCAGTGCATGGCACTGAGGCTTCCCAGTGGGGTTGGGAGACACAGTGCAAGGCTGCCTGCTGGGCAGGGTGCCGCAACACACATGGCTGCCCTGCAGGACCCAGAGCCCCAGCATGGCACATGCAGCTGCTCGGTGGGTCCTGAGCGAGCTGATGGCAGGGCTGCCCAGTGCATGGCACTGAGGCTTCCTAGTGGGGTTGGGAGACCCAGTGCAAGGCTGCATGGTGGCCAGGGTGCCGCAGCACACATGGTTGCCCTGCAGGACCTGGAGCCCCAGCATGGCACATGCAGCTGCACGGTGGGTCCTGAAGCCACGGCAGCGATGGCTGCCTAATGGGGTTGGCAGGGCTAGCAAGAGGTAGGGAGCTGGCCAGCAAAGGGCTGGTGGCAGGAGATCCAGAAATGACCTCCCCTGGTCCAATAAAATCACTCATCCCGGACCGGTCAGATATCCAGAGTGCCAGACCAGGGAGGTACAACCAGTAGTAGATTAATAACAAACACCTTCCCCCTTATTAAGGATTAAATTGGCTGTTTGTTTGCTTTTCTGGTCACAGTGGTGGTGCTGAGGAGTAGGTACTTAATAAACATGCACCTTTGATCTCTACATCAGGGCACAATATGGAGAAGAGCTCTGTTGCTGTTGGGAGGTAATAAGCCCAACTCCTGCTAACTATAAGTGAAATTGTCCATTTTATCCAGTAGGTGGCATTGAAATGCACCCCTATTGCTCTTCTTACAGCTCAACAGTGCCTTAATTCTTGCAGGTTATGTTTTCCTTGTTTCTGTGGTGCATGGCTGCAGACTTACTTCTTAATGCAGACAGGGATATTTAGAAAGCTCTTACCTAATGTGGAAGGTAAAAGCCAGCACCTGCATGCGTTAATGAGGAAGGCACTTAACATTGCCAGTCGGGTGCGTGCAGGAAGACAAAATCTTTCTGGATTTCATAACATTTATTTAAATGCCACACACAATACATTCTAGTTATACTCAGCACTTGGACAGCCCTGTTAGCTGGTTTGTTTTCTGACATATGTTTATCTGCTTGTCTAAGGTATTTCTAAGTTGCTGATCATCTTGCGCTATGTGAGCAAATAAGTAATAATCTGGATGCTGAGCTTTCACTAAGTTTGGCACTCAGGAGGGCATAATTTAAAGCCTTTTCCTTGTGAGTGGTCACAAAGTGGTTACCTGCTGTTACTCTCACAGAAATGGCTACAGCTTTCTCTAGGCCAGTGACCCATCTCTTCAATAAATGGAGTCCCTTAGGCAGGTGGTTGTAGCAATGGGTGCATTTGTGGATTAGGGATGTTAACTGGTAAGCATGAGGTGTACCAGTATGTATACTGTTTAATTGGCCCTTGCTAGTTTACACCAGTGGCAGGACCATGGGCAGAGAGTGGTCCTAGGTTAAAATGGTTCACTGGTTAAGCACTATCATTTAATCAGCTAACCTTGTTATGCATTGGATCTGCAATAGGGAAGATATGGGTCATTATGTGAAAGGAAGATGTTAAGTTATTTAAGATGAAAATCACTTTGTCTATTTCAAGCATAAGGACAGTGATGTAATCCTACTGATAACCAATCATGGCAACAAGACTATGAAAAGGAAAAATTCTTAAACCTCCCCATTCGTGGAGTTCTAGTTCTGCTGCATTTTCCTCTTCTCTTTATGAAATGTCCTCTGATTACCTGGAAGATTATTGTTTATATAAGCGTACATCTACACAGTAGTGTGTACCTCAAAATGAACTATGCGTATTGAGCTACGCAAACTGTGTAACTTATTTCAAAATATTGTATTTCAAAAATTTGGCACTGTCTACACAGCACTTATTTAGAAATAAATTGCTATTCTGGCGTCTTCCTTATTCCTTGTGCAACGAGGTTTACAGGAAGCCGGAATAAGCCATCCATCATTTGGAATGTATTTCAAAATAACAGGTGTGCTAATAAAATGTGCACAAAGCTGTTGTATCCTGAAATAGCGCCACTGTTTAGACATACCCTTAGTCTTGTATATTCAGCAATGGGCTAATGACATTATTAAACATAAATAAAAGCTGAAGCATCTTATTGTTTCTAAGCAACCTGAATCAGGTAAGCTGTGGAAAGTTTCTTTAAGCTCCCTTTTAAAACCTCACTACTGCCACTTTTTAAATTGAAAAGTATTCTGTGTCCCTCCACTGGCTTCCTCTTCTCTTATGGAATCAAATAGAAGCTACTTGTCTTCATTTTGAGGCCTTTCACGTCCCAACCCCCACACTCCCTGTCATCTTTCCTCACTATCAAGAAGTCGACTCCTGCCTCCAGTCAACTTAGGATGCCAGCCTTCATCATTCACCTGCTAAATTTTCTAATAGGCTTTCTCCTATGCTGCCTCATGTGTTAGGACTTTCTCCCTGTGAACATCCCTAAAGCTACCTTGTTACCTTCCTTCAGAATTCTCCTTTGTGTGATGCCTACAAAAAATTAAGTCTTTTAAGCAACAGGTGTACTGATACTGCTGTCTACCATGCTGACCAGTATTGCATTTGTTTCCTTGTACTACTTTGTCTGCATCCACCTTCTGTAAGCTCTTTGGGTTAGGGACCGTCTTTTTGTTCTGTCTTAATACAGTGCTTAGAGTAGTTTGGTCCAACACTAGAGGGCCTAGGCCCTCTGGTAGTCCAGATACTGTGTCTGTTGGTGTGCCAGGAGAAATAGCACATAATAGTTAATTTAAGACTTTTCTATAGCATTAAGATAAATATTTTATTTTATATTTCTATTAGGATTCTGTCCAGCCATTAGTCTAACCCAGTGGTCTGCACCCTTTCTAAGCACAAGATCACTTTTTGAAATTCAGTCCAGGATCTACCACAAACTCAAATACCCCTGCCCTGCCCCTTTACTGAGGCCCTGCCCTCCTCACTCTTTGAAGATAGGGTACAGAGTGACATCAGTGCGTCTCTGCTTCTGTCTCCCCCTCCCTGCACAAGAAGCAGGAGGCTCCCAGGGGGCGTCAGCTCTGAGGCTCTGGGCAGGAACAGAAGCAGGGCAATGCGGGGAGGAACAGCTGAAGAGCCAGTGCCTGATAGGAACACCTGTTAGAGGTTCCAAGATCTACTGGTAGATCCTGATCTACTTACTGGTGACTGTTACCCCAAAAATTCCCACTAGAGACCACTCAGGGTCACACTAGTATGGATTTATTGTTAAATTAAAGAAGATAGAGCTGCCACTAAAGGTATAAAGTAAAGAGGGAACCAGCTATCTCTCTACACACAAACACACACCTTCATTCATTCACTCACTCACATTCACACACTTAGGCTATGTCTAGACTGCAAGCGTCTTTCGAAAGAGCCTCTTTCGAAAGAGAGCGTCTAGACTGCACGCGGAACTTTCGAAAAAGCAAGCCGCTTTTTCGAAAGAAAGCACCCAGTGAGTCTGGATGCTCTCTTTCTAAAAAGCCTGTTTGCTTTCAAGAACGCCTTCTTTCGAAAGAGCACTTTCGAAAGAAGGCGTTCTTCCTCGTGGAATTAGGTTTATCACCGTCGAAAGAAAAGACGCATTCTTTCAATTTAATTTCGAAAGAATGCGGCTGCAGTCTAGACGCAGGTGAAGTTTTTTCGAAAAAAGGCTACTTTTCTGGACACAGCCTTACACAGGCATTTCAGTTGCAGAAGGAGTCAAGGCATGTTGGTTCTGGAGGGTCTGTCTGCTGATCATGGCTGGGGAGCTGGTCAGGAAAGAAGCTGGCTGGCTGCTGCTTAGAAAGAAAGAGGGTTTCTGTCACTGCTCTCTCCTTTTATTGCCTCTGTACAACCCCTGTGACTTGTAACCAGGGAGCATGCCCAGATATCCCTTGATCCAGAAGAGCAGTAGTCTCCTTAAGTGGCCTGATGGCTCATCACCTGGCTCCATGTGCTCAGTCTTGCAGTCTCTAATCTCAAACACACAATGGCTATGTCTAGACTGGCACGATTTTCTGCAAATGCTTTTAACGGAAAAGTTTTCCGTTAAAAGCATTTGCAGAAAAGAGCATCTAAATTGGCACGGACGCTTTTCTGCAAAAGCACTTTTTGCGGAAAAGCGTCCGTGCCAATCTAGATGCGCTTTTCCGCAAAAAAGCCCCGATCGCCATTTTCGTGATTGGGGCTTTTTTGCGCAAAACAAATCTGAGCTGTCTACACTGGCCCTTTTGCGCAAAGCTTTTGCGCAAAAGGACTTTTGCCCGAACGGGAGCAGAATAGTATTTCTGCAAGAAGCACTGATTTCAAACAGTAGGAAGTCAGTGTTCTTGCGGAAATTCAAGCGGCCAGTGTAGACAGCTCGCAAGTTTTTCCGCAAAAGCAGCTGCTTTTGTGGAAAAACTTGCCAGTCTAGACACAGCCAATAAGTCTCCACTCTCACACATTCATATCTTGGGGGAGAATGCAGTTTAGAGCAAGTTACAAGCAAGGTGGCCGAGAGTTAGTTGCATGGCTCAACAATCACCAAACTTACAGTAGGTTTCTGAACTTAAAGCAAAGTTGCTGAGAGTTACAAAGTTTCAAGGTTTTACAAAGATTACAGAGTTCCAAGGTTTAAGATTACAACAAATTACAGAGTTTAAAAGGCAAAACAGCTGGAACAATTACATAGCTTCAGAGAATCATTTACAAATCAACAATAATGAAGTGACTTGGAAGACAACTGCTCCTTCCCCACCCCCCAGCAATGCAGTCAGTGGGAGGTTTTTGTCAGTCTAAATTATGTGTTGGCAGGACCTTATAGTTTAGTGTATTTCCAAGAAAATCCATGTGTAATATCTCGGGCAGAGGCTTTTATGCAACAATGACCACTGGTCTAACCTAACCCTAACCCATTAGTCTCCTTCTGCCATTGCAGATGGAGCAAGAGATCAGGATTTGGGACTTCTTGTTGTGATAGATGATTTCTCTTGAGGGGTCTTCATAGAGGATGATACTGAGAATGCCAGAAGGTTCTTAATTCTCTTTGCTCAAGTCTTTGGAACAACTGAAAAAAGATCCCAGTCATTTGTGCTGGAACATTTCGGAGTCTCAACCCAATATTGAAAAAAAATAGCTATTTCACAGTACTGTTCGTTTGCCACCCTCAAACTGCTTTACATAGCAGAAACTATCTATGTCCTCAGTCTACCAATGGGGAAACCCGGACATGGAGAAGAGAAATTACTTAAGACCATCTGGCAGGTCACTGGCAGACACAGGAATAGAATCCTCGTCTCCTGACTGTTCATGCCCAGTCCGCTGGATCACACTCCTTCTATGGCCACAGAAGTTGTTGCATCCATCACAATAAGTCTTCAGATTCTTTCCTTCTGAGTATAACAGTCAGATTCTCCAAAAGTTTGTGTTGCTGCTTGTATTCTTTTACTCCTAAAAAGTGGATGTGGTGGAAGATAGTTTGCCAACAATATTTGGAATGGTATGAACTAAGTTGGGGAAAAGGTGCCTAGAAAGGGGTATCATAAGGATCTGTGTTAGTGGCAGTTTTATTACATCTTTATTGCTGGTAGGGCTGTCTTCTGGGAGGAGAGGGCAGAACAGGGCAGCACTGCCTCTTCCCATCCCCGTTGTGCCCCACTGTACTCCTCCCTCAAAGCCACCTTCACTGAGTGACGTGACTTGAGGGATTAACGGGAGGGGGGGGCCTAGCGCCAATGTTCCCTGTAAGCTGCATGCTTGGGTAATTCCCTAGGAGAGACTCAAATGTCACCCAGCAGAGCACTCACATCTAGCAGCAGTTTCATCTGGTGCTGTATGTCTACACATGCCTCAGTGCGCATAACAATATGTATTCTGCACATGGATTGGGAAAAAAGAGGCAACGTTGTCTAGTAGGAGTTGGCCCCACTCCCTGCCCTCACTGCAGCAACAAGAGCCACAGGAAGAAGAACAATCCAGCAGCCTGCTCTGCTCCATTGCCCATCTCCCAGCTATATCACTCTGCTTCACGGTGTCAGTAGGAAACAGAGCAACCCAGCCTCAACCCATTGCACGCTTCTAAGCAGGCTGCTGCTATGTCGCTTCACTTCCTGCAGTGCTGTGTGGGGTTGGGGGCAACCCCTGCTGGTAGTCCTGGGTTCTGCAGGCTAACATCAATATGGGGAACTGTCCCATCCATAGGACGGCTGGGGTGTGAGTCCAGGAACTGCCATCCTATGGATGCGATGGCTCTGATTGCTGGACTGGTAGCAACATCATTATTAAGGTTGTGTAACAGGGCGCTTGCTGATTTTGGTGATTTGTGGAGGGAGGGGTATAAAGTTGAAATTTTGCAAAAAGAGTATCTTCAAATCAGACTCCTTGAAAACTGTGTCCAGATTTGCTGATAGCCACAAAAAAAAATCTTACCTCTTCCACTGATTGACCTTAATTCTCTATATTTTGCATCCATTTTTATTGAGCGTAGTCTCTGTCATTCACCAGAAGGAATACAAGTACTGTATAATTCTCCCCATTTTACAGATAGGATATTTCAAGTTGCACAAGGTCACTTTTGGCAAAGTCTTTTGCATTATAATCACTTCAAAATAGTCTAAAAGTGCATTTTCATTCCTAGACAGTCTGTTGCTCATAAATCAAGAGACTTCTGCATGAGGATAGATTGAAAAGATGGGGATTGTTTAGTCTGAGAGGAGACATGATATAGGTATATAAAATAATGAACTGTGTAGAGAAGATCAATTGAGAGTACCTACTGACTCTCTTTCTCAGCCCTAAAAAGAAAGGAGATTCAATGAAATTGAAAGGGAATCGCTGTAACGGATACACTTTTTTTTTTTTAAACACTCTGTGGTGTTGGTCTGTAGTATTCATTGCCACCGAATATTAAGAATTGAGCAGGATTCAAAAAAGGTTCAGACACTATCAGATTATAACATCCATGGTTCCCTTAAGATAAAGAATTTTTAGGAGGCATATAAAGCCCCATATCATTCCGGGGGATTGGGGACAACTTTCTCCGTGGGCAGGTTTTTCCATAATTATCCATTCTGGAGTTTCTTGGCCCCCCCCCCTTTTTTTACGCTTCATACCAGACAAGCTGGATCACTGATCTGAACTGGTCTATCAGTTCCTATGTTCCATCATGTTGTTGCTCCTGCAGGCATGGCAAATTCTCATTTAATGTGAAATCACATTTCTGTAACCTGGAAAAAAAAACTTTTTTCCTAGGGACTGGACTGCCTTAGATTCTGTTGATAGGATTTTTGTATCACAAAATTTTACTTTCTGATATAGGATGTAAATTCAGCTCAGGCTTTTGAGTAACATCTCTAGGGAGCACACTGTTATTAAACCTTTTCCAGGATGTCCCCAGTGTCAGCTCCATAGAGCAGGTGGCTTGTATGGCACAAGCACATAGGGAGTCAGGAGCCTGTGTCTTATCAGAGCATATAATCTAAAAATCGCTCAGCCTGTTCTTTTCTCCTGGGGAGAGGACAACCACACTAGACTCTTATGCTAAAAACTAATTATTAACCTGCAGTAAACGTCATTCAACACAAATCCCAGTAGAAAAGAGCTGGGTGACGGATGTTTCCGGGTAGCAGGCCAAGCTGTCATTTGGTCTTTCAGCAGATAGTCTCTCTATTGCCTCAGATATTTCTGTGCTTAGCTTCCGATTTATCTGAATAAATGGAGTATTCTTAAAGTACTATTGAAATGTATACAGTTTCCATAGACTCATGTGGATGTGAAAGGACCTATAGGGGGACTGTGAATTCCTCCCCCTCTCTCTAGCAGGGCATCTGGTGCAGTGACTCTTGCAGAGAGATCAGTCTTTAAAAGCGGAGAAATAGGAAGTCTTTGAAGGCAACTAAGGAAATGTCAATGAGGGTGTCGGATGGGGATGAAGAACGTTGTGGTGAGTGGTTAGGAAGCAACGTTGAGCAGGACAGCCCAGTGTAGCACTGAGGGTGGAGTTGGAAATAACCTCTAATTCCCTTCCAGCTAATTTAAAAAGAGAGTTCTGACCTCAAATTTGTGCAAAATTCCTTGCTGTTTTCATTGTTAATTCCTTTTCCCCTTATTAACCTTCTCTCTCCTATTATTTTTCACATCTTTCTATACTTTATCCCTCTGTCATTTGAAACGCTCAGACCCTTAGGTCTGTCTGGAACTACTCACCTGCAACACTTTTTTTTTTCTTCTTCCCTCCAAGTGGTGGGTCCAGTGACACAGGCCAGTTGAGACTAGGGACAGAGGAGACAGTTATGTCCATCCTCCAGAGTGAGCAGGTGTAATGGACAGACATTTCAGCAACAGAACTATGGAAGAGGTGGGACTTGAGGGAGGAGATTCTGAGGGAGCAGGAGAGTGAAACAAAGCCAACAGGGAGTACCCCCTGGCTGGATGCTTGGCAGATTAAAGGGCTGGAGTTCTACAAAGATTCTGAAGAGGTGTAGGAGGGACAGTTAGCAATTGGGGTCAACTTCCAGGTTTCAGGAAGCTAGGGATGTGGGGTCTGCAATGGGAGATGACAGCTTATTAGCTGAGAGTTACACAGAGCAGGCTTTCAGTAGAGGCATCATTCGTAGCATTCCCCAGCCAATTGGGCATTGTATCCTTAGTGATAGCGTGCCACTTAGTAGCTCTCAGCCATTATGGTGAGACTTTTTTTGCAGTCTCCCTCCCCACCCCCCTTTTTTTTGTCAAAGCCTGGAAATAGACCATCTTTTGTAAACCTGACTTAGAGTCTGGGACCAGTCCAGGAAATTGGGAAGTATCTTGTAGATCTTGAAACGAGCACCAGAATCATGCACAATTCCTGGCGTATTCTCTCTTCCTCCTTTATATTTCTCAATGCTGAACTCCAGGCTTTCCTTCAGTTTGAGTATTTCTCCTTTCACCTCACCCTTTCAGCATTCTGTCTTTGGCTTCTCTCCTCTCTGCTCTATCTCTGGGCCATATCATCCATTCTCACAGCTCAGCAATTATTTCTACTTGGGGCAGGGCTCAAAATAGACTGGGTCAGTAACTCAGCACTTTTTAACGACTGGCATATTGTTCTGCAGAATCTCACTCACTCAGTAAAAGTTAATTTGCTAGCCCTTGGGAGAAAACCTTGTAAATGCATGGTCAGAATAAACAAATACAGTGTTGCCTACCTGAATCTACGGAGACCCCCTAAAACAGCACCTCAGAGAAATGTAACACGAGGGCACATTCATTGCTATCAAAGCATGGTAACTTGTATTAACTCGGCAGTAACCTACACTCAAGTTACTTCTCTTAAATTAGCCTACTTTAAGTGAGGATAATTACACAGTGAAATTACACTGCAGCTGCTTTGTTCATGCTGGTGGTACTAAGACTTCTGGAGATGTCCCTCATGGCTCTTTGCAGCTGAAGTAAGTTGAGCCATTGAATTGTGGGAAAACTGTCTATTTTGGACAGGGAAATATTCAAATGACATGAGCCTTTGCCTATAATGCAGGAGCAGTCGTGTTAGCAGCCTATGAATTGTGTTAACTCATGCTGTAGCCTGTTGCGTCTTATAGGTCAGCTAAAGCCACTTAAATGAACTACCACACTTCAGTTAAGGGGAGGTTGTGGACAGGACTTGAATTGATATACTAGTGAAGTCAAGCCTAAAGAAAAGAAGGTTCAAAGATTTGTGCAGTCTATTGTGAGTGCAATATGTTTGGCATTATCATAGAATCATAGAATCATAGAAAAATAGGACTGGAAGGGACCTCGAGAGGTCATCGAGTCCAGCCCCCTGCCCTCAAGGCAGGATCAAGCTCCGTCTATACCATCCCTGTCAGATGTCTATCTAACCTGTTCTTAAATATCTCCAGAGAGGGAGATTCCACCACCTCCCTTGGCAATTTATTCCAATATTTGACCACCCTGACAGTTAGGAATTTTTTCCTAATGTCCAATCTAAACCTCCCCTGCTGCACTTTAAGCCCATTACTCCTTGTCCTGTCCTCAGAAACCAAGAGGAACAAATTTTCTCCTTCCTCCTTGTGACACCCTTTTAGATATTTGAAAACCGCTATCATGTCCCCCCTTAATCTTCTTTTTTCCAAACTAAACAAGCCCAGTTCATGAAGCCTGGCTTCATAGGTCATGTTCTCTAAACCTTTAATCATTCTTGTCGCTCTTCTCTGTACCCTTTCCAATTTCTCCACATCTTTCTTGAAATGTGGCGCCCAGAACTGGACACAGTACTCCAGCTGAGGCCTAACTAGTGCAGAGTAGAGCGGCAGAATGACTTCACGAGTTTTGCTTACAACACACCTGTTGATACAACCTAGAATCATATTTCTTTTTTTGCAACAGCATCACACTGTTGGCTCATATTCAACTTGTGGTCCACTATGACCCCTAGATCCCTTTCCGCCATGCTCCTTCCTAGACAGTCGCTTCCCATCTTGTATGTATGGAACTGATTGTTCCTTCCTAAGTGGAGCACTTTGCATTTCTCTTTATTAAACCTCATCCTGTTTACCTCTGACCATTTCTCTAACTTGCTAAGGTCATTTTGAATTATGTCCCTATCCTCCAAAGAAGTTGCAACCCCACCCAGTTTGGTATCATCTGCAAACTTAATAAGCGTACTCTCTATCCCAATATCTACATCATTGATGAAGATATTGAATAGTACGGGTCCCAAAACAGACCCTTGAGGAACTCCACTTGTTATCCCTTTCCAGCAGGATTTAGAACCATTAACAACAACTCTCTGACTACGGTTATCCAGCCAATTATGCACCCACCTTATTGTGGCCCTATCTAAGTTATATTTGCCTAGTTTATCAATAAGAATATCATGCGAGACCGTATCAAATGCCTTACTAAAGTCTAGGTATATGACATCCACCGCTTCTCCCTTATCCACAAGGCTCGTTATCTTATCAAAGAAAGCTATCAGATTAGTTTGGCATGACTTGTTCTTCACAAACCCATGCTGGCTATTCCCTATCACTTTATTACCTTCCAAGTGTTTGCATATGATTTCCTTAATTACCTGCTCCATTATCTTCCCTGGGACAGACGTTAAACTGACCGGTCTGTAGTTTCCTGGGTTGTTCTTATTCCCCTTTTTATAGATGGGCACAATATTTGCCCTTTTCCAGTCTTCTGGAATCTCCCCTGTCTGCCATGATTTTTCAAAGATCATAGCTAAAGGCTCAGATACCTCCTCTATCAGCTCCTTGAGTATCCGGGGATGCATTTCATCAGGACCTGGTGACTTGCTGACATCTAACTTTCCTACGTGATTTTTAACTTGTTCTTTGTGTATCCTATCTTCTAAACTTACCCTCTCTCTGCTTGTATTCACTACGTTAGGCACACCTCCAGACTTCTCGGTGAAGACCGAAACAAAGAAGTCATTGAGCATCTCCGCCATTTCCAAGTTCCCTGTTACTGCTTCTCCCTCCTCACTAAGCAGTGGGCCTACCCTGTCCTTGGTCTTCCTCTTGCTTTTAATGTATTTATAAAAGGTCTTCTTGTTTCCCTTTATGCCTGTAGCTAGTTTGATCTCATTTTGTGCCTTTGCCTTTCTAATCTTGCCCCTGCATTCCCGTGTTGCTTGCCTATATTCCTCCTTTGTTAGTTGTCCTAGTTTCCATTTTTTATATGACTCCTTTTTTATTTTGAGATCGTGCAAGATCTCCTTGTTAAGCCAAGCTGGTCTTTTGCCATATTTTCTATCTTTCCTACACAGCGGAATTGTTTGCTTTTGGGCCCTTAACAACGTCCCTTTGAAATACTTCCAACTCTCCTCAGTTGTTTTTCCCTTCAGTCTTGCTTCCCATGGGACCTTACCTACAAGTTCTCTGAGCTTATCAAAATCTGCCTTCCTGAAATCCATTACCTCAATTGTGCTGGTCTCCCTTCTACCTTTCCTTAAGATCATGAACTCTATTATTTCGTGATCACTGTCCCCTATACTGTCTTCCACTTTCAAGTTCTCAACTAGTTCCTCCCTATTTGTTAAAACCAAATCCAGAACAGCTTCTCCTCTGGTAGCTTTTTCAACCTTCTGAAACAGAAAGTTGTCTCCAATGCAGTCCAGAAACTTATTGGATAGCCTGTGCCTTGCTGTGTTAGTTTCCCAACATATGTCTGGATAGTTGAAGTCCCCCATCACCACCAAATCTTGGGCTTTGGATAGTTTTGTTAATTGTTTAAAAAAGGCCTCATCCACCTCTTCCACCTGGCTAGGTGGCCTGTAGTAGACTCCTAGCATGATATCACCCTCGTTTTTTACCCCTTTTAGCTTAACCCAGAGACTCTCTACACAGCTATCTCCTACATTCATCTCCACTTCAGTCCAAGTGTGTACATTTT
The DNA here is from genome assembly GCF_049634645.1 of Pelodiscus sinensis. Lineage (NCBI taxonomy): Eukaryota > Metazoa > Chordata > Testudines > Trionychidae > Pelodiscus > Pelodiscus sinensis. Next base: position 44,940,963 of record NC_134714.1, on the reverse strand, counting down.
TAATATACAAGGCAACCCCTCCTCCCTTTTTTCCCTGTCTGTCCTTCCTGAGCAAGCCGTATCCTTCCATACCAACTAATGGTATTTGGTAGACACCAGGCCTTTAGACTCCTCCTATTTCCCCACTCCCTACCTCTTGCAATTTGACATGGGAATGCAGAAGGCCAAAGTGGAGAAGCAGAACCTTCATATCTGAAGTCTTGCCTCACTCTGGGTATGTCTAGACTGCATCCCTCTGTCAGCAGATGGATGCAGATTAGGCAGGTCGACATTGCAAATGAGGCAGGGATTTAAATATCTCATGCCTTATTTGCATAAAAATGGCCACCGCAGAGGGCAGGAGCAGCATGACAGTGGGTGGAGGGGCAACTGAAGTGCCAGCGTTCGATAGCTTCCTAGCCAAACAAGTCAGGATCATCTGTCAGGCTCCACAATCTACCGGTAGATCCCCATCTACTGGTTGGTGACCACTGCTTTAATCTGTCCAGGTCACTCTGGATCATATCCCTGCCCTTCAGCATATCTACATGCTTAATGTCATCTGCAGACTTGCTGAGGGTGCAATCCATCCCCTCCTCCAGGTCATTAATAAAGATGTTGAACAAAACCGGCCCCAGAACTGATCCTTGGAGCACTCCTTGGAGCTTGAAGCCGACTGCCAAGCTGACATCGAGCTGTTGATTGCTACCCATTGGGCCCGACAATCTAGTCAGCTTTCTATCCACCTTACAGACCATTTATCCAATCCATACTTCCATAACTTGCTGGCAAAAATATTGTGGGAGACCTTATCAAAAGCTTTGCTAAAGTCAAGGCATATCACATCCATTGACTTCCCCATGTCCACAGACCCAATTATCTCATCATAGAAGCTAATCAGATTGGTCAGGCATGACTTGCCCTTGGTGAATCCATGTTGACTATTCCTGATCCATTTCCCCTCTCCCAAGTGCTTGAAAATGGATTCCTTGAGGATCTCCTCCGTGATATTTCCGGGGACTGAGGAAAGGCTGACTGATCTGTAGTTCCTTGGATTGTCCTCCTTCCCTTTTTTAAAGATGGGCACTACATTTGCCTTTTTCCAATCATCTGGGACCTCTCCCGATTTTCATGAGTTTTCAAAGATAATGGTCAAAGGCTCTGCAGTGACATTTGCCAACTCCCTCAGTACCCTTGGATGCATTAAATCTAGACCCACGGATTTGTGTACGTCTAGCTTTTCTAAATAGTTTTTAACCTGTTCTTTCTCCACAGAGGGCTGCCCACCTTCTTCTCATATTGTGTTGCCTACTGCAGTAGACTGGAAGCTGACCTTGTCTGACGACAGAGGCAAAAAAAGTATTGAATACTTCAGCATTTCCCATCTGTTACTAGGTTACCTCCCTCATCCAGTATGAGCCCCATATCCTTTCTGATCTCCCTCTTATTGCTAATATGCCTGTAGAAACCTTTCTTGTTACCCTTCACATCTCTTGCTAGCTGCAATTCCAATTGTGCTTTCGCCTTCCTGATTACTCCCTTGCATTCTTGAGCAGTATGTTTATACTCCTCCCTAGTCTGTCCGAGTTTCCACTTCTTATAAGTTTCCTTTTTGTGTTTAAGCTCACCAAGGATTTCCCCCGTAAGCCAATCTGGTCACCTACCATATTTGCTTTTCTTACTGCACATTGGGATGGTTTCTTTCTGTGCCTTCAATAAGGCTTCTTTAAAATACTGCCAGCTCTCCTGGACTTCTTTCTCCTTCATGTTCACATCCCAGGGGATCCTGCCCATCAGTTCTGAGGGAGTCAGAGTCTGCTTTTCCGAAGTCCAGGGTGTGTATTTTGCTGCTCTCCTGTCTTCCTTTGGTTATGGTCACTGCTTCCCAGGTTGCCACCCACATCTGCTTCCCCTACTAGTTCTTCTCTGTTTGTGAGCCACAGGTCAAGCTGAGCATGGCCCCTAGTTGGTTCTTTCAGCACTTGTACCAGGAAGTTATCCCCAACATTCTCTAAAAACTTCCTTGTTTGTCTGTGTACTGCTGTATTCATCTCCCAACAGATGTCAAAGTGATTGAAGTCCCCCATGAGAACTAGGGCCTGTGATCTGGAAGCTTCTCTTAGTTGTCTGAAGAAAGCCTCGTCCACCTGATCTAATGGTCTATAGCAGACACCAATCACAACATCACCCCTGTTGCTCCCACCTCTAAACTTAACCCATAGACTCTCAACAGGCTTTTTCTCCCTCTGAACTGAAGCTCTGAGCAAACACTGCTCCCTGACATACAACTCCTCTTCCTTTTCTCCCCTGCCTGTTCTTCCTGAACAGTTTATACCCTTCCATGACAGTGCTCCTGTCATATGAATCATCCCACCAAGTCTCTGTTATTCCAATCAAATCATAGTTGTTTGACTTGGCCAGGGCTTATAATTCTTCCTGTTTGTTTCCCAGTTTGTGCTGTGAGTGGTGTCTAATTTTGGCATCTCAGATAGGTGAGTCTTGGCTTATGGGCAGAGCTTGGTAGAGCACAGAACTTCTCCCCACACCCTCCAACTCAATCCAAGTCCTGATTTTTATTTCTTCCTCTCTGTTATGTGTATCCTTGAGGGTTCAGATATTCTGGGAGCCATGTAAGTTCCCTAAATAGATACGTCTGTTCCCAGATGTGTAACACCAAGTTGGATTCAGTGTAGCAAACTTGTTTATCTTTCCTCTTCAGACCTTCAGAATTGTAACATTGCTTCAGTCCAGGCCAGTGGCACGTGAACAGAAGGGGAGGCTATGGAGAGTAGTGATGTTAAATTGCGAGTAATTGACTAATCGAATAGTCAGTGCATTTTGTATCGACTATATTTGATTAGTCGATAGGGCACCTCCGCCTTTGAACTGTAGCAACAGTCTTGGCTGTTGCTACACTTCAAAGGCGAAAGCACCTTGCGGAGTCTGGGGTCAGGCTCCTCACTGCATTTCAAAGCAGCAGCGCCGTGTGGAGCCTGGGATCAGATGGAGAGTCCCCCACTAATCCCGGGTTCCATGTGGCACATCCGCTTTGAAACACTGTGGAGAGCCTGGCATCAGGTTCCATGCAGCATTTCAAAGTGGCAGCGCCGCATGGAGCCCAGGGTCTGGCCCAGGCTCCATGCGGTGCTGCCGCTTTGAAGTACCCCTGCCTCTTCCTCACCCCCTTGCTGCCTCTTTCTGATGGAGGCAGCAAAAGGGGGAGGAGGGGCAGAACTAGTCGACTATCCTGTCAACTAGTCCTTCACATCCCTAATGGAGAGTGAGGCAGGCAACCGAGAGACTGGGTTGAAGAGAGAAGTGGGAAGGAGTTGGAACAAATAGCCAGTCAGCACTGAGAAAAGAAATCCATAGTTCATAGTAAAGGAGGGCTTTTTGCAATATCAGTGGTGTCCAGTTGGTTGTAAAGTTGCAGTTCCTCCTCCTCCAGCTGAGGTGGTGGGCTGACACTAGAATTCCTGTGTTCCTGCCCTGCAGCTCCACAGTTCTTGATGCTTCAGGATATGAATCAGGTGCTGGTACTTTTAGTGTAGAATACTGCTTGTAAAACAGTAATTGGGGTACTGTTCAAACTGCAGTAGTCAAATTAGTATTTTTTTGTACTGCCTAAGTATTTTACTTATTGGGAAAGGGACCTTTTGTTTTCTTCCTGGTTTAAAGCAAATAGTACAGTTTGCTGATAAGAATCAACTCTCCTTTTTTCGAACAGGTCTTTAATCTTTGCTAATTCATTATGGCATCTGGGATTACAATTTATTTCCTTCATTGAAAATTGTTGTTTCAACAAGGGGTTTTGAGGATTAGATTCTATGTTCAGATGTTAGATTTTTCCTGGATATTTTTAAATGGATTAAGAGGTCATTATATAACATAAATAAAAACCATTATTTTTTTTAAAAAAATTGCTATATAAATACTTTGCATGTATATGCAGTCTGCTTTCCAAGGATCTCATAATGCTCTACAGATGCATTGTGAAGTTAGTATCTGTAATGTAGGAAGTAAATTTCAAGTGACAGCTCTAGAAAGTTGATGAACACACTAAGAGAAAATAGATTTCGAATATTGAGGTATTCCCTGCCTTCACTTAAGCTTCTCTTCTCACAGTCTTTGTCAAGAAAGTGAAGTTAAACAATTCAAACCCATCTCACCTCTCATCTTACATTAATAAACACAAATGTCAAGTTATTACATATCCTACTCAAAGGGAGTCACTTCAGTCATTTAGGGGGCAAGACTGTATAGTTCCTGACCCATAATCAGAAAGAGGTTTTTTTTCCTTTAATGTATTTCCCTGCACTCTGTGGGTGTCCTGGCTTTGCATAACCATACAGTTTGTATCCCTATATTCTGGCTGACTGACTGCCATTATTAGCCAGTCGGAGTCTAGAGATTTACATAATCACTACACAATATTTTTCAGCTATTGCACTGTGAGTATGTAATTCTCTATACCCTGACAACTCTAATCCCTTTGCTTTCACTAGCTCCTGTTCTCAGAATTATCCAAGGCTTGCCTAGCCCCAGCTTGGACTTGGAATAGCTGTCTCTTCGAGAGAGCCCTTCCTTACCATCAGCCAGTAGAGACCTGGTGCCCTCTCCAACATTAGACATCTGGTAAGGTAGAGCCCTTCTAGCCAGTCTCCCATGTGCATACACCACCTACCTCAAGAGAATGCTTGCTTGCTCACTTCAGGAACCAAAAAGAACTCTTTCCCCATGATACCATGCTCTCCCTCAGCCCACTACCAATGGGAACCCACTCGCCACTCAGCCATTCCACAGCCAGATGCCTCAGTACAATCTGTTTGCTCTCACTGCTGCCACACAAGTTTGTTAGGGAAGACGCTGTCTAGAAAAACTTCTGTGAGATGCTGTGATGGGAGAAGCATGGTAGGTCAAATGTTACCAGGCCCAGTGGTTGTGGATGGATGCATTGTTGAATTTGGGTCGGGTAGTGGAAGGATAGTAGGTTTTGGAAGGGGACCTGTGGAAGAGATGGATATTTTGCACAGGAGGGATGGTTTTCTGTAGATAATGTTTTGCAACAGAGTCGGCAAAACATTACATCTTGTAAAATGTTGGAAGCACATTGTTGCCTTAGAGCAGTGGTGCGCAACCCGTGGGTCGTGACCCCCAACGAGGTTGCGGATGTCTTCCTGGGGCGTCGCCATGCCACGTGACCGCCAACAGCCGGGCCCAGCCCCTGGCCACCCGGATCTAAGCGCCGCGCAGCCATCAACAGCTGGGCCCAGCCATCAACAGCTGGGCCCAGCCATGGGGGTCGCGGTTGAAAAAAGGCTGTGCACCAGTGCCCTAGAGATAGGTTGGGGAAAGCCTGCTCATCCTGTGCCTAGTCTGAAGATAACTTAAGGAGCGTAGGCATTCTGAGATCAGTCTGGCACTTCCCTCAAGCAATCGGGGCGGGGAGAATCCTCACCTTTCATGCAAAAATGGGTTACATACTAGTTTAATATCAGATGTACATATTTAGTTTTTCATCTTCAAAAATGATTTGAACTTTTATTTAATTAGCTTCAAAATTTATATCCTTGTTTCAGGTCTTGATTTTTTTGGGGGGGAGAGGGAGCATGTGAAATTTTCATGTGTCTTTGTCCTTGGCTTTATTCCAGAATGCATGTTTTAAGCTTCTGGTTATGTATTTTGTGTTGTCAGTCAGATATTGGGGCAGACATAACCAGCACTGAAAGAAGTGAATTGTATAAACCACAATTAGAGTTGTAGAGCACAGGTGTTTTGAAGATCTTACACAGTTGCCAAGCTATTTGTTTCTTAAATTAGTAGGGCTTAGGAAGTGTATTTTGGAGAATAAAGAGAGAAGGGCTTCCTTTTGGCCGAAAAATATTTTTTTTAATACCAATTTAAATTATTTTGGACTAGACACATTTGATACCTGTATGGAACCACAATAATGAACAATTTAAAGTCATTTTCCAGTCTGGCTGCCCACCTGAATATAGATCTTTTTTTAATGAAGAATTACTAGTCTTAAGAATAACCATCTCTAGCAGAAAAGTTTTCCTTTGAATTCAGAGCTGGGTTTTATAGTTTAAAAACTGAATGTTAGGCTTTGGAATAAAACCACCTGTAATTATATTAAAACAATATCATTGCTAGTGTTAATAGCAGATATCTAAGGATTTCTGTAGGGAGATAGGCTTCTTAAAGCTTTGTGCTAGTTGTATTCAAGTGTTACTGGAATGAAAAAGAAGTGGAGTGAATAACACCAGCTCACAGTATAAGACGCTTGATGATGTATCTAGAGTCTCAGTGTTCACTGTATTTTGCAATTTAATGCACAAGATTTATATTTTTTTCAGTTTCGTATTTCTATATGCTTCACTGTGTCAGATCTGTATTCTTGGGATGTAAGGTTTCATTAAAAAATAAATAATAATCGTAGGTCCCCCGCTCTCCCCCCATACACTCATTTTCTATAATATGGTAATGATATCACCGTAGCAGTAATTACGGGTCATCTTCATTTCTTTCATCTCTGCTGGTTCTGATGGCTTCATTCCTTTGACGAAGAAGATTTGGCTCTGGGTGCTGTGATTATTTTGTTAAGCATTATTCGAATAGACAGGAGTGAGAGAAATTAATCAATCCAAATGCAATTAGCATCATGTTTAACCCAGTGATGGACGTCTCAAGGTGAAACAGCCAGGGGAGTTTCAGACATTATTATTCAATCCAGTGGCTCTTATCTAAATTATAATCAAGAGGTTTTTATTGGCTTCACAGAGAGGAGATGTAACTCTTTCTCTGCTCTGAGGGTCAAGAGGATCAGGCCTTCACCCTCATAGGATACTGACTGCTGCCAGCTCTTGAAGTGGGAGGTGTTGTAGGAATTTCATCTTAGGGTACGTCTACACTTGCTCCCTAGTTCGAGCTAGGGATGCAAATGTAGGCGACCGAAATTGCTAATGAAGTGGGATTTAAATATCTCGCGCTTCATTAGCATGATCTCGCCTGCGTGTTACTCTGCTCAACAGCTGATTTGAACTAGAAAGTGTGTGCCGGGACGTGTTAGTTTGAACCAAACCTCTTGGTTCGAGCTAACGCGTCCCAGCGCGCATTTCCTGGTTCGAATCAGCTGTTGAGTGGAATAATGCGCCAGCGAGATCATGCTAATGAAGCATGGGATATTTAAATACCCGCTCCATTAGCAATTTCGGTCGCCTGCATTTGCATCCCTAGTTTGAACTAGGGAGCAAGTTTAGACATACCCTTACTATTTAGGTCACTTGAAACAAAATAGTGATAGGTCCTTGTGTTTGTGACCTGGGACTTAGCTCTTAGTGGTTCTCTGGGCCTGGGCTGAGATGTCACTGCCCCTTACTGTGAGTTTATACCTGGTTTGGAATTGGCTGTCTGTACGTGAGTCAGCAGTACTCAAAGTCTTGTACATTTTAAGTTCCTTGAGCATCTATCTCTGCAGCTTGATGAGTCTGGAATCTTGAGCTGTGTGCTGTTGAGTAGGCAGGATCAGGAGAGGATCCAGTGGGGAAATGTAAAGAATGTAAACTCTTGGCAGTTGGTCCAGAGAAATAATTTATTTGTATAACAAGTATCTTTTGGGGGGAATCAGCCTGTAAAACAAACTAAATGTGTTAGGTTAAATTATTATGTGAAGTATTTGGCCATCTACCGTGATAGCTTCACGAGCCCTTGTATAAAAAACAAGCAATAGGTACAGCAGTACCTCTATGGACAGTCTTAATTCATCACTCGCATATCATTTGTCAGTCACAATGTAGGGCTCCCATGGACAGAGTCAGAAGGAGGAATGTCATAGCAGGGTTTTATGTTAACCTCTTATCTTGATTCTGCTGCTGACTTGCTAATTATGTGCCTGCAAGTCACTGCCGCTTTCTGAAGCTCAGTTACATCCTCTGTAAAATGGGAAAGAAAGTACTTGGCCTCCCAGGGATGTTATGAAGCTCGATACATTGTTTGCAGAGTGCTCTAAGATCCCTGAATAAAAGGTGCTATAGGAATAGAAAAGATTGCTTAATCCAGACGCTCCTTCTGACAGCTGCTCAACCCTCGGTCACCTTCCTTCAAGAACAGTGATGGGCAACCTAGGCTAGTAAGTGGGCCACATAGGCAGACTTCCCATCTCAGTAGGCTGTAAAATTGTCATAACCAAGACTGTCTCCTGGGGTAGGGTAGTTTTGCTAACTGAGCTTGCGTATCTAGAATTTGCAGAATGTGCCAATTGAACCAGTGCTTTGATAGGATACAGAGGGAACAAATGGTTCTCCCAGTGAATGTTGTGTGCAATCAGCATTCATCTTATTTCACATGTCCTTGCTCTGTGTGTGTGTGTGTGTGTGTGTGTTACTTTAGGAATACTGGTAAGAAAAAACCTACACAGATGGCAACCAGTGGAATCGGGCAAACCTGTGCATGGGCAACAGTAAACAAAATGTCTCGTGGGTCTCTCACACAGAACCCTGATGGGATACTCTTGAGCAGTGGTGGGCAACCTGTATTTGATTGGGTATATTCTCAGAGATGGTTCCTTAAGCACAGGTTGAATATAAGGCATATTTTGAATAGTTTTGCAGTCTGTCCTCTAAAGGAGAGTGGACTGGCATCTGCTAATCACTGTTGATCAGAAATAACTTCTCCAGATATTTACTGGTTTCGCCAGTTGTGTAAGTCCACACATCAGGACACTGCGTCTTTATCTGGCAGCCATATCAGGGAGAGATTGTATCTGCAGAGCAATCAGAGTTCTTGTTCTGAATTGTGAAGGAGGGCTGGAGCAGGCCAAACTCCTCACATCTACCAGGTGTTAATGGGACTTGGGGAATCTGGTCATTCTGCTTATAAATATGCATAGTAGAGGAGGAGCTAAGATCACTTGGGAGGTCAGAAGGTCCAGGACTCTCCTTCTCTTGCGTTATCAGAGTTTGCAGCAGACTGGCTGACTCCTCTTGCTCTGCTACCAGCATCCTGTAGGCCTTGGCTAATACAGATCATTCTGTTGTGTCTTTTTAGGGTTAGTCTTCCCATTTTAATCTTAAGATATTTTGCTGGTTCAGTTGTTTTTTGTATATAGGTTGCATCTGGGTAGATTATCATACAGATGCCCCTATTCTCCTTAGTATTGCCCCTGTCATGTCTCCCTGAGGTGCTAATAATGGAGCCCAGCCAAAAGATGAATCTTTGCCACTGGCTTTCACAAGCTAAGACAAGTAAGAATCTCAACTATTGCTCTTGAGTTACCTCTCCCAGGGCTCTCTGTGTGTTATATCCAAGAATGTGTTTGTATCTTTCTGCCCTAAAGCTGTCTACTCAATCCAAGAGAAATCATCTCTATTACAACATATCTTGGCAAATAAGCTCAAAATCACCTCATGTTGCTCCACTCTCTCTCTCTCTCTCCCCCTCCAAAGTAGGCTTCTTCCAGCCTTAAACAGTTCCCCTGGCTATTTTTTCTATTTGTAGTCAAGAGATAGTACTTTGGTTTTATCTTCCCTGTGGAGGTGAAGTAGTTTTGCAGTCAAGTGCCATGTCTTTTATTTCCTGTGTTGGCTGGTCATCTGATTAAAGCACAAAAATATAACTGGTAAACTGCTACAAGATGGGCGCCTGAAAAGAAATGAACCTAGATGTTTATACTTGTCAGTGTAGTTGTTCCATGATGGTTCTTTAGTTACCAAAGTCCCAACTGTATGGGACTCAGAGGAAGAGTAAAACTGCAACAGGGATACTCTTTTTAAAACTCTAAAATAGCCGTCTAAAATAGCATATAGTCAAAGTTTCAGGCTCTTTCAGGACTAAAACCAGTTTCTGTATTCCTCATTGGGAAGGTGAGAAAATATCCCCTTTCTTGGTGGGGAGGGTCAGTTTCCAACCCTGAAAAGTAGCATTATACAGGTTGAACCTCTCAAGTCCAGAAATCTCTGGTCTGGAAACATCTGTCCTCTGGAATGATTTTAGTTATTCTGCTGTCCACCTCTCATGGGTGTGTCCAAGTTTCCCCAGTCCCATAAGATTTGTTTACAGCCACCAGTCCTGGCTCTGTGTTCTGTGCTGCTTTTTAGCTCTAATTTACCCCTAAATGTCCCCTAACAGCCCAGTAAGCAGTGGAAGTGTTGATAACACTGCTAGACAATATTGACCTCCCATGGTCAATATGGGAAAATTCTTTGGTTCAGAACTGGTCAGGTGTCAAGGGTGCCAGACTAGAGAGGTTCAACCAGTACATACATTTAGCCCTGTTACTGATGCAGGGCTAAACCTGTCCCATATTTTAGTCTAGTATAATTTTGAGAAGTGAATTTAGGGGAGAAAGGAGGAAATATTCCTTTGACTGCATTTTTTTAAATGGCTGCAGTTTGAAGCTGCTCATAAGCTTGGAATGCTAGAAGTCTCAGAAGAGATGGATTGGCGAGCAAAGGCAGGTGTAAAGGTCAAAGGTTTGTGATAAATACAATTTATCACATTCTGTTGCATAGATATCCCTACATGCATTGTGTTTGTGTGTATATTTGTGTATGGGTATACTACTGTGTGTGTGTGTGTACACATATCTGTGTATATACATATCACTTTGGGATCCTTTTAGGTGAAAGTTGCTTATATAAGTGTAAGTCACTGTTTTCATTACTGGTTTTACAGCAGTAATCCTCCATTATTTCCTGGCTATTCAGACCTTATGACACGGTTTGTATTGTGTTGTCATATGCATGAGAAGGCTGTTTATGAGATGTTGGGGACCAATGAGAATGGACCCCATCTCCAGCAGAGCATTCTTTTTCTAATTAAATTGTCACTGGAAGGAACATCCGGAGCAGCAATTTTCATTTTGGATTGGAGGCAAAACATTATGAGTCTTTGTCATTTGATTAAAAAGTTACTTAACCTTTTAAATTGCTACAGATGTAAAGATGGCTCTGAGTTTCCAATGTAATCGCCTCAAAGTTAAAATCAGGAAAATCTTTGTGTAATGAAACCCATATGTCATAGTGAAAGGATGCAAAGTGCTGGCAGAGTGGGCTGCTCTAGCAGGAGATTCTGTACCCAATCTTGTTAGCCGGGGCTGCTTTTGGTAATCCCTCATCTCCTCACTTGTAAGAAATCAATCTGTACCACTGAATCTTTTCAGCCAGCAGCCACAAAATTTACTGCAGGAGGCAGTTTGGGGACAGTTGTAGTAGAACAGGAGCACAAGGCAACAAGGCTAAATGCAGGATTGAGGGATTGAAGTTCTAAAGAGGAGATTATATTAAACCTAACTCCACCCTCCAAGCAAGTGGAAATCACAGTTTCCCTTTTCCTCCCTGACCTCTCCAGTCCAATACATGCCCTGAGGGCCACCTATTGCCAGGCAGAAAATTTAATTCCTGGGTCAGGGGTCCCCATATTACCGTGGTTTGGTCCCATTTCTTTCTGCAGTTTGAGGAAATGGGAGGTCTGTTTAAGCACTTTTATTGTAACCCAGGTTGATAACAAAAACACCTTTGAAGATATTGTTTTCAACACTCACCTTCCTTCTCCACCTAACTGAGGAGATTAATTTGTAACCAGACTATTGCGATCGTATCCATTGTTGATTTTCTATTGTAGTGATGGATGCACAGTATAGGAAGGGTTGTAAATTCTGACTTGACATAGAGATTCATGTTTTTATTTTATGCCACACGGATTCTGTGGTGTCTCTTTACTGGTAAATGAAACCTGTGCTAAGACCCCCCCACCTCTGCAAGTCAAGTGCCTGGTTTAAACAACCATTTCAAAATAACCCAAAGGCTTCCACTACAGTTTTTGTCCAGCCTTATAATTAAAAGATCCACCTCTGTCTACTAAGCAACTTGCTTCTGCTGTTCCCTTGGGCAGTTGCTTAAAATAGGTTTATTGTCCTTCTCTTTGACTGCAATCACTTTTAGTACATAGAGGTGATTTATTCATTCTCCAGCTTGTACGGCAACAGTACAGCAACCCAAACAACTCCAAGATGCCTACCTGGAAGTGATATTCCCACTATAAAGAATTCATTTAACAGGAGCAGTGCTGAGTAGAAGGAGCACTTTTTTTTAAATAATAGGGACTTTTTTATGAACACCCATGTTCAGGAAAGGCTCCAAAGTGGATTTAAGAGGGACAGAAGAACAACTAGTCAAGACATTTGAACTTGGCACTCTGCAATCTGGATCTTTCCTGTGTTTACCAGAAATACACTCATCTGTGACTCTTGGGAAAATGAGACAAGCCAGAGCAGGGAAAATAAGATTGTAAATATTTGTGGAAACTTGCCCTTTCAGTTTGGCGGAGATTCGTTTGCATTATGAGGACATATTTATGGCAATCTCAATACATATATGAACATGAGGGGTCCTTCTCTTATCATACCTTAAAAACAGAGCCCTGTTGCAGCCCATGTGTGGAGAAGAGGAATACAGAATAGCAGAAGGCTGCCTCCTGCTCCTAATGGGATTTTGTAGCAGCATGTGCGAGTTTGTTTCAGAAGTCAGAAATGAACAGATGTTGGTATAAATTACCTCTGTGTCTGATGTCTTGCAAATTAAAAGCGCGGTTGGCATCACTAAACAATTTCACCAGGTTTTGGGGGGGGGGAAGAGCGGGCGGTGATTATTGTAGCAGGTCGGTAAGAATCTTAAGCTGCAGCAGAGCAGGATAGCAAGGATAAAGGAATGAAGAATAAAATGAGAGGTCTGTGAATTAATCAGAAATGTTAACATCTCCGATGACAAGTGAACAGGAGGGCACGTGCTCTGGAGCAACCCCCAACCTACAGTAATTTCTCTCAGAGCACAGAAGGAGTCTATGCTCACTGCTTGATTTATAGGGTGCAACCCTCTTTGGGGGGAATGGAATTGTCATACATGAGTATATCTCTTATATGGGACTGGCATTTAGGAAATCTTGCATCTCTATCAGCTGAGAATGCTGTAGTTTGGTTTTGTGCTTTCTCCACAATAGCATTTTACAACCCTGTTGGATGGTGTGAAGTATGGTAGTGTCAGGGAGCTGCTTACGTTGAGTCTGTTTCAAATGGAAACTGCTAGAAAACTCACATTTTTATTAATCACAAAACAGCTCAAAACAAAAATCACCTTCTGCCCTTCACCAGCTCCTTCCATACATGAGTCTCAGAGCACTATATCAGTATTAACATCTTGGGAGACAGATATATTTTTTTATGATGTCCATTTTGCAGATGGGGGAACTTGAGGTGGGGGAAAAAAAGTCAATGGTTCCTAGACTTTTAAAATTAATCAAGGACAGGGCTGGGAATAGATCCCAGATCTCTTGAATCCCTGTCAGGCTCTTCAAACAGGGAATTGTTCTTCTCTACAAAGGGAGGGCCCTGCTTATTCTGTGACTCCTCAGCCATGGAATTGGGCTCCAGAATCCACGTTTTAAAGTTTGAAAATAAATTTCTAGCCATCATGATTGAAAACATTAACCCAAGTGTAACTGATGAAGTAATGTCTGCCTGAGTCTGCAAGCATCCTGAAACAAAAGCTGTGATAAAGTGAGATGGGGATAGGTTTCTGGGGTGTTGATTCTGAAACCTAATTATGCCAGTTTAACTGTCAACATTAATTATTTCACTGACTCTTTTAGCAACATCCAGCTATTGGATGTAGCTTCTTCAGGTAGGGAAATCAAGGTTGGATAATTTGGGGAAATTGAGGATGGCCTCTGAGGATTTTTGTTTGTTTTTAAGTGCTAGGACATGAATTCTAATCATCCAGATGAGTGAGTAGTGACCAAATGTCATTACCTGATGTTAGGTGTTTAGTAGCTTTTGTGAAATGAATCAGGTTTTAGTTTAGTTCCTTCTGGGCAAGTGGTAATGTCACAATATCCATCCCCAACTCATGTGTTAAATTGTCACATTTAACACATTGTCACATTTGCTATTCTTCTATGAGTGGATCATTTAGACTAGAGAGTTAAAATTCCATCTCTTCCATTTAGATAGGGTTACCAGGTGTCTGGTTTTGAACCGGACAGTCCAGTATTTGAGCTTTATGTTTGGGAAACAAATTGAGAAAATATAAATATCTGGTATTTTCTAAATAAGAGGTAATGTAGATTGTGATGTAATGTCAAGTGTGTCCAGTTTTTTGTTGAAACCATCTGGCAACCCTACGCTTTAGGGCTCTCTCTAGGTTTGATGAAGGAGACTTGCATTGCTCCTGTACTAGTTCTGTGAATAAAGGACTCCATGTCCCTGGGCTGTTGGGAATCTTTCACCAGCGCAAAGCTTACTTCGGGCTTTTATTTAAAAGAGCTGAAAAGGAGAGGAACCCCTCTCTCCAGGGCTCAATCCTAATCAAGCTGTGTATATTCAGTATTGTAATGTTGGGACAAAGATTGTATTAGGGTGGCTCTGCCAGCGCCTATGGGCTCACAAGTCAGAAATGTTTTGTGCAGGAAAGTGGCTGTATAAACTCCATTGTAATGCAGCAACCAGAGATTGATGGTGCCAAGAATATGAGAGAGGGAGATAAACCTTGCCTTGCTGTATTAAATATCTAGGAACTGACAATGCAAAGTGAGAAGACCAAAGCTCTATAAACTCTACTTTATTACACTATCCATAGATGAACTGCATTGAGGGAATATAAACCCCATTATATTGCAGCATTCAGAGACTAACACTGCCAAGGGAAAGAGAAAATGCTGTGTAATTTCTGTTTAAGATCATAAGCATCCAGGGACCAGTAATCCTGAAATGGAGAGAGACAGCACTCCATAATCTCTGATGGATTTTAGCATCCAGGAACAATTGCCCTGAGAGAGTGATGGAGCTCTGGATTACACCATTCAGAGATTGATAGTGCAAAGACACAGGCAGATCTTCATGACCAGGAGGCTATCCACAATAGGAATAGAAAGTGCTGATTGTATGTAATGACAGGCCATGGGAATTATTGCTGAGCTTTGAGGTTTCCAATGTGTGGCCTACATTTCCAGAGTGTCAGGAATTCAAGGTGCAGTGCAGATTTCCTTTCATTTAAAAATATTTTTAGCTATGCGTTAGCACCAGAGCGAGGTCTAAATACATTTCTGTCCTCCGATTAAATATTAAAAATGATCTGGCTCTATTTGTCTTACATTAATCTTTTTCCCCCCTTTTGATTTCAGCGAGAGAAATGACTCGTGGGAAGTTCCTGAACATCCTGGAGAAACCCAAGAAGTAGCTGCTGCTACTGGAACTCAGGCAAAAGTATCACTGTCTGGGTTATCTCATCTGTCACTGCAGATCCAGCAGAACACTAACTTCTTCAAGAAGAGGCTAAAGCTTTCTTCTAGAATGACAGAAGCAAACCTCTCTACTGCTTCCACAGCTCTTCTCCTTACAGAGGAGCAGCATTCCAGACACTTTTCATGACGACTGCCAGTAATTCCATCAGCACAGAGACCTTATCCAAGGTTTTCAGCACAAGATTGCCAGGAAAACTCAACCCTCGTATGCTGTAGCAAAGTTTCACAGCAGTCTTTCTATAAACCATTCACAGTGATACATCCTGAGTGGCCTCTCATCCCCAGTGGCTTCATTCAGTTGCTGTCAGTGACTTTGTGACACTGGCCAGTACCTCTGGGTGATGCATTGGCTCTTCCATGTGTGTCTCTTGCCTTAGGAACAGTGATTTATTTCTGTGCTGGAAGCAACACTGCAGTGCTGACTGTAAGCAGGGTTCTGGATGAAGACTGACGGTTCCAGGGTTTGTTAGTTCTGGATCAGTACAATCATACCCTACTTACAAGACAGGTGGAACTTGTTATGTGTCCTAGATTGACATTACTCACACCCTTCAGAGGTGGATGTCCTGCAATCAAGGGAAGTTCTTCAATCCTGTCTCTGCCTTTGTTCTGTTCTGCATGTCACAAATACTTGCACCTGATGCTATGTGGACAGGGGGCTCCATCTCAGTGCTAAACATTTGTGTGTTCTCTTGTTCAACCTAGACTGATGGCCCATAGGGAGTGAATAAGAGAAGGTGTCTATTACAGTATCATGAAAGAAAATGTTTCTGTGGAAACTTCTGCCAGGACACAAACAGGTCTGTCAGCTCCCTTTGCAAATCCAGATCAGTGAGAGTGCTCCTGAGGTACTGGAGGAAGTTATAAGATTGAAGGGCAATAATGTTTTAAATTAGAGCACTTCCAGGTGGAGCGACTGTCTTGTTCACACCCCTGTGGGGATAACCTTCATATAAACAGCATCTACTACTTATGCTTGAGTTCTGATATTTGCCCACATTATTAGAAAACAGCAGCTTCCAGAACTTGCTTTAACTGCAAATGTGGAATGTGTGCCCCATTAAGGGGCGAATTGTACTGTTAGCTAGTATCCTCGTGTACAGATTGGGCTTCATTCATCTGGTACTGAACTACTCTTTAGCGCCTTGTGGCCCAACTGGTACCAGAGTACTTGTTAGTGCCTTTCCTCTTTCAACATGCTGTGTATCAGTCTTGTGTTTTTCTGATTTGTCTATTTCTCTGCAAGGTTGGCATAGCTCTTATGTCACTCTGTTTTCTTCTGCCCAGTAAAACTACGTATTCTAGAATAAAAATTGGTTGTTCCTCATGGCTAAAATAAAGTATTAAAATGTTAGTCCAAGAGTAGTTTTCTCTCTTTGTTCAAACAGTTACATACACAGTCTGCAGTTGGCTGTGAGGTGTGAATTGAACCAGTGCTGTGGTTATACAACATCTTATTAATGCATTGTCCTTGAAGCATTGCATTCTTCTGTCTTTGGGCAGATTCTGTTTTTAGGCTGTGTGCACATTAGTGAGGAGCAGATTCCTGCTCAGGGCAGATTTCTGAGATTTTTACTAAAATGTTTAAAGCCTTTCTATCTTCAGTCTGTGCGTGCCTCCAGTTAGTTAACAAGAATTAAGCTAAATTGGGAAAGATCCTCTTCACTAAACTTGCACAATTAAGACCTTGACCTGCAAAGACTTACTCAGTTCTTAACTTTGAGCATGTGAACAGTTTGAATTCAATGGGGCTGTACCTGTATGCTTGTCTTTGGAGTGATAAGGCTTAACAGAGCAGCTCCAGTTCTTCAAAGGAGGGGCAACAGAACAATAGTAGATGCAAGGAAACAGTGGAGAGCCAGACAGGGAAAGGACTTGCTTAGTTGCTGGTCAAAATGGGCATAGATGTAGCTTTGAAAGTGTTAATTTAAATTATATGTTTGTTGGGAAATTAACATTTGTATGTCTAGTTTAGTTTAGATGTATTCTATATATATAAAATGTGTGGTCCCAAAATGACTTGTGTGAATTTTGGTTCTTTGTTGCATGTTCTGGTGGTGTCTATTCCAATATATGAGATGTTTGGAAAGCTGAGAAGTATAGAGGGAAATCCCAGAAGTCTGTCACAAATCTGCATGCCCGTTTTGTGATCTGGACAGTAAAGACTCTCAAACTTCAAGTAGCTGGCACCATAGCATGCAAAAACCCCTTTCTTTTATTACTACCCTGTTTAGCAGTACTTATCTTCTAACGATGGGGAAACAAGTGAGAGATCCTTTAGATTCGAGATATTTATTCGTTTTGTACTTGTCATGTATAGAGATGAAACAGTGATGTCTTTTTTTTAATTGGTAGTATTTACATGTACTTTTGTATGTTAGGCAGAAAATTATCTATCTGCTGTTGCTCTATGTTCTTATAATAAACAAGTGCAAAGCTTACAAAATGGTGTGAGTCTTCGTGAAATGGCCCTGTGAAATATGGAAGCTGTGACCAACCAACTAGGAAATGTTCCTTACCAACAGGTTTTCCACCATTTAAAGTTTAATAGCAAGACGCTTTTGTACATCCCACTATATTAGTTCGTGACCAGTAGGTGTTACCACCACATTGGTAAATAAGTGGCAACAGCCAAAAAGAACTAAGATTTTTAGGAGCCTTCACAAACTCCATTTCTTTCTGCTGTGATGTTCTTCCAGATTATGGAACCATTACAGAGACGCAACAAATGTTTACAATTGCGTGTGTGATTTTTTTATTTTATAATTAAAAGAATCAAAATCAGTGAAGGAAGAAAAAAGGTAGAATTACGGGAGAGATGTAGAAAATCAAAACTCGACGGCATTTCATTGTTATCCTAGGGTTGTCATTACTTGATAGAGCATTGTCATGTGTCTTACCTTCCCCATTCAGATGTTAGCTTTATTTCTCTGGATTTTAGACTAACAAGCATTTGCATATTTATTGTGCCTCTTGGTTGGAGTCCCTGTGCTCAGAAGAAGCATGCCTTGAAGAGCACAGTGCCAGCAAGCAGAATCAGTAGGGGGAGTGGCGGGGCTGTGGATAGGGTGACCTGCTCCACGAGTGGTGGCCAGAGTGTGGAAAACATCAGGCTCTGGTGTGCTGCAATTGTCATGGGGCAAGGTGGGGCACATGTCTCCAAAGGTCTTCACCCAGCCTCCAGTGACACTTGGTCGAGGCGTCCTGTCCTGTCATGCCCCTTGTGGACCATATGGGGTTGTGGATGGCCCTTTTAGCCACATGGACTGGAGCACTCTGAGATCATGGCAGAGTCTCAATGCGTGGATGAGACGATGGTGTAGGGAAGAGGGGTTTAGATTTATTAGGAACTGGGGACACTTTTGGGAGAGGGGGCGCCTATACAGGAAGGATGGGCTCCACCTAAACCAGGGTGGAACCAGACTGCTGGCACTAAACATTAAAAAGGCCGTAGAGCAGTTTTTAAACTAAGAGATGGGGGAAAGCTGATTGGTGCGGAGATGCACATAAATCGGAGGGAGACTTCTCTTAGAGGAGAATCCATTGATAGAGATTCTCTAAGCTGTAGTCAGAAAGAGGAGGGGAGAGGGCGAACCATGGGCCAGGGCAGACAAACAACCGCATACAAAGGAATCCAATGCATCAGGGAAGGGCAGACAAATAAGCAGTGGCAAATTTTTAAAGTGCTTGTACACAAATGCTAGGAGTCTGACTAATAAGATGGGTGAACTAGAGTACCTAGTATTAAATGAGGAGATTGACATAATAGGCATCACTGAAACCTGGTGGAATGAGGAAAATCTGTGGGACACAATCATACCGGGATATAAAATGTATAGAAAGGATAGAGCAGGCCGGGTGGGTGCCGGAGTGGCACTGTATGTGAAAGATAATGTAGAATCAAATGAAATAAAAATATTAACTGAATCAACATGTTCAATAGAATCGCTATGGATAGTAATTCCATGCTCCAATAATAAGAAATTAGCAGTAGGGAAATATTACTGACCACCTGACCAGGACAGCGATACTGACATTGAAATGCTAAGGGAGATTAGAGAGGCTACCAAAATAATGGGGGATTTTAATTACCCCCATATTGACTGGATACATGTCACCTCAGGAAGAGAAGCGGAGATAAAATTTCTCAATGGCTTAAATGACTGCTTCTTGGAGCAGCTAGTGCAGGAACCCACAAGGGGAGAGGCAATTCTCGATTTAGTCCTGAGTGGAGTGCAGGATCAGGTCCAGGATATAACTGTTACAGGACCGCTGGGGAATAGTGACCATAATATAATAACATTCAACATTCCTGTGGTGGGAAGAACACCTCAGCAGTCCAGCACCCTGGCATTTAATTTCAAAAAGGGGAATTACACAAAAATGAGGAGGTTAGTTAAACAGAATTTAAAAGGCACAGAGACTAGAGCCAAATCCCTGAAAGCTGCACGGAAACTTTTTAAAGACACCATAATAGAGGCCCAACTTAAATGTATACCCCAAATTAAAAAACATAGCAGGAGACCTAAAAAAGAGTCACCGTGGCTTAACCACCATGTAAAAGAAGCAGTGAGGGACAAAAAGGTATCTTTTAACAAGTGGAAGTCCAATCCTAGTGAGATAAATAGAAGAGAACATAAACACTGTCAAATCAAGTGTAAAAATGTAATAAGAAAAGCGAAAAAAGATTTTGAGGAACAGCTAGCCAAAAACTCAAAAAGAAATAACAAAATGTTTAAGTACATTAGAAGCAGGAAGCCTGCTAAAAAACCTGTGGGTCCCCTAGATGATCGAGCTATAAAAGGAGCAATCAAGGACAATAAAGCCATTGCGGAGAAACTAAATGATTTCTTTGCTTCAGTCTTCACGGCTGAGGACGTTGGGGAGATTCCCGAATCTGCACCATCCTTTGTGGGTGATGAATCTGAGGAACTGTCCTGGATTGAAGTGTCATTAGAGGAGATTTTGGAACAAATAGAAAAACTTAATGTTAACAAATCTCCGGGACCGGATGGCATTCATCCAAGGGTTCTAAAAGAACTCAAATGGGAAATTGCTGAGCTCTTATCTGTGGTTTGTAACCTATCCTTTAAATCGGCTTCCGTACCTAATGACTAGAAGGTAGCCAACGTGACACCAATATTTAAAAAGGGCTCTAGAGGCGATCCTGGCAATTACAGACCGGTAAGTCTAACTTCAGTACCGCGCAAATTAGTAGAAACAATAGTAAAGAATAAAATTGTGAAGCATGTAGAAGAACATAATTTGTTGGACAAAAGTTAACATGGCTTCTGTAAAGGGAAATCCTGTTTTACTAATCTGTTAGAGTTCTTTGAAGGGGTTAACAAACATGCGGACAAGGGGGATCCAGTAGATATAGTATACTTGGATTTTCAGAAAGCCTTTGACAAGGTCCCTCACCAAAGGCTCTTGTGTAAATTACATGGCCATGGGATAAGTTCGTGGATTGAGAACTGGTTAAAAGACAGGAAACAAAGGGTAGGAATAAATGGTAAATTTTCAGATTGGAGAGGGGTAACTAGTGGTGTACCCCAAGGGTCAGTCCTGGGACCAATCCTTTTCAACTTATCCATAAATGATCTGGAGAAAGGGGTAAGCAGTGAGGTAGTAAAGTTTGCAGATGATACAAAACTGTTTAGGAAAGTCAAGACAGAAGCAGACTGTGAGGGACTCCAAGAAGATCTCACCAAACTGAGTTGATTGGGCAACAAAATGGCAAATGAAATTTAATGTGGATAAGTGTAAAGTAATGCACATCGGGAGAAATAACCCCAACTATAAGTACAGTATGATGGGGGCTAATTTGGCTACGACAAATCAGGAAAGAGATCTTGGAGTTATCGTGGACAGTTCTCTGAAAACTTCCACGCAGTGTGCAGCGGCGGTCAAAAAGGTAAATAGGATGCTAGGAATTATTAGGAAAGGGATAGAAAATAGGACCCAGAATATCTTACTGCCCCTGTATAAAACTATGGTACGCCCACATCTTGAATACTGTGTACAGATGTGGTCTCCTCACCTCAAAAAAGATATTTTGGCCTTGAAAGGGTTCAGAAAAGGGCAACTAAAATGATTAGGGGTTTGGAACGGGTCCCATATGAAGAGAGGTTAAAGAGACTGGGACTTTTCAGTTTAGAAAAGAGGAGACTGAGGGGGGATATGATAGAGGTCTATAAAATCATGAGTGGTGTGGAGAGGGCCAATAAAGAAAAGTTATTTATTAGTTCCCTAAATAGAAGAACTAGAGGACACCAAATGAAATTAATGGGTAGCAGGTTTAAAACTAATAAAAGAAAGTTCTTCTTCACACAGCGTGTAGTCAACCTGTGGAACTCCTTGCCAGAGGAGGCTGTGAAGGCTAGGACTACAATAGAGTTTAAAGAGAAGCTAGATAATTTCATGGAGGTTAGGTCCATAAAAGGCTATTAGCCAGGGGATAAAATGGTGTCCTTGGTCTCTGTTTGTCAGAGGCTGGAGAGGGATGGCAGGAGACAAATCGCTTGATCATTGTCTTCGGTCCACCCTCTCTGGGGCACCTGGTGCTGGCCACTGTCAGTAGACAGGATACTGGGCTAGATGGACCTTTGGTCTGACCCAGTACAGCCATTCTTATGTTCTTACGTTATGTTCTTATGGCAGGCCAAATGAGGCGTTTTCCTTGTGGCGGGACCCAGGAACAACTGTGGTTGTGGCAACATAATCAAAATGATGTCCTCTGACCATCAGAGGAGTAAAGTTCTAGAACAGCCTTCCAATTGGAGTAATGAGGGAGGGGGATAAACTATTTTGTTTTAAGAACGGGTTTGATTGCCTACAATGGCATATGTCCCATCCATGACTGCTATTAACAAATATCTCCTAATGGCTAGAGATGGAACACTAGATGGGGAAGGCTATGAGTTGTTACAGAAAATTTTTTCCAAGGTGAGTCTTGCCTACATGTTTAGGTCTAACTGATTGCCATGTTGTAAGTTGGGAAAGAATTTTCCTCCAAGTCAGATTGGTAGAGACCGTGGCGGGGGGAGGGATGGGTGTCCTCTTTCTCTGCAGTGTGGGGCCAGCGTTACTTGCTGGTTTGACCTAGAGTAAATGGTGGATTCTCTGTATTTTTGAAGTCTTTAAACCATGATCTGAGGACTTCAGTAACTCAGCCAGAACTTATAGGTCTATTACAGAAGAAAGGTGGATTAACTTCTGTGAAAAGCAACGTGGGCCTCAGGGATGTGTTGGCTGCTGCTTTCTGCAGCTCCCATGGGCCAGGAATGGCAAACCACTGCCACTGGGAGCTGCAAGGGACCATGCCTGTGCACAGTCAAACAATGTCTCGCTATCCACCAGCACATTATCCTGATGGGCTCCATGCTGAAGGTTGCTGAACCCTGGACTAGACAATCATGATTGTCCATTCTGGCCTGAAAGTATGCAAGTCCCTGCTCCAAAGAGCTCACAGTCTAAACAGAATAAGAAGCATGATACAAGATACCAGCAAAGTGATCAGGGTCAGGATGGATATTTGATTTGTTAGTTTATATACAAGGATGGGGAAATAAATAGAAATACCTATCTCCAGTTGCCCCTCTATTTAGTCATTACTAATATTTATGTATATTTATATATAAATTGCCATTCTAGCTAATTATCTGCTCCTGACCATTTTCTATGCCAGCATTGGCTACTACTGCTTGTCCCCTGTCTTCATGCTCCCCAAACTTCCTCCTTTTACTTAGCACCTTAAGATGTGTAAATTGAAGTAGTTGTCTAATGAGGTGCAACAAGGCCTGTCGGTTTGCTTTTTCTGAAGTGCTCTGTACCCTACAAATCACATTGAAGTCACTGAGAGCTGCAGGCGCTGAGAATCTGTAACAGAGCTGATTGAAATAATTTTGGAAACATTTTTTGTTGAAAAAATCACTTTGTGAAAAACTGAAATACTTTACGGAATCGTTAGGAAGGTTTCTCAAGTCAAAACCAGAATGGGGGAGGGGACTCTGTTCTGCTTGATTTGGAGCAGGAACCTGAATCTGTACCACACAGGGTCCTGTTTTTTATTCAGCATTGGATGGAAACAGGCCCACCAACGGGGAGACAAAGGAGGCCACTTGCCCTAGGGCTTGGTTAAAGGGGCTGGAGCCATGGGCCCTTTAAATTGCTGCTGGAGTGTTCTGCTGCACACTCCATGCAGCTTTTAGGGCTGGCAGGGGTGGCACTGAGGGATGGCTGCCCTCAATCCCACCCCTTCTGCCCCCCTTCTGGGCTTTATGGTCCTCCCACACACCTTCTCAGATGTTCACAGAACCTGTCAGTGCCCCTGGATAGAAAACAAGTTTTGAAATGTTTCACAAAATGGATATTTTTGTTTGTTTGTTTTCTGGCCAGCCTTAATTTTTAAAAACCCCCAGGCCATAAACCCCTATGTAAATTCACTAGAAATGACAGGGTCTTATTTAGGAGTTACCTTTTCACATGCTTCTGAGTTTGGCAGAAATGTGACTACCTGGCTCTATCGGCAGACCCTGTCTCAACTGCCATCCTGCATTTCCTTTTAGCTGCAGCATGATTAGACACAGGGAAAGCCCCAAAAGGGGAATCTTTGTGGTTATGTAAGCTAAAATCTCTGCAGCCAGCCTTTTTTTTTTTTCCCCCTTCCTCCCAGAGTTCACTGTTGTCCCTCCTCATCTTCAAAACAAAGATAACATTCAAAACAGCCTTGGCTTTGGAATGAACTAAAAATAAGTTTTTCAGATCCTTGTGTTTGAAGGAGAATATTTAAACACATACATGAGGGAGCAGTCTGAGGGGCAAAAAGATGTTGATGGTGGGGCAAGGCAGAAGGCAAGCTGATGACTGGGACGGGACAACATGTAAGGTGGCTTCATGCCAGAGTGGTGGAGGAGGAGGAGGAGAGAAGATGGGGGCAGGTTAGGGACTGTCTTTGTCCCCAGCAACACTTACATGATGCCAGCCATTCTGACCTCTTCCTTCGGTCCCTGCTCTGCAGGAGCAAGACTCCAGATGCTGGGCTGCTTTCTGCCTGCTCATCCACTTCCCCTTTTTTTTAGTGTAACCACCCGAGAGGCAGCGCCAGTTGCTGTTTGTGGCGCAAGAAGTGCGGGCTGTCGCTTGTTAGGAGAATTCCCCCAAGTCAGACCTGCGGTAAGAGCCGTGTGAAGCGGAAGACAATTAGGGGCTTATTAGTGTCCTGGGGAGACGTGTAACTTGTGTTGCTGGGACTTACCAAAACAGCGAGAGTCTTACCGGCAAGCTCCAGCCGAGAAAAGACTGAGGGATTGTCTCACCTAATTATGGGGAATGGGCCTCTTTGTGTTTGTGATTCGGTACGGTTGTCCGATCGCTTATCTCCGGCTGCTGGCTCAGGCCTAGCTGGAAGTGTGCTAATTAGAAGAGAAATGGACGTAGTGATCCTGTCAGCTCTCGTTACCGGCGTGGACAAAGCAGAATATTATTCTGAGGCAGTGTTTTGTGAGTGTCCCTCTTCCAGTTCTCATTAAGGGAAAGGCTGGTGGTTGGGGAGGGGATCCTACCACATGGGCTGGCTAATGGAGCACAGTCACCGTTACTGTGCTAATTAACGGGCTCAAGCAAATGCTTTTCCAACCAGCAATCCCAGTAGCTGCACCTGTTGCATCCAAAATCCCAACTGCCTCCATGGATGAGCAAAGAAAGCGATGTTTGTGTGTGTGGAAAAGGGGTCGACTTAGGAAAACCTGTTGGACTGCCAAAGGGGCAGGAAAATGGTTGAAACAGTCATCTTAGTGACTGTACTGGCATAGTGCTGTAGAGCTAGCTGGCTGCGCTCCAATGACCCAACAGTAAATCAAGCAGATCTGCTTACACCCAACTTACCTTACGGAGCTGTGAAATGCACATGTGGGTGGAGAGAATTTGGAGAATAAACACCAAGGATGTAAAGCTGGGCTCAAGAAATCATAACCTTACCCCTCCTCCTCCAGCAAGTGAATAGCTATCAGTATCTTCATGGAGACCTATGCAGCCAGGACTGTGAAACCTGGGAAACTCACAGCAGGTAACATGGAGGTGACTGAGAGAATCCCAGACAGAGCGGACATCAGCCTGTTGGAGGACTGAGATAAGGAGGGAGGTAAAAGTGCATTTGAGGAGGCTCTTCTTGCCCAAGGAAGTAGCTCTGTCTGAGACTTCCAGGTGAAGCATGCAGAAACCAGTAACAACCCACAAATTCATTAGTCTAGACAGGTAAAGAGGAAGCCTCAGAAGAAGCCACAGGAAGCATTGAAAGGTATGTTGAGATACAGCGTATCATTTGCTTAAAAGCATGTTTTAAAAAAATAGGGAGAGGTAGAAGATAGAAAACATAACAACGCTGATGCTCTGAGCTTGTGGGAGTCCATAGAGTAGATATATGCCTGTTTGGTATAGAGATGGAGGTGGTGCTAGAGACAGACTGCAGCAAGGGGGTAACCATGCAGTCAGAAAGACCTGTATATCCATGAAGGCCTGCCCCAGAGAATGGAGGAGTCACAGTGAGGAAGGGGATTGCATCAGCAACAAAAAAGGACATGGTGTGAGGGAAAGTGCTGGTGAGAATTTAAATGTATTGTTGGTATATAATTGCCTTTATAAATCAACACCTTGAGTAACATCTCCAGGAATTGTTGGTTCCTTACCTCTCCATTCTTTTGGAACAATTAATCTGTATGCAGTGTACTCATCATAGCAGACTAGAGGGGTTGAATTGTCTTATCTATTTGTCCTAGAAATTGTAAAGGTGCTTTCTCCATTTCAGCTATGTTTTGAGCCCGTGTCAACCATTTTTGTTCTGATGGAGGCTCCGGGGCCTTCAGTTTTCTGGTTAGAGTATGTCTGGCTGAGGGGGAAGTAATTTTTCCCTCTGTTGTAGAGGATGCTAGAATATGCTCCATTTTACCAAGCAATCACACCCTTCCAAGGAGGCCTGCAAAGTCATGTGTCTATAGCCTGCCATTTCTCTGGGGTTATGTTCCATCTGAACAAATACTTTTTTGTTCTCCACTGGATTGGAGGAAGTGCAAGCATGCCTTCCATATCCTCCCATGCATCTTTTGTTCTCTTCAGTAAGCTCAGACTGGAGTTTTCTCTCTCCACTATGCCTACTTATTATTTTTAGGAATACCCAGGAAAGTACTGGGCACTTCCCAATTAAAATAAAAAGATATGACCCTGTCCTGAGGATCATACACAATTTCAGACATGATGTAGGGAGGGGATGGGTGAAGAGCAGGGTTAATATTGCTAAGAACATTATCAATTATCAATTCTTATTGCTAAGACCATTAGCCAAGAAGGTTAGTATGCAATATAGTGTGGTCGTGAAAGCTTTGATTTATCATTTTTAATTAAGTGATGCCTTGGCTATTTCTGTACACTTGTAGCAGAGTTGGCTTTTAAAGAGAGTCTTGAAGAGGAGAGGATAGTAACCTTCTAGACATGCTCAGGAATGGGGTTTCATGCTTAGGGGTGGCGTAAGAGAGAGAATTATGGGGAAGAGTGAACAAACAGATAACTAATGATGCAGTCATGTAGTGCATTCAGTCACAAGAGTGGAGGGGTAGAAGGGACCCCCATTCTTCATTGCAGTTCCTTGATACCATACATGCTACTTAGAGCTCTCTCTGACCTCCCAGTCATGCCATTAATGGGTACAGAGGAAAGCACTGTCTTCTCCTTCAAGAACTGGCCATATAGTTATTCAATCTCAAGAGAAACATCTCCCTGTGTGGGAGCTTAGAAATGTCTAGCAAACAATAGACTTTGGAGCCACTTGCTCTCCCATCCCTTCCTACTTTGTGCTGGGGAATCATCTCAACTGCCTTTCAGTTCCTTCAGACCCTTTATAAGAATGGTAAACTCCAAACTCAGGTTAAGGTCCTCAACTTATCTCTTGACAGGTTTTTTTTTTGGTCCCCTTTCTGCACATATGAGTACTGTTTGTGAGTATGATTTGTCCGTCAGCTTTTAAACTATTATGGTGCTTGCCCTTCTCCTTTCTTTGTGTCTTGTGATGGGGTCTCTTCTGTTAGATGTGAGGCCTTGGCTGTAAGGGGCCTCGGCATGGTCTTGTTGCCATTGGGGATGAAGCTTGAAATCTGTGCGAGCACTCTTGGCATGCTGATTTATCATCACTTGGTCATATCACATCAAGGTCCCCCTGAACTAGCATCTACTCTGCCAATGTCCTTTTCCTAACAAATAGGGAGGAACTAGTTGACAATTTGAAAGTGGAAGGCAGCTTGAGTGAAAGTGATCATGAAATCATAGAGTTCACAATTCTAAGGAAGGGTAGAAGGGAGAACAGCAAAATAGAGACAATAGATTTCAGGAAGGTGGATTTTGGTAAGCTCAGAGAGCTGATAGGTAAGATCCCATGGGAATCAAGACTGAGGGGGAAAAACAACTGAGGAGAGTTGGCAGTTTTTCAAAGAGACATTGTTAAGGGCCCAAAAGCAAGCTATTCCGATGTGTTAGAAAGATAGGAAATATGGCAAAAGACCACCTTGGCTTAACCACGAGATCTTGCATGATCTAAAAATAAAAAAGGAGCCCTATAAAAAATGGAAAGTAGGACAAATTACAAAGGATGAATATAGGCAAACAGCACAGGAATGCGGGGGCAAGATTAGAAAGGCAAAGGCACAGAATGAGCTCAAACTAGCTACCGGAATAAAGGGAAACAGGAAGACTTTTTATAAATACATTAGAAGCAAGAGGAAGACCAAGGAGAGGGTAGGACCACTGGTCAGTGAGGAGGGAGAAACAGTAACAGGAAACTTGGAAATGGCAGAGATGCTCAATGACTTCTTTGTTTCGGTCTTCACCGAGAAGTCTGAAGGAACACCTAACATAGTGAATGCTAGTGGGAAGGCGGCCGCCCCATTCACCCTGCCCTATATCCGCCCCTGATAGCAGTTTTCAGATATCTAAAAGGGTGTCATAAGGAGGAGGGAGAAAACTTGTTCATCTTGGCCTCTGGGGATAGAACAGGAAGCAATGGGCTTAAACTGCAGCAAGGGAGGTTTAGGTTGGACATTAGGAAAAAGTTCCTAACTGTCAGGGTAGTCAAACACTGGAATAAATTGCCCAGGGAGGTTATGGAATCTCCATCTGAGGAGATATTTTAAGAGTAGGTCAGATAAATGTCTATCAGGGATGGTCTAGACAGTATTTGGTCCTGCCATGAGGGCAGGGGACTGGACTCGATGACCTCTCGAGGTCCCTTCCAGTCTAGTATTCTATGATTCTATGTCTCATTCAGATGTTTCTATATTCATCTATTGTTACTAGTGGTTTAGGAATGGAGTGGCTCTTTGGTTTTAAGACAGGAGTGCTTTTGAAAGGAGATCCTTTTGACATTTATTTTTTATTTATTTGTATTACAGGCTCCATTGTGCTAGGCATTGTGCAAACACATAGTAAGGGGCAGTCCCTGTCCTGAAAAGTTTATGATCACGGAATTCTAGAAGAACTGGAAGGGACTTCAAAAGGTCATCTAGTCTATCACCCTGTGCAGAAGCAGGATTAAGTAAACCTAGACCATCCTTGACAGGAGTTTGCCTAACCTAACTAGACCAGGTACAAAAAGGAAAGAGGGAAAACGAGTCACAGGGAGGTGAAGTGTCTTGTCAAATGTTACCCACCAGGCCTGTGCTGGAGCAGGAAGAGAACTTGAGTCTCCTGAATCCCAGTTCAGAGCCTTTACCAACAACCATGATGACTTATCAGACTAAATATCTGTTTCTCTTTATACAAATATAAGCACTAGATACTGTTTAGTAGATGACATTTAAATAAAGATAAATCACAACATAATACCTGATGTATTTAGAGAATTTAATTTTTAAAATTCACCTTACTGCATTGTTAAGGGCGGGGAGTTTCAACACACAAATCAGCAAACTAATAATGGTTTCCCAAAGCAGTATTAACTTGGCTGCATTGCACAAGCTATAGACATGCTATTCTGAGCTAAGTATTACTAATGTGCTTCTAACAGTCATTTCAACTACAGGCAGTCCCCGGGTTACGTACAAGATAGGGACTGTAGGTTTGTTCTTAAGTTGAATTTGTATGTAAGTGGGAACTGGTACATATTGTAGGGGAAACTCTAGCCAAACATTTCTCCAGAGCTCAGTTTTATTCTCCCACACCTCACTTCCCTCAGTCCTTTATTCTCAAGCTGAGGTGTCTGCTGAGAAAAGCCGCTCCGCGTCTCCCTGGTCTGCTGGGGCGGGTGCTAGCTTCGCGTCTCCTTGGTCTGCTGGGGGGAAGCAGCTAGTGCGGGGTTGCCTCACCCCGTTTGTAAGTAGGGATCCGATGTAAGTCGGATCCATGTAACCCGGGGACTGCCTGTACTCTCAATGTGTGGGGAACCTGCTTGCACATGGTGCAATTATACCTGTGCAAAGTAGGCATAAAGTACAGTGCTACCTTTCTGTCTTTGTAGGATTTCATACCTGCTCTATCCCTATGTGGCACAAGTCAGGGGATGTTAGTCTTTTAAACATTTTAAAGTGTCTTAACTATAGTGGGTTTAGATTCTTAACCTTCCTGGTGCAATGATGGTAGCGGGCCAGGTCCTGTGAACCTACACAGAAAATATTATTGTATTAACATTCTCAACACCCTTAAGAGTTAAGTGTAACTTTTCCCATTCACTGTAGTAAGAGTTCCAGCTGCATTCGAAAGGGCTGAATTTGATCCAGTAAAATATTTACTTACCTCAAGAATAATGTGACTAATTTATGTTTATTAGTTCAGTATAAGCATAAGTATTAGTATATTAATTAGCGAGAGTCCTAGGGTGGGACAGGACCATGGCAACAGAATGAGACACAGATGGGAACAAGGGAAGCAGAAAAAGTTGGAAGCAAAGGGGACTGAGAGAGCTGATGATGAAGCAATGCAATGTGGAAGAAAGCAAGGGATGGACCAGAAGATGGGGACAACATGAAGGAAAGAATGAGAGGAAAAGAGATGCTGGTTTTGAAAGGAAAGGGATAGAGTGAAGTGGACATAGAAGGAAAAAATAGAGCTAAAGAAACGAAATAAGGGAATAAATCAGAAAATAATTGCACCAATTTTAAATTGATGCATTTGATTTGTTTTTATTATATTTTTTCCTGGGCAAACCTCATAAAGATATTAGTCTTGCTATATTTAAAGCCCACCAAATCAGTGCACTCTCAGTGATTGCTCCTTGCAGCATGGGTGGGTTATTTTTGGGTGGGGATCAACTCCCTACTGTTTCAATTCCATTTCAGGTAGCAGTGGTGGGAACCCTAGAATAGACAGGGCTCCAGGCAGCTTCCAATTCTCCAGTTATTGTCTCATCTAATTTGCTCAGAGCATGACTACATGCCAGGGTGATGAAAACACTACCAAAAGCCGGCACCTTGTCTGCATGTTTGCTGCTATCAATGGAGCTGAAATAGTATTTGCCCTAGTGGAAAATTTTAGCTATATAAAAATGTAATATTAAGGCCAGTGAAAATTCCTCTGTTCTGGAGTTTGTTTCCCCCTACCACCCCCCCAAACTTTTTGGCTTTTAGAGGAGCTTGCATGGTCTATCCACTCATGTTGGGCCTGATTCTCAGAGGTGCTCAGCATTTGTAGCTCTCGTAGACTTCAATTTGGGTGCACAGCATTTCTGAAAATGAGGCCCATGTATCACCAGTGTAAGCTATTTAATATTAAACTAAGTGAAGATTAAAACATTATAAATCAGACTCAAATCAACAAATCCATTTGGCCTTACTATTGGATTAGAGTTAAATCATCAGATTGATAGCAAAATGATCAATCCTTGTAAAAATTCTAAAGAGTCTAAGAAAGGGAGTCCATTTGGTAGAGAATTTGACCAAATTCAATCAAGTCTATCATTTGAGTGATTAAGTATTTTAAAACTGAAACCAAATTATTATTGAATGTCTGAATCTCAGCTTCAGACCAATTATAAAACTCCCTTCAAAGAGTCCCAATTTTTATATGGTATCTTAACAGAACAGTCTCAGTAAGCAGAAGTTTAAGAATTATTTACTTGAGGATTTTTACATGCAGAACACATTTTAACGAACACTTCCATGAGATTTTTAAGGTTCTTTAAACCTTTTCTTTTTAGCACCTCTTCAGGGTGGGCTTTGAGAGCCCACAGCTATGCTTTCACTTCCACACCCTCAAATAAAGAAAATAAAAAGACTGGACTTTCTCCTGGCCAATCAAAACAAGCCATTAGAAATAGGGAAAATGGGATGTTTAATAATGGGGGAGAGAGAGTTGGTGAAATTTTCAGCTCTTGTAGCCTTTGCAAGTCTCCGGCCAGCAGGAGCTGGAATTTAATTTAAGGAAGCAAGCAGTGATGTTCTGTTGGCACAGCATTTCTCACTAGCAGGCGTTCTTTGGATGCTGGGAAAGACTGGTAAAAGGCTTGGAACAGCCTATTTCTTGATGTCATGACTTCCTCTCTCCAAGCCCCTCAATCTTGTTGACTGGAATGTCAGTTTTTCTTCAGATGGCTTGATGACCCCAAAGGCAAGGCTTCTGGGCCTTTGTTTTGATCCTTAGTGTTTGACTTTTCCTTGCTCTGTCTTGTACCATCTCACTCCAAAGCCTTTAGACCAGTGGTCTCCAACCTTTTTGACCACAAGATCACTTTTTCAATTTAAGTGCACTGTAAGATCTACCTCAAACCAAAATACCCTTGCCCGGTTCCCCCCCCCCCCCCTATTCTCTGTGGCCCTGTCAAGCTCCATTTCTTCTCTGAGGTTTCACCCCGCTCACTCTATCCTCCTTCCTCCCTGAATCTCATTCACTTTCACCAGGGTAGGGTAGGGGGTTGGGTTGTAGGCTCTGGTCTTGGGCCAAAGCATTCGGAGTGTAGGAGGGGATGCTCTGAAGGTAGGGGGCTGGGGTGGATCTCCTGTGAACTTAGGGCTAGGGCATCAGCTTCTGGAGCCCAGGGTGGGAAGTTCAAATCTTGCCTCCCTTCTATCCACTCTGAGTGACCAGACAGCCAACTACAAACAAGGGACCCAACTGAAGGTAGGGAGGTGCTGTGAGTTCTTGAGTGGACTGGGGAATGTGGCATTCCGCTGTGTAGGAAAGATAGAAAATATGGCAAAAGACCAGCTTGGCTTAACAAGGAGATCTTGCACGATCTCAAAATAAAAAAGGAGTCATATAAAAAATAAAAAATGGAAACTAGGACAACTAACAAAGGATGAATATAGGCAAACAACACGGGAATGCAGGGGCAAGATTAGAAAGGCAAAGGCACAAAATGAGATCAAACTAGCTACAGGCATAAAGGGAAACAAGAAGACCTTTTATAAATACATTAAAAGCAAGAGGAAGACCAAGGACAGGGTAGGCCCACTGCTTAGTGAGGAGGGAGAAGCAGTAACAGGGAACTTGGAAATGGCGGAGATGCTCAATGACTTCTTTGTTTCGGTCTTCACCGAGAAGTCTGGAGGTGTGCCTAACGTAGTGAATACAAGCAGAGAGAGGGTAAGTTTAGA
The DNA here is from genome assembly GCF_049634645.1 of Pelodiscus sinensis. Classification (NCBI taxonomy): domain Eukaryota; kingdom Metazoa; phylum Chordata; order Testudines; family Trionychidae; genus Pelodiscus; species Pelodiscus sinensis. The sequence goes on along the minus strand of NC_134714.1, from coordinate 44,908,123 downwards.
AGATAGGATACACAAAGAACAAGTTAAAAATCACTTAGGAAAGTTAGATGTCAGCAAGTCACCAGGTCCTGATGAAATGCATCCCAGGATACTCAAGGAGCTGATAGAGGAGGTATCTGAGCCTTTAGCTATGATCTTTGAAAAATCATGGCAGACAGGGGAGATTCCAGAAGACTGGAAAAGGGCAAATATTGTGCCCATCTATAAAAAGGGGAATAAGAACAACCCAGGAAATTATAGACCGGTCAGTTTAACGTCTGTCCCAGGGAAGATAATGGAGCAGGTAATTAAGGAAATCGTATGCAAACACTTGGAAAGTAATAAAGTGATAGGGAATAGCCAGCATGGGTTTGTGAAGAACAAGTCATGCCAAACTAATCTGATAGCTTTCTTTGATAAGATAACGAGCCTTGTGGATAAGGGAGAAGCGGTGGATGTCATATACCTAGACTTTAGTAAGGCATTTGATACGGTCTCGCATGATATTCTTATTGATAAACTAGGCAAATATAACTTAGATTGGGCCACGATAAGGTGGGTGCATAATTGGCTGGATAACCGTAGTCAGAGAGTTGTTGTTAACGGTTCTAAATCCTGCTGGAAAGGGATAACAAGTGGAGTTCCTCAAGGGTCTGTTTTGGGACCCATACTATTCAATATCTTCATCAATGATGTAGATATTGGGATAGAGAGTACTCTTATTAAGTTTGCAGATGATACCAAACTGGGTGGGGTTGCGACTTCTTTGGAGGATAGGGACATAATTCAAAATGACCTTAGCAAGTTAGAGAAATGGTCAGAGGTAAACAGGATGAGGTTTAATAAAGAGAAATGCAAAGTGCTCCACTTAGGAAGGAACAATCAGTTCCATACATACAAGATGGGAAGCGACTCTCTAGGAAGGAGCATGGCGGAAAGGGATCTAGGGGTCATAGTGGACCACAAGTTGAATATGAGTCAACAGTGTGATGCTGTTGCAAAAAAAGCAAATATGATTCTAGGTTGTATCAACAGGTGTGTTGTAAGCAAAACTCGTGAAGTCATTCTGCCGCTCTACTCTGCACTAGTTAGGCCTCAGCTGGAGTACTGTGTCCAGTTCTGGGCGCCACATTTCAAGAAAGATGTGGAGAAATTGGAAAGGGTACAGAGAAGAGCGACAAGAATGATTAAAGGTCTAGAGAACATGACCTATGAAGCCAGGCTTCATGAACTGGGCTTGTTTAGTTTGGAAAAAAGAAGATTAAGGGGGGACATGATAGCGGTTTTCAAATATCTAAAAGGGTGTCACAAGGAGGAAGGCGAAAATTTGTTCCTCTTGGTTTCTGAGGACAGGACAAGGAGTAATGGGCTTAAAGTGCAGCAGGGGAGGTTTAGATTGGACATTAGGAAAAAATTCCTAACTGTCAGGGTGGTCAAATATTGGAATAAATTGCCAAGGGAGGTGGTGGAATCTCCCTCTCTGGAGATATTTAAGAACAGGTTAGATAGACATCTGTCAGGGATGGTGTAGACGGAGCTTGATCCTGCCTTGAGGGCGGGGGGCTGGACTCGATGACCTCTCGAGGTCCCTTCCAGTCCTATTATTCTATGATTCTATGATTTGTCTGGGGAGCACAGGGTTGGGGACTTCAGTCCTCCTCCCATGCTCACCCTGGTAGCAGTCAGACGGCCAACACGTGATAAGGGATCTGCTGAATGTAAGGAGGTGGGTTGGGTTCTGGAGTGGAGTGGAGTGGAGTGAAGTAGGGGTTAGGGCATGTGCAAGGTGGCGTATTCAAGTCCCACCCACCTTGGGAGCAGCTGGACAGCCAACCCAGACTGGCCCAGAGATGGAGCTGGCTCCTGCATTAGGAAGGCAGCATAAGGGACCCACTGGAGGTAGGGAGGCAGAGTGGGATCTCCAGTGAACTCTGGGATTGGATCCTTGCCCATTCAGGCAGTGGCTGGGTAGCCAACACCAGCTGCCCCAAGGATGAACCTGGCTCCCACATTCTGAAAGCAGGATAAAGGGACCTGTGGGAGATGGGGTGGGCTTTGTAGTAGACTAGGGATTATTGCATTTGTCAGGGGGGAGTGCAGGGTTGGGGGCTTGAGTCCTGCCAGCCCACCCTGGGAGCGGCCAGCCAGCTGCCCCAGGGATGGAGAAGCAGAGTTAAGACAGACCTGCTGCTACCCTGGCTCTGCACCATCCCTGAAAGCAGCTGGCATGTACAGCAGTGGCTCCATGTGCTGCCCCTCATCTACAGGCCCTCACCCCACAGCTTCCACTAGCCATGGTTCTCCATTACTGATCAATGGGAACTGCAGGAGTGGTGTCCCCAGGCAAGGACAGCATGTAGAGATCCCCTGCTCTGACTTTCTCAGGGGTTGCAGGGATATGCCAGACACTTCCAGCAACAACAACCAAAGGGATAATTACTCCAGATATAACAGGTTAGGCAATTTAGAACTCACTACTCAAAGAATTAAATGTAAGCATAAGAGAGAAATGAAAGTTATGAAATGCACAGACAAATCAAAAACCAAAAATTATCCCACTTTGCAAGCAGTAAAGTAGTAACAACCCCCCATCTCATCAGGAGATGAGAGGGAAGGACAATGTGTGTTTGTGAGAATGACAGAGAGACACACAGGTTGTGAGAGTGACAGATTTGCATTGTCTATCTCCCTCCATCCCCTTCTCTCTGTGTGGATATGGGGTACAGGAATAGGGGGAGGAAGGACACCTGGACATCAATGCCCCCCTCTTCTCCCTCCCACACCCTGCACAGAAAGTAGGAGGCTCCCAAGGGGCAGCTCCAAGACAGAGGGCAGGAGCAGCATGACAGGGTGGAAGGGCAACTGAAGTGCCAGCACTTGATGGCTTCCCAACCAAACCAGTCAGGATCCCCTGTCAGAGACTCCAAGGTCTACCTGTAGATTCCGATCTACTGGTTGGTGACCACTGCTTTAGACAATCAGGTGTGAATGTACAGTTACCTTCCTGTTGCTTTCCTGTTTTGGAACTGAGCTACAGTTGAGACAACTTATCTTGGATCCGAAATCTAAAGCTTGATAGAGAAAGTTCAAGATGAAATCCATTTATAATTTTTATATAAGGTCTGTTTACCTTAAAATAAGCAATTATTAATGAACAGGACTACTCTAACACATAAAGTTATCACATGTCAATGTTTGGCTTTGAACACCATTCTCTGGTTGACTGCAAGCTGTAGAAATCTGACCCATGAGGTCTCTCAAATCCCAAGCTTAAAATAAGGGTTGTTTTACTGCATGGTGTATGGGAGAGATGTCCGTCACCTAACAATATCTGGGCAACATATTTTTCCATACATTAAAACACTGGTTTAGACCCAAGAAGCCACTGCTATCCTCCTCCTTTTAGGTGCCTTAGGAAAGCTCATTGTGAAAACATGTTTAGCGTTGATCTGCAAGTTTTTGTACCTTTAACCAATGTTTCTTATCCTTGTCTTAGGATATTTTTCTGGTCTGAATTTATTAAAAAGACTTAGTAAGCCCTGTTATGAGATTTAATTTTTCACTGGGTTGGGGGTGCTGGTTTATTTTAGGATATGGGAAACCAGATGTTTGTGTAGGTACTACATATTGCCTAAGGAAAGAGAAGGGGAGTTACCAGTACCAGAAAGTGGCCATTTTGGATAGAGGAGCAAAACCGTATGGCCTAAGAGCCTCCATGTTAGAAAGTTAGAGGCTGGTGATGAAAACACACCATCATAACAGCTTCTTGGATTCCTTTGGGTCTTACAGCTGTGCAGTTGGCTTGAATGTTATACACTGTTGGATGAGAACATGGATGGTAACATTTGGAGAGCCTCTCTTGAGTGTTGATCCAAAGTCACTTGAAGTCAATGGAAGATTTTTAATTGACTTCAGTAAGCTTTGTTTCCTACCTTTTGAGAGGCGGTGACAACCCTGGCTCCACACTTGCTGAACCACACGTGCCTTGTACGTCTGAAAAGCTAAACTCTGCATCTGTAATCAGGGGCCTATTTTTGGTGGCTACTGCCTAGGGTATTCAACAAAAATACTGGACACATTTGACATTACATCACAATCTACGTTACATCTTATTTAGAAAATACCGGACATTTATATTTTCTCATTTATATTTTCTGTTTGTTTCCTGAACAGAAAGCTCAAATACGGCACTGTCCAGTTCAAAACTGGACACCTGGCAACCCTACTACTGCCTTAAAAACTAGATGCATCCAAATTCACATTGGAAACTTGCTGACAGTTAATTTGCAAATTAGGGCAACCAATTAAGATCACATTTTAATATCCTGATTTACATATTTGGCAATTTGAGTGAGATCTAGAGAAAACATTCTAGTGTGTAAAGGTTTGTTGGCATGAGTTTGTGTTGGCTACACTACTTCATGAGAGGCAAAAAACATCCCTAATTTATACCAATAAAACCTTTACCCTGCACCTAACCAGCATGAATTCTTTGCATTCAGCACATTGTAGAAAAGCTATCTTGGAAATGTTTGAGAGAGTTTATAAAGTGCTGTTTGATACTATGTTTTGTATCCCTCTCCCAGTAAAGCCAGAGGCTTTAATTATTATCTCTCCAGACACAGGAGAGAGACGGATACTGGAGCCAAAGATTCAAGGACAATCTTGAGCTAAATGCAAGATGCATTAGGAATATCTGTGTTACTCCTTCTCAACAAGGATGAGGCAAGAGAAAGAAGAAATCGAATCATTTCAGAAGGCTCAGGCCTAAAAACCAAACGTCCCAACACTCATTGCACTCACACAGGTCCCCTTTGCCTGCTGCTTTGTCTTAGGTCAGGAGTGGGGTTGCCAGATGGTTTCAGAAAACACACACACACACACACACACACACACACACCCCTCCCCCCGAGAAATAAGCAAAAAAACCAAACAAACCCAGCATGGCCCCTTTCAGAAACGCGTGGTGAAGCTTTTTGGCCCTAATAGGCTGCCGGCGGCCACCCGCCATCTTACCTCCCTGCGTGGGGCCGGACAGCTCCCCTGTGGAACTCGGTAAGCACCCGGGATTTTTGCCTTCTGGCCGGGAAAAAATCAGAAAGTACCAGACATTTTAGGTATCTGGTATTTTCTGCATTTTTTTACCAGACAGGAGGCGAAAATATGAACTGTCTGGTTCAATACCGGACACCTGGCAACCAAGTCAGGAGAAGAGCTGTCTGTAGTGTTGTATCAGATATACAGAGAGAGGAGTGATTCTTTCTGAGCTACGTATTAGAAACTGAGATTCATTGGGTCATTGTAGTACTCAGCTAATGCACTCTAGGGGAGGAGGCAAAGCCTGAAGCAAAACACTCTTTAAAGTTTAAAACAATGCAGCTAAACACAGTATTGAGGGTGGGATGGATAGATAAAAAGAGCATCCCCCTGAGAGAGATGGCCTGAACTGACAGTGCTGCAAAGGCTACAAATCCCTGAAGGATAAAACAACTTGCTTCATGATTCCCAAAGCCACCATGGCAGTCCTAGTCCATGCCAAGATTCCCATCATTCCATAAAGAACTCACTGACCCTCCAAAAAGGCCTCCAGGCTTCTACATGTTTTTCCCTAGTGAAAGTGAAAATCAGCAACATTCTTACTCAGGTGCCACTGGCCACACGTTTTTTGTGGACACTTCTGTGGAATTCATCAGTCACTTAGCCATAGCAACAGCTGCAAACAGGAGAGAATTGAAGGCTATGCCTATTATTCAGGGCGTAGTCAGGCTAAATAATTACACACATCTGCCAAATTCAGCAGAGACCAATGTGAGGTAGATGTAGACTGAAATGAGAAAACGCTAAAATGAAAATTCTCTCATAAGTCTGTACTTCTCTTGTGATTGCATGAGGTGTGCCTTTTGCCAATACCAACAGAATAAACTATCCAAAAGATGAAAGCTATGGGGAAGGTATCCCAGAGGAAGAAAACCATGTTGCAGGGCAACATCTCAGGACAATTCTTGTTCAGGCAAAATCTGTGACTGTCTGGAAAAACAAGCTTTATGTGATTGTCAAACTTTTGCCTTCAATAACAGACTTTACATCTGGCAGATCAGTGGGCATGAAGAGCATCTGAACCCTTGGAACTATCAAGTCAACCACAAGGAAGATGTATATGGCCCCTTGAAATCTAGGAGCCCTCTGAAAAGCTTGTGTCTATGAAAAGTCCAGATCATCTCCTGGATGTAGCAGGGCTGCTCTCCAAGGATGAAAGGTTGGTAGATGTACTCTATCTATTTTATGATTGCCAAGAGTCAGTTAGGCCATTATAGATCTGAAGCAAATCAAATTCAGGAAGGGAAAGTCTGGTTTAAATATCAGCAGTGATTAAGAAAGTAAGAATGGCCATATTGGGTCAGACCAAAGCTCTGTGTGGCCCAGTGTCCTGTCTTCAAGAGCAGCCAAAGCCAAATGCTCCAGAGGAAATGAACAGTACATCAAGTGATCCATCCCCCTGTCACCCATTCCCAGCTTCTGGCAAACAGTGACTAAGGCCATCAGCCTAGCCCCTCCTGGCTAATAGCCACTGATGGACCTAACCTCCATGAACTTATCTAGTCCTTTTTTTTTTTTTTTTTTTTTTTTAAAGTCATGTTAGTCTTGACCTTCACAACATCCTCTGGCAAAGGATTCTACTAGGGGAATTTGACATCTATACACTCCTTTGCATTATTCATGTTGGAGGTATCTACTCTTCTGCTACAATGGAATGTGCTGGTAAAACAACACACTATCGCTCAGGCTTGTCTCTTTTCTCTGAGAATTTTCATCAATGTGTTAGTGGCTTACATGTCTTTTCCAATTTAGACAACATCCTCATCAAGACTGAGAACCAGGAAGGAACTAGAGATGGCTACAGAGTTCATAAAATTCCTGATTTCCCACAGATTTTGAGTCAATTACCAGTAATTTCTCAGACTCGGATGAATCATGGCAGTGGAAATGTGTCATGCTGCAACAGCACGGATGCCTAAGAAGGGCCATCTTTCCTAGTGGCTGCTCCCTGTTCTATATTATGCCATAACTCAGTTGTGATGTGACAATCCTGGCAGATGCGTTTGTCCACCTTCTCAAAGATAACATTAGGTGCCAGATACACAGAATGGATCAAATGTGATTTAACGTTGTGTAAACCCCTCCAATATTAAATCTAATCCACTCACAGAGATGATGCAATTGTAGATTTATCCATCTTCCCTTCATATAGATAGAACCCTTGATTGGGTTGTGGGGGAGTTTTGTTTTTGGATATAAGGTTTTTGGTCAAATGGTTTTAATCATATAAAATGGTGCAAATGTTTTCTGCTAATGAACTTGGGACGGGGGGCAGTTCTCTTGAGACATTCCTTCCTGGGAGAGGCACAGCTCCACCCAGCGAGGCACTCAGATAGCATGGTGATGGGGCATATGTAGCACTCAACTAGTAAGATGCCCTGTGTATTATCAACCCATTTGCACAGAGCACAAAGCTCATCCCAGAGTTGAAGGCACCCAATGAAAAATGGCTTTGAAAAGCCTTTTATTCTGACAATTTTTAAACTTCTTGCTTTCTCTCTCTCAGATATTTAGGCTACTAAGGATGCCAATCACTATTGTGTCACATGAAGATTTTCATTAACCCCTTTTCCTTCAGATGGTTCAACAAGAAAAATAAAGCAGTCAGGTGACCCTCAAATTTGAGGGCTTCTTTGTAACTAATTTCCCTTCTATAATTTCTCATGTTACTATGGAGGCAAGTCTGTGGGTAAGCCATATAGGGACTGGAATAGGCTGGCAGTTTTTGCTTGGAACATCCTCTGCCCTATTAGCTGATGTTCACCCTGATGTGAAAATGTTAAATGGGTTTGCTGACTCATTAATGCAGCTGGCTTATCACCTGGACCTGCATATTAGAAAGTTTGAGTCTACAAGTTCTTCTTGCCATGTAGTAAAAGAGAGGCCTACTAGGAAACTGGAGTGGGACTCAGATCTGTAGCCCTGCCTAGCTCTGTCACAGATTTCCTGTGTGACCATGGGCAGATCACTTAATCTGCCCTGTGCCACAACGCTCATCTGTAAAATGAAGTAGTACTTCCTAGCCTCACAGGGAGGTTGTGCAGATATATTCATTGATGTTTGTAAAGCTCCAGCACTTTGGTCATTGGGACCACAACAGTATCTAAAAGATAAAGAGGAGAGGTGAAAGGGACTTAGACTTGCTCCTGGTCAGTAAGGAGTGCCACACCTACTACTTAACCTTTTATATAGCCTCTGCTCACACTTGCTCTGAAAGGCATATAGTAGTCAAGGTGAGAAATTAGCAAGACTTATTACCCAGCATTTTAGCAGTGGATATAGAGAGAAAATTATCCTACTTGGAGCTAAGTGATAAGGAAAGTATTCTAATGCCATAATAAAAATGACTTGGATGTTCTCCCAGATAAAGTTTTCTGCTATGGGAAATTGAGGAAGAGCCTGAGAATGGTAGTAACATTTATTAGAGGCTTTGGGGATTGTTTGGCTTTCTGACCAAAAGACACAACAAAGCTTGGAAGTATGTAGGGTGAAAAGAAGAAAAATCAAATGAAAGAAGGGTGTAAGACAATGCCTTTGTACAGAAAATCAATCATGTTCAGCACAAAAAATTAAAACAAGAGGGCATCATATATATAGTAGCCCAATGTCTGAGAGTCTGTAATGCTGTAGTGTTACAGTCTTGCCTCTGGGGGGCACTCTTGCCTCCTGCCGTGGTGCTCGGCTGAGTTCCTCCGCGGCGGCCTGGCCGAGTGGTGCAGAACTCAGCCGAGCACCACGGCGGAAGGGGAAAGGGGGCGGGGCAGTGATGTACATGGCCCTGCCCTCTTCCCCTTCCGCCATGGTGGTCGGCTGAGTGCTGCACGCTCAGCCGGGCTGCCGCGGGGGAGGCCAAACAGCCGCTTGCTTCCCCGCAGTGGCCTGGCTGAGCGGCGCAGAACTCAGCCGAGGGCCATGGCAGGAGGGGAAGGGGGGTAGGGTGGTGACATACATGGCCCCGCCCCCTGGCCTTGTACGTTCCTGGGATAGGGTGTAAAAAAAACGGACACCCTTGATTGGGGCAGGAGGGGAGAGGGACCGGCCAGGAGAGGAGTGGGGCTGGCTGGGGGGGGGGGGAGGAGCAGAACTGTGGGGGTTCAGAGGCAGTGTAGCTGGCCAGCGGGAAGCAAAGCTGGTTGGGGGTGGGGGTCAGAGGCCGTGGGGCTGGCCGGCGGGAAGCAAAGCTGGTCGGGGGTGGGGGTCAGAGGCCGTGGGGCTGGCCGGCGGGAAGCAAAGCTGGTTGGCGGGGGTGAGGGTCAGAGGCCGTGGGGCTGGCTGTAAGAAATCAGGAGGAGGAACTGGCTGGTGGAGGGCAGGGAGAAGGAATTGGCCGGCAGGGAGCTGGACTCACCCGGGCACGTGCAGATGAAAGGGTGCTGCCCGCCCCACTCATGCTTCCCTGATGGAGACAGAGAAGAGCGGAGAGAGAGTGAGAGGCAGGAGGGGGAGAAGAGAAAGAAAGAGACGGAGTGAGAGGCAGAAGGCAGAGGAGAGCTGAGAGGGGGGGAGGCAGGAAGAGGAGGGGAGAGAGAGAGACGGAGCGAGAGACCGGAGGCTCAGGAGAGAAGTCTGACTTGGAGAAGAGACCTGAAAATCCCATCTTATGATGGGCTAATTGGCTAGTACAATGTTAAAAAGCAATACATTTAAGACATCCTCTAATGTATATCCAATGAGTTTATGAAGAAGCATCTGCTTAGATAAGTCTGTGTTCGAGCAATAATCAAGCAAAAACTCACTCTGTGATGCAAACAAATGATTCTGTATAATTAATAAAATGTAATACGGTGGTGTCCTTTTAAAATAAGCATTTTTTCAGTGTTTTTCAAACTGTTTCCTCTAGTTCCCCTGTAGGATAGTATCAGAAGTGGATTAAGGTTTCCTGGTGCTCTGAGCCAGAGCAAGTGGAGGGCTCCTCCCCACCCTTTCCACCTGCAGTCCTGCCCCTGTTCTGAGCTTTACCTCAACACCACCCCTTTCTGCCCCTTCTCAGAGCCAATCCCTGTTCCACCCAAGGTCCCTCTCATCTTGCCCCCTTTTCGCACTGCCCCAAGACCAGAGAAGCCCTGTCCTCATGCCACAGCCCCAAAGCGGTAGCAGGAAGTGAGAGCCCCTCCAATTCTAGGACTACAGCAGGGTTTCAGGTGTTGGGATTTCCCCCACAATCTCCTATGCTTCTGTGGAGGACCCAGATCAGGGCTGAGGGACTTTTCCCACCATTTCTGCTGGAGAGCAGTCTCAGTCATGGGGGCTTCCCCTGTTGCTGCTCTGTGGCTTCTGTTAGGGATGGATGGGGGCACTGGGGCCTGCTTCTAAAAAGCATCCTTCATCCCACCTGCCCAATGGCTGGAGTTCTGGGTTTTTGTCCCTTGGTAGCAAATTTTTTGAAGGGCTCTACAGTTGGCTGGGGCACCTAGGACCTGGCCCTATCTGACTAATCTACCACTCAATATGGCCTTCTGACTAATCTACCACTCAATATATTGGATAATAACTTGCCTTGTGGGAATGTTATGCCTCCTCTTGTAGCACCCAGTATTGGCTACAGTTGAAGCTAAAATATCAGTCAAGATGGACCTTTGGGGCCTGTTTCAGAAGGCTGCTGGATTATATGGCCCATAGATCTAAGTATGAGTATGAGTTTGACAAGATGCACTAATGGTCATTTCCTGTTTGGCAGTTCTTATGCTCTTCTGTTGCTCAGTAATTATTTGTACTTTCCTTTTAACCTGTAGGAAGTGCTAATTTTGGTGGGATTGTGGGGGTGGTATAAAGTGGCAGTGAGAGCTTCTGGCCATTGGGAGCCAGTCAGTCATTGTGAAGGGAATCCTGACCAGCTTACATGCTGCTGTGCAGCCCTCCCTCATCCCCATCTGCCCTCCTGATATGACCTATCTTGTAAAGTGTGTATATAACTAAATAGTACCATAAGCTATCAGCACACCTAGAGTCTTGTATGCAGGAGCCAGGGCGTCAGGAGCTCATACCCCACACAGGTAAGTAATTCCTGTGTCCCCCAAGCCACTGTTCCCCTCTCCCACAGTGTGTTTTTTCCAGTGTTCTCCCACTTAGTTCTAGTCTATCTCTGAATCCAGAAATTCCTCTCCTTCAGCTTTGGAATCACCCATGTTGCCATCTGGGACTGTCTGGCAACATGGGTGATCCAGCTCTGTTCTGTTTCTATGACCAAAATGCAAGGGGCATTTTATGAGTAGGCTTTTATAACACTGCTTATCACTCTAGTATCTACCAAGAGCTGTTTTAGCCCCTCCTGGTGTCAGTATTATCCCAGGAGTTCTGCCCTCCTTCCCCTACTCCTGTATTTAGCTGCTGATTCTCCGCAGACTGCTCTCCTAGCTCTCTCCCTGTGATCCAGGTAAATTCCTACAGTCTCTCTGAGCTGGGAATATTGTGTGCCTGGAAGGTGGGGGGGAGGTTGCACATCACCTGACCTCCTTCAGCCAATTCACTGAGACAAGACGTCAAGTTAATGAGCCCTCAGGCCTATAATTAGCTGTCAATTACCTCAAATTAATCAACTCCTCGCCTAATTAAGCACTATCGGCAGGTGGGCAAAAAACGGGCCATTGTGTGGAAGCCATGAGAAAAGCATGGCTGGCAAACTTGGTTAGTATCAGCAGTGCATTCCCTGCCTCACTGCACCACAGACACCAGGACAGCCAGGCACTTCTTAAAGGCACACAATCTTCTTTTTTTCCACAACAGCTTCTATGCCCGCTCCAGACGAGGCATGAGAGGGTTGTAGAAATGATGTAGGTTTCATTGTTCTCTTTGCATTTTCCTCAAGATTTGTGTTTATGGCAAGTTTGAATAGGGGAGTTGTCCCCAAGCATACAGAGAGACTGGTCCTCCAGGGATAGGACCATCAGAGTCCCTCTCTGTAGAGGAATTTCCATTGGGCTGCGCATATGGACCAGCGTGCCATACCCCACGCAGTGAAATGCCTGCAAGCTGCATGGAAACTTTTTTAAAAAACACCATAATAGAGGCTAAAAACTATTTGTACATCCCAATTTTTTTTTTAAGTAAGAGGGTCAATGTGAAATACCACCATGGATAAACAACAGAGTGAAAGAGGTGGCTAGAGATGAAAAGACTTCCTTTAAAAATTGAAAGTCAAATTCTAGTGAGGAAACTAGAAAGGAGCATAAACTCTGGCAAGTCAAGTGGAAAAATATAATTAGGCAAGCCAAAAAAGAATTTGAAGTGCAACTAACAAAAGACAAAAAAGCGAACAGCAATTTTGTTTTAAGTACGTCACAAGCAGGAAGCCTGCCAAACTATTGGTGGAGCCACTGGATGATGGAGGTTGCTAAAGAAGCACTAGAAGAGAAGTTTTTGTGGAGAAGGTAAATTAATTCTTTGCATAGGTCTTCACTGCAGAGGATGCGAGAGAGATTCCCATATTGGAGCCGTACTTTTCAGGTGGCAAATCTGAAGCACTGTCTCAGATTGAGGTGTCAGTGCAGGTGGTTTTGGAACTAAGGGCATGTCTGCACAGCAGCGTTATTTCAGAATAACTAGCGTTATTTTGAAATAACAAAGTAAGCACTACAGACACCAGGACAGGCAGGCACTTCTTAAAGGCACACAGTCCTTTTTTTTTCACAACAGCTTCTATCCCCTGCTCCAATGGAAATTCCTCTCCAGAGAGGGACTCTGGTGGTCCTATCCCTGGTGGACCCATCTTTCTGTATGCTTGGGGACAGCTCCCCTGTTCAAACTTGCCATAAACACAAATCTTGAGGAAAATGCAAAGAGAACTATGAAACCTACATCATCACAGTAAATGCATTATTTTGAAATAATATTGAAATAACGGGGATCTTATTCCAACTTCTGTAACCCTCATTTTACGAGGAATATGACTAACTATTTTGAAATAGGGTGTGTCGAGATAGGGCAGCGGGAGTTATTTCAAAATAAGTGGCCTCCAGGGCTTCCCAGAGGTGCCCTGCTGGCTACTCTGTCCACACTCATCAGAACTCTGTAGTTTGCCTTCCCTGACAGCTCTTAAAGCTGCAGCCACAGGGGAAAGAGCTTGAGGCACACAGCAGGCCCTGCTATTCCTGTGCCACACTGCAGCACCCTGTTCTGCCCTACGTTTGCAATGGTATACCCTAGCATGCCATCCAAAGCCTCCATAGCTGCCAGCCCAGCTGCAGCCAGCTCCCAAGCCCCTGCCCAGGGCTGAAAGAGGAGGGCACCTTTATGGACTTACCCAGAGATGCTGGATCTCATTGAGATCTGGGGGGAGCAGTTCAATGTGCTGGATCTCTGCGTCAGATGGCATAATGTCAACGTCTATGGCAGCATGGCCGACAGCCTGGTCCCGAGGGGGCACAGCCACACTCTGGACCAGGTCAGAATGAAGATCAAGGAGCTCCGACAGGCTTATGCCAAGGCCAAGGAAAGGAGTTCCTGGTCAGGAGCAGCACCCTCCTGCTTTTAAAACCTGCTGGATGGCATCCTGATGGGGGGCAGGTTGCCTCGTCTCCACTCCCCTCATCATCGACTCCAGCCTGGAGACACCTGTTGTCAGCCTCCAGGAGGGCATGGCTGTGGAGGAGGAGGAGGAAGTGGCCAGCACCCACACCATGCCCACTAGCCAGGACCTCACTCTGTCCCTGGAGTTAGTACCCCCATCCCAGGATGTTACCCAGAGCTTGGATGAGGCTGGGGAAGGCCCATCAAGTGAGTTGCACTACTTTCCCTGGATACACATAGGCATGGGGGTGGAGGAGTGTGTAGCCCCTTGCCACGCCTCGCCCAGCTTTCTCGGCCTGGGAATCGCACAGCAGCCTGTGCACATGGCTGTACATGGAGCGCCAGTCCAGAGCAAACAGCCGCATTGAGGCAGCCACTCAGGAACCTCGCACTCCTGCTCACAGGGCTTCTGGAGAGGCCTGCCACTTAGGAAGGAACAATCAATCTCTCACATACAGACTGGGAAGCGAATGTCTAGGGAGGAGTACTGCAGAGAGGGATTGAGGGGCCATAGTGGACCACAAGCTAAATATGAGTCAACACACAGTGTGATGCTATTGCAAAAAGAGTAAACATGATTCTGGGCTGCATTAACAGGAATGTCGTGAGCAAGACATGAGAAGTTATTCTTCTGCTCTACTCTGCACTGATTAGGCCTCAGTTGGAGTATTGTGTCCAGTTCTGGGCACCACATTTCAAGAAAGATGGGGAGAAATTGAAGAAGGTTCAGAGAAGAGCAACAAGAATGATTAAAGGCCTAGAGACCTATGAAGGCAGACTGAAAGAATTGGGCTTGTTTAGTTTGGAAAGGAGAAGACTGAGAGGGGACACGATAGTGGTTTTTAGGTATCTAAAAAGGTGTCACAGGGAGAAAAATTGTTCTCCTTGGCCTCTGAGGATAGGACAAGAAGCAATGGACTTAAACTGCAGCAAGGGAGGTTTAGGTTGGACATTAGGAAAAACTTCCTGTCAGGGTGGTCAAACACTGGAATAAATTGCTTAGGCAGGTTATGGAATCTCCATCTCTGGAAATATTCAAGAGCAGGTTAGATAGACATCTATCAGGAATGGCAGATGGTACTGGGTCCTCCCATGAGGGCAGAGGACTGGACTCAATGATCTCCCAAGGTCCCTTCCAGTTCTAGTGTTCTATGATTGTATGATTCCAACCCCGTGGAGGAACACCTTCCCACTACAAGCCACCACTAGCGAGAATGGGGTCACAGACGCACACTCAGCAGTGCCGCACACAGCACATGGGCATGCCAACACTCCTGGGGCACCATGAACTCCCAGGCCAGCGTGGTGAGATGAGAAACCTGCTGGGAGGTAATGGGGAGAAAGTGGCAGGGATCCCAAGAGCACCCTCCCCGGCAAGTGGTGTCTGCTGCTCACACAGCCCTCCCCAAATGCCCTCCCCTGCTCCTCCAGCAGACAGGGGTACAAGTCCTCTCCCTGTGGGACACCAGTACTGCCGGACCTGGCATGTGTGTGGCATGGAGCCACCTTATCATCCCTCTTCCGCCTGCAGGCTCCTGGCCTGACCGGCACCTTCCCATGCAAGCTTGTCCCTGGGATGTGGGGATGTGCTTGACCTGGGACGTTCATGCCCCTGCAATACAGGCCCGCTCTCTAGGCCACAGATGGCCTTACTGGAAGCACATAGCCATTGTCAGAACCGAGACCTTTCCTTGACAGCTCAGAGATGAGGGCTGGGTTTCCAGCATCCTGTCTCCTAGGATGATGCCCTTCCTACTCTTCTCCTCAGCTGGACCAGCTGTGATTGAGGTGCGACCCCCACCTTCTGCACCAGTCTCCAGACCCCATGTGACCCACAGGCAAAGGCAACCCCAAGAAGATCTACAGCAGGAGCACATCGCCTGCCTGCATGCCCTGCAGTGGTTTCTGGAGGTGGACATGGAGCTGCACCACATCACTTGGCAGGAGCTCTTGCAGCAGACCCAGACCATGTGTGTGGCTTACACCACTGTTATGGACTGTGGCTGCTCCAACTGCCACTCTCGCCCCTCCAGCTTCTCCCCCTAGAGTCTCCCCCCATGGCTGCCAAGGGCCCCATACATGAGTCAGTGGGACTATCTGAAGCAGGTGCCACTCCCAGCCCCATCCCTGAACCTCACCTTGCCTCCACCTCCTTCTCGGTCTTTGCCCTTCCGCCCCCTCCCAGGTTCTTTCCTCAATTAAAGTTACCCCCAATTAAACACCAAAATAGAGTTTCTTGTTTCAAAACAAAAGGTCTGCTTTATTGTATCAACAGGGGAAGGAAGGAAGGAAGGAAGGAAGGAAGGAAGGAGAGGGGTGTGGGAGGAAAGGCACAGAGAAGCAATGCACAGGCCCCTAGTGGGGAGGCCCAGAGGTCCTTGTGTGAAACTCTCCCTCAGGGCTTCTCAGATGCGCACAGCCCCCTGCTGGGCTTACTCGATGGCAGCCATGCACAGCTGTTCAAAGGCTCTGGCAACCTGCTTAGCCTCTGCCCCCCACCCTGTCAGGAATGTCTCTTCCTTCTTCTTGCATGTATTGTGGAGGACACAACAGGCCACCACCACTTGGGGAATGTTCCACTCACTGAGGTCCAGGCAGGTGAGGAGGCAGCAGAACCTCCCTTTCAGATGGCTGAAAGCTCCCTCCACAACCACGCAGGCCCCGCTGAGTCTGGCATTGAAACGTTCCTTGCTTTAGTCCAGGTGTCCTGTGTAGGGCTTCATAAACCAGGGGAACAAAGGGTAAGCAGTGTCCCCCACGATGCACATGGGCATATCCACTTCCCTGACCCTGATGGTGTGGTTGGGGAAAAGTGCCCATGGGCAGCTTCTGGAAGAGGCTGGAGTTGCGGAAGATGCGGGCGTCATGTGCCTTCCTCTACCACCCGATGATGTTTGTAAACCAGCCTTGGTGGTCCATAAGGGCCCCCAGCACAATTGAAAAGTACCTCTTGTGGTTGATATATTCAGAGGCTCGGTGGTTGGGGGCCCGGATGGGGATATGGGTGCCATCAATAGCCCTCCCACAGTTGGGGAAGCCCACGACAGCAAAGCCGGTGGTAATGGGGTCCATGTCGCCCAGGAGGATAAGCCGGTGCAGCAGGACAGTGTTGATAGCCCTCACCACCTGTAAGAGGAGACAAACAGAGAATCACAGGGTTGCCAGCACCCTTGGGAGGTCCCCGAGTCCACGCACCATCACCCCAGACACACCAGAACCAACCCCCTACTTACCCCATCCCCCAACAGGGCTTTGTGAAGTCAATACTAAAAACTTCCAGGGAAGGAGCCTTTACCACTCCCCCCTTCCCTAAGGAACCCCATCCAGCAGTTCACCACCCTTCTGGGACATTAGCACAAGAGTGCTATACCTGCATGACCACAGCCCTGATGGTCAATCTCCCCATGCCAAACTGGTTCCCGATGGAGTGGTAGCTGTCTGGTGTCGTGAGCTTTCAAATAGCCATGTTGACCCACTTCTGAAGGGGGATGGCAAGTCGCATGTGGGTGTCCTGTCGCCTGAGGGCAGGAGTGAGCCAATCACACAGCTCCAGGAAGGTGTTCTTCCACATTCGGAAATTCTGGAGCCACTGCTGGTCATCCCACTGTTCCATGACGAGCCAGTCCCACCAGTCGGAACTGGTGTCCAGTTGCCAGAAGCTGTGCTGCACAGTATTCAGGGAAGGGCAGGAGCCATCTTGCTGCATGAGTAGTGTGTCCCACAATGAGCTGGGGATCTTGGTACTGCATAGCCACAAGGGCAGCTTGCAGTAGCTGCATCAGGAGGTGTGGCAAGGGGTCTAAGAGCCATGGAGGTAGGCAAAGGAGAGGAGCCTGAGATATGACTGTACAGGGGGGGTCCCTTTAAGCACAAGCCTCAGATAGCCTCAGGAAGCAGCTACAGCAAGTGACTGCTGTCTTGATGCTGCCTCAAGTGCTTCCAGGGAGTTTTAAATGCTATGGGGGCTCCAATCAGTGTGGACACTCTATTTCAGAAAATCTGAGTACATTGTATCCACTGGATCACCTTTGTCCACATGCTTATTGATCATTTGGAGTTTCTATTCCGAAATAGCTTATTTCTAAATAAGCATGCAGTATAGGTGTACCCTGAATTAACCAAGAAGAAGTCTGTAGGCTCAGATGGTATTGATCCAAGAGTTCTGAAGAAAGTCATGTATGAAACTGAAGAACTACTGAGATGGGTAACCTATTGCTTAAATCAGCTTCTATATCTGATAACTGGAGGATAGCTAATGCAATGCCAATTTTTAAAAAAGGTTCCAGAAGTGATCCTGGCAATGATAGGTGGTAAGCCTAACTTCAGTGCCAGATAAATTAGTTGAAACTGTAGTATAGACCAGAATTATTAGGCATATCGATTTATGTGTGTTGAAGAAGAGCCAACACAGCCTTTTGTGAGGGAAAATTGTGTCTCGCCAATCTGTTAGAATTCTTTGAGGTGGTCAACAAGCATGTGGACAAGGGTGATCCAGTGGATACAGTGTACTCAGATTTTCTGAAAGCCTTTGACAGGGTCCCTCACCAAAGGTTCTTAAGCAAACTAAGCAGTTCCGGCATAAGAAGGAAGGTCCTCGCCTGGGTCAGTAACAGGTTGTTAGACTGGAAACAAAGAGTAGAAATGAATAGTCAGGTTTTGCAGTAGAAAGAAGTAAATAGCAGGGTTCTGTATTGGGACTGGCCCTGTTCAACATAGTCACAAATGATCTAGGAAAAAGCGGGTGAAAAGTGAGGTTCCACAGTTTGGAGATGATACAAAATGAGTCAAGATCATTAAGTCCAGAGCAGTCTGCAAAGAGTCACAAAAGGATCTCGCCCAACTAGGCAGTTGGGCAGGAAAATGGCAGACGCAATTCAATGTTGTTAAATGCAAAGCAACGCATCAGAAAATATAATCTCAACTATACGTACAAAACGATAGGGTTTAACTTAGTTGTTACCACTCAAAAGGGAGAGCTTGGAGTCACTGTGAATAGTTCTCTGAAAACAGCTCCTCAATGTGCACCAGAAGTCAAAAAAGCAAACAGAATGTTAGGAGACCTCAGGAAATGGATAGATAATAAGACAGCAAATATCATATTGCTACTATATAAATCAATGGTACACTCAAACCTGGATACCGTGTGCTGTTCAGGTTTTCCCATCTTCAAATGATACATTAGAATTAGTAAAAATATAGAGACGGGTAACAAAAATTACTAAGAGCATGGGACAGTTTCCATATGAGGAGATTAAAAGGACTTGGGGACAGTTCAGCTTGGAAAAGAGGTGATTGAGGGGGGATATGATACAGATGTATAAAATCATGAAAGGTGTGGAGGAAGTGAATAAGGAAGTATTATCTGCCCCTTTATGTCACAAGTGAACAAGTGGTCACCAAATGAAATTACTAGTCAGCAGATTTAAAAATATAAAGTATTTCTTCACACAATGCATAGTCAAATTGTGAAACTCGTAGTCAGGAATGTGAAGGCCAGAAATATAACTGGGTTCAAAAAGGAATTAGATAAGTTTCTGGAGGATAGGTCCACCAATAGCTAGATATCTCTGAATTAGAAGCAGGGACTGGATGACGAGATGGATCAGTCAATAACTTTCTCTGTTCTGTTCATTCTCTTTGAAGCAGACACTGTCAAAGGATACTGGGTTAGACAGACCATTAGTCTGAGCCAGTATGGCCGTTCTTATTGCTCCTATCTCGAGCTTACAGTCCTGGAACATGATATATTATAATGGGAGTGGGGGGCTCAGACTGTTTGTTTGTACACTGAAGAATGAAGCCCATCCATACATTATTTTTATCACAGATTTCTCAATTCTGTTTTCAAGGCTATCCCCATTGACAGCAGAGGAGAGAACGAAGACTTGACCCCCAGAGATGTACTGTACTTTTTTGTGACTGTGATGGACCGGGCCGTGTCTGGGCACAGCTGAGGGCGTCCGCTCAGGGCGAACTGCTCGAATCCGGGGCTACTTACAGCCCCCGACTGGTGACCTCTCCACACAGGCCACAAACCAGTCCCACAGAGCGCTTCAGCAACCTGCCTGAAGCCTCCCGAGCAAAACCCCTCTGGCACCCCAGCAATATCCGTGCCCCAGATGGCCCCGGGCCTCATACACAGGTGGGGAGTCCTAGCACCCAATCCCACCTACCCCGAACAAGTTCTGTCCGGTTCCAAGAAACCAGCCACAGATCCCTGGTCAATTTACCCTCTGGACCTTACCCACAAATCACGCTGGGCCAATCCTTTAGAATCTATATCTAAAGGTTTATTATTACAGGAAAGAAAAGCATGAGAGTAAGGTTATTAAAGTACAGTACGTTACATGCACCGAATCTCCCAGTTCTCGATGCAGGCTCTAGCAGAGATGTTACAGCTGCTGGTTTAAAAGTTCTCATTGCACATCCTACGATCAGGATGGGTTCACAGGTCTTCCGGGCTCTTCAATCCCTGCAGTGCTGCCTCTGGGATGAAGTGCTGAGCTGAGAACCAAAATGGCCTCGACCACATGGCCTCTTTATACCTCCTTCCTGGCCTCTTCTGGTCTCAGCCGGTCACCTGGTCCTCAGCCTCTCTCTGCTGGCAGCTCTTGGGTCTCCGCCCTCCTGCTTTAGGTGTGTCTTTGGGCCATCAAGGGCCATTGTTTCACAGGGCTTCACTACTCAGCCTGTCCATAGCAATACTCAACCACATTCACAGAAATATTCAGCTTCCACACAGATTACAGATTCCTACCTACACACATAGACATTATACACTCACATAAATAGCGTACATAAGATCAACAAACAATAATCTCCCATTCAATACCCCACATGGCTCCCCCCTATACCAATTTCTGGGGCCAACACCCCCACCTAGGGGTGCAGCAGCGATCTGGCTGCTTCCCTCCAATTCAGCAACGTGACAGTGACTACTGTTGCTCTTGGGATCTGAGCACAGAATCGTTGTTTTGGTTTTGTTACTTTCCTTCCTTTTCCTGAAATGAATTAGCCTCTCATTCATCTGTGCTTGTGAGCATGCCCTGTTGCAATACCAAAGGGAGCCCATCTCCTGCAGCCACCTTATCTCCTGATCCCTGCTATGTTCTTACTACTTTTTTCATTCCTTCAGGGCACCAGAATTACTATGGACATCTTCTATGCCTACTCCTGAGGGGACAGCTCGTACACTCCGGCAGCCTTGCAGGCAGCCACACTAGTGTAATGGAGTGACACAATGTGAAACCTGTTGGGGGCACAGAATTATCCCCAATCCAAGCCTGCCAGCAAGATGAAGTTAGAGGTAAGAATTTTGTCAGAGTGGGGCAAGAGGGAGAGGGACTTTCTTGGGGAAGGGAAAAAATCTGATCACAGAGCTGGCTAAGCGTAGGCCACAGGCCAACTCCAGCTTGTGACCTTATTTTATGTCACATCCTCCACCCCAGCCCAGTAAAAGGAGTGGTGAGTGGTTTGGTTTTTTAAAATTTTCCCTTCTAACACATGCATTTGCTCTCTCTGTGATTTAGTGGTAAGAGTGCAGGTGTACAGAAAACATGGAGGGACGGGATATAGCAATGCACAAGGAAAACAGAATACAGGACTATGTAGCACTTTAAAGACTAACAAGATGGTTTATTAGATGATGAGCTTTCGTGGGCCAGACCCACTTCCTCAGATCAAATAATGGAAGAAAATAGTCACAACCATATATACCAAAGGATACAATTTAAAAAAAATGAACACACATGAAAAGGACAAATCACATTACAGAACAGAAGGGGATGTGGGGGGGGGGGGGGAAGGAAGGTGCATGCCAGTGAGTTAATGATATTAGAGGTGGGGAAGGGGAAATGTCTGTGAGTTAATAGTATTAGAGGTGATAATTGGGGAAGCTATCTTTGTAATGGGTAAGATAGTTGGAGTCTTTGTTAATTCCCCTGCGGAGAGTGTCGAATTTTAGCATGAATGCCAGTTCAGAGGATTCCCTTTCAAGTGCAGATTTGAATGTCTTCTGAAGTAGGATGCAGGTTAGCAGGTCATTCAGACAGTGTCCTTTCTGGTTGAAATGACAAGCAACTGTTTTTTCTTTGTGATCCTGTCTAATGTCTGTTTTGTGGGCATTGATTCTTTGGCGAAGTGTCTGAGACGTTTGTCCAATGTACATAGCAGACGGACACTTTCGGCACATGATAGCATAGATTATATTTCCGGAGGCGCAGGAATATGTATTCTTGATCTTATAACTCACTTGGTTAGGCCCAATAATGGTGTCAGCAGAGTGAATATGTGGACAAAGCTGGCAGCGGGGTTTGTTGCAAGGGAAAGTACCAGGGTTGGTATTAGTGTGGTATGTCCTGTGGTTGTTGGTAAGAATCATCTTGAGGTTAGGTGGTTGTCTATAGGAGACTATGGGTCTGTCTCCCAGAGCTTCTTGGAGTTTAGTGTCCTGTTCCAGTATAGGCTGTAATCTATTGATAATGTGTTGGACAGGTATAAGTTGGGAGCTATAGGTGATGACAAGTGGTGTTCTATTGTTGGTTTTCTTGGGTCTGTCTTGTAGTAGATGGTTTCTAGGTATTCGTTTGGCTCTTTCAATTTGCTTTTTTATTTCTCCGGGTGGGTAGTTGAGGTTTATAAATGCTTGGTAGAGATCCTGAAGTTTCTGGTCTCTGTCTGTGGGATTAGAGCAGATGCGGTTGTATCAAAGGGCTTGGCTATAGATGATGGATCGTATGGTGTGTGCTGGATGGGAGCTGGAAGCATGTAGGTAACTGTATGAGTCAGTGGGTTTTCTGTAGAGGGTGGTGTCTAATTTTCCATTGTTGATTTGTACTGTGGTGTCCAGGAAATGGATCTCTCGTGTGGAATGGTCCAGGCTGAGGTTAATGGTGGGGTGTAGGTTGTTGAAATCTACAACAAAACCTACAAGGAAATCTACAAGGAAAACAGGGAACACAAAAGGGGGTAGACTCAGGAAAAGGAGAGGAGGAACAAAAGTAAGGATAGAAAATTAAAAAAACCCACCCTGCCAGAATAGTAGAATATATTGCAGAAACAACTCAATTGAATCTTAGCAGAGATGTGGTGTGTAAGTATATACAGGGGTCATCAAATATAAGAACACAAATAAAGCAAACCCTATGATTTCTTCTTTCTCTCTCCAGCTGCTACTTTCTGTCTTCATCTCTTTCTCTCTGTCCAGATGATTAAGTAGTCAGTGTATGGCACACTTTTTGCCTCTTAGGCCATGTCTGCCTGATCATGTATAATGTGTTCAGCACAGAATTAAATTGAAAACATAGTTTCAATCAATATAGACCATTCATAATGAAGTGCATCTCGCTACTTTCCATTGAAAATAAACAAAAAGTTCTGTGGATTTCTGGTTGTGTTGGGGAGAAAAGCTCCCCGCAGGCACTGGGATGGGGCCAGCTTCCCTGCCAACTTTCAAATGTCACCAGTCTGCACAGCGTAATTGTTCTGTTCTGTACCAAATCAAAGCTGAGAAGTTTCTGTTTTCCCTTCTGAGGGTTGGTTCTACACAGTGTGCAATAAATTCCAAAGTTTGCACACCACGCGCGCCAGCTTCATTTGAAAAACACTTGGGTGTGTTTCTGACAGCAGACAAGAATTACCGAAGTGCAATGCACTTTAGCCCAAATATATTGTATAACATTAAAATGAAAGGTTTTGATTATGTCTAAAACATCCATTTTTATGTAGCCAGATTATCACCCAGCGCGCTGGATTTACACTGCATTAGTGATCATCAAGATTAGAGTAGAATCCCCAGATAACAGACTAGAACACAGGATGTCAATTTATGACATAATAGCAATAGTAATAATAACAATAATCATATTTAGTGAAGACGATTGTGGTGCTGGAACAAGTCAGAGCTCTTTGTTCTGAAGAGGGAAGCTGCCTGGACAGGAGAGGCTTGAGTAGGGAAAGTAGCCCTCTTACCTCAGAAAGGGATTGCAACACTGTGTTGTATATGCCCCATGGAAAGAAAAGAAAACCAAATCTGAACCCAGCCTAGACTTGCACTAACTTTTCAAGTCAGAAAAAACAAGCTGTCCCCATTGGCCCTAAGCAGCATCTGTGTAATTCCCAAAAGCACTCTGTGTCCCCAAAGGAAAATATTGGGGTTAAACTTGGCCTTCCTATGTCTGTGGACATTTTACTGCTATGTGCCATGATCTCTGACAGGAATAGCCTGAAGGTAAGCCCAATTCTGGACACACATGTTTTGTGTTTTTGGGTACATCTACACAGCAGCATTATTTCAGGATAATGTCTGTTATCCCAAAATAGCATTTTGCACATTTTAACAGCAAGCCCGTTGTTTCGAAATACATTTGAAATAATGGGCATGTTATTCCGATGCCCTGTAAACCTTGTGGCACGAGGATTAAGGGGCTCGTCAGAATTGCACTCTAGTTCGAAATTAGCGCTGTTTAGACAGTGCCAAATTTCAAAATAGGCTATCTCAAAATAAACTACACAATTTACATAGCTCAAATTGCTTAGCTTATTTCAGGCTATGCGCTACTCTGTAGACGTACCCTTTGGGTGGCAGGAGAGGAGCAGGTGAGAGAATATTCTGCTGCCACCACCAGGGATGGGAGCTGGCTCCTGGCAGCAGTCCCAGCCACTCAAAAGATTAAAGGCTCTTCCCTCCCTTCTCCCTCCCCCCCACCAGCCCTTGGACAGTGGCACAAGCAGCAGTCTGATCTCTGAGGCCACTCTTTGCCTGCCTCCTGTGATCTCACTGCGGTGCTTCTTGATTTTACCTGGTGCCCCTGGAGCAGTAACTTTCAGGAAGCCCCCTCCAACTGCAGATGACCCCCTTCCATCTCAAGCCTGGCCCTTACAGTGGGAGACAGTGTGTGAGTTTGAAGTTGGAGGATGGGGATAATATTTACCACAGAAAGTGTCTATCAATGACTTTTTGACACTTGCTCTCATCTGATAAACATATCACCAGAGGGGCATCACAGACCCTGCCTCACATAGGAATTATGGGGCAGGGCCTGGAAATGACAAAGTTGGCTCTAAAGAAGTCAGCCTCTGACTGGAGTTTACTCCCAAGATCCTAATGAAACACAGGAGTTTAGACATCTTTAAAAACTAACATGTCCAAGTGCTGCAGCTATCCCCTGAGAGACCACAACCCAAGAAGAAAACATGGGAGAAATGTTTTCCTAGGCCTAAAAGGCTGTTCTTCCAGTCTTCCTTCTTCCCTGCCATGCTAAATGGTTGGATGACAACAGGTGCTATCGATAACATCTATCCCAACAGTAAAATATCTAAACTTGGATATACAACAGGAGCCGTTCCTTAGTGCAGGAGGTGCTGTGACAGAAAACATGCACAATTCAGCATCGGCCTTTTTACTAAAACATATATAAAAATGTGATTGTAAACCAGAAATGTTCCCCCCTTCCCTTAACACATTCCTCCATCCACACCACCATTGGGCACCATCTGTGATGATCAAGAGCAGATTGCTCATGCCTCTTCCCCCCACTTCCTATGGTGCTTTTGACTCAGGTCTTTGTATATAGCCAGTCCGATGTAGCTTTCGCTGTAATGTTTAGGAAAACATCCTGTAAAGCAATAACCCAAGCCCTCCCCCCACCTCAATTTATGCACAAGCCACCCAGAGCTAATGAAGCTGACCACAATCTTCTTTTGGTGGGGAAAGGGACAAGAACTCTCCCAGATCCCCACATTTTCGTTATGTATGATTCCACACCCTGATGCTCTGTATAATGTGGAGTCTTCCACTGACATAAGGACTGGACCCAGATACTTTCGGAATCCATCACTGCCACCTCAAGAACCAACCAGAAGAGGGTACTGCTGAGTGACTGAGTTCCCCAGACAGTAGTAGGCTTATGCTGTAGTTGGCATGCAGATTTCTTTTTTACTTTACTTTTTTTTATTGAGATGGTCTGACTGCAGACTGAGGTCTTTGGATCATTCTTATAGCTGGAGCATTAATGAATAAATCAAGATTGAGTAAGCATTTCTATTACAAACTCCCTTTTTAGTTATTCATAACTCTTTGACTTTTGGGCAGTGAAATTCTCCAGGTTTGTCTCTGCCCTAGGATGAATTGTGTGCTTTGTGTTTGCTTAGTTTTGGGCAAAAATGTCTCAGGATTTATGCAACTGAGGACAGTGATGACAAAACACTTTTCTCATCATGAAACAAAATCCTGTAGTTTATAACCACAGAAGTGGGGAATCAGGGAGTGGAAATTTGTCAGGGTTAATGATGCTCTATACACTGGAGAGGCCCCTTTGTGTGATCTATTGAAATCCATTTTGATTGGACTGAGTTATGATGATTTGGAAATTGTTTGCTGTTGCTGATATGCTGGTAACATCAAGATATCCTAATCAGCAGTGGAACTCCACTGGGCTGTATAAACACACAGTCCCTGCATCTTGGAGCATGTAGTTTGATTAAGACAAGCTGTATAGCCAGCAATAGGAGGGAAGAGTGTATGAGGATAATAGCAAAAAGTCAGTGCATGAATATGGTCCGTTAACATTCCAAATTGTGGAGTAGATTCTCTGCTAAGTTCACTTCTCTCAGCAGAGGGGAAACTGAGGATCGGGGAGCCAGATTCTGTCCTGCTCCAGTGCTGATCCCAACATAAATCAGATGACCCTGGTGACTGTTCTAGTCTGTGCCAGCTAGCAAAGAATCATCCCTTGCTTGGAGATGGCCAGTCCAAAGTGTAGGCAGGTATGTTGCCAAGAGGCAATGGTCCTTTCCTTAAAGGATTCGGAGGCAATAAGCACACAAATTGGGTGAAGGTTTAAAGAATGTATTAAGCAAATCTCAGAATAAAATACAATGCTTACGTCCCTTCTGCTACCAGGAACCCCTTGAAGAAGGACAGCGGACGGACCCCAATGTCCGGTACGTAGCACCCTCCATGGCTTTGGTCTATGCCGAGGTTCCGATATTAGGAATATCCCTGGCATTTATATAATATTGGATCTACATTACTCACACCTGTTGTTTTGAGAACCTGGCAAGATTGCTGATATGTTGGATATTTGCCCAGGTCAAATAATTAGCTTTAGCAGGTAGCAAACATTCAGCATAGATAATGTGATCATCCCAAACACTCCCATACTCCCGTACCTGGTGGATGGCCTTGGGACCCGTCCCAGAACTTGTTGAGAGTAAACGGTGCATTCCTAAACTGTGCCATCTTGAGCAAGCAGCTAACTCTTTGAGAATGATGAGAGAATAATGAGAAATAAAAAACACAAATGGCTGCCTAGGGCATCCAGTCCTGAAAGGAGATGCAGGCATAAAAGGAACGATTGCTGTACACCACCTACTCTCCTCGATATCACAATCGTCTTCCGCATTTCCACTACAGGTGGTCATGTCCTGCCTGCCCTGGGACGATTGCTTCCTCCCTCTCTTCATGCCACTTAAATTGACATAAAGGGAGCAGAGTGGAGCAATGAGTTTATACTCATAGCTTCATTTTTTTTAAAATAACCTCAGCTATTTTATTGATTGATTGACTGGGCAGTAATTCTAGAACAAGACTGAGTGATTTTAGCAATGAGTTCAGGCTAAGGGTCTGTTCTGCGCATTCATGGAGGTGGTACTGTGGGTGATGCTGGGACACATGAGCCAGGCCTCAGTCAGCATGCAGATCTGCAGCAGTCCTGTGAAACACTCTAACGTTCAAGCAGACACTTTGTGTCACTTTCAGCATTTTTGTGCTACCTTACTACACTGTCTAGACAAATAATGAAGGTTCTTTTAGAGCGATTCCATGCAGAGTGAAGCCCTCAAATGTCAGGTAAGTTTTTAACATGAACTCTGCCTCATTATGTGTGTTTGTTATGATACAAATGGAAATTACACGATCATATACATCATGTTGGGCATAGGGGTGCTGGGATCTCAAGAGGTCATCTGTTCCAGTCCCCTGCACTCATGGCAGGACTAAGTATTATTTAGACCGTTCTAGCCTAAAGATTTTTACAATGATAAATATATAAATTCATTGAGTTCAATAGCTTCATTGGGGCCCAAAATTTGGGCATTTAGCCACTGGCCTGCATTGGGGTGGTATGGAGTTGCTCCACACTATGTTGAGTCAAGATGATGGGGCATTCCTTAGGAGAGACCATCAGTCTCTCCACAGTTTGATGGTGTGGGGAGGGAGAGTAGTGACTACACAGGGTACAACATCCTAGAGGCCTCGCCTGGCCAAGAAGAATGGGAGGGACAACAGGTATATGTGTTTGGGGGAGACTCCACCTCCACCTGGTCCTCTTTGGGGGATATGCACCCCCTTTGGTGCATTGATAGAGCAGTCATGTGTTCCTCCAAGTGAGTGACCCTTGCATGAGGCCAGTCATAGTCAGGTCCTCTGAATTTACACTATGGAAACTGAGAGGAGAATCTGCCCTTCAGAACACAGGGCAGAGCGTGTATAGCAAGGGTGACTGTGATGATGAAATATGTATTTGTACTTCGTTGTGAGGTGGACACCATAGGATTTATGATGCCTTTACCTCTTCATTGACTGGCTTTTCAGTGCCTGTGTTCGGTAAACGATGTGACATAACTTATGTGTCGTCATTCAGTAACCATCACTGTTTTTTCAAATGAAATGTCTAGAATTTATCATCATTTTAGCAGCCTTGAAATGGGAGCAGCAGGTGCTATGATAAATGAAAGAAAAGGGTTGTCTTGTTTTACTGGTATTTCTTTCAGAGCCTCTGCCCCATCCTACAAAAGATTCCAGAGTAATTTCCTATGTTGTTCAGATTCCCTGCAAGCATAAGAGGTGTGGGTGTGTGTACAGTGGGTTAGAAGGGGAATTCCCCCCCCCCATATTACTAATAGTGGAAGAACATCACTCACTAAGCTGTTTTCACATGGATATCAGTAGATCTCACATTTAATAACCAAACCTAAAGGATCATGAGACATCATGGCAACAAAAAAACACAAGAGTTTGCAAGCACATTACCATTGGGGTGAAGAAGAGATTGTCCACTGTATGGTGAGGGAACATTGGGTAGCCTTGCTTCTTTGACTTCATGTGGTCTTCAAAGACATATCTGGCCAAATTTGTCCTTGGTGTAACTCCATTGAAATCAGCCCAAGTTAGAACAGGGATTTAACATGCACTCCCTATTCTTTGCAGAAGGAACAAGCATTTGATTAAACCAGACACCATGACATAGGAAGGAAGAGGCAGGATCTGAAATTAAGGTGGGTGAATTGTAATTCCCCTAGCCAGAAAAAGTCCTCTTGAAGGAAGACTTCTTAGTCAGCTCACCTGATCTATCTATTTAGATATCTCCATCACTGCAGTATCTGAGACCCTTAGGGCACGTCAACACTAGGAAATTATTTTGAAATAACTAAATTCAACTTAATAACTCCCGATTTTACAAAATCAAAATAGTGTGTCTCCACTATGGGGAAGCCTCGAAATTAGTCCGAGGCAGGCTCCGTTAATGTGGATACTCTACATTGAGTTAGAGCCCCAGGAAGCACTGGGGAATAATTAGTTCGAATTACTCTGGGGAGTAGTTATTTCAAAATAGCGGCACCAGAGCATCCACACAATCACTGTTTCAAAATAACTATTTTAGAATTAGTGTTATTCCCTGAGAAAAGTAGGAGTACAGATTTCAAAATAAGTAGCCCATTATTTTAAAATAATGGTCTTGCTAGTGTGGGCGCTGCACTTATAAGTTTGACCTAAGGAGGTTTATCTCAAAATAACACCCTAGTGTAGACCAAGGTTTAATAACAAGACTTTTTTTTCTTTTTATTGCATATGTCAACACTGTAGTTCAAAATAGCAAAGTTTACTGATCATATCAAATAAAAAAGATCAGCGCCTGTGAGTTTGGAGAGATTTATACCTTAGTGTGCAGAGCCAGCAGGGGCGCTGAGACAATTTGTGCAGGGGAGGTGCGGAGCACCATTGAGCCAGACTGTAAACGCAGTATATGATAGAAATCACTTGGCAGTAGTGGCCCTGCTGCACCACAGGCTTGAGTGTCTATGGGAGCCAGTGAATGGAAAATACATTTTAATGTGAATAAAACCTGGTGAAAATGATCCAAAATAGACCCCATATGTGAAACAAAACATCTCACACTTTGCTATTCAGACAACTGATAGGGAACTCCCTCTACCACCAGCTGAGCGTGCAGCCACAGCCAAAAAGACTTGACTCTGGGAGAGTTCAGCTTCCGAAGAGGGATCATATGGGTAGAAACCAGCTCAGTCAAACAGTGACCATATGGAACAAGTTGATACATAAGGCCACTGAAGCAAATATGTAAATGAGTTTAGTAGACAGCCAGACATTTTATTGGCAGGGGTAGGGCTGGGGGTGGGAGGAAGGGACAACAATATAAGGAAAGAACCCCACAGGTGTGGGTGAGAGAAACTGAAAGGGATAGACAATCTTGTTGGGCCATAGCTTCTTGTGTCCTGTATTCCCTCCTGGGATGTTTGAACCTTAAGATGCCCCCCCCCCCCCCAAGGAAGAGGGTACAAGGTGTCATGCCCCCTCTTTTGTTTGTAATTACTTCTCATTTTAATCTTGATTTGCATGTCGATCTCCTATATCTGGGCCAGGGACTCTACAAAGCCCTCATCAGCAACTCCCCCAATAATAAACAGGAAAAGGCTTAAGGAGCAAATCACTTGCATGTTAATGAGACTGTTTGCTGGAGTCAAGAGAGAAAACAGCAAACAAACAAATGGACTGAATTCCAGCGGCAGCTGTTTGCTCCTTAATCTCAGCTCGTCAGAGCTGCCCTTTGATGGGACACAATCTACACAAACGATTGTGCTAAATCTTCTAATCTACGTCCTCATTATTACATCCCTTCTTACGCATGTAAATCAGGGACAAACTCATTTTAATATGTAGATAGATTATAGAAGGGAAGGGGAGGGGACAGGAGGGGAAAGGGAAGCTACTAATGGTGTCTCTCTGTGTGTGTGTGCATGCTAGGGGGGAAGTAATTAAGAGACTAGGAAGGGGGACTGTCTGTGGACAGGCATGAGAGGAAATGAGGAAGGTCTGTTGTTGGACTATGAAGGAGAATACAAAGGAGCAAAGCCTTCGAAGGTAGAGGGCATTGATAGTGGAGACTTTTAAGATGGAGAGCGGTCAGAAGTGTAAGGAGGCTTTAGAGAGTAGGTGCAATCTATTTAATGAGACTTCATTGGCCTGACAAGCAGTCCAAGTGCTGCCAGAACAGAATAGGGGCAGGCCCCTCAGGTGTCTGTCAGGGGCAAGAACAGGTGCACCCACACAGGTGATAGGCATCTTACACACTAACCCTTCTTCCGGTTATCTGGGGTACAGCATCTGGGCCAAAGTCTTCTGTCCGCCGAGTGCACCACGGAAAAGCAAATGGAGATTGTGCATGATGTGCAGGCATTAATGAAGGATAATGTATGAACATGCAGAATTAGGGAGCTATTCATGGAACATCCCTGCTTATTGCCCAGTTCCAAGTACCTGCAGCAATCCTGTTTGGAGCCTGAGGCATGGATGTGAATGACCCAATTTAAATTGTATTAAGTTTGTACATATACCCTGGTGAGAGGCATCTTACACACCTATCTATTCATTCATATTTATTAACTGTCCCTGTCTCATCTGACAATTAAGAACGAGCTTATTTTCATACGACAAAGCTGAATAAGGGGAACACGGAGGAGTACAGCAATGTAACAGTGCAGTCAGAATAGAGGCCCATCTTGTTTTTCCAAAGTATATAATTAGAGCTATCATCACAAATTGGAGTAAAATTTAAATGGAGACTTAAACAGGAGCTCTACCATAGTCCATAAGAAAAATTCAGACCTCTCATATCTTCCTAACCCTGATGTTGTCTCCCAACTTGGCTCTTCTCCCAGCCTGCAATCCACTCCCTACCCAATTAACCCTCTCCTTGTGCAAGAATAGCCTGGAAGAATAGCCGAGTTTTGCAGCATCCACCATCTCTATCCCAGCCAGCTAGCTCGCCTCCATATTCCCATCTCCGTTACACACTGGGTAAGTGGCCCTCCTTCTGGGTCATAAGGGATGGAAATATAGAGGAAAACCAGATGCCATCAGCATACTGAACACACTGCAATGCATATATCCCCACTAGTCTCTCAAACATTCTCATTTGCTGAGCAAGAGGAGTGAGGAGATGGAGCCCTGGGAAACCCTGCGTAATAATGCCCCTGAGACAAATGAGTAATTGCACCTGCCATTCTTTGGGAACGTTCTCAAAGAGGAAGCAGAGACATTCAAGAGTAGATCCTTACACAGGGGCCGTGTCCAGACTCAGGGGTTTTTTCGGGAAAAGTAGCCTTTTCCCGAAAAAACTTCCCCTGCGTCCAGACTCAAGCCGCGTTCTTTCGAAATTATTTCAAAAGAACGCGGCTTTTCTTTCGATGGCGGTAAACCTCGTTTCACGAGGAAGAACGCCTTCTTTCGAAAGTTCCTCTTTCGAAAGAAGGCGTTCTTCAATGTAAAGAGGCCGTCTTCGAAAGAGAGCATCCAGACTCGCTGGGTGCTCTCTTTCGAAAAAGCGGATTTCTCTTTCGAAAGATCCGCCTGCAGTCTAGACGCGATCTTTTGAAAGAGGCTCTTTCGAAAGATGCTTTCGAAAGAGCCTCTTTCGAAAGAAGCCTGCAGTCTAGACATAGCCCTTGCTACGGCATGCAGATGTATCACCACTGTTTGGTGATTAATGGTAACAGATAGATCTAAGAGACTAAGCTTGGATACCTGCTTTCTTCATGACCAGGAGGAGATCACCAACCAGCACAATCCATCCTGTTTCCTTACTATATACAAGTCTAAACTAAATTCACTGTCATCAGAAAAACTTAAAGAATCAAGCTGTTGAGGGAGTTGTTTTGCCATCGCCTTCTTGGGAGGTTGGAGATATAGCAACAGTTGGAAGGAGCACCCATGTCAAGCATGGATTACTGAACAAAGATCTGGCAATTGTGTGCAATAATAATTAATAGTACAGTGGCCTACACATTGACACCTGAAGCAAAAATGAGGAAGAGAAATAATTGGAGTAGCTCCAGATGGGAAACCCTCCAACTCTTTGGGTATGTCTACACTACCCCGCTAGTTCGAACTAGCGGGGTAATGTATGCATACCGAACTTGCTAATGAAGCCCGGGATTTGAATTTCCCGGGCTTCATTAGCATAAAGCCGGTGCCGCCATTTTTAAAAGCCGGCTAGTGCGAACCCCGTGCAGCGCGGCTACACGCGGCAAGGGCTAGATAGTTCGAACTAGCTAGCCATTCCGAACTATCTGTACGCCTCGTTCCACGTTAGACACTGGGTTAACACGTTCCACGAGGCGTACAGATAGTTCAGAATGGCTAGCTAGTTCGAACTATCTAGCCCGTGCCGCGTGTAGCCGCGCGGCACGGGGTTCGCACTAGCCGGCTTTTAAAAATGGCGGCGCCGGCTTTATGCTAATGAAGCCCGGGAAATTCAAATCCCGGGCTTCATTAGCAAGTTCGGTATGCATACATTACCCCGCTAGTTCGAACTAGCAGGGTAGTGTAGACATACCCTTAGAATGCAGGACTGCTGGCAGACTCAAAAAAGACAGAAGTTCCAGAGACTCTAATAAGCTAAAACTGGCTGAGTCTCCCCAGTAGAAGCTTCTTATGAGGGTGGTAAGGTTATTCCCTACTCTGGCATGTTGAGTGCAGAAGGTGGGAGCCTGCAAAAGACTTGAAAATACTCTGCCACTAAAGGCTTTGGCTTAAAAACTCCCCAAGGTGACAGATTCCTTTGGATGGTATGCTGCCACCACACAAATGCAAAAACTTCTTCAAGAATCCACCACTGGCACACCTTACAAGACTAGACATAGATGGACACATTTTTGCCCATTCTCTTTCAGCAGAATGACTTTTTGAATTGGTTTTTGGTTCTGTTTACCCCAGCATTTACTATGTACCTCAAAGACCAACTGTCTTTGAGGCTGCCAGTTCTTATGCTCACAAGAAAGAGTTTATTTCAGGTGTGGGGAAGCTAAGGTCTGAGGGCTGGATGTGGACTTCCCTGGATCTGGACCCGAGGCTTGGGGCTCCCCCATAGCATTGGGGAGCACATGTTGGAGCTCCAGCTGGCTTGTTACTGGAGCTATACTGGAGGCAGACCCTTTTAAAATTCTCTAAGAAGGCCTTTGTGTTATCTCCTACCTTGTATGCCAGGTATTTCTTGGGTTGGGAGAGTTAACTAGAGTAGGGTGGTTAGTCAGTGTAGATAGAGCACCCAGCTGCTCAGCTTTCTCCATCTCAAAGTGCCTCTGTCTTTTCTTCTCCTCTGTCTTAAAGTATCTCTACTTTTTCTTCTTCTCTGCTTTAACTTCCAAGAACCTCACCTATAAGAACATCATTTCTTCCTTAGAGATATGCCTGCCTTAAAGACTTCCTCCCACCTTGGTGTCTGTGGTACGGGAGGGACATGGCCTGCCCCCAGGAGATTACTTCCCCCAGCATCATAGGAACATTCTCCTGTTTCTTATTCCTGCTCTGACTGTCTACTGGAGGTGGACATCTGGCCCTGATCTGGCACTGTTTTGCCTTGGTGTGCTGCTTTGGGAAGGTTAGTTGTTCCAGGGTTACTTTCCCCACTGTAAATGCATGAACTGGGCTGCTTTTCTGCCCTCTTCCTTAGCTATCAAGTTGCCCTGAAAGCTAGAAAAAATAAATTGTTTTGTTTGGACTCTCTGGCTTTGCAGGTTGAGCCTTTTCTGTGCCCTTCCCTCTACAGGCAGCAAAAGAAAAAAAAACCCAAAACTTCCAAACAGCCAAAAGAAAAAAAAAGTGTTCTTTTAAAATCCTGAGATTTGTGCTCCTAGTTCAAAATTATCCCACCAGTGCTGCCACCGTGTCAAGGCTGTTCCCCACTCTGGAACTTTGGGTGCAGAAGATAGGGGCCTTCAAGAATCTTTAAAATACCCTGCCATTTAAGGCTTTTGCTTAAAAACTCCGAGTTCACAGATTCCCTGACATTGGGTGGTATGCAGCCACCACCCAAAGGCAAAAACCCAGGAAGGCACACTTGGGAATTTCTTTCTGTGGGGTATCCCCAAGCTCTTAAACCCTCCCTCAGGAGACAGCATAGAAAATCTCTTAATAGCTGGCCTTTCAGTCTCAGGCACATGCACATAGAACCTCCTGCCTTCTAAGACACAGGAATCAGATCAGATCATAGTCTTAAAAAGGTGATTTTATTAACAAAACAAAGAAGACATACTTGGTAAAGCATACTTGATTCAGTTCTAGAATAACTGAAAAAGACAGATTAAAAAGCACAGAGAATTGCTTCCCTGGGATTCGGTTTAAAAGTTACAATGTACGGGGGTGGGGGATACATTGGCTCAGCACAGAGTGGTTCAACAAACCCCAAATAAAGAAAATAACCTGATCATATCTAATTAAACATTCCCTGTTTTACATGCAATTACGTTGTTTCAAGGTTTAGTCTTTCCCTAGGCCTCGATATCGCTGGAAATTCCATGCCTTGTTCCTGGCTTAACTCCTTTCCTAGTTCTTGCTCTGCTCACACAAAAAACTGCTGCAAAAGAAACCTGCTTTCAATTAAAAAGCTCACACTCTTTTCATTGGCTCTCCTGGCTCCCTGCCAACGCTTCTTGAAAACTTTCAAGGACCCACCGTCTCTGAGTTTAACCCTTACAGGCAATTTAATTAACTAAATGGCTGGAATGTTCAAAAAAGGGTAGTAGTACCCTTCCCATTCATCACAGAAAGTCAAACTGGAGGCAACCTCAGAAAGAAAACCAAGTAAGAAGTCAGCTCTGGACTTAACCAATCTCTGCCCAGGCCCTAAACCATCCTAGTGCCTCACACCTGCTACTTGAGACAAGCAATCTTGACAATGAGGTCCTGGTGTTTTGTTGCCCAGTGCTGTTTCAGAGGACAGAGAGTTCAGTGAAACAGAGCTATTAGCTAAAGGTTAGGCTTCATGTCTGTGTAATACAGGTACCACTTCTGTGAGCTCAGATCTGACTGCAATGAGTGCTAAATAAATGCTTGCCTATATGACAATCTCTGTTGACTCTTTCTGTTAGTGTGTTTGTCGCAGTTATATGTCTAACTAAATGTCTAATTTTAATGTCTGAATAGCAAGTATCTGGAAATGGTATTTGGCCAAATATAAACAGGTAGAATAGAAATCAACTATCCCATATTGAACTGGAACTTTTATTACAATAAGGTTCTACTAGTAAGCACAATCCCATTGATATGTAATGGAGACAGCAATTTATAAAAGAAGAACTTGAAATTTGTTACAATTTAAATGGCATTAATTAATTAGACACCTAAGGCAAGAACATAAACAAAATGTTACAAACCTTAAAGCTGCTTGTTTGGTTGTTTTTAAAAAACATTTCTTTATTCAACTCTCTCTCTTTCTAGGTCCTTTCATAGGCATGGAGACTTTAAGGCCAGAAGGGACCATCATGATCATCTTGTCTGATCTCCTCCACATTGCAGGCCACAGAATCTCGCCCACCCACTCCTGCAACAAAGCCCTAACTTTTGCTGAGTTACTGAAGCCATCAAATAATGATTTAAAGACTTCAAGTTACAGAGAAACCACCATTTAAACTAATTTAAACCAGCAAGAGACCCATGTTCCAAGCTTCAGAAGAAGCTGAGATCCTACCCCGTTTCCAGGATCTCTGCCAATCTGGCCTGGGAAAAAAATCCTTCTCAGTCTTATGGCAATTACTTGAACCCTGAACATGTAGGCAAGACCCACCAGCCAGACACCTGGGAAATAATTCTCTGCACTAACTCAGAATCCTCTCCATTTAGTGTCCCATCTACAGCCACTGGGGGTCTTTGTTACTAGCAGTCAAAGATGCTCAATATGCCACCCACTCTCTAAACATATCAAGCTCAGTCTTGAAGCCAGTTATGTTTTTTGCCTCAGTACCTTCCTTGGGAAGATGTTCCAGAACTTCACAGCTCTGATGGCTAGGAGCCTTCATCTAATTTCAAGTTTAAACTTGTTGGCCAATTTAAATCCATTTGCTCTTGTCAATGTAGTGAGGCAGTGGGGCCTCCCTCTGGATGAGAGAGTGAGATACTACTGCCATCCCCTTGGTGGATGATCGGCTAATCATACCACTGAGCCTGCCTACATGCCCTGTGGGGCACCCTGCCAACTGCTGAGCCAGAAGCTCTGGTCTCTCCCAGTAATGTCACAGAGTTGAGGTTAGCCCACAACAGACACTAAGAGTAGCTCACCTCTGGAAAGGCTCAGTCACGGGGACGTGACACAGCATCCAGGTTCATAGCTCTAATGGGATCAAAACCCCAGAAAAATCTATCCTACTCTGCATAAATATTTTACATAGAGCAAGCTCATATGTTGTTCACTCCCTTTATAAAAGAACCCCCACAGATATGTATAGATATGGTCCCCCCAGTAACGATTATTTTTATTAGGTTTATTAATAAACAAAAGTGATTTTATTAAATGTAAAAATTAGGATTTAAGTGATTGCAAATAAGACAGATCAAAGTAAGTTACTAAGCAAAATAAAATAAAACAAAACATGCCAGCTAAGCTTTTATTCTAAGAAACTTGTTAATTGCAATTTCTTACTCTAACAGTAGTTTTAATAATCTTTTTTTCACAAGCAAGGCAGCCTTCTAATTTGGGCACAATCCTTCCCTGTATTGGGGTCTCCTCACTGCTGCAGTGTCTCCTGCTGGTCACACTGGGAAATAGCTCTGTTCATGGGAGTGTACCACATTCTGGCCAGTGTGTCTTCCCTGTTGTTCCTCCACTCTCTGCTGTCTCCATACTCTGGTTCTGGACCTGCATTGCTCCCTGAACCCTGATGTCCTCTTCAGGACACTGCCCTCCAACAGTGCCCACTACTCAGTTCTGCCCTCTTTCAGGGGTATCAGCAGTCCTCAGTCCTTAGACCTGCCACCATGGCCAACTGCAGCCCCGAAGTCTAGCCCCTTGTCTGGGGGCAAGCCATAGTCTGTAAAGGTCACACTCCTTGATGGCAAGATATGGTCAAAGGGGAGACCCAGGTCCACCCACTACACTGGGTCCTGACCCAAGAACCCTATAGAGACAAGTTAGGCATATTTGTATTAAAAACATGTTTTCATAAAAATATGGGCATGCAGTGTCACAAGGCTAACCAAGCCATGTTCCTTGAGACTCCTCTCATAGGCTAGGTTTTCCATTGTTTTGATCATTCTGGTAGCCCTTTTCTTCACTTTATTCTAGTTTGAATTCATCTTTCTTAAACATGGAAACCCAGAATTGCCCACAATATTCCCATAACACTTCCATTTCACTACTGCAAATACCTCGCCTGATGTATCCTAAGATTGCATTAGCCTTTTTCATGGCCATATCACAGTGGAGGGTCATAGTCTTCCTATGATTAATCAATATTCGCAGGTCTTTCTCCTTCTCTTTCACGTCTAACTGATACATCCCCAGTTTATAGCAAAAATTCTTGTAAGTCACTAAGTACATGATTCTGCACTGATCAATTTCATACCATTACTATTACTCCAGTTTTCAGAAGTCCTCTAGATCTTGTGTAATATTTCAGTCATTCTGCATATTGGCAATACTTCTCAACTTTGTCATCCTCAAATTTTGTTAGCACAAGCCAAAGTTATGAATGAAAATGTTAAATGAGATTGGTCCCAAGACTAATTCTTGAGGAAGATCACTCATAATCTTCCTCCAGCCTGATAGTTCAGCTTCCAGCATGACCCATTGTGGTCTCTTTAGGCCAGCTGCTTGTCCATCTTTCAATTCCCATACAATTCCTCATCTTCTCCTATTTAATAAAGAATTTATCATATGGAACTATACCAATGCCTTATTGAAATCCAAGATGACTAGCTCTACTGCATTTCCTTAAGTAGAAAATTAGTTATCTTCTGAAAGAAAGATCAGGTTGGTCTGTCACAATCTACGTTTTATAAAACCATGCATTTTTATATCCACCTCTAAGTCCTTAACTGTTTACTCTCTCAACAGACCTTGCATGCATTCTTCATTTTTATTGCCAACCCCTTTCTTTCCTGTCCAATGACTCCCCTGTTCCATGTGCCGCTTGCATCTCCCAGGAGCATAGAATCTTCCAGCCAGCTCAAACTTCTACTCAGAGTTTGACCCTGTGGCCAGGTAGACTTCTGTCCTGTTGTCAATGCTCTTGGGTAGGCTCATAGTATATAGGATTTGCTGTTCCACGTACTCTGTGGCTGTGTCTACACTGGCACTTTTTTCCGGAAATGCTTAAAACAGAACAGTTTTCCGTTATAAGTATTTCCGGGAAAAAGAGCGTCTACATTAACAGGATGCTTTTCCGGAAAAGCCCTTTTTCCGGAAAAGCGTCCGTGGCCAATGTAGATGCGCTTTTCCGGAAAAAAGCCCCGATCGTCATTCTCGCGATCGGGGCTTTTTTCCGGAAAAGACTACTGTGCTGTCTACACTGGCCCTTTTCCGGAACAGTTTTCTGGAAAAAGTACTTTTGCCTGAGCGGGAACAGCATAGTTTTTCCGGAAAAGCAGCTGATTTCTTACAGTAAATCGTCACTGCTTTTCCGGAAATTCAAGGGGCCAGTGTAGACAGCTCACAGCTTAAACCCCTTCAGCCGCTTTTCCGGAATAAGTGGCCTAGTGTAGACACAGCCTCCGTGTCTGGGGGATATGTGTGCCAAAGTGTGGTGTCTTCTGGCTAAGGTGAGGTATCCATCATATTCTTTTCTGCAGGCCTTGGCCATAGGGATTACGCCCCCACAGTGCTTCCCATGAGGTCCTATACTCTGACTGTTACTATGAAGCTTCAAAAAGACTCAACAAACATTTTAGAGGGGTAGCCATGTTAGTCTGTAACTGAGGAATCTCTGTCAAGCATTCTTAAAACTTAAATACTCACCCAGAGAAGTGAAAAAACAGATTGACAGAGCCAGACGAATACCCAGGCATCTGTTTCTTCAAGATAGGCCCAACAAAGAAAACAACAGAACACCACTGGTCATCACTTACAGCCCCGCGCTTAAACCCCTTCAGAGCATTACTAACAATCTACAACCTATCCTGGAAAATGACCCCTCACTCTCACAGACCTTGGGGGACAGGCCAGTCCCCACCTACAGACAACTCCCTAACATCAAACAAATTCCAGCAACCATGCAGCACGCCTCCATCATACTCATCCAGGAACCTTCCCCTGCAATCAACTCCAATGCCAACTCTGTCCATACATCTATACAAGCGACATCATCGCAGGACCTAAGCATATAAGCCACCACATCAGAGGCTCATGTAACTGCACATCCACCAATGTGAACTATGCCACCAAATGCCAGCAATGCCCTTCTGCCGTGTATATTGGCCAAACTGAACAGTCTCTGTGACAAAGGATTAATGGACACCAATTAGATATTCAAAATGGTAACACACAGAAACTTGTTGGGGAACATTTTAACTTGCCCGGGCACTCACTAATGTATCTAAAAGTGACAATATTATTACAAGGCAATTACAAAAACCAGCTGGAGAAAGAAGCTGCAGAACTTGATTTCATTTACAAGTCTGATACCTGCAATAGACGTTTTAAAAAATACTTTAACTGGATGGGTCCACTACATTCCACACCCTAATGAAATAAAAATCTAAGCCCCGGGTACTTAAAGTACTTAGAACCTATTCTTTCTGCCTTGTTTGCCGTGGACACTCTAATTGACAATATATTTTTTCCTTCTCTTTCCCTCCCCATCCTCTCTCTTTCTTTGCTATTTATTTGGCCCCTGGACTCCTTAACTCCATTCTTCTGAAGAAGTGGGTCGTGCCCAGGAATGCTCATGATACCATCTACACTTTTTGTTAGTCTCTAAAATGCTGCAGGACTATTTGTTGTTTTTTAAATTTAGTCAACAAAAGTTTTTTGGCAAATACCGAAATTTAGGGTAAATTGGAGTTAAACTGTGGCCCAATGCTAGGCCATGTCTGCACTATAAGATAAGGTCGAATTTATTAAGGTTGATTTTTTGACACCCAATTTTATAAAGTCAAAGGTTCATGACCCCACTGTGCACAATAATTCAACATAGTTTGAAGTAGCATGTTCCCAGTAAGTACCCTCCACTTTAAGAGCAATGCATTATGGGTAGCTATCCCATAGTTCCTGTACCCCTTTGCATTCTGGCTTATGCTCCCAGTTCACGCTGGGACCAAAACTATGCAGCGGGTGGTTTTGGGGGCATGTCATCAGTGTCCCATAGTGCACTCGTCTCCCCATCTTCCCCTGCTTGAAAGCAATGGCAAACAGTTTTTTCACTCCCTTCTTTTCCCTTCTTATCCATACAGATGCCATAGCAGTGTAAGATCCTGTTGAGCATCATAGTATTATGGCAATCATATTAACCAGGGTGAGCCTTATGCTGGAGTTATATCCAGAATGTATCTAGGATCAGCCAGAACAAGGATGAATCTCGGGAGTCCATGAACACTCTCTTTTGCAAAGCACTTGGGTTGAGCGAATGGCAAATGCAATCGCTAGCAATCGATCCTCTGGTCACAGTGGCACACCGGTTCTAGTGCCGTGAGACAAGCACAGACTGACGGGCCCACATATTGATGTAGCTATGGGACAATCAGCAGTGGCTGCAAAACATTCACATGTAAGACCACTTTCATGGAAGTTTGCGAATTGCTTCCCCTTGCCCGGAAATGCAAGAATATCAGAATGAGACTTGCTCTGACAGCGGAGAAGTGAGTGGCAGTTGCCATGTAGAAGCCTGCAATGCCAGACAGCTACCAGTCAGTTGGGGATCAATTCAGAATGGGGGCGGTTGTGATCAAAGTACCCAAGGCAATCAGTATCCTTCTGCTATGGGGGCCACATGCACCCTCAAGTTGGGAGGGGCTGGCCAGCAGGAGGAATCCACTAGGCATGGCCCTCCCCTTCTTCTATGCTCTCACTGGCAGCGGTGGCAGGTAAAGCACAGGCTGGGCGGCTCCAGCCCATGCAGCGCTGCTTCCCAGGTAGGCTGCTCCAGGGTGTGCTGGTAAGAGGCAGAGATGGGTGGAGCAAGGGTGGGATGGGGGTAGAACAAGGGGCAGGGAGACGCAGGGCAGGAGACCTCCCACTCACCCCTTTCACCAGTCCCCACTGATCAAATGTGTTGCTAAGGTGTGCTGCCTGCTCTGAAGTCTGCTTGCCATGCTGGCCACACAGGAAATTAAAATCAAATTTTCATATGTGGACCCTATGAAACCCTATTCTGCTGTTCACCTGGAGAGCAGCAGAATTGAAAGTCCTGGCTAGAGTGGTCACTGCAGGGCACTGTGGGACACCTCCCAGAGACCAAGAGCTCTAACTTTCACAGCGCTGTGTCTGCACTCCCGTAAAGTTGACCATGCAAGGTCAAATTTAGTGTAACTTCTTGTGAAAAGTACCAAAATACTTTAATGGCCTTTGAAGTCCACAGAATGGGCTTGGTGGCATGGTCTCATTATTTAGATATTCGACCTAAGGCAGCTAAGTTCATCCTAAACCCCCAGTCTAGGCTAGAATCTAATTTTGAGAAAATATGAAAATCCAGAGCATAGAATTTGTGATGCTACAAGAAACAGTAAGGGGTTCCTGTTTGCCAAAGCAAAATGAAGGATTAGGGAGAAAGCAGGCCCACTTACAAGTGAAAATAATTACATTAAGGGGGACAGCAATATCAACCTTTTTTTTAAATCTGTCTTCAGCAAGAAACATGTAGAGAAAAAAAGTGGTAATTAAGGAAGGAAGAACCTATACAAATAACTGTTGATAAAGAGCAGGTGTGGGATTGTTTTGACAATGTGAAGATGTTCAGAGCTGCTGCTTCAATTGACACACACTCTAGGGTGGTAAGGGAATTAAATGTGGAACTCACTGACACAGAGTGGAGCAGTCCTAAATCCAGAGGAACTGAGAGAGGCATAATAACTCATGTCTGCACATTGCTTCACAGAGCAATCCAACACCTATTTGGGAGGCGGGGACGATGTACTGCACTACCTCTTAGAAAGAGGTGCATGCATGTGCCCTCCCAGCAATGAAGGAGATAGAGCCTTAATCCCTTCTCCACTTTGCCTCTGTTGGAAGGAGACTCCGGAGGGCTCCAGGAGGTAGCACTCACTCTAAGCTGAAAAGTGCAGGAATAGCAACTATGCTGTCCCCTGTGTGGGTGGTAAAAGGGGGAGACGTCTACCATTTGCAGACCACCAAATAGCCAGGCATGACCAGCCCCTCAGTGTGGTACTCATGGCTGTAACGAGGAGGAATAAAATGAAATTAAGAAAGGGAAAGTACCAGTGGCCCCTGCCACTGAGCTGTTTCATGTGTGGAACCTTCTTCCAAGTGATAGGGAAAGAGCCATATCACTTGGGACTTCTCAAACTAGACTGGGCAGAATGCCAAAAAGCACACAGGTGGGCATAATCTAGCATGAGCTGTGGGAGCTGGGCTGGCTGAAGGCCTGTCTACATTAGGAAATGGGTTGTTAAGACTGAGTCTTCCTGTAAACACTTCAGTTTCGTCCACACTTCCTGTCCCAGTGTTCTTTAGACACAGGTAGCCAGCTCCATCACAAGGTTATCATGGTGTCTGTAAGAAAGCAGGACTTGGTTGAAGAGCAGCCGCTTCAAACTAAACCCAGATTAAACTAAACTAAGAAAAAAACAGAGAGAAGGAAGTGCCCATATCACTGTGGGATTTTCTTTCTTATGGAAAGTGTCTATTGCCTTGTTGGTCAAGTAGTACAGCACCTTCATTGATCAGCCTGGATGTTTACACATGAACATGCTGAGAAATTTTTCAGTTGCTCCCAACTTGCTAAGAGACTTCATCCCTTTCTCCCAGACAATGATCTAACCACAGCGATCCATGCATTTTGCAGCTCCAGTCTGAATTACTCTAACTTGCTGTTTCTGGGATTAAACACGGAGGCCTTTCAGAGACTGTATCGAGCATCCATCTGCTGATTCCCACATCACTTCCTTCGCCAAGTGAAAGCTTTAGTCTTGGTCCTCAAAGGCATCAGTGATTCAGACCCAGTCATATTAGGGATCACATCTCCATCCATGCCCCTCTGGAAAAATGCAGCTGACAACACACAGGATGAAACCAGGTAAGAATTGGAGATAAATCAGAGGTTGACTGCTAAAAGTTCCCAAAGGAGGTCAGAATAATCCAAAGTCTGCTACATCTGGGACACACTGTAAAACTCTTTTTTTAATGAAGTTTCTCTACCATAGCTGAAAGAGGTTTTATATTATAAAAGATAACTTTAAATTTAAAAGGGCAGGAACCCCTTACCTGGGAGTCTCCAGGGAACTTGGAATGAGATACTGAAAAAGTTGATTTGGGCTGTCTGAGGCCCAGAAAACAAAAAAGAGTAGTTAGCTGCCTCCTGGATTTCTGGAAGGAAAGGTATCAAGAAGGGCAAAGCATATGCAGATGAGTGCAAGAGAACATCCCAGTAACGGTTACCCCTACACCCTGTGCTTTAAGCTATTAATAAATCTACTGGCTGTCTCCTGCATCAGTCAATCTTT
The DNA here is from genome assembly GCF_049634645.1 of Pelodiscus sinensis. Taxonomy (NCBI): domain Eukaryota; kingdom Metazoa; phylum Chordata; order Testudines; family Trionychidae; genus Pelodiscus; species Pelodiscus sinensis. The sequence goes on along the minus strand of NC_134714.1, from coordinate 44,863,857 downwards.
TGCCTTCACTCACACTCAGCAGTGGAAGGATATCACCTCCCTCAAGTGCATCTACTGTTATCTTCCCAGGTCACTGAAGTCATGCTGCTGCTATCTTATGTCCCTTTGCTAAAGTCATTTTGTTCCCACATGAATGACCATAAATTGCAACTTCCTCAAATGTTCCCCTTTCCCCTTTTTATTTCACTGTTTGTCCTGGTCATCTCCTGTGTTTATCTATCACCTTTGATCTCAAACCACTTTACAAATAGGCTGAGTCTAGACTGGCATGATTTTGTGGAAATACTTTTAACGGAAAAGTTTTTCGGTTAAAAGTATTTCCACAAAAGCACATCTAGATTGGCAAGGATGCTTTTGCGCAAAAGCATCCGTGGCCAGTCTAGACGCAATTTTGCGCAAGAAAGCCCCGATCGCCATTTTAGCCATCAGGGCTTTTTTGCGCAAAACAATTCTTCCCTGTCTACACTCACTCTCTTGAGCAAGTATTCTTGCGCAAGAGGGCTTTTTCCCGAGCGGGAGCATGGAAGTATTTGCGCAAGAAGCACTGATTTTGTACATTACAAAGTCAGTGCTCTTGCGCAAATTCAAGCGGCCAGTGTAGACAGCTGGCAAGTTTTTGCAAAAGCAATTGCTTTTCTGCAAAATCTTGCCCAGTCTAGATGCACCCATAGTGTAGCTAGGAATCATTTTACCTCCTCTTGGAATGCAACACCTCTCTAAAGTAAAGGTAGCAGCTGTGGAAATAGGAACTGCAGTTCTAGGTAATAGTGTAGGGCAGGTAGTGAAGAAGACAACTGCGTCCATCTGAGGCAGTTTTAAAGAGAAGGAAAGTTATTACTTGAGTTGAAATTTGGCCAGGATGCTGGGGATAATGCTCAATCTGTCACAAATTGTGTTTGTCAGGCTGAAAGCTTGGTGAAGTGGTGACAAATCCAAGCCTGACTCTGCTATGATAGACTCTGTGCAGGCCTCTGTCCCTAGAACATTGCTCAAAGGACCTCAGCCACAGAATTTGAGGTGGTGTCTGTTTTTTTCTGTCAAATTTCATATCACTGCGGGATGGGTAAATATAACTAACTTGCCTCAACTCCACCCTCCCTCTCCATTTGTCATGAGGCACCTCTCTCTGCCAAGCATTTTCTTCCAAAAGAAGGCATTGCTAGTCTGACTTTTCTGCACCATGCACAAGGCCACCCCAAACAGCAGTCTTAGCATTAACCAGTGGAATGGATAGGTTATTGGCCTTTGTTAAAACAATAATATGCATTGAAACTATAAATCTTAACCACACACACACAATGTAGGTAGATTAGTAATATTGTTCTCAAGTTACATATAGGGAAACTGAAGAAGTGCATATGCATTAAGTCAGCATCAGCGCGAGGTGCTCTGAGCAATGCTCTAGGGACAAAGCCCCGGACAGAATCTATTTGAGCAGAGTCCGGAAGTTCCTGGTCTCCTGTTCATGTGCAGCCCATTACATGGCACTGCCCTCCAACCCAGAAATCACAGTGCCCAGCTGGTGGGTAGTTGGAAAGTTCCTTCAGAACCTGAACTACAAGCCCAGTTCTGCAGAGTGAGATGGGCTGCACAGGGTTTATGTTTGGGGCCTGTTGACATCCCATTGTGCCTTCCTCAACTCCTCTGTATCACCTAAGGAGGAGACATGCAGTTTGTCCTTGGGTTCTACTGAAAGTGCAGTTCTTCTGGGGGTAGGCACAGCCAGGTTTGTGATGTATGGGATGATTAATTGTGAGAGCACCCAGCATGTGGTCACTATTCCCCAGACACAGTGAGACAGTTCCTGCCCCAAAGAGTAGCATAAAGGCTACACTAAAGTGATGTTCACTATTGTCTAGTCTCCTGAGCCATGAGGTCAGGTCTAGACAAGACAGCCACTAGCAGGGAGCCTCCCAATGTGTATGTATGTCAGTGCCAATGCTCAAATATCAGGGCCTCTCTCTCCTGTGCCTGAGTTCTCACTGGGAGTGGTGGCAGCTTTCGGAGATTCCTCATTAGGTCACTGGCCTCAGGAGTTGGACTCTCCCCTCCCCCACCTCTGTACACAACTGTTCCTCATTTACATAAATTATCTCTATTCAATTATCTGTCCAGATGTCCAAATTGTGCCACCAATGATCTGTGAATGAATTAAAAATGGAATATAATTTAATAATAACTGATTAGAAGGAGATTAGTTGTTATATAAAAAGGAAAAACCAAGAGATAGCTAGTTGCCCTTAATCCGAGCCAATCCACAGTAATTATAGAAAATAGTCTCTCTCCCCCCCCCCACCCATCTCTTTCTCTCTTCCTCCCTCCCGCTTACTGCTCTAGGTTTTCTTGTTCTTCTTTTCCCTTTTTTGTCTGCCCTTTCTTTCCTCTCTCTGCCTTTCTGTTTCTTTTTTATTTTGTCTCTATCCCTCCTGAATCTTCTCTCCACTTTCTCTCCCTGATTATACAGTCCTACGTCAACAGACTTAAAGCCCCCTCAGCTGCAGATACACCCATGTAACTGAGGATATTCTGGCAGGATCCAGCCAACAAGAGCTTTCAGCTGTTCTAATGCCCTTTTTCAAGCCCTTCTAACAATCTCTCTTCATTCCTTTCAAATTTTCTGTTAAATAACTCTCACTCCCTCTCTCTCTGCTTTCAAACTAAACTCTTTTAGTATTTCCATGTCTGATTCCTTTGGAATAATGTAGAGTAATGTCTACATTGCACTGAATTTAGGGCAATATAAATAACATAAGGTCTGAATATCCTCTCACTGGCACCAGTGAGGATCTGGAAGAGCTCCATGGAAGTCACTGGAGTTACAATGCTGTTGGACTAGTGTAAATGGGGACTTATACCACAGTGTTCTTCAAATGCCATCATTGGTTTATAAGTTCCCTCTGCTGTTCTTACCTCTCCCAATTGTACAGCCACAGTGTAATAGAGATGCTGAAAGAAAGGACAGAGCCTCTGTCTACTTACCTACTTCAGATCCAATACTGCCCCAATCACCATGGGTATGTCTAGACTACATGGCTCTGTCGACAGAGCCATGTAAACTAGTTTACCTGACATAGTCAAAGAAGCTGCCGCACTGTGCCGACAATCAGCTGATCTGGCACAGCGTGGGAATCTAGACACGGATCGGTCGACAAGGGAAGCCTTTGTCGACCACTCCTGTAAACCTCGTTTCATGAGGCATAAGGGAGCGGTTAACAAAGGCTTCCCTTGTTGACCGATCCGCGTCTAGACTCCTGCGCTGTGCCGGATCAGCTGATTGTCAGTACAGTGTGGTGGCCATTTTTATTTTAATGAAGCGGGGATTATTTAAATCCCCGCTTCATTGACTATATCGGGTAAACTAGTTTACGTGGCTCTGTCGACAGAGCCATGTAGTCTAGACATACCCCATGGTATTTTAATGTCTGTGGGTTTCTTCCCACTTCTAAAAGAGCAAGATTTCTCACAGCTCTGTCTGTGCCAGCTAAGGCACTGGGTATCAGCCTCCATCAGATGTGACTGGTAGTATGCTCTGCTGTGCAATCAGGGTTCTCTACAGTTGGATTTTTATTTAATTTGTAACTTCCAACAAAGAAAAGATCATTAGCTGAAAATGTGGGCAACTAGTATTAGGACAGAGTAGATTTTATTCCCTCCTGTTTGTTTCAAGTATTTTGATTTTGAAGCTACTAGTTAAAGGTCTCTCTTGCATATGTGAGAAAGCATCATGTTTCTCCTAGTCTCTACTGTCAAACGGAAAGGTTTGCCTAGGTGTATCAATGTGTATTGCTACTACTAGAGAGAAGCACTTGCATAGCTCGAAAAAGAAAAGTTGAAAACAATATAATAATGTACCTATTTACCCCACATCATGGAATCCAACATTTCAAACTCTCCTTGTCCTTGCTGTGGCATTGAGACCTTTCCCTGCCACCTTGCTGGTGCACAGAACAATTTCATCCCACACAAACACTGCACCACATTAAATTGCATGCACCAATTGGTCCCCATCCCCTGCAAAAAGAAATCTGGCACCCATAGTCCACATTCCTTCCCAGCTGACCCATTCCATATGCAGCATCTCAGTTACTCAAGAATAATTACAGGACTTTGTACTGGTTTGGTTGAGCTTCATTCAGAGCATCTAAGACCAGGTATGGTCCATGCTTCACTTTCAAGTTCTACATGTTCCAAGGCCTTCAGGTACACCATTGATGTCAATGGTAATAGCATCAAGTCCTGTACCAGCTGAGTGTGAGTGAAGATCCAAGACCTTGGACCTCCTTTGCGATGGCAAGGTCTATGGCAGGGCTATTCAACTTTGGAAGATCTGGGGGCCACAATGATACTCACAGCACATGCTGAGGTCTGCAACTTAAATGTGGTTGCTTATACATGCAAATATATATGCACATATATGCAAATACCTTCTTTCACACAATGTCTCGGTGCTCCTGGCACCTCGGCCCAGGGACTAGAAATGCCGACACCCTGTACCCGTCTGTTCCAGCCAGCCCATCTGCCTGCATCTTTCAATCCTCATCCTGCCTGGAAGATGCCTCACTGTTGTGGAGCACGTTCCCAGTGGAAGCCATGTTCAAAGGATCCCACCCATGGGCCACATATTGAGCCCCGCGTAAACCGCATGTGACCCATGGGCTGTGTGTTTAGTAGCCCTGGTCTATGGTCTCTGAGTAGGAGGGTGGAGATGGGTATAGGACCAGGCACTGTTCAGCTCATGAAGTTTTTGCGTACGTATGTGGTTATGCATGGAAGTATTTACATAAAGTTATGTATCCACCAGTGTTCCCTCTAAGCTGCTTGGCAGCACAGCTTCACAGGTGATTAATCAGCCCTGCCCAGGCAGAGACTCAGGGCTCTGTGCAGCTTAGAGGGAACACAGGTATCCACATAAATCTCTTTTATCTATCAAATATAGATACAGGCAGTCCCCGAGTTACGCGGATCCGACTTATGTCGGATCCGCAGTTACGAATGGGGATTTTCTCGCCCCGGACGACTGGAGCGGCGGGACGCCTGGTCCTGCCGCCCGCCTCCTCCGGGGCAAGAAAAGCTGCTCCCCGTCTCCCTGTTCTGCTGGGGGAGCCAGCAGACCAGGGAGACAGGGAGCAAAGCAGTGGAGGACCCGGGACCGGACCCGCGGCCGCTTCCAGATCAGCTGGAAGAGCCGCGGGTCCGGCCGGGTCCTCGGCAGCTTTGCTCAGCGTCTCCCTGGTCTGCAGCTGATCTGGAAGCGCCGCGGGTCCGGCCCGGGTCCTCCGCGGCTTTGCTCAGCGTCTCCCTGGTCTGCAGCTGATCTGGAAGCGCCGCGGTCTGGCCCGTGTCCTCCTCCGCTTTGCTCCGCGTCTCCCTAGTCTGCTGGGGGGGGACGCAGCTAGTGCCCCCCCCCCAGCAGACCAGGGAGATGTGGAGCAAAGCCCAGGGCCTGTGGTAGAGCAGGTGGGGCACTGCCGGTTGGTCCCGCAGCACCGCTCCTTGGTGCTACTGGACCAACCCGGCAGCACCCCAGCTGCTCTGCCCCAGGAGTCCTGATTCAGCCGCTGCTGATCAGTTTCAGCAGTGGCTGAATCACGACGCCTGGGGCAGAGCAGCTGGGGTGCTGCTGGGTTGGTCCAGTAGCGCCGAGGAGTGGCTGCGCTACTGGACCAACCCAGCAGCACCCGAGCTGCTCTGCCCCAAGCGTCCCCAAGTCAGCCGCTGCTGAAACTGACCAGCGGCTGACTACAGGAAGCCCGAGGCAGAGTTGCTCTGCCCCGGGCTTCCTGGAATCAGCTGCTGATCAGTTTCAGCAGCAGCTGACTTGGGGACGCCTGGGGTTCTTAAGTTGAATCTGTATGTAAGTCGGAACTGGTGTCCAGATTCAGCCGCTGTTAAAACTGATCAGTTTCAGCAGCGGCTGACGCCAGTTCCGACTTACATACAGATTCAACTTAAGAACAAACCTACAGTCCCTATCTTGTACGTAACCCGGGGACTGCCTGTATTTATATTGTGTGCATTACCATGGTATCAAAGCATCTTACTAACATAATTCAGTGCATATAGTTTATACACATAACACTTCATGTGCTGAAGTTTTTAATCATATAAATAATTATGTATACAATATTTCAAAATAAAGGGTTTTTTTAAGATGAATTATGACCAGTCTTTTCTCCCTTTTCAGCTATTACTGACTTCTCCAGCTAAATAAAGTTTGTGGTTCTAGTTCCACAAGTCCTCCCAAGGACAGGCTCTGTTGATTTTCCAAGCTTTATCCCTGATCCAGTGCAGCTTGGAAGCACAACCAGAACTGGACCTTCTGAGGATTGTAGAGTTTTGTTGAATAGGTAGAGAACTTGGAGTTTTCAACACATACAGTTTTGTGTGCTGCAGTCCAGAGTTTGCAGGAGTCCATGTTGACCCTGTGTGGGTTCCATAGGAGCCTCATCTATGCTTTTAATATACTTTGGTTAGTTTTCAAGAAATATAAACAAGGAAATTCCCAGATTAAAAGCTTTTGTTTAAAGTCATAGCTCCTCCAGTGACCAACAAATGTTTGAGAAAAAAATAAATACCAAGAAAACTCATGATTTTCATGAGTCTCTCAGTATTTGTCATCTCCTGGAGTCAAGTGATTATAAGAAATTCTAAACTCTCATTTTAAAAGAGTATATTTCTGTCCTTGTGGTTGCAGAGAAAAGTGACCTGAATGCACCCCAAAGTCTCAGAAACCAATAGATAATTCAAAAGATCTCTCCTTCTCTACACATATAATGATTTTGGAGCAATCTGACATGATTTTTTGACTGCTTGGGAGTTGCAATACAGTTGTCTGTAAAATGTGATAATTAAAATGTTAGCATTCTGCAGCTAGAAGATGGACTTTGAAGGGTATTATTTCCATAAGGATAAGTTATGAATTGTAACTTTAAGGTCTTTTTTCCCTAAGAACATGTGATAGTCATAACCAAATGAAAAATTCTGCCCTTGCTATATCTCCATTGTCAGTGTTGCAATATCAAGATAGTACTGGACCTGTACCATTGGTAGGATTTCTTTTGTTCCTGACATATTTTTTAAAAATCCTCCTTATCTTTAACCCTACTGGCCAGAGATTTTCCTTTAATACTGCCAGCTTCCCTTATCTGTTGTCTGAATTTCATACCTGCTCATTTAACTTCAACTTTTCTTTCTTTATATATTGGGATTTCTCATTTCAACTTTTCCTTTTTTATATGTTTGGATTTTTAAATTTCACGTTTATTGCCACCTCCACGACTCTCCTTAATGGGGCAGGTTTTTAAGTGAATACGCTTTCTTTTGTGATTTTTAAAAATTATATATTTTGGGATACCTAGTAAAAAAATAGCAAATCATTCTCAATCACTGGTCACTTTAATTATTTTCCTTTCAGTTTTGTTGATGACTGTTTTTAGCCTTGGAAAATCATTCCTTTTAAAGCTCCGTGGGTGTATTACGGGTCAGTAATATATTGTTTGCAGGTAACCCATATAATTGGCTCATGTAGGTCGCGATCACCCTGTCCGTAGATAACCACTCGTGTGGAGTTCAGTGATGAGTTGTGTCAGGGCAGTGGCCTTCGCTGTGGGCACCATGGCTGGTCGGGGTTGCCTTCGTTTGGAGTGCCCTCTGTTGGGGAACCCTAACAGGCACCGTGGCTTGGGGATGCTGCCTTGATGGAGGCGCCCTGGCTCGACGGGCATGTGCTGTGGGCAGGCACCTCGCACTGGGGGGGGGAAGCCCTCTTGCTGCAGTGCCCGGGTTTGGGGAGGCGCCCCGTTCAGAGGAGGGGGCTCCCTGCCCGGCAGGCTGTAATTAGCAGCATTAGAGGAAGGAAAGTTCCCTACTCTGATCTCTGTCCTGAGGCCACAAGGTCCCGGCTCTGCTCCTTCCCTTTCCTCATTGCTCCGTTCCACGCCCGCCCGCGGGCCTCCGCCCCCAGCCCGGGGAGGCGCCTGTTTGTATTTACCAGCAAATGATTAATTGTTGCTCTGCATTTGCGCTTAATGCTGCTAATCCGCGCGGCCCAGCGTTCGGCGGCTCACACCGCGCCAGGCCCGGCTGCTGGGGGCGGCACCCGGGGCTCGGACGCAGCGGTAATTACTCCCCAGACAAACAAAGCTGGGCCTACCCAGGAGCAGGGAAATCTCGGCCCATATTGCTGCGCCTGCAGCCCCCGCCCGCGGGATAATTTGAGACTCAAATCCCAGCAAAGACCTGCTACAAATTGCTGCAAATTAAGCTGATTTTGCCCCGAATGAGGGATTTTCTGCTGCAGATCAGCCCTTCCCGGGAGCTGATGAGGTGGGGATTAGAGAAGGGACTGAAATCAAAGGGCCAGGATGGTGCGGCTGGCCGGGAGGGGGGAGGCGAGGGGCAGGCGGTGGGGGCGGCTGGCTAGCAGTGAAAGTCCCGGAGCATTAACACTTATTGATTTCTACTTTGCTGACATTTTATTCTATTACCAAGTTTCTGATTAGCCTGAAATAGGATCCGATGGCAGGCTGAGCAGGAGAGCGGAGGTTAGAGGGGGAACCAGCCCCATCAAAATATTTTTCTTTCAGGCCAGCTCACCCTCCTGGCAATAGTGGATACCAGCTCTGAGGGGCTGCCTAGTGCTCATTTGGAGCTGAAGACTTGACAGAGGAGCTCTGTTTGTAGCCATGAAAGTCCCACTAGGCAAGATGGTCTTCGCTCCTTCCCTCTCAGCAGAGATGCAGCTGATGTTCTGAAGGGCAAGAAGCTGCTTTCTAAACCTACAGCTGTAGATTGTCCAAAGCACTAGCAGAATGGGTGCCAGGAGGTGCTAATTTGTTCCCCTCTCATCTCTGTCTGTCCCTGCATCCATCCATCCACCCACCCACCCCTCACTCGTCCTTGCGGCACCTCACTTCCATCTGTTCCAACAGGAATAGCAATGTATGTTGCAGGTATTTAAAATTGCACCATAAAAGATTTTATGTTGTGGATGTTAAAATTAAAAAGATATATGTGCAAACAGTCACTCTGAATTTAATCAACTTGATTTAATACTAATAGGAAACAACAAATGGAATTTATGACTCAAAAAAGGAAGCGACTATTTAAAAAAATGCAAGTACTTTGTGCAAACCAGGAAAAAAAAAATCCCAATCTGAAGAATTTATTAGAGTCTAATCCCCCCACAACAACCGAAACCGGGGCTGCCTACCCAATAATCCCGCCTGCCATTAAAATATTAAAGATAAATCTAATCGTCTCTTTATCCAAAATAAGCGACTTTTATGTGGAGAGAAAATGTCTAACCCTTGGGGAAGAGAATTACTCCTAATGCAGCAAATGGAATTCAGTCAGGAGGGCAAAACTGGGTTTAAAAGCAAATGAGATGGTAATAGAGATAAAGCCTAGTATAACAAATTAAAAACACTCATTTACACGAATTAAAATCCTTCCTAAAGGAGGATGAATGTTCCGAGTGGGAGGCTACTGGACAGATTTGTTCCTCCTTGGCCCACAGGAAAGTACTAGCCCTTCTAAACCACAGAGAGTTCTAACAGTTGATGGAGGGAGGGTGCAGGGAAGACTTTTACCTGTTCTCCTCTCCAATAGTCTGATCTAATGTATGCCCCACAACTGCCTTCACGCTACAAGTCAGAAACTAGAGCCTCACAAGTGACAGAAATCCATGTCTCAAAATTATCATGGCCCTTTCTGCTGGGATCTTTGGGACCCTCAGCCTTACACGCCCCTCCCCAACCTCTTGCTTAAGTATTTCTAACCTCACACTGGGTCCCCAGCCCCACAGCTTGGCACTTAACATGGCACGTAGGAGGTATCCAACCTGTGGCAGTTGAGGGTGTGTGAACAAGAAAATATATGTTGTATTGTGAATGGAGCCTGACGTATTCCCTGAGCCACGCTTGTTTTAAATGGAAGTATTTGAATAGTCTTGTCACTATGGGGAATGGACTCCACACCTCCTGCTGTCACTCAGTGCTTGCCCAGCAGCCCCAGGGAATCTCTGGGGTGAGCAACAGTGCTCTGAGAAGAGGCTGTCCCTTCCTTATGGCAAATGCTCTGCAGCACGCCTGTCTGCCAGCTGCTGCATCACAGGAGAGGGAGGAGAGAGTTGCCTGGGATGCGACCGTGCCTGCTTCTCTACCTGCCTGTTATCAAATCTTCAGGAACAGGAAGAGCAAACTTATTATTTCACATGAAATGGAATTGAATTTGGAGGAGTGGGGGGGACTTCTTGGTGGTTGACCTGATCTCTGCTGTGAGCAAAATTGTCCATCCTCAAGCAACATCTGCAGGTATGAGAGGCAGGGAGGTTAGGAGTAAGATGGGCAGTATGTGGATGGTGCAGATTTTCAGGTGTGTGGATGGTGCACGATTGTTGTGGCAGAAGACTGAGCATGTGGGGCTGCAGGAGTCTGGGGATGAGAGAGGCTCAGGATAGGGGGTTCCAGTGTATGATAGGCTCAGATCTAGGGTGGGGGGGGGTACAGAAGTGTTATAATGTTGTAGCCAGATGGGGACTTGTCCCCAATTGGGGGTTTGTTGGCCAGGCTTCATTTTTAAATAAAATATTATGTCAAACACAAACAGTTTCAGCATTGTCTTTATTTATGAGAAGGGCGGGGAACCTATTATGAGTCAGGGGTCATTGATCCACAGAAAAGTCAGTTGGGGCCACACAAGTGAGATGCAAAAAAATAATTCCTCCAACCCCCCCCCACCTCACTAATGTGGCCACAACTGTGGTGGTGGGAGCAGAGGACATGGTACTGGGGAAGGGTGCTAGTGGGTGCTGGGGCAGGGGACAGGGTGCCAGTGGGTTCTGTGGCAGGGGACAAGGTGCCAGTGGGGATAGAGGACAGGGTGCCAGTGGGTTCTGCTGCAGGGGACAGGATGCCAGTGGGGATAAGGGCAGGGCCGGATTAAGGCATGATCTAGCTGGGCAGCTGCCCGGGACACCAACCTATGGGGGGCGCCTGATGGCAGCTGTAAGGGGTGATGCGCGCCTCTTACAGCTGCCATCAGGCGCCGCGTGCCCAGCTCCCGGGTCACAGGCTGCAGCAGCTCCCAGCGGCCACCTTGCAGCGGCCGCCCGGGGTGGGGGGCCGCGTTAACCCCTGCAGCGCCGGCCATCAGTGCCCTTCCCCCACGGCCGCGGGACCCTGCAGAGCCAGGCTCGGCCCGCGCCGGGCGGCCCTGGGCTGCGCGCCAGTGGTGGTAGCCAGGCTGGGCTGAGCCAGGCACGTGCATCCTGCCGCCGCCAGCTCCGTGCGCCCTCTCTCACGCACCAGGCAGGGGCGGGGCCACGCATGTGCCCTCTCCCACGCGCCAGGTGGGGCCACGCAAGCGCCTTCCCCCAACCCAGGGTGCAATTAAACTGTCTGCCCAGGGTGCTTCAATGGCTCGGTTCGGCCCTGGATAGGGGACGGTGCCAGTGGGTTCTGCGCAGGGGACAGGGAATCCCCAGCACACACCTCCTCTGGGGACTCCTCCCTAATCCGAATCTCCCCAGAGGAGGGAATTCCGTTCGCACACCTCTTCTCGGGACTTCTAACCCCCCGCCCACGCAGAGGAGGGAAGCCCCAGCATGCGCCTCCTCTGGGGATTCCTCCCCGCCCTGTAGAGGATGGAAGCCCGGGAGCGTACCTCTTCATGAGACTTCTAACCCCCCCCACCCCACCCCCACCCCGCCTGGAGAAGGGAAGCCTTGGCGCACGCCTCCTCTGGGAACTCCTACCTCCCCCCCCACCCAGAGAGTCCTCAGCACACCAGAGACCTGCTTTGTGGTACAGCGCTGGCTGTTTGGGGGAGGGGAAGCAGCCTGCGCACTTCCTCAAACCCCGGGAGTGGCACGCAGCTGCTGGATTTCCGTCCACCCCGCAGGAAGCCAGCACTACCTCCCTCGTTGGTGGAGGTAGGTAGTGGGGCTTCTTCGGGTGGGGGTAAATGGGAGGGGTCCCAAACGCCTCGTGATTGACTGGTCAGGGCTTCCCGATCGACCAGTCGATTGCGATCGATGGGTTGGTGACCACGGCTTTAGAATATAAAGCACCTACTAAGGTGTTTTAGTACAGTGGGGAATTTTCTAAATCATTTTTAGAAGGTTAAATTGAACTTATTTTTAAGCACTTTATTAGTAATGTAAATGTGGCTTTAAGTGGTTGGAAGTGTCCTGGATTGTTTTCACTCAGTTTCCAGACTGCTTGAAACTGGTTTAGTAAAAATGTGCAGCCATAGACCAACTAAAACTTGTCTATGTTCTGGTTCTAACTAGTTGTAGAATTGAATTGAAATTAACTGGTTTCAAAACAAATTAAAACATTTCCCAAAGGACAAACAGACAGGTTAACATCTCTTACCATATTGTCAACATATTTTGTTAAAGTATCTTGCCCCTTTCTCTAACACAAAGGTACGGGCCTCTGTCAGACACAAGACACTAGAGTAATGGAGTACTCCTCTGAAGTGGGGTAGCAACTCCTCCTGAACTCATAACAGTTACATTGCTTTTATCTGTTTAGGGAGCAGCTAATATGAAAATGTGTATGGGAATCAAAAACCCACAGGCTATGTTTACACTGGCGGATTCTTGCGCAAGAACACGTCCACACTGCCATGTGCTTTTGCGCAAGAGCATCCATGGCAGTGTGGCAGTAAGAGCTCTTGCACAAGAGAGCTTACACTTGTTAGAAAAGAGCGTAGCTCTTGCGCAAGAATCCCTCTCTTACCACACTTTACTGTAAATCTTCTTGCGCAAGAACGGGCAGGCAGTGTGGATGCTCTGCAGAAGAACGGCCATTCTTGCGCAAGAACCCACCAGTGTAAACATAGCTCCAGTGTCCAGTTCTTGCCACTAAACAGCCATGACACAGAAAAGATACTTCAGCTGATGTCTACTTCCTTCCCCGAAGCACAGGAGATTCTTTACATGGTGTCAGGTCCCAAGCCCTAAAGAGCCCTGTTTCAGTTGCTGCCCAATATATTTCAGTTGCTGTCCAATCCCTGCCACAGAGGAGACCCTAGAAGAGGGAATATTTAACCATTAGCTGCCCACTGCCTCATCTGACTCCAGGCAGAGGATGTACCACCAAAAGAATACAGAGATGTTCTACCACAGAAGATGAGGAAAAAGAAGAGCATGGATGTTTCCGTATCTGTAACAGTTACCAGATGCCTGGGGGGAAAGGAGATATACACATTATGGTGAATGGTGAAGATGCAGAGCAAAATTCTCACTCTTCTGAAATCAATTGCAAAACTCCCATTGACTTCAGTGGAGCCAGGATTTGACTCTCTAGTTTAATGGATGCAAGTGGAAAGTGGTGGGATGATTCTCAAAAGATTAAAATAATGAGTACTATGGGTGCCTTGTTCATTCTTTACTAAACACTGTACTGAAATTAAATAATATTTAAAACCCTAGTAGTGAGGCAAGCAAGTATTAAAATGGACTAACAACTGAAAATTGGGAACAGTATGAAATGCATGTAAAAATGCTATATTTCAACACCCTCCTTGTACTCTGTGTATCATAATAAATAGTTGCAAAAATCAATAAGATGCTATTTAAAGAAAAAAATATGTCCAACGGAAGAGCTCAGTTATCGGAAGACCTGTAAGAAATCTCATAAGTATGAAAAACATTACATAGAAACACCACCACAAGATCCATAGATTCAAAGATTTTAAGGACAGAACTGACCATCTAGACAGTGCTGGGCAACCTGTGGCCTGCGGGTACATGAGGTCCATCAGGTTCTACGTGCGGCCCACCCCCCAGGTCCCTTCGCTCCATGCCTCTTATGTGCTGGGGTCCTGCACTTATCTACTCCTTCCCCTCCCTCCCAGCACTTCCAGAATGCTGTGAATCAGCTGATTCTTGGCATTCTGGGAGGGAAGGAAGGGGGGAGTGGAGATGGGGCACATCAGAGGATTCACAGTGCTCCAAAAATGCATGAAAGGAGTGGGAGGAGAAGGTATGGGGCACACTCATGGGAGGAGGCTTGATGGAAAGGGTGGAGCGCGGGCAGGGCCCTGCAGCAGAAGGGAAGGTCGAGCAGCTCCTGGCAAAATGAGAAGTGACGCACATTTAAAGCAAGGGCAGGTGTGGGGTGCATGCTGATTGCACACAACATTGTGAAAGCTGAGCGCTCCCTCTGCTTCTTTATGTTACTTTAATTTGCCCCTAATAAGGGATCACCTTGTATTGAAAAAGTCATGATAAAGAAGGAGAATGAAGTGCAATGTATTTAATCTTATTCTTGGGGTCAGGGTTAAGGTACAAGCCTGATTCCGATCTTGCATCTCGCTGAGATGAAGGAGGGCCACTCATGCAGCCTACTCACAAGCCTTGGTTGCCTGTCGCGGATCTAGACTGACTTCCTACACAGCACACCACAGCACAGGCCTCATCCAGTAATTCCTGCATGAAGCCCATAACTTGTGTGCGAGCTAGAGCATTTCTTTTAAAAAGAAAACCAATTCTGATTTAAAGACTTTGGATGGTGGAGAATCACCCTCTTGCTACGTAAATTGTTCCAATGACAATTACAATCACACTTACAAATTCATACCTTTTTTCTAATCTGAATCTGTCAAGCTTTAGTTTCTAACCACTGGATCTCTGATAACAGTATACTGCATTTGTTGTTACAGCAGGTAAGTATTTATTCTTTACATATTAACCCTGTTATATCCTACACTGTTATGTAATGATACCCCATCACTGAATAATAATGATCACACCAATAGTTTTATTTTGTCTAGTGTCTTTCATATAAGAAGGATCCCAGATGCATCAAAGAATTAAATGAAGGAGGAATTAAAATAAAAAAGATAGCATGAAAGAGCTGAAGAGTTTTATTCAAAGTGGAAAAAAATGTTCACATGAGATTTGAAAAGAGCTGGATAGTAGATGAACTGGTCGGATACAGGGAGGCCATTCCTTTGGAAGGAGCAGCAAAGAACAAGGCTCTTGTGCCAAGAGAGCTGAAACTGAGTGAAGTCAGAGGGGACTGATGGTATCAGAGCAGATAGAGGAGCAAAAGCAGAGGGGAGCAGAGGAAGATATGGTTTGTGAGGCTGGCTAGAGCAAATCCACAGGAGGTTTTGTAAACAAAGAGCAGGGCAATTTTGAACCAGATGCTGAAATAAATGAGACTGAGTGGGCATTGCGTGAGGGAGGGGGCGATCAAGACATGCTTCTTTGCAAGTGGAAGTGGTAGCAGCTCTGAGTGCCCACTGGACAGTTGGGACTTTGGATGCCCACAGTTAAGAAAACTGCTTTAGTGGGAGGAGGTGAAGGCAGAGAGGGAGTCAAGACAGTAGAGCACATGGCTAGTACTGTGGATGGGATAAGATGGGGTTGCTAACACAAAACCTGTGGAAGAAGAAGGCAAATTCATATTAGGGGACAATACTCAAGTTACAGACAGAGGTGGCAACTCATAGAAATGTAGGACTGGAACAGTCTTCAGACTACATGCCTCTGTCGGCAGAGGCATGTAGATTAGACAGATCAGCAAAGGCAAATGAAGCCACGATTTAAATGATCGCGGCTTCATTTACATTTACATGGCTGCCGCGCTGAGCCGACAAACAGCTGATCAGCTGTTTGTCGGCTCGCGCGCTAGTCTGGATGTTCCCCCTGTCGACATCAAAGCCCTTTGTCGGCAGCCCCGTTATTCCTCGTGGAATGAGGTTTACCGGGGCTGCCAACAAAGGGCTTTGATGTTGACAGGGGGAACGTCCAGACTAGCGCGCGAGCCGACAAACAGCTGATCAGCTGTTTGTCGGCTCAGTGCGGCAGCCATGTAAATGTAAATGACGCCGCAATCATTTAAATCGCGGCTTCATTTGCCTTTGCTGAACAAACAAATCTACATGCCTCTGCCGACAGAGGCATGTAGTTTAGACGTACCCCAAGAGATCACTTGGTCCAGGCCTCTATGCTGAGGCAGGACCAAGTAAACATAGACCATCCCAGGCAAGTGTTTGTCTAACATATTCTTACAGTTCTCCAGTGAGGGGAAGATTCCATAACCTCCCTTGGAAGCCTATTCCACTTCTTAACTATCTGTATAGTTAGAAAGTGTTGTCTAATATCTAACCTAAATCTCCCTCGTTGCAGTTTAAGCTGACTATTACTTCTTCTGTCTTCTGAGGACATGAAGAACAATTGATCACTATGCTCTTTACACCAACTTTTAGCATATTTAAAGACTACGAGCAGTCTTGCTGTGTGGATGCTCGGCTTCTTATTTCAAAATAATATGAGTTATTTCAAAATAACACTGTAATATAGACATGCCCTAAGTTGGTGCCACAAGACTGCCCATTGTTTTTACAGTTACAGACTAACACAGCTACCTACCCCCTTAACATATTTGAAAACTGCTATCAGGTCCCCTTTCAGTCTTCTTCTCTCATGCCCAGTTTTTGAACTTTTCCTCATTGTTCAAGTTTACTAATCTGTTTATCATTTGTGTTGCTCTCCTCTGGACTCTCTCCAACTTGTCCCCAGCTTGTTTCTTAAAGTGCTGTGACCAGAACTGGACACAGCACTCTAACTAAGGCTTCCCCAATGCCATGTAGGGTGCAACAATTATTTCTTGCATCTTACATTTAATACACCTGTTAATACACGCTAGAATAATATTTGCCTTTTTCACAACTACATTGCATTTTTGGCTCATACTCAATTTGTGATCCCCTGTAATCACCAAATCCTTTTCTGTGATATACTGCTTAACCAGCTATTCCCCATTTTATAGCTGAGCATTTGATTTTTTTCTCCCTAAGTGTAGTAATTTGCACTTGTCTTTATTTGATTGCATCTGGTTGATTTCAGACCAATTCTGCAATATGTCAAGCTCCTTTTGAATTCTAATCATGTCTTCCAAAGTGCTTGCATTGTCTCAGCATGGTGTCATTTGCAAATTGTATACATATTTTTTTCTAATAGCTAAGTAATAAATAAAAATGTTGAATAATACTGGACCCAAGGCAGACCCCACATGGAACCCCACTTGATACAGTTCTATTAGCCTGACAGTGAGCCACCAATAGTTACTCTTTGAATAGTTTTTCAACCAGCTGTCTCTAATTTATTTATGAGAATGCTATGTGTAATTGTGTCAAAAGTCCTACTAAAAATCAAGCTATAATCACATCCATTGCTTCTCCTCATTCCATTAGGCCAGTAACCCTGTCAAAGAAGGAAATTAGGTTGGTTTGGCACGATTTGTTCTAAACAAATCCATGCTTGCTATTACTTATTGCCCTATTATTTTCTAGGTACTCAGAAACTGATTACTTACTAATTTGTTTCACCATATTTCCAGGTATCCAAGTTAGACTGACTGGTCTATGATTCCCCAGGACCTCTTTGCTCCCCTTTTTAAATATGATACTATGTTTGCCCATCTCCACTCCTCTGGGACCTCACATGTCCTCCATGAGTTCTCATAAATAATTGCTAAGAGTTCAGAGACTGCTTCAGCTAGTTCTTTAAGTACCTAACTATGAACTACAACAGATTCTATATACCTGTATAAACCTAATTTATATAAATATTCTTTAACCTGTTCTTTCCCTCTTCTGCCTTGTATTTTTCCCCCTGGCTGTTAATTATTAATTGTGTTAAGCAGCTGGACATAAGTAAGCTTTTATGGCAAAAGTGAAACAAAATATGCATGAAACATCTCAGATGTTTATTAATAGCTCACCTTCCTTGCTAAATAGTGAACTTACTTTCTCCTTTGTCTTCCTCTTGCTTCTAATGTATTTATAGAACATCTTCTCATTGCCATTGATGTGCCTTTCTCAGTGTAACTCATTTTGTGTCTTAGCCTTTCTGATTTTGTCCCTACATGCTTGAGCTATTCTTTGATACTCACCCTTAACAATGTGTCCACGCTTCTCCTTTTTGAAAAGGATTCCTTTATCAGATCATTAAAGAGCTCCTGATGCATTTACATTGGCCTCTTACCTTCCTACTTTTTCTCTACATAAGGATAGTTTTTTGTTGGGCCATAATTCTGTTTTTGAGAAACTGCCAGTTCTCTTGAAATCCTTTTCCCCTTAATTTTCTACCTATTGGACCCAGGGCCGACTTATCCATTAGGCACAGGAGGCACAGTGCCTAGGGCCCACAATACTTTTAGGGGCCCACGAAAATGTTTTAATTTCTTTTAAATTCAGAAGAAAAAAATGAACTTTTAGGGTCGAAGAAAATGTTTTAATTTTTTTCTCACATCAGAAAAAAATGAAACTTTTAGGGCCCATGAAAATCTATTACATTTTGCCTAGAACAGAAAAAAAAATGTTGAAGTATTTAAAGTTATATCAAAAATAATTTTTAATATTGATATTATTATGGTGGGAGAGGCCCAGGAAGGCAAAAGGGCCTAGGGCCCACGAAAGTCATAATGCGGCCCTGATTGGACCCTACTTAACTGTTCTCTGAGGGTACAGCTACACAGCAGTGTTATTTTGGAATAACTAACGTTATTCCAAAATAACATAGTGTGCGTCTACACTACACGCTTTTATTTCAAAATAATGTCAAGCTGGAGGACTTCTTACTCATGGTAACCCCCATTTCACGAGAAGTAAGGGACGTAGAAGGAAGAGTGTTTTCCATCGACTTCCTGTTGTGTAGACAATGCCAAAAGCCAAATTAAGCTATTCCAACTTAAGCTATGCAAGTGACATAGCGGAAATTACGTAGCTTAATTCAATTTTAGCCCTGCTGTACAGACGTAGCCTGAGTTTGTTAAAATCTGCTTTTTTGAAGTCCATTGTCATTATCATGCCATTTTCACTCCTTTCTTTAGAATCATGAAGCCCATCTATTTCATGATCACTTTCATCCAAGTTAACGTCCACCTCCAGATTTGAAAGAAATTCCTCAATTTTAGTCAGAATCAAGACTAAAATAGCTGCATCCCTGGTTACTGCCCCATGCTCTTTTCAAATCAGAAGTTGTCTCCTGTACATTTCAAGAACTTATAGGCCATTTTGTGTCATGTTACTTTTCCAAAGATATCTGGATAGTTAAAGTCCCCCGTTGCTACCAGGTTTTGTATCTTGGATATTTCTGTGGCTTATTCAAGAAATGCCTCATCTACCTCCTCCTCATTGAAATGGAAGATCTGAGTTTGGGAAACTTAAATAAATGGATCTAGGCTTATGGAGGTGCCTCTCCCTAAGGCTATGTCTAGACTGCAGGCTTCTTTCGAAAGAGGCTCTTTCGAAAGCATCTTTCGAAAGAGCCTCTTTTGAAAGATCGCGTCTAGACTGCAGGCGGATCTTTCGAAAGAGAAATCCGCTTTTTCGAAAGAGAGCACCCAGCGAGTCTGGATGCTCTCTTTCGAAGACGGCCTCTTTACATTGAAGAACGCCTTCTTTCGAAAGAGGAACTTTCGAAAGAAGGCGTTCTTCCTCGTGAAATGAGGTTTACCGCCATCGAAAGAAAAGCCGCGTTCTTTCGAAATAATTTCGAAAGAACGCGGCTTGAGTCTGGACGCAGGGGAAGTTTTTTCGGGAAAAGGCTACTTTTCCCGAAAAAACCCCTGAGTCTGGACACGGCCTAAGAGAAACGCTTGTGTCCTTGAGACATTCAGCTGCAGGAAGTGAAGCAGAAGCCAAAAATCCACTTGGGTAAGAGGGCGAATCACAGAAGGTGACAAAATTATATATAGCCAAGTGTCCTTAGCACAGAAATGATGGCTCAATAAAAGCGAGAGAGAAGCTGATGGAGGTGCATAGAAATTTGCAGATTGTTAAGAACGGAGTCTTGTAGAACTCCACAGAAGAGGTGATCTTAGCACAATATAAGTGTCACCACTCACGGTGTACAAAGAGTATGATAGGAGAGAGCCAGAGTTGTCTTCCTAGTTATGGAGGCAAAGCCAGGAGACTGGGGAGTTTCCAATCCATCTAAGGAGAAACAGAAAGGAAAGAAAAGGGGAAAGATGGCACAACATGCTATAAATAATTATGAAGTCCATGAGATGCAACTTCATGAGTGGATGGGTGGAGTATTTGGGGGAAAGGCAAACAAAAAGAAAAAGCAAATAATGTCAGTGCTCACCCAATTTCTATACTGGCATTCCCACTCTCTTACTCTGTTCCCAGCAGTTCCTCATTTACTGAGATTCTAAGAGGGTGAGAATGAAAAATCTCTGGCCCAAATTTCAAGGAGCTTGAAACTACCAGATATTGTTCTCATGGTTCAATTTAGCTATCAAGACATTTGTTTACCATCCATGTCCATATCCCAGTGATTTTCTTGCTGGACTAGATGAGTATCTTTGTCATTGTGTTTTTATAAAGCATGAGCAGTGGGGTTTGAACCCAACAGATCCAAGGATAAATAAGGGAAGGGGGGGGGGAGAGAAAAAGGGGAGAGGAAGAAGAAAAAGAGAGACAGTGAGTGGATCTGGACTCAATATACTCTGGTCATTCATCTGAAGAAGTGGGTTTTGCCCACGATACCATCTACATGTTTTGTTACTCTTTAAAGTGCTACTAGACTATTCATTGTTTTTTAAGCTTTTCCTTTTTTGGATGACAGCATGAGTTCAGCAGAAGTATGCCAATGGTATTACCTTTGCCAAGAAACCTGGAATGACACTTCGATCTACCCAGCTATCTACCCTGTGTTGGGGAAGGTTTTGGCTGAGTCACTTAAATGTACATCTTCTAGTGACTTTCTACGATAGGTCGCAATAGATTGCAGCCAGTGCAGGAAGCAGCTCAAGACCCTTTTACCCAAAAGCATTGGGGGTGTTTCAAGGTCTAAAAATATAAAGCTTTGGATGACATAGGACCAGTCTAGCTAAAAGGCTGTTGAGAGGATTTATCAGTTCAGATATCTGGGGTTGGAGCTGCTGGCATAGTCCGAAGAAGGCAGTGTAGCACATCATCCCTTGAGGCTCGTGAATGTGGACTGTTGAGTCTTGGTTATATACCAGGGTAGAGCTCCTGTGTGAGACACAGGAAGATTTATCAACAGGTGTGTTGTAAGCAAAACTCGTGAAGTCATTCTGCCGCTCTACTCTGCACTAGTTAGGCCTCAGCTGGAGTACTGTGTCCAGTTCTGGGCGCCACATTTCAAGAAAGATGTGGAGAAATTGGAAAGGGTACAGAGAAGAGCGACAAGAATGATTAAAGGTTTAGAGAACATGACCTATGAAGCCAGGCTTCATGAACTGGGCTTGTTTAGTTTGGAAAAAAGAAGATTAAGGGGGGACATGATAGCGGTTTTCAAATATCTAAAAGGGTGTCACAAGGAGGAAGGAGAAAATTTGTTCCTCTTGGTTTCTGAGGACAGGACAAGGAGTAATGGGCTTAAAGTGCAGCAGGGGAGGTTTAGATTGGACATTAGGAAAAAATTCCTAACTGTCAGGGTGGTCAAATATTGGAATAAATTGCCAAGGGAGGTGGTGGAATCTCCCTCTCTGGAGATATTTAAGAACAGGTTAGATAGACATCTGTCAGGGATGGTGTAGACGGAGCTTGGTCCTACCTTGACGGCAGGGGGCTGGACTCGATGACCTCTCGAGGTCCCTTCCAATCCTATTATTCTATGATTCTATGATTTAATTTCTCTGTCTTATCTCATGTGCTTGGGGTGAGGGCTGGGAAGGAGAGGCAAAATGTAATTCTTCTAGTTTTGTGTCAGGGTTGGAGCAAAAGTCCTGACTTTTGGTTTATGTAGGTTTCTGCTTGTTGAGAGATTGCTCAATTCTTTTTCTTAGGCATAGAGAAGTCTTTGTGCTTGGAACAGAGGGGTATCTTCTAAATGCAGTTTAATCATTGAAGCTGTTCTTCTCTTGAGTTACTACACAGCTACAACAGGTGTAGCACGTGTTCTTCTCAGTGTTGCCCTGAAGCTGTGGGTTATGGGAGAGGAGGACCGGGTATGCTCATACATAGGCTGAATTTACACTGGCATGAATTTCTGGAACTGCTTAAAACAGAATACTATTCCGCTTTTTGTTTTTCCAGAAAAGGAGCGTCTACACTGGCAGGCTGCTTTTCCGGAAAATCCCTTTTTCCGGAAAAGCATCTGTGGCCAATGTAGACACGCTTTTCTGGAAAAAAGCCCTGATTGTCATTTTCGCAATCGGGGCTTTTTTCCGGAAAAGACTACTGGGCTGTCTACACTGGCCCTTTTCCGGATCAGTGTTACGGAATAAGGACTTATGCCCGAGCAGGAGCAGAATAGTTTTTCCGGAATAGCGGCTGATTTTGTACAGTACGGCGTCATTGCTTTTCCGGAAATTCAAGGGCCAGTGTAGACAGCTCGCAGCTTATTCCGGAAAAGCGGCTGATTTTCCGGAATAAGTGGCCCAGTGTAGACACAACCATACTGTCTTCAAAATGAATATAAAGCAGCAGTAAGGCCTGCTGGTAATGTCAGAAACCCCATCACCCTGTGCAGTCTAAGGGCTGGCTTTGTACAACCAATTAGCTGCCTTGCAGGACTCCACAGCTCGATGCTGTCAGCGCCTGGTGCCTCTACCCAAGAAGGTGGTGTGACGAGAGTGTTGTAGTCTCTCCAGTGATTCTTAGCCAGCAGATGTATCGCTAGGTGGCCGTGAGCCTGCCCATGTGACATTAAGGTTCTGCCTCAGAGGTCTACCATTCAGGAGAGCCAAGATATGTCAAGTACACTGAACCAGCCCCAAGACTGGGGAAAAGAAGTGTGGCTTAGAAACACTTTCCCTCCCAGCGTACAGCTCAGAAGCCCAAAGAGCTGATCCTGAGAGTTCAAGCTGTCACTTGATGACTGCCTTCCCCACGGGAGAGTTATGTGGGGACAGGGGCTTTCTGCACCGTTTGCCATTCTCCCTCTCCCCTGAACACTGATGGCTGGTCCGGCAGGACTTAACCCTACACACTGACGTGTAATGGAACCTTGAACACTGAGCAGCATTCTGAGGAGAGGGAGAAAAAGCACTAGAGAGAACGGGTGCTGGCAAGCAATTGACATCCCTTTTCTTATCTAATGATCACAAAATGACTAGACTTTGCTTGGAGTTGTCCTCTACCATGAAAGGAATCCTGACCCTCTTCATAAGTCATGACAATTTCAAGCTATAGAGCCAGAGTCTAAGCAATACTTTTTTCAGGGTGGGGTAGAGACATCTTTAAGCTGCCTCTTTGTCTATTGAATTCTGCTACCCTGGCTCACTCACGTAAGAGCAGCCCCAGGGCTGCTTTAATTTAGGCCAGTTTTAAACAACACTCTTGAGGCTGCTCTGTGGGCCAGGTTTTGCCACATTCCTTACCATGCCTTTGGCTGGCTCTGACCTTGGTAGCTGCTTGGAGATGGTCTTCACTTGCTGTTTTTGCTCTCTCGTGCCACCAGGGCAGTGTAAAAGAAGTGGACCCTAGAGAGACCCAATTCTCTTGACTTCTTGATCCTTGTTCTCTACTTCTTAATACAGCTCTGTCTTGCAGATGCTTGGGCTTCCTTTCTGCCTGACACAAACCTCCCTTCATCTCTCCCCTTCTCTCAAGTGATGTTCCTTTTTAGTAAAAGTCATGGGTGGTTTTTTTCTCTTATGTTCAAGCTGGGATGCAATTAACTCAAAATCAGGTGTGATCAAATTTTATCTTGATGTGTGTTTCTTCTTTCTATTCTCTAGAATGTTGTACTGAAAAGCAGAATGGCCTGATGTCGGCTCCACTGCAACATTTGCACTGTGACCCACAGACTATTCTGCTCCACCCTGTCCCTGCTAGTTCAGTGACAATGGAATCCCACCAACTTCCAAGTTCCCTTGGAAAGTTTCCTGTGGGGGGAGGGAGAACAGGGTTTTATGGCTCAGAGGTGAAATATGCCACGCAATAATTGTCAATACAGCCTTCTAATGTGGTTGGAAAACACTGTGCACATCCTGTGGGTGCAACTGCAATTATTATCACTTGAGTTTATTGGCATAAACTTGAAACTTGAAAAAGTAGAGGATCATGAGGGTGACAAACAGGTTATCCTAAGAGGCAAGAGATGAAATGTAGGCTTGAGAATTAGGAGATCTTTCCTGGAAGTGGAGGCTTTGACCAGGGCTCTCCTCATGCCCAAGCAGCAAGGAGATGCCCTGCCTGCTGCCCAGCTTTAGGTGCCCTATGCCTAGAGGTTGGAAGGGTCTTCCTCTGTCTGCACTCCTTACCCCACTGTGTGGATCTGGGTGGGGAGATGCAATGTACAGTGTGTATCTCCTATGGCTATACTCTCCACTTACCTTAGGTCAAGGAACACAACTCAGGTCAGTCCCTAGGTTACCTCTGGTCCACACAAACTGGAGAGACCCTCCTTTTTGTTGTTTAAACTACTTTTCCTCAGAAATCATCATGCAACTAAGAAAGCTCCTTGTGCTGGAGGAATCTCACCACATCTTCAGCTCCCGGCATCCTCAGTTCCACTTTGTGTCTCTCTCCCACAGGGTCGGGGACACAGCGCCTCAGCTTGTGCCTTGGCTGGCTCAGAGATCTGTGCTGGGCCTCAGCAACGCTCCCTCAGCTGGGGCACGGCCGGGCGCTGGCACCACATCGCTCCTCGGTCCGCTCCTGTCCTCGCATCATTTCCCCCCTTCAACAAAGGCGCTAACAGCGGCTGGGGGGCTGTGCGGCCCCCGCCCCTCGGTCTCTAGCAGCAAGCGGCCTGGTGGTGGCTCCTGCCTTTGTGTCCGCTTATTTCAAAGGCCAAATGCCCCCAGCCTGCCGGGCCTGTGGGGGACGCCCCATCCCGGGGTTGCCTTCTACACGCCCCTGCCACAGCCCCGCTCAGACCGCCCGGTCTCCGGGCCAGCGGCTGGCTGGGGCGAGTGGCTCCACACCAGCCCCGCAGCCCCGCGCCTGGCTGGGAGCGCTGGACATCAGTGACAACACACGGCCCAGCTGATCCGCAAGGCCCCTCTCCCGGCTGCCCCGATCCCTCCATCCCAGGCAGCCCCCAGGTCCTTGCCGCCTCCGCAGGGCTCCCCCATCTCCCGGGCTCCCCCCGGCCCCGTGTCCCAGGCCGCCTCCCCCCGGCCCCTCCGCTGCCAGTGCCGAGCCTGCCGGCTTTTTGGAATTCCTAATCGCGGCTGGCCCCTGTGATTGGCTGCTCGGCTCTGACCCCACTTGGGCTCCAGGCTGGGCGGATAAAAGGGGCCTGAGCCGGGGGCTCCCGAGCATTCCCGGGAGCGGGCACTAGGGACCGGCCGGCCGCAGCATGACGGGCAAAGCGGGGGACGCGCTCGCCCACAGCCTGCCCAGCAAAGCCAAACCCGACAGCGCGGCCGGTGCGCCTGGGGCCGCGCCTGGGGCAGGGGCCGCCGCCGGGGCCAAGCCCAGCTCCGGGCCCACGCCACCCAGGTGCACCGGCTTCGGCATCCAGGAGATCCTGGGCTTGAACAAGGAGCCGCCCTCGCACCCCCGGTCTGCCCTGGACTCCCTGCCCGCCGGGCACCTGCTGGCGGCCCGCTCCGTGCTCAGCCCCGCCGGCGTAGGCGGCGTGAGCATGGGGCTCCTGGGGGCGGGCAGCATCCCCAGCTTCTACACGCAGCCCACCTTCTTGGAGGTGCTGTCCGACCCCCAGAGCGTGCACCTGCCGCCCCTGGCCAGGGCCCCCGGACAGCTGGACACCAGCCAGACGGCCAGCTCAGGTAGGCTCAGGCTGCTGCGCCTCCATAGCCGGGGCTGCTCCCCGGGGTCTCTGCGCCCGGGTCCGAGGGCTTGGAGCCAGGGCGGCAGAGAAGCCCCCTCCCGGGGTTATTAAAATTCGTTCCAGCTCCAGGGGGATGAATTCGGGGTGGGAGCCCCCGGCCGGCGGGTGCCACATGCGGGGCCCCGGGGGTGCGGGGCGCAGTGGCCGAGGCTTCCCGGAGCCGGAGGGGCGCGGACCCCCGAGGCTCCGGGGCCCCTAATTCGTTTGCGAGCAAATGGAAGCCCCGTCGTCCGTTTGCTAGACGGGAGGATCCGCCCCGCCGCCTGCCCTGCAGCCCCTGGCCAGGCCGGGCGCGCTTCCCCCGCAGCTGCCCGGGGAAAAGTTAGTGAATATCCGACCGATTCCTCCTCCCCCCTTCCCGCAGGGCCGCCCGGCCGCCTACCCCTTGAGACCGCATCGCAAATGCCCATCGGGCACAGGGACCGAGGTGGGCCGAGCCGAACCGGGGCCAAGGGGATCGGACCGAACCGGGCCGAGGGGGGCCGGAGCGGGTCGCCCCATCCCGCCGCCCCTCGGGCAAGCCCGGCCGATCCCTGCCCCACGGCAGAGCCGATTGCATCGAAATCCGGGTCCCGGCGCCCGGTACCCGCCGCTGCTGGGCGAGGCAGGGGGACCCCGAGCTGCCGGAACGGCCCCGGCCAGGGGGGAACGAACAACCCCCGGGCGGCGAATACAGGGCAGGAGCGGCCGGGCGGCTCCGCGAATGGGCCGGCGCCTCCGGCTTGAGCTGGGCGCTTTATTCCCGCAGAGCCCGATCGCGGCGGGTCCCGGGGGCGCGGGCTCAGCGCGGGGATTTTCCGCCTTCCCCGGGGCGGGGGTTTAAATCCCGCCTGGAATTAAAACCCAACGAAACCGGGGGAACCCGGGGCCGAGGCGCCAAAGAACCGGCCCCGCGCAGCCGGGCCCCCGGGGAGCAAAAGGCGGCCGAGCCCCGAGCCACCCCCAGGACTCAGCGCCAAGAGGGCTCAGCCTCGCCCGGCCGGGCCGGGGGCTGCGCGGCGGGATCGCAACGAAATCTCCGCCGAGGCAACGAAACCCCAGGCGAGACCCCCGCGAGGGGCAGAGCAAGGGCCGTGCCAGCCCCTGGCAGCCCGCGCCGGGCAGGGAGCCCGGGACCTGCCCGGGGAGGAGGCGCCGGGAGCCCCTGCGGAGCTGGGAGAGGCGAGTCCCCGAGCCGGTCCTCAATCTGTGCCGCGCTTCTCTTCCCAGACTCCGAGGATGTTTCTTCCAGCGACAGGAAAATGTCCAAATCCTCCTTGAACCAGAGCAAGAAGCGGAAGAAGAGACGGCACAGGTAGGAGAGCCGCCCGGCCCCAGCCTGCCCGCCCCGAGCCCCGGCCTCTGCCAGTCCGGCTCCGCAGGGTAACCCCGGGACCCCACGCCGGCCCCCAGCAGCAGAATCTGCCCCGACCGTGGCTGGTACCTTTAGGCCTTTCGGAGCCGTATTTGTCCTTTCTGTCCCGGGCCCTGGGCGCTACGCAGAGGCACGGGATGGTGCAGCGCCTGCCCCCTCCTCCCCCCCAAGATTTTCAGCCTAGGGCTCCATGAGAGGTTGGATCCGTGCGTGCTGCACCTCGCGGCTGCACGGGGCCTGCACTGGACCAACTGCAATCGGTCGGTGTAACAGGCAAAGGCAGGGGCTAGTGAGGAAGGCTGAAGGGAAAGGACTCTCTGCTTGCGTAGACTTGCTGTACCATTGAGGGGCTTCAAATAAAAGAACATTTCATAAAAATAGAAATACACATGAACGAATGATTGGCAAGCTAGCCACGCCAGGCCCCACACTGGGTCTAACCCTGCCTCCTTTCTGTATTCACTCCCTTCTCCCTCCTCTATGGCAGTCCAAGCACCCTTCAGTAAGAGCTCATTCAGACCATAGGCGCAGGGCTCAGGTCTGAACTGAACTCTGACCAAGAGGGAGGAACCTATCTGAAGGGAACCTTGTATCTTCTGCTCCCCTGTCAAAGGGAGTAGGATTCCGGGGTTTGACTCCAGTTAAGATCCAGCTTATGTTTGCAACTAGAGAGGCACTCTGTTGAAGGGGTTGCAGGGAATTGGGGACATATTTGCACATGAGGTGGTTGTGCCCAAGAGTTAGGAGGTTTGGGGAGGAAATTAATAAAGATATCAATTTTATGACAAAATGTCGGCTTCCTAGAGATCCCCTGACCTGTTTCCTTAATGCTCTGATGAAGGGTCTGCATTTTAAACAGAACAGCAAATTATTCTTTTTAATTGTTGGCAGTGTATTGCACATTATTGGAAATACCTGACCCTTCCACAGATGCAATTATGATGTACTAAAATGTGGATGGTCTTTCTAATAAGAAAAGCTTTCATGCCAAGTATAAAAAGAAGAGAAATGCCACAAAGAGAGGATGAGTATTTACAAATTTGATCATCTTTGCTAGTGGGCTCTGAGGAAGGAAAGGGCTCTTCAGCCAGCAAGGCAGAATCTTTAGCTAGTTTCTTTGAATATTAATCTGATCCTCTATATGTAATATACAGAACAGTATGTTAAAGGGTTATTGTGAGGGTGTCATAAAAAAGCTTGTTTGTTTATATATTTTTTTAAGTTACTCTTGGGGATTTCTTCCCAAGTGCTCTAGATCCAGGCTACTACTTTACTCAGAAGATGTGCAGGTGCTGATAGTTTAAAAATATTTCCTACAGTGACAACCATTTATCCCAGAGCCCTAGAAATGAGAGTAGTGAGGTTATTGAGACTGGACTCTGCAATGCAGTAGAGCAATCTTAGGATCATTTATTAGGCAAATAGCAGCTTCTATCAATCACTTATTTGTTATTAAAGTATTGAAGATGTTCAGAATCAGGGAGAAAAGCTGCAGGGCTAGATGCAGGAGGATGCCTTGTTTAAGGCACTAGCATCATAGAATGGTGATCTAGGTTCAGTTTCCAGTGCTGGTATAGATTATGTGTTGTTTTGCCTCTCATTGCCTCTATTACCCATCTATAAAATTCAGCTAAAAATCACAGAGCTTCACAAACTTTAGGCACTACAGGAATAACTAGAAGCACCTCGCTCAATTTTGGGTCTGCCATGGCCTGGGATATTCAGGACAAAAGGAGGTGGGACGGCCATTTATCAGGGTGGTTTAAGAATAATTAAATCAATCTGCCACAATTCAGGATGGGTGGATTAAAAGATGCCCTAGTGAAAGCCTAGATAGGATACAGTGCAGAAAGAAACTAAATATCCCAGGATGGGTTAGATTCCCTGCTGGAGGTCCTACTCCAATCCAGGGGGATTGACTAGTGACCTATGTGACATACTTTCAAATCAAACAGTTTTATAGTTACCCCATAACCATGAGTAAATATCGACTCATTTCCTTTGTGAACTGGATTGGGTTCAGGGATGGGTGAGATCTCAATTAGGATTGGAATAAAGATCACAATTGGATCAGGACTAGAAATGGATCAAGAGACTGGAAACAGGATTTGGATTTGTTTATAATTTTCAGATTGTTTTAAATAGTAACAAACTTTTTGGTTTTTTTAATAAAAAATAGCTTAAAACTGCCTAATATGTCTGCTCTATCTGTGCAAAGTGATAACTGGGGGAGGGATTATGTATTGTGGTAAAAGGGACTTGGACTAATCAGATGTTTTAAAAGGGAAAATTTAGGATGAATTTCAGGATATATATTCAGCCAGTGAGCTACACTAGGCTTTGGCATCATCTGATGATGGTAGATGCTCCAAGCACCTGGGTCATTTAAAAACTAGAGAATATACAATCAGAAATAATCCCATACTGTGTTGGGAAAAAAGCTAATAGGATGAGCTAATAGGTCTTTTTTTTCATCTCAGTGTCCGTGATTCTACGAGAGCAGGAGAACATAGAGCAGATTTAGGAGTAAATTTAAATAATGATCTGATTGCAGACTGGGTCCCCTGCATTCACAAGCCCCTCTTGTTAATAATGTTATTGATCAGGTGGAATTCTTAGGTTTTCAATGTTGGAATGTAATTCTGAGACTTTCTGTTTTTGCTATTGGGAAGGTGTAGGTTCGTTTGAAACTCTAGTTTATTTTATTGAAAGATTTTTAAAAAGTTCTGAGCACTGTACCTTCTGTCCTTTGGTTTGATTATTTACTTTAAAGGCAAGTCTGATTTAAAAAAAAACCCCATTAGAATGCTGGCAGCAGTGTAGGCTGACAAGACTTAGAAATTGGCATTTCAAAGGGCTTGCAGATAGCCTGATGTTCTGGGAGGATTTTTGCACCAGGGAAGTGAAGAAGGTCTGGGTACCTTACTTCCCCATTGTTGGAATCTTTTTGCATTCCCCTGGAGTTACGCTTTCATCTGTCTCAGCTTCCAGTTGCTGATTTTTTTAAAATTTTCAGTCTGCCCATCCTCCGCTGAGAATGGGGCAAGGTTGGGGCAACTGACCATTCAGGCAGTCAGGAAGGCTTTCCAATGGGTGATGGGGGAATGCAAATCAGGAGGAAGGGAGGGAGATGGGCTGTTCTGGGTTCCCCTGTAGAAGTTGAGGAAGGGAACTGGCAGGGGGTGAGTGGCTGGAGGTAGCATGCATGAGGGGAAGAACTGACCGGTTATAGAAGTGAGAACTGTGAGTAAAACCCTCGGGGACTTGGATGTGAGGGGTTGGTGTGTTTGTAAGCAGAGAGAACCTTGGGAGGGGTGAGATGTTGAGAACAATGCCATTCCTCATTGGTGCCTCAGTGCAATCTTCTGGAGTGTCTGTGTGGCAAACATAAAGAGGACCATAGTGCTTGTAAAAAGGGGAAGAGAGATGCTTCGGTGTCTTTTGGAAAGAAATAATGTCTGAGATCTAATCTAGAAATTGTAAAAGTCATCTCAGTGTTCCTCTCGGGTGGCGGGGGGGAGAAACTGGAAGAGGGGCTGCCTAGAGGAGGCAGTGGCTGTGAGGGAAGGTGACTTGTGACTGTAAAAGAACACAATGTCCTGGCACTTTCTGAGCTTTCTCTTAGCCAAGGGCCTGACCTTCTGTCCACAGAATAACAGTAAAACACAATCTACACATGTTATACAGTTTCTCAGATTTTCTTTTCTTTATTTCTCCATCTCTGACTATTCAGCTTTCTCTGTATTCTGATCATTGAGTTTTACTCCCCTCAGGACAATCTTCACATCTTACCAACTGGAGGAGCTGGAAAAGGCCTTTAATGAGGCCCACTATCCTGATGTCTATGCCAGAGAGATGCTGGCTATGAAAACAGAACTGCCTGAAGACAGGATACAGGTAATCCTACCTCTCTGGGCCCTTAGAACAATCCTTGTATCCCTCCCATCCCAAGAAGTGTTCATTCTATCCCTAAGGAGAGGACGTGGAAGCTTCCAGCATAGATATGGTCCTATTACACTGAATAAAACTCCCCTTATCATAACCAAAACCTCTAGGCTGTCATTTTCTGTGCTTTTTTGCAAAAATCTGTTTGGTGTATGTGTGTGATGTTTTGTATGTGAGGTTGCATTGTGTGCTGCTGTAAGTATGTGTGTGCTATACTGTAGTGTACTGTCTTGTGTGGGTTTTTTTGTTACATTTCATAGCACCTAACTAAAGGTGCACAGGATAATGGATGTATTTTACAATAGGCAGAATAGAAAAATAACCCAAAAATGAGGAGCTGCTGTATTGAAAGTGTCCAAAATGGTCAAATTGCCCTAGATAGCCATGTCTTGCTGCCCCTAAGGAATTCTGTGGACATGGTCAAAGAGGAAACTCCATAGAGACCCAGTCCCAGAACTGAGAAATCCCCAATCTCAGCCTGGTACAAATTGGAGCACTGACATAATGGAACAGCTAGTCTCTCTTCTCCTGGAGGCACAAAGAGGGCTTGATGTCACTGTCTAGAAGTGCATCAGATTGCCTAGTGTAGCCATGAATAAGATTGTATTGTGAACTCAAATATGGGCGAGAATCTAAATTTGTCCTGTGCATGTACCTTTTGTGTTCTTTGTTTCAAGAAAACCTTTGTGGCTCATTTTTCCATTGAACCTTTGCCTTTTTATTTCCCTCTGGCATCATAAAGGGGGCAAAAGCAGCCCTTGGAAAATAGCCCCATTAGATTCCCTGGGTGGCACAGAACTGTCATTTTTCTGAAAAAACTCACAGAATGTCCACACTTCAAGCACGTTTTTGTGCAAAAAAATCGAAAGAACGGAGGGGTTTTTCTAGCCTAGGTATTCCTCATTCTACGAGGAAGAACACCTTTTTGCGGAAGAGCTCTTTCACAAAAAGATGTGTGTGGAAGGGGAAGATGGGTTTTTTGCATGCAAAGAGGAAAAAGCACAGGTGCCCTGATGACCATTCTGTGCATAGCAATCCAAGCTTACTTTCGAGAGAGTGTTCATGCAGTCTGGATGCTCTTTCACAAAAGTGCATCGCTGTTTTCAATGCGCTTTTGCAGTGTGGGACGCGCTCTTGTTCAAGAAGTTTTTGCGGAAGACGTCTTCCAATAAGTGCTTCTTATGCAAGAAGCCTGCAGTGTAGACGTAACCTATGTGTGCAGATGCCCTAAAACAGCTTTGGGCATAGGGCCTGTCAGGGTAGAAAGGGAGGGGGTATGCTTGGAGACTACTGTTCTGTGACTATTATAGGCTGGCAAACAGCCCATAGGCAATCGTTGAGGCCAAAACAGAAGGTAGAAGAATACTTACAACTGCCACAGCTACTGTCCAAGGCGGTGTAAGACCCTGTCAGTCCAAGAATGTGAGGATCACAAAGGTGGCTGAAAGTCACCTCTGCTTTATCTTTCTTGGCCTCTGCTCCTAGTTCCCGTACAAAGCACAGGAACAGAGCAGAAAAAAGTTGAGCCCTTTTGGTGTCACTTACTGCGTGGACCCAGTTTCTGGGCTTGCAGGGTTGAAACTTGGCTTTATTGCTCTGCATACTTGTGGCAGCTGCTTCTCTAGCTGATGCAGCTTGGTCTCTCTGTGAAGGGCTTGGCCTGGGTTCCACACTAAGCTGCTTGTTCTCTTCCCCCCCCTCCCCCAATTCCTTCAACTGTGCACCTCACTCAGATTTGCTCTTCCAGTTTATGCCTTTTTCACTGCTTCTTCCCTGCACCCGGGGGACCAATACACCATTACCTGGCTATATCTTCAGTGCTGGTAGACAGCCCATTCCATGGGCTCACAAGAACCTTAGAGATCAATCAAGGACACAGGATTGATGCTGTAAATTATTGAGGTATGGGAGGGGCAGTGGAGATGGAGGAATGCAGAGAGACTCTCAAACCAAAGAGTTCCACATTTTTTTTTGCAACACATTTTCCTCCACCAAATGCTTGTGCTAATCAAATGTATCATGCTGATAAAGTCAGGTCCAATCCTTCTGTTGTTCTGGCATGACTTCTAGTGATATTACTGATGTTGTCCTAAGTGCTGATTTCCAGCAGGCCTCAAATAATTGATTGACCCATAACCTGAAATGGGAATGGATAGAATAAGGTCTCTTGTTTCTTGTATTCCATGTTGGGATTGCATTGTGATGGGTAGGTCCTGATGCTTCTATCAAGACAGAATTAAATGGAGAGCCAGTTAGATACCTCTTGTGATCTGTGTTATTTAGGAGCTGAATAGCCCCTGACAATTACTACTTCATTCACTGAATTGCTATTTATATTTTACTCTGTCAATAGCCAGTGATAAACTGTTAGGCAACTTCTGTGCCATAATTTGTCATTGTTGTGATCAGCCTGCTCAACTGGAACTAGATTAGACCCAGGTAGAAGGAGCAGCCCCTGTATCAGGAGTGTAATTAGCATCACGCTAGTCGTGACACTGGTATCACAAAGAGGAGGGATCATTAGTGAAACTGGGATAGTATGGGAAATGGTAGGTTTTTGTGACATTATTGGAGGGGGAACATGAGTATCTCATGCCAGGACAGGGATCAGAGAGTTATATACAGTCTCCTAAGAGATTCTGATGCTTTTACATCATGCAGGTTCTCTCCAACGGGCCAGTTCATAACTGTTCCTTTATTGTATATTTTCTTGTGTTTCCCCAGCTGCTTTTCGGTGTTATAAGCTTCTTCACATATTGGGAAGATGATGCTGAAGATTAAAATTAGTACTTGATATTTGGCCTCACTTCCTCCTTTTTAAGCTATGTCTAGTCACACTCTCTTTGGTACTAGCCTGAATAATCTCTCGCATCAGCATTGGGATTTACACCCTCTAAATAGCTGGAGATTGTTAACTTGTTCTCCTCTCCCCACCAATCTCTACTCTCCAACCATTAGTCATTGCTTATCCAAGCTACAATATCTGTTTTTAATCATTTCTCATAAATCAATCTCTCCAACGCCTTTTGGTTTCTCTTTTCTGAGCTCCCTCCAATTTGTCAGTCTTTCTGGAAACAAGGGCTTAAGAGCCTATTTGAACATACTAAATGAGTTTACATCAGTGCTGTATAGCGCGGGACCACTACTTTCCTGAGTCCTTCAGCAGATCTCTCCCCAAACTGGTGTTGACTTGGTTTTGATTCCACATCATATTGCAAAGTCCTGTCTGTCTAAGTCTCCTTTGGACATTCCTGCTTGCCAGGTTTCCCTCTTCCTTTCTGTACTGTGGATTTCAATTTTTTTCCCTAAACTGAATCTTTCCTTATTCCCTGCCCATGTTTCTAATCTTTCCAGGGCCCTCTATTTCTCTGTCCTTATGGGATTTGCAGCTCCTCCCAATTTAGTACCATCTGTGAATTTCATTAACATGCTATACACTCCCTCTTCTAGATCATTAATAAAGAAGTTATATAAGACTGGCCCTAATGCCTATCCCTGCATATTCCCATTGGACCCATCTTGCATATTGCCATTTATCACCACCCTTTGTTTTTATTTACGAATCTACTTTTGGGAGGTTGCAAACAGAGACCAATATTAAAATACATACAGAAGTAAATGGAAACACTGAAATAAAGTGGTGTATTAGAACTATTCACACAAGCACTATCTGCAGCAAAGCACCATGTGTTCTTAACAGGTATCAAATACGGATAGTTTCTTGTTTTGATATCATGTATAGGACATAATAAAAATATTCCCTGGTGCCCAGGCAATGAGATAATATCGATATTAGCTTTTAGGGGAGTGAGATTCCTTTTTGTAAGGATGTCTCATGCTTAAGTGAAGCAGATGCTCATAGAAGAAGCATGAGGGATTCCTCACTGGGCAGCATAAGTAAACCTCCTCTAGCAGGTTCTCTCTCCCCCTCATACTAACTTGCATTTCACAACATATTGGTATTAATGTGTAATCCCATCACACATGTTTGAAAGAGCCTATAGCAGAAATGAAGCAACATTTATCAAAAATAAATTGCTGCCAATCTGTCTGGGGCTAAGCAGGCTGCTACTGGCTATGCCCATGTTTAGGACTAGAGGGTGTGTCTACACTTGACTTGTGAATCTGGTTGGTCTCTTCCCCAAAATATAGGCACTCTGTTATAAGGAACCTAATATTCAACTTTGCCTATATACTTCTTACAGGAAGAGTCCTAGTCTCTTAAATAGATTGTGTGGATTTTAGATGCATTTAAATGCTGATTATCTAAAACATTATATTTTCCAAGTGTGGTAAGCTTCTTGTCGTCAAAGTGCTATTGCCTGTAAAAGGCCAAGTATAGGATTATTTAAATACTGGTATGTTGGTGTAATTAGACTGTTGCTTACTGATCAAAGGAATGTATCTGACCAGTTTTATCAAGAAATTGGGTACATCTAGTAAGACCCTGCCTGTTTACTTTTGGATGGAAATTAGGATTATCTCCTAGGGGAAATGATCAATCATTATAGAAAGTAGAAAGGAATAGAATGTATTTAAGAATTCTGGTAACTCTAGTCAGTATAACCTTCATATGATGAGTAAACAATTATATCACAGCAGGTAAAATTAGACTGTCTAGGAAAAGGGATGTATTCAAATGAGGTATCTAGGATTTGTGGTTCCACAAGGATGCAGTGCTGTTTGGAAGGGTGTGAGCAGTGTCTGCACCATTCTAATAATGGCTTCAACACTGCTGCTAGACAGAAGTGGGTTAAGTTGAGAAACTCCAAACAACTGATGGATTTTTGTGCTAGTACAGAATTATAAAGATGATCTTTTATCTGCCAGCTGTCAAAATAAATTTTAATATCACTCTGCAGTTGTTAAAGAAGTTTAACTGAGATTGGGACTGGAAGAGTGGGGAGAAGGTAATTAATTGCAGGGGGATCAAGAAGGAAGTTCATACTAACAGTGTTTATACAGGAAAATAGAGGTTAAGTATATTCTAGTTATGCAAAACTGCTCTAAAGTGAGGGGCCAAAGGAGGATAATTCAACTGGAGAAAGTCTGAAGAATCTCTGGCTACACACTCCAATACGTAATTCTAATATTACAATATCTAACTGTAAAAATGACGAGCCGTCCTGTGGCACCATAGAGACTAACAAATGTATTAGGTTATGAGCTTTTGTGGGTAAAACCCACTTCGTCAGATGAGTTGGAGTGGAAATTACAGAATCCAGGGTATATATTAGAGCAAAAGAAGTTGCCTGTCAATTGTAGGACCAGTATCGATGAAGCTAATTAAGTCGTGATAGAAATGTAGCCATGTTAGTCTAATTAAGTCAGCATGGATGTCTCTCATTCACAGCATTTGATGTGAAGATGCAAATATCAAAAGCAGGGAAATTTGCCTTTTGATATTCACTTTTGATACTTGCATCTTCACGTGAAATGCTGTGAATGAGACACATCCACCCTATTATGAGATCATCTCTTTTCTGTGTAAGTACCATGTGATAGGTAAAGATCAGATGAGGGAGAAATTTTTCCTGCTCACTAAAACTTTTCTATGCCCTTCTTGAAGGGGGAAACTAGGCCAGCATACGGCACAAAAGCAGGTCATAGTTACACCCAGTGCTTCTTTTTTTGTAAGAAAAAAGGTGCCAGTATTCTGGGGGAAAAGTTGTTGGGGGTGGGGGGGGAGCCGGGGCTGGGGACCGATATGCCGTTGCAGCCCCTTTAAGAGCTGTGTGTCCTGAGTGGGCTTCCGTCGGGAGCCCAGCTGCCCCAGGAAAAGAGGTGCTGCTATGCCCAAGGGGAATGCAATTCATTTAAGTTATGCAGGGAAAATAGGTGCTGTCCCGGGGCGTACCATCACAAAAAAAGGACTGGTTACACTCCTAGTTAAACAACCAGGCTGTGTCCAGACTCAGGGGTTTTTTCGGGAAAAGTAGCCTTTTCCCGAAAAAACTTCCCCTGCGTCCAGACTCAAGCCACGTTCTTTCGAAATTATTTCGAAAGAACGCGGCTTTTCTTTCGATGGCGGTAAACCTCATTTCACGAGGAAGAACGCCTTCTTTCGAAAGTTCCTCTTTCGAAAGAAGGCGTTCTTCAATGTAAATAGGGCTTCCTCGAAAGAGAGCATCCAGACTCGCTGGGTGCTCTCTTTCAAAAAAGCGGATTGCTCTTTCGAAAGATCCGCCTGCAGTCTAGACGCGATCTTTCGAAAGAGGCTCTTTCGAAAGATGCTTTCGAAAGAGCCTCTTTCGAAAGAAGCCTGCAGTCTAGACATAGCCCCAGTGAATATGGTGCAGTTTCAGGTATCAGTTAATTGGGAACCAGCTTTTTTGTTAAAGAACTATTTAGCCTATTCTGTCTCCTCAACAGAGATAACATCATCTAATAATTCCTGGGGCATGGCTAGGGTTGAGTTGTGGGAAGGAGATGTGATGTAGAGTAAGCAAGAAATAAATGGAGTGTCTGGAATATCTCCTCTTAGTGTCATATATTTTTCATGTTTATTATGTAAATTATCCCTATTTAGCTATTAATAACTGATTAGTTTCTTGTAGGCATTGTGGTAGAAGTGAACTTTGGGAAGGAGTTAAAGTGAAAATGGACTCACTTGAGTGGCATTCCATGTGCAAGGGGCTCTGTTATAGTAACATTAATTAATTAATTAATTAATATTTTTGCGACCCAGCTTTCCAGGACTCTATTAAACTACAAATGCATTCAATCTATTGACTTCCTTCAGCTACACAAATTAATGTTCAGAACTCATTTTTTAAATGTTTTAATACCTCATACTGCTGCTTGTTGTTTGCGATTCTGCCTACTAGATGTTAAGGGGCCAGTTTAAAGTAAGAAGCAACACACTCTCACTGCCCATGGAAAAGGGAATGAACTGTGAGTCAGGAGAGACTGTTCCTCTCCCATTTCTCCTTGAGCTGAAGGAGTGAGTTCTTTAGGACCTTGTTAGGGAATAGCTTACTTTACTCCCACCCACTCTTCTGCAACACTGGGTGCCTAGCTCTTGCTTTCCCCACGACAGCTAGGACCATGGTCCAGAAAATATGAGGGAGCTTTCTGCATGGCCGAGTACTGCTGTGACAGTTTAGACATTAGAAAAACAAGTAGTCCAGGACTAGTCACTGTGGTTTTTAAAGTTACAGACTAACCTACCTACCCCTCTGAGAAGTTTAGACACTAGTTTCTCTTGTCAATATATTTTCCTAGAAATAGAAGTTAGGGGTAAAACTTTCAAATCTCCTCAGTCCTGTTTTCAGCAATGACTTTGAAAATCGGACCAAGATGCTCTGGAAAATTTTACTCTAAATCTCTGTGTTAGTTACTTGTCTCTAATCCTCTGATATTTTCCCAACTTTTCATGATCTGAGTTGGAAAAAAAATGGAGGGTGGCCCAATATCTTCAATTGTTGATTCTCATCATCCCCTATGGTGCACGTCAAAGGGACCTGATACGTGGTATGTGTTTGGTCTTTCCCTTAATTGCTTTATTTTTATCAATTTTTCTTCACTGATTTTGTTGAGTTACAGACTTTTTCTCTGATAGATCTCTATAACCTGTCTGATTCTTCTTTGCTAGAATTAAGCCATATTGCCTTTTGGTTGCCCTCTATCTTTCCCTTGTGATTGGATGATGTTTCACCAGTGTTAGGTCCTCTATATAAATATAAAAAAGCATGTTGCCATTCTTGTCCTGAATCCTAACCATTGGGTGCATCAAAACCAGGAGATAAGACCTGGGGCAGATGCAAATTACTCTTGGCATTCCCTGACTTGAAGTCTGTATGGACCACTTTCAGGGGAGAAACCAGAGGCTGAAATGAAGAATAAATTGCTGCAGTGATGCTCTATAGCATAGATGGCTTGTGAGGCCTGCTGCAGGCCTGCTTGGCTAGAGGCAATGAGAACAGACAGGCATCTCCTCACTCTAATCTAAGCAGTGCTAAGGCTGGGAGGGCCTTGAACACTTCTGCGAGCAGATCATGTGCAGTTGGAGACATTAGCTTAGAGCAGCGATGGTCAACTGGGACAAGTGGGTGGGCCTCATGAGTGCCCCTCCTTCATCTCAGTAATTGTTGTAACCAAGATAGCAAAACTATTCTACCATGGGAACCTAACTGTGCCTGAGGGCCTAGAATTTGCGGGGTGTGCTGACTGAACTGTAGCAGTGCTTGATTGGTTGCTGTGGGAATACATGGCTCTCACAATCAATGTGGTGTGCAATCTGCATGCACTGCACTTCATGTGCCCTTGCTTTTTAGTAATACGGGTAGGAAAAAAATGGCACGGATGGAAATCAGCGGAATTTGGCATCTCTGCGAGTGGGCAACACTAAATTGATGGGCCATGCATAGAACTTTGATGGGCTGTTCTTGCATTCCAGATTTCTCCTCCCTCTCCGGGGATTCCTGAGTTAAGGGTTATTTTTAGCCAGTGAGGTTAGCATTGTGGTACCAAAGCAAATCCTGTTTTTGCTGTTTCCTCCTTGTCTTTCTATTCTCTCTTTCTCTCCCTTGGTATTTTTGTCCTGTCTAATGAGTGTGGTGCCTCCCACTTCTGGCTGAAAATGTTCTCAAAATGCTTCTGAATTGGCTCCACTCTTTGCTCCTGGGGAGCTCCTGTTGCTTTATTTGTGTTACAGCAGCAGTTGTGATTGAGGTATCACCATGCTGGGGCTCTATACACACCGGGCGAGATCCATTCTCTGCCTGGAAGATCAGACAGTCTGCACAAATGGATCCTAGTCTGGAAATGCTGAAATTAAGCTTGGACGTGCAGGCCTAGGTCTGCCATCTTGCCTCTTGATGGGCCCAAGTCTCCTTTTACACGGGAGTAACACCAGTGCTTTCAGTGGCGCTGCTTCCCACTTACAGCCTTTTGGACAGTTCCTGATTACATAGCCACTGTTGTTTGCCCTTAAGATACTGTGTGGAGTATGGAGAACTGGGCTTTGAAGACCAGCTGGCATCTAGGAGAGGCATTTACACAGAAGCTGTACTTGCTCATTGCACTGCAGATTAAGGGCCCATCACGCTGACTGGCACCAGAGCAGTTGTGCAAGGAAGAGTGAAGACAGCCTCATGGCACCTTCTCTTCACTTTTGTGCCAGCAGCTGGCTATGATGTGACCCTTGTGCTCAGGTTCTGCTTCTGGCTCATGTTCTTATGGGCTCTAGTTACCTGGCAGGGGAACAGGATGGGATGGGGCACTAGCCAGGGATGGAAGCTGAGCCTCTGGGAGCATCTTCTACATTTTCACCCAGGCTGGTGGCATTATCCCTGTAATGTGAGTCTGCCTGCAAAAGGTAACTCTAGCCCTGAGTACGCAACTCAGAATACTAGTGACATTGGCCAGTGCACACTAGCTGTCTAAGCTAACAGCAAGGCTAATGGAGCAGTGAACTTCCTCAGCCCCTGAATTTCACCAAAGAGTTGCTGTACTGCTACAGGGTGATCAGTTGTATTGTGCATGGCTTCTGCTTAAATTAAGAAGCAGACCTCAGTGAGAAGTTATCCTAAAGCACTATAACAATAAAACTACACTGGACCATGAAATTAACACAAGTGTAGGAGAAAAAGGTGGTGGACTTGAATCTGAGAAATGGGAAGTGATCATGTAACTAAAGGAGATAACAAATCACTCACATGCAAAAGGGAGCACAGGGCATTTCTTGGTACCAAAGCATGGGGTCATACAGCCTTCACATACCTTTAACATTGCTTGCCTATGGGATGACATTAACATCACAAGCTAACACAATGGATGACTGGTTCTGGAGCATCAAGAAAGAAAATGGAAGACTCTAGCAGCTAGCAAGTAAGAAGAGGAGAAGAAGACTCATTGTTGGAGTCACTGCCTATTGATTCCTGTCCTGAAGCAAGGAGATGACACGTACGAAAAGACTGAGACAGATGAAGTACAATCC
Organism: Pelodiscus sinensis; assembly: GCF_049634645.1. NCBI lineage: Eukaryota > Metazoa > Chordata > Testudines > Trionychidae > Pelodiscus > Pelodiscus sinensis. The sequence continues at coordinate 44,822,877 of NC_134714.1, read as the reverse complement.
TTAACAAACCAGAGAGGATAGAGTAAGGAGTACAAGACAGCCCCCACCAAAAGAGGCATGTGAGCCTACTGGATGATTCTATAGTGAAAACCTAGCACAAGATATGGGGAATAGATCAAATACAATAAAATCTGCTGCTTCTTACCTGCCAAAGCTAATGGTGCTGGAAGTGATGGTAGGAATTTCCCATTGATTACAGTCCCCATGGCAACAGCAAAGGACGACTTGGTATGACCAAGAGCCATTTCAGTATCCTGGGAAGACAGAGTGATATTGATCCTCCCAGCAGAGATTCTGCTAGTACCAAGTACAAGAGAAGAAAAGAGAAGGCTGGTACTGAAGCCGCACTGATGTAGGATCTGCCAGTGTTGAGAAGGGCTTGTGAGTTAGCTTTGGAATGCCTTTGGGAAGGTAGAACGGGAAGCAAGCATCACTCAAGCAGAACAAATTTTGATCTCCTAAAAGACACAAGGGGCCTGATGATGCCAGCAAGGCACAGCCCCGAGTAGGGAAGGGTGAAGTGGGAGCTCAGAGAAGCATGGGGCTATGCAGAGTTCTTCAGTATGTAGGCAAAAGGCACACCTAGTTCTGCCCCTTAAGAGGGTGTTGTAAGTGCTTTCTGCCAAGTTGTGCCTTGTGTAGGGCAAGGTGCTTGGCCCTGTCTCCTCAACATGTCAGACAATGTTGTGAGCATGATGGAAACTCATGGGAGTCATCCCACTGACTGGAATGTGCATAGGGGCACCACCTACCTGGAAGAGAGAGGGAAGAGGAGGTGGAGGAGTAGCAAAGTATGGCAGAGCCATTTGCAGTATGAGGGGGCTACAGCTGGACAATGAAGAATGATGGATAATTTGGGGGGAATGCAAAACAAAGCAGAAAGATCCCTCAGACCAGAAGACGATAAGGAGGACACTTTGCTGGCGCAGTTCTTGGTGTTTTCTTCTAAGAGCAGCTGCTGGGGAATTTTGATTATCCATGTGTGCTAAATAACAAACAAAGCCAAGGAAGCCTCATCAACAGGGTCCCCACATTACCCAGAAAACTCCTTTCTGATCCAGAAAGTAGAAGACCACGGCAATGGAGCTTTGGGAAGATGAAGGATATAATAAGAGACAACAAGGGTATGGGTGCACTGCACAGAGAGGGGTTTAACATGGGCAGTAGGTTATATCATTAGCCATGTTGTGTTCTAGCCAAAGTAGAAAAAAACCCGATGCGGTGGAGATCTGTGTGGCAAAGCAACTGAAAGGAGTAAGTCTGAGGAGGGAGATGAATGCTGGGAATGAGGATGCTTCATACACAGAAAGAGCAAGGAGCATACTTCAAGTGGAGAGAATTGAGCAAAAGGTTCAGAAGTCATGAACAGGGCAAAGAAGGCCAAGGCAGAGTGCCTGGTACAAGAGGAAGAGTAGACAAAGACTACATGCCTCTGTCGCCAGAGGCATGTAGATGAGGCTACCAGGCATAGGAAAATGAAGTGGTGATTTAAATAATCGCCGCCTCATTTAAATTTACATGGCTGCCGCGCTGAGCCGATCAGCTGTTTGTCGGCTCAGCGCGGTAGTCTGGACGTGCGGGTGTCGACATCAAAGGCATCATTCCAGGAGGCATACCTGGGTGGTCGACAAATGCCTTTGATGTCGACACCCGCGTGTCCAGACTACCGCGCTGAGCCGACAAACAGCTGATCGGCTCAGCGCGGCAGCCATGTAAATTTAAATGAAGCAGCGATTATTTAAATCGCCGCTTCATTTTCCTATGCCTGGTAGCCTCATCTACATGCCTCTGACAACAGAGGCATGTAGTCTAGACGTAGCTAAAGACAGCAGCTGAGATGTAGGCTGTAGCAGAGCTGTAAAGTGCCCAGACACAGTGAAACTAAATGGCAGTACTTGCCTTTTCTCACTGGTGGTTTCCATTGGTCCGAGAACTCTCCAAAGCTGGCCTGGCCTCAGTCTCCTCTTCTCCCTCGAGGGCAGACTCCTGTTATTAGGGATGATGTTGGGAGGCTCCATACCCCTTTGCCCTCTGCATAGGTTCTGGGTTACATTAGCTGTGAGGTATAAGCAAATCAAGCCAAGAAGGGTGACTGCAAATTTTAAGAACTTTATAAGGCAAACTTCCCCACATTGTCCAGGAGCATAAATAATATAGAATGTTACCAAAGACCTACTATTGATAAAGTTACCAACTCCTTAACCTTAGTGAGCGTCTACACACTGTGCAGTTAGTACCAAATGCATTGTTATTAACAAGAACAAGTGAGATTAGCTACACTATACCATGCTGCTTCAGAGGAGAATCCGCTTTTCCTCTCCTTGGATGTAAGTCCAGCTCCACTCTGACAGTCTCATTCTTTGTTTCTCTTCATCTTGAAGTGCTCCTTAGATTTGATGTTTGCATGTCTAAACCTCTTTGTGCCACGTTTAATCACAAGTGGGCTTTCCTCACCTACTGGGCCCTGACTTTTCCATTAGCCACCTTTGAACTGAAACCAACTGAGGCACTTCTGGGAAATTCTGTCCATTGTAGATGTTAATGGCTCCCATTACCATGACACCTGAGCATTGCACAATCTTTTACAGGTTAAGCCTCCCAATACCTCCCTGTGGGAGAGACGTGCTGTCATCCTCATTATGCAGGTAAGGATGTGAGGCACGGCCAGGCTAAGGGACTTACCCAAGGTCATGCAGGAAAGCTGTGGTAGAGTTAGGGAATTGAATCTGGCTCTCTAGATGGCTTCCAAACCCCTGGATCAACTCACATGCTAATTAATGTTGTGCTAACTGGAGGTGTCATAGACTGATAGTCACCCCTTTGCATTGTAAGCCCGGTATGGAGCTGTGTGCATTCTTTCCCTCCCCCATGCCTCCAGTGCATATTTCACCTGGCATTATTTAAACCTGGATGAGCCTCTGGCTCAGCCCCTCCCCTGCTTCCCTCTACAGTGATTTCCACCCAATGGAGATGAATATTGCACAGAGCAGAACAGTGGGAGCTGGTTAGCAGCATGAGTGTCTTGTAATCTCAATAATCTGTCTTGAAGTGGTGGCTACCATTTAGAGGCTGCTCAAATTCTAGTCCTGGCTCTTAGTGTGTGACCGTGGGGTTATGTTACTTTGCTGTTCTATGTCTCCGTTTCCCCTTTTCTAATGCAGGGGTGATAATATTGACGTATGTCTCAAGGCTGCTGTGATGTTGCACATGGAAATTCCTGGAGACAGTGCTAAGTCTGACTCTGTGCCAGTCACACGGGAGTGCCGCTCAGCTGGGAGCGGCGCAGCGCGCCACGGATGGGGAGGGAGGGGAACTGGGGTGGGGCGCCATGCAGGGAGGGGAAGGGGGCAGGGCTAACCGGAAGGGGGGTGGGAAGCAGAGCTGGGGGAGGATCGGGGGCTGTAGGAGAGGATGGGGGGAGGGAAGCAGCGCTGTTGAGGGAGTGTCCGGGTGGTCAGGGGGGCTGGCTGGCAGGAAGAGGGGGTGGGAAGCAGACCTGGCGAGAGGGGGGGGGGAATGCAGCCACGGGCTGCTTGTTCCCCCACTGGGGCCCAGCTGAGCGCTGCTCAGGTGGGCCCGGTAGGACAGGAAGGGGGGGCGGTGCGGTGATGTATATGGCCAGGGGGGCGGGCCCGTGTACATCACCGCCCCCCCTTCCTCCTCCCGCTGTGGCGCTCAGTGGTGCGCCCATCAGCCAGGCCACCGCGGGGGGGGGGGGGGTGACATAGACAGCCCCGCCCCCTGGCTGTGTACATCACTGCCCCGCCCCTCCTCCCCCGTGGCGGCCCGGCTGAGCGCGCAACACTGATGTACACAGCCAGGGGGCAGGTGACGTACACAGCCAGGAGGCGGGGCTGTGTATGTCACCGCCCCCCTTCCTCTCCCGCTGTGGCACTCAGCTGAGTGCTGCGCCCCTCAGCTGGGCTGCCGGGGGAGCAAGCAGCACAAGGGGCTGTTTGGGCTCCCCCAGGGTGGGAGGGGAAGGGAGAGCGGTGATGTACATGGCCCCGGGCCCAACCATGTATGTCACCACCCCACCCCCCTCCCTTGCAGCAGCCCAGCTGAGCAGGCAGCACTGAGCAGGAAGGGGAAGGGGGGCGGGGAGAGACGGAGGGGAGAGAGAGGCAGGAGGAGGAGGAGAAGAGAAAGGGAGAGTGAGAGGCAGGCGGGGGAGAAGAGAAAGAAAGAGATGGAGAGAGAGGCAGGAGGTGGAGGAGAGCTGAGGGGGGGAGGCAGTAGGAAGAGAGAGAGAGAGAGAGAGAGAGAGAGCGAGCTCAGGAGAGAAGACCTGAAAATCCCGTCTTGTGATGGGCTAATTGGCTAGTTTTGGAATAACAGCCATTATTCCTAAATAACTTTGCTGTGTAAACACACCCTCAGTCACTGGGCCATTGGTATGATGGTACATCTGTGCTGCATGAGAAGAGCAAGAATAGGGTGGCATCAGCAGGCATTGTAGCCCAGATCTTACAATCTCCCCTGCTCCCTAACCTAGGGGATGAACAGGGATGATCGTGGTGGAGTGTTACAGGTGAGAGCCCTCATTCTGGTGGAATAGTGCCCATCTGTGCCTGCAGGGATCTATTCCTGAGGAAAGAGTGAAGCCGGTTTAATGTGACCTCAGCTACCCCTACTATACTCCCACTGGAGGGTCAGTAGTATTCCATGATCGAAGTGATGAAAGATGACACCTGATCTAGCAATATCAGCAAGGCTTGACAAATGGCGGCGAAATCCGCTTGCCAGCCCCGCACTGCGCATGTGCAAGACCTGCATTGCACACGCGTGCGCTGCCGATGAACAGGGCGACTGGCTGAAATCTACTCGCCACGGGCAAGTAGATTCAGTGATTTGTCGAGCCCTGAATATCAGCATGTCCATAAACCTTAAGATTACGTTAGTTTGTCCTGCACTGTTTCCATGCCATGTGCCACTCTGATATCAGCCTGGAAGGGATCCAAGGTGTTGTAGGAGGAGAGGAGCTGGTGTAGTTAGCCTGCAGCAACCTTGTTGGTGAGGTAACCTTGGAAGAAGAGAGATTTCAGTCTGGTCAGTAGTTGGTGTGATCACTAGCTGCAAGGGTCCGTTTCTCACACGAAGGCCAGGCAATTGCATGTTACAAGTTGCTCATAGGTTTACCCTCCCCCTTGAGAGGAGTGGATGAGGGTCCAGAGACAAGGTAGTTGTTACCAATTGCTGGGCCTGGAAGGAAAGACCTTTATCCTGCAGCGTGGTAGGATCCATCTTCCTGGGATCAGTGCTGGGCTTCCTTGTGCTGGGTTTAGGCAAGCCGCGGAGACAGTGCTAGTCATGACTCCTATGATCAGCCATTCAAGCCATGTGCCACCTTTACTACACTCATTTAACTTTTACACCTGCCATAGAAAGTGATTTCACCATAAATAGTGCCAATAATCTTGACATTACATTTAAATGAACAGCAGTAAACGGCTTCCTGGTTTATAAACATGCTGCAACTTCCTTAAACTGCTTAGAAGTTCTGAAGCCAGGTCAGGTCTTCCACTCTTGGGCATGTAGGAGGAGGGTCTGGTACCTATCTGAGACTGGTAGCTGAGCCAAGCCCGTGATTGCACTCCTGGCCAGCAACCATGGCTTGCTAAGGAGTTGTCAACTTTTGCACTTTTATTATTTATTGAGCATCAACAGTGTGATTGGTGATGTGCAGAGAGAGAGAGAGAGCGTCTCTGCCCCAAGAGGTCTGCAGCTTAAATCAGACCCAGATGACACAGTGGGACTAAAAGTGCTGGGGGAAGAAGTGTTTTAAGAAGGGCTTTGACTGAGAAAAGGGAAGCTAACTAAGCTGTGCACAAGCTGAGGGAAGCATAAGGGGGAGGGCTGTGGAAGGAAAGGCGAAGCCAAGAGTAGAAGGAAGCAGTCAGAAGAAAGATACAAAGGCAGGTGTGTTGTCATCAGGAGAAGGGTAGGGAGAATGAGGGCTGAGATGCTGATGGGGCAGAGTCGTTCAAGGCTTTCAAGGTCAGGAAGAGAAACTTCCTCAAGGCAAGAAGGATCCTTCAATCATATTCTCAGCTGCAGAAGGGGAGAGTGATTGTAGGAGCAGTGTTTCCCAGCCTGCAGGCGATAGGGGGAACAGCAACAATGCAGAGGAGGTTACAAGAGAGCCAGCATGTTGATAGAAGTTTTGGTCATAGGTGACTTATGGTAGCCCTCAGGGGGTGCACTGCCCCCTGTGCCCCTGCCAAAATTTTAATTGCTAAATGGGGTGCCCCCTCACATAGCCCCAGAGGGACAGAGAGGGGGTATGTCTACACTACCAGGTCATTTTGAAATAAATAGCCCCCAAAATAACTATTGCAAAATAAGCTTATTCCGCTTCACAAACAGAGTTATTTCGAAATAACAGTCTTAGCAGTGTGGTTGCTCGCTTTGTTATTTTGAAATAAGGGGAGTGCCCTGGGTGCACACTGTCCTGCAGGTACCAGTCACTCCTGGCTTCAGTGGTTGGAATGGAGAGACGGGGGGCGTTGAGATGATATAAAGGAGGGCCTGCCAAGTCTTGTCAAGAGCTGGATATGACAGGAGGGAGCATCTGAAATTTGAGGTTGTCGGGGTGACATTAGGGTTCTCAGTATACTAAATAAAATGAAGCAAGGAGAAAGCTTTGGAAGAGGTATGATAAATTCAGCTTTTGCCTTGTTTGGTTTGAGATGGTTGCAAGACATCTCAGAGAAGTGCCAGTCAGAGATGCCAGGTTAGACAAGGAGACATTATGGATTGAGGTAGATCAGGGTATCATCAAGAGTAGAGATGACAGATGAGACTATGGGAGGAGATTAATCCCCCAAGAAAGAGAGTCAATGGAGAAAAAACATCCAGCAAAGCTCACTAGACACTATACCATGTTCTCTTGGCCATCAGGTGGGGTTTATGATTTCCTGCTGTTTTCTCAGTCAGAGGTCCCTTTTGTTTTATGGGTTGTTATTCTTTAGTACAAGGGAACAGGTCTGGTACACTGTAAAAACAGCAGGAAGCTTGAGACCTGGCTAATATCAGGCCCTGAAGAAATTTGTGGTAAAATGGCTGGATATTGGTATATTTGCAAGAAAAGGGGAGAGTGACTATGAACCAGAGGTGGGGAGAGGTAGAGGACTTCTTAATGTCAACTATTCATTTCCTCCATCTTAGACTCTCATAGATCCATATACATCTGTATCCTAGTGACTATGCAAAATAGATGCCGAGAGAGAGAGATTTTGTTCCTATGTCTCTGTCTGTCTATAATTTGCTTGTGGCCATCTAGTGGACATTTCAGGGTGTGTTTGTGTGTTAGAATAGAATTCCATGCTCACTAAAGTTTATTACTTGAAAGATCTCTGCTGAAATAAGGTGTCAAAGGTACTGAGTGAGATTTGATGTTTGTAAGCCACTCTATCACGGAGACTCAGTAACTTGATCAGCTTCAAGCCTAAAGATCCAGGGATGGACTATGCCTGGATGTGCAGTTATGAAACTTTAATTAAAAAGACAAAAAATGGTCTGTCCATCTCCTACGGATTGGATGCAGAAACTCTTGCATATTTTGTTCCTTCCCACACCACAAAAAACATTTTATAATAGTTTGTGTTTTGTTTAAGCCCATGGACGCTTTTAGAAACTAGAAATAGTTAAAATTTCTGGTTGCATATTCTGATTTCCAATCACATGTCTAAGGTGAAGGAAATCGCTCTTTAGCAGGCATTGCTTTAGGCGTTCATAGAGTAAACAAACTAAGATGATTAATGCAAATAACTAGAGCACATTCTATCTTCTCTCCCCTTGCAAAATGAGAGAATCTTCCTGATACAATTTACTCATAATAGCATCATCAATAATGAATTAATCATATCAATTATAATTAATAAAAAAAGGAAACAGACAAGAATAACTTAGGTCGTGTCTATATTAAACAGAAGATCGACGCTGCAGAGGTCAATCTTCTGGCATTCAATTTAATGGATCTTGTAAGGACCCGCTAAATTGAACACAGAGGGTGCCTCTGTTGATTTTGGAACCCCTTGCAGTCGCAAGGAGTAAGGGAAGTCAACAGCAGAGTTTCTTCCGTTAACCTCCCTCTATGGGGCCACCAGAGAAATTTGGCTAAAGGTACGTGGACTCCAGCTACATATTTACATAGCCCGAGTTGCATATCTTAAGTCAACCTTCTGGTTTAGCATAGACCTGCCCTTAGTCAAGCTCTTATGAAACAATTTTACCCTGAGATACAGCGTATTGTAGCTGAGATTTTGCTGTTGTGGGGATATGGTCACCCCATTGCCAGACTAAGTAGTTTCTGAACACTCACATTTTCCAAGATTTCACAGTGCAGCCATACTTGGTGATGCGACATCACAGGTGGGAGTGTATGGGGGTGTGATGTTCCAAGAGGTGATATTGTGCTCACAGATTGTGATATCTACTGGAGATACGTAGTTTCTGTTTGTCTCATGGTAACATCTTTGCATACAATTTCTTTTGTCCTGTGCTCTGGCAGAAGGAAGGGCTCAGCAGCGAGTTCAGAGAACCTGTGTTGTTCTGCTCTCTGAAGCAAAATACAATGAGCCAGATGATGTTCACATTCATCTTTGGTGAGGATGCTATGTCATCTCTCTATATTTGCTCCAAGCACAGTAACTAGATAACTCATACATGTCTGGGGGACAGGATACTTGACCTCTAAAAACACATGCCTTGGCTACTTGTTACAAAGATGAACTCCCTTAATTGGTAGCAGTAGCAGATCCCTTATCTTCTCTCTGGTTCCAGCTGCTGCCAGGAACACGTCTGTCTGTCTATTGTACTTACATGATCCCCATCACTGTAGAATCTGAGTGTCTTACAATCTTTAATATAGCTATTCTCACACCACTGGGAAGTAGGGTAATACTATTATCCCCATTATACAGGGTGGGAACTGAGGCACAGAGACTACACTTTGCTCTGGAGATGTACATTCTAGCTTGAGTAGACATACCCGTACAGGCTGTGATGGAGCTAGTGTGATAAAACTGGAAGTGGAATCATCACCCTGGTGTGAGTAGTAGGAGTGGGTAGCTGCCCACTTGGCGTGTTGGACAGGTACAAACTCAAGACAGTCAGCCCCACGTGCTTCTCACACAGCCAAGGCTGCTCTTCTATTTTTAGCATGCTAGCTAAATCAGAGCTTGTGTGGGCATGTCTCCTCAAGCTGGAATCTAAACTTCCAGCTCAAAGTGCAGATGTACCCCATGTGTAACTTGCTCAGGGTCACTCAGAAATTCTGTGTACCCACCCAGAGAAATAAAAAAGCAAATTGAAAGAGCCAGACGAATAGCTAGAAACCATCTACTTCAAGACAGACCCAAGAAAACCAACAATAGAACACCACTTGTCATCACCTACAACCCCCAACTTAAACCTGTCCAACACATTATCAATAAACTACAGCCTATATTGGAACAGGATACCATACTCAAAGAGGCTCTGGGAGACAGACCCATAGTCTCCTATAGACAACCACCTAACCTCAAGATGATTCTTACCAACCACCACAGGACATACCACACTAATACCAACCCTGGTACCTTCCCTTGCAACAAACCCCGTTGCCAGCTTTGTCCACATATTCATTCTGCTGATACCATTATTGGACCTAACCAAGTGAGTTATAAGATCAAGAACACATATTCCTGCACATCCAGAAATATAATCTATGCTATCATGTGCCGAAAGTGTCCGTCTGCTATGTACATTGGACAAAAAACTCAGACACTTCGCCAAAGGATTAATGCCCACAAAACAGATATCAGACAAGATCACAAAGAGAAAACAGTTTCTTGCCACTTTAACCAGAAAGGACACTCTCTAAATGACTTAGCCACCTGCATTCTGCTACAAAGACCTTTTACATCTGCACTTGAAAGGGAATCCTCTGAACTGTCATTCATGTTAAAATTCGACACTTGCCAACAAGGACTTAACAAGAATTTGAACTTTCTCACCCATTACCAAGACAGTTTCCCCAATTATCACCTGTAATACCATTAACTCACAAACATCCCACTCTCCCTACCTTTAATATCAGCAATTCACAGACACTTACCTTCCTTCCTCCCCCTTCCCACCCCCCCGCATCCCCCTTCTGTTCTGCAATGTGATTTGTCCTTTTCATATTTGTTCATTTTTTTAAATTGTATCCTTTGGTATATATGGTTGTGACTACTTTCTTCCACTATTTGATCTGAGGAAGTGGGTCTGGCCCACGAAAGCTCATCATCTAATAAACCATCTTGTTAGTCTTTAAAGTGCTACATTGTCCTGCATTTTGGTAATCATCAAGTGATCCATCCTCTGTTGCTCATCCCAGCTCTGGCAAACAGAGGCTAGGGAAGATGTGTACAATCCCGACTATGCCTAAGTTAGCCTGTGCATGCAGCATGAGATTTGATAGTATCTGTGACTTACTTCTCTCAAATTTTGCCAACTTGTACAATATGTACAAATCTCTCCATCAACTGTCAGACAGGGGCACTGCCTGAGAGTGGCAGTCACCACATAATAAGCTTCTGAGTCAGGAATAGCAACTGTCATGCAGCAATCAACACTTAGCTACTAAGATGTCAATGAGGATGTAACAAGTCAGAGAGATTGAAGTGAGCAGGACTAAGCTCAGGAGAGACACCTGGAAGGTCTCAAAGCCTCTCACATCTAGGAAGCCACGATAGGCACCGATTTAAAAAGGAGTGCCAGGCTACATTGCGTTACGTACAGTGGATTTGATCTGCATGGACGAGCTGTGATCAGAATTGATTCAGACCGTAAGTCTCATGGTAACATCTTTGCATACAATTTGCCCCTGAATCCTCTAAAAGTAGAGATAAAACCTAGAGGTATATGCTGATCATGTGCTGCCTTACTCAAACCTCTTCACTGGCTTCCTCTGCTTTCCAAGCTTGTTGTCCTTACCTTCGAGCCCTTGCATGACTCTACTCACATCTGTGTTCTGTCTCTCCCTCCTCTTCCTACTTGCTGTCTGCACTCCATCCAAGAGCCTGTCCTTCCCCTAGCTCCGCTATATCCTCCCACTTTCCTCTTTGCATCTTCTCTCCTGCTTCTACACCTTCTCTCTTCTCAAGTGCTGAATAACCTCCCTCTTCTCATTCAGATCCTTCCTTAAAACTAGAATCATGTTTTTGATGATTTGCCCCAAAATTAAAAATAACAACAAAATCTTCCAATTACTATATTGTCTTGAGCAGTTGGGCTTCTCAGGGCTGGTTCCATATTTTCTGTTGTTTCTACAGGGCTGAGTATGCAGAATGTGGCATGACAGATTTCTCTCCCTCTCTCATTAGTATATCAAAAGAAGGGCATTACATATTGGCTGCGTCTAGACTGGCATGATTTTGCACAAATACTTTTAACGGAAAAGTTTTTCCGTTAAAAGTATTTGCGCAAGAGAATGTCTATACTGGCATGTGCCTTTGCACAAAAGATTTGCTTTTGCGCAAAAGCATCCGTGCCAGTGTAGACGCTCTCTTGCGCAAGAAAGCTCCGATGGCCATTTTAGCCATCGGGCTTTCTTGTGCAAGAAATTAACTTGGCTGTCTACACTGGCCTTCTTGCACAAGAATACTTGAACAAGAGGGCTTATCCCTGACCGGGAGCATCTGAGTATTTGCACACAAACCACTGATTTTGTATTGTACAAAGTCATTGTTCTTGCGCAAAAACTCACGGCCAGTGTAGACAGGCGGCAAGATTTTGTGCAAAAGCGGCCGCTTTTGTGCAAAATCTTGCCAGTCTAGATGCATCCATCAAGTGTAGGACCAGTGTTGACGAGGCCAATTCAGTCAGAGTGGATGTAGCTCACTGCAAGCAGCTGATGGAGAGCTGTGAATACCAAGAGAGGGAAATTTTCTTTGTAGTGAGAGAACCATTCTAAGTAAGTCCTTATTCAGTTTTAATTTCATCATGTTACATTTGCAAATGAATTGCAGCTCTGTTGCAAATCAAACATCAAGAAAGGTAACATACAAAAACAAGTAGTAAAACTAGTAAAAACTTTAACCTCACTAGACACTCAGGAACAGATTTAAAAGTAGCCATTCTTCTACAAACGCTCGCCCCCAAACCTTCAAAACCAGATTACAAAGAGAAACAGCAGAACTGCAATTCATTTGCAAATTTAACACAATTAAATTAGGACTGAAGAAGGACTTAGATTGGTTATCTCACTATAAAGACAATTTTCTCTCTCTTGGTATTCACAGCTCCCCATCAGCTGTTGGGAGTGAGCCACATCCATCCTGACTGAAGTTGCCTCATTGACACTAGTCCTACACTTGATAAGTAACTCCTTTGTTTTGATATACTGGTACATATATACGGCTCTGTCTTTGTAACTTCCACTCCAATGCATCTGATGAAGTGGTTTTTACCCATGAAAGCTTATGCCCAAATAAATCTGTTAGTCTTTAAGGTGATGCAGGGCTCTTCAAATTAAATTTAAAGGGATCTAAAGTGTACATGACAAACTTCTCTCAGGAGTAGCATTGTTTCAAGATGCTTTGCATTTGTCTAAGAGAAAGTTATAAAAACAAAGGCATCCTTCAGCAGACAGAAACATAATCTTGAGAAATTGCCTCTCTGCATTTTTAATGTGCTTGTCAGCTTAAGTATCTAAGTGCATATACACAAATGTAAAAAACATTGGGTCTTTCAGAGAGGACTAAGCTCTTTGTCTCCCTGTGGTGTATGCCTCTGCGCATGAGATCAGGACCTATTTGGATGAAAGATGAGATGAAATACTACAGGCACTGAAAGCCATGCTCCAAGCTGGAAGTTCAGATATAAAGAGATTCCTGACATAATTAGGGAATACTTGGTGAATTGGGATGAAATCGGTGCAAAATATAGCCCACCTGCAAAGGACCCAAAATAGTTCTAGCTAAAGTTATGAGAATGGAGGTGTCGTCAAGAATCCATGCTGGTCACCAGGACACAGACAAGATGTCTCGGCAAGTCAGAGATGTTAGTCTGGAAAGGCAGGAACTTGCGCAACAAGTCCTATGACAGATGGTGTGAAGTATTATGATTTCATAATCAAGTGAAGGAGCCACTTATGCCACACAATGTACCTCAGGCCTGGAGCAAAGCTGGTATGAACAAGTAGCTTAAGTGTTTCAGAGCAGTTAACTATCACTTTGACTACCGGGAGCTTGGACAAGACACAGCTTGTGTTATAATTGTGCAGTGCTGCAGTGAGCAGTTTGGTCACCTGAGCATTTCTAATGCTGTGGCAAGTGCTAGTGGCTCACATGTCACAAAGCCATTACTTGTGAATTTTGGAAGTGCAAATGCTTAATTTCCTTGCCTTATCTCAGTCAGTATAATGGGAAAACCAAGCTAAGGTCATGCTTTTATTAGGTGAAAGCAAAATTTATGGTACATATCCATGCATAGCTATTTTGGCCTGTCATGATGGAAAGCACCATGACCAGATCTGTGCAGCAACTAATATCTTAATTAACCCTGGATACTACTTCCAGTGGCCAACAAATTACTGCTGATGCAGCTTATAGAAAGAGCTATAGAACAACAATATCAGCCCCCTCCCAAAGTAAAGCTCTGATCAAGGAACCATAGAACTAACAAAGAGATCAGCAAGAAAATGTGAAGCCATTTTCTCCAGGGAAAGAGGAGACAAGATGCCTTCTGACAATAAGTGTCTCCACATTCATACCTTGTGGTGAATAAAGGGATGTACTTGCATAACATCCAGTTCTACGGACTTATAGAAAGTGAGGCACCAGTAAAAGCTGAGAAAATAGAAATGGTTCTCATTGTCTTAAACAAAGGGCTTCTCTCGGCCCTGAGTTAACTAAGAAACTGAGCAAAGGAAAATGTAGGCTAGATGTCATGAAACAGTTCCCCAGGGTGAGATCTGTTAGGGCCTAACAGGCTGTGGAATCATATCTCAAGAGAAATCCCGAGGCTTGGGCTTTTGAAATCTAGACAAAGCCCTGACAATAGACAATAGGGGATAATTCTGCCTTATCTGACAATGGTGGACTGGATGTGACCTGCTAAGGCATAATGTCTTATGACAGTGTTAGAGAATTGGTAGGTACAGGCCCGGCCGAAGAATGTGCGGGACCCAAGGCAGCACGCTGAGCTCCATGGCCGTGCGGCTTCCGGTAGGATTGCCAGATGGTTTCAACAAAAATACCAGACACTGGGACACACTTGACATTACATCACAATCTGTGTTACATCTTATGTAGAAAATACCGGACATTTATTTTCTCAATTTGTTTCCTGAACAGACAGCTCAAATAGAGGACTGTCTGGTTCAAAACTGGACACCTGGCAACCTTAGCTCCCGGCTGGGGAGCGGGGCTGGAAGTTGGACAGGGTGGGGCCCTGAACGTGTGGGGCAATGGGGCCCTGAATGCATGGGGCCCAAGGCGACCGCCTTGTTCACCTTGCCCAAGAGCCCGGCCTGGGTAGGTAACATCCCATGGGAAGAAAATCTAAGGGATAAAGAACTTCAGGAGAAATGTCAGTTTCTGAAGGAGACAATATTAAAGGCACAACTAGAAACTATCCTAATGCAAAGAAAAGACAAGGAGAACAGCAAAAGGCCAATAAGAATCCATAAGGAGGTCTTTAATTACCTAAAAAACAAAAAAGAATCCTACAACAAGGGTAACATGAATAAATTGCTAAGGATGAGCACAAAAAAATAGCATGTAGGGAAAAAATCAGAAAAACTGAAGGCCATAAATCAGTTGTACTTAGCAAGGGAAATAAGACAGTAAGAAAGGGTTCTTTAAATATTTTAGTATTGGAAAATGAAATATAATGTTCATAATTGCAAAGAAATGCACACTGGAAATCATAATCCCAACTATACGTAGAAAATGATGGGGTCTCTAAATTAGCTGTTACTAATTTAGATACATTTTTAGTCATCATAGATAGTTCTTTGAAAACATCAGTTCAATGTGCAAAGGCTGTCAAAAAAGCAAACAGAATATTAGAAATCATTAGGAAAGGGATAAATAATAGAACAGAAAATATCATAATGCCAGTATATAAATCCATGATTACCCACATCTTGAATACTGCATGCCAGTGTGGTCGCCCACATTGAAAACAAAAATTGGGATTGGAAAAGGTTCAGAACAGGGAAACAAAAATTATTAGGGGCATGGAATAGCTTCCATATGAGGAGAAATTAATTAGACTGGGACTTTTCAGCTTGGAAAAAAGATGACTGAAAGGAGATATGAAAGCTAGAAGGCTATAAAATCATGACTGGTGTGGAGAAAGTAAGTAAAGAAGTATTATTTACTCCTTCTCATGACACAAGAACTTGCAGTTACCCAATGAAATTACGCAATAGGAAAGACAAAAACAAACAAAAGGAAATATGTCTCTACACAATGTATGGTCAACCTATGGACCTCATTGCCAAAAATAGTGAAGGCTAAATGTATAATAGGATTCAAAAAAGAGTTAGATAAATTTATGGAGGAAAGGTCCATCAGTGGCTATTAACCAAGATGGTCTGGGACATAACCCCAAACTCTGGATGTCTTTAAACCTCAAAACTGCCAGAAACTGGGACTGGACAACAAAGGTGGATTGCTCAATAAATTGCCCTGCTCTGTTCATTCTTTCAAGGATCTGGGAGACAGGATACTGGGCTAGATGGACTACTAATTCTCACCAAGTATGGCCATTATTATGTAGAAGGAAGAGAAGGCTGAAGAAAAATGTAGATCTTCTATTTGGCAAGGAAGTAGACCTAATAACTAATTAGATCAGGAAGGCTGAGGTTTAATGCTTATTTTGTTCCACTAGTCACTGAAAAGGTCATCAAAACGATGAGCAGATATTCAACACAACTAACATTAACAACAAGGGGGAAGGAATGAAAACCAATATAGGGAAATAACAGGTTAAAGATTATTTAGATAAGTTAGATGTATTCACTTTGGCAGGGCCTGATGAAATTCATGCTAGGGTAATTAAGGATCTAGCCAAAGTAATCTCAGACCCATTAGCAATTATCTTTGAGAACTCAACGGGGACAGATGAGGTCCAAGAGGACTGGACAAAGGCAGATATATTACTTATCTTTAAAAAGGCTAACAGTGACGGCCCAGAGACTAATAGGCCAATCAGCCTAACTTTGATATCTGGGAAGATATCAGAACACATTTCTAAACAGTCAATTTAGGAGCATCTAGAGAATAATTGGGTTATAAGGAATAACAAGCATGGATTTTTCAAGAACAAATCATACCAAACCAATATAATTTTTTTTCTTTGACTGGATTACTGGCCTAGTGGATTTAAAGGAAGCAGTAGATGTGATATAGCTTGATTAGTAAGTTTTTTTTTGACACAGTTCCACATGACATTTTCATAAGCAAACTACAGAAATGAAATCTAGATTAAATGACTGATATGGGTGGTTGAAAGACTGTACTCAAAGGCTACATCTTCACTGCGAGTTTTTTCAGCAGAAGATATGCTAATGAGGGATTCATTAGCACGAGTTGCAATCTTATTAGCATATTTTCTGCCATTTCTTTTTGCACAAGGGGTTTTTGCATAAGGACATAAGGCTGGGGAACCCTTATCACTGGAGGGTTTTAGGAACAGGTTGGATAAACACCTGTCAGGGATAGTCTAAGTTTACTTGGTCCTACCTGAGTGCAGGGGATTATGACCTCTCAAGGTCCCTTCTAGCTCTATATTTCTGTATTCTGTGTGTTGAGATCTAAGGCATTAATTATGACAAAGATGCTGAGCTTGATTCTTGTCTTATTAACCCCAGTTTTAAACTATATTGTTTCCACTGGATTTCATGGATGAACGTAAATGAGAGCAGAATTTGGCTCTCTCAGTCAATAATAGAGGTGATCAGACAAGCCTCAGAATTTCCATTGTACAGGATACACTGACATTCCAAAATTTCCTTTCATCCCAGCCCAAAACGAAAAGGTTCCCATTAAAAAAAGAATATCAGAAAAATTTCATGTTGGAAGTGTCAGAACAACCCTCAAAGTGCTTTGCTTCATATTTATCATTTTGACTGTTGTAATATAATTTACGCTATAACAACTTTTATGTTTATAAATTATAATCTAATAGTCAAAACAAAGCCAAAATGATGTGCTTTGATCTTGTTGCTGTTTAGCACTTTGATAATTTTTCATCAAAAATGTTGATGGAATTGACAGTTCACATGAAACATTTTGATCTCACTGAAATAGCATTAACGGATGGAAAATTGATTGCCACCTGGCAATGTGTTTCTGTTGTCTCTACATTTGCTTCCTCTCCTGTGCTGTGAAGAAGGTAGTATGTTGTTTTAATGCAGGGAGCCACCTAGTGGACATTACAGATGCAGTTTCATGAAAGAGCTGGGGAAATGAGTGATATGAGAGGTGGGTGAGTGAGTAATGGTGTGCATTTGACACCAGTGTGATTGAGAGAAATTCACAAGACTGTGTGTCCAAGGGGAGGAGTGAAGGCAGGAGCAACAGAAAGCACTGAGGAGGAAAAGAAAAAGGAAGTGATGGGTAATAAAAAGCATGGGTTGTGAAAGGTGGATGGGTGCAAGAAAGAGAGAAGTATGGGGAAGAATTGTGGGCTATCTATTATGGGTTACACATTTTTTGGTGATTTTTCAAGACCACCCCCTTGTAATACTGAAACACTGAAAATTAAGAACCCTCCACCCATGCATTAATTTATGGACAGCACTTTATGTACTGTAAATGTCATAGTGAATCAACCACATCCCACGTCTATCTCACAGGGGGAATCTATGGCCAGCTTCGATGTCACTGCAATAATTTTTGACAAATGCGAAGATAATCTTGGTGCTCAGTTACTGCTGCACTCAGCATCTTCAAAATTGTTTACAGGGGGTTTAATTATCTGCAACCAGCTTCCCCCAGAAAGAGAGTGCCCAAGGTATTTCTAATAGGATGTCAAGGGAGGAACATGGTGAGACTTCTATAGATGAGGAGATAACTGTATCTGTTTATCCAAGGTAAAATTGGCCAGCTCTGTTGCTTGGTGGTGGGGGTGGGGTGGAGGCAGACAGTGCCTTTTGATGGCAACTGCTCAGAGGTCAGAGATGTTGCAACCTCATGATATTTGAACCTGGTCAGTTAGAAAGGTCTGGTACCATTTGCACTGCTCCTCAGAGTGCAGATTGTGGAAGTTCCTGCTTTGTCCTCTTTGTTCCAAAGAGAAAGGAGCTAGTGTCATCTGACAGGCCTGACACTGCAAAGCCCTCAGGAGAAATGAACAAAGCCATTTCTGAGGAAGAATTCCTCTACCACCTGACTGATAAAGTGCTGTCCAGCCAGGAGAGCGCAGATGAATCCTGGTGGGCTCTCCCCTAGGGATGTGTGGGTTCAGAACCATTAACGGTCCAGAAACAAAATAGCAGCAGATGGAAAATGCAAAGACTGTAGATTTTAAATGTTCCAGGAAGCTATTTACTCTTTTTGTGAGGCAGTCAGTGACCAAGTTCTCTGACTCCATTCCCTACAGTGCTTGCCATTGGGGCGGGGAGCTGGGATTAGAGTAGCTGCAACGTTCACCTGCCGTTCCCTACAGCAGGGGGTTTCTACCTTTTTTCATTTGTGGACTTTAAAAAAAATTAAAATGGTGGTGTGGGCCCCTTTGGAAATCTTAGACACAGGCTGCAGACCCCAGCTTGAGAATAACTCTCCTATAGCAATTCCTGCCTGGAGAGGCTGGGGTCAGAGTAGCTGGCAACTTCTCTACAGTTAGTGCCGTGGTTGGTTTCCTGCTGCCCCCTGCTGGGAGAGAGAGGGACTGGAGTAACCATGCTGCTATATAGTACCCTACACAGCTCATGATAAAACAGGCTGGTGCTGGTTGGAGCAGCACTAGCTGTTCCACTGGGCAGGGCAGAAAATATTTTTGGTGCCCCAAGCAGAGAAAAGCCAAGGGATCTGACCCCTGCTTCCCTGTCCCAAGGGACAGAAATAAGTGGTCTGTTCCCAACAGCGCCTCCTTCTGAGAAAGGCTGGGAATGGAGTAGCTAGGAGCGTCCCTACAGAGGTGCTTCTGTCTCTTTCCCCCTTCAAAGCTCCCCACTGGGAGAAGCTGGAACCACACTGGGCTGCTCCCCACAGCCATGATAGGTCTGCCCAGACTCATCCATTTCAAATTGGCAAGCTAGCTGGCTTTCTGCTGTGCCAGAGAAACAAACATGTCAGCTACAGCCCCCCAGATCCCACCTACGATACAGCCCCCCCCCCCAACTGCTCCCTAGCTGTGGAGGGGAGCATCCGGAGTTCATTCCAGCATTTCTCTCCCCAACCTGGCCCTTGGGAGCCCACTTGCCAGCCTCAGGCCCCCAGCTGGAGCAGTGAGTACTGCTCCCCTCTGGCTCTTGGCTGTGGAGGCATCAGAGGGTTAAGTTGTCAGCTCTGTAATGTTAAACAGGTGTCAAAGGCGCCTCCATATATCTGCAGATTGAAATCAAATTCTTTGCAGTATAAAAAGATAAATTACCCAGGCGATTCCCGCCTCATCCCACTCATCAGGCCAGCGCCAGACGGCAAGCAATTTTTTTTTAATGTGCTAACGACCTAATCAAGCAATCAAGTTGGAGAAGATTGCGGAGTGACCCCGAGCATCCATCTGCCAGCGAGACCCCGCCATTCATTTCCACTCCACCATGTACTTCCCTGGAAAGAAAAAAAAATTCCTAAACAAATTAACACCCAATTTTCCGTGAGTCTAATTAGTTAAATGAGGAGGTGGTTGGGGTGTCCTCGGGGAGGGAGGGGCTGCCTCGCAGAGAGGCGAATGGTAACTCTATGGCATTAATTAGCGCGGGTCAATGGCGCAGTTCCCTAGGGAGCGGCTGCTTTAATTTCCCGTGATATTTCAGTGCCTGAGGCCCATCGATTCAAACTGAAATTAACTTATTTTTCAATCAGGCCCGGGCTGCCCCTGGGGCTGACTCTTCCTTTGCCGCCTTCTGAATAGACCTCAAGCAATTTTTCATCTAAAGCTGATGCCTCTCCAATGCGAGAAGGGAGGGAATGAGGGGAGGGCGGTGGGAGAGCGAGACAAGAGGAATGGAAATCGGAGCGAGAACACTAATAGATTTCTGAGAGTCCCCCCCCCTTGGTGCCACCCGAGTCTCTGCTCACTGCCCTCCGGGTCACAGCCCAGAGATTATTCTGCCAATTTTCTGAGAAGATGAGGGGCTTTTCAAATGGGGAATTCAGGGTGAGCTGTGATGACTGCCCCCTCCCCACTCCACACACACCTCAGTGCACACCACCTTGGGCCAGCCCCAGCCCCAGCCCCAGCTGTGCACAGCCTCTCTCTGCAGCTCAGCCACCCAGTTAATGAAAGAGAAAATCCCAGGCACCCAAGCCAAAAGCCACTAGTGAGAGACACTGCAGTGGGAAATTAATTACATCCTGCATCAAGGGATGGGTCTGGGCTCCTGCGAGGGTGGGGAAAAGACAATCTAGTGGATGGGGCGTGAGAGAGGAGAAAAGCCACAGCTGCTCCAGTAGGGGGCTTGTACATCTCCCTCTCCTCCAGGGTAGATATGGTGGCCTCTGTGGAAGATGTGCACAGCCACTCGGGAGAGAGGCATAGCTGCTCCTGTCACATCTCCATGGCCCATAGACAGGCACACCCCAAACTCTCCTGAGAGACTGAGTGATGTTGGTGAGTTTCGTCACCTGTGAGGCAGGCTTGGGGGGCAGTAGATGGAAGCTGGCCCATTTCTAGTCTACATCGTGCCCTCTCTGTTCATCATGGTCAGTTCTGTGCTCCCATCGGGAATAAAGGTGACTGAAGTCTTTCTCACCATTTTTAATAGGTCTCTTGTTTTGGCTTGTGACTTATGAGGGGGACATGTGGGCCTATGCTCACGTGCATGTGCCCTCACAGTTATCCACAAGCACGTGTTCCTGCAGGCGCATGTAGAATCCCAGGGCTAACTAAGGGGCAGCGACAATTCACCAAGCCTCAGTACACTGCTCTGCTTTTTGCAGGTTTGGTTCCAGAATCGGCGGGCCAAGTGGCGGAAGCGGGAGAAGTGCTGGGGCAGAAGTAGCGTGATGGCAGAATACGGGCTCTATGGTGCAATGGTACGTCACTCAATCCCGCTGCCAGAGTCTATCCTCAAATCCGCCAAGGACGGCATCATGGAGTCCTGCGCCCCTTGGCTCCTGGGTAAGAGACCAGCTCCACACCTGGGTACAGCCAGCATTCCAAGGGGTGACCTATTGAAATAGGGAAAACTAATTGTTTCACTGGAAGTGTTGAGCAAGAGAGGAAATTATCCTGCACTCACACTTACTCCAGAAACCCAGAGCACAAGCACATTACCTTTTATATTAGGGACTGGCCATTGAGCCCTAGGGCATGGGAGGAAGCTGCCAGCCCACAGTCCCGACTTGAGGGGTATCAGCCCCTTGGCCCAGGGTTAGGATGGGGCCCACACTCATGTGGAAGAGCTATCAGCCATGAGCCCACATTCCTGAGGCATGAGGTGTGGGGGAGGGGGGGGACTATCCCCTTAGCCCAGGTTTCTGTGGTGTGGCTGTCAACAACCACCTTACTCAAAAGCCATAGCAGCTTGGTTTCCCTGTTACACAGCAAGAAGTGGGGACTGATTCCTTCAGCCCTTGTGGTACCCCCTGTGAGATCCTTTGCTTGTGTCTTGGTTCCTTTTTGGGGGGGGGGGGGAAGGAGGAAGGAAGGAAGAGATAGAGGGAGGGAGGGAGGGAAGGACTGGTATCCTCCCACAGCTCCCTGCCACTGAAGACAGTCTAATTCTTGCCTGCCTTCTTCTAATAGGTCACAGGTGGTGTGGATGTGGAAGTAGCAGATTCCCTTTCACATTCCTGTTCTTTGCTTCCTGATTTCTGATCTATCGTGCTCATTCTGTTAAAAAGCTAATTTCTGGCTTCTTAGAAATATGCTGCCCCGCTCTTCTGTCTGTGTATGGATTTGGGAGTGAGAGGTGTGGGGGTAGACTATGTGAGAGGGAGACAAAGGGATACCTCTTGCCAGCCTTGTGAGTGGGAGAATAGCCAGTTTCTCCTCTTGCTACCAGGCTCCAGGCCTTCCCTCTTACATGTGTAATCTTGTCATTGCTAGCTGGGTACCTTCACTGGTCGCTAGCACCAGGGAACCTATTCTATTTGATCTCTTGTGTCCAGTCTTGCAGCCTAAACTGTGGGGCAGGAAATCCCTGCCTCTTGTGATGTTTAGAATGTGTCCCCTGAAGTGGCATCACACTTTAACACATTTGTCCACTTCTCAGGGCTGGGCATTGAGGAGCATAGGGATCTGTCCCCTCCCATCCCCTTCTCTGCCTTAGGTGTGCCCTGTCTCAGTTCTGGCCTGTCTCAAGCAGAATATTGGGCCTCTGGGTAATAACATGGGAGGTCCCCATTATTGTAAAACTAAACTGACTCTTTATTGTGAGCTATTTACAGAGTTGCTGCAACTGCAACTAACATTCCAACCATGCGTACACAGACTGACTTCTTGGTTCTTCCTCTTCCATCCTGAAACCTGTGCTCCTCTCTCCAAGTTCCCTCCTATTGCTACAGGCCAGGTTCTTCCCTTATGTTTGGCCTGGTCAGAACGCAGAGTGGGCACAAGCTCTCCCCTCTGGTCTACCCTGAGCAACCTCTTAGTGCTGGCCTGAGTTTTCCCTCATGCAGGGCCCAAAGCAATGGGCTCTCTGTGTGACTGCTGTTTGAAGCAAGGGTTTCTGCTTTTCCTTAATTCTGGCCTCTCTTTATCTTTGCTGTTTTCAGTTCAAGATGGCTTTCCCATGCCCAGGCGCTTTTCTAAACCCGAATACCAACAATTCTTTTTAGGGATGCACAAAAAGTCTCTGGAGGCAGCAGCTGAGGTGGGAAGGAAGCCGGAGGTGGAACGTCAGGCCCTGCCCAAGCTCGACAAGAGCAACAAGGAAGAGAGGGGCCCGGATCCCAAAACCATTTCCCAGGAGGAACTGAGAGAGAACAGCATTGCTGCCCTCAGGGCCAAAGCTCAGGAGCATAGCACCAAAGTCCTGGGGACCGTCTCTGGAGACCCCCCCACCCCAGCCAGGAAGCCAGAGAAAGAGGAAGAGGCAACAGCAGATGATGAGAGACAAATGGAGAAATCAAACTCATCACAAGAGGAGGAGAAGCAGATTTAGAGGGAAAGAGATGATGGAAATCAGCCCCCAAAGACTATCTCCTCTGGGGGCAGCAGCCTCTCCTCAGACTGACTGGGCCCCTCCGGCAGCTCCTGCACAGGGAGTGAGGCCCCCTACGGTCTCTGAGCACTTCAGGAAGCCACAGGCTCAGGCCAAGTTCTGACTGTCAGGTGTATCCAGAGACTGTTCCCTCAGGAGTATTCCTGCCCCTCCACCTTTCCAGCCCTTAGGACTATTCCTGCCACACAGACCCCTCCTTTCTGAGGGATCAGGAATTATCACCATCTTCTTCTGAGAGGAGACTGAAACTAACTGAGGCTGAGGGGCTTTGGGTCTCTCCTGTCCTGGTCCAACACATGCAGCCTCAGAGCGAGTCTCTTCCCAGTCCCACCCATTCCCACATCAGAGCAACGCTCTCTCCCTGGTACAGTTTCCCCCACCCCACCCTGAGAGCGAGTCTATCCCTTATGCATTTCCATCAGTCTAGAGCAGCATGAACTCTATCTCCCACAAAACATGTTCCTCCCCAGTGTTTATGGTACCTGGCCATCAGCACCCAAGGACCAACTGTGGGTGGGGCTGACCCACTGACCTCACAGGGACCATGTGACTCTTTCTCTGGCCTAAAGCACTGCGGGATAAATCCATGGACATGTTTGCATAAAACAGTGAGTCTATTTAAATGGTGGTTTGTATATTTCATGTGTGTCTTTCCTGGCTGGGTGGTGGGGTGCCTGGAGGCACTCTGAGATGGGGAGGGTGGTATGCTGGACAGCTGATTTTGGTCTCAGTTTTCCTGTAAGGAGCCAACGGGATGAGAAAGAGCAAAGTCAACTTCCAGGAGCTGATCCCTACAACCTCAGGTACCCAAGTCCCACCTTTCCCTTTGGGGATATTCCAAGTCCTACACCTGCCTTCCCCCTGTAGGCATGCTGAAGACTCATAACCTGCTCAGGTACCAGGTTCCTACCCCCAGCACCATCCTGAACACATTCTGCACATGACACCATGCCTAAGAGGCATCCAAGATCTCATGGGTACCCAAGTGTTGCACCCAGCGTCACCCCTTACTGGTAACTGAGACCCAGCTCCTCCCCTCATAGATACCTGGCATTCAGCTCCTTAGTGCTCTCCCCCGATGCTGCACTCTGTCGTGTGCACTGTATCATGTTAGCTGTAATCTGGGCTGCCTCAAACGGCTCCTAGAAACCTTCTACTCCCCAGCACAAAGTGCTGAGGTTTAATTGTATGGAATACTAACAGGGAGTCCTTGCTGCAAGCATAGTCTGGGGCCAGCCTGTTCCCACAAGGCTTCTTCTCAGAATCATACTTGACTACAGCCCTCAAAACAGAAGGCATCTCAAGAGACCCGGGAGCCTGCAGGCTCTGCCCATTCTCAGTGTGAAGTGGATCAAATATTAGGAAAAATATTCACCGAATAAATGGCTCAATATAAAATGGCAATGTTTGCCAAATCGTGTATTTATTGAATTAAACTCCACCAGCTCTGTCTCTGAGTTTCAAGGGGAGCACCAGCCACATCCACAGATACGCAGGCACGCTCATAAATGCTGTTAGGTGTTTCTCTCTCTCTCTCTCTCTCTCTCTCACACACACACACACACTAGACAGACATTACAACTCCAAGCTAACGTTCCCCTCCAATCCTGGTGAGGAGCTACCCTCTATGACAGTGATTTACTATCCTGTCTGTCCTGCTTTCAGCTGTGAGCTGCTTTTCCTCAGAGATACTGTTTTTATTCTGTCAAAGACTGATCCTTCCCTTCCATGCAGCCTCTGTTTGTCTTTGTTCCCAATTTGTTTGACGTGCTAGACGATAGCCCATGTTGTGTAAATAATGTACATACAGTGAAAAAAGAATTTGGTATTGAGGTGTTTGAGGTATGGAACTGTAACAACTTCTAGTCATTCAGAACCTGTGAGTTATGTGCCATTTTCTGTAAAGACCTAAGCAAGAATAAAACTAAACTAAAGACAGCACCAAGCTTGAAGGAATCATCATCTTTTGGAATAAGGGGGCCTGGATGGAAGGCAAATGGCCCAGCAGTTTGTACATATGTGTGCAAGTGTACTTTGTGCATGCACATGCACACAAATAACGGAGGGGTATATGTTGCCTGCACATTTTTCACTACCTCTTAAAACAACTAGCAGAATACAATAAAATCATGAAGCAGCCCAACTAATTTGATTTATGCCAGAGCCAATGGAGCCTAAAAATGTCAACTTCTGTTCTCAACCCACAACCTAACAATTTCCTATGGGATGCCAGATGAATTCTCGGTTCTACAATGCGTAAAGAGGGAGCTGAATCCTGCAACGAGAGACTAACATATTTCCAGCAACACCAAATATTGGTGACATGGCATGGTACTTACTGTAAGGAGAGAGGACTTCAGGAGACATAATTACAATTCTCTGCCCAAATGCCACAGACAAGCTTACACTCAAAAGGCGAAAATGCAAGGTAATTTCCTGGCCATCACGTAGGACATATGGAAGCTTGGAGGGCCTGAAGGGAAGAAGCTAGTGCTCTAAGGCTTTGTATTTCAAAATATACTTAGCACTGCTTCCAATAATCTGAGTGGACACATGCATGACTCACATCGGCTTTCAGTAGTCACACCTCATACACACATCCCCCTTCAGCCACATACACTGTGTCTCTCAAACATTTAAACCTTGCGCACTCCCACAATCAGACCTCACAGACACAGCTTGCACACACCCATACATCTTGCATACATCTGTACTTACCATGCACGGTTCTACTTTGCACATCCATGTACTTCACAAACATCCTGCAGCCATGAACACACTTTACACACTAACACAATGCCATGCTTGAGCCTTGCGTGCACACGCCACACATGTCTAGGTGTCACTTAAGTGTACAGCATACTTGGCGCACATACCATTCACTTTAACAGTACAACAATTCCTCATTTAACACTATAGATATGTTTCAGAAAATGATCGTGTTAAATGAAAACATGTTATGCGGGATCAATTTTCCCATTGAAAATAATGGAAAAGGTGGGGGTTGCGTGTCAAACGGTGGTGTCTGTTGGGACCGGGACATAAGGTTGGGGGAGAAAGAGAACTGGGTTACAGCAGGGAGGGGAGGTGTTTGGCTCTGGGGAAGGGAAGGGAAGGAGAGGAGAGGGGAGGGGGATTGGGTTGGGAGTATGCCCCTGTGACGGGTCTGCCGGGTCCCACACTGCGTCCAGCGACGGGGAGTCGCTGGGGAACAGCGCAGCAAGCGGCGAACCCTCTGCTGCTTTGCAGGGAGGCGGGGGAAGTCCTGCGCAGCTGCCGGTGATGGGCCGGCTGGGGAAACCCAGCTGCCGGCCTGCAAATGGGGCTGGAGGAGAAGGAGCATGGCGTCCGGTGAGGGGGAGTCAGCGGGGAACGGCGCGGTGAGCAGCGAACCCTCCGCCACTTTGCAGGGAGGTGGGGGAAGCGCCGCGCAGCCTCCAGCCTCCAGCGACGGGCTGGCTGGGGAAATCATGTTATTCCAGGGACGGTCATGTAATTCAAAAAATGTTCCCTAAAAAAAAAATCGTGCTATTGAAAAAACGTGTTAAGCGGGCACGTGTTAAATGAGGAATTACTGTATTGTAGTGGTATGGCAAGCTACCTGGTAGAGACAGCAACTGTTTGCATTAGACAGGGACTCAAATGGAACCCTAGACCCTACTCCGCACCATTCTCAATAAAAAGGTATGGTAACTGGCCACTGCAATGTATCCTTGCATCCTTCCTCCTAAAAAAAACCACTGCCCATATCTTAATTACTGTCCTTGCTCATTCACCAATGTAAAGATTACACAATGGAGGAGATGGCTCTTCTATAAAAGAGGTTGATGACACTTTGGACTCAATCTGGCATCCAGGACTGAACGTTCCTTTGCTGCAAAACTTTCTATTGCTCTTGGGATTGGGGGTGGGGTGTGGAGGGGACATACGGCACCATTAAATCCATTTATCAAGTTAGGTGCAGGATAAAAGAAAACCGCATGCAAACAGAGGCCTCTGACTGCGAAAGGCAAGAGAACGTACACATGCAGAGGGGTCTGGCTCATGCTTTGGCATCTCAGGCAGAGTTCATCATGCCAACAAAGTATATTACTCAAACGGAAGTTGCAAGTTTGGAATTTTACTTTGGCCCAATCTTTTCAACACACACTTCAGTGCCCTATGAGCCCTCCTGGAGTGACCCCATGACCCAGGAGTTCCACGGAGCTACTCAGAGATAAAGCCATGCTGGGACTAGTAAACACACACGGCAACTCTGGAGGTGTCTTTAAATCACATTTGTGCTTTACACCAGTGTAACTGAGAGTAGCCTGAAACTTGCTCTAAATTCCACCAGGCTGTAGGAAAGCTCGCTCCCTTTGCCCTGGCCCCAGGGAGAAGAGAGGCTGAAAGTGCTATTACCTAATAACATAAGTCACTGGGACTAACTGATTTGAAAACAAGGAGTCCCACACTAGGTGATATCTAACCACAGAAAAATGTACCAAACATATGTGGAATCTCACCAAATACTGAATTATTGCCCAGAAGTGCTGTGGCTGGAGGCCCAAATGAAGAGAGGCACAGTTATGCAGAGAAAAGATTGAAACGGAGACAAGAGAATGAGAGATAGGCTTCCCCAAACTAGCAGAAATTATTTAAAAGGCCATCCATTAAATGGCAACAAGCAAGACGGGGCAACCCTGTATACCCAGTGCATTGGCCAGTCTCAGAGTAAAATGACAGTGATGGCACTAGACACCTACAGCAGGAATTGACAAAAATTATAGTGTGTCACAGGGGGCCAAACATGCCATGAAGCCCAGTCACAGAAATGTAGGCAGGGAAGGGAACTCAATAGGTTTGCTAGTCCAGTCCCCTGCACTCCATTCAGGATTAAGTAATAAGGCTATCCCTGACAGGCATTTGTCACCTGTTCTTAAAACTCTTCAAAGACAGACATTTCACAACCTCCTGGGCAATTTATTCCAGTGCTTTGTGACCCTGGCAGTTAGGAAGTTTTCCTAATGACTAATCTAAACCACCCTTCCTGCAATTTATGCCCATTGCTTCTTATTCTAATGTCAGAGGTTGATGAGAACAATTTTTCATCCTTCTCCTTGTAGCAATCTTTTATGTACTCTACTTGAAAATGGCTATGTCTCTACCTCCCTTCCCCCTGGTTTTCTCTTCCAGACAAAACAGACATTTTTTTCATCTTTTCCTCTTAAAGATTTTCTAGATCTTTAACCATTTTTGTGTTTGTTCCCTGCACTTGCTCCAATTTCTCCACATCTTTCCTGAAATGTGGTGCCCAGAACTGGACACAATACTCCAGCCGAGGACTTAGCAGCAAAGTTCTTGCGGTCTTGTTTCTGATGGCAACTGCATGGTTCTGACTGTCTCTCTGGCAACACTTGCGTGACTCATTATGTCTGTGATTATAATCAAATTACACCTGACCCACAATGCATCTGGCCCACTTCCCAACAAACCACCCGTGTCTAATCTCCTACAGCTGAAACCCACTGGTGAGGGTATATCACTAGTGCCCCATCCACAGAAGATGTGAGCCTAGTACAGACACCTGTCACAGAGTCTGACTCACACTTTCAGTTCTGAAGGTCCCTAGTATGAGCCAAGATGGTGCCTGTCATGTATCCACCTCCCTGCTCCCCGTGTCTCTCTCATGGGCATCTCAGCTCTTAAAGTTTCTCAAACTGTGGGTCCTGACACGAGCAACTTGGGGGGGGAGGGTCGCGGTATCACAAAGTTTGAGAACCCCGTCTTAAAGCAAGAACGGAAAGCTGTAGGGCTTCTCTGGGAGTGGGTAACTCCTGCCCAATAAGGGGGGCTGATGATGCCAGGGAGCTGTAATGTGGCTTGTTGTTCATCACAGTAAAATCTGACCTAGCCCAGCTGTGGTTGGGGACAGTGAGCAGCTTCCACAGGCCTTGCCGTACAAGGATTGGGGGGTGGAGCAGGAGAGCCCTTCCAGACCTATCTCCCTCCTTAGAAATAACCCTAAGCCCCACAAGGCAAGGCCATGAGGCAGCATCACCAACTCTCTTCATCAGTAAGTCAGGGCCCTGTTGGAGTTAGTGTCAGATGATGAGGGAAAAGTGCATCTCCACCCCTTGCCAGGGGAATGGCCCTTCTGATTAGCTGCCTTCTTCACTTCATAGGGAAAAGCAGCCAATCGGGCCTGCTGCAGGAGGCAGCCAGGGTTCCCTCCCCTCCCATCAGGCACCAAAAGGGTTTTAGGGTGGGAAGGGACAAGGAAGACATGGTCCTTGCAAGAAAGGAGGGGGGACAGCCCCTTCTTGTAAAGCGTTCTCTGCCCCTCCCTTCTGCCAATGCCTGGCCTGGGAAGGGGCCCCTGGGTGCAGAACCCCTAGAGCTGTACCCACCACAGCTGCCCCCCCAAGCTTGGGCAAGGAAGACGAAGAACCCCACATGTTCGGAGCAAAGCCGAAATGGGTTGGGGGGTTGGGGGCTGTAGGAACATGCAGGTATAGGGGCTCTGTAGAGTAGAATTGCCGAGGAGCAGAATTAATTGCTGGGGCAAGCAGGCAGATGAGAGGCACCAGATTCATTAATCAGAATTGTTGGTTTGAAGGAGATGCTGGAAGCTCTGTGCCAGTGATGCTCAATCTTTCCAGACTACTCTACCCCTTGTGGGTGTCTGATTTGTTGTGCATACCCCAAGTTTCACCTCACATAAAAAATTACATGCTTTCAAAATCAGACATAAAAATACAAAAGTGTCACGGGCACTATTACTGAAAAATTGCTACTTTCTCATTTTTACCATTTAATTATCAAATAAATCAATTAGAATATAAATATTGCACTGACATTTCAGTGTGCTACCTGAGCCTGTTTTTCATTTCTGAGCCTTCTTTGAAGCCACAGACCCTCTGCCAGGGGCTGAAGCACATAACTTAGCTTCTCAGGGCCCAGGCAATTGCTCTGCTTGCTGCACCCTAATGCCAGCCGTACACTTGTGACCCTCCTACATTCATCCATCCTAGTCATCTAAGTCTCTGGAGGCTGCAACCACCCAGGTTCAGAAGCACTCATCTAGATGAGCTGAGTACCCCTAGAAGACAGCTAAGAACCCCCAGGATACACATACCCTTGGTTGAGAACAACTGCTCTAAGCTATCCAGCAGCACAGAGGAGCATCTGCAGCAAAGGGCCAAATCACTTTAGCCACTGGGGCACACTGGCAAAACATTCCCTTGTCCCCCCGACAGACACTGGGGATGGATGTAGGCAGGGGAGGGAGTTAAAAATGGAAAACACTCCAAAACCCACAAGATAAAATTTGTTGGGAAAGAAAACGACATACACTTTTTGGCTCAAGCACTTTTTGGATCAAGCTATTGATTTGAGGGGAATCAGGCATGTTTTCTGAACATTTAGGGTTGGCAATTGATCTGAGAGGGCATTTCAACTGATGGGAAGGATGCTGTAGGGGACACAGGTGTAGCAAATGCATAAAGAAGCAGAGTAGAGA
The DNA here is from genome assembly GCF_049634645.1 of Pelodiscus sinensis. NCBI lineage: Eukaryota > Metazoa > Chordata > Testudines > Trionychidae > Pelodiscus > Pelodiscus sinensis. The sequence continues at coordinate 44,792,065 of NC_134714.1, read as the reverse complement.
GGGGACTCAGCCAGAAAACTAGAGGAAAGTTTACTAATTCTGGACCCTTACACATTCAAGTGGTGGTGATAGGGCTCCGTGTCACCTAATGTTAAGAAAGTGCCAATGTGGCTGTGAGGCAGAACTGCATCAGATTTGCTCCTGTCTAGTGTGGACACAGTGACCCACTTGTGTAAAACTGGTTGAAGAGCAAACAGTGCAAATCTCACTTGTATACAAGGGCCCATCCTGATGCTTAAAGAACAATTCTGGGCTTTTGCTTTTGTCACAGGGTCTCTGGTATGTTGTATACATGCAGCCATTTGAACAATGACAGTCCTTTGAGGGGGCTTATGCAGTGCGGTTACAGCCCTAACATGTAACTCTGCCAATGGTTCTGATGCTAGGTGAGACACTGCCCACCCCCTGTCCTCTTTTTCTCTGTGGAGGCAGCATTTCTGTGTGGCCAGACTGTCTTCCTCACTGGTACCTAATTAATGCTTCAGGTGAGTCAGTGCCCGCTGACCAGTGAAACAGGGGCCACAAAGGATCCCACTAATGAAGAATGAAGAATGAGAGACTAATTAACCTTATGGTCTCTACCATCAATTCCCTCAGCAAATCTGGCCTGGCACCAGGACTGGCTTGGGCTTGTTATAGTCCCTCACTGCAAAACAATTGGTTAGATTCTATTTTTAAAAAACCCTTTGCATTACAAATAGTTGCCTATTTAGGCTCTGAGGCACAGTAAAACAGAAAGAAGCTGGTACCTCACATATTCAGAGATAAAATAACTCCTGCCATGGGCAGGAGGCATAAATTACATGTGATGGCATATAGATATTCACTCCTGAATCACAGGGGCAGAATACCCAGACCAGTACCCTCAACCCCCAATCTACCAGAGGAAGATGGCCTGGCTTGATCCCATGATCCCAGGTCACCACAGGGACATGATCTGGCCAAGGACTTGTCCCCTGGGGACTTGTCACAGGGGGAGCCAGTCTAGCTTGTCACCTCTCTGTCCTGCAGTGAGTCAGAGCATAGCTTGACAACCCTGCTTATGCAAGACAGGAGGGAGATCGCTTAGACACGTGATCCCCTGCTTTCTCATGAGGGAGAAGGACCAACTCAGCATCCTTTGTCCCATGGCAGGAACTCAATCTGGACTGACACCCATAATCATGTAGTCTCATAAGGGGCTTCAGAAGTAGGTGGTCTGGCCTGACACCCAATTCCTGCAAGGGGAGATGACTTGGCCTGAAATTGGGGCTAGGACACAGATATGGGGACATAATTAGTTAAAACTAGATAAACTGATGTGGAGATGGGGGCAGACGCATAATTATTTGCTGGTCTGTTGGATTCCCAGAGTTAAAGCTTCAGCTTTAATTAGCATGCCAGTCTCATGTGTGGGGGTGTGCCTGCACACGCACACACACACATACATACACAAAGTGAGCAGGGAGCATTCAAAAATTGAAAGACAGACAAAAATATAAATCTTGCTTTTTAAAATCTCGTGACTTCTTGGGGGTCGAAGGCACGAAGGTATTTAGATGTCCAAATGCCAGAGATTCGTGGCCATTTTTGAAGGGGCAAATCAACAGCCTAGGTAAGCACTAAGGATAAGGCTCAATCCCTTTTGCCCCAGGGTGTTGTGTTCGATGTACTTAACTGCCAATGCTGAAACCAGTCAGGTGGGAAATACTCACATGCTGTGACCTGAAAAAGCCACTGGAGGTCACTCTTTTTCCAGTCAAGAATTACTGAGGCTGGAGTGAGCTGCCTCTTACCTTCCCTTGGGGAACCACTCCCTGCATTGCCCCTGTACAAACCCGCGGAGATTATTATTTATTCCTTCAACCTGGATCCCCTCAAGTGTGCTAGGTGTATCACAGGCAATATACCAACACCCTGCCCCAGGGCAATGAAGGGATGGAAGCTACACAAGGGAGTTCTTACTCTCCTCCTGACCCCCAGTCCTTGTTAAGATTTCATCCAGCTTCTCCTCCTCCCTGTCCCTGCCCCTTTATATATAGTTGCCCAGCTAGGCCTTTCTACACACGCCCCTTAACAACAGTCTCTCAGCCAGGCCTCTCCACGCCTGCCCCTTCTATAGTCACTTAGCACACCCTCTCTGTGCCTGCCTTGTTAAAGTACAGTTGCTCAGCCCAGTCTCTGCTTCCCTCCATCTGCCCATTTAATGACACATTTGCTTTCTCCCTGACCCCCTTCTTACTCGAGTTGTTCTTTCCCAGCCTATGGGCAGTTTTAAACTCTTGTGTTTATAATTCCCGTGTGGTGCCTTACTGTGCCTCAGATGCCCTGGGACTCAGGGATCCAGCGAAGGCCCCTTCACTCTTGTGGGGACTGGGAGCTGCCACCAATGTGCTTTCACTTGGTGCTGTGCACACAGTCATTCCGTCACAGTCACTGGGATTCCACTGTTCTCCCAATACCCTGATTCACACCTGAATGCCACAGTTGCCTCCTCTCTTCCCTTTCATAGATTTAAGGCCAGAAGAAACAATTAAACCATCTAGTCTGCCTTCCTGAATGTCATGGACCAGAGAATTCCACTCACATCCAGGGCCTTGGCTGTCTGCGTATCCTGGCAGCTCTTCCTTTGCAACATCTCTGAGATCCACCATGAACACTCAAAGTTGCTCCATGTCTTGGACTTCTCTCTCATGTGACTCCTACGACCTTCTCCTCCTTCCCTAGATCTCATCTCACTGCCCCTCTCTTGTCATTTGAACAAACAGATGCCCTTCCAAATTTCCTTGCAGGGCATTTCTGATCTAGAACCAGCTTGGGATCATTTCCTCCTATTCCCCATTCTCCATGCAAGCCTCCATCCCCTTTTCCCAATCCCTGAAACAGCTTCTCTGGCCTTGCATCAAATGACCAGGCTCTACTCTTTTGTCTTTCTACAAATGCTAGAAGCTACATCACCTCTTGCACTGAAAACACCAAAAACCCAAACAAAACCATCTCAGATGCAACCAGCTTTTTTTTCTCTCATTCTGCATGGGAATCTGGGACTTCAAGGATAGGGTCCCCTCTTTATTGGACTAGTCTCTGCAGTCTCTCTGTCTGTTATCCTTTCACTGTTGACTAGATTTTGGTCTCATTATGGCCCATTGATGCTATCCACTGATGCAAGGGATTAGTAACTCCTGTCTGAGGGCATTTCCCTAGCACAAGAGCAGCACAGGGCCCTACCCTGATCTCAGCAGGGGTGTTTTGGGGTGTAGCTAGTGGCTAGAAGGGGGAGTGGCCAGGGTGGTTTGAGCTCTGACTATTCGGGGCTATGGAAGACTCCCTGGGCAGCTATACAATGCTGCTGTTAAGTTAGGGGCTGCTGCAAAACACTCCAGGAGCTGTGCCTGAAGCCACTTTTGCCTAGTCCTTGGGGTTGCATCTCCAGGGTGGTGCAGATTAGAATCTGGCTGTGTCTCTTCAGTCCAGCTTTAGACGAGAAGTCCCTTCGGATTAATATCTCATTTTTACAGACACCACTAAAACTCTGTGCACTCTGTGGTAAGGTATAGCTAGCATTGACAATAAAGAGGAAGTCACGGTCCCTGCACCAAAGAATGTATAAACTGTGTATGTATACCACCTTGGGAAACCAGCTGAAGGCGTGATCTCAGTCAGCAAAGAGTTTTCATAGACTCATAGGTCTGTGGGAGACTGTGTCTGACAGACTTTGGAAGAGCAATTTTAGCAGGATTCTGACTGAGCCATTTTGGAACATAAAGGAATAGAAATAATTCCAGGAACTGTGGGCAGCATGCCAGGGGAAAGCACAGAGTGAGATTGGGAGAAAAATCCAAGCGGAGCACATAGGCAAGAGACTTAGCAGAGGCCAGAGCAAGCTAGTGGGTAACCTGCTGCATTCAACCTCTAAGCAAGGGCAGGTTAGCAACAGGACAAAGGGAAACTGTTAAGTGACATAGGCCAGCCTAGATCGCTCTGGCTGAGACTACAAGCACCAGCCAGTTTGGTTTTCAGTGCAAGAGGCAGTCCTCAGAATTCAGATTAGCATGAAGGTTATTCCAGTCAAACATTCCTACAGCCCACCCCCTCTCCTCCCTTAAAAGGGATTGAATTTCCTTCACAGAGAGAGAGAGAGAGAGAGAGAGAGAGAGAGAGTGCGGGCCAGGAAGAGACAGGGCAACTTGTGAGCTCGCTGGTTGAGTGCAGATTTATAATCTGATGGACAGCGGGAGACCCAGCTAACACTCCACTCCCTCTCAGTCAAAGTCATAGCTCCAGGGCAGAGTGAAAGCACTTAGCCTGGGGTTTATTCCTAGAAAAGAAGAGTGGATTTCTGAAGATTTCCTCCTTGTTGCAGAGTTGGGGATCTTGCTTGCAATTGCAACCCTGGATTATGGCCTGGCTGCTTCCCAGAATTTGTTGCCTAAAAATCTTCTGTCAGTCCTCTAAAGAACCCTTCTCTTCTGGACTATCTAGAGCTTGGAGTGGAGGGCCCCTGACTGCATATATGCCAGAAGCTGTAGCATTCCCTGGATCAAGGGACCACCCAGGGCTGTACAAAGCATCGGTGGAGCAGGTGGATGCATTCTGGGGCGCTCTAGGAAGAAACCGACTCATATGGATTAATCCTTTTCACTCTGTCCAAGACTGTAACCTACAGCAGGGCCGGGTGTCTTGGTTCCTGGGAGGACAACTGAATGTAGCAGGTAAGCAGGAAACCAGATTCCCCTCTCTCCTGCCCCCCTGTTCTTTGTCCTCTTGGGGAATTTGACTAGTCCCACCATCTTCAGGATGGAGCCTTTTCAGCCTTGTAAATCTATTCGCGGGAAGGCACTAGTGGGGAGGTTCTATAGCAGCAAGAGTCAGCTTTCTGTTTTTAGACACTTTCTTGGAAGTGCACTGGTCTGTCTTTCCCTGCACATGGAAATCTAAGCCAGGAGAGGAATACTCAGAGGAACAGACATCAAAGGGAGAGGAGGGCAAGGGAAGAAAGTGATGAGAGTGTGTCAGAGAGCGAGGGTGTGAGCATGAGATTGCATATGGATGTTGAGCCCCACTTTCCCTGGTGTGTTTGCTCCCAATCTTGTTCTCCTCACACACAAGCCTGGGGTGTGCTACAGTGCCAATCAAACCAACTGTTTCAGATCGCATAAGCTCAACCAGAGGACGCCTGCCAGGAACGTTCAGATTGGCTGTGCAAGGGGGTATATGGGAGGTGTGTACAAATGAGATTGGTTGGAGGGAAGTGAGTGAGTCTCATTAGCATGTAGAATAGTGATAGAAATATAGCCGTGTTAGTCTGGTGTAGCTGGTCCTGTATTTTTCATTAGCATGTGAGAGTCTGGCTGGAATCCTTCCTGTCTTAGCATCTATCTATTTACTTTGATCTGCTTAGGTTCAAGTACCCATCCCTCGGATACTTAATGATGCCCTGTCTCACTCCCCCCCCCCCTTCCTTTTTCCTTTTTTTCTTTTTGCTTTTTCTCCTCCCTCTCCTTCCCCTCTCCTATTTATTTCAAGTTTTCATATCCCCTACTCATAACTCCGGTCATCTGAAGAAGTGGGCTGTGCCCACGAAAGCTCATGATATCATCTACATATTTTGTTAGTCTGTAAAGTGCTACAGATGATTTGTTGTTTTTTTCTGTAACAGACTAACTTGGCTATCCCCTGAAGCACCATGTGCTGTGAGCCAAGCTGCTCTCACAAGCTGAGTGGCATTGGGTCTGGTCAGCACTAAAAATAATAAGATTTAGGGGGGGTTTTTTATTTGCCTTCTGGGACCATGAGGGAGAGACATGTTTTTTTAAAATGAAAGTCTCACATATTGGAGATTTGGCGATCTGCTGCAAGCAACATATGTAGTGAGACTCCCAATAAAACAAGCGTCGGCAACACTGAAATGCTAGTGCTGTCAAAGGAACCTATTTGCAGCTAATACTTAACACCAAGGTCTTGAGTGCTTGTGGTCATGAAACATCCCACAGAGCTCTACGTACCCACAGAGTTCTGACCCTACTCCATGTAAGGTGATTGCATTCTGCTCCCCTATTTTCCTTCTTGCAGAGTTCCTTACTTCCTGTCCCAAACTGTCTCATGGAATGCTACTGTCACTATTTGATGGCTGCCCCATTCCACTACACAGGCAGCTGTGTTTCAGTTGTGGGTGAAGTGTTCTTTGTGGATTGCTTACTCACCACCCAGGGTGGCTGAAAAATGACAGTTAATATGTATGAGGCACAGAGGGCTCTTACAGTTACTTAGGGGGCATTTGCAGATTGCAAGTAAGGATGAGGATGGTCATGGATGTGGCTGGGATGAAGGAGTGGGAGTGGGAATGGGATGGGGGTGGTGCTTCTGACCTGATGGCTGGTGCTAGCAATGGGTTGCTGTTTAATGGGTTGAATAACAGTCAAAATCACAATGTAGCCACCCTGATTGTATTCAGGAACTAGTTGCTAGCACTGGCTTTACTAGAATTGAAAATAGCTGACCCTGTAATGACAGTCAATCTTCTCCTCCAGTGAATTGTCTGGACCGACATGTCCACACAGCTCCAAACAAAGTGGCCCTGATCTGGGAGAAAGATGAACCTGGGAAAGAAGTCCGGATTACATACAGGTCAGTACTTACTTCTGTACTTACCCCATCAAGGGCTTCTGAGCAGGAGAACCAAGCACAGAGGGCTGGTATCATAGAATCATAGAATACTAGGACTGGAAGGGACCTCGAGAGGTCATCGAGTCCAGTCCCCTGCCCTCATGGCAGGACCCAGTACTGTCTAGACCATTCCTGATAGAGATTTATCTAACCTATTCTTAAATATCTCTAGAGATGGAGATTCTACAACCTCCCTAGGCAATTTATTCCACTGTTTAACCACCCTGACAGTTAGGAACTTTTTCTTAATGTCCAACCTAAACCTCCCTTGCTGCAGTTTAAGCCCATTGCTTATTGTTCTATCCTCAGAGGCCAGGAAGAACAAGTTTTCTCCCTCCTCCAGGTTTTAGATACCTGAAAACCGCTATCATGTCCTCTCTCAATCTTCTCTTTTCCAAACTAAACAAGCCCAATTATTTCAGTCTTCCTTCATAGGTCATGTTCTCTAGACCTTTAATCATTCTTGTTGCTCTTCTCTGGACCGTCTCCAATTTCTCCACATCTTTCTTGAAATGTGGCACCCAGAACTGGACACAATACTGCAGCTGAGGCCTAATCAGCACAGAGGAGAGCGGAAGAATGACTTCTCGTGTCTTGCTCAGAACACACCTGTTAATGCATCCTAGAATCATGTTGCTGTTTTTTGCAACAGAGTCACACTGTTGACTCATGTTTAGCTTGTGGTCCACTATAACCCCTAGATCCCTTTCTGCCGTACTCCTTCCTAGACAGAAGCTTCCCATTCTGTATGTGTGAAACTGATTGTTCCATCCTAAGTGGAGTACTTTGCATTTTGTCTTTATTTAACTTCATCCTGTTTACCTCAGAGCATTTCTCCAATTTGTCCAGATCATTTTGAATTATGACTCTATCCTCCAAAGCAGTTGCAACCCCTACAAGCTTGGTATCATCTGCAAATTTAATAAGCGTAGTCTGTATGGTTACTTATTTAATGAAGGAACCAGAGTCATTCATCTCCAGCTCTGTGGGGCTCCCAGAAGGGGAGGGAAGGGAAGCCAGCCCTATCTGTCTCAGTTCAGAGGGGCTTCTGGGATAGGAGAGCTTCTAATTTCAAGCTGGTTTCTTTGGACAGAGAATTACTTGAGTTGACCTGCCGCCTGGGAAACACCTTGAAACGACAGGGAGTGAAAAGAGGTGACCGGGTCACCATCTACATGCCCCCGTGCCCTATGGCTGTGGCAAGCATGCTAGCCTGTGCCCGAATAGGAGCCATACACACTGTGGTATTTGCTGGATTCAGCGCTGAGGCTCTAGCTGACAGAATCCGAGATGGTAAGAGCCTTCTTCACAACTGATAGGTGCGCTGTGCAAGCATTGTCCCTTCATCCCGCCCCTTTGGAGAACAGTATCATCCCCGGTCAGCTTCAGTGACCAGTGGGGCTGAGAATGTGGTGATTGTGCCTGAAGTTTCCTAGCAAACTCTTCCTGCCCCAGTGTTCTTACTCCTCCAGCCAAGGAGAAGAGAGTGGGCTCAGGAAATGGAGGAAACGTGCAGGCTCTAGGTCACATGCTTAGGTCACCCAAGAACATCACCACAACTTCCCACAAACTGTAGCTTCCAAAGCCCTGGAAAATAAAAGCTGCAGCTGGCCAGTCAGCTGAGTGAGGTGAACAGGGTTCACTCATTTGCACTGGTTACCAAGAGCAGGCCTGGAAGGAAGGGGCGTAAGATGCAACAGGGGAAGTTCGGGTTCAGAGAAGTTCGGGTTCTAACGTTCACATGCTGCCAAGGGCTGATGCTGGAATCCTGCTCATCAGCACGGCTCTTTAAGAAGAAACAAACCCTATCAGCCATGGTTAAGGAATCCTGCTACGATGATGCAGGGCAGGGAGGACTAAATATCCCAGTAGAGGGCCTGCCCTGTGGCAAGGCTATTCACTAGCTCTCACTAGAAGCCTCTTCCAGTCCAATGGAGGCTCGGCCTGGCATCATCAAACTCAGTATTTTAAAAATAAGCTTCTAGAGCAGCAGGGTCTGTCAGATGTGGGGCTTGTGTTCTCTGCCCCATCAAAGAGAGAAAAGGCCTGCAGTGCTGCCTCTCATCAGGTTGTACGTGAATTAATGGGTGAATTTCCACCGCAATGGGAAAGAAAGAATTTAAAACTGCTGCACTTATTTTAAAGAGAGGCCTTGAAAGCAAGAGACGGGAGGAGCAAGGAGAGGGAAAAGGCACGTGCTGCAGGGAAGAGTTACATGTGTGTGTAGAACCAGGGGGGCTAGGTTTCATGGTAATGATGGTGGATGGCAAGAGGAGAGAGGGGCAGCTGGCTGTTCATTTTCTTCTCTTTTGTCTTCTTCAGCCCAGTCAGAAACTGTGATCACTGTGAACCAGGGCCTGAGAGGGGGGAAGGTTACTGAGCTGAAGCAGACAGTGGACCAGGCTGTGCGTGTGTGTCCGCTAGTGAAGCGAGTTCTGGTTTCCAAGCGGACTGATCAGAAAGTTCCCATGTCAGAACTGGATGTGCCACTGGAGGAGGTGAGATGTTATGTGGAGCCACCACCAGCTTCCCCCCAGAGCAGCCCAAAGGACTCTGTTTGCATTTAGATGCACAGGGAACATTATTCTGGGAGTAACAGTGTCATAGTCTGACCCAGGCCAGGAACCTTCCCAACAGCAGCTGCCCTGCTCTCCAGAATGAATGAATGAGTTAAAGACGGGAGCTCTTGAACACACTGTATTCTCTGTGTAGCATCAGGGAGTGACAGTACTAACTAGAGCCTACAATAGTCTGGCAAGACCTTGCAAACTATCTGCCCATGTGCCTCAGACCTGCTCTGGAGTACTCCCTCCTATTCCCGCCCTAGGCTCCCCACACAACTTTGTACACCTCATTCCTGGCCTGCAGTACCCCTGTCATTTCAATCTGGATGGGGCCCACAGCTAGGGTTGCCAGTCATTTGGGTTTTGACCAGAACATCCAGATGAAAACAGAGCCTGGTGGCTGCTGACCAGGCCAGTACAAGTCCAGTTGGTGGCATAGCAGGGGTCTGGGGCTTCCTACCTACCCTGGCTCCATGCAGCTTCCAGAAGTGACCACTAGATCCATGCGCCTCCCCCCTCCCCAGGCACAGGAAGGCTTTGCACGTTGCCCCCAGTCATAGTGCCAGCACCGAAGCACTCAGTGGCCAGAAACTGTGACCAGAGGGGGCAGTGGGGGCGGTGCCTGTGAGCATAAAGCTAGCATGTGCCTAGGGTTACAGAGACCTGGCGGCCTTTTCCTGGAAGCCACCAGGACTAGGGATGTACATGGGTTAACCATTACAGGTGATGCTTACCGGGTAACTGTTACCCAGGAGCAACCCCTCACCTGTGGCCCATCACAGGCAGAGGGGCTGCTGGCTCCCAGACCACATAGGCTCTAAAGCTCTGATTACAGCTTTGTACACCTGCTGGCTCCGCAGAGCCCACAGCCCTGGGAGAGGGACCTGGGACAGCACATCAGCAGAGAATTTAAATATGCCCCAACTGCAGAATCTTATTACTAGTGATGATGACTGAACCAGAAAGTGCTTGACTCTCAGAACCGAGGGAGAGCTTGTGGTGCCAGCATGGGAAAGAGAAACCATCAGTTTACTTGAACACAGAACACTGGATCTGGCAACAGAGAAGCAATAAAAACTGGTGCCATTTTGATGGTCGCTTGTAATTCTGCATTTTAAGAAGCCAGCTGACTGAAGAGAGGTGTGAGTCTGGGAGTGGGAAGAAATTCAAAGCCTAAGGACAGCCTAGAGGAAGATGCAAAGATAAGACCTGGAGACTAAGGAAATAGAGGAGCATGGGTGGAAATGAGAGCTGAGGTGTTGATGCATAGCTTTCTGTAGGATCTTGGGGCCGAGGAAAATAAATGTAAACCGGATGTAGCTGGTGAAAGAAAGTCATTGCAGGTGTGAAGAGAAGTGGGTGGCATAGCCACAGTGGCAGCAACGATACAGGTATGTACTGGTGAGAATCAGGGTGGGAAGTGGTGAAGCCAAAGAGGCAGAGGCTGTAGCAGCCAAAAGAGAATTGGCCAAGGCTTTAGCCATAAGGAAGCAGAGAAAGGGATGGACTTGAGACATGTAGAATTCAAGAGCCTAAAGGTGTGGAGAGTGATTAGGATCTGGTTTGCTAGAGAGTTGTCCTGGCCTCCACAATGCTGTTCAGGCAGTGTTGGCTCATCATTGGGCAGCGGAGGAATAATCCCCTGGTTTTAGTACATGACTAGTGAAATGTGAGGTCAGAGAGTGGGAAGAACGGAGGAAAATCCGGGGGCTGTGAGGAGATCCTGGAGCTCCATGGAGTGCCCAGTGTGAGAATTTCTCTGATTTGTGTCACAGGAAATGATGAAAGAGGATGTATATTGTGAGCCAGCAGTCATGGAGAGTGAAGACTTGCTGTTCCTTCTCTACACATCTGGCAGTACTGGCAAACCCAAGGGGCTGGTCCATTCACAGGCTGGATACCTGCTGTACACAGCCATCACCCACAAGGTAAAAAGACCTAGAAACAGAACTTTCTGGTAAAGGCATAGAAGCAGCAGAACTGCCAACTTCCTGATGCCAAGACTACATCTCTACCACCTAAGCTAAAGCACAATCTGTTATTAGGGGGTCCAGCTGCTGGTGGGCAAGATGGTTACCAGGAATGGAGCAGGACAGTCCAAGCCACAGAGGGCCCAGTGCATGTGCTAGAACAGTCAGTTATTCATTACTTAGGCTATGTCTACACTACAGAGTTTTTCTAGGGAACGTGTCTGCTTTTTCGGAACAGTTTCTGAAAAAGTGGGCACGGTCTTTTGGAAGCCCTGTGTTCCTCTTTTTATAAGGACTAAAGGCTCTTCTGAAAGAGGAGGTTTTTTCCCACATTTCGCCCTGTGTAGATGGGCCAAATGTCAGAAAAGTCTCTTCCAAAAAAAAAGCGGAAAAAGGTACCCAAATTGCAGGTCGTGTATCTTTTTCCAGAAAAAGATTTCAGTGTAGACATAGCCTTACAGTAACAACCAGAGGTCCCAGGTAGACCTGGGTGCCATGTTGTGCTGGGTGCTGCTCTAGCATTCAGGAAGAGATGGTCTGTCAATGCTGTTCCCCACTCTGGTAGTTTTAGTGCAAAGAGTGGGGACCTGTAAGAGATCTTAAAAATATCCTGCCATTATAGGCTTCTGCTTAAAAACTCCCCAAGGTCACAGATGCCCTGATCTTGGTTGATACACTGCCACCATCCAAATGCAATAATAATACACAATAATAAATAATAATAATAATTTTGAGGGGACCCCAGGAAGACGCACTTGGGAATTTCTTCCTGTGGGGTAATCCCAAGCTCTTTAATCCTTCTTCAGGCTGGAGCTTGAAAACAAACTGTAATTTCTTGATAGCAGACCTTCAGTCTCAGGTATGTACACTCAGAACCTCCTGCTTTCAAGGACACAGGAATCAGATCATAGTCTTAAAAAGGTGATTTTATTAACAAAACAAAGACAATGTATTTGGTAAAGCCAATCAGTTCAGGGAGAGAGTTCCACCCTCAGAGAAAAGCATTGCTCAGACAACCCATCACTTTAGCCCAGTTGATGGAGAAAAAGGAAATGGCAGCTATTGTCCAGAAATACTCCCAGCCTTTTCCTTCTGTGCATAAGCTCTGTTGCTGTTTAGCCAGCAATTTAGCCCTTCTCCTCAAGAGAGCCCAAAGAGCACTAACAGCAGAGAAGGATCCAAAACTCAGTGGAGCAGAGGTAGCTTTGGGAAGAGGAAGCCCCTAAAACAGACAGCTATGTCCCGAATTTAAGTCCTGTCATTAGAGTGTCTGTAGGTGAGCCCTCTGAAGGTGCATCTTCAGTTGGGGAACTTCCCTACCCCTCACCCCACAGCAGCGAGTCTCAGAGGAGTACAGAGTCAGGCTTATGCTATGCCACTAAAACTATCTATGTAGAGATTCCCATGCAGGCTCTGAGGCCCACCCTTTTCCCTGGACTTCAGAGCCTAAGTGAGAATGTCTGTCCGGCTATTTCTAGTGCTGTAGCATGAGCACCGTGTACCTGCAGAGCGAGGAGCTGAGATTCACTGCTGTGGGGTTGGGTTTTTGTTGTATAGATGTGAAAGAGCAGGAGCCAGAGCTGCTGGGAGCTTACATGGTGAGCCACTCTTGTGTTCCTAGACAGCGCAGGACTGGACTGCAGAAGAGTCCCCCATACGAATTGGGGAAAGGCCCATTGCTTGGGACAGCTCACTAAACAAAGTGCTTCCAAACGCCACCCTTCTGGCTTCTCATGAGACAAGCCCCTTTCTAAACACCTCATCTTGTGCTTTTTAGCCAGGGGCAAGCTCTCCATCTGTACTTGTTCCAGGGCCCTTTACACTGCCACCTGGCCCTTGTGCCAGAGGGCTCTAGTCCTGGCTTTGGTGCCTCCAGTGTTCCTGTGAAGCCAGAGCTGGTAATTTAATTCTGAAATACCCTGTGTGCTTGGGGAGGAACATGTGGAAATAAAGGAGTCTGTGATTTCACACAGAGCAAAGCAATGTGTTTAACCCTCACTGGACCCCAGGGTTAGTGCAGTTGTCCTGTTGGCCACTGGACTCTGTGTAGCTATTGACTGGCAATACTGGAGCAGCTCATGAGGATGGAAAGCGAAAGCAGGGGATGTTGTCCCAGGACTGGAATGTGGGAAGCAGGCATCTTTGTCTGATTCCAGCACATGGCCACGTAAGCTCCAGCAGCTATGGAAAGCCTGGCCAGAGCTGGAATGAATTCCTACTAGTTTTTCCCAGATGGGTTCGGCAAGCTGCTGCTGTTTTAATACTGTTACTTTAAACAGACATTAGCACAGAGGACAGCAAGTTTCCATTACAAACACTCCAATACTTCTCTCACCCCTGGAATCCTCATCTGTCAGCCTCCTGTCAGTGGGGCCCACTTTGCGGGGAGCTGCTGGAGCACTGCTACAGCAAATCTAATGGCAGCTAAGGGACAAGAGGCTTTTAAAATATTGTTGAAAATGGAAGGTCTCATAGTAATGGCTAAGAAACAAAGGGCTTCCAAGAGACGTTTTACTAGGAAACTTGCTTGTTGTTAAATACACGGGAAATGGATTAAGAGGAGCCAGGCCCAAGTAAAATAGATGTTTCACTCTGCTCTCCAGTTACTCTAGGATAGTTTGTCCTCCCTCCTACTCCAGCATGGCATTCAATGAAATGGGAGGATGGGAAAAATAGCACCGTCTGAACTCTGGCTATGTCTAGACTGCAGAGTTATATCTGAAAAAGATATGCAAACTGCAATTTGTGTATCTTTTTCCACTTTTTTTTTAAAGAGGATTTTCCAAAATTTGGCCTGTCTACACAGGGCCACATTTTGGAAAAACAACCTCTTTTGGCACATCCCTTATTCTTCATACAATGAGGAATACGGGGATTCCGAAAGAACGCGTCCGCTTTTTCGGAAACTGTTCTGAAAAAGTGGACACATTCCTTGGATGTGGCAGAGCTTTTTTGGGATACAGCTACAACTCTTGCTTTTTTTTTTTTTGCAGTACGTGTTTGATTACCACGATGGGGACATCTTTGGCTGTGTGGCAGATATTGGTTGGATCACAGGGCACAGTTACGTGGTATATGGGCCTCTGTGCAATGGAGGTACCACAGTCCTTTTTGAGAGTACTCCAGTGTACCCTAATCCTGGTAAGTAATATGGAGGTTCAGAAGAGAAGGGATGGGCAAGCGGAAGAAGCGGTCAGGATGGGAGAATCAAGGATTCTTCAAAAATGCTCAGCAGCCATTCTGCCAGAACTGTAACAAGTGATTGTGAAAGTATGAATGTAACCCTGCTCTGAAATCTCTGGTATGCAGGGAAGCAACTTTGGACTCCTTCCATCATGACATGAGCTGAGTGCCTTAGTGGAGCTGAAGAACAGACTGAATTCCTCAGGGGAGGTGGTAGGGAAACATCTTATTCATAGGTGGAGCAGTAAGAAGAGCAAGTCTCTCCTGTACTCCATGTTTGAGGAGTCCCCTCCACGAGCCAGGGTCCTGAGGGGGATGCTAGCTATGCTCTTCCCTGCAGCAGAGAGCTGTGGAGATGGCTCTCAAGGAAGGAAAGGGCCATTGCTTCCCATGGGGTTTACCCTGAGCTAGTTTGGTCTGGCTGAGATGGCCATGGCACTGTTATAGCAGGGGTATGAAAGCAAGGTGACTACTGAAATCAGGCTGGATTAGGGATGTAAAACCCTGTTTAATTGGCTAGCTGGTAAAGTAAAACATATTGTTTAACTGGTTAACCAATTAAAGGGGGAGTGAGCAGAGGGGGTGGAACACCAGCTCCCTGAAGGCAGAGGCTGCTCCAGCCTGACCAGAGCAACCCCTGCCTGGAGCTGTCTGTCTGCAGCAGGCCCTCCTGTAGGGGTTGGGGCAGCCACCTGCCGGTGGCAGGCAGGGAACTGCTCCAGCCCCACTGGTTAACCTTAACAAGGGCTTAGGATGGATGAGCTAATTCTAGAGGTAACTGGCCCAACTTCCCATTCTAGGGCGCTACTGGGAAACAGTGGAGAGATTACGAATTAATCAGTTCTATGGAGCACCCACAGCAATTCGCCTGCTGCTGAGATACGGGGATGAGTGGGTAAAGAGATACGACCGATCTTCCCTCAAGATCCTTGGATCAGGTTGGTACCAGCTGATGGTTATGGGCTGACCACACCATCACTCATTCCATTTAATAGTGGGCTGGATTAGAGGTGTTTGTTGGTTCAATACCTCACAGTGAGAGAATACACCACCAAGGAGACAGTCTAGTGGTTGGCTCGGATCCATAACCTTGATGAAGTCAAGATACTGGAAGGCAGAAAAGGCGAGATTTTTCTGAATTGGCCCTTAAAGCACAATTTATCTACCTATCCCCTTGCAGTGGGAGAGCCCATCAACACAGAAGCATGGGAGTGGTACTTCAACGTGGTTGGTGATGCACGGTGCCCAGTAGTTGACACATGGTGGCAAACTGGTAAGAAGCAAAGACGACCCCTCGCCTCCCATTCCAGGCCCCCAAGCAGTTCCCAGGCATCTCCCCATCTTAGGAGGCATAATGCCCATCTGGGGTAATTATTATTTAGACATTACCAGGGAGTCTCTTGGACCCACCACAGGACAGGATTTAAAATTAGCCTGGAGAATAGGCTGTTGTGTGCAGCCCAGCACTGGCCTAGATGAGCAAGACTTTTCATCCCCCGTTAATCTTTTCCAGCCACTTCCAGACAGCAGAGAGCCTTGCCTACAGGTACCCCTGCCTGGGCATAGAAGCAGCAGCATCCCCTCACCACCACAGCACCAGTAACCAAGCAAGGCTTAGGGGGAAGATGGATTTCATAGCAGTGGTCCATGGCTTTCACTTTGGTTTCATTTCATAGGTGTCACCATTTCATTTGTCTCAGAAACAGGAGGCATCTGTATCTCTCCCCGTCCCTCCAGCCCCGGAGACGAGATTCTTGCAGGCATGGCCATGAGACCGCTCTTTGGGATCAGCCCCGCCCTCCTGGATGACAAGGTAATTTACAAACATGATTCCAGAGGTTCTCTTAGCCCATGTTCCCATGCTGTCCCCTCCAGTAGTAGAGGAGCTGGAAGGAGAGGACCTGGAAGTTGCATCCCACCTCTGCCCCCAAGATCTTGCCCAACTCCCTACGGATCCTCCTGTTTTGAGGAACTGTGACAAGGGAGCTGGTAGTAACCTCGTGCCATCTCAGCCTGTGCTCCTGCACTGTTCACTACAGCGCTCTGTCCTGAGGGGAGCTCAGAGGCACGCCTCAGAAATGCTACAAAGGGTTTTTCTGGGACAGGGCTCCAGCTCCTCAGTAACTGAATGGAAGCCATGCTAGACTTACAGCCAAAGCTGTGGCTACATGCCAGTGCTCAGGGAGCCTGCAATGCACTAAGGGAAGCAGATCTGGAGAAGGACACAGATCAGGCTGGGCCTTGGTGAGAACTGGCTTCTCTCAGATGCAGTGGACCAATCCCAGATGTTAAGCAGCAGAATAAGCTATATCAGCTGGTGTGTGAACTGGATCCTGCCCCACGGCTCTCCATGTCTTTTCTAGTCAAAAGGATGTGGCCAATAGAACTAGACCAAGTCTGGAGGGTAACCTCAGTCCCAGCCATGACAAAGGGTATTATTTTCCAGGGAAATGTCCTAACAGAGAACAATGTCTCTGGAGCCCTCTGCATCTCTCAAGCCTGGCCAGGAATGGCACGGACCATTTACAATGACCACAAGAGATTTCTGGAGACCTACTTGATGCCTTACCCAGGTATGATCTGCAGGGAAGGACAAAGGAAGATAAACAGCTGATCACTGATTGGAGACTGTGTACTTCCAGAGCCACATGTATGGTTAATGGAACATGGGAGATCTGGATTAAATTCCTGGCTCTAACACAAACTCACAGGAACACTTTGGATAAATTACTTCAGTTCTCTGCACCTCACAGTTCCCCATTTATAAAACAGCACTTTATAAAGATAGCACTTCCTTCTTTCCTTCCTTCTCCTGTCTCATCTGTTTGGAGCATAAGCTCCTTGGCTCAGGGTCAGGAGCTTACTATATATATACAGCATCCAGCACTGACACACACAACCTAGGCTAGTGAGTGGGCTGCATGAGCGGCCCCCTCAACTCAGCAAGCTGCAAGATGGTTTCCTGTGATAGAGTAGTTTTGCTTGCGTACCTAGAATTTGTGGGGTGTGACAATTGAACGTGGCAGCACTTTGAGTGAGTGCAGAGGGAGTACATGGCTTTCACTGTTGTGAGCAATCAGCACACACCTCTCTTCACTAAGGATGTTAAAATGCGGTTGACTAGAGTAGTTGATGGAATTTCCATTGGCTACTCAACAGGCACTTCAGCATTCCTCCTTTGAAATGTACAAGAGCCCCAGCAGGAGCTGACCCTGGGCTCGAGGTGACGCTGCCGCTTTGAAACATCACCTCGGCGTTTCAAAGGGGCAGCGCCACACAGCTGAGCTAGGGATCAGATGTGCAGCGCTGCCCCGGGATCAGCTATGAGCGCTGCCCCTTTGAAATGCCAAGGTGACATTCAAAAGGACAGCGCTACCCTTTGAAGTATTCCCTCTCCCCCCTGGCCACTTTGCTGCCTCTGATAGAGGTAGCATGGGGGGGGGGGAGAAGGGTCAACTAACTATCCGATAAGCATTGCTAATCGGATAGTCAACTGGTCAACTAGTCTTTAACAGCCTTACTCTTCACATGCCTTTGCTTTGTGTGGGTGTCACTTGTCAGGGGAAAAAAAGACATGAACAAAAACTTACAGAATCTGGCAACCCTGTGCATTGACAACTGTAAAAAACAAAAACAAAAACCCAACCAACTCATGGGCCACATGTAGAACCCCAATGAGCTGCATGAGGCCTTCTGGCCACAGGTTGCTCACCACAGATCTAGCACAATGGGGCCCTGATCACAGCAGGGACCACCAATTACTTCTGTAATAGACATAATAATGTCAGTGCCTGTAGTCACGAGAGAAGGGAAGAGAAATGTCTCCTTAGCCTGGAGGGTTATACTGTGGCAGCTCTCCTAGGCTTGTGGGAATGGGACTGCTCCAGCAAGGGAGAAAAGCACCCCAGAATTGAGGGACAGGGAATGCCTCTGGTCTGTAGGGCTAGGAACTAATGGGAAGCCATGAGGCTTACTGGGGTCCTGGAAGTCCCTTTGAGGTGAGTTTGGGGAGAGGGGCACAGCATACTAGGGGGTGGTTTGATGTGGGAAGGAATGTACCTAGGCCATGGAGGTACTGGGAAGAGTGTGCAGCTCTCCTGATTCTGATCACCACAGGATTTTTCTTCACCGGAGATGGAGCCTATCGTACTAGCCAAGGATATTACCAGCTCACAGGGCGTCTGGACGATGTCATCAATGTCAGCGGGCACAGGCTGGGCACTGCTGAGCTGGAAGACATTGTGGTAAGAGGCTTGGGAAGAAGGAAGTGAAAAACATTTGACCCTGAGCTTATGCACAAGTACAAAAAGCTGAGATGGGGAGAGCCTCTTCAGGAGCCAAGGAGGCACCCAGGGGTCTCTGAGCAAAGCAGCCATGAAACAGTGAGTGAACATAGCACCTTGCAGTCATGCCAGAGTTTTCCACTCCAGCAAGAGGCCCTGTAGAGAATGGGACAGGAGCTCTGTCTGGAGCAGATAGGGAAGAAGGGGCAGTTCACAACACTACAGCTCCCACACTGATTTCCAACCAACTCTATGCTGCCCAGGTGGGATAGTGATCACAACATGCAGCCATGATTGCTGAAGCCTCTCACAAGACTCCCCAGCACGAATTTCCATCAAGCTGGAGACAGCTAGGAGCATGTCAGATGCCTTGCTGCTCCCCAGCTCCATATCTGAGACCTTACCTTCTATCTAAGGGTGTGTCTAAACTACATCCCTCTGTCGAAAGAGGGATGTAGCCTAAACATACCCTAAGAGCTGCACTATGCCAAGTTCCACTTTTCCTCAGCAGTATCAGACTAGATGGCAACGTATTAAGCTCCAGTATCTCAATTAAGCTGTTCTAACCTCCTTCCTTGCTGGCTCTAACCTTGCACACAAGGGAGCAATAAAGATTAATTTGGGGCTCAGGCTATTGCTACATGATCCCTAAAGATTCAGCGCATCCTGCAAATGTAGGGGATCATCTGAACCTTGGAGGCCCCCATGGTTATGAGATTAGAGTGCTCTGTGGGGCAGACGTGCCCCGGGCTTGTGAATAGGGACTACCCACTGAGGTCTTGTGGGAGTAAGCCCAGAGCTGAAAGGGGAAGCAGGGCATCAGACCTCTTACCTGCCACAGTAGTGTATGGGGAAGTAGGAAAAGGGCACAGAGGCCACCTTGGGAGCTCCCCATCTCTTTCTGCCTTGCAGCTGACTGCACCAGGCTAGTGCGTGGCAGGACAGGCTCCAGCCAGCTTGCCAGGACTGCTGATGTGACATACAGACCTGTTTTGTTCCAGAATCGGCACGGAGCAGTGGCAGAGTCAGCTGTGATTGGATTCCCTCATGAGATCAAAGGAGAAGGTGAGGGCCTCTGATTCCGCTATCTCAATAAGGTACCTCTCAGATGCTAGGGCTAGTGTGTGTGTGTGGGGCGGGGGGTGGCTGCATAGTTGACTTGTACAGGGGAGTGAGGTTGCAGGAACCACACACAGCATGTATGGGACACACCAGAATGGGGTAGTAGTCACCGCAAGAGCCACATGGCTTTGGGCTGCAAGCCTCTGGTAACCTTACACCATGGGGAGGGGGGGGGAGGAAGGGTTACAGCTTCAGGAAGCAGTACAATGGCTTTGATGAGGGAAGAGTGTTGATGAGAGATTCACTCAGGTCACAGACACCATTTCAGCCTCCACAGTACTTCAGGCAACATCTCAGCCAGCTGCACTGCTTAGCCCTGCGCAGCTCCCGTTACCATGGCTTGTGGCATGGATGAGTAACTCCATCTTTTCCCAGGAGCTTACGTGTTCATTGTGCTGAAGAAGGGCACGGGCATCTCTCAGGAAAGGTTGAGCAATGAACTCAAGGAGCTGGTCTCAAAAAAGATTGCAAAATACGCAGCCCCTGAATACATTCAGGTAAGAGCCCACAGGCCTGTCCCTGCCCGCACTGTATGCCCCCAACCCTGTCCCAACAGCACAGCAGATGCCCCTTTCCCATGTTCCCAGCCCCAGATAGTACTGCTTAATGCTCCAGCCCTTACTCTGCTCCTTTCTGCCGCAGGTCACAAAGCGGCTACCCAAGAC
This sequence comes from Pelodiscus sinensis, assembly GCF_049634645.1. Classification (NCBI taxonomy): domain Eukaryota; kingdom Metazoa; phylum Chordata; order Testudines; family Trionychidae; genus Pelodiscus; species Pelodiscus sinensis. Next base: position 44,771,633 of record NC_134714.1, on the reverse strand, counting down.
CCGGTCAGGTAAGATCATGCGCCGTGTCCTGAAGAAGATTGTAGAGGACAAGGCAGATGAACTTGGAGACCTGACAACCTTAGATGACCATGAGACCGTGGAGGAGATCATCAAGGGGCACAAGCGCCTTCTGCAGGAGGCACGGGGCCAGTAACCTGAGTGCAGAGACTCTCCACTCCCCTCTCTCTTCACCCCTTCCTTCTCCCACATCAAATCAGGGACTGAGCCTAGAAAAAGTCAATCACCAGGCACCAGTAATTCAGCTGAGATCGACCTTTATTTTTCACACTGGCACTGAAAAGTCTTGGACTACAACGCCAAAGCAGACAGCTCTTCTGCGATGAGGCTATGTCTAAGGAAATCAGAGGGGGTGAGGAAGAGAGCCCTGCTTCCTCCCTGAGGAAGAGGATAGAAGCATCTGGATAACAAGGAAGGAGGCAGACGGTGGAAGTTGGTTAACCCCAGATTAGAGGCCTCTCTTCAGCACAGCTCCCAGCTCCAGCATAGAACATTACTCCTCCATGCTTTTCCTGCAGCTGCTCCAAATCCACTGCCACAGCACAGGGTATGTGGGCGAGGGAGGGGTCCATGCAGGACAGGGCTGGCATTAGGGAAAATGGCACCCTGAGTGAATTTGTATTTTTGCCACCCTTTATTTGAGTTTGAGAGCAGCAGCATAGGGCACAGGGTGTAAGGACCAAATGCCAGCTTGGCTGCACAGAGAGAAGTTTGGGCCCAGGAGCTTCCATAGCCCAAACACCCTTGCCCAGCTAGAAGGAGAAAAGAGGGAGGGTGCATAGTTACTCTCCATGCCCACAAGAAGGATGGACCCAGGGGTTGGCCCACTGGCTCTACAGGGATAAGCCCTGCTGCTTGCACTTCCTGGCAAGGCTGGCAGCTCCAGGGAGCACTGCCCGCACCCTGCCCAGCTGGCCAGGGCTCCAGCCACACTTGCACTTACCCAACATTGGCAGTTCAGGCCCACCAGCTTGTAGCACTCAGACGCCTCCCCCAGCCCCAATGTCTTAGGCAGTCCTCCACAGAGCCCACCCCCTAAAGCCAGCACTGGTGCAGGGTGACTGGATGAGGCAGCTGCTGTCTGGCACCAACTTGAGCTGCTTGATGAATGGTGCCACACAACCCATGCAACCAGGCCCTGGATTTTAATGCAAAATGATTCTAGTGAGGTCCAGCAACGTGCTGAACAGAACGAGGAGACACGGGTCCCATCCATCCAGACAGGTCCCAGTGTCGCAGACCCAGATCATCAGGATCCCTGTGGTGATCTGAGCCAGTATCACACTCCAGTCAAATGTGGGCAGCCCTGGCTCTGCCTTTGCACAGAACCTGATGCCTTCTCCTGGCACCCTGGTATTCCCCCACTCCAGTGAAAGTTATCCCCTCTCAAAGGAGCAAGAAACGGGCTCCTTTCACTCCCCCACCACGACAGGCAGGAAGAGGAGATCAGATGCCAGGGGAATGGTTTGGGGAGAAGCTCCCTCTGGGAGGGACAAAGGCCTTCACTCTCTGTGGCATCCAGCACCAGAAGCAGTTTGGACAACAGGCAGAAAGGAAATACTCAGTCCTGGGTCCTTCAGTAAAATCTAGAACCACCCCCTTCTCCCTGCATACTTAGTAGCTTCTGGTGGCTCTGCAATTCCACTTCCACTGATCAGGTATCTCCTGTGGGGCAGGTAGTTTCTGCAGCAGCTGGGTAATTAACCAGTCCCAATCCTCAGTATTTTTTTCAGCATCCCTCATTGGCTGGGAGCCGCCTCACTCCTTCCGTTCTTGTTAGTTCCCATCTTCCTCTTCCAGAGAGTTTCAAAATCCAGCTGTGAAACTAAATCAGTAACATACATCTGAGTGCCATGGCTTCAAAGGGTGACCCTCTTCCTCCCCAGGATCTGGCCCCTGCACACTCAACGCTCTCTCTCCTCTTCCCTGCCCAGCTTCACACCACCCATCCACCAACAACATATGCCTCTGCCATTCATCCACCTGCCCTTCTTGCCCAGTTCATTTCCACATGCAGTCCAGGAGTTTGCAGGCCCCTGTGCTGAGCACAAGTCTGCCATTCTCCATCTCACCTTTTCTAGGCTGGTGCGATGTCCCACACTGATGAGTGTCATCCCCAGCCGAGTACAGGTGCAGTATAGCTCATTCTCCACCTCCTCTGTCAAGGCACTGGTGGCTTCATCCAACACTGAGAGCAAAGCAGAAAGCCCCATCAACATGACACTACCCAGGAGGACTGCAACCAGTCAGGGAATCTCTGCCCAAGTACTACTCAACTTTGGAAGCCCCAAGGGCCACATTGATACTCTCAGCATATGCCAAGGGCCACAACTTAAATGTGGTTGTATATACATGCAAATATATGCCAATAGCTTCTTTCACACTGACGGGCATGAATACAAAGATTAAGGCAAAACTATACATACACAGGCCCCATTTAAGTCAGTTCTGCTGATATTATTAAAATGCAATATTTACCCAATTTCCACCCATATGACAGCACTTTTAATGAGCAATGACAGTCCAGGGATTTAACTACTAAACCGCATAGCGACAGAAGACCATCACATTGACTACTTTTTTGTTTTGGCTTCACAACAATCCAGGAATTTAACTACTAAAACACGTATCAACCCAAACCACACCGTAAACCCAAATCACAACGCAGGCCGCAAACAAACGGGCTGCGGGCCACATGCGGACCACGTGTTGAGTAGCCCTGCTCTACCCTACAGGTGTGAATTTTGGAATGAGCAATTGCTGAGACCCTTGCTCACATGCTGCATGGGGCAGTCAAGTCTGAAACCTCCATCGAGGGACTCTTAGGCAAACTACAAAAGGTACCAGAGAAGTGGGGCAGGGATCTTTGGGAACTGGGACCAGCAGTGAACAAAGCTACTATCTGCTGAAGGGCAAACCTGGTCTTCCCAACAAGACTCCTACTCCAGCCAAAATGATGCAGCTCACATGGGTACCTCCTTCCATCGCAGCCAGATGCCAGTATCACTGAAGGTTTCTTAAGGAAAGGCAAACCTCAAATACCTTGAGATCTAGAGTAGCGTCCCCTATGAGAAAGCCTCCAGGGCTAGAGACATTGGGGAAGTTAGAAACTCAGACCCGTTCACTCCACCACAAGCTGGCCCTGGCAAGGTTTCTGGATTCAGCTACAAAACTGATGGAACAGACTCGAAATGTTGTGGTTCTTTCACTTAAATTAAAAAGGAAGGGATTTAATTAATACTATGGTCCTAGAGTCCCGGGGGTACTTGGTTAGAGATTAAACTGAATTTATTTTACAGACTACATGAGTTTCAGTTTTCAATATGGCAAAGATTTCTGTGCTGGTGGCAGAGGTTGTGAGGAAACTAGTTACCAGGGCTGGTGACTGGGGATGGTGCTGTGAGCATTTCCACTGGTGATTCATGTTAGCAGAAACATCCAGCTCAACAAACAAGGCGTCTGCCAAATACATTAGGATTTTTAGGTTTCAGAATCAACACCCAGAAGTGATGAATGGGACCTATCACAGAAGTGCGAGGGTAGAAGCGACTTCAGGAGGCCAGCTAGTCCAGCTCCTTGTGCTGAAGCGAGACCACATAAACCCAGGACATCCACACATGTTTGTCTGTCTAATCTAAAATACTGTCAGTCACACGATTCACCAATAAGCCTGGGCTTATCAGTTCATCCTACCAACTACATGCAACCCTCCCCCGCCTTGCTGACTATCAGGGGCAGTAAGGGGGGGGAGGTGGTGCCTGTGGGGAGCCACCTGCGCCCCCCCCCAGTGCTACTGCCTCTGATAGACAGCACTGTGGGGGGGGGGGGGGGGAAAGAGGTGTCTGCCGGCCCCATGGAGCCACCTCTTGCTGCCTCCCATGGAGGAAGCAGCATAGGGGGAGGTTGGGGGATGAGGTGGGGGGCAGCTCTCTGCATGTACCAGCTTTTGCAGGCCCCACCTCCCACCCCTGCACAGAGGCAGCAGAGTGGGTGGGGGCAGAAGGGAGCCAGTGCTCAAAGGGATCTGGCTTAAAAGCTGGCTTCCACCTTCTGCTGCCTCTATCAGAGGCTGGGGGGGGGGGGGGGGGAGTAGGCAGGAGTACTGGCTCCCCCCTGCATGTAAACATGTAACTGCTAACATTTCCAGAAGTTACACATTTACACAAACAACAGTTAACATTAAGGATGTTAAATATCGGTTAATTGAATAGTGGATTAACCTCATGAATTTTTATCTGTTAGCGAACTATTCTATAGTCCCCAGGCACGGGGCTAGCAGCCAGTGTGCTCCTGCCCCACTCCCGAGGGGCCCCCTGCCACCTCTGTATCAGAGGCAGCTGCTCGGGGTGCCAGGTGGGAGCTGGTTCATGAGAGGAGATGGTTTAAAAACCAGCTCCCCTTGCAGACCAGCTTCTGCCTCTGATACAGAGACAGCTGCCTCTGATACAGAGACAGCAGTGCGGAGTGAGAGCAGCCCCTGTCTGGGGTGGGGGGGGTGGGCTGAGCTCCTGGACGGGGCACGAGCTGGAACTGAGCCAGGCTGCCTGCCCTCCTGGCTCCTAATACACTCTGAATGCAGAGCCACAGTGGAGGTAGGTCCCAGACCCAGTGCAAACCAGGATTAAGCTTGCTGGCCAGCTTGCTAAAAAAATTATTGGCGGGGGGATGCATGTAGTCTAACCAATAAGCAAAAATGTATAGGTTAATGCTATAATCGACTATACTAATACATCCCTGGTTAACATCCCTAATCTAACGCCTCCAGTGACAGGTATTCCACAGCGTCCCTTGGTAACCTATTCCAATGCTTAACTCACCTTTTAATTAAGTTTTCCTGATACCAACATAAATCTCTTGCTACAGATTTAGCCAATTACTTCTTATTCTACCTTCAATGGACATCACCATCTTCCTCTCAATAACAGCCCCTAACATATTTGAAGTTATATCGTGTCCCTTTCCTTTACTTTTTTCCTCATAACTAAACACTCTCAGTTTTTTAACCTTTCTTTATAGGTCAGGTTTTCTAAACTGTTTATATTTGTGTTGCTCTCCTCTGGACTCTTCAGTTTATCCACATTTTTCTTAAAGCACTGTGCCGAGAACTGGTCACAAGTTTCACGCCAGTGCAGAACAGAAAAATTACCTCCCACGGCTTAGACATAACACCCTTGTTCATACATCTGTAATGGATATTTGTTTTTTCTCAAATGCATCACACTGTTGGTGCATATTCAATTTTTGATTTACTATGGCCCCAGATCCTTTGCTGTTTGAGTCAGTTATTCTCTGTTTTGTAGCTGTACATTTGATTTTTCCTTCCTAAGCACAGTGCTCCTCTCACAGCTATTGATTCAGGCTGTCTGCTGATATGCAGACAATACTGTACTGGTTATGAGAATGTCACCTTTTCAAGCTTTCCTTCACAGCCACTGGAGCTAGAAACTAACAGAAGTTTAGATTCCAGAAGACAATTCCACAGCAAAGGGTGGGTTACATGGCACTACTGAACACCAGGCCCTACTTATAACAGTCACCAGAAGAGAAAGAGGAGCCCCAATTAGCACAACTTTTGAAAAGTAACTTCTAATATTTTTCTATGCAATGCTGCATGGAGTGCAGTTACAACCGTCACTGACAGAACTTGCAGAGAGATTTACTGAATACACACTCCCACGTATGAAAACTCCCTGGCAAACAAGACCAAGCTAAGGATGAGATCACTTTTCCCACTTGGCACCACTTCCCCCTCCCCACTTAATATTACTCAATACCCACACCCACACCCTCTCCCCTTGTCAGAGAGAGATCAGATAAACCCCCTGCCAAAACACTATATGCTTATTACCAACAGTTACTGTAAATTAATGCTCTAGCCTCCCCCTGGAGGGAGGGAGGATCTAGTGACAAGGCAAGTCACAGCCTTCCCCCCCCAACGACTCTCTCACTGTGAGCCACAGAACCCACAGTACCATACACAATTTCCTGCACCAGGTAAAGAAGTCAGTACTATAACTCACTGTTCACAAGACACAATGAACAAAGAATTCACTTGCAAGTTACCTTTTGTACTACACAGAGACATACACAAATGCGCACTGAAGTACATGAAGGCTGCAAAAATCAGGAAATGCTAGGATTAAGGCTGACTGTGCAGCCAGCACTCCTGGGGGATAAGAAAGGTTTACCTGTGGATTTCACAGATCTTTGCTGACATCAGAGCAATGGTGAGATTCAGCAGTCTTGGTTTCTACTGCAGGCTCTGGAAGGAACATGCTCCAGAGAGCACAGTCTCCTCTGCCATTCCCTCACTGAAACCTGACCCCTTCTGCCTTGTCCCCTTCAACCTATCCCAGTCTCGTCTCTTATTCATCCCTGGCTCTTCATCCCACTGATGGCACAGGGAAGACAAACTCCCTGCTCTCAGCTCTTGCACCAAGTTTGCACACAGGCTTCAGCAGCAACTGCAGGGAAAGCATTACTCAGCAGAGCGTCAGCCTATCCAGTACAGATTGACACTTCTGCAAAACTAGCTCTAAAGCTCTAGCAAGTCTTTAAATCAGCAGGTGCAAGGTGAAATATTTCAAAGACTCATAACTTAGCTAAATTTGGGCAGATTTTTGTAGAGGATGGTGAAAGGCACAGCCCTGCACAAAGGCCATCTCCCTGCCCGATTTCAAGGCCTTGCTGGAAATCTTGCTCGAGGACTGGGGCAGCTGGACCATGGACTCCCATTCCCCAGGAGTGGCTCCAGAGAGAGAGTGCCTGGAAAATATGCCAAAGAGGCCAAAGCCTGTGGCTGGAGCTATCCAGACTGAGAAGAGCTTATTAAGTACATGGATCCAGCACACAGGTCCAGAGGCAGCAGCCTTGTGAGCATTTAGAAGGGAGAGCCCAGTCAGGGCAGGGACACTGAGCAAAGGCCCAGCATAGATAATTTCAGCCTGAATGATTGTTTGGAGAAAGTTATTAACTGAAAACAGGGTCTTGTAATGGTGCGTGTCGGGCAAACTTAGGTGGTTCTGCCAGCCCCATAATAGGGGGAGCTTGCTACAACCTGCGTAGGAGCTCCCATAAAAGAGAATGTTTTCAGTCCACCTTTCATGAGACTCTGACCCATGGCAACTCAGTCTTCCATTTGTGCTCTTTGCAACTTTGCCCACAAGCAGCTTGGTGCCTTTTCCACTTTCTGCCCTTGAGGTAGAAACATGCTCTCTGGCTCTGTGAACCCTCACTTTCACTCTCCTTCAAATCCCGCTTCTTTGCATACTTCTTCCCATATTCTGCAGTCTCCCCCCACCAACAGCACTGATACTAAGATTGCAGGAAAGAATTAAGGATACCAACACAGGAGAGAATCAATTCTGCTGTCTCAGTGGCCGCCTGGTTCTCCCTCACTTTTGTACATTCTCTTTTGCGGGGTTAAGTCCTAACAGACTAAAGTACTGTAAGGCAGAAATTTGCCTTTTTTGGTCCAGCAGGCACCCTGGACATCTTACAGGGCTGCGTAAATATGCTCATTGGGACAGATGCACACTTCACCTGGCAGCTGCAGGATACACACAGGAAGGCAAGACAGATGGCAGAGACCTAGACAGTTCCTGACAAAGGAAAGGGGATTTTTCTAGACAATCTCTGCTTGTTTATTCCTTCAGCTGCAGGAAGACCTGCCTCTTCTCCAGCCTGGAGTCACTCACCTGCATATCTGGGTTGGAGGTAGAAGAGCCTTGCAAATGAGAGTCTCTGCATCTCCCCTGGGGACAAGATGTCATACCTGCAGAAGAGCCAAGAATCAGAACAAGCTGCAGTTAGCACCAACTTGCTGATGCACCAAACCCTCTAGCACAGGGGTCTCAGTCCCGGCCAGCAGGCCATCGCCAGCAGGAGAGATTGATCAATCCTCCCCAGGACTCCCGGTGGGCCAAGGAGACCGGTCTATTACTGACCCCGGAGTCCTACCCCTTCTTGCCATCACCCCACTCTCTCCCACCCATGGCACCCCATCTCTCCAAGGATGTGGCTTGGGGATCACTGAGGCAGTCTGGTGCAGTAGCTGTGATTATGGCCCCCCACATTCTCAATAGTGGCAGGAGCCACAAGGAAGCAGAGCATAGAGGGGCAAGTGCACCTGCCCAGCACGCTCCACTTCCTCCATGACTCCTACTGCCGCAGGGAGCATGGGGGGCCTGACTGCTGCTGTGCCAGTCCCCCGGTGATCCCCAAAGCCACGTGCTCAGGAGGACAAGGTGCCACAGGGAGGGAAGAAAGCAGAGCTTGGGGCAGATATTGCTGGAGGCAGGGATGAAAGAACTGACGGTGCTATAACAATATCTTTACTCCAACTACCATTCCCTTACCCCAGTGCAGCTGAATGCAGAGGACAGGCCCCTTCTAAGCTCTGTGACACTGCTCGGCCCTCACTCCCACCAGGAGATCCACACAACCCAGTCTCAGACACTGCACCAGCCTTACCAGTTCCAATCCACCTGCTGGTCCAGCCCCCCTGTGCGCACCAACAAATCAGACTGCAAATGACATAAGACAAAGACTAATGAAAATCTGAACATATCCTGAGATCTGACCAATTGCCTCTTGTGGCAGATAAGGCCCTGAGTAGAACCATCCCTTTCTTCCCCAATGCTGTCCTCAATAATCCTGTTCCATGCCTCTCCCAAAGTCACCTCCCCCAGGAACAAACATCCTGATTTCACCTTCCCGTGACATCCCTTTTCCCCCCGGTGTCACTCCTGCCCTTGATACATTCCCACCTTCTATGACCATACTCCTCAGCTAAGCCAAGTAAGAAGGTTCTGTCCAGGCTACAGCCAACACCCTACACATGACACTCAGCTGCCCTGTGCTGGGAGAGGACAGCATGGTGCCCCCAATGTTGGGGTAGGATGGAACAAGCCCATTATGTTCTTGTCAGCTCCCTTAGCAACTCACCAGCCCAGCCAGCTCTAGGAATTGCAGGATCCTCTCATCATCCGCAGACCCTGCAACACAAAGAGCATCACCGCCACATCCAGGACAACAGCATCACTAGGGCAACACCTTCCTGAGGTCACCAAATATGGGCCAAAAAGGGCTCAGACCTCCCACTGCTTTCCATGAGAGTTGCTGGTTGCTTTTTTTAAAAGCAGCTATTTAAAGTCTGTCTGTCTGAAACACTGAAGAGCTGCAGGTTTCACACTCCACCCTCATTCAGGCCATGGCTAATCCTCAAGTGGCTCCTACAGGCCAACACACGCAAGAAAGGTTAAACACCAACGTCCAGGAGCAGCACCATGAACAGAAGAGACTTGCCACTCCAAGCAGTACATTTCAGAGCTGTATCTAGAGCCTGAGTCAGCAAAGAGCAAGGGAGGAGAAACAGCAAGAACACAGGGTGTTCAGTAGTTCTGACAATGCCTAATTGCCATGGTAACATGCCTTATGCAAGGCTGCCTAAAAGCTTTAACCCTCATATTGCAAGCTGGGGAATCCAAGGGTCAGAACACAGGCCTCAGCAAATGGAGAATTTCACAAGGGGAACAAGAAGTTCCAACAAACGAAGGGGGACACTATCAGAGCTAAAAGCGAGTCAGCCACATGAGCTGATGTGGAAGTTGAGCAGAAGAGCTAAGTACTTACTATGCCCCTCTGAAGTTAACCATTTTTCACCTTAACATTAGCCAGCTACAATGCACTCTACATGTGGCTACGCTTCCAGCCTACCTGGAAGCAGACTGTTGTTGCCACTTCATTGGCTATTACTTCACTCGGACATCATTACACTGGAGCGCTGCACACTGCACTAGCTCCCAATCAGACTCCAGTCAGGGTACAACTGATAGAACCCCACAAGGCTTGACTCCTGGCTACACTGGTCACAAGGGTGTGTTGGGATTTCTCTTTCCTCTTGTAGGATGCCTCTCACAGCAGGGCCTTACTCTGAATACAGTTCCTATGGGTCTGGCAGAACCAGGAGGCACTTCCTTAAAGACAAAATGTAAAGTTCAGCTACTTTCTCAGCCACCTCTTGAGGGAGTGGGTTTATTTAGAATAGGCACCCTAGGCAGGATCTATACTCTAGAAAGTAGGCATAATTCACAATAAGAGCTACAAGAAATGACTGTCCAGCGCCTCTTGACACAGCAATAAATCCTCACTATCAAAAAGGAGGGTAACACAAACCCAGGAACAAGAACAATCAGGAATGGGTGGCGAAACAGAGCTGTTACCATTTAGCAAGTAGTTCTGTGGTCTGGGCAAGCTTTGGATGGGCAGTTTGCTGGGCACTTTTTTTTTTTTTTTTTTTTTTTAAGATTCGGTTTTGTATAGCAAGGTGTTTAACACAAAAAAACCACACCTAGACCAATGGGAAAGGTATGTTCCAGAACTCTAAGTATCTATAACTTACTATGACAACAAGACAATTTGGTTCTGAACAGGGCAGTCAATAAAATAAGTTGGGTAACATTACAAAGAACAAAGGAGAGTCATGGGTAATTACTACAGTATTGAAAGATAATCGACAGTACCCTGACTACTTGAATTCATGGATCCTGTTCTCATGCGGGAGTCCCACTTCTAAAACGCCCTTCCTGGACCTATTTCTGATTGATTAGAAGGTGCAGACTCAGTGTCTGACTAATTCAGAATCTGAGGGAGTTCAGAAGTCTAGTAAGGATGATTTGAGCACTTCCCCTCCCCACACACATGGAGATCAACAGGGAATCCTAGAAGATTCTGTACGTAAGTAGCAATGAACAATGATGCAGAGCATAAGGGACAAGCAGTAGCCAACATGGTCTCACAAGGGGCTGTTCACAAGCATAAAGCCTCCTGGAAGTGTAGAGAGAGAGCATGGAGCTGATTTACAGAAAAGTCTTTCAAGGAAATGCTATGGGCAGCAAAAGCAGAATGGGTTAGTGCTACTAAGGATGTTAAATTTCGTTTAACTAATTGAATAGTCGATGGAAATCCCATTGACTATTTGATTAATCGATAAGGACTAGCATGGCCTTTGAAATGTACAAGAGGCCCAGCAGGGGCTCTTGTGCCTTTCGAAGATTGAAACGCCAGGTGGAGCCCAGGGCCAACGGGGACTCTTGTACATTTCAAAGTTGGAACGCCACTGCTGCGCCCCTGCCACGGAGCTGGAGGGAACTGGCTTTTAGGCCGGCTCCCCCCAGCACCCCTTCCTCTTCCTGCTTATAGGATAGTCAACTAGTCGCTTACATCCCTTGTACAGACAGGCAGGGAAGGTTTGGGCTGGTCAAAAGATGTACTGGTTGGGTGCATAGACAGGTGCAACTAAGGATCAGTTAGTAGCTGCTTCACCTAATTTCCACTCACCTGAATCTGGATAAATCTTCTTCAGAGGGTAAATCACCTGGATGAACAAACCAAACAGAGCCATGTCAGAGGAAGCTGGACTTGGAATTCATCACAGCCACACGCTGAGCTCAGAACTCAGACACAAGATGAGCTCCCCCAGTCCTCTCTCTTCTGTGAGCCTTTATGCAGCGCAGTTTCCTAGCACTGGGGTTGCTTGTCCTGTCCCATCCGCCCTGGCTGAGTGCGGCTAGGGACTGGGACTGTCACCCTTTGTGCAGCCAGCCTGTGGGACCCCTGCACCAAGCTGACCCACCTGCTCTCGCAGAGTTCCATCTGTGAAGAAAGGTCTCTGCGGCAGGAACACCACCCCATGGGGGCCAAAGCAGGTCAGCATGTGGACATTCCCTGCACAGAGCCAAGAGACAGAGTCACACCAATTCACAAGCACACCTTCTAGCCCCTACCCAGTGCACAGCCTAGCATTAGTAAGATGCAAGCACCACGTAAGTATTACGATTCCATTGATCAGAGCTCAGGTGCTCAGCACAGCACACGGAGGAGGGGACACTCACACCATAGGGAAAAAGGGACAGCTCAAACACACCAGTGACAGCACTCACATGCATAAGTGCTAATGGCCCCAAATTCCCACAAGTGACTTGGGTCCCACCCTCTAGCCTTCCTGCGACAACACCAGCTCCTGCCCCCCATTTACTAGGATGAAGTTTTGGAGAAGTCACTGTCTTTACCCCGTGTGCTGTCCCAGAGGCCACCAAGGACCCTTAGGAGCGATGTCTTCCCTGTGCCAGTGTTCCCCACGATCAGCAGGTTGTTCCCTTGTGAAATCTTCAGGTTCAGATCCTTGATGAGCAGTTTGTCCGAGGATGGAAGTGAGAGAGAGACTCGCTCCAGGAGGAAGGCTGTATCCCCCAGCACAGGCTGCTCTTCAGAACCACTGGAGCCCAGGCACCAAGGCAGAGAGCAGAGAAAAGAGCCAATGATAAGTGACCGAGTCCTGCCTTGTAAATGGCTTATGCCTCCCCTAATGTCATGTTTAGCACCCAGATATCATGGCAACTAGGGCTACAAACAAACTTAACAGGTGCCAGGCTTCAGGATTAGAAAGCACCAGCTACTGGGGTATCAAGGTGCCATTTATACCAGCTACACCATGGAATAATGGGCTAATCAGCAACCCTGCATGGACTACACAAACCACCCACATGCAGCAGGCGCTGGTACAAGGTCATCTCAGTCCAAGAGAGCCATGAGAGAGACCAGCCAGAAGGACAGCAAGATTAACCTTGAGCAGGCTCAGTACTCATGCCAAAGTGTGATATCCAGGTCTCCCTTGGGGAAAGACTGCCATAGTCACTGCTAGCTTTGGAAGGTTCTACTGGGAATAAGCAACCGCCAGGGATGGTCTACACTGGAAAAAACAAAAAAGGGCCATGATGGCAGGTCTTGGAGCTCAAGCTAACTGGGCTCACACTGCAGTAGTGATGGGCAAAATATGACCCGTGTACCGGATCTGTCCCATTGCAGCCCATGGTACTTAAGAGTGGCCGGCTGCTGAGGTCAATGTGTGTCTATGTAATGCGTTCCCCCTGGGGGGAGGGGAACAGTGGATTGCCGCACAATGCACACCCCCACAATCACTGCTCTTGCAGCTCCCATTCAATGGGAAGCCGTGAGGATAGTAGCGGGGGCAAGGTACAGAGGCCTCCTTGCCCTCAAGGGGAACAGGCTTCGGGCCACACAGACATACATGCCAACCTTAACATCTGGGTGCTTTAAGCAGCATGTGCAGCTGAGGTAGCCAGGGAGCCTGCCTGCAGGTCCCAAAGGGCCACCAGCTGGGAGCTGCCCACAATAAGTGTTTTCCAGCCAGAGCCTGCACCTGGCACCCTCTCCCACACCCCAAAACCCTGCCCAACCCCCTTCTGTACCCAACCCCCCCCCCCAGATGCTGCATCCCCTTCTGTACCCCAGTCCTCTACCCAGAGCTCCCTCCTGTACCCAAACTCGACACCCCTCCATTAATATTATACAGAGGTGTGGCCTCAACAACCAAACCCCCATAAAAAACTATTGCCCACTCCTGCACTACAGAGCTAACAGTAGCAACGTAGGCATTGCTGCTTGGGCTGGACCTCAGACTCTGAAACCCAGCGGGGGAAGCGGGGTCCAAACTTGAGTGGGCAAGTCTATACTGTTATTTTTAGCTCTATGGTGCAAGCAAAGGACCCAGGCTCTGGAGCTTGCTGCCACAGGGTTTTCTTTGCAGTGTAGCCATACCCTATGAAGCCTTCCGATGGCAGGGCCATACTTCAATCCAGAACTAAACGGTGATTCAAGCTAGAAAAACAGCCTGCAAGGAATCAGCTACTTGATGATGGAAAGATGAGAGAGAGAGAGAGAGATGATTCATTGATAACTTTTAAAACATCCACACCTTCCTATGAATTGAGTCCTGGATTCCTGTCTCGCTCTCCCCTCATGCACTCACTCATCTACCTAGAGTTCAAACTCTGGGAGGCAAAGGCTGTTATTGTAGGTGTTTGTGCAGCGTCCAACACAAGGGGGCCCAGATGCTGTGTGGGGCCATGTCTGCAATTATGTATGTTACACTCAGTGGGGCTCCTGGCTCACTCTGCCTCAGGGCTCCCAGATCCAGTCTTCTCAGGCTGCAAATCAGACTGTAGGATCCAAACTGTTCATTCTACTTCATGCCTCAATGTCCACAATGGGAGTTGCACTCTGAACAAAACCAGCAACAAGCTTAGTGATGCATGAGGCGAAGGAGAATCCATCCTTCTCTGCCACCTATTCAGGCCCTGGAACCCAGCAGGAAGGAGTCTGAGAGCAGAGTCAGCAGAAATGGCAGGACCAGAAGTCAGTTTGCTGGCTAGAGGCATCTAATACAGGCCCAGACCAGCATTTTCAGACTTTGGGGCTTGCAGTCCTCACTCACGAAAGGCAGGCCACTTTGATTTAGGCCTGCCTTTAGACTTTAAGGTGTGGAAAGGCTGGCTTATGCCTCTAAACATGCCTTCAGGTCCCCACTCCTCCAAGTCCTGGCACTAATCCCACAAACAGCAGGAACACATGCAAAAACATAGAAACAGCCCTGAGTGCAGGGGTGTCTATGCCAGACAGGTTGTGATGATCTGGGACAGTGGCAAGAGGGAAATTGCTGAAGTAGAACCCCATGTGGATTGATGCAGTAAGGAACCTCAGGGAGCTTGAAACTGGCCAAAGCTCTGGAGAACCACAATATCAAGTGCAATCCCAAGAGCTGCTGGAGTCAGAGAACATTAGGTAGAGCTTCTCTCTAGAGACATTATTTACTATCTTCACTAAGGTTGTGTGTCCTGAAATTTCAGTTGGCATCACAGTGCTGGGTACTGCCAGTACATGCATGCAAGCATGTACAGACCTGCTCTCTGCCCCAAACAGCTTACAAACTAATGTGAAACAAGCTGCGACAGGTAAAGTGTGACAGCCACAGGGGAGAGGAGGTGGGCAGTAACAGATTGTATGATCACAAATACATCAGCAGTAGAAGCACTCAACTCATTGGCCTCAAAGGGCTTTTTCACATGCACCTGGCTACCAGCATCTTCCTCTTATTGAGCAGTTTGATTTCCAAGCAATCTGTACAGTTTTAATTTTCAGGTGATAGGAACATACCTCCCTGCCTCAGGGAGATTTTAGGGACATGCACAAAAGTTGTTTAAATCTCTGCCTAATCCTTGGGCACAGAGGATGTAGACCTCTGACGCTCCTTACAGCACTCCTGAGGGAAGGATGCTAGGCTGTAGTGTTTGGAGCAACCCTATATTTTACCATCCCAGAGGCACATCCAAAAAGCCTGATGAACTTGTGAGTTTTCCCCACAACCTAGAGACCCAGGTGCAGACAGTAAATTACCATCCCAAGCTCAGGCTGGCTGCAGATACTCACTTGTCAAAGTCCCAGTTGCTTTTGGTTTCTGATTCACAGTCCCTGTGTTTCCTGGAGAGAGACAGCAGTGTCTCCAGCAGCTCCCCAATCCTGTAAGACAGAGGGAGAAGCAAGAAGGTCAGAAATGACTCCGCAACCCTCCCCCAAGTTCTGGCTCCTGTCCTCACTGAGCTTCGTAACAGATTTGTTTAGGCTGAGCAATGTGCTTAGTGCTGTACAGGATGCAGAGCAAGTCCTACCCTGCATAGCTTCTGGGTGAACCGCTGACAGGATGGTCATGCTGGAGAAACGGGGGGAGGTTAAAAGCATTTTCTTGCTTTTTAAATTGCATAGGAACTTTTAAAAGCGTTCCTACACATCAAGCATCATGGGAAGCTTTAGGAGGGACGCTGGGAAAGAGATGCAGTCAGTTCAGTGCCTTCCACTGCAAGCTGCTCACTGGACTGGAAAGTATCTGGACCCCAGCGGGCTGCGGCTAAGGCATATTTTAAAGGAAGAGCTGCTCTTCCATTCAGCATCTCGCCTCCTCAGTGGCTTCTGTTAGCAAGGGGATTCCAGTCATAGGTAATCAGCACCCAGCCCTCCACAGAGAAGAGCCCCCTGCCTACCTCAATTCCAAATGGACCCCCTCAGTGACTGAGTGCGAGCTCTTTAGGGCAAAGGTACTCTCTCATTAGACGTATGTACCATACCTAGTACCATCTGGGCTGGCCTGTGGGGGCTAACCTCATACTAAGAATGGCTCCTTGAACAAGATGATCGCATGTTAGCAGTTTTCCCCTTCAAAGGAGCCCTGCCAAAGGTACAAGCTTCCCCAGTTCTGCCAGAGCTGCTGACTGGGACATTCCCAGAAGCCTTATTCTGGGGCACCAAAAACACTCCCTTTCCTGCAGCCACCAGCTTGGAGACAGGCTAAGGAGGGCAAATCTCACCTGTGTGTGTAGCCAGCCACATCAGATAAGGTAGCGGAGAGATCGATAAGCTGGCTGAAGCAGCTGATGAGGTAAATGGAGACAAAGGCATTCTGTGGGAGAATCACACGCCGGGAGAAGAGTTAGCACAGAGACAGTGCAGTAGCGCCCAGGGCAGAGGCAGCTCCGCCTGCTCATAGCTAGCAGCACTGGATACCATGTGCTCAACTAAGGGCAGCCACCTCAGGTGGGCACATACAAACTCTCAGACCCTAGGAGAGTAGTGGCCCAGCACAGGAACAAACCACAGAGAAAGGGGAACCAGACAGGAGATTTAAGAGGGCTCATCTGAACCAGCCAATACACTCTCACGTGGGGAGAGTCCTTTTAAGGATGTAAAAGATTAACCAGTAAGCATTAGCCTTACTGACATGCTTACCCAGTAATTGGTTAACCAAAAGGCCAGGGAGTTGAAGTAACCCTCCTCCACCCTGGCTGGAGCAGCCCCTTCACCACCCACAGGGACCCCTGCCATGGGGGCTCACCAGCCTTCCAGGGTTAATGGGTTACACAATTAAAATTATATCATGTGACCCATTAATTTTTAATGGATATTTACATCCCTAATACCTTTTACTGTCTGCTAGGAGCTTCCCTTTCTCACTCCCCATGGCCATTGAGTGAACTGCTTCCCATAAGGCCATCCCTGAAAGGAACACAGTAAGCCCGCTGCAAATGCAATGCCAGGCCAGGGGGCCTGGTGGTAGGACTCTTTCCCTATTGGAATCACCACTGGCCAGAAGACTCCCTAGAATCCTGGATGAGCACCTCCGACTGATGCCTTAGGAATCCCTGCCAGCAGGGAGCTCCTCTCAGTACTCCAAGGGTTAAAGCCTCTAAAAGCTTTCAATGAAAGAGGACCAACCAGAAGCACCACTAGGAATTCAGAACAAACAGGCTGCAGCTGTTTGGTTAGCACATCCACAAGTCCTGCCAAGCTGCACTGCAACTCCTGCCAGCACTGGGGTCAGTGTCCCCTTCCTGGTGTCACGCTGACCATTCCCCACCCACCCTGCACTGGAAGTGGTCTGCGACTCTCAGAAGTGTCTCTCTGCTACACAGCCTGGAATGCTAAGCAGGCTACTTTTAGAACTGCATTACCAGCCTCAGCTATTTTTGTTTAGCTGGGAACCAGTCAGATTTGGAGGCCCCACCCAAGGAGCCTAGTGAGGCAACAAAAGCAGGAGAGAGTTCAGCCTCCTAGACAGAGCAGTTCCAGGCAGATGGGGCTTTTGAAGCCAAGTATCTGGTTTGTGGACAGGCTGGTTTTATGAAAAGCCAACTCTCTTGGAGCCTCTCTTCAGCCAGCAGGAGCAGGGGGGTTGGCAGTGTTGCATGGGCCTAGCCCTATTCCAATGCCTTGTGCTATTTCAATAGCGTGTTTCATTTAAAGCAGGAGGGCCTGATCCTGCAATGCCTGTGAGTGTGATTAACTCTCCATACCTGAGTGCATTGAGTCAATCACACACTTAAGAGTTTGCAGGCACAGGACTTACATTTCTAGCCCTTATGTTTGCAAAGAATGTCCTGAGCATGACTTAGTGCTAGTCAGTCACCTCTACAGAGGGGCAGTCACCCCCTCAACTTCCAGTACCGCCTCTCACAATGCACTGCTCTCTCTGCTAGTCACCCTTTCCACTGGAGTCTAGCCCTGCACAACACATTGCTCTCTTTGGACTTAGCACCAGAACCTCAGGATTAAGTCAGTCTGGGCTACTTCACACTCCCATAGCCTACTGTCCTGCAGGTGCCAGGGGAAGAAACGCAGCACATGGAACACATTCCTCTGGGAGATGGTGCTGAACTCACCTTGCTGACCAGAGCACTCAGCTGTGCCGGATCCAGGTCGCCGTAGACACCGCTAAAGATGGGAATGGCAATCACCACATAACTCAGAATGCTGCCCAGATAGTCAAAGGTGTTGATCCCAACTGGGTATAAACACATTAGCAGCAGTCAATGAGCAGGGAGCACTCTCTGGCCCAGGCAAATCCATTTTCAATTCCTCAGGCCAAAGAAAACTAGTCCCACCTCCCAGTCACGCACCTCACACTGCACCTAGGGGGCCAAGACAAAAGACTGAATTTCCCCACATCACAGGGATGAAAACCGACCTGTTGGCATGCAGCTCCCACAGGCAGAGCACCGAAGTGGAGAAAATGCCATTGATATACCACTACCCCCTTGGCTAGAGTACCTTAGACAGAGCAAAATCCACCCAGCCCACTTCTTTCCAAAGGCCAGAGCCTCTGCTGCCTCTTAGAAATATGGAAGAGCAAAGTGGCCAGCCAAGCCTGAGACACAGGAAGGAATACCTGGGGCTGGAGGCCTACATCACTGAGCTGCCTAAGGAACATAGGAAAAGTAGAAATGCTCAAGTGTGCAGAATTCCCACATACATCACTCCACTGTTTGCAAAGTGCTCTACCTTCCACCCTGAAGGCAAGGTACTCACTTGCCCTTAACCCTAAGCACTAAGGAATTGGATCTGGTGGGGCTGGAATCAGGACCACAGTCAAGGTTTCCAGACAGCACCAGCATGGGGGGAAAGGCTGAACACAGACCTGGTCTCAGAGCAGCTCCCATCTTCCCCCACCTATGCTTCTCCCTCCCAAGAGCCCAGTTTCCCTGCTCTTCTTAACAGGGGTGCTGCTGACATTGTTCCCTTGGCCTTCTGGCTTTGCCAGTGTCCCCCCAAGGTATCAACATGATACCAAACTTCATTCTCTCATGGGCTCTCCTCCTGGAAGGCAATACTGCCTCAACACACCTAAGGTGCCGAAATAGGGATGTTAAGTAATGGTTAATTAGCGAATCAAATAGTTGGTGGAATTTCCATCGACTACTCGATTAGTTGATACACTGGTGCAGCTCTGCATTTTAAATGTAGTAAGAGGTGTCGGGCTTTTACTGCATTTGAAGTGCAGAGCCACAGGGGGGTTAGCTCCCAGGGCCAGCACAAGCCAGGACTGAGCAGTCCCAGCTCACATCAGCCCCAGGTCCACTGCATCTCTGACTCTCCTGCCGCCTCCTTGCTGCCTTTAATACAGAGGTGAGAGGGGGAGCAAGTAGTGAAGTAGTCACTAGAGTAGTCGCTTATATCCCTATGCTAGGGCACTAACAGGTATCACCCCCCTCCGTGGCCAAGGGTAGTGGAAGAGCAGTCAATACTCCTGTATGTCCCTGGAGACACACTCCCCAGGCCAGATGATTTCCCTGATGAAGAGTCCACATCCCCTTGCAAATTACAGAAATTCTCCACTTACTGTAGAGCCATAGCTCCTTGCCCATCAGCTCCCTCTGTGTGTGCAGTAGGCTTTGCAACCGGCGGTCAGTTCTCATGTGCTCTACCCGCCCAGCTCTGCAAAGCAAGGCAATAGCAGGCCATAAATTTGCCACGGCCATTCACATGTTGTGCGCCCTGCAGCATGATGAAAACATTGCAGGACTATTGTAGCTATCTGGAGCATACCCATCACCATAGTATTACAGCCATGTTATTGCGGTGGCCAGGCACTAAATACCCGGTGCTGCCTGGTGAATGTGCTTGTTTAGAGTGCCTCAGCTGAGGCAGGTGACCCTAGAAAGAAATGCCAAGGGGCTCTGGCAGATTCTGTTAGACGTAGAGGACAAAAGAAAGAGCCAAGTGACGATACCAAGGCCCAATACCAGACTGGGGGCCAGTGAAGCTACTTCATGCACCTGAGCAAAGAATCTTCTGGAAAGGGCTGCATTCCTGGAGCCTGAAAGAGGAGCAGCGTGATGAGCAGAGGTGGTGATGAGAGTCAGGTAAACAGGATAGGTAAGATTCCCAAGCCACAGCCTGGCCACTTCTCTATCACTTACCATAAGCAGATGTGGATTGATTACTGATCTCTTGTGGGTCACTTGAGCTCAGGCCTTAAACATCCTGAGAAGCCAAAGCCAGAGGTATTTAAAACAGTTAACCCAGTTGAATCTGTACCTACTGCATTCATGTCTCTGGAGCTGTCTAAGGTTGGATTTCAAACCTGGAAGGGGGCTCTTCTCCCACTCCAGCTTAAGTAATGGTTGTAGATTTGCATCCCTCTGAATACACAGTGGGAGCCTAGTTCCTGGCACCAGAGAGCTCCACTCATACACCAACTCACACTGGCTGAAGCCTGCAACAGCTGCTTCCACTCATTCGCAAAGTTTGCAGTGCCCTCAAGTGGCGAAAAGCAGAAAAATAAAATGTTTAGTATTCAGACACAGGCTGTGTGCATGCTGAATTTTTAACAACCCTGGCTCCCAGTGGAACTGCACACAGCGCAGGCCCCCGGTGGAGCTGCCAGTGTATGTCTAGTGCAACTGCTTTTACCACCACGTTCTGCCTGCAGCATGCCTACATGATGCAGCAGTGAATATACTTGTGCCCAGCTCCCGTTATTGTTAGTACCACGTGGACACCAGGCTAGACCAATGGAAGGAGAACTGCTACAGATACTCAACCAGAAAAATTCCGGTAATCCACACACACAGTGCAGAGAGGGAGGGCTGACAAATGGAGGAGTCCCTGCTGTCCCCCAGTGACAAGATCCCATAGTACTAAGGCAAGAAGAAGAGGGGAGACCACTGACTTTCACTGTGTACCACCAAGCGCTCCACTCCAGACCTTCTCAAACTGGGGTCCCAAGGAATCAGGGTTCCAGGCAGCCAAATACAACATCTTTAGCAATGATTTGGTTCAGGCAGGTAAAGAGCATGTTGATGACATTCACAAGGGGTACTGCAATGGGAGGCACTGCAGACACCATACACAGCATTGGGCAGATCCCACCTGGGAGAGCAGGCTCAGTTCCAGGCACCACATGGTAGCAGGCATTGGCAGATTGGACGCAATTCGGAGAAGAGCAACAAAAGTGAATGGGGAACAGGGGGAATGAGCCAGAAGGAAGAGAGAGAAAGAACTAAAGTCTAAATGGGCTGACAACAAAGGGGAAAATAGGAGAGCAGTGGGATGAAATTAAGAAAAGGGAACCTTAGAACAGATCTCAGCAGAGGATCTTGGCAGAATAGAGTGAGACCCTGAACAGACACCAGAACAGCAGAAGAGGTCCCAGTGTGACACGCCAGAAAGTGGTCTGTAGGCCACAGGATATTGCTAAACTGGACCCTGAGGAGCGATGGGAGAAGGCTGTTCCTCTCCACTGCCTAGGATTTTAACGCACTTGAATTAATTGTCCACTGACAGTGGGTGCTGTGTAGAGACTCTGCTACCATCACAATTTAGGAAACTCTCCTACGGGCAGGAGAACTGTATGACCCAGCATAGGCCTTGTACTTGGCTCACAGAGGGGTCATAACAGAGCAGCAAATTAGAGACTTGGTACCAGGCACAGGAGGCAGGGACAAGGGCCCTTAAACGAGAAGGTTTAAAGCAATGCAGGCAGCAGGATAGGTCCCTCCCCTTACTGATCTGGAATGTGTGAACTGAGCAGTTACTCTGGGAGCTGGAAGGATCCATAAAGAGAGAAGAGAAGAAATGGGTTAGTCCATCATTTACCTGTAGAAAGCAGCTGATTCTGCATTTACACGAATCTGCATGTGCTTGAACCTGTACAACACAAACCAAAACATATGACATGCTCACCCCACGGATTAAACAATGAACATCCCTGCAATAGAAAAATCCATCCCTGCTCCTGCCATCATGCTGAGTGATCCAACAGATTTTTAGCCCAGTAATGTGCCTGAACACAGGGTCACAGGCCTTGACCAAGGTTCAGTAGAGCACTCCACTGCCCTATACATAGGTACTACCAGAGCAGGGCATTTCAGAGGTCTAGTGTGGTCTCCTCTCTTCTGCATCAATCACATTGGACCACTGGTATCCCCCCACTGGCACTGTCCAGTATCCTGTTTACTAGCCCTGTATCTCTGTTACACTAGATCAAATCAATGAGGTCATATAATCGAGCAGCCTCAGGCTGCACTGTATCACATCAATGGGTACATCTGCTCTGCTGTCTACACCTCTAATAGTGATGGATGCTTCAGAGGAAGCTATCAAACCCTGACAATGCACCTGGTATTAATAAAATACCTTCCAATGGTTTATGCCCTCAAGCATCAAGAGAGATTTAAAAGACCCAGCTTGGTTGCAGGTGGGGATTTTAGTCACGTCGTAAATGTAAGTGCATGTGTGTGGTGGAAAGAAGAAGAGTGCCTCAAATCTCTGCCACCCATCCTTGGGGGAACATGGCTCAAGACCCAACTTAACAGAAGCTCTATGCTTCCTCTGTTCCACAGCATCTCACTGAAATTAGCAATAGCAACAAGGTATCAGTGAAAAATATTGATAGTCTGACCAACAGAGACTCTAATGGCAGGGTTGGCTGGGGGTTAGCAAGTTGAGCCCAGATGGGTGTCTCCGAGGCTGGGTTCAGTGGGCTGGCTGTGGCCTCAGAGAAGCAGAGTAGGCCGACTTGCATAGTCAGAGGAGGAGATTAACTACTTATTTCCACTGCGTGGGCTGGACATAGGGCCAGGCTTTAAACAGGAATTCCAGGAAGGAAGGGTCAGTGACAGCAAGCCTCTGATCATGAAAGGCTGCTAGGCACTCACCTGAAATCCCCTTCTAGTTTCTCCTGATGCACCAGTTTTGACACAATGGGACTCATCAGCACCTTGTTAACAACTGTTCCAATGACAAAATATCCAAAGATGCTTACTGGGCCCAGCCAGCCTGTGCTAAAGGGGAAGATGGAGAGAGGTTAGCTAGCAAACCCAGGAAAGGCCTCAGTCAGAGCAACACCCACCCCACTATTACTGGGGTCAGGGACGGCCCGTGAGCCAAGGCGAGCTAGGCAGCTGCCTAGGGCGCCGCTGCCCTGGGTGCCCGGTGATGATGTCACAGGGTGTTGGGGGGCGCCCCGTGATGATGTCATGGTCATTGACGGCCAAGCAGGCAGGGGTGGCTCCTCGGGAGTGGGGCCAAAGCACACTGGCTGCCAGCCCCACCCCCGGGACTACAGAATAGTCGAGTAACCAATAAGAATTAACGAAGTTGATCGACTATTCAATTAATTGATATTTAACATGCCTATTCAAATCCCCAGCCACTAAACTCTGAACTGTAGCACCCTCAGGCTTGGCGTGAAATCACCTCTGAGAGGTGCCGCATTCCAATGGGAAGATGCAGAGAGCCTACCTTTGAAAGCACTGATACGTGTAGTAGCTCAGTGTAAAAGGAGAAAGGATGAGTTTACTGGCCATAGAGCTTAGCTGTCTGCAGAATCTCTCCACATCTTGACTGATTCGCTGGTCTCTGCTCAACATAAAAGCAACATGGACTGTTAAAACCAAGTATGAAGCAAATCAGAACAAGAGATAATAAAGCTCTGTCAGGATGCACCTAGTTCCTTCTTTCACCACTTCCTCCCCATATGCTACACAGAACTTCTCCATTTTCTATTCTTGGGGTTTTATCCAATCCAGGTTTTGGAAAAGTAAGTGAAGAGGGCTTCCACCACTTCCCTTGGGAAACAGTTCCACAACCTGACAGGACTTAAGATGCCACTAACACCATCCAGGCACATGCAGCGTGTTCCTTTTATTATCTTCATCTCATTCCCAGTTTTGCCCCTTAGCCCACTCTGAATCAACCCTCTCTCCTTGATGCTCACAACTCTGCTCTTACTTGCTATCTCCTGGGGCCTATGTACATTACTGTGGCAGGGATGCTGTCTTTCCTTTGTCTGTTAAGCAACATTTATGACTCCATATAAGTAATATTAATTCAGATACTCTGCTAGAACCCTGAGCTGTTTGGATCTGCCACACTGACTGTGGCCATCTATTTTTCCGCTCCCCCCTCCCCAGCCTAGGGAGAAGTGAGAGAAAAAGAAAGGGAAACAGTTTCCAGTTTGATTAACACGTGTGAGCTAACGAGAGACCACCTCACCATCACGGCTCAGTCTCTAATCTGGTGCAATGGAAGATTCCCAAGGAAAACCCAGCAGACAAATTTATGTTGGAATGAAAAGTATTCCACAGCAATACAATGAATTAATTCTGCCATGGAATTTAGGACTTACTGTGGTACAATTTGTCTCATGTTGCTGAGAAACCAAGGGGGCCCTGATTATATCACACATGCCCCTGTAGCATTTGAGCACATCCCAGGTTAAAGGCTAACATTTAACTAAGATAAGACTGGTGAGAGGCTTATTTGAAAAAAACACCTGACTATTCTTAAGTTTTTTATTTTGATCCATGCACTGCACTGGCTGCTTATCACACTAACAAGGCATCCAGGTATCTTGGCATTAGGCACTACTTTCTAAACCTATTTCTGCAAGACTGGTTGAGTACAAAGTTTTGTTAATAGCAAACATTTCTTAAGGTTGGCAGCTGCTCCAGTCATGGCTAAAGAATCATGGTTCAGTGCCACTGCTGTATCTCCAGCCCACACAGATGTGATGCTAATCACTTTTATTACAGAATGATCATGATTCTCTTAGTTGAGAGAACTAAATTACCTGAAGTCATCTCCATTAACAAGAGTTATGATCCTCATTAAGCAAGCATTTCCTTTAAGCAAGTAACTATCTCCGGGCTCCACCCAATCCTCTGGAAGGTGTCACTAGTAAGAGAAGTGACTTGTACCACTAGCTATCCAAGTCTGAAATACCCATTCCGCAGGGTATGCATAAAATGTCATTATGTAGCCATGTAACTTGCTACAAATTGGTTTCTATTTTTTTGTTTTGCCACAAATATTTGGTTCATAATGTGAAGGATAAAAATATGTTCATCTTCTACTCTCTCCAACTGTGCTACGAGTGCATCTAACAATATTGACTACATAAATCTATGGGCAGCCTGAAACAATAGTGCTGTGAGGGGTGACATCTAACTGAAGGGATCACTTGAAAGTCTAAGGGTGTTGATTCAAACAGCAACATTTACAATTTAGCTGCTTGTTTTATCAGAATTATCCAGCTAATACACCTCTCCTTGTCCTGCTTGTTGATGCAGTGGCAAACATGGTAGCGGGGTATGATGGAGAAGACAGCTGATAAAGTTTGCTGGGATGAGTAATGAGGAATTCAACCCTCCACCCATTGCTCCTGTGTTCAAAGTCACCTCTGACACTGCCCAAAAGAGGATGGGAAAGAGAAAATACACCAGCTTCTCCAGGGCTACATCTAGACTGGCATGATTTTCCGCAAATGCTTTTAACGGAAAAGTTTTTCCGTTAAAAGCATTTGCGGAAAAGAGCGTCTAGATTGGCACGGATGCTTTTCTGAAAAAGCTTTTGCGCAAAAACTTGCCAGTCTAGACGCAGCCAAGTTGTATAGGCCTCTATTGCAAGAAACAAAGCCAGCTCCCAAGCCTTTCCTGGGATGTCAAAGTTCCAGATGACTCCTGCCTGGCTGTCAAAACCTTTTAATTGTATGAAGGGGGTTTTTTTTGTTTTGTTTTGTTTTGTTTAAAACTGGGTGGTTTAAAATCAAAGCAGATAAGGAAGTCTGTCCTGAGTGGACTAGGGAGAAGGGAAGAGAACAGAAGAGGGCAAATTCTGTATGGTTCCAGTGCCCCTGCCACTGGATAAAATGCTGCACAGCACACAAGGGTCTCATGTATAACCAAAACCATTGTGCAAATAACTAGTCTCATTATTTTAAATTTTTATTGGGTATATTTTCCCTGCTCTGTAACTGAGCCCTGCCAAAGTGAGAGGATTTACCCAGGCAAAACACCAGCCCAAAGGATGATCTCACATTCCTAGCAGGGAGAGGATGGTCTTCGAGAGGGAAGCAGGGCCCTCCTACAGAAGGGAGCTGGCTGTAGCAGGCAGAGAGGGGCTCCGTGAGGCAGAAAAGACACGGCAGCACAGAAGATGACCCACAGATATAGCACTACTTTCTGCCAACCTGCAGGCAGCAAGATTTTTTGGCAATGAAGAGAGTTCTCTATCAGGAACCAACTCCCACCAGGCACAGAGATAGGGGCCTAAACCACTCAGCGAAAAACCCACAGAGCAGAATCAAACACAGAGAGAGCTCAAAACGGCCCCCTACCAAGGGAAACCAGATACTCAGATATGGCTGCAAAGAGCGAGGAGCAGTTCAGGAGACACCAAGCAAGAGGCTGAAAGAAGTTGTGAACAGCCTACGGATTATCGACGTCCTCGCGCAGCACGTTCAGTGTGTAATACACCTGGCCCTGGAAATAGTAGCCATGTAGGTATTCAGTGAGAGACTTCCTCCAGCTCACATACATCAGGTTACAGATAAACTGGTCCAAACTTTTCAACTGGGATGATGCAAGGAGACACACAAAGAGGGAGAGGAAAAACCATCATTTAGCAATACAAATCCAAAATTAATCAGCAGTGAAAAACTAAATGGCCCCACTCAACTTGCAACTGTCTGCAAAGGCCAGAAGGAAGGACCAATCCCTCCCTTTGAGCATTCAGCTCGATGAGTAACATTGCTGGCTAACAATGGACTCCAGCCCATATGGGGAACCCAGGCTTTAGAGCACATGCTGCAACTTAGGGAGGGCTCTCCTTTTTTACAAGATTCCTCTTGTGGACAGTGGTGGGCGGGGAGGGAGTCCCTGCCTTATCATAGGCCCTTCTTTGCTTTTCCTAGCTCTCTAGGAGCACATGCCTCTTACCGTGGAGTTGATTATGATGAATATCACCGCAATTGCAGTCAGGCTTTTGAACCCAGAGAAGTCCTTGCTCCCCAGGACCCCATAGTACTGACTGGGGATCAATCCCACCTGGTAAATGACCAACTGCTCTGGGAGGCAACAAGAAATACAGAGGAAAAATGAAGGGCTGAGGCGGCACAGTTGAGGAGGAGCACAAGAATATGAAAAGCCTGGTATTGTGTACACACACATTCCTCCCCACCTTCCCAGGCTAGCCCAACCCAGAGCAGCCATTCACTAACTCACCCAAGAGGGCAATGCTCAGCAGAGTCAGGAACATGAGCACATTCTGGGAGGACCATCTGGGAAACAAGATGGCCTGGATCCTCCCAAAGCGTTGCAGGAATAGCAGATCCAGCTGAGGCTGGGGCCTGCTGCAAGAGAAAGAACAGGAGAGTGAGGTTAGCAAAGGTGCACTATGAAGCAGTGTAATCTGCTTTTTACAGAGAAATAGCCATCTCTGCTCCACCCCACTCCACTACCTGCTTCCCTGGAATCAGACTATCAAACCTTCCTCCTACCACAATGGAAGTGCCTCACACCCCAGTGAAGGTTGCAGGAGAGGCTAGGGATTTGCCTCAGGGCCCTGTGAGTGTAATGACCCTCAAAATAAAGAACTCTACATGCCAAGAGAATAAATTGTATAGCTGCCTCATGGAAGTCAGCCTGCTTAGTCCAAAGCCAGTCAGCCAAGATCAAGTGTGTTCATAAGAATTCCTTAGTCAGGGATTCCACAGTAGAGCATTTGTACTGGAGGGACCAAAGGAAAGCAGTCAATGTGGCTCCTCAAGCTGGAGAATACAAATCCTTTCCTATCCCTCCCATAGGCTGGATAGGTTTGGCCCCTCATCCTGCTTCATACACTAGGCAGGATCCAGGCCCAATGAATCAGGGAAGCTGCCGCTCCAGCATTCAAATCTACCTCCAACACATATACCCAGCAAGTCTGGCTATTCTACACCATGGAAAGATGCATCTAACTCGCCCTGCCAATCAAATATCCGAACTGGGAAAAAGAGATGATTCGGTCTAGGGAAGGGAAAAGCGGCCAACCTAACTGTTGAGTTGGATCCTCTAATTTAACCAAAAGCCGGAGTCACGTTCTCTTCATTGCTCCAACAATTCTCCCCTCTCTGGGTCACGCTCCCTTGGCTAGTTTCACATCTCCTTCTACATCACGTTCCCACCCTGGGCCCTCAGGCTTTGCTCAGCTTCTCCCTCAGCAACCATGTTTTTCTACCCAATGGACCCCACTCTATGCCCATGCTCTGCCAGCTCCCTTTCACTAGCTATCTAGGTACCTGTATGGCACAAAAAACTGTAGTATCCAAATCCATTCGGATCCTTACCATTTCCAGTCCACCACAGGCAGTTGTGTCAGCCCCACACTGCAATGGACTGGACCCTGGGATATTCCACACAAAATTTCCCTCTCCCCTTGCCTTTTCCTCCCTCTGCTTCTAGCTATAACCTTCATCAGCGTTCCCTCTAAGAAATTCCAACCATGAGCGGAGTGAGTTTTGACTTGTGCACAATATTAAGGTCATGTGTGCTGGTTGGGATGTGTGCCACTGTGACACCCAATTTATTAACACATACATGTTCCTGGCCACCAGAGCAGAAACCTCCCCTCCCTCACCATGCAGCATGTCCCATTCCCAGCTGCTGGAGCAGACACCCTCTCCCTCGTCTTTCGCCAGGTCACATTCCAGGCCCCAGAGCCAGAACAGGGCCCGCCCCCGCCACATGGCGGCCCTGGCCACAGGAGCAGGCCTTCCCGCCCCCACCCATCACGTGGCTGTGGCAGGTTCTGGGCCCCCACCCCAGCAGCTCCCTCACCATGCTGTCTCAGCTGGCCCTGCCCATTGGAGCAGCTGCTTGTCCAGCAAGTGCTGCTGTATGGCTCTTCAGAGGAGGTGGCAGGGGAAGAATTTTTTTGTGCGCAGGCCTGTGCATCCCCAGGTTCCCTCTAGGCCAGGGTTTCTCAACCAGTGGTACGAGTACCCTTAGGCAGGGGCGGCCCGTGAGCATAGGCAGACTCAGCGGTCGCCTAGGGCATCGCCTTCAACGGAGCACCCGAGGCGCCCACTGATGATGTCAGTGCACCCCACCAGATCCCTATGCATCCCGCCAGCAAACACGCCCCACACATCCACCATGTACCCTACCAACCAGAACCCCCCATGCACCCCTCCAGCCAGCCCCTCATACCCTGATGTGCTCTGCCAGCCTGTGCTCCCCCACACCTCCCATGCATCCTGCAAACTACCCCCATTGCATGTGCCCCCACACACCATGCAGCCCGCCAGCCAGCCTGCACCCTCCCATACCTCATGCACCCTCTCACACCCCGTGACTCACCAGCCAGCTCCCATCACACCTCATGCACCCCTCCAGCCAGTGACCCCATATAATCCCATGCATCCTACCAGCCAGCCCCCCATGCCACCCCCTCATTTGCCCTGCCAGCCAACCCCCCAAACTCCATGCACCCCCCACACCCACCAGCAGCCAGCCGCACACACACACACCATGTACCCCGCCAGCCAGCCTGCACCCTCCCTACCACACACACACCATGAGCCCTACACATACACACCCTGCGCAACCCACCAGCCAGCCTGCCCCCCATGCACTAGGGATGTAAAAATGTGATCAATTGGCTAATCAAATAGTC
The DNA here is from genome assembly GCF_049634645.1 of Pelodiscus sinensis. NCBI lineage: Eukaryota > Metazoa > Chordata > Testudines > Trionychidae > Pelodiscus > Pelodiscus sinensis. The sequence goes on along the minus strand of NC_134714.1, from coordinate 44,741,993 downwards.
GACAAGGGCACCTCCGCCTCTGAAGTGTAGCAATAGCCCCAGGACTGTTGCTATACTTCAAAGGCAAAAGAGCTCAGGACTCAAGCTGTCCCCCGGCTAGCCCCATGCTCCCCACAGCATTTCAAAGCAGTAGCATCTCATGGAGCCTGTGGTCAGTGCGGCTGATCCTGAGTCCTCAGCTGACCATGGGCTCCACACAGCATGAAGCACCCCCTTCTATTCCTCCCCTTGTTCCTTCTTTCTGATAGAGGCAGCAAGGGAAGGAAAGCACCTAGTCAACTAGCATGTTGACTATTCGATAAGCAAGCTTATCCGATAGTTGACTAGTGATTCACATCCCTCCCATGTGCACCACCAGCCAGTGCCCCCTTATGATTCCAGGCACCCCATGAGTGCTGCCAGCCAGTTGCCCATCCCACCCCCTCACTCGTCCTGCCAGCCTGCACCCCAAACACACCCCATGCACCCCAGCAGCCAGCCTGTGCCCCCTAAGCCAGCCTGCACCCCACATACTCCCCAAGCCAGCCTGCACCCAGTGCACTCCCATGTCCCCCACACCAGCCTGTGCCCCATGCGCCCCCCACACCCCATGCTCCCCCCAACCACCCTGTATCCCGTGCATCCTCCACACCCCATGCAGCTCCCACACCAGCCTGTGCCCCATGCGCCCCTCATACCCCATGCTCCCCCCACACCACCCTGTTCCCCATGCGCTTCCCACACCAGCCTGTGCCCCCCACATCCCGTGCCACCCCAAACCTCCCTGTACCCCGTGCGCCTCCCCCACACCTCGTGCGCCTCCCCCACCAGCCTGTGCCCCGGGCGCCCCCCTCCCCGTGTGAGCCCCGCCAGGCAGCGGTCCCGCACGCGCTCCCGCTGCAGTCCGAGCCCGGCCGCCCTCACGCTCACTCACCGGCCGCCGGCCCTGGCGCTCCCCGCAGCCATGAGCCCCGCGCAGCCTGAGCCGGGCCCGCCACCGCCCGGGCCAGAGTCCGGGCCAGACCGCACTAGCGTCCTTCCCCGCCCCCAGGCTCTGCATAATGAATATTCATTAGTTCATCTGAATATTCATTAATACGCTTCTACGCCCGCCCGCCAATGGAACTATAGAGTCTCTACTCCGCGAGGCAAGATAGGAGCCGCTGGGACCATAGACCTCGAGCTGAGCTAGAGCAGTTCCGGGAACGGGAAGGCGCTGACGCCGTCTACCTGGGCATAGGGGGCACAGCAAATCCCATACCATCGACATCTCGCGGGGCGGCTAGAAGGGCCACGACTCCTGCGCTGCTGTTCCACTCCCACCCAGCGGATAGGAAGATACTGCAGCCCCCGGAATCAAACACCACAGCGCCCCCTAGCGCCATTGTCTGCAGAGCCTACTGAGCCACCGCGAGGCTTCGCGTACCGCCCGGGCTTTCTTTGGCCCGCCCCTCCATTGTCCAGCCCTTCCAGGGCTGAGCTGTATCAGGCTCATGCCCACGCAACACATGAGTTATCAGGGAAGTCTGGACATGATAAAGGCAATCAATCGTCTTCATTCGGATCCCTTAAAAGTAACACACCCTGCTGCCAAGCCGAGTGCTGGGAATAGTACAGCCTGGGAAATAACCCTCCTCTGGTCAGTTCTGCATGAACTGCATTTATGTTTGCACTGAGTGTCCTTTGTACAAAGATGAGGACTAAGTGATGCCACTTCAAAACAATTAAGCAGTAGGAACATAGGACAAGTGTGTAATCTTTTTAATCTCTTACATTTCTCACGGCTGAGTCACTCACTGACAACCTACAGCAATTACATATATTTCCCAGAGAAACCAAAGATACCTCCATCCAGTGCACAAAGCTAAAGTTGAGAATTTCTCCACTCTACAAACAATTCAAGTTACCATGACATTATCTGGGAATTTAAACATTCCTAATCAGGAACTTCCCAGTGATAATTCCAGCACTGATCCACAAACCCTGATACTCCAGCACCAGCTCCTTATAAATAGGGAGTGGTTTGGCCAAATCCTATCCCCTCAAACAAAATCCAACCAAGCTGTTTGAGCCAGGACTAGTTCCAACATTATGGCTTGCTGAGGCAATCTAAGCTTGTTGTGGGGCAGAGCTCCTCTCCGGAGTTTCCCAGGCTGCACCAGTCTGTCACCCACAATGTCACGTTAAACCCCACACAGAGGTGCTGTGCTGTTCCTGTCAGCAAAGTTTTCTGGTGCTTCCAGTTCAAAAATAGGCACCACCATTTGCTTTGGAGGACCAAGAAGCCACAAAGACCTCACTTTCCGCAACTGAGAGAAGGCCCCTTGCAGGTGGCAAACATTCCTGTCAAGTATGCTACTGCCAGAGAGGCTGAGGAAGGGAAGAATGGCAGGCTTATTGACTAGCAGGGTGGAGAGAGAGGTGGAGCCCCAGAAGTTTAAGAGCAGCATCCCACATAATCAGAGCCTTTGTTTTGTGACAGTCCTGTTGCTGCTTTCAAACATGTTTCTCTTCCCAGGATCACACAACATGGGGCAAACAAAGAAGCCATTGGACTAATACACAATAAATAGGTAGAGGAACAGCATAATCTCATGCGTGTTCCTTGGTCCTGCAATTAAATTCCTTATCATAAAGGATAAACACAAGAGGGCAGTGTGGAGGTTGGTGAAGGAACAGAATCAAACTGGTGCAAAATGGGGAGGGTCTGAGGTGGGAGCAGTAGAGGGAGCAGAATAGGGTCCATGTTGGAACTTAAATTACCACTGACTTTCCTGGCCTTTCAGCGATCTCATCTTTAATGCCCAAGTTTGTTAAAACTAATGTTTTTGAAGTTGTCATCTGAACTCTGGGTTAGGAAACCTTTTTGCTTGAGGAAAATCTAATTGTAAAGGGATGTAAGCCCCTTCGGGCTTGAGGTCCTCATTTCCTCACAATCTCCCCTCACACCTGGCCCTCTATTTGTATCCCTTCTCCCACTGCAGCTCTGGGCCTTTCCTTGCACACACACAACCCCGGTGCCCAGAGTGGGCTCCCTTTGCCCACACCCAACCTATGTCACTTTCCTATCCCGTTCAATCCCACCTCAAAGCTCATTCCTTTTGGCTGCCTCCCCACACTCATCTCTGCTCAGGTCCTGTGCCTGATCAGTTTAAAAAAAGAAACAAACAAAACATCAGACCCTACATAATCAATTAAAACACACACAATCAGCTTCCTTGCAAATATTGCTCGGCCTTGGCAGCATCCCCATCTTCTGGTTCTCATCTCTACCCCCTCCCATTTCAAGCTGTTGTGATTCACAGGTTTATCAGTCATATTTAAAGATCAAGCTCCACAGGGCACAGCCCATCTCTGTCAAACACTGAGCCCACTAGCATGGAACATTACCACAGAAATAAACATCCATCATTGCCACAAAAGTTAGGGATGGCAGCCCGGGAGGGCCAGTTGCACCCCACTGGAGCAGCAATCTGTAAGAGGCGGCATTTGTGAACCGTATCGGATCAGTGATCACTGGAATTTATCTGCCTCGCTCCTCTTCTCCCTAGGAAGATTAAGTGGCTTTCCAGCTGGGACAGAATATTCACAGCCGGGTTGTTATAAACTGGACTCTACTTTGGATGCATGGAAGCCAGAGGATCTGACAACACTCAGACATGCTGGGCTGCAATTGTCTATTCCAAACCCTTTCCCATCACCCCTTTGTCCTCCTCCAGCCTCATACAGCACCTGCTGTGAGCTCCATTTAGTGTATCAGTTCCAAGAATTTCCCCAGCCCCTCCTGACACAACCAAGATCAAGAACAAAAGAGGAGCGCATCCTCTGGGCCTCTCTATCAGCTCTTCTCCCTCCCCCCAAAGCCTGTGTCCTAGACAGTCGGAGCCGCTCTCAGCACTGAACATTTACATCTTTTATTGCACCCTTCCCACTTCTCACACTTCTTCACCAGCAAAAGTTCTGTCCATTCCAGGACGTGCCTCAGGGCTGGGGTGGGGAGAGAGTCCTGGAGTCAGATTTTCTGGGGATGCACTGCCCTGTTTACACCACAGGCCATTTCATAGCCTGTTCTGGGGTCAGGCTCCAAAGGATCCCCTTTGCATTGCAAAGCCTTGGCTGTGGGATTTGCTATTGATTCAGTAGTAGGTCCCATGCAGCTGACCCCCTCTCAGCAGCTGAATATATAATTCCTCTGGTGTAGTAAACAGGGCTTTGGCCAGTTCAGTTCTCAATGAGCCATGAGATAAGCCTGCCACTCCCTTCTCTGTGGAAAGCTTGACTGATTTCACCATTCAGAAATTGCCTGAGATTCAGTCTGTATTTTCCTAGGCTTCAGTCTATCCCGTTGCTCTTAATTATAATCAGTTGCACGCTTTCCACAACCTTCTGCTTCCTGGCTGTTTACACCCTAGACACTTGAAGACTGTTCTCTCCCTCACCCTGATGTTCCATAACCAAGCTAGACAGACTCAGCTCTATTCAACTTTCCTCATCAGTCAGGCTCTCAAGCCCCTGAACCTCTCTTGTTATTTTCCAGTACTCTTCATTTGTGGAGGCAGAGCCATGTGGACAGTGATGATCATTCTCCTTGACAGAGTGACAATGGCCATTTTGTAGTCACACTGCATTGCAAGCTGCCTGTTCTCCATATTCAGTCTGTTCCAGTCATTCTTGCTTCCCAGGTTCCACCTACCACTGAGTAGCTGGGTTTGGGATTATCTTCCTCCAGACATGTTATCCGAAGCTTTCTAAAGATGAGTCCCTCTCTGCTGTTTCTTACCCATTTTTCTAATCTCTAGGCCTCTTTGTAGTTCTCTGTATTCCCTAATGTCATCAGCAAGTTTCAAACTAGGTTGTTCTATCCCCCTTCTGGATCATTAATGAGGAAATTGAATATAATTGGGCCTATTAGCAAATCTGCACACAAGGGTGCTGGAGCTATCTGTATTGTGGGGATGCTCAGAGCCATTGAACCAAACTGTAAATACAGCTCTGCACGCATACAAAGTTTTGTAACCACATCTGCATCTGTATCTGCAAAAATGAGCAGTGAGATAGCTGCATCCATACCCATGGATATGAAGTGGATATTCTCACATTTGCAGGATTCTAGATACAAAATTTGTATCCATATCTGCAAAAATGAGCCATGGATATCTGCATCTACATCCGTGGATGCAGATACCTGCGGATATAAAGCAGCTATCTACAGATTTGCAGGGCTCTAAGTGTAAACCTGATTTATAATGGAAACTAGTTCAAGCCAGGGGGTGCTGCAGCACTCCAAAACCCTTAGTTCCAGCACCTATGCCTGCACTCTCACCCACTTTGTCTTCCTCTTGCTCTCAAGTGTATGGCCACGTCAATACTTCACGTGGAAGTTCAAATTAAGATACGCAACTCCATCTTTGTTAATTGTGCAGCTAGAGTCGACATACCATAATTTGAACTTCTGCACCATCTCCACGGTGGAGGGTTGATGGGAGCAAACACCTTCAGCGTTCAATTTAGAGGGTTTTTATTAGACCTGCTAAATCGAACTCCAGAAGATCAACTGCCGCAGCATCAATTTTCAGAGAAGTTAAGACGTGGCCTGACTGTGTAGGTTGGTGCCTGTCGCCCTAGTATTTGAATGACTCTGCTTCTTCTTACCCCATTCACTGTGCTTGGTTTAATCTTCCTTTTCCAGAGAGCCAAGCAGCCTTTCTCTCCTCTTCCAGGTCTCTCCTTGTGGTTTAACTTCTACCACTAACCTCTGCCCCTGCTCCTCCCAGGTCCTCCTGGCAGCCCCTGATCCTGTGAAAAGGGTAACAAGGAGATCTTTTGGGACCCCCTTCCCACTGCCCAAGGAAGGCCTGGACTGTGAGGCTCCATGAGAGTTCTTGGCATAAGCATGGGAGGAAATTAGTCACCAAACTCACATGAGGTCTCCATTGACGCTGGGGGTGGGGGACATTCACTAGGTCTCCGCTGCTGGTTTAGCTATTAATGACACAGGAAAAGCATGTGGAAAAGCACCCCCAGCCCCTTCCACAGAGGGCCTGCTGGGGGCTGAGTGCTTTTATGTGCATGCAGGAGGAATGGAAAGTGTGAGGGGGATCAGAAGGGAAACCCTTTGATCTTGACTTTGAATCTTTGGCAGTTCCCAGAACTCTCCCTCCCTCACCACCTGCTGCCAGGATCTTTCCAGTCATCATAGAACATGATCTGGGATACGCTGGCATCTTCCCCTCCTGTTCAGCAGCAGGGAGCAGAGCTGTGTGCATTATAGTCACCCCTAGAGCAGGAAACGGAGCCCAGGACCAAGGTCAAATTAGTCCATGGCAGGAACCCTGAACAAAAGAGGGATGGGGGAGAAGGTACCTTGAGTGAGGAGGGCAGGGAGCTTAAGGGTGGAGAAGCCCTGAGCATGTCACAGAAATCAGAAGCAGAGTTGAGAAAGCCATTTTGGTCCCATCTCTATTATCCCAGGACAGGACTGTCCCTCTTATACATGGGCCAGTTCATTGTCTGGTCTAAAAGGGGGCCTCTCCCTTCCTTGCCCACTTTCCTGTGGAGGGACAAGTTTCCCCCAGAACTAGCTCTCTGAGCAAGGTTTTCCTAAAATTCAGCCAACATTTTCTCTTCTTGCATTTCATCCTGTTACCTGGCATCATCCTAATTAGTTCCTCTCCTTCCTTGAGGCTTAACCCCTCTGACGTTAGCTATCCATTCCCTCTACTTAATCCAGCTACACAGAGTTACATCATTTCATCTTTCCCATTAATTCATTTACTCTAGACCCTGGGCCTTTTTGTTGCTCTTCTCTGAACTCCCTCTAACTCAGAGGTACCTGAACGTGCACATAATATCCCACCAGAGCTATACACAGAGGAGCGCTCTCTCCTCTGTCTAATGCTCTAGGGTTGCTGCACTGATCCAGCTTTTGGTGCATTCTGCAAACTCTCCCTAGCTTGCTGCAAACGCTTCCCTGCAGAACTATACACAAGTAACAGGGGAGAATGCCAATCACAAGAACAGATGTGCAGCGTCATTAGCTCCCATAGACTTCCATGGGAGTGGAGGGATGTCAGCACCTTACTGGACCGAGCCCTGGAAAAGGCAAAGAACAAAATCTATTCTTTAGAGATGGGCTGAGCGATAAGGATCAACTCAGTCCAAATCCAGAGTTAGAAAAGTTACCCCAGAATTAGCCCAGCAGTAGCCTGACCCACACAGAACAGAAGCTGGCTCTAGCAGTGACACAGAAGATTGGGCAATTATATGACATTCTATAGCCCAGTCCAAAAACAATAGCTCATCTCTGTGCTGCCCTGAATAATGCTCGAGTCAATGAGTGACTAGGTGCTACAAATACTCTCATTTAACAAGAACCCAGCTCTATGCCCTGCAGACATTCCTCCCCCATTTTGAAAACACCAGGGAGAATTAAAATGTCTATTGAAAACTGGACCCATTTTCTACACAGAAACGCATGTATTGCTAGCTTAGAGCTGACAGGCCTGACTTACAGCATGGCCAAGACCCCAGCATGAGAAACTGAGCTTAGTTGGAGTCTGTGCTCCCTGCCCCAGGACTTGTTTGAGGAAGAATAGACTACTGCAGGCACATTAAAGACAGAAAATCAACTGGTGACAACAGCTAAACCACGTCTGGATGACCTATAGCAAAAAATCCCAGCCTCCTCAGAACCAAGTAACAGAGGGCAAAGGTGTCTCCCACTGACCTCGGCTAAGGAACAGGCAGCCCCAAGCACAGAAAAACACTAACTACTTGTTTATATGCTGGAAGCCTGTGTGTGTAGTGATCTGCATAACAGAACTGCTCAGGGGTTTCTCTTTGTGTGTTTTCCAGCTCCCATGTTAATCACTGATCCAGCTGGCTGGATTTACCAGCATCCCTGGCCTGTGAACCCAGCCTTGCAAATAAAACCAAAATGTTACAAAGAGACAGGAGCATGAGAACACTGTTAGAATGTCAGTGGGTGTAGGTGCTAAGGAGAATGGAGCCAGCTAGGCTGCTGAGGAGAGGTGATTCTGACAGCCAGCAGAACTTCTAGGTGAAGGAAACTGGCTACGCAGTTGCCTAAGGGAGAAGGGGGCTAATTCGACAGCTCTTTGGCTAGGTCTAGACTGGCATGATTTTGCGGAAATACTTTTAACGGAAAAGTTTTTCCGTTAAAAGTATTTCCGCAAAAGAGCGTCTAGATTGGCAAGGATGCTTTTGCGCAAAAAGTGCTTTTGCACAAAAGCATCCATGCTAATCTAGATGCGCTTTTGCGCAAGAAAGCTCCGATGGCCATTTTAGCCATCGGGCTTTCTTGTGCAAAAAATTAAGGTGCCTGTCTACACTGGCCCTCTTGCGCAAGTATTCTTGCGCAAGAGGGCTTATCCCTGAGCGGGAGCGTGAAAGTATTTGTGCAAGAAGCACTGATTTTGTACATTACAAAGTCAGTGCTCTTGTGCAAATTCAAGCGGCCAGTGTAGATAGCTGGGAAGTTTTTGTGCAAAAGCAACTGCTTTTGCGCAAAATCTTGCCAGTCTAGACGCACCCCTAATGTTCCTCTCCCACATTCACTCTCTTTGGAATAACTCTTCTGTATTTAGTAACAGTGAACTCATAGGGCATGGATTTGAAGTTCTGGGTGAGCAGCCAACACCTGAAAATAGGGGCTACCAGGGTTTGAAGGTAGATTGGGCTGGGTTTAATTGGAGGGACTGAGGAGGGTGCCAGGTAGCTGGGAGATGGGGCTGGTCACTGCACTACTCTACAGGGCCTTGCATGTAGGTCACTGTACTACTCTACAGGGAGTTCTGCAGAAATGGCAGCTGAGTGACATGGGAAGAGAATGGGAGAGAAAACACATTTTCTCCCTCCCCTTCCATTACTGCTGAGTGTTATTGGATGAGAAATGAAGAATCACAGAATAGAGGTTCCAGAAAGTGAGTTATGCAGAGGAAGGAACACTCCAGCATGTTTGACATCTGCATCAATAACTATTTTGTGCCTCTCACTTTGGATCTTTGGCACAAATCACATCCCATGCTAGGGCTTTGGCAGGTGGAAAGGTATGGGACTGGGTTGGAGTCTGGGCTAGTCCTGGCCCAGGGAGATAGAGACTAGGCTAGAGCAAAGGGTTTGTGGGGGCCTGCAGAAACCACATATTGGCTAAATAAAGGTGAATGCAGTTAACAATGGGGCTAATGAACCGGGTTGGAAATAACCGGACACCAGGGCTGCTCTCTTCCTATTGTTAATACCTGCAAGAGAAAATGTGATGTTTGCTGGGCTTCCAAGACCACTAGGGTCCATTATATCTGTTCAGTCTCAATAACAAGCACCTAACCCCCAAAGCTCAGGGCCCTATTTTGAGGCAGCAAGTAGTCAGGCTCTTGCTCTCTTGATTAAACATTTCAAATCCGAGAACTTGTTAAAACTTCCCTCATCTGAATTGTCCCACCCCAGAGCTGGGTGTTGACTGTGCAAATGACCAATCCACCACAAAGGTTGCAGGGAGCCGCTGCTGGCAGAACCAGAGCCCTAGGAAATTGACATACCATTCATTCCTTTGATGCTTCTTCCACACAAATCCCACCAGGACATGCAAGACAGATGTTTTGGAAAAGTTTGCATGGAAGAGACATAAAGGGCAAGAGCACAGGGGCTTCAGGTGGACTGGCAGGAGGCAATGATTAGGTTAGACCACAGGGCACCAGAAAGCAGGAGAGACTGTGGGACTGGCAGAGCCTTGGGTGGAAGAAGAAAGTAAATTTTGGAATTTCAGGGTTTGAGGGGAGGTCTTAGAGGTTGCAGCAGGGTCTTGCAGGAAAGGGCTTGGGCTTCAGGGTCTCCTGAGACGAAAGACTTTGAGGCAGTTGGTTTTAGGAGCTGAGGAATAATGGAGTAAAACTCTCATTGGTTTTATTGTTTACACAGATTCATGTAAGGCCCAAAGAATGTGATAAATCCACTGTGCTGGGAGGGGCTGATAAGGATTGAGGTTTCTGGGGCCAAGAAAATAGGTAGAGGGAGGGAGCTGAAGCTGCCCAGAGCTAGTGGAGGGGTGGTTTTAGAGGGCAAGAAAGGAGAGAAGGGGGGGATCAATAAACAAGAGAAGGATCAGTCCAGGTGTTAGGGAGAGTCGGGGGGAAGAGGTTGATGGTAAAGGTATGGGTGTAAGACAAGCCCTGAGTATAAGTAGGCTACCAGGAATAAGGGGCCAGAGGGTAGACCACCAGACTCGGGGAGATGGGTATGGTTGGGTCTTTCCTGGTTCTAGAAGGCTGTAGGACCTGGTGGTTACAGATAAGCAAACAAATCTGGATGATTCTTTCTGAAAGGCAATGCAGCTGAGATTTGGGTCTGCTATATTAGAAACCTAGTTCTGCCAGAAGGTACCTTATCTGTACAATGGGGAGAATATTTGCTTGTCTCATAAAGAAGAATGTAAAGCCTTGCTCATGAATAAGTGTTGTGAAATACACTGAACTAGAAACAGTTGTAAGTGAAAGAGGTATGGCTTGAACTTTTTTTGGGGGGGGGGGTCCTCCTGGCTCCCAGCCCTGTGCATCTTCCCCATGGCAATAGGGTATTTTGTGGAAGAGTGTCTGTTTCTCATAATATTTAGGACAGGTAACAGACTGGGAGACCTACTGGGGACGAGTAGGCAGGCCAGAGAGTGGGTGCCAAAGGATGAGAGCTAGCAAGCCAAGTAAGAAAACATTCAAATTTTCTTGCTCTGACTTGATGGAACAAGAGGAAAAATCATATATATGCAAGGTTTATCCTTGGGCAAAATGTTCCTGGGCCTTTGATTCTCTTTCTGTTGTAATTGTGGAAGCAGCAGGAAGCTCTTGTAGGGGCTGGGGAGGAAGCTGTTGGGGGTCCAAACCAATCAGTCTGTATCCAAGCTCCCTACCAGTGTTGAGTTTCCCACATGGCTCCCAGCTACAGGCAGAGCTCCTCCTCGGGGCTCCTCTGCTTTTATATTTTAGTTTTGGAACCAAGATCTTTCCAGTTTCTTCTTGTTTTTCTGCTCATGTTCTGGAAGGTGTGAGAGCAGAGCAGTGAAGGTGCTGGCCCTTTAAGAAGTCCTGCTGGTCTGAGTGTCTTGAGACAATAGCCATTATCACTTTAGCTTTGGAAGTGACCCCTGAATCTGCACTCCTTTCATCTTGGATACAAGAGCACTTGAGGATGGACTATTTCCTGGTGGGGAGGGGAGGAGCTGAGACCCCTTCACACAAGCCAAAGCCAATCACTCCAGATGGTTCACTCCAGATCTGAAACCAGTTCCAGTCTGAATGTGGGACCCAGCTGAGAAAGTGGAGCCTGCTGCGCTTCCTGCTGCAGGATTTAAATGTCCAGGGAACTGCCTTGCAGAGGGAGCAAGGCAAGTAACAGCAGCGGCCGGGGACTGGCTGGTGTGAGCGCCAGGGCTCTGCCCAACAAGTAAGGTGAGTTCAGAGGAGGTTCCCAAAGCCCAGGCCTGGCTGAGGAGGGAATCTTCGTTGCAAGGGTGAAAGCCAGGCGTGGGCCGGACTGCAGAAAGCGCAGCCCAGGTCAGCAGGGGGCCAGAGTCCAAACGCTTCGGGCTTGAGCAGAGGGGAAAGCTGTGCAATTACCTCCGGACGCGGAACAGCTGCAGGGTGGTGCCCGGGGAGCTGCGGCAGCGGCTCCCAGTGAAGTATCTGCCTCACCCACTCTGTGTCCCCCCCCCCCCCCCATAGCTCCCCGCCGGCCCCAAGCGCTGCTGCGGAGCTGCCACCTCCCCATGCGATCTGGGCCTCCCAGGGCAGTTTCACTGGCTCCTTTTGTGGGCTGGGGCCTCCCAGGCCATTTCTGGAACCGAGCGAGAGGAACCTTTGTGTTGTCTCTCCATGTGGACTTTGCCCCAGGACACAATTGTCCAGAAATGCCTTTCCTTCTTTCAAGGACAATAAACCCGGTTTCTTCCCCCCCCCCCCCCTTCCTCAATGCCTTCTGCCCGTTGAAACCCTGGCATGTCTGAGGGTAAAAAGAGCCCCCCAGTCACACTTTGTTTCCCTCAGATTCCACCTCCCAGACAAACACAAGCGTCCCTATGCTGCAGCAGGGCCAGGGAGCCACCAGCAGAGGGAACCCACAATGCTGGTCCCCAGGCTGTTCTGTCACCCTGATATTACAAATAACATGGCCTGTGAATTGGGAATTGCGGATGCAGCCTTCCTGCTTTGGGGCCAGTGGTGCAGGGGGAACTGGCTGGCTCAGGGAATGGGATACAGGGCCTTCCTCCTTTGGAGTTCCAGTCTGACTCCAGAACGTATATGGGCTATTAGATGGGCTCAGAGAAGGCCTGAAAAAGCCACTATCTTGGAGTTAGTAGGGAGCTGAAGCCACTAATATCTGTGCAGTGTCTGAACTCTTACTTTGTAAAGGCTAAAAGCCTTTATTGCAGTGAAAAACTTTCCAAACACAATTCAAATAAGTCATTTTCCTGAGCCTGCTGGCAGCTGCCAGTGTTGCTGCTGCTTACAGCTTACCCAAACATCCATAAAGGGAAACTCACACGGCTCTGTTCAGCTTCACTGCTGATGTGGGCAGTCCTGCCCCCTAGACTACAAACATGGCTTTGACACAGGGAAACACATTTAAAGGGCTAACTTCACATGGCTTCCATTTAAGGAACTGGAGGTGTTTATAGATGTTTAAGATGAATGGGGCAATTCACACCTCTTAGAGCTGTTGTGTCAGGCTGCCTAAGGCCTCATCTTGTCTACACTAGAAAGTTTTGTCGCTTTACTGGGATAGTTAAAGCCTAAGGACCCACATTCCATTCTCACCCCCCAAACAAAGTCTGAGTCATACATAACTATCAGCTTTAGTCTGCACTAGACAATTTATATCAGTGTTATGGTTAGGAGATATAACTTTTTTATATCTATTATGCTTATACTAATTTAAGGACTAGTGTGAATGCAGTTACTGGTAAAAGTTGTATTTCCCTTCCAAATTGGAAGCTATACAGGCTTACATGTTTTTATGCCAGTATAACTATTCACATGGAGATTGTTTTGTTTCTTGCTTTAACTATCCTGCTACCCTTAAAATGATAAAGCTGCCTAGTGTAGACAAGCCCTTTACATTTATGTTTTCAAACTTCTCTCTGTAACTGTAAGGGAGGAAAATGTTATTTTTGCCTTTGAAATGAAAGCTGAGAAGTCTGTTGCGGTCATGTGATTAACAGGGAGGCGAATCTAGGCACATTCTTATTGTGTCTGTGTCTTAATCCAGCTCTGAATAGAAAAGGAAAGATTCCTCTCTCTCTCAGCAGCCAGGAGGTTTTTAGGGAAGGGTGGAATAGTAGATCCTTCCCCACATAGCTTTTTATGGGGTGGAGAAGAAACAGCTGCTTTTCTTTCTGCTGCAAAGGAGTGGCAGTGGCTTCAAGTTCATGTGAAACCTACTGGCCAGAGACTCATAAAAGCTACAGCCCCTGACCAGGGTTCAGGGGTAGCATCCTAGTGGGAATTCCTGCAGGCTCCTCTATTCCAACAACTGTGGACTGGGCTTCTCACTATGCTACTGGACCTCCCTGGTGGCCACATCACAGGCTTTTGTGTCAGTTTCTCCTGTTGGGTATCTGGGCTCCAGGATTTGAGGAATGTGTTACAAAGCCTCACCTCTATGTATGAGTTTAAATGTGATGTTGGGCAGTGGTGATGTATACCTGGGATGCCCAGCCAACTGGCACTATGTGAAATGAGCCTGTGACTGAAGTGAAGTACCTAGAGGAGAGGGGTCCAAATCACAAGTAGCCTCTTTGTTGGCAGCCTTAGCTAAGGGTGTGTCTAGACTACAGGTTTTTTTTCTTAAAGTGGTCTTTTTTTGAAAACTTCGCCTGTGTCTAGACTGCTGCCACGTACTTTCAAAATTAAATCGAAAGAAAACAGCAGTTTTTCCTACCACGGAAAACTTCATTTTATGAGGAATAATGCCTTTTTTTGATAGTGCTCTTTCAAAAAAAGGCATTATTGAACACAAATAGTGCTTTTTCAAAAGAGAGCATCCAGACTGCCTGGGTGCTCGCTTTCGAAAAAGCGTCTCTTTCGAAAATACTGGTTGCTGTCTAGCCAATCTCTTTCGAAAAAGCCTCTTTCGAAAGAGGCTTGTAGTCTAAGTGGCCAAGGAGTCGGGCTTTGGGGCTAGACTCCAAGGAGGAGAGCTGGCCACTTCTAGCCGTAGGTGGTGGGTGCTGGGAGCTTGTTTTGCGTATAGCTACTATTGCGTGGGTGAAACCAAGCCTGTTGTTTCAAATCTAGCACCTAAGTTGTGGCAGCTGAAAGCCCCACTCCACAGCCCAGCCCTGTCAGGTCCCTCTGCTGCCTGAAATAAGGGGTCTGGCATTTGGGGGGCTGTCAGCTATAGGAGTTGGAAGTGGTGTGGGAGAAGGAGTGTTAAAGTGGTGGTTCTCCCCCAACCACCTCCTCCACACTGGATTGCTAGAGGAAAAGCTTTGGGAAGCCCCTCCTATCTCATCATAAAGGAAGAAAGGCTGTTCATGGCCCCCACATTGAGCGATGTCTATGAGAGCATCTTTAGTCTCTTACTCCTTGAGCTGGGAGTAGTATGGGGGCAGCACGTTCACTTAAATGACCACCTCGCTGTCAAGATAGGGAGTGGAGGATGCAGTGGCAGGCCTGCTGGAGTGAGATGGGCTGTGCTACCCATTGTAGGAGTGTGTCAATAAACCCCTTATGCAAGTCCCTCCTGAGTAACACAAGCAAATCTTGCTCTCCTAACAAACCAACCAAGCTAAGGAGAAGTGGTGGGGTGGTTAAATCAGGCACTGGTGCCAGCTTCCCTCTTGACCTGGGATTGCTCCACCCCAGCTCCATCTCACCCCAGCCTCTGCCTGCACTTCACCCCTTTCACTCAAACTCTTGCCCGGCCTCTTCCTGGTCCCGCTTTACTCACACCCGGTCTCTTCCCAACCCCACTGTGGCCCTTCCCCTGAACACACCCTGGCTCTGCTCCTCCCCCTCAGCTGATCAAGTGGGTTGGAGGTGCTGTGAGGAAGAGGAGTCAATGACAGAGCCATCCAGTGGTGGTGGTGGTGAGAGGGAGGGAGAGGTGCTTGCTGCCAGTGAGTGCACCCGCTAACTTTTTTCCATGGATGCTTCAGACTTGAAGCACTTATTGAGTCAGGGCTTATGAAAACAGATGACCCAGGCATGTGGCCTGTCTGAATGGTGCTTCATAAAACACCTCTGACAGCCTTGATGAGACTAAAAATGTAACCTTGGGCCTAAATGGCAAATCCAGATCCAGCTGTAGCAGCATTTAAGGGCAAATCTGACTCCCAGTTGTAGGGCTTTGTCACATTACTGCATCAGCCCTCTTGCCTGTTGTCCCCTTGGAAAATGCTGATGGTGATTTTCAGTCCTTCCTGAGGTATGCTAGGTTCATTCTAGTCCTAAAAGAAGGCCGTATGCTGAAGAGCTCACAATCTGAGACCAACCATCCATCCAGCTCCGTATCCTGTCTTCAGATAGCGGCCAATGCCAGGTGCTTCAGAGGGAATGAACAGAACAGGGAATCAAGTGATCTATCCCTGTCATCCACTCCTATCTTCTGGCAAACAGTGACTAGGGATGCATCCAGGCTTCCCTCTAAGGAGCGCACCTGTGTGGGCACACACCAGAAATGAACCTCCTGTCTAGCTCAGAAGAGCCGTGCTCTGCTGCTCTGGAGTGGGGCCTTGTGCTGGGTGGCTGCCCTGCCCCAGGAGCAGCAGGGAAGCCACCTAGCTCCAGGGCTGGTGGTGTGGGCCACCTTGTGGACCGCTGCTCCTCTGGTGGCCCTGGCTGGAGTCAGAGCCCAAGCTGCACTACGGGAGGCAGCTACTCTGGCAGCCAGAGCTGGAAGCCACGTGATAGGCAGTGTGGCCCTGAGTGGGGCCAGAGTCAGTGGGGCCAGAGCCAGAGGTTATGTGGCAGGCGGCGGCTGCTCCAGTGGCTCTGGCTGGGGTGGAAGTTGTTCCCGCCAGGATGTGGCACATCCCAGCCTGAAGTGTGTCAGGCCTCACACCAGTTGACCATAAGTAGTAAGCATCACCCAGTAAGGGTGATGTTAACCATTCGCATCCCTATTTTGAATAGGAGATTAATAGTTGGGCTTTATTGTTTTGTATTGATTGTGTGTGTGCTAGGTTGGTTTTTGTTTTTAAACCACCCAGCTTTTTGCCTTTTTAGAGCTTTTAAAAGATTTGAAGTAAGAGGTATTATTTTTTGTATTTTATATGAACACCTATACTTATTTTTAAATTTTTACTTTAATTATATTTTTTATTTGTTATTGACAGGGAGTTAGAATATTTATTTTGGGTTTCTCTTTTTATTTTCACTTATTTTATGTTTAATATTAATCACTTAAAGGAAAAAAAAGTTTAACTTTGTGAAAGCATCAGGACACTTGAAGAGTTAACTAACAAAGTTAAAAGTTCAGAGGGGAACCTCAGTCTGTAGCAGGAAAAACTTAAACAACAAATAGTCTAGTAGCACCTTAAAGACTAACAAAATATGTAGATGGTATCCCGAGCTTTCATGGGCAAAACCCACTTCTTCAGATGACTAAGTTAAAGCTAAGGTTGTCAGTCGATGTTCACTGTCAAATAAAGAGTAGCTGTCAGTTTTGCAACCTTGAATAAAATATTTAAATGAATTTTAGTGGAATTTTTAAAAAGCTGATATATAAAATATTAGTGTTTGAAAATTTGAGGTCTTGCTATGCTCATAATGAGCGACTAAATATTTAAATTTTCTTGGCTTATCTTTTACTAGCTGAAGTTTTGAACTATTTTACTTTTGAAAATGATTTTAGACTTTCAAAGAGCATGTGTAAATTGCAAATTCTGAACAAATGACTCATGTAAGTTGCTTACGTTTCTAAACCGCTATTCATTTTTATATTTAATCTTTGACTAAAGTTTGTTTGTTTGTTTTTCAGCTGAGATCTCTTTTGGCCTGGGCTTTGATAACTTCTGTATTTTAGCAATGTTTAGTTCCATCTTTTCCTTCCATGTTTCAGCCATCTGATCTTAACTACAATTTTTTTTATAGTTAAACAGTTTAAATGGGATTGTTCTTGTACCTGCTGCAACCATCACAATTCATTATTTTTAGGCTCATTTGTTAGGAAGCACCCATTTCCTTCAGAATGACTGTAAGGCCTTTTGTATTAGTGCAGGGGTGATTAATAAGCAGATTGTGGGACAAATACAGCACATTGGCAGTTAGGATCAGCCATAATGATAAAAATGTGTGGGTGAAAGTCCTGATTTAGCAGCTCGTTTTATTCTTTGTTACTGGGAAAGGGCTGCTTTAGTATTCTTTCTTCCATAACACATTAATATATTTGTTAGTAACTGGGGGGTGCCACAGTGGCACACATCCAGACAAGCGCACATGACCTCAATATTGGTGCACAAGACAAAACTCGGACCGCTCATGGATGGAAAATCTTACAGGGAACACTGGATGCACCTTCCCCTCCCCCACCACCTGGCTAACAGCCATTGATGGACTCATCCTCCATGAATTAGCTCATTTATTTTTAACCCTCTTATAGGTCTGGCCTTGACAGTGTCCCCTGGCAAAGAGTTCCACAGGTTGACTATGCATTGTGTGAAAAATTTTGTTTTAAGTCTACAGTCTACTATTTTGTTGGGTAACCCCTAGTTCTTGTGTTATGTAAAGGGGAAAATTATACTACTTTGTTCCGTTTCTCCACATCATTCATGATAGTAGAGACCTCTGCCATATATGTCTGAGTCTTTTCTCTTCGAAGCTGAAGTCTGTTTTTTTAATTTCTCCTTATATAGAAGCTGTTCCATACCTCTAATCAGTTTTGTTGCCTTTCTTTGCACTTTTAAAATATATATATATTAGAATTGGAAAATGTGGCATCCATATCTGCACACAGTACTCATGATGTGGGTATGCCATGGAATTATGTAGCGGCGCTGTAATAATTTCTGTTTTATGATGATTCCTAACATTCAGGCTATGTCTACACTATGGCTACGTCTACACTGGCCCCTTTTCCGGAAGGGGCATGTTAATTTCAGCTATCGTAATAGGGAAATCCGCGGGGGATTTAAATATCCCCCGCGGCATTTAAATAAAAATGTCCGCCGCTTTTTTCCTACTTTGAAGTGGGAATAAGATCCTCCGGAAAAGGGCGCTTTTTCCGGAGGATCGGGGCCAGTGTAGACGCTCTTTTCCGGCTTTTCTAAAAGCCAGAAAAAAGCGGCGGACATTTTTATTTAAATGTCGCGGGGGATATTTAAATCCCCCGCGGATTTCCCTATTACGATAGCTGAAATTAACATGCCCCTTCCAGAAAAGGGGCCAATGTAGACGTAGCCTATGGCTTTTGGTGGAAGAGGCAATGCAAATGAAGCGCTGATTAGCATTTTGTCACACTTCATTTGCATAATCTATTCTGAGCTGTTTTTGCATAAGGAGTTTTTGTGTAAAAACAAGCAGTGTGGCCGTAGCAGTTTTGCACAAAAACCTCTTTTTGCACAAAAACAGCTCGTTGTCATGTGGTGTGGTTGTCAAGTGGTGTTTTACATTGTGTCTGTGCGCACACAATACATGTCATTGTGTGGATGGGAAGATCAAAATTGCACATCGTTAAACAGATGGCATGCTTTGCAGAGTAGTTCTGGTTTTCACTAATTTTTTGAGAGAAGCAAGAGTACAGCAGGCAGGTTAGAAGGAGGGGGCTGGGCTGTGGCCAAGGGGAAGAAAGAGAAGGAAAGAAAAGAAAAGGAGGACCACGCTGGGGAGAGGCTAGGCTGAAAGTGGTGCGGTTCTGACTGACTCAGAGGGCCTCTCCCGCCATGTTCCCTCACCCGATCCCAGCCGCCTGGTAGTGGTGGCCCCTGCTCAGCCCCAGCCAAGGCGCTTGCCAGAGGGTCTCTAAGCCAACCCTGAGGGACACAGCCATCCCGGGAGGAGCCCTGCTCCACCATGCTGGTTGGATGCCCCTGGAGCTGCCCCAGAGGATCCTTGGTCCGCCACATCGCTCAGCTGCCCCAGAGCAGCCCCACTTGGCCATGCAGGCTGACCACCTCAGGAGCAGGCCCACTCCTCAGAGCAGCCATGCAAGGCCATGTGTCTGCCATGGAATTGGAACCGGGGCTGTGGTGAGGTTGCCCCAGTAGGGACAGCCTCACCATGGCCCGGCTCCAGCCATGGCACATGCAGCAGCTACCTGCCATACAGCCCTGCTGGCCAGGTTATGTGGCTGCCATGAGACGGTCGCCTTGGGCCCTGGGCATTCAGAACCCTGTGGCTTCACGCATTCAGGGCCCTGCACTGCCCAGCTCCACCCACCCGGCAGGGGGCCATGCGGCTCAGCTGCCTTGGGACCTGCACACCCTTTGGCCGGTCCTGTGAGGCTGCCCCAGTAGGGACATCCCAGTAGTCTCAGCGTGGCCCGGCTTCAACTGCAGCACACGGCTGGGGGCATGGCCCAACAGAGTGCCATGGCCCAGCAGGCAAGTGTTCACAGCCTGCCACCTGTTTGTGGACCTGTGGTTGGGAACCACTGTATTACACTATCAGGGTACAGACTTTCCAGGATGGGTATTGAGAGCTTTGTTGCTCTGACACCATGATCCTGGCTGTGAATAGGCTTTGCTCCTGCAGCTGGCCAAGCAAGGGATCTCTCTGGACTATACTGTCCCTCTTATGGGCAGGCTGAAAGCTCCCTGAGAATGGGCTCTGTCTCTGCACACAGGACTTTAGAAGAGTGTTGCTTTCTAACACTGATTTTTCACAGGAAAGCTGATGGCAGAAGGGAGTGGCCATTCCCATTCCTCTCTCCAGGTGCTGTTATTGGGTAATGAAACAAATTCACCTTTTTGCCCTTTGAGATTCCCAGGTTTTACCATCTGGGGTAAATGTTATGCTCAGGCCCATACTAGGCACAAAGCCAGGCACAGAACAGACCAGGTATAAACTTTCCCTCTTCTCAGCTCTGCCTATGCATTATACTCCTGGCCTGCAGCAGCCCCTGCTGGTGCAGCCTTACCTCCGACCCTCAAGCTGCACTCTCCTACACCTTGCGGCAAATCGCTCTGACCAGCCTGTCCTCTCTCGGGAGGCCATCCGTGCCATTTATACATCGGCCAGAAGAGGTCGCTTGAGAGCAACACAAGATGTATCCCTTGCCCATGTTTGTGGTTCAAGACCAGGATTCCTCCTTTTGAATCTGGAGGACTGAAAGCAAGGGTGCCTACTTGCAGGTGGGGTGGGCATTGGGAGGCATGGTCTCCTCTGCAGAGCTGGAGCTTACATGGTTTGAACTCTTGTGTCTTGCAGGATGATCCAGCGGCACCAGCTGGTGCAGTCTGTGCTGCAGGAGCTGCAAGAGGCCACTGAATGCTTTGGGCTAGAGGGATTAACCAGTGCAGCCCTAGAGGCTGAGAGGACCTTGTCCTCTTTCTCACTCCCCAGCTACTGTGGGAGGCAGTTCCAGGAAGAGCTGGAAATTGACCGGGTAGCAAGAAGCCTGTATCCAGAGGATGCCCCCAGCAACATGCTGCCCCTGGTGTGCAAGGGGGAGGGGAACCACCTGTTTGAGGCAGCCAGTGTGTTGCTGTGGGGCAACCCCAGCCTGAGTCTGGAGCTGCAGGTGCGCACAGTTGTGGAGATGCTGCTGCACAAGCATTACTACCTGAATGGCATGATTGACTCCAAGGTGATGCTGCAGGCTGCCCGCTACTCTCTCTGCACTGAGGAGTCCCCAGAGATGACCAGCCTGCCTTTGGCTATCCTTGAAGCCATTTTTGATGCTGACATCAAGGCTACTTGTTTCCCTGGCACCTTTGCTAACATGTGGCATGTCTATGCCCTGGCCTCAGTGCTGCAATGTAACATCTACTCCATCTACCCCATGAGCAACTTGAAGATCCGGCCATATTTCAACCGCCTCATCCGGCCCAGGAAGTGTGGCCCACAGACCTCCACGCTTCACATCATGTGGTCAGGCCAGCAGCTCTCCTCTCAGGTCTTCAAAGCACAGTACTTTGTAGCTGTGGTAGGCCTGGAAGAGCTGGAACCTGCAAGCCCTTCTCCAGAGCCTCCAGTCCAGCCAGTCCAGACTCTGGAGTTGCTGAAGAGTGACCCCCGGCTGACCTACTTTAATCTGTGTGACAAGTACAGCATCACTAAGAGCACCTTCTACCGCTGGAAGCGCCAGTCCCGGGAACACAGGCAGAAAGCAGCTACCAGGTTTGCAGCCAAACACTTCCTGCAGTCTTGCTTCCAAGAAGGCAATGTGATCCCTCTTCAGCACTTCCGACAAATGTTCCCAGAAATCTCCCGCTCCACTTACTATGCTTGGAAGCACGAGATGCAGAGCATGGTCAATGGTGGTGACACCTCTGCTCCAGCTGAGACTCCGAGGTCACAGGAGCCTCATGGAGACCATCAAAAAAAGCCCAACCCAGACAAGGATGATGCAGCAAAGTCAGAGGGTAGCCTAAGGCCAAAGATCCCTCCCTTGGAGCCCAGCCAAGCAGGAATCTTCATGCAAGGAGCCAAGTCATACCTGGAGAAATGCATCTCCATGAACACTCTGGTACCCTACAGGTGCTTCAAGCGCAGCTTCCCTGGTATCTCCAGGTCCACCTACTACAACTGGCGGAGAAAAGCCATTAAGGGGAATCCCAACTTCAAACCCCCTCAGGCTCCTTCAGTCAGCCAGAAGCCCCTAGTGAAAAGTAAGGTGTACCTGCCATTCAAGCCTGGAAATCTGTCTGGCAGGAAAATGCTGAACGGACACCGCTCAGAGTCCAGAAGTCTCCTTCAGCTCAAACCCTCAGTCTATAACTGGAGAAAGCAGCTTCGTGACATAGCCAAGAGGCATGTCCAGCAATGGCGGCTGCCATTCTGTAAGTTCCGCCTCCGCTACCCTGGCTTCTCCTCTACAGCCTATTGGTTCTGGAAGAAAAGCAGCCAACAGATGAACAAGCAGCCTCTCCGGACCAGCTCATCCCAACAGCTGAGTCAGGTCATCTCTGAGGCTCCTGGAAAAGCAGAGCCTGGGATCAAGCCACGATCCCAAATGGAAGTGGCACCTAGGCATCTAGACAAGCAGGCATCTGTCACCCCCTACAATGCAACAATCTCTGGCTATGCCATGTCGGAAAGAGCCCACAGCCGGATGTTCGTGATGGATGTGATTGCCACTGCCCAGTTCAAAGCTCAGGCCAAGCTGTTCCTGCAGCAGCGCTTTGAATCGAAGACCTTCCCAACCTACAAAGAGTTCAGTGCCCACTTCCCCCTCACGGCACGTTCCACCTACTACATGTGGAAGCGTGCCCTGCACGATGGACTGACACTAGTGGATGCCTGAGGGCGGGCTGCCTGCTGGAACCTGCTCTCTGCTCTCCAGGCGGTAGGGCAGCATTTGTGAGCTGCAATTCAGCTCTCTTTGTCTTTGTTTTTTCTCTTATTTTGTTTTCTCTTCTGTTTTGACTAAATCTGGTCTCAGAGTACAGGGGCCAGGCCTGCCTGTTGCCAGTCCCTGGAGGCGGGAGGAGTGGAATGAGAGCTCTGATTTGTGTTGGATTTGTTTCTGGGTGGCCAAGATGCCCCAAAAAGTCAGAAGGGGGACTTCCTTCTCTTGATGCTTAGCCTGGGATGCAGGGTGGTGGAATAGGGGAAAAGGAGGGATATGGGACTCTGAAATGTTCCTGTATGCACTATGGGAATAAATGCCCTTAAGTTATGGGCTGACAAACTGCAGGCTTCTGTTCTGAATGCTATGTATGGGATTTGTGGGCTCATCTGCCCAGTCACTGTCAAACCTGAAGTCTATCATGTTTCTTGGGGGGGGGGGGGGGGGCTACACAGCGCCTGGCACACCAAGGACACCAAGCTCATTCTTTCTCAGGCTCCAAGAGATGGTGCTGAGACCATCCCAGGCATGGTGTCCATAGGAAGATTTCCTAACAGCCCCGCCTTAGGTGGGGGTACCCTAGAGGCTACAGTGCTTTGGTGCATTCCTCCTTGTCTTAAGAACACGGGTGGAGTTTGAGGAGCGGTTTAGCTCAGGGACAGCACTGACATGATCTGAGTTCTGTGACTATTAATTCCAGAGGCCTAGTGACTCTGTGGCGTCCCTGATCAGACATTGCCCTGCCTGTAGTCCCAGGAGACAAGACCTCCTCTCATTCCTTGTTAGGTGAGGGGGTTGCGTTCCTGTTTCTTTCTGTCTGCCCTTCCCCTCTGGGAATGATCATGTGTAGCTCTTCAGCTAAACAGGGACCTGTTGGCTTTGACCCCTTCAAGCCTGTGACTTGCTGTCATTTGCAGGCTCTGGATAATAACTTCCCTGTGTCCCCTGCCTTATTAGCAAGTGACCTTGCTTCTCTGCAGTCCCAGTGAGCATGTGCCTTATGCTCCTGCTCTTCAGGAGCATCTTTTTCACAGGAGTCTGGTAGGAAGCCCCACTGGAAGAGGTAGAGAGACTACACCAGGAGCCACTGTGGGGAGGAGGGGACTCTACTTTCACTGCACCTAATGAACTGAGAGTAAGGGAGGAGGGCATCTCATGACTGAGCAGCAGAGCCCCATGCTACAGCAGGGCTGAATGTGCATGTGCAACCTGTAGAAATGTAAATCAATAAAAACCCTTCCCCTCCCAGCCCTGTGTGGTATGTCTCTTCTCTCACCTCGTTTTTGTGTGTGACTCAAATGTCTCAGTGAGCGTTGTTATCCTCTTGTTAGTTTTAGGGGAAAGCTAGGCCCAATAGGCGCCCCTGCAGGGTAACAGTCTGTCTCTTTCTCCCCACCCCTCCAAGGTCCCAGACAGGCAGCAGCTATACAAAACTTTCTCCTGTCTGCCCTGAGCCTGTGGTATCACTTCTAAGGGGGAGGCTGGGACTTCAGACCCCCTTCCCCTCCCTGCTGTAATTTCATGAGGAAATAATCTGAACTCAGTGAACAGTTAGCATGGATGATAATCACTAGCAGAGGGGATCGCTCTCTACAGCACAGGGAATGGGCTAACACTTGTCAGTTATTGCTGAGCTGGGCCAGATCCAAACCAGTGCCCTAGGCCCCAGTCTGGTCTATATTCAGAACAACGGGGTCTTTATACTGATGGCACTGGAAGCCAGATCAGGCTCATGCAACTGAATGCTATTTCTAACATCACAGCAAGTGTCTGTCTGAGAACTGATCTTTTCAAAAACAAAGGATGTAATGTACTATGCCTGTGGTGATAGATCTGCTCATTCCTTGTTCCTGAGTGAGGTGGGGAGGGGGGGGAATCTGAGTGGTGAAGGGGGCTCACAGCCAGCAGGTGGTGCTCTGGTAAAGGAAGACTATGGAAGTGCAGAGTTTTTAAAATGCACTATTCCCCCATAGGTCAGTCCTCTCTTTGCTACTAGGGAAGTTAACTCTTCTTCCCTCCAGTGGGGAAACAGAGAGGCCTTCTTCCTCTTGGAGCTCTGTGCTTTTGTTACCCTCTACTTCACTTTGCCTCTGTGTCCTGTGCACGCAGTGAGAGGAATCTCAGCTTCAGGGAAGAGGGGCTAGCAGCCTTGTGCAGCAGTCTGGGGTGCTGGCTCCCACAGGCCCAGACAGCCTGGCTGTGTCTAGACTGCACCCCTTTTGCGGAAAAGGGATGCAGATTAGACACAGCACAATTGCAAATGAAACGGGGATTTAAATCTCCCCCGCTTCATTTGCATGAACATGGCTGCTGCTTTTTTCTGGCTCGGGGCTTTGCCAGCAAAAAGCGCCAGTCTAGACGGGGATCTTTCGGAAAATAAAGCCTTTTCCAAAAGATCCCTTATTCCTGATTTTAAGAGGAATAAGGGATCTTTTGGAAAAGGCTTTATTTTCCAAAAGATCCCCGTCTAGACTGGCGCTTTTTGCTGGCAAAGCCCCGAGCTGGAAAAAAGCGGTAGCCATGTTCATGCAAATGAAGCAGGGGAGATTTAAATCCCTGTTTCATTTGCAATTGCGCTGTCTAATCTGCATCCCTTTTCCGCAAAAGGGGTGCAGTCTAGACACAGCCCCTGTGTCTAGTAGGCAGTTTGTTAGGACTTAACCCTGAGGGGGATGCCTCCACTAGGAACACCAGGGACTCAACAGGACTATCCCAGGTGGGACTGAAATGAGCCCCACATCAGGGGTTAAAATAAGAGAAGTAGTAGAGGTCCAACTAAATCTCCCACTCCTGTGCTGAAAGCCCCTTCTCTTCCCTGATGTGGAGGGGCGGCATTCCCCCTCAACTTCCCTGCTCCTTGGCTGCTGGGATGCAAACCCTTCCTCCACCCCCATTTCAATCTATTGTAGTCCTTAGCCTAGATCGCACTGGTAGCAAGGGCCTGCCCACCTAGGATCTGACTCCTGCTGGCACCCAAGCCCTGGGGGGCCTGATTCTGATATGGGAGCCCCCCAACTTGAGAAGCTGACACCTGTGGGGATAGCTGGGGTTGTAGAGAAAGGGCTGCAGCAGCACTTGTTCCTCTTTCTCCCCCCCCCCCCACATGACACCAGCACTGCATCATCTCAATCCTCCCCACCCCCAAGCTCCCTAACACTACAGATCCTGCATTGATTCAGTCTAACTCAGAGCGAAGGGAGGGTCATTCAACTGGCATGGTTCATAAGGAGCAATGGAGTATGCAGGTAGAATTTGTTTTATTGTCCAGTCAGGGCAATGATAGGTGTTATAAAAAGCTCTAGCTGCTGGATAGTGAAAATAGCAGGGCTAGGATCTTAGATCCAGAGCAGCTGACAATAGGAAAGGTGAGCAGCCCGCAATAGGGCTGTGATCCAAGGATGGGAGCGTACTCCTTGGTGACAGAAGCAGGGGGAGGAAGCTTTTGCAGCAAGTGGTGTGTGTGTGTGTGAGAGAGAGAGAGACACACACAGAGTAATTAGCTCCCAGTGACTTCTCACCAGTGAATTCCTCTGAGGGAGTGAGATAGTAATTACTCCAGAATGATTACCCGTGTCTATAAACTGTGCCCAGAGGCTGGGAGATCAGCTGTTTCCCCTCAGCAGCCCTGGCTGCAGCAGCTGTGAAATCGAAATCAAATAAATGGTATTTTCCCTTAGCTAGACAAAGGCGGTGAGTGTGAGAGGGTGGATTGTCCAACACTCAGCCTATTAAAGCACAATTTCAGGCTCTAGGCACTGGTGGCTGAGCCTACTCAGCAGCAGGGCCAAGGCTTAGCAATACATGCACCCCAGTGATCAGGAACACAGCATGTACGTCTTGCCAGAGTAGAGAAGCCTGGTAGTGCTCTGTCTACTTCTAATCAGGCAGAGTGTGAATAGATGCTTCAGGGGAAGATATGAGAAACCCTCATGATGGACAATTACACAACTCCCTGCCTACATGGGAAACATCTTCTAAATCCCATTAGGTAGTGGTTGGTTTATCCCAGAAGCAGGAGGTTTATATGCCATACATGTTATTTCATCAGCTATAGTTGTGGGTGGCTTCATGATGCTCACCTGGTGCTTTGGGAAGCCTAAGTTCTTGGTCTCACTATTCCCCTGTAGCAGTGAGTACCACAGATTCATCATTTGTGTTAACTACATCCTTTCTTTCATCAGCTTCATATTTGCATACACCCTTCTCCCTCCCAACAGCTTAGCACCAACTCTGTCATGAGGTAAGCAGGCCAGCAACTTGGCCACTTCTACCACACCAGCTACTCTGGTCTTATACCCTTGTGTGAAGGGGCCAGAGGGCAATGAGGCCCACAGGTTAAGTTCCAGAGTGTTCCAGTTTGCAATTTGCAAAAACATTTCTTTTCCATGCTGGCTTGGTTCAGATTCAGTTTTATTTTCTGCGATTTTCCCTCACTACAAGCTCCTGCTGAGCTGCCTCTGGAGCGGGATGAAATGGAGTTGGTAAATCTGCCTTGGCCTCATCACTCACTCAGCAAAGTGACTGGCATTGGTGCCATCCCTGCACTGTTCTCACCTCACCTTTCAGGGGCTGCACATAGAGTAACTCTGAAAGGCCCTGGGGATCGAGTGCCAGACAAGTAGGTCTGTGAGATGCTAATTTCAATTCCCCCCCCCCCCCCCAGCCTCAGCACATTGTAAGGGAAATGCAAACCCTTCTTCTGAACCTCCTGGGGCCTCACTGGGGTTACCTCCTCCACTGTCGTGCATCAGGGTCACAAAGGGGAGTCTGAGCAGCTCCATGGATTTTTGCACTCAAGATTTAAAAACTGATTTCTTTCAAGACTAACAGCAGAAAAGCCATGTTCATCCCAGTCTGCTGAGAGATTTAGTTTTCTAAGGCTGGCCTCAACTGGAGATGAAGGGAGAAATGTCAAGATTGTAAATAGGGGTGTGAATGGGTGTGGCTTACTGGTTTCAGTTAATAGTGAGGGCCAGAGCAGCCCCCTCCTTGGTGGATTCGGCCCATCTGTACCACAGGTAGGGGTATTCCAGCTCCGGTCTGCAATGGGCCCAGTCTGTGGCCGGGCGGGCCACTCCATGCTCCTACTGCCCCATTTAACTGGTTATATAATTCAACAGGATTTTGCATCTCTAGCTGTAAGAGGGGCCAAGTTGAAGGTCAGAGCCAAAGAGTGGCTTGGTGTGTAGGCTGGTGCCAGGTGTGTGTGGGGAGAGGCAAAGACTGGCCATAGGAGGGAAGTGGCCAAGGCAGAGGCTGGGAGTGTACCCCAAATCTGTTTTGAAGGAAGGTGATGAGTGAGATGAAAGTGCAGGGTACATGGGGTAAGGGACGATGTTCCAGGCACTAAGCAAGAATGACCAGTTTGCATAATCTGGCTGTGGGCCTAGTGTCTCAGGGATAAAGGGCAGACAAGAACTATTTGGGACTATGGGTAGCTGAGAATGGCTGGAGTGCAGTGCATACTAGCTAGCCTCCCCTAGCTCTGCCTGCCCCCAGCCTCTGCCCAGCACTGAAGACTGTCCAGTGCTAGCATAGAGCTTCTGGGCCAGCTCTAAGCACACAGAACAGCCCTATTCTGGTGTCATCCTAATTCTACTTCCTAACCAGTGCTTTAGTGACCCTAGAGCAGCATAACCAGCCCAGAAGAGCAGAGAATCAGTGTCAGTTTCTCCTACAGGAGAAAGCCTGTCAGAGCAAGTGGGTGCAAGAACATACCCTCTCCTAAGGAGTTTGATAGGCAGGCCTGGCTGGTGCTGGCATTGCCATCCCCCTTCTGCCCCCTCTCCCTCCAGACAGGCAGATCCTTGGTGTCTGGGCCAGTCAAAAGCCAAAATGGTAGTCTAGGAGGCAGGCTCTATAGTCAGTAATCCCTCCTTTGAGGAAGATGGTGGTAGCTGAGCAGAACAGTGCTGAGCTCCAGGCTTTGCTCAGGTAATCGCTGCCTGACATTCTGGAGTGATCTACTTCTCTGCCAGGCTTGAGAGAGAGCATGCCTTTCTAGGGCAGGTGGTATCTGAGCCGCTCTGAGAGGTGCTGAATAGAATGGCAATTGTTTGTATCTTTCACCTAGGGTCAGGCTCCAGCCAGGCATCGAGCTCTCCCTGCTGTACCAGACAGATGACACTGGCTAGGAGAGCTTTCCAGCCCTACAGCAGAGGCATGATTGCATGCACTTGCAAATGGGCCCAGGTTCACTTCTGTGGGTTTGGTTCATGTCTTGTGAGAAGGTGTCAGCCAATGGTGATTAATGGCTCATTGGCCCCTCAAAGAGCCTCCTGGATGAACTGCACAGGGGTGAGGGCTGTCATTGCACATGTGCACAATACCACTGACTGATGAAAGGCAGCCTGGTCTGTCCTGTGCTCATAGTACAGCCAACACCAGGGCCCGTAATTCATGATAGCTCTGCCCCCACATACACTTGAAAATATTAGTACTCCAAGCTGTGGAGCTCAAACCCATTCACAGCGGGACCCACTTCCTGGAATCGTGCACACACACTTCTTTTCAGCCCTGTAACTTGAATCTCCCCTGCCGTTATAAGAAGACATCTCACCAGGCCCTGTTTCATCTTCTTCACCCACAGCTGTTCCCTCCCTGCTATGTAACAGTCTCTTTCCTTCCCTGCCCAACTTTCTTCAGGCCTCTAGCTGAGGAATGGCTGAGATGCCTTGTTATGAGTCCTCATTAAACATCCCCTTCCCATGAGCCCAATTCCCCCGACTATCTCCCCCCGCCACACACACATGATAGATTTATAAAAAATACCTTTCCATAGCCTCTGACAACATTAACTCCTGATTTTCTGATCTTCACTCGGCAGCTTTGTGACTGGGAGCATCTTTATATGAATGACAGCCCCTTTTCATTTACCTATACAAATTTCAGGTCTTTGAGCCATCTCTTGCCTGGCCACATTGGCTGTTCCTTGTTCCTCCCCTTTCTCTTTTCCAGAGGCCCTGCAAGTAGCTTCCCCTCCATTTTAGGGTATGTCTACACTACAGTGTTATTTCAAAATATCTTATTTTGAAATAGCGCGTCCACACTGAGTGGACTCTGAATCGCATTTAAGGCTGGCTGGAACCAGTTCAGGACTTACTGTGTGGGGCTTCTGCCTGAGGCTATCTGAGGTCTGTACTTAAAGGGTTCCCCCCCCCCCCCCTCAGACAGCCAGTTCTCAGGTTTCCCTGCTTGCTTGTCTACCTCAATGAGGGACAGCAAAGCATTTTGTCTCCGCATGCTCTGGTTGCCCTCACTCGGGACACTGCAGCACTCGGTAGCATGGAGCCAGAGCTGCCCCTGGGAACTCTGGCGCTTCTCTTGGGTGCGTTGCTGTGAGCCTGGCTGCACTTTTTGCAGGCTGCCATCCGGGAGGTCCATCGTGGGGCTGTCAGTATCCAGGAGGCCCTGCAAAAGAGCTTCCACCCTGAGGAGCACTAAGAGCCTCCCTGGTCTGTCCCACTGGGGGCTTGTGCCTCATTCCTCCCTCATGTCCTTCCACTTACCCCTCTCTAACCCCCCTTCCTGATGTCAAATAAAAGACGTGTATTTTCATGAACACAAACTCTTTATTAACAAAACTGGGAGGGGGGGGCTGGAGGGCTCATGTTTTGGGGCCACTTGATCAGGGGCAGTGACTGCTGGCTCTGGGCTGACAGGCCTGGAGCTGGCACAGGCACTGTGGCCAGAGTCTACCCCTTTAAGGGCTCTGGTGAGAGGGGGAGGGAGAGAAGTTTTCTTGGTTGAGGCCGGAGTGGCCACCAGGGCACCCTGGGAAGGGCTGGAGGCTCCCTATTTTGAAATAAGTGTCTGCACAGAGCTTATTTCGAAATAGCGGTTTGGCTGTGTAGACGCTAGGAAAGTTATTTTGAAATAAGGGCTATTATTTCAAAATAACTTTGCTGTGTAGACATACCCTTAGGGACTGTTAGATTCCTGCAGCATCCTCCTACACCAGTGGATTTTAAGAGCTTGTGGACCTTAGTCACTTTGGGTATGTCTACACTACCCCGCTAGTTCGAACTAGCGGGGTAATGTAGGCATACCGCACTTGCAAATGAAGCCCGGGATTTGAATTTCCCAGGCTTCATTTGCATAAGCGGGGAGCCGCCATTTTGAAAACCCCGCTGGTTCGAACCCTGTGCAGCGTGGCTACACGGGGCACGAACTAGGTAGTTCGAACTAGGCTTCCTAGTTCGAACTACCGTTACTCCTCGTGAAATGAGGAGTAACGGTAGTTCGTGCCCCGTGTAGCCGCGCTGCACGGGGTTCGAACCAGCAGGGTTTTAAAAATGGCGGCTCCCCGCTTATGCAAATGAAGCCCGGGAAATTCAAATCCCGGGCTTCATTTGCAAGTGCGGTATGCCTACATTACCCTCCTAGTTCGAACTAGGAGGGTAGTGTAGACATACCCTCAATTTCTTAGTCCCTTCCTGGAATCTAGTGTGGTTGTATTGCTATATGCAGTGACCAGTCCCTTTCATGTGCCAGACTCAAGTAGGACATGCTTGCTATTCTCATTTGATCCCTCCCTTTCAGTAAGGAGAGGATCTAGAAAGGCTTCCTTTTGCTGGAGTCTGTTCTGGATCCTAAACAGAACATCATCAAAGCTTTTTTCCTCTCCCCAGGAAAAGCTTTGATGATCCTTGTTGATTTGCACTTGTCACCCAACAGATGTTGGGATCATTAAAAGCCCCAATGAGTATGGTTTCCTGCAGTTCTGAGCTGTTTGAAACTTGATCTAGGAAGCACTCTCTTGCTTATTCTCTCTCGTAGGAAGGGGGAGGTGAAACATTGATGCCCAAGGTCACTCTTCCTTTACTTCACACTCCTTGTATCTTTGCCTTCAATCCCCCCTATGTTATCACATTATGGCTCATTGGCTTTGACCTGTGGGGCCTTCTCTTTACCTCTTCTACTTTGCCTCTCCTCCTGTAAGGTTTTTTTTTCTATCAATATTAATAGCCCATTTCTGGGATTTATAACACTAGATTTCACTTATTCCCATGAAGTACTAAAGGATGGTGACAGAGACAAGCATAATTTCCAATTAGAAGTATTGCCAAAAGGAATCACAAAGTGCTTTGCAGACTTTGCTCATAATGGATAGCAGGCTTGTGTTGCTGGGCCCAGGGCAGGGGGAGAGAAAACACCATCTGTTGGTATCCCTGCATGCTGTGAGGACATCAGAGCACAGGAAGTGAAAAGGAATCTTGTATTCAGTGGAAACTGCAGGAGGAGTTGAGGGAACAGAATGGAATTAGCTCAGTTAGAATTTGTCCTGGACCCCACGAAAACTCATCACCTAATAAACCATCTTGTTAGTCTTTAAAGTGCTACACGACTGCTTTTTTTATTTTACTAGGGTTAATAGAGTGAACCTACACTCCTGGAGCCATGGTTGAGGTCTGAGGGCTCCAGCAGTAGCAACAGACCCATCCCCTCTGTAATTCCCAGTCAGCCTTATCAGTCACTTGAGGCTGCTGAGGACTGTGCAGTCTTTATGCTCCTCCTCTCATTGCTGGAGATGGGGTTTGCTGCAACTCATCACCATAAAGCAGGAACCCTCCAGCTGCAAATTCTCAGTTTTCCCTGGACTCTCTACATCTGCTTCCTAGGCCTTGTTTCCTGTTCCACTCTCTGCTGTTGGTCTCTGGGTCCATTTCCCATCCTAAATTCCAGTCTTATTTTTTTCATTCCCAGTTCACGTTGCCCTGCTTGACCTCTGGGGCTAGTTTCCAATCCCCAGCCCAGTGCCAGAGTCTGTCTTGGTTTCAAACCTACATTCTCCCCTCCCAGCTCAGGCTCAGCTTGTTGTCTTCCTTGGTCTGCTGTAATGAGATGGTGTTTTATTGCCCAGCCAGCCCAGAAAGACGTGGATAGAGTACTCCTGGCATTAATGATCAGTTGTGGGCACTTTTTATTTACTGAGGTAGTTTGTGGCTGAGTGGAGTCTAATTGGGGGGAAAAACATAACCGGCAATGTATCCCTGTCACACTGAACTCTCATTGAGCTGACGGGGGAGAGATGAATTTCAAACAGGCCCAGCTGCTCCTCACTTTGCTGTCAACCCTGGGCTAATAAATCTCTCCCTTCACATGTGTGCAATAAGATTTAGTTCAAGTGTCACCTGAAATCCCTCACAGCCTGGTACTTAAAAACACAAACCCCAGCAAAGCAGGAAATGAAAACAGTAAAAGGAGATTAAAATGCAGAAGCTGGGGGACTGTAAAACCCACACAGAGGAGCCCTCCTGCCTGCATCTGATTTAGGGGATATTCTCAATCACGAATGCACCTATTTCACATTCATCCATGTTCCTCACGCTACTCAAAACCGGCCAGAGAGCGAAGAGCTTCCTATGCAGCAGGCAGCACCGGGCTCGCCCCAGGCCAGAAGGGGTGGTCTGTTCCACCTGCTAATATAGCACATGGCACCAGGCTCACAGAACTGGCCTATCCAGTTCTGGATCTTGCCTCAAGCAGGGGTCAATGACAGCACCAACATTTTCAATAGGACCACCACCATTAGGCATCTACATACCTATTTAGACATGTAAATAAACAAGATAATGTGCAGAAGTATTGAGTGCTTACAGCTCCCATCATAGTCCATGAATATGGAGCACCTGGTACAGTTCAAGTCTCTTCTTGGTAGCAGAATTTATGTTTTCAGGCAGCTGAGATAGAGTGCTCAGAGAAGACCAGCAAACAGCAGCTAGTCAGGAATCAGTTTGAGGGTAACTGGAAGAGCAAGGAGACTGTTATGAGAGAACAATAGAACCTTTAGAGCAGTGGTCCCCAACGTGGTGCCCGCTGGGGCATTTATGTGCGCCCACCAAGTGACCAGGGCCTGCCCAAGCCATTCTTGCACCCTGGGCACGCGGCGCATGCATGGCTCCGCCCCCGGGTGCACGGCAGCCCCAAAAGGTTGGGGACCACTGCTTTAGAGATATTTGAACACTGCTTCTGTGCTACAAGTGCTTCCGACTTCATGCCGGGAAGACTGCAGGGTTGCCTTTGTCCCAACCCCACCTCTCAGTTGGGGCCAGAGATTGCATCATCTAGTTTCCCAGAGAACTTCCCAGTTGTCAAAGCCTGGTCATGACACTGGTCTTTGTCTTCAGCATCCCTGCTGAAAAAAACTCTACACTGTCCTTAGTGAATGTTAGGAGACACTCTAGCAATAGCCCTAAAGCAGGGGTGGGGAAAGTTTTTGACCCACAGAAAAATCAGTCGGGGGCTGCACACAAGTGAGGAAGCCAAAAGACAAAAAAAAAAAAACCCTTCACCGATGTTGCCCCCACCTGAGAAGGAAGACGACACTCCCCACATTCCTCTTCCACATCAGAATCTAGGAAGACCCAGCCTAGTAGATTTTCTGGGCTCCAGCCCTGTGGTGGGGCAGCAGGTGGGGGGCTGGAGCACCAGTGCAGGCTTCCCAATGCTGGGGGGGCCCCTGAGCCTCAGGAGCGAGATCCCTGCAAGCCAGGGGCCACATCGATCCCATGGGCCTGAGGTACCCCACCCTTGCCCTAAAGCATGCTTCTGCTTAAATTTGTGCCACTCTCCAGTCCAAATACAGGATCTGTGAATCTACCTTAGACTATGGGAGCGAGGTCCCATTCCTTCTGCTAATTTTGACATACAAGAGTGTCTCACACTGACTTACAGCTAGCAAATTAAAAAAGTATTTAGTGCTTTTTTCTCCCACTAATCGAGTCAGTGGGGGATATTGGGTTTTTGTTCTCTCATTCTGGTTCTGTTTTGGTCCTTTCAGAAGTACTTGATTGTTCATGAGCAACCTCTGAGGCAGCAACCATTGGGGTCAGCTGCATGGCCTTCAACTTTTGGGAGCCCTACCTCATGTTGTGCAATTGGGGCCACAAAATAGAGTTCATGGTCTTTCCACTGTGCCTTTGGTTTGTACATTTATTACAAGTAGACCCAGTCAGCATATTTCATGGAATAGTTTTCTGTTAAAAAAAAAAAAGTATTTTTGACTAAATATTTTGTGGGAATATATCACTTTACAAATGTTTTGACTTCTTCCCTTCAAAGTTGTGTTGTATTTTTTGTATAATTTTGATTAGTTTTGACTATTATATTAAAATTGACTTGAATATTCAACATAATAAAATTAACACCAAATACTTTAATGGTTCCAAATAACCAATGATTTGGAATGCATTTTGTGGGACATTTCAGTTTCTCATGCCAATGTGGAACTAATTTGTGTTTAAAAAATGTTGGCATTTCTTGCCAAACAGAATTTCAGGTTCCCAACCAACTCTAATCACCCTGGCTGTGTCTACATTGGCATCCCTTTCCGGAAAAGGGATGCTAATGAGACACTTCGGAATTGCAAATCTGCGGGGGATTTAAATATCTCCCGCGGCATTTGCATTTACATGGCTGCCGCTTTTTTCTGGCTCGGGGTTTTTGCCGGAGAAAAGTGCCAGTGTAGACGCGATTTTCCAGAAAATAAGCCCTTTTCCGGAAGATCCCTTATTCCGAAAGTAGGAATAAGGGATCTTCCGGAAAAGGGCTTATTTTCTGGAAAATCGCGTCTACACTGGCACTTTTCTCCGGCAAAAACCCCTAGCCGGAAAAAAGCGGCAGCCATGTAAATGCAAATGCCGCGGGAGATATTTAAATCCCCTGCGGATTTGCAATTCCGAAGTGTCTCATTAGCATCCCTTTTCCGGAAAGGGATGCCAATGTAGACACAGCCCCTGTGTCTGAAGGTAACTCAGTTTTTAGAGGGGGGGGGGGGGAAGAATATCTGAAGCCAGCTCAGTTCCCCAGCCTGGGAAAGAATCTGTCAGAGAACTACAGAAGGCTGGGAAGTGAGAGATAGTGCTCAGAAATCAGAGTGAAATCCTGCACAATGGTGGCTGGGGTAAGCCAAAACACAAGGGCTGTGTCTAGACTGGCAAGTTTTTCCGCAAAAGCAGCTGCTTTTGCGGAAAAACTTGCCAGCTGTCTACACTGGCCGCTTGAATTTCCGCAAGAACACTGACTTTCTACTGTTTGAAATCAGTGCTTCTTGCGGAAATACTATGCTGCTCCCATTCGGGCAAAAGTCCTTTTGCGCAAAGCTCAAAACGATCAGTGTAGACAGCTGAAAACTGTTTTGCGCAAAAAAGCCCTGATAGCGAAAATGACAATCGGGGCTTTCTTGCACAAAACCGTGTCTAGATTGGCACAGGTGCTTTTCCGCAAAAAGTGCTTGTGTGCAAAAGCGTCCGTGCCAATCTAGACGCTCTTTTCCACAAATGCTTTTAACAGAAAAACTTTTCCGTTAAAAGCATTTATGGAAAATCATGCCAGTCTAGACGTAGCCAAGGAGACTGCAAACTACTAGACAAAAAGTAATTCAAACATACCCACAATACTGTGACCCAGAGAAGGTGACCATCTGCAGGAGAGGCACCTCTTTCACAAAAAGCCCATTAACACTGAATCATTTCCTCTGGCTGTGGTACAAACCTCGGTAATAAAGCTCAGCTAAGCCATGAAAGTCTGACCGGTTAACAGATGAATTAATCAGAGACTGCATTATTTGGAGGTATAAGTGGTGAGCAGGTCAAAGCCAGGATTTTGCGAGAGGCAGACTTGACTTTGCAAAGAATGGTAGGTATTTGGCAGCTAGTGAATGCTGTGCTTCTCAATGAAAACATTATTAAGCAGGGAAAGGACTAAAGTGGACTCAGTGAAAGCGTGCACACAAAGGCAGAAAGATACAATACAAGGCTAAACAAGTGGCGGGGTCTGGTTTGCAATAAACATGGAGCCCTTGCAATACATTGTGTCCAACACAAAGATTGCAGTAGCATGTAGTGCAACCATATAATGAACTGGGATTCATCAAATCCATAATAATCCCATGGGGTGCCAACAGCAATATCTCGATACCTAACACTTGTTTAGCAGAGAATGAAGGTATAAGCAAAATATGACCAGATGGTAAAATGAGATGATATTGAGCAAATATAAATAGCAGCTGAGTTAACACTGCAATCAAGCCAAATGATTTAGATAGCTGACAGTTAAACCAAAACACCACTTGAGGGGTTGCACAACCCCATACCTGGCAGCCCACCAAGATTCTCCAGGAGACTCCAAATGAGTTAACTGTTAAGAGCCTGCAACTCATGAATGGCTCATTTTGCAATCTGCACTATAGCAGAGCAGCACAGCTGTCAGTTAAGTTTGAATCACTTCCTGTGTATAGGAGGTGAATTCTATGAGCTCTTAAGGGGCAAGTGACCAACTTGGGTAGTCCTGAAATGTGCTATGCCTCCTAAGGATGTTGGGGCGGGGGAAGGGTTAGCAGTTCAGATTAGGGATCCTTTGAACAAGAGGTTCCCGAAATATAATCTTCCTAAAACAGTTGTGTACAAAAATCACCTGGTTCTTTTTTGCCCACTCCTGGGGCTCACTCTATTGCTCCAAGTTGGTTAGTTCTTGCCCACCAAGAACTGAACTACTGTGCCTGCTCTGCAGTCTTTCTCTGTGCTTATTAATTGGCCAATTAGTCACAGCTAGAGAGCTAGCTGCCTCATCCATTAACCCCTTTCCGGCTACCCCAATGTGAGACCTATACACCTCATCTGAGGATGCAACCCCCTTCCCCCAAAAAATTTATCCTTAAAAGGGAACAATGCATGGTTGGGTGAGCTGGGCCGATACAGGGTGTGGGTCAGTGTTCCCTGTAAGCTCTGTGCTTGTGCAGCCATTCAGGAGAGACTGAAGGGGGAACGTAACAGGGCAACAATCATCTCTCACAAGAACCCCTCTGGCTAAGTGTGTGTACCTGCACCCCCTTCTGTTAAAAGCTTCTTCAGCAACTCAGCCCTCCAGCCAAGTCACACACCTACTATGTGCAATCAAACAAAACCACTTCTGGGGTACATCTTTAACAGGGATCTATCTCAGTTTCCCCGCTATAATGTCTCTGAGTCTGGGCCCTCAGACTGTTGCCCACTCTGGCAGAGAGTGGTGCCCCAAAGGCTTCTCCTCCTGGCAGTAACTTATTCATCCTTACCTCAGAGTCCTATCATAGTCCAGTGTTCACTAAGCTCACCTCACAGCACCATCTACCATCACACTGCTTGAGATCTCCAGAGGAACTAACTGCAGCTCTTTTTTATAGGGCCTTCCCGGCCCCTGATTGGACGCTTCCTCTGCTTCCTCTCTAGCTCTATTGTATCTCTGGTGCAGAATGTGGCAGGACCACAAGGCCTCCAGAAGAGGGCCTCAGGACTTGGTCCACTCCCTCACAGGGATAGTTGAGCACTTTCACCTCCAGTGACATATTTGGTGGGAAAAGGAAAATGAAGCGATTTATGCTCTCCCTCCCAACCCCCTGCAACATTTCTCACAATTCTTCCCTATGTTGATCAACCAGGTCAAGGGTGATGGCTCAGGGGTGCCCCTTGTCTCCACTACCCTCTGGTCAGGGGAGGAGTCCATGACTCCCTCCTCCATGCTGCTTCAAACAGAGCGAAAGAGCTTCACACTCACGCTTATTTACAGGGCTGCTTCTAGGAAGACAGGGGAGGTCAGAGCAGTGCAGGAGAGTAGGAAGGAAAGGAGGGAGTCAGAGTTATGTAGTGAGGAAGTAGGGGGGCTTCAGCCATGACCCCAACATGCTACACATCCATATGCCCCATTTCTGACCCACCATGAAAATATGCTCCCCACCTTGCTGCGACCAGCCAAGATGGGACACTCTGGATGAGCATGTTCAGTGCATGCCACAGGCACACAATACCAAGGCCAGGCTGAGGAGCTGGGAATGGGCATGTTTAGTTTATGCCACAACTATGAGACCATAGTTGAGAACTAGTACTCTTGGGGCAGGCACTGCAGTGACTGCAGTGAAGATCTAAGAACTGGCATGGTCTGAACTGCCGTGCTGTGAGCCTGGCTTAGGCCCCCTAGCGCTGACATAACAGGAGTGGGATAAGAACATCCCTGGAGATGAAAGGAGCAGTTTGCCCCTCTCAGAGCCGTTGTTTCAGTCTGTGATAATCTCCATGGAGTGATCTTTCTAGAACATCTCGTTGCAATGACTTGACTATGTCATACTCGGAGCCTGGTAGGCAACAGATGGATGTGCAAAGCCCCTTCTCTACACTGCAGGCCCAGAATTGGTGGAGGCACTTTGCATATTCATTCTCCTTCCCTTTCTTGTAACCAGTTGGTGTATGCACACACTCTCTCAGCCTCACTACCTTCCCACAGCCCCTCCATGCTTACCAGGGGCACGGAGTGACCAGAAGGGGGTGGAGATGGGGGACGAGTGGCGCTTGGCACAGCAGAGGGACTGGAGGTGGTCAAAGCAAAGCGCATAATGACAGAAGGAAGGTTGGTGGAACTAAGGCAGTGTTGGAGCAGTAGGGGGCACCGGAGCAGTGAGGGGGAACATAGGAGGTCAGAGCAGTGTATGGCAGATTGGGGTGGATAGGTGATGCTCAGACCTGTGCAGTGGAGGATGCTGGGGGTGTCATAGATCTTAACTGCATATTTGGCTGTGTCCAGAGGTTGGAGTGTGCATTAGATAGGGTACTCGTAGCACCTGGGAGCCCTAGTCATGGACCAGGACCCCATTGTGCTGTACAAACAGAACAAATTAACACAGCCAGGCAATAAAGCACACAAATGGAAACACCTGGGATGGAGGGTGGCCTCAGATGACTCCTGGCAGATGACACAGCTACTCTGACTCTTATTGGACACCTGTCAGTATCTCAGAACCCAAATGACTTTCTGATCAGCTGTCCATATCTTGCTTATCACACTGCTCCTGTCTAAAAGACAGATCCTGCTCTGGAGAGCTCAGAAGCTAAGACAAGAGACAACAGAGAGATACAGACTGACCAACAAAAAAAGCCAATGAGATCATACTGGTCAGCATGAGAGACCATGGTCTCAGCACATCATTGGCTGAATTCAGCATCCTGGAAGGACACATCAGAAGGACCCTATAACATTGTCTGTCAGGAAGAGGGCTTTAGTGGAAGAGGTGGGAGATGGCAGAGGGGAGAAGGCTGTTTCACCTGATCGGGAACTTGAACCCCAGGCCCACCACAGGAACCCTGTAACAAGCAGGCAAGGTCTGTCTATTCAGACTTATCCCACTGCATGTCTCTCCCTGCCTCTTGGCAGAGTTCTCTAGTCAGGGGAGAATCCTAAGGCCAGCTCTTCCCTGGGGCTTCCTCTTCCCTCCACTGCCCTAGAGTCCTTCCCTGGCCCTCTCCTGCCCAGAGAGACAGAATTCTTTCTTTCCTTGCATCTGCTCTAGGCTTCCTCTCTATACAGTAAGCACTCTGCTCCTCACTCACCTGGGACTTATCAGTCACTGGGCTGAGTCCACTCTTCAAGTACAGCCAGGAGCCCTAATTGAGTTCTCCAGCAAACTTTTTCTGAGCCTGTGGAGCGTGTATCCCCCATTGCCGCTCTACCCACGAGACAGTTCTTTGGTAGGGAGAAGAGACAGCTAAATAAATCCAGTGAAGGGCGCAGATCTCTGTTTCTTTAGGAAGCCCACATGACCAACCAAATGTGCTCGTGCTGTGAAGCAGCTCATGCCCACCCAGTCACTGCGAGTAGGCTAGTAGAGAATATTAAACGTTAGCAAACCCAGGCTCCAGGTCACAGCTCTGCCTCAGGGCTCAACAGGAGCAGTGTGATAAGCAAGATATGGACAGCTGATCAGAAAGTCATTTGGGTTCTGAGATACTGACAGGTGTCCAATAAGAGTCAGAGTAGCTGTGTCATCTGCCAGGAGTCATCTGAGGTCACCCTCCATCCCAGGTGTTTCCATTTGTGTGCTTTATTGCCTGGCTGTGTTAATTTGTGGTTGTATTTTAGCTGGCATTATGATTTATTTGCATATAAATCCCTCCAAAAAGGGGGTGGGGTTGGACTCTGATCCCTGTCATGTGACAAGGACAGAGCCTTCTTACCCTTGTCTATGTCATATTCTTCAACCTGAAAATAAAGACTAGATTCTTCCTAGCACCCTTGTATATCACACCTTTATTCCACCATAATATCAGCTTCAGCCTCATATCCTGGCAACCGTCCCTTTGAACACCCATAACCATTTGTTTGTGAGTCAGCAAATGGCCAATCACCTTATGCACAAACCATCCCCTTTCTCCTGTGCTGTCCAGTGCTTCCTGCTTTGCTCCTGGCTGCAGAAGGCTTTCAGCAGATGAACTGGTCCTAGACATTGCTGGTCCATTGCTTTCCAAGATAAAGTCCTGATTCCTCCCGGCACATGGGTCACTCACTGGAATGTTACCATGTTTAGACAGATGGACATGGGGGTAGAGCCAGGTGTACTCAGAAAATTAATTTCTGAGGAAATCCATGCATGGCATAAGCTGGAAGAGTCTGATGCAGCCAGCTAGTCTGAGAATGCCCTGTGCTCAATGGTTAAATAGGTTGAAATGGAGGAGAGGAGTTCCTGGGGTGTGCTGCTCCTCCAAGCCAGGGAGAGAGGAGGGCTGTTTCCTCTTCTTTTAGCTGAGAAGAGGAGCCAGGAGGAAAGGAGCCAGGAGAAACTCTGTAGCAGGTGCTAGTGTTTTTATCTGCTCTTCTCATCAGGATTCGAGTTCATTTTCCTGTTATGTATGCAAGGGAGTTAATGGCTCCAGGTTGTTTCAGATGTGAATGGGGGGGATGAAGAGCAGGATCCAGACCTCGCTGTGCCTTTTCTTGGGGCTGCTATTCATGGGCTGGCATATTAATATTCTGTTGTTCTGTGCAGTTTCCCTTCTTTTTATTCTTTCCGACACACAGCAAATAAATAAACCTGAATTATGCCCCGAGTATCTTCTCTAACCTGATTCCTTTTGGCAGGAGTGTCCCATGGAGTGTGGGGCAATGGGCACTTCCTTGCACACTAATTCTCCACTGCAGCGCACAGTCTGTGACAGACATCAGCTTAGATTAGTGTTCAACCCTCCCCACTTCCTCCTCCTCGACCCAGTCTCTGTCGCAGTCCTTCATGGGGGGGTAGAGGGGGACAAAGGTAAGGAGAGGGGAGATGAGGCTGAATGTGCTTTTGCTGTTTGTGTTCCCGTGGGCTCCAGGCTGGCTCAGATGTGGTTTCTAAAGGGTAGGTAGTTCCACAACATGGCAAGCAGCCGTAGCCTTTATTTCTCCACGAGACTGCATTCAGGCAATCACAGCAAGAAGCACAATGCTCCAGCCATGGGCTTGCTGTGCTGTGGAGAGCTTCCTACCGCAAATGGGGATATCCTGAGCACACAGGGCAGAGTCAAGGAGGAGGCTACAAAACAAATACCAGTCCTAGTAAGAGGAGACAGAAGGAGACAAACCATTTAATCATGGCTAAGAAGCCTTGGGATTTGCCTACACTGGCAAGTTTTGTCGAGGAAAAGTGCCATTTGTCAACAAAAGTGCATGAGTGTTCACACTGCAATGTGTCTTTTGTCAGGCTCTTTTTCAGTGACAAAAAATTTGCAGCTCCATGAGGGACTTTTGTCTTTCCCCCTCCGTGTTGTCAACGAACATGCAGAGTACACACCTCATGGCATTTTGTCGCTGATTCTGGCCTCCAGAAAGTAGCCCACAATCAGCCACTCCGGACAGCTGTTTGAACTCCACTACCCTGCAGCCAGGTGACCAGCTTCTCACCCCGCCCTCTTTGCAAGGCCCACAAAACGTAAACCCCATTTCCTGCTGCCTGAGCACCTGTCCCCCCTGGGTCCCTGGGCTGGCTGACAGCGCAGTGGTCTCATGGCATCTTCCCTCCTGCCCATGTCTGGTCATCACACTTGAAGTGCTGCAGAGCTGTTGGATCTGATCAGTACATGGGGAGAGGAGTCTGTTGGTCCGAGCTAGGAGCACCATTTCAGGTTGTGAGGTGTGAGTAGGGGGTGACAGGCACATGTTATGATAGTGGGGTGGGCAGAATGAGGGCGGGGAGGCACAGCGAAGACAGTGGCTTCAGCAGTGTTCCTGAGCATGCTTAGTATAAGCCAAGCAGCAAATGGGGGGAGAGAGGTGGACCAACCCTGTCTGCCTTCTCCCTCCCCACACACATCACCATTTTCCAGGAGCTACAAAGACACTTGAAAACTTTCATTTTTTGGCAGATAATTTAACAATTAGCTGACAGGAGCACTGTATCTGTATAAAATAGAGAAAATTTAAAAAAATTAGACCCACTCAGCTCTAATTCTAACATATTCTGACAGCGTGTGACCAATCACTTAAGTGACACTGGTTAGTCTTAAGATTTTAATGTATATTCTCAGAGCTCAACAAATCCGCTTATCTACTCGCCTGTGGCAAGTAGATTTTAGCCAGTCGCCCCATTCACTGGCGGTGCGCGCATGCGCAGTGCGGGTCTGGCACATGCACGGTGTGGGGCTGGCAAGTGGGTTTTTGACGCAGTCGTCGAACCCTGTATATTCTTACTTTGATATTCACTCTGCAGGGAGAGAGGCTTTCACAATCAGGACTGCTGGGCTCTCTCTCAGCCTTTGGAGAGGAGATTGGGTTTAGTGGATTATAGCAGGGGGCAGATACATCTGGGTTCTATATAAGAACATCAGAATGGTCATGCTAGGTCAGACCAATGAACTCTGACAGTTCTAGTCTCTGGCTGCTCCAATTCTGCAGCCAAGTGCTGTGCCTCAGTGCTCCACCTGTAAGCAAACAATTCTCCCTTAGAGTCACACAAACTATTCAAGGCGCAACAAGCTGCAATAATCATGGAAATATTGTCCTCAGTAAAGTCTAGCCTGCCATAGCGACACCTCCACCTTGCCTTCAATCTGTCTCCCAAAGCAGTGTTTCCCAATTTTATTTGGCCACGGAACCCTTTTAAACAAGAAGGAATTTTGCGGAACCCCTAATAACAGTCTTATGTATGGAGCTGAAAAAGTAGACCACAAATAAGTAAGGATAATAATAAACAAATGCTAAACTAGGTCATGATATGTAGATTAATCTATCATAGTCAATTTATATTGTCACGGTTAAATTTTTAA
The DNA here is from genome assembly GCF_049634645.1 of Pelodiscus sinensis. Taxonomy (NCBI): domain Eukaryota; kingdom Metazoa; phylum Chordata; order Testudines; family Trionychidae; genus Pelodiscus; species Pelodiscus sinensis. The sequence goes on along the minus strand of NC_134714.1, from coordinate 44,698,518 downwards.
ATACAAGAAATCACACGACTAAACTGAAGTAAAATATTCGCAAGAGCACTGTCTGCACACTCCCATACAAGCTACTGGTTTGACAGCTGAAGCTTCAACTTGTCCAACGTGGCACTAGTATATTCGTAGTCAGTCACCCACGTGATCCACACTCCCTGAGAGAGAGTACAGGGATTTATGGTGGTATATAACAGGCAATGGCACCAGTGATTGACTGCGCGCGCAGGACTGAGTAGTGACATCATCATCCCCACTCTCTGGCTAAGCTGGCATTACACAGGGACACTTATCGTGGCAAACACAAATTGTTCTCAATAAAATTCATAAATGCTCAAATATTAATTATCATTTTTAAAAATCATAAAATGTTATTTTCTCGTGGAACCCTTATTTTCACTTCGTGGAACCCCTGGGTTCCATGGAACACCATTTGGGAAACACTGTCCCAAAGGAATGTTCGACTTGCAACACCTGCTCAGACTGTTGTTAAAATGCCCCTTACTGCTGTCCAGGGGCCTCGAGTATGGTTTCATGTGCCAGGACTGCAAGAGGTAAGCCAGATCTCCCAGGATCACAAAAGGCATGTCCATATCCCCCCACTGTAATCTTGTGGTCTGGAAAGAAAAGCCCTGCCTGCAGCTTTCCATACAGGCCTGTTCCTGAAGATGTGCCTTTTCAGATCATTCTGCATTGATGTATCTGAAAATTCCATGGTGATTCACAAGTTCTTGCAGCACCATTGAGAAGGATCCCTTCCTGTTGATGTACTTGGTAGCAAGGTGGGCTGGGGCCAAAATCGGAGTATTTGTGCTATCGATTACCCTCCTACAGCTGGGAAATCCCATGTCTGGAAAGCCAACCACTATGTCATGCACGTTTCCCAGAATCACAGTGCTCCATAGCAGAATGCGATTGATTGCCTTGCACACTAGCAGACCCAATGGTAGCTTCCACACAGCAATTGCCACACCCGTCTCCACCAAAGGGCAGCTTTCATTCTGGTTCCTTGTGCTGCAGTTCGGGAGCCAGCTCATGACACAGCTCCAGGAAGGTTGCTTTGCACATCCTGAAGTTCTATAGCCACTGGGCTTCATCCCACACCTGCATGACGGTGCAATCTCACCAATCAGTGCTGGTTTCCCTAGTACAAAAGCACCAATGCACCCTGTACAGATGCTCTGTGACTGACAAATTCAACAGATTGTTGCTGTCCAGTGGGGCTGACAGCCTCACCAGGTCTCTCGGCAAAGTGGAGGGGGCAGATCTGTGCCCTCAGCAGGGGTGGAGCCTCAGGTGGAAGGAGTGGGGCTGGGCTCCTTCTTGGTGCACCCAATAGGCTGCCCTCTCAGCTGCCCACAGTGCTCCAACAGAGATTTAAAGGGCCAGGACTCCGCTGCTGCCACTTGTGCAGTAGCAGCAGCCAGAGCCCTGAGCCCTTTTGAATCACTGGGCCCTGGACAATTGCCCCCTTTGCCTCCCCCTGTCAGTGGGCCTGCCACTGTCCATACCACATGCACAGTCCGGCTCCTCTAAGTCTTCTGTCAGTAATTTCAAGACGATCTCTGCTGCCATGTGCCAGGTCCTCACCACAGTTAACAGAGCAGATGAGAGATGGGCAGGATCCAGTCTTTCTTGCTGCAGTGCACAGCAGAGAAGGGCAGTTGGAAAAAAGGTGTGAAAAGAGGCTGAGAGTATAGGGCACCTTTCTGCCTAGCCCAATGGATCTGGCTGAGCACCTGGCTGTTCGGGCAGGCAGCCCTAGCCATTGTGCTCTGGTATGTGCTGTTACTGGAGATCTTTATACAGGGAGATCATGGCAGTTGTCACAAGGGAGGGGAGTGATAATGAGTAGCCTGGTTTTACAGCAGCTGATGCCTGAATGATGGCCCTTAATTGGCTTCTGTATGAGTAAATCCCTTTTCTCCGGCCCTTAGAGAGATAGCACTGCCACAGGCGGAGCCTGCACCATCTCTTCCAGCAGCAGGCTGGGGGAGGGAGGAAAGCTGAATGGAAGGGGGCAGGTGAATATGTTTCTGAGATCCTTGTTTTGCTATAGGCATAGAAAATTCACTCTGCCTCAGATAATTAGGCAGTTTCTCTCTGGACTGCACTGAAAGGAAAATACTGATTGTGCCATCAAGGGAGGAGAAAGCATCGTTCCTGCTCTATTTCTATGTCACTCTTTCTGAAATGAAGACAGCATGTTTGTTGAAGGCCTGCAGTGACTCAGGGAAGGGTGAGCTTGCAGCTCCAGGGCAGTGTTGTCAATCCAGCCAAAAATCAGGGGCCAGACTGGTGCAGGGATAGGAGAGAGTTTTTCATTTTTAAATGATTTCCCATTCATCAGGGCCTGGATGATTTAGGGGAGTGAGAATGAGGCAGTATCAAATCACAAATACCTTGCTTTTAGTAACACTGTGCCCCATATTTTTTTATGGAAATGTGTTTTTTGAATATGAATATGCACAACTCAAATATGCTGTATTCAAAACAGGGCAAGTAATCTAACATTCAAGAGGCTGTAATTCCCTGAATGTGTATATTTTATTTGAGTGCATTTATCTTTCCTGTATGTAAAGTTAAAAGTATAACCCTGTTTATTAATCTAGGTCTGCTAGTGAAAGCCATTAGTGATTCTTAAGGAACTTAATGGCCTCATGATCAACACAAGGATCTGTGAATAGTTACATTGTTCCTGTAAGTCTAAACTATGGTTGGTCCTACAAAGACAGGTGGCCATGTCACCTGGTGCTGGATTCCATCTTGAATTTGGTATTTTTCCACAGGGGTGGGGAAAATGGAACAAAGACCTGCCACCCTGGGGAAATTCTATTTGACGAATGGGAAGGAAACAATTATTGTCTTCATCTGACTTCACAGACTGCTCCCACCACAAAAGAAACCTGGAAACAAAAGAACTCTAACAAGGAGACAAGCTGCTAGACCCAGGTCAGGGAAAAGATCTGTTCTGGCCTAAGAAGAACTTTACCTGAAATAAGAACTATGGTGAGAAATTATGATTTGTAACAATTTCTCTTAGGCTATGTCTACACCACAGTGCTATTTCAGGATACTAGAGGTATCCCAAAATAGCTATTCTGCATCTTTTGAACACGCCCATTATTTCAAAATATAATGGGCTTGCTATTCTGACATCCTTGTAAACCTCATTCCATGAGGAGTAAGAGATGTTTTAGAATAGCGATTTATTTTGAAATAAGTTCTGTATAGACCGCACCAAATTTTGAAATAAGCTATTTTGAAATGGACTCAAAATAAGCTAAGCAATTTGCCTAGCTCACATTGCATAGCTTATTTTAAGCAGTGTAGAAGGCTTACCTGGTGTATTTTGTTTCATTTTAGCCTAATAATTTATGTTGATTTGTCACCACTCATAACCATTTAAATCCTCCTTTTTATACTTAATAAAATCACTTGTTTATTATCAAACCCCGTGTAAATCATTGTTATTGGCGGAAGGACAGCAGCTGTGCATGTCTCTCTTATATTGAAACAGGGAGAAAACGTCATGATCTTTCTCTAAGTAAGGCTTTTATATAGTGTAAGACGGATTTTTTGGGGGATTCTGGTCCCATCACGGCTGTGCACCTGGGTGCTATCAAATCCCTGTGGCCGAGACTTTCTAGAGCTGAGCTGTTCTCAGTATCTGTGTTGCTCTGCTGAGGACTGTGACCCCAGCTCTGTGTTTTGGCAGGGAGAGACCAGCGCATTTGGCCCAGCAGGAAAAGGTGATGGGGGTCCAGAAGGCAAGTGAGCAGGCTTCGTGGTATAAGCAGCCTATTGAGTGACAGTCTCAAGGGGATCTCTGTTGCACTTTTTCTTTAAGCAGTGGTTGTGTTACCATTGTTGTCCATGACCACAGGGAGAGCTGGAGAGGGTAACATTCTGAAAAATGGCCAGTGATTTTGAGCGCCCAACTTCAGACATCTTGAGAGAGGCTTTTCAGAGGCACCGAGCCCCCACAATCTAACCAAAGCCAATGGGAGCTGCTGGGGTTCAATGCCTGTGAAAAATCAGACCCCAAGTGCCTCACAGCATGCACCCAAAATCAATCACTGCTTCTGCACGTTTGGCTGTTGATAACTGACTTGCCGTAGGCTGCACAATAAGTCAATTGCAGTGCTGGGAATAGAAGGAAGCTTCCTGCACTAATCACTTAGACCATGTGGTTTCTCCTTGGTACAGAGCCTGGGAGGCCAGGGGAGGACTGGATTTCAGGGATTGCTGCAGGGCGGGGGAGGGAGGCATGTGAGCCAGGGTGGTATGAACTGGGAAGGACACAGTGCTGCTGCTCCCACTGTCCCTGGCTTGAGGACAGGGATCTTCAGTTTTCAGGAATCCCATTCATTAACATTCCTTTGGTAGAAGCCAGGGTATTCTGTCCTGAATATTCTGCACCCGCCCCTCTCTCTGTGTTCCCTTCTGCCTCCTCCTGATGCGCTTCAGAGAACAGGAAGGGGAACTGAAATAGATCAAGCGCCAAACCAGCACCAGCACCCTTTGTAACTACTACAAAGCCTGGCATCCAGAGGCAGCTGCTGCTTCTCTCCATATCAAATCATTTGCCAAGGGGAAAGGAGCATGAAGAAAGGAAAAGAGGAAGCATGTGCTGACAGACTTGGCTCAGATGTGTCAGTAACTTAGATCTGTGTCGGACAAACCAGTGCATTTGCCTTTTATAATGTTCTCTTTCACTGCATCCTAATAGGCAGCAGGGTACAAAGCATAGCCCAGCGCTGATAAAAGAGCGCTCCGTCAGCCAGGCCTGTCTCTGGAGGGATGCACTTCCTAAGATTAGAATCTGCCAGGATGAGCTTGACTTGAAATTACAAAGTGAGATAAAGGGAAACACAAGTGGGAAGACGGCACATTTTTCACTTTGAGCAAAAAGCACAAACAGAAGAAACTTCGATGTAGTTAGTGACAGGAAGCCGCAGCGGGATAGGCCCCAGGTTATGGGAACAAGGAGCCAATGGAAGGTCCAAACACTAGGGAAACTTCCAGGCCTAACGAGGAGACCTTTCCTCTTATAACTGCCAATCTGGAAGATCTAAACTTCCCAAGGAGAAAAAGTGCAGCTGGCCCTATTGCTGCCTAACAGCTGGCAAAAGCCAGGGATCGCTTTTAACTCCCAATCTCATGGATGTAGTGAGAGCAGTGTCAGGTAAGGGTCAGGAAGTAAGTGCTTCTGTCTAGGTTAGAGACTCACATCCCTTTCATCATCTTAATTCACTTCTTAGGCTTCTTCTTCACCAGATTGCAGTGTACATGTGACCCTGGTTACATCTTTCAGTTGCTAATGTACATCCCTTATTAATATGAGGTAGAGCAGCTGCTACAGACATGTGATCGGTCTATCAGATCCCTGCACCAAAGAACTGCCTAACTCAATGACTTACCAACAAAGAGGGGAAGGGAAAAGGGAATAAGATTTTTTTTTAAAGGTTTTGAAGACACCTAACTGTCCCTTTTAGTGTTTTTTTTTTTAATTGTAACCCTCATGGCGCAGAGGTGGAGGGGTGGGAGGAAGAAGCAGAGATGGAGAGGTAGGCAGTGAGGAGGGTGGAGCAGGTAACGTAGGCAAGGGAAGGCATTGCCTTCCAAAAATTGCCTATGCTCTGGCTGGCTGGGCTGGCTGCAGACATGGTGCAGCTGCCTGGGAGGGCTCAGCTTCCTGGCTGTCTGGCCTCTCAGTAGTGCTGGGGCCAGGGTGTGGCTGTCCAGCCATCAGGTGCTCCAACCTGAGGGGAAAGAGGAGGTCGCACCACCCATTGAAAAAGGGGAGACTAAGGAGTCTGGGGATGTTCAAGGGTTGGGGGCAGTAACCTGCATTAGGGGCCAGGCTTGGTTCCACAGGGGGGAGGTTGTGGAAGGCGGGGGGTCTTGGGCAGAAGGGGCAGGGCTGAGATTTGCCTTTTCCAGCTGGTTATTCATGGATGGATGGAAGAAGTAGAGGTAGAGGCAGTGGGTGGTGGGGTGTGTGTGGAAGGAACAAAGGTGGAGGGGCTTGGCAGTGAGGGGGTGGGAGGAAGGCACAGAGGGGATGGAGGGGCAGAGTTGGCTGGTGACAATCGGGTTTTTTTAGAGTCTTGGGCAGAAATTTAATTTTGCAGGATTTTATACATTTTACAAACTCCTGGAGCTGCCTTTTAAGCAGCCTGTTGATTTCTTGGCTTTTTGTGTCCTTTCCCTTTGCTCCAGGGCATGCAGCAGACTGTGGGAGTCCATAATAAGTGATTCTGCAGCAGCCACCATGCTGAGTCTATGGATTTCAATTTCCCCAAGTTCCCCTTTAGGCTACATCAAACTAATATCCTCCTTTCCATAACAGGGGATGTTCTTGCACCACCCACCCCGTATGGTATCACTGCTTCTGAGCAGAAAACACTTTTAAATTTTGTCAGCTCCTTTCAAATCAAGTTCTTCAAGTTGTAGCTTAAATTAAAAAAGACAAGAGATGGGTTTCAACGTAGTATGTTCTGTTAACAGAGTGTGTCACATATTCCCTAGTGCACATAAGTCATTAAAAAGCCTGTGCATGTATGTTTGGGTCTTGAAATTCTGATGGAGTCCAGTTAAATTTCTAGTTCAATGGAAGGTAACCTAAGATCTGTGTTTGACACTCATCCCTGTGACGGGCAATGCAGGCTGAGGTGTCCCAGTACATCATCCCACAGTGCCATCAAGCACAGATCACTAGCAGAAGGAACTTAGAACCAGTCTGTAGGCAGCTGAAGGGCTAAACCCAGGAAGCTTGGTGAGATGGAGCACTGAGGAGATGCTTCCTCAACTAGCAGGATCCTGAAGACCAATTTCTGAGTGCAGGGAGGTGTGGAGTAGGGGCCAGAGAGGGTCTTCATAGCAGGGCTGAGTATGGCTCACAGCTGAGGGGAGTACTGAGGGCAAGGCTGGGGAAGGTGTGGAAAGCCAGACTATTCCAGCCAGACCCCTGGGGCTGTCCCACAGACTCTGAGGACAGATACTAGATAGCTTTTTCCAAACACATCTAAAGGATTTAGGAGCCTGAGAACCAGTAATTATTTTTTAAGCAAGCAGAATTGAATTTTCATTGGGATTCTCATAAAATCCTAGCGATGTGGGGCTGGAAGGCACTTCAAGGGGCCATGAAAACATTTCTAGTTCTCAAGGTTCTGCATTGAGGTACCGAGGACAGACATACTTGGACTGAGAACTTTTCCCTCTCACACCTCCTCAGTGGACAGTCACTCTAACCCCTTCCCCCCCAGGAGAAATGGAAGAGGGTGCTAGCCTAGTGGGCAGAGAACTCCACTACCTGGGAGAACTCCAGTACCCTGGCAAAGTCCAGCCAGCTGCTTCCTGTACCTGGCTCTGCTGCTGCCAGCCCAGGCAGTGTCAGAGAGAAGTGTGTGGGCGGCAGCCCAGCTGGGGAAGGGAAGCACACCCGTAAGGCAGGCCAGGGTGGTGGAGGGCTGTGTGGTGGAAGCTGCAGGACCTTGGCCGAGTGTGCTTCCTAGTGGCCACTCACTGACCTCATTAGCCTCCCCAGAGATCTGGGAACTAGCCAGCCCCCAGAAGCGTAGCTGGTTTTCTAGTGCAAATGGAGAGAATGATTCTGCTATTGTGGGGCACTTTCCTGGCTTATGCACTATCCTGGTGAAATCAGATAGGCTACGTCTAGACTGGCATGATTTTCCGCAAATGCTTTTAACGGAAACGTTTTTCCGTTAAAAGCATTTGCGGAAAAGAGCATCTAGATTGGCACGGACGCTTTTCCGCAAAAGCACTTTTGCAGAAAAGTGTCCGTGCCAATCTAGACGTGGTTTTGCGTAAGAAAGCCCCGATCGCCATTTTTGCCATCGGGGCTTTTTTGTGCAAAACAGTTTTTAGCTGTCTACACTGGCCCTCTTGCGCAAAAACATTTCTGGAAAAGGGCTTTTGCCCGAACGGGAACATCAAAGCATTTGCGCAAGAAGCACTGATTTCAGACAGTAGAACGTCAGTGCTTTTGCGCAAAATCAAGCGGCCAGTGTAGACAGCTGGCAAGTTTTTGCGCAAAAGCAGTTGCTTTTGCGGAAAAACTTGCCAGTCTAGATGCAGCCCTAGTGAAAGGATCTGAAGCCTCACTCCAATTCTCTTTACCCGGAGGCCTGCCTGACCTTGAGACACGCTTCCCCCCTCTCCTCCCCCCCCTCCTTCCCTCACTTGCTGCAGCTTCTCATGGCCCTTGGCTTGCATCCGACTCAAAGAGGGTTTCTGCTCCCCAGCACTGGGCCCACAGCTCCCTTCTGTAGCTCAGTTCCAGCACGGCTTGAGAGAGGCAGCAGTTGTCCACGGTTGTGTCTCCAACTGAAGAGATTCGTTTAACTTAATCATGGACAGCCCTAATTAAGATGGGGTCACTCCGGTTGTATCTGCCTCCAGTCTCAGCTTTCAGAGACAGCAAGGAGCTGGTTGGTAACTTTTTGCAAGGAAAGAATGTAATGGGAGTGTGCGCCCTGCCCTGAGCATGATGGACCTGCTTTACATTTCTTGGCTTTTTTCCTGGCTGTACCACAATTCAATCTTCTTGGCTTGCTTCTGAGCAAGCTGGAAAATATCACACTTCACACCAGCCCAGGGTCTCCAAGCTCATGAGGAACAGGCCTTTTAATTATGCCTCATGCTACCTCCATCAGGGAGGTAAATGTTATAGCAGTTTGACAGGAGAATGAACTGAGGTTTGGGGAGCTAACCAAGGTCACAGAGTGAGTGTGGCAGTCAGGGATCCTGCCTTTATGTCTCTTTACCACCACTAGACTCCTGTTCTGGCCTCTCGCTCTCTCTGTCCCTCACACATGCTTAACTGGGTTGAATTTCTCTGTTGCCTCTCCATTTTCTATTGCATGAAATTCCACCCTCTTGTCCTTACCTTCCGATCAGCAGATGCTTCCTCAGACTTTCATCCAGACACAAGCCCCTCTCTGCTGCAGCCACACATCAGACTTGCAATATCATGTAGTCCCTGGTATTCTGGCTCCTGATGTCCAGGGTCAGGCCTCTGGTCAGTCCTCAGCCTGATATTCCAGCGGCTGCTGTAAGCGATGCGTGACGGTGTGGTCGTTGGGCTTGTCTATGTAAATGGTAAACTCTTTGGGCTAGGGGCTGTCTTGTACTATATGTTGGTACATAATGTAAGGTCCCAATCTCCAGTGAGGCCTCTAGGCACTACTGCAGTACAAATATAATGTAACACATCAGATCCTTAGCCTAGGGATGTGACTGACTACTTGACTATCTGATAAGCAAATACTTATCAGCTAGTTGCCACATTAGTCGACTAGTCACTCCCCCCTCCTCCCACTTGCTGCCTCTATCAGAAAGAGGCAGGAAGGGGTGCGGGAGAAGAGGAGGGGGTTCTTCAAAGTGGCAACACCACGTGGAGCCTCGGGCCAGACCGACTGCTGCCGCTTTGAAACACGACGTGCAGTCCGGGGCCAACTGGCCCCAGGCTCCATGCAATGCTATCGCTTTGAAATGCTGTGGGGAGCCTAATGCCAGGCTCCCCGCGGCATTTCAAAGCAGCAGCACCACCACATGGAACCCAGGTTTCCACGCTGACACCGGGCTCCATGTGGCGCTGCTGCTTTGAAACACTGTGGGGAGCACTGGGCCAGCAGAGGAATTAGCCAATTCATCTAAATTTAACATCTATACCTTAGACTGTTGATTCTAATAGTGGATAATAACTGATGGTAACCTCACACCCATAATGATGCTGGTCACTTGTGCCTTGCTATGGCTAAGAAGGGGAGGCCTTATTACTTCCTTGGGAATTAGTTGATGGGCTGAGATTTCATTTCACTTCTTTTAGTTTGCACAACTTCAGGGGTTATTATTGGCCATCAAATTAACCTATTGTAAAACCCAGTCATGATTTCCAGCATGGAGACCCTGTGGGACACTGACTCCTCTAGGTGAATTAGATGCTCATTTCCCTTTTTTTGTTTCCCATTTACATTCTTTCACTGCGATTCAAGTACCCCCACTCCCTGACCTGGTCATACAAACTGGTAAGATTTTATCGAATGGTAAAACAAAAAGGAAACAAAAGCTTTGGAACGGCTCTAACTCTCATTTCTTTTATGGAAGTCCTGACAGGACTTGACTCATTTTATTGGCCTCTCTGGGACTTCTCATTTCCAGCTTCTCCAAAGGACCCATTAGTAACTCCACAGAGGCGTTCACTGTTACTCAAGATCATATTTTTCTCTCTCTCTTTTGAAGATCTTTGCTTTTTAAATGTCTATGGTGAATTGGGCAAACTGAACTCCATGGTGACTTCAGAATCTTTCCCCTACAAAGCTACTCTGAGTTCAGAGCCTCTCTGGGCATTAATAGAAGTTTAGGTTCTTTTCCCCAAAGTGTATTTCTTTGCAGTGATCTAAGTTAACTGCAGTCTACTATTGTGTCGCCCAGCATCTGGCTGGATTACATCCTCCAGCTTTCCTCACAAGCATCCTGGGGTTTTACTGATCAAAACAGCTTTGTGCCATTTGCACAGTGCACCTCCATTCTTTCCACATCCAACTCATCAAGGATACACTTCCGTTTCCCTCTCTTTTATTAACTCTTTCATGTTATAAAACATAATAGGACCTCCAGAAACGCTTCTGAGCAGGTTTCTTCTCTTGTGTGTTTCCTTCTTTTATGGCTCAAGTACAATGGAAATCTCAGATATTAACATGCTGCTTTAGAATGAAATGTACATATGAATAATACATGGATCAAGGAACATGCTGAGTCTCTTACAGAATATGTTGTAGCGTGCATGAAACCCCAGGGAAGGGAGGGGTGTGTCGGAAGCCTACTTACAGAGTGAGGAGGCAAGGAAAGAAGAAGAGAGGGGTGGACTGGCCAAGGTGAGGAATGTCTAAGACGTGGAGTCTGAGGCATGGAGCAGAGCTCAGGTTGAAGCAGAAAGTGTCTCTTTTCAGTGAGCTGTTCAGAGCAAAAACCTTGCCTCCACATCTGTCTGTGAAGCACCTGGCGTGTTACTGGCACTATACACATAAGCAGTATGCTATAAACAGGACTAAGTGGCAGTGGCATTTCCATTGTGGATCCTGACCAGCACAGAGCCTTCCGCAGACACCCTTCTCCCTTCCTACCCCCAATCTGGGGTTTTGGCTCCATCGCTTGTGATTCATTCTCCAAGCCTGGAACATATATTGTTCTCTTTCTCTGGCTTTGAGCAGAAACAAACAGTACTGGAGGTGGTACACCAAGCTGAGTTAAGAGGTTTTTTTATTTATCTCCTTATTTGTCTGTCACCAGCATTGACAGGATCAGGCCAGTTCTGGCTGAGTGGGTTGTTATATTCCTGGAAGTAGACAGACACATTGGGGGCAGAACAGGATGTTTTTTCTTGGGTGTTACCCCAGACGACAGTACCTGGAGTGTTTCATTGCTCATTGAGAAAACTAAAGGGGGGGGCGGTACCTTGGCTAGGGGATGCAACTCAAGCCTAGGGGTTCCCTGACCACTGAGGCCCCACTCCTCAGTGTCGTGGGGTAAATCATGTCAGCTCTCTGTGCCTCCATTCACACACAGCCATTGTTCCTGGCTTAGACTGTGAGTTCTTTGGAGCAGGTGCTGTCAGTTCTGTGTCCTTACAGAACCTAACACACCAGGAGCTCCATCTCATCTGGGCCATTAGGTACTACAGTGAGGATGATAATACACAAAGGTTGTGAGGCTTTTCCCAACCAGCTTCTACACATGAAATGACAGACAATTACCAGCCCAAATGGCCGTTCATTGTCTTGTTTAGAATGGATTTCTGATTCAAGAGCTGGGTCTGACTCACTAACAGCCCAGCCACAGTTTGGAAAACAAGAGTAGGGTAAAGCCTAGGGGTAAAGTTGCTAGCTAGATTCTGCATCCAGAGTCCCAGACCCTCCTCTTTAATCAGGGCTGCACTGTGTCCTCCTAGTCTGTGGCAGTTAAAGGGACAGTTGCCAGCCTATGGCACTAAAACTGAAATGTTTTCCCCACAACAGGAGCCCTTACCAATCTCTCCTGCAATAAGCCTGAAAGCCTGGTCTCCCAAATGGAAGAGCAGCCAGTGAATGTATTGCTCACTTCCCTCTTCCCCATATGCCTCAAAATAAGACCAGGGCTGGGATACACTATTGATTGAGGGATAAGGAGTCACACTGCAGGACTAGAATGTAAACATGTTGTTTTGAAACCTAGGAGTGACTGCAAGGCCCTGCAGATAAACTAAACATCTCTCTTCCACATTCTTCCTTAAGGGAAGCACACTCCTCCCAGCCTCAGAATCCAGCCTGTGCGGAATCCGGTTCTAGTGGGATGTTGTTAGCCAGTTGTCCAAGGTGTAAAGGAGAATGGAGTCTATTGTTCATGTAACAGGGAAAGAGCCTATACCAGTCTGGATCCCTCCAGTGATGGAGCTGCTCAGTAGCCCTTGCAAGCTGCGTGTCCTGTGCTCCATACAAGCATGAATCCCACTAGCATTGGCCTTTGTGTGCAGAGTGCTAAGCTTTGGCGTGAAGGTCTCTGCTATACATGACCATTTTTGGATAGATAAGCGACCAGTGCTACAATCACACCAACATACACCCCTGTGCCAATGGTGATGGAGAGTGCAGCGAGGAAGAGGGCTCGCCGGGAGGCTGAACTTGCCACGTGGAAGTCCCCCTTGGAGACAGCCTTACTGGTCTGGAAAGAGAAGACCATGTGTAAGTCACTATTAACGTCATCTAAATCCTCTGGGGATGAGGCCTGACTGTTCACTTACTTCAAGGAATAGCACTGACTTCCAACATTTATTCCCCTCTTCCCTTCTGTGCAACTTTACGCTTACACAGCTTTCCTTTACAATGTAGGTCTGAGGGGTTAGAAGTTCAAAGTACATGTGTGCATCTGATATCCTTAAACTCCGCTCTCATGGTACAGGGATAATAGCACCATCTCTTCCCACCAAAATACTTTTTGGGAAATAGCCACAGCTACCCATACCTTTGTAGATGGATCAGTTTTTTAACTGGTTGTGTTTGGACTTCTGAATAGGTCACTTTGCACTTGTGTTCTTGAAATATAAGTGCAAGAGAAGTTCATGATGTCATGCCAGAAGGATTGCATATGAGACATTAGCTATATGAGACATTAGCTATATCATGGTACTAATAGTCTTTAGTATGTTGCCTAATCAGGAATAGGCAAAATATTTCTGGTTACCCTGTATTAAAAAGGGGATAAAAAAGAATACTGAATAAAGTCATTACATATATTGGCAGGTTGCCCTCCTGTGCTGGCCACATCATCTCAAAAAGGATATGGCAGTTATAGAAAGAGTTTGAAGAGAAGCAATGAAAATGATCAACGGTTTAGAAATACTTTCACGGGGAGAGTTAAAAGGTTTTTTCCAGGCTTCTGACCATTTTCATAACATGAAAATAATCACAGAATAGTGACTAGGACAAAAGATATAAATGGTATGCTGTCCTTTACACTTTTTCATAATCCCAGAGCACAGGGAAATTTTGGGCATGTCTACAGAGCAGGGCTAAAGTCGAAATAAGTTATGCAACTTGAGCTACGTCAATTGCATAGCTTAAGTCGAAATAGCTTAACTCGGCTTTTGGCGTCGTCTATACAGTAGGAAGTCCAAGAAAGAGCACTCTTCCTCCAACTTCCCTTACTCCTCGTAAAATAAGGGTTGCAGGAGTCAGAGTAAGAAGTCCTCCAGCTCGACATTATTTTGACATTATGTTGAAATAATTGTTTGTAGTGTAGACTCAAACTGTTATTTCAGAATAACATCAGTTATTCCAAAACAACGCTGCTGTGTAGACCTAGCCTTTATTGAAATTAAAAGGCAACATATTTAAAAGTGAAAGACATTTTTCCATGATGCTTAAATAAGCTGTGGAACTCATAGCCACATGATATTAGGACATAGTGGCGTCAACATGTATCTGAATAACAAAAATACTGCAGACATATTAGTAAGGATAAACCAATCATTGACTGATGGGGCGAAGAAGAATCTCCCCAGAGAAGAAGATTATTCCATAATCAATTGCTATAGGAATTTACACTTTGGCATTTGGTTTTGGATACACTCAGGCTGTGTCTACACTGGCGCAATCTTGCGCAAAAGCGGCCGCTCTTGCGCAAAAACTTGCTGCCTGTCTACACTGGCCGCGTGTTCTTGCGCAAGTAAACTGACGTTCTAATGTATAAAATCAGGGCTTCTTGCACGAGAACTCTGACGCTCCCGCTCAGGAATAAGCCGGAAAAAAAGCGGCGGCCATGTTTATTTAAATCCCGCGGGGGATATTTAAATCCCCCGCGGATTTCCCTATTCCCACTTTCAAAATTAGCATGCCCCTTCCGAAGAAGGGGCCAGTGTAGACAGAGCCTCAGTGTTTAATCAGCAGGTCAGCAAAGGGAGGTGTTGTTATCCCCTTTCTATAGAGGGGGAACTACAGACAACATGAGAGGCCATTACTACAGAGATAATGAATGAAGAGCTCCCTGCAATGAGAAACAGAGGCCAATCTCTGCTCTGTCCAGTCTCCAAGGAGGCCTTTTGCTGACGCTGGAACAGTTTGGAATAGCCTGGAGGCAGCTCCAAGCTATCCCAGACAGTACAAGTAATTCAGGACACCAACCCATCTCCAGGGATAGTTGGAACACAGAAATTGAAGCAGGGCAATGTAGGAACTGATGATAACAGCTCCATCCCAGCCAAAGACTCCCCCATGCTGGAGAAATTCTCATTTAGCAAGTTGCGGTCAGGTTCGGGTCCCTTTGCACCAGCAGAACGGCACAAAGAGGCCCTGGTCTGTAGCATCTAGTCTCTGCACTTAAAGGAAAGTCCTCTAGTTCCCCCACACAATCATAGAGAACCCTGGCTGCAGTGGAACCATGTAACTCTGCTGTGGGGGTGGGGACAAAGGGTGCCCAGAGCAGTACATGGCCTGGAGCATGACAGAGAGGTGTGTCTCCCTGACCTGAAAGGTGCCAGGCCCTGACTCAGGGGCTTCTCCTGGCTTGCAGGGTCCGTGTGTAAGAGCAGTTACCTAGCCCAGCATGTGCAGCACAGAAAAGGAGGATGGGATTCCTCACCCCATGGGAGAAGTAGAAGGCAGCGATCCCCAAGGGCCAGAAGCAGCAGAGCATTGAAAAAATGGCCAGGCCCAGGTGGTCTCGTGGGGGAAGCATTAGGAAATGATCTTCACTCTCACTGTCACTCGAAGAATCACTCTGGAAAACAAACAAGGTCATTGCTGTTGTGGCACCATCAAGCCTGGAAAGAGCCCAGGATGAGAGGGCCTGGGGAGTAGCAGGGCAAACACACCCCATTCACCCCTCAGTGGGACAGCTTGGCATGCCTGACACATATGTAACCCTCAAACATGTCATGAGGCCAATCTGTCAAAAATGGGGGGGGCCTGCAAACAGCTGACACAGGGGCTTCTCTCCTCCCACCAGGGTGGCACCAGCCTGCACTGGAGGGATCTGCCACAGGGATAAAAAAGGAGTTTAGTTGCTATGGCCTGTCGAAGCCTCAGTTGCAGGAGGAGAACAGGTGTGAGGGGAAGTGGGCTGAGATGGAGGATCTCATGGCTCACATACTGCCACACAGCCACCAGTGCAAACAACTTACGATCAACACCAAGGAAGTCAGAGCTCTTGACACAAAATGCTCTGTGTCCTATTGCTAACGGCTTTCTCTGAGGCTACGGCTACACTGCCATTTTTTTGCGCAAGAGGATATGCAAATGGTGCTCGCATTTGCATATCTTCTTCCAATTCTTTATGCGGAAGAGATTTTGCCGATAAAAAGCCCCGTGTAGATGGGGCCATTTTTTGGAAAAAAACCCTCTTTCACAAGATCCCGTAAACCTCGATTTTTGAGGAATAAGGGATCTTGCAAAAGAGGGTTTTTTTACGACAAATGTCCCCATCTACACGGGGCTTTTTATCGGCAAAACCTCTTCCACAAAAAGAATTGAAAGAAGATATGCAAATGCGAGCTCCATTTGCATATCCTCTTCCACAAAAAAAGGGCACTGTAGCCATAGCTCGAGTCACAGCTGCCACTGTCAGTCTGCCCATCTATGGTATGTCTAGAGAAGTTATCACTGCATATCTAAATAATGCTTCACACCCCCACAATATTTCCTTCATACTTTGTATTTCAGCCTCACTTCCTTTTCTTTCCCAACCCTTCCATATACTCTACAACTCCTCTGAGCTGAAAATTAGAGGACTGAGTTTGTAAAACACTGAAAAATGTAATGAGAAAATATTGCAACTGAAATGAATTCTGATTTTATTCCCAGACTGAGCCATCAGCAAACTTGTTGGAGATTTGGGATTTCCCTGGGAATTATTCTTATACCTAAATGTCTTGTGCTATGGCATAATGGGCTGTGTGTCAGCTTTAGCAAAGTGCCTCATTCTCTTTAAGACTCAATGGACCAATCCCCTGCCAGACTGGGTCTGAGAGCAGTGTTCCCTGTAAGCTGCACAGGAGAAATTCAAACTCTGCTCTGATTAGCAGAGTGCCCATAGCTAGATTTTTTGTTTCTACTAGTAGGGCACATTCACACCTACCTCAGTGCAAATGAACATTTATTCTGTACATGGATGGAAAAAATCCACACATGGATGGAAAAGATTAGAGAGAACATTGTCTGAGAGTAAAGGAAAGGGCTTGGATTTGAGCATACCCTAATCTCCTAAGAACCCTGTTCCTCTTTTCAAAGGGCATCCACTCAGAATGTGTAGTGCTTTTCTTCCTGTTTGGGGCACTCTTTGACCCACATTCAGTTTGGAGGGGACATATTTTTGGGTGGTTGACACCCATGAAATGGGCAAGTGCACATTTCAGTCTGGAGGGGGCATGGTCCAAAGAAATGGATTTGGAGATAAACAGCCAAAACCAACAAGAGCAAAGCTAGTGGAATTCATTCCAACAGAGCACTGCCTTTGCGAATCTTGTGTATTGTTCTTCACTTCTTACACAGCAACCTAAATCCTGAGTGAACACAGGAAACATCAATACAAATAGCCATAGCACAGATCTGCCCGTCATTATTTGATTGCAAGACTCATGCTATTCTTATATTTTAAGCTTCTCATGAGGGATGGTATCAAACTTGTGGAACCCATGACTGAGTTGCTTCAGATTTCATGACAAATTACTGTACGGGCTCTGGTAGGATCAAATCAGCCCAGATTTACTGCACGTGTCTGTCCCCTTCAGCAGTGGGATGTGTGAGACAAAGGACCATTGGCTACCCTGGTGTACTCTGATCTGAAAAAGGATCAGACAGGACAATAGACTCTGTCTTACAGGAAACAAAGCAAATATTAGAGTCCATATGAGACCCTTCTGCATCCAGGCAGGCTTTGGCTTCTAACAGTCTTTGAATATTCCCTGGCCTCAGCCAGGCCTTCCTTCAAGCAGTCTTCGGACTGGTGCTAAGCACCAGCCAGTCCTTTCAAGGAGCTAGCACAAGATGTTTATCACCTCTCCTGGTCAGCCACTACTGTGATTGACTTTCCTCCTTTTAATTCCTCCCTTTAAGCTTGACACCTAGCTCAGGTATAGCAGGGTGGGGCTGATTAAGTTCACAGGCTCTTAACCCCCTTAGTGATCTGTGTGAGGTCCATATACCCTTCTACCTGCCCTTATTCAGAATGGCTGCCATTTCCCATTTCTTTCAGTAATGCCAAAGACATAGTTGAGATGGCCACCACTGCCTTCTAGGCTTTGCATTGGAAAGTGAGGCTGCCACAAATGAAAATGGCCACCATCTCCCATTGTTCTCAAATGAGTTGAAGTCAGGCTGGTATCAGGGAAGTTGGCCACCTCCTGGGCTCTGGGGTCAGGAAACTGGATGAGAAATTGTGAGGAGACAGGGAAATGGTGGGTTCACAGAGGGAGCGTGAAGAGACAGGAAGCTGCTCAATGCATGGAGGCACTGGAAATTACTAGGAAAGATGAAGAGCAGGAAGGAAAAACTGAGGGAATTCTAGGGAATGAAGGGTTCAGGAAAGAGACCGATGGGGAAAAAGGGCAGAGAGGAGGCTGAGAAATGCTAGGAAGGTTATTGAGGTGGTGCAGGTAATAAAGATAATACGAGAGATTGGGGGTGCAGGGAAATGTGGGTAGCAGAGTGGAAGAATTGAATAGTAAGAGACTACCAAGATACTGAGAGGGAAAATAGAGGGGAGGGGAGGGTAGAGTATGGACTAACAATGGGAAATTGGGGGAGCATGCAGGGCCAGATTAACTCTTTTGGGGACTCAGGGCTATTAGATTTTGTGGGACCCCCCTAGGCTCTGGGGTGGAGCCAAAAATGAGGGATTCAGAGCGCAGAGAGGGCTGTGGGTTGAGCCAGGAGACTGGGTGTGGGAGGGGGTAAAGGCTCCAACTGGGGGTGCGGGCTCTGGGGTGGGGCTGGGAATGAGGCGTTTGGGGTATAGGAGGGGGCACCACACTGGAGCCAAGGAGTTTGGAGTGGGGGGAGGGGCTCAGAGCAAGGGGTTGGGGAGGAGGTGTGGGATCTGGACAGGAGTTAGGGTGAGGGAGGGGGCTTAGGGCTTGGACGGGGATTGAGGTGCGAAGCATTTACCTGGAGCAGCTCCTCTTTGGTGGCACAGGCCATGGGAAGGGGGGCACTGCCTCCTGCAGGTCCGACTGGCTGCAATTCCTGGCCAATGGGAGCTGCAGGGGCAAAGCCTGCAGGCAAGAGAAGCATATGGACACTTGCAGCTTCAGCTCAGCGGGGGGGAGGGACGGCCGTGCACAGAGCCACATTCCCTTGTGACCACCATGCAAGACTGGAATTCAAGGGTCTTAGTGGCTGCAGCCCAGGGCCCCAGGCGAAGGGGGATCAACAAAAATATCTGCATTTTTGGCAGCCTGGAGTTCTTTCTGTAGTAGCCCCCTTAGTCCGGGGATCCTAGGTTACAGTCCCAAAAGTCCCTTTCTTAATCTAGCCCTGGAGCATGTCAGAAGTCTGCATGGGCAGCAGGAGATTGGGTGTCAAGATGGGGCTGAGAGGATGGTGATGAGACAAAATAGCTATGGGAGAGGAATATGGAGAGGGACAGAATGGCAGCTTCCTTTCCCCATGGATAAATGAGGTCCCCTTTGAGCAGCCAACCAAGATACCTAAGTGCCTTGTCACAGACCAGCATGTACAGCACACACATGACTGCCACATGAAGCGTGACACCATGTGTCATCTGCACTTAGCGCTTTTTTAATGTGATGGTTATCTCAAAGGACACAAATAATGTTCCCTCTAATCTTTTCCTTCCATGTGCCAAATACATTTTCTGTGTGCACCGAAGCATGTGCAAACATCCACCATCAGTAGAAACACAGAATCTAGCTGTGGGTGCTGTGCTAATCAGCTGGACAGCATTCAAATCTCTCCTGTGTGGCCACACAAGTGCACAGCTTACAGGGAACACTGGACACAACCCCCAGGAAGGCTCATTCTCTTGGATGAATTTCTAGCCAATCCAAGGTGCCTCAGGGGACTTTCCAACCCTAAAAATATAACAACACCTTCACTACAGTGCTGCTGCCGTGCAACTGTCTAGTTGACAAAAATAGCAACATTCGCTGTGTAATAAGCCAGAGCTGGAAACGAGGGGGATGAGTGTAGAAGCAAATGAGCTTTTTTCGGCATAAGAGAAATTCACAATACTGGGAAATATTTCAACCAATAGGACTGCAATATGCAAATGAAATGAAACCACTTTATAATAACTGACTACGTCCTCCAGCATGTTTTATTTCCAGCCCCACTTTGATTTCAGCATCAGATTAAATTTGCCAAGTATCCCACCACAATAGGCCTGTGGGAAACCAACAGAAGCAGCTGGGATGTTCTGCAAAGACGCTGAGTTCAGACACCCCAAAGGGAAATTTAACACCTTTGATGCCATGTGTGCACCATCTACCTCAAAGGGCTGTTGGACGTATCCAACAGGTAGCAGCATCTTTTTGCTGTTTCTCCTAGAAGGAGCTCACCTCATACTCCTGGAATTCCTCCTCTTCCACCTCATAGGACACTGTTTGGATTCTGACATCACTCTCCACCAGGCATGGCCCTTGTGCTTCTTGTCCATCTTCAGCCTCCGAGGAGACCTCTTTGTTTTCCATGAAGGTCGTCTCACAGCTCTCCCCCTTGTTGTCCTTGGCTTTCAGATTGCTCTCATCCTTCACTAGGATGAAGTTGGAGCCATACAGTGCTTCAACAGCCAGCTGCAGAGAACTGGCATCCAGCAGCTGGTGAGTCCTGGCACTGCCAGTGTTTTGAAAGATGTAAAGTTTCCCCTGGCAGCAATGGCTGGGGTGGTGCTGATGGTAGGAGTAGCTACCATGAAGGTGCCTGCTGCTCTTGGCCAGCAGAGGGTTCTGAAGCTCACTCAGACTTTCCATTCTGCTGAAAGGGGCCTGGAGGTGCTAAGAGAAGGGGAACCCTGGGGAATAAGAGAGGGTAGAAGGAGTGAATGTGTAATCTCAACAAGGCGAGGTTGTGGATTCAGGGTACCATTCATAATAAAATCTACTGGTCACAGCAGAGATGACTGGAGGACACTGGCCATTGAAAAATGGTACTATCTGGCTGCACTAGAGAGAACAAGAATTTAGGGATCCTATTCTATAAGCACTGTCTCAGGCAGTTGAGGAGCTGTTCATCAGTCACAAGCTGATCATGAAGTAGGCATGTGGCCGTGTGCTGAGATGACCTGATTCATTAGGCTGGGACGAGTGGAAGATCTGCTGTACCTATAATGCCTGTTGAGAAGGGACCATACAGGCAGATAGCCTGCAACAGGCATTCCTTTCTGGTGGCTCATACTTTATATCACTGTAGTGTAGAGGATACCAGATGGCATTGCAGTAGATGCACAGCTGGCATCCACTTGAGGGGCCTTCCTGACATCTGAAACTAGCAGGACACACCATGAGTTACAGCCCTTCCTGCATTACAGCTTCAGCTAATGGTTTCTAAATATACTCCAGCTTTAAGGGCACTTTTGGATGCCTGGGCTGGGTCTGGCACGGGAGTGAGTGGAAATTCAGGGAAGATGGAAGTGAGAATGTTTTAATTAATGTTACAGTCATAGTGTTCTCTTGGGGGTTTGCCTCTCTCCATGCACTATGCACAGCACAGTAAGGGAGAGCGGGATTGAGACTCTGAGGTCTGCTTTATGCCTACAGCTGCTCTTTTCTACCTAGTGAAAGTCCTTATAAATTCCCTATCACTACAGTATTTAAGCTCCTTGCAGTCATTAATGTATTTATCTGCCCAACGCTGCTGTGAGAGGAATGCTGTTGTCCCAATTATACAGATGGGAAACTGAGGCACAGAGAAACAAAAGGTATGGCTACACTTTGAGCTGGAGGCATGATTCCTGTCTCCTAGAGACACTCACGCTAGCTGTCATTGAGCTAGCCTGCTGTGAACAGAATGTAGCTGTGGCTACCCTGAGTACATCCTAGGGTCTCAGAGAGGTACGTACTCGGTGACTAGCCAGGGTGCCATTTCAGGAGGGCAGGGGGCTACAGACGTGCGTACTGAGATGGTGCTTGCTCTTTTTCCCATTCCCTTACCTATCAGGGATTGAGCCCTACTGTAGGTGTGTCTCCATTAGATACACTACAATGGCTCATCCAAGGATGCATCTACACAGTAGAGTTATTTCGGAATAGCCGTAATTCCGAAATAACAATCCAAGTGTCTACACAGCAATTCTGTTATTTCAAAATAAATTTGAAATAACAGATTGCTTATTCTGACTTCTGTAAACCTCATTCCATGAGGAATAATGCCTATTCTGAAATAGCTATTACGGAATAGCAGTAGTATGGACGCACCACTGCTACTATTTCTAAATATCGCCTCCCCAGGGCCATTCAAAATAATTATTCCTCAATGGCCCCTGGGGCTCTAAATCGAAGTAGCATGTCCAAATTGGGGAAGCCTGCCTCGGACTAATTTTGAGGCTTCCCTGTAGTGTAGACATGCTATTTTAAAATAAGCTATTTTGGCATATTTTTTCTGGAATAGCTTATTTCAAAATAAGCATGCAGTGTAAACGCACCCCAAGAGGAGGTAGTTAGACTGATGGAAGAATTTTTCTTTTGTCCTAGTTGTGACTATACTGGGGCTTAGTTTGGTTTAATTATGCAATGCAGAGTCTGACATTTTTCATGGCCCTGAGCAATGTAGTTAAGGTGACCTAACTTTGTAGCATAAACCAGTTCTAAGTGACTTGCCCAGAGTCACTCAGAATGTTTGTTGCAGAGCAGAAATTGAAGCCCAGTCTCCGGCAGCCCAGAATAGCATCCTAACTACTGTGCCATCTTTTCTTTCTAAACCCTTTTATCTAATCTAATGCAACCTCACAGCTTTAATGAAACCAGTGCCACCCCACAGCATAGAAAAGCCCTAACAGAGAGCTCAGTTCCAGGGATTCTAACTAGATCTGGCTGGCATTTTTTTTTGCACTAAACAATTTTCCATCAGAAAATATGATTATCAGAATCAAACTTTGTCATGGGAAGGTGTTAATTTTGACCAAATTGTTTGACTCTCCATCAATAAAATCTAAACAAAACAAACATTTGGTTTTGAATGGACATTTCTGAAGTGAGATGAAAAAATCTTTAAAAAAATATCAATTCAAATAAAAATGTATTCATTTGGGAATAATGAATAATTTCATCTTGATTAACAATGTAAACATTGCTCATTTTAACATTTCCAAATCAAAATCTTTTGGAATCTTTTGTTCTGTGAAAATGGCTGATATTTTGATTGTTCCTCCTGATTTGGGATGAATACAGATGTCAGAATTCCAAAATTTCCTCTGGGGTACAGACTCCATTATTTGGCTACCCCTAATTCTAACACAGTGTTTTTACAGAAGTTCTTTAGCATACATCTATCTCCTCAGCATACGTCAATGGGCTACCTTGCTGCCTTGCAGCCCAAAATGTTATTTCTCTTTAGATACCTTAGTAATTTCATCCTCTGCAGTATGTTATATATTATAGACATATTCATCTGCCTAGTGTAGGACTCCCTGTGGCATGCCATGCTTTCTGATCTAAAGCATATTGCCTTAGCTTTAGCTGTCATCCAGAAGAAAATTTAAATAAAGAAGTTGAATTAAAAACTCCTGAGGATGAAAAGCCCAATTAGCTCCCACATGTTCATCCCTAAGGCCAATCCCCGATTCTCTCCTACTATACAATTCCTAGTATTATATCTAGTTTCAAAAATTCATGAGCTTCCATCCTTTCCCTTGGGGCAGCATTTCCCAAACTTTTGAAAGTTGAGGCACCTTCCTTCAGGAAAATGACCCCCCCCCTTTTTTCCCTCATCCCCAAAGCCTTCAGCACCACCTTGTGTTGCCAGAGGCTAATCCATGTTCATTCACACATCCTTCATGCCTCTCCTCACAAGAAGAGTCAATAGAGATTATTTAGTTTGACCATGTCAGAGGCCACCAACACTACCCGGCATGCACACCTAACCCCAACAACCAAAATAAGACCAATGGCATGCCCCAGATTCTTAATTTTCCAATCTAAGAATTTCTATTTCAACCATTACCAAATAAGGAAGAATTACTATAAATACATTAATAAAGGCAGGTATAAGAATATATGGAAAATTTTAAATAGAGAAGTGAAACAATCTGAATGGAATGTGTTTTAAGAATTTTAAGGGAATGATGTAACAAATTATAGCACTGACAGTCAATTCTAGGATGACACAGAGAACTGGGTTTGTAATGGAGGGTCGGAAAAGGAGGGAAAAAGTAATCCTGACAAGAACTTTCCTGTGAAATTAAATTCTATTCTAATAAAATAATGGAACAACTATTAAAAGGTGAAAAATCACAAAACAAGGCTAATCATTCAATCATGGAGTTTGCGAAGAAAAGATCTTGGCAGACAAACTTGCATTTTTAGTAAAGCATTTGACAACTTGTCTCATTACATTTTTTTCTGCCAAAGTTAATTCAAAGTGGGAAATAGTTACTGGACTGGACTGAAAATCACCTGAAGGACCATGAACAAAGGGTGCTGATAAAAAGCCCGGTACAGGTTTGCAGTGGGTACTGCATGTCTCAATGTTACATCTAGTCTTACTTAAGATCATCATTAAATGACCCGGAAGAAGGAATGAACTGCACATTAATGAAATGTGCGCACAGAAGTACATTAGGCAGCACTGTGGATATTGGTAGGTAAAGAAATAATGCAAAGGATTCTGGGAAAATTGAAAACAAGTATGCGATAAAATGAAACTAAACTTGGTAAAAGGCAGCTATAAATATGAAGAAAATTATCTGAAACACAGGCGACCAAAAGGAATTAAAGCACTGGGATGCAGAAATATCTAAAAGAGATTTAGTGGTGATATAGGACAGCAAGTTAGACAATGCAAAATGGCAGCAAAACAGGCCACTGTGAGGGATCAAGTAACAAAACCAGAAGGTGATCCTTTCTTTTTATACAGCTCTACTGCAGCTACACCTGGATTATGTGAGTCTTGGGACCCTTACAACTAGAAAGACACTGATAAACTGGATAAAGTTCAGAGATGAGCAACAATGATGAGGCTGGATAGACAGCTCTACAAGGAAAGATGGGAAAAGCAAGATTCGTCTAGTTGAAACAACACAGAGGGACATAGTAGCAGTTTGCTAATAGCTGAAAGTGTAAATATCCAGATGGGTGATGAATTACCTAGGGTAGCTCAAAGGAGTAAAACTGGGAGTAATCTAGGAAATTATGGGAAAATGTAAGTTAGGGTATGTCTACACTACAGCACTAATTCGAACTAACTTAATTTGAATTAGTTAATTCGAACTAAGATAATTCGAACTAGTGCATCTAGACCTAAAAGCTAGTTCGAATTAGCATTTTGCTAATTCGAACTAGCATCTCCACATTGAGTGGACCCTGAACCAAGGTTAAGGATGGCCAGAAGCAGTGCCGGCAGGGCATCAGATTAGGACTTAAGACTGCTGTCTCAGGCTAGCCCAGGGCTGTGCTTAAAGGGACCCGACCCCCACCCTGGACAGACAGTTCTCAGGGGTTCCCCGCTCACTTGTCTAACTCGATGAGGGACAGCAAAGCAGTCCTGGCTTGGAGTGCCCTGAATGCCCACACTCGGCACATCACAGCACTCGGCCATCAGCCCGGCTACTCTTGCCGCAGGCTGCCATCCGGGGGGGGGGGGGGGGAATCAATCGGGGGGCTGCAGGAGAGCTTCCACCCCAAGGAGCTGGCAGAGCCACCCCAGTCCTCCCCATCGGGGACTCGTACCCTATTCCTCCCTCACCTCCTTCCACTTACCCCTCCCTAGCTCCTCTTCCTGATGTACAAAATAAAGGACACGTGTGTTTAAAAATAGAAATTCTCTTTATTGAACAAAACTTGGGGAGACTGGGAAAAGGAGGAGGTGGGACAGGGGAAGAGAGAGGGTGGGAGAGGGGAGGGCAACTAAAATGATCAGGGGTTTGGAACAGGTCCCATATGAAGAGAGGCTAAAGAGACTGGGACTTTTCAGCTTAGAAAAGAGGAGGCTGAGGGGGGATATGATAGAGGTCTATAAAAGCATGAGTGGTGTGGAGAGGGTACATAAAGAAAAGTTCTTCGTTAGTTCCCATAATAGAAGGACTAGATGACACCAAATGAAATGAATGGGTAGCAGGCTTCAAACTAATAACAGAAAGTTCTTCTTCACAAAGCAAATAGTCAACCTGTGGAACTCCTTCCTGCAGGAGGCTGTGAAGGCTAGAACTATAACAGAGTTTAAAGAGACGTTAGATAAATTCATGGAGGTTGGGTCCATGGAGTGGTATTAGCCAGGGGGTAGAAATGGTGTCCCTGGCCTCTGTTTGTGGAAG
The DNA here is from genome assembly GCF_049634645.1 of Pelodiscus sinensis. Lineage (NCBI taxonomy): Eukaryota > Metazoa > Chordata > Testudines > Trionychidae > Pelodiscus > Pelodiscus sinensis. Next base: position 44,672,541 of record NC_134714.1, on the reverse strand, counting down.
GCTGGAGATGGATGGCATGAGACAAATGGCTTGGTCATTGTCCATCCCCTCCGGGGTAGCTGGTGTTGGCCGCTGTCGGCAGATAGGCTACTGGGCTAGACCCAGTACGGCTGTTCTTATGTTTTTATGTTCTAAGCTCAGGGTCGGGGGTCTCACTGGACCACCTTGATTTTCATCCTGGGTGGCCAGGCTGGCAGCTATCCTGCCCTAGATGGCCACTTTCCTGTGCCTAGTGCGGAGGTCGTGGATGAGGTCCACGATCTCCGCACTAGACCTGGTGGGCGCCTGCCTCTTGCGGCCCCAGGCAGGCTCCTGGGAGCCGCCAGCCTGGTCCCAGGAAGAGGCGGAGGTCTGAGTGGCAGCGGGTGGCTGCCTCGTGCCGTGACAGGTGCAGGGTCTGCTGGCTGGGTGCTGGCAGGCTTGCACCTGGCACGGGCACCGTAGCCAGCCCGTGCCCCTTTAAGGGCTCCGGGGCCGGGAGGGGGGCAGAAGAGTTTCCCTGGTGGTGCCCAGAGTGGCCACCAGGGCAAGCTGGGGAGGGCTAGCCTCCCACTAGTTCGAATTAAGTGGCTACACAGCCCTTAATTCGAACTACTTAATTCGAACTAGGCGTTAGTCCTCGTAGAATGAGGTTTACCTAGTTCAAATTAAGCGCTCCACTAGTTCGAATTAAGTTCGAACTAGCAGTTTGCCTGTGTACCGCCTATTAAAGTTAATTCGAACTAACGTCTTTTAGTTCGAATTAATTTTGTAGTGTAGACATACCCTTAAGTATTAAAAACGCCTCCCCAAGAGTGAGTTGTGGTGGTTGCAGAATTGTCTTGCATAGGAAGTGATAGAAAATCAGCCGCTTGGGATTTTTAAAGCTACAATGGATGAAGCACTAAACTACGTAGAGAACAATCCTGCACTGACAGTGGGTAGACTGGAGGCAGCCAGAGTCTTTTCCCTCACTAACTTCTGTTGCTCACTGGAACAGAGCTCCCTCTCTTGTAATGTTCCCTGTGATATAAGGCAGCCAACACTCTTTTCCTTGCTGCCCTTCATCACCCCAGGCACTTGGCTCCAAGAGGGGATGCTCTAAACTTTAAGGAGAGGAAAATAGGATATAAGGGTGTTGATTGTAGGGGATCAAAGGGCCAACAAAGGTAGCTAAATACATCTATCCTATGCCATCCCATAGGGCACTGGCTGTAGCAGGGAGGAGTATGGGAAATGCTGTATTAAGAAGATAGACAACTCTGTACAGGGAGGGAAGATTCATGGTCAGCAATTTTTTTCGTGTGGAACAGCTCCCAAAAAATCCCAGCAATCTTATTGCACTGGCAGCTCCCTTTCTAGGAAGAAAGCTGGATAAGAAGAGTCCCAGGATAAGGAGAGAAATGAGAAGAGAGACCTTTCCACCACAGATCTCATACATATGCAAAGTTACGCTGATGTGCAGTCATAGGAACCATCTCAATATTTGTTTGCAGTTGTGGCTTTATGTGGAAGTTGAGCACTGAGCCCTATAGGTGCTGCGCTCAGCTGTGTTGTAATGCTGGCAAGGAATATGCTTCTTGCTTTAATGAAACAGGGTTAGTATGTCCTCTGAACAGCCTCTAATGTCAGAGAGACAGCCTGAAGCATGGGAGGGAGGACAAGGAGAGAAAGACACAATTCTGGAAGGGTTTGAGATCATTCTAATTTCTAAAATCACCAAGGTTGCAGCACTGCCTAAATATACCATGAGAATGTGTGTATGTCCACACACTTGTGTGCAGTGAACAAAGTAAGTTCTGCAAGACGGAACTATGTTTCAAATGTTTGCACAGTTCCTACCAGTCTCTTGAGATGATGTGACTATGTATTGCTACACAGGGAATCACAGGAGAAGCAAGAAAAGACCTATGGACCTCCCCCACCTGGGAAGAGACAAAGCCCAGCAAATTATGCAGTAAACTTCAAACTAGACTGAACTTTCGTGGGTTCTACCATAGTGTCACAGAACTGTGGCCTTCTTACCCATCATCAGGCTTGGAGAGAAAGAATGAAACTGGAAGATCAAAGTAAAGGAACAGCAAATGGACAAAATTGGCTGAGAGCAAGGCACACTCCATCCTCGTTATAAACTCACTTGGATGGAGTGTGACACTATTCACTCCCATGGCATTAGTCTGAATAATCCTGAGAGTGGGTAATAGCGGGTGTCATTGGGTGATTAGGGAAGATAAATACACACAAAGAGCTCAGACAGAGAGATGCACCTGAAGGAGAGTCTATCAGATTGACAGAGATGGATCAGACTTGCAGTCAGACTGGGCTATCACCTGGGAATACTTGGATGCTGTATCTCCATAATTATGTGGCTGTCCTCTCCTGACAGTTGCCCACAGTCACTCCAGAAGGCGAGGCATCGACACCCCCAGTCCCAGCCTCTCCTGCCCAGTCCTTGGCAGAAAACCAGACTGATCCCTGTGCCTCGCACTGTGAGATCATCAAAACAAGAGCTACACTGGAAACAAGGGACATGAACTGAGCTAAGGAAAAAACATACAGGGCCAGATTCTGGTGTCTCCCAGCTCCAAAGCCCCCTGCTCTCAAGTCTGGCACATTTACCCTTCCCAGGGCAATACGTTTACAGGTAGAGGTCACTGAATACTCTCAGTGGACAGCCCTTGATTCTCATTTGACACTTGGCACAGATGCAAGTGTAACTAGCCAGGTTCATGGTAAATTAAGTAACTTTTCCAATAATCAATCATAGTTTAGTTGCTGTGCCAAGAAAACATTCAGTCCAGCCTCTAGCACTCACTGTCAGGTTATGGCTGAGTTACATCTCCCCAGACACCCTGGAGGTTAGAAAATCCTGATGTAAGACTGTAAGCCACAGGACTTTCTGGCTGACATGCAGGAGCGTTCCCAACTGACCCATGCTGGCCCATTCAGAGAGCAGTACTCAGCACTGCAGCCGTACTGCCAGACTCATGGTGAAGCTGTTTGAGAAAGGAGCAATCAGAGAAACCAGGAGATAACAGCACAGCAGCTGCAAGGAGAAAGCCCCAGATAAAGTGAGAGTTGCATATAAATCATTTCTCCTGCCTAGGCCTCCAGGCAGAACCATGGGCAGCAGTATCCAAATCAAACCCTATTGTGTAGCACTTGTCATGGCAGGAGTGGCTGCACAGAGAAGGCAACAGAGACGTTACTGTCACTTATGGAGAGCTATCCTGCACATGCACATGATCATAATTAGTGCACAATGTGCGTGATGCTTTCCAGAGATAAGAAGAGGTCCCCCCTCCTGTCTGACACACAAGGAGGGGACATCCTTGAATCTGGGAACTAATTATCTGGTTTGGACCAAGAGAGAAAACACCCAGAAGGGAAGGTGAAAAGCAGGGGAAGGCGATACCAGGAAGAGGGTCACAATTGCACGGGCAAAATAAATGGTTTACAGGAGGGATAAGGAGCAGAGACCAACTGTTCAGGCCCATGGGTGTGGAAGACTGTCTCAAGCAAAGGAGGAAGAATAAGAAAAGGGGCCAGGTCAAGCATGAGCAAGAAACAAAAGGAGCCTTAAAGTGAAAGCAACAGGCTCAGAATAGGGGAAGGGGAAGGCAGAAATGAATGCGGTGCTGAGATTATCTAGAGCCTTGAAGAAGAGAGCAAGGAGCTTGAACTAGGTGCAAAAGGAGAGGAAGCCAGGGGAGGGATGCGAGACAAAAGGAGAGGTCATCTGCGCAGCAAGGGAGAAAGCTGGTCAGAACAGCATATGGATGAAAAGGATGGGATCTGCAGGAAACACAGGGAGAGGGAAGTGTAATTCAAGCAGCCTATGAGCCAGGTGTGTACAATTGTTCTAGCAAGCAGGATGGTGGGAGAGGGGATTGTCTAGCTATTATGGGGGAAGGATTTAGTGACAGCAACGATAGGGGCAGAAGGGAACACAGACTGTGGCTCTGGCGAATGGGCACGATAAAGGATGTCTGCGATGAAGAGCAGCTAATACACAGCTGTGAAGCAACTTGTTTGATAAGTGTGGAAGGAGCAAATACGGCATTTGTTTTGCCCTTCTAATAGGGGTGCACTCAGCTGCCGCAGTGATGGGCTTCCGGAGCTGGCAAAGACTAAATTGCTTTGAGAATTGGGATGCCGTGTGATGCTTTTCAAGGATTCGCTAGGCAAATTGGTTGATTTCCAGATGCAAATCAAATCTTCATTCTCGCTTGGATAAATGTTTCTCTGCGGAAACATTTCATCCAAACTACTTAGGGTCAAGACCTGTCTTCTCATGGTGGGAGCCAGAACACCGGCCCCCCAATCCCTTCAGTGGCGCTAGCCTAACAGCTGCCTGAGAAGCAGCATCACATGGAGGAAGCTCCATAAGGAATCCTCACATTATACGCAAGCCTCTTAATTCCTTTAAAATGTTAATTTACCCAATGCAAGCCAAATGGGCTTGACCAGGGATCAGATTAGGGTGCACTTAGACAAGTGGGGTTTGGAACATACTGGGTATATTAACATTCATTGGGTACACTCAGCTACCCCCTGAAGCTCCTGAACACACATCGCTAAGTGTTGACTTACCAATGTATATTAAAGAGGTCCACATTTTCTTTGTCTCCTGCTCCCCACACCATTTCTCCACCACCTGTACTCCTGGAATGTGAGCTTCTTGGGGCAGGGAACCTCTTTGCATGTGTAGGCAGCACCCAGCACACAATGTGCACTGCAGCATCAGTGTGAAGAAAATAGATTTTCCTATTAAATCTATGATCCTGCTATTTTTCTATCTGGCCACTAGATGTCTCAGTCACTCTACAGAGGCAGTAAAGAGTTGATTCTCAGACAGGTGCTAAGCATGGGTAGTTCAGTGTGGTTCTCTGCCAGGGTTACGTGTACCTTGGGGGGTACTCAGAGATCTTCCCGGGGGGCTCATCTCATCTAGATGAGTGTTTCTGAAACTGGGAGTTGCGGCCCACAGGCAATCAGGCCCTGGGATGGGCTTGAAGGGGTTGCAAGTGCAGGGCTGACATAAGGGGGCAGCAAGCAGGGCACTTTCCTGGGCCCTGACAAGCTAAGTTATGTGGCAGAGGGGCTTTGGCTTCAGAGAAGGTTCAGAAATGAAAAACAGGCTCAGATAGCACACTGAAATGTCAGTGCAATATTCATAGCCCAGTCACTTTATTTGATAATGATATGGTAGAAATGAGAGAGTAGCAATTTCTCGGTACTAGCGTGCTGTGACACTTTTCTATTTTTGTGTCTAATTCTATTTTTGTGTCCTTTAAGTGAGGTGACACTTGAGGGGGATACAAGACAAATCAGAGTCATGAAAGAGGTGCAGGTGTCTGGAAAGGATAGGGAGCTCACACTCCTAGCTCCCTTGACTTAACTCAGTGGACAGTGGAAATCCATCCTAGGCTTTGTCTACACTGCCAGCATTTGCCAGCAGACAGCATGCAAATGAAGCTCCGATTAGCATTTTATCACATTTAATTTGCATAATCTATTCAAGCCATTTTTGTGCAAAAACAAGCAGTGTGGACGTTATCCCAAGGATATGGGAAAAGGATCTTGTACAAAAAGGGGGTTTTGCACAAAAAGGAAACGTCCACACTGCTTGTTTTGCCCAAAAACCCCTTGCGCAAAAACGGCTCATATAGATTATGCAAATGAAGCATGACAAAATGCTAATCAGTGCTTCATTTGCATACTCTCTGCCGGCAAAAGCCCTAGCTATTATGGGTGCTTCCTCACTGGCTGGCTTCCTTGTTGACAATAACCGTTCCCAGGGCTCAATCTTGTTGTTTGTTGGCATAAAGATCTGACATTTCTTTAGAGCTTTTCATCCAGAAGGCCTCAAAGCATTTTACAAATGGAACAACCCCATATGTAGACTGCACACAGGGATCCTTTCATCTACCTCTGGGGGGAGCTACTTGCATTTACCTTTATTTTTACAGTATGTGTCCATTTTATTTACAGATCAACAGATCGGTGTGCCATGCACTGCAGGTTCTTATGGCAACTAGCTAATGATTCAGCTACACTTACAATTGCCACCTCTAGCTGGGAAGGTACAAACTGGAAAGGACCTAGGAAAGCAGAGAAAGACAAAAGAGGGAATGATCCTCAGGAAAAAGTTGAGTCTGAATCCAGCAATTACATGGGTTCTGATCTTACTCACATTAATTATTAATTACAATAGTAACCAAAGATCACACCCATGACTTAGCTTAAGGCAAGATGCAAAAGAGAGAACACTTTGGTGCATCAAACAATCAAAGGGAAAGGCAAGGGAAGATATGAGTACCCATGATAGAGGAACACGTGTTATGTAGGCTGTAGGTGCCTATTAGCATGTTTCCTGTCAGTATGTTCTCTTATTGTCTAAGACCATAAATCAATTAACTGGGCACCAGCACATGCTGCTGGCCATTATCCATTGATGATTTGCTATGGGAATGGTGATAGGAGTAGGGCTTGAGGAGGAGAGCACAGTGACTTTCAGGATCAGTTCAGGGAGGGTGTCCCAGGCACAGTGAGGAAACATGGAAGGAGGCACAATCGTGCTTCTGGAGTGGGTGGCCAGACAGACAGTGCAGACTTGTGTCACTGGTGGAGCAGAATGGCTGAGGAAAGCAACGCACCAAATTACAAAGGTAGGTAAGTAGGGACAGGCAGAGCTGTGTCGGGCCTTACAGGGGAGGATAAGAATCTAAAGGTGAGGGGGGTGGAGAATGCAGAGCCAGCAGAGGGCCAAGAAGATGATGCCTGAAGCAGCATCCTGACTGTACCTACCATCTGCAGGGTGGCTGTCAGGGAGGCCAGAGAGCAAGAGGTAACAATAATGAAGCCAGGAAATTATGCAGTCCTGGTCAAGAGCTTTAGCTGTGCAGATTGTTACAGTAGTGTAATTCCATTGCTTCAGGACAGCTACTCTGCATCTAAAATTTAGATTTTACTCCCCATAACTCCGCCTTCAGACGCTAATCAAATAATGGAACTAGGAGTAAAAAGAAAAGTCTCTACCCCTACAGGGCAATGTGAACGGTAAGCAACACTGGAGGTTATAAAGAGCAAAGCATGTCAGGTGCAACTGGTGTTTTGTTTTTTGTTTTTTAATTTGGAGGGGAACAACAGGCCTCTGATAATTTTCTGCTCAGAGGGGGTCAAGGCATTGACTTCATCACAGTGGAGTCTGGCAGAATAGTAATAGAGATGTAGCTGTGTTAGTCTAGTCTAGCTGAAACAAAAAACAGGACTATGTAGCACTTAAAGACTAACAAGATGGTTTATTAGGTGATGAGCATTCGTGGGCCAGACCCACTTCCTCAGATCAAATTGTGGAAGAAAATTGGCATGACCAATTTTCTTCCACAATTTGATCTGAGGAAGTGAATCTGGCAGAGGCTGTCATTCAAATTTACAAGCCCTTCGAGGAATTAACCCATGAGAGAAGCTTGGGAGACACTTGTATATCTGAGATGGTGTAAGCTGCCAGGGCTCTGACAGTCCATCTCAGCGATAAAGTGCCAGACCAGAGCATCTGGGCCATGAGGAAGGGAACTGTAACTTCTAGAGCAGATTGCAGCCATCCTCAGAGTCCACAGCACAGAAACAGAGGAATTGGAGTGCAGGCTGTGTGCTTTGAGTTCCCCTTGCTCACCTCTGAATCTCACCAAGAAAATCATGCCAGAGTTGCCATGCACAGTGGGGCCGACAGGTCCGGGCAAGGTCCAGGGCCAGCTCTGCAGTCCAGGAAAGGTGGGGCCTTCAGCGGAAGGGGCAGGGCTGGGGGCAACCCTCTGTGCCTCGCTCCCCCCGCACCAGCCAGCCCTGAGAGTCACACAGAGTTCACCGCATGGCACTCCAGTAATGATTTAAAGGGCCCAGGGTTCCGGCCGTCACCACTCCTGTGGTGGCAGCAGTGGCAGCCAGAAACCTGAGCCCTTCTGAATTGCCAGGCCCTGGAGCAAATGCCCTCTTTGCCTCCCCTCCCCTCCATCAGTGATCCTGACCAGGCATATGCCATAAAAAAACAGCAGTAGAGAAGGCCAAAGAGAGGTTGTCATTTAGTCCCCAGTAAGGAAAACCTGCTTGAAATTTCAAGCATGTACAGCTGCGGGGAACCCAACTTAACAGACTAACAGGACCCAGTGGCTGTAAATGTTTTCCAACAATGAGATGGCATGTCCTACACTGAACCACTGTTCTTACCTCGGGGGCCTGGCTGGGGTAAAATTATAATGCTGTCAGATGTTGTCATCCCACAGAACTAGCTCTGCCTTTTCTTGGAGCTCTGTCAGACTTTGGATGCTAAGGATGAGACAAGAGAAACCAGCTGCTGCTTGAAAATGCTTGGAGACCTTATAAACTATGATGTGCCTATGGTTGTTTTCATTTTGCTAGTCAGGCCCGGCCCTTGGGAAAGACGAGCGAAGCGGTCGCCTTGGGCCCTGCGCATTCAGGGTCCCACGCTGCCCGTCTCCCAGCCCCACCCACCCTGCCGGGAGCTGCACAGCCATGTGGCTCAGCGTGCTGCCTTGGGCCCCGCACACTCTTTGGCCGGGCCTGTTGCTAGAGGGTATGTCTTTGAATTCTCTGCTGCACTACAATGCACATTTGATTTCATGGAGAGCTTTATGAATGCCAAGATCGCTACTAAGCTTCTAGGACTATGGCAAATACCCTTGTTCGATTCAAACACTGGCTCCCTGTTTTTCATCACATCTAATCCAATTTTTGCCTTCACCTTCCAGGACCTTTACCAATCTGCCCCATTTTCCTTATCCACTCTCCTGTCTTCTCACACCCCCTCTTTGGCCAGCCTCACCAGCCCACACCAGCCTTACCAGCCCACTGATCTACTTCCCTCCCAGAAAATCTACGTGCCTTCCACCATACTGTCCCTGTTGCCTGGAACACTGCAAGCAGCCCAAATCAGAGCCAACCATTGATGGCATCGTAATGGGGCTGTCAGGTTTTGTTGCTATTTTTGCCTTCTTAATGTTTGTTCTACATATGAACCTGGGTTTTTTTTTTCAGATTAGATGGTAAGATCTTCAAGGCAGACACTTTTAGGCTACATCTACACTACGAGCTTTTTCCAGCAGCAAATATGTTAATGAGGGACTTATTAGCATAAGTCACAACATCATTAGCATATTTTCTGTAATTTCTTTTTGTGCAAGGAGTTTTTGTGCAGAAAGAAGCAGTGTGGACGGGGTTTTATTTGTGCAAAAATCCTGTTTTGCGCAAGATCTTTATGCCTATCCCAGAGAGGCATAAGGATCTTGCACAAGACAGGGGGTTTGTGCAAAAAACCCTGTCCAAACTGCTTCTTTTTGCACAAAAACCCCTTGCGCGAAAAGAAAGGGCAGAAAATACGCTAATGAAGTCATGACTTATGCTAATGAGTCCCTCATTAGCATATTTGCTGCCAAAAAAACTCATAGTGTAGATGTTGCCTTACTGTCTTTGGGTACGTCTAGACTACCGCGTTTTGTCGACGGAAGTTTTGTCGACAGATAGTGTCGACAAAACTTCCGTCGACAAAGAGCGTCCAGACACATGGAGTTCTGTCGACAAAGCAAGCCGCTTTGTCGACAGAACTCCGTAGTCTGGACGCAGTGTTACAGGCAATAACACCTTCTGTCGACAGAACTCCGCGTCGACAAAACCGCGGAGGTATACCAGCGTCGACAAAACCGCGGAGTTCTGTCGACGTTATGTCGACAGAACTTCGCGGTAGTGTAGACGCTGGTATTGTTTTGTCGACAAAAGTCCACTTTTGTCAACAAAACTAGGTAGTCTAGACACACCCTTTGTCTACTGGGACCAGCACAATGGTGCCCTGATCCTGATGTGGGCCTGTGGGTGCTACCGTTACATGTATTTAAAGCCCTTACTAGCTATGCTTTACTTCTAGTGCTAATTGTCTACGATCACTTTAAAAACTAACATGTATTTTGGATGCTACACTTTTCTATTTCAGTTTTTCCAACTCAGAAGTATTTCTCACCAACTCAATAAGCTGGTGTAGTGAAGAAATAAATCATTCCATTCAAGTTCTGGTGAAGAATTCCCCATTTGATACAAAGTCTGGGACCTGTCTCATTACCCATCTTAATAGCTGCAGCCTGAGATTTTTTAGCCTGTTTTTAGAGACTGATGTTTCCTTATGGACTCGTCAGATGGAGATTTGCCCTCTGTCTTTACAAAAGTTTGCCTCGAAATTGGAGGGACTACTGGAGCAAAGGAGCTTCTTATGTTTTCAAGAATAAGGTCGGGAGAAATAACATCTGCTGCAGGCTTTTAAATTAGTTTTGCTCTCTTTGCAATGCTCATGGGAAGAGGAAAGTAGAACTTCCAACAACGTAGTCTTGCAATGTATGGTCCCAAAAATTCTTTCCATACGGCTGGGAGAGAGAAGAGAGCCCTGCCCAGAGAACACCTAACTAGGGATGCCAGATGGTTGAAACAAAAATACCGAACACCTTCCCCCGCCCCCCCCCCCCAAAAAAAAAAACCCACCGGGGAAAAAAAAGCGGGGGAGAGACCAAAGTTATTGAGCAAAAAAAAAAAAAAAAAGGACTCCAAGGACTTATTAAGCCAATAAATAAATAAATAAATAAATAAACAAAACAGCATTAAAACAGCATGTCCCCTTTAAGAGTGAGTGCAGGGATAGGAACAGGGGAGCAGTTCCCCTAGGTCTTTTGGCCAGCAGCCATTTTGTGCTGGCAGCCTTGGGGAACTGGGTAAGCATGGGGGCTGGTGGGGAGGGGGGAGGCTGGGGGTGTTGAGGGCCAGGGAGGTCTCGGGGAGGGGGGGGAAGGAGAAAAGCTGAGTGTTTGTAGGGTTGCCAGGTGTCCAGCATTTTCGCCTCCTGGCTGGGGAAAAATTCAGAAAATACCAGACATCTTAGGTGTCCAGTATTCTCTGAATTTTTTTACTGGACAGGAGGCAAAAATACCGGACTGTCCGGGTGAATACCGGACACCTGGCAACCCTACTAACCTCGGCGGAAGGGCCACATATGCCAGACCATAAAACCTGATGCACTGCAAATGAATGGTTTAAGGATAAGATGATGGGGGAGATTTTCAAAGTCACAAAAGGCCTGACAGGCCTCCAAATCAACTTAAACAACATCAACAGCAGGTGAGCGTCCAATGCCCTTTGCAAATCTCCTCTGATATGTCTGGGTTGGCCCTCAGCTCTGTTCAGAGAAACCAGCAGTTACTGTGTAAAGCTTGGCATTCCCCCCCAGTGCTTAAAGTGTCTGTGTAAGAGGGTTGCTAAGGGGCAATGGGCCCAGCAACAAAAGATAAGACAAATTAAAAACTGGGCCCAAGTGCTGAGGAGCACACTTGAGGCACTGTCTTACCAAAGCCACAGCTCCTAGATGATGATAGACGTCCCCAGACTTTGAGCACTGGTTTGTCCAAACTCAGTCTGAAGTCAGGAGCAACTGTAGCTGGGGAGGTGAAGAGGGATTCAATATTTCCAAAGTCCTTCCTCGGCCCTGTGCATTTTCAGCCCCAGGCAGAGATTGCTTTAGGCAAAAAGATCCAACCCAACTCACTCTCTTTCCCTTGCCTCTTGTGTTTGCTGGCAGCTGCAGGGATTGTACTTGGCAACTGAGCAAGCTGTGCATCCGGGGAGAGACAGGCATGATGGCGAGGCTACCATGTATAGATTTTTTTAATGGAGCAGAAAGCTGTACTCATGCCGTGCTGAACAGTGTTGTCAATGCCTTTGTCCTTCGTCTTCCCTTCTCCTTTTGAGGTCTGTGGTGTAATTTCTAGCTGAAGGAGATGTACACACGCTAGGTCTGATGGAGTTAGCATGGTTATGTCTACTTGAGCTGGAATCTATCTCTGCAGTGGGTCTGTTTCTCTTCCCTCCTTGACATGTCCCCTGGATTTAGATCGGAAGGTATAGAGGCAGGGGCTGGGGCTATACATGTTTCATGACGTGACCTTCACACTTAGGTGCTTTAAAATAAACAGTCATTGGAATTTTATTCTGTGTGCTATATAATCTGAAGTGTAAAAACAGCTCAGCCTATTTTGGGTCTGACCCAGCCACGTAGGCGGAGAACCTGCCAAAGGACCGGAAACAAAGGGCAAAGACAAACAGCCAGGAATGGAGGTGGCAGTAGCCTCGTGTTGGGTCTGGCCCGATTAGCATCTTTATTAGTAATCTGGAATGGGGAAGTTAATGATGCTCATGGATGATACCAACCCAGGAAGAGTTGCAAATTCCACTAAGCTAGGCTGTTCTCAGAGGTGGCAGATGACAGAGTAAAGAGCAATGATCTCAAGCTGTAGTGAGGGAGGTCTAGGTTGGATATTAGAAAAAGCTATTTCACTAGGAGGATGGCGATGCACTGGAATGAGTTATCTAGGGAGGAGCTGGAAACTCCATCCGTGAAATTTTTAAGTCCCAGCTGGGATGATTTAGCTGGACTTGGTCCTGCTTTGGGCAGGGCATTGGACTAGACAATCTCTTGAGGTCTCTTCCAGCCCTAATCTTCTATGATGTTTATGTAGCCTACTGCTCACTGGTATGCCCAAGGGTTCCTCCTGCTTCATGAACATGAACCAATTAAGGGCCTGATCATGCTCCCATGAGCTGGGGCTGGATGGAACTTCTATGCATGGCTCTTGCCCTCCCATGTAGCAGGGGCTCAGCTGCCTCCATAGTAGCATCCTGTTCCTCTGGTCTGTACAGAGGGCTCTCTGCAGTGTTGGGGTGCATGCAAGTAGGTGGGGAATGCATCCTTCCCCTCACAGCACTGCTGAACTCAGAGCCCCAGGGTAACTCCCCCGCCTGTGATGGGATTTCCCTTTAAGAGAAGTTCCAGGGGAAGCCCTAGGAATAGTGTGGCTCTGCTCCAGCCAAACTGCTTAAGAGCTGCTGCAGAGGCACAAAACCAACCTCCCTAGAGGCATCTCCAAGCTTGCCTGTATCAACATTCTCTGACATCTAAGCAGATCCTGGGGAGTAAGCAAGGTTTGTGGTGCAGCCCCTGAGACTGCTGGATGGAGGCACAGGGAGACTGGGTGTCAGATTTCTGTAAAGCCCCTAGCATCTTTTGGATACTGAGACCTGAAGCCAGCAGAGCATTTAAGCAGGTGCATTCAGCATAACCCTCAGCATGTAAGTAGCCCTATATAAATGAAGGCATACAGCTTGTGCTTAACAAAATGGTTCTCACACTGCGGGGTATGCCCCGGGGGGCAGGATGAAGCAGTGATTGAGGGGAATGGCAGGGCCCAGACCAGCTACCGGGGGACAGGGAGGAAGGACCACCCATGCCCACTCTAGCTCCAATTCTGCTCCTGCACACAGTCCCTCCCCTGGTCCCAGCTCCAGATGCAGTTCTGGTCCCAGCTCTGACCTCAGCCCCTGGCCATGGCCCCCAGCTCCTGGCCCCAAATGTGGCCCCAGCTACAATGAGGCCCTGGTCCCAACTGCGCCACAGTGTTCCTGACCACAGCTCCGCTCCTGGTATGACACCCCAATAGTCAGCACAGTGATGTAATCAGGATGTTTTGTACAAAGTACATATAATGAGTTGTCATTCTGAAAGTCATGATCTGCTAAACATGAATATCTCATTGGATTGTGTGTGTTATTGTGTGTGAAGTTACAAAGTTTGGCCGCTTATGTGTTACTGACACGTGTGGTGAGGTTCAAAGCACCCACAAGCAGCCTTTCAGGTACAACAGTCAAAAAGCCAAACAGTGTTGGCTGCTTATGCAAAACACACACCCAGATTACACAACAGAAACCTTTCAGAGCCAGCATTACACAATGGGAACTGTTTGACCCAGGTCACAGCAAAAGAGCTTTCCAGCAAGTGGGAAGAAGATATAAAAGGGAGACAGTGACATCATAGGGGTACCCTACAACAACACACCTGGAAACACTTGAGGAATAAAGACTGAACTGTGGGAAATGATGGTTCCAGGCTGGAAGGATTTGTAGCCAGTATAAGAAAACCAGGGCAACTTGTGCCTTAAGAATCTGCCAGCCTGTTTATCACTCAGGGTGAGAATTTTCTAAGGTATATCTGGTGTGCTAAGATCAGTTCGTGGGTTTTGTTTATTTACTAAGGATATCTGTTTTGTTTGCTCTCCTGTATTATCACTTAACACTTACCTTTCGTAGTTAATAAGGGTATTTCTTGTTTATGTCAAAACCCAGTTTGTGCCATTCATATCTGGGGGGAGGAGAGACGAAAAGCTGTGCATACTTCTCTCCACATTGAAGAAGAGGGTGAATTCTTATGAGCTCGTGCAGCTCTCTATACAGTGCAGACATTATTATTATTCTGGGTTTGCACTCCAGATAGTGTGTGCACCAGAGTATTGGGCACATCTTCAAGCTGAACCCTCTCACACAGATCTGATTGCAGTCTGTGTCTACAGCTGGGTGTGGTCTTGCCTAGCTTTGTGCTGGAAAAGGACTTGAGGTCCTGGCACAGCAATCCAATGCAAGGAAAACCCAGTTTAGTAGTGCCAGTAGGCTCAGTTAGACCCTAGTATATCTGGTGGCACCCCTGACAGTCAATCCGCCACACCGAGTTCCTGCTCCCCACTGAGGCTCCCTGGGAGGCATGGACCAGATAAGTGGGGGCTATGAACAAAAAAGTTTGGGCACTGCTGGCTTAACATTATACTTATACTGCACTGGCTCATGGCCTCTCTGTCTCTCAATACATAATACACAAAAATCCTTACACGCTCTTCCTCTCCCTTGTGAGGTGAGTCAGTATCATCCCCATTTTACAGATAGGAAAAGGGAGGCACATAGACATTTGTAATGACTTGCCTAAGATCACATAGAAAGTCAGTGATAGAGATGGGACTTGGATCTGCATCTTCTGCTTGTTAGTCTCATGCTAAAGCCACATAAAATCCCTCTACGTAGATGTACAAAGGTTAGAAAAATAGTAAAGTAAGTGCAGCTCAATACTTAAAATGAATGTTTAATTGAAAAGTCTCAGAGGGGTAGCAGTGTTAGTATCTACAAGAAGACTTTCCCTCCTATGCAAGTAGGGAAAGCGCTCCCATCACTGTAATTAATCCACTTCCCAGAGAGGTGGTATTTCTACCAATGGGAGATGTTCCTCTATTGACCTACTGCTGTTTACACAGGCGGTTAAGGTTGATATAACTACATTGCTCAGTGCTGTGCAGTGACATTATTTTACCAACAAAGTAGTGTACTCTAGGCTTCATTTGGGAAAGTGTTTTTATTATGCCTGGGGATAATAACCCTAAACCCCTCTCAACAGGAGGAAGAGCTGGGATCAGGAATGATGGTCAGGGGAGAGAGAGGGCAGCAAATAGTACAGGTGTTTGCAATGTGTGTAACAAAGGCCAATGCAGTTTGATGATGCATACTCCACAGTTGAATGCCCCTGGCAGAGATGAGAATGTGGCTCTGGTGCCACTATATCTGGGTTACCACATTGAATTCTAGGCTTGCTGTTAGCAGACGGAGCTTGACAGAGTCCAGGAAAGAGCAATGAAAATGGCAGAGGGCAGAAGGGAAAAGCCCCTGGCAGGAGATTAAAGGAGCAAGACAGGAGGTGGCAAATATCAGAAGTGTGTATTTCGCAAAGCAGAAGAGGGGTTGTTCTGGGTGACAAACAAGGGGGTATGTAGAAGGGACGAGCTGGATATAACAGTGAGTTAGGTTTGGCTGAATATGAGGAAACATTTCACTGAGCAGCAATGCTACTTCTCTTGCACTGGGAGATCATCTCCTCGGGTGTGAGTTCCATCCGTTGGATGTTCAGCGCTAGATCGGACACATGCTACAGAACAGCTACTACAGAAGGACCTGGCTCCTGGAGATGGGCAGAGTGAGCTAAGGCAGCTCCCCTCTGTCTCCAGATTCTGCAATTCCAGTCTCACAATTCAGTCAGTGTTTCCCTTCACCTGGGGAAGCTGCCTGATACCCTCACAGATTAACCCTTCTTGGGCAGGGTGTGATTTCACACTAGAATGCTGGGCCAGCCTGACAAAGGGCACCCCCATTGGACAATGCTGACTCTTTACCAAACTGGGCACAGGGGGCATGGGGCAGGTAGCATGAAAGGGAGATTCATAGCAGTGTCTCAGAGTGCCTGGCTCGGAGGCTCCTCTCCCCAAGGAGCACTGAAGCTTGAACATAAGGAGGGGACAGGGGTGGACAAAGCCCTGAGGTGGCTGTGGGACTACCGTGTCCAAAGCAGGGACTGTGCTGAACAGAATGAGGATCCCAAACTGGAGCTGCAGTAACCTACTCACCCTCCTGTAGCCTGTTTACTCCCTGTCTCTGGTGGAGAAGCAGGGAATCAAAATGAGGAGCATTTTGCTTCCAAACGCTCTGTAAATCTGCCAGCTATTTTCATGGCACTGGAAACTTTTGCTAGATAAATATATCAACACTCTTCTGCTGTCAAGTTGGGAAGTAGCCATCCATTATCCTCTTGAGACAGTGGCTTTTCCGGTGAGACTCTCAGACAGAGCCTCACACCAGTCTCTACAATTATCCGTATTATTTACATAGCATCCTTGCTTTCCCTTCGGGTCCCTTGGGGGTAGGGGGAGAAGTTTCTGGTAGTAGATGCTATGCTAATTCAGACAAAATCTAGTTTTTGAAAGCTCAGCAAGCAGCTTCGTAAAGGGGGGCTGAGTAGCACGGTGGGGGTGGGTATGAAACCAGCAACAGCCTAGGAAAATGAATTACAAGCTAGGGACTGGTCAGAACTCCAAACTCACAGCTCCTTTCCCACAGACATTGCTCAAGAGCTGATAGGATCTTGCCAACCTACGCTGAAAAGGGGTTTACATGCATACAAGAAGAAGGTTCAATATTGGCACAATGAACCAATCTGACTAATTGCCTCTTCTGTTCTATTCAGCTTCTTCTAAATCTTCCAAGCATCTTCCCATGATGCCATGAGCGACATGACGAGCATCTATCATGCATGGTTTGACTATTAGTTCTCTTTGCCACAATAGTCTAATTACTAATCCCCAAACTTTAGCAGAGGGCTGAGTTGTAAGGGAAAGTCCATAGTGACCTTACCTCTGTGGCCACCTCCGATTTACAGTCCCATCTGAAGTTGCTCTGCAATTTCTCTGAAATATATGGGGTCAAAATCTTTTGCTAAATCCTTACCAGCATTTCCCTCCCAGAAACAACTATTTGCTAATCCTGCCCCAGTTACTACTGCGTGGTCAAAGCAGGAAAGTACCCTGGCTAAGAAAAGTCCAGGCATGCTGCTTACCTGAGTGATGAAGAGTGTCTCAGCCCCTAAGTGGGAGAGAAGGTAGCTGAAGTAAACCTGATCCGTGCATGATGTTGCTTAGGAAGAGCCTTTCGCCTGGAATGACTCCAGCCTCTTCCTTTTAGGATGGAGTCTTGAGCTGCTTTGCTTGGAAGCCTCAGTCAGAGACAACACCAGGTAGAGCACTGGGGACCACTCCTCAGCGCAGCCGGAGACAGCACTGGCAATGTGCATCAGCATAGCCAGACACACACTGGAGATGTGCATCAGCGCAGCCCTCTAGCTGCAGCAAAACCCTACTTCACATTTGTGTCAAGCGAGCCCAGCATTCACTCACTCTCTAGCACTCCAGCTGCGGTGTGATCAGCTGCAAACGTTCCCTAAGGACAGCTGCACGTTGCCTGATTACGGCTCCCTCCCAAGATGTTTGTCCAGCTAATTCGGCTAAGGACTCAGAATGGAACAGGCAGCATTTCTCTTTCTTTTCACTGCCTTTCCCTTGGCACTGCAACTCCCTCTGCAGCTCCCACAAACACCCTGGGAAGGAAAGACATACAGCTGCACAGCAGAATTTCAAGATCTGTGTCCCTCTTCGCTGGTGTTAAAAGTCAGAGGTCCAGCCCTGGTACCATAATTCACCAAGACAGCCAGTGTGCTCTCTGCCCCAGTGAGATGGGGCTGGCTCAGCCCACCTGGGAATTCTAGAGCCAGAATTTGGCTGATTATCTTTGTGGGATGGTAAAGCTGAGCTTCTCCTTTATGTGGGATTTCTTTCTTATAGCACAGAGTTTGTATAGAATAAAACTAAAGGGCCTGACTCAGATCTCACTCACTAGAGTCACACCAGTATAAAACGTGTGCGAGTTCAATGGAGTTAATCCCAATCTACCCCAGCATGAAGTGAGATTAGAGCCAAACCCCAGCAGCCCACCTGTTCCTATAATCCCCATCCACTCTCAACCTGCACGCCAAAGGGCTCATGCAGATCCCCAAATCTTTCACTATTGCTCCTCAAACAGCTTCCTGGGCCTTCCCCAAACCATTTCCCTGCTGCTACCCTCTCACTGCACCCCTGCTGTGACCACAACTGGCTCCAACCACCTCAAGTCTTGCCTATACTATGCCCCAGCATCACCCTGAACAGCTTCCATGCTGTACTCCAACCTTTCCCTGACATGACCACAGCAGCCGTGGATCACTGCCACACCCATTTCACCTCCCGCACACCGTGGCCTCCACCACTCCCAAGGGTTCTAAGGCCATTACCCCAAGTCTTCTCAAACCCTCACTGTGCTCCTAGGCCCCATTCCTAGCAGCCCACAACCATGCCCCCCACATTCCTACATGGTTTTAACAGCATGATCCCCTCCACAGAAGCTGTCTGCCTAAAGCTATCCTCCAACATGCTCAAGAATATTCAGTTGTCACAGGCAGTGCTAATAGCAGAGTCTATAAAGCCTCATTTTTAGGGTTGCCAGGTGTCCGGTATTGAACCGGACTGTCTGATCTTTGCGCCTTTTGTCCGGTAAAGAAATTGAGAAAATATCGGACATATAAAATGTCCAGTATTTTCTACTTTTCTCGGCTCATTGCCCAACAGACATGTGGAGGGGGTGGGAGGAGTAGCAGGGGAGCGGCCCGGCAATTAAAAGGGCTGCAACTGCATTTCAGTGGCCTGATGCTTTTTTTTTTTGTTTTTTTTTGCTCAACAAAATTTTCCCAGCGCTTTTTTGGGGGAGGTCTGGTATTTTTTGTGAAACCATCTGGCAACCCTACTCATTTTGGGTGCTTCAGCCAATCTCCAGTTGTCAGAAATGAGAATGAGAGCTGACATAGGGGGGCAGATTTTGTCCCACGTGTGCCTACTGCTCTGAAGCATCTGGAATTACCTTCTGTCAGAGACAGGGTACTGGGCCTTGAGTCTGATTCAGCCTGGCAATTCCTGTGCTCAAAGCATCCCAGTGCCATTCTGCATCCCCACATGCTCACATTGGTTCTATTCTACCCTCAAAAGCCAAGCTCCCCTTAACCCACATCTCCAATATGGCCAGTATGCCAAATGCCATGGGCCTAGCCAGGCTAAAGCTGTCACTTCTTAGCAGGATTTTTGTTTCTCATAAATGGTAGGAGGAAGGTCTGGTCTAATCTCTATCACCACATGATTTCTGCTTTCACTGTACTCCACGAGCAGCCGGCAGGTTATTTCTGATGGCCCAGCTCCCAAGTGCCACCAGAGTTCTGACTGGGAGAATGAAATAAAGAGGTAGAATCTTTCCTGCTTTTGTAGACTTGTTTCTGGCTATGTCTACATGGCAATTAGACACCCGCTGCTGCCCAGACCAGCTCACTTGGGCTTTTGGGGCTATAGGGCTATTGAACTGCAGGGTAGCTGTTCAGGACCAGGCTACAGCCCAGGGTCTAGGATCCTGTGATGCAGCCTGAGCCCAAATGTCTACACCGCAACTAAACAGCCCCTTAGTCCAAGCCCTTTAGCTTGAATCAGCTGGCACAGGTCAGCTGCAGGTGTCTAATTGCAGTTTAGACAAACCCTGTCTTTCTAGCTACAGCTGTGAGATCATTCAGGCCCATATGCAGGAATTTCTGGGTGTGGTGTGTGTGCTTTTTTGTAAATGTGGGCTGCCATTTTTTTAAATATAAAGGAGTTCACAGCCCAGTCCTGCCTCTGGCCTCACTCCTGGGGTCTCACTCCTAGAGAAGCAAGGAGAGAGGGGAGATCTTCTCCAGCCTTCCCTGGCTGGCCAGAGCACAGGGGAGGGAGGCTCAGGGAGCGTGCTGCCCCAGCTTTCCCCATCCTGGCTGGAATTGGCCCCAGCCTCACGCTTACTTGGGGGACAATGTAGGGGGGAGATACATTCACACACCCCTGCATATGGGTCTGTCATTTAACAAGAACAGAGGGAGGTGAGCCATTGGATTGGGCTAGATAACAAGAGGAACACAGTCCTTGGATTCCCCGTCTGTGATTTCAGCATCTGATACAGGAGTCCAACTCTGACTGACTGAGTTCACTGAAGGCCTGACTGCTCATCTCCTCCATCAGCAATAGAAAGTGTGTGAGCCAGGACAGGCACAGTCCTAGTGCACATACATGTCATAAGCACATAGTTATCTTCCAGGGAATCTCACCCTGAATTAAGAGTTGCTACTAACAACAAAGCAGCACCCTCATATGGACTGGTTCTCCATGGCCAAACCCCACCCAGCACCAGGCAGCATCAGTAGATGATCCTTAAGAATCCTTAAGAGCCCAAGATGGGCTCAAAGCAAAACCCTATATACAAGGACCCCGGATCCAAATTCAGAATTGGTGTCTCCAACCTATTGCTGGCTGAACGAAAACACAGGGTAATAATAAAAGAAAGAGAAGATGATGGGATTTTTCTTTTGCAGCACTAGGAACAATGAAATTTGGTGGCAAATGCATTAGCTAGGTGAAAGTCCTAGATAAAAACCCTGACTACACTCGTTACCAGGAGCAGCTGGAATCTATGGGCAGAGTTTCAGCAGGCACATGGCTGGGAGATAGGTTGCTTACACGCCTGTTGTTTGCCTTGGTTATCAAACCACATGCGGAAGGTTCAGGCAGTATGTGCTGATTAAAGGTAAACAAAGAGGACTTGTACTGGACAAAACCTTGTTACACTAGGGCAAACCATTGGCTTATACAGTGAGGCCTTGGGAAGAGCTTTGGCAAACGTGTTCCAGCCTCAGGAAGTTTAAAGGACTCGGGGGCGTTGACAGAAAGTCACCATAAAAATGAGCTCTTACTGTGTGTCTCAGCAAAAACCCACTGCCCAAATCACAGGAGAGCCCCAAAGAAAAGGTCGCCAGTCAGACAAAATATCTTGATACATGGCTTGCTAATTCCCTTCAAACCAGTTTGAATTTACGTTATGATAAGATGCTGAAATGCATGCCAAAAAGGACTAGAAGGCAGGGTGGATGGGTAATCAAAACAGTAACATTACCAAAGTATAATCATCTTTGCCACAGCAGCCCCATCAAAATCCCCACAAGCTGCTTTTGTCAATTCAGTGGAGCCGCTCTGCCCTTCATATGGGCCACACACAATCGCCGGATTAAAATGCAGGCGTTGTAATTACCCAGACAGGGTGAGGATTAGCCCTCCCAAGTTTGTACAGATACCACTTAATAGTAGAGCTGCTGCTCTATGTCCTGTGGATTGACGATGATAAGATGACATTAGCAGCCTGAATTAAAGTCTGTCTGACCCAGGATGTCTCTTTGGTAGAGTCGTGTGTGTGAGAGTGGGCATAAAAACAGCTTAGCACCATCATTATCTGATAACTTTCATGAATTCAGGCTAGGGTGCAGCTTTAAGAGAAAAGCACATAAACTGGTCCTAGAGCTGCCCTCACGTGGCTACATGCAGAAGGACTGGATGACCTAATAAATGTCAAGAAAAAAAATGAACTACAAGTCAAACATTGTACATGCGAGTAACAAAGAGCTGCAATTCAAAAAGGACTGAAGCAATAATGTGCAAAATCTCTTGCTCTGCTGAGTCTCACTGTGGATATTTATATGTCTAATGGGATGAATGAAACGGACCCATTAGAAAAAGTATAGAAATAAGTGGTCTCCTGATCTCAGTTTGAGTGGCAAGGAGACCTCTGGCAAGGACACATGCAGTCAGAAGAAATGAGATTTTGCTACATTATATTCCCGATGACATATGACATTGTACAAATTATGCCATTCAAACAATGCCTCTTTTTATGAAAAAACCCCCCACCTTACTATGACAAACTACATGAGTAAAAAGCCATGTTCCTGTTCTGAAGTTACTCTGCATTGGAAGAAGATGATAATGTTTTGTCAGACATTAGAAGCACCCTTGCTAATAAGTACTGTGTTTGACATTCTACATTTAACAACAAATATAGTAACAAATATGCCAAGACAAATTTGATGCCATTGCATTATTAGCAACCAAAAAATGGATAATTTTAAGCTAGAAGTCTGAACTTGCAGCAAACAGTAACACGTGGATAATCCAGTTCAAGAATTTAGCGTCAGTAAGAAAAAACAGTGTACAGACCTCAAAATAATTGGAAGGCCTTTAAGATGAAGAATCTGTTGCAAGATGTCCTCAAGGGAGTAGATTGTGCTACGAAAGAAAAAAAATAAAAGGAAGAGGAATGATAAACTCAAGAGGATGGAAGTTCTTTTGGGAAAAGCAAAAATAACTGTAAAACTCCAGACTCAGGCACCTGCATTTAACTGAGCCCAGATGCTGCCCTCACATCAGAAAGGGCTTGACTTGCAGCAGAGCTCAGCATTTACTTAGGCAGCAAAATAAGCAGCCAGATTTTATGTATACTGTAGAAGATTTACCTGGCATTGCTCAGATCCTTAACTAAAATAAGTTTTGTTTTTCTTCTTTAAGTCATTGTTCTGGGGTAGGGCTGTGGATGAGGAGTTCAGTATGCTGGCTCCTCCAGAGAGAGAGAGAGGACAACCACAGCCCTCTCTCACTGAAGCAGTTTGGGGCCTGGTGAGAAGCACCTGTCCATGGTCACTGCAGCGGGCACAGCTGGGGGAGGGGTGCATGTCCCCCAGCTGGGGGACAGACACAAGCAAAAAGACACACACTCTGAAATATTATATAGTAGATAGCTGTCCCTTTCTCCACCTCTGCCCCCTGCTGGCCCAATGGTATTATAGCTGTTCCAATATTCATCTCTGGCCCCTGCAACCCCCTGCAATCCTTCTACAGTATAACTGTTCCTCTTACCAGGCCCCTCCCTTTCTATTTTAAGAAAAGCAATTGAATTCCAGGCATATCCCATTGTCCTGGCACAATCAAACCCTTACCTTGCTTTTAAGAGTGTTCCTAGCTCTTATTGTTTAGGAGGAGTTTTTGAACAAACAGATTCACAGACAGATGGATGGATGGACACATAAGGTATGTCTACACTACAGTGTTATTTCAAAATAACGCGTCTACACACAAAATGCATTTCAAAATAGCTTTTTGCTATTTTGAAATAGTGCATTCACACTTAGTGGACGCTGAATAGCATTTAAGGCCGGCCGGAACCAGGTCCAGCAGGGCATCAGGTCAGGAGTTACTTTGTGTGGCTGCTGCCTGAGGCTATCGGAGGCCTGTGCTTAAAGGGACCTCCCCTCGATGAGGGACAGCAAAGAATTTTGTCTCTGCATGCTCATGCTCTGGTTGCCCTCACTCGGGACACCACAGCACTCTGCAAGATGGAGCCAGTGCTGCCCCTGCACACTCTGGTGCTTCTCTTGGACACATTGCTGCGAGCCTGACTACACTTTCTGCAGGCTGCCATCCCGGAGGGCCATCGGGGGGCTGTCAGTATCCAGGAGGCCCTGCGGGAGAGCTTCCACTCTGAGGAGCACTGAGAGTCTCCCTGGTCTGCCCCTCTGGGGGCTTGTGCCTCATTCCTCCCTCATGTCCTTCCACTTACCCCTCCCTAACTCCCCTTCCTGATGTTAAATAAAAGACACGTATTTTCATGAACACAAACTCCCTTTAACAAAACTGGGGGGGGGGAGATGAAACTCTGGTGAGAATGGGGAAAGGAGGTGGGAGAGGGGAAGAGAGAGGGTGGAAGAGGGGAGAAGGAAACCTGGGAGGAGGGAGTTGGAAGGGGGAAGCCAGGGGAAGGGAAGCTCAGGGCTCAGGGTTGGGGGTCTCACCATACCAACTTGATTTTCATGCAAACCTGCTCCTGGGTTCGCATGTGGCCTTTGGTGGCCAGGCTGGCAGCTATTCTGCCATAGACGGCCACATTCCTCTGTCTAGTGCGGAGATCATGGACGTTGGGGGCATCCCCCCAAAAACCTGAATAAGGTCTATGATCTCCATGCTGGACCAGGAAGGCGTCTGCCTTCTCCGGGCCCTGGCAGGCTCCTGGGATCTGGCAGACTGCTCCTGGGGAGCAGTGGAGGGCTGGCTGCCAGTGGCTTGCTGGCTCATGTTTTGGGGCCACTGGGCCAGGGGCAGTGACTGCTGGCTTTGGGCTAGCTGGCTTGGAGCTGGCACAGGCACTGCGACCAGATTCTACCCCTTTAAGGGTTCCGGGGGGGGGGGGGGGGGGGAGGGAGAGGAGTGTTCTTGGTTGAGGCCACCAGGGCACCCTGGGAAAGCTGGAGGCCCCCCATTTCGAAATAAGTGTCTACACAGGGATATTCTAAAAAAGGGATATTCTTCTGGAGGCAGCAGCAATGATACCATACATTGTATGGGCAGAGCTGAGTTTTGCACTTAGAGAAGGGATTCAAACTCTTTGTTATGTATGAAAAATTCATGTATCTTCCTGCTAATTACAATACAGAATGACAGTACTGACAACTTATAAGTCAGTCTCTTATTTTAGGCATTACATTATGGTTTCTTTAAGACATGTAGTCTCCAATGTCAGAACTTATTTGGTTTCCAATATTCTCAACAACATAGATTGCTTAGACTTTAACTGCATTTTAAAACTCACTAAATCTTGTGTGCATGTTACATTTGAATGTTTCTCTTTGAGAATTAATGATCTTTTCACCCAGTTAGTCTTCATGATGGAAAATAACTCCTCTTGCAGAGGCTAAAGGATACAATATAGCAAACTCCACAAAGAACTTCCCCCTTTCAAAACAGGCCCCCAACTGCCATTGTTCTATGACACTAAAGCTACAGGAACCATTTTGATAAGACTCTCTCTCATTGTCAATGGGACTGAGTGTTTCTGCCACAACACAGGGTAGGAGGCCATCATCTTCCTAAGGGCTGCTGTGGCTTCTATCGCACCAAGAACAATGGGAGAAGAAGAGCACAAGTCTTTGTGGCAGATAAACTTTCAGTTATGAAAACAGTACCACAAATTGGCCCTCAATCCTAAATACCTTTCAAAGGCCACCCATTGCACTAAAGCTAAATAGGAGGGGATTGGTTGAAATCGACCCATATCAGTGGAGGATCCAGAAAGACAAAGAGAACCCCAACACCTGAACAACTAGCACATGGGAAGCTGACAGCTGAAATGTGAATTCAGCATCAATCTGCAGGAGGAAGACAATGGACCAAGAGATAAAAGGGTGCTGGGATAAGAGCTAGCTTTTGGGAGAGACACAAGAGTATTCACCTGCGGCTAACAAAGGGTGTATCTACACAGCAGAGCTTAACTCAAAATAAGCTATGCAAATGGAGCTACGTCAATTGCCTAGCTTATTTCAAAATAGCTTATTTCAAAATTGGGAGCATCTACACAGCACTTATTTTGAAATGGAACACTCCTCCTCTGACTTCCTTTACTCCTCATACAATGAGGGTTACAGGAGTCGGAGTCAGAAGTCCTCCAGCTTGACAGTATTTCAACATTATTTTGAAATAACTGCCTGCTGTGTAGACATGGACTAAGTTATTTCAAAATAACGCTAGTTATTGGCCAATTGGAACTGTCTTCACCTTTGCTTCTCTATGCCAACCGTCTACTTCCAGTTACTGTATTCCAGTTGGTTAATATACCCTACTTTGTTTTGAAAAGGCTGCCTGACGTCATTGCAAATACTTGCTGCAGTGCAAGTCTCTGAACAAGAGTCTGTCTCAGTTGGATTCAGCATTTGCAGAACAGAACTCATGGTGTGAAACACTAATGCTGAAGCACAGAGGTGCCTCAGTGGTGCTGAGGTCTCATAGCCTACCTTTAAGGAGAATGGGGCCACTTTAGATTCCAGCATATTGAAGAGATTCCTCCAAGAGACTGTTTAAAAGCTGGGGCACAGGACAAATCCTGTGGATCTGTGACAAGAGAAGTGTGGGGGATGTACAGGAGGGAAGTGGAAAATTGTATATGTGCACGCATGCACTCAGGGCTACGTGCACACAGGGAAAAGCAGGGAAGTGCCAGTGGTAGTGGAACTGTTGTAGTGGGTGTGTGCACACAGGGCATGTGGAGAATGCAAGAGACAAGGGGA
The DNA here is from genome assembly GCF_049634645.1 of Pelodiscus sinensis. NCBI lineage: Eukaryota > Metazoa > Chordata > Testudines > Trionychidae > Pelodiscus > Pelodiscus sinensis. The sequence goes on along the minus strand of NC_134714.1, from coordinate 44,646,278 downwards.
TTTTGGAGGACAAGAAGGAAGGGGAAACTACAGTGTTCATGCTGTCTGTTTGGCATTGCTAGTATAACAAAACAGCTGTAAACCCACACAGCCTGTATTTTTTGGTTGCTGTTTGCTGATCCAAAGTGGGGTAAAGCAGCCAGAACACACTAGTGAACCTGGCTATAATAGATAATACGTTTAAAGCGGTACATGGTTGGTATGTCACATCTTACAATTGTTAGAAATATTACATGGCAGCATTCTCTTTGGGTGTTTTATTTAGTGTTTACATAAGAAATATGTACAAAATTAGAAAGAACAACTATAGTGACTCCATGAAAGGGAAAAACCTGGAAAACAAAACTAAACCCAAATATGATTTCAAAAAAATCAAGTTTGTTCTAATCTGACTCCACAAATACTAACTGCCTTAACCACAGGCCCACTGATGAGGGAGGAGGGGACAAAAAGGGCAATTGCCCTGGGACCTGGCAATTCAAAAGGGCAGCAGTGGTGGCTAGAACCCCGGGCTCTTTAAATTGCCACTTGAGTGCTGTGCCACGTGTACCAGGCAGCTATGAGAGCTTGAGAGAGGGGGGTGTGCAGTGCATTTTGGGTGATGCTGAGGAATGGTTGCTCTAGCTCCGACCCTTCCAACCATGGCCCCTCCCCTTCCAGGAGCACAGAACAGTCCCTACCTCCCCCCACCAACTTCCCCAGGTTCCTGGCAAGTCTGTCGGCTCCCCTGTTTAATCATAATCACGTGGTATTTCCATGGCGCCTCTGCAGGGCAGAATTAAAATGTCTGCTGAAGGAGAAACTTAAATTCTAAAGGATAATTGGGGGAAATGACTATTAAATAAAAATATATATATTTCAACGTATCAGAGGGTTGCAGTGAGCTTTAAGTATATGAGAAGCTGGAAGAGTCTGTAGTAGGGACAGTCAAGATTGGCTAGATGTCTTCACTATGCATCTCCATATCTTATCATGTTTGGATATTTTTTAAGTTTAACATTAACTGTGCATGTCTTGGGTTTCACATCTCTGAGTTTGAGATAATTACAACACCCCCATAATGTATTTGATCCTAAATTACAGATAAGTACTCTCCACCTTCACTCCATTTTAATGTCACTTTTGTCTGGGACCATAAATCAATGGTATGTCCTCACCTGGAATAATCTGCTCACTTCTGATGCCCCAAGAAAAGCAATGAAAGTGATTAAGGGCCCTCATCCCTGCAGTCAATGCCCTTGACTTTGATTTGAGCTGACTGGCCCCTAGAGGTCTGAAAAGAAGGAAGAAATTAGCAAGGTAAAGACTACTGTGTTTGGAGAAGAGATAACTAAGAGGAAGTTTCATCTATCTGAGCTGCCTTTGAACTAGTGACTTGCTTCATGTCAATTCCCCAGTTGATCCATTCTGCAGTGTCTCAGTTTCTTAATCATTTGTGCAGATCTTTTCTGCATTACCTCTAGGTTGTTGGTGTTTTCCTGTCCTAGAGGTGCCCCAGGACACCATGGACTCTAGGCATCATCCCAGGAGGAGAGCAAAGACCCAAGATCATCACTACTGCATGTCTGGTGTCTGCCCATTTCCCAACCTCAATTTGACATCCAGCCTTGTCACAGGCAAACCTTGGATCATGTTCACATCACAAACCCCTGCAGCCAGTGACTTGTAACTTTCAAAAATGGAAACCTCTCATGCCTGACATCAGACCCCAGGGGAACGTTTTGGGGAAAGGCTACCCTGCACTACCTACAGTGGAATAGTTCTTTACATTGAGAACCACATTGCCCTCCCTTGTGGGTGGACTCTCCCAGGGATGTAACTGTTCTGTCCAGCTCCTTGTGTGCACGAAGTTGTCTGACCATAGCCAAGACTGGGACAACCTGTAGCTGCCCTCGGCTACCTGAAAGCTGCCCCCTCCTCCCACCTTATAGCTTTGGAGTCTGGCAGACAGAGACCTGGGGAGCTCCTAACTCAGTTATTGGGAGAAGGCAAGTCTCTGGGAATTAAACTTTACAATGTTGCTGAAGCCTGAGATGAAAAAGAAGCAGCAGGATAAAGAATAAGATACCAAATGGCAGCTGCATGAGCTCCACAGGGATCTTCCCCACTTAAGCTCAGTCACTTCACAGCAGATAGCAAGGGCAACATGGGCTATGTGTGTGCTCCCAGAGCCTGTATTCTGCCCCAGAAAGCCCCCATCCTGGCAAGGGTGCTAGTTTCACCTTGCGGCCTGCTGGACTGTTGTGTTTTAGCAAGGAAGGGTATGCACTCTTCTGGCTTTGAAAGCATCATCCCAGAAGGAGAGCAAAGACCCAAGATCATCACTACTGCATGTCTGGTGTCTGCCCATTTCCCAACCTCAATTTGACATCCAGCCTTGTCACAGGCAAACCTTGGATCATGTTCACATCACAAACCCCTGCAGCCAGTGACTTGTAACTTTCAAAAATGGAAACCTCTCATGCCTGGCATCAGACCCCAGGGGAACGTTTTGGGGAAAGGCTAGCAATTCAGCTCAGCAAGCATGTGTAGGAACCTCTCCCCCACCACACATTTTAAGAATTATTATTCTCTTGAATATCTAGAAAGAGGCTGAATTGTCAGTGTCTGAGCCACACGAGTCATCTCAGGAAGGTACACAATCCTGGCAGTATTTGGGTTTGAAGTAATTAGCATTGGATAACGATTCATGGCACATGTGCTACTCATTACTTTCCATTGAGCATAGAATTCTGGCACCCTGTGGCTACATGGAAGTGGTAGGTTGGTCCTGGCTTGACAAAACTCCAGGGACAAGACCCATCTCAGCTCTGTTCAGCACCAAGAACATTAACTGCCCTCAACCAATAATAATCTTCCATGGTAGCGAGGAGGGAATGCAGAAATGAGCCACACAAATTCTCAGATGATCACACATTGAATGCAAATGACATGAGCTCTGAGGTTGTCTTCCCCAGAGCATTCTATGCCTTTTAGAGGGACAAAAATTATAAACTGAGACCAGACACATATGTAATGAGGCCATTCTTCCAGCACCCAATGCACAAGTGTCAAACCAAGCCTGTTTTCCCAACTCTGCAATCCCATTCTCAATCTCTTCTGACAAGATCACAGTCCATGATCTTCTTCAGAAAGACCTTGGATTCCCTTCCAATCCCGCCAACACCACAGACTCCAAGACCAGAAGGGAACACTGTGACCACATAGGCTGACTTCCTATGTGGCACAGGCCAGAGAAAGTTCCCCAAAATAATTCCTAGAGCATACCTTTTAGAAAAGATCCCTACAAGTCTTTAGATACCCTCGGTTCCATCACAGCAAACCTATGCCCGGAGTCTAATTTCCCCACCCCTCAAGTTTATGACCTCTCCACAGTCATCCGTAGGGAAGTGCAGGGCCCAGGACAACCCTCTTCCACTCTGCTACAGGCCCTACCCACACTATACCCCTTCCTCAAGCTCTGCCCCTCCCGTCCCCATTGCACTCCTTTCTACAAGCTCCCTCCCCCAAATGATGCAACCATAGGGTTGACAGATGGTTTAACCAAAACTACCAAACACCCTTTCCCCATACACACACACACACACACACACACACACACACAAAACCCACCAGGGGAAAATTCTGTTGAGGGGAGAAAAAAAGGGGGGGAAGACCAAAGTTGTGGAGAAAAAAATCAGCATTAAAACAGCATGGCCCCTTTAAGTGCAAGAGTGGAGAGGTTGAGCACTAAGACCCAGGGAAGGCATTGCTTCCCCTTGCTTTAGGACTTTTTGCCCGTGGCCATCTTGTTTTCTTGATTGAGCCCCCCCCCCCCCCCAGGTAAGCAGAGGGCCTGGGGGGGAGGGTGCTGGGGGCTGGGCCCAGTTGCCTAGTGTGTCTTAGGGTTGCCAAGTGTCCAGTACTTTCACCTCCTGGCAGGGGAAAAAACCCAGAAAATACTGGACATTTCAGGTATTTTCTGATTTTTTTTTACCGGACACGAGGCAAAAATACCAGACATTCTGGGTCAATACCGGACACCTGGCAAGCCTATGCGACCCAGAAGATTACCAAGGGGCTTCATGCCAATAGCAGGGGGTAAGGCCTCCACACTTTTTTCAGTATCAGGAAGCAGAGTGACCCAGCCCCTGCTTGCTCTGTTCCCGAGTCCAGCTCCCAGTTGTGTTGCTCAGGGGAGCGGAGTGGGCTGGGACTGCGCTGCTCCACTTCCCCCAGCCATGGTGAAGCAGAGCTGAGCAGACTGGGGCTAAGTCATTCCTCTTCCCGCAGCTCTTACTGCCACTGGTGAGTGCAGGCCTGGTCCAACACCAGCTGCCAGCCTCAGACCTCGGTAATCTCCCAGACCACTCTGGGCCCTGTAGGAACCTCCAAAGCCCAGGTTGGCTGCCCGAAACCATCCTATGCCTTTCTGTGATCCTCACTCTGGTGGCCTGTGAGCCATCGGGCCTTCTTCCCTGCCTCCTTCCCCCCCCCCCCCCCCCACATTCCACTGTGCTCAGCCTGGTGAATATCCTGTGGATCAAAATTATCCTGAGCTCTATCCCTATGGAAAGCAGAAGACAGAAAAAGGGGAGAGAGAAAGAGAAAATAGAAGGCAAGAGAGAAGAAGAGATAGGATAAAAGGAGGAAAAGGTCAGAGAGAGAGAGGAGAAGAGTGGATCTGTAGCTTTACTCTGGGACAGCATTGCTTTTCTTCATTATAGACAAAGTCCCTGCAGGTGATAGCTTGCACCTCTCGAACCATTCACCACACTCTTCCCTAAATCTTTTCCACCCCACAGCCTGGCTATCATCTCTTTGTGCCAGGATTCAGCCAAGGATCCATATCCTTTGCTTAGATCACCCACACCATCTAGAACAGGTGTGGGCAATAATTTTTTCAGGGGGGCCACGCCAAAGAATTTTGGTGAGTGATCATGGACTGACCTTTTCTATTAGATAAATGGAGGGAGTGTGGAGTCTGGGATGGAGTTTGGGTGCAGGAGGGAGCTTCAGGTAGAGATTGGGGTCCAGCGGGTGCTGTGGATCTTGGGAGGGATTTTGAATGCAGGAGGAGGTTCTAATCAAAGGCAAGGGTATAGGAGGAGGTGCGGGGTCTGGGAGGGAGTTTGAGTCTAGGAGGGGATTCTGACTTGGTGATGGGGCTGGGGTGCAAGGTGCAGGCTCTGGCTGGGAGACGCATACCAGCATAGGCAGCTCCCTACTGGCAGGGCACTCAGGTGGGTAGAATAACAGCTGTACACTTTGGCCCCACACCAAAGTGTACAGCAGCTGCTGGCATGCGTCTGTGTGCCTGTTGAGGAGCATTGGGAGGTCTCTGCACACTGTCCACGCGCACCACCTCTGCAGCTCCCATTGGCTGGTTTCTGAGGATGGTGTTGGGGCAGAGAAAGCCTGCAAAGACCCACTGCCCCCAACGGGCATGCAAAGACACACTTACCAGCAGCCTCCAGACATGTTGCTTCTGAAAATGACATGGCTGGGGCCACATAAGGCAGGCAGATTTCCTGGCTGCCCAGCTGTACCACAGGACCTTTTCCTCTGGCCCTGGCCTGGAGGGTCATGATGGGCAGGAGGAAAATATTTGGAGGGCCAGATCTAGCTCACATATTGCCCACCTGGGTAAGTATGTAGGATTTTGTTGAGTTTCCTGCTTTTCTTTGTTCCTTTAGCTTTTCAAAAGGAGGCTGGATAACTAACTGTCTTGGATGGGTTAGACACAACAAATCCTGCATCTTGGCAGAGGGTTAGACTACATAACCCTTGAAGTCTTTTCTAGCCCTGTGATTCTATGATTCAAAGCACAACATTAGCCTGGATGTGAGCCACAGCAATTACTGTGGGAATGACAAAATCAGGGCCACTGAGTTCAGTCATTTTTTTCTGCTGTGACTTTTGGACCAATGGGGACTGGCATGCAGAGAGCTCAGCACTCCAGAAGCCACTTGCACAGACCACTAACCTCATGGTGTCTGGGCTGATCCCCACTCTGGCACTCCAAGTGCAGAAGGTGCGGGCCCACAAAGACCTTAAATACCTTTACCTTTAGGCTTTGCTTCCAAATACTTCCAGGCTGTCTAGACTGCATCCCTTTTCCGTAAAAGGGATGCAAATTAGATACATCGCAATTGCAAATAAAGTGGGGATTTAAATCACCCCCGCTTCATTTGCATAAAAATGGCTGCCGCTTTTTTCCAGCTCGGAGATTTGCCGGAAAAAAGCACCAGTCTAGACGCGGATCTTTCGGAAAATAAAGCCTTTTCCGAAAGATCCCTTATTCCTCTTAAAATCAGGAATAAGGGATCTTTCGGAAAAGGCTTTATTTTCCGAAAGATCCGCGTCTAGACTGGCACTTTTTTCCGGCAAAGCTCCGAGCCGGAAAAAAGCGGCAGCCATTTTTATGCAAATGAAGCGTGGGGTGGTTTAAATCCCCGCTTCATTTGCAATTGTGATGTGTCTAATTTGCATCCCTTTTACGGAAAAGGGATGCAGTCTAGAGACAGCCCCAGAGTCACAGATGCCCTGGCTTTGAGAAAAAAACAAAAGCTGCCACCATCAAGTGATTCACCCTAAAAAATACAGGGGGTAGGGCACTTGAATTCCTCCCCCAGGGATACCCCAAGCTCTTTGCACCAAAGAGCCTGAGAAAAGAAAAGATAACAGTGAGCTGCAGTCTCTGGTAGGTGACCGCTTGTCTTAGGCAGGCAGACATGCACATACAGAGCCCCTGTTCCTTTTCAGGACACAAGAATCCAATCATCACCTTACACAAGTGATTGTTATTAACAAAACAAAAGATATACTCAATAAGGCATACTTGATTGCTAGGTGTTACAAATTAAAACACAGAGAAAAATCTCTGGGAACAACTCTTAGATGGTGAATGGGGGAGGGGAGGCATGGATTCACACAGAGAAGTTCAAACCAAACCCAAAAATAAAGAAAAATATCCTAATTGCGACTAAATACAGGTTTTCCTCTATTTACTCATGATCCCTTCCTGGTTCAGTCCACTTCCATGTCCCAAATTCCTTGGAGGCATGGTAATCCAGCCTGGGTTTAAATCACCCTGTGTGTCTCAACTCCTGGCTTAACTCCCCAAAAGAGCAAATGGTCACAGGTATGTATTTACAATTTAAATTTCAGCACAGTAGCCCATTGGTTCTTCTGGCTCCTTGCCAACAACACCACTAGCTACCTGATTTTAACCCTTTAGGAGGCCAGCATTCCTTCTATCCATCATACACGGCAAGGACTCAGCACTCAGATTAGATATAAATGTGTGTTGGAGAACAAGCCTTGTGGGAAAAGGTCAGGGGATCCAAGGAAAAGGGTGGAGGGAGGTTCAGCCACTCTCAAATCCTGCACCTGAGTCCTCTCTATGTCCTGCACACTAAGATGTCAGTTGTGGAGTTTCAGGCTGAGGGAGAAATGACTTTCCCCTTGTGGAGGTTAAAACTGTTCAGCTAAACTCTGTGGCAGCCTAACAGGGCGGTCCAGTTCAGAGGACTTGGGTATGCTGTTGGTTGTGCAATTTTACCTGTCTTGAGCATTTTCCCTACATTTCTGTAGTACTGGTGCTCACCCATTCCCTCACTACAAGCAAAAACAACTTGGTTTACAGCCTTCTTCAGGAAGTTGCCTGGCACCCTTGGGAGGGGGAACTGCAAGCAAGGTACCTGTCAAGGCACAAGGTTGTAGGCACAAAGAAGGTTGCAGTCTCTCTCAAGGCAGTGCTCCAGGAGGGCTTGTGACAGCCACCGTAAGCTTGAGGAACAACATTAAGGGCTGAGTTCTGCCCTGCTGCAGCATTGAACCATATGGAGGAGGATGTTGTGGAGAGTGAATTGATGCTGCTGTGCTCATGGCACTACTGAGCACCCGCAAGCCCAGGACAGGAGACTCACCAAGCCCTCCTGCATAGGCAATGACTTTCTAATGTTCTGAGGGGAGGGGACTTCCCCCAGCTCTGCCCCAGGCCCTACCCCCACTCCACTCTTCCCCCAAACTCCCATCCATTCCCTGCCTCATTCTGCCTCTTCCTGTCATATTCTGCCCCCTCCTCCAGGTGCGCCCTGCAGTCACTCCTGACCCTTCCCCCCAGCATGTCACAGGACAGGTGCTGATCAGCAGGGCCATGCACCAATAGGGTGGCTGGCTACCAGTGAGTGCTAAGCACCCATCATTTCCACCCTCCCCTCCAGAGTTGATGCCTATGTGCACCCACGCCTCTCAGAGGCACAGACCACTGCATTCTCTGGCTCTTCTGCCCCACAAAGGGCAGTAACACAGTGAGCATGCTCCAGGTGCTACTCTCAGCTGATTCCTTTATTTATAAACCACATTGCTTCAAATAAGGCTAAGGCGCTTAATCAGTGAAGAAAATGGAGCTACCAAGGAATTCACTGGAGTTACTATAACAGGGGCAGAGAGAGGGGGAAAGTATTTGGAAAATGTCTAGTGCTAAAGACATTTTCTTCCTATTTGAATAACTCAAAAGCCAGCCAAACCAATTTTTAATCAAACTTTACAAAACATACCACCCTTGGGCTGAGAACAAGCAGGAAAAAATGCAACCTGAAAGAAATAAGCCACTGGAAATAGAGATTTATATTTATATTTTGTCCCATCTCTACAGTAACTGTAGCATGTTGAGAACAGCACCCAGCACCTCTCTCTGCTAATGACAAAGTGCTGCTGCCAATAGCAGTTATGTGAGGTGTGAAATCCATAGCCAAAATCTGGTTGCTAAATTCAACTGCTAACATGCCTGGAGAGAGTTAGATTAACAGAAGGATTCTTGAAAGATTTGGGAGGCAAGATCCCCTGGGGACAAACTGATAAAAACACAGTAGTTATAGGCTGCGCTGAGGAACCAGGACTGTGGAATCAGGTTCATATAAAGACCCAACAAATTGGTCGTTCATGTTTCACTATAAACCCCAGGATAACAATAGAGCTGGACAGATGCCAATAATAGCATCTGCAGCCTTGTTGTACTAGCTTCCTTCAGACCAAATAAAAAATTCCCTTTTAATCAGAGGCTATTGTTGGAGGCGGGAGGGGGGGGGGTTATTCGAATCTAAGGAGAACAAGCCACTGGGTTTATTTTCCTTTAGATATTCAACTACAACAGAAAGCCATGCATGAAGTCTATTCAGCGGTTTGAATTTTCAGCCCGTTTTTGTAGCTATGGATTTTAGCTATATCAATAGTTGGCTCAATCTCAAAATAAAAATCATTTAAGAACAGGGAAGTATTTTGGCTCCAGAATAGAATCATGCAGGGCAAAAGGTTATGATTTGGATAGATCATGCCACAAGAGGCCCATTGATGGGGCAAGGGGGAATGCAGGAGTGGCTGGGACCAGATGGGGGCTTGACCCCAATTAGGGATTTGTTGGCCAGGCTTCATTTATTTAGCAGAAGGGCAGGGAACCTGTCTTGAGTCAGGGGTCACTGATCCACAGAAAAGTCAGTTGGGAGCAGGGGACATGGTACTGGGGAAGGGTGCCAGTGGGGATGGGGTTCTGCGGCTGGGGACAGGTGAGAGGGAACAGGGTGGGGGGGGGGCAGAGGACAGGTTTCTGCAGCAGGGGGCAGGGTGCCAGGGGGGCAGGTTTCTGTAGTGGGGGGACGGGAAGACGGGGACAGTTCTGTGGCTGGGAGCAAGGGAGAGGGAATGGGGGCAGGAGGGTGGGGAACAAGGTTCTGGGGCAGGGTGCCAGTGGGGGCAGGGAGTTCCCTACACCAGCCTCGGAGGGAAGCCTCTGCTGTGCGCTGATTCCAGGGCTGACCCCCCCCCCGCAGAAGAAAGAAGCCTCGTTGCGCACTCCCTCCCCCCTCCCGCCGAGCAGGGAAGCCCGCGCACGCGACCCCTCGGGGCCGACCCATTCCTCCCTCCCGCGGAGAAGGGGAGTCCCAGAGCGTGCCTCTGGGGACTTCCTGATAAGTGTTCCCTCCGGTGCCGACCCCCTCCCGAAGAGGAAGGAAGCCCCGTTGCACGCTCCCTCCCGCCAAGCAGGGAAGCCCGCGCACGCAGCCCCTCAGGGCCCGAGCCCCTCCTCCCAGGGCCAGCTGCACTGCTCCTGATCCACCCTCTCTCTCCTCCCCCTTCCCGGGCCAGCTGTGCTGCTCCCCCCCTCCGTCCTCCTCCTTGGGCCAGCCACACTGCTCCCCCCCCTTCTCTCCCTCCCCTTCTTTGGGCCAGCCACGCTGCTCCCGACCCCTCCCTTCCCTGGGCCAGCTGCGCTGCACCCGATCACCTGCCTGGGGCACTCCCCACCTCTCCTATCCCCCTGCCCGGGGTTTGAACTCACCGCACTTGACGGGGCGGCAGGGTGATGTTGCTGCGTCCCTGACACCTTTTTCCTCGGGGTCCTAAGAGCCGCTGGTTTTGACTGCACAGCCACGCATGCATGGCTAACCCGGCGGGGTGCCCGTTCCCCAGAGTGCTGAAGCAGGCGGCCCTTTGAAACATTAGGGTGTGCCTGTGCACACCCGGCACACCCCGTGTGCACACCTATGATCCTGTCATGACCTTGAAAAAGCAACATGTGCCCATGTGTCCATGAGGTTCAATAATTGTCATTCCCGCTCAGCATGGCTTCTTCACCCTCCTTGTAGCACGATCAGGAAGCTGCAGCCTGTCCACTTGCTGGCTTGAGCTACATTGATCATATTATCTTCATATCAGCTGCCAATGGAGTGACTGTCTTGGCCCTGACATCCCTTAAAGCCCCTAGTAGTGCAGGCTTAGATATCTGAGAGACCTGCTCCTTCATTCTCATTCTGGCAGGAATCCCCTTCAAAATCTATCTGTCAAGCCTCCTCCCTTTCACCTCCTCCAGATTATTCCTAAAGATGCACTCTTGCAGCAGCACAACTAGGTCTGTGCTTTACAGTAAAAAGAAAAGTGGAGCTATCAAAATTAATCTAGGATGCACAGTTGGTGGTGTTTGTTTCTATGCAATAGCATCCAAATTGCACTAGGCAGTATCCACATATGCACAGAGCGGAGGGAAAGGAAAAAAACATGTATCCAGGATGCATACCATTTGTAACAGATATACATAGGTTGCCAGGTGTCCGGTTTTTTTTGCTCAACAACTTTGGTCCCCGTGGTTTGGTTTGGTTTTTTGTTTGTTTGTTTTTTCTGCTCAACCAATTTTTTTCCTGCCATGTTGTTCGGTATTTTTGTGAAACTATCTGGCAACCCTAGATACACGTCAGCAAGCCCAAGTTGCCATTTTGACTGGCTAGATGGCCTGTGTGTGGTAGGCATTGCAGCAGAGGTGGGCTTGGGGTGAACTGGAAGAAAGAGAAGGTAATGGTCTGTCATCTCTTTGATAGAAAGCACAAACCCAGCTGTGGAGAGGCAGACAAATAGGTGGTCAAAACTGGTCGGGTTGGCAGATGAAAGGGGGTGGGGATATGCAATAAGAGACTAGCAGGGAATGAGGAAGAAGCAAAGCTGAGAAGGACTTTGAAGGTAAAGACAAGAAGCTCAAACCTGATGCAAAAGGAGAAAGTAGAGGGATTAATAAAGGTGGCACAAAAGTCAAGCAAGGAAGATGATCTTAGCAGCTGCACTCTGAATGGACTAAAGAGGGGACAGTGTGAATATCAGGAAAGTTGGAGAACAATAATCAAGGCCGAAGATGCTGAGATACTGGACAAGCATTTGCACTGAAAGGAAAGCCTTGTCTTAGAGCTGGTTTGGAGAAAGGAATGTCAAGATTTGGACACAGCCTGGATATATATGGCAAGAGACAGGGAAGAATTGAAGATGACCCCATGCTGCAGGCCTGGATTACATAGTGAAGAGTGGTGCTCTTCCCACAGAGAAAGGAGGGATAGAAAAGGGGTTAGGAGGAAAGATGAGGACCCCGGTTTTGCTCCACTAAGCTCAGGTGACTATGAGGCAACCAGAGGAGATGTCAGAAAGTCAAGGAAAGACAAGGAATTAGGGTAACTCTGTGATTCTTCATCAGTGTAAAGAAGATTGGTAAAGTGTGAGCAATGGGATCTCCAAGAAACAGTTGGAGGAGGCCTCGGGGAGCCTCAAAGAGTGTGAGAGAGGGGATGAAAGGAGGAAGACACAACTATATTTCCATAATCTACAATGCTCCCTGCTCCTCCCCTTCCTGGGATATTCCATATTCCTCATTCTTGTCAAGCTTGCCAGTTAAGTCCTGATCCTGGAAGTGTTCAGTAAGTGCAGATCAACACATCTCTGAAGCACCATTGACTTCCTACCTGTATGGAGCAACTTAAAGGATTGGGGCCCTTATACGGTACAGGCTTTAGGGCAGGAACTGGTTTTGTGTGAGAAGCACCTGGCATACTGATAGGTGTCTGTACATGATTCACCTCCCCAGAGCACCCGCTCATAACTAGACCCAGTATTGCAGCACTCTGCTTCAGTTTCTCCACAACAGTCATCAGCCTACTCCTCCAAATGTCGAGGTGACTGGCTGTAGTGACTTGGCCCCTCCAGTTGTTAAACCATTAACAAAAGTCCACCCTATCAAGGGAATCCAAGTCCAAACCAAACAAAACATGAACTCTGTCCTAGTCCTAAAGTGGGCCCAGCTCCTCCTTCCTAAAGTGTCTGTCTTCTCTTCTCCAACTTCAGGCACCCTTCTCTCACTCTCTGGATTCAGTTTCTGCCTTCCCAGGCTCTTTTCCTGCTCTCCCTTCAGCCTGTCCTGGGCTCTCTTGGACTATTCCCTGTTCTGTACCAAGCAGTGATTCCCAGACTTCTCTGTCTGGAGCCTTCCACAGCCCTCTGTCTGCCTCTACAGCGCCTCACTGCTGGGCTTCCTTCCTCCTAAGATTGTAGCTTTGCAGGTGCAGGCTTTGGAGGTGGTGGGCAGTTGCCCATGACAACCCTCTAGGCTGGGTCTGAGAAGGATCTGAGCCATTTCAGGGCATTTCCATTCATCCCTGCAGGATGCTGAAGGTGGGGCAGGAGTCAGCACTTAATTTGTAATTGTAAAGAAAGGTGTACCAGGGATCATGCAATTATTTTACTTTCGTAACTGACAAAGCAAGCTCAGAGGTGATGGGACTCTCTGCTTCTAGGCCTAGAGCATTAAGCTGGGAAGAGCTAACTTAATATGACTGACTAGCCCAAGACATCAAACCTTTTGAAGAGGCAGCATCTGACCTCAGTGCTCAGTTTTATTACTATTCAGGAATGCCACTATCCCCAATTAAACTATGCTTTTGCTGTGAGACTCTGTGGCAGTAAAAACCTTCTCCCCACAGAAAGGTGTCTTTTCCTCTCTCCCCACTGTATAAAAGATGCCTTCAAACCGCTTTGATCCACCTGTGTTTTTAATTTCATTGCTTTCTATTTTTTAGTTCCTTATCATCCCCCATCCCATACCCAGCCCATTTTTGCCCCTTTTCCCATAGCCAATATCATTCATGTAGGCCACTGGGGGTTCTGTCACAATGATTTGTGGCAGATTATGTTTACACCTGTTGCAGGGCTGTGACCTCCAAATGTCCTAACAATATAGAGTGAAATCCTGGCTCTGCTGATCCAATGGGTAAAATTCCCATTAACTGCATTAGGATCAGGATTGCAGCACAAATTAATGTTACCTTTGAATTAAGGATACTAAAATGGACATTCATTGATAGTCTGTTTAATCTTGGCTCACAGGGGAACAAGCTCTCAAATGAGAGAAAGTTTTTCTCATAGTACCCAAGGAACAGACCATGCTCAGGAAAAATGCCTCCATTTCAGCTGCTGAGGAATGTGTCCATTTGCATCCAACTCTAAAACTCCCACAGCTGAGCAGAATTGGTTGGTGCAGCAACCCAGTGCTGGGGGAATCTAGACTCTGCTCCCTAGGGCCTGATCTTGTGCCAACTGAAGTTGATGGCAAAGCTCCCATTGACTTCACAGCTGCAGGATCAATGTCCTAAAGCTACGGGACTGATATTCAATAGACCAGACCACCTCCTCCAAGCCCCACGTTCTATGGCGTAAGCTCCACTTGCTAAGATGCAAGCTCCAGGCTCCAAGCAATAGGGAGAGCTGCACTTCACATAAGCTTCCATTTACTCCCAACAACTACAAGGAGGAGGAAGAGGAGGAAGCACTAATATCCCTGTCCTCTGAAATAACAGGACGGGGGTGGGGGGATTGTAGACATTTGCTCCTGGGCAGTGCAGTGCCTGCTTCTGTGTATCTGTACATAGCAATTAAAAACCCACTGCTGGCCTGTGCTAGCTGACTCAGACTCCCAGAACTCAGGCTGAGGGGTTGTTTAATTGCAGTGGAGGCATCCAGACTCAGGCTGGTGCCCAGGTTCCAGGATGCTGCTAGGTGGGAGAATCCCACAGCACAGGCTGCTATGCAAGTAGGATCTCTACACTGGAACTAAACATCCCCAAGCCCGAGCTCAGAAGCCTGAGGCAGCTAGCATGGGCTACCTGTGAGTTTTTAATTGCAGTGTAGACATACGCTCAGTGACAGCAAGGTCCTGATTGGGATCATTATCAAACCCTCCTGCAGGAGATGGAGGAATTAGCCAAACTGTTTCAGCGAGAGATTTAAAATCTTTCTTCTCTTAGAAACTATCCCAATAAGGTATACCGGGCAATGCAGATAAATCTATTCTTTTGTATTGAGTGTTTAGAGCAGGCTGCCTAAGGCAGCATGAACTCAGGATGGGATCTTATCATGTATGTATATCAATTTCAATTAATAAATAAAATTACCATCTCCTGGGCTTCTGTCTATGCAAATGAGGAAAGGCCTTGGCAGGCCCTGAATAGTGACTGCTACCAGCCTGCCATGCCATTTCATCCCAAGCACTATACAAGCTGGGAACAGAAAGATTTGCTCCACCTACTGTTGCAAGGTCCCCATGGTAACTGGCCACTGGACAGAGGCTGCTTGCAATTCTGCACAAAACCGCAGCTTCAATCAGACACCAGCTTTGCTTCTCCAGTTTTATGGCCTCTCGTCTCACGCTTCGCCTCTTTGAAAATTAAATTTATGAGCATAGCTGTGAACTTTACTACCTCGCTAATTTTACTGCTGCCCTTGTCTGACCATTTTGTGCTGTTCATTACCAACAGACTAAAAGGAAGAAGGATGAGGCTGAAGAAACAGATTCCAGAGTTATTGAAAGGCCTCCAACTGGAAGGGTTTGGTGAGGATAACCACTCAAACCTGTCAGAAAAAGGAAGGAGTGAGAATGGACAGGATGCTCCAGCAGATGCCAGAAAACCACAGACAGTGATTATGAACAATCTATCTCAGTATCTGCATGGCCTCCATTTTCACACCCTCCCAAGTATTTAAAAACGGAAATAACTTTACTCTTTCTTTATTCCTTCTCAGCCCAGACAAGAAATAGCTTGGCTGGTTCACAAGGTTTTGGGTTGTATATTGTTTGCATGAGGGAATGTTGGGTGTTTTGTGTTCAGAAGTTATCGAGGACAAGCTAAGCTAAGGAGCAGAGTTCTAACATTGCTTTCTGAACGCAGCCAGGCCTGTGCCCAGTTTTGTCTCTTGTAGCATTTGGCTCCATAGTCCGGGTCCAAATCCTGCCAGCCTCCCCCATTGGTTGCCTTTTTCATTGTTCTGGTGGGACAGAGCTGTCACTGGAGATCCTGGTCACAGAGGGAGAAGCGATGAATCTGCCTCGTCTACACTGCACAATTATTTTGGATTAAACTATTATGGAAGAAATACTCCGAAATAGCTTATTTTGAAATAGCACTGCACTACTGGGAAGCCTGGAAATTAGCCCGAGGCAGGCTCCCCTAATGTGGACATGCTACCTTGATTTAGAGACCCAGGAGGCACTGAGGAGTGATTACTTTTAACGACCTGGGGCAGAAGCTATTTCAAAATAGCAGCAGCAGAGCGTCCACACTACTGCTATTCTGAAATAGCTATTTCAAAAGAGGCATTATTCCTCATAGAATGACGTATACAAGCACTGAAATAAGCCACCCATTATTTTGAAATTATTATGAAATAACAGGCTAGCTATGTAGAAGCTCGCATAGTTATTTCAAAATAAGTGATGTTATTCCAAAATAACGCTGCTGTGTAGACGTATCCCCTGGGAATTAAGGCTAGTCCCATCAGGGCATTAAATAGCAAGTCAGAGACTACAAACTGAACCAAGTCAGATGACAGAGCAGGGTGCAGCCTGGGGTGATGTACTAGTGGGGACCTACCTAAGCACACAAGCTACTGCATTTGGTGCCAGCTAGGGCTATGCCAGAGTCTTTTGGTTCATTTGTGGATCTCATGCATTGCAGTAACTGAGCCTCGAGAATGCATGGATCCTCATGGCCAGATCTGTGTCTGATAAGATGTGGTGCAGGCTGCTGGCCAGTCATCATGGAAATGTGTGATTTTTGCCACCACTGGCTATTTGAGTTTCTATAAATTGCTGATCTCTCTCTTCAGCCCAGGAAGGACTCATTACCATGCCCAGAGACTTCAGATCTTCCCCTCAGAAGTGTTTTATTCTTTACATGTAGAACTTAGCCACAACATCAAAACAAAGCTGCTTCTCCACCCCCCATGAGCTACAATACCCAGAGGCTTTTACCATTGCCTCTCTCAGCGCTGAAAGGACCCACCATTCCCTTGCCTGCAATCCCCTGCTTCAGGGCCCACAGCAGCAGCCCATCTACTCCTGCAGGACCCTTCCATGAAGCACACTGAGCCCTTTATAGAGAAAGTCTAGCCCCTTTCCCAGCTGGATCTGATTGTGCACAACATGGGTATCTGGCCTCAGTCCTTCAAGAAGCAGGTCACCCTTTTTAGGGGTTCCACTAGAGTGCCAAAGGACTCAAGGTTGAAGACTGACTCCCCAGTATCACTGTAAGAGCTAAACTCTAATTCAAACAGGAATTATCCAGAGAAGTCCTATGGCCTGAGTCATATGGGTATTGGGGGAGGGGGTGGATTAATCTGACCAGATGATTACAGTGGTCCTTTCTGGCCTTGGACTCTTATGACATTTGTGAGCAGATGCCTTCCATATGATAAGGAGGCAGATTTTTCAATGCTCTTCTCTCCTCATACTCCCATCATCTTAGTTTAGCCTAGACTCAGCATGAGCCACTCACTCTTATCTAAATGCTGGTTTCCAGCAGGCAGAGAGAGCTGGAGACACTCCTATTTGCAATGGATGAAACGGAGAGGTGGAGCTGGGTGTTGTCTGCATCCTGCTGGCTTTTCAGTCTACATTGTCTAACCAGCACCTCCCCCCATGGCTACACTCAGATACTGAGTAATGTGAGAGACTGGATTGAGCCTTGTGTAGCTCTGCAGGTGAAGGCGTTGGAGGGGGACGGCAGTTGCCCATGACGTCCCTGTAGGCTGCCTCTTAGGAGAAGGACCTGAGCTATTTCAGGGCATTGTCATTCACCCCTACAGCTTCTTGAAGGTGGGGCAGGAGTATTTGGTGATCAGTATATTCAATGATGCCACGATATACAGCAGGATGAGTGTGGTACACTCATCTATTTTAGAATCAGGAGAAGATCATCTACTGGAGCAACACAAAACCCTGACTTAGCTTGAAGTCCAGCTGAGAGGGATCCAGGAGGTGGCATTAGAACTGTTTGCTGAAGCTCCCCCTTTAGCCTGCTTATTATGTAGGAGGGTTAAGGACCAGGTAGGAATTTGCGAGATCTCTCCCATTATCCTCACCTGATGTGAATGCCAACCTAGGCAAGGTATCTCAGTCTGCAGCTGACCTAACACAGCAGGCTTCATAGAGCTGGGGGTGAGGAGCGCCAGAGCACTGAACAGTCACACATATCTCCCTCTTTTGCTTGTGTTCAGGCCTCCATTCATGCTCGGTGGGGCAAAGAGAGGTAATGTAACAACAAAGCAATAGTCATGTTAGTCTGTTCGAGCAAAAACAAGCAGTCCTGTGGCACCATACAGGCAAACACATTTATTTGGGCATGAGCTTTTGTGGGCTGGAGCCCACTTCAGCAGAGGCATGAAATGGAACTTCAGTTTGGCAGGGATATATACCCACATGCAAAGATGGGAGTGTTACATTACGATGCAGGGGACCAGTCAGTGCTAATGAGGCTAATTCAATAAGGGTGGATGTGGCTAACTCCCATCAGAGAAGGTGAGAATACCGTAAGGGGGGGGGGGGAATACTTTTGTGGGGAGCTAGTCAATCCCAGTCTCTGTTCAAACCCAGTCGGATAGTGTCACATTGGCATATTAATTCCAGTTTTGCAGTTCCATGCTACAATCTGGTTTTGAAGGTTTTTTGCTCAAGTATAGTGTGACAGGATCTGGTCAGATGGCTAAGAGTACTTGCAGGGAGCTGTGTTAGCCCTAGATTAAGGAAGACTCTGTTCCCTGGGCAAACTAGCAGGGGCTGGCCTAGAACCTGCAGGAACTTTCCAGAAGTAGTCTGGACAATGAGCCAGTTAGAACACCTGGTGCTAATTAGGAGTCTTTCAGAGCCAAGGGAATCAGGCTAATCAGACCACCTGGGGCCCGTCAAGAACCAGTTGAGACTGGTTTAAAAGGGCTCCTCTTTTATTAGTTCAGTGGTACATGAGGAGGAAGAGAGAAGCCAAAGTTCTGAGAGTGAGAGGTGTCTGGGTGAGAGCAGGGAATTGTGAGTCAGGTAGAGTCTTTTGGAGGAGTAGGAGAAGCTGTTCAGCTACCAGAGGAAAGGTTTGGGGGAGTGGCCCAGGAAAGTAGTTGCTAGGTGGGGAGTAGAACAAACCCCATCTATTGCAGCTGCCTTAAAGTCCCTGGGCCAGAACCCAGAGTAGTCAGTGGGCCTGGGTCCTTCCCCTGCCCACCCTCCCCCTATGACTACAGCCCCTGTCCCTGGATAGGGAGACCAGGACTATAGAGGGGTTTGGCTAAGGCACTTTATTGCCAGTCTCATTGATTATAATGTCAGAGTTGTGGCTGAGAATGTGGACGGTGTTGCATTCAGCATGACTGAGGTTATTAGGCAAGTCATGCTGCTTGTCTTCAAGGTGCCATAGAACGCCTCATTATACAGAGAACCAGTGTCATAATTCCAAAAGGAACCCAGAAGTCCTGTGTCAGATCTATGCTTTAACCACAGAGCCATCCTTTTTCCACAGGAGTAGCTTTCAGCCTTGTACTTCCTGGTGCACTTGAGGTGCATCAAAAGCTTTGTAATGCACACACCTTGGTGTGGTACCAGGAAGCTTACAACAGAGATTCTTTACACACGAGAGGAGCTGCCCAGAAGTACACTCAAACCTCTACTGGAACAATCATCTGTTCTGTGAAGAAGCCCACTCCTCTAAAATATCTCCTAGGCTGCGTCTAGACTGGCATGATTTTCTGCAAATGCTTTTAACAGAAAAGTTTTTATGTTAAAAGCATTTGCAGAAAAGAGTGTCTAGATTGGCACGGACGCTTTTCTGCAAAAGCACTTTTTGCAGAAAAGCATCCGTGCCAATCTAGATGCGGTTTTGCACAAGAAAGCCCCAATCGCCATTTTTGCGATCGGGGCTTTTTTGCGCAAAATAATACCACGTTGTCTTCACTGGCCCTCTTGCACAAAAGCATTTGCACAAGAGGGCTTTTGCCTGAATGGGAGCAGCATAGCATTTCTGCAAGAACACTAACAATCTTACATGAGATCGTCAGTGTTCTTGCGGAAATTCAAGCGGCCAGTGTAGATAGCTGGCAAGTTTTTCTGCAAAAGCAGCTGCTTTTGCGGAAAAACTTGCCAGTCTAGACGCAGCCACCAGGGTTTTTAGTTATCTAGCTTCAGATTCAGCACCTTCTGTCAACAACCAGAGAGGTGGCAATGAAACTGACTGCCTGCAGCATTGATGCTGTCAATAGGGATAAAAAGGCTGCAAATTTGCAGAAGCAAAATGACTCAGAGGATGAAAAGCAAATGGTGAAAATCTGCAGGTCATATGCAGATTTTTCCATAGGGACATTCTGAGCTGTGGTGGGTGGCTCAAATTTACTGAGCAGGTCTGTTTTGCAGTCAACACAGGTGCAAATACTGAGATCAGGTAATGAAATTCAAGCCACTTCTATAAAAAGCTCATAAAACTGGCTCAAACATAAAACCAAACCTCAAATATTAGACCCACCACCCAAATAAGAACTAACCCAGAACTGTCCTGCATTGCAATTTGTTGTGCACTTTAATTTCAGTGCTGACATTGTAAGCTTCTCCATCTGAAAACTGTATGAATGCCAGTGCACTTCTTATTAAGGTTTTGTATACATTTCTTTTACATAAACAAGTAGTATTCAATATTTAGCTGGGTTTCAGTTGACTTTTTCCACCTACATCAGAAGTCCTGTGCTGCCAATTCTGCTAAGCAAATGATTTTTGTCAGTCCCTTGGGTTTTTTTTGCATCTGTAAAAACTTAAATCTCACTCTACTGGACTAATCCTGAATTCCCAGATGTGACCTGCTGCCCTTCCATGCATGCCAACAGCAGTTTCCACTGCATGGAATTAATACAACAGAGATCCAAAATCTCACAACACTGAAAGCTGTTCATTAGCTCTAAACCCTTTCTGTTCTCCAATATCATCAGCTTTTCATTGCTGTGAAATAGTCCGGAGAAGTGTAGAGTTACATTAGATCCCCTTTTGTTACCTTCTTAGATCAATAATCCATCAATAATCATGCACTGAGGTGGAACAGTGAATGTCTGCATGATACAGCTGATTTGGAGAACAGTTCCCCCTCTTCAGTCCTTTGGTCCCACATCTCTATCTACCTCTCCTTTCTAATCTCTGTAGATTCTAAAATTGATCATAATTGTTTCTTTTCCCCTCTCTCTCGTTTTGTTAATCTGTGCCCTCATGTCTTCATTTACTCTCTCTCCTCCTTCTCTCAACACTTCCCTTTCTGTTCCTCACCCTCAATTTATCTTTTGCTGTAGGTTGTTTGTTTTCATTTGCAAACCATAATAAAGAAAAAATACTCCAGCACTTAAGAAGCAGGAGGGGTTGCTCTCCCCACTCACGCATTTCACCACTCTCCCACCACTCTCCCTTTTACAGAAACCAGGACGGTCAGTCATGCAGTGTTGGGCTTAGCTTCATGCCAGCAAAAGCATAAGGTAGAGAAAGATTGCAAAGAAAGAAATAATTGAGCAGAGCCTGTTCCCTCTCTAGCCCGCTTTCAAAAGAATTAACGACAAAGATGAGCCAGATTAATCCTTAGTTGTCATCCTGCAATCTCAAAGCACTTTACAACTGTGGGCTAGTCTTATTGCCCCTATTCCATAGACAAGGAAACTGAGGCAAGTCAATACACTTCTCTCTCCCCCGCCCCCCCCCCAGAAGAGACAGAAATAAGATGTGTATCCAATATTTTACGGTTGAGTTGTAAAGTCAAATATTGTTAAGGGCAACTACGGGAAAACCACACAGAATGCTAATACGTAACCACTTGTGGCCCGCAATAGTAATACTCCATTAATAGAAGAACTGTTAACTAGAAAATAGTGTCAACTACATCAAATTCTCATTTAAGCCTGAAATTCTTCTGCTTCCAGACTATGATTTCCAACAACAGAGCAATAAGCCGACTCACATTAAATATGTATGGGGACAGGAAGTGGGACCTTCATCACAACCTGCAGCATGCAAGAGCAATGTCTGAGAAGAATTAGTGAGGTGGACCAGACAGTGACACTAGCTTATCCACTAATACCAGTGCTCTGGCATGGCAAGTTTCTGTGATAAAGGGCCTCTCGTCATCCTCCATAAACTCCAGAACGGAAACTCTTGAATGGTCAGCTGATTCATTCAGTAGGGTAACACAATTCCTGGCATATGATATGATTTTGTGCTCCTGCAGTGGATGAACACGACACTCATCCTTGTCTTGTCAGGGCAGCTAGAGCCATTTAGAGACAGTAGCCTATTTACAAGCTAGTGCCATACAGCCTCATGTTACAGCACTACTTTTTTACTTGTCTTTCCTGCTGGTCTCCCTGTTCCTGTTCTTGCAGCACCTGTGTCATTCTGGGTGCTCTCAGTAAATCAAAACTCGTGCCCAGCTGTCATCTGAGCATTAGCCGTGCTAGAGGCTCCTTTGCAATGGCACGAGCTGTTTCAATAAGATAATGAGAAATTAGCCAAGCGTTTATGAACAGATGCTCTTCCTCCTGAGCTGCACAGTGCTTGCTTCATTGTTTGGACAAATAATTCAGCTAAGCTGTTGCTAGCTGGCACGGTGCTGCTCTGATGTGATGCACACCATTCATCTTCATAGAAGTTTCAAACTTGTGTGATACAGATTTAAGTCCATTGTCACTTACTAGTTGCTCTGGCAGGCTATCACTGCTGAACATTTATGCATCTCACAGGCAGTATGGATTCAAATTCAGTAGATGTAAAAAACACTTCCTGAGCTGGACCAAGAAGCCGATGCAGTTTCTTCTTTCACCATCCCCTGGAGACTCACTTCTATAACACATACCAGAAATTAGCCTACAAGGAGATTTATTTATTGTATACATAAAATACATATCTTTGAGCCACTATTGCAGTAGCTGCGCTGAGTGACTGCATCATTTTATGGTCTCCATCTCCTTTCTACGGCTTACGTACTTTACTTCATTGTGTCATGTCTGAAATGAGGCCTAATGCAGGTCTTGGGGGCTGAGATTGTATCTCCTTATTTCTACCATAAAACAACTAACCCACCTTGGGGTACTGTCCAATAATAAGTACATAATAAAAGTCACTATCATACAGAACTCTGGCTGCTCTGAGTAAAGCAATACCTGCCAAAATCCAGTGCACCTTCAGAGAACCCACAGACTGTTCAGGAAGACACTGACATGGATTTTTGGACTACAATGTGGATACAGGAGCAACAGTCCTGGCATATTGCTCATAGCATGACAAGTTGTCAGTGTGCCAGGTGCCCAACTCTGAAGGCTGCCATTGCCAAAAGAAGCAGAGATGTAATGATGGCAACACGATCCCATCCTTATTTCTCTGCTGCTGCTTCACTGCCTTTGGAGTGGGATGCCCAGCCAGCAGTCACTGCACTCTTCTCTTCCAGAGTCGTGGCTGCTGGCCATGTGCCTGGGGTGGAGGTGTACACTACTACCAACACAAAGAAGGCGGGGGAGGGGGGAGGAATGATACAATCAATAAATGCAGAGAACCATTAATTTAGAGCAATATCATCTACATGCAGAGTTCTGTTGGGGATGGTATAAAGAGAGTGTAGCAGCTCACCCTAAAGAAAGTGAAATAAAAATGCAAAGATCCCATAACAGAGAGACAAGATGGGGGAGGTAATACACACCTTATCTCACTAATCTCCTAGGACAGGGCTACTTAACATGCAGCCCACGGGTGGGATCCTTTGAATATGACCTCCACTGGGAACACGCTCCATAACGGCGAGTCAGTATAATGGTTTTCTGATGCTATGCGTCTTAGTAGTTAAATTCCTGGACTGTGTTTGCTCATTAAAAGTGCTGTTATATGGGTGGAATTTGAGTAAATATTGCATTTTATTAATATCAGCAGAACTGACTTAAATAGGGCCTGCGTGATGTATAGTCTTGCCTTAATCTTTGTATTCATGCCTGTCAGTGTGAAAGAATCAATTTGCATATATTTGCATGTATATGCAACTACATTTAAGTTGCAGCCCTTGGCATGTGCTGAGTATATCATTGTGGGCCCCAGGGCTTCCAAAGTTGAGTAGCTCTCTCCTAGGACCAACACATCTACAACCACACTGCATAAGACCCCTTTATAGACACCCAGACTGAACTGAGAGTTCCTGGCATCTGGAATAACAGGGTGGGAGCTGTTCTGATTTTCTGTGTCTGCTCATGTGGCCCAAGTCCAAAAATCAGACCAGCACTAAGTCTGCTATGTCTGTAACTTCTCACCTTAACAGCTTGATGATGGACCTGCAACAGTTCAGTAACCCCTGAAAAAGAACGTACTAACTCACATTTTCAGGTACAGTGGCTTAGACCAAATGATACCTGGAACAAAGTTGATGCCAACCCATTATTTGTCATTTTCATTGGCAGCTCTTAGGGTATGTCTAGACTACAGAGTTTTGTCGACAGAAGTTTTGTCAACAGATACTGTCGACAAAGCTTCTGTTGACAAAGAGCGTCTAGACTACATCCAGGTCTGTTGACAAAGCAAGCCACTTTGTCGACATAACAGTGTGGATGCAAAGGACAGTGTAGATGCAATAATGCCTTCTATCGACAGAACTCTGTCCACAAAAGGCGTTATTCCTCGTAGAATGAGGTTTACATACGTTGACAAAACTGCTGAGTTTTGTCGACGTTATGTCGACATAACTCAAAGGCAGTGTGGACGCAGGTATAGTTTTGTCGACAAAAGTCCACTTTTGTCGACAAAACCCTGTAGTCTAGACACACCCTTAGAGTCTCTCCTCCCTTATGCCCACCATAGCTCAGTGCTGGTAAATTTCTGCCTCACCACTAAAAAGTAAAGAGATTTTCAATGTCAGGGAGAGACTGCTGTTCTGCACGTAGCACTGAATTTGCAGTAACTAGGGTTTGGTAACTCAAGTTTGGTACTGTGACAGTTTGCAGTTCCACCCTGACCAATCAGGGGCTGTGTTAACACCTTCCTAGTGATTCTGAGTGCTTTCAGTTCTATACAGCCTTGATTCCAACAGCCAGCCTACAAGCCTGCAGGTCACAACCTGGCATCCACCACCCTGTTACTGTGTGCAGAGGGACCCCAACACCCTCTAGTCCTGAATTTTCCCCAAATCATCTACCAGTGTGATGAGGTTCTCAGTTACTGTGTTCCTAATCTCTACCCCATCAAGTGAGAGTTTTGCTACTGCTAAGATGCATGACAGCTCCCTGACACACCAGCTTATCTGCCTTGCCAGCATACCATTCAGGACCCTGCCAGTCCAAACTATGCCTTGCAAGTAACAATCAGTGAACCTATGCTCCTACAGCACCCTGCAGTGTCTAGGCCTCTCCTGGAACATGCACAGATGTAATTAAGTTCATTACTCCTGTAAAGAGATAATACACTGCAGCTCATTATTTAACTGGGGTTTGATAAACACTCTTATTTCAATCACAGTCCTGAATTGGTTTATAGCAAGAGTAAAATGAGTTTATTTAAGAAAAGGACATGGGAGGAAGTGACACAGAGCAGGAGGAACAAAGATAGAAGGGGTCACAGCAAACAAAAGCACAAATACAACTAGAGTTCAACTTCTGCAAGTTACAATCTTGTGTAAGCAACTTCTCATCTAAACTCAGCTCCCCAAGACTTTGACCCCCACGGCTGAAGGATTCAGTGACAGATCACTATGGGGTTCCTTCCTCCCTTGGTTTTATATCCCCGGACATCTCTGAAAAGTATTTGTTGAAAAGTAAGCCCAGACCAAGTTTCTCTCTCCTGCTGGGGTTGCAGACACCATCCTGTCTTTCCAGATTTCACTGACCCCACTACAAGGGACAAGAAGGCTGCCAGGACCATCCCTAGCAGTTCTGGCATTCTACATACTTGCACAGCCTAAACACCTTCACTCCATATGGGGCTGTGGGAGCAGAGCTGCAGGGAGCAGAAGCAGGGCATAGAGGCAGCAGGGATTGTGCCCACCCCTGCACTCACTGGAAGTGCTGGGAAGAGGAGCGACCTGGCCCCAGCCAACTCCACTTCTCTAGCTCCCAGTCGCATTGCTTGGGGGAGGGGACTGGTGAAAGGAATGGGACTATCCCCTGCACTCACCAGTGGTGGGAAGCAGATCAACATGGCTGGGAGCCAGTGGACCAGTAGACTGGGGTTGGGGCTGGGTCATTTTGCTTCCTCTCCTGCCATCAGTGAATGCTGCAAGCACCAGGCCCCCACCTAATCCCTTAGGCTGTGTTGCTCAAGGGTGTTGGGGGAAGGTGTAGCATGGGGTGGGACAGGGGCTAAGGTTGTCAGATGGTTTAACTAAAAATTCTGACCCCCCCCCCAAAAAAAAACATTGGGGAAAAAATTCTGTTCTGGGGGGGGGGAGGGAGACCAAAGTTGGTGAGCAGAAAAAAATAGGTGCTCCAGGAATTATTAAGCTTAAAAAATAAAACAGCATGGCCCGTTTAAGAAAAGCCTTTGAAGCTTTTTGCCGGCAGCCATCTTTTTTTCCTGATCGAGCCGAAAGACAGCTTCCCTGCGGAACCAGGTAAGCGGGGGATCCAAGGGCTGGGCCTGGTTGCTGAGTGTGTGTAGGGTTGCCAGGTGTCCGGTATTTTCACCTCCTGTCAGGGAAAAAAATCAGAAAATACCGGACATCTTAGGTGTCTGGTATTTTCTGCATTTTTTTACTGGACAGGAGGTGAAAATACCGGACTGTCCAGGTCAATACCGGATACCTGGCAACCCTGTCAGGGGCAGGAAGAGGTGGAGCAGAGGAGGGTTGCCCCAGGCCCCTGCACTTCCCTATAAATGGCCCTGCTGGGTACAGCCTGCAGGGAGGGCGGATGGGAGATGGGGCTGGTGCCGCGCCTTACACAGCTGCCCAGGCACCATGAAATATGGGGCAATGTGGTGCCCCAAATTTCATGGTGCCTCATGCAACTGTGTATTTTATGTATTGGTAGGGATGGCCCTGAGGCTTTCACTTGTTCTTCCCTTCCTGTAGACTTCCCATCCCCCCTGCAGATTCATATGTAAATAGAGCTTCCATTGTTGCTATTCCAAACTGCTTAATTTGCACTAGAGACAGTAGATAGCTGCCTTCCCTGATGTCTGGGTGAAATTCCCTGTTTGGTCTGGGCACCCCATGGAGGTATGCAGAGTCTTCCTGAGGGTACATCAACTTATCTAGGTTTACAATGGGCTACATAAAAATCACTAGCGAGGTCACTACAAACTAAATTTCATACAATGACTTGTTTATTGCTCTGTACTATACATTGAAATGTTAGTACAATTTTTATGTTCTTATTGATTTGTTTTAGAATTATTTGATCAAATGAGAAAGTAGCCATTTTTCAGTAATAGTATGCTGTGACACTTTTTTATTTTTATGTCTGTAGTTTTTAAGTGAGGCGAAACCTGGGGAACGCAAGATGAATCAGACTCCTGGAAGGAGTACAGTCGTCTAGAAAAGTTGAGAGACATTGCTTTAAGGCATAATAACAATGAGTATCCATAATTCCTCATACAGTGTTACTGTGAAATGTCTGTTATTAATCACCAGTGTGTCTCAAGCTTTTGTAAAAGACCTTACTTGAAACATGTTTATACTATAGTAATATTGTGTACAGTGACTTCATCTGATTGCTTATCATTAGAGTAGGAGTGGGGCACCTCAGGCTCAGGGGCCAGATGTGGCCCACAGCTTGTCTGGATCCGAACCCTGAGGCTCAGAGGTCCCCCCAGAATTGGGGAGCCTGCACTGGTGCTCCAGCCCCCCTGCTGCCCCACCATGAGACTGGAGCACAAAAAAATCTACTAGCGTGGGCTCCCCTAAGCTCTGGCATATGAGGGGAATGTGGGGAGTGTTGGAGTATCTTTCTTCTCAACTGAGGGCTTCTTTGCTTCTTACTTATGTGTGGCCCCTGACTAATTTTTCTGTGGGTAGGTGGCTCTCAACCCAAAAAAGTTCCCCACCCCCGCATTAGAGGATCATATCCAGTTTTTATATAGTTAGAAGGCTATGTCCCCT
Organism: Pelodiscus sinensis; assembly: GCF_049634645.1. NCBI lineage: Eukaryota > Metazoa > Chordata > Testudines > Trionychidae > Pelodiscus > Pelodiscus sinensis. Next base: position 44,618,583 of record NC_134714.1, on the reverse strand, counting down.
TTTCACTAGTTTGATGGCTTTGTTTGCCTTGCCTGTAAATGTCTCTTCTTTGGCTGCAGGGTGGTCAGTCAGACGAGAAAATATACATTTGTCTAAGACAGGCTGCGTATATGCATTCCTTACCAAGCACATTTTAAGAACTTAATTCTAGCACATACCCCTAACTCTTTGAACATACCATGTGTATATATATCATGCAGAAATATTCATGATCAGTGAGTTAATTATTTTCCAATGATCTAATAATTGCCACTTTTGGGGAATAAATATATAATATAAAAATGATAATAGTATGTGAGGTGCAGTGCTGCTGAAACAGACTAACAAACCACAGGTACATTCTTCCTTAAATGAAATCAGAGATGCTTATTCACAGGGCTCGACAAATAGTGTAATCTACTCGCCTGGGGCGAGTAGATTACACCCCGGGAGAGCCAGCGCGGAGCGATCTGCCCATGCGCAGAGCGCAGAACCGTGCGGCTGGCGAGCAGGGCTTGCCGCCGCTCAGCGAGCCCTGCTTATTCATATAGCTCATGTGTGACTGTAACCAAACTCATTCTGCCCCTCAGGAAAGACACACCAGTCCCTCTGGTTGAGCAAACAAAACTTCTGTTACTGGAGCACTGGATTTATTATAGATATGGTGACCATATTTTCGGAACCAAAAATAGGGACACATTAGTCATGCCCCCAAAACTGCTAGCCATTCCCCTGACTCCTTAGGCTCCACCCACCTGCCACAGGAAACCCCACCCTTGGACGTAGTACTTCTGGGGTCAAGATAGACACATGACCAGAAGCAAAATGTGTCATGTGACCCCTCTAAGAATTCTTCCCACCATCCTCTACCAATAGGGATGGGTTTGGGCACTATAGGGGCCCCACATGCAACTATACTGCAATTGCATTAACCCAGGCCTAGGGCCCCATGACACTGCAGTGCTAGGGGTCCAACCTGAATTCAAGATGAGATCCAGGATGCAAGACCTATTACTTTGCAGTGGATATATATCCCTATTTTACCCAGGGCCTGGGAATCATCCAGAACTATCTCACAATTTCATGGGACAACTTTCTTAGTCCTCATAACAGAGGATGCTTACCAGTTCCAATTAACTGGTAATCAGAGGGGGCTGGAGCACTCCCCACTTGCTGTGGGCATGGGGCTGCTCCAGCCCCACAGAGGTCCTGCTCCAGACAGGGGTTGCTCTTGTCTGGAGCAGTCCCTGTCTGTGGAGAACCCGGGGAAGGGGATGGGGGTGTGCCAGGGTTCCTGCTTCAGCCCTTAGCCACTCCCAGCTTCAGACTGGGGGAGCACCAAGTCTCTCAGTCTGTGCCACATACCATTGCCAGCTTCAGATGGGAAGGGTACCAAGGGTCCTCTTCTGCTCTCAGCTTCAGCCCTTTGGGCACACCAGAGTTTTACATCAACATGTTGCTTCTGAATGACTCATATGGCCACCTGTGTAACATTTGCAATGGCAGATGCCATGTTCTCTTCTTAGAGAGCTTCTCTGAGTTCTTTGTTTCCTCCTTTCTTTCTCAGAAGGGTCACATACCTCACTCCCTAATCCCAGATGCCCATAAATGCTATGATGTATCTGCTAGGCTGCTCTCAGCAGTGGGATTAGAGATGTCACGAGCCACCAGTTTTCTGCTGACCGCTTCTCCCAGTCTGTCTGTAAAATAAATCCACAACAGCCAAGACCCTGATTTCATCTCTCCTTGCCGCTCAACCTTAGACAACAGCTTGGGATTTATTATGCTGGGGCTTGTGCTCCAAAGCGTGAGGATGTTACTGTTATCAGCAGCTGACAGGCCATCAAGAAAACATTGCTGTCAAGCTGACAAACCAGCAGTAAACAGTTTGCCAAACTCCTGTTAGCCTGTAAGTGGCAAAAGGACTGCAGTTTAAGCCAGGTAGAAACTAGGGATGTTAAATATCAGTTAATTGAATAGTCAATTTCATAAATTCTTATTGGTTACTTGACTATTCTGTAGACCCCAGGGGTGGGGCCTGGTCCCACTCCTGAGGAGCCCCCTGCCATTCCATGCTGCTACCTCTGTATCAGAGATAGCATTGCGGGTGCCAGGCAGGAGCTGGTCCATGAGGGGAGCCAGTTTACAAACCAGCTCTCCTCGCAGACCAGCTGCCTGTCACCCCACACCGCTGCCTCTAATACAGAGGCAGCAGTGTGAGGTGGCAGCAGCCTCTATTCAGGGCGTGGGGAACTGAGCTCCCAAACCTGGCACAAGCCAAGACTGAGCTGGGCTCCTTGTCCACCTGGCTCCTAATACACTTTAAATGCAGAGCTGCAGCAGGGATAGGTCCCAGACCCGGCACAAGCCAAGACTGAGCCGGGCTGCTGGCCAGCCTGCTAAAAAATGTACTGGCAAGGGTGGGGGGAAAATGTGTATAGTCTATAGCAATAACCTGTGAGCTTTTGCTTATTGGTTAATCAACTACACTATTATACCCCTAGCAGAAACTGTGGGAGTCCCCTCATTGTGGATGGTTCCCTGCCCCAGCTACATGACTTTGGTGTTCTGGGGGAGAGAAACTTTCAATATTCATTATTATTATTATTATTATTTCTACAGGCTGAAGGAAGCCACACCACAAAGAGCTGACAATCTAATAACAGGTGTGAAGCCACAAGTGAGGGCAACAAGCGGTAAGAATGGGGTGTGGAACTAGATTCTTGTTCAAGATGAAATAGGCACCCTGGAGACAAAGCTCTGAGGAAACCCTGCTACTGGCCTCACTAAGGGTATTGGATTTGCTTACACTGCAGCTGAGAGTGAGTGTCCCAGTGGGAGGGGATTGAGCTCGCATGTTAAAAGTAGTAGTGCGAACACTGCTGCCCAGGCGGAAGCTTGGGTTCTCAAGGCAAGCTGATCCCTGGGCTTGAGAGCCTGGGTCCCAACATCCACACTGCTATTGGTAGTGTGCTAGTTCAGAGCCCTGCTAGCATGCTTCAGCTGCCTGGGCAGGAGGCACCTGCCCTTAGAAACACAGGAGGAGAGCAAAGGTCATAGTATCATGTGAGGGCGGTGCACCTTCTAGCCCAGGCTTTGTCTCTGAAAGTAACTCCTACCAGAGACTTCAGAGAAATGACAAGAACTCTGCAGCTGGCAGTTATGGAATAATTCCTATAGGCGGTTTTCTTCCTAACTCCAATAGTTAGAAGCTGGCTTATGAGATGGAACTTGTGGGGGTATAAGCTTTCTGATTAAAATTCATGGGGCAGTGAGTCCCGTGGGTTCATTATTTGATACACGAAAAAGTATTCCTTGGTGTCCATTTTATATTTGCTTCCTTTTAGTTGCCTTGACTGTTCCCTTGTTCTGAAAAAGGAACAAGAGAAGTTCACAATCCCTCTTTCCTATAACATTCATTATTCTGTAACCTTTTATCATGTCCCCTCTTATCTGGCTCCTCTGCAAGGTCAGCAGTCCCCATCTTGTGCTTTCTCCAGTACTCTTCTGGTTGATTAAGTAACATTTGTGCAGAATCTAGCTATTTCAATTTCCTTACTTTTAACATGAGTGTCTCTTTTACTAGCCTCATTTTCTTTATTAAATCACCCATTCTGAAATTTAGTGCCACTGTTTTTGGCACAATCCCTCTCCTGAGGACACTGAATGTCTCTGATTGTGGTCACTGTTAGTGACTCAGCTAAAGTTACTTGAACCAGTTCTTGTATGTTATTTAGGACTTAGAACAGCCACTCCCTGTGTGTGCTCTGGAGAAAGCTATTCTAGTAAGCAATTAAGATGTCAGGTAGGAGGGACTTACACACAGAAATTATATCAAATACATTTATTTTAAGCTCTTGTCTTTTGTTGGGATGATGGTCAGTCCCCCTCCCTTCAGGTCCATATGCAGTGGAACAGGCCAGTTTACTCTTGTTTTGCTAGGGATATAGGAATTTTTAAGAGGAATAAGGGATCTTTCGGAAAAGGGTTTATTTTCCGAAAGATCCCCGTCTAGACTGGCGCTTTTTTCCGGCAAAGCTCCGAGCCGGAAAAAAGTGGCAGCCATTTTTATGCAAATGAAGTGGGGGGGATTTAAATCCCCGCTTCATTTGCAATTGCGATGTGTCTAATTTGCATCCCTTTTACGGAAAAGGGATGCAGTCTAGACACAGCCATATTGTTTTATAAGGAGCTTCCACTGGAATTTAAGCCAGCACATATAGGCTATTTTCCTTTGGCATCCTATGAACATTTGCACTATTAGATCTGACCTAAGGAGCTTTGGTATGAAATAGCACTGTTGTTGTCCTGGGTTATTTTCACTCTTAACAATATGTCACATGGAAATAATGGGGGTGGGGAGAGGGAGGGACTGCTCAGGTTCATCTGTTGACTCAGATAGCCATGGCCAGGTATTAAAGGCCACAATTCTTAGCACTTCACTCATCCCCAAAAAATCTTTCTTCCCCACCAGGCTTCTTGGTGCAGTGCCCAGAGGTATTAAGGGACATGGGATAAATAATGCATAACTGTTCATCTGTAGCAACCCCTCAGGAGCCATTGATTCTCAAAAAATAAGATTTTGTTCAGCCTGGTGTTCCTTTTGAGTCAGTGTCAGCAGCATTAGTCAGACCAGAGACAAGGTGTGACTCTCTGAGTGCTTCTGTAGGCAGGCTGGGGGTCAGCAAAAGTCTGCCTCTTTAATGGAAAAAGAATCCTAATCTAATAGACTCAAAGACCATCATTAGCTAAGAGCCGAGGGGTCATTGGGAACTCATTCTGATATTTACACTTTGGTTTTGTTAATTTCCTTGTTGTTCAGTCAGAGTATTCTAAACTAAATGCACTTTTAATTGATTTAACCCTTATACAAAAAGATGTTTTAGAAACAAACAAGCAATCAGAAACACCTATGTGAAAATCTTTATGTATTTCTTCTTATTGAGTGTTTCTTGGTACAATAGCAGCATAGCCACCCCTACAGAGTATGGAACAGCACTACATTTCTAAGTGTGCTCTTCTTGTGCTGTTTATTATTGCCTCTGAACAAGATCAGATATTAAAAATTCCCTTGCAAAGAGCTTGATCCTGCTCCTGTTAAAGTCAATGGCAATACTTCCCTTGGATCCAGTTGTTCAGGATCAGGATTTGTAGGCTGCTACTTTACTTCCCAAAGGAAAGGTGTTGGCTTTCCCCAATGCTACTTCAGCTGTCCTCAATCAGAGAGAAATAGTTGCAGTTTTCAGCCCTGAAGTCAGTAGTTTAAAGGATGAGAGGAAAATTCACATACCACATATCTAGCAATTAAATAATGAAGAGCAGTATTTTTTAATTTTATGACTTGGATTAACAGACTTTTATTTTTCCATTGGTAAAATTGAGAAGCTGGAGAATTCTTCACTGAAGGCTGTTTCCAAATTAACTAGTGAATCTATGAATGTTAATCTTTAAATTACATTAAGTTCCTTTTGATTTAGAGAGTTTTTTAATTGGCACTATTTTAATGAGCAGTGAGGAGCTGAAAAATGTGATAGTGGAATAACTGTTTTGCTCGTATGCCACTGATTGCATTTCTGTATTATTACCTTTTTTTACCTTTTACGTGGAATTTTGGTATTTACTTTTCATAGATATCATGGTGATGGGCTGCCCAGATAGATAGATAGTCTAAAGTCTGATAAGATGGCTACATTGCTAATAAGAGGGATTCTCAGCTGTTCCTTTTGTACTTTCTTTTTTTACATCAAGTGTTAATATTTGAACATTAACAGAAGAAATTTGCTATAGAGAAATCAGGGTCACAGCAGGTGTTAGCACTCAGGAGCTTCTACCTGTGGTGGCTCCTACCTCCCAGGCCATGTCATAGCACTGTTTGGGAGTACGTCTACACAGCAGTGTTATTTCAGAATAACACTGCTGACAGGGGGATGTAGATTAGGCACTTAGAAAGTGCAAATGAGCCACGGCTAGATTTTACTTTCACTTTCGAAAGGGTACGTGATCAGCACAGCGCCCAAACTTGAATATGCAAATGAAGCCCGGGATATTTAAATCCCGGGCTCATTTTCACTTTCGAAGTGCCTAATCTACACCCCTCTGTTGGCAGAGGGGTGTAGTTTAGACACACCGTTAAAGCCTTTATTTCAAAATACTGTTGAGCTGGAGGACTTCTTACTCTGACTCCTGTAACCCTCATTTTACGAGGAGTAAGGGAAGTCGAAGGAAGAGTGCTCTTCCTTCGATGTCTTGCTGTGTAGACAGCGCCAAGAGCTGAGTTAAGCTATTTTGACTTAAGCTACACAATTGATGTAGCTCAAGCTACGTAGCTAAATTCGACTTCAGCCCTGCTGTGTAGACATGCCCTTTCTGACCTGAACAAAGGTACTGGCATTTGCAGCTTGCTCTCACTACCAGGAGGACAAAGGGCTTGGATAACTGGATTCTGATCTCCTTTTGGGCAGTTTCATAACTCCTGTGAAAAGCTGGACAAGTTCCATCAAATGCCTCAGAGAAGAATTATTGTTATTGGTTAAGTGCCAACAACATGCTGGACACTGTGTACAAGATATCAAATGAGACAGTCACTGCTCCAAAAGGCTTATAGTCTGAAAGGTGTAAGAAAGAAGCCAGGCCACCTGGCAGGAGCAACAAGAGGAGTAACATGGAAGGAGATGGTCACAGATCCCAGGATGCAGTGTAGAAGACAAAACTGCCAAAGTCATTTCAGTGATGCAGAGGGGTTTGTGGCAATGGCTCACTCCTACCCCCATCACTTGATGATTCTGTGTTGCCAGAGTTACACAAATAATGAGGAACATGAAAGGACAGAAATACTAGTCGAATCCCTGCTGTGCTTTCTTCCAGGAATGTTCTGTCACGTTATAGAGTCAGCACCCCAGTGACTTGGGGTCAGGGTGAATAGTGCAGAGGGTTAGCAATAAGGTGTGAGGGAAAAGAAAACGAGGCCTGATTTGGGCTGCTTTGAACACTAATGAGCTCTGAAATCTCTGGTGACTAATAGCACTGTCCCCAATTCTATCTTTAGCTTTGCCACTGTGTCTTTGAATGAGGCTGAGAAAGGATGAACGCTGCTGGAATTCAGAGCCGAGATATGAGCAGTAGGAATAGCACCTGCCTCTCAGAGCTACACGCAGACTCAGTTGGTCTACACATCTGGCCATCCATCCAAATGAGGGTGGACCTGCCCTCACTCACTACCAGGTCACCCAGGGAATTTTGGGGGTGGCCTCAGTGGTGAAAGTAACTTAAAATTTCTTTCAGGTACTGTCCTGTTGCAACCTGGGTCCCTGCCAGCTCTTTAAATAGCTCCCTGCTGGCTTTTGCCGCAGCTCAGCCAGCTCTTGCTGGAGGTGTGTACAGGGTGCACTCGTTTACTTTCACTCCTGAGTGGCCTGAAAGATTGACCTCAGGGGACTTCTGGTTTATTTCAAATCAAAAGGGGTTGGAGCTCTCTGTCCCTACCAGCCCCTTCCTCTGTCCTTGTACCAGAAGTTGAACCCAAATGCTTGTGCTGCAGTTTGTGTGTTGGTTGCCAACATTTGAACACTTTTTCACTGGCCAAGTCTCTCTGTGTGCTGGGGTTTTAATGGATCCAGTAGCTAGTGAACTGTAGTGAGGGGGGCTATATGGTGACATTTAAGTTGTTTTGTGTCCCTTCCCTAATTAGTTAACTCCCATATCAAGTGTAGCCACCAATATTAATATAGCATGGGATAAGTGCCCAAAATAGTTATCCCCTCCCATCAATTCCTCAAATATACGAAGATACAGGAATCTATCAAGGAAGGACAAGTAAATAGAGAGGCAGAATGAATGAGTCACTAATCTAAAATGGGGATTTTCTCATGTATCCTATTCTTCCCTCACCACCCATTTCTGGCATGTTTTTCCATCTTTACGTAGTTTGCAGACTGTGCTATTGCTTTCCTTATTTTACTCTTCCTTTTTCTCTGAAAAGCAGCATCTTTCATTACATTCTTTCTTTCTCCAAACACTAATTGTTTGCCCTGTTCCTCTCTCCCACACTAGAATCTCTTCCCTTTGAGCCTTTTCTTCTGTTCTTTTTTTTGCTTGACCCTTCCCTGTGTCGTTCTCCAATTACATATTTTTCTTCCCTTGCCTGAGGTTCCCCCTCTATTTATTTTATGTCTAGATCTCTGTAAAACGGAGGTGCTCCTATAACAGCCAATGTTGTCTTCTCACAGTCCATATTCTCTGTTTTTCCCTCAGGTATAAGTGTAACTTGCAGGAATCGTTCTGCTGGCATTGCTAAAACCCTTCAGTGAACCCCAAACCTTTCCTCCCCTCTCTATGAATGCAGTTGCACCTGTGTGTGCCAGAGGCCTGCGGGTTCCTCTTGTGATGAATGCCCATGCTGGCAGCTCAGGGGAAGAGACTGTTAAGCTGCAGGCTGCTGCCACAATTCCTTCATGACAACCCTTGCGCCACTGCTGAAACCCCAAATAACAACTCCACAGCAATAAACTGGTGCAGAGTTCCCTTCCACCCAACAAACTGGGCAAAACATGGCCACATGGAAGCGGGGAAATGGTCTCACTATTGTGGAGAACTATTCTGACTTGTACACTACTATGAAGGAATTGGCTAGTGGCAGTCCTTGCTCATACACCCTTTACCTAGAGTCCTGCCTGACCTCAAGGACTCCCCTTCCACTCTGGAGGGTGGCAAAGTCCTTGTACCCCGAACAAGGCTAATCCCAGGGTTCCTGGGGAGCTTCAACCCCCAATCTTGTCATGGTCACTTAGGGCAGGGGCTAGGACGTTCCCTTTCCAGAATACTTGCTCCATACTGGTTGCTTCCCTCACCATTGCATACAGTTCTAAGCAAATACGATTTATTAAACAGCAATCAATTTAAAAAAAAATAAGGAAAAATGGGAAAGGTTAAAGGGAAACACATAACAGCTATCTCTGTAATGTAAGGAAATACACAGTCTGTTCCGCCCATGTCCCAGGCCCTGGCTGTGCTGCTGGAGAGCAGCGAATCGGACACTTGCTCTAGAAGTGGCCACACACCCTCAGGCCTAGGTGGTAGGACCTTTTTTCCCCAGAGGTGGCCGTCCCAGCCAGGTTACGATCCCTCTCCAAGTCCAGCCTGCCAGAACGTTTAGCTGGTGGCATCTCCCTGCACCGGGCCCTTTGCCCAGGCTCCAGCTTGTTCTCCCCAGCTGCTTACCACACCCAGTTCTGAACTGCTCCATCCCCAGCACTGCTGCTGCCGCTCTCTCTCCAGCTCAGCTCCCTGGGCTGCTTCTCTGGTCCCACTCAGGCTGCTTCTCTGGTTCTTGGTGTCCTTATCTGGCATGACTCTGCTCCCCAACTCTGCTCAGCCAGCCTCCTGCTCTTTCCTTAGCTTGGCCTGCTCTGGCTCAGCTCACACTGAGGATCACTGAGCATTAGCCTTTCTTCATTGTCTCTGGGGACTGTGAGTCTCCAGGTCATCATTTCTCATCATCCTTCTCCTTTCTTTTGGTACTGGAAGATGGCCAACCAAAAAACCCCCACCGAGTTTCAGTAAAAGGACAACACATAGCGACTTCACTAGCCCAAGACAGTAATAGCCCTCTTTGTTTCCCTGGACATTTTTTTTCTTATGGGGAGTGTTTGGGTGGGGCACATTGACCGTCCCATTATGGAGAGTTCAGAAGAGATCCTTGCATAGAGTCCATTGACCATATCAGCCCTTCACCATTGACTCCTTTGCTGACTAGGGGATCTCCCCAATACTCCTCATACAGCAGTGCTCCCTTCAGCAATGGGCACCTCCTTGACTGGTTCTGATGAAATAAGTGCCCAGGGCAAGATATCTGCCTAACAGGATACCTGTACAGAGCAAAGGCAGCTGCTTGGCCAGGTGCAGCTTGTCCCTGTGCTGCCAGCTCACTGCTGAGTCTAATAAGTTCTCCTGGCCCCGCTCTGTCAGTTTCCCCTCCCCCTTCACTTACACTTATTGGAAAAAATAATTGGATGGATTGAAGCGCAGTGCCGTTTTATATAACAGATAAGAAATGCCATATCTGCCCTGATTAGAGGCTACAAGCTCTCCATAGCCAGCAGCGGACACAATTTCATTTCACTTTTGCTGATACATAGAGAAAGCTGGTGGAGTGAGTGCAACTGCAAGAACTGCTGCTTTAATACCATGTTCTATGGGCTCCTTCCTCTCACAGCAATGGGATCCCCCACCCCAACTCTTCCATTACCTTCCTTTGGATGGGCAGCAATTGAAGAGCTTCTCTGGGAAGATTTGCAAGGGAGGACAGAGTGTTCTGATAGAGAAGAGCCTCCCCATTAGGGTGTTCTCTTGGCAGAGTCAGTACCTGCCTAGCACCATAGCAGAGCCCCCATGTCATCTTTGGCATTCATGCTCTACCAGCATATACCTCGAGGCCAGTCTTACAGAGTCAATGTTCAGGGGCATTTCATTCTTATGGCAGCTATTCTGTGATGTCACCACCATGTCTAGGTATTTATATTGCACCCAGACTGAACTAGTGATTTTCTCCAACTTTGCCCTCCATGGCCTGGCTGGGCTCACTTAGCAGGGATGAGGGTGGAGAAGGGCAGGGCAGCAAGGAGCCATGCCCTTACAGAGGCAATGTGAGGGTAAAGGAGGGATTGTAAGATTTCACGGCTAATTGGATGGAGTTCCAGATTTATCAACTCATTGTAAGTGGAAAAATCTAATCCAGCTCTCCGACTCCTTAGCTAAAATGCAGAACAGAGGTGCATGTAGAGGTGGGGAAGCAGCCATGCAGTAGGAGACAAGAATTTCTCATCCTTTAGTGTCCCTTACGGGGCTGAGACCAGAACCAGAATTTATTATGACCAATTGTCTTCAGCAGTCAGCAGAATGGCCCTTCTCACAGGAATTCAGATGTTGCACAGGAGCTGAAGTTTGGCATCAAGGCAAGCTACAGGACAGCTGTGAAAGGTTAAGGTGGTAGCTTTGAGAGGACTTGCACCTGAAAGCAATCAAGAGCATCCCCACATGTATTTATTTATTTATTGAGTCATGAATCTTGATTTTTGAGTGGTAGAGATTGCTGATGTTGCTTCCTGCCACCAGTACATTGGGCAATGCATCTGGAATAGGTTGTTAAATATATTAGATGGTTTTGGAAGCATCTGTTAAGTACTCACCCACACCTTCCAGCCATAGCATGTTTGTCCCCACAGCTTCATTTCTAGACTTATTGAATGCCGGACACAGAGAACAGCAGAGATTAACATCTTCCTGACAAGCAAGGAGATGCTTAGAACTAGTATTCATGAAAGGAAACCGAGAGTTTGCTTCACAAAACTGATGCTGAGTTTTTAAATCAATAACTTCACCTTCTGAAATGTCCCAGAAAAGCCTGTACTGATTTTTAATCTATTCTAAATGTCAGAACAAACATTGCTTCTGAAAGCCTGTAGGGCTGGCAGTGCTAGGAGACGAACAGGCGGCACTCCCAGCCCTCCTCCTGTCTATTCACTTCTCAGCTTGGGTGGTTGCAATAGCCAGAACCACACACAGCTCAGTAGGGGGAAGGACTGTTTAGTTCAAACTGTAAAATGCCTTCTGCCCCCTCCCCTCAACCAAACTTACTCCCTATTTTGTCTTCTTCCCAGGCTGGAGTCCCTAACAGCTGCTGACTCAGCCCCATGGCAAGACCAGCTCCCCACGTATTTTCTCCTAAAGGTTTAGAACCCTGAGAAAAGGAAAAAAGGCCAGGCACAATACATTATCTATCTTAGTAGGTACTCCAGCCTACTGACATTATGGAGTTTGACTATGAGCACTGAGTGACACTCAGCCCCCTTTACCTGATGGGTAAGCCTGCCATGCACCCCTATGATATTAGATATTTTATGTGAACATGCAGAACACTGTTGCACCCGCTGTTGTGTGCTTGCCTCAAATTTGGTACAGAGTGGGCCAAGTGAGGTGTCTATTGAAAGCTTGTGCTTTGCGGATTCTATTTATACGCTTCATATGGCTGTATGATTTTTGTATGTGAAGTTATGAGTATTGTCTATGTATTGATATTTCAAGTATCTGCTTCTGAGAGAGATCTGCAGGTGTCACCCATCTATTAGCAGTGCTTGACAGACAACAAACCTTAAGTGATGCCAATACACACTGTTGTAAACATTGTCAAACATGTACCCCATGGCCACCTGCCTAAAGAGGACATGGAAAGGTGACTCGGTCATATGACAAATCCCATTTTGGGAGGTACCTTCACACAGCAAGAACAATGGAATTCTCTTCACATGGACAAGATTATAAAAAAGGCCCTAAAGGTTCCTCCATTTGTCTTTACTTTGGCTCATCACTTCAGAAGCATCTTTGCTATGAATTTGGCCCAGAAGGACTGAGGATCCATCCTAACAAAGGATGTATACCAGAGACTTTTAAGCGGTTTATTCCATCTCTGCTACAAGCCTACACTAGGAACTTTGTGATTGGTGTATGTAATGTAATTTCTTTAACAATTCTACCCTCAATTTTTCTTTCTTTCTGTAAACCCTTAGGCTACGTCTAGACTGGCATAATTTTCCGCAAATGCTTTTAACGGAAAAGTTTTTCTGTTAAAAGCATTTGCGGAAAAGAGCGTCTAGATTGACACGGACGCTTTTCCGCAAAAGCACTTTTTGCGGAAAAGCGTCCGTGCCAATCTAGACGCGGTTTTGCGCAAGAAAGCCCCGATCGCCATTGGGGCTTTTTTGCGCAAAACAGTTTTCAGCTGTCTACACTGGCCCTCTGCACAAAAGCATTTCCGGAAAAGGGCTTTTGCCCGAATGGGAACATCAAAGCATTTGCGCAAGAAGCACTGATTTCGGACAGTAGAACGTCAGTGCTTTTGCGCAAAATCAAGCGGCCAGTGTAGACAGCTGGCAAGTTTTTGTGCAAAAGCAGGTGCTTTTGCGGAAAAACTTGCCAGTCTAGACGCAGGATTAGATTTTAGATTCTAAAGGATTGGCACAGTGTGCTTTTTTGGGTAAAATCTAAAGTATACATTGACCTGGGATGGTCCTTTGGGATTAGAAGAACCTGTTCAGATTTTGTGAGATTGGTTTTCATAACCTCTTATCAGTATAAGGTGCAATTCTGGTTGTGGCACAGGGAAAGCTGGAGTGTTCAAGGGAACTGCTTGTGTGGATTCTTGCTGGCCAGTGTGGCAGCTGCGGCACTTTGTCGGCAAAAAGCGGCAGTCTAGACGGGGATTGGTTGACAAGGAAAATCTTTTCTGACCAATCCCTTATGCCTCTTGCAACGAGGTTTACAGACTCGGTCAGAAAAGGCTTTCCTTGTCAACCAATCCCCATCTAGACTTCCATTTTTTGCTAGCAAAGTGCCGTGTCGGCAAAAAGCAGTGGCCATTTCTATTCAAATGAAGCGCAGGATATTTAAATCCCCGCTTCATTTGCAATAGCGATATGCCTAATCTACATCCTCTGTCGGCAGAGGGGTGTAGTTTAGACACACCCTCATTTCACTCTGCAGCTCCCACTAGTGCTACCCTGACTCACCTACATGGGTGTTAGAACAGTTTAAACTGTGATTACATTCCTCCAGTGTAGATGAGATCCTGGACACAGATCATCTAAGGTATTTAGGCACGTAACTACCACTGAAATCAGTGGTAGTGGTGAGAGGAGGGAGGCATCTAACTACCTCTGAGGAGCCAGTTAGTGTCCTCCACTGGGAAAGAGCCCAGCTCTCTTCACGTCTCCTCTGAGCCTAGTTTCTTCAGTGCTTGAGTCATGCTCCTGACACTGATAATACATTTCTTATAGCAAGCTGTTTCAGAGGAATCTGGGTCTCTGCAGATTCCTCCTGCGCCTTTAGGGCTTTACAGAGACATATTCACCTCTCCTGGGTGCTTTTTATCTTTTGCCATGTCAGATATTTTGTCTGAACAATGCTTCTGCTAGCTCTCTCTTCCTTTCTACTAAACTGAGAAGAATAAAGTGAAGATAGCAGAAATGAATACAATGAATTCACTGAAACTGGTCAGTTGAGAAATCCCTCTCCCCCCCCATTATAAAAGGTATTCCCTCATCCACCTTGTCATTGCAGGGTTCTCCAATGCCCCAACAGGCTATCTTAATGTCCCAGCACTAATGACACAACAGTTTCTTCTAACATTGTGTCTACCAAACCTCTTGTCTCAAAAGGTACAAGGTGCAAATATATCTCTTATGTCAAGCCAACACACCCAGACAGGCTTGCATTGACTTTGCTGGGTGACAGTAACTGATCTGCAGCTTGGAATAGTGACTTCAGCCTAGGCACATGCCCTTAACAAAGGGTTATAGTATGTTTGAGTATGGGGGAGTTGAGAGAGACATACAGCAGGAAGCAGATACTATAATTAACGAGAAGCTGCTGACAGAGCCATAATGTGGCTAGAACTGGAATCCAGAGCTGTTATGCTGCAGTTCTGAAATGGGGTAGTACATCAGTTACAAACTGCCGTTTTTCTTTTGCCATCGAATCTTCCCACCAAAAAGTACATACTTTTGTCAATACATCAGGCTAGGTTTTCTACCTGAAAAGCAATAGGTGTAACGGCATTGCACAAGAGGGTTTTTCTTGCGCAAGAAAGGGCAGTGTAGATGCTCCTTCTTGAGCAAGAGCCTCTTCTGAAAAAAATGGTGGCTCATTAGGTATGCAAATGAGGCTCAGCGATATGCCACGCGTAGCCTCATTTGCATATTACTCACGCAAGAAGCCGCGAGTGTAGACATAGTTCCAGAGTGTTTACAAAATACATAGTGGTGGTAGCGGCCTTTTTGAGGAAGAACGGGGTGCATGTTTACCTCTATCTGGACGACTGGCTCATCAGGGGCCGAGTGCAGAAGCAGGTTCAGCAGTAGCCCTAGCCAGGGAGACCTTCATGCAACTAGGTCTATGGCTGAACAAGGCAAAGTTGACACTTGTCCCTACACAGGTCATCGAGTTTGTGGGGGCAAGGCTAGACGCCACAAAAGAGAGAGCCTACCTCCCGGGCCCCAGGTTCCAGACCATAAGAGGGATGGTCCAGAAATTTCAGGCTGTCCCTATAACCACAGTAAGACAGTGCCTGAAACTGCTGGGCCACATGGCAGCCTGTATGTACGTGCTGTGTCATGCCAGGCCTGGCTGCCGGGAGTGTACAAACCATCCCAGGACCCCGTGGACACCATAGTTACCATCCCCCCAGCGGTCCTGTCAGCACTGGATTGGTGGACAAGAGAGGTGTGCAGCAGAGTCCCGTTCATGTATCCCCTCCCCATGCTGCAGCTGGGAACGGATGCCTCAGAAGCGGTTTGGGGACCCCACCTGCAGGAGCTACGGACACAAGGTATGTGGTCTGGGGTGGAGAGGTACCTGCATATCAATGTCAGGGAGTTGAGAGCAGTCCGGCTCGCGTACCTAGCATTCTTCCCATGCTTGAAAGGCAACTGTGTGTCCGTTCAGATAGACAACACAGCTGCCATATATTATATCAACAGACAGGGTGGTGCTCGCTCCTCTCCCCTTTGCCAAGAGGCAATAGCCCTTTGGGAGCTCCGTGTTGCACACGATATCCATGTGCAGGCAACCTACCTGCCGGGGGTGCACAACACCCTGGCAGATCGGTGCAGCAGGGCATTTGCGGCCCACAAGTGGTCCCTCAAGGGCGAGGTGGTCAGTACTCTCCTCCTCGATCAGTTTGCCTCGAATCACAAGAAGTGCCCCAGGTTCTGCTTGTACTGAAGGAGAGAACTGGGATCTAAGGGGGACGCCATGGTCGGGAGGTGGCCAACGTGCTTCCTGTACACTACCCGCTGATTCCCGAGGTCCTCCTAAGGGTCAGGAAGTTTGGGGCGACCCTGATCCTCATCGCTCCGGCATGGCCCCAACAGCACTGGTATACAAACCTCCGGAGCCTATTGGTGGAGGACACCCATCCTCCTCCCACAGGTTCCGGACCTGCTAACCCAGGACATAGGCCAGGATCTCCTTGGTCATCAGGACCTATGTTCCCTGCACATCATAACCTGGAAGATCAGTGGCTTAGAGGGGAGGAGCTCCTCTGCTCAGACCCGGTGAAAAGGGAGCTGATGGAGAGTAAGAAGCCCTCCACCAGGGCATCATATAAGGCTAAATTGAGAAGGTTCTCAACCTGGGTGGCTGAGCAGAGTGGAAACCTGGTAGCAGCATCTTAGAATATCTTCTTGCCCTTAGGTGACAGGGTCTGGCTCCCTCCTCAGTTAGGACGCACCTGGTGGCATTGCAGCCTTTCACTGGGGGAGGGCGGACACTCGGTGTTTACCCTGTCTATAGTTAAGAGGTTCCTGAAGGGCCTAGACAGGCTTTACCCCCAGGTTAGACAACCCATTCCCCCATGGGACCTGAACCTTGTGCTTCGCAACCTGACATCTATCTTGAAAGGGGCATTCTTGGTGGCGATTACCTCAGCAAGAAGGGTCTCAGAGTTGCGTGCCCTCTCCTCAGAGCCACCGTACACAGTGTTCTCTAGGGACAAGGTGACCCTGCACCCACACCCAGCTTTCCTACCCAAGGTGGTATCTCTGTTCCACATGTCTCAGGAGATCTACCTGCCCGTGTTCTACCCGAAACCTCACACGGGGGAGTGGGGGAGAGAGTAGGCATTACACACACTAGATGTCAAGAGTGCGCTGGCATTTTATTTGGATAGGACAAGACAACTCCGTAGGTCCACGCAGCTCTTTGTCTCGATAGTGGAGAGAATGAAGGGTTGCCTGGTGTCGGCACAATGTCTCTCCTCGTGGATTACCACATTTATCAGAACATGCTATGACCTGAAAGGGAAACCAGCACCCACTATCACGGCCCACTCAACCAGGGCCTGGGCATCATCCACAGCATTCTTGGCTCAGGTGCCAATTCTGGATACCTGTAGGGCAGCCACATGGTCATTGATACACATTCACCGCACATTACGCAATCTCACAGCAGGCCAGACAGGACGCGGCAGTGGGGACAACCATGTTGCAGTCCGTCTCGGTCTAGACTGCTGACCCTACCTCCATGGTTATGGCTAGGAAATCACCTAGTGGAATGGACGTAAGCAAGCACTCGAAGAAGAAAAAACGTTTACTTATCTCGTAACTGTTATTCTTTGAGATGTGTTGCTTATGTCCCGCCCGCCTCCCCTTCGTCGAGATATCCAGCAAGAAGGAACTGAGCGGGGTTGGTGCTAGCAGGGGTATATATGCGTGGCTATGCCGACACCACTCTAGGGGGCTCTCTGACTGGCCCAACGGGTACTGCTAAGGGTAAAAAAGTTCCGGCAGTCGTGCACACGGCATGCGCACACCTAGTGGAATGGACATAAGCAACGTATCTCAAAGAACAGCGGTTATGAGGTAAGTAACTGTTTTATCCTGAACTGACATGACTGCACTCATTGAAGGAAACATTCAAATCCCCACCTCCCACAAAGGACTGAGACATTTTAATGGATACAAATGGTCAAGGCCTCAGTTTTCTTCACTTCCAGCAGACCAGTGCCCCATAGAACCACACCGTGGTATGGATTTAATACTGACCCCAAGAGAAGAGCATCACAGACTGACTCACCAATAACACATTCTGCAGCAAACTGAGGGGCTCCTTCCATCTAAACGTGTTTATCTTTAGAGAGCTGACATCAGAGTCCAAGGTGGTCTGGCTACAAGCTACTTGGCAGATAGGGTGCAGGGAAATGGGTTAGAGTTACACATAGACGTGGGCAGCTGAAGTCTGAAGCAGACTGGAATTGATCCCAGTTCATCCCCGGCTGCCCTTCAATGTGGAGGTTTGAGAATATCTGGCAATAAGCTGAAACATTTCATACCAATTTGGATCTTTCTGTTTTATTGATTCCATTTTCTCTTCGCCCGTGGACACTAACTTAGTCATAAAGCATCTTTGAGGTTTTTTCACTGGCAGCAGTTAAAAGGTGAAATCAGAGTGGACTGTACACTTCTCATGGTGCAATTAAACACTTGCAACTGGAGCAGGTACACTACAGATGAACAGCTCCATACCTGGAGTCACTCAAACCTGAGTCAGCTGACACAGAACAGCTGCAGGTGTTCAACCCCAGTGTAAACATACCCTCAAATGCTCTCCCGCCCCTCTCCCACTTCTGGGATAATTGTATTGGTGCCTTATACAAGATCATTTCGGGGAGCAAATTACTTTGCCTTTGAAATGCACCAACTCACACTTCTTCTTAAAGCCTCTTCTGGGGAGGAACTCCCTAGACCAAGGGTTCCCAACCTTTTTTGGTCCCCGTACTCCCTTGGCTTTTAGTAAACCTTCCTGTACCCCCTATTCAATATGAAAGGAAATCAATTCTAGACTCTAGAATCCACAACTTTTTTCACTAACACTACTACTTTTGGAATATTTCAATTACGATAATCTAGTTATTTACCAAATATTCCCCAGACCCCCTTGACAAGCTTCTCGTACCCCCTGGGGGTACACATACCCCAGGTTGGGAACCCCTGCCCTAGACCTCTCTGCTATGTGTACAACAGAGAAGTTAGATATAGACATATAATACACTTGCTGGAAACTTGCAATGTAACACTACCTTATAACTTAGACTTCAGAACCATGGAGCTGATTTATTTCTCCCTGGGAGTGCTCTACCCCTACCTCACCCAAGACCTTGCCCCCACTCTGCTTCCTCATCCTTAGGCCCCATCCTCTCTGCACTTCCCACCCCATCTCTACCCTTTCCTGAGGCTTGCCCTACTCTGCCCTCTCCCCCAAGATCTCTCTGTGCTGCCAAACAGCTCTGGGTGGTGGGTGCAGCACCCATTGGTTTTTCCTTGTGTATGCTCCAGCACTCAGAGTTGGCACGTATGTTATTCTGACCATAGAAGAGAGACAAAGCAGGCTGCTCCCTAAAAACTGAGTGGCACCAGACACTCTACCTGACCACCGTAGGCTGGCTTTCTAAATACTCACTACACAAGAGCCAGGTCAGATTGCACATTTCTCTGCAGAACCCCTTACCCTGCCAGCAGGACCAAGAAACCCCTTATACGTCACATGCTAGCTGGTCATTTTAACAGAGTTTTCAATAGATCACTCTCCCATAGCTTTTTCCTCCCCCTCTCCGAACATGGAGAAGAAACCAGTCCCCAGCTGGCTCTTTTGGGTTCAGTTGGCCAGTATGGCCCCATACCAGCAGGCAGCCCAAAGGAGCAGAAAGTAGAGATGAGATAAAAAGGTCTGAGTAGCCCCAATGTAAGCACCTGAGCTGAGCTGCTTACATTGTTTGACTTTGGTTAAACAGCAGCTTCCCAGGGCAATACAGGCAGGATAGTGGCAGGGATTAAGGAAGAGTACATTTTCTTCTTCCTCTGCTAGCCCCGCTGAGATTCAATCCCTATAATCACTGCCAAAGCCTCTGAGGGGAGCTGTGTGTGTGTGTCTGAGGAGCGTGACAGAAGCAGGTCAGAGGGGCTGTAATGGGCCTGCCCAGCAAAATCCCCAAGATTTGCTGTTCTTTATTTTTCCTTGCCCTTACAGCTCACACAAGGTAGAACAGCAGAGAAGGCTGCAGATACTGGTAGTGCTTCCCTGCTTGGATGCAAAACCTGGTATTCAATCATCTCTCCCAGTCACTGGGAGATAGACGGTCCCTCGAGGCAAGTCTGAGCTGACATGGAACTATAAGCCAGTCACCTTTGGTAAGGGGAAGGAGTGCAAACCAGCCTGATTCCAGGGCTGTGGGGTCTCCTAGGTTAGTGTTTCTCAACCAGTGGTACGAGTACCCTAAGGTGTACTCAGGAGAAGTCTGGGGAGGTACTTCAACAACTGAAATTTGGAGAAAACTGAATTTTTGTTTTAGGTTTTACAGCGCTTTATTTTTGTACTTTTTACATCCCAAAATTTCATCGCCCACCACCTACGATTAAGTTGTTTAAACAAATATGTTGCAATGGTAGAAAAAAATTGTGTGTGTGAAAACTCTGGGTACTGGGGGTACTTTTTTTTTTAAGGGGGTACTTTATAAAAAAAGATTGAGAAACACTGTCCTAGGTCATCTGGTGATGCACTGAAAGCTGTAGACAGACATTTTCATTCAAAATTGCACAAGTAGCAGCTACTGCAGGATTGATAACCAGACACTCCTTTTAGTTCCTCCTTTTCCTCATAGGTGGTACCAACAAAAGTCTACCTTGGAGACTGACCCATTCAGTATCGGAGCAGCTGGCATAGCTACACTCCTAACACTATATACAGCTCCCTAGCAGGCTCCTTCCAGCAACCCACTGTTTGCTGAGTGTGATATTCTCCTGGAACAGAAAGATCAAGCCCTGGTCTTCCCTCTTCTGCAATCTACCTCCCCAGAATCACCAGAAGGGAACAGGGGATGCAACAGGGGAAAAGAAGAGGCAGGATCCCAACTAAGGGATGGGGAGGAGGATTTAAATTTGGTACTCTTCATCCCTCACTGCATAGGAGACCTACAGTTAGCGCACACAGCCCAAGAACTCTCTAACTCTCCCTCTCCTACCCTGTGGGAGGGAAATCCTTGGCATTGCTCTCCAGTGCATCCTACTGGCAAGGTGAAGGAACATGGTGGTGATAGGCTGTGCAGAGAACCACACTGTGCCTTCATGTATCTGTCTGTCTGAGGCCAGCTGCAGACTTCCAGCTCCTAGAGCCATGTTACTACATCAGGCTTTCAGCTTTCATTGAACAAAGGAAGTTTTTAGAAGCCTTTGCAATTGTGATGAAAATAACCAGGCCCAGCCTACACACATGGATACACTCTGGCTGCTGCTAAGTACAGGCAACTCCCCCAATTAGCCTCTATAGCATTGTGGATGGAGAGAAGTGGCCCCAGCTACTATCAAAGGGAAGAGGTCACTCCTCGGAGGAAGAAAGAGGCCCTGTGCTGCTGCCTCTTTTTTGTCTGGGAGCAAAAGGCTTCCCCTTTTATGCTACCACCCCAAGCAGATGGTGAGGCCTTGGGGCTAGGCTGAAGGAAGGTCACTGGCACTTTAACCTTTGAGAGGAGAGAGGAGATTGGCCTGTTTCAATGTACTCTAGCTTGGCTGCTGTCTTCCATCCCTTGAAACATTCAGGTACCTTGGCTGCCTTTTCAGTGTGGGGTGAAACTTGCCTGCTCCCTTCTGGCTTGGGAACAGGAAAAATGTATACCCAGCATGGTGCTGTGCGGGGGGGGGGGGGGGGGGGGTGTCCCTCCACACAGATGGGCTTCTGCAGCCAAAACAAACTAATTCACCTCTCTGAGGAGGGAACCCAGCTGACCCAAGAGCAGAGTGAGCACCCAACAGGCCAGGCTTCCTAGTAGCCAGCCTCTCTTGCCTGGTGCATGTGGAGGTGCAGTGTAGAGATGTAATAGTGTAGTTGATTAACCAAGTAGCATTAACTTATAAGCTTTTGCTTTAGACTACACTGATTACCACCTGCCCCCTTTTGAGTACATTTTTAGCAAGCTGGCCAGCAGGCCGGCTCAGTCCTGGCTCACGCTGGGTCTGGGGCCTACCCCTGTTATAGCTCTGCATTTAAAGTGTATTAGGAGCCAAGCTGGCAGGCAGCCTAGCTGAGTTCCATCTTGTGCAAGGACTGGGAGCTCAGCCCCTTCCTCCCACCCCAGAAAGGGGCTGCTGCCACCCCACGTTGCTGCCTCTATATCAGAGGCAGAAGTGAGGTATGGCAGCAAGCAGCCAGTCCACAAGGGGAGATGGTTTTTAAACCGGCTCCCCTTATGGACCAGCTCCCACCTGGCACCCGGCATCACTAACTCTCATATAGAAGCAGCAGCGCAGAGTGGCAGGGGACTCCATGGGAGTGGAGCCAAAGTACACTGGCTGCTGGCACCACCCCGGGGACTACAGAATAGCTGAGTAACTGATAAGAATTCATGAGGTTAATTGACTACTCAATTAACTGATATGTAACATCCCTAGCACAGTGAGGAGCTCACTTCATGAGGATTGGGAGTGAGTGCTCCTGGGCCTGTGATTGGCTCCCTGCAGACTGCTGCACTCTAGACATTAGGTAATGTATCCTCATCTTGCCTCTTGTTAGCTGAAATGCCAAGTGCCTCTTGTGAAACTTTAAGTGGCCCTTACAGCTACTGGGCAGGATCAACATGCAGCCAACTCCCTGCCAGGGAAACCTGGCAGAAGGGTGGAATGAGAGATGCCAAAGACCTGTTTGAGCCCAACTAGTCCAGATGCTACCAGCTGGAGCAAGTTCCTGCCCAGCTGGACTCTCTCTCATGCCAAAACTTTGGATTTTCCCAGGAGGGAGCAGGGGCTAAGCTGGAGAGTGGGGATTGGTGTGTAACCTAGTAAGTGTTTTTCTTATGGGGGAGGAAGGGTCCAGGGCTGGATGGAGGCATGGGCAAGCCAGGCAGCTGCCCAGGGCGCCAATTGATGGGGGGCGCCTGATGGCAGCTATAAGAGGCACACGGCATCCCTTACAGCTGCCATCAGGCACCGCCCGCATCCCTGCGACCGCAGGGCCCTACACGGCCCAGTGCATGCGCCAGCAGCGATGGCCAGGCCAGACTGGGCCGCACTTGCGCCTTGCACCCTAGTGGCGGGCCCCAAGCTGCGCACCAGCGGCCGTAGCCAGGCCGCACATGCACCGTGCACCCGGGGCGCCAGAATACCTCGGGCCAGCCCTGGAAGGGTCTAAGTACCCTGAGGTCTCAGCAAGGGGTGACTATGAATCTTCTAATGCTCTGATGGAATTTGGGGAATTTTACTGATTTAAAAGGCCTTGGACAGTATAATAGCCTCTCTGCAACCCCTTTCCATTACCTCTCATTCTAAGTGGGGGAAGCTTCTACTGTGTGTTAAGAGAAAAGCATCCACTACCCCCTTCTGATATATGCCCCTTCAAAGCTCAAGTAGATCATTTCTTCTGAGGCTGGCACTTCTTCCAAGGGACACATTTAAAATCAAGCCAAAGACCTTGGGGCAACCAGATTGCCCCCAACTACCACTCACAGCCAGCCCCACTCCCGTGTGCCACAAAACCACTCCAGGTATAGCTCACAGTGCACTGCATGCATTGCTCACCCCAGAGGTTCATTTCACCAGTGACAGAGGCCTCTCAAATGGCACAAAGGCATGTTTTTTCTCCTTTTTGGATGATCAAAGCATTGCCTGCATACTTTTGGAATTGTACTGGTGATGCTTTCCGCCATCCTGCAGTATCAGAGGCTCAGAGGATGGTGTTAGGCCCCTTGACAAACCACCTATACATTTTTCATTTTCTCTCTTCCAGTGCCCAGCATAGATGATACTCATGGTCATTTCTCCTTAATTTTTCATCCCAGGGTCAGAATTGGACTCTTTCTGCATGCACATGCTAGCCTCCACCTGGGACTATTTATATTGCTATTTTGAACACACTGTAGATAGCGTACCTGACAGGCATGTGCAACAGAAGCAGGTCCCACACCCAGAGAAGGCAAAATAGCAGGGCTCGTCTTCTGCTATTGCTATGTGATAAATTGGAAATAAGGAAGATGTAATCTGTCTGTCTGCACCTGCCCTACCTTGAGCAGACTTTGTAGCACTAGGGCTGAATGCTTGCAGGCTGAGAGCTTGGCACCAATTACTAGATAGAAGTGGTTCCAAGTCCCCCTTCTCCTGTCTACATTGTCTGTGACAGGGACTTTGGGAAGGAGAAGTGCTTCCTCAGTTTACGAGCCAAGTCCCTTCAGAGAATTGTCTGCTACCAGATTCCAGATCCTCCATCTCTTTCCCCACTTTACGATGTGCATCCATTTCTCTTGTGCAAGCATCTCTGAGAATAAGCTGAGCCAGCAGCTCAAAGGCTTTTCTATCGCACTTTCTTTTTTGAGATTTATCAAAGGCTCCTGCAGATTTGTGGGTCTCTAGCAGCTTTAAAACTGGGACCAACATGGGTGAGGGGCTCTGCTCAGTCCCTGAGTCTGCCTCTTCCTGTAAGAGCAACTGAGATAAAAGGATTCCTCCTTAATTGGAGACCTCGTGCCCCCTTTCTGTCTCTGGCTGCCTAGTCCCTGAGGAATCTCGGCAAAAGAGAGGGGCCTCGCATCCATTCCAAACACTGAATCCAGTTTCTGATGATAGTACAGATCTTCTCTCTGCACATGCTTTGCCTGCAATTCTAGGAAGCCCGGAGAAAGGTGTCAGCTTTCAAAAACAAGGGCACCAAGTTCTAGAGCTTCCACACACCAGCTCTATCTTACAAGCTTCTATGGTCTCCACCAACTTACCATCTAAGCACCTCACCATCTTTAATATAGTTTTCCTCACAGCATGAGAGGTGAGGAAACGCTATCATCCTAGTTTATTTTACGAGGGAGGGGGGAGAAGAGAGGGAAATCACAGGCCTAGAAAGACCTGTGAGACATTGGCAAGTCACTTAGTCTGGAAAGGGACAGGAGGAGAGGCTTGCTGAGCAACACAAACAGCAGGTTAGTTCTAACAGGAACAGAAAAAAAATTGCTTCAGCATTGCTAGCTCATATCTTGAAAAGCTAGGATTGCAATGGCTAAGGCAAGAGTGTCGATCCACCACTCTGTCTGCACCATCAAAGGCAGAGATGGATAGGCCGAGGCACTGCAGCTACTCTTTGCTGCAAGAGAAGCATAGCCCAGGTAAGTCCAGCTAAAGGTCATAATGTACTTAGTGGGAGGGGAGATTTAACTACATGTGATGCATGTATGCAAGTCAAGTAGGTGTACCTTTGAGTCTTAGGATCATACCATGGAGATGGGCCACAAATATAAGAATCCAACAGAAAAGAATGAGAGGCTGGAGAAAAAGGGTTAGAAAGCACCTCTTTGGCAAATGGCTTTAGTTAGTCTCCTATAATTAACATCTCCAGCTTTGTAGGAGAGATTCCAGCTGCTTTGCAGCTCATACTTTTCAATTTTTCCCCTCACACAGCGGACATTCTTTGAAACCCATTCATGTGAGAAACAGGAATGTATATGCATTAATCAAATAAATCTAAAAAAGAAAGGGCAGGAAGAGGCTCCAAGGAATCAGAGAAAAATCCAGCCTGGGGTCATCCTGCTTCTCCCTGCCCAAGGAGCCCTGCAGATTCCACTGGTGTGGTATGGTATTTGGTGTGGTATGGTATTTAACCTGCCTTTGTGTTCTGTGATTGGGGTCAGGTACTCTGTTAGGGCAGCTAGTCCTTATCCTGCACCAGAGCAGAATTAGGATGTAAGAGGTTAACCAGTTACCCAATAAGCAGTAGGCTTCTCAGCTTGCTTACCTGTAACTGGTTAACCAGCTGGCTCCCTTGCCTGAAATGGGTGGTTAACTGGATAAATAAATCATTTAACTGGTTAACTATTTTAGTGGGTTTTTACTTCCCTAGACAGGGTTTACTTCAATGTGCCTAAATTATCCAGACAGTGGTTAGTCTCACCATGCCAAGGGAGACCTGCAAAGTCCCACACTAAGTAACACTAAGAGCTTTAGTCCCATTTAACAAGCCTACTCCCTACTGATATTACACTCATCTTATTTTCTTATCAGCAATTTGTGAGAATTCACACCTTCCTCCCCACCGCCTTTCCTGTTTGGAATAGTCTCCCATTCCCAGGAGCCCAGCATCCTCTCACCTTCAAGAAGCCTATCCAAAATGACTCTCTCAATGGCCTGGTGTGCACTAGAAAATTGGCCTGTTCAATATAGATTGTTCCCACTAACACAATTCTCACATGCATTATATCCAACCAAGTGTCAGGTCTCAGTGAGGTCCTGGTAATGCTCCATGTTGTGCCAAGTGCCCTAGACCTCCTACTAGGATCAATCACAACTGGAGCTGAACTCAAGAGTTCAATCATATTAGTCTCCTTGTGGAAGGAGAACAGTGTCACATTACAGCAATCAAGGAAACTTAGTCCTCTCCAAGTTATCCTACCTGCCCTTGTGTGCTGTAAAGAGGCCTCTCCTTGCACTGGATCAGAGTTCCTGGGTATTGTAGACACTGCACAGGATTTTGGCCTTTTAAGTTATTCTGGAAACTGCCATTTCTATTACTTGCATAGCAGCATAAATGGATCAACCCATGTCCTCTTGGCAATCTCTTTCTAGAGATTTGGCTGCCCTTTCTCTGGCTCACCTCACTTTTTCCCCTATCCTCACAGGCCTACCTCTAAGCCCTAAGGAGGACAGTTATTTCCCAGACAAATTGCTCTTCTCTGAACTTTCTCCCTTTGTCCTTCTGTAAACTAGGAACCCATCTCTGTAGGCTTTCCCTGTCTGAAGCAAAGAAAAGCAAGCAGCTATACCTCAAGTGTTTCCTGAATTCCTATTACTAAATCTCAATATAGCATCTGAGACAACACTGCATTGTTGACTCATTCAATTTACCTTCCACTCTCTCACCTTGACTCTGCTCTGGGGTCTAGCTGCCCAGGCAATAGCCTCTATTGGATTCATTTAGGAAGAAATGATCACTTAGCTTGTTATTGAATCTAGTCTTTCCTTGTAGGGTTCCTGCTTATTCCAGGTATCCCTATCTAGCATTTATGCCATTCATCTCAATACCTATGCATCTATTGGTAACCTGAGCAACATTTGTGTCTGCACACATTACTGTCTCAGAGCATTATGAAGAGTAAGACTTCTAGTGCAGGACGTGCTCAGCATACACTCTCCTAGCTTCTCTGTCACATCTCTGGGATTCTGCTTTTTGGGATTTATATCCCTCACTGGTAACCCAGGCCCTAACTGCTTACTGAAGTTTGGCCCATCTCTGGCCTTCCTGCTCTCTCCTTTTCCATTGGTAGAACCTCTTTAGACTATACCACATCCCTTAAGTTCTTCCACTGCCCTGGGAAGCATCCAATTGGTTTCTCTCACATCATAGTCACTTTGGTTCTTTTGACTGGCCAGCCAGGTCTCCATTCAACATGGTTCTCTGGAACAAGTCACTTTTCTTTCCCTACCCAGCTCTTTTTCTTCATTTCTCAGCCACAGAAGAGCTCCCTTCGATTTGTAGATCCAATTTTCTCTCATGTAATTCTTCTCTGACCTGTGAATTGGCTTTTCACTGATATGTTTCTGCTCAATTTGAAGAGGATTAAGAAAGTTCTTTCACTGTATCCATCCTATTTCTGGCTTCTGCCTGTTATCTGGGAATATAGGACAGCAGCAATGGAGGCAGTTTCATTAACTGGCAGAGGGATCTGCTACATTGCCCTCTTGCTTCCCCTCTCCCTACCATGCTCTTACAGGTGCATGCAGATAAACTTCTACTAACAACGAATCTCCCTGCTTTTCCCGTTTGTCACCGGACAGCTACAGAATTTTCTTTTCCAAATATTATCTCTGCCTTGCTTTTCAGTGAGGACTTCAACATTGCACATTATTCTGACAGGTTGGAGTTTTCAGCAAGTGTGATTGTGCATATCAACAGAGGGAAGTGTACATCTCATCCTTCTAGCCAGGGGTGAGCAAAAGAGCCTCCATGGGCCAGATTCGGCCTGCCAAGCGGGTGGATCCAGCCCACGGAGGCCCTGCTGCTCTCCCGCCCCAGGCATATTAGGGCCTGGGGGCAGAGGAGTGCCCAAAGCCTCCTCCACCCTATGAGCAGCGCATGGTGCTTCAAAGCACCACACGCTGCTCACAAGGTGGGGGCAGAGTGGAGAAGGGTTCGTGCGCTCCTCTACCTCCAGGCTTTAATTGGCTTGGGGGTAGGAGGGCATGTGAAGCCTCCTCCTGCTCTGCCAGGAGCACGTGGCGCTTTCAAGCGCTACCCGCTGCTCGCAGGGTGGGGGAAGAGTGGAGGCGGCTTTGCACGCTCCCCTGTCCCTAAGCCAATCAGGGTCTGGGGAGCTGCGTGAAGCTTCCTTTGCCCTGCGAGGAGCCTGCAGCACTTCAAAGTGCCACATGCTCCTTGCAGGGTGGGAGGAGGCTTCCTGCGCTCCCCTGACCCCAGGCCCTGATTGGCCTAGGGGTGGGCAGTGTGCCAAGCCTCTTCCAGAGCACGGGTGCCTAGTGGGAAGGGGGAGGGGCAAAGGGGCTCTGCCACCCCCAGACCAATCATGGTTTGGGGGTGAGGCAGCCCCACCCCTTCCTGTTTAGGCCTGGGGCTACTTCAAAAATATTTGAAGTGGCCTCTGGGCAAAAATCATTGTCCACTCCTGTTCTAAGCATAAGGGCAGAGACACAGCCACACCCCCCACCTACAGCACTGGAAGTCAATGAGGGCAATTCACCCCTGCATGGGCTCAAAGGCCAAGAATGACTCCAAACTAAGGAGCACTCCACAGGAGCTAGCTATATACCCTACCTCTAGTGGCTCAGGTGCAAGGGTCACACTGGGCCAGGACAGGAGTGTTATGGGGGCATGAGGGGAAGTTCCAGGGTTGTCCTTTGCCCAATAATTCTGCCCCTTGTTCTATAAGGCTACAGCAGAGTACAAATTAGGATAGCCCTCAGGTCTACTTCAACCTGCAGCAGTAGCCAAACCAGTTCACAGCAGTCCCTGAATAGAAGAGCCACAAAAAAAACACCTTTTTCCTGCCTTGTTCCAATGCTACTGCTGAAGCCATGGTGAAAGGAGCCCTCTGGCTCCTAGGGGCATGTTGTTCTAAGACCTCTGGAGGTCAATTACTGCTTCACCCTTTGACAGGATAGAGCAGGCACCCCGACAGCTTAAGACACATAGGGAAACACACCTCAACTAGAGAAGCGAGCAAGTATAACCAGCATGCCTGGCCGCTGAGCCAAAGAAGAGGCAGCTTCTCACCCACATAAGGCTGTGTACAATCGGGGATGCTGTGCACAGGAGAGAGGCAGCAGCACATCAAGACACCAGGGTGCTCACAAAGATGAATGCAACCCATCACATGTAGCAACAGAGCTCAATCCATCTCACCCACAGTGCACCCACACAATTAGATGGTTACCCTAATGAGAGCTGCTTTTTAGTGGCTCCATCTGATAGGACCCAGAAGAAAACAGGGGACAACTGTGCATCTGCAATATTTCCCGCAAGGTGCAATAGAGTTTTGTTGTCACCCTACAGTTCAACATATATGAAGTCAGGAGGGGAGAGGAGGTGGATTACTCTCAGATCTGTCTCTATTGCACTGGTGGGCAACCTGCAGCCCACTCTGGCTCCATTTGCAGCCGAAGACCACGTGGATGCCTCCCCTCCCCAATACACCAGATCACTGGAACAATGCGCTTCCTGCTCCTCCCTTCCAGCATTTTCAGAGGAACTGCCAATTGCCTGATTCATGTTTTGTCTCTGTTCCTCCCACTCCCTCTAAGAGCTGGAACACCAGGAATCAGCTGTTCACAGTGGTTCAGGTCTGGGAGGAAGAGCAGGGACAGAACTTGAATCAAACAATTTGCTGGCTCCGAAAGTGCTGGGAAGAGGATGAGCAAGTAAGTGCTGGCTCTGGTGTGTGAGGCATTTGGAGAGGGACAGTTGGGAGGGGTGAGGGGGGGGGGAAGAGAAGAGGAGAGTCTATAGGGCTGCATGTAGAACCCAGTCAGCTATAGGCTGCTGCGGCCTACTGAGGCGAAGGAGGCCCACTCATACGCACCCCGCCCCACCATGTCTATCCCTGCTCTATTGCATCAGACTAGGACATAGGATTTCTCCCTGAATAACCACAATTAGGCCTTGGATGAGAAGGAATCAGCTGAAGCACGAGATACATAAAACAGAAATATGCAGCCACTAACAGAAACAGGAGGGAAGCTAAATGTAGAGCAGCTTCCTGAAGCTCTTTGTTACTTAGGTTCATAAACTAGAAATCCTTTCAGAACATGGGCTGCTACTGAAGACAGAGAAAGAAGCAGTGCCTAATAATGCTTCCCCTCTTCTTCCTAGTCAGACTTGGCTAGGAGTTTAGAATCTCTCTTCCACAGGAAGGTCATTACATCTGTTCTCTCTGATCAGCACCAGAGTCTCATTAATTTCTGTGCACAGTTCAGAGCACTATTTTCGATCTACACAGCTGTACAGGGTATGAACTCAACTGACTTTAGAGACCTGCTTCTCTCAGGGTGTTGTACCTGGCTGTCAAGATTAATTGGGATGCTCAAATACACAGTCCCATCAACCCAAGGGAAAGGATTCTCAGGGTGTACCTTAGACTCTGAAATTTACTGTTCAGTCTCTGACCTCTGCCCACTGATCCAAAAGACCATGAATCTGTTAACCCAGGCAAGTGGGTTGAGGTGGTGGAAAGAAGTTTGGAATGTGTCAATGTCAACATCAGATCATTCTGTGCTTGTCTGTATTTTTGGAAATCAGGAGGGAGAAGAGTTGGAGACGATCCTGTCATTACAAGTCTGGTCAATGGGGTGGTGATGGTGGCAGCAATCACAACTCTCTTGTTGACTACACTTAAGCACTGAGCCAACTATGGTAGCAGCAGAGGGTTCATTTTGTAAAACAATAGAAGGCCAATATTAGGGATGTCAATATGTAGTTGACTACATGATTAACCAATAAGCCTGGACTTATCGGTTACTTTTATTGACTACATGCACTCCCTCACCCTTGCTGCCTCTGATACAGAGGCAGCAAGGAAAAGGGAGGAGCAGGAGCCAGTGCTCGTGAGGAGCTGGCTTCGAACAGTTCTCTGCAAGTGCACAGGATCCAGCCCCTCCCACCCCCGTGCTGCGGCCTCTGATAGAGAAGCAGCAGAATGGAGGGTGAGGGGGTCAAGCTGGAGCCAATATGCACGGGAATCTGGCTTTCAAGCAGGATCCCTGTGCATGCTGGTTCCGAGGACCCATCTGCCTCCCTTCGCTGCCTCTAAGAGGCAGTTCAGCCCAACACCAGCTCTGCAGTGCTGCCTCCGCTCCACGTGCTGTTGCCTCTACAGCAGCACGGGGGAGGGGACAAGGGAGGCTGCCAAGAAGCAGCTTCTGTTCACGGTGGCCCAGGCTCCCCACAGACAGGGGCTGCTCTGTGGGATTCAGACCAACTTCTGTCCATAGGGAATTCGGACCCCCATGGACAGGAGCTGCTACCACCCCATGCTGCTGTCTTTGTATTGGAGCAGCTGGTCTGCACTGGGACCTGATTTTTAAAGTGGCTCCCCTGGTAAACTAACTCCCACCTACCATCCTGCACTGCTGCCTCTGATAGAGAGGCAACAGCGTGGGGTAACGGGGCACCCTGGGAACAGGCATGGGAGTGTGACTGCCCACCACTGGGGACTATTGAATAGCTATTCAATTATACAGTATTTAACATACCTAATCAATATCAGCACAAAACCCTCAAGTTCAGGAAATGAGACCCACAGATAAAGCTGAAGAACATGGCAAGTTGCCATGGTAATATGCATTTAGTCTCACTGTTTCCATGGCAATGAAAAGATATACCATTCTGTTCCACTGAAGGATGCCAAAGGTAAACGAGCACTGATTAAAACAAGGGCAGAAAGACAGAGGCCAGAATCTCTATCACTCCAGAAGGAAATATTAAAAAACAAAGAGAGACCCTGCATACACAAATTATCTCAAGGCATGAAAGTGGAGGCACTGCACAGACTGCCTTCCTTCAGTGAGGAACAACAGCACCATATACTGATCCAGAAAGCTGCTGTGCCTACTCACAGATGGACTTGGGAAAGCTGCTTTAACACAGCACTTCCCTCCATGGTTGCACATCTCCCACCAGCTATGAACCTCTTCTAATAGACTTCATTTACATCTATGATCCCAAACAAAATACAAACCTGAGCTTAAGTCTATCATCTACTCAGACCTGTTCTTCAAAGCACACCCCACCAAACCCAGACTTGGCCTAACCCTAATTCCAAACACCAACCAAAGCAGATGCCTCCACTAGGGGCCCAAACTTACTCTGACATCTCATTACCATATCTAGTGACTCAGGCCCAGAAATATGTGCCTAACTCCTATTAACTCTCAATGGG
The DNA here is from genome assembly GCF_049634645.1 of Pelodiscus sinensis. Taxonomy (NCBI): domain Eukaryota; kingdom Metazoa; phylum Chordata; order Testudines; family Trionychidae; genus Pelodiscus; species Pelodiscus sinensis. The sequence continues at coordinate 44,586,650 of NC_134714.1, read as the reverse complement.
AGTTATGCATCTAAATACCTTTGGGCATCTGGCTCTCAAGCCAACCAATTAGACTGTCCTTTTGTATTAACTTGTCTTTGTTGAGGAAACAGAGAAACTGAAGTCAAAGGAGTTTTCCATATAGCTCTGAAGAGGTTAGATCCATGGTTACTTCTTGCAGAAGTGAGTTCTGCAGTCTGTTCTTATGAGTCTTCTGTACTCATATGGCTCCACCTGTTAACTGATAGTTACATTGATCCAGCGTAATCTGAGACTACATTTGCAGATAGCTGCTTGAGAGAGCTGCTCTAAGGCCAATTTCTTAGGGGAAGTGGACTATCAGGGCACAGAACCTTATACTGACAGTACACAAAAGAGACCAAATGACGAGAGAAGAACATCAGACTGATGTATCCACAGTAATCCTTGCTGTCAAGCAGACTTGCTGTTCTGTTTTGCCAAATGAGTCTTTGAAGAGGATAAGTTGTATAATTGTGCCCGAAGATCAAGAATGTGCAGGCTCAAGACCTGAAGTTCAAGGTCTTCATCTTCTGGCCAGTCATTCAAAAAGTGGGCATCTTTTGCCACTGTGACTGTTTGAGTCATTGCTACTATTGGACACTCAATGCATCTCAAAGTTGACTTCATCTAAAATCAGAATGCCTGTGACAGCAGGCAATGTGATGCTGGAGGCAAGTTGACTAAAGCATTCCTCTCTTCTTACCAGCATCGCCTCAGCTTTTCTTGGGCTCAGGTTTAGCCAGCTTCATCCAAGTGTTGGTTTGAGACACACACAGAGAGACAGAGTTGGGAGATAGCACTGATTGTGTTTGATGGAATGGTCAGAATGAGAGGGAGGAAGCTGGTATTATCTATATCATCCTGATGGCACTTCAGCCCACCTCATCTCAGCAGCTGTCCAAAGATTGCACGTAGGTGCTGAATAACACAAGAAGAGGACTGATCCTTTTAGGACTCCCTGAGGAGAGTTTTGGGAGTGGAGGGATAGTTGCTCATGACAACTCACTGGGCTGGACCTTACAGAAAGGATCTGAGCCATTTCAGGGCATGTTCTTTCACCTGTATTGCTTTTCGGAAGTGGAGAGGAAGTATTTTGGCAATTGGTGGCAGGATGACTTCTCTCATCTATGGGAAAGTAAAATGCTTCTGCCAGAGCATCAAATGCCATCTCTGTACCATTGTTTGGCCTGAAGCCTGACAGATCTAGGATACGAGCAGTTGACACATGGCACTGGCTGGATGGTCTTAAAGCAATCACAGACACAGGATTTAATCTACCATGTCTATTATATCTGCTTTAACAAGAACTCCAGCAATCTCTTCCTAGCCAAAAATCAGGGTTCCTTGTCCATCCTCCTCAATCATTCAGCTATTCTGACAATTGATTATACGCTCTCCTGAAATTTTCATCTCAGCTTGACTTCCATAATTACCCTCTTTTGATTCTCCTGCGTCTCTAATCTTTCCTTCTTTGTCTCTTAAGAGAGAGGGTTAAGTGAGGTGTTCCTCCTAACTGTGGAAGGCAAAAAAGTGTGTTTTTCCTCCAATCTCTAATTCTCCATGAACCCCTCCACAGCTCTGTCCTTGTCCCTCTTTTCCCTCTACAGCCTTTCATTAGGTGAGCTTGAGCTTACAGCTCTTCAACCATCTTTATGCCAATGACTCCAATCTGCTTCTCCATTTCCATCCAGTCCTCTGCTTGGTTACCTTTAGTGTCACCTTTGCCCAAAAGATAGTGTCCAAATCTTGCCACTTCCTTTCTCTATAGAATCAAACAAACATCAAGCTTTTCCATTTCAAAGGGGAAGCACCACCACTGTGCCCCTGTCCCATCCCATCAAGCTGGAGCCAGGGGAGGAGGGGAAACCAGCTTTTGAGCTGGGGGAGAAGGGAGGGAGAAGGGGATTTGTCGACTATCCAATAAGCTTTTGCTTACATCCCTACATCTCTGAAGTCCAGAACAACCTCCTTGGGCCATGGACTACCAGACTGTTCTAACATACACCAGGAGATGAATTGGTTCCCAGCCAGACCCAGAACTGGGGAGTTGCAAAACCATCTATGTCCTTTCCTAGGTTCTGAGACTCACACATGTCAGCCAGAATCAAAATTCAAGCCCAAACTCTCTGTATAGGGTTTTTTAACACAACTCCCAAGGAGTAAGGGTGCCACCTAGTGAAGTTACTGAGGTATTGCTAACACTGCAGGTGGAGAAAGCAGCATATGTGAGTTTTCCCTATAATTGTGCAGAAGTGGTTACAGATGGTACTTAGCAAGGGTCCTTTTAAGTTGCTTGGGGGCAGCTTCTGCAAAAGAGATTAAGTAATCTGCATATGGGAAGCGTTTCCTTAAGCAACAGCATTCAACAGAAAATGAGCAAACACAGAGATGGTGAGGAGGAATGGAACAAGTATGTTCAGTTTAAATTCCATAAAATGAGTTCATTGACAATGTTCAAGAAGCATGGTTAAAACGACAACTTAAAATCAAGTCTATTTAGATAAAAGATTAAGTAATTTCAGGCTTCACACTGTCCCAGAACCCCCTACCATTTTTTATATTTTACAGTCACTCATAACCTATATAGAAATATAGGTTAAGTGAGACAGAAATGAATTTGACCAACTTCAAGCAGAACTAGAACCTATTTCTTGGATCAGAAAACAATGCCTTCCAGCCACCTTTCTGTGGCTTAGTTATCCTATTTAAAGACAGGTCTATTAATAATGCTCTGCATTTATACAAGGCTTTAGAGCTCACATTTTAAAGTGAATAAAACTGGAAACCAGTTGTCTGAGTGGCATTGTGGTTTGGTAGATAAAACATGTATCTAGCACAGAAATAAACATGCTCTTCCCAGCTATGTTGTAAGCTTAACCATGGGAGTTCAGACAATTCTGTTCTCAGTCTCAGCTATCCCATTTATAAAATTGGTTGTTAATACCACACCTCAGAAAGGCAAATAAAAGACATAACTAAACAGGGCATGTCAATTTCAGAAAATGATTAAAATTCACCCAGATTGCAAGCTGTTTCCTTCAGACCAAGCTATGCATTACTCCATATTCCATGGGAAATGGACACTTAAATCCTACAATTTGGTTATGAGACTGCTAAAGCAGGATTTTGTAATAATGGGAAAAAACACAAGTTCCCCATCTCTCCTTTCACTTAAAAGGAGATGAACCATTTTGGCTCAAATTTACCATTCATCTCCAAGCAGAGACTGAGCATGGAAAACTTCAACAAAGAGGCTAGAGTTCCACAAAGTGTGAGTAACTGAAAATAAATTTGCATTGGAAACATCTAGGACAACCTTCCTACAGTTCACTTGTAGCTGGGCACTGCCCTATAAAGGCAATAAGAGATTTGTTTCTCTCCTAAAACCAGAAACAAAGATGAAGACAGATTAGATTATTAAGCAAAACTAGGGAAATGGTTTAGGTTATTAAATCAAAGTGGCATGCAGAACATGGTACAAGGGCTCTCAGATGTGACCCACCTGGCCCTCCTGCTGACAAAAGCAGACAGTTTAAGAAGCCATTTGCTGATTTGTACCACTTTTTAAATTGAGTCAGGATTGGGAACAAACCAAATTGCCTTTTTTAGCCCTAATGCTAAAACAACCCTAACCCCCTATGCCCACCTCTCTACTTTGCCTACCCGTATCAAGTACTGGATGCTCCCTGTAGACAGGTGGGCCATGGGGGCAGTGGAGGAGCTCTTGCCACTGAAGATCTTCAAGACTAAGAAGGTTAATAGAACAAACTGTCTGGAAAGACCCACAACTGCCTAGAAAACACAGGCAGCCCTACAGCCAGTTTAAGGGCAAGGGGGAAATAACCATCTCCCTGTAGAAACCTGCATTCGAACCACACTTTGAAAAGCATGGGAAAAAAAACCAAACAAACAAATAATTGAAATTGTGATAAAAAAAAACAACAACCCATCAAATACACAGGAACAGGCAGCTTCTAATTAGACAGGCAGTTCCACATGTTGGGCAGCTCAGGGAGATCAGAAAGGTTCATTACGCTCAGCAGTTTCTGGAGATTCATGGAAGACAGAAGATGCTTTTGTGTTAGGTTTCAACCCTATTTCAAACCCTTGCAGGGACTGCCCTATCAGTCTTGGCTGTAGACTCAGTTCAGAGAGGCAGATGGGGACATTTACAGTAATTGTATAACAGTCTGAGGAGGATCGAGGAAGCTGAAAAAAATAGCAAAATTAGAAACCCTTGGAGACGATGCTGAGTATAGTCTCTGGCTCAGCGTCCACCCAAGCAACACCGAGAGAGGAATCCACTCAGAGTTTAACGGAGAAGGATGTTCCACATGAGCAACCTTGTTCGGCCTGTGGATTGCTCACCACTTGGAACGAGTTGCGGATCAGTTCCTGGCTGAAATCCACCATTGCACCTTTCACAAAGGCCAGGCTGTCCACATCCACAACAACACGGGCACCATCTTGCTCAAACACCCTACGAAAGAAGAATATGTGATTTATTATAAGCCTGCAGACATAAAAGGAAAAGGCACACTTCCAGCAGTATAAAGGAATATACTGTGATCTCTTCCCTCCCCTTAGTGTGCTGTGATCATCCATCTCCTCTCTTCAACATACAACATTATTACACATATCTTTCTCATCACCTTAGCCCACAGAAATCTCTCCCCCCAACCCCAGCATACATCCACACACTTTTATCCTCTGTGCTTGCCTGTCATCAGGATTGATAACTGTATCCAAGGAAAACTTGTATTGGAATCCAGAGCAGCCACCTCCTTCCACCTGCAGCCTGAGAAACTCAGAACCTTCTATAATCTCCAGCAGCCTCTGCAAAGCAGAAAGGGAGGAGCATTAGAAGATCTGCAGTATTCACAGGCAAGGAGACAGTATCTACTTCAAATCCCAAGATGCCTCCACAGGATAAGGGCTAGAATCAGAGTAATAAGAAAGGGGCCTACAGCATATCCCAGTCCACCCACAGCCACATGTGGGGAATCCCTCATTGCAGCTTATTTGAGAAATGAATGGGAAACCACTAATTTCCCACGGTTCAGCTATCACAAAGTCTGCAGTTGCCTCAAAGGGACGCATATCTGAACAGGAATGGGGGTATCCATTAGTGAATCCTGCTAAGAATTAAAAAAATACTTTGGGAACTTTAGGTAAAAGAGCTATAAGTAGCATGGTGTTGGTGGCACTTTTGTGGCAGGGAATTTTATGAAAAGAGCATGCCAGGCAATGTAAAAATCTTCTCAATGAAATAGACTCAAAGACACAGCATGAGTGCCTTCCAGGTTGTACCTTCACACAGCTGTTGGTGAGGGAGATCTGTCCCTCACTAGAGTCAGACACTGGTTGCCCTGGCTTAGAAGAGGATGATGCCCACTGCACCCTGATGCTTGGTACATGAGCTCCATTCTGAGAAGAACAGGGTGATGTTCTCACCAGACGTAGCAAAGTAGGGGAAAAGCTGCTGTGAAAAGATGGGGATGGAACAGTCAGCAATGCAGGCAAAAAGCACACTGGCTACTAGAGCAGAACCCCAGAAAGGAGATTTTGGGAATGCAGATGGGGACAAGCACAACAAGGAATTCCCAGGGAAAGGATAGAAACAACCTGAGATGCATAGCGAATGTGGGGAAGGAGAAATGCCTAATCTACACTGCTTCAAGGGATATCTAGCCAGTGACAGCACTGAGAGATTGTAACAGCCTAGTTAACAGCAATGATCATGTGAGCCAGGCACAGTAGCACGTGTCAAAGGTTTTGGAAGCAGGAGTCCCTTAGGAGATGGCTTGTGCCCTGAACCAGAAATGCCGGTAACCATCACCTGTCCGTCACCTCGGCTGAGACGAGAATATTTAGCCACTTGTTGCCAATATCTTGGTCCGGCCCCGGGCACTAGCGAGTCCCCGGCGCGATCTCCCCCGACAAGGTCGCACCGCCCTCCTTGCCCAGCGGAGTAACCGCGCCCACGGACCGAGACTCGGAGCGGCCCGTGTCCCTCTTCACGAGCGGCCCCAGCCGCACATCCCCGCCACCCAGTGCGGGGACCGGCTCCTACAGCAAGGCCACCCGAGGGGCGGGGCAGGGAGCTGCAGGCGCTAAGCAGCCGGGCAGCGTGTCGATGCCACCCCCGCCCTACAGCGCAAATCCCAGCGCGGCGCCCCACGTGCGAGGGACACAGCGGAGCGCCCTGGTTCCGCCCGAGCCGGCGAGGGGCCCAGCCCCAGCAACCCAGGCGCGGGACCCCAGCTAGGGGCCGCTGGGTTACCTGCTCCGACAGCCGCTCTGCAGCCTCCTCAGGCAGCTCAACAGCCGCCCCCGCGCCGCCATCTTGCGCCAGTGGCTTATGGTAAGCCCCGCCCACCCAACACGTCATTATTGGCGTAGAGCCGCGAAGCCCCGCCGCTTCCTGTGGTCCTGGTGACGTAGGGCACTCAGGCGGAAGCAGAAGGGAGGAGGCGCGCGCGCGTGATGACGAAGCCGTTTAAGGAACTTGGCTGCTTGCAGTTAGTTGCTAAGCAACAGTCTGGCTGTGACTGGGCTAGTTGCTGCCAGAGTCTATTCAACTCCAGCTCCCTGCAGTGCCCGGCGCTCCGGGGACCTCTGGCCCCCAAGCACCGACCCCACAACCGAGCCCCCGGCAGGCACAGCCCCAGTCATTGCGGCTGGTCATGGCCCTTCAGCCCCCCCCTTCTGCGCCTGCGCAAGGGCTGTCCGGGGTCCTGGCTCAAGGCCGCACTCCCGCGAAAGCACTTGTCCCGGTTGCCCACGTGCTTCTGCGTGGCCCGGCCTGCGGCTGCAGAGTCGTTCCGAGGCCGTGGTCCTGCCTGTGGGGGGCGCCCGCAAGGGAGTCAGCCACCACTGATGGCCTCAGCTGCTGCCAGTGTTAGCTCTCTTCCAAGTGTGGGGACCCAGCACCAGGGGGCCAGCGTCGGCAACTAAACGCAGCCCCCTGCAGGCTGGCTGGTTTAATCCCCAGGGGGAGCTGACAACTGGACGCAGCCAACTCCTATCTCTCACAGGCAAAGGTATTTCCAGTTGAGCACACTGATTGCCAATTGGAGCAGAAAAGAAAATTACTGATACTGTGTCGTGTTCTACAAGGCTGCATCTAGACTGGCATGATTTTCCAGAAATGCTTTTAATGGAAAAGTTTTCCATTAAAAGCATTTTCGGAACAGAACGTCTAGATTGGCACAGATGCTTTTCCGCAAAAGCACTTTTTGTGGAAAAGCATCCGTGCCAATCTAGATGCGCTTTTCCGCAAAAAAGCCCCGATTGCCATTTTTGCGATCGGGGCTTTTTTGCGGAAAACACATCTGAGCTGTCTACACTGGCCCTTTTGCGCAAAAGGGACCTTTGCCCGAACGGAAGCAGAATAGTATTTCCACAAGAAGCACTGATTTCTTACAGTAGGAAGTCAGTGCTTTTGCGGAAATTCAAGCGGCCAGTGTAGACAGCTGGCAAGTTTTTCTGGAAAAGTGGTTAATTTCCCGGAAAAACTGACCAGTCTAGACACAGCCCATAAGTTTGTTTAGGTTGGCTACGTGGTGAATCTGATGTGCTCCCAGGATGAGAGAGGATCTTTAGGCTAGGCAGGAAGATCTGTTCTTAGTTTATACAATTTCAAGCCTGGTGATATGCGCTTGTCTACTCAATTTATATTTTTGTCCTTGGATTAATTAGCATAATTACTATGGAATTATTCAAATATCTCATACAAGCTGACAGGAAATCAGGGTGCTATTCCACTTATCTGCATCATATTTATGAATCCACAAACTATGTAAATTGTAAAGTTTGTTTGTTTACTACTGTTGCTATTAGAGATGCTTAGTCAGCATCTCTATGTGCAGTCATGGAGGAGCTGATACATAGGCATCATCTTTTACTTTTCCCTGGAAGTGCTGCCCTTTCTCCTGAGACCCTGACTTCCCATCACATCCTAACTCCTCTCTGTCACCTCCCTGAGGCCTCCACCCACTGTTCTCCACCAGAAGTAGCCCTAGAAGAACTGGCACCCTAGGCGAAACGCACAATCGGTGCTCCCGCCTCCAAAGCCCTCAACAGCCATTTATCTTGGTGTCGTAATTTGCCTGTATTGATGGGCCACCACTGTTCTCCACCCTTCCTGAAACCCCTCCTTGAATCATCAAGTGCTGCCAAACAGCTGATCAAGGTGCTGTGGAACAGTAATGGCTGGTGGGTGTTGAGCAGCCACTATTTTTTTTTTCTATATGTATTCCAGCCTTGGAGCATGCATAGAGTCAACAGCTATGAGCCAATAGATTGCACCTGTGGTCTAGATGAAGGTAGGAAATTCTTTCTTCTCTTTAACCACTGCACCATGTTCATTTTTCTCTGACTTCAGTGTGTGTAGGATTGATCTCTATGTATTGGATGACTCTGCTGTATGACAGCATGTCACATAAGTAGGCATTTGTTACCTTCATTTTTGCAGAACAAATTACAGTACTGAGGCATGATTGCTGATATAGGACACTGTGGAACTGACTCACAGAGGAAGTAAAAACAGGAATAGATTAAATTGCTTTTAATGTTAGTGATTTTAAGTGTTTTTAGTAACAGTCATGGTAAAAATGTGACTGTGCTTCTGTTTTTAGATGCTGCACAGATTACAGATCCCTTTGCAATCCAAGGCTACGGAAGAGATTAATATCAGCTAGAGTGAAGCAAAGGTGAGCCAACAACACTCATTTTCAATTAATTTAATTAATACCTTATTAGCAAGACTAGCTAGACCAGAAGTGGGCATTAATTTTTAAAAAGGAGCCACTTAAGAAATTTCTGAAGTCAGAAGGGGTGGGGCCAGGAGACTTCTCATGCTCTCCCTGCCCCATTGGCCTACGGTGGAAGAACAAGAGCAGTCTTCCTTCTCCCCTACCCCACCGAGAGAAATGCCAGCTGTTTTAAAACAGCAGGGCTATGTCTAGACTGGCATGATTTTCCGCAAATGCTTTTAACGGAAAACTTTTCTGTTAAAAGCATTTGCGGAAAAGAGTGTCTAGATTGGCATGGACGCTTTTCCGCAAAAGCATTTTTTGCGGAAAACTGTCCGTGCCAATCTAGATGCGCTTTTCTGCAAAAAAGCCCCGATAGCCATTTTTGTGATCGGGGCTTTTTTGTGCAAAACGAATCTGAGCTGTCTACACTGGCCCTTTTGCCCGAACAGGAGCAGCATAATATTTCCGCAAGAAGCACTGATTTCAGACAGTAGGAAGTCAGTGTTCTTGTGGAAATTCAAGCGGCCAGTGTAGACAGCTGGCAAGTTTTTCCGCAAAAGCAGCTGCTTTTGCGGAAAAACTTGCCAATCTAGACACAGCCCAGGTGATTCCCTCTAGGTGCCAAGTGGGAGGAGACCTCAGAAAGTCTCCTCACTCCTGCAAGAGCATGGGGCAGCTAGAGAGACATGCCAGCTGTTTTAAAACAATTGGCATGTCAATAGCCAGTGCGTGCCCCTGGCAGGGTGGGTATAGGACACAAAAGACTTTGCGTGCTTCCTGCCCCCAGGAAGCCTGATTGGCCTGGGGATGGGGAGCATGCAAAACTCACCCACCCACCTGCCAAAAGCGCGCAGCAACTAGGGATAAATACCGGCTTGTCTGTCTAGCCACCACGCACTCTTGCAGGGGCAAGGAGACTTCGTGTGCTGACCCACCCTCAGACCTAGGGGTGGAGGAGTGGCAGGGCAGCTGCAGGCCAAATCTGGTCCGCCAAGGGTCCTTTGCCCACCCCGGGACTAAACCAATGTCATTTGGTGTGAATATAGTAGCATAGATTCCAGCACATGTTGGCATACCTGGCAGTGGAATGGCAGAGGAGAAAGCAGAAAATATTTTAAAAGTGTCTACAAGTCTCAGAGGTAGCCATGTTAGTCTGTAACTTAAAAAGAAAAAGCTTAAAAAACAAGTGGTCCTGTAGCACCTTAGACTAACAAAAATATAGATAGTATTATGAGCTTTCTTGGGCACAACTTACTTCTTCAGATGACAAATATGGAGCAAGAGGCACAGAGAGAAAAATAAATATAAAGCAGAAAAGGAGTGGAGAGGGGAGGAGAAAAAAAACCCTGACAATTAAAGTGTCTGTGCTACATGAGGCTAATAGAGTGGGCTGTAAGTGTCTATTACTTAATTTTTGATGTCATTTGTGTGTTGAATATAATGGTCCATCCAAGAAATGTCTTTGTTCAGTCCCTGGCTAAATGTGTTAAATTTGCATATGAGGGCCTTTTAAAATGTAGAAATTGACAGAGTCCTTTGCATATAAAAGAAGTGGAAAACTGAATTGAAAAGGTTTTAAAAGGTATGTCAAGAATTGTGGACCAAGGAGAAAAGAGGAAGACAATTTTATGAACTATGCCCCAAATATGGGGCAGATAATGTGCTACTGTAGTCCAAAGTTATTAAAGGAACAGTAGTAATACCATGAACTGGTCACTGTGGTTTGAAAAATAATTTGTATTTATTGAATGGTCATGTAACATATGTAATATTAAAGAAACAGTGTATCACTTGATATGGGATTGCCAGTAGCAACCCATAGGGAAAAAAGCTTCTTTATTAAAAATTTATATGGTTTGGGGTGACAGAATATATTGCGAGGATTTAGTGAGAACATTAGGAAAGTAGGGTAATATTAAAAATCTCTATTATGTTTTTAAGGATATAAAGAAGCATAAGAGAGCATATGGCATGAATGTATGCAGAATATAATAAGTGGAGGTTATAGATTCAATAGGTAAGTGTGCTTTGCCATAAAACATAAGGGCTGTGTCTAGACTGGCAAGTTTTTCTGCAAAATCATCTGCTTTTGCGGAAAAACTTGCCAGCTGCCTACACTGGCCGCTTGAATTTCCGCAAAATCACTGACGATCTCATGTAAGATTGTCAGTGCTTTTGCGGAAATACTATGCTGCTCCCTTTCGGGCAAAAGTCTTTTTCCGAAAAACTTTTGCGCAAAAGGGCCAGCGTAGACAGCAGAGATTTGTTTTCCGCAAAAAGCCCCGATTGCGAAAATGGCGATTGGGGCTTTTTTGCGGAAAAGCGCGTCTAGATTGGCCACAGACGCTTTTCTTCAAAAAGTGCTTTTGCGGAAAAGCGTCCTGCCAATCTAGATGCGCTTTTCCAAAAATGCTTTTAACGGAAAACTTTTCCGTTAAAAGCATTTCCGGAAAATCATGCCAATGTAGACGTAGCCAAGATGTCAGTATATAAGAAATAGTCCTTCAGGTATTTACAAGAGAGAAAAGTAACTTTCAAAAGGTGTGAAGCTTATAAGAAGTGAAAATGTGGACAGATGACTAGGGAGGAGTATAAATATATTGCTCAAGAATGTAGGGAAGTAATCAGGAAGGAAGAAGCACAATTGGAATTTTAGCTAGCAAGGAATGTGAAGGGTAACAAGAAAGGTTTCTACAGGCATGTTAGCACTAAGAGGGTGATCAGAGAGGGTATGGGGCCCTTACTGGATGAGGGCAGTAACCCAGTGACAGATGATGTGGGAAAAGCTGAAGTACTCGGTGCTTTTCTTGCCTCTGTCTTCACAGGCTGTTACACTTTGGTTCGGTGATGTGATGGGAGCCTCAAGGGTTAAAGTTGACTACCCAGTGAAAACTACTGGATGATGGTGAAACAAATTATTTTTATTAAGTGGAATGATTTTTCATTAAAACTAACAATTAGCAAATGTTTTTTTTAAACTAGCAATTGCCCAATGCTTTTACAGGGTAGAAAAGCTTGGGCACAATTATACCCAACTGATTACAATTCTTTGATTACAATTCATTTATATCAAATCACTATCCCTAATTTGCTTAACGAAAAATACAAAAACAAAGCCAATATAATGATAATAAAAACTCCGTCCAAAGCCAGCCCCTCTATGGTTATTTTAGGGCAGGTGGTGGAGTTAGTCATAAATCTACTTTTACAACTTAACAACTCCTGGTCTTCTATTTCTAACACTTACACTTAACCTAAATACAACACTACTACACAACACAAAATTATACAATTTACACAGTGTGGTTAACAGAACTTAGATACACTTTACATAATTACACAGTGAAATTAACACAATTTAACTCTTAATCAAACCAATAACCAATACATTTAAGTAATACTTACAAATCCAGAAACGATAACAACACAAAGACACACTAGAACTCGGAGCATGCTCCGGACTCGTGCACCCCTATATTTGACTCGAAGGGTGGGGAGGCAGCCTCAGTGTGATCAATCCTTTAGCCGGGCAAAAAAAAAAGATACGTGCCCTCAATACACGGAACCTCTGTCGAACAAAGGGGTAGAGGGTCTTTTATACAAAAATTCGGTGTCTAATGCCATGCTAGGATCTGCATTTGGCAGGGCCTGATAGGCTAATGATGAGGTAGTATGACAATACTGCCCTATAGGAATTTTTGTGATGTATGCGTGATCCCCTCGTGGACAGGACCAGATGGGGCATAGTTAGTGTGAGACAGTTGTGTTTTATTACGCTATGTTTGCTTTTTCTCTTGCCTCTAAGACCGGTCAAGCTACGGTCAAATGAGGCTTATCTGTAAATGCAGCTAGGCGCTATCTAGTAATGCTCACCTCCCTGTTTTCTGGTGCCTCTGAGTCCCAGGATGCCTGTAAGATCAAATTCCATTCACAAAAAAACTGCATTGTGCTTCCCATGCTCATTTGAGTTTTGTGTGGCAGGATGGGCTATAGCGAAGGCCGTGGACAGAAAAAGCCTGCTTTACAACACAGACAAGATCAGATCCCAAACTACTGCACTAGGCAATGCAGTATGGGAAGGAGGTGGGCAGCCCTCGGTGGAGAAAGAACAGATTAAGAACTATTCAGAAAAGCTAGACATACACATATCCATCAATCTGGACTTAATTCATCCAAGGTTATTAAGGGAATTGGCAAATGTCATTGCAGCGCCTTTGGCCATTATCTTTGAAAACTCATGGGCTACGTCTAGACTGGCATGATTTTCCGGAAATGTTTTTAACGGAAAAGTTTTCCGTTAAAAGCATTTTTGGAACAGAGCGTCTAGATTGGCACGGACGCTTTTCCTCAAAAGCACTTTTTGCGGAAAAGTGTCTGTGCCAATCTAGACGCACTTTTCCGCAAAAAAGCCCCGATCACCATTTTCGCGATCGGGGCTTTTTTGAGCAAAACAAATCCGAGCTGTCTACACTGGCCCTTTTACGCAAAAGCTTTGCGCAAAAGGACTTTTGCCCGAACGGGAACAGAATAGTATTTCCGCAAGAAGCACTGATTTCTTACAGTAGGAAGTCAGTGCTTTTGCAGAAATTCAAGCGGCCAGTGTAGACAGCTGGCAAGTTTTTCCGGAAAAGTGGCTGATTGTCCGGAAAAACTGGCCAGTCTAGACACAGCCATGGAGATTGGAAGAGGTCCCAGATGACTGGAAAAAGGCAAATGTAGTGCCCATCTTTAAAAAAGGGAAGAAGGACAATCTAGGGAACTACAGATCGGTATGCCTTACCTCAGTCCCCAGAAAAACCATGGGGGGATCCTCAAATAATCCATTTTGAAGCACTTGGAAGAGTGGAAAGTGATCAGGAATGGCCAACATGGATTCACCAAGGGCAAATTATGCCTGACCAATCTGATTAGCTTCCATGACGAGGTAACTAGCTCTGTGGGCTTGGGGAAGTCAGTGAATGTGGTATACCTTGACTTTAGCAAAGCTTTTGATATTGTCTCCCACAATATTCTTGCCAGCAAATTAAGGAAGTATGGATTGGATAAGTGGACTGTAAGGTGGATAGGAAGCTGATTAGATTGTCAGGCTCAACGGGTAGAGATCAATGGCTTGATGTCTGGTTGGCAGTCAGTTTCAAGTGGAGTGCCCCAAGGATCAGTTCTAGGGCTGGTTTTGTTCAATATCCTTATTAATGATCTGGATGAGGGGATGGATTGCACCCTCAGCAGGTTTGCAGATGACACTAAGATAGGGGGAGAGATAGATATGTTGGAGGGCAGGGATAGGATCCAGCGTGACTTAGACAAATTAGAGGATTGAGCCAAAAGAAATCTGATGAGATTCAACAAGGACAAGGGTAGAATCCTGCACTTCGGATGGAAATCCCAAGCATTGTTACAGGCTGGGGACTGACTGGCTATGCAGCAGAAAAGGACCTGGGGATTACAGTGGATGAGAAGCTGGATATGAGTCAACTGTGTGCCCTTGTAGCCAAGAAGCAAATGGCATATTAGGGTGCGTTAGGAGGAGCATTGCCAGCAGATCTAGAGAAGTGATTATTCCCCTTTATTCAGCACTGTGGTGAGGCCACATCTGGAGTACTGCGTCCAGTTCTGGGCCCCCCAGAAAGGATGTGGACGCATTGCAGAGGGTCCAGCGGAAGGCAACCAAAATGATTAAAGGGGCTGAGTACATGACCTACAAGGACAGGCTGAGGGATTTGAGCTTATTTAGTCTGCAGAAGAGAAGAGTGAAGGGGGATTTGATAGCAGCTTTCAACTACCTGAAGGGAGGTTCCAAAGACGATGGAGAGAGGCAGTAGTGACAGATGGCAGAACAAGGAGCAATGGACTCAAGTTACAGGGGAAGAGGTCTAGGTTGGATATTTAGGAAAAACTATTTCACTAGGAAGGTGGTAAAGCACTGGAATGGGTTACCTAGGGAGGTGGTAGAATCTCCATCCCTAGAGGTTTTTAAGTCTCAGCTTGATAGAGCCCTGGCTGGAATGATTTAGTTGGGGTTGGTCCTGCTTTGGGCAGGGAGCTGGACTCGATGACCTCCTGAGGTCTTTTCCAGACCCAGGATTCTATGATTCTAATTAGTTTTTAAAATATTATTCTGTACTTGATGCATAGATAACAATTCTGTTTTGTGGCATTTTTAAGATCCATTCCCAGTACCAGATTAAACAAATAATATTTTGTGTCAAACCTTATAAAATAGAACAGGAAAAAATGTGCCCGTTTTTATTACCACCATGTTTGCAAATGAAGACCTGTTGAAGTAAAGATGTGGTTTGTGGGCACTACATCAGGAAGGAGTCCCATTTAACTCTCATAGAGTATGCTGCTGAAGGAAACATATTATCTTGCTTTTTTTGAGGTGTCCACAGAATAGTTTGGGGCTATTACTGTTTGAGCTGGGAGTAACACTGTTCAAAACTCTAGTATGGGCAGGCTTTGCTTCTGCAGCAAAAAGAGTGGAGATGAAAAGAAGGAAATTCTTTCTGATGGCCCTGAGGAAAGAACTCAGGATATACAAATCAAAGAACTTTGCAAGCAGCTGGACCAGAAGTGGTATTTGTGTGGGTTTTAAAAACTCTGGACATGTGATTTCAGGAGGGACAAATGACTCCCTTAGCATTTACTTTGGAGAGGATTGTAGTAGGCACAAGGGACCTTTGTTTACTGGAGACTGTAGCCTGAGCCACTTATGAACCTCCCAGGAAAATTTCCCTCCACCCCCCATCAGTTTGAAAGAAAATTGTGTTTTATGGAGTGTCGAAAAAAAATGTGGCTATGGAGGGAGTCTTCCACATCTGTGTGAATTTTCTTGCAGTCTTCTTATCAGGAGGCTCTTGTCTGAGGAACAAACACTCAGGCCAGGTCTATGCTTTCCCTGAGATCTTTGCTCTGGAGATCGATCTGCTGGGTTCAATTTAGTGGATCTAGTAAGGACCTGCCAAATTGACTGCTGATGATGCCCCTGTCAACCTCGGTATTTCAAGGGCTCACAAAAAGTAAGGGAAGTCGACCTCCCACAGTGGAGGTGCCACAGAAATTTGACATAAGTAAGGTACATCGACTCCAGCTACGCTGTTCTCATAGTGGGAGTTGCATATCTTAGGTCGACTTTCTTGCATAGTATAGACTAGGGATGTTAAATATTAGTTAATTGAATAGTTGAATAACCTCACAAAGTCTTATTTGTTAGTCGACTATTCTGTAGTCCAAGGGTGGGCAAAAGGGCCTCTGCAGGCTGGATCCAGCCTGCAGAGACCCTGCTGCTCCCCCACACCCAGGCCAATTAGGGCCTGAGGGCGGGGGAGCACCTGAAGCCTTCTCAGCTCTGTCCCCGCCCTGGGAGCAGCGTGCGGCACTTCAACTCGCTGCTCGCAGAGTGGGGACAGAGCAGAGAAGGCTTTGCATGCTACCCCGCCCCCTGGGCCTTAATTGGCCCGGGGGTGGGGGAGCGCACAAAACCTCCCTCCCATTTCCAGCAGCATATGGAGCTTTGAAGCCCTGCGCTGCTCACTGGGCCGGGGGTGGAGCGGAGGAGGCTTTGCGTGCTCCCAGGCCAATTAGGGCCTGGAGACAAGGGAGCTGCGTGAAGCTTCCTTTGCCATACCCCAGCCCTGTGAGGAGCCCGTGGCACCTCACAGGGAGGGAGGAGGCTTCCTGTGCTCCCCCACTCCCAGGCCCTGATTGACCCGGGGGTGGTGGAGCATGCCACGCCTCTTCCAGGGCATGGGTGCCTAGTGGGAAGGGGAGAGGGGCTTCCCTACCCCCAAACCAATCATGGTCTGGGGGAGGGGTAGCCCAACCCCTTCCTGTTTAGGCCCCGCCTCTTCTGGGGTGGCTGGGAACTACTTAAAAATTTTTGAAGTAGCTCCTGGGCAAAAATTATTGCCTACCCCTGCTGTAGTCCCCGGGAGTGGGAGCAGCAGCCAGTGCACCTCACTCCCATGGAACCCACTGCCCCTCTGTGCTGCTGCTTCTGTATTAGAGGCAGCAACGCAGGGTGCTAGGCAGGAGATGGTCTGTGAGGGGAGCCAATTTAAAAAGCATCTCCCCTCATTGACCAGCTGCCTGTCACGCTGTGCTTTTGCCTCTGATAAAGAGGCAGTAGTGCGGAGTGGCAGCAGCCCGTGTCTAGGTGCGGGGGAAGGGTCTGAGCTCCCGGACCTGGTGCAAGCTGGAACTGAGCTGGATTGACTGCCTGCTCACCCGGCTCCTAATACACTTTAAATGCAGAGTTACAGCAGGGGTAGGTCCTGTATCTGTCACAAGCCAAGACTGGGCTGGGCTGCTGGCCAGCCTGCTAAAAAATTTACTGGCAGAGGAGAGGGGAGGGGAGGAGAAATGCATGTAGTCTGTAGTATTAACCTATAAGCTTTTGCATATTGGTTAATCGACTATACTATTATATCCCTAGTGTAGACCTGGCCTTATATCATCTGTATGGCAGAGGCTTTGCCTCTGAGGCCAGGTCTAACTGGCCAAGGCCACAACCAGAAGGAGGATGCTGGATGAGGGGATGCTCTGTGATTGTGAGACCTATTTTTGCTCCTCTCTGATCTCCACGTCCAGGCAGAGTTCCTTTGGGCGGCATCTGCTGGCTCCTTAGAAAGTTTTGAGGAGCAGTGCATGTTGTCCAGGTTCTCTGCTTGGTTTCCTCCTCTGGATCCTTGTTTTGAATCTATGACCTGCACCCCAACCCTGTCTTTTCATTGGTTGTCCCCTGTATTTACTTGGAACCCAGATCCAGTGGTCCCTCCTGCAAGGCTGGGGGAAGGGCCTCTTGAAGTAAGTGGGCTTATGTCTGCCCACCTCCCAGGATTTTCCAATAAGATTGTCTTTGCTAATACCCATAGATAGACTTATATTCTCCATGAACTTATTTGTGGGTTGTTGTTGTTTTTGAACTGTTATAGTCTTGACCGTCACAACATCCCTTGGAAACAAGTTCCACTGGTTGTTTGTGTACTGTGTGAAGAAATTCTTCCTTTTGATTGTTTTAACCCTGCTGCCTATTAATTTCATTGGATGATCCATGGTTCAAGTTAGGAATGTAAAATCCCGTTTAATTAGTTAGCTGACTTAATCAGGGTGGCTGAGGGGGCTGTGGCTGTGCTGGAGAAGTCCACTGCATGGGCACACACATGCATACGCGCTCAGAGAGAGAGAGAGTTGGGGCTGCTCTGGCTGGGCTGGAGTGCCCCTGCCTGCAATGCACCGGTGTCAGCCTCACCGCAGATGGGGGTTGCTCCAGCCAGGCTAGAGCACCCCCTGTCTGTGGCTGGATCCATGGGGCTGCAGCAGCCCTCTTCTCCCAGCAGTTCAAGTTTCTGTGATGCCTATTACGTGAATATCCTCATTTAATACCGGGCACTTAAGTTCCCCCATCTCCGTATTTAAACTTCTAGATTTTGTATACAAGCAACTACAAAATCTGTCTCTCTTTTTTTTTTTTTAGTAGTTTGCCATTATGTAATTGAATGAGACTTTCATTTGCTTGTGTAACTTCTGTTCCTATCTGTATTTTATCAATTATATTCCTCTCCTCCTTACTAGAATATAGAAAATACCCATTAATAGATCCTCCCCTAAGGCAACAGTGCACAACCTGTGAGTCGTGATCCCCTTCAATCCGAGCCGGCCACCATTTTATTTTCCCAGCTCAGCGCCTGATGCGTAAGTGGGGGGAATGGCAGGGGAGTGGACCAGCGCTTTAAATTAAAGGGACCGCAACAAAATGTTCCCAGCACGCTTTTTTTTTTCTCAACAAAAATTTTCCCGGCCCTAGGAGTCGTGAATTAAAAAAGGTTGAGCACCACTACCCTAAGGGATTGAATCGTGCTCCCCTGTATCTGTCAGCTTCTCTCAAGCCCTTAGTTTAAAAACTTCTCTACAACTGTATGTAGAGCTGGTTGGATCTCTGATTATTTCATTTGTAGAACAATCTTGTACTCCCACTCTGAGGGCCTAAACTCATTCAAAGGCAGGAGCAAAGGAGAGTGCTAGAAGATAGAGCGATGAACCAAGAAAGAATGTGACCCCTAAACTTTTCCTCAATACCTCAGTCCCACCGGTGCCCTATCCTTGTTGCTTTCCTCTGGAGTATTGTGTCCAGTTCTGGGCCCCCCACTACAAAAAGGATGTGGACACATTGGAGAGGGTCCAGCAGAGGGCAACCAAAATGATTAGGGGGCTGGAGCATATGACTTATGAGGAGAGGCTGAGGGAGTTGGGTCTGTTTAGTCTGCAGAAGCGAAGAGTGAGGGGGGATTTGATAGCAGCCTTCAACTTCCTGAAGGGAGGTTCCAAAGAAGATGGAGAGAGGCTGTTCTCAGTAGTGACAGATGGTAGAACAAGGAACAATGGTCTCAAGTTGTGGTGGGAGAGGTCCAGGTTGGATATTAGGAAAAAGTATTCACTAGGAGGGTAGTGAAGCACTGGAGCGGGTTACCTAGGGAAGTACTGGAGTCTCCATCCCTAGAGGTGTTTAAGTCTCAACTTGACACATCCCTGGCCGGGTTGATTTAGTTGGGTTTAGTTCTGCCTAGAGCAGGGGGCTGGACTTGATGACCTTCTGAGGTCTCTTCCAGCTCTATGATTCTATGATTCTAGGTGAAGAAAAGGACACTGTGAATGATGAACAGCTGCACAGGTGATACTTCAGACAGATGAAAGCAGGCCAGTTTTCCCTCCCTGCCCCAGGGTCTTGGAGCAGGTGTATGTTGAAGAGGAAGGCATATGCCAATCTCTCTCCTGTTTCCACTCTCTGAGCAGTGTGTGGAAGTGCTAGGAGCCTATTGCCCTGCACTGCTCTGTTGCAAGTGGAAAGAGGTGGCTCTGCAAGCCCTCTGTATGGGGAAGAGAACAGGTTGGAGCTTGGGGCTCAGACTGGATCCCTTATCCTGTGTCCCCGCAAGTCTTTGAGAAAAGGCTGTTTTGCTAAGCAGCTCCAATAGGTAGAAGAGATTCTGTGGGGGTGCCCCAATGCCTTTCTGTTACATATGTGTAAGGGGTAAGAGTGCTGCAGGAACACATCCCAAATGTGGGCTGATGCTGGTCATGTACAGGGAGAGAGCTGGCCCTATTACCCATTTAAACTGGCTTCCTTTCTGAGTGTGTTGGGCAAGGTGACTGGGAGAGGAGTCTTTAAGATGAGGTGGGCAGAGCTGTGGGTTCTGTCTTAAATCTTCATAAAGTAGAATAAATGTGGAGAATTGCTGGCTGCTTTACATACACCTGTTCCTCTTTGCTTCTGCTCTAGGGGTAGATTTTGGAGTGGGAGATGGCTGCTGGGTCAGGGCCAGGCATTTCAAAAGTGCTACTTTCAAACCAGAATTAAGCTATGACATGCCTTCTCCAGAGGCAAAGGAGCTGGTGGGAGATACATTTGGTCCAGTGGCAGAAACTAGCTCAGTGCTGCTGCCAGCTCTTATGATTAAGAAAAAAAGTCACAAGTCCTGTGACACTGTTTTTCTTGAGCGCCACTCCTGACAGCAAGAGGTCAGGGAGAAACCTCAGCTTTCCGTTTTGTAGCCAGGGTTGGGTGGAGAAAGGAGGGTTTTAGCCCTTTTCTTGGGGGGGGGGGGGAATGTTAGAATAAAATCCGAGGGCCCCTTAAACTCCGAACCAAAAAGGGGCCAGACACTCACATCTCAGGGCTCGTGGGGCTATTGAACGCTTCTGTGCGGCTGGGCCGGGCCCTGGGGGTGTCTGGCCGGCCTGATCACGCTGGAGGGCTTTTATCTGAATGGTGGTTGGGCCCGGGCGCCTAGAGCCAGGAGTCTAAAGGGGAAGAGCAGAGTCCCGTAGGCTGCCCCCAGGCTGGAGGGCCAGTCCTCTGCGCTCTCTCCTGGCCCCGAGCCACAGAAGGCCAAGCCCCGCCTGCCCGCGGGGAGGGCTGGTTCCCTCGCAGTCAGCTGAGCGCATGGGCGGGCCTAGGCCCGCTGCTCTCAGGTGACCTGCTGCGGCTAACTCAGGCTGCGCCGCACTTCACAGATCCTCGCCCAGATCACGCGCCGGCTGAGACCATGCTCGCCCTGACCGTAGCCCTGCTCCTGGCCCTCGGCTCCGTGGCGCGGGCCGAGCCCCTCAAGTTCTTGGACTGCGGTGAGTGGCTTCCGCCCTGCCCGGCTGCGTGGGACGCTGCAGACGCTAACTTGGCGGCTCCGTGTCTCTCCCCCCCCCTCCGCGCCATGCTCTTGTAGCCCCGGAGCACACAGCGCCTCCCCATCCGGCGGGGAAGGGACAGGGACGCCGGCTGAACCCGAACAAGCTCGGAGCTGGGGAGCCCACGAAACCTGGCAGGGGGAAAGGTGCAGGGACCTCTTGGAGCGGGTGTTCTCCTCTGGGCGGCTTGGGTCGCATCCTTTAGGGCTTCCTAGGGTCCCACCCCGGCCCCTTGGAGTTGCTGTCAAGGCTCCTCCTTTCGCCTAGCACTGGAAGCACTTACTGTTTTCCTCTTCTCCAGTACCTCCCGAAGCCCTTTGCTAGGCAGCTTCACTTCTTTGCTCCCTGAGTGACAGCACTCCTAGGAGACTGCACACATCCATCCCTGTTCCTCTTCTCGGTCTGAGGCTACAGACTATGGTTAACTAGCAAACTTTGGGGTCTGGAATGTCTCTGGGCTTCTGAGAAAGGAAGGAGAGACTTGCCCTAGTAGCAGGTTTGTGCTTGTTGTACCAAAGGCAAATATAGGGATTGGGATACTAGAGCAAAGAGATCCATAAAGTACCTGCATTTCTAGCTTCAAACTTCTCCAGCTTTCAGAATCATTTTGCTCCATATATAAATAGCATTGAGTGTCCAGAGGTGTGCTAGGCCTGGCTGTTGTACCAAGTCTGTCTGCTAGGCTTGCACTAAGTGGCACTATGTTTCTGTGAGGCGCACCAATGTTCTTACGAAAATTCATGCACATCCTATTGATAAAGTAGCTCCTAGAGTTTCCAGCTCAGTTTCCCAATGCTCCTTAGAAAGCAACGGGAAATCCTTTCTTGTACAGCCTCATGCCCATCCAGCTCTCTCCCTGTCCAGCTAGCTTTTGTTAGCATTTCAAAATGAATAGCCATACAGAGGGCCAAAGAATCTCTGTTTGCATTCAGTAGTGTTTCCCAGTCTTCCTGGAACATTGAGTGGCTTGAATGGACACTGTCAGGTATAATGAAAGCTTTCTGCCCTCAAGCACTTGCAAGAAATCAGCCGTCATTGAACTAGACTGAAGGAAGCAGTTCGGGAAAATCTTCACTTATCAATGATGGAAGTACCCAAGTAAAAAAATTTATAGCATCTGTCTGGCTGCTAGCATAGAACTTTAAGCTCTTCCAAGTAGGGACTCAGGGCTAGATTCACAAAGATGACTTATGTGTGTTGACACCAGACTCGTGGGTCCCTGCCATCCAGTGAAATAGCAGCCTTCACTTAGGGGAGATACAGGTGCCTAAGTAAAGGATTCTCAGAAGCCATCAAGCAGAGTGGAGAGACCTGCTTAAACTAATCTGGAGTGAAATACAAGGGAAAGATGCGGGGATTAAGGCCAAGATCCACAAAGATACTTAACTAACTCTCACTGATCTGAGCCTAAGCACCTGACTGACCAAAGGCCTGTCTCTCCTTCGGAGTTTCAGCCATGGACCTTCTCTTGGCATTAAGGACTTACCTTGTTTAGGAACCTTTTTGTAAAAGCCTGGTGTGTCCCATCCCATTCTAGCTAACAGCCTTGTGCTTGGGGCTCTCACTGGGGAGGTGGGAAACCTGATTGACTTGAACTCAAGTCTCCCATGCTCCAGCGATGTGCCCTAAACATCAGGCTCTTTGGGAACCTATTCTGCTTTGTCTAAGTCAGTGTTTCCCAATTTTATATGGCCATGGAACTCTTAGGGTTGCCTTAAAAAAAAAAAAAAAAAAAAACCCCACCACATTTTATTGAACCAAAAAAAAAAGCCCCACTGTGGCATTTAATTGACTGTCTCTTTAAGAGGGGGCAGAACCCTTAATTTCGCACCAGTTGGGAAACACGGGTCTCAGTGAATATTCATTAGGCCAGAGAGGAAATGTGACTATATAGACTGGTGATTAGAATGCTCCATTAGACAGTGGAAGAATCAGCTGCAGGTCCCAGCTAGGGATGTAAACGACTAGTCGAGTGTCCAATAAATATAAGTTTATCAGATAGTTGAGTAGTGGCTCGACTAGTCACTTCCCCCCTCCTTTGCTGCCTCTGGAGCTGGTGCTGGGAGAGCTGGCTTAAAAGATGGTTCCTCCCAGCACCATCTCTGCAGGGCATGGGGGAGGCAGAGACATAGCAGGGGATTGGGTGCTAGCTGGGAATCAGCTGATTCCCGGCTCGTGCCCAGTCCCAGACACTGCACTTCAGCTTTTTAAATATATTAAGAGCTGCCAGGTTCTTAATGCATTTATTTAAAAGGCTGAAACGCAGTGAGGGGAATTAAGTGTGAGCCAGGAATCAGCTTGTCCCCACCAGCTGTGCTTCAGCTTTTTAAATATATAGAGACTCTGCTGGAAATTCCATCGACTAATTAATTAAATGCAATTTAACATGCCTAGTCCTAGCTTCATATTAGGCAGCATGGGAGTTCCAACCTGGGTGTCGCACTGCATTATCTGCTATTCTGCGACCTATGCCTGCCAGCCACCTGCTGTCCCCTGCTGGGTTAAGTGTACTCTGAGCCCACCTAATAGACTCCTACAACAGGGAGAGGAGAATCCCACTGGGGCTTAGATGTGAACAAGGGCTCTAAGTAGCTAGTTGGCTCTGGGGTACATCAGGACTGAGCTGGCTTTGTGCATGGCCACTGGTAGAAATAGCCTCAATTCCCATTGGTGCCCACAGGGTGAGGCAGCAGCTGAACAAGGGTTTTGTTAGTGCCAGTGGCACCCAAGTGTTGTACTGAAAGGACCAGTTAGGCACCTAACAAGCTAAATTCACAAAGGGACTTGTAATGCACTTTGTACTGAATAGCCCTGCTTCTGGTAGAGAGGCTGCTGTGATGATAGCCCATGAACAAAAGGTAATGATAAATGGCAAGATACTAAATTAGGGGTTGTGTCCAGTGGGATTCTGTAAGCTACATTGTTCCACAAAATGGGATGTGGCCAGATCAATCTCACTAATCAGAAAGGTGCTTAAAGAGCACATCAGTAAAGTTGAGCAATAGCACTACATTGTCTAGTTTCTGAAATGCTACACAGGACAGAGAAATAACTTAGGACATGTCTTCACTGGGGAGTTATTTTGAAATAACTCCCGTTATTTTGAAATAACAAGCAGAGCATCCACACTACCAAACCTGTTGTTTTGAAACAACTCATTTCCCCTTGGGGAATAAGCTTATTTTGAAATAGTTACTTAGGGAGTTATTTCAAAATAATCTTGTAGTGTAGACATAGCTACAGAAGCCTAGGGCAGAAAAGGGCTATTTTTAAAAAATACTTTGATACCTAAAGGTTGAGAGAGGTTCCTAGAGTGATATACCACCACACCATTTTGGAGGAAGGAGAAACCAGTGACCAGCCAAGCTGAGAGAGACTTAGGAATCATAATGGATGATGCCACAGCTCTTGATAAACCAACACATACATTGTATATCGGCTTTTATATGAACCATGGCTCACTATCTAGCTGATATGGGGAAGTCACATTTGACACAGTGTTTGTTAAACTAAAGGATGATAGGGAGTGGGGGAGATAAAGAGATGAAGTGACCTTCCCTCCCTCCAATCTAATTCACCTCTGGTCTCTATAAACAAGATATGACAGACTGCTCTTTCTCAAAGGCTGAGAACAGAGGGAGACTGAACATTTTCGGCTAATTAGAAAGATATCCCCAAGGCTGCTTTGTGTTGGTCACCTGTATGTTACTAAACTTTAACTGAAATGCCAGTAACTGAGTTAAAGCCAGAAAACTCTAAAACTTTGTCATAAACGTACTTTGTAAGAGACTGGCATTGATAAATAATGCTCTTTGTCTTTCACCTCCTGTCTTTAGTGCTTGCCTAGTGCATGCCCACCCACTGAAGGCACTACAGTTGCTGAGGAGGATCTTTAGACACTAGGGAGGTTTTTAGTTGATTTTGTGCTGCACTGCAGTGCTCCGAGGTGAAACACTACCTTAAAAATATTACTAAACTTTCCTTGCCCCATTCAGTCTTGACAGGCTCTGCTGCTGTTTGTCTGTGAACAGTGGGTAGTGACTGCAGAGAGCGAAGCTCCTGTTTGTTCCCTGTTGTGAAGGATTTGTATTTCAGGGCACATGTTTGTATAGTCACAGCCCTTCACAGGTACTAGAATTCACAGTGAGGACACTTTGCAATTTTAGTAGTCCCCCTTCTTGCTCTGTGGACACGACTGTCATGTCTGTCACTAAGCAAAGAGCGTTACCTCCTTTCTCTCCTGCCAAGGCCAGTGTAGACTTCTAAGTCCCTTCTCTGCTACCAGTGTCCTTTCCTCTCTCTGCTACTCATCTGCTAGTTCATCTTCTGCTGTTTTCCTGCTAGGAGAGTTGCAAATCCTCCCTCTCCCTTCATTTCATCCTACACGATCTTCCTTTCTGACTGTTCTTAACCATGATTCTCCCTCCTTGAATCTCTGTACCAACTTTCCCACTATGCCCAATCTTCCCTTCTTGTCTTTAGCCCTGCTTATCTACATACAGAAGTGGGTATTTCCATCTTCCCCTGTAGTCACTGAACTTCACCTGGTATTTTCTCCTACCTTGTCCTAAGGTCCATCACTGGAGACCATTGACTAGAACAGGTGGGGAACAATCCTATGTTAGTACCAGGGAGCTGCAGTAGGTCTCTAATAGTCTCTCCCAATCCTAAGTGTTAATCTCCTTCATCATTGTAAATGCTGCCCTCATTGGTGGCACTGACTTGCTGCGAATGTAGTTAAAAGGCTTGGAGAGGTACATTGTGCTGCCGTCTCATGAAACTCCACCTGTTACATCCCAGCATGCCAGTCTGCTAACCTGGCTACTTCATGCTTCCCTGTATTCCAGAGCAGGTTTTTTCTTTCTCTATGGCCTGTTGAAAAGCACTCTTTATAACCAAATAAAGTGGTGCCAATGGGGGGGGGAAGGGGGGTGGGGACATGCCCATCCAGGTTTTTACACTTCCTTAAGCAGTGGTCCCATATTAAATCAGTACTCTGCAGGAGCAGTCCAGAACAATGCAACACCATTAACATTTGACCCAAACATCCATTTAGTCCATCATCCTCCCCACTCTCACTTTCTCTGCTGAGGCAGGGCTAAGTAAACCTAGAGCAATGTCTCAACCTTCCCAGACTACTGTATCTCATTCAGGAGCCTGACTTGTCTCACATTCCCTCAAGTTTCACTTCGCTTCAACTACTTGCTTACAAAATCAGACATCAAATACAAAAGTGTCACAGCACTCTATTACAAAAGATTGCTTACTTTCATTTTTACCATATAATTATAAATCACTTGAATATAAATATTGTACTTACATTTCAGTGTATAGTACATAGAGCAGTATAAACAAGTCAATGTATGAAATTTTAGTTTGTATGGACTTTACTAGTGCTTTTTTCTGTAGCCTGTTGTAAAACTAAGCAAACATTAATTGATGTATTCTTTGGAAGACCTCTGTGTAACCCCAGGGGATACACGTATCCCTGGTTGAGAACCTCCAATGTAGCCCATTCATAACAGGAGTTTTCAGCCAGCCTGTCTTAAATCTGCACTGATGAGGATCCCACAGCCTCCCTTGTTAACCTTTCTATTGCTTAATTATCCTCATCATTAACAAGCTTTTGTCCAATCTGGATCTCTTTTGCTACAGACTAGGATGATGACTTGTCCTACACCCAGTAAACATGAAGAACAATTGATCACACACTACCCTTTAACAACCTTTTACATATTTTAAGATTTATCCAGGTCCCTGCTCAGCCTTCTCCTCTTTAGACCAGACGTGAGAATTGGCATTGATCATATTTTCTAAACTTATTTTTGTTGAATGGCTCTGGACTCTCTCTCTCTCCAGTTTGTTCACACAGTAGGTCTGTCTGAGGCCTCATTAGTCTCCAAAACTCTTTCCTTCTGAGGGTGTGTGTGCATTCTGTCGTGTTTGGCATTGGCAGTGTCTGTCATGTACATTAGGACTGGGTGTTATTGTATATTGACTGGAGGCCTCTGGCTTTGGGAAACAGCCTGGAATGACCAACTGCTTTTTATTCTTTCAGGCTCCAAAGATGGAACCATCACAGAAGTGAATGTGAGCCCCTGCCCCACACAACCCTGCCAGCTCCACAAAGGGCAGTCCTACAGTGTCAATGTCACCTTCTCCAGCAGTAAGGACAGAAATTGTTACTTGAGGGTGTGAGCTTCTTTGCAGCGGTGGGTGGAGATGGAAGGGCAGAAGGGAGGTAACAACTTTTCACCCCTGGGACTTGCCTGCAGCAGTTGGAGGAGTGGGGCAGGATGGCTGAGGAGTGTCCTCAGAGGAAATGAAAAGCATCTATTGATGACCTCATCCTAGAATGCATCCCTATGAGCCACTTGACAAAGGACACTGCCCTGGATAGAAATGGTATTCTGTGGGGACTGCTCTTCTCACTCTCATGACTTTCCCTGTTCTGCAGAGATCGAGAGCCAGGGCAGCAAAGCCAAGGTATATGGGGAGATGCTCCATGTGGACATACCCTTTCCCATCCCTGAGCCTGATGGATGTAAGAGTGGGATCCAGTGCCCCATTGAGAAAGGTCGTTCCTACAGCTACCTCAACAAGCTACCTGTGAAAAGCGAATATCCCAATGTAAGTGATCCCCAGGCCAGCTCCAGGTTTCAGAGCTACCCAGTCTGGTCGGGGCTCAGCCCCAAAGCACGGGTTTGAGCCAGGAGGCCCTTGGGGATAGCATGTGCATGGGTGGAGGCTCAGGAAAAAGGCGCTGTTAAGATCACATGTCAGGAGTAATCTCTGCTCCAGGTGGTATTCTCTCCATGACCATCTCCAATTCCCGATCCTAGGCTGGACTTGTCAGGGGCAGCAGCTTTGTTGCTGCTAGGGTTGGGGAAGATTTTTGCAAGTGTGCTTCCAGGTAATCACCTTCTAGAGCCTGTGGCTCCCAAAGAGCCCAGCTCCTGTCTCCCAGTGGTAGGAGGGCTTAATGAAAACTTCAGCTCAAAGCACCAGGACTTCTCTCAATTGAGAGAACACAAGGCCCTCTATCACCACAGGGGTGTGGAATGGAGAAGGAGTCTCTGGTGAGCTCCCAATCAGCCCTGCTTGTCAGGAAAGATATTCTGGGAGTACAGTATACCTGGAATTAGCCTGCTACAGCTTCCCTGGCTCCCAGTCTGCTTCCAGAGGAGCAGTTCCTCCCATTATCAGGGCAGAGAGGTGGGTTCTCTCCTTCCCCATCCCACAAACTCCGACTGCCCACATGATGGAGGGCCAGCAAGTCACTGTACACTCATTTCCTTTCTCTTCCAGATTAAACTGATCGTCATGTGGGAGCTGGTGGATGACCAAGGCGACATGCTGTTCTGCTGGAAGATACCTGTGCAGATCACCAGCTAAGGAGCCCTGTGCCTCGCTTTGGGGGAAGGCAGGGTGTAGGAGGGGAAAAAATGGGTCAGACTCTTAAATAATGGGCATTTCCTGGCATCTGCTTCAAAATTCTGCAGCTTCCAAGCAGCTGGTATTGTGCTGTGCCAGAAGGGAGGTGCAGCAGCTGCACCATCTCCGTTTGAGGGGAAGCAAAGTATGGCAGCCATTGGTGGCAGTGGCTAAACAGCAGAGCATCCCACATTGCTGGAGCTCTGGAAGTCTTTGGCTACTTTAATCATACAGGGATCTTGTTCTGCAATGCAATGGAGCTGATGTCAGCAGCTGCCTGTTAACTCTTCAGTGCCTGTCATGATGCAGTGCTGCTGCATCCCCCTGTCTGCTTTTCTCCTGCTCCGTCATGATCAGTGTTCCTGTGCCCAGCATCTCTACCCATAGCCAAAGGCGGCTTAGTGGTGGCTAGCAACTCTGCAGCTGGGAGAATGCTTCCTCTCCCAACTGCCCGCAGCATTGCCACAGGGATGATTCTTACTAACGCGTGATTTGCACTGTCTCCTCGCTCATATGGGGAGCTCTTCAAACCCTAACCTCTTTTTATAACTTGCCTTTTAATAAAGACTCAAATTGCTGCTTTGCGTTGTGTGATGGGGAGCCACTGTAGCTGAGCTCTCATGCTGAAGATGCACCCAGTGCCGCAACAAGCTGCTGTGAGGGAGCAGCTTGGGTCCCGCCTGCCAGTAGGCTCTGGCAATATTATTTCTCCTTGGTTATGTGAAAGGAAAAGCAGCAGGAGTTAAGGCTACACACCAGCTAGTATTAAAATATCCTTTCAGGATATTTAAAAGGGCTACCTCCCCCTAGAGAGAGAGTATGGGCAAAAACTACTAGAAAACAGGGACTGAACTGTTAGGCTAACCCCAATGTCTGAGCCACAGGGCCCAAAATAAAATTTTTATTTAACAATAACAGATGTTTCTAGCAGACTCCATTGGGAAAAGCCACCAACAGTTTTACAAAGCTAGAACCCCATCCTACTGCTAGGCAATTATACAAAGTGCAGGGGTGAAAATCTTGTGCCCCGGATAGATGCAGGGAGAACAGGGTCCCTAGGCCTTTCAAACCTACTGGGTTCCACATCCAAGCCACCTCCAGAAGTCAGGCAGCAGCTGTACAAAGCTGAGGCTGGCCCTCCTCACACTCAAACTCCCAGGCCTAGGGTTCATGCACCAGGTTGTCCTTGGGGCAGAACAAAAACACCAGTTAAAGCAGTGAGGGGTAGCATCAGCAACTATGAAGGCTCTGGCCTAGGGGTGGCAGCAGGGTGAAGAAATGTCCCATGGGCCCTCAAGTAGGACACCATGACAAATTATCAACCCTTCCATCAGGTACTGGGGGAAAGGGGCTAAGTCTTCCACACCATTCTCAGCTATTGACACCGGTTACTGAGGAGCTGGGGGCGCGGGAGGGGGCAGCTGCTGCCCTTCTGCAGCTTCAGCTACTAGAGTTCCTTATTTTCAGGCCTGCTTAGCCATATCAGTAATGGTGAGCCTGACAGGTCTGTGCAGTGAGGGGAAGAGGAAGGCCTGGTGGAGGAAGTGGGGAGTACCCATGTTGTGACACAAGCAGGAGGCTGGTGGTGAGCAGACCAGAAGGAAGATGGCTGCACCAGAAGGAAGATGGAGCTCTGCCCTAGACTGTGTCCCTATGGGCTCAGCTGGGCAAGGTGTGGCAAGAAGATTGTGTGCTTTGGGAGATGAGCAAAGTGCCTCAAAGTTGCTGCAATCCCAGGAGACCTTGCTGCAGCCAATGGATCCCAGGTACCAGCAGAATGTTTGAAGGGGGCCACGCTTGCCCCGTCGGTTCCCTAAAGCTGTGCTGCTGCCGGGCTCTGGGTGGGTGCAGGAGCACAGCGGTGGGGCTCAGCCAGCACTACAAAGCCAGGTGAGCAGCTGCAGCGGTAGGACCCCTCTGTATTTTCACAGGTGCCGCCCTCACACAGGGGCCCAGGGCTGCTCACCTCCTCACATTCATTGATGTCTGAAAGGAAAAGCAAGGGGGAAAAAGCCTGAAAGCCATGATCTGCAGCACAATACACACCCAACCCCAGCACCTCCATGACCCTGACATCACACCATCCTCCATACCTCCATGCTACACAGAGCTCCCCCACCCCTAGCCTCCCTACTGCAAAGAACTCTCCAACCCCTCATGGCTGGGATCTCCATGCTGAATAGGGGTCACCAAACCTCCCAAACCCAGAACCCCTATGACACTCAGCTCTCTATGCACAGTGACCTCCAAGCCACGCAGTGTTGCCCCAAACTCAGTACCCTCATTGCAGTGCAACCTCCAGTGTGTCTGTGCTTCAGTGCTCCCTCATACCCAGCAACCTCACGCTGCATAGGGCTCTCTCACATCCAGTACCTCCAGGCCACAAAAGACTTCCCCACAATTGACATTGCCCCTGTACGCACACAGATCACCAAGAAGAATTCACTGTGCTGCCTCGCTTAGGAATGGATTTGGGGGAAAGGATCATTCTGGTCTTGCAAAATTTCTCTTGCTGATTTGACAAGGTCACTGGGAAATAGAAACAAGGGCACCTCTGGGATGGCCCTGAAAGAGGCCGATTATCACCTCTGGGACCAAAACACAGGCAAGGAACCTTGCACTAAGCAAACAAATGAGCATTTTAATAACCTTAGAGCTGTTCCAGAGGACTGATGGAGGCTTTCTGTCTCCACCAGCTTTTCTGGGACAGGAGTGCTAGTGCAGAGGAGGCCCACGGGTCACCGGCTTTTAAACACCATGTTGATTAGACCTGATGAGTGTACTGCTATGTAACAAGTGGCCAAAGAACCTGTACTTATCTGCACCAGTGCTTATGGTGTTCTAGCACCGCAGGGAGCTTGCTCAGACCGGCTAGTGCAAACATACCTCCAACCTGTTCTCTGCTCTTGCTTTGATTCCTAGATGCCTTCTCCTTTTCCGAGCTAACTTAGAGTTTTCCTTGTTTCTCCCCACAGTCCCTTCCCCCCCACACACTGAGCAAGCAGGGTTCTCTGTATAGCACCCCCACCTCTGGTACTGAGCAAGCAGAGTTCCCCCCTCATTGACCCCAGTCCCTTTCCATACTGAGTACTCACCAGTTTGGCTGTGCAGGTAGCGGGGCTGGGACTATGCTAGATGGAGTTGAGGAGGAGTGTGTAGGAATGTGCTGCCATCAGCTCATTCCCCACAGCTCCCCACCCTACTGAGGAAGTGGGGCTCCCTCTCACTCCCCATAGCACCCACCATCTCCATACTGAGTGGGCAGGGGTTGCCCTTCCCATGACAGACCCAGACCTTGTATAAATCTCCCCTCAGCTTCAGCCTGGGTGTATAACCTGTGGAGGGCACTTGGGATGCTGGCTCAGACTTGCTGCTCAGCTGCACGTGCCAGGAATGTGGCTGATGCCCTGACTAGAGTGACGGCTCTGGGTGCTGAGGGAAAGGGCCCTCCTGCCTGGACCCCTGGAGCCTGGCTCTCTCCTCTGCAGTTCTGTGATGGGAACACAGTCAGTGTGGGTCTGGCAGCAGCCAGGGAGAATGTTTCACGCTGCTTCCCCAAGGCCATTCCTGGGCAGTGCCTCTAGGGGGCAGTAGCTGGCAACGAATGTGCTAAGCTCCCCAGCTGAAGTGTCTGGGAGCTACGGAGCTCAGCCACCAGCACCAGCCTCTGAGCACAGGGAGCCCAGCTATGGGGGAGGGCAAGTGAGAGTTGGCCTCTGTGAAGCTAACGCTCTCACCACTTGGGGCCACTCACCTACACACGCCATGTGGGCCATGTCCAGTTGGAAGCCGTCAAAGCAGTCGCAGGTGTAGCCCTCGCGCACACGCACACAGCGCCCGTTCTCACAGCCATTCAGAATGCCACACTCCTCTGCCTGGAGTCCCTCAAAGCTGTCGAAATGCCCTGCGGATACAGAGAGGTCATTAGCCTGCAGGGAATAAGTTCTGAGAGAGGCTGGCTGCCCACAGGGGAAGCGCAGACCAGCACACTGGCAGGCGAGCCATGTAAAGAGGCCACAGCAGCAGATATGAAGGATACTGGTCTGGATAATACAGGTGAGCTCCTGTCCTGCCTGGCTTTTGGAGAAGGGGGTGGGAGTAACTTTTTGAGCATAGCCTGAACCTAAGGAAGCCACCAGGATACCTCCTACTTTTCTGCAGTACTCACCAGTTTGGCTGGGCAGGTAGCGGGGCTGGGACTGTGCTGGATGGAGTTGAGGAGGAGTGCGTAGGAATGTGCTGCCACCAGCTTCGCTGCTTGGTTCTCTCTGGGGGAAGCTGACATCGGGGGCTCCATATTCAGGACTCAGGAAATTGTAATAGGTCCCTAGGTCTGGGCTATACAGTCCATAATGAGGGTCTTCTAGGCCTGGTCCATACTCGTATCCAGGCCTTTCTTGAAGTCCAGCCTCCCTCTCAGTCTCTCCCCTGCCCACGTTACACAGGTGAGCAAAGTCCTCTGGGGGTGGAAAGAAAGGGAAGGGGTAGCTTAGCACCATGGTACAAAGGAGGATAGGTCCCTGACTGTCCAGGGATCAGCCAAGTGGGGGAAGGGGATCGCATCAGGGATGGTCTCAGGCTGGGCCAAGTTAAGCCAAGCCCAGGAGGAGCTGGGGCCAGGCAGAGCTAGGGCATCTGTAAGCAGCGGGAAAAGGCTCTCAAGCTGTACTGCTGGAATTTGCCAGAGGGAAGATACTTTCCTGTGTCCAGCTCTTGCAAGAGGCTTCCTCCTTGGATCCCAGGGTTGTTATGGGAAATGCAAGGTATGAGGAACTAACACTCCAAGCCATGACCAAGGGCATTAGATAGCTGCCTCAAAGAGCTGTCTGGGCTGGTACTGGGTCAGATCTTACCAGGAAAATATTGTACTCTCTTGGGCTATGTCTTCACTGCCCGTTTTGCACAAAAAATATGCAAATGAGGCAAAGCGTGGAATATCGCTGCACCTCATTTGCATAATTAATTAGGCTCCGTTTTTGCGCAAAAATCCTGAAAAAATGCAGAACGGCTCTTGCACAAGAGGGGGGTTTTGTGCAAAAAGGAGCAGTGTAGATAGCTCCTTTTTGTGCAAAAACCTCTTGTGCAAAAACAGTCTAATTAATTATGCAAATGAGGCGTGGCAATATTCCACTCTTTGCCTCATTTGCATGTATTTTGCACAAAATGGGGGCAGTGTAGACATAGGTTGGACGGGAACCCTCCTACTCCAGAACACATAGCTACTGCCAGAGGGAGTGAGGGTGTCTGAGAAGCAGACGCACTGCTCAGAGTTGGTACTAACACCCATGCCTCAGTGCAGTACTACGGGTGCTGTGACACTAAGTGCCATCACTCAGATACCATCAAGCAAAGGACTTGCATGCCACTTCTGCCAGCACACCTCAGCCCAGGAACTCCCCTGGGAACAACAGGAGAATTCATTCCCGGTGGCCCATTCGGTCCTTGGCTGCTAATAAGGGGGCCTTTTGATGACAGATTGCGGGGCTGGTTTCTGGGATGTGAACACTTGCTCACTGGGGTCTGCTGGAAGAGCCCTCTCTCCACTCACGCAGCCCACAGTGACCTTTCCCTCGCTGCTCCCCATTGCAGGGTCTAACTAGCAGGAGCCTGGTGGCCAAAGGCTGCACAGTCCCTGAGCCAACCTGTCCTCAGGTATCATTCCTGTGGCTGTGCATTCTCACCAGAGTCCCGGAGGGGGCAGAGTGCACAGTCCTGGCTCCAGGCCTCGCCATAGCGGCAGCAGCACTCGGTGTACGTGGTCTGTCGCCCCCGCAGTGGCTGGTTACAGATGTAGTTGGAGACTCTCTGCCAACAGATGTCCAGGTGGATTTCATGTTCATCCAGGTCTTCTGTTAGGGAGGCAGAGAAAGGAGGCCATGGGGACATCTCCTAGGTCTCCTGGGATCCCCTAAGAAAGTGCTGGGCCCATAAGGGCACCCTTTCAGGAAGGCGGGGGGCTGCAGAAGCACATACCAGGATGTTGCTTGCTCTTCTTCCCCTTCCCCTCACTATCAGGGAGTGACGGGAATCTACACAGCTTGCCTGCATTCCTCTCCCTCCCGGCAGGAGAGCAGAGGGACAGAGGAACAATTCACAGAAGCTCAAGAGAGGAGGCTCACTGCCCCCAGCACTCACTGGTGGCAGGAAGAGGAGCGACACAGCTGGGAGCCAATGAAAAGGAGGGGGCTGGGACCAGGTTGCTCCAATTCCCGTCTGTGGTGAGTGAGGGGTGGGGGAGATCCCTGCTGCTGGCACCACACCCCCTGCTGTTCCCCCAAGCTGCATCGCTAGGGGAAGGTGCGGAGTGAGAGTGGGATGGGGGTGGGCCAGGGAATTGTCCCAGATCTTTCAATGCCTAGAGTTGACCCCTGCTGGGCACAGCTCATGAGGCGGGGCAGCAGGGGGATGGGGCTGGCTACTAAAGCAGGCAGGTGCCCCAAATTTCATAGTGCCCTACGCAGATGCATATTTTGCAGATTGGTAAGGATGGCCCTTCCTCTGGAAAGGGGCCAGGGATGAGCGGTTGGGGGTGCGGAAAGGGGCTAAGAGCTGGGGCACAGGGTTGGGGTGTGAGTTCCAGGAGGGCATTCAGACTGGGGGCAGGGGTTGGGACATGGGCAGGGATGCAGGCTCCGGCCAGGTGGCACTTACCTCAGGTGGTTCCTGGTCAGTGGTGTAGCAAGGGCTAAGACAGATTCCTTGCCTGACCTGGCTCAGAGTGACTCCCCAAAATAGCTGCTGTGTCTGGCTCCTAGATGCAGGTGTGACCGAGGAGTGCTGCCTGCACCCACAGGTGCCATCCCCATAGTTCCCACTAGCTGTGGTTCCTGGCCAATGGGAGCTGCAGAGCTGGTGCTCAGGGAGGGGGGCAGTTTGTGGACCTTCCTTGATCACCCCTGTGCCAAGAGGCCTCAGGGAGACGTCAGCTGCTTCCAGGAGTCGTTTGGTACCAAGGCAGGCAGGGAACCTGTCTTAGTAACACTGCACACTGACTGGACATTTAACAGCCTGGTCAGCAGTGCTGACCAGAGCCACCAGGGTACCTTTTGAACTGGGAGTTCTAGTTTAAAACTGGACACCCGACAATGCCATGCATTGAATTGCAGACCCAGACAGCCCACCACAACATGCCTTATGTACAGCAATCCCCAGGTCCTCCACAGATCCCTGCATGCAATATACCCCTTGAGTCTGGCCCTGCACCCTGTCCTTCCTGCTCCCCTGCATGCAGCACCATGTTGCCTGTGGGCTACGCCACCACCTTATGTCAATGCTTCCCACTCCGAAGAGGCTTGCATCAAGGGGGCCTGGGACACAGCTTGTCCTGCAATCTCAGGCCATGATGGTGCAGATCATGCAAACCCACTTCCCCTGAGGCCCAGAAGCAGCACTCAGCCTGCTCACTAGCCCCACTCACCTGCCCTGTTTGAGACATTGATGCAGCGATTGCGGGTCACATCCAGCACCAGGGGGAGGCTGCAGAAGCAGTGGAAGGAGCCATCTGTGTTCAGACACTCGCCATTCACGCAGGACATTTCGTTCTCACACTCATCTTGATCTGCAACCACAGGACGGGAGAGACACCGTTACACTGGCAAGCAAGGGCACCACCCAACTCTTGTTCCATGAAGCGCCTCTGCTACCCCTCCCCCCACCTAAGCTTGCCCGCTTTGTAATATTTAAAAGCCAGACACTCCAGCAGGCATGCTGAAAATCCCCCTTCCCCTGAGCGCCTGCCTCTGCCCCCCTTCCCTCCAGGCAGGAGCGGCAGGTATCATAGGCGGAGGAAGGCTTTGCCTTCCCAAACCACCAGACTGGTCCCACCCATTCTCCGCCCATAGAACGCTTCCTGTAGGTGTACTGAGGGCAGAGTGTTGCTGTCCCTGAGCACCCGCCCTTCCCATGATCCGGGGTTGGGGAGGCTGGGACCGCATTCTCTGGAACAGGGAGGCTGGGGCCTGGTGCTGGCCGCCCTCCCTGTGGTGCAGGATGGGGGGGGGGGGGTTGGTGCCCATGGGGCTGGGGCTTGGACAAAGGGCTTAGGGTGGGGCTGACAGGCAGGGCTGGGGGCTTGTCTCTCCTTTTCCTACCTTCACCCACCACCTATGCCACCAGGCCTCATCTCTACCCTGCCTCTTCTCTCAAAGACCCTACTCCTTCCCCTTAGACCTCATCCCCCGTTTGCTCCTCTTTCCCCCTCCCTCTGCCACTCACTGCTTTACCCCTCTCCCCACTCCCTGCATGGGACTGGAGCCAGGGTGGGAAGCTGCAGCTGCCCAATGAAGGTAGGACGCAGCCCCAGCTAAACAGGGGTTGGTGCAAGTGATAACTCGGCCCCTCCCCACCTGCATCACCCGCAGTAATAGGATTTTGGGTACCAAGTCAGTGGATCGGACTGGAAGGCTCGCCAAACTGCCAGAATGCCCACTCGAAAAGGGACCCTGGCTGCTTCAGTCAGCACCACTCATGCCTGCAGCGGGACAGGTAAGGTGCCTGCCCAGCTCTGTGCATCTTCCAGAAAGCTGCTAGCAACTTCCTGTGGCTTTTGAGTATAGGGATGGCCATGAGCACTGTGTGTGCTGTCCCCAGCCCACACACCAGCTCTGCAGCTCCCATTGGTCAGGAACTATGGCCAATGAGAGCCATAGGTGCAATGCTTGCAAGCAGGGGCAGCACCCTGAGCCCCAAGCCACGCTTCCGCCTAGGAGCCAGTGGGAGATGCTAGTAGCTTTAAGGTTGAGGCTTACCGGTTAACCAGTCACATCCCTAACACACACTGTGTGAAGGCCGCAGGGAACACTTGCACCACCCTGTCTCCATATGAGGACCTGGAGGACACTACAACCTACACATAACATGGGCACCAGCAGTGTCGCCAGCCACACAGAAAGGGGGACATAAGGACAGAATGGGCCTGCCTCCCGCAGTGAGGAGCGTAGAGGCCCAGACAGAGAGAGGGAGGAGCCACCCAGATGGGAAGGGCCATCTCACCCACACACTCCAGCCGGCTGGAGTCGAAGACATAGCCAGAGCGACAAAAGCACTTGTATCCTGGCACTATGTTCATACAATGCCCATTCCGACAGATCTCAGGGCCAAACATCTCACACTCGTCAGCATCTGCCAAGAGAGAGGGTGGGGGAGGTTGTGTCAGTCACAGAGGCAATGCACCTTGCAGCCAGCAAGGGAACCTGTTCCTTCCACCTCAGGGGTCAAATGAGCCAAGGCTGGGGAAAACCAGCTCAGCACGTAGGGCCTGACCTCAGGCAGAGAGGAATATCCTGCAAGTAGAGTAGGGGCAGGGAATCATCCATGGGCAAAGTGGGCAAAGGGGAAATCGTGGGCATAGGGCTCATTATGGATATTGCATGTACAATTCCCTGAGGTGTGCACACAAACAAGTTGCACAAATATATTTTTAACTGGTTTTAAAATCCAGCCCATGAAGCTAAAGAGCCAGAGCCAACTCCACATTCCAAACCCACAAGCTTGGAGTCCAGCTCGGCAAAACAGGAGGAGAAAGAGCTAAACTTTTACAGACTGGAAGTCTGGTTTATAAACAGGCAGAACTCAAAAACCACTGCATGGATTCTGCTAAAACTTCCCAAAAAGCTTTGCCTCTTGGTTGGAATCAAACTTGAGAAATATCAGCCCCAGAAAGATAGTTTGCTAGAGTTAAATGCAATGGGAAGAAGCGGCTTCTGCTGGAAAGGGCATTGCCAGCTTAATGCTAGAAGTCACTCACACTCATGATTTTTGAAGTAAAAAAAGCCTTGTCTATCAGTGTTGTCTCAGAACTTCCCACCACTGATTCAGCTGAATTCAGGGCCAGAGAGCGCCATCCCAAAGGTGTCCTAGCGAGTTACTTCTCAGTGCAATGCTGGAGTGCACTCACAGCTAGAGCACCTCCTCCCAGCTGGGGTGGCACAGCCAGCTCCTACCCCAATAAGCACCCTGTGGGTTTGTCTCTATTCCTCTACCATTGCCCTCCAGTCAGGTAGTGGTTTCAGTCCATCCATTCCTGGACAATAAAGTCCCACAAACAACAGCCCAGTAGTTTCATTCATAGTGGAATAGAATTTCCCTAGGAGCTATCTGTAGTGTGCCTATAAGTACTGTAATGAATGCACTGTACATAATTTGTAGTGCCTTGGCTTGTATTAAAATCAAATTGTTTAGGTTTTGATTTTGATGCTGATCCAAAAGCTTGGCAGCCATAGTTAACCTGCTCTGATTAAAACTCTGTATAGCAACAGGAGCTTTTTCTTATCCACCCCCAGTTAGTCCCAGCAAGATTTATAACCAGATTAATTTTTCCTTTAATACAGTTTATAAGAGTGATTCACAAATGTATTTGATCAGGTTCCCTTTTTTGTGTCTCTAGTTGTTTACACTCTCCCACTCACAAATACATATACCATCACCCAGTGCTGAAGCCAGACCGGAGAGCAGCGGCTGCTAGCCAAGTGCCCAGCTTTGAAGGCAGTGCCATGCCAGCAGCAGCACAGAAGTAAGAAAGGCAATGTGGAAAATAGTATTTATCAGTATCACTTTTCACAGTAGACTTAGCAACCTATTGCCACCCTTCTGTGTTGCTACTGTCACTCCAGGGCTAACATCTGGAGCCCCACCACCTCCAGGTGAGGGATTTTGGGCCAGGGGGAGAGCCTGAGGCTTTCCCGACTCCCAGTGGGGTATTGGAAGGGGGCACCCAAGCAGTACTCTCTGGCTGTCAGCCCTAGGATGGGGGGGCTCTGGCTGTACCCTTTATCCCTGCCTCCTGCATGTGCATGACCCTTCTACACAAGCCCCAGCCGCCACAGCTGACAGACAGAGCTCTTACAAAGATAAAGAAGAAAGCACACATCCTTTGATACATTCCTGCGCCTCCCTTCGGAGGCCCGCCCTGTCATTTGAGAACTGCTGGTTGATAAGATTTTTTTCAGAGTAACTTAATATCAAATATTAGCAATAAGAATTTGAACCTTTTAATTCTTAGTATTTGTTCTTCATACATATATAGTTTGTAACTTTCCTTTTCATAAAGCTCAAATGGAAAACATAAAACCCCGTGCATTTCCCCAGAGATCTCTAGTAACTCTTTGTTAATTCCCTTTTCTGCCACCTCACTATTCCTACTTCTAACCCACTGAGCACAGTCACCTGTGAATATAGAGTGACTCCTACCTCAGCACTTATCAGCCCAATCTTATTTAACAAATAACACTTTCTATGGTGTACCATTTTTGATACGGTATATATTTGACAATATAATGTTCCCAACTTTGACCTTCATGGTTCTTTAACTCAAAAATTCTCTAACCCATACACATATATTCTTCCCCTTTTTCCTAGTGCATCTCCTTTGCACAACTAGCAGTCCCTGCACAGCATGTCACCATGTGACTCAATATTTAGAAAGACAGCTATCATAAAACCTTTGTTGCTCAGACTTTTGTGTATTTTAGTTCCTAATTTAACAATGCAATCAATGGTGCACCTTCACCTCCTAAAACAACTTTACACCTCACCCATGATGCCATTGTTTTCCAAAAAGGTAACCAATCTTTCATTCACCATTCTCTCCATAATTTTATCCAAACAGAATATAAGGGCAACTGGTCTGGTTTTCATATTAGAATTACTACTTCATGTTTCAACCCTACGGAAATCTCTCCTCTCCCCCCACCAAACAAGTGTTATATAATTCCAAGAGAAACCTCAACATGCTTTCAGAGAGATAGTTACACATTATGTTAAATATATTATCTTTATCTTGGTGGCACTCTTGCTGACACCAACAGCTTTCTCAGTTTGCCCTACAAAATCATCCACTCAATATAGTATCTTCATGTTTACATCAAGTACATAATAGATCATGGCTCTCTTCAATGAATTGTCTTTCCATCTGATAGAAAACTTCACTCTGGTTTCCATCATTACTCACCCAATTGACAAGTTTTTGCTAAAATTTCTGCTTTCTCGTGATCAAAGCTTCTACTATCTTATCAATTCCAATGAAACCTGTGATGTGGCTACTCTTAGGCTATGTCTACACATTGGACCTTACAGCAGCACAGCTGCAAACCTTACAGCTACAGCTGCTGTAAGATCTCCCATATAGCTGCTCAATGCCACCAGGAGACAGCTCTCCTGCCAGCATAGTTAAACCACCCCCAACAAGTGACAGTAACTATGTAAGCGGAAGGCACTCGCCTACCAACACAACACTGTCCAAATCCGCTCTTTTGTCTGCAAAACTTATGTCAGTCAGAAGTGTGGTTTTTCACATGCCTGACACTGACTGACAAAAGTTTTGCTCACAAAAGTACTAACGTAGACAAAGCTTTAGTCTGAATTCCATTCATTCCTCTAATTTGCCTATGTATTTCTGATGTCACGGTATCTTTATTTATCCACCCAAAATACCCTCTCCAACTCTTTTTCTTTTATTATATTTTTCATAATTCCTTGTGCTATTGTTTTACTTCTATATTTCATGAGATCTTCACTAGTCAGTGTGTTTTTCATTTTTTTGTAGGCTTTGTTCCATTCTTTACCCACCATTTTGCACTCCTCATTCTACCATGAAGCTCAGTTTTTAGTCTGGGGGTTTAATTTTGTTTCAATATCCTAGGGATAGCTGCTGTAGCGGTTGCTATTAATTCCTTTATTACACTGTCATTGAAATTCTCTGCCATCACTCATACAAATTCAGCACATTTACTTTTAAATAGCTCACAGTTAGCTTTCTTAAGATTCCAGGTGGATAATTTTCCATTATCTTCAACCTTCCCTTGCCCTTCAAAAACAGTAAGTATAGGGAAATGATTGCTCCCCATTCCTTCTTCTTTATATATTTCCTAGTTGCATTTAGTTGCAATACAGGCTGAACCTTTCTAGGCCAGAATGCTCTGGTCTGGCATAGAGATGTAAAAGGTTAACTGGTTAACCAGTAAGCCTCACCCTTAATGGAGCTTCAGGGGGTAGCCGAGTTAGTCTGTTACAGAAAAAAACAACAAATGGTCTGGTAGCACTTTATAGACTAACAAAACATGTAGATGGTATCATGAGCTTTCGTGGGCACAGCCCACTTCTTCAGATGACGTGGGCTGTGCCCACAAAAGCTCATGATACCATCTACATGTTTTGTTTAGTCTATAAAGTGCTACCAGACCATTTGTGGTTTTTTTCACCATTAATGGGTGAGGCTTACCAGATCCAGTTAACTGATAGGGGCTGAAGCCCGCCTTGGGCAAGGGGCTGCGCCAGCCCTGCAAGACCCGCTAGAACAGCCCCTGTCTGTGGTGAGCCCAGCAGCTCCCCCCTGCAGGTTCCACACTGGCTCCTTGACAGTCCTGCTCCCAAGGGGGCAGCTTTGTTTCCGGGGGAGGCTTTGCTGTGGGTTCTGTGGTATAAAGCTTATTTGTTTATTTAAGCTTTATACTGCAGAGCCCCTGCTTGCGTAACCACTATGATTTTTTAGCTGTTACACGGTTACATTTTTAACCACATTTTTACATCCCTAGGCTGGCAACATTCATGGTCTGACATGATTTTAGTTAGTCAGATGTCCACTTATGATGTAGCCAAGTTTCCTGCAATTCCATAAAGTTTGTTTACAGCCACCAGTTCTGACTCTCATTGTTCTATGCTATTATTTAGCTCTAATCTACCCCTAAATGTCTTCTAAGAGCCCAGTAAGCAGTGGAAGTGTTGGTAATGCTGCTAGACAATACTGACCTCCTATGGTTTGGCAAATTCTCTGGCTCGGCACTGGTCAGGTCCAAGGGTGCCAGAGTAGAGAGGTTCAACTTGTATCTGCTGTTACAATTCCCACACCTAAATAGGAAAAACTACCATCTGCTGCACTGAATGTATCTGAGGTGTCACTGTTTAAAACAACTAGATTGTTTTCATTCATGAACTTTTCTAAATATGCACCATTTTTGTCAGTTGTCTTACTTCCCCACAGTTGATTATCACTATTTAGGTCACCATATATAACATATGGTCATTTAGCATTCTTCATTATTTCTTATAGCTCCAAACTTTCTGATTTCACATAAGAGTTATAGACTTCATAAAGCCATACAGAAATATTTCTCTTCTGCATGGGAATCTCAGCAACATTATATTCTGGGCTTACTTCTTCATTCTCCATTGCTATGCAGCATAATCCTTCCCTTATGAAAGTACAAACACCTTGTCCTCTTCCTAGTTTTCAGTCTTGCCTAAAGGCACTATGTCTTAGAATATTATAAGCAAACTTCCAAGCAACCATGTTTCCTGGATACATACGAGATCAGATTTAGCTTTCATTTCCAGGATATATTTGTTTAGTTCTTGAACATGTACTAGAAAACTGTGCACATTCCAGCAAAAGATTGAAATTTCCTTACTAGTCACACTTCACCATTGACTTCATTCAAAATTTCATAAGGTCGATTGACAAATTGCTAATTTATAAGTATGCTTTCCACTGTCCTTGCTGAAAAATTCACTTTTTTCTGATTTTTCCTCTGTGATGTACAATTAATCTTTTATTTTGTCACTACTAGAGCTCACCATCTATTCCTTCTGCTGTGTTTATCATAATCTTTATTGAATACGGCTGTGCCCACAATTCCTCTTATCCTGGGCTGCTGGAATTTTCCTTCTCCGCCTAATGCTTTGAGAGTCGCTTTACTGCTGCCACATAAGGCACATTATTAACACTTTTTGTCTTTTGTTTCTCACTAGCTTGTCTTGCTGCAATACATCCTGGCTGCGTCTAGACTGGCCTGAATTTGCGGAAATACTTTTAACAGAAAAGTTTTTCCGTTAAAAGTATTTCTGCAAAAGAGCGTCTAGATTGGCAAGGATGCTTTTGCGCAAAAGCATCCGTGCCCAGTATAGACGCGCTTTTGCGCAAGAAAGCTCCGATGGCCATGTTAGCCATCGGGCTTTCTTGCGCAAAAAATTAAGGTGCCTGTCTACACTGACCCTCTTGCGCAAATATTCTTGCGCAAGAGGGCTTATCCCTGAGCGGGAGCGTCAAAGTATTTGCACAAGAAGCACTGAATTCTTACATTAGAACATCAGTGCTCTTGCGCAAATTCAAGCGGCCAGTGTAGACAGCTGGCAAGTTTTTGCGCAAAAGCACCTGCTTTTGCGCAAAATCTTGCCATTCTAGACGCACCCCCTCTGTATGCTGGAGCGTGATTACCGCCACAGTTATTACATGTGACCTCTGTCCTTCTTAAACAATTTTCACAGGAATGCTCTCCCTCACATTTACTGCATTTCATTTTCCCTTAAACAGTTGCTACATACCCATACTATTGGCAGTTACAACATCTAAGGGATATGGCTTGGTTCAGAATACCTGAAACCCTAGCATTATTGTCTCAGGTCAAGCTTTTCCCTTAAATGTAATCACCATAGCTGCTGATGGCTTTGATATCAGTTCCCTGTTTACTAATTAGTCACCCATTTATGGACATTTTACCTTCTCCTGTGCTTTTGGTTATCTTCATCATTGATCAGCTTTAATGAATGCAATACATTATTAGTGGTAACTTCCTGTAACTTTCCCTAGCATTTTAGTTTTTATATCAGCTTGTTCTTTGTTTTTATGCTCAGTTAAAAGATTCCCATCTCCCAGCGTCTTACAATATCCCCTATACGTTTTTTAAGTTCAGTCAGCAGCCTTCACGGGGTAATCACCACCTAATCTATCATCTGACTAGTGATCTTACAATTGTAGCATTTTGGTTTATTTCCCTC
This sequence comes from Pelodiscus sinensis, assembly GCF_049634645.1. Classification (NCBI taxonomy): domain Eukaryota; kingdom Metazoa; phylum Chordata; order Testudines; family Trionychidae; genus Pelodiscus; species Pelodiscus sinensis. The sequence continues at coordinate 44,542,506 of NC_134714.1, read as the reverse complement.
CTCAGCTTTGCTTTTTGTTGATTTCATCACCAGTGTCTGCTTCCTCTCATATCTTTCCACCCTACTGTGTGTCCATTCTCTCTCTTAAATAGACACTTCTACAGTTTCCAGAGGGATTTAATTTGGTGTCAGAAAATTCTCTCCCTCCAGCCCCTCTCCTTTCTGTGTCAGTTTTCCTGTCTTCATAGCAACCTCTGACATTTTCTCCCAGCTGGCACTCTTCTGTAAGTGGAGTGGTCTATTCTCCAGGCAACATACTTGGCCTCTCAGGCTCACATAGTTTCATAGTCTTTAAGGTCAGAAGGGACCATTATGATCATCTAGTCTGACCCCCTGCACAGTGCAGGCCACAGAATCTCACCCACCCCTCCCTCAACCACATGAACCAATTCAGAGCTTGTGTGAGGTACAGACAACCATTCTAGTAGCCCAGAGCCTGCAGAGAGGGAAGAAGAAAAGGTGCTGGTACCTGTGTATGACGTCTGTCCAAAGAGCACAGTCCCTTCCACAGGGATATAACCCCTGCCACTGGGGCAGATCTCACTGTATTCCACTGTCAGACAGGATGGGAAGAGGGAAAGAGAAAAAAAGCCCTCAGGAATTTGTATTATGATTAGGTTGTGACACAGTGAGCACACTATGTGCTCTGATCCGCATGAGGAGAGAGTGCTGGGGCCGGTGCCCTACCTGTGCCTAGGATAGGGCAAGGGTGGGTCTCACAGTTGTCCCCCCAAGCTGCCCCCTCAGTGCAGCAGCACTCCTCCTTGGTGGTGTTTTTGGCCAGGACACTGTCACACAACTGGATGTCGCTGATGTGATAGTAACACTCCTTCCGCTCCGAGCCAGCGGGACGTGGTGCTATGGGCTGCTCCGAGTCCCCTGGGAGACAACAGAGCACAAAAGAGGTTCAACAGAAGGCCTGAATGACATGCTAAGCTCTGGAGGCTTAGGGTGGGTTGCCCCACATCCTGAATCTCCCATGATGAAAACAGGGTTGGCAATATAGCCTTCAGAGCAGATCCCCACAGGTGAGATCAAACAATGCCCAGGCAGCCCCGTACTCCTGTCCCAGTGAGATCTCACCCACGCCAGCTCATGGCCAGCACTAATCTGTTAGCACTCAGCTCCCATACCAGCAAGAGCTCACCCATTCCAAGTCGGGGCCAGCACTAACCCATTGGCACTCAGCTCACACCCCAGCAAATTCTCACTCATGCCAGCTTGTAACCAGCTGCCACCCAGCGAAATCTTACCCATGCCAGCTCGTGGCCGGCATTCTCCTGTCTCCGTGTCGTATTCCTCATTGTCACTTAGGCACAAGCACAGGAATGACCCCTCCACGTTCTCACAGAGGGCAGTTCCACACACAGCTAGCATCAGCTCACACTCGTTCACATCTGCAACACAGGGCAAAGGATATGGCTTGAGGGCTCCCACACTGGGCCAGTGCCTCCACCTGAGCCCTCAGAGTCGTGGATGCTTTTTGCCCTGTTGGTGCGGTGGGAGGGAAGGAGCTGTGGATGGGCTGCACAGACTGGAACGTTAAGAGGACTCCCAATCCATGAACCGCAGAGAACTCCTTTCCTAGGAGCATTTAAACAACACCTAGACTCAGCGCCAGGAAGAGATCCTGCCCTGGCCCTTAGGAATGGACTAGCTGGGATTTGACAGGATATTTCCTCCTCGAGCTGCTGGAATTCAGGCACTCATCATTGTCACTATCCAATAATCAGCCCCTTCACCATTCATCTGCAGCCCCTCCTGAGTGGAGGCATTGGCCTCGCCCATTTTCAATCCCCTGAGTGAGCTTCTCTCACCCCTTGGGGGTCCCTGTGTCCATCTGCTCCGAAAAGAGCCCTGGAGACTCCTGGTGTCTGCTTGCCCCTCCTGCCTTGCTCACAGCCCCACCATCCTGGGCAGACTGTTCATTGTCAGGGATCCTGAGGGAGCCACAGGAAAAGGATTTCCCCACCCCTGCTGGGAGGCACTCCCTCACTGAGATGCGGATGGACTGATTCATGCAGCACAACGGGTACAGGGACCTGGGTGCAGGAGGCAGAGACCGAGGTAGCATGATGGCGTCAGGCCAGAAGCATGGAGTGACTTACCCACGCAGTCCTGGCCTGGGAGCCAGTTCTCATAGCCACTGTCACAGAGGCAGCGGAAGGAGCCATCCGTGTTGTCGCAGAAGGCGTGGCTCCCGCACAGCGTCTCATTGGCACATTCGTCTATGTCTGCAGGAGACAGGCGGGCCTGGGTCAGTGCAGAGCCTCCTTTCCCATCACGCTCCCAGAGCCCTCCCAACAGCGTCAGCCCCTGGGAAGTACCCAGAGCAAAAGCTCTCTGCACTTGCTGCCGCTGGATCACAGGGCTAGGCCTGCCCAGCTCCTCTGCCTAATTTGCAAGAAGGAAGGGAAATAACTTAGCACAGGGGAAAAAGCCACTGTTAGGGAACCTCCACTACAATTCAGTGTTCCAAATGGGTACAGGCAGGATGCAAGAGCATACAGGGCCGGGGAATTAGGGGGATAGGTGACATAGATGGCTCTAGGGAGTTCTATGGGAAGGTATAGGAGATGGGAAGTGCAAATGGGCGGGTATAGAGGAATATGGAGTTTATCAACAAGGACAAGGGAGTATGGTAGATGCAGGATAGAATAACCTGCAGATGAGGTTATGGGCTGGTATATAGGGGAGTGTGGGAGCATATGGGGGAAGGAACACAAACAGGGAATGTTCTCTCTTGCCCTGACCCTTGTGCTGATCAGTGGCAGACTTGCGCTTTTTCTCCTTCCTCTGATTCATACCCTGACCCATGGAGAGCTCTGACTGCAGCTGCGCAGAGCCTGCTCTCCAAGCACACAGGCCCCACAAGCACCCAACCCTGGCTTATGGCCTCTTGGGCTCAATTGGGGACTTGCTGCCCATAATGACCCTCACAGAAAAATGGGGTGTCCCAAAGCTGGGAGGAGTCAGGGCTGCAGGGGCTGTCTCCCCACAGGGAGAGTGACCTTTCAGGAGAAGGGAGAGGACCTTGGCCAGCTGCACAGTGCACCCGGGCCTCATTCCCCTCTCTCTGCCACATGGGGGTGAGATTTCCTCACAGTAACTGAGGGAGCTATGTCTGCAGCTTAGTGCTGTCTGGAGCTGAAGAAGATGAAGCTGACCTCAGATGGCATTAACCTGTGGTGCCAGTGGCAGTGCTGGGCCCCCGCTGGCAACAGCTCCCCCTCACATCAGCTTATGAGAGTCTGGAGGATTTTTTATCACCACAATAATCCCTCTGTAGTGTCACCTGTCAGTGCTGCCCTGGGCTCGTAGCCCTAAATCCAACCCTGGGGCTCTGCAGAGGGGATCTCTATGCACCAACCCCAGAGTGGAGCTACTAGGCGCTGTCAGAGCACAGTTAATCCAGCAGCTCCAGGGAGAGAGGGAGGCATTAGACACAGCTCATAACCCCAGCAGGCAGCTGCCTCTCGGGGAGCTCTGTGCTGCAATATAATCCCGGCCCTGGCATGGACTGTAACCTCCCCAGGAATCTCCCTGAGAGGAAAAGCTGCACAATGCAGTGTCTGTTACCAAATGCCAAGAAGAGAGAAGTCTAGACTAAAAACAGCCAGGAAAACAAGCACTCAGAATTATCAACATCTATGCTGGCCAAGCACTTCCTCCTCCCCATTGCTATGGAGGAATATGACCAGTGTTCCCTCTAATTTTTCTCACCCCGGAGCAGAATGAGCTTTGTTATGTGCAATAACGTGGAGATGCTGTATGACACGGAGGTGATGTGTGACACGTCACTTTCATATTGGTGCATGTAACAAAATTCACGCGACAAGGAAAAGACCATGTAGCTTTGAATGTGGAGGGGACTCTGCACTCAAGCAGAGGATGGGGGTGCAGGAATATTAGGGCTCTGGCTGCAGCTGGGGTTAAGGGCTCAGGACAGAAACAGAGGGTAGGGATGTAAGGGCTCTGTGGTAAGGCTGGGGATGAGGGGGTTGGTGTGCAGGAGAGGGTACAGATGCTGCACAGAGGGTGTGGGCTTGGGGTGTAGCCAGGGACAAGGACTTTAGTGTGCAGGGGAGTGGTCAATATGGGTAGGGGCTCGGGCTTACCAGGGTGGCTCCCTCCTGCGGACTGTAAGGAGGGGCCCTTTTCCCCTAGCTATGGCTGGGACCAATGGGGGATGCTGAATAGAAAGCCATGTGGCTGTTCAGCATAGGGGGAATTTAGGACATGACCACAGGTGCCTTCCTGCTTCTAGCTTGGGCAGCAAGCCATGCCTTCAGGGTGCCAACTGAGCCAGCCAGACTCCCTGCCCAGAAGAGAACGCAGACCACAGTGAAAGAACATGCAGTAATACCCACCAATGCAGTCACCCAGCGGGGTCCGGTGGAAGCCAGGTTGGCAGCCCATAATGCAGCGGTATGATCCTATGGTGTTCTGGCACCTCCATGTGCCACACACGGTGTTCCCGAAATCTGCACACTCATCCACATCTGTCACCAAGTGACATCAGACACAGAGGGAGAAGGGCAAAGAGATGGGACAGTCACCCCACAATCCCACTGGTGCAACCAGAGCCCAGCCACACCAGGGGTCTGTGGCAAATGCCCCACATATTCACTAATGACCTGGCACCAGCCCTCCATCCCACAAACTCACTGTGGGCCCTGGGGCCCTCCATCATAGCCCAACTAGTCGGAGGACCAAGAAAGGCCTCATTGCTCTGGAGTGGGAGTAAAATAGAGGTGTTCTCCCTGCACAGGGAAAGAGACCCTCAGTGATCTGCATCCCCTGAGACCAGCACTTACCTACACAGTCATCCATCTCCTGCGAGTACCTGAAGCCATTTTCACACAAACATCGGTAGGAGCCCTCTGTATTGAAACACTGGCCTTGCAAACACCGGGATTTGTCTGCACATTCATCCACGTCTGGAAGAGGCAACATGATGAGGATCAGCACAGAGGCTGTCCAATGGGTGTGCAATGGTCCCCTGCACAATAAGTACTATCCATAGTGGGCTGGGACCATGGCTGAGGGGACAAGGGAACACAGCTAGGAAAAGGAGATAGGCAGGGGTAGGGGAGAGCCCAGGGGAACAGCAGGGGACACAGCTGGGTAGGTGAGAACCCAAGAGAATAGCAGGGAACACAGTCTGGCAGGGAAGAACCCAGGGATGTACGCAAGGGAAAAGAAGGGGGCAGTCAAGGGCAGGGGAGAGCCCAGGGCAATAGCCAGGGGGCAGAGTCAGGGTCCAAGGCTCATTTAGCTGCTGCCATTTCTCTCAGTCGCTCACCTTGGCAGCTGATTCCCCCAGCCGCATTTGAGAAGCCAGGAGCACAAATACAGAAATAGGACCCATGGCTGTTCAGACACTCGCCATTGGGGCTGCAGATCTCACTGCCCAGGCACTCGTTCATGTCTGCAGAAGAAGGATGTGTTAGTGTCACACAATTGGCTGGGGACAGATGGCAGGAGAAACACCCCTCCCCCCAACCCCATCCACACAGGGCAGGTCCCATCCAGCCCTCTCCTCAGAGGCACAAGAAGTGGGTCAGTGGTGACCACATTTGGTTAATGCTCTGGGGTGGTGCTCCACAGGCTGGTTGTCCCAGCCTGCACTGCAATCACCTCTGCATGGGCAGAAATAGGAATTCGCAACAGCTGCTCCAGACTGCATGGTGGGATTAAAGGGAAACAGAATGGACAAGCTCTGCCAAGGCTCATACTGTCAGGCCCTCCATGCTTTATGAAAATTGGCTTATGAATATGAATATGCATTACTCAAAGATGCTTTAAAAATACATCAGGTAACATAGCATCTTTAAAGTTACCATCTGCTAAATGTGTATATTCTATTTCTGTGCATGTATCATTCTTGTATGTGAAGTTGAAAATATGAAGTGTAAACCTGTTTTAATAATCTAAGTCTTCTAATGAAAGCCATTAGTGGTACTAAAGGAAATGTAATGGCCTGGTGCTCAAGACAATAATCTGTAAATGGGGTTGTTTTTCCTATATGCCCAAACTGTGATTGGTTTTAGAAAGCTATATGCCCATGCCACCTGCTGCTGGAATCCATCTTGAATCTGGTATTTTTCCATGGAGATGGAGAAATAAAACAAAGGATTCCGTCCCTGAGGAAAGTCTATTTAAGGGATGGAAAACAATCAGTATTTTTGTCTTCAGCTGGCTTTTGAAATTGCCTCCTCCCTTTAAGGGGATACACATGAAGAAACCTGAACATAAAGAACTCCAAAGAACTCTAAAAATCTGTAGGCCCAGGCCAAAAAAAAAAAAAAAAAAAAAAAAGTTAACTCTGTCTTGAAGGATTTTACCTGAAAGAAGGACAAGGAACACACTTTGAAACAATTTCTCTTAGTGTATTAGAATTAGCTGGCATGTTTTGTATATTTTGGCTTAGTAACTTGCTTTGATCTGTCTGTTTTCACTTGCAATCACTTAAATCCTACTTTTTATACTTAATAAAACACATTTGTTTATTATCAATCCCAGTGTAAATAATCGTTACCAGGGGGAAAGGGGAACCGCTATGAATCTCTCTCTTTCATTGATTAAGACCGCAAACTTTATAAGCTTTCTCTGTGTAAAACTTTTATACAGCATAAGAAGGATTTATCTGGGGGTTTGATCCCTTCTGATGTTTGGGTTCCTGGATGCTGTCAATGGATCTATAGCTGAGCCCTCTGAGAGCTGAGCTGGTTCAGCATCTGTGTTGCTCTGCTGGAGGGCAGTTACCCCAACTCTATGTCTTGGCTGGGGGAGACCAGAGCTTCTGGGCCAACAGGACAGTGTGGCAGAGCGCCCCAGATGGCAGGCAGACAGACAGGCTCGGTGGCATGAGCAGCCCAAGGAACCCCTGTGATCCAACCCATCACACATACCTTCACACACAGTGCCGTTGATCAGCTCAAAACCAGGGCGGCAGTGGCACATGTAGGAGCCCTGTGTGTTCTGGCACTCTCCTCCAAGGCAGCTAGCAGTGGGGTCTTCACACTCATCAATATCTGAGCAGGCAGAGAGGCACAGAACTAAGAGGCAGGGCCAGTGCAGGTATGCAACGAGCAGCTGCCATAAACAAAGACGCCAAGGGCAGCAGCCGTTCAGGCCTCCGACAGCCACAGCAAGTTGCTGTTCAGAGGCCTTCCTGCCTGCTGAGTGCAGCGCCCTGGCGGTCAGTCCACAGTGCAGTCCTGGGGCTGCCTGCAGAGAGGGATCCTGGTCAAGGGGTGCCAAGGGGAAAGGCTCTCTATACAGCTCTCAAATGCTGCACGCAAAGTAGCTGCAGCAGCATCTTTTCCAATGCTCCCTCAGACTCTAGTGCCCTTTTACCCCTGGATCCCAGATCTGAGCTAGTCCTGCCTTGGCAAACCAGGGCCAACCCAAGAGATTTTGCTAAACCAAACCAGGCTTCTGGGCCTGTCCCCAAGTTAGTCCAGTACGAGAGATCTCAGTGGCACAAACTGGAGGGAAATGGGAGAAGCGCCATGACAAGGATCATGCTAATGGCACAAGAGTGTATATCAGCAAAGTTTTCCAACACCCTCCAGAACCTCATCTGACCCCATACTCCTGGCTTCCTACCCCTTCCACAATCCTTCCCTGACAGGTGTCTCTCCCCTGGCTGTGGAAACTCCCCACCCTCCTGCTTCCCAGTCATCCCTTAAACTCTCCTGGCTCCCCCCAGCCATCATCAGTGCTTTGAAGGCATCACTAATACGGAAAGGTTGAAGGAAATAAATATATTCCTTTGGGCTAAGCCACGGCTGGGAGACAGGCCAGAAACCTGGTATTGCCTGAAGGATGCAAGCTCTAAGAAGGGAGGAGAACTCTTCAGAATAACTGTAGAGGGAGACATTGTAAGGACCAGGGATGAGATGACATTAATATTTTCTGAAGCCACATGTGATGGGGCGAACAAGCCCCACACTACAGGGCTGGGAGTAGCCCAGGCCCAGCTGGCCGAAAGAGCCCCGCCGGGTATGCTCCCAGCAGGGCCAGTATATAAAGCAGGCAGCGGCCCAGCGGAAAGGAGGGCAACTAGAGGTTAGGAGGAGCCAAGCCGCAAAGCCGGTGTTCCTATGACAACTGGGACCCAACTGAAGGCCAGCGTTGGACCCCGGGAGGGAAGACGGCCCCAACCCTGCAGAGTAACGGGCACACCTACCCGGTCTACCCAGCCCCGGTAAGGACCACCGCCCCAACGGACAGACTAGGGGGGTGCCAGGGCGGTAGGAAGCGGCCCAGGGCGGAGGTTTGCTAATTCCGTTTGGTGCGTAGCAGCTGGATTCCCCACCAAGCCGGCAGGACCTAGAGTCCCTGCCTTCAGGGCCCTGGGCTGGGACCCGGTGGAGAGGGAGGGACCGGATCCCCCTACCATCCCTGGCCGCACCAGGGGAATCACTCGGTACCAGGAGAGGCTTTTTCCCCAGAACTAGGCCTTGGGTACCGTATACGCCCTGAGAGCGGGGCTGGGACTTTTGGGTACCGTATATGCCCTGAGAGAGAGGCCGGGACTTTTGGGATTTTGGGTACCGTATACGCCCTGAGAGAAGGGCCTGGACCAAGACACGGGTCAGTAGATGGGGTCCACAACCCCTGTCAGGGGCGTACCCCGACACCACATTAGAGCTAAAAATCAGGAAGTCACATCTGCACAATTCATCTAAATTACATTCAATCCATGAAATGTTGAGCTGTTTAGAAAGCAAATCTGTCTTAAAGTACCCACTGCCACCAGATAAAGAAACAGATCTTAGAACATTTAAATAAAACTTTGTTTGATAGTGTTCTGTCTATCAAGGACTCACTTATCAACAGTTGTGATTGTGAAATCTGTAATTCTTCAGTGTTTAGCTTTTATGGTCCCTACTTATCTATTGTTATCTACATGGTTTCTGTCTGATTCTTTGATTGTTTCAGTCTGTTGCATAACTAATTTTGCAAGGGTTAAATCAACAAAGGTGGCAAGGTACGAATTAAGGATGTAAAATCCCTATTAATTAGTTAACCAGCTAAACATTAAGTTTACCTGGTTAACCGATTAAATGAGAGGGCAGGCAGGGGGAGGGGTGCTCCCAGCCTGACTGGGCTGGAGCAGCCCCCTTTGTCCGCTGCAGATAGGCTGGAACAGCTTCCCCACCGCGGATGGAGGCTGGACACCCTTGGACATGGTGCACCTCAGGACCACTGCAGATGCTCTGGCTGGTCTGGAATGCCCCTGCCCACGGCAGGACCCATGGGACTGGATCAGCCCCTGCCCATGGCAGGTGGGGAGTGGCTCTAGCCCCCACCGGTTAACTGTAACCAGTAAGCCTCACCCATTAAGGGTGAGGCTTATTGGTTAACCGGTTAACTATTAACATCCCTAGTATGAATGGTTAAAGAATTTTTTCACAATAGATTAGGAATGGTCAAAAATTATTTTGTAATATTTTTGATCAAAATGATTTGTTAACACAGTAGTTCTCAATTAGAGGTACATGCACCCCAGGGCTACTCAGAGATCTTCCAGGGGACTCAATTCATCTTGATCCATGTTTCTCAATCTGGTGGTTTTAGCCCCCAAGGGGACATGGGACGAGATTAAAGGGGGAGCAAAAGCAGGGCTGGCATTAGGGGCCAGCAAGCAGGGCAACTGCCAAGGAAGCCATGCCACAAAGCTAAATTACAGGCTGTCGCCCTGGCTGGTGAGGGCTCAGGCTTCAGACAAAGCTCACAAGTGAAAAACAGGCTCAGGTATCACACCTGCAATATGCCCACCACTCCATCTTCAAAGAGCCCTTCTCCACCACTCCAGCCACCTGAACCACTTCACATAACAAACAACAAAACCTGCCACAAAAATCTTTCCTTCTTTGCCTCCATATGCAGAATTTCTCACAAAAAACCCCAGGTGAAGACCCATGACAGGCACTGGGTCAATGACAGTTTTAAGGTCCAAAGGTATCTTGGGTCCAAAAGGTGAGCCTGATATCAGCAGGGACATGCTTGAGGAGGGTACTCCCAATGACCATAGCAGGTTGCAGGGTATCAGGCATTAGAAGACACAAAAATGCTATTTTAGGTCATTTTTAGGGTGTCTAAACCACATTAATTCTGTTTTTCTTCTCCTCGGTGGCCTGCATAGCTCCTGCATAGCTGTGCAAATGGGAGAAAGGGGAGCCTAGCTGTACGGGGGAATATGACAACTACCCTTAAACTCTCTCAGTCACTCTCCTAACGCACTTTTCCTGCAGAAAACATGGCTGATCCAGAACCTATGCTGATTGGCAGGAGTCTCCGCATATCTCACCTGTAGCTCTGCCACTCCTGGGTAACCTAGCAACGTAAACTCATGCCAAGAAAAGTTCTACACCACAATTTCAAGTACCCATGGAGCACAGCCTCAAAGCTACACTTTAAAAACATCTGCACACAAATTATGACAGGGCCTAGGGAACGGCACCATTAACAACCACAAGTTTAGCAGTTACTAGGGAAAGGTTGAGTTCCCTTCCCCCAAGGTCTGCTGCAGTCTGATAGATCTCACTATCTGGGAGTTTCTGCTAAGGCCCAGCCTTTGTTTTCCCTACCCCAATATTATCCCAGTCCTCCTGGTTCAGACAATCAGAGGATTAGAAGGGATTGTCAGGGTCATCTAGTCTAACCCCCTTATTATTTTTTGGTTTTAAAGCTTCGGGGGTAGCCGAGTTAGTCTCTAAGAGGAAAAACTTAAAAAACAACAAATGGTCTGGTGGCACTTTAAAGAGTAATAAAATATGTAGATGGTATCATGAGCTTTCGTGGGCACAGCCCACTTCTTCAGATGTTAGTTGTTATTATTATTTCCCATAATGCTGCAAATTCTTTTCCACATGCTTATCAGTAAGCATGTGAGCAACCTTAACCCTGTTTAAGCGCTTTCAGGGCTAGTCCGCACCTAAAACATGAGCTAACCTACCTATGCTGCGCAGGGTGTACTGCTACAGCAACACAAATCTCTCCTGTCCTGTGGGCATGATATAAGACAGAGAGCAGTCCTGGGGACTTCAGTACCACCACTTGTGCTTGAAGTGAAGTATGTTGTTTCAGTGCTTTGTTGAACTGGGACCTTAATTGCTTCATCACCCTTTGACCTGCTTTCTATTTTTCGTTGGCTTGCATTGGCACTGTTAAACCTCTGCCTATTTTGTTGTTTGTAACCCTTGCACCACGGGCCTATGTAATTCCTCTCTGCCTGGAGTTTATACCTGGCAGATATTTATGATCTCCTCCCAGGCGTCCCCAGGCCTGGAGTTGAGGCTTAGCCCAACTAGACAGGATTGACTCATTGTACTCTTCCTTAGAGCTCTGCCTCCTGATATATCCTTGGTTGCTCTTCTCTGAACTCCCTGTGATTTGCCAATACCTTTCTGATAAAAAGGTGCCCACAACAAACTAAATTGGAGATGCACAAAGTAGGAATTATTCCCCCTTGCCCGAGACATGATAGCTCTCTGCCAAATGGGCCATGTTTGCTTCCACATTGCCTCCGAAATTCCTAATTTGCTGCTGCATGTCTCTCAGCCATTCCGGATTCCAATGCTTCTCCCTCCCATCAGTCACCTCGGCTCAAGGCTGCCTTCTCCAGACATATTATCTCTCTTGTTCTGAACAGAATCCCATTCTGCTATTCTCTGCCTGTGGCTCTGCTCTTTCCAGGCCTCTTTGTATCCAACTGCCCTTTTTTGGGGGGCTTGCAGCTCCCCCTAAACTAGGACCATCTGAGAATCTCATGATGAGCTGTGTACTTGTACTTCTTCCCAGATATGATCAGATCCCCACAATATATTGCCAATGTGCAGGGCTATACTGACCCCTGACGTCCAAATCTGACACTACAGATACACTTATTGTTGCCTGATGTGCGGCACAGCTCCCAGCAAAGGCAGAGAGCAGTTCAGGAGATTTACCTTCACAGGTGAGCCTGCTGGAGGAGAGCACGTAGCCAGCATCACAGGCTCGGCAGGCAAAGGAGCCATCTGTGTTCATGCAGATTCCCAAGGGGCAGGCAGTGGGTGAACTGCACTCATCAATATCTGGGGAAAGCACAGACTGGGATGAAGAACAGGGCATGCCTACTGTGCTCGCTCGCTGGCCTGGGGAGGGCTGCTTCTGCCCTCCGGGTTCTCACAGCCAGCACAGGGATTACGTCTGTGACACACAGCCCCCTTTCCAAAGCTGCAGCAGTCTCTGTCGGAGCACCTGTAGGCCCCAGCCTGCTGGGAGTGATCTCCCCCAAGACACCTCTAGCTCTCCATTACTCTGCACAGGCTGAAAGCCAAGCTGCTGAAGCAGGTATCCTAGGAAGGCTCTTTGCTCTCCAAGTGGGTCTCGCTGCGCATCAGGGGGCTCTTCCTGGGTGCAGAGAGCTCAGCTAGAGCTGCTCCAGGAAGAATGACTCAGGTCAGGTCCCCAAAGAGAGATGCAGGCCCAGAGCCAGAGACCCAGCCTTAGGGGCACTGCAGCCTGCAACTGCTGTCACACGCTGGCAGCTTTGTCTAAGATGGGCTGGGGGATACCCCATGATGGGAATGCATGCACAGTGCGAGATTCTGCAGCCACAGCTGGAGATCCAGCCCTAGTGGCAAGCACGTTCTCCCACCGACACTAGTTTCCCTGGCACCCGCACGTCTCACCAGTCCACAGGAGATACCTTCACACATGCTGCCGTCTCTGGACACAGCGTATCCAGCACCACAGGCCATGCAGGAGAAGGAGCCCTCGGTGTTGATGCACAGTCCCCTTGGGCAGGCGCTGCGTGTTGCACACTCGTCAATATCTAAATAAGCCCACAAACCAGAGTGAGAACTGGACAGGGAGGAGAGGCCGAGTCTGAGTCCAGGACAGTGTGGGGCTTCCTCTCAGAGCCATGGATATTGAGAGGAACAGATCAATAATATATAAGGAGGGGCGAGGGAATAGCCCCACAGGATCTCAGGACCCAGCAACGCTGGCTGGGGCAGGAAGGCACAGGCAGCCTGGCCACACACTCAGGAATGCCCCACACTCAGTGGAAATCATGCCACAGACGTGATGGGAGTTGGACTAGGCCCAGGAGCATCTGGTAGAGGCTAGGATACCTTGGCAGCTCTTCTCATCTGCTGTCACCTCATAGCCATGGTAGCAGGAGCACCTGAAGGAGCCGGCCAGGTTGATGCACAGTCCGTGAGCACAGGTTCCCAAGGTGAGGCACTCGTCGTCATCTGTAAGACATGGCCAAGGGGCCCATCAAGCCAGGAACAGAAGCGCTCCAATATCCCCAGGGATCTCTCCACCACCCAGTCCCTGCCAAGCATGGAATCAGGTTACACATGCTAGTCTCTCCTGTCTGCCATTTCCTACAGAAAGACCCAGCAGCCAGAGCCTGCCCACGAGGCTTGTATGGTACAATACAGCCTCAGGAGGGCGTGGCTAGGGCTGCAACTGCTGCTATGCAACAGGGAGTTTCCAGAAGGAATTAGGGAGGGGTCTTGGTAGGAACAGCTCTTGTCTCCTTACCAATGCATCTTCCATTCATTGGCTGGTAACCAGCAGCACAACTGAGACACTCGTAGTAACCCAGTGTATTGACACATCTCCCTCTGGGGCAAATGCTGGGGTCAGCACACTCATCAATATCTGCAGAGAGACCCCTGCTTTCAGACTCCAGGAAAAGAGAGAGAGAGATACAGTCCCATCCAGAACATCCTCACAGCTGGGACCACACACAGCTGCCTCGTCCTCCCAGCCTGCTCTGACCAAAGCAGCGCGACTGTGACTCCAAGCAGATGGGCTTGCAAGCGCATTGAGCTTAGGGCCCCGAAGGGGGTCCTCAAGAGTCCCACTCCCCATTTGTTGTCCCTATGGCCTGCATCCACACCTGGTAGGATGCACACTTGGGTTTTCAGTCACTGTGACATGCTGGAGGCAGCCAGTGTACATGCAGCTGGCTGTATACATCACATCTTCAAGGTACTTGCTAGCCGAGGGCTCAAACAAGAGGCAACAACAGAGCTCAAACCTCCAAAAGACAAGCCCCAACGCAAGAACAAAACGCACTGCATTCCCTTTGCAGTCCAGAAGAGGGGTTCAGGATGGGTCCCACTGGGCCTTAGGGGGCTCCCACTCGGGGACCAGGGGCAAGAGAGCCTACAGGGGAATGAACATGGGGTGGGGACTCGCCCAGGCAAGCAGGGGCAGGCTGTCAGGATAAGAGGGTGACTGACATGACAAAGTGAAAAGGTACAAGCGTCTCAGTGCAATACCAGGGGGAGGGGAGCACTGACAGCTGGGGCTGGACCCCCTCACTTACGCAAAGTTAGCATACTCACCTTCGCATCATCCTCTGAGGCCCACAGCATAGCCCCTGGCACACTCACAGAGACACAATCCAGCTGTGTTGGTGCACTACCTCCTGGCGCACATTCATTCAGGTCTGTTACTGCCCGTCAGGGAACCGGGCTGGGTTAAGGGTGTGAGAGCTGGCTCTGTGTGCAGGGCCCTCGCTGTCCATTCAGCCCAAACGCCCTCTGCATGGCCACTCCCCTCCCCTCGTTCAAATCCCTCCCGAGAGCCAACTCTGCCCTCATGCCAATGAGGCGGAATGGCACCAGCAGGCCATTCTTATGGCCTGTGTCACTCACACTCTATGTCCCATGCTGCTGGTCACCCCCACATGCCACAGCAGGCTGGAGGCAGTTTGAGCAGAGCCAGGGCTTCCTGTTTGCTTGGCAGAAGGCCCAGCTAATAACGAGCTCAGACCAGCACTTGCCAGCTGCCAGAGGATGATGCGCTGCCGGGTTTCCTCCTGCCCTCTCCAACTGCTCTGAGAGGGTGCTCGGGACACAATGTGAGGGATGCAAGGTTAGCAGAGCTCCACACCCCTAGCCTCTGGCTCAGACAGGCCCCAATGGAGGGGTTTTCTGGACAAAAAGCCTTTGCTGATTGACACTCTATCGCAGTCTTTCCTCGCCTGCACAGCTCACTGCCTTGTCCCAGCAAGAGAAAATGCAACCTCCTTTGCCCCACAGGAGGGGTCTTTCTAAGGCAGGCTTTGGAAGTGGTGTCTCAGGGGGAGACCTGGACCATATGAAGGAGGAGGCTGGAATCCCCATTACCAGGAGACATCTAGCCGGGGGAGATCACAGGAAGGTCAGGCAAGGTGCCCCATGGCATGTGGGCAGAACCAGCTGGAGCACCACTTACCCTGACAGGTCTGTGCATCTTGGGAGGCAAGCAGGGTGTATCCCGGGTAACAGAGGCAGGAGTAGGAGCCCACACTGTTGATGCAGCGACCCTTCCCGGCGCAGGGATCTCTCACACACTCATCATCATCTGGGCCCGCAGTAGAAGAACAGGGTCACGCAGGCAAAACCATTAGCCCTCCCATTTCCTACAGACATCGCTGGAGATGGGATGAGCAAAGGCCAGAGGGGACCCATCTCACCCACTCAGTATTTCTCTCCCCAGGGAGCCTGCTAGGGCAGGGACAGGCCCCTGTTTGGCTGTCATGCACCACTGGAGGGCAGCACCCTCACACATGGACGGTGCCCTTCAAACCTCCCCGGCTGCTAAAATGGGGGAAGCTGGACAGAAAATGATGCCAGGCCTCAGGGTTGTTCTGCTCAGGAAGGCAGCGGGGCTGGTGCTGCAAGGCCCAGGGCCATAGCTTTGTGCTCAAGAGTCAGGCCGTGGTCAGCATTGCCCAGCTCCGCTCCACACGCCTGTTACCTGGCACCCGCTGTCTCCCCAATCTCCCCTTTACAATCAGCAGAGCTAGTGACATACCAATGCATTGGGGGCGGCCAGGATGCAGCCGATAGCCAGGGCCACACAAGCAGCTGTATTTGCCGGGCAGATTCACACAAGTGCCTGGGCCACACGGACTGGGGACAGAGGCACATCTATCGATTTCTGAGGGTAAAAGACAGGGTGAAGTCACAGGCCCCTGCTTCACAGGAGGGGCCACAGCCTCCTGCCCAGTTACTAGAACCATCTCCCCATCACAGACACAAAAGGAGACAGCCCCCAACCCCCTGCATCTCAGACAGCTGGCGGAGCTGGGCCTCCGCAGCCTCTAGCCACAGGGACAGGGATGGACGCCAGCACCTGCAGGTTGGCCTGGGTCAGTGCACCGAGCGGGTCAGACATGGCTCCACGTCTATCATCTCTACTCGTTCCTCACTGGGCTGAGTGACAGCAGGAGGCTGCACACAACCAGAGGCTCCCAACGCCAATCGCGGCCTCACATCCCAGCCACTCCCCCCGGTTTCTACTAGCAACTAGAGGGAGTGCCTGCCGGGGGTTCAGCCTGTTGGACTCTGGCTGTGGCCAGTGGCAGCACCCCCACCCCCACCAGCTCTGCTTCCCGTCCCCCTTCCTCCGGCCCCCCCTCCTCCCGTCCAGCCCCCCCCAACCCCGCCTCCTGCCCCCCTTCCTCCTGGCCAGCCCCACGGCCCCTGGCCCCCCCGCCAGTCCCGCCCCCACCCCCTTCCTCCCGGCCAACCCCTCCCCTCCTGCCCACGATCATGTGGGTCCAGTATTTTGGGGGGGGGTCTACCTGGTAACCTAGGAACAGCTCACGGGGCTCCCTCCCCCTACCCTGTGCTGGGGTTGGCTGCTGGCTCCCAGCCCTTTGGGGGCTGGGGCGGCCACCTGCTCCTGGCTCCCAGCCCCCACCAGAGCAGCCCCTGCCTGCAGTGGGCCTGGGACACCCTGTGGCAAGAGGCTGCTCCACGGGAACACCCCCTGCCTGGGGAGCCCAGGCCCTCCGTGGACAGGGGCTGCTCTGAACGAGAGCAGCCTCTATCCATGGTGGGCCCCCTGCAGGGCTGGAGCAGCCCCCTGCCCATGGTAGGCAGGGAGCAGCTACAGCCCCCACCAGTTACCAGGTAACCAGAACTGGTAAGCATCACCCGTTACTGGTTAACATATCACATCGCTACTGGAAAGCCAGGAAAGCCCCTGGAGGGCTAGAAAGACAACAGCAAACCAGCTCTATCTGGCCTGGGGCAGGTAAGCAGGTCCCCAGGAGCCAATGCAGTCCTGTAATGGGCTGGGGAGCGGGGGGGGGGGGGGAAGTAGGCACGGTCACAGGGACTTTAGTGCCAGCTCAAAGGCTATGTGTACACTATGGGGTTTTTCCGGGATACATATCCCAGAAAAACTCCACTGCATCCAGGGAACACCTCTGCTCTTTTGCTTTTTTTTGTAGAAGAGCAGACGCGCTCTTTTGGAACCCCTATCTTCCTCCTCCCACAAGGAAGAAGGGCTCTTCCGAAAGAGGCGGCGGGGGGGGGGGCTGTTTCCAAAATTTGACCCAGCGTAGGCAGGCCAAATTTCGGAAAAGCCTCTTTTGAAAAATCTATCGGAAAAAGGTACACAAATTGCAGAGCATAATTAGCATACCTTTTTCCGATAAAGCCCCATAGTGTAGACATAGCCTCAGTGTGGGCCATTCACATGCTGCTTCTCTTCCTGCTGCTTTCAGCCTGGGTCTCACTAAGTCCAGGTCAGACAGAGGAAGCAGCTCAGCAGCAGTGAATGCAGGAAGGGCAAGGAGAGGTCAACAGAGACCTGCACACGCCCCAACAGTGAGATAATCCTATCACCAAACCAACACACAAACAAAAGGCTATTGTGGAGGTGCATTCCACAGCAAGGTGCCTATGCCAGGGGTTCTCCTGAGAGTGTTTCCGGCCCCCAGCAGGAGCAGCGCTCCCAGACACTTAGACAACCAGAGAATAACAGAGCTGCTATTATTCACACTGTAAACAAGCCTCCCCTGGGAGCCACATGCTTCCGCTCCACCACAACTTCCAGATGACTCAACTCTGACTGCAGCAGGGATTGGGCCAAATCCACCAGGAAGCCCCTGCCTTTCCCTTTCCTTGGGAGTCACTGCTACCCCCCTTCCTTGGGTGCCCTTCCCTCTGCTCAGAGACCCTGCTGTTGACAATGTAGAAATCCAGCTAGTCCCCTGTATTCTGCAGGCAGCCTCTGTCCTGACAGCCTTAGGCAGGCACAGCAGTGTCTACGCTAAACACATGAATCAAAGTGAAAGCTCTCTTGGGTGACAAGTCTCTGTGCCTGGCTGGGCAGCAATGAAGGGCTGTGTTCATTCATGGCAGGAATCCTAAGCTTCCCTTCCATGTGATCCAGACTAGGCCGTGGGTTATACAAATTAAACAGACGGTAAAGGGAACTGAAAGCCAAAGCATCCACTCTTGTTCCCACCTAGAGCCACACCCCCAGGCCAGGGTTTGGCATACCAGGGAACCTCACTGAGGAGAGGGTTATGTTCTGAATGAGTCACATTTTTATTTAGCGTCTGCCGGGTGAAGCAGGTAAACCCCTTTTTGAGCTGCTGACAAACCTGGGATGTGTGCCACAGCAGTGTCCTCCCCTGCAGCTTCCAGGCCTGGCTGGGCGGGAGGGTGAGGGAATCTCTCTGCTACTACATCCCCTGCAGATGAGAGAGATGACCATGTGACTCGGACTAGCCTGAGATCACAGTTGGACATAGGAACAAATGTCAGCCACAGCCCTGCCTATGACTCCCCCCCCCCCCCCCCGCAACCATGACGTTCCAGCAACTTGCAATACCAGGAGATCGGCTATGGAGCAGCAGGTGCAGGTCCCAGGCTCTGAGCCCAGCATCTAGGTGGCTGCGAATGTCAGTCATGAGACCGGGTTGTCACTTCATCCAGCAGAGAACAGCGGAGAGATTTCATAGCCAGTCAGCTTGCTGCTGCATGTTGGAGGTGCAGGTCCTTGCTGCAGTTCCCTGCCTCCTGATCCCCCACCCCACGCTGCGGTGCCCATTACAGAGCCCAGAGATCATGAACATGGGCAGAAGATAACAGCACCCAAGCCCTGGGATGCAGGAAAGGGGTCTTCCAACACATGACATGGAGTACAGTTCTCCCTGTCCCCGTCCTACATCTCATGGGACAGCCCCGTTCCCGCAGCGCCTCCCAGTTCTGTGCAGCACAGCCCATTTGGAGCAACACAGAAGGCGTTTAGGAGGTGCCTATGAAATAAAGCTGCTTTTCCCTGGCCCCAAGGTTATCAGCACCGCCTGAAGCTGCCAGCTGGGACAACCCTGGACCTCCTTCCACTTCTCTATTTGCAGCTTACCCACAAGCCCACTGTGCATGTACGCACCTGGGTACAGGGCAGGTTCCTGAGTGGCCTCAGCAGTGGCCTGTGGGTGAGAAACACAAAACACAAAGATTGGCTCTGCCTGCACTAGCCAGGGGTGTATTTAGCCCAGGGGCAAGACAGAGGTGAGCTTCCTCTTGCCCTAGCTGGCTGCTAATGCAAACTGGGGGTACTGTAATGGCAGCTGAGGCTACTGGTGTGTGGACCAGCTGGAGCCTCAGTGTGCTGGATGCTTATACAAAGCATTATGCCTGTTCAGGAGCCTTTCAGATTTCTGCATTCAGTTCCCTCTAGGTCTCCTTCATAGGCTGACTGCACAGCTACAAACCTCAGGACCAGGTATTGGGATGGGAGCCTGGCTAATCTTGTTTGGCGCTCCAGAATCTGCCCTGGGCTGGCAATCCTTTGGCAGAGATTGATCTCCACAATGTCTGTGTGGTTTGCCTCTTGGAAGTCCTGGGGATGCCTATTGTGAACTCTGAATCCTCAGCTCCAGGGGCAGGAGTGCTCTTTAGCAAAAGACTCCCTTATTCAGGATGTCAAATAGCTATGGGCATTAACCAGGTGTTAAACACAAACCAAAAGCAGTTTAAACAGTCTAAACTCCCTTGGCTTTCACTCTTTTGGACTGTCACCACTTCACTGATTGCCCAGTCATCAGAGACTCTTCCCAGCAGGACATGAGAGGAAGGATGACTAGGGGCCAGAGGACAAGCTCAGAAGCAAGGAGACCCAGGTTCAAGCCTCAGCACTGCCCCCAGAGGCCTGCAGGCCTTGCCCTGGTCACTCAGTCTCTCCGCTGATGAGGAAGCAGTAAAAGGTCTAACAACTGACAGAGACAGCCCGAAGCTGAATACATTCAAGACTGTGAGGTGCTCACACAGGGTACAGCTACACTTCTGTGGGGTTTTGGGATACCAGAGGTATCCCAAAAAAACTCCATGTCCAGGGAATGCGTTACCTCTTCCACTTTTTTTTGCAGAAGAACAAACGCGCTCTTTCAGAAGCCCCTGGAATTCTTCACTCCATGAGGAAGAAGGGGGCTTTCAAAAGAGGGGGTTTTCCCCAAAATTTGGCCCAGTCTAGACAGGCCAAATTTCGGAAAAGCCTCTTCTGACAAAAGTATCAGAAAAAGATACGCAAAATGCGCACCACATTTTGTGTATCTTTCTGATAGATCCTCGCAGTCTAGACATACCCATACTGTGATGAAGCAGGCCATAGCTGCACACCGGAAAAACAGACAGGATCTGAACATATGCTGCCAAACTGAAAAAGCCAAACCAAACCATCCCAAAGAAATGAACACAACAAAGGCTCAAGCCCCATTTCTTCCCTTTGCAAAATACTTTTAAGCTTTATTTCTAAATGTTTAGTGCACAAAGAGGCAACCCCCAAAATCCAGGGAGGCACCATTTTGCTCCCTGTTCTCAACAGGGTATGTGTGTGTCAGCTGCTCCAAAGCGTCCACGTGGGCTTGAATGTTACAGCTGATCTGTGCTATGTTACAATGCCAGGTTGTCAGGGTGCTTTCTAACCTCCACCAGCATCTTAGCTAACCTGGTACTTCTTTGATCTGCAGCTATTTCCCCTCATTATTCCAACTCCAACCAAGTCAGTGTTTTCCTCTTGCTACTTTTTAAAATGACCCCTTTCCCACCAGCAAGTTCATCACAAACACATCCCCTCCCCATCATCTGCCAGCAGGCAGGGCTTAACTCACCTGGCTGTCTGGAGAGTGACCTGGAAAATTAAATCGCACATGGTGAATTTGAGAACAAGAAATGTCAGCACTCCACAGACACGAGAGAGCCCATAACTGCACTAACCTGATGCTGACTAGGAGCCCCCATTCTCCCAGCACAAGATGGGAACTTGTCCTTCCAAACTCAGAGCACTGAGCTGCCCCAGGCCTGGCTCCTCCCTCAGCCTCCACAGGGGGATGCCATTCTAACAGACCTTGGTTCCCATGACAACAATCACGCCCCTCTCTGGATTTGCATTCCCAGCCTGAGTGTATTGGGATAACCACTGGGGGACACTTGTGCCAGGAGTCATACTCGGGTCCCACATGCCTGCTCAGCAGGGCACGTCTGAATCAGACTGCAGCTTCCAACTGTGGGGGCAGCATGGCCACCTGGCAGCAGCAGCACCTGTTAGCAGTAAGGATCTGAGGCTGGAACTCAAAGGTTGCCCCTGTCTCAAAGCAGGGAGCTCTGAAAAGGCCATGCCCTGTACCACTGGGATACTGGGACAAGAGAGCCTTGTATAGCTCTGGAGCTGACCTCCATTCACTTCAGCTGGAAGCACAGTCCTTGGGAAGGAGACAGCCAGAGGGTGAAAGGGGGAATCCATCCAGGGCACCTGTATGTGTAGCTGCTAGTAATGTTGCATCACATCCCAATCTACCTTCTGCTGCTGACATTCCAGCATAGGGGCCTACCTGTGACTCCACCACTTAGGGCTTCCTGCAGTTGCAGCCTTTTTCCTGCCCAGGGGTGCGTATGTTCCCTTCTCTCCCCCTGCTCCTCTGAGCTGAATGGCAGCTCTTCTGCCTCTGCCTTTCTCATGGATAGACGTATATCTGAGCTGGAGTATGTGTAGCCATGTCCCGCTGGACAAATCTCCTTAAAGGCTTCTGCAAAGGAGACACAGGCCAAGGTTGACATGCGGAGTAAAGGGGACAAACCAGTCACAAAAACACAAGGCTATCCATCTGGCAAGACCCAATGGAGGAATGGAAGATGCTGTCTTCTGCTACGCAGGTAAGACTGGCCAGGTCATGATGTGTGAGCGCATGTACTCCCTCCACCTGTCAGCCTACCAGGGTTCAAATACAAGTCTGTCCCTTGGTTAGAACATGTTTGAGCCACATGTTTGATGGAGCAGGTGTGAAGTGAGGATATTCCCAGCAAAGGGAATCAGCTCGCAGAGCTGGGTGAGTCTGTAACTGGCACCAGTTAGCATTCACAGCTACTGGAGACTCCAATCTCTCTGCTAACTCAGTGCCACCAGGGGGAGCACCAAGAAAACACTCCCCCACAGAGCTAGGAGGGAGCCATCTAATGGGGTGGAAAGGGCTGCACAGCCTGCCAAGGCTGGATAAGGGACTAAATACATGGTTGCAATGTTGCAGGTACTGCGGACCTTCTAGTACTTTGGTCTTTTGAGATGCATGTCCCAAGATGCCTTCTCCCAGTCCAGGGGGATGTGTAGGATTTCCAGCCCTGTGGGGTTCCATGCTTGTGGCTCTAGCCCAACAATGGGCAACCAAAAATAGGGAGTGGGCCACATGAGTGGCTCTCCACCTCACCGGATTCATATTTCATCCCCACTCCTCCCTATCCCTCCCAGAGCTGGAATGCTGCAAATCAGCTGTTTGAAGCTGTTCAAGCTCTGGGAGGAAGGGGGAGGAGCAGGAACAGAGCATAAATCAGGCAATTTGCACACTCTGAAAGTGCTGTGAGGGTGGGGGAGGAGTAGAAAACGTGGGGCTCCAGTTTTCCAGTGCGCAAGAAGCGCATGGGAGAGCGGGACAGACGGGGGTCCACAGGCTGCAGTTAGAGCCCCAGTGGGCTGTGGGTTGCCCATCACTGCTCTGGTCCTTAACACTCTGGTAAACATCAACCCATCCTTGGTTGGTGCTTTGGGGAAGTGGTTCCCAACCATCGGTCCGCAGACACCAGGCCGCAAACCACTGGCTGCCGAGCCACGGCCACTCTGGGGGGCCGAGGCTGGGATACATCACCCAGTGCCTCCCCTCCCGCCACAGCTGTTGGGAGAGGAGTGTCCTACCTCACCTCTCAGCCAACCAGTGCCGGGGTCTCCTCCGGCCGCAGAAGAGCAGTTTGCTGCATGGCAGGAGGGCTGGGTGGAGCCGGGCACGGCAGCCTTAGAGCTGCTGCAATCCAGGCAGCAGTGCTCAGCTGGTGGCTGGGAGGCAGTGCAGGGCTAGGTGAGGGGAGCAGAACAGGCACTGGGAGCTCCAGGGACAGGGCTAGTGTGGAGGGGTTCTGGGGATAGGGGTCTCTAAGAGGTGTGGAGCTGTCACTGAGGGGCACTGGGGCTGAAGCTAATACTGGTGCATCTGGGAAACTCTAAGGGATGGGGCTCTAAGAGGCAGAGGGCTGACCCTGGAGGGCACTGGGACATCTGGGGTGGGCAGCTGGCTCTGGGAGACTCTGGGGGCAGGGCTAGTAGTGAGTGGGCTACAGGAGCAGGGCTGTCACGTGGGGAACACTGGGGATAGGGCTAATATTGAGGACTGGGGCTGGCATTGGTGGAGTCTGGTGGGGGGGGCGCTAAGGGCCAGGAGGTTGACAATGAGGTGTTAGGGATGGGGGGCCGGTACTGGGGGAGGTTGGGTACAAGGGGCTCTGGGGTCAGTGGCTGGCATTGGGGGGTAGTGGAGGGCTCTAAGGGTTAGGGCTGACACTGGGGGCTGCGGCTTTTTATATCGCAAACCAGCAAACCCATTCACAATCTTTTGGCAGACCAATAAATTGTATTTGCATATTTGCAACTTCTGTGGGAAAATAATGAATATGCAAATAGATTATGCTGGTCTGCGGTAGAAAAAAGGCTGGGAGCCACTGCTCTGGGGCACCTGAAGATTGACATGTCAGGAAAGGATGAAACTTTAACCTTAGGAGAGGCAAAGTGAGATGAAAGGGAGTATCAGGCTAACACAGGCATGGGGAAGGCTGTGGTCTCCCTCGAGGGCAATATTGCATGACATCTGCGTGGTGAGGAATTTCCTAGTGCAGGTTTGGAATCTGCTCCAGAGTGGCAGGCTGCTCTCAGTTAGCGCCCGCTGCCTCCTAGCAAGCAGACATGCAGACAGCAACCTCTGTGATGGCCTGTGCCCCTGCCCCCTTAGACTGTCCACACCCACTTCCCAACATGTCAGCGCATGGAAGGAGACTGAGCTGGTCCTGGGCCGCGGAGTCAGAAGGTGTAAGGTGAAGTAAGGCCAGCTTAGAACACTGGGCACAGCTGAGCAGTAAGCAGAGCTCTCACCTGACCCCAGCACAGGGCACTTCTCACAATTCTTCCCCCATCCTTTGCCAACACGGCTGCAGCAGCAAATCTGCTTGGTGATACTCTGGGTGAGTGGGAGGCCACAGACACCTCCTGCTGCTGAGCGATAGCATAGCCCCTGCTCCATGGACACCGCCTTAGCCGCTGAAAGACAAGCCCAGGGTTATGTTGGAGGCCAAGCGTCCGCTTCTGCCAGGCATACACTAATGAGGAAAAGTGCTGCCTGTCATCACCTTCAATGGCCTTCTCATCTCTGCCTCTCTGTCACCAGCCCCGTGCCTCATCACATTCCTCCTACACTGCAATATTGCTGCCACCACCCCACTGGTCTGCTTCTGCCACAAAGATTTCCACGCTCCCCTTATGGATGGGCACCCTCCTCTCATGCCACACAGCCTTTGCCCCTGGCTGATGAGGGCTTTGGTGAAAAGCTGCAGGCTCCTCTCCCTGACGCTGCAGTTTCCATAGTACTTCTCTCCCCAGCCTAGCTCTGATTGCGCATTCAGCCTTAGGACTTCTTCCTTAGCTAGGAACTGGGTCTCCTTCCTGGTTGTGGGCATCAGTGAAGTGAGCAGATGCAACAGAAGCAGCATGGAAGGGATGGACTTCTATTTGAATTCCAGATACACCAGTGCAGGTGCTCTCAACACCTTACCCACAAGTGTACCCGGAAGCTGGGTGCAGGCCTCCACATAACCCCATGTGATCAAGGGAGGGAACTGAGAACTATATAAAACTATAGTACGCCCACATCTTGAATACTGTGTACAGATGTGGTCTCCTCACCTCAAAAAAGATATATTGGCCTTGGAAAGGGTTCAGAAAAGGGCAACTAAAATGATTAGGGGTTTGGAACGGGTCCCATATGAGGAGAGGTTAAAGAGACTGGGACTTTTCAGCTTAGAAAAGAGGAGACTGAGGGGGGATATGATAGAGGTCTATAAAATCATGACTGGTGTGGAGAGGGCCGATAAAGAAAAGTTATTTATTAGTTCCCTAAATAAAAGAACTAGAGGACACCAAATGAAATTAATGGGTAGCAGGTTTAAAACTAATAAAAAAAAGTTCTTCTTCACACAGCATGTAGTCAACCTGTGGAACTCCTTGCCAGAGGAGGCTGTGAAGGCTAGGACTATAACAGAGTTTAAAAAAGTGCTAGATAAATTCATGGAGGTTAGTTCCATATAAGGCTATTAGCCAGGGGTAAGGAATGGTGTCCCTGGCTTCTGTTTGTCAAAGGCTGGAGAAGGATGGCAGGAGACAAATTGCTTGATCATTGTCTTCGGTCCACCCTCTCTGGGGCACCTGGCACTGGCCACTGTCAGCAGACAGGATACTGGGCTAGATGGACCTTTGGTCTGACCCAATACGGCCATTCTTATGAGTACAGGTACAGGTCCGTGCACGCTCGTGTACACACATGCACGCACACACACCATGCAAGAGCATGAATGCACACACACAGGATCTCACCCCCCTCACACACACACCATCTCAGGGCACACGTAAGGGAACACGGACACATCATATCTTGTTTCCATCTGTACTGTGATCTGCTGGTTGCTGCTGACAGTTCCAGGGAAGCTTTGAGGGGCATTACTGGGGACCCTGGACAGCTGCTTCCAAGCAGCCGTCCCCAAAGCACTTACAGCAGCGGTTCCCAACCTTTTCCAGATGGAGACCCATTTTGACAATTCAGGAAGACTTGGTGACCCAGGGCAATTAAAAAAATGTGTGAATGGCTCCTTAAGAGCCATCTGGGGAGACACCTAGCGACCCTTTTGAAATGTAATGGCGACCCATAGGCTGGGAAACCCTGACTTACAGACACAGCGACTGCGGGATGGGTCCAGCATGGTGCCTGGTTTGCAGGTGCAGAGGAAGCTGCCACGAGTGTTCACACATTCGGCATCTTTACACAGGCCAAGCATTAGGCACTCGTTGATATCTGCAGGGTAGGAAGAGAGAACAGTATCAGCCACAGTGCCCTGGGCTTGCCCATTACATGAAATCAGCAACAGCAGCACACGGCACAGGGAACCATGCAGGCAAGGGAAGGGGCTGCAATTCAACAGGGCTATTGCTATGTAGCCAGATGGCCAGTGCTCCCTTCCCATCGTCCACTTGGTGTCAGTGCAGAGCAGGGCAGGGAACAGCAAACCCTGTGTCCAACAACCCCACAAGCAGCACTGAGGCACTTCCAAGCCTCCGTCCTCCAATGGGCTGATACTGACCCCCACACAACCAGAAAACTGCAGAGGTCTTTATCCTCCCGCAACACAATTGATCTCTCCAGCACTGAATCAGTCGGGAGTGACAGAAAGAACAATTAGAGTGAGTTCCTGGGGGGTTCCCCACATACAGGCCTGGGGTAGATCTAACATGAGGAGCTGCTGGGGGTGGGTTACACCAGAAGCCCAAAGGGACTGAGATCAGTGTCTGCCTAGAATGCCCTGGGCAGAGCCCTGCTGATTCTAACACTGGGAAAAAGTCTGAGTTAGTAAAGGCCCAGATACCTTGCAGCATGGGAGAGCTGGGGAGTCTCTCTGTAGCTAGGCAGGGCAGGGGCATTTTGCAAGTGCATTTGGCTTTCCATGTTTCTGTCCCTCTGTATCAGTAACTCCCCCTCCCCCCACAATTCCCTGGGGGAGTGCTGCTTCAGAGAGAAGGCTGAAAGGGGCACAGAGTGGAACAGGCTCAGCCTTCAAGAGCCTCACATTGAGGGTGTGAGGGCAGGGCACTGTTGTACTACCTACCGCCCTGCAGAAATCCCTGAGACACTCACATTCCATCTCCTCCTGGATGCTGTCAGCTGAGAACATCCTCTCAGTCCTGGGCACAGGAATCCACTCCAGGGCCAGCAGATCCTGCTGGGCTCTCTCTCTCATACTATCCATAAGCATTAGGCTTTTAGGGGAGGGGACCCCACATCACAGTGAGGTCAGGCCCTGGCAGGGCCCCTTAAGGCACTGACTATATGGAGGTGCTCTCTGAGATTTCCAATTGTTCCATTTCTGAAACAGTATGAAACAATCGCGACTCCAGCCTGGCTCCTTCTGCAGTCAGAGCCTCTGATACAGCCAGGGACAGTCCAGCTGTGAGCCCCAAGAGGATTCCCAGCTAGGCTGTTGGCAGGGTTAGTGGCAGTGTCCTGAATGGCACAGGCCACCAGACTCTGCAAAGTGCTGCTCTCTCAAGGAGCCTGACCTAGCAATGTAGGGCTGGAAGGGACCTCTGCAGGCCATCTAGTCCCTCTCCCACACTGAGCAGGGCTAAGGATACCTAGTCCAATGGGCCATGTTAACCTGAAAAAGGGGTTTCAAGAGCAAACAGCCCACCCAGAACTTCTTGTTAGCCTTGCCTCTCTCTCACCCTGCTACTGATTCTCCAGATTCATCCAGCTGGGTCCACTCACCATGTGCCATACAGATGCGGCAGCTGGACCATATGCCATGGGTAAAGAAGGAATATGGGAGCCTGGCTTTGCTAGCTGAGCCCCAGGTGAGTACAATAATGAACCAGGAGATTCCAGTCTTCTTTAAAACCTCCTCCCCTCTGTCCAAGTCCTGCCTTGCCTGTCTCCTACCAAGTTCACGTGCAGTTTGCTTACTGCCTTCTGCCCTGGCTAGGTCCCCTTTGTTCCTCCCTGCAGCTGCCTTGAGATTCAAGGTTGTGGCCCTTCTCCCAGGACTATTAGAGCTGCTTGTCTGGTATCTTACCTACTCTAATGGATCAGGTCTCCAAGTCCCTCAAGTCCTACAACCCAGCTTTGCCGTACAGCAGCAGCAAGCTGGTCTCAGCCAGTGCAGTGTGCTGTAGGGCACTTGTATTGCGAACCGTTTCATAGGAACCGTTGTGATGACAGCAATCCCACATTCGCTGTGCACGGCCTGTTTGTTGCAGCTGCATAGATGGTTCGAACTATTGCTCGACTCTGGGAGCCTCATGGACACCAGATGGTGCATCTCATGGGGCGATCCTGGCAAGGTCATTTTTACAGCTGTCAGACCCAGGCTTGGCAAGGCGCAGATCATGAGCAAGTCTCTTTTCAATCAAATCTCCTGCGTGGTCAGACTGAGGCACTGTCTGCAAAGGATGCACTGTCCAGAATCAAAGAGTGCAGGTGCACAGCAAGGGCTGGAGAAACCTGCCTTGCACTCATAGCCCAGCATCAGCCTGAGGAGTGGAAGGCATGTGTCCAGCTTGTCACTGGTGCAGCTGGCTCTGGCGATGCATACGTGCGAGCTTGCAGTTCCCAGGTCCTCTGCCACTGATGCAGTGTGTGACCTAAAGCAAATTCCCTCTCCCCTCTGGGCTATCTGTAAGATAAAGACAGGGGGCTGGGAGGGTCAGTCAATGTTTTAAAGCCAACTGGATGTCTCAGGAGTCCTGGCTAAATACTTATCCCCACCACCTGGGCAGCAGGAAGGGCAGCAGGCATCATTGCAGGGGTCAGCAACCTATGTCTGGTGAGCCATATACGGCTCAATTAGGAGCCAAATATGGCTTACGGCTCGAGCTCAGCCCCTTCTCACTCTCCCACCCTGCAACAGGGAACACATGCTGGCGATCCAGCATCATCCCCATTCACTGCAAGTTTGGAGCCCGTGCCGGCTTCCTGTGGCAGGGGAGCCCCGAGGCTCCGAGCCAGAGCCAGCTTGTGGGGAAGCACACACACTACTCCTCCCCTCCCAACTGCAAAGCGCTTGCTTCCTCATACACCCTACCTTCTCCCGTGCTCTAGAGAGGTAGGAAACAGGAGCTGCGCGGCCTCCCCCCTGCCTGGTGATCACCTGAGTGACCGCGTCTGGCTGTGCCAGATGTGCTAGTGATACACACTGAGCACGCAGGGACTAGGTGGGGAGGGCAGCTAAAATGGCGGCAGAGGGACGAGGAGTGGCACATGCGTATCGTTTAGGCAGGATCTGCAGGCAGTGCTGAGATATACTCATCTCTGGAGACCAGCAGGTACCGGCTAAGCTGGGGAGATTAGGGGAGCAAGATGTGCTGCTGCTGCTGCTGCTTCCAGGCTGCTGCTGGGTGGTGTTTGCAAGGCTGAGGGGGCCTGTTGGAGCTGTCTCAGGGCCCATCCCATTGAGGTTCCTCAAGATCCAGTTCTGCTCGAGGCCAGCTCCCAGACTGGGGATCCTGCTGCTGCTCCATTAGCCAGAATCCAGCCAATGGAGCAGCAGGAAGCCATGTCTGGGACAGGAAGCCTGAAAGCAGTGCTGCCCAGACCCTGCACACCCTGCCTACCCTCCATGCCAAGACCCTGCACCCCCAGCCTGCTTCTGCCCCGACCAGACACCCATCAGCACCTTGCTCCTGCCCTTCCCTCTGGCCAGACGACCACCAGGCACCCCACTCCTTCCCTCTTCTCTATGTCACCCACATAGTAACCTTGCAACCCCTGAGGGGTCCTGACCCCTCAGTTGGAGGACCTCTGCTCTAGGGTGATTCATTATTTAATTCAATGATATGGAAAGTCCCTGCTAGAGGAGATGAGTCATTAGACTGCATGCCATGAGCTTACATGTGCCAGGCCCAGACAGCATTCTCTGAGGGACAGCTCATGGCATATAAGGAATCATGACAATGTGACCAAGAAATTCCTGATTTGAAAAGTGTCAGATATTTTCCCTAATGAGGAACTGAGGAAAAGGCCCCCTCCTTAAGTGGAGCAGATGGGATGCCCAAGATGAATGGGATAGGCACAGCCATGTACAAAAAATGTGGGGCAGAGGAGAGTACTGGGGTGATTGGCCCACACAGAGTCACCCCCCAACATGGGGCAGAAGGAACTCCAGGAAGAATGGCCCACCTAAGACTCCTCCCAGTGTGGGGAAGAGGGGATTCTTGGGTTGAATGGCCCATACATACACGTACACACACCCCTGATGTGGAGCAGAGGGGACTTTTGGGGTGAACAGCCCAACACATCCCTTACTCCCAATGTGGGACAAAGTGGCCTCTGGGCTGAATGGCAGACACACAGACCCCACAATATAGGGCAGATAGGACCCCTGAGGTAAATGGGCAGTGTATCTTGTATGGGCCAATGTAGGGCAAAGGGATTCCTGGGATGAACGCCCCAGACACCCACACCTCACAACGTGGGGCAGAGAGAGCTCTGGGCTGAATGGCCTAGACATAGCCCCATACTCCCAACATGGGGCAGAGGGGGCTATGGGCTAAATGGTCCAAACACAGACAGCCCCTGATGTGGGGCAGAGGAGACTGTGGGTTGAAATGTGCATAGACAGACCCCACCCTGGAGCAAGGCAGACTCTGAGGAGCCTGGCACGTACAAAGTTTATGTACTTGGTTCAGACAGATTTTCAAGCCAACTCGCTTTCACTTTCACCACTCCTTCTTTTAAAAAACCCAAACACCTCCCCAATCAGTGGTAACCCACAGTTAAAGCTTCAGGCTACAGGAATTATACAGATCGCCTGTTTTAACACCACTGAGTACATGCAGAACACAGTCAGAGATGCACCCATCACTAGTGTATGCACACACAGAGAATCAAGGTGGGTCAGGCTGTTGTCTGACGAATTTGGCTGGTATCACTGGGAAGCAGCCTGAGCTGTCAGAGACATGCAATCTTTCGGTACAGTTAGCAGTACTTAGCTAGTTACTTTCACACGTGACGGCTCGGGGCTCTTTAACTGTAATATTCGCAGTAAGTCAGTGCCAGGGCAGGAAATGAACTCATTTTACACAGAGGAATGATTACTACTCTGCCTGATAAAGAGTCTGAGAAAGGGATCAGAGCAGCATCCTTACCTTGACAATGGCTCCGATTCAGTCTCTTGTATCCCTGGGGACACGCCACCTGTCCATTTTCAATCAGTGGATGAGCTAGGACAACAGCAAACAGTTTGGAGGCTTAGAAACTAGGGCTGAACTCCACACACCCTTTTTCTCTTCCTCTTTCCTTGATTCCAGCCTCTCCTTTCCACCCACTGTCTGTGAGCTTGAGGTACTCCTGACCCTGTATTTTCTTCTTCTCCCACCTCTCCTCTGTTAGTAAGTCCCCATCACTACCTCCACAGCAATGGCTAAGAGCACCAGGAACTCAGATCAATTTCATGCTGCTAAATAGTTCAGCAGTGGTCCCACCTGGGAGCAGAAGATGTGCCTGAAACACCTCCAAACCCTCCCTTCTACACCCTCTGCTACTCCACTGGCTCTTTCTCCATGCCTACAGTCAGTCTCTTTGCGGCTGGTGTGAAAGCCTTCTCCTCTTCTGCACTGCCACTTGGCACTGCCTCCAGCACCATCAACTCCCCCCTTTTTCAAATCTTCCTTTCAAATGTTTCTATCCCTTGCTTTCTGCTTTATTTTTTACTCCTCCATTATTACTGGCGTCACAACCAGGCATTTCAATTTGTTCACTATACAACGGACTGGATCCTACAAGTGCTCAGAGCACATGCTGCCAATGACTTCAACAGCAGTTCTGCAAGTGAAGAGCCTGCAGAGTGATGCTCAATGCGCTTATTTTCAGTCATTGATGCTAGCTGGTCCCATCTTAGGTTTGTCCTCTAACCGCTAGCCATGCAGAGTAGTTACACAATTCACCTCTAACACCTGGAGGCCATGGGCAGGGGGAGGAGTAAGGCTGAAGGTGACAAAAGTCATGGCTTTGGGGGGAGTGTCATAACATACCCGCAGGTAACATTTTCAAAAGTGCCCAAGTGGGTTAGGAGCCCAAGCCCCATTGACTTTCAATGAAACACAGGTCCTCGGTGCCCAACTCACTTTTGAAAATGGGACTTAAGTGCTTTGGAAAACCTTTCCCCACTCTCTGTCTCCCCAGCTGGTCTTCTGACAATCAAGATCCCTCTAGGAACTTTCCCAATCCAGGCTCCATGTGCAGCATGCTGGAGTCTAGATGGATTTTTACATGGTTTTAAATTATGATGAAATATTGTCAGAAGGGTTTAAACAATGTTTATTGCAAAATAAAGGGTAGTCAGTTGATGTTTCTCATTTTCCCTATGACAAATGCTTCAACAGTAATTCACATATTCTGAGCCATGCCTTTCCTTTTCAATCAAAAGAAATCCTAACAAGGTCTTTGCCCTTTTCATACCACTACCACAGGCCTTAGTTCTGACCTACACTCCCAATGTGACATGAGTTTCGGGAGGTCTGAAGCAGGCCCTACCTACCACCATGGTGTTTGATCCTAGTCTCAGCTTATCTGGCTATCCCCCATATTTCTGTCAATTGGTTTCCCAAACCCAAGCAACCGTAAGAGTAACCACAGTGCAACTCAGCTCCAACTCGCAGCATGTCTTGGAGCGTTGAGATTCTTAAGGATTGAGAACTGCAATTTCCCCTCGTTGGGAGAGCACGAAGGGGAGTTTGATGCTGAGTCCCAAAGCCCATTCTTTTCACACAGTCACCTCTCTAGAACAGAGACATAACCCATAAACACCCTCATCAATATCCCCTCCTTGAAGCAGGATCTGGCTATTACTAATGTTGCATGCAAAACTCTAACTTCTCCTGCTCCCCTAGTACCTTCAGAGAGGCACAGGAACCTGCATGAAGAGTGGTACATGCCAGACTCATCCAGAAAGGACCCAAATCCACATATGCCATGGTGTGAGACTAGTCCAGACTGCTGGGGAGAGCTACAAACCTGGTCCTGAATGAATAAAGGTGAATGAAGCCTACAAGTCCGAGATTAGACTGGCTAAGCAAGTTAATAGAGTGCATAATTCAATGCATCCTCCAGTCATGCCTCTGAGGGTTAGGGTCAGCAGAAGGAAGGTCCCTACATAATTGAGAAGCCAGATCATCTACTGTGTAGAGCAGAGGGGACTGATGATTGGGAGTCCACTCTTCTATTCCTAGCCTCTGTTCTCACCACGTGGCCTCGCAAAAATCACTCTCCTTCTCTGATTCAGTTTCTCCATCAGTAACATAGAGATACCAGTAAGGCTACATTGTCAAGCTTTGACATCCTGGGATGGAAGTTGGTACTTGAGCACAAAATATCATTGTTCTTATTACAAGGCTCAGGATGCAAGAGCTCAGGAGGGAAAAGTCAACCCACAGCATCTAGTGTCTCCCCTGGATCTCACAGAGTAAGAAGTGTAAAAGACAGTCCCGTGCCAGAGACTAGTGAGTGTCTTAGGCCAGGTCTACACTAAAGGGGAAGGTCAGATAAAGATATCCAACTCCAGCTACGTTAATTATGTAGCTGGAGTCAATACAACTTGATCTGAGTTTCCCCACAGCAGGAGTCTCCACAGCAGGAGGCCAAAGAGAGAAAATGCTCCTGTCAACTTCCCTTACTCCTTGCAGGAGCAGGAGTACCAGCCATCGAGGGGGGCAACCTTTGAGCTTGATCAAGCAGGTCTTAACTAGACCTAAAAAATTGAACTCCTGAAGTTCGATTGTGACAGCGTCAATCTTCCCCAGGGTGAACACATGGCCTTGGAACAGTCAAACACAGGAGACAGGCAAAGAACCCTCTTCTCTAGGAGCATTCATGAAGCAGGCTCAGCCCTATGCATGCCACCTCCTGCAGAACTGGGCTTCATATAAAGCTGGCCTTTTAATATGTAGGAGCAATAGATGCACTTGGGCACTCTGTGTCAATTTTGTACTGTGATATATAGGATTACTCCATCGGTCCTGGACATGAATGTGTTGGCCCTTCCACTGACAAATGTTGTTTCCTTGTGAAATGAGTTACTATGGAATGTCAAAGGTCCCATGTGTGGTGTATAAGCTACGGTCCCGCCATCATTCTCTCCCAATGAATCATAACCTTGGAGCCAGCTACTCATATAAGCATACGACCTAAGTGGAAACAGGAGGGTGGACAGGCCTTCAGGCTTAGATTTCCCCACAAATTTCTATTCTCATGCATATGCCTCTTGTTTCTTATCAAGAAATTTACTTTTTAAAACACAGTCTCAGAGCCCCTAGCAAATGGGTAGGATTAACAGGCAGCTCCTACATACACCAACAATTCTAGGTTGTTGGTGTATGTCAGAGGAGCCTGCAACTCAGACCTGAGAAAGTGCCCCCAAAACTGCCTGTGCTATAAGTCTGAAGAGTCAAGGGGCAAAAATATGGCAAAGAACATCCAGACCAGGCAGAGCATGCCTGGATGATGGTCTGGCTCGGCAGATGAATTGCCGCATTTTCCAGTTGGTTGCTTCTGCCATTGACAGGTACCAGCGAAGCAGCACAGTTATGACACCTGCAATCAGTCGTCTCTCCACCACTGTGATGTCTCAGGTTCCCAGCTTGGATTGTCCAGTGGCACATGACGAGGGAAATGGAAATGGAAGGAATGACATAAGCCCCAATGAGATCCTGAAATAACAGCCAAGGGCCCATTTATTACCTTTTCCCCCTTTTTACAAGGAGCTCTTTGCTCTGGCTGGACATGATTTCCTGACTCACTCATTCTCAATACACAGAATTTTAAATAGTTTCTTAAAATAGTTTTGTGGATTGAAAAATAGTCCATAACCTACATAATTAAATCTCTCAAAGTTTTTATAGGCGAGTACAATCCAGCCAATAAATTCCAAAGAGGCCCAATTCAGGCACCGTGTTTTGGAGTGAATGAAAGTGAACTTTAGGGTGTGGGAGGAGCTGGGGAGGGAGCCAGGATGGAATGGGGAGTGGCTAAAGGGGCACTTTGTCCTGGAAAAAGATTTTTGTGAGGTGAGGGATTTTCCCCCCCACATATAGCAGAATATGTTTTGGAGCAAGACGTGTGCATAACAACTAAGTAACCATATGGCTGTATCCTGACACCCCACATCCGGCCAACCTTCTATTCCCCCATCTAGCACTTTTAGCTCTGCCTTATAGTATCAGATCTGCCATTCTTTGTGGCAGGGAATGTGTCCGTCTATAGGACTTGGGAGGTACTTAAGCACATTGTGGATGCCAAGAATAAATAAGGAACAAATCTGAAACAAGGCAGTAGACTGAGAAAATGGCCATAAAAGAATAGCACGCTGAAGGATCTGAGGCTGGGTGTGGGGCATTGGAAGGGGGAGGTGGGCATGGCTATCACAGTTAAAGTTCCAATACTTTAAAAAAAGATCGCTCTCTGCCCCCAGCCTATCTGTGGGATTGCAATGATTGAAGAGATTCCAGGCCGCTCCCACTGCCTAGTCCATATGCTGGGGGTTGTCTGCAGGACACATCAGGTCAGCTCCGGGTCTATTGTGATAGCAAACACACAAATGTCACAGTGCTCCAACTGGGAGCAAGGTGTTCCCATGATCAGGCAATGATGGGACATGAGTAGAGTATGAAACTCAACTTCTTCTCCAAAAGGCCTTTACAGAGAAAGAGACCACTCACAGCCTCCATCAGCCAGACCCTGCTGGAGAGAAAGATTCTATTCTGAAGTAAAAAACATGGGTTGAAAGCTACTGAGCGAAAGTCACAGTCTTGTACCATTCTCAGCACCAGTGTGGCTCCTCCGATCTTCAGTGGGCAGATTAATGATGCTTGTTAACGAAGCAAATTATTAGTGAGACTTTAGATTAACAGATTAATTTTGCAAAGTAACCGATTCTCACTTAAAGGGTGATTGTGGCGTAACACGAGCAGATCTCTGCACCCAATGGAACCAAGTTACAATGTCTGAAATACTGCGTATGGAGACTGCTCTCTGTGTCAGGATAAGGTCACAGAGCAATGAGGCTGAATGGCTCCAGGAGGATGCTAGCTAACTTCCAGCCTGGACTTGGTTACACAGGCAGAGAGGGGCATTTCCTCCCTTAAAATATGATGTCACCAAACTAGAACAGAGAGAACAAGATCAACAAAAGGCCAATCTGAGATGCTAGCAGAGTGAAGAAGAACTGCACCAGAATTTGCCCCATCCACTCCTAGCCTCCCTGCCCTTGGCAATGGGAGACAGGTAGGTTACTGTTCTGGAATTTAATAATGGCTAGTGACTGGAAGAAAACAGATCTGGTGCTCAGACTGAGCAGAGGCATTGCCTGTGTCAGCAAAAGCTGCCAGAAAATCCTGGGCTCCTTTGTGTCTGTGTCTGCTTCTTTTCCAGAAGGTTAGAGTGAAGCTTAGCACTGGGCTATGCTTAAAATATACACAGATGCAGCTCTAGTGCTCAGGGCTATGAAAAATTCACCTCCCTGAGCCTGGAAGTTAAGCTGACTTAACCCCTGGTGTAGACAGAAGCATTCTTCAATCGACTGAGTAACCGCTTCTGGGGCGAGGTGGATTGCCTACCTACACTGACACCGGAACCTCTTCCATTGATGCAGGAAGTGTCTATGTGGCAGTACTGCTACTGTGTTGCTATGGCACCCATAGTGCAGACATGCCCTTAGACTGGAGACAAAGGAAGCAGCTGAGCAGCACCATTTGGGCAGGGGGCGTTCAGGCTTGTTCGAAGGCACTGAGGTCTGGCTCCAGATTAAAATGCTATGCCTGTTCCCATCCCAGTGCCAGATACATTATACTTAGGTCCCTACCAAATTCACAACCAAAACACGCATCACAGACTATAACATCTGGACTTCTGTGTACATTTATCCTATTCTATGCTGATTTCAGAGGGGAGACCAGCATCTCTCAAATTGAAGGTCCTGATCCAAAAGAGAGTTGCAGGGGGGCGGTCACAAGGTTATTTTAGGGTGGTTGCAGTATTGCCACACTTACTTCTGCACTGCCTTCAGAGCGGGGTGGCCAGAGAGCGACGGCTGCTGGCCAGGCAGAGAATAGGAGAGCAGCAGCTGCTGACCAGGAGCCCAGCTCTGAAGGCAGTGCCCCATCAGAGCAGTACAGAAATAGAGGTGGCAATAGCATATAATGCTACCTTTACTTCTGCAATACTGCCTTCTATACTGCTGCAACTGGAAGGTGGCAGTTGCTGACTGAGAGCCCAGCTTTGCAGGCAGCAGCACAGAAGTAAGGGAGGCAATTTCATACCATTCCAACCCTACTTCTGAGCCACTCTGCCTTCAGAACTGGGCTCCTGGCCAGCAGCTGCTGCTCTCGAGCTGCCCAGCTGTGAAGGTGCAGCCACCAGCAGCAACACCTCAGAAGTAAGTGTTCCCAACATCTTTTTGGGTTATGACCCCAACAATTACAGCACCCTGAAATTTCAAGTTTAAATAGCTGAAATCATGAAATTTACTATTTTTAAAATCCTACGACTGTGAAATTAACCAAAATGGACCATGAATTTATTAGGGCCCTAATTACACCACACTGCCGCTAGGGCACTGACATAGCACATGGACCATGCTGCTCAAGATGGGATGAAGAGAGTCGGAAAGGCTGTGAATCAAAAATGAGCTGAATTTCTTGGTCACTCAGTTATTTAATGCCAGCCCTTAGGGAGATACAGCCCTGGATGGAAGCACCAATGCCTAGTGAGAACACTGGTGTAGCCATTCCTCTGACTATTCCAGACCAAGCTCCTGCCGTGGGCAGGTCTCAGCCAGGACAGCAGCTATCCCAGCTCACCTGTGAATAGAGCTGGTGCCTCTGCACATTTTGATGAATGTATTTTAGGTTACACATCTGCCCTAGTGCTCTAGGGATCTTCCAAGAGAGTGATGGCAACTGTGTATGGAAAGGCAATGAGTTAGGCCCAAGGGCTTACAGAAGCCAGAAGATACTGGTAGCGATGAGTGGCTGGACATATTGATTTGGTGCAGGCACTGGATGGGGTGTTTCTAACAGATTGTTTGGGAGCTCTATAGTGTCAGAGAGAGCCACTGGGGGTGGGCAGGGTTATGAGTCATTACTGATAATGAGGTGATGGAGCCGAGCCAGGTATAACAGTCAGTACACCATGAACCAAACGTGCAGCAAAGAGGATGCCTTCTGGGAGAAAGGGAGGCAGGTTCCAACAAGAGGAGAGCGTAGCTCTCAGAGGGGCATTAGCTAGGGCAGAGACAGGCAAAGAACCAAGGCTGTGCAATGAGAATGTGCAAATGGGCCCACAAAAGTTAGGGATGGCACCAATGCCATGGCAGGCAGTCACTGGCTGGTGGCTTGCTCAGTGTTCTGTTTCTAAAAGACCCTATCTCTAGCATTCAGCCTACTTTGAGTTTAGTCAATAGGCCCTTAGTAAACAGCCCAGGGATACAGCCAGCCAGGGCTGGCGTGTGCGTAGTTAATCAAAAACAGACGGCAAAATCTCTCTCTCCTTGGAATGAGCAAATACTCCAAGCATGCCACTGAAACCTCAGCCTGGTTTAACACACAGCAGAAAAGACCTGCTCCCCAAGAGGAGAAAGCTCTGACCCAGCTGCTGAAGCCACTGCCAGCAGAAAAACAGACAGCTCAGCCTTAGCAATGGGCTCTAGAGGGAAAGCATGCACGCGACTGTATTCCTAGGAGCAGGCAGACTGCTAGGTAATGGACAAGGGAACAAGTTCATTTCTTGGTGCCAGTGGACAAGGGCAAGTCCCACCAGGCTCTGGGAGAGTTGGGAACAGGGATCTCAAAAGATCCAGGGACTGCTGCATTGAGCTAAAGAGTCGTGGTGTCCAGATGCGTTGCCTCCAGATGACCTGTGACAGCTTCCTGGTAAATCACAACATTCCCCAAGGCACCAGAGAGGGGTGCTGTGCTGCTGGAGGTGTCGTCATCAAGGTGAGCTGCGAAACCAAGATCCTGCCCATGTGCGATCAGCTAAGATCCCACCTCGGATTGTTAGCCTTGATGGCTGGGGTAACTTTCAGCTAAGGTAACTACATTCAATCTTACCAGCCACCCCAACTGGATACAAGATTCTTCTGCATTTAATGTGCTAACCCCGGCAGTGCTGTGCTGTGTGAACCAACTGCTGCAGCCCATTCAGCCACTCCCAAGTGATGGGCAGAGGCAGCCCTCTGAGAGCAAGTCAGGAATGTGTCTCAAGCCTGTTGGGATCCACTGGGCCAAGTGGGATCATGCGTAAGCCTCAACTCTCCAGCCATGCCCATGTGCATCACCATGCCGAGACCAGCGTCCATGGCAGATGCCGGGAAAACTAGGTCTTTCTGGATACTTCAAAACTTTAAAATCTCTCTTCTCTGTGTCGTCCCCCATCTGGCTGTGGTGAGGCCAGCCAGGGTTTGACAATGCCTACGGGTGGCAGCAGGGAGAATGGCATGTGGCTTGCAATACCATTCCGTGTAACTAATGACTATGTCTCCAGCTGGGGGAGCTGCCCGCCATTTGCCAACTATGTCTAACACAGTGGGAGGCCCACATTGCAGATGCCAAGCCAATGCTACAGGATCCAACTTTCCAGTAAATTCAGATTCTTTTCTAGGACAAAAACTTGAAAAATGTGGGAGAAATACAAATAAAATGCTGGCCTTCACAGAACCGTATCCTAATGAAGTTAAAACCTCCACCCAGGAGCAGCAGGAGTGAACCCTGCTAGGCTGGGAGTCGACAGGACTGCCAGATCTGGGCCGATTGCTAGGCTGACCCTCAGCTATCCTGCAAGATAAGGGAAGGAGCAGTGTCTCAAAGGGGCTGCTTTACTAGTTTACTGCTCCAGCCAGAAACTCTTGACAGCTTGTTTGGGAGGGGCAGAAGGGAAGTGGTTTCTCCCAGATGTTTAGTCAGTGCAAGAGATGGTATACAACACCTGGACAAATCCAGCAGCACCTATCCTCCCAGGGATGCTCACTCCCACAGAGCTAACCGGGCTGTGGAAAAGAGATGGATGCTATTTCTTCCTTGCTTAGTATCCCGCTCTGTGGCTCCATCCTAGAAAAAGTGCAGCAGCAGTCTGAGCCTCTCCTGGTGGGGATAGTGCCTTAAAAAGCAGCACCAAGGGCTTTTAGGGTTTCTGGCATGCAGGGTTTCTGCCAGAATGAAAATGGCCACAGGAGGCAAAAACCACAGGAAACACAGTGGGGCTGGGGAAAGAGGTGTGGGGAGGGGGCAATTTGGTTGGAGAAGCTTTTGGGACTTACTTGTGCTGTTCTTTTGCAATTCTAATCACTAAGCACTTTGGAGAACCGGCCTCTGTTAGTTTTTGCTTGTCTTAGGGTGTAACAAACACCTTAGCTAGAAGGAAAATCTCTCATTTTCTGTCCTCCTTTATCCCAAGGCTTCTGCAGTGGGGAAGGGACACTGCATTGAGGCCATGGTAGATTAGTGGCCAAAGTCATGCTCTGCCTGGGGTTTGCTTCTGTTGGTAACTTAAGAGAAAGAGGTCAGTCTCAGCCAAAACCATCTCCTTAGCTTTGCTTTCCTCACAGAGGCTCTCCAAGCACACATGGTCCTAACACTCAACATCCTGTTGCAGGCCTCCTGACCTCATACTGGGACACTGTAATTCAGAGTCTGCCAACACAATACAAATATCCAGCATAACTTTTACCCTCCCCACTCCTCTGATATTGCTTTCCCCACAGACTTTGTCCTCTTCCCTGCCAAATCCCTCCAGGGTCCCCACCCTAACATCCTCCTCCTCAGCCTCCCAGCTACTTCTGACACTGACAATCACATCCCCTTTCCCACAGTGTTGCTCTGCCTTGGCTTTCCTGACTCAGTTCTCTCCAGTACCTCTGGTCATTCCTTCAGGATCTGTCCCGGGGATCCTTTTTCCTGTCACCTATTCTACAAATGGCTCTCTCTGGGCTCTGCCCTTGGCACATCCTCTGATTCCCTCCACACCCTCTTTCTGGATCATCTCATCCACTCACACCTCTTTAATTATGCTCAGTACACCTATGACTGACAGATCCATCTCACTTCTCCTGATTTATTCCCCACACCCACCCACCCACCCTGGACCAACCCCATGTCTCCTCCTCTGTCTGACTTCTCTTCCTGGATGTCTTACCACCAGCTTAACTTGGGCAAAAGCCACTTCCAGCACACTTTGCCACATTTCAACTCTCCTTTTCCAAGTCTGTACTCTAACACCCCTCTTCCAGGGGGCCTGGAAATCTGTATCCCCACAACAGTGTGAACAAACCAGGCAGCTGAGGCTCACACATACAAATGACAGCTGTCATTGCCTGGAGCAAGAGGCACCCAGCCTGCGTACAGCCAAGCCTCATCCTTCGGTGATGAATTCAGATTGTAAGCTCCTTGGGACATAGCCCATACTACTGCTGGTGGTAGGTGTATAATGAACTGCAGCAGGGGCAAGTCACTGCAGAATGGGCATGGCAGGTGAACTCAGAGAGCTGTCAGCCTCAGTTCCATCCAATTCTCTGATGTTTCCCACACACTCCTGTGTACCTAATATGAAAGCTGCAAGTCAGCAGAGACGTCGGTCTGTCTCCAGTCTCAAATAATAATCCAGTGTCTCAGGCAGCAAGTCAATCCAAACAAGTTCTTCATTTGTCTAGCTCTCGCCTGGCTGCCCTGCCGTACATTTGTAAGTGTTTATGCTGAGCTAATTTCTGCCATTTCCGTCTCTGGTTGCTGGAATGCTTGAAATTCCAAGAGCTGTCGAGACTGGGTTCTGGTGCCGAGCTCCCCAGGACAGACAGGCGCGAAGGGGAGCTTTGCTGGAAATCCCTAGTGCCAGAAGAAAGCAGGACATGAGCAGGATGTGCTGTTGCTGCACATGTGGCTGACCAGCTCAATGACAACAGCCCGACAACATGAGCAATGTGCAGGGCCCCAGTCTGAGTCTGAAAGAAACAGCTGGACTCCTGGCATGGGATGTGGAGTCTCTGCTGGTGGACACAATGCTGAGTGGTACGCTCCAAGCATCAGGTTGAAGGCAAAAAGGAGCATCCACAGATGCTGAGAGCTCTGAGGAGAGGAGGCATGGAGCAAAGCTGGGGGTGATGGTTATGGCAGCTGGTGCCTCCAAGAGATGAGACTGTAGAAGAGGAACTTGTGCCCTTGACCTATCTGAGCTCTGGCATCAGATGCTGAGAGCCTGCTCTAGGGGAAAGCACATCCGCAGTTCAATGGTACTGCCCTCATTCAGAACAGCACACCTCTCCCCTGTCCCAACGGCAGCCCAACCTCAGCACATGGTGGGGGCTGGGTTGTTCTCATGTGTGGTCTCCAGCATGTGGGGCCTTTAAGGAGCAGCAAAATAAGAATGGATCCAACAGAATTAGAGAGAAAAATGGAAGCTCGGGGCCTCTCCAGCAAACCTGAATTTCTGCCAATGTACACAAGTGCCTGATGGCCTCCAAGGGGATCCTGTAGCCCAAACAGGGGCGTGAAGCTGGGATTTCCTGGTGGCATGGGAAGGAAGAAGACGGGGGATACATTCTTTGCTGCCAACTTTCATATCCACCTGGAATTAATCTGATGAAAGCCAGACAGGCATCCATCTGAGCACCAACAACAGACAAACAGCCATCTCAACCAGTGTCCTGCTCCCCTGAACCCCTGCTGCTGCAGGGACAGTATGCCAAGCCATGGAATCAGGAGCCCCTGGCACATAATGGCCATTTCTGACAGGCTAGTGCACTCCCCAGCTATCTGCTAAGAGCCCAGGTGGTGATTTCGTGTTTGCAGGGTGAAGCCTGCTTCCTATACGCTGGCTATGTGCCCTCTGCTGCCATTGATGGCCAAGACTTCCCATGTAGGGCTCAAGTGCACTGTGTGCCCGCCTGAGTGATAAATGCCACGCACTTAGCAATGTGGGATTCTCTTCCTGACAGTCACCCGCCCTGCAGAGTCAAAGGGCAGCACCAGATCCAGCCATAAGGATCCCTTGAAAGACTCTGGAATGTGCATCCCCTACCCCATCCAGTTCTCTGAGATCAGGGAGGGGCTGCTAGGCCTCAAGCTCATCAAATTCATTGGTTTGGGATACCCAGGGCCTGGTGAGGGGTGGGTGTGGGTGTGCAGTTCTTATACCCCTTGGTAGCCCAATGAAAATGCCATGAGCAGGTCTGGATAAAGGGAGCAGGGAGAAAGGGGAAATAGGGGATGTGCAGAGAGAACACGGGGATAGGAGCGGCACAAAGGGAGCAATTATGGTGATACAGGCCAGAGGATCACCAGAAACCAAATACTGTGGTGGGCCGGGAGAGAAAAGTGTGCATGTAGAAGGCCCTTCTGGTGCATTTCCTCATTTGTACTGAACCCATCAATCCTGTGATCCTTTGCATAGAGCACATGCTCATGCTCATCTCTTGGCACAGACTGGGGCCAGCAGAGAG
This sequence comes from Pelodiscus sinensis, assembly GCF_049634645.1. NCBI lineage: Eukaryota > Metazoa > Chordata > Testudines > Trionychidae > Pelodiscus > Pelodiscus sinensis. Next base: position 44,499,148 of record NC_134714.1, on the reverse strand, counting down.
AACCAGGCAGCACAAAATGGGGCCATAGAAGAGTCCCACGGAGTAAGAGAGTCACAGCGACTCAGAGCACCTCCGTCTTACATTGATGCTGGGATCCTAGTCCACATTTCAGGGAACATGGCTCCAGCTAGCACAGCCTGTGACTGAGAAGAAACCAGTCCAGCCTCTCAGACGAGTGTCCTCCCAGCAAGAGGCAGCACAGGGAAGGGAGAAAGACCTAAATGAGTAAGTAAATGCACACAAGCAGCAGGCGGGCCCGACTCAAAGCTCTGCCAACAATCCTGTTCCATGTAACTGTTCCCCTTTACTCCCCTTGTCTCTTTGGGGGTCAAACTGTCCAGCTCGCTGAGGTCTACTTCCACTAGTGCCTATGGTAGAAGGCGAGGAGAGATGAGACAGGCAAGAGCCCCATGTCTGACTGAAGCAAGAAGGCATGAGCTCAACAGTGCCATGCCCACTGTACTCCATAGAGCAGCTGGCACAGGACAGAGCTCCCCATACCCCAAGGATTCTCCCACAGCCAGCTCCCCTTTCTCACCAAAAACCAGAGAGCACCCTCCTTCTCCCAACTCCCCACACTAGGTACCCCAGGCCGTTCTAGTCTGGATCAGCCCTGCCAATAAGCCTGGTCCCTCTTGGCACACCCTCTCCAACCTCAGTGCCTGGCACTCAGAACTGTTCACACCATGCTGGCCTGGACGTTAAATCCCCAGGCCTCCGTTCCTGTCTCAGTTCCTGGGGCCAGCGCACTGCCTTCTGCGACGTCAGCATGCCGGGGGAACGAATCTGTCCTGCCCAGAAGGCAGCAGCGATCTCTTACAAGGCTCTGAACAGAGGCTGATCTAATCCTAATAAGGAACCCTAGGGCACAGGCTCCCTGCTCTCGTAAAGCCCTGCTGGGACTGTAGGGAGAGCTGCAGCCTGATGCCCCACACACCAAGGCTATGTCTACCCTGGCGGGTTGTTGTGCCAGAAATATGCAAATAAGGCTAAGCGTGGAATATCGTCGAGCCTCATTTGCATACCTAATGAGCCGCCATTTTGTGGAAGAAGCTCTTGCGCCAGAAGGAGCGTCTACACTGCCCCTTCTTGCGCAAGAAAAACCCTCTTGTGCAATGCCACTACGCTGATTATTTTCAGGAATAACGGCATTGCGCAAGAGGGTTTTTCTTGCGCAAGAAGGGGCAGTGTAGATGCTCCTTCTGGCGCAAGAGCCTCTTCCGCAAAATGGCGGCTCATTAGGTATGCAAACGGGGCACGGCGATATTCCACGCTTAGCCTCATTTGCATATTTCTGGCACAACAACCCGCCAGAGTAGACATAGCCTAAGAGCAGGGACTTAGCATCTGTCACTCCCTCTTCACAGAGTGTGGAGAGGGTATTCCTGCCATCCCGCAAGGCCCAGGCCGGGCATAGGCGGAGAGGGTTAGAGAAACTCTAGCAACCCCGGTCGATATCCCCTGGCAAGCTCTCTAGCTGGTTAACCACGGCGGGGATGGAAGGAGCCTGGGAGGCAGGGGCAGACCTGGCTGGCTGCGCACAAGTTTGAGTGCTTATTGGCAGCAGCTATTTGGCCACATGAGACTCTCCTTTCCTATGCAATAATCTTCTCCTCAGACTGCCGGCCAGCTTCACACACACACCCCTCTGTGGGACTGAAACCTGACCTCCACTCAGGGAGTACCAGGGCCATCTTACCAGCCCTGCACCTGCTAGGGGGGCACTGGGCCCCATCATGCCAGCGGGTGAGGAGCACTGGGTCCAATCATGCCACAGGGGAAAGGCAAGACCCAGTTCCTGTCCCATTGAGGAAGGGGGGGGGGAAGGAGACAAGCACCATGCCCCATCCAGCATTCCACAAGAAGCATGGGAGCACAACACTAAGCCTATCTTGCCAAGCAGCCAAGATCACTGCTCCTGCAGAGAGGGGGCTGAAGTGCTCAGCACTCCCTTCCAGGCTACAGGGTACTGCACCCTTATTGGCATCACAATCCTGAAACTTCCTCCTGTCCCTAAGCACATCTCACCCCCTGGCCTTGGTGGGGAGGGCTCATGCCCTCTCAGGCTTGAGCTCATAGGCGTGTCTGCCCACATGGAGGGCAGCAGGCCTGAACAGTGCAGGAGTCACCACCCAGTTCATGGGAAACTCTCCCTCCCTCTCCAGGGTGGGGAGGTCCTTCCCAGAGACCACAGCACCCCAATGAATGATCCCCACAGTGAAGGCCCAAGGTCCTAGCTGAGTGGCTGAGGATTCCCCTGTGCTGGATCAGTCTGTTCAGCTCTTGGGAGCAAAAAAATCAGAGCTGGATTCTTGTGTCCCTGGAATGGACTCCAAGCACACTCCTGCCAATTGTTTGATGTAGTGTTATTTCCAGAGCCCCTGCCAAGCCCGCGCAGGGCCTAGAACAGGCCCGTAACTCTATCAGTTGAGTCTGCAGCCTCGTTGGTTAATCTAGAGCTGCACCTCCTAAAACCTCGGCCATTGTTTTACTGTTTCTCCCTCCTAATGTATCTGGCATGGAGCGAGCCACAGGCTGCATTGGACTTTTACAGAGGCGGTTTGGGGGGAAAGTGCTGGGCACCGAGCCAGTGCTCAGACCAAACTGCTCCTCCCAGCACACGGGCTGAGGTTGGAGAGAGCAAGCATTACCCAGACACCATGTTAGATGCACCCTCCTTCCCAGAGGTCTTCAAGCAAAGGACAACCACATTCCAAGAGGCCTGAAATGAGAGGAGCCATGTGCTTCCTCAGCTGATTGCAGAATCCTCATTCTCTCTGGATTCCCCCCACCTTCTGTAGCATGTGTGGAGAAAGTCCAGCTCTGGGTACCGTGAAGCGAATAGTCCCCATAAAAGCTTCCCCTGCAACAGCACTTACCTGGTCTGGGGGGGCATGGGATGCACTGGTTCATGCCCCAGAAGAGCCCCACGCTGCCACAGCAATCCTCAAGCCTGGTAAGGCCTGCCAGCGGGTTAGCACACTGAAAAGGGAGGAGGAAAGGAGGCATCAGGATTCTCCAAGTGAGGAGAGCAAAGCAGCACAGGGGAAGGCTGCCTTGCACTAGACACTGACACAGCCATACCAGCAAAACTCCCTGCAGGGGCAGAGCAGGGCCAGGAACATGGTTTAGACAGTAAACAGTCTAGCAGACAGAAAAACATGAGCCTCTCTCTGAATGCCCCCTTGGAGGGGCTGGGGGCTCGGAACAGCACAGAGCATGACCCATGGACGATCACGCAGCAAAGCCTGGGATAAGGCCAATGACTGCTGTAAGCCACCCGGCGATTAACCAGCGAGATGGGTGCCCAGCCCCAGCCCCACATGGGGAGCTTCTGGTCAGATGCTTTTGTTTGCTTAATGAGCCTCTTTCCCGCTCTGGATTACGGGCTTCCCCACGAGAGCTGAGATGTAGCCCACAGGCCAAATCTGGCCCCCGTCCATCTGAGACATGGCCTTGTGCCCAGTGCTCACATTCCAATCACCTCTGCTTCAGACCCAGACGGAAGAGAAAAACGCTTCCTGCCTGGGCTCCTCACTGTCACCCAGGTTACTCAGCCACAGCGCCAGTTAAACAAGGCAAGTGCAGCCCCTCTCTTCTCCTCAGAGTCACAGGTCCCAGAAGAGCACCAATGTATCTCCAAAGGGGCTTCCTTTAACGTGGCACTTGGAGGGGGAGCCTCTTGGGACTGAGGTTCAGTTTAGAGAGCTCTCCATCTTCACATCGCTGAATTGGGCTTTTCCGGCCCTGCATTCACATGTGAAATGTTTGGGGCCTGATCTCATTTATTTTTCCTTTAGGAAATCGCTGAGAATTAAGTCCAGCTAAAAATGTCTTGGACGGAAAGGAACAAATGACTGGAAATGTACCAGGAATGGACTGAGAGCAAGTGTGGTATTCATGGTACTGGGGGAGAAGCAAGAGTATAGGTACATCAGACCAGAGGTCTCGCTCAGAGCTCACCCATGGGAATTAACCCGTGTTAGACTGGGAGACAGAAATCTCCAAAAGGGAAAGGCAAACTAATAAAATCCAGTTAGTGCAGGGGAAAGACTAGAGAACTTGCCAGGGACATTTGCTTCCTGAGTTCGACCAAGATGCATAGAAAGGTGACAGCCCATGAAAATCAGACCTTCATTTACTGCGTGACAGGGAGAGACATTTTCCTACCTTTGCTACCCAGTAGTCAGAGCGCTGCAGTAAACATTTCTATTTGAAGGACACTGTATGTGAGAGATGTCAGGGCTGAGCTACATGGGCACAGGGCACAAGAGGGTCCAGGCAGTGGCCCCAGATGCCACTGGGGTGCCTTCTCTGGATCACATCCAAGCACTACACCACTTCAGCTGCACACACAGTACACAGATACAGCACATGCACCACTCACACGCCCACGCCTGCAAGCTATAGTCACAACTTGCACACCAGAATGCCTCATACACACTGCACCATGCAAACCTCTCCATGTTCTACATGTGCACACATACCACACTCATGTTCACACACACACAGCTCTTCACACCCTGCTAAAGAGGGATAGGTGTAGCCCTTACCTGTCCATGCAGCATCTCCCGGAAACACTTTCCTAGAAGCTCAGAGGACCGCTGCTGCTGGCCATTCTCTGTGGTGATGCTGTTGCTGTTCCCATTGCTGTGGCTGTACTGTGGCCCAGTGGGTAGCTGAGACACAAGTACAGTCTCCACACTGTTCTCCTCTGACTGGCCCGATTCGCCCCTCACCCTGGCCACCTGGTGGATCTGCACAGTGGCCTCTGGCGGGTGATTGATGTGAACATTCACCAGGGAAGGATTTAAGGAAGCTGGAAGATGAGTTTAGACCAACATTGTGACAATTCAGCTATGTTTGCCCAGGTACCCTACTGGAACTGGGAGCAGCTCCTTGTTTGCCAGTCACTGTGGAGGGGACTCTGACCACTGAGGCTACTCTGGGACAACTATATTGGTAAATTCAGAGAAAAGCAGTGTCATGCAGGAAAATGTCTGCCCAGTTTCCCAGCTAGGCAAACCCCTGAGAGAGGGGAGAAAGATTAAATGCACCAGCCAAGAGAGTCCAGTATTCCCACAGCAGCATGTGCACAGACAGCACGCAGTATTTAGTTTACTTAGCATGGGGAGTCCAAACAAGCCCTCAAATTCCTACTGACTTCAGTCTTGTGGCTGGGCCCATGGCCCTGCAGGCACCTCAACTCTGGTATTCCCTGACAGTCGTGTATTGAAATTCCTACCCTGAGCATTGCAACAGCAGGGCAGTGGTATTTAATTCCCCTGGTACTTCTCCAAGTGTGAAAAGGGCACAGCACTGGGGCCTGCTGCCTATGGGCGGCTGAGGCTTTGCACATTCAGGATTGGCTCATCAGCACACACTCTCACGCTGGTCTGTCACTATGTGCTTGCACAAACTCCCTCTCATGCATTTGGGCGCTTGCACCCCTTCCCGGGTCCTCCCAGGGAGCCCCTATTCTAAGGGTTGCCTGATCCGCAGAGCAGAAGGGTGAGGCCACTGCAATACCGAGAAACCTGGACCTGGTCAGAGGTGTGTTCTCACACATGGGTGCGAGAGAGACCTGGACAGCTTGGCAGCAAGGTGGGTGGGTTTTCGGCTTCCTGGGTGGAAACTGGTGCTAGGCTGGGGGGAAGGGCAGGCACAATATTTTAAATTAACAACAATCACTCCATTCCATACTTCAAGTGTGGAAGATAGGGATGAGTGAGAGGGAGGGGGCTGTCCAAGGTGCAGAGAGTGTGTCAGGATTAAAGGAATCCACTGCTGGGACCAACCCCTTACCTCCTTCCTCCACTGACTCCAGAGCTAGCCCCATCCCTTCCTCTCCGTTATCTCCCCCAACCAGAGCCCTCCCTCGCCTGCCCCATGAAACCTGCCCTCCCGCCCAGTAATGTTCTAGTCTCCTGGGCACAAACAGCCTAGCAGTTGGGCCCAGATACCCAATGAGGGCTGCTCTCTAAGTCACATGTGCAGGCAGCCCAAAAGGGAGGGTGGCCCAGTCCCAGGCTCACCGAGCTGGTTGGACAGCGGCAGTGTGTACATGGACTGCTTCATGGAGCCGCTGGCCAGGGTCTTTGGGACTCTCCCCGCTTGTTTTTTTTCCAGCTTTGGAACTGGCAAGTGGCAAAACTTCCCTGTGGAGTTAGACGGGCACCAGCACTCATCCCTGCCTACGCAGCGCCCTCCGTTCAGGCAGGGGATCTGGCAGAAATCTGTAAGGCAAAGAGACACTTGCTTAACAGAGAAGCCCCACTAGCCCCTCTGGCCAGCATCAACTCTGGGATCCCAGACAAGTGGCCTCGCCTGGAGGCAGTCTTGCAACAACCAAGCAGCAGGCTCAGCACAGTAGCAGGCTCCTCATTTCCTGAAAGCAGCCTTGTGGCAGCCTGGGGTTGGCCACTGAGGGTCATTCTCACCAGCAGACAGCAAGAGGAGACACCACAGAGTAGACCCTCCCTTAGCTCAGAATGAAGTGAGTCTCATTCAGTCAGAGGCTGAAGATCTGCTCTCCCTTGGGCTTTGTCCCTGTGGCTGGTGAGAGAGAGATCCAGACACACCCTGCCCCAAAGCCCCACAGAGCCGGGGGATACTGCTGGCGCCAACAGGATCTCTTGGAGCGGGCTGGCGACTAATACAGCAGCATGCCGTGAAGTGGGAGAAGAGTTTGATACTGAGGGCAGAGATCAAGAAACCTGGTTTGGTGGGGTTACTATTCACAAGCCAAAGGGCAGGGGAGCTCAATGGGAATGGAAGCAGTGAACGGTCAAAGGACTCTGAGTTTCAGGCCTCTTTTAGGGCTTGTCCAATGTTTGCAGAAGCTTATGAAGTACCAGAATGGGGTGGGACGGGGGAATCATAAGGGAAGCAGGAGCCATTTGTCTGCACTGCCTCAGTGAAACATCTGCAGATGACACCCCAAGTGACTCCTTTCAGTCCTCATCCCAGGGCAGGACTGAAGCAGATGACCCAGGGCCTAACCTAATCACTTATGTGCCTGGGGTTTTCTTACAAGTCAACCTCTCTCCTGGATCAATGAGACATTCCTGCCTAGGTCCCTTGGTGGCTGCAGTGCTTCTGAAACAGCTAATCTTACCTCCATAGGATTGCCAAGGCTAGCAAATGAGAAGTCCTGTTAAGGTCCATGTAGTCCATCCCACCACCCTGGGGACCGGTGGCTAAGTGGATCCCTGGTGTGAGGGGCAGACGACTTGCCCAACTCACTGGATGGCAGAGAAAATTCATGGGCAATCCCAGCATCCAGGAAACGAGAGGAAAGATTCCAGCAGCCCTGTTCATTGAAACAGCTTGCAATCTGCAGCCAGTTCTCCTGGCTGCCACATGAGTGAAAGGAGAGAGTGGGATGAAATTAAGTGATGAAAGGCAGCCCCGAGATTGAATGCCAATTAAAGCCTGAGTGAGGGTGAGACTGAGAGACCTGTCAGCATCCCTGACTGAACTCCCACCCCCCTGAAGAACGGGAGGAGCAGGGTGGAGATGAGGTTCCCCCCTCGCAGAAGAGGGAGTAGCGGGTGAAGTCAGGCCCCCTGGAGAAGGAAATTGGGTGAGGGAGACATTGTTCTGAGCACAGGAAGAAGCCATGGCCTGGGTCTGTAGGGCCTATTGAAACAGAAGCAGCAGCCCAGGCAGGGAGGAGAGTGAACCCCTGGGATACTCACAGATGCGAAAGCCAGACTTGGGATCATGATTCTGCCCCCCCTGGCTATAGAGGGTGGTGGTGTCCCCTTTCTCACAGCTGTTGTAGCAGCGGCCATTCTGGCACGTCTGTTTGCAGATCGTGGGAGTGAAGACAATTTTTATCTTCCGGATTTTCTCTGTCAGGTTGGCCCCTGTGAAGGAAAAGGCCAGTGCAGAATGAAAGTGGCACGGCCAAATGCCAGCAAAATCTGCACCCCAGCAGGACTTGCACATAGCAGGCCAGGCACCAGGACAGCTGTGGCTGTCCACTGCTGTGCACCCTCTCCAATTGGGCCATTGCTCTGCTATCACTAGGAGGGAGGGGTGTCTTCTCTCCCTGGGGGTCTAAATTGTTGCTTCTTAGCCTTTTTTGGATGTAGCTAATGTCACTTAGAAGCAGTATAAGCTGAAGTGGAAAAAGACTACTCATAATGGAATAAGACCCACAGGGGGTCCTACCACTATAGCTGTACAGGGACAATTATACCTATACCTTTCCCCATGTAGTCAAGCCCTAACTGGGGCATTTCCTGGCTTCCAGATGTTTCACTGTTCACCTTTCTTATTTCCTTAGCAGCATTTTCCGTGGAGAATTTCCTAGGTGTTTGGTATTTAAAGATAGAAAAAACACCCCCACCCCACCCCACCCCAGTTAAACTCTTCAGCCCAGGGAAAAGGAGCGGGCTCTCTCCAGGCCTGCTGTGCTTTGCTGGCTGGCAACAAACAGGCAGCAGGGCATGGCTGGATGCCACCTGCACATTCTGTACCGCACTTCTCAAGGACTGGCGCTGGAAGCAGAAGCGCGGAGGTGCTGCAGCACCCCCAGGCTTTATGCCCAGCATTGCTCTGTGTCGGGGCCCTGTCCACCAGCCCATGCCTAAGGGCTCCGCTGCCACTCAGCGGCTCTGCTGCCAGCTCCACTACCCCAGCCACTGACAGGGTTCCAGTTACCAGCCCATCTGCCTCTTGGGATCACAGATCCTGACCACCTGCCCTGGGATCCCAGCTTTCATCCCTGCTGCCACCCGACGACCTGGCCACCAGCCCTGGTACTATATGGGGTCCTGGCTACTGGTCCTGCCCTTGGGGGTTCTACTGCTTCCCAAGGTTCAGGTTACTGGCCCTAGGGCTCTGCTATTGGCCTTGGCCCAGGACTCTGCAGCTGTCCCCAGCTGTGGCCCAGCCTGGATAGTAAGTGGCACAGGCAGGAGTGAGCGGGGCCACAGCTCAGCACCCCTCACCCTACACATTGTTCCAGCGCCAATGATCTCAAGGAGGCCCACAGGAGTGAGCCCCTATCACACACAGACCTTAGGATCTAGCTGCCCAGCTGGAGAGGGCACTTTCAACCCTCCCTAGCTGTGCTTGGGTGGGGTTCGCTCCTGGAAACCTCATTTAGGCTGTCTCCAGCAGCCTTACCTGGCTTCTCTGCACTTTACAAGACCTATGGGGGCCAGCCAAGAGAAATAACCACATGGAGGTTATACAAATTAGACCTCCACAGCCGAATTAGAGGGCAGAGAATTGCTGCATCCCTGCTCTCCAATGATACTAAGAGAGAACTGACTCAGCCAATGTCCTTAGTATGAAATTCCCAGCCCAGGTTAGTGTCTCTTGGAGCATTTATCACATCTCCAAGCCTTCTCTCTTCCCTACTCTCTGCATTTTGCTCCCTCAATCTACTCTTGAGCAATGAGGCTTCTTCTCCAATCCAGCTTCTGTACTAGCGACGAGGAGTCCTGTGGCACCTTATAGACTAACTGAAGTGTAGGAGCATAAGCTTTCGTGGGCAAAGACCCACTTCGTCAGATGCATCTGACGAAGTGGGTCTTTGCCCACGAAAGCTTATGCTCCTACACTTCAGTTAGTCTATAAGGTGTCACAGGACTCCTCGTCGCTTTTGCAGATTCAGACTAACACGGCTACCCCTCTGATACTTGACAGCTTCTGTACTGGCGCTCTCAAGCTTTCTCTCTTCCCCGCCCTATGGTGCGTAGAGCTGCACCATCGTTCCAGGGTGCTCTGGCTCCAGAGCAGTGTGAGCAGCACTCTCTCTGTCACACACATGCACGCACCCATTATTGGTTTTTCTGCCCCCGTGCTGCTGCCCTAGGACTATAGGCTCCATCTGCTGATTTCCTGTCAGCCAAGCCTCCTGCACTCTTCCTCCACCCCAAGGTTTCTCTCTATGCTGCTTACTACTTCTCCTGGGGGTTGGACTTTCCACTCACGAGAACTGAATCCCAGTGTATTGCCTGAAACTCCTCCATTCTGAAAAGTGCTAGGCAGACAGTCTGGGCCTCCTGGGTATTGCTACTCCTCTGAGTTTGAAGTCATCAGGCAGCGCAGCCCCTCCCAAGGAGGCCCGTGAGAGAAATTGGCAACCCAGTAGTTCTTACCCCAGAGAGAGAGCGTATTCTCTTGATCGGCTGCGTGTGGTCCAGAGCTGCTCTGTTCATGCCCATTCCCACTGGGCAGAGCATTGGACATTAGCTGAGTATTAGCAGCTTGATAGCGCCGGACAGTGCGGGAAGGCCCAGTGTGCTGGGAGGAGACAGGGGAGCCAATTCTGCCTTGAGTCCTGTGGAAAAGAATATTTATTACAGATGACCTTGCCATCCTCCTGCAGCTGTGCCCTGTGTGTTCTGTAGGAACCCGTTCTACTATGCTCAAAACCCCAGCCTCGTGCCTGCCAGTCAGCGTGGGTATGTCTACACTACCCCGCTAGTTCGAACTAGCGGGGGTAATGTAGTCATCCGCACTTGCAAATGAAGCCCGGGATTTGAATTTCCCGGGCTTCATTTGCATGAAGCCGGCCGGCGCCATTTTTAAATGCCGGCTAGTTTGAACCCCGTGCCGCGCGGCTACACGCGGCACGGAGTAGCTAGTTCGGATTAGGCTTCCTAATCCGAACTAGCTGTACACCTTGTTCCACGAGGCGTACAGCTAGTTCGGATTAGAAGCCTAATCCGAACTAGCTACTCCGTGCTTCGTGTAGCCGCGCGGCACGGGGTTCGAACTAGCCGGCATTTAAAAATGGCGCCGGCCGGCTTCATGCAAATGAAGCCCGGGAAATTCAAATCCCGGGCTTCATTTGCAAGTGCGGATGACTACATTACCCCCGCTAGTTCGAACTAGAGGGGTAGTGTAGACATACCCTGTGAGCAGTACCTGCTCTTCGTCCACTCCAGATCACTGCCCACTCTGCCATTTCACCACAGTGCTAGCAACTTCCCAGCATCTCTCCTGATGCATCTTCCACCAGGCATCCTGGCACAGCTCTCTGAATGTCCTATCAGTCCATCACCCTCCAGGATAAGACAGAGTCCAGTTCTGCCACTAAACAGACATGTGAATGGCAGTGAGCAGGCTGCATTCACCTTTCCTGGGACACATCTCAGGAAAGGCTCTGATCACAGGGGGCACAGTGGCGCAGCAGGCATTGGCTTCTTTCCCCACTTCACATGCAGATCAAGTCCCACACCATGCACTGGGCAAATAGTCAAATGTTCTGAAGAACGCATGCCCCTGCTGCCAGTGCCTGGGAGCTGCAAAGTCCCTGTAGGCCCTGGGCTAGGGTAGCATAGCCCCAGGCAACGAACAAACGGCAGCTGCACCGGGAAGACTGGAGCATGGGCTATATAGCAGAGCTGAGGCTGCAGACTGAACTGAGCCTGGTGGGCTGCAGCGGTTACAGAACTCCCCTGCCCAGCCACACAAGCACCCAGGCAGTCACAAAAAGCCTGCTGCTCGCAGGGCCACATTTAAAGGCAACCCCTGGGATGTTACTTTCCGCAAGCACCCTTGTACATAGTATAGCCTGGAATATTTCATATGAAAAAACTCTTTACAAAATTAAGGATTTTCTAAGGTTTTCTGGCATCCTGCTGCCACTAAAGGACCTGCTCAGCAGAGGAGAGCACTTGGGCACAGGCGTAGTGTCCCCCACCCTGTTTGTGCCTGTTCTGCGCTTGACAGCAGCATTGCATTGTAGGGCTTCTTAGGGAATGTCTACATAGGGCTAAAACCTCCAGGCCAGGAACGCTCTGTGGGGCTAAACATTTCCAGGTAGATATTCTAGCTTGAGCTGGAGCCCATCTTCTGGGACTCTCCATGCTTGTAGGCTCCTAGAGCTTGGGCTCTGGCCTGAGCCTAAATGCTTTTAGGCTCAGGGTCCACAAGCCCAAGTCAACTGACCAGACATCCCCATAGCTTCTACATTTCTGAAAAGGATCTGTAGGAACCTTATGCACCCGCTCCTGATTCGAATCATCATAAGTTTTACTTGAACAGTAGTACGTAACAATGTTTTGAGACAGAAATGTTTGGGGGGCTTAAATTGATTGTTTCCCCGGCTGACGTGCTCATTGAATTGGTTCAGCCCCCAAGGCTGTTCAGCAGCTAATGTTAAAGGTGGCCTCCTTTGAGTATGTTTGCACTGCATCTGGAAGCAAGCCTCCCACCTCAGCAAATAAAGAGACAGTGAGTAGATTGTTCAAGTAGTTACAAGAGGCTGATAAGAACAATTGGCACCTCAATTGGCACCCAGTGAGCAACGCCTATTGGTATGTCCCAGAAGCAAACATTTGAAATACAAGTACAGAGCCAATACTCATAACCTCACTTACAAATATCATACAAGCATGTGAGTAGTATAAACATAATCAGCAAAGCACAGGCTTTCACTAGTGATCCCACTTGGCTCACTTTGTACAAAATTTGGGGCGCACACACAACAGTGGCTGCATCAATGATCTGCATGTTCTCATCAAAAATCCAATTATCTTTATTTTTCCTCCTCTCCCCTCCCTTTCCCTTATTTATTCTTGGATCTAGACTTCTAATACTTCAGTCATCTGAAGAAGTGGGCTGTGCCCACAAAAGCTCATGATACCAGCTACATGTTTTGTTAGTCTTTTAGGGGCTACTAGACTTTTTGCTGTTTTTTAAGTTTTTCCTATTACAGACTAACTGAGCTTCTTCCCCTCTGAGACTATTATAGAATCATAAAACCATAGAGCTGAAAGAGACCTCAGAAGGTTATCAAGTCCAGCCCCCCGGCAGAACCAATCCCAACTAAATCAACCCAGCTGTCTGCTGCCCGCGTGCTCCGCCGCTTTGCTTCCTCTCCCTGGTCTGCTGGAGACCAGGGAGACAGGCCCCGTTCGTAACTGCAGATCCGACATAAGTCGGATCCGCGTAACTCGAGGACTGTCTGTAATTTGCCCCGATTTGATCTTTTCAGCAGTACTCCCAAAACCCGTTATATTGCACCCCTTTCCTCTCCTCAGCTTGAATACCATGAGCACAGGCAAAACCTGAGGTAAAGATGATGCTGGACCATTCACCATATGTCAGCACTCTACAGCCAGGGGATGAAAAGAGAGTAAACAAGAAAGCCAGTCTGGGAAACGCACTAGAGAGGTGACAATTATTCCCAGCCTCTTATTCACTTTCCTTTCTGCTGGCAGTGCCAGTCCTATGCATGTCCTTCTGCCTGTCTGCCTTTCCAATGCCCAGTGGAGGCATGGAAGACTAGACCGCAGTAACCAGATGAGCACCAGACACAGGACCCAGTTGCTCTCATCCCACCTGCTCCAGACAAACAATTCTCTGGACCAAAAACCTGTGTGCCAAAGCATCTGTGCAGAGGCACACACAGAAGAAACACCATGCTGCACACCCACAGTAGCAGAGCAAATAAGCAGGTCTGTTGCAGGGATCAGATTCAGAGCTGTGGCATAGCACAGGCTGTACTAGAATTTATTCCAGCAGCCAAGGGATTAGCTATCTTTAAGTCAGTCACACTCGCATATGCCAGGTCCTGCAAACAGTCAAAAATGGCACATTGTTACAACTGATGTCCTAGCTTGTGCTTGGTTTAAATTCATTGCTCTGGAGACAACTATGTAAAAGAGCTGCCTAAAATCTGCTAGGGAGAAGAGACCAGCTCCAGAGGCTGAGCTGTCTTGCTGTTTAGGCCAGCCTGTTCACTCTTCTGTCTTGTAAAAAAAGGGAAGCTTTTCACTAAGGAATCCAAGCTGGGGCTAATACACAAACGCCTGAGTCCTCTGGATGAATGGCACAGAGTCAGGTGAGGTGGCATCCTGGGGTGTCTGCAGCCTGATTCTGGGGGGGGTGTGCAGTCACACGCACCATTGTGCAGCCTGGCTGGGTTATGCTCACTCACCCTCTGATAAATCATTCATGAAATAAAGCAATTCTCTCCTAGCACAAGGAAAGCCCTCGGCCTCTGGGAACCAGCTCCATCACTATGGTGTGAAGTGGAAGACAGTCCTATAGCTCCTCTTATCTACACTTCTCACTCAAGACACAAGGCTCTTTGTACCTATTCCTTGGGGAACAAGTCCTCAGCCCTGTCCTGGACACTGACGAGACCAGAGTCTTGGCCAGGAGAGGAGCTGAGCCGAGCCAAGGAAATGAAATAAAATACACCCATTCCATAAAAGCAATGAATGAGGGAAACTCTACAGGGAACAAACTCCCACTAGTGCATTTACAGTTTTGGGAGTAACTTTGTTCCTGGGTTTCAGCATTGTGTAGAAACCAAGCAGGGAGAGTGCAAAGCTGCTCCCAACTTCCAAGGCCATGCTCCTTACTGCTCATCACCAGGCCCGCCAACAGGAGGAGAGGGGAGAAGCAAAGGAGGCTACTGCCCTGGGGCCCAGTGATTCAAAGAATCCCAGGCTTCCAGCCACTGTTCCTGTGGCAATGGTGAGAGTCAGAGCCCTGGCCGTTTATATCACCTCTGGAGCCCTGCACGGTGTACACTAGGAGGCATAAGGGCTGATGGGTGAGGGGGCGTGGTAGGGTCCAGATGGCACTGATGGCTGACTGCTCAGCCCAGCCCCTTCCACCTAAGGCCCCTCCTCTTCCAGGAGCACAGAGCTGTCCCCCCCCACACACACACTTTGTCCAAGGGCCCAACAATTCTGTTGCCACCCCCTGCCCATTACTGAGGCATTCTGGTCTCCAGCACAGAACTTCTTGTGCTGAGCACCTGTTGAGTTAACATCTCCCACAGCTCCTGTCACAACCCTTTGCTGCTCTGTTAGCTCCAGGCTCCCCTCTGGTGACCAACAGCACCCAGGGTATGTCTACACTAGCCCCCTAGTAAGGACTTAGTTCGAGTTAATGTTTGACTGCCGCGTGTAACCGCGGGCAGTTAGTTCGGACTAAGGGGATTTAAAAATGGCGCCCGGATGGGAAGATGCAAATAAAGCCCGGGATATTTAAATCCCGGGCTTCATTTACAACTTCGAATGCCTACATTGGCCACCCTAGTTCAAACTAGGGGGCTAGTGTAGACATACCCCAAATGACTTGATTACAGTGGATAGGAATCTTCATGGGTAGAAGATACCAGGTACCAAAGGGTGCTTAGATTCATTGGAGAAAGGCATAACAAGAATCAATGCCTGGAAGCCAATGATTGAGATAAGAAGGCATAAAATTGAGCAAACTGTTATAAAGAAACTACCAAGGAAAGTGGCAGATTCTCCATATTCTATGGCTTCAGATCAAGACTGAATGCATTTCTGGAAAATACATGTTAGTCAGATACAATTTATTGGGCTCAAAATAGGAGTAATTTGATGAAATCTGATGGCCTGTTATGTACAAGAGGTCAAACTGGATGATCTAATGGCCTATTCTGGACTTAAACACTATGAATCTAAGGAGGAACAGATTTATTATAAAAGCCAGATGTCTGCAGGCCAAATGATGTTGACCCAAGAGGACTGGTTTTTTGAAGTTTTTTTTAAAGGAACTGGGGAATGAAGTGACTGAGTTGCTAATGAAAATGGGCATTGTTTCATTAAAATCAGCTTCTATACTGGGAAGGCTGAAGTGTAGCAAGTACTGCACTGATCTTTTAAATAAAACACCTGGGGTGACCCAAGGAATCACAAACCAGTGAGCTTTATGTCAGTACCTTGTAAACTGGTTAGCAATTAAAAATAGATTTGCAAATGTGGACATGATAGAGAAAAATGGCAGGGCTGCTGTAAAGAAAAGCATGTCTCTCTAAGCTGCTAGAATTCTGTGAGAGTCTCAGCAATACAGTAGCTAAATGGGGAGCTGGTTAGCACAGTTTATCTGGACTTTCAAAAAGACTTTGACAAAGTTCCTCACAAAAGGCATTAAACTCAGCAATCACAGAGTGAAAGGTTAAAGCTCTGCCACAGACCAGAAATTAAGTGACAGAAAACAGAGTCACAGTAATCAGACGATTTTCAACATGCCAAACGCTTAACAGTAGGGTGTCCCAACATTCTATGCTGGAGTTGTTGTTTAAATGTATTTAGCAATGATAAAGGAAAGGAAAGGAAAGGAAAGGAAAGGAAAGGAAAGGAAAGGAAAGGAAAGGAAAGGAAAGGAAAGGAAAGGAAAGGAAAGGAAAGGAAAGGAAAGGAAAGGAAACAAAGAGGCAGCAGCATGTGCAGTTCACTCAGAATTACCCACATTACACAAGACTATCTAGGATGGTGAGAAACAACTCAGAGACCTCACAAAGATGGGTGGCTCCAGGGCTGATGGGATTCAGTGCTGAGTAACACAAGTCCGTGCAGGTCAGAAGTAGTCATTTTAAATTACTCACACACGTCTCTGGGTTGTGAGTTCACTGTAACCACTCAGGAAGGAGACCAGAGAATCACTATGGCCAACTCCATGAAAACCTCTGCTCAAAGTATAGCTGTGGTCATAAAGCACTGGGGTGCCTTAGGCAATGGGGCAACATTCAATAGACCCAGCTCCCTCTGGTCTGGGAAAGACCAGCAGGGAGACAGTGGGCCCTTTGTTCAGAGAGAAGCTCAGTGCCAGGTGATCTCCAGGAGCCATTGGCGAGACCTTAATATAAGAAAGTCAGCTGTTGATGCTAGTGATCTTGCCTGCTATTGACAGGTATCTAACCACTGAAGAAAAATTCTTGAGGATTCTTGTGGCAGTATCTGCAATCTTCAGATGGTCTATCTGGGCTTACACTTGAGTAAGGGACAGGAACTGAACTAGTACTGTTAGTTGATGACCTCCTGACTACAGATCAAGGCAGCCATCCTATGCTGATGTTATGAAGCCTGTGGCTGTGGTTGACAGTGAAGTGTTGTTACGCAGGCTTTGGTCCCTAGTGAGGCTAGGCAGACCTGCTTTGAAGTAATTTCATTTCAGAAAGACCCAGAGCATGATAAGGTTCTGATGCTCTCTGGTTTGTGTGGAAGAGGCCACCAGGAGGACTAGGAAAGAAATATGGGTGACAGCATTCACAGTATGAGGAAATGCCTAGTTGGGGCATCTCCATTTCAGCCCAATCCCGTGGGGGACACACGTGGCCAAAGCCTTGTCTATACTAAGTTCAGTTTCTCTGGTATTAGTAATTTTGGGAACTTGAGCGTTTTTAAAGCACAACATAGTTGACACAGTGATAAAATGCCAACAGCCCTGTGAGTCTTGTCTACACTGCAACTAGACTCAGCAGAAGTAGCAATAGTGGAAAATGTTAGGAAAAAAGACTAGGAGGAGACAAAGCCATTGCATCTTTCAGGACAGACAAAACCTCTATGGAATCAAACAAAAAAAATCTTTTCACAACAATGTTAGGCCATTTTCATAAAGCAACAGAGGCCCCTCATTTCTCTCTAAGTAGTTTTGATGTGATTATTTTAAGGATTGTGAATTTCCAGGTCTATGAGGGGCTCTCAGTACTTGGGCTGAGGATTGCTAGGATCTGGTTTTCATAAATCTACATAAACAAATACAATTTGTTCTTTCCATGAGTGCTCGGTGATGAAATCTGAAGCCAAGTTGGGGTCCAGCAACATCTAGTCCCCACACCCAATGCCACAGCCAGCACTTCCCTTACATCCATTGTAGGCTCAGCTTCTTGCCTTCATCTCATCTCACACTGAGAGCAACAATGAAGCTGGGACCCTAAGTGACAGTACAGGACCCAAGAGAGCAGAGGCCAGCCAGACTCTCCCATGGTAAAGAGCAGCCAGGGACATACAATAGAGGACCAGCCAGTGACCACCTTCCAAGCAGTGTTTGTTCTTGCAATCTTTCCCTTGGCTGTTTTTTACATATCTACACCAATATGCATTTCCACCATTGTTCCAGTGCTCCTTGCAGGAGAGCCCTGTGTGGATACAAAATTTGTATCTGCAGCCACAAAAATGAGCTGCAGATATCTGGATCCACATCTGCGGTTACCTGTGGATATAAAGCAAATATCTGTGAAATTGCAAAGCTCTATTAGTCTCTCCCAGGAGAAATCATACAGTCCTACCCAGCCTTGACCTCTCTCAGAAGCCATGCTATGGCCAGCCTGCAGATCTCAGATGTTCTGCACACTGCTATAAATGCCTCCATTTTGCTAACCTAGTCCTTCTGAGAAAGACCACCCAATCTTCCCACAGCTCTCATGGGTGTCATTGAGATGAGGCCATGTATTTACAATAAGCCCAGATGGATGCCAAGGGAAGAGCTGGAGGCCATGTGACAGACACAACTTCCTAGGAGCCCTACACAAAATGGTAAGTGCCTGGAGGTCTAACAGCAGACATCTGCTCCTGCTTATTATCGATAAATGTGCTGCTGTGTCCATGTGTGGCCAGAACTCTCAAAGCTTCTGCGGTATATACGGGAGCAACCAAAAGTAGGGAACCTCAGAGGCCTCATGAAGCTGATGACACCCACTGTCCCAGTAATAGGAGCTTGTCGGACGGCAGCACAGAAAGGAGCAGTCCAGTGACATGAGCTAACAAACTGTAGCTCCTGTACTTCAAAACATGCTGACCACCTATCGTCCTTGAGGGAGGAAGCACATGTGCCAATGCATAGGGGCTGGCCATGCTCTTTCCTTTGTCCAGCATTTGATCTCTTGTTTTGGAGGGACAACTCTAGATATTTTCAGAAGCACCAAATGTTGTAGTTAAAACACCCACATGAATGGACTTTTTAAAAAAATTATTAACATTGCAGTGGGAATAAAAGTTGGTGAGACGTGCTTATCACATAGGGGCAGCACCTTATCTTGCAAAAGGCAAATAGAAAAGGAACGAGACATGGAAGCAATGGGGAAAAGGTATCAGCTGGGATCCTGTTTACAGAGAAGTACCTGTCCATGTGCATGGCAGGGGGATGTTGATTTGCTTTGAATCAACTTGTTTATTTGGTTCCACTTGGGGGTAATGGTTCCATGGCACAAGTGAAATTGGCTCCACTTAAACGTGTTGTTTTGCTAGGGGGGTGGTAGTGGTGGTGGTCATCTTCCCCTCCGAGGCACACGCTGCTCTGTGTTTACATAAGAGAAGACAGGCCACAGAAGTGTGCCTTACGTTTGGAGAGGAAACGGATGAGGTTCTTGATGGTCTTTGGTTCCTGGAGAGTTTGTTCCAGCCTCAGACCAGCCCCTGAGAAAGCTCCGTCTCCAGGATTTGTACCTTATGCCAGGCAACACATCCATCCACTGTGGAAACCACAGAAAGCAACTGGCAGGGAGCCTCTTTTCAGCTCTGTTTGCCAATTCCAGTCTGGCTCCCTGTCAAGCTCACTGACTGGTTCGGGTTCAAGCTCAGGGAACAGGAAAGAGCTTTTCACCTCTTGCGCTTCAACTACAATCTAGCCCTAGGTCAGGGGGCTAAGAGGCACAGAGAGGCTGGGGAATGGAACCTTTATTCCTGGAGTTCATCTGTTTAAAGGTAGCCTGAGTCAGTAGTGGCTAAAAATTATCCTCAGGAGCAGTGTCTCAGTCCAGTTGCCAGCAGTCCACATTGCAAAATCCACAAGCCTCCCTTTCTCCCCAGACACCTGGTGAATTGTCCCAGTACTGAGACAAAGGGCTGAAAAGAGTAACATATCTTCTTGCTGCGAGCTGGGGCTGCTCTGGGCTAGAGTAGGGGTTGAGAAGCAATTTGGGAGTTTGTACGACCACTGTCCGTGCCCACACCTGCTCAGGGAAAGGCCATAAGCTTAGGAGGATGGAACAGCCTCCGGGATTATGCAGTGAGACAGTGAAAGCCCATGGGCTTTTGCCTTATGCAGTCCTTCAGAATCCCCCCCTCAGCACTGTGTTATTCATTTCCACACTTCCAGCCAGGCAAAGCGCCAGCACAGCTCTTTGCAGCTTGGAGCCTCTGCCTAGAGGCAATGGTCTCTTCCTTTACAAAATGGGACTGGCTGCCAAGCAGCTGGTTTCCCTGTTCTTCATCTGTCAGGGCTGCTGACAGCACTCTCCATTCAGGCCCTGCATGTGTGACAGAAACAGCATGCAGCCCCTGAGACAGCTTCCCTCCTGAGTTGTTTCAGGGAACCAATTGCAATGATAGCTGAGTGCCTGGCTAATGTTTGCTAAGTTATTATGGGAAGGCTGGGTCAAAGTGGTGCTGGCATTCTGCTCTGAAGGGGTTGATGTCTGTGCTCATCCTGATCTCTCTGATTCAGATCCAACAGCCGGTTACTGAAAAGTTCAGGCTCCTGCACATAGAAGTTTCACTCCTAAGGGTGATAGTTCCAAAGCACGAGTGAAATGTGGCTGTCACTGCAAGAAATAAAGACAAGGAGAGCTGGTCCCTTTGGTATTCTATAGAGGATTTTACTCTGTGCTTGTGTCTGCAGCATCTGAGCACCTTCCCTAACATCTGTATGGTTTATACTCTCACACCCTGCCAAGAGGAGAACTGGCTATGCTGAAGTGGGTTGTTTTGCTAGGGGTATTGTGGTGGCTTTGGTCATCTTCCCCCTTCAGGTACATGATGCTCTGTGTTTACATTAGAGAAGGTAGGTCAGAGAAGTGTGCCTTACACTTAGAAAGAGATGAAGTTTGTGATGGTCCTTGATTCCTGGGGAGTTTGTCCAGCCTCAGATTAGCCCCTGAGAAAGCTCAGTCTCTAGGATAAATAAGGGAACTTGAATCCATCCAGCTACAAGCTTTAAAGTTGAGGATTGAACAAGGGATGCTGGAACAGAGGGGGACATCACTGCCCCATCACTTTCAAAAGGCTGTACGGGTGAGTGATAGGTAGGAGGGGCGGAGAGGAGCGAGTGGGAGGCAGAGTCTTGGGGGGAAGAGGCAGTGTGGGAACAGGTCTATGGGACAAGAGGTATAGCACAGGAATAGGGCCTTGGGGAAATCGTCAGTGTGGTGGTGGGATATCAGGGGGAATGGGTGGCACAAAGGTGGAGAAGAAAGTTCAGCCTGGGTCCCCCTACTTTTAGGGAGCGTCTACTGCTCCTGGACCATCACTGAATTTGACCCTGCATTCTGCAGTGAGCCAACAGAGAGCGGAGAATTAGGTTGACAAGCTCTGGGAAGCTGCTGTTGCTCTGCAGTCAGGCTTCTCCTTTCTGAATTAATTACATTTTTTTAAAAGGTCAGCAATTTTATCTGGTGATAGAGGGAATTACAAGACCAAGCCTAGAGCCCCTCTGCTGAGTCTGCATCAGATAGAAAGTGACCTAGCCTACTCAACAGCTGTAGAGAGAAGAGGCCATTTTTCATGGCCATAGCCATTTGAGTATCCAGAAGCTGTCAGAAATCCAGGTGGACACCAGGCACTAGGCTCTCTTAATGATCTGAGGGCAGGAACCTCAGTGGGGCGATATTAGAAGTAGAAAATTTCTCCAAGTGATTTCCCCCTCTCCCCATCAAATCAGTGTGGCCCAGGTGTCCAACCAGCTTCTTCAATATTTCACTGACAGGGGTCATGTATGGCCTCTGCTGAAAGCTAAGACTTTTCTGATTGTCATGAGTATTGCAAGATGTTTGCACAGGAAATAACTGCAGAGCTACGTATCATGTAGGATATTGGGGTTCAAAACTACTGAAGTGAAACTCGTTCCCTGAGGTAAGGCTGGTCTCAGGGCTAATTCAATCAACCTTGAGCGTGGTGGACATCTGTGGAGACAGCACTTTGTTTACAGTCTGGGCCTGGTGCAGGCTTAAGGATTTACAGAGACAAAAGAACCCCAAGAAAAGTCTCTAGAACAGGGCACCCCCTGGGGTCAAAGACAATAGTAACTATGAAAGCGCACATGTTGATAGTCATTACAGAAAAGAGACTCTGTGGGGGGTAAGGGGGTGTCTCATGAAAGGTGGATTCTAGCTTTCTGAACTGGAAAACACTATAAGAATGAACCACTGGGAGAGAAATGCCTGATAAGACAGAGAGGTAACAAGTGTAGGGCACTTTTCTTTTTACTTGTTACCATATATTTCTAACCATTATTTTTGCTTTTGTTTAAATCCCTGTCTCAAAACCTGGCACATAATCATCCATTTGGTTTTACTATGGACACATCTAAGGGTACATCTACACTAGCCCCCTAGTTCGAACTAGAGAGGCTAATGAGGGTGATCGAAATTGCTAGTGAAGCACGGAATTTAAATATCCCGTGCTTGATTAGCATAATCCCAGCCGGTTGCCATTTTGAAAACTGACTAACCCAAAGTAACTGCCTGTGTCTACACGCGGCAGGGAAGCGGGATTCCGAGATATACCCCTTAGTTTGAATTAACTGTTAAACCTCATTCCACGAGGAGTAACAGTCAATTCGAACTAAGGGGTTTATCTCGGAATAAGGGGAGGGCGGGGGAGCAGGGCATACAGAGGAGAAAAGACAGACTCAGATTTAGTGACAGAAAAATGAGCATTTCTTCAGTCTTGAGTGGGACTGATTCTGCTCTCACACAACTGTAAATCAGCAATAGTGATAAAACAGGCATGTGAATAAATGTTTACACTTCTTTTAAAAAAAGAACAGATTAACACAAAATTACACTTTGGGAGCTGTTTTACTACAGCACGAGTTTTGGAGCTTACGCTGTAAATTAATTTATATTCTGATGCTTTAGAAATGAAATCACTCTGGTCTGTACTGTCCTTGAAGACTAAATTGTAGGGTTTTAACAGCTATTGGTGGTATGCTTAATGCACTTCATTCTTTCATACTTGAACTGAAATAAAATAATCTTTTAAAATGGAAGGAAAAAAGAGATTTGCTGTAGTAATCATAAGTAGTGGAATATGGAAAATCTAAATATTCTTCAGTATTGCATATAGCAAAGCCAGGGACCATCTAAAATATACATGTCTGTATTACTCTTAGCTTTAAATAGAGTGCTGGGGTGAGGGTAAAGATTGTCTGATTTCGAACCAGAAACCAGAAGCTGCTGGTTGTACTTCTAATAGCAACAACAACAGCACAGCTAGGAGGAATGCTGTGCCACTCTTCCTTTGTCTTCTTTCTTTAAACATTATTAATCTGAAATTATTACTTGTTTGGTGCTTTCTGTGAAACTACTGACAGTGAAATTTTTACTACTAAATGCAACTAAATCTGTTGTCAAATGGATTCTTCATCTCACAGCACTAGTACAAACATTATTTACCAGCTTACCATAAGCTTCTTGTGCTTTTGCCATGAATTACATGTGTCATTAGTAGTACCCATTTCTGGTCACTCTTCCCAATACAGTCCAGAAGACATATTCCACTTTCCTTTATAGCTGCAGTAAGTAAATGAAGTCTTGTATTACATTAGTGTAATTTTAAGTCTGTATGTTCCTTTGGAAAACCCAATGAATTAACTGTAGATGCACACGGATAATAAATAGTTCTCTTCAGCTGGCTAGGATACTGTAGTAGTGTCTTTAACTATACACTGAAGACATTTGTCTAAATATTGAGCATGAATTGGCCCAGTGATGGCTCAGGTTCATGTGATTGTTATTATCAGCATGTGCGCACAGGGTTCTGAAAAGCTGCAGTTATCACACTGCTGCAGGTCAGTTGTCTGTTAGCAGATTGGCTATGTCTACACTGGCCACTGAACGACAACGCTTATAATAAGGGATAAAGGATCTTTCGGAAAAGGCTTTATTTTCCGCAAGATCCGCATCTAGACTGGCGCTTTTTTCCGGCAAAGCACAGTGCCGAAAAAAGCGGCAGCCATTTTTATGCTAATGAAGCGGGGGAGATTTAAACAAAAAAGGGATGCAATCTAGACGTAGCCCCCTAGTCCCTGGGCTGCAGCATTCCTTAGTAATGATTTGCTCCAGTTGCCACATTATGAGCTTGTCTACACATACAAGCTGTACTGCTTTAGCTACACTGGCAGTCAAAGAAGTACTGGTCCCCAGTGAGGATACAGTTATATGGATACCGAGGGGCTTTATGCCAGTATAGTTCTCACCCTAGGGAAATGAGAATAATTTATATTTCTATGAGGCACCTTTATTCCAATATACCAGCATCCACACATGGGGCTGTGCCCATACAATTACTCTGGTTAAAAAAATATCACCCTAATCTGAAATGGTAATGCTGGTCCAAAAACTGTAAATCATGTCTAAGAACATGGGGTGGTGGATGAATCTAGGGCTGGGAGAGGCAAGCCCCCAGTCCTGCCCCGTCTGCCTCCAGCCCCCCATGTGAGTCTCCCCATCCCTGGAGCATGGGAAGGGGGGGGGTGGCACAAAGCCTGAGCCTCCCTGGCCCAGGAGCAGGCAGGCGTCCTCAGTTTCCTACCCTGGAGCACAGGTAGGGCATGCTGCCCCATTGTCCTCAGCCTCCTCACAGCTGAAGCCCAGGGGCAGCTCAGGAGCCCCACTAAAGTAGGGGGCATTCTGGGGGCAGAGCGTGGGCGAGCCATGCCTGGCAGTTTGGGAAGGCATTGTCTTCCCCTGCCTCTTATATCCACGTCTTATATCCCACCTCTTATATCTAAGAGTGACCCTTGTTTATGCTATGATGCCAGCGCAGCTCTTGGATGGGCAAAGCTTCAGCTGCCCTGAAAGGCCTAGTGATCGTTATGGAATAAAACAAATATGGGCTCCTACTGCAGCCAGCACTTTAATTTCCCCAGGGACCTAGCCATGACTCTTGACTATAGGTTCTGAGCAAGCACATGCCCTAATGAGAAACTCCCCAGCACAGCACACAGGAGGGGCCCAACCTGGCAGGCAATGGAGAAAGGAAACAGACTGAGTACAAAGCCATGACGGAAGCAAAGACTGTAGGAACCCAGCACGCACAGGCTTTGGGCAGACAAACACAGCAGGCTGACCATCCCATTCCAGCTGCCAGAGTGGGATCCGATGACAGTGGGCTAGGGACCCAATCCCATCCTGATGAAAACATACTGCAGAGGTCGTAACCAGAGGAAAGCTCCTGTGGGGTTCACGGGAGAGGGTCACTCATCTCCATGTCACATAGAGTCAAAACAAGCACATTTAGTCACATTTGCATCTTGTTCACTAGCAACACCCATCCCCTCCATTGGGCTCCCCAGCTTCAAAGCACTGAACAAACAGATCAGCCGATTCATCTTCACACCCACACAACCCCATGGGAAGTAACATCTGCCCCATTTACGCAAGGCGCAGCTGGGATGAGTGGGTCTCTCCATTTGCAAACTGCAGGAGGGGCAGAGAGAGACTGTTGCTGTCTCTCTCACACACATGGGAGGGGGGAAGCAGGAGAGTGGTTCTCTTCTGCCCTGAGGAGCAGGAATGTAGAAAGTAGAAATACTGGGAAATCTCCCGATCTTCAGTTTGCAGTGTTTTTAGGAAGAGGACTTTGGTGTGTTAATTGTAAATTACATTCCCTATAGAGCTTCATTTGCAGAAGTTGCTCCAGCTGAGACACCCCCCCTCACACACCGCAAACAGGGGCTGTTGCCATGAAGCAGCCTCTGCCCACGGCAGTCCCAGGCTCCCCACAGACAAATGGCTAGCCTCTGTCTGTAGTGAACCTGGGCCCTTCACAGGCAGAGGCTACTTTGCAGCAGCCTCCCCACCCCTGTGCTGCTGCCTCTGATAGAGGCAGCAGCGTGGAGGGAGGGGCGCAGCACTGCGGAGCCAGTGCTGGAGGGAACTGGCTTTTAAGCCGGCTCTCCCCAACACAGGCTCCTGCTTCCCCTCTCCCTGCTGCCTCTGATAGAGAAGCAGCTGGGGGGGGGGGGCGGAAATGAGAGTAGTCGACTAGATTAACCGATAAACCTGGGCTTATCAGTTAATTGTGTAGTCGACTACTCATTTACATCCCTAGTTCTCACTACCACTTCCTTTACCCGGAGGCCTCCCTGACCTAAAGGGCTTCCCTTCCACTCTCCTGTGTGGCAGAGTCCTCATAACCACAACCAGGCTGGTCCCAAGATTCTTGGGGGCTTGACCCGTAACCTTGTTGTAGTCACCTAGGGCAGGGTCTAGGATGTCCCTGCTCCAGCGTGCTCTCTTCACATTGAACAGTTCCCTGACATACTGATGATTACATGCAGTTTAAAGCAAATATATAAACATTTTTAAAAATGAGAGCAAGGAACAAATGGAGAAAGCGAATGGAGAACACATCTCTCCATTCTATGGCTCGGAGACCTCACAAACAGCGTCTCTGGAATGTAAGAACAGTTCTTCTCAGCCCCTGACTGTGCTGCAGGGATGCTGTAGGTCAGACACTTTTCTCTACATGGCAGGACCTTTCTCTCAAGCACCAGCCCAGTCTGACCTGCAAGTCCTTTTGGCTGATGGAGATGCCCTGCACTAGACCTCTACTCTGGGACCCCCCTGCTGGTCACTGCACCCTATTCCAGCATGCTCCAGGCCCCGCTCCACTTGACTGCACTGCCTCCAGCTCCCAGGTGGCTTCTCTGTCTCTTCTGGCTCAGTGGCTGCAGCTCTGCTCCCAGCATGGATCTGCTCTTTGTACTGTGTCTCAGGCTCTGCTCTTAGCACTATGTCTTGGAGACTGGGGTCTGTGGCTTCAACTCCCTTCCCAGCATAGATCTGCTTCTGGGCTATATCTCTCTGACCGGCACCGCTCTCCTCCGTAGCTCAGCTCAGGCCCCTGCTCTCTCTTTAGTTTGTCCCCACTCTGACTGACCCAGGCAGTTCCAGTTCACATAGAGGACAGGATCCCCCTGGACTGCTGACTCCTTCATTAGCCTACCTACCCTGTCAATCAGACTAACCTGGGGAGTTGGCCTCTTCCCATAGTTCCTGGGTACTGTCAGTCTCAGGGTTCTGGTTTCTCGTTGACCCTTCCCATTTTTTGGTACTGCAGCTAGCCAGCCAAAAAACCCCACTGAGATTTTTAATAAGGGGCTAACAGTCCCCTTACATGTGGACCATTATGGCTATGCTGGGGAATTTCACTGTGTTCTCAGGTCTCCAAGTCTCGGCATTGCTGGGATTCAGGGAACAAGTCTCCTGAGGACTCCGCTCTGTTATCAACACCAGCTTCATTCTTCCAGATGCTCATTAACAGAGGAATTAGAGCCAGCGTTTGGGCCAAGACCACATGCACGTCTCTGCATTTTACCTGATAGTCCCTTGGCTGAAAGAATGGGCTATTTCTCTAAGCTTCAGAGGAGTAGCCAAGTTAGTCTGTAACTGGAAAAAACTTAAAACACAACGAATAGTCTAGCAGCACCTTAAACACTAACAAAACATGGAGATGGTATCATGAGCTTTCGTGGGTACAACCCAGAGTTGTAACTAGCTAATTTGGTGCCTGAGGCAAGACCTCGGCACAGACAGGAGTGCTGACATGGCGCGAGGCACAAGCGAAGACATCTTAGTAGCTGACTTCTCTGCGCCCCCTCAGCTATGCGCCTGAGACAAGTACCTCACTCGCCTGGCCCTTGTTATGGCCCTGGTACAACCCACTTCTATTTCTCTAAGGAAAGGACTCCCACATTACAAAGTTGCACTTGATTCTTTCCCTGTTAGGCCCTCAATATTGATCTTAGGGATCGAAGGAAGTACAGGGCTGGGAGCAGCATTGCCCAGGGTAAAGGGAGCTGAACCAAGCACTAGAGCTGTAACTGTGCTGGCAAAATTGGGCAAGTGGATTTTTTTCCCCTCCAGACATAACAGATGACATTTTTCCAGGTTGAATCATATTCTCTTATTTCCTGCCTATGTTTCTAATCCCTCCGGGTCCCTCATGCATGCTCTACACCCAAGCTTGCACCAAAATAAACTAAATTAGTTTTAATTCATATTGTTTGTTATTTCAGTGAAAGTCTGTGTATGGAAACTCTTCTTTCAGAATAACAAAAATCTGACATTTTGATTTTGCTTAAGCATTTTTTTTTAATTAGACAAGGTTTTAACTAACAAATAGGATATGCTCGTGTAATTAATAGCTGTAGCTAGAGATGTGAGAGACCAGGGAGAGGGAAACCTGGAAACTTTGAGGGGAAAAACATATTTTCTGTCTGCTCCCCACTCCTCTTCTACCACCACCTTCCACTCAACCTTCCAAGATCCAAAAGAGAAAAATTGGAAATTTGGGGCAAAATTGAAAAGAAATGTTATGTGAAACATTTTCTCTCAGAATGAACAATCAATTAATCCGGTTTTAAATCCCCTCTCTAATCTAACTCTTCTTACCACTTCCCAATTCCTTCTCTTCTCCTCTTCTTTGACTGTTTCTTACCAAAGCTTACTCAAAAGGGGTTTATGAACACACAAGGAGGCTAAATTAATATACCACAGAAAACCTTTCATTCCCACATATCCTAACTTCACTGCTTCACCTTGTGGCCTTAATGTTCTTTTAATATAATTTATTTGTCTGTAATTGCCATAGAAACTGTGTTGTCATAGATTATTTGTCAACTACAGTACTCTATATATAAAATATGCTGTGAACCGGATTTGTTAATGCAACCTCACCCATGCTGTATTTCCAATCTGCAATACAGAGCGTCTAAAATGACACTATGACCATTTTTCTTTCAGTTAGAAACATTAGAATGAAAAAGTGGATAAGGTCTTGGCTACACAGGGATAGCCAGGAAAACTCATCCAAATTAATTAAAAAGCATGAATTTGAAGTGGTTTAGTTAAATCCCATTCAATCCCTGTGTAGATGCTGTTAATCAGAATTAAAGCGGCCTTAATTCAGTTTAGTTTAATTCACAAGTGTTGACAGCTTTAAAATGTTAGAAAGCCAAGCAATTGTCTGTAGTGCTGAGAATGGGGCTACAGGTCATGTGATTTTAAAACAGTATTTTTATGCAAGAAAAATGACATCTACATTTGGGCAGCTCTAGTTTTTCCTATAGCCTTCCCAGCTTGCTTGCCAAAAGCTTTCAGCTGTGTCAAAAATGGAGTGGGGCTGAGATCCGAGACTCAGAGTTCTCTTGGCTCCAAGTGCTTTTTCACATTATTCCATTTAGACTGGCATTAGCTTTTTAGTTTCAAGTTATTAACGTTTCAAATATCTACTGTCAGATGGCTCTGGATCAAGAAACTAAAATGCTTAGCTGCCTTGGAAAAACTGTTACTAAAAGAAAGTGCCCTAGAAAGTTATGAATAAGAGCCTGCCTGTCTACATGAAAGAGACGTGCCCCACTGTAGCTATACTGTACTACTGGTGTTGTGTAAACCCTGTGTGTAAGCATGTCACATGGATGCAAAGTGCGGGTTGGACGCATATGACTTACCCCAGTAAACTGATGGTCAAATTCAAGGTTATGTGGGGTGTTGTGAATATCCTGTTTGGTTTTGAACCCAGCAGAGTGTTTCAATGCATGTGAAAAGCATTTGCATACAGTGGCTTTTAAGACAAGTTAAGGTCCCATTTTTAGAAACTAGTTTAGTGTTACTAAACAGTATTTCTCATTAACTTAAACTGAGTAACAGGCTTACATGAAGAGAACTGCATGAGTCAAGTACAGTATGCACACTATTAGTAAGGCTAAATAAGAAATTCCTATTGGCATGTTATATGCAGTATTATTAACAAATAGCTGTAGACACTCAACGGCAACACTGCAGTTAAGACTGTAAGAAAACATCCATTCTAATCCTGAATGTGTAAATCTAGGAGTAACTGGACAAGAGATTTTAGAGATGTTACTTTGAAAAAAATTGGGATTTTACATCTCCAGGAGGCCCAATTTTCTTTTGGAATAGCATCTTCCAAAGACAGTAGGGTCTCAAAATTTGACAGCCATCTTATCTGCTAATCCTCAAAGAGAACTAGCCCAGTTAACTCTTTTTACAATGTGGGAGTCTAAATTTCTAATTATTACAGGCTGTGCTGGAGCCATGGTCTGTAATTTCCATGAGAAATCTGAAGGTTGTTGCAAGCTCACCTCCACCTAATCTGAGCTCTCTTTTCAAATAAGTATTCTAGCCACTTGTTTACCTTCAGAATTACCTACAATCTCTAGGTTTGTGGTGGTGTAATAGTGAAATTTCCTAACAATCACAGATTATTTTGATTAATATTTAAAGAGAGAAAAATACATATACCCCAATCACCAAGCCCAGTTGCACTCACCCTTCTCCCCTCATTCGAGATTCTACCTTAAATTTTGCTCTCTGTATATCCCTAACCCCTACACACAGAGCACATATAGTGGCTGAAGCTTCACTCTTTCCCCTCAGGTTCCCAAGCGAAGAGCAATCCCTGAGTCATGAGCCACTAACACAACCCACCACTTCCTACTTGAGGGAAGTCCTCCCCAGTAAGACAGGATGTCTTGTGAGTGCAGAAAAGAAGGCAGTGCCAAGAAGAGATGCCACATAAGTGAGAGTGTTGTGAATAAGTCCTCTTTCACACCTCTAAGCTTGAAACACCAAACATGCTCCTAGCAACTGCCTTGTTATGACAAAGTCCTCCCAGAGGTAGCTCCCTACACAGTTCAACTCCAACAAGATGTCCATGAAGTGTATAAGCACCTTTAAAACAGAGCAATTGCCTCTTCCCATGACTGGACTGCTGGGAAACTGCTATGGAGGTCCCAGTAGCCCTTCCTTACTTGCTGTAAAGCCACAGTCCAGCATATGTTATCTGGGTAGCAGGAGCCCACCGGACAGATTCTGGGTATAGATTTATATACTGCATTTCCACAGGAGCAACTTCCTTCAGTCTAAGCCGAGCAGCAGGGCCCCCTCCTCATACACTTGTTGGAATTAACATGCAGGTGGTTGCAGGCCAGCAGTACATTCCTGGGGGAGGTATAGGGGTTATATTCCCTCCAGCTCCTTCTTAGCCAAGTAATCCCTGTTTATTTACTTCAAACGTAGAAAAACTAAACTATTTCCATGTAGTGTGACTTCTGAGCCAACATGCAACCAATGTTCCCTCTAATACTTTCCATTCATGTGAAGAATAAATGTTTATGCGTACCAAAGTGTGTGTGGTTGTGCACCACTACTACAAACAAAAATCCTAGTTGTGAGTGCTTTGCTAATCATTTGGGTGGCATTTGACTCTCTTCTGTGTGGCCGCACAAGCACAGTTTACAGGGAAAACTGGGTGCAACTCTGCCTGCCTGATGGATCGTCTGCCTGATGGATCCTCTGTCAGAGTCTCTCTCTCTCTGGGCAGGAATTGAGGCTAGCATGGTGTCAACGGAGGAACTGCAGGTAGCTCAGGCCAGAAGAGCAACACTTTCTAACCACTGACAAGTCCAGAACACTGTTCTGTAGCACTCGCCATACCAAAGGGTGCCCTCCTAATGCCTCCCAGCTCTCACTCTGCCCAGGACAAGCTCCCTGTGGCTGCCTCCGGACCACCACCTGCTTTGAACCTCTGACAAACGTGGTGTGTATGAAAGGGGCTGACTTTTTCCCAGTCTGAATTTTAGGAAGGGGGCTCAGGTCCCACCATTCCTAAAGACAGCACTGGAATTCAAAATCCATCTTTCTCTCTCAGAAGCATGTATCTTCATATCTTCTGGGAACACCAGACACACAGAAACACAGAGCATGGACTCCTAGCCTCCAGGGGAAGAGAGTACAGTAGTAGGCAATGTGGGGAAGCCAAGGATTCAGTGAACATGGTGGATGGTGGAAGATTGTCATGACAGGGCAGAGATGGATTCCACTATGGAGCACAGGAGGACATTGAAGGTTGTGGCCAATATGCAACTTCCCCTCTGCAGCAAATGTGGGTAAACATGATTACCCCGATATGGACACAAGTTTGCTCCAGGGATGGGAGTTAAGAGATGATTCTACAACTTCTAACTCCAAACAAACGTAAGACCAGTGAGAGTGAAGGAGGGGAAAGGCAATCCTCCTAGAAAGGATTGCTGTCTCCGCTTCACAACATGGAGCTGTCTTACAACTGCTTGGGCTTCACAACACAGAACTGCCTTACAACTGCAGCCTTCAAGACATCATTGGAGCCCAGCCCAGTTCTACCTCAATCAATCAAGGACACAGATGGCTATCACTAGTCATTCCTTGGATTACCCATTGATGTACTACTGCCCTTGATAACTTGGATCCAAATTTCCCTGGGATCTTTTCCTCACTCAGAGAAGTACCAAGGATTGCCGTGCTGGGCCAAACGATTGGGCCATCTATGCCAGCACCCTGTCTCCAGCAGTTGCCAGTAGCAGGTAGAAACTCTACTCCAGAACATACCTGACCTACCAAACTCTTTCTTTGTTTAATGGTTTCTAATGCCCTCAGTTCAGGATAGTTGCCTCTTATTGAGACGGAGGCATAATTGTGACAGCACACAGCCTCTCAAGCTGACCACCATCTCATTGTTTCCTTGTTCAGCTCCCTCAATCTGTATCCATCTTTCATATTATATATAACCTATGAGTTCTCTGAGGCAGGCTGGTTTTTTGTTCTGTGTTTGTACAGCACTTACCACAGTAGTGTCTTGGTCTACAACTAGGACTCCTAGGCTATGTCTACACTCGCGGCTTCTTGCGCAAGTACAGCCATTCTTGTGCAAGAATCCGCAGAGCATCCACACTGCCCGCCCACTCTTGCGCAAGGAAATTTACAGTACGACATGGTAAGAGA
Organism: Pelodiscus sinensis; assembly: GCF_049634645.1. Classification (NCBI taxonomy): domain Eukaryota; kingdom Metazoa; phylum Chordata; order Testudines; family Trionychidae; genus Pelodiscus; species Pelodiscus sinensis. The sequence continues at coordinate 44,466,627 of NC_134714.1, read as the reverse complement.
GGGCTTCTTGCGCAAGAGCTACGCTCTTTTTTATCAGGTGTAAGCCCTCTTGTGCAGGAGCTCTTGCGCAAGAAGGCACTGTGGACGCTCGGCAGGGACTCCTTGCGCAAGAAACCCCTATGGCTAAAATGACCATCAGAGCTTTCTTGCACAAGAGAGCGTCCACACGGCCATAGGTGCTCTTGCACAAAAGCACAGCTCGCACGTGGCAGTGTGGACGTGTTCTTGCACAAGACTTCTTGCACAAGAACCCTTGCGCAAGATGTTCTTGCGCACGAAGCCACCAATGTAGACAGAGCCCTAGGGTCTATGGTAATACATATAATCAATGGGGCAGGGCCAAGGTGGAAGGGTTGGGGCCTGAGTCAGTCAGCCCTTAACAATGCCCAGACTGCAGCACTGGCCCCACCCCTCAGCTGTCAAAGCTGCGTGAAGCAGCTCTCCCACAGCAGTTCAAAGGGGCCCAGGGCTCTGGCCACTGCCACTGCCAAAGTAGCAGTGGCCAGGGGCTCTGGTCCCCTTTGAAATGCCGCACCCCTGTGCATATGCCACACCCCCACCAGCAGGCCTGCACATAATGTATTCTCAGAACTGGTGGGGTCATGTTTTCCAGACTCTTCAGGGAGCACTCATTAGAGATGTATCCTCAGGCCTGTTCCCCAGAAATCACTGCCCTGTTTCCCATGCTAGGGCCTTGAGATGTGAGGTGACCAGCAGCTTGGACATGTACACTAGATGATGAACCATGAGGACAGGCAGGCGAAGGGCAGGTTTCCATTTCCTGAAAACACCACTCCATCCTTGCTCTTTGCCAGGACAGCTGTTGCTATCAGTCACAGGAGAAAACCACAAAAACAGGAGCCTCCATGAGCTTGGGAGGAGGGCGGGGGAGGTAGTCAGGGCTACAGCTACATAGGCTCATCCAACAATTCTCCAAGGCTCATTAACCTGAGACCAAGGCTAATCCCCATAGTCAGCATTCATTCATCTCAGACAAGTCTATACCCACTTTTGGGAGCAAATGGGCTCTAGTTTTCATCAAAGGGCCTGGTGAAAGGGAATTAGCCATTGCTCCTTATCAAGCTCTATAGCTGTTTGGAGCTTGTCCTGAAGGGAACTCTAACAGAGCCATCACCATGGCAAGGGTAGCTGAGGCCAGGATACTAGTATAGAGCAAACAGTTCCAGCACATCCAAGGTCAAGCTAAAGTCACCAGCAAAGGAAATGGGCAGCACCAGCACAGAGACTGTGGGAAAAGCTTTGTGCGCCAGCTCCATGGGTTCTGTGGTGAGTGAGGTTTTTCTCCTCATTTCAACGCCAGCCAGTTGTTTTAGGATGAGAGCTGGAATTCCCCATAGTACAGCCCAGAGACATAGCTGGGCACTCACTCCTCAACTCTGCAACACAGCCAGTCAGAACTAATAATCACTTTCTGGGGCCTGTGAGGGAATCCATGCTGTAAACTGAGAGCTCTCTGTGGAGCTATGTTGCAAAGCCCTTCCTGGATGCCTCAGCAGTGGGACAGGATTCACCAAATAAAAGCAGGAGACAACAAACCGAACACCATGGACACTGCTAACAAGGCAGCGCCACAGCAGTAAAAAACCAAAAACTTTCCTTACAGGCCTACATCAACAGCTAGCATGTTAGCGCAGCAGCAACCCCACCAGGTAGCTGTGGAAGAGGTCAGAAAATGATCTAAAACCAGTCCACCATCCTGTAAGGATGGGCATATTTGGTGCAGATAGTTTCTGAATAACATGAGAATAGGGTTGCCAGATGGTTTCATCAAAAATACGGGGCACACTTGACATTACATCACAATCTACATTACATCTTATTTAGAAAACACTGGACATTTATATTTTCTTAATTTGTTTCCCAAACAGAAAGCTCAAATATTGGACTGTCCGGTTCAAAATCGGACACCTGGCAACCCTACATGAGAAGCTGCTCACTGCCTACATGTCAAAAACTACTTCAAAACCCCCTGCTTGCCACATTCTTACTTAGATCACAAGCTTTATGGGGGAAGGGATCAGCTTTCTGTTCTATGTCTGTACAGCTCCTAGCACACTGGGACCCTGGTCCATGACTGGGGTTCCAAGGCACTAGGGTAACACAAATATTAGATACAAATAACCCACCTTAGAAGACTGGAAACCCTGCAGTGAGAGTCAACCTGAAGTTTGGTTTCCTATCCTGGTATTTGCTCTAGCGGAGATGGGATTTCAAAGTTTACAAATCTCTGTGCTTGCTTGAGTGCCCCTCATTACTGATAACCCTGTCTGGAAATTTTGGGGCTGACAGTGTGTTTGGAATCTCAGAACCTCCTCGCAGTATCTATGATATGGAGCCACGGGCAGAATTTGGCTTTGCTAAACAAGTAACAGTTGGCGTCTTAGCTTCAGCTTCTCTGGGATTATAAACCTAGCCTAGGAAGTTGCGTCATCATAACCAATTTTACAGTCACCTGCAATTGGTCCTTTACTAGACATCTGTGAAAGACCCCAGGTTAAAGAATCAAACACTGGTACAGACTACAGCCCATGTAAGAACCACAAACCTGCAGTAGCCTCATACCTATCCTGTAAGAACACGGCTATCAGTACCATTTCATATTGCCTAACAAGGAAATGCAATAGGTGGTGGAGTAATCTCAAAGGGAAATGGTGGGAGCTTCACCCTGGAGGCATTTAGCATTAGACTAGAGAAAGCCCTGAAGGACCAGCTACAGGAAACCATAAGTGGTGATCAAAGGTGAATCTCTAGCTATAGCAATTATACAAAATGCACATATATGAAAGTGAATAGTGATAAGAATGAAATGCTCTCCTAAAAGTGCTGGGAAAGGGGCCATCCTGTTGCCTCAAAAGAAACAAACTGCCCCTCACACCTCACAAATCAGGACGGTAATGATTCAGCTCCTAAGGGAGTTGTATTTCCTTGGGACCCAGCCAGAGAACTGGCGGCAGCAAAGGGCAGCTGGGCATTCAGAAACCTAAACATACTCTGCTAGACACTATGTCTGGCTGCCTGCACAGTAATGTTCTGTAAATGCCAGCAGAGTCCTGCATCCTATCTAACTCCCTATCCAAGGTCTGACATCATGTTCATTGCTAGGAGAGTTGGGTGCCCTACAAAAAAATAAATAGGTGTTTCATGGCCATGTGTCGCTCCCTTCCCCCTTCTGCCCCAATACCCATGGTAGGGGGTGTGGAGGAGCATTTTCTGCTGAGAAAAAATTCATGAGATGTGTCTGGTATTCAGATCTGAAAGACACCAGGGTTCTGATCATCCCAATCCCTTTAGGAAGGCAGTTCAACAACCACCTTTGCCTGTGGCTTTCACAAGTCCTATTCAATGTGAAGAGCTCCCCTGTTCTTGTCATGGAAGATCCCACTCGTTGAGGGAGCAGTGGTCCCTCAGGTAGCTCTGATCAAAGAGGGCTCAGAGTGACACAGATAGGAGATGGGCATGCCTTCTGGAGTTGGGCACAAAGCCAACCCCTTTGCTCAGACACCCATAAACACTTACAGAAGAGCACCATATGGAGTCAGCAAAAAACCTGCCCATTACAGTATTCTAGGAGTTACCCCGGTCCACAAATGAACCAAACAACAAAGATTCTTTTCTGGAATATTACCAGCAGTAGCTGGGATGTGTGTCATCACCCTAACACTTGCAAGAGGAAGACCCTACACTGACAACAGGACTTACACAATACAATATATGGGATAGATTACAGCTTGGCTTAGAGGGAGCTGGGCGGTAGCCAATGAGCTACTTTTAATACACAAGAAACAAAGACACAAAGAACTACCTTCAGCTCCTACCACTGAGGACTCAATCTAAAAAGGGATCTGTCTCTCTTAAATACAGTATCAAATACACCACAGCTACAGAGTTGCCTAAGCATAACAATCCTGTAAAAACTCCAGTCATCTGAAGTGGGCTGTGCCCACGAAAGCTCATACCATCTACATGTTTTGTTAGTCTTTAAAGTGCTAACAGACCATTTGCTGTTTTTTAAGTTAATCCTGCACCAGATAGCCACACACCTACCTAGCTATAAGAACCATATATGGTCATGTAATACAAATGTATAACAGTTACACTCGCCCTTTGCTCCTAGGATCTATGATGACAGGTGCCTTGGAAACACCTATGTATATTCTTATGCTACCCCAAGTACCTATGCTCTACTCTGCATATAACAATAGCAGAGCTGTAGACAATATTCTTAGCTGGGTCTAAGCAACACCCCCACAAAAACCCACTTGCCAGTCTTCCCAGGCAACACCACTAAGGCTGCTACTGAACTGAACAAAAGGCAAAACTATTAGACCGTGGGGAGGTTATGTCATGGGATATGTTGACCGCTAGGGTGCCTCCTCCTGGCTGCTCTGGGGATTAGCTCCTTCTAGGTCTGACATCCCCTTCTGTCGCTTGCTCGTTCACCCTGTCACCTTTCTCTCTCTGACTCGGGTTGTTCACTCTTTATGGCTTGGCCCTTTGGCCAGGTCACTGTCTATCAAAGTCCCAAAGGATGAAATGTCCCAGGCAGACTGCAAAATCCTGTCCTGACTGTGTCACTTCCCCAGTGGTTGGTAGGGGATCCCAGACACAGGTCCCAGCTCAGGGACTTTCTAATCAGCAACCAACATCTGCAACATCCAGTTTGTTACCACTTCCCTGAGCCTTTTTCTACTCCACCTCTTTTAGGGTTTCATTCCACCACCCTTCTGGATAAACCCCTTCTTCAGAATCTCAGTCCCCTGAGGTTTCTCTTCTCTTCCTGGATTCTTGGGTTCCTTCCTTCCCTCCTAACCAGAGAGTGATTGGATACTCCCTCACTGCAGCCCTTTTCTGCTGCTAATTTCCTTGCTTTATACCTGTCTGTTCCTTCTTACTGGAATCCTTCATCAATCTATGGGTACTTAGGACACATAGCTCCTCTCAGGCATGGCCTATCTGCTTATCTGGCTCCTTCTCATCCTCATTAACCCTTCCCAAGCCTAGTGTGGGGGTGAATACTCCACCACAAGCTCTTCCCTCATAGTCTCACTTGTTCCCAGGGACCAGCAGACAGTGATGGGGACAAACCTAGTTCTGGATTCAGGGCAATCACTCCTGCACCAGTATTCTACAGCTTTAATAGCCCCAGGAAAGAGCCTATAACTTGAAATGGAAGCTAAGTCTTCTGCATAGAAAAACTGAGCACTAGAACAGTGACTGAGCCCAGGGAATGAGAGCTTGGGTCCTGGAATAGGAATGGTGCCTGGACCAGCACAGCACAGATCCTGAAGTTAACTGTCGCTTATCAAGGGAATCCGGTTCTTGTTGGTAACTGGAGTGACTTACGCAGCCGGTGATTGCTGTGGGACAGGTGTCTCAGCCCCTCTGGGTGAGCCTTCTCTCTCTATACTGCCAGCCCTCTTCGGAAGGGAGCTTGCTGGGGGTTGGAGCGCTGCTGCAGAGCCAGGAGGATGGTACGCTTGCTCAGGAACGATCTCTTCACATTGGACTCCCCGGAAACCCGAGCGGCAGATGCAGAGTTGGGGTCGGCTGCAGGATCCCTTGTTCTGGCATGGAGGGTTGCACACAGCTGGAGAGACATGGAAAGGAGGGAACATAGATGCAAGGTTCCTAGTGCAACAGGCCCATGTTGCCTTCTCTATACAGTTGTAATTGAATTAGTGGTAATGCAACCTGTCCCACCCCGACACAGAAAGTTGAAGAAGGCTTCCTTTCCCCCCACTTCATTAAATCCCAGTTTCAATACATACCCTCCTCTTCCTTCAGTCAACTCCTAAGGGCAGGTGAACTGCTCAGACAGGAGTGAAGAGGAAGATAACTATGAGCACAGGGCTGCTCAGACACCTAAAGTGGAGCTCCCACAGGGACAGCACTTGAAGATGACGACCAGACTGAATCATTTCACACAGGTCACATCTTTGGGTTGCTACTGCTCTGAGCAAGAGTGGACCCAGTGCCCTAGAAATGAGAGTCACTGTATTATGATTACCATGGATCTCTAATATGATCTAGGCGAGAGAGGAAAAAAGCCATGAGCTGATACTCATCACTCTATTAATCTCAAAGGGGTTATTCCTGAATTACTTTGATATCAGTGAGAGCAGAAATGGCCCAGAATTCCTTCTCAGAAGAATTTTACAATCCCATGCCCAGATCCCCATATGGTGCTCATTGCACAGGGAGGGAGTGGGGAGAAGGGAAGCATGAGGCAGAAGACAATATGGCTGTGTGATCTCTTGGGAGTTGTTTAATTAGTTTAATTTTATTGTACTGCTTTATTATTCTGTTTCATGGTTATATTTATATGGATCCCCTCCCCGATCCCTCTGAGCTGTTCCGTCCTCTGGAACATGTCTGCCCTTCCCTTGCTAGCTAATTCTGAAGTCACCATGCTCAAATTCCTCAGTAGCCACCGGGACTTACGGTTCATTAACTTCATGCCCTAATCACTCTCACAGCCTGTGTGTGTTCCTAATTACAGCACATCATCTTCAGCTCCAGGTCTGGGAGGAAAGTGCCATTAATTACATGCTGGGCCCCAATGTTTCCCAAATTAACAGGAGCCAAATTGGGCTTATAATCCAGTCAGTAACAGTGAGGAAATCACAATTTACTACAGTAGGACCAAGTTAGTTGTTCTCTGCTGGGAGAAAGCTACATGGCTCATGGCTAAAGGAGACTAAAGGGACAGTATCTTGCTTACCAGAATGGAAGTCCCAACCAACAGAAGTCTCTCCGAAGGATTTGGATTTTAATTCTAGGGAAACCTGCTTAGAAAACCCAAGACCAAATCTGCAATGAACGTTTCTAACGCTGTTATTTTAGATTGTGCACTTCCCCCCCAGGAGTCAAGCAGAACAGGTGTCGAAAGCAGCCTGATGTACCATATACACAAATAATTATGCAGACTTTTAATGGACCTCCTTTCTGTTCGGGTTTCCATACAACACCCATCACTGTGGTATCCAAGTGCTAGTTCTTACCAAACTTGACTCATTCCCAAATACCTCCTCCCCCAGACTCCAGAACAGAAAAGTCCTGCAACCCTATCAGAGCAGGGGGGTGAGGGTGGAGGAGTATAGGGGAGAAAGGACTGTGCAGTGAGCCAGCATGTTTTTTATTCCCTCGCAGGTCAGCCAGTCCCAACGGTCAACAGGAGCCTGATGCAGGGGAAGGAACCTCTGATTACTGTAGTGCAGTTTGCTTTGAAATTACAGGGATGGAACCCCCAAAGTAGCAAAACACATCTGTTAATTTACTCTTTTTTAACTTGTGCTAGAACAGGTAAAGATAGCAAGAAACTCTACTTCTCTTGGTTGCATCTGCTTTTCATTCCCCCCTAGAGTTAGGTAGAGGGGGCCAAATGGAGCGGTATATTTACACTGGGATGCCTCCTAAATCCTCCACAGAGATCTCAAGGAAACTTTCATGCAATCCTCTGCTGCAGGTTTCTTCTGCCACAGTAGGACGCTTTTCCACTGAGCTCTTCTAATAGTCCTTGTCTGACTGTTCAAATTCAGTAGACAGCTTCTACACCTCCACCCTAGTGGAAACTTTTCTCTCTTTGCTTAACAGATATTATGCAGGGGACAGCAGGCCCTATAGAAACAATTGGGAAATTTTTCTCACTGAGGCCCAATCTTGTAAGTAAACAATGCCAGTGACCCTTCAAACAATCTGTGGCACCTTCAGCTGTCATTCTGCATTTATTGAGCCTGTACTTGAAGAACTGCTTGGTGTGGTCGAGGTGGCCAATGTATGGCTTCATGAGCCAGGGGAGCAAGGGAAAGGCTGGGTCTCCCAAAATCACTAATGCATTTCAACATTCCCAATTGTAATTCCCCAGTAAGGAAAGAAGGTCCCCGTGTGCAGCTTGCTGAACAGTCCTCTGTCCTTAAAGATGCGTATCAAGCATCTTCCCTGACCAGCCCACACTCATGTCAATAAAGCATCCCTGGTGATCCACCACTGCTTGCATTACTGAAGCCACCTGTCTGTCACTTATTGGAAGAGGTGAAAGAAGAGATCCTGGACCACCCGCTACTCTGGATCCTGTCCCAGGTACTCTGTAAATGGCTGCCACTTGCTGCATCTTTTCTGACTCCCCAGTAGATTTCTCTGGACCACCTCTCTGTGGCCCCTGCACCCTCTTCCCCCATGCCTCACTCAGGGCCTCAGCCTGCAGATCCTTACAGACTTCCCAAAGCTGCCTGTAGCTCCCTAGGTCTCTGTGTGTAGCACTGCTCTGCAGGGTCTTGCTGCCTTCAATCTCCAAGGCAATCAGTTCTCCTGAAGCTCCGTGGAGTGAATGAAGCTGGTCTGCAACCCTTCTTATATTGACCAGCCAGGCCCTGACTGTCTGCTCCTCGCAGTCCTTTTCTGATTGGCTGCTTTCCCACAGCCTCTGTAGGGCTCTTATAACCCTTTAGAGCCTCATGTGGGGGAGGCATCCATCACACCATAGAAAAGTTTCTCTTTCTGTTGATATAGTCTGTGGCAAGGTGGTCTGCTGCTAAAATAGGGACATACATACTTTCTGTCACCCCACTGCAGTTTGGAAACCCCACTGCTTCAAAACCATCCACTCTGTCTTGCATGTTGCCCACAGTCACAGTCCTTCAGAGCAAAATGCCCCCCTGCACTGAAGGACTGGGGCAAGTTCAGCACATAGATCCAGAAAGGTCATCTTGCATATCCACAAGTTCTGCAGTCACTGCTCATCATCCCAAACCTGCATGACAACTTAAAAAACAACAAATAGTCCTGCAGCACCTTAGGGTGCACCTACATAGCAGGGCTTAATTCGAAATAAGCTATGCAAAGTGAGCTAGATCAATTGTGTAGCTTATTTCAAAATACCTTATTTCAAGTTTTGGCACTGTCTATACAGCACTAATTTCGAAACAGACCACTCTTCCTCCGACTTCCCTTATTCTTCATACAATGAGGGTTACAAGAGTAGGAGTAAGAAGTCCTCCGCCTTGGCAGTATTTTAACAGTATGTCAAAATAACTGCCAACTGTGTAGACCCAGACTGTGTTATTTTGAAATAACACTACGGCTGTGTCTACATTGGTGCGATCTTGCACAAAAGCAGCTGCTTTTGCACAAAAACTTGCTGCCTGTCTACACTGGCCGCGAGTTCTTGCGCAAGAACACTGACGTTCTCACGTATGAAATCAGTGCTTCTTACACAAGAACTATGATGCTCCCGCTCAGGAATAAGCCCTCTTGCACAACTGTTCTTGAGCAAGAGGCCAGTGTAGACAGGCAACATGAATTACTTGTGCAAGAAAGCACTATGGTTAAAATGGCCATCAGAGCTTTCTTGCGCAAGAGAGCGTCTACACTGGCATGGATGCTCTTGCACAAAAGCACATCTCTTGCGTGTAGACGCTCATGCCAGTGTAGATGCACATGCCAGTGTAGACGCTCTCTTCTGGAAGAGTTTTTGCACAAGAACTCTTCGGCAAAAGAGTTCTTGCACAAGATCATGACAGTGTAAACGTAGCCTAGTTTTGTGTTCTATGTCTGCAGAGCTGTTAACAGGCCACTCTGCCTTGAATGGTCCCTTACAACAGTGTTTCTCAACCAGTGTACAAGTACCTTTAGGGGTACTCGGGAGAAGTCTGGGAGGTATGTCAACACAACTGAAAACTGGAGAAAACTGAATTTTTGTTTTAAGTTTTACAGCACTTTATTATTTTTGTACTTTTTACACCCAAAAATTTCATCACCAGCCCAGCTATGATTAAGTTGTTTAAGCAAATGTGTTGCAATGGTAGAAAAAAATTGTGTGGGTCTGAAAATTGTAGGTACTGGGGATTTTTTTTTTTTAATAAAGTACGTCTTTATAAAAAAAAAAAAAGTAAGGTTGAGAAACACTGCCTTAGAATGTGTTAACTATTTAATCTGTTCCACCTCACACTTAGCTGTTTGCCCAGGGTACCTTTCCCAGAAGAACAGTTCTGAGTGGTTCTAAAATTGATCTCTCTCACCAGAAGAAGTTGGGTCAATAAAAGATGTTACCTCACCCACCTTGTGTCCCAAATATTCTGGGACAGACACAACTACACTGCATACAGTAATATTCAAGTCATCTTTAAATTCTGGTACATTATCTGGAGCTCAGCCATCAGAAACCAGCCATTCTAGAAGTCTTTGAGCTGCTGAAATACAGCAAATGAAGGAGAAAGTGGGGTCAGACCCATTCTCTCTTTAGGAAAGAGGGGAATTGCCCTACTTAAAATATCCCAACTGTTGGGTCTATCCCCTACCAAGTTTTCCCAACAGTCTCAGAAAAAATTTGAAAACTCTGAAAACTTATTTTTCACTCACTCTAGATGTGTAGCAAAGGGAAAGGGCTGATCATCTGACCACTGCAGCATTGCCAACATCCAAATTTAAAAATCATGAGTCAAGTCCTGAAAAATTACAAGTGCCTCAAAAAATTATAAATATTGGATTCTTCTGATTTGCTTTCCAGCTATTAGATTATACCCAGGTTACAGTTTCAAGCTTTTCTCTGCATCATTAAATCTAGAAACTTACTCTTTTAAAATGAAAGCTGAAATTCTCTTTTAATCACTGGTCCAGGAGCTGAGATTTTAAGAAAAAACAATAAAAGTTGCAAGACTTATGATAAAGAGTCTTGACACCACTGCAACAGTATTCATCAAAGTAGTAGGAAGACTAGCATATCCAGGGCCCCACTGTGCCAGAAGCTGGACAAAACACACATGACATCTCTTCACCACAGAGTTAATTTGGGTGATCAACAGCACTCAGATCTGAGCACCCCCATTAGCTGAAGCAAGATAGGATGACCAAATGTCCTGATTTTATAGGGGCAGTCCTGATATTCCAGACTTTGTCTTACACAGGAACCTATCACTCCCTCCTCCATCTGATTTTTCACCCTGGCTCCCTGGTCACCCTAGTCCAAGCAGCCACACTGCAAAGTACAGCTTGCGTTATGGGGGTTGCACTTGCCCATGTGTCACTAGGGCTTCCTGGGGCATCTCTCACAGTTCTTTGTGCTGAAATAAGCTGAGATGCTCTGTGATTCTTTTCCAATAAATAGTGGAAGAACTTCCAGGCCCACAAGGGGAATTGCAGGGAGGCACTAGAGGACTATCAGCTCATGACTGATTTAGCCTGAGTCCCCATGGCACAGTGGCAAGTTACCACCAGCATGAATGAATGCAGCACCTACCACGCTTCCAGCCATGCCAGCTGGTCTGGGTTCAAAGCCCCACTAACCTTGGGTCAGAAGCATGTGTGTGGGGATGGGATGGAGCAGACACACAAGTAGGGTTGCCAGATGGTTTAACCAAAAATACCAAACACCCTCCTCCTCCCTTCCCTCCCCCCCCAAAAAAAAACACTGGGAAAAAAATTCTGTCAAGGGAAAAAAAAAGGGGGGGAAGACCAAAGTTGTTGAGCAAGAGAAAAAAAAGAGAACCCCAAGAGTTGTTAAGCCAAAAAAAAAAAAACCCAGCATGGCCCCGTTAAGGAATGCTTTTGAGGTTTTTTTGGCCCTAACAGGCTGCCATCTTGTCTTCCTGCTCCAGGCCAGACAGCTCCCCTGCAGAATCAGGTAAGCACCTGGTATTTTCGCCGGGAAAAAAAACAGAAAATTTTAGATGTCTGGTATTTTCTGAGTTTTTTTACCAGACAGGAGGCGAAAATACCGGACACCTGGCAACCCTATACACAAGACAGAGCCCAGGCTAACTCTGCAGTGAAGACGTGCCCCTGATAAGAGAGAGTCCCTGCCCCGTAGGGTGTACTATCTGAACAAACAAAAGAGTACTTTCTCTCCCCACCCCTTTGCCTGTCTCCATTTTACAGAGGGAAAACTGAGGCACACAGAGATGAAGTCACTTGCCCCAGTTTACACAGGGAGTCTATGGGAGAGTCAGAACCAATCCCAGATCCTCTGAGAATCAGCCCAGTGCCTCAACCCTAAACCCAGCCTCACAATATTGCAATCCATAGTTAATATCCAGAGGGTCAAATTACAAGTATGTTTTAGACTAGTGATTGCCACATTGCCAGCCCCCAGCTTTCATTTAGTTCTGCCTCCTGGGGTTCCCAGGGAATTCCCTTCCTGTGCACTTCCACACACAGCAACAAGGTGGGTGAGTGGGGCGGCTGGTAGCTGAGTGTGGTGCAGCTAGAGCCCGGACCCCAGTGAGGCTAACCCTACTGTGGCAGCCTCACCAGGGCCCCAGTTCCAGCTCTGGCGATTGCTACGTGGCCCAGCTGGTAAGGCCCAGTGCCGGATAAAGGGCAACTGCCCCAGCCAGCAGGGCCAAGCGCCACATGCAAAGTGAATGCCCCAGCCAGCGGGGCCAATGACTGGGTGAAGGGTGGCTGCTCCTGCAACCCTGTTTTCCTCCCTCCCCACTCGGTGGGAGCCTCCTCTTGCTCCCAAGCCAGCAGGTGCACACATTATTATTATGCATTATTAAGTGCTTAAGAAAATATGAATGTGCAGAATGTGTTAGCACTGCCTCTAAGTCTGGTGCAATTGAGGCAAAGTGTTTGGACGGGAGAATACCCTTTAAACAAGTATTAGCAACTATTTTATGGGGTTTTTTAAATGCGTGTGCACAGCAGTTTTTCAAATTCTAGTTAATCATCATGTCCCCCCTCCTTTGGATTTGCTTGATATATCACGGGCTAAAATCACCATAATGAATATGAAAGTGTGCAAATAAATTAATTACCATAATGAATATGCAAATATGTGCTGATATTCAACAACGGTTTTTGAATGAGTTTGCTGATTCGCGGTATAAAAAAGGTTGGGAACCATTGTTTTATACATTTCAAAGGCTCAGTTCAGAAGGGAGTCTCTGTCATCCTCCCTTCCTGATGAGCTAGTGCTGTACCCCATGGAGTGACAGAGACTTGCTTCTAAAGGTGGAGACAAGGCAGACAATCCCACTTTCTTTTTGCCCTCCTATTAAACTCTTTCCCTCATTCCCACTTCTACTTTTGCAGACCACTCTCCCCCCTAATTTGAACAAGTTGCCCAGTTCCCAAAGCAGTCGTGGGGGCTGGGGGTGAGGAAGAGAGCACTTCTTGGGAGGGTTCCACAGCTATGCTATGGAGGGGGCTGTGACAAGGTGGCCATGGGACAGCATAACAACTGAGGCTGGGTCAAGATACCAGTGAGGGGTGGCAAAAGATCTGCTCAGCTAGGAATGAGTGAAGAGGTATGGGACCAGAAGGAGTTAGAAGTAAGAAGGGAGGGAGTCAGAGAGGGTGCTGATATTCAAAATTCTACAAAGAATTATCCTTAAATTCATTCCCTCGGTGCACTTCCCTGAGGACAAATCCTTCAGAGTCCCCGAGGATGCTCTGCATACAGCCTGGCTTGCTCATCTGTCTGGGTAAGAATTAAGGAGCATTTCAAGTGAATGAAAACTTTGTCCGGTAACTTAAAAGTCACTCACCCAGTATCCCCAATTCTCCATTTAGCAGGAAGGGTCCAGTTGCCCCAGAATTAGATATTTGCATGTTTCAGCATCTTATAATCTTTGTGCCTCAGGAAATCCCCCCCCCCCCCCCCACACACACACACTGTATTTCAACCCACAATGTGGAGAATTTTGCTCAGGGTCTGGATTCAGTCACACACCATGCACGTAATGAAGAATGAAAATCCCTGGCAAATTGAGCGGGAGAACAGAGAAATCACTGGGCTTGGTATGTTATAGGTGTTAAATCTCCCAAGAACAGGGGACAAGATTTTGGCCATTTCTTCTCTCCTGTCTCAGTGATGAGACCCAACCTAGTGCTTTGAGACCTAAACAGAAGCTCCTCCCCTCTCTCATACAAACACATTGTCTCTGGTTGCAGTCCCATCTGGCTAGATCCCCTGATTTGCTCCATGTACAAGATCAGAAGATCAAAAATTAAACAGAACCACATTACGGTATAGATGGGAAAGTAATGGGAACAGAATGTCATGGCCCCCTACGCAGCTTTAACAGTATCAGCCTGAATGTCCCCAGTGACCCAAACTCCAGCAGAACAGCATGGGGCGGGAGGCTGCTGGGCACCAAACAATGTTTACACAGCAAAGCCATTAGTTTAGCTTGATGTAAAGCTAAGGCCTGTCTCCGACGTACTGCCCCCTGTCAGGGAGGGACATTGTCAGGCCTCCCCATTTTGATAGTGTCCTATTAATATATCTTTGTCAACAACAGATGGGCTCTTGAGCAGGCACCAGGCAGCACACGTCGGCAGGAGCCCAGCTCCCAAATAGCATTTGTGCTACTCACAGAAAACTCCTTAATGAGAGAAAGATGCTTCCATTGCTCACCCTGCGCTTTGTTTACAGATACTGTCTGGCAGTCCAACGAGCTCTCTACCGTTTGGCTGCTGGTGGGGCAGGGAAGGGACGTGAGTCAGTCTTTGGCCCCTTGCTCCAGAACAGAAATTATACAGCTTTTCTGAAATAATTATGTTAACAATCGCAAGATCCTTCAGCGAACAAAGCAAGGCCTCATTCTCTCACTGATGATCTGGGCAGGTCCTGCTACCCGGTGATGTCACTGGGGCAGATTCCATAGGCTGAATTTTATTTACAAAGGCTTTCCCCAATGCCTGAATTTGTTCTGACCCTCCCCCCAAGAGTGAACTGCTGTAAAGCACACCCCACTTGAGACTAAAATAAAAACATTGGGGAAGGTGCACCCTGGTGGCCAGATGGACAGAACAGGTGGAGAGGGGGTGCCCAAGATGGATGGGGAAACCCCTACAGGCAGCACTGAAAGCTGGTTACTGAGCTGTCTTGTCTGAAACCTCTTGGGGTCAGAGATGATGTTTCAGCTCCTCTGGCCTGTAGGCAAATCCATAAGCTAGTTGAATGCTTCTGGGAGCAAGAAGTGTTCTAAAACAAATACATTAACCCGCTAATCCATAAATCTAAACAGCTATACAAACAGGACCAAGCAGCACAAGTTCCTCCCCAGTTTCCCCAGACATGTCCTAGAGTTGCCCAGTACCGCCCCCATCTCTAATTCCTTCCAATCAGGAAGATTCAGGCACTGCTGTGGCACCCACTCTCCCCAGCCACTGCTCTGACTCCTGCAAAAGGCTTTTGCAGAGCAGAATCAGATGCAGTTTCTGTCTCCATCACAAGTCCTGGCACATTCGGTACAACAGCAGGAACACTTCACAAGAGGAAGCCTTTAATCAGGCAACACGATGGGAACTCAGCTGAGAAATGACAGCACAGCGAGAGAGCTATAAAAAGACAAGGAGAGGAAGAATCGCACTTCACCACAAGAGGAAGGAGAAAAGATTTCAGAGGCCAGGAGCACTGCTGGTCCAGGGAAACTCAACCCCAAACAGGAAAGAACTTAAGAGTCCCACATTTTTATGCTAAAGAAAGGAACATACATGTGTTTACAATGGAAAAAGAACTCTACTTAGCTGGAGGTGGCTTTGGAACGTAGAGTCGGATGGTGCCAACTCAAGGGGGAGGTTTTCTGGGAACTCTGATGCACACTGGCTTCAGGCCCACCTACTACAACAGCCTCACCCAGTAAGAGCACATATAGCCCCTGGACTCTGGCTCCATAGCAAGCCACACATCATTTTGTGCCCTACAACCTCCCATTCCAGCAGCCGAAGATACTTTCACTCTGACCTATATAGAAGGAGCCACTAAAACCAGAGCCAGGCAGGAACAAAGGAGCTGGAAATATGGTGTCCCTCACCTCTGTCTGTTTGCCAGAAGCTGGGAATGGGTGACAGGGGATGAATCACTTGACGACTACCTGTCCTGTTCATTCCCTGTGGGGCACCTGGTATTGGCCACTGTTGGAAGACAGCTACATAAACATGACCAAGCAACACAGATTCTTCCCCAGTTACCCCCAGGCATATGCCAGAGTTGCCTAGTACAGCCCCCATTTCCAATAGCTTCCAGTCAGAAAGATTCGGGCACAGCTGTGGCCCCCACTCTCCCTGACCATTGCTCTGACTCGTGCAAATGGGGCCTACATGGACCTTTGACCCAGTATGGTTGTTCTTATGCCTGGATATTCAGGGATGGGCGTGTTAGTAATCTCATGGGCTGCAGTGAGGAGTCCCTGGGACTCTAAGGAGCCCCCACAGAATCATAGAGCTGGAAGAGATCTCAGGAGCCCATCAAGTCCAGCCCCCTGCCCAAGGCAGGACCAATCCCAACTAAATCAACCCAGCCAGGGCTTTGTCAAGCCAAGACTTAAACACCTCTAGGGATGGAGATTCCACCACCTCCCTAGGTAACCCATTCCAGTGCTTCACCACCCTCCTACTGAAATAGTTTTTCCTAATATCCAACGTAGACCTCTCCCACTGTAACTTGAGACCATTGCTTCTTGTTCTGCCATCTGTCACTACTGTGAACAGCCTTTCTCCGTCCTCTTTGGAACCTCCCTTCAGGAAGTTGAAGGCTGCTATCAAATCCCCCTTCACTCTTCTCTTCTGTAGACTAAACAAACCCAAATCCCTCAGCCTCTCCTCATAGGTCATGCGCTTCAGCCCCCTTAATCATTTTGGTCGCCCTCCGCTGGACCGTCTCCAATGCGTCCACATCCTTTCTATAGTGGGGGGCCCAGAACTGGACACAATACTCCAGATGTGGCCTCACCAGAGCCAAATAAAGGGGAATAATCACTTCTCTGGATCTGCTGGCAATGCTCCTCCTAACGGACCCTAATATGCCATTTGCCTTCTTGGCTACAAGGGCACACGGTTGACTCATATCCAGCTTCTCATCCACTGTAATCCCCAGGTCCTTTTCTGCAGAATTGTTACTTAGCCATTCAGTCCCCAGCCTATAACAATGCTTGAGATTTTTCCGTCCCAAGTGTAGGACTCTACACTTGTCCTTTTTGAACCTCATCAGATTTCTTTTGGCTCAATCCTCTAATCTGTCCAGGTCACTCGGACTATCCTGACCTCCAGTGCATCTACCTCTCCCCCTAGCTTAGTGTCATCTGCAAACTTGCTGAGGGTGCAATCCATCCCCTCATCTACGTCATTAATAAAGATGTTGAACGAAACCCGTCCAAAACAGATCCTTGGGGCACTCTGCTAGAAACTGACTGACAACCTGACATCAAGCTGTTGGTCACTACCTGTTGGACCTGAAAGTCTAGCCAGCTTTCTATCCATCTTATAGTCCATTTATCCAATCCTTATTCCCTTAGCTTGCTGGCAAGAATATTACGGGAGACCGTATCAAAAGCTTTGCTAAAGTCAAGGTATATCAAATCCACTGACTTTCCCATATCCACAGAGCCAGTTACCTCATCATAGAAGCTAATCAGATTGGTCAGGCACGACTTGCCCTTCGTGAATCCATGTTGACTATTCCTGATCACTTTTCCCTCTTCCAAGTGCTTCAAAATGGATTCTTTGAGGATCCCCTCCATGATTTTTCCAGGGACTGAGGTAAGGCTGACTGGTCTGTAGTTCCCTGGATTGTCCTTCTTCCCTTTTTTAAAAGATGGGCACTACATTTGCCTTTTTCCAATTATCTGGGATCTCTCCCGATCTCCATGAGTTTTCAAAGATAATGGCCAAAGGCTCCATAATGACATTTTCCAACTCCCTCAGTACCCTCAGATGCATTAAATCTAGGCCCATGGATTTGTGTATGTTTAGCTTTTCTAAATAGTTCCTAATTTGTTCTTTCCCCACCAAGGGCTGTCCACCTCCTTCCCATACTGCATTTGTCTGGGAGCTGACCTGGTCCATGAAGACAGAGGCAAAGAAAGCATTGAATACTTCAGCGTTTCCCACATCATCTGTCACTAGGTTACTTCCCTCATCCAGTAAAGGCCCCACATCCTCTCTGATTACCCTCTTATTGCTAACATGCTTGTAGAAACCTTTTTTCTTATCCTTCACATCTCTTGCTAGCTGCAATTCCAATTGCGCTTTCACCTTCCTGATAACTCCCCTGCATTCTCGAGCAATATATTTATACTCCTCCCTTGTCATCTGTCCAAGTTTCCACTTCTTGTAAGCTTCCTTTTTGTGTTTAAGCTCACCAAGGATGTCCCCGGTAAGCCAATCCAGTCTCCTACCATATTTGCTTTTTTTGCTGCACATTGGGATGGTTTCTTCCTGTGCCTTTAATAAGGCTTCTTTAAAATACTGCTAGCTCTCCTGGATTCCTTTCCCCTTCGTGTAAGCATCCCAGGGAATCCTGCCCATCAATTCTCTGAGGGTGTCAGTCTGCTTTTCTGAAGTCCAGGATGTGTATTTTGTTACTCTCCTTTCTTCCTTTGGTCTACCATCTCATGATCACTGCTTCCCAGGTTGTCACCCACCTCTATTTCCCCTACTAGTTCCTCCCTGTTTGTGAGCAGCAGGTCAAGTTGTGCATGCCCCCCCGGTCAGTTCCTTCAGCACTTGTACCAAGAAGTTATCCCCAACATTCTCCAAAAACTTCCTGAATTGTCTGTGTACTGCTGTATTGGTCTTCCAACAGATGTCAGAATGATTAAAGTCGCCCATGAGAACCAGGGCCTGAGATCTGGAAGCTTCTCTCTGTTGTTCAAAGAAAGCCTCATTACCTCAGCCATCTGATCCGCCGGTCTATAGCAGACCCCAACCACAACATCACCCCTGTTGCTTCTATCTCTAAACTTAACCCATAGACTCTCCACAGTCGTTTCTCCCTCTAAATACTGGAGCTCCGAGCAATCATACTGCTCTCTTACATACAATGCGACTCCTCCTCCTTTTCTCCCCTGCCTGTTCTTCCTGAACAGTGTATAACCTTCCATGACAGTGCTCTAGTCATGCGAGTCATCCCACCAAGTCTCCGTTATTCATATCCAATCAAATCATAGTTCTTCAACTGGGCCAGGGCTTCTAATTCTTCCTGTCTGTTTCCCAGGCTTCTCACATTTGTGTACAAACACTTTAGATAACCAGTTGATTGCCCTACCTTCTCCATCCAAATCAGGGGTCCTCCTTTGTTGCTCGTTCCTCCTTGTGATTCTTCCCGGTGTCCGACTTCTTCACTTACCTCAGGGCTTTGGTCACAGTCCCCCAGTGAACCTAGTTTAAAGCCCTCCTCACTATTTTTGCAAGCCTGCCTGCGAAGATGCTCTTTCCTCTCTTGGTTAGGTGGAACCCATTTCTTCCTAACAATCCTTGTGCCTGGAACAGAGTCCTATGGTCGAATAAACCAAAGTCCCCTCTCCGACACCAACTATGCAACCACGCATTTATTTCCTCAATTTGACGATCCCTACCCAGACCTTTTCCTTCAACCGGAAGGATGGATGAGAACATCACTTGTGCTTCTAATTCCTTGATCCTTCTTCCCAGAGCTACATAATCTGCTGTGACCTGCTCAAGGCCATTCTTGGCCAGATTGTTAGTTCCTACATGGAGAAGCAGGAAGGGGTAGCGATCCAAAGGTATAATCACTTTTGGAAGATTCTCGGTCACATCCTGAATGCAAGCTCCTGGTAAGGAGCACACTTCTCGAGTTTGCAGGTCTGGACGGCAGATGGATAACTCAGTCCCTCTTAGGAGGAAGTCCCCAGCCACCACCACCTATCATCTTCTTTTGGGGGTGGTGGTCATGGAACTTCCATCCCTAGGACTACGCATCCCATGCCTTCCAGTAGATGGTGTTCCCTTCTGATTTCTTCCCTGAGAGGTCCCTGCCAAACCATTTTCCACTGCAGTGCCTGTTATTTACCTCTACAGGAATGGGGGATACCCAAGTTGGCCTTTTTCTCCTTCTAGAGGTTACATGCTGCCAGTTTTCTTGCTTGTCCTGTACTACTTTGACTGGCCCTTCAGCCTTCTATCGAGGAAGTCTTCATCCTCTCTGATAGAACGTAGGGTCGATACTTGGACCTCAAGTCCTCTAATTTTTTCTTCCACAATGGTGACCAGCTTGCACTTAGTGCAGATGAAATCCCTTCTTCCTTCTGGCAGGAAGACAAACATGGCACATACTGTGCAGGTAACAACAGCAGACGTATCACTATCCATACCTGCCTTCCTTCTGAGAGATTCCTCAGTTGTTATTAAATGCCTCCTTGAAGGGCAGGAGTGTAGTGAAAAAATTTTAAAGCAACGCGAGTGTCTCTCACCCCCTTCCATTCCCCTTCCTAACTGTCTCTCCAAACTCCCTGTTAACAGCCACTGTTTGCAAGCACCTTAGTCACTGACTCACTCCTTTATAAAGCCCTGAATGGCTTGATAGTCCCTCCCCCTGATTAAGGCTCAACCAATGAGCAGAGGCATCTAGATTTCAAGCCCTGATTAGATGCTCACAGCTTCCACCTGCCAGGCACAGCACACACTCTGTGAGGGGGGGAGAGAGGGAAGGGAAAGGAGAAAAAAAATCCAGCTAAACACAAGCTCAGCACACAGCAAGAAAACCCCAAACACAAACACAACACACACTATAGACAGCCACTTCCCGCAAGTGTCCTGTATTAGCTTCCTCCTTTATCTGGAGAACTCTCTCTCCGAATTCCCTGTTCACAAGCTCCCTGGTCGCTGACTCACTCCTTTATAAAACCCTGGACTGCCTGGTAGCCCCTCCCCTTAATAAAGGCTCAACCAATAAGCAGAGGCTTCTAGATTTCAAACCCTGATTAGAAGCTCACAGCTTTCACCTGCCAGCCACAGCACACATGCCATGAGGAGGGAGGGGAGGGAAAGGAGGAAAAAAAACCAAAAACCCAGATGTTAAACTAGCTCCCACCTCTGCCCAATCCCCACTTGATTACAACTCCCACCCAACACAGCATCTCCCCCAGGCTCTATAGCACTAGTGGGAAGCCTGGAGTGGGGCAGAAAATCAAACCCTAACCCTTTCCAGGAGCACAAAGGCATCCCATTCTCACAGCAGGGGCTACTATGGGAACAAGCAGCATAACAAGAATAAAGCCCAAAGCAAATGGCTCCCATGTGCATGGCAAGCAACGGAACCCCTCCAAAATCACCACTCGGGCACAGATCAAGCAAGAGCTGAAAGCAACTCAGTCCAGCACAGCTAGAGACCAAAGAGGGAAAGCCCTTGATGCAGCAATGTTCATAGGGCAAATGTCCCCAGGGAAAAGACACCAGAGGCTGCCAGACTTGGACATACCTCAGACAAGAGCAGAGCCTGCGGAAGGCTGGGTCTGTCTCCTTGCAGAGCTAGTACATGGAGCCTAAATTCACTCTAACTGACAGGGGGCTGAGCTCTTTGGTGGAGAAAAGAACTGTCTGTCTCACTGCACATTTGAGCAAGTTCCCGCTATTGAAAATGTTTCTAGTGAGGGGCCTCCTCCGACTCCTTTTATCTGCATTCCCCTTTGGCCCCATGGGAAATGGTTGCCCAAGGACTGGCTGTGCTGTCGTAATATGGGCATGTGTCTTCCTGGCTGGCTTAGTTAAAGGAAGATGCAGTGGGGGACCATGTCCAGATTTGGCACAATCCACCTTAGCAAGTAGTGACTACAGCTGGTGGGAACATTAATGGAAGCTACACATAGTGCTGAGTGGTCTCCCAGCCACAGTGCATCATTCCTTCCCATTTGCGTGCTAGGCGAAACCAGGGGAGACTTTCTCAGGAATCAAGAACATCAGAGGGTGCTGAGAACATGGGAGGCAGAGTGTCGCAGTGAGAACAACAGAAGGCACAGTACAGGCTGAATCTCTCTAGTCTGGCACTCTCTGATTCCAGCAACATGCATGGTCTGGCATGATTTTAGTTAGCTAGATGTCCACTTGCTACGAGGGTGGCCAAGTTTCCCAAAGCCCCATAAAGCTTCTTTACAACCACTAGTCCCGGCTCTCAGTGTTCTATATGGTTATTTAGCCCTAATTTACCCCTAAATGTCTTCTAATAGCCTAGTACACAGTGGAAGTGTTGGCAATGCAGCTAGACAATATTGACCTCCCGTGGTCTGGCAAGTTCTCTGGTTCAGCACTGGTCAGACTAAAGAGGTTCAACTTGTAGCGCAGTGCCATTGGGCACCTCTTCTTTCCAAAATGGAGTGCATCTGTAGGCCCCTCCTCTTTTGAGAGACATGATCTCAATTTTCTTTTATTTAAGGAACTGTCTGTTGCAATTCAGAAACCTGTTTCCAATCTGCATGTTTTATTAGCAGGGAAACAGCCGCAAGATAATGCCAAGAGCTAAATTTAATTAGCATAGAACACCAGTTCAACATGCAAATGGGCCAGAAGGGGGTAAAGCATTCACATGTGTGACACACTGCAGGCGAGGAGCCCTGGATGGGATGCTAGGGCCTGACCTCAGTGGGTAGGGAGGCACAGACTAACCGAAGGAAAGAAACACAGGCAGAAAAAGAGCACTAAAAGATGGAGTGTGAGTAGGAGGAGGATCAGGGAGCTCCTCCAAGGCCAGGGCACTTATTTCAATCCTTGTCCTAGAGAGAGGATCAGACCTTGAATGGGTTGAAGGAAACATGCTGAATTCAAATGGGTTTGCAAGATTCTGAAGAGGATAAAGAGCCTGAATGGGGGGACAGGGAAGCTATCCTGATTGGGGCTATGTCCAAATTCCTTTCAAGCATGAATAAGATTAAACAAGATTTGCTGGAGCAGGAGTTGAGAAAATAAATATTGAAGCTCCTTATTGTAAAGACCCCAGGATTAGAACATAGTTACCTGCAGACATTAGAGGGGATAACAGAGGCCCTGGCTGAGTGCTCCCTGGCTCAGAGGAAACTTCACTCAGAATACTGGGAAGAATTACCCTGGAGTGTGACTCAAGCTGTGGCATTCTCCTAGCCCAGTCAGAAACCAAAAACCAGTCAGCAGACCTCTATTGGCAGAGCTTCCTTGTGGACTGGGCACTCATAAGACCTAAATTCTGTTCCCAGACCAGGAGGCTAAATGATATTGACCTAATTTGTAAAGCACTTTGGGATCTACCATAAGAGCTAGCCACACACCTCTTCCCTTCTGGGGAGCAATTAGCAGCCTCCACCCCAAGAGATGTGCACAACAGGTCTCAGATTGCTCTTCAAGGCAAGCCAGTTTCTTGGGCTTGGGACCTGCAGCCTCTATATTAAGTTGCAGAATCCAGAGAAAGATGAGATCTTGGTTCTCCATCTGGTTGTCTGTTTCCCTACTGTACTCTCTGTCAGTCTCCTGTTAAGCGAGAACCCACCCCCTCCCTTGGGCAAAGCTTCCACAGCCTGACCCAGCTCACCATCAGGCAGTGTCTTCCTGATATTTTGCCCACTGTTCCTTTTGCTCAGTCTCTTGCCATTACCCCTCATGACTAGAGATATAAAATCTCGTTGGTTAACTGCAGAGGTGAAAGTAAGTGGGTGCATCCTGGTGCGCAGCTCCAGCAAGAAGAGCCAGCAGGGAGCTATTTAAAGAGTTGACGGACCTGGGTTGCAATAGGACAGTATTTGTAAGAAATTTTAAGTTATTTTCATTGCGGATCAGCCAGTTAACTGATTAAAGAGGGAATGAGCGAGGCCAGGCCGGAGTGCCCCTGTTCTCAGTACTCCCCATTGCGGGCAGGGAGCTGCTCCAGCCCCTGCCCCCCAGTTAACCTTTTGCATCCCTACTCATGACACTCCAGTATAACACATTTCACTGATCTCTCTCCCTGCAGATCTTGCTGAAACAAAAGACAGGACTATGCAGCACTTTAAAGACTAACAAGATGTTTTGTTTCAGCAAGATCAAACTAACACGGCTACATCTCTATTACTATCCTGCAGATCTTGGCAGTGTGGGTCAATATTGGACACTGATAGCTTGTGGGCACCAAGCTGTCCTGTTGTGTTTAAACAGGTCTGAGAGACCCACTGAGTATGCGGATACAATGCTGACCCTATTTGCCCGGGCAGAGGAGACAAAGACAACTAGCCACTCCTTCACTCCCCTGTAATGCTGCTTATTGCTCAGGATTCCAGTCTCCTCCAGACTTTCCTCACTCATGCTATTGCTCTCCTTATTTGCTTGTGACAGGGGTTTGACTTACAGGGCTCACAAGAAGAGCAGCTGCAATCTACTCCACTTTATAAAACCCAGATGCAGATCCTGCTCCACTAGAACATCACAGGTGGATGAAGCAGAATTCCCAGGTGGCCAATTCCAAAACTCAGACCCACTGAAGACAGGCATTGAAAGAAGAGAAACTTCAGCTTGGATTTATAAATGTCCTCTGAGCTGAGTATCCCTAGGATTACTTGGGCCACAGGTCAGAGGGGAAAAGGGAGATTTCTATGGGTGGTCCATGAACCATGGCAGCTGCAAATGCTGGAGCTGAGGCATTTGCAGGATAAAACCTCTCTTCATTCATTCTGCGGTTTTAGAGGATTTATGTGTTTGGAAACTTACAAGTCTTGCTGGATCCCCAGGTTAAGAAAACTAACCAGCAACCAGTGAGCTGCTCTGATTTACAATGTAATTAATCGCATTGCTGGGGTTCCAACTTATGTGGTTAATGATGTCACCAGAGCCCCCTCCATAGGATTATTTCCCTGTAAATCACTCCACTCTCTTTTAGTCCTATGAACGTGTGAGAGCCAAGCTGCCCTGCAGGAGGCCCCAGCCCAGAGGGCCCTGCATTTACGGGCAAGAGAGTTGTTCTGAAGTAACAGCCAGGGAGGAACAGCATTCCCCACAGGGAGGGCCCCTGAGGGATGGGGGCACAGGTGTTTGCACTCACACAGTTCCAGTAATTCCTACCTTGGGAAGACATGAGAGGACACAGACTCCTTGGGAGAGGAGCTGAGCTAGTCAGGGATTGATCAAGTGCTCAAGCCATTTTCTATTGTGTCTCTAAGTCTGTATACCCGCTAGAAGCAGGCTCCCATGTCCCAGCCCCTCAGCCAACCTAGCTAGTTGCTTTTCTAAAAAATCTTCAGACCATTTGGAACCATCAATCTAGGCACCAGCTGCCTACGTAACCATGTGATCTTACCTTCCCTACCCTCCTCACTACTCTTCCTCCCACAATTTACCAAATCACTCAGGTCGTGTTTCAAATTTATCAGCTCTTGGGAGCAAGGCCCATGTCTCTGGGCAGTACCAGCCCAGTGGAGCCCTGATCCCCATTAATAACAAATTAACAAGTGAAAAGGGTCTGCTCTCTGATGCAGCGAATATTAACGTGGACCACTGATATAGTCACAAGTGCTGCAGCATCAAGAGGGGGTGTGCGGCCTAGTTCTGGGGTCTACACATGTAACAGCACCCATGAGCTCTGATCTCTCTTTGGCTTGGGAAGCAGATTATGCCCGTAACAGGGATGGGGTGAGTCAGGCAGAAAGGGGAATTCACTCTTTGTGGAGAAATTCAAAGATACCAGTGAAATGACCAAGGGGGCTTCGGGATCAAAGGACTAGGAAGGGGCATGCTCTGGTCCTCATGCCACACCCATCACTGGGGTGGCTGAGTGCCTGCCAGCCAGTGAGGCATTAAGTGACAGAACTGACATCGCTCATCTGTGGTTCTTTCATACTCACGTTTGATGCAGCGGTTTGTGCCAGGAGCTGTTGTCCACCCAGAGCAGCACTGTCCCCCGCAGACATTCGGCCTAGGCAGTACCAAACCACAGGGTTAGGAAAAGAGTGAAGGTGAGGCCTCCTTATTGCTGGCACCTCCTGAGACACCAACAGAACCACTGCCTATAGCATCTGAGGTTTCCTAGAAGCCAGAACACTGCTGCCTGAGATCTCCTGCCAACCAAGGCTGGACTTTTCTAAACGCTAGGAGGGAAAACCCCTAAGGAAGGAACACCCAGATGCTGCAGGGAACATGAGGGTGATTCAGGAGGTGGCACTTCCCCTTCAAAATCAGAACTAACTTCAAATGCCCTGGCATAGTTGCAGGGAAGCGCTGCACTGCACTGCCAGAGATGCCGTTTTGCTCACAAGTAATTTGAGGTCCTGACAATTGAGGGCCATTAAAGATCTCACAACACAGTTTTCCAGGAGAGGGTCTAATCCAATATTAGTAATATATTTAGCTCCCATAAATCTCCCTTGCTGTTTCAAACGGATACAATATTTCCCTTCATTTTCCACTTTAACTGTTGTGAAGTGTTGCTTTGCACTGTTAAATAACTAGACAGCTCATCCCAGAAGGGGCAGGATTTCATTGTGTGCATGTAGAGGCAGGGCATGAGTTCTGCAGCTAAGTAACTTGTTGGAAGGTCCTTTCTGATCCTGCAGCATCAAGCCATTATTAATATTTGTTGATTTTAAGGCCAGCATGCTTCTTTGTGGCCATCTTAGCTAACTTCCTGCAGAACATAGGCCATAAAAGGAATTTCTACATCAGGCCTACACACATATCTGGTTTGCTCAGGCTGAACCATATCTTTAGAGGTCAAAAATATTCAGTCTTTATATTATTGCAGGCCTCCCATTGAGCTATTGGCCAAGCCCACTTGGTTTCTGAAGTGGGGACATCACTACAGCTCCCCCCTTTTCCCCTGGGGTGTCCTCAATGCACTTTGCAAAATTCAGGAGATTTGTGAAAGAGCAAAAACATTTCCTGTTCTTGCCTCAAATTACTGGCACAATCAGAAGGTGGTTTTTGCAGGCAGGAGCAGGCACCGCCTCCAGAGAAGCTGCTTTGGCCTCAGATCAAACCAGCAATTCTTCATGGAATGAAGTCCGAAATCTGTGTCTCGATTTCGCGCGCGCGCGCACACACACACACACACACACACACACACACGGAACGCCTCTCAGCTTCTCCTGGTGACAGCTGATCGCTTCTCAGGCCATAGGGTGGGCAACAAATTCTGAGGTGCAGAGAGAGAGACTGGAATAGAGCAGCTGGGCCAGTCCCTAGCTGGCTCTCCACCTCTCTGAGGGTTCCTCATCAACACATCTAGCTCTTGTGGGCCATCGGAACAGCAGCTGCACCCCAGCACACTGGGGGCTTGTCTGACTCTGCTTTGGAAGACTGCTGCTGCCAAGCCCCCAAGGGCAGCCATAGGCTGTGCAGGTGAAGCAGAAGCACAAAGAACAAGCATGGAAAGGAGTGAGAGGTCAGAGCTGACCCACTAGGAGTCATGGTTATCCTGGCAGCCGAACCACATATGAAGAGCACACGTGAAGCAAGCACAAGCGTCTGACCCCTATCACTCCCCCAGGCCTTGCTTCTTCTGGGCTCTTCCCATTGCTGCTGACCTTCTCGGTGCCAGCCCCAAAGCCCCTCTATATTTCTCCTGGAAGGGCCCACCTGCTGCTGCCTGTAGTGAGACTCACTTGGTCCCAGCCTTGCTGTGTCCCAGCGCATGGGCTATCCTCCTCCTTAGCATCTTCTAGACCAGTGGTGTCCAATCAGTTCTGAAGTAGTAGCTGCTATAGAAGCTACTGCTATAGTGTACTAGTCACGCTCAACATGCCAAATAGCTATATGTGGCTAGTGTGTTGGACACCATGGTTCTAGACACTAACTCACAACCTTCAAGCCCAAAGAGGCAGGTCAGTGTCAAAAGCACTACATTGCAAATGGGGAAACTGAGGCCAGGAGAGGGAAAGGGACTTGCCAAAGATCACACAGCAAGTGAGTAACAAAGCTACGAAAAATCTCTCAGCATGGTACCAAACTCACCAGGCCCCAGTGCCAATGCAGGCTGCTGAGCATTGATTAGCTAAATGTTTGTGAAGTTCTGAGAAGCAGTAAAATGCTATTTAAGTGCTAAGGGTTATTGTTATCCCAGATTGTGTGGGCCACATTGCTGAGGCCATGTGGGGAACAGAGCAAAGTTTCTCTCACCTCCTGATGAGATGGCGTTAATGGACAGCCAGGTGTGCTGGAGCCTTGTGGTGGGGGGAGGTGGCAGGGGGTTACGGAGCTGGGCAAAGTGCTCTTGGTTTTTCACTGAGCAGGAACCAGCCCTGGGAGCATCTGGTTACATTTAAAGCATTTAACTTGACATTTTCATGGCTTGAACGCCATGTGGTTTTTGTTGCCTTATGAGGAATTCAAAATAAACCCCTGCAGGTTTAAGGAGCACGACGGCATGTTTACAGCTCAGAGGGATGGTGCTCCAGGGAGTGGCTGGCTTCCTGCAATTCGGCAGAATAGCACCCCAGCTGCGCACGCCTCACTGCATACTCCACGGCCAATGCCTCCCTGCAGCCATGCAACTCAGTGAGGAGTCCTCTGGTTGCTGCCACCTCCTCTGGAATTTTCTGGCCCAGGACAGTCATGTGGCGCACAGGATGGGTTTCCCTCGCCCTCAGCATCGCAGCCCCAAGCTGTAGGCTAGAAAGCTGCAAGGCTGCCCCACAACAAGGAGTTCTGTATGTCTGAAAAACCAACCACTATGCAGGAGACGGGGCCACTGAATTGAGGCAAAGGCAGCAGCATAGAAGTGGATGCGCAAAGCCACATGGGCTGGGCTCTGTGCAGCACTGGACCCCAAGTGCTCTGTGAAACCTGAAGAGTGCAGGCGAGCAGCCTCTGGCCTCCAAACTCCACACCCAGCCCTGCACCACACATTGACCAATCCCCAGAACTAGTTCAGAGCTGAGTCTCACTAGCCCTCTGAACCCGATAGCCTAGGCCCAGTGCCCTGCTGGCAGCTGCCTTCCAACCTAAAAGCCCTGTTATAATCCACATACACCTTCTGCAGGGAAGCATACTAGAAAGGCATTTCCACAGCTGAGTACCGGGTTGCCAGATGTCTGGTTTTCAGCCAGAGCTGACCAGGCCTTTATAGGTTTAGTTGGCACAGGGCTGGCAGGCTCCCTACCTGGCTCTGTGCCGCTCCCCAGGAGTGACATGCCCCTCAAATCCTAGGCAGAGGCTCAGCCAGGGATATTCTGCTTCCTGCCCTGTCTCAAATGCCAACTCTGCAGCTC
The DNA here is from genome assembly GCF_049634645.1 of Pelodiscus sinensis. Taxonomy (NCBI): domain Eukaryota; kingdom Metazoa; phylum Chordata; order Testudines; family Trionychidae; genus Pelodiscus; species Pelodiscus sinensis. Next base: position 44,437,732 of record NC_134714.1, on the reverse strand, counting down.
ACATTGTCCAGGAACTGCAACCAATGGGAGCTGTTGGGGTTGCATTTGCAGGTGCAAGCAGCATGTACTGCACAGAGCCACCTGGCCACCTCTAGGAGCTGGGGACATGTCTCTGCTTCCTAGGAGCTGCCTGAGGTAAGTGTCACCTGCACCCCAGCCTCCTGCCACACCCCAACTGCACTCACTTCCATGCGCTAACTGCCTGCCTCAGCTCTGAGCCCCCCTCTCACAT